>NC_060139.1:1052246604-1055040354 GCF_021461385.2 Schistocerca piceifrons
CACATATCCATCCACACATACAGACACAAGCAGACATATTTAAAGACAAAGAGTTTGGGCAGAGATGTCAGTCGAGGCAGAAGTGTAGAGGCAAAGAAGTTGTTGAAAGACAGGTGAGGTATGAGTGGCGGCAACTTGAAATTAGCGGAGATTGAGGCCTGGCGGATGACGAGAAGAGAGGATATACTGAAGGGCAAGTTCCCATCTCCGGAGTTCGGATAGGTTGGTGTTGGTGGGAAGTATCCAGATAACCTGGACGATGTAACACTGTGCCAAGATGTGCTGGCCGTGCACCAAGGCATGTTTAGCCACAGGGTGATCCTCATTACCAACAAACACTGTCTGCCTGTGTCCATTCATGCGAATGGATAGTTTGTTGCTGGTCATTCCCACATAGAACGCGTCACAGTGTAGGCAGGTCAGTTGGTAAATCACGTGGGTGCTTTCACACGTGGCTCTGCCTTTGATCGTGTACACCTTCCGGGTTACAGGACTGGAGTAGGTGGTGGTGGGAGGGTGCATGGGACAGGTTTTGCATCGGGGGCGGTTGCAAGGATAGGAGCCAGAGGGTAGGGAAGGTGGTTTGGGGATTTCATAGGGATGAACTAACAGGTTACAAAGGTTAGGTGGACGGCGGAAAGACACTCTTGGCGGAGTGGGGAGGATTTCATGAAGGATGGATATCATTTCAGGGCAGGATTTGAGGAAGTCGTATCCCTGCTGGAGAGCCACATTCAGAGTCTGGTCCAGTCCCGGAAAGTATCCTGTCACAAGTGGGGCACTTTTGTGGTTCTTCTGTGGGGGATTCTGGGTTTGAGGGGACGAGGAAGTGGCTCTGGTTATTTGCTTCTGTACCAGGTCGGGAGGGTAGTTGCGGGATGCGAAAGCTGTTTTCAGGTTGTTGGTGTAATGATTCAGGGATTCCGGACTGGAGCAGATTCGTTTGCCACGAAGACCTAGGCTGTAGGGAAGGGACCGTTTGATGTGGAATGGGTGGCAGCTGTCATAATGGAGGTACTGTTGCTTGTTGGTGGGTTTGATGTGGACGGACGTGTGAAGTTGGCCATTGGACAGGTGGAGGTCAACGTCAAGGAAAGTGGCATGGGATTTGGAGTAGGACCAGGTGAAACTGATGGAACCAAAGGAGTTGAGGTTGGAGAGGAAATTCTGGAGTTCTTCTTCACTGTGAGTCCAGATCATGAAGATGTCATCAATAAATCTGTACCAAACTTTGGGTTGGCAGACTTGGGTAACCAAGAAGGCTTCCTCTAAGCGACCCATGAATAGGTTGGCGTACGAGGGGGCCATCCTGGTACCCATGGCTGTTCCCTTTAATTGTTGGTATGTCTGGCCTTCAAAAGTGAAGAAGTTGTGGGTCAGGATGAAGCTGGCTAAGGTGATGAGGAAAGAGGTTTTAGGTAGGGTGGCAGGTGATCGGCGTGAAAGGAAATGCTCCATCGCAGCGAGGCCCTGGACGTGCGGAATATTTGTGTATAAGGACGTGGCATCAATGGTTACAAGGATGGTTTCCGGGGGTAACAGATTGGGTAAGGATTCCAGGCGTTCAAGGAAGTGGTTGGTGTCCTTGATGAAGGATGGGAAACTGCATGTAATGGGTTGAAGGTGTTGATCTACGTAGGCAGAGATACGTTCTGTGGGGGCTTGGTAACCAGCTACAATGGGGCGGCCGGGATGATTGGGTTTGTGGATTTTAGGAAGAAGGTAGAAGGTAGGGGTGCGGGGTGTCGGTGGGGTCAGGAGGTTGATGGAGTCAGGTGAAAGGTTTTGCAGGGGGCCTAAGGTTCTGAGGATTCCTTGAAGCTCCGCCTGGACGTCGGGAATGGGGTTACCTTGGCAAGCTTTGTATGTGGTGTTGTCTGAAAGCTGACGCAGTCCCTCAGCCACATACTCCCGACGATCAAGTACCACGGTCGTGGAACCCTTGTCCGCCGGAAGAATGACGATGGATCGGTCAGCCTTCAGATCACGGATAGCCTGGGCTTCAGCAGTGGTGATGTTGGGTGTAGGATTAAGGTTTTTTAAGAAGGATTGAGATGCAAGGCTGGAAGTCAGAAATTCCTGGAAGGTTTGGAGAGGGTGATTTTGAGGAAGAGGAGGTGGGTCCCGCTGTGACGGAGGACGGAACTGTTCCAGGCAGGGTTCAATTTGGATGGTGTCTTGAGGAGTCGGATCATTAGGAGTAGGATTAGGATCATTTTTCTTCGTGGCAAAGTGATACTTCCAGCAGAGAGTACGAGTGTAGGACAGTAAATCTTTGACGAGGGCTGTTTGGTTGAATCTGGGAGTGGGGCTGAAGGTGAGGCCTTTGGATAGGACAGAGGTTTCGGATTGGGAGAGAGGTTTGGAGGAAAGGTTAACTACTGAATTAGGGTGTTGTGGTTCCAGATTGTGTTGATCGGAATTTTGAGGTTTTGGAGGGAGTGGAGCTGGAAGTGGGAGATTGAGTAGATGGGAGAGACTGGGTTTGTGTGCAATGAGAGGAGGTTGAGGTTTGCTGGAAAGGTTGTGAAGGGTGAGTGAGTTGCCTTTCCGGAGGTGGGAAACCAGGAGATTGGATAGTTTTTTGAGGTGGAGGGTGGCATGCTGTTCTAATTTACGGTTGGCCTGTTGGAGGATGCTCTGAACAGCCGGTGTGGATGTGGGAGAGGAAAGATTAAGGACTTTTATTAAGGATAGGAGTTGACGGGTGTGTTCATTGGCTGAGTTGATGTGTAGGTGAAGGATTAGGTGGGTGAGGGCAATGGATTGTTCAGTTTGGAACTGGTATAGGGACTGATGGAAGGAAGGATTGCAGCCAGAGATGGGAACTTTAAGTGTGAGGCCTTTGGGGGTGATGCCAAATGTCGGACAAGCCTGAGAAAATAGAATATGGGAGTGTAATCTGGCTAGGGCGAAGGCATGTTTGCGGAGGGAATGTAAATAAAACTTAATGGGGTCATTGTGGGGGTGTTGTGAGGGTGACATGGTATTAGAAGGTGGAAAGTGTAACATGAGGTGAAACGAAAATGAAAATAAAAATATATGGGGAGAGATAAAGGTGAACCGGAAAGAAACTGGAGATCTGGAATGAAAAAAGGCGAATGGTGTTGGTTACAGCTGGGCTATGTTGGACTTGGGTTGGTATACAAAGATGTGCATAAAGGTTAGGTGGTTGTGTTGCCGCCAAAACACGTTAAAAGACGGAGAAATTAGGGAAAATTTCGAAAAAACTGCGTGTAGTATATGAAAAGGAGTGGTATTGTGGTGGCAGATTATGAAAGTGAGGCTAACAATTGTCTGACGAAGAAATAATCGCGTTAAAACCTGTGGGAAGCGGCTAAAAATGATCAGTGGTGTGGGAAAAACGGAAATGGAAATAAAGCGAAAGTTATTAGAACTGGCCGAAATGGTTGTTTAAAAGGTGAAAGGAGCTGTTTGTGAACTAGAAACGGTGGATATTATAGCGGCGGTAGTGCTGAAAGCGGCAAAAAAAAAAATTTTTTTTGGTTATGGTTTGGAAGTGGGTTACGTATTATTGAGTATATATATAGGAGGGATAAAATAGTATAGCAGATTACGGTAAAAAGGAGAAGGTGAATACAAAGTGAAACTACTGGCAAAAACAGAAAGAGGAAAATAAGACGACAGAAAAGATTTCGAAATGCAACAGTGACAATAACAAACGTAATTGTTGGATTCAAATTAATGATATCAATATAATGGAAGGAAACATTCCACGTGGGAAAAATTATATATAAAAACAAAGATGAGGTGACTTACCGAACAAAAGCGCTGGCAGGTCGATAGAATAATAGTATTTGAGTTGTCAAAAGCAAACAACTTTTAATCATGAAATGCTAAAAACTATTCAAAACCTATTATATGTAAAAAATGTTAAAAAAAGATTATATAAATTTTGTAAGCAACTGCCTCTTGACTGGTGGGAGAAGCATCAGAAAAAAATTTGTAAACTATTTAAGAGTAATTCAAAAGAACTCTGATAAAGTAGTAAATGGTGTTTATTTGTGTGAAATGTTTGCTTCTGTTAAGAAAATTTGCAAGTTTAGCTGTCAGTTAAATTAAGGGAAGAAGTGTAAAGTGTTTGAAAGTAGGGCTATGATTGTTTATGCTGAAAAATACATAGCTATGATCTGATAGTTGATTTAAAGGAAAGCCTAGGTGTAAAATATTGAAGCAGGACTGCATACAACTATGGGACAGTGATAGAAAAGGTACCACAGGATGTATAATTAAGGGAGTCAAAGAGCTATCAGATAGATTAAAGTGTGATAGAGAGACAACAGTAATGTGCACAGATTTGTCTCCAAGGGAGAAATGAAAAACTTCTTTTGCTATATTTACTAAATGAAGTTTTAATGTTTCGCTGTGTTATGGTTCACGGTAAGATTTTTGCTACATTACAAATACCTAATGATTATTTGATGCCTCAGACTATATTGTACTAGAATTGATGTTATATTATTATTATTTAATGCTTTTATCTACAATATGCCATTTTATGCTTAGTGACATAATAATTTTTCTGCGAAGGATTTTAAGCTAGGGACTGTGGTGCATTATGATGACTTGATGATCTAATATCTATGCTGTGTTTCATATTTTGGTAGGATTTGAGCAGAACTGTATTAGTTTGCTGTGTGGTCATGTGGCATTTGATTTTGTAAGCTTATAGAGGGATTATTTTGTGTGTATATTCGGGGACTGAAGCACACACGTGCGCGCGTGCGCACACACACAAACACACGTGCGCGCGCACACACACACACACACACACACACACACACACACACACACACACACATTGTGCATGTCATGTGCTTGAACTGTTGTAGTACTAGTTGTTTTCTTTGCTGCATATTTCTTCTTCAATCCCGTCAAAAACTCTATCTCTTACTTTCATGTCTATCTACTCTGTGCTAGCTTGTAGTCATGAGTTAGTTATGTTGCATATTACTTTTATTGATCAATACATATGGCCTCACAGTTATGGAAGAATTCAGAAACATTATGTTTAACTTATGAAAAACAACTACAGTCTTTGAAATTAGTTCCATATATGTGTTTTCCCTTATTATGCTTCTAGTTGAAGTGATAAACATTTCTGCACTGTTAGTGTGCTGAATGTGGTTTGTCAGTACATTTTGCTACTTATCTGTGTAAATAATTAATAATTATTATACCAGAGAAGGAAAGTTGCTACTCACCATATAGTGGAGATGCTGAGTAACGATAGGCACAATAAAGAGATTCACACATTGAGTGTAGTTTCAGCTCTCTGAGACTGCAGACATGTGCGCAAGTTGCGTTTGTGTGAGTGTGTGTGTGCGTGTGTGTATGTGTGTCTTCTGCTGACAAAAGCCTTAATGGCCGAAAGCTAGATTGTGTGAATCTGTTTACTGTGCCTATCGCGACTCAGCATCTCAGCTATATGGTGAGTAGCAACTTTCCTTCTCTGGTATTGTTACATTCCATCCTGGATTTTCCATTCTTTAAATAATTATTATGCTATATCTTATGAAACTGCAGTTATGATAAAGCCAGTTAATGCAAAAACAGGGGGAGGGTGCTGGTGGTTAGCTTTGTTGTTTCTACAATCATATTATATTTAGGAAACCAATGTAGAATGGTTATTCTTTTGGCACAGCTGATGTGGCAACAAACTTAATGGAAGTTTTTAATATCTAGAATAGTATTTACTAGTTATCACATTCATACTTTAAGATAATTAAAAAGCATTGGAAAAGGAAAAAAGTTTTTTGCATGGAGAGAAATGAAGAATCTTGTCATTATTAGGGTAAAGTAATGTTCAACATACACTGTTGTTGTTGAGAATATTTAGTCTGTTGTGAGATTTTGTGGAGATGGATACTGGAGATGGATACTGGTGCACCATATTCACGATGTTGAAGTTAGGTGAGAGAGAACTATGAGATGAGGTATTGAGATTTATTAAGAAATAGTGAGGATTCATTATGAGATGATACAGTTACGATGATGTATTTGGATTCTTCATGAGCAATAATTATAATGATGATTATGATGTATTGCGGGAGATTATAAAGTATTATATGTGTTATTCTCACATTCTGAGGATTATGGCGATGAAGTTAGAGTTAGAGATTAATTATGATGAAAATGTAGTGGATTAGTGAAGTGTGTCCATTAAGGCATATGAAACATTTCAAGTTGTAGAAGTAATTTATGATAATAACAATTACAAGTTTGGTATGGTCCAATAGGAACTTACCACTACAAGTTTGGTCATTGACAAGAGGAAATATAATATCATATCTGTGCATCTGTTGATTAGTAATAATGGTGAGTAGTAATCTTGGTTTAAACTGTTAACATAAATTACAAGACTTTGTTTTCTTCTGTATTTAAAATTTTGAAGATGGTGGCTTATGGCATGATGATTCATGATGATTAAGACTTGTATCATGCCTGATTATGACATACAAATACACCAGAAGATGGTTGTGAATGTCTGAAACTGATTATGCAATAAATTTTGAAGTAATACAGCTGTGCACAGTTGTGAGTTTTCAACATCAGTGAAAGAACTATATCTGTTGTCAGTTACCATTATGGTCTGTTATAATTTATTATACTACAGGGTGTTTCTGTAAGAGCATGCAAAAATTTAACAGGACATAAGGAACACTCCATTGAACAATTTGAGGTAGGGAAACTGGGGTCAGAGGAGCCAACTTAAGGGGATAATAGGAATAAAATCACTTTACTGTCTACTTTTTTATTTACATTAGTTACAGTTAACTGTAAATACCATCACTGACACAATGAACGTACCATTTGTACTGTATCTCACAAAATGTGCTGAAATTGACAGCCATCAAACGCAATGCAAGCATGACATCAGAGAACAAGGTTCTGATGCACTCTGAAAAATATCCCTTGTGTGTTTCAAATCACATCACAGACAGCTACAATTCTGGCAACTAATTCCCTTTGTATCCACTGGGGTCTCTTACAGAAGTGACTTTATGTATCTCCTTAGGAAATAATCAAGGGGATTCAGCTAAGGTGACCTTGCAGGCCATGAAATAGGACCTCCCCTTCCAATCCAGTGACTGGGGAATGCAGCATCTTTTCAGGAGTGCTAGTTCTGCAAGTTTTTCAGGAGAGCTTCTGTGAAATTTGGAAGGTAGGAGACAAGGTACTGGCGGAATTAGAGCTGTGAGGATGGGTCTTGAGTCATGCTTGGGTCGCTCAGTTGATAGAGCACTTGCCCACACAAGGGAAAGTCCGGAATTCAAGTCTCGGCCTGGCACACAGTTTTAATCTGCCAGGAAGTTTCACAGCATTGTTATGGTTGCGGACATCACACTGAAGTGAGGCAGTGCACTATCATGTTATATCCACATCGTCTCATGAACAGCCAAGGGTACCCTCCAACAACTAAGGTAGAACTCTTTGTACAAACCAAAAGTACAGGTGGTCATTCTGATGGCCAGGTAGAAGATATGGCCTAATAAGATTGCCACCTACAATTCTGGCCCAGATATTCACAGCAAAACTTAGTTAATGGTGTCACTCTACTACAGCATGAGGGTTTTCCTCATCCCACACAACAGCCATTCCTACTATTCAAAATACAATCATGAGGCCTCTTCAGTAAGCAGCATGATTTGGAGGAAATCTAGTCGATCAATTCATTAATGGAGAAGCCACTGACAAAATGTGCAAAGGCCATCACAAGCATTGCATGGACTCATTATGGATGCTACAGGTGTAATTGTTGTTCAAGGAGTATTTGCCTCACACTAGTATGTGCAGTACTCATTTCACATGCAGTACAACGAGTATTTGTGGTGGTGTCCGCTGCAACATCTTCCAGAACCTCCTCTTCAAAATTATGTGTGTGACTGGTCCTCATGCTGCCAAGTCCCTTGCTTCTTCTTTTTGATGATCCAGTCTCTTGCATTCATCACTTGAGAGAAATAAACACTTGTCGTGACAGATGATACCTGTTAGGAAATCATTCTGTATACAGCTTGTCAGCAGTGAGAGCATTGCAACACACTTCCTCATGCACAAGGTGCATGCCAGTGAGTTCTGCAAAACTGTACTGTTACCATCTGTACTGTTACCATCATATTGTACTGTATGTCTCTGAGTAGCACTGAGTAATGAATGGGTCTGTTGTTGATTCATAGCACATTCTATCATGGGGCAATGTAAATGCAGTACAACAGAGTCATCTTATGGACAAATAAAGTAAATGAAACCTTCATTGTGACTTCCTAGTAATCAGGCTCATCCTCCTTGTTTCCTTGCAATAAATAAAGACTGTACATGTAAATAAACTGAGCAGTGTGTGTTAACTTGTGCACATGTTAGTTGTAAATAAGCTGGAAAACTAATACCAGACAACGTGATAGACAAGTTTACTTCCACATCTCATTAAGCTGGCTAATCTGACACTAGGTTCCATGCCTCAAATCGTTCAGTGGAGCATTCTTTATGTCCTGTTACATTTTTTCACACTCTTACAAAAACACCCTCTAGGTTAGTATATGCTCAGAATATCCTTACACAATTTTTAGATTTTCATACATCAGTCAGTAAAAACCGGACCATTTCAGGATCACTTTGTTGTCCATCTGTCTGTCCAACTGTTAAGAACCCTTTCCTCAGGAAAAGTTAGCCATATCAAGTTCAAATTTATGTCATAATTTTAGGTCTATGTTCTGTTGGCATTGTACAAAGTTTTAGCTTCTAAGTCAGTTCAGTCAAAAGATACAACAATTTATGTCATATATTTTGATACATCTATATCAATATAATAGAAGGAAACATTCCACGTGGGAAAAATTATATATAAAAACAAAGATGAGGTGACTTACCGAACGAAAGCGCTGGCAGGTCGATAGACACACAAACAAACACAAACATACACACAATATTCAAGCTTTCGCAACAAACTGTTGCCTCATCAGGAAAGAGGGAAGGAGAGGGGAAGACGAAAGGAAGTGGGTTTTAAGGGAGAGGGTAAGGAGTCATTCCAATCCCGGGAGCGGAAAGACTTACCTTAGGGGGAAAAAAGGACAGGTATACACTCGCACACACGCACATATCCATCCACACATACAGACACAAGCAGACATATGTCTGAATTTTGTGTGTATGTTTGTGTTTGTTTGTGTGTCTATCGACCTGCCAGCGCTTTCATTCGGTAAGTCACCTCATCTTTGTTTTTAGATACATCTATATCTACATATATACTCTGCAAACCACCATGAGGTGCATGGCAGAGGGTATGTTCCACTGTACCAGGTATTAGGGTTTATCCTGTTCCATTCATGTATGGAGTGGGGGAAGAATGATTGTTTAAATGCATCTGTGCATACTGTAATTATTCTAATCTTATCCTCATGATCTCTATGTGAGGGATACGGAGGGGATTTTAGTATATTCCTAGAATCATCATTTAAAGCTGGCTCTTAAAACTTTATTAATAGACTTTCTCGGGATAATTTGTGTCTGCCTTCAAGAGCTGTCCAGCCCCATTCTTTCAATATCTCGGTGACCTTTCCCGTGGATCAAACAAACCTGTGACCATTCATCCCTGTATACATTCAATATCCCCTATTAATGCTATTTGGTAAGGGTCCAACACACTTAATCAATATTCTAGAACTGGTCCATGAGTGGTTTGTAAGCAGTCTCTTTTGTAGACTGATTGCACTTCCTGAGTATTCTACCAAAAAAATTTAAGTCTTCCACCTGCTTTACCCTTGACTGAGCCTATGTGATCATTCCATTTCATATCCCTATGAAATGTTACACCAGGTATTTGTACGAGTTGGGCAATCCCATCAGTGACTCATTGTCATTATAGTCATAGGATACTATGTTTTTGTTTTGTTTTATAAGGTGCATATTTGTACATTTCTCAACATTTGAATCAAGTTGTCAATCTTTGCACAACTTTGAAATCTTATTGAGATCTGACTGAATATTTATGCAGCTTGTTTCAGAAAACAGTTCATTACAGATAATTGCATCATCTGTAAAATGTCTGCAAGGTCATTATGTACAACATGAACAGTAAGGGTCCCAACACACCTCCCTGGGTTGCATCCAAAGTTACTTCTACAGCTGGTGATAACTCTCCTTCCAAAATAACATGCTGTGTTCTCCCTAACATAAAGTCCTCAACCAAGGCACAAATTTCACTAGATACCCCATATGATACTTTAGACAATAAGTGAAGGTGTGGTACTGCGCCAATGCTTATCGGAAATCAAGAAATACTGTGTCTACCTTTCTGTCGTGATCCAAAGCTTCCAGTATGTCGTGTGAGAAAATTGCTAGTTGGGTTTCACATGATTGATGTTTTCGGAATCCATGCTGGTTGGCACTGAGGAGGTCATTCTGTTCATGATACCTCATTATGTTTGAGCTCAGAATATGCTCTAAGATTCTACAACAAATTGATGTTAAGGATATTGGACGGTTTTGTGAATCACTTTTACTGTGCTTCTTGTAGACGGATGTGACCTGTGCTATTTTCCAAGAACTGGACACAGTTTTTTGTTTGAGGGATCTCTGATAGATTGTACTTAGGAGAGAGGCTAACTCAGCTGCAAATCCAGTATAAAATCTGACAGGGATTCTGTCAAGCCCTGAGCTTTGGTCAGTTTTAACAGTTTCAGCTGTGTCTCAACATCACTGATGCTACTACTGATTTGACTCATCTTTTAACTGTTACAAGGATTAAATTGGGGCAATTCTCGTGGGCTTTCCTTTGTAAAGCAACATTTGAAAATGAAGTTAAACATTTCAGCTTTTGGTTTGGTATCCTCAATTTCAGTTTCTGTCTCATTCACTAGGGCCAGGACATTAACTTTGATGTCACTGACAGCCTTTACATATGACTAGAATTTCGTTGGGTTTTGTAAAATAGTAAAATGAGATTTTCTCTAAAGTTTTCTGTTACATGGAGATGAATCTGATGGATGACAGAAGGACCCAGATATTATTTTATACTGACCCCTGGTAGTGGGTCTGGCACAAAGAAACTCACATGCAGCTTCAATTTCTCTCTCAGTTGATTTGAGTTTATCATCTACTGTGACAAATACATCATCTCCATTTCCCATTTGCCTATCTTTTTGATAGACATTTAAATTTTCCCAAAAATCTAACTGCTGTCAATTTCAGATTTTAGTCAGCTTTCTGTAACCAGTATTATGTGAGATTCACTGCTTTTCATGAGTGCTTCAATCTCTGGCACTTTGTTGCAAATGCTTCTGCAGTTTACCATTAGGATTTCAATACTCTCACCTATAGGAGGTACTTCTTTGATCTTACACCAATACTTCCAGGTTTTCTTCAGCTATCATTATCTGTATTCAATGGAGAGTTGCCTAATCGAAAAAACCCTTTTGTGCGCCCCATGCACAGTCATCTACCTGAGTAGCAGCCTCTGATTTATAGTGTGCACCTGACCATTTAGGGGGACCCTACAGTTCTCAACCCTATGGTGCAAATCCAGGAAGTTGCTTCATAGCTTGTCACAGAACCTTAAAACTCTCTGATGCTTTCCTTCCACTTGACTCAGAACCAAAGAGCCACAATCAGTTCTGGAGACAGCGCTGCAAATTGTGAGCTTCATTGAAACTCTATGGGCAAGAATTGTCTTCTCAGCCTTCCCTGCCAATCTCTGGAATGACTCAAGTATGACCCTGGAGCCCGGATGACAGATATCATTTGTTCCGACATCTGCCACAATCTGCAGTTCGTTGCACACTGTTCCCTAAATGGCTACTGCAATAGCTTCTTAAAGATGTTGAATGAGGCCTCCAGGCAAACCCACTGATTGCACCTAGTGTCCTTTCCTGTTCCTTGCTGCATTTCCCTAAAGGGTACCATCGTTCACTGTACATTTTAAGTGCCAACAATTAATAGAACTCTACCCTTTATCATTTACCTCCTCTTGACACAAAACAAAACAGGTTTCCCCAAAACAGGTGATGTGAGTCACACTGGCTCAGTTTCAGTTTCAGTGAAAGACAACCGCTTAAACTTGATGGTTAGGGCGATTGGTACAACAACCTGAGTCCTCCCTGGTCCACGTCCACACTGTATAAGATGCCAAGATCTACCATTGACATGCCATATGCATGTCCTGTACTTTCTGCAGAGGAGATGGAATCCTCTGGTACCAATATCACAGGTACACATCTCTCTGAAGCTCTTCTAATTCACTGATTTGCTGTAGCTGCCAATCATTTGACTCTAGTCAGTACGATTTCCAGTTACTTTCAAATGTCGACCAACTCATCCCGTGTTCAAGAACAGCATTCACAGTGGGGCTGCATTTTGGTTGGTGCAGCATGTTACGAGGCAGTGAACAAGTAACTTTAAATGAACCCCACCGATTATCATTTAATCTTTTGAGCTAAAAACTTCCTAATTCACTATAAGAATTGAAGAAAATGTACAAAATGACATTTCTATTAAGGCAACACAAAAACCAGTGGTAAAGATTTCTAGTTTCCTAAAACATTTCGAGCTTAATTACAGTTGCTAGTAAACTCAAAAACAGTGGTAATTTACAATAAATGCAGATATTATATAGGGCTACTCCTCTTTAAGGGAAACTAGACGTAACACAGTATATTAGAATATATGATACACTAACCAAAACACAAACAGCAATTTACTATGATGAAATTACAATTAAATGAACACCCTTAGCTGCTTACAGGGGTTGACATACGTCAACGGAGACAGATGAAAATGTGTGCCCCGACCGGGACTCGAACCCAGGATCTCCTGCTAACTTGGCAGAAGCTCTATCCATCTGAGCCACTGAGGACACAGAGGACAGCGTGACTGCAGGGATTCATCTCTGGCACACCCCCTGTGAAACCCACATTCTCAACATATTGTCAAAATGGTTCAAATGGCTCTGAGCACTATGGGACTTAACTTCTGAGGTTATCAGTCCCCTAGAACCTAGAACTACTTAAACCTAACTAACCTAAGGACATCACACACATCCATGCCCGAGGCAGGATTCGGACCTGTGACCATAGCGAACACGCGATTCCAGACTGAAGCGCCTAGAACCGCTCGACCACACCGGCTGGCCAACGTATTGTCCCGCGCTACTTTCGCAGTGCCCCCACCAATTATACTCATTACTCACAGAGCATTGCCAATTCCCGTAAGAGTTCGGGCACTGTTTGTGCATTCGCACAGAAGAAGAAGATAATCAAGTGGCCGGTGAGCCTTAACTATATATTTACTAAGATGGTATCTGTTCTTTCGGACATGTCTGAGGTCGGGCAGAGTTGTCAGTTGAGGCAGAAGTACTGAGGCAAAGATGCTGTTGAATGACAGTTGAGGTACGAGCGGCGGCAACTTGAAATTAGCAAAGGTTGAGGCCTGGTGGGTTACTTCCGCCTCGACTGACATCTCTGCCCACCTCTCTGCATTTACATATGTCTGCCTGTGTATGTACAAGTGCGGATGGGTATGTGTGTGTGTGTGTGTGTGTGTGTGTGTGTGTGTGTGTGTGTGTGTGTGTGCGCGCGCGTGCGCGAGTGTATACCTGTCCTTTTTTCCCCTTAAGGTAAGTCTTTCCGCTCCCGGGATTGGAATGACTCCTTACCCTCTCCCTTAAAACCCACATCCTTTTGTCTTTCCCTCTCCTTCCCTCTTTCCTGATGAAGCAACCTTGGGTAGCGAAAGCTTGAAATTTGTGTGTGTGTTTGGGTGTTTTTTGTTGTCTCTATCAACATACCAACGCTTTCGTTTGGTAAGTTACAGCATCTTTGTTTTTAGTATTATGTACTTTATTATTCATGATACGTAGCTAATTATTTTCTACTAGGAAGCTATCTATAGCCATTTGCTCTTGTTAATGCTTCAACACTTGGCAAAAATGTGACACAGCACACATGCATGCATAACCACTGCCTTATTGGCATAATGAATTTTAATGTACAGTGCAACCTATTCCCCTGCTTCCAGAATTTATGTTATTGCACACCCCAACTCCATAAGCTCTTGGCTGCAATCTTCCACAAGCTCATCTATATCATTGTTATCCAACTCTAGTACCATGCTCCTGGCCAAAGACACAATCTTGTTTTCTACAGGCTCCACAGATATTGGCTCAAATGCCTCAGAGTCACATTCGACAATGCACTTCAGCCAAAGCTTCTTCCAAGCAGAAGTGAGAGTTCTCCATCCCATGCCTTTTTGATCATCTTGATGCAGGCTATGATGTTGAAGTGATATTTCCAAAACTCTTTTGAGAGTGAGATTGGTGGCTTCAGTCAACTCCAAGCAATGCTCAAAGAGTGTTTTAGTGTAGATCTTCTTAAAGTTAGAAACTGTCTGCTGGTTCATAGGCTGGAATAATTGAGTGGTGTTGGGAGGCAGAAACTGGATCTTGATGAACTGAAATTTTCCAAGGAGGTGGTCGTGTAGACCTGGAGAATGGGTAGGAGCAATGTCCATAACAAGCTAGACATGAAATGGCAGATTCATCTCAAGCAAATATTTTTTCACCAGAGGACCAAACATTTCTTTGATCCAATCATTAAAAAAAATCATGTGTCACCCAATCCTTGTTTTTGGACCTCCACATCACATTCAACATGCTTTTCTGTACTTCTTGAGCGCTCATGGAGTTTCTGATTGGTAAACAAGCAGCAATTTAATTTTCAAATCACCACTTGAATTGGCACAGAACAGCATTGTGAGATGGTCTTTCATTGGAATGTAAATGGGCAATGCATTCTCCTCTTCCATTACAAACGCACATTTCAGCATCTTCTTCCAGAATAGACATATCTCATCACAATTAAAAACCTGTTGCGGCAGATGACCCTCAGAATCTATGAGCACCTTGAAGTTGCTGATGAAGTTCTCTGCTACCTTTGTGTTGGAACTGACTGCTTTGCCATGCCTAACAACGCTGTGGATGCCGGTTTTTCTCTTAAACCTTTTGAAACATCCAAGGCTTGCCTCTAAACACTTCTTCAGCTGCTGATGATCCTGGCATCTTCTTAATGAGGTCAGCAAAAATCATTCACACCTTCTCACAAATGATGTTCTAATTAATAATGTTGCCTTGCGATTGCTTTTCATTTATCCATATAAGGAGCAACCTTTCAACATCATCCAGAATATGAAACTATGGTTTAGATACTCTTGTCAGTCCCTTTGAAAAATCTATCTGCTTAATCTTGTCCTTGTTGTTGAGGATAATGCAAATAGGTGATGTAGACCTTTTGTATGTACATGCAAAATCAGCAATGCTCGCAGCATGTTCACATTTTTCAATTATTTTATGTTTCACTTCTAAGGTCATTTTCTTTCTCTTATGATTATCTTACTTCAGCTTTATCTTCAGGGGTATTTCTATAAAGGATATTAAAATTTGCACACAAAAAACACTTTGTGAACACAAGTTTAGAAAAATATGTGATCACAAGCTGCACTAAGATGGTATCAGAAAAAGTGGTAACCCAGACTGCACTACATACTACAGACATTGCTCATATGCCACTGCTGACAATGAAAGGTGTTCATATTGTCGAACATTTCACTTGCCATGCACGAATGGCTAGTGACATCACACTAATTTGTTATCACTTATTATGTGAAACATCGCTCGTTAAGTGATTTTTTCTACAATCTGTTTTGCTTGTTAAGTGAATTGTGCATTATGGTATGTGCTCGTGAAGCAAGGTTCCACTGTATGGTTTTGTAAGCATCCTAAAATTCTCAAATTAACCTACTTCTCATTTAATTGTGCAATGAAATTAGAGAATGATTGTTTTGAGTAAGGATATGCCTACTGTTCTCAAAAGTTTTAAAAGGACACATTAAGTTTAAGCCTACAGTTAAGCTTAACACAGCTCTTGCGACTGTCTGAAATTTCACAATATATCACAATGCATATGGGTACTAATACAATCAATGAAAGATCATGCAAATCTAGAACTTCAAATTGACACATGAATCTTGTACATGCAGTTTCACACAAAGGAAAATTCCGAAGTCGGATTTCATATGTAAATAAATGTGCATATTGCACTAATTTTTCACTTAGCTTTTTCTGTGCACATTTCTACATTGCAGGATGAGTTTATCTCACTCAAAATCTCTAAAATGAGCAGCATCAACAAAGCATATCTTCTGTCTGTTGCAGCTAACAATGCAATACTTGCAAACTCGCTCATTAAAATCTATAGGATACTTCGCATTGACATAGAGTTATGAAATTTGGCAAGAAGCAGGGTTTTACAGTTCATGTAAGGAAAAAATCCAAAATCTATTAATATGTAATTATATCAAAAACAGTCTTGTAATTCACAGGACCGGTATCTTGACTGTATTGGTAAGGATAACAAGCAAAAATTGTCAAGATTATTGGTTCCTGGGAAGGATGAAGCACCTACATACATAATTAAGTTTGTACAGAATCATCTGCATGTGAGTCCTACTTGAACTTGGGCAATTTTGTCTTAATTAGCATCACTTATATAATAGGATGCTGGCTGCATGGTATATATGCCAAGCACTAAATGAAATAAAAAAAATTTGTTGATATGACAACAGCATCGTGGCTACCACAGGAGACTTCTGTAGAACATTATTGTCCTACATAGCATATTAATGACTACCAAAGGGAGCATAATTTTATTGACTTACAGATAAAATTAGAAATTGTTGTCGTTTTATGTTCAGTGCATGTATATATGTTGCGTTATTACATACCGCAAGAATCTGAGCAAGTGGCTGCAGTAGCAGTAATGTGTGAGGCCTTCTATAAATTATGGTGGAACCAAGAATGAGAGTGCTTGGGTAGAGCATCTCATTCATATGTTTGTTGTCATTCTGTGTTGAAGAAAATAATATTAAGCTAATATTTGTTAGATAATTTCGTGTCATATACCACTCATAAGCCATGCTAATAGCATGTTGGCCCACTGTTAGAATGCAGTACAGCAGCAGTTCTACACAGCATGGATATGAAAAGTTCTTAGTAGGTTTCTGGAGGTATGTGGCTCTAGTATGCATACTAGTCATGCAATTCGCATAAGTTAAGATATGGTGTTTTTTGGGCTTGGAGGTTACAGCCAGTAGCATCCCAGATTTGTTCCATCAGGTTCATGTCAAGGAAAATTGGTACCCAAGACATCAACTTGACTTTATATCATGCTTCTCAAACCACTGTAGCTTGATTCTGGCCCTGTCACTTGAACATTATCCTGCTGGAAGATAATATCATCTTTGGGGAAGACATCAAGCATGAAGAGATGAACGTGGTTCATAACAGTGTTCACGTAGTCCACAGCTCTCATGGTGCCTTCGAATACCACCAAAGGTTCCATGGAAGCTGAGGTGAATGGCCCCATAGCGTAATATTGCCCTTTTCAGCCAGCATCCACGGGTCGCTGTATGTTTTGAGCAGCCACTTGCCAGGACAGTTTATCTAGACATGACTATCAACCTGGTAGAACAAGAAACATGATTCATCTGACCAGACAACATATTTCTGTTGACCCATAGTCCAGTCTTGTTGATACCATGCTGACTGCAATTGTAATTGAAGATGCAATTGGGTCAACAATGACTATTAGTGTTCTTGTACTGTGGAGCCCCATGTTCAATGACATTCCCAAGTTGTGTGATCCAAAACATTTGTTCCTGCATCTGCACTGTACTCTGCATCAGATACACCACAGATTGCCACCTATTCTGCCTTACAGAATAGGCAAGTCTCAGACTTCCACATCTATGATGAGTTGTGGATATCCAACACCTTATTGCCAACTTGTGGTTTCACAGTCCTTGAACCACTCTCCGTACATGCCCACAACAGTGACACATGAACAACCAACTAGCTTCAAAATTTCTGAGGTGTTTGTTTCCAGGTGCTGAGCAATAAAAATCTGTTCCCTGTGAAAGTTGCATATGTGGATTTCACTATTTGTAGGCCATATGATTTTTAGAGTGATCCCCAGTTTGTCTCTTCTCCACTTGCATCCTTTCCTTGTCATGTCACATACCTGCAACACCACCAGGCAGAATGCAGTCCTGTATTGGGCAGTGACTATAATATAATGTTTTTGTTCATCAGTGTTTATTTATTGCCTCTTTGCCAATAACAACCTGAATCATAAAATGTTTCTTGAACTCATGTTCAATCTTTGCAATGTTATGAATATTTCTTCCTATGTCATACAATAACTTTAAATGAAGTCAAAAACAGTAAATTGTTTATTTTAGAAAACTAGCTTTCCTTTTATTTGTCATGAGATGGATAATGTCTCTCTAGTAATTGAAGTCCTTTCATCTTCTTTTATTTCAGGAATCCATAAACTCAATAAAAAATTATTCAGATGCTAAAGTGATGAAGCAAAATATTCTTGCTCCAGATTCACAAGATGCTTTGAATGGGTACTCACCACAGCAACGGAAAGCTTTTGCAGATTCCTTGAATGTAAAAATGACAGCTAAGGCAATGGCTGCAATGAAGAAAGTACTTGCACCATCACCACCAAATCCTCTAAAAGCGCCTCCTTCATATCAAAAAGGGGTTCTGCCAAAGTAAATTCACTTTGTGCTTAATACTAAGTACTTAATACTAAGTATAGTATTTCATGTATTTTTTATTATAATACAAGATAACATATTTGCAGCTTTAAATTGCTGCAAAATGAGAGACACTGTATTGCATTTTAAAAATTCTATGAGTTTTCTATGTCTCATATTTCATTATAATCCACAGCATATCATTCAAAGTCTCTCAAGGTTCTCAAGATCATTAACTGCACTGGGAACATGATTAATGTTATATGGCTGGGTGGATAGGTGAATCAAGTTGCCTACAACTTCAGATGGTTTTCAGCCTCTATTCTGGAACTAATGACCGCTATTTTCTCTATGGTGCAACAAACACAGGAGTCTTACCTGTTATACTCACCAGAATTCCACTATGTGGTTCCTTGCTCCACACTTGACCCAATTTTTGTAAATTACTCATAAGCCTTGAAGCGATCCATGAAAAGCACAATCTAGTGGCACTTGAAGCTGGACAGTACAAGAGGGTTTCCACTCAGTATTATTTTGGATCAATATTTTCAGCCATTTTAAATCATCACCATATTTATATGGTGGATGAATCCAAGCAGAAGACAACTTACTTGCCCTTTATTTTCCACTACTGTCTATCATATGTGTTCTCTGAAGGAATTCAGCATATTTGATTCAGTGTTATAGCATTATTCAGGGAAGTGGAGGAGATAAGTTACATTCATGGCACAAAATTCATTATACCCAGCATTTTTTGTAAAAAAGTAAACACTGTTTTATGTTAAGCAAAAAATAGTGTGTTTTAAAAGAATTTAATTATTAAATTATGCCTTTAATTTAATCTGATAACAAAAACAATCAATTATTGATAAATTATTTAATTGGATGGATAAAATTTTGACTCATCAAGCAGTGGCAGAACACACACGATAAAAGACTTGTGATTGGCTCCTTTTTCAGGCAGAAGGGTTGAAGGTGAGGGAAGAATTGTGAAGGAAAAGGATTGGAGAGATCTAGGAAAAGGGGTAGATTTTGGGAAAGTCACCCAGAACTGTTGGTCAGGGGAAACTTACCGTATGGCATGAGAAGGGAAGACTGATTGTTGGGAACTGCATTGGATGAGATTTGAAAACCTGAAAGCTTAAAGATGGAAGACAGGGTAACGTGTAAGACTGAGATTACTACTAAAACATCATGCATGAGTTAATTAGAATGAGAAGCTAAGTGCATTGTACGTAACAGAGGTGGGATGGGGCAGTGAAAAATAGATGGGAAGACAATGAAAGATGTAGAAAACTAAAATGGGGTGAAGCAAAGCTTAGTTACAGTGAAGAAAAGCTGAGATGGAAGAAATTAACATAAATTAAGACCAGGTGGGTGGCGAGAACCAAGGTCATGTAGTGCTACACTATGTGATTGAAGTATCCGGACACCCCCAAAAACATATGTTTTTCATATTAGGTACCTTGTGCTGCCACCTACTGCCAGGTACTTCATATCAGCGACCTCAGTAGTGAGAGAGCAGAATTGGGCGCTCCATGGACCTCACAGACTTCAAACATGGTCAGGTGATTGGATGTCACTTGTGTCATATGTCTGCATGCGAGGTTTCCACACCCCTAAACATCCCTAGGTCCACTGTTTCCAATGTGATAGTGAAGTGGAAATGTGAAGGGTCATGTACAGCACAAAAACGTACAGGCCCATCTCGTCTATTGACTGACAGAGACTGCCGACCATTGAAGAGAGTCATAATGTGTAATAGGCAGGCATCTATCCAGACAATCACACAAGAATTCCAATCTGCATCAGGATCCACTGCAAGTACTAAGGCAGTTAGGCGGGAGGTGAGAAAACTTAGATTTCATGGTCGAGCTGCTGCTCATAAGCCACACATCACGCCGGTAAATGCCAAACGACACATCGCTTGGTGTAAGGAATGTAAATACTGGACTATTGAACAGTGGAAAAATGTTGTGTGGAATGACGAATCACGGTACACAATATGGCGATCCGATGGCAGCATGTGGGTATGGCAAATGTCCGGTGAATGTCATCTGCCAGCATGTATAGTGCCAACAGTAAAATTTGGAGGTGATGGTGTTATGGTGTAGTCATGTTTTTCAAGGAGGGAGCTTTCACCCCTTATTGTTTTGCATGGCACTATCACAGCACAAGCCTACACTGATGATTTAAGTGCCTTCTTGCTTTCCACTGTTGAAGAGCAATTCAGGGATGGTGGTTGCATCTTTCAACACGATCGAGCACCTATTCATAATGCATGACCTGTGCGGGAGTGGTTACATGACAATAACATCCCTGTAATGGACTGCCCTGCACAGAGTCCTGATCTGAATCCTATAGGATGTTTTGGAATGCCAACTTTGTGCCAGGTCTCACCAACTGACATTGATACCTCTCCTCAGTGTAGCACTTCATGAAGAATGGGCTGCCATTCCCCAAGAAACCTTCCAGCACCTGACTGAAGTTATGCCTGTGAGAGTGGAAGCTGTCATCAAGGACTAAGGGTGGGCCAACACCATACTGAATTCCAGCATTACCGACAGAGGGCACCACAAATTTGTAAGTCATTCTCAGCCAGGTGTCCGGATGCTTTTGTTCACGTAGTGTAATTCCTACCTGCGGAGTTCTGAGAAACTAGTGTCTTGGGGGAAGAATCCAGATTGGGCGTGTAGTGAAACAGGTGCCGAGGTCATGAAGGTCATGTTGTAGAGCATGCTCTGCAACAGGATATTGCAGGTTGTTAGTATATACCCTCTGCCTTTGCCCATTCATCCAAATTGATAATTTGGTGGTAGTCATGCCGATGTAGAAGGCTGAACAGTGTTTACATAATATCTGGTATGTGACGTGTCATTTTGCAGTTGGCTCTCCCTTTGATAGTATATGTTTTGCCAGTTACAGGGCTATTGTAGGTGGTAATAGGAGGGTGCATAGGTCAAGGCTTGCAGCACGGATGGTCACAGGGGTACGAGCCTTAGGATAGAGCGATGGATGCAGAAGGAGCATAGGATCTGACAAGAATATTGTAGAGATTGGGAGGGC
This sequence comes from Schistocerca piceifrons, assembly GCF_021461385.2. Taxonomy (NCBI): domain Eukaryota; kingdom Metazoa; phylum Arthropoda; class Insecta; order Orthoptera; family Acrididae; genus Schistocerca; species Schistocerca piceifrons. Next base: position 1,052,268,280 of record NC_060139.1, read on the forward strand.
GACTGAAAGCTATTCTAGGTATGGTGGGAAAAATTTCAGACAGAAGGGATCTCATTTCAGGGCATGATTTTAGGGAGTCATGGCCCTATTGAAGTAGCTGATTAATGCATTCCAGACCAAGATAATACTGAGTCACCAATGGTGTGCTCCAAAGCTGTTTTGTGGAGGGATCTGCAGTACTAGGATTTGATGTGATGGCCCGAGAAATCTGCTTTTTAACTAGGTTGGTGGGTTAATTAGGTGCAGTGAAGGCTGAGGTGAGAATGGTGGTGTATTGTTCTAAAGAGTCTGCATCTGAACAAATACATTTGCCTCGATTGCTAAGGCCATATGGGAGGGAACATTTGACATGGAAAGGATGGCAACTGTCATAATGTAAGTACCGTTGTTTGTTGGTAGGTTTAATGTGGACGGAAGTGTGTAGCTGGCCTTCGGTGAGGGCAAGATCAACATCAAGGAAAGTGGCATGAGATTTGGAGTATGAACATTTGAAATTAATTAGGAGAAGGTATTTTAGTAGGTCAGCCTCACCATGAGTCCATATTTTAAAGATGTCATTGTTGTTGTTGTTGTTGTGGTCTTCAGTCCTGAGACTGGTTTGATGCAGCTCTCCATGCTACTCTATCTTGTGCAAGCCTCTTCATCTCCCAGTACCTACTGCAACCTACATCCTTCTGAATCTGCTTAGTGTATTCATCTCTTGGTCTCCCTCTACGATTTTTATCCTCCACGCTGCCCTCCAATACTAAATTGGCGATCCCTTGATGCCTCAGAACATGTCCTACCAACCGATCTCTTCTTCTGGTCAAGTTGTGCCACAAACTTCTCTTCTCCCCAATCCTATTCAATACTTCCTCATTAGTTATGTGATCTACCCATCTAATCTTCAGCATTCTTCTGTAGCACCACATTTCGAAAGCTTCTATTCTCTTCTTGTCCAAACTATTTATCGTCCATGTTTCACTTCCATACATGGCTACACTCCATACAAATACTTTCATAAATGACTTCCTCACACTTAAATCTATACTCGATGTTAACAAATATCTCTTCTTCAGAAACGCTTTCCTTGCCATTGCCAGTAAACATTTTATATCCTCTCTACTTCGACCATCATCAGTTATTTTGCTCCCCAAATAGCAAAACTCCTTTACTACTTTAAGTGTCTCATTTCCTAATCTAATTCCCTCAGCATCACCCGACTTAATTCGACTACATTCCATTATCCTCGTTTTGCTTTTGTTGATGTTCATCTTATATCCTCCTTTCAAGACACTGTCCATTCCATTCAACTGCTCTTCCAAGTCCTTTGCTGTCTCTGACAGAATTACAATGTCATCGGCGAACCTCAAAGTTTTTATTTCTTCTCCATGGATTTTAATACCTACTCCGAATTTTTCTTTTGTTTCCTTTACTGCTTGCTCAATATACAGATTGAATAACATCGGGGAGAGGCTACAACCCTGTCTTACTCCTTTCCCAACCACTGCTTCCCTTCCATGTCCCTCGACTCTTATAACTGCCATCTGGTTTCTGTACAAATTGTAAATAGCCTTTCACTCCCTGTATTTTACCCCTGCCATCTTTAGAATTTGAAAGAGAGTATTCCAGTCAACATTGTCAAATGCTTTCTCTAAGCCTACAAATGCTAGAAACGTAGGTTTGCCTTTCCTTAATCTATTTTCTAAGATAAGTCGTTAGGTCAGTATTGCCTCACGTGTTCCAGTGTTTCTACGGAATCCAAACTGATCTTCCCCGAGGCCGGCTTCTACCAGTTTTTCCATTCGTCTGTAAAGAATTCGCGTTAGTATTTTGCAGCTGTGGCTTATTAAACTGATTGTTCTGTAATTTTCACATCTGTCAACACCTGCTTTCTTTGGGATTGGAATTATTATATTCTTCTTGAAGTCTGAGGGTATTTCACCTGTTTCATACATCTCGCTCTCCTGATGGTAGAGTTTTGTCAGGACTGGCTCTCCCAAGGCCGTCTGTAGTTCCAATGGAATGTTGTCTACTCCCGGGGCCTTGTTTCGACTCAGGTCTTTCAGTGCTCTGTCAAACTCTTCACGCAGTATCGTATCTCCCATTTCATCTTCATCTACATCCTCTTCCATTTCCATAATATTGTCCTCAAGTACATCGCCCTTGTATAGACCCTCTATATACTCCTTCCACCTTTCTGCTTTCCCTTCTTTGCTTAGAACTGGGTTTCCATCTGAGCTCTTGATATTCATACAAGTGGTTCTCTTATCTCCAAAGGTCTCTTTAATTTTCCTGTAGGCAGTATCTATCTTACCCCTAGTGAGATAATCCTATACATCCTTACATTTGTCCTCTAGCCATCCATGCTTAGCCATTTTGCACTTCCTGTCGATATCATTTTTGAGACGTTTGTATTCCTTTTTGCCTGCTTCATTTACTGCACTTTTATATTTTCTCCTTTCATCAATTAAATTCAATATTTCTTCTGTTACCCAAGGATTTCTACTAGCCCTCGTCCTTTTACCTACTTGATCCTCTGCTGCCTTAACTACTTCATCCCTCAAAGCTATCCATTCTTCTTCTACTGTATTTCTTTCCCCCATTCCTGTCAATTGTTCCCTTATGCTCTCCCTGAAACTCTGTACAACCTCTGGTTCTTTCAGTTTATCCAGGTTCCATCTCCTTAAATTCCCACCTTTTTGCAGTTTCTTCAGTTTTAATCTACAGGTCATAACCAATAGATTGTGGTCAGAGTCCACATCTGCCCCTGGAAATGTCTTACAATTTAAAACCTGGTTCCTAAATTTCTGTCTTACCATTATATAATCTATCTGATACCTTTTAGTATCTCCAGGGTTCTTCCATGTATACAACCTTCTTTCATGATTCTTAAACCAAGTGTTAGCTAAGATTATGTTGTGCTCTGGGCAAAATTCTACCAGACGGCTTCCTCTTTCATTTCTTAGCCCCAATCCATATTCACCTACTATGTTTCCTTCTCTCCCTTTTCCTACACTCGAATTCCAGTCACCCATGACTATTAAATTTTCGTCTCCCTTCACTATCTGAATAATTTCTTTTATTTCATCATACATTTCTTCGTCATCTGCAGAGCTAGTTGGCATATAAACTTGTACTACTGTAGTAGGTGTGGGCTTCGTATCTATCTTGTCCACAATAATGCGTTCACTATGCTGTTTGTAGTAGCTTACCCGCATTCCTATTTTCCTATTCATTATTAAACCTACTCCTGCATTACCCCTATGTGATTTTGTGTTTATAACCCTGTAGTCACCTGACCAGAAGTCTTGTTCCTCCTGCCACCGAACTTCACTAATTCCCACTATATCTAACTGTAACCTACCCATTTCCCTTTTTAAATTTTCTAACCTACCTGCCCGATTAAGGGATCTGACATTCCACACTCCGATCCGTAGAACGCCAGTTTTCTTTCTCCTGATAACGACATCCTCTTGAATAGTCCCCGCCCGGAGATCCGAATGGGGGACTATTTTACCTCCGGAATATTTTACCCAAGAGGACGCCATCATCATTTAATCATACAGTAAAGCTGCATGCCCTCGGGAAAAATTACGGCTGTAGTTTCCCTTTGCTTTCAGCCGTTCGCAGTACCAGCACAGTAAGACCGTTTTGGTTATTGTTACAAGGCCAGATCAGTCAATCATCCAGACTGTTGCCCTTGCAACTACTGAAAAGGTAGCTAAACCAAACCAGGGGCTGAAGACTTATGGATCCCAGGAAAGTCCCCTCCAAGCAACCCATGAAAAGGTTGGCATAGGAAGGAGCCATTGTGGTTCCCATGGCCCTACCCCTGATATGTTCGTATGTCTGCCTCTCAAAGGTGAATTAATTGTTGGTAAGTATAACGCTGATTTAGGTGAGTAGGAAGGATGTTATAGGTTTGGAATCAGGTGGGCATTGGCTGAGGAAATGTTCAGCAGCACGCAGACCATGTACATGGGGGATGTTGATTAGAGGGAGGTGGCATCAATGGCGACAAGCAAGGTGTGTGGTGGAAGTGGGACGGGCACGGATTTCAGACAATCTAGTAAATGGTTGGTATCTTTGATGTACGAGGGGAGTTTTAGTACTATGGCTGGCAGATATACGTTCAGCGGGTGCTTTGAAGCCAGCAACTATAGGATGGTCAGGATGATTGGGTTTGTGGACCTTAAACTAAAATCCCCCTGAACTGGCCATGAAGACCCAATGGTACTGACTGGCTGCCATGTCATCCTCAGCCCACGGGCATCACTCGATGTGGATATGGAGAGGCATGTGGTAAACACACCGCTCTTCAGGCCGTATGTCAGTTTCCGAGACTGGAGCTGCTACTTCTCAATCAAGTAGCTTCTCAGTTTGCCTCACAAGGGCTGAGTGAACCCCACTTGCCAACAGCGCTCAGCAGATTGGATGGTCATCCATCATATTGCTAGCCCAGCCCGACTGCGCTTAACTTTGGTGATCTGATGGGAACTGGTATTACCACTGCGGCAAGGCCGTTGGATTTGTGGATCTTAGGAAGAAAGTAGAAGGTGGAGGTGCATGGTTTGGGTGGGGTGAGAAGTTCTATGGATTGAGATGTCAGTCCTTGTGAGGGGCCTGAGGTTTTAAGGAGGGACTGCAGGTCAGTTTGAATTACAGGGATGGTATCTTGATGGCAGATGCTGTATGTAGAGATGTCAGACAGCTGGCGTAGCCCTTCACTAACATACTTATTTTGATCAAATACTACAGTGGTAGATCCTTTGTCTGCTGGGAGGATAATGATGAAGTCATCAGCTTTTAGGGTTAGGGAACGTAGAGCCTGGAGTTCTGTGGAGGACAGGTTAGGGTCATGTTGTAGGGACTTGAGGGAGGGTTGTGAGGCAATGCTGGATGTGAGGAATTCTTGAAAGGCTTGTAAGGGATGATGATGTAGTGGTGGTGGATCAAGTTGGTATCGTGGTCTGAACTAATCAAGGCAGGGTTCAATGTCAGGTTTGCCTTTGGAAAAGTTGGGTTGAGTTGCAAAATGGTATTTACAATGGGTATTACGTTTGAAGGAAAGGAGGTCCTTCACCAAAGCAGCATGATCAAATGCAAGTTTAGGGCTGAAAGTGAGGCCCTTAGATAATACTGGTAATTCAGGAGGGATGAGTGCTTTAGATGGGAAGTTAAGGACACTGTACTGTTGTGACTGGTTCTTAGGATTATGGTTCATTCTTGGTCTGGGAGGCAGTTGTGAAGGGTGTGGGATGTTAAGGAGGGTGGCCAAGCTCGGTTTGGAGGAGAGGAGTGGTGGTTGATGGTGTGGCTGTTTAGGGAGCTGCAGAGGGACATGAAGGGAAATACCACTGTTCAGGCAGTTTAGGAGAAGGTGGGATAGCTTTTTGAGGTGAGTGTGGCAAGTTGTTGCAGTTTGAAGTTGGCTTGGTGGATGATACCATTCAAGGAAACATGAGGGGCAGACAATTGCAGGATTTTGAAGAAAGAGAGAAGCCTGGTAGAATGGAAATTTGCTGATGAGGCATATAGGTCACATATTAGCTGGGTAAGAGATAGAGATTGCTGTATTTGAAGCTGTAAAAGAGCCCCGTGTAGGGTAGAATTGCATCCAGAAATGACGAGTTTCAGTGTTAGGCCTTTTGGAGTAACTCCAAGGGGCAAGCAGGTTTCAAGAACAGAATGTGGGACCTTAGTTTTGATTGTGCAAAGGCATGTTTCCAAAAAATTTTTTGATATATAATTTTTGATATATAATTTAATTTACTTTTCAACAAAATTTCTGCCAATATTAAGGCACTGATCATACCAAACAAACAACTTACGAATTCCATTCTCACAAAAAATCTGCCACCTGATTTGCCAAACACTGCTGAATCAATGTTTTGACATCATTGTTGCTGTCATGTGACTCATCACTTAAATGTTTTTTCAAGTGCAGAAACTTATAATAATCACAAGGTGCTATATCATGGCTATACAGAGGCTGATATAGTTGTTCCCAACCATATTATGCCTTTAGATCTTGCATTTGTTGATCCATAGCCGTCCCTTGCATTGAAAAGCAATTGAAAGGGTTGAAAAAAAAGTAAGTCACCAAATGCACATGGGATTCCAATTCGATTTTACAGGGAGTACTAGTTGGGATTGGCCTCTAATTTAGCCATCATTTATTGATAATTTCTTGCCCCCATGCCAAGTATCAAGAAACTGCAAAAAAACTGAGGTGGCTCCTGTATATAAGAAAGGCATGAGAATGGGCCCACAGAATTCCAGACCAATATCCTCAATGTCAGTTTGCTGCAGTTTTCTATGCAGGTTCAATTTGCTTCTGTCTATAAATCAGCATGGATTTAGAAAGTATTACTCATACAAAACTCATACCAATTTCTTGTGAAACATTAATGGAGGCCAACAGGCATATTTCATACTTCTAGATTTCCAAAAATCATTTGACACACTAGCAGCCTGTAGACTGTTAATGATGGTCCAGGAAAGTGGAAAAGGTCAGACATGTGAGTGACTCAGTGACTTTTTAAGTAAGTAGTCCTGAATGTTGAGTGTTCATGAGAGACATAGGTAACATCAGGACTACACTGGGGAAGTGTGATAGGACCAATCTTGTTCTCTATACAATTAAACAATCTGATGGACAGAGTGAGCAGCAATCTGTGACTGGTTTTCTCAATGATGCTATAGTGTATAGGAAAGTGTCAACTTGAGTGACCGTAAGAGAATACAGGATGACTTGGACAGAATTTTTATTTGGTATGATGAATGGTAGCTTTCTCTAAATCTAAAAAATATGTAAGTTAATGCAGGAAAAACTCTTCTGTAATGTTCGAATACTGTATTATATGTGTGATGCTTGATACAGTCATAAATATATAAGAATAACATTACAAAGTGACATGAAACGGAACGAACATGTAAAGTCTGTTGTAAGGGAGGTGAATGACTGATTTTGGTTTATTGGGAGAACCCTAGGAATGTGTAGCTTAACTATAAAGGAAACAGTATACAGAACATTTTTCTGACCAGTTCTTGATTTCTGATGGAGTGTTTGGGATCATCACTGGGATGAATTAAAGGAAGACAATGGGCATGCTGCTAGATTTGTTTCAAGATTTGATCAACATGCAAGTATTATGGAAATACTGTGTGAACTGAAATGGGAGTCCCAGGGAAGAAGAAATTCTTTTCACAAAAGATTTCTGAGAAAGTTTAGAAAACCAGCATTCGCCACAGACTGTAGAATGATTTTACTGTCAGCAACATACATCTTGTGTAAGGATCACAAAGACAAGGTAACAGAAATCTGGGCTCATAGGGAAGCATTTAGACATTTTTCCCTTGCAGGTGGAACAGGCAAGGAAATGACTAGCAGTTGGACAAAATACCTATGGCATGTAGTGTAGCGTTGATTGTGGAGTATGTATGTAGATACAGATGTAGATGAAGACGAGCATTGTCATGAAGCAAAAGAAGTCCTTTTACTGAGTTTGGCATGCCTTTGTTTTGGATTGCTTGATACAATTTAGTCACTGTCACACGATTTTTCTCAGAATGTACTGTGTTTCTCAGAGGCAAAATTTCACAAGCAACACTCCTTGTCTGTTCCAAAATGCTGTGCACGTGATTTTTCAGGGTGAAATTATTTTCTTGAGCTTCACTTGCCAGCATAACCTTAGATGCCCATGTTTGGTGTCCAATGAAAATTTGGGTGTACCCAGCTAAGAAATTAAGTCTAGACTGTTCTGATGAAGCCTTCAACAAGAATTACCCTCTAGATGAATATCAGGGCATATGAGAATACATGAAAGTGCATTAACAGATTAGCCACAGAGGTCTGCAAGATACATACAGAAGCTTAATGTGCTGCCCTTGCACTCATAGAGCCACAAATGACAAGATGGGTGGATGAAAACATAGTAAGAGGTTTATATCTGTAAGAACAATGACCCTGTCACTCTTAATATGCCTACAAATAATGCATTGCCCTTTAACTTATGACTACATTTTTTGATGGCAGGGCCACTCCCAGAATACAATGCTTTCAGTGTATGAATGAGGAAGCAATCTATAATTTTAATGTAAACTTGTTCTTTCATCATGTTTGATTTCATGGGAATGATTCTGCCCCACAACTGCGAAGTAATCCAGGACAGAAACAAGGTCAGCATCAGTCATAATATTATTTGTCTTTTTATTGCAGATCTAGATTTCAGCTAATAGTGCAGCTATCATCAGTGGATCATAGGCAGTCATGTAGACTAAAAGAATTACAAGAACACATATTCCAATATAACTGACACTATGTCTATATGACTACCCATAACACACTGATGACATCTATACTATTAGCTGAAATCTAGATCTGCAGTTAAAAGACAGAGGATATTGTGACCATTGCTGACCTTCTTTCTGTCTTGAACTTTTCCATTATTTTAGCTGTTGATATTAAAAGTGCTATGTGCATTCTAAATTTTTTTGTGAATTTCTCCCAACTTCATTCTTGAATTATTAGAGAATAATGCTTAATTTCTTAATTCTGTATTGCCAGCTTAGTGTTTTCATTTACTCTTGCTTGTTATTACTGTTTATTACTGAAATTAATACTTTTAAATCTTCTTACTGTGGCCTTTTATTTGTTTGTATCTAGTCACTAGTGACTGCACATTTGTAGCATAGTCCAAACATGGAAAAAAGTAGTTAGAAAGAAGTCATGAAATCTTATTTCGAGTACTTTACTTCAATATGGAATGCAGTAGAAATACATCATTAAGGAAACTGACTAGATCTTTTGGTGGGAGTAAAGGAAAGTTATAAATATGGGAACAGAAAAGATCACACTATATTATGAATCTGGAGAGATACAGAATGTAGGAAAGGATTTGGAAGTCACACTATGTCAACAAGCAAGATTCTAATGAATCACTGAAACTTGATGACCGTTTCAGAACCTGAAGATATTTTTTAATAGAGCAACTTGAAATGTACCTGGAAAAAATCTGAATGTACTGCTCCAAAAAGTAGCTTGAAAACAGTGAATACACTGCTCCAAAAAATAGCACATAAAAGCATAAGAAAAACGTAATTTGTGTCAGTCCTTCCTCATTGGTCGAAAATATTTATTACCTTGACAAGATGCAAAAACAGATTATAGAACATGAGTTGTACAACTGAACATGTTAAATCAGGAACCACACAAGCACTACGGAATTCACTATTAAGGTACATATTATCGATGTTGTAGGCAGTGATAAAACTCCATGATATTGACATGCAATAAGCATGAAGAAGACAAATGCTTCAATGGGGAAATTAAAGACAAACCATGAATGAAACAATATCTGGAAGCCATGGAATATCACATGTACAGTGCCAAAACAAGAACTCTTATATCACACCAAGGAAACTGGTGTTGTATAACAATGACAAAAACAAACATAGAGGATTTTACTAAATAAATTAAAGAAATCCTGGTGTGAGCATTAAATATTCAAAATCTTTTACACTCCATTGGCTGGTTGGTACTGCAACCATTCTGAATCACAAGGTGTACAACTTTGGTTCTTCCGTTTTTTCCCCAACATCTGAGGCTTTAATGAAATAAATTGGTAACACGTGTATCATTCAAAGTATTTTCCATCGTTGGCCACTACTTTCTCCCATCTTTTGGGCAGTGTACGAATCCTACATTGAAAAACATGTTTAACTTTTGGAGCGATCTCATTTGTGACTTCTTCAAGATATTGGAAGTGTTGGTCAGTCAGGCCGTGCGCCATTGATCAAAACAGGTGATAGTCAGAGGGAGTAATGTCTGGAGAATGCAGCGGGTAGGGTGGGACTTTCTATTTTAAGGTTTCCAAGTACATTTTAACCTCTTTTGCAACGTGAAGTCGAGCGTTGTCATACTGCAAAATCACTTTATCATGCCCCTCGCTGTATCATGGCTGTTTGTCTTTTAAAGCTGTGCTCAAACGCATTAATTGCATTCAATAATGAGCACCTGTGATTGTTTCACTTGGTTTTAACACCTCATGGTACACAATGCCAAGTTGATCCCACCAAATGCAGAGCCATGTATATTCAGTCTGGCCATCGACGTGGAAGCATGGCCGGGATATCCCCATGATCTTTTGCATTTAGCATTATCGTAATGAACACTTTTTCATCCCCAGTCACAGTGTGATGCAGAAATCCCTTCTGTTTTTGCTTCTGAAGCAACTGCTTACAAACACATAAATGCCGTTCAACATCTCTTGGTTTCAGCTCACACGGAACCCAAGTTCCTTCTTTCTGAATCGTGCCCACAGCCTTAAGACATTTTGAAATGGGTTGCTGAATCACTCCCACTAATCATGCCAATTCTTCTTGAGCTTGACGAGTCTTCACTCAGCAATGTCTCCAATTCTGCATCTTCGAAAATATTCTCTCTTCCACCATTATGCCAATCTACCACGTTAAAATCACCATTTTTGAAGCATTGAAACCACTCATGACATGTTCTTTCACTAATGGCGTCCTTACCATATGTAATTGAGAGCATTCAATGAGACTCAGCTGCTGTTTTCTTCATATTGAAGCAAAACAGTAACACCTCCCGCAAATGATGAGAATTAGGCTCGTAAACTGACATTTTCAATCAAGAACAACTTTGTGATGCAGAAGACACAAATCCAACTAATGTTTGAATGAGGTTATGTTGACCAAGGTCCAAGCTAGCTGCCTGACATCTACAATCTGTTTCTTTCAACCGCTACTTACCATTGTCGCCAGCTATTGGCAAATGGTGGAAGCAAAGTTGTACACCTTGTATTTAAAAAAGAAAGCAGTCTTATTTGCAAACTAATGATTATTTAATAACACATTTCACACTTTCAGGAATTCATCAGATTAAGTAGTATTCTGCAAATGAGCATTCATCAAAAAAAGTGGCACGGGGAGTATTTAAGGCCCATGCCTTATTTCACATGTTTTGACAAATGGTTATGTGCAGACTACTACATAACCTGACGATGCCCCAAAAGGGTGAAATGTGTTATTAAATAATCATTGTTTTGCAAACCAAGGGTGTTTTCTTTTTGAAAAATTAAATATTTTGTCCTAGATGAACAGTACAATGTTATTCCAGTTAAAAAAATAAGACTATAGGACAATATATAGCTTCCAACAATCTGTATTACTGGTTTGAGGTGCACTGGTTTCCATTTGTGCTCTCCAAACACAAACTACAAAAATGAAAGGCTTTAGCAATAAACAAAACTGATCATGGGGCAAAAGCACACTTTCTATACAAGAACATCTGCAACCATTTGTAGCAATTTAAATAAAAATCATCAGTACATGAATTATCTTATTTATTTGCAAATAAAATACATAAATTTTATGAAGATGATGCTGTTCTGCATTTAAATATTGTCTCATTGGATCAATAATTCTGTTAGCATACTTGTCCAAGTATATTAAATGAGCTGTGGCAGTTACTTCTTCCTTTCCAATGTTGAAGACTACCAACTGAAAGTTCGATAAGTTTTATTAGTTCACAGGAGATATCAGAATTATGCCACTTCATCTACTAATTGGTAGCAAAAAAGTATGCTGTGTTAAGGAAACACTCAAAATTTTAATGAAAAGAAATATGTAAAATTAAGACTTAGGAAAATCCCAAAACACTCAGACTCCTAGAACACAAATTATACCACTGCTAAAATCGAACAATAAACAGTTATAGTTTTTTCTCAGAAGCATATAAGGAAGCTACTAATGTAAACAAAGTACACAAAACTAGGTACTGCTGCTATTGGGGGGACCTCTCTGCTCTATGATTGGGACATGGTGGGAAGGGTTCAGATGGCATAGTCTGTGAAACAGTCACTGAGATGAAATACATCATGTTGGTGGTGTGCTCAGCAGTGGAGTGGTCCAGCTGTTTCTTCATGCTAACAGACAGCTTGTTGGTTGTCATGTCCACATAGAATGCAGCACAGTGGTTGCAGCTAAGCTTGAAGATCACATGACTGGTTTCACAGATAGAATGCAACACAGTGGTTGCAGCTAAGCTTGAAGATCACGACTGGTTTCACAGATAGCCCTGTTTTTGATGGGATGGGTGACTTGTGACCGTACTGGAGCAGGTGGTGGTGGAAGGATGTATTAAACAGGTCCTGCATCTAGATCTGTTACAGGAATATGAGCCATGAGGCAAGGGGTTCGGAGCAGAGGTTGTGTTGGGATGGATGAGGATATTGTCTAGGCTCTGAGGGCGGCAGAATACTGCAGCGGGGTGTGGGAAGGATAGTGGGTAGAACATTTCTCATTTCAGGGCACAAAGAGAGGCAGTCAAAATCCTGACAGAGAATGTGATTCAGTTGCTCCAGTCCTGGGTGGTAATGAGTCATGAGAGGATTGCTCCTCTGTGGCCAGTCAGTCGGACTTGGTGGGTGACTGGAGGGATATGTTTCTGTGCAAGATTTGGAAGATAATTATGGTCTACAAAAGCCTCAGTGAGACCCTTGGTATATTTCCAGAGGGTCAGCTAGTCACTACAGATGTGATGGCCACAGTTGTCTAGGATGTATGGAAGGATCTTCTTGGTATGGAATGGGTGTCAGCTGTCGTAGTGGAAGTATTGCTGGTGGTTGGTAGGTAGGTTTGATATGGACAATTATTTGGGCAGAGGTACTGATGTATCCATCTTTGAGGTCGAGGTCAACATTGAGGAAGGTTGCTTGTTGGCTTAAGTAGGACCAGGTAAAGTGAATGGGGGAGAAGGTGTTGAGGTTCTGGAGGGATGTGGATAGGAAGTCCTCACAATAGATCCAGCTCACAAACATGTCATCAATGAATGTGAACTATGTGAGGGATTTGGGATTCTGGGTGTTTAGAAAGGATTCCTCTATATGGTCTATGAATAGGTTGGCATAGGATGGTACCATATGGGTGCCCATTGCCATACCCTGGATTTCTTTGTAGGTAATGCCTTCAAAGGAGAAGTAATTGTGGGTGAGGATATAGTTGTTCAAGGCAATTAGGAAGAACATTGTTGGTTTGTAAAGATAGTGTTCAATCACAGTAAGGTTACAGTCATTAGGGATGTTAGTGTAAAGGGAGGTGGCACTAACAGTGATGAGCAGGGTGCCATGTGGTAAAGGAATTGGTACTGTGGTGGGTCAGTGGAGGAAATGGTTGGAATTTTTTATATGGGAGATTAGGTTGTAGGTAATAGGCTGAAGGTGTTGGTCTTTGAGAGCAGAGATTCTCTCAGTGGGGGCACAGTAACAGGCCATAACGGGACGTCCCGTGTGGTTGGATTTATGGACTTTAGGAAGCATGTAAAGTACAGGTGCAGGGAGTGGTAGGGGTGAGGAGGGACATGGATTCTGGGAAGAGGCTCTGAGATGGGCCTAAGGATTTGAGGAGAGGCTGCTGGATTTCTGCAATGGGGTCATTTTGACAGGGTTTGTACGTGGATGAATCTGACGGCTGGGGAGTCCTTCTGCCAGGTAATCCTTCCGGTTCAAAACAACAGTGGTGGCACATATGTCAGCAGGTAGGTATACGGCTAGGATCAGTTTTTAGGTGGCAGATTGTGGTTCTTCCTGTGAACAAAAGGTTAGTTTGCATGTTGAGAGATTTGAGGAATGATGGTGAAGCAAGGTTCGAGGTTAAGAAATTCTGGAAAGTTAACAAGGAGTGATTTGGGGGCAGTGGGGGTGGAACACAGTTGGATGGTTGAGTGAACTGAGTCAGGACGGGTACAACATTGGTCTTTTGTTGAGTGTGATTGGTAGAGTTGTTGGCGAAAGAATGGTTTTACTGTATGGACCGGAAGAAGGAGAAAAGGCCTTAACAAGTTCTGCTTGATTGAATTTGGGAGTGAGGCAAAACGTGAGGCCTTTCCTGCTCCCATTCCAGTACTACACAGCCCTCTGTTTCTCCAGTACTCCCTCACTCTGTTTACTTCTCTCCGTTTCTGCTACCCCCAACCCTACCCTCCTCCACCACCCTCTGTGTAAAATCACGACTGCATGTAGCCCTGCCCTCTCTCCACCTGACCACTCTATGCTCCCACAAGAAGCTCTTTACTCCCCCCCCCCCTTCTACCCTGCTATCCCTTCCCATTACCACACCTACCTCCTCCTTACTCCCACCATCCAGTTACATCTCCCACCAGGCACTGCTGCTTGCAGTGTGGCCTCAGCAGCCAGAGACTCTGCTCATGTGTGTATGAGTTGCATTTGTGTGAGTGTATGTTCATATGTAGTCTATTTTTTTGAAGACCTTGTTGGCCAAAAGCTCAATTTTTACAGTTTTTTGATTGTGCCTATCTGCAACTCATCATTTCTGCTATATGGTGAGTAGCAACTATTTTTTTCATAATACTGTTACTTTCTAGCCTGGATTTTTCATAGTTTGATTTTGCTTGAAGCTTTTCTTCCATCCTGTAACTCAGTGCTGTTTTCCTTTGTTACCATTTTCTGATGCATTACTCTACTCAGTGTTCATCCTTTTTTCTCTTTTTTCCTATCTTTCTCTTGTTATCTTAGAAAACTCACTGCACACTCTACTTATGAGCAACCGTCTCGGCTGCACACATCAAATGTCTACAAGATCGTGCTGATTGTTGGTGCAGCGTCTCATACCCCACATTACTCCTGCTAATATGATTAACTCTATACCTTCAAACTGATCACTCTTCCCGCATCACTCTTGCGTATTTCGATGTTTCATTTTGTGTACCTTTCCTGTGCCACACGAGCTTGTATATCATCCTACCAACCTCTTCCCACCCCACCACTCCTCCTGTCTATTCCAGTTCACACCTACTGACTTCACCTAATCTAGTCACATCTGCCACCATCCTTCTTCAAACTTACCCAACCAAAGACGTGCAACCCATATTACAATCTTTTTATTCATTCTTTCTTTGATATCATTGTGTCTTCCTGCCAATCTTAGTTGGTTTTTGCCTTTCACTATCAGCCTATTCCCTCAGATTTCATATTGTCTTCTCTTACTTCGCCCGTTTCATTCGTTTTGTGAATTTCCCATGTGTTTGGGTGTATTTTTACAATTTTTCTGGACATAATTATACACGATTTATGTATTTTTGTATGCTTTTATCCACCACCATGGATCCTTGCTCCTTCCGTCTGCATCAATTCAGAGAAGTTTCCTTATCCCTATCCAGAACTCAGTCCCACATACATTGTTGCTTGGCTCATGGAATCCCCACAAGTGGTCTTACCATCAAATTACCCAACTCCAGCTTCCACTCTTCCTTCCACAATGACTTCCATCTGTTTAGATTCCACCAGTCCTTAACCCATACCAACACAGTTCTGCAAAACCATATCAATCAGGCCAAAACCTGCTTGCAGTACCTTCTCTCCATCTGCAAAATTCTCCTGCTAAGCAGTCCCAAAATCCTGGATCCAGTATCAAACTCTTCCCTTCCAGGAACTAGAGCAACTCGCACAATGCCACCTCCAAAGACTCTCCACCCTGTTCACTTCCTACTTCCAATTTGGACTACTACTATCTGCCACCTCTACAACAACTTCCAAACATCCTTCATGTCCTTTCACAGCTGACAAACCCTGTCTCAAAGACTTACTGCATTTATCCCACCCTCAAAAACTCCCTCCCACCACCATTCAGAAGCTAGAACGTGAATAGACCCAAAACACACTCATAAACCTTTCCTCTAAAAGTCTTAGCCCTGCAGAAGCATCAGTCCTTTCCACAGGATTCCCCTATTAGCTCATCTATAGGTTGACATAGGATGGTGCCATGCAGGTGCCCAGAGCCGTACGCAAGATTTGTTAGTAGGTAATGCCTTCAGAGGAGAAGCAATTGTGGGTGAGAATATAGTTGGTCATGGTGACTGGGAATGAGGTTGCTGGTTTGGAATTTGTTGGGCATTGGGAAAGGTAGTGTTCAATAGTGGTAAGGCATGATCATTAGGGATGTTAGTGTAAAGGGAGTTGACATCAAAAGTGATGAGTGGGGCACCATGTGGTAAGGGAACAGGAATTGTGGAGAGTCTGTGGAGGACATGGTCAGTATCTTTTCTATAGGAGGGTAGTTTGTGGGTAATAGACTGAATGATCTATGAGAGCACTGATTATCTCAGTGTGGGCACAGTAATGTACCACAAGGGGGTGTTATATGTGGTTGGGTTTGTGGACTTTAGGAAGCATGTAGAAGGCAGGAGTGCGGGAGAGATGGAGTTGAAGAGAGAAGCCTCATATTTTGCTCCACTCCCAAATTCAGTCATGCAGGACTTGTTAAAGACCTTCTCTCCTTCTCTTGGTTCCTACAGTGGAGAAAAGTTTTTGCAAACAACCTTACCAGTCAGACTCAACCAAAGAGCAATGTTGAATTCTGCCTGACTCAGTTCACTTCTTCATCCAACCTTGATACACCCCCACTGCCCCCAAACCATCGGTTGTTAACTTTCTAGAATTTCTTAACTTAAAACCTTGCCTCACCCTTGTTCCCCAAATCTCTCAACATGCAAACCAATGTTACATCTGCAGAAAGAACCACAATCAACCACCTATAAACTGATCCAAAACTTATAATCTTACCTGCTGATAAAGGTTCCAGCACTGTTGTTTTGAACTGCAAGTATTACCTGGCAGAATGACTCCCCAACTGTCAGATTCATCTACTTACAAATCCTGCTATAGTGACCCCATACCAGAAATCGAGCAGGCTCTCCAGTCTCTCCTCAGATCCTTAGCATCATCCCAGAACCTTTCCCCAGACTCCATCTCTCTCCTCAATCCTACCACTCCCTGTACTCTCACCTTTTACAAGCTTCCTAACGCCAATAAACCCATCCATGTAGGATGTCCCGTTGTAGCCCATTAATCTGCCCCCACTGAGATAATCGCTGCTCTCATAGACTACCACCTTCAGCCTACTACTCGGAACCTACCCTTCTATATAAAAAGTACTAACCATTTCCTCCTCCGACTCTCCATAGTTTCTGTTCTCTTACCACATGGTGTCCTGCTCATCACTGTTGTGCCACCTCCCTTTACACTAACATCCGTAATGTCCATGGCCTTACCACTGTTGAACACTACCTTTCCTGATTCCAAACCCACAAGTTCCTTCCTAGTCGCCATGCCCAACTATAACCTCACCCACAATTACTTCTCCTTCGAGGGCATTACCTACAGGGAAATTGGGCATGTGACTATGGGCTCCTGCGTGGTACCAATCTATGCCAACCTATTCTTGGGCCATCTAGAGGAATCCTTCGTAAACACCCAGAATCCCAAACCTCTCACATAGTTCATATTCATCAATGAAATCTCCATTAACTGGATCGAGAGTGAGGGCACCTTATCCACAGTCCTCCAAAACCTCAACCCCTTCTCCCCCATTCGCTTCAGCTGGTCCTAGTCAACCCAACAAGCAACTTTCCTTGATGTTGACCTCCACTTCAAAGATGGCCACAACAGTATCTATGTCCATATCAAACATACCAACCACAAGGAGTACCTCAACTTCAACAGCTGCCACCCATTCCATACCAAGAAGTCTCTTCCATACGACCTGGGCACTCATGACTGTCACGTTTGTAGTGATGAGCGATCCCTCTCAAAATATACCGAATGTCTCACTGAGGCCTTCCCAGACCATAATTATCCTCCCAACCTTGTACAAAAACACATCTCCTGTGCCTTATGTGTCCAGTCACCCACAACCTCCCAATGTCCAACCATCCAGTTACAGAGGAACATTCCCCTCATGACTCAATGCCACACAAGACTGGAGCAACTGTGTCACAATCTTCAGCAGGATTTTGATTATTTCTCATTGTGCCCTAGAATGAGAAATATCCTATCCACTACCCTTCCCACACCTCCCAAAGTGGTATTCTGCCACCAACTGAACCTACACAGTGTCCTTGTCCATCCCTAGGCAACCCCTGCTCCGAACCTCTTCCCTCATGGCTCATAGACCTGTAATAGACCTAGATCCAAGACCTGTCCATACATCCTCTCACTGCCACCTACTCCATTCTGGTCACAAGCATCACCTATCTGCCAGGTCTACCGGTGAAAACAGTCATGTGATCAACAAACTAAGCTGCAGCCACTGTGCTACATTCCATATGTGTATGACAACCAACAAGCTGTCTGTCCGCATGAATGGCCACTGACAGGCTGTGGCCAATAAACAGGTGGACCACTCCATTGCTGAGCGTGCTAACCAACATGATATTCTTCATTTCAGTGATTGCTTGGATCCTCCCCATCAACACCTGCTTTTCTGAATTGCACAAGTGGGAACCCTCCCTGCAATATATCCTATGTTACCATAACCCTCTTGACCTCAACCTTCATTAGTCATTGTCTTTACCCACCTAGTCCTATGCCTTGTTCTTCCATTGCACTCCCACTCTTTTTACTTCTCTCTTTTTCTGTTACCCCCACCCTCCTCCACCACCCTCTGTGTGAAATTACGGCTGTTCCTAGCCCTACCCTCTCACCACCTCATCGCTGTATGCTCCTACAAGCAGCTGTTTACTGTCTGCCATTCCTACCTTGCTATCCCTTTCCCTCCCCACCCCAACCTCCTCCTTACACCCACCAACCAGTTGCCTCTCCCATTGTACACCGCTGCTCGCAGTCTAGCCACAGCAGCCAGAGACAGTTGTCATGTGTGTGTGTGAGTTGCATTTATGTGGGTGTGTGCGTGTATTTGGTGATATCACATTTGTTTGAACTCACATGCAGAAAAAATTTTGTTGCACTGCAGAAACAATAACCAAAAATGAAGGCTTCTGGATTCCTGCTAAACAAAGAGAGTGATTTACTTTTCCCCCCAAGTATTCACTAAGGCAGAAATTCTTGTTGTAGGAACTTTCTGTTTTGTACTGTAGCCATGTACTGCATTCTTTGTGCTGAATTAACTTATTCTTCTGACAAAGTTAGAAGTTTCCAATAAATAAACACTTTGAACTCTTTTCATTTCCTTAATCTCACCAGCCCTTTTTCTTCAAACCTCTTCCTTCCCCTTCAACTATTGCCATTTGGCTGCAAATTTTGGTATGTTCTCCTGCCACCGATTGCTATGTAGAGTTTTTTGTCCATCCAGTTACATTACACACTTTTAGAAATTGATAATTTTCATTGAAAAACAAAACTGTGTTAAACAAATGCTACATTAGTTATTTTAGTCTTTAAAGTGTGGTTTAATTCATTTGACAGGTGTCAGTTGCACGTGTCTCCTATATTCCATCCAACAGGGAAAAGCTACATGACTTTACACTAAAAGCTTCCATGTATTAGATAATGTTTTGTCTGAGGTAGTTTGACGAAAATCCTCACAATTCTTCTGATGGTTTCCAGCTGTCTGCAACCAGTTGAGTCGCTGCATAACAGCTTTTGTTAAGATATAAATGGTTAGAATTCAGTCAAATTAGTTCTCAAAGACTTATTTTCCTCTGTGTATAAACATGATGGTTGCAAATTGCCTCTCAAACATAGCTAAAATTGTTTAAACTTTTAGTACACTGCATGTAGTATGGTTTAACAACACAGCTTAATAGTAATACAGTGTTATTAGTGGTATGCTGGACTTGTTTAATTGAGAGTCATGCTTTATATAAGTAATCCTTAATAACAACCATTTATTGATTTCTTATAGTCTTTGGACAATTTTAAGAGATATTAGGCAAGGAACAAGACTTAGGTTAATAATAGGCAAGGCAGGAGGCTGCAGTTACAATAGACATGATTCAAAGATTCTTGTGTAGTAGGTTTCTTTGCATGATTCTCATGTGATATGCTTTCACACAAAAATGATTAGTGTTTTACATAAGAGCATCTTTACAAAATAAAAAGTTTTGTATGCTGCATGCTGTTGAATGCTGCAGTACTGCTGTACCGTGAATTATATCTGGTAAATGTTACTCAAAATCCATTGTAGAAAGCTGAAAATAATTACAGAAAACCACTGCTACAATGTGTACATAAAGAACTCAATTTGTGAATCATATAGAGACAATAGAACCAAACAGACTAACACACCAAACTCACTTGCAGAGAGACAGAGAGAAAACAAATCAGATTTATTTAATGTCAGCAGCACGAGCAGGTAATGAATGTTTGTAGAGTCTGTAATTTCAGTACCACTGTTGATCAAAGAATCCACCAACATCATAGCTGAATTATGTTATAGATAATTGTGTGAATCCCTGTGAACAGAAAGGGCTGTTATTTGATTACACAACCAAGTTTATGGCAGTCATTCACAGTCAAGAAAGGAAAATAAGAGCAGGCACAGAAAAAAAAACCATTTTTAGACAGGTAACGGTCCTCCTTTCTAGCAAATTGTAATTAGGAAAGTGTTCAGTGTAAATGTCTTAGCTGCAAAAGGAGATATGCTAAAATATAGTTGTAATATGTGAATTATATTTTTTGACTTATCACTGTTACAGAGAATTCATACAGACTCCATATATTCTGTTAGGATATTTCTTCTGTTAGCATAACTAGCAAATACTTTTGAGGGAGAGCATGTTACAGCTAAAGTTGTAAGTGGCTACTCTTCCCCACCTCTTCTGTCTTCACACATATTTTCCCGACTTCCTATTATAGCAACTAAAAGAGAAATCTCCCACAAAACGGAAAGATTCAGTATACAAGTTGATGTTACTATTGACCATGGTGCAGTTTATTAATCATGTGACCATTTCTTTGTCCTTTAATTTAGTTTTTAAATTTGAATGTATTGTTAGTATTCTTAATTCTGTGTGTTGTTTATAAACAGTATAAACTGTGGATCATATATTGTCTTTTTGAGTTTCTGCTTCATATTAAAATATTGTACAGGTACCTGCTGTCACGACAGGAGCAGCAGCAAAAGGAAGAATGTGATCGCCAGTTAAGAGACCCAGATTGTCCACCAGGATATGTTCATCTTCCAGATATGGAAAGGAGGGAAACCTTAAGTATATTAAGGAAATGTAAGATCTATTGAATTATTTTCTCTTCTGAATTATTTTCTCTTTTTACTTTCAAACATCTCTCTCTCTCTCTCTCTCTCTCTCTCTCTCTCTCTCTCTCTCTCTCTCTGTGTGTGTGTGTGTGTGTGTGTGTGTGTGTGTGTGTGTGTGTGCATGTGTGCACAGGTTGGTGGTAGTCGTAGTGGTGCTGCGAGGGATAAATCTCAAAGTCACAGTGCAGCGCATAAACTTTTATCTACCTCCTTCTTCTTCTGTACTTTTAGTAAGTAGTAGTAGTATGGTATTCTGCTGTACAGCAGGTCTTATCATGGGTTAAACCTTTTACACGTTTGTCTGTCCATAGCCAGTCTTTTCATTTCTGAATATTTGTCTCCTTTGATATTGTCCAGCATCTGATATCTTCTTTTTCCTCTTCCCCTTTTTCCCTTCACCATTCCATCTATTCCTTCCTTCAATAAACAGTCCCTCATCAAACAATGTCCAGTCCAGTTTCGTTTTCTCTTTCTGATGACTTTCAGTATGTTTCGTTCTTCTCCAACTCTTCTTAATACTTGGTCTTCCCATTTCACTTTTTTCATTCTTCTCCATATCCACATCTCTAGTCCCTCCAATCTTCTTTCATCTTCCTTCCTCAGTGTCCAGGTCTCCACATACATGCAGTGCAATGCTCCAGATGTGACATTTGGCAAGTCTTTTCCTCAGATTTCTGTTTGGTGCTCCATAAAGTAATTCCTGTTTCCTCCTGAATTCTTCTTTTGCCATTGCCATTCTTTTCCTTAATCTTCATTCCATATTCTTCTAATTTTGTATTTAGATAATCTAACATTGTTCCATCTCTCTTTCACTCTCTACCATCACAACCATGTCGTCTGCAAATCTTATACACTCCACTCTCCTTCCATCAAAACTTTCATTAATAATTTCCTCCAGATAGATATTGAACAGAGTAGGTGATAAACAACAACGTTGTCTTACATCTCTTCCCAGTTCAATTTCTTCACTCATCACACCTCCTATTCTTACACTTGCACTCTGGTTCAAATATAAATTTCTAATTAGCCGTCTATCCCTCCAGTCATCTCCATGTTTCCTTAGGATTTCCATCAGTTTGTCACATCTGACACAGTCGAAAGCCTTCTCAAGATCAATGAACACAACATACACCTTCCTTTTCTTCTCTGTGTACCCCTCCCCTATCACTCTCAGTAGCCCAATGGCATCTAGTTCCCATTCATTGCCTGAAACAAAATTGTTCTCTTATTACACAATTCAGCTTTCCATATAGCCTTTTGCTGAGTGTCCTCAGCAAGACTTTGGCTGCATGCGATGTCCGGCTCACTGTTCTATGTTCCTCACATTTTTTGCTGTTCTTTTCATTTTCTATAGGTATTAATATACTTTCTGTAAAGTGCATTGGCCATTTTCCTGTCATATATGTTTGATTACACAATTCAATTAACTCCATTTTCCCTTCTTTCTCCAATGACTTTAACAGTTCCGCAGGAATCGCATCAATTCTCATGGCCTTTCCATTTTTCATCTCCTTAATTGATTCTTCAATCTTGCTAGTTAGTATTGCATTTCCTTTGTCATCATCTGCAACTTTATGTTCTTCTTCTATCCCAAGGTCTTATTCACTTGGTCGGCTGACTGCAGCGTATAGCTGTTCTGTATATTCTTCCCATCTTCTCATTATTTCTTGGGGTTCACTCACCATTTTACCATCTGCTGCCTCTACTTCCTTTAGTCCATTGTTGTTTCTCTTTTCCATAAATGTAAAATCCATTGCTTCTTTGTACATAAATTTCTCTATCTTGTCACACTTTTCTGTCAGCCATTTCGCATTTTCTTTTTCTGTCTCTCTTCTTAATTCATTATTTAACTTCCTGTAATTGAACTTCCCTTCTTCTGTGTTTACAGTTTTCCATTTCCTGCGATCATCCATCTTGGTTATCATATCTGGTGGTACCCATTCTTTCTTTTCTCCTCTTCTTGACTCCAAGTGTTTCCTTAGCTGCCTTTTTGATCCAATTTTTAAAATGACCCCATCTTCCTTCTGTGCATTTTGTTTCCTGTTCTGGCATCATGATATCACAATATGCAATCTCTAATTTTTCACAGTTGCCTTTGTCTTTCAGTTTCTCAAAGTGCTCTCTCTTCTGTCGTTCCCAGGTTCTTTTCAATTTAACTAGAACCTCAGCTACTACTAATATATGATCTGAATAAATATCTGCCCTTGGATAACTTTTGACACTCTTTAAGCAATTTCAGTATCTTTGTTGTATCATTATGTAATCAATTTGATATCTTTTGTTGTCAAATTGAGATATCCAAGTATACCGTCATCTTTTGTGGTTATCAAATACAGTATTTCCAACTACCAAGAAATTTTCATTGCAGTATTCTAACAATCTTTGCCCTCTCTCATTTCTTTCTCCCAGTCGAAATTTTCCCAGAGGTTTTCCTTCTGGTCCTTCAGCAACTACCGCATTCCAATCACCCATTATAACAATATGTACATTTCTCTTCTCTCTCTCTGCTAAGTTTTCTATCTTCTCATAACATTCTTCTACCACTTCATCTGAATGATTATTTGTTGGCATATAGACCTGGATAATAACCAAGTATTTAATTTTTCCTGTCAGTCTCATCATCATTATTCTTCCACTAACATATTCAGCCTTGATAACCTTGTCCTTCAGTCTTTTACCTATCAAAATTCCAACCCAACACATTCCATTTTTATCCTCACCTGAGAAGTACAATCAGAAGTCATCACTTTCTAGTTCTCGACGTCCACCCCATCTCACCTCACACATTCCGAGTACATCCAATTTGTTTCTTGTCATTTCATGTTTGGTATTTTCTAATTTCCCTTCCTGGAGAAGGATTAAAACATTCCAAGTCCCAATCCTCAATAAGTCTTGCTTCTTCTTCTCCTTCCTTCCTTTTCCATTTGCCCTAATCTTTGGAGTCATTGTATTCCCCTCCCGGAAATCCGATTGAGGGGAATCTTTACCTCCAGAATATTGGACAAAGAGGTCCATCCAATGAATTTCTAGGGAAGTAATTCCAGTGGTGGTTTCCCGTTGTCTTCCACTGTCCTTCACATCCAGTCGGCTTGCTGACTAGTTTCCTGCTTGGGTTGGTTACCTAACCTTTCGCATCTCACCTCTATTTTTAGCCAGAGTTGCAAGGTTGTAACAGCGACTCCCCCAGGTGATCTCCCAGGCCTTCTTTTAGTAATTAGCACATAATAGAAGAAGTTGTAGGTTTAAAAATTAATGTTTACTATGCATAATATAAGGGGTGCTCAATTAAAGACTGTATAATAAGCATGGCATGAACGTTGGTAACACAGACAGGTGCATTTATTGAAGTGCCCTGTAATGGGAAGTAGGAAACATAAAATGAAATCAGCAGCTCCAGGGGAAGTCGTGATGACCTTTCTCTTAGACTACAGAGGCCTACTGCTCATTGACTTTATGTAACACAGCACCACAGTTAATGCACGGTGATACATAGACACTTTACAAAACTGAAGCATCACATCAAGTCCAAACACTCAGGAATGTTGACGGACAGTGTCATTTTGTTGCGGATAATGCGTGCACACATGTGTGAGGTTGTTTCGTCTGCACTGCAGAGGTTTTGCTGGGAAGACCTTTGTATTGATGAAATGAATTCATCTAACGAAATTGACATAATCTGCCTCTCTGAACATCAAGTGACCACTGGCATAGATATGTTAGACATTTCAGGATTTAAGCTAGCTTCTTACTTCTGCAGAGTAGATATGGATGGAGGAGGAGTTGCCACATTTATTAAAAACTGCCATAAATTCAAGAACATTGACATTCATAAATTCTGTTTAGACCAGCATCTAGAAGCATGTGCAACAGAAGTAGAGTTCCATAACAGATCCTATATAATAGTAACTATTTACCGAGCACCTGCAGGAAATTATAATCTATTCATAAATCATCTAGAAGCTCTTTTGGGTTATTTAACAGGAAGAAACAAAGAAATTTTGATTGCTGGTGACTTCAATGCAGATTTTCTAATGCAATCTTCCAGTAAACATTTACTGCAGTTAGTAATGTTGTCTTTCAATCTAACTCACACTGTAAACTTTCCAACTAGGATCACTAAATCCTCAAGGACAGCCATTGATATCATTTTTATAGACAAATCAAAGGAACAAAATCATATCATAAAACCTGTAATAAATGGACTATCAGATCATGACATGCAGCTCCTTGTTTTAGATGTAAATTCTGAGCAGCTTATCAAGACTGCTAAGTCTGAGTACAGGAGAGTAGTCAGTTAACCAAAAATTGAGTGTTTCTGAAAACTGCTCAAAGATATGAACTGGAAAGATGTTTATAGTGCCCATGACATGAATGAAAAATATAATACATTCATGAACAATGTCAGTACCATGTTTGAAAACTGTTTTCCTCTAAAAGTTACTCGAATTAAACAGAAGTCTATAATAAAACCATAATTACACAAGGAATAAAGATTTCCTGTAAGACAAAAAGGAAAATGTATCTGTCGACCAAGAATAGCTCCAATACTGATGATTTAGCTAAATACAAGGAATACTGTAAAATATTAAAAAAAAGTAATTCAGACATCTAAACAAATGCACTATGAGAAGAAGATAGCAATGTCAGGGAACAAAATAAAAACAATATGGGATATAGTGAAAGAGGAGACTGGTAGAACCAGAAAGGAACAGGAGCAAATAGCATTAAGGGTAGATGACACATTAGTAACCGATGGGCATAGTGTGGCAAATCTATTTAACAAATGCTTTATATCCATTACTGATAGAATGGGATTGTCGGGATCAGTAAATAATGCCCTTGAATATCTGAAAATAGCCTTTACAAATAGCTTCAGTTACATAGCTACATGAATATGTCACTCACTTCACCAAAACAAATAACTTCCATAATAAAATCTTTGAAAACAAAGCATACTAGTGGTTACGATTAAATATCAACAAAGTTAATTAAGGCATGTTCTTGTGAATTTAGTACAATTCTAAGTTACTTGTGTAACCAGACAATTATAACTGGGACATTTCCTGACTGGCTAAAATATGCAGATGTTAAGCCTCTATTCAAGAAAGGGGATAAAGAGATACCGTCAAACTACAGACCGATTTCACTTTTGCCAGTATTCTCAAAAATTTTAGAAAAAGTAATGTACAGGCAGCTTTTCAACCATCTGACCACAAATAACATATTATCAAGAACACAGTTTGGATTTCTGAAGGGTTCTGATATCGAGAAAGCTATTTACGCCTACAGTGAAAATGTACTTAATTCATTAAAAAACAAATTACAAGCAGCAGGTATTTTCTGTGATTTGTCAAAGACATTTCATTGTGTGAACCACAACATCCTTTTAAATAAATTAGAATTCTATGGTGTCACAGGCAGTGCTGCAAAATGGTTCAAGTCATACCTAGCTAACAGGAAACAAAGTGTGTCAGTACAAGGGACTAGTGAATTAAGTCATCAGTCATCATCAGAATGGGAAGGAATTACATGTGGTGTCCCACAAGGATCCATCTTAGGGCCATTGCATTTTCTTGTGTGCATTAATGATCTCTCATCAGTTACACTGCCAGAAGCAGAGTTCGTTTTGTTAGCAGATGACACAAGTATTGCAATAAATAGTATGTTGAGTGTAGTTCTAGAAAGATCTGCTAATGATATTTTCATGGATATTAATAAATGGTTTAAAGCCAACTCACTGACATTAAACTTTGAAAAGACTCACTACATGCAATTCAGAATCTGTAAGAGGTTTCCACCCAGCATATGCATAAAGTATGAAGAAGAGCAGATAGAAGAGGTTGACAGTCTTAAATTCTTGGGATTACAACTTGATAATAAATTCAGTTGGGAGGAGCACACCACAGAACTGCAAAAACGCCTTAACTAATCTGTATTTGCAATTCGAGTGTTAGTAGACATAGGTGACAAAAAGCTTGCATACTTTGTCTACTTTCATTCCATAATGTCATATGGTATAATATTTTGGGGTAACTCTTCAAGTCAAACAAAAGTTTTCAGAGTCCAAAAGCGTGTAATACATATTATTTGTGGAGTAAATTCACAGACGTCATGTAGAAACCTCTTCAAAGAACTGGGTATACTAACAACTGCCTCTCAGCATATTTACTCCTTAATGAAATTTGTCCTAAATAATATATCTCTCTTTCCAACAAACAGCTCAGTACATACATACAATACCAGGAACAAAAATGATCTGAACAAAGACTTAAAAGCACTAGCTTTAGTTCAAAAAGGGATCCACTACTCAGGAACACTCATCTTCAATAATTTGCGAGTAAACATAAAAAATTTAGTTACAAATAAAGATCAATTTAAAAGGAGCCTGAAAGACTTACTAGTGGCCAACTCCTTCTACTCCATTGACGAATTTTTTAATAGAAACAAATGATGTATTGTATATATTCATACTATTAGTATTGTTGTTTCAGCTAAAAAAAAAAAAAAAAAAATCTAATCTAATCTACACATTGTCCATACAGTCCCAGTCTCCTCCCCCCCCCCCCCCCCCAAGGTGATTTCCATATTTTTGAAGCCCTGAAGAAAGATATTTATGGCCATTGCTTTATTGTGGACAAACAGATACATGTTTGGGTACAAATGTGGTTCTGTAGACAACCACAAACATTTATTCATGAAAGCATTGACCATCTTGTCTCACATTGGGATAAACATACTAACAATTACGAAAATTAATTTTGAAATAAATAACTGTTTATTTACTTTTTTCTGTCTGTCTTATTTTCATTTGACTGCCCCCTACATTAATGTGTATGTTCTTTGTCTTTTCAGTTTATTGTGGACTTTTTACAACAATTCACTTTGCCTGAGAGTCAGTCACTTACTTTTTTATGTGCCCCTTGTTAATGTGCTGAAGTTAAAGATATGACCTGTTAATGTAGTAAAATACAGTAGTTACTTACCATTAAAGACAACAGGGCCCCTGCTACTGCTAACAGCTACAAGGGATCATTTATGGTTAAATGTCAGTATTAGCAGTTGGTCAATAACAGTAGCAGAGATCATAAACAGCCAGCCAGCCAGCCATTTCACCTCAGGCAGAAGATCAAAGAAGTGTCAAGTCAACAAAGATGTATCAAAGCTATGATCAGTATATGAAAGATGCAAAATTATTATTTGATTTAAAGGAAAATTCAACAGAGAAAACATATAAACTTTGAGATAGAATTGCTGGCCAGTGTTTACCTCCAGAAAGTGAAATATTTAGTAGGCCCTTGCTGCTGATAGGTTGAAGAAATCATGAAATGAAGGGCAAGTCACTCTGACTACAGGTTGATAGGAACCTGCGTGTAACAAGTTAGCAACATTGAAATTTGTAATCAGCAACCCAGAAAACATATACTAGCAAATTTTCAGAAGTCCAAAACTTTCCATCAAGACCCTTTATGATTGCCATATGATTGAACTGCTACAAATAAAATTTTAAGAGAGCATTTCTATACGGTGATATACCTTCATGAATCGATCTGACAAAGTCAGTGACAGCAAAAATAGAGTTTTGTAAGCTGAAGAAGAGTTTATAAGTTTTAATACAAGCTCCAAAGAGCTGGAATGATGTATCCTCAAATTTTCTAACAACATTGGGATAAGTAGTACCTGACAATGATTGTTGTCTCTAGTACAGTGAACATAGGAGCATTACCATCATACTATTGGTGAATGATGGACTAGTTATTGCTAGGGAGAGAGAGGTGAATCAAAAGTTTGAAATAATATTCGAAATGATATTTTAGGGTGACCTGTCATATCTTGAAAAGGAGATCAAAATAATTTCATATAAAATTTTTGTGACTCAGTATACACATATGGAGAAAATCACATATTTGCACTTACACTCCTAACAATCAGTATTATTTATAAAGGGGAAACATTGTCCTTGTTTATTTAAAAGACTCTGATTAAAATGTGGGCTACCAGTTGCCTCATTTTATCTTTCTCAGCACCTTTAAAATTTTTCAAAAATTTTGGCATCCAAACATATTTGCACTTTTTTTAACATGTAGTTCACCTCAAAGTCCCACAAGCTTCCCTAACTGTAACTCACTCACACCCACTAGTCCATCTCCTCACACCCATTTACTCTCAGTTGCCATTTTTCACTTACTCATTCAGCACAGTTCATTGTCATCATCTTCTCTTTTCCCCATGTCATTGTCTCCTGCACCACAGCCACAGTCCTCTTCATTCTGTCCGACTGCTACAGTTTCATGTCATCATCTCTGTCTCCTACTTGCTCCCTCTTGCTGCTAATATCTCATTCTTTTCTACCTACTCCTGCTGTCTTATCTCACTTTCATTATACCTCTCTTCCTCATTGTCCTTATCATGTACTCTATCTCTCATTATCATTGGCTCTCACCCACTTCCACTTTCTCTTTCCCTCTATCCTTCCCAATTTCCCCCTCCCCCTTCACCCCCTCCCCTGGCACCATCTTCTTCAGTTTTTTCCAGCCCCATTCTGTCACTGTGAGCTATGTACCCCTGCCAATGTGTCTCTCTCTTTCTCTCACAATGCCATTTGTCTACTTTGCTCTTTTTGTAAGACAACCATTGTTTACTGCCATCCAGTATTTATTATTTTTCTATCTCTTTGCCACTGCCACTGTCATCTTCTCTGCCAGCTTGG
This sequence comes from Schistocerca piceifrons, assembly GCF_021461385.2. Lineage (NCBI taxonomy): Eukaryota > Metazoa > Arthropoda > Insecta > Orthoptera > Acrididae > Schistocerca > Schistocerca piceifrons. The sequence continues at coordinate 1,052,298,005 of NC_060139.1, forward strand.
AAAAGCTTGAGAAAGCGATGTGTTACAAAAAGTGCAAATACGTTTACATGCCAAAATTTTTGGGAAACTTTTTATAGAGGCTGAGTTAGGTAGAATGAGGCAACTGGTACCCTATGTTTCAGTCAGAATCGTTTAAATAAACACATATTCACATTTTTTTGTTGTCTGCTGGGAGCATTATTCCCTTCTTTTCCCTGCTGTAGTGAGGTATGTAACTCATATGGAAAGAAATTTTATGGGCCAGTAAAATTTAGATAGTTTACTTATATGAAACTGAAGTAATGAAAAACTAATTTTGCTCCTCAGACTGGATTTTACATGCAAAAAAATTTTGCTTGTGCTTCAGTACTACAATATGGGGCTCGCAGAATCCATAGCTGCATTTTGGTACCCAAAAAATAAGTTTTTGGGGTGTTTCTCGATAATAGATAAAGACTTTTGAAAACAGGGAGATGTCTCTTCTAGATAAATGCCCGAGATTATACCAACAAAATTTGAGCAATTTACTGTGGTTATTCGTTATTTAGATTGTTGTATGGTACTTTTGATATGACCACAGAGGGAGATTTTACTCACTGCAACCCTCAACTATTTATAGCACACTCAGGGAAAAGCTATGAGTGGAGAATGAGGAGAACACTGAAACACTGATAATGATTAGTGACAAGAACACCTACATTTGTTGATAAATACTCAAATTTGTATAAATCGGCACAGGCAGCAGATTGTGGAGTTCAATTACTATTTCAGAAGGTAAGGCTGGAAAGTAAACAGTTCTTGTCCCACTAGAAAGTTCACTGAAGACGGCTGGTGTGGACTCACTAAAAGCAAGTGATGTGGCATGAAGTGCACAGGTAGAAGGCAGTCTGTTCTATAGTTAAGTTGACTTGGAACTGCCCATTCTGCTTTGGTGCCGGTGCATATCACTTCTGTGGGGGCACCACCACTGCGACTTTGCAGCAATTGCTGGAGTGTTTTGTTGACCTGTCAACACCTGTGGTGCTACCTGGCAGTGTCTGGTGTGCTTATAACACCTCCCTCCTCCCTCCTAAATCTCCTTGTCGTGGTAACATATGGTTACAGTGTGAATGACACCAAGGGGGATGTCTGGATGCAGGTGCAGCAAGAAGGACAGGAACCAGGAGTGGAGCCAGTGTCAAGCTCCTATCTGCGCCCTGGCATTCACCCTGAGCCCCGACGGGAATGCCTGTCAAACTGCTGGGAGGGTGCACACCTACATCCAGGATGAGGTCTCGAACAATGGAGGACCTCCCATTGGAGAGGAAGGTGGCAGAGTGCAGAGGCATTGCCCATGTCAACATGGGCTGCTGTGATGATGGCATCGGGGATAAGGGCACGTGTACCTTCATGGGAAGCTCCTCTGGCTGAGATACCATCTGGTCTATGGCAGACAGCTGTGACCCTGGCTCCTGACTGCCTGCTGAATCTGTAAAATGAAATGCAGTGGCACAATGGTGGAGTCTCAGAGGGCGAAGCTGGTTCCAGTGTCTTTTGAGCAGTGACACTGTAGGAGAAGAAACCAAGGACATGTTGTGTTCAAGGACATGTGAAATGTCCCCCTGTTGCCATTGCTGTCCAGGCTGGAAGATCCTGAAGAGTACTTTGTCCTGTATCTGAAAATGAGAAGCTTTCTACTGACCAGCGTTCCAGCTGAATGATGTCGTTTACTCTCCTAGGCCACCCTCTGCACCAGTAATTCAGCACAATGGTCAAATCTGCATCCACATCTGTCTCCTGTGCCATGCAATGAAAGTCCATGGGAAAGCTGAGAACTGTGGAAGCACCCAGAGCATCTATCTGACAACTTGATGCTTTGGAGGAGTTAAACTGATCATCCACGTCCACCGGTAAACTTGACGACACATCAGCATTGGAATGTTGAGTCAAGGTCTTATAAAATTTCATAGTTGTAGTTCAACAGCAACAAAGTCCATTGTTGCAATTTCTGCGGTGTGTGGGGTGGAACAGGCTTAGTTTGATGGAAGAGAGAAGTGAATGCCTTATTCACCATAAATGATTGTCAATGCTTCTTTTTTGACGTGACTGTAATCTGCCTGAGTCATAGTCAGAAATTTGAAGCAAATACTATTGGACAATCTGTTGACCTAACATGATGCAACAGAACTGTGCCTAGGCCAATAGAAGAAGTGTCAACCACTAATAGAACTAGTGTCAACCAAGACCTCGGCCCTGAATGTAGGTGTGCACTATCCTTGCAGTTTGACAGGCATTCCTGTTGGGGCGATTGATGAATGCCAAGGCGCTAACAGAAACCTGACACTGGCTCCAGTCCTGGTTCCTGTCCCACTTGCTGCACCTGCACCCAGACTTCCCCTTGGCATCATTCACACTGTAACCATATGCGACCATGACAAGGAGATTTAGGGAGGAGGAGTGACGTGTCATAAGAACACCATACTCCACCAGGCATCACCACAGACGTTGACAGGTCAACAAAATACTCCAGAGACGGTCTATAGCCCAGCGATTGCTGCAAAGTAGCAGTGGTGGTGCCCCCACGGAAGTGGGGGCAAAGGCTAAACTGCTTTAGCTGGATCAAAATGTATGAGGCACATGTTATTAAATAGTGTCTGTTTTAATAGATCAAAAGCCAGCAGACATTCCTTCAGCCATGCAAATGGAACATCCTTCCACTGTAACTTGTGAAGCAGAGCTGCAATCAGAGAGGCATGAGGAATGAATTTGAAGTAGTAGTTTAGTTTGCCTAACACTCCTTTCAGTTCCTTTAGATTTTTGGAAGAGAGCAAATCTTTGATGGCTCGCAAATGAGTCTGGGTGGGATGAATACCCTGCATATTAATGACATGTCCCAGACATTCTATTTCCTTCTCAAAAAAAGAGCACTTGTCTTTGCAACACTTGAGGCCTGCTGATAGTAGTACTTGAAAAAGGCACTCAAGATTGGCTAAATGTTCTGCAAAACATCCAGACATGACAATATTATCCAAGTAATTTGAGCAAGAAGGCACCTTGGCATTCACTTGTTCTAAAATGCACTGGAAAATCACCAGTGCTGAAGCACTACTGAAGGGCAGTCAGTAACATTCAAATAACTAAAGATGATTGTTAATAACTAAAAATTTTGTTGAGAAGTCATTCAGAGGCAATTGGAGGTAAACATCATCTAACTCTATCTTGGAAAAATAATGACCCTTTCCTAATCTGTCCATGTGTTCCTCTGGGTGGGGCAAAAGGTATATATCTATCACTGTCTGAGAGTTCACAGTCAACTTAAAATCAACACACAGCTGAACATATCCTGAAGGTTTCTGAAGGATAACTAGTGGGGAAGAACATTAACTTGCACTGAGTGGCTTGAAGACCCCATTAGCTTGCCATTGCCATAACTGTTCAGCAAACTGTTCCCTAATTGCAATGGGCACTTGCCCAGATCCACAAAACTTTGATTTTGCATTTGAGTGACACATGAGCTAAAAACTGTTCACACAATCTAGATCATTGCCAAAAAGTTAACTAAGTTTGTCACATAGAGCTTGAATCTTGTTGGTAGACACTTCCATTGAAATTTGCAACACTGACTTGTGGATTGACAATCCAAAAATGTCAAAAGACTATAAGCCAAAAATATTCTGCAAAGATTTGGCTGTAAGCAACATGAATACAACTGTCTTTGCTACACCTTGAAAAGTAGCTGGCATACTGAAAGTTCCTTAAACTGGAATTTCTTGTCCATTATAAGCTGACAACATATGCATAGATGGACTCAGTATTGGTGAGGCTAATCATTTAATCATTTAAAAGTAAACTTGTTCAGAAGTGTAACTGATATACCAGTGTCTAGTTGCAATTTGACATTGACTACATTGTCCCAACTTCATGCCACATCTAAGAGAGAACTGTTCTGCCTGTTGCTGTGAGCTACTATACTGCATGACAGGTGATGTGAGCAAAGATTTAGTAGTGGATCTGTGTTTGCATTGGCATGACTTTTTTGGCTCATGAAAATCGCTCAAGTTGTGTTTGCTAAGTTTTATTCTTGGGCCACCTTTCACAACATTTACTACAGCCATGGGGTCGCACTGTTCCATGGCTGGATGTGCCATGACACCATTAATGATTTCAACTGGTATAGTGGCATGTTGCATGGCAATTTGCTGTCTGTGCAGCTATTACATGCACACTGACTGAACATGATCTTATGTGTCTCAAAAACAACACATAACATCATGACTTGGGCACTGAGCGTGCTTATGGCAACTAAAGCAGTTTGGGCAAGATATTGCTATGTTTTTCTGTCTAATGACATTCTGCTGGCATGGCATGGCAGTTTGTCACAGTATGTGGCATCACATGCTGTGTCACAGGGGCCAGGTGGGCATGAAACTGTTTATGTTCTACAGCACTACTAACACTATCTGTATGCAATTTGTTAAAATTTAGCATTTGCATCTCACACTTAGCTAAATCATATGTCATTAATCTCAATTAGCTGTAACGCTGTATCTAAAGAAGGATCAGGTTGTTTCAAAATAATAGTGCAAATTCTGTCATCACAAATATTTTGAGTTACAGTGTCACACAGCATGACATCACTAAGTAAGTGTCCCCAATGGCTCAAAAATTTGAAATGCCTAGTTAAACCTTGTAATTTAGTGATCCACTGCTTGTGAGTTTGACCAACTGTCCACTGAAGGTGGAAAAACGTGAACCAAGCAGCAGCCGTGAGTGTTTGGTCATCAAAGTAAGTGATTGACTTGCTAACTAAAGCCTCAAACTCTAACGGTCCTGGTTGTTTGTCCGGAAACAATTTCACTATAAGCCTGTAAATTTCTGTCGCCACTATGGAAGGAAAAAGTGCTTTGCTCCTTGTAACTTGCAATTTGTGTGGCTCCATATGACTCATCAATTGAGCTAAGTATTCCAACCTGTCCTCATGCTATTTGTTCAAACTACAGAATGATAAAATAGGTGAGGGACACTGCAGCTTAGGCTGCTGTGCTGCTTGTAGATTCTGCTGCTATTGTGTTAGCTGTATCACAGCATGCAGCTACTGCTGAATTTGCTCACCCTGTAACTGAGTAACATGCACTAGAGAACCATCTTGTGACACAGTATCCACACCTCTAAGGAATTTGGATTAGATGCTGCACACAAAATAACACAATCCTCTCAGTAGTAGTGTTCTTCCTGACTCAAAAGTCCACACACGAATGTACTGGATATATAAAAAGAAATAGCAAAAAATAAATCACAAGTAAAAATGGTAGGCGGGTGGGCAAAAACAAAAATTAATCCTGTAACTTCTGCAAATTCTTTCCCTCCTCAGCACCAGCTGTCATATCATACTTTTGATACAACCATAGAAGGAAATTTTACTTGTTGCCACTCTCAACTGTTTGCAGCGAGCTGAGGGAAACACCACGAGAGGAGACTGAGGAGAACACTGAAACACTGATAATAATTAGTGACAAGAATGCACACATTTACTGACAAATACTCAACTTTGTACAAACTGGCTCAGGCAGCAGATCCTGAAGTTCAACTGCTACTGTCCCACTAGAATGTACACTGAAGGCGGTCTGGTGTGGACCAGCTAGAAGCAGACAATGTGGCATGAAGTACACAAGTAGGAAGTGGTCTTCTTGGTAGCTGACCTGACTTGGAACTGCCTACTCTGGTGTGGCACCAGTGCGTATCATTTCTCTGGCAGCACCACCACTTTGACTTCTTGGTGCAGCAATCACTGGGCTGTATGTCATCTCTGGAGTGGGTTGTTGCTCTCTCAATGCCTGTGGTGGTGCCTGGAGGTGCGTGCTGTGCTTTTGACACTACATAGATTTCGCCTCATACTGGATTTTATATGTAGAAGTAGGGTGCTGTGTATAGCTGTCCAGGAATCCTAGGCTCAGATTTGATGCACTGGTGATGTTTAAAACCTCTTTGTGGGGTTTTCCAAGGAACCACCCATGAACTAATTGTGACTCCATAAGTCCCATCAGACCCACCGTAGACCACGTCAAATGCAAAAAGAACCAACTGATTTGTTCCATTCACCTAAGGAGGAGGAAGTGTATAATATGAATATTTTGACACTGTACTGGAAGATAGTGACACTAAGAAAATACTTTGTTGGATATAAAAATGGTTCCTAGCCCAAGGGCTATCCAAAACACTTTACCCTACCTTTTTATCACCAATAGAAACCAAGGTATGAGCACCAGAAAATCCCATTTTTTTATGTGTGGTGCTTTGGAACATATTAGGTAAGCATGCAGTCGCATGCATATTGATGGGGAAAGTTGCTAGCAAAAATCTTATAAAGTTTCAGACTGATTGCTTCAAATTTTTACATGATACTCTAATGAACATTCAGATGAACATAGGCTACATTTTTTTAACGACCAGTTTTTCTGATAAAATCAACTGTGTACTTGTTTGTTGTTCCTCCCCACAACCACAGTCAATTTTAACTATGATAGCAGGGCCTTTAAACCATTAAACAAATTGTTTTCCTCATATATATTCCTTCTTCTTACATAAAATTTTGAACTAAAAATGTATACACAACTACATGCTTTGCAGTGAGTTTTAACAAAAAAGCATGCAAGTTTTATTTGTAGTCACTGGCTTATGATTAGAATACCACTACAGCACCTGAATCATCCAGAACTGTGTAATCCAACATATATGCAGATTAAAAGTATGAGGAACTGCCACTGAAGCTGTTACCCTCAAAGATCCTTCAGCAGGAGAGGTCTCCCATACCCAGTGCACCCGGTGCTTGACATGTAAAAAATGATGTTCCAGTACTGTGACCTTCTAGTGGGGTGTTTTTGAAGCTTGGACTGCTTAAAACGTTATTTTAACACTTTTCTTAACATTTATAAAGTGTGGATACAACATCTGCACTGGTAAAAAATAAAGTACTATCATTATCACATCTCAAAATCCAAGGTTCTGATTTTTTTCATTAGAGGTACCAGTACCGATGTGCACCGTCACAAATCAAGCACTACTGTACCAATGATACCAACTGATTTATCCATTTAGCTTTAGCAACTTCAATTCACAATTTAAGTTTCGTTGTTTACAACAATAAACAAGGCCTACAGTCATATAGTCAGAGAGTGAGCAGGGGAGGGATGGGGGAGGGAAGTAGCGATGAAATGGGAATATAGAGGGGAAAGGAGGAGACAGACAGAGAGAGGAGGAGGGAAAATGTGGAGTGAGATAGGGAAGAGGAGATGGACAGAGAGAGGTGAAGAAGGAGATTAGGACATATACCCAATTCTCATATATATTTAGCAACTGTGAAGCATTGCTGGGTTCACTAGTATACATATAAAATCACTATGACACTTGAACAAGAACAGAAAGTATACTATGTGTTTGATAGCTCTGAAAATAACATATCATAACCTGAATATTACTACTTGTCAGTATCCTCAACATGTATGGTATGCTATGTGCATCATGCGTATCCTTTGGTGTATGTTTCTTGACTTTCTTAATCGTTTCCATGTATATTGATTCAGTTGCTTTAATTTAGGGTAGTGCACCAATCCTTTGAAATGTTTAACTCTACTAACATGGACAACAGACATTTTAGTCAAACACTGTGCTGAAAGTGCTGTAATATTAATTGGTGAAGACGTCTTAATGATTTGATAAGGAACCAGATACTTAGTCAAGAACTTCTTTGTCTTTCCTTTGGGTGTATGAGGATTGGTGACTAACAACCACTGACCCATTTGATACTGCAGCAGTATTCCTACACAACTGTTCTTGTCATTCCAAGGCTTAAATGATACCTTGCTTCACCATCCACCACAATTCAACTGTCCTCTTCATAAACTTTTTGACTGATTCTCTGTTAGGTCCTAGTTTAGGAATCACAATGTCAATGTGGAAAGGCATTTTTTTGTTGTACACCACTTCAAAGAGTGTCAGACCTGTTCCAGTATGTACTTAAGAAATACATGCACAAACCATGTATTGCAGGTATGTATCCCTATTGTTGTGCTCATTGTTAACATAATAACATTTCAGAAGTGGTTCTATGCACTCACTCTGCTGTCCCATTAGTCCAAGAATGGAGTGGGCTTTTTTGTATCTTCCAGATACGAAGTACATGACATAACTGCTTCATTGAATTTGATACAAAATTCATACCCTGACCTGTAATTAAAGTATCAGGCACATCAGATCTGACTTCCCAGCTGTTGACTATAACATGAGCTGCTGTACTAAGCTGCTGATTGGGAATCACCACCATTGCCAGAAATCTAGAAAAGTGATCTATAATTATCAGTATGTGTTTATGTCCTGTGGGTGTTCTATTGAATAATTCCAAGATATCGAGTCCAATTATCCGAAAAGGTTCGGATGCCTCTGGTGGTCTTTGGAAAGGGATTTTTTGATGACTAAGATGAGCTCTCTGTGCACAAGGAACATGTTCCTTTACATACTGCTCAACATCGTGCTTTCTTGTTCTCCACCTGAATCTTTGGGTGACTTGATGAACTGTGGTTGTGCCCTGAATGCTTGACAGTGTTATCAGTCACCTGTTCTCTCTGCCACTCTGCTGTATCTTTCCCTAGTGTTGTCAATACTGCAACCTTTCCATTCAACATATCTGAATTTGTGTGTTTCCTACCTGGATTATAAATAATCTCATTATAAATAACCTCACTAAGTTTGAGTGCCTACTGTGTTAATCTACTTAAAGGACCTTTCAGTTCTGACAGCCATTTCAGTGACTCACAATTACTTTAAATTTCTGGCCATATAAATAACTACGAAAATATGTGCTCCCCCAATCGCCCCATTATTGGTTTCACAAGAGAGCATAAATTCCTTTTCAAAATCAGGAAAAATCAGTACTGGAACAGAAATTAATGCTGTCTTTAATCTTTCAATCACTATTTGACATGTTGCTGGCCACTGTAATTTTACACCCTTCCTAAATGACCAATTCAATGGTTTTGCAATCTGTACAAAATTCCTTACATATTTTCAGTAATAATTACATAAACCCAGGAATGACTATAGTTGTTTCATGTTCTGTGGTGTTGTGATGATCAGTTTGAACACCTTCCCTGCTAATTTGATGTCCAAGGAAGATCACCTGCACCTGCCTGAAATGGCACATATCTGTGGTGAGCATCAGATGTGCTGACTGTAGCCTGCTGAACACCTCTTCCTGGTGTTTCACATGGTCTAGCATATCATTCAAGAATACAATGATATTTTCCAAATATGCTATCCATGTTTTGGGCTACAGTCCAATTAGCATAATGATAAACACAACAGAATTTGTATTTCATAGTACCTTGTGATGATTTTTTTTGCAACAGTGATGAGAGTTGCTCCCCTGTGCTCTGTCACCCCTTCTGCCAACTGTTGATCTATGAACTCCTCCATTAATGGTTGGCCATGCTTCGATATGCAGTACGGCTTTTTTAGTCTAGAACTTTACTACTCTTAGGTATATGCTGCTAGGTAATAAATGTTGCTGGTAAAGGACTATCCATATTAAATAAGTCCATGGACAATAGTAGCAAATCTTGCATTGCCTGCCAATCACTGCCTTGTATGTACTCTCATTCCTAAGTGATACTGTGTCATTGGTGGTTCGCTTGCGTCTCTGGTCACCACATGACCTACCAGTATCATCTTCATCTAATACATCTAAATTGGCAATAATTAAGCCCTTAAATGGACTAACCATGCCCATGACAAAGTTATCTAAGGTAACAGGAACCATATATTCACCATTCATAATGTTACACTTCTGTGCACAAAACAGTGTATTTTGTCTAATCTTTCTTTATTCACTAATGGCTCTAGCACATGTGTTGCTTCACATGGTAAATTAGTGTCAATGGAAACCCACACTAACTTCCCCATACCTGTCAGTATTGTATCATAGCAATCAACTTTAGCACATACATGTTTGCTGTTTATTCAGCAACACCTTCATAAGCAGTGTGCCTTGTGATATTAACTCATTTGCAGCTGTATTCCCCAATGGAAACAAAGTCCCACTGATTTCTACTGTATACTACAAAAGATCAAATTTAGCATGATGTTTGTTGAGAAAATCTAGCTCAAGAATCCTTGAATACCCTTCACCCACATACAGTAACACTTTGATACGTACTCCAAAATTTTTAGTTTCTGTATTAAAACTGGTCAGCATCATACCTAATACCTCTACTTTCTTGTCAGCAATGCCATGTAATCTGTAATGCGGAGAGCCAAGTCTCTTCTTAATTATGCATTCCAGAGTGATGAGTGACACATGTCTATCAGAAAATATGTTCCTTGCCTTCCACCAAGTGTGACAAGTAGCATTCCATCTATGCATATATTTGTGCAGTGTTATGTTCTATTGAGAATGTCTTCTGATAGTCAAAACACCCCCGTCTGCGTTTAACATCTGCTTCTACTAAACCTGTTTTCCCTGCCTTTGATCCCCATAACCCTGCACTCCCTTGTTCACACTTACAGCATTCAGGCTTCTGGCGTTGCTTCTTTACATCACTTCTATGCCAACATCTATAACACTTTACCACTGAAGTGAAAACACAGTGGTCAGTACTTACTTTTGTAACAATGTCAATTTCCTCTAATTGTGTTGCGACTTTAAGAGCCGCAGCCATATCATCAGGATTTTTCATCCTCAGTCTTTTTGATATCTTGGCAGGGATACCACACAGGAAAACATCTGATGCTCTATTTTCAGTTTACCACAGTAAACTTGCGCGTTTTGCATCAGTTCATACATCTGCACGTTGATCATCCAAATCGTATCTGAAAAAGATGCTACTTATTCATTATGCTTTTGTGTTAACATACTCAGTTTTTCTCTGAAGAGCCTTCTACTGTTTTGGTTATAATAACGCTGTTATAAACTGTCAGCCAATTGTTGGAAGGTCTCTGCATTACTAAGAGCTTCAGGATATAAAGCATATGCTTATCTTCGCCTGTCAGTCGTAAATTAGCCACATGGAGAGAAGTCTCATCTGAGCAACCACTCATTGCAGTGGTAGCCATAACATTCATTAATGAACATAGTTACATCTTCAGTTGTTTAGCCAGAGAAAGGTGTTATTAAGATAGCTGCTGATGAATCGAGCAGAGGAGAAGGTACACTCAACATTGCCTTAGCTTTCCCTCACCCTGTCTGCTTTTGTTGCCAAACAGCTTTTAAAACTTCAACCGGCCTACATAAATATTCGTTTTGTCGTTGTTACTGGGTATTTAATAATGCCTGTGCTTGCTGTGTCAAAGTGGCAACAGTCTCACCCATAGTTCAAGATGTATGTCTGGCATTTTGTGTAATCTACAATTGCCATTTACAACAACAAACACAAATAGAGAAACTTTATTTAAAATACACAAAAAATAATCATCCACTTTTTCTTTGTCATACCATTGTCCATTGGGCCTCAAAACAATACAGTGCAAAATGCCTACTATTAGTACATGTGGATGATACAGCCTTGGTACATGGCAGCAATCCTGTGCCAAGTGCTCGAACTGTCTATAATTAGTACACATGGCTGGCACAGCCTTGATACATGGCAGCTCATGCCCTGATGGGTTACAAAACTTACACTTCATAGGCTCCTATCACATGACAACTATAACTTTGTAGTTATGATGGATGTCCCTATGTCTTATCATGGCCGAACAAGATACACACAAACCATTGAGATGATTGCAGCATCAGAGTAGCCGACGACCACTTCTGACACCGGATGGTAGCACTGCAATTGACTAAGGCCACTACAGGTTACAGAGCAATGTGGTGGTGTGTGAGTGGGCGGGTGCTATTTTAAAAGCAGCAGGAGAGGCAGAGGAATTGTCCATTACAAGTGTTCTGCAACTTGGGGCCCTACACCTCAGCAGTCGCGTAGACAGCCTTCAGATGTTTAGGTCTAGAAAGATAGTTGTCATTAAAGATAGGCCTGGCCTTCTATCATGACATGATCAAGACAGCAGCAGATGTTCATGGGACGTTGGGGGGGGGGGGGGGGCTTCATGGATGCCCCACATGTGGAGAGTGTGGGGATGACCCTCAGATGGTGAGGGGTTGGCAGCACAACAGTCTGCTCATCCATAATGACCAGCTGGGCTGCAACAGCAGACTATGGCTGTGGCTTGCATTGAGTTGGCTGCATTATTGTGTTGAAGTTACATGGGCAGAATGGAGGTATGACTGAACATGCCCATGAGCTCTGAAAACTCCGCTATCTAAGTGGCAGAGCCCACACCTATGACATGGTTGTTCTAGTTGGATGAGCAACTTTGCCCTGATGTATTGGATTCATTAGCACTCCTTACCTCACTGTTGTTCTGGTCTTGGGTCTTTCTACAATGTTTCACTGTTTCAGTTGTGCTCAGGTGCTTAGTGACATAGCATTACTCCATACTGTCCTATTGTGATGTACTGCAGTGTTTGCTTTTTTGCTTGCCTCACTTGCAGGTTGTGTGACAGTGCTTACCTAGTGCCTTGCTTTCTGCTACATTGACAGTATGCCATGTTGATATTTTGATTGAGACACCAGGTGAAAATGTAGATATGTGTATTGAATTCATTCTGGAGTGTAACAGCCGGCCGAGTTGGCCGAGCGGTTCTAGGCGCTTCAGTCCGGAACCGCGCGACTTCTACGGTCGCAGGTTCGAATCCTGCCTCGGGCATGGATGTGTGTGATGTCCTTAGGTTAGTTACATTTAAGTAGTTCTAAGTTCTAGGGGACTGATGACCTCAGATGTTAAGTCCCATAGTGCTCAGAGCCATTTGAACCATTTCATTTTGAGTGTAACAGAACTGTATATTGACCACTTAACTGCTATATACATGTTGGAGTATATTCACATGTGAAAAGTAACCACATGAAAGAGGCTCATTGAAATCACAAGAAATTATATTCAACAACCCCATTGAAAATCTGCTAAACTAAAATATATTGAGAGTTCAAATCAGCTTACAAATATACTAACGAAACCACTGACCTGAAACGTGTGTGAAGAGTAAAGAAGAAAGGTAATGAGGGAGGGTGTTGAGAATCAATTGTTTGTTTTATTTTTATCTATCATCTGTAACAGCTATGTTGCGTCCTGCCTACTCGTCGAATATGGGGTGCCTAGGAAACCTGTTTTCTCGACTGACTAGACTACAATCTAAGGAAACTGTATTAATGAATTTTTATTACAGTAAGATAAATGACAATATGACCATACTTTACTTTGAGGCTTTACAGTGATGTGTTGCAAGCAATGAGTGACAGACAAAATAAGAAATCTCATCAGTATAGACAATGCCTAATACAAGTGAAATAAAACAGTTCCTAAATTGCTGCTGTAGAGCTTGTAGCATTCTTGTCATTAACTATTCTGTGGTACAACATTTCTCACATTTTAATATTAAGTTTCATAGAGATTTCAGCAAAAATGCATTCTATTCCTCTCAAAGTCAGTCTTGGAACAAAGCACAAAATGCAGACTATAAGCAGGTGTTGGTAATGTAGCGTAGCATTAGCATTGTGATCAAGATTTTCATTCTCAGCATGTTGGGTCATGGCCACCTGATTTATGGGTTATCAGTGTGTGGAATGGTGGGAAAGTCTGTTGAGTCATTGCCTTATGATAATCACGATCTAATGATACTGACTCCTTCCCTCTGGTCATTGCATTGTATTACTATAGCTCTAATTTAATTTCACAGTCATTTGTACAAATAAACCCTGCTTGGGAAGATAGCTGTCTCTATAATGGGCTTTCATGAATCATTATTACTTCCTCATGAAATACGCTAATCTGTACTAGGCAGGCCATCTTAGGTTGGTACAGCCTGAAGTCAGGCTGTACATTCCTCCTCAAGATGCCTGTAACATAATGACAATTTCCACCCTCTTTCTCACCCAGGATGTCAGTGAACAGAGTGACCTCCTTTTTGGCAACAAGCTGTAGATTTTGTGCCTAATGTTATCAGTTTACAAATACTGCCAATTTTAGTGTTTTAACCAACATTATGTTACAAGTTTCATTTACTGGTACCATAATTTTATAATGATTATCAATAAAAAGTATCACATTAGAACATGAATATCTTTTTTATGTGCTTTCATAAAAGACATTTGCTTCCATGTTTTATTTACACCAATGGGCGTGATCGGAATGAAGAGGGAAACGTATGAGTATGTTTGTGTGCATCAGCTCTCAGCCACTGCTTTGATGCTTTGTGTACTGTGAAGAGACAAGTAGAGTTAATTTCTGTTAGAAAGGAGCAAAAACAATTAATTAAATAGGCAAAATTTAAATCACATTAATTTAATATTTTGGACAATATAAAGAGAATGGCATTAAGTGTAATTTACTCATTTTCACTTGTTGGGTTTTCTGTGCTTTTCAGTATGTCATAGTTTCCTGCATTTTACACTATTTTGGGTCATTCTGGTGAAAAAGTTTAAAAAGAGAATTTTACTGTAAAATCTTAGAGTAATTTTATTAGTTTGTTTATAGTGTTAGACTTGACAAGTCCAGGCTCATGGTTTCTTTCTATTTTTCCTTCAGAGATGAGTTGCATAAAGTTGTACTTCTCATTTCAAATGATATCCCCAAAGTGTGTGGTTGTACTGCAAATTACTATATGTGAAAAAAAAGAACTTATGAATTCATGCATATGGTCAGCATGTTGTCATATTTTTCACTGAGAAAGGATACTGTAATTGTGAAACTGATTTGTCCCACATCATAGGGAAAGGTCACAATTATGATACATGGAACATGAAAAATAATTAACTGTCTATGGTTGCCTCTGTGTCTTCAGAATCATACAAATTTCTCTCTAACATCTTCCAGTGATCCAGTTTCTCCACATGAAGCTTATAAAGTGAGTGGCCAAAAGTCACAGGAGGTTTGTCCCATTTGAAGATGTGCTGCTTATGATGCCTAAATGCTGCAGCTAGATGTATACAGTGCAAATGTAGATACTGTACCTGAGCAGTCTGTTACAGATGGCTGTATAGTGAACTTGGTAGCAAGTTGCAGCTTCTCCAGCCGTGCAAGACACATGGATAACAGCATATTGGAGATTAGACAAGATTTGGGTTTCCCACGTTAACAGTGTTGAGGGTGGATCTTCAGTATCCCAGATACAACGTTTCTACAAACTGCTGCTTAGAATGATCCCAAATAATTCATGAATGAATGTCACATCACCTCCACAGAGGTATATGGGATGATTGATGATTTTAATGTGTTGTGTCAGGAACCTATTTATACTAGGACTATAAGCATAGGGTTCAGCAATGGTGGAGAGATTTGTTATCAGCATTTCTTCCAGAGTCTTATCATGACCTTTGGTCACTCACCGTAAACCTAATGTAGATGTAGACATACATGTGTATGTGTGTCTCTCAAACAATTAAAAAAGTAAAAACAAAAAAAAAATGACATTGTGGCTCTTTCATCAGAAGTAAATGTATACCGTCTTTGATGTCAGATTTATATGCTGGACTGGCAATGAGTGGTCATCATATACCATGTTATTTTACCATTGTACTGTTTTTTATGTTATAAACATTTGAAACAGTGTTTGTAAAGTTATACCATTGACATTGGACATTTTTTACAATACTTTTTACAGACTATGGAGATTTAATCCAAGCAATGAACACGCTACCAGTGCAAACAACGGCCAAGAAAATACAACAAAAGAAAATGGACATCGAGAAACAACTAGATAAATTGCAAGCAGCAATTAAAGTGTTTTCTAAACCAAAAGTGTTCATGAAAGTTGGATCATAAGGCACTGAAGTACAATCTGTAGTTGTTGTTCCTCTTCTGCTTCACAGGTGAAGTTACAGTGAAGTCAATAGTCAAACTTGCTTTCAGTCCAGACACTAGTTGATGCTACAGTTCAGTTAGTATATTAATTGGATTCAGATTTTTAAGACAGTATTTTTGACAGTTGTTAATGGCACAGTAAGAGTTTCTCTGAACTTGAAAAAAGTGTTGTACACAAACTTCTGTTTCTAGTAATGTATTTTGCTATCTTTTTGTAAACATTAAAACCATGTTCTATTACTTTCAATTTGATTAGTAATTCATAGAATGAAATTCATTTTAAAGAGCAGCACAAATGGTTATAGACTACATTAACTGAATCATAAAAGTCTCTCAAGGTGACAAGTATATGTGTATGTATCAGATTTAATCTCAAAATGATGTAAGGCCTGGGGGAGGGGGAAGGGGGAGGGGTGTAGCTCTCTGCCTCTTTCTCAGACAGCAATATACAAACAAGAAAACATCAATACACAGCATAAAGCTGCTTATCAAAATATGACACTGGTTATCATTAGTAATTGTATACCACAGTATTAAATATGACAAACTAGTTGCAAAAGATAGGTGGTTACCACAATGGGAAGATAGAAACAGATCTGCAGAACTAAGACAGATTCCTGTTTCAATGAGAATTATGATACACCTTAAAAATTGAATAAATTGATAATTCTAAGACACGACTGTTATGTTTAGAAGTGGAATAATGAAACAAAATGTTTAGAACTGGAATAATGAAACAAAGTTCTCCACAATAATGTACACTCAACGGACACCCATAGATTTTCATGTCAAACATTTTCCCCATACATGGGATTTAGAAATTCTGGGTACATTGTCATCTGCTTATCCTTTTCTACAGTGCACTATTAGTATTTAGTATGACAGAGTGTGAGGATGGCTTGAAGTGGGTGAGTGATTCACTATAAGAGATGGATATCAATACAGCAGAAGAAGGATGTAAATGTCCCTTATTGCCATCTTCAACTTTTATAGTCCTGCCTTCCTCAGTTGCGTGTAATTGCATTTTATTTACAATCATTCAGTTTTCTAGGCCATGGGTGTCATTCTCTGGGACTTCAGTGAGTGAAGCAAATATGCTGCCACAGCATCTCCTGTTGCAGCTGTCCTTGTTGCACCATCCTTGTGAGCAACTGTGCATACTGAGTGCCCACTGATGATGCATCAGGCCCTGTGGATGTCTTGTGTAACCGAGCCCATTGCAAATGTGGCCATGGCATCAGGCAATGTACCAGTGAAGACAGCCAAATGATGGTGGGGTGACCCCGTGTGCTGAACTCCATACCAAAAGACAGATGGCTACAGCTGACTGCATCAGGCCCCAGCTGTGCAGGGATGCAGAGGAGGTATCTCATTTCAAATCCCTTAACATGGAATGGTGGCTGGGTCTCAGCAGAGCACAGGGCTGCCAAGCACATGGGTGATCCGGCTACGGTTGAAGGTTTGAAGCCTGGTGAAGGTGTTGGCAGCTGCTTCATAGGTGAATTATTATTGTCACTGCAGCATCTGACACAGGGTTGGTATCATAATATAGCTCGTTTGTCTGATGATGACTGGCTGGCCCTGGGGTTTATTATTACGTGGGTACCTTGTGGTAGCACTTAAATCTTGTGGTGATTCCAAGAACTTTCCAGCTGTCTTTGTACCGGACTTCAAGAGCTCTCCAATACTACTGCCCAAGCTTCTTGAACTACATCAGCTTCACCTTTGCTGCCCAGTAATCCTATAATTCTCTTTTAGTTTTCCCTATATATCTCCCTACCATATGATACACTTTCTCACCATGTCACACCTTTTACTATGCTGGCTGTTGATGGATCTACTGCTAGCATGAACATCACTTCTTGAGGGACCCGACATGGTTCAGTTGATGACATCACAGCAAGTAACTCATCTCACATCCTGTGGTATTTGGGTGCTTTTATATTTTGAGACAAGGCCACATGATGTTGTCTGGGATGGGAAAGTTTAAGCAGAGCATCCAAGAGAATCAGTTTCAAATAAGAACAGAGGAATCTGTGAAAACGTGGTGCCACATTTACTATATTTGTAGGGATATATGTGATGCACCTGTGTAAGCTGCCATATGTCTGGAGTTGGCCATTATGGCCAGAGTTCTGAGTCTATTATAGGGGAGTAGGGAAAGACATGTTGTTAGAGCCAACAGTGTAGAGAGAGAGAGACATGTCTCCACCTCACTCTCTGCTACCCACATCCGAGATCTCAATTGAGCTTTTTCTTATGCTTCCATTGATCGGAGGCTGCAGGTGACGCCCACCAAAATGTCTGTCTGTCAACAATCCTTTCAGTGAGAACTGTGCTTTCCTGTATTGGCAGCTGAAGACTTCTGGCATAAGAAGTTACCCTCATTCTGCCAACAGCCTTGTCAAAGAGGGCGGAGTAGCAGACAAAAGTTCAGGGCACTCTCTTGCCCATGGGTTGGAAAAAGGACCCTACAAGCAGAAGAATCAGCAGTAATTAACGGCATGAAGATGCAGAAGGCAAAGGAAACTGCTGCATTAAAGACACATGACATGTATCTGTAGAACATGTGACCTATAATTGAAAAAGTGTCATGATGATCTCCTCATTGGCAAAAGACTCCAGAATAGTCCCCCCCCCCCCCCCCCCCCCCCCCCCCCCCATATTTGGATTTCTGGGAGGAGACTGCCAGTGTGGAGGTGACCATGAGAAAAAGACTGAATAATCAATGAAAGGATAGCATTCTACTAGTCAGGGCATGGAATGTCAGAAGCTTGAACGTGGTAGGGAATCTAGAAAATGCTCAAACTAGATGTGCATGTCAGTGAAGTGAAATGGAAAGAAGACAAGGATTTCTGATCAGATGAGTACAGGGTAATCTCAACAGCAGTAGAAAATGATATAATGAGAGTAGGATTCATTATGCATAGGAAGGTAGGGCAGAGAGTGTGTTACTTTGAACAGTTCAGTGATAGGGTTGTTTTCATCAGAATCTACACCAAACCAACACTGATGATAGTTCAGGTATAAATGCCAATGTCATAACCCGAAGATGAAGAGAGAAAGTTTATGAGGCTACTGAATGGGTAAGTCAATACTTAGAGGGAGATGAAAATCTAATAGTCACAAGGGATTAGGATGCAGTTGTAGGGGAGGGAGAAGAAGAAAGTGTTATGGAAGAACATGGGCTTGGGAAAACGAATGAGAGAGGAGAAAGACTAATTGAGTTCTGTAACAAGTTTCAGCTAATAATATTGAATACTCTGTTCAAGAATCACAAGAGGAGTGGTATATTTGGAAAAGGCCAGGAGATTTGGGGAGATTTGAGTCAAATTACATCACAGTCAGACAGAGATTTCAAAATCAGATACTGGATTGTAAGGTGTACCCAGGAGCAGACGTAGACTCAGACCACAGTGCTTTAGTGATAAAGAGTGGGCTGGAGCTTAAGAAATTAGAGAGCAAGAACCAATATGCAAAGAATTGGGATATGGAAGTACTAAGGAATGAAGAGACATGCTTGAAGTTATCTAAGGCTACAGATATTGCAATAAGGAATAGCTCAGTAGGCAGTACAGTCGAAGAGGAGTGGAATTTTCTGAAAAGGGCAGTCAGATGCTGGAAAGATAAAAATAGGTGCAAAGAAGGTAACTGGGAAGAAACCATCGATAACAAAAGAAATACTTCAATTGATCGATGAAAGAAGGACATAAATATTTTATATTACCCATCTCTCCTTGTAGGAAGACAGAGATACAAGTCACTGAGGAATGAAATAAATAGGAAGTACAGGGAAAGTAAGACAAAATGGCTGCATGAAAAATATGAAGAAATTGAAAAAGCAATGATTGTCGGAAGGACTCACTGAGCATATAGAAAAGTCAAAACAACCTTCAGTGAAATTAAACGTGAGGGTGGTGACATTAAGAGCGCAATGGGAATTCCACTGTTAAATGCAGAGGAGAGGGTGGATAGGTGGAAAGAGTACATTGAAGGTGTCTGTAAGCGGGAAGATTTGTTAGCTGTGGTAGCAGAAGAAACAGGAGCAGATTTAGAGGAGATTGGGGATCCAGTATTAGAATCAGAATTTAGAAGAGCTTTGGAAGACATAAGATCAAATAAGGCAAAAGGGATAGATAACACCAGAATTTCTAAAATCATATGGAGAAGTGGCAACAAAAGAACTATTCACATTGGTGTGTAGATGTACAAGACTCGCGATATCCCATCTGACTTTCAGAAAAATATCATCCACAAAATTCCGAAAACTACAAGAGCTGACAAGTGTGAGAATTACCGCACAATCAGCTTAATAGCTCATACATCAAAGTTTCTGAAAAGAATAACATACAGGTGAATGGAAAAGACAATTGAGGATGTGTTAGATAATCAGTTTGGCTTTAAGAAAGGTAAAGGTACCAGAGAGGCAATTCTGACATCATGGGTGATAATGGAAGCAAGGCCAAAGAACAATCAAGACACTTTCATAGAATCTGTTGACTTGGAAAAAGTTCAACAATGACAAATGGTGACAGATGCTTGAAATTTTGAAGAAAATAGGAGTAAGCTACAAGAAAACAGGAGTAAGCTACAGGGAGAGAAGGCAATATACAATGTGTACAAGAGCTGAGAGGAAATAATAAGAATGGAAGACCACGTGCTTGGATTAAAAAGGATGTAAGAGAGGGATGTAATCTACACATGAAAGAAGCAATGATGGAAATAAAAGAAAGGTTCAGGTGTGGAATTAAAATTCTAGGTGAAATTGTATCAATGATAAGATTCACTGAAGACATTGATATCCTCAGTGAAAGTGAAGGAGGATTACAAGATCTGCTGAATGGAATGAACAGTCTAATGAGTACAGAATATGCAATGAGGGTAAATCAAAGAAAGATGAAAGCAATGAGAAGTAGCAGAAATAAGAACAGTGAGAAACTTAATATCAGGACTGGTGATCACGAAGTAGATGAAGTCAGAGGCACCAGTGATGGGCAAAGCAAGGAGGACATCAAAAGCAGACTAGCACTGGGAAAAAGGGCATTCCTGGCAAAGAGAAGTCTACTAGTGTCAAACATAGGCCTTAATTTGAGGAAGAAATTTCTGAGAATGTACTTATGGAGCACAGCATTGTATGGTAATGAAACACGGACTGTGGGAAAACCGGAAAAGAAGATAATCGAAGTATTTCAGATGTGGTGCTACAGACGAATATTGAAAATTAGGTGAACTGGTAAGGTAAGGAATGAGGAGGTTCTGTGCAGAATCAGAGAGGAAAAAAAATATGTGGAAAACATGGACAAGAGGAGAGAATGTCTGTTAAGACATCAGGGAATAACTTCCATGGTACTAGAGGAACTTGTGGAGGGTAGAAACTGTAGAGGAAGGCAGAGAATTGGATATAATCAAGCAAATAATTGTGGACATAGGTTGCAAGTTCTAGTTTGAGATGAAGGGGTTGGCATAGAAGAGGAATTCGTGGTTGGCCACTTCAAACCAATCAGAAGATTGATGACTCTAAAAAAGCTTAGTGCAGCATCATGTACTGGAGCAGTACACAAACAGTGAGAGCAGTATCAAAAAAAGCAGCGAACTTAACCAAAGAAACCAAGTCAGAGCAAAAATTTTAATAAATTGTTTCTATTCTCTCTAAATGGCTTACACCCTGGACATTCCTGCCCCAGTACTTAGGAGTAGAATAACAAGGTAACAGGAGTAGTGAGTCATTAAATGCCCCCTTGGACAAACAGGGCTGTTAGAGGATGTTGCATATTAACAGAGGACAATTGAAGGCAATTAACTTTTTCTGAGGGGGATAAATTTACAGTAGCAATCTTTTATTCTTTCAATTGGGGTAACAGAGAGAAACAGGGCTTCCTGCAGTGAGCCTTGCATTAGAAACGGAGTCTGGAAGACCAGAGAAGCGGTGGAGAGGTGCAATGAGGCATGTGTGAGGTAGCGTTGAAGAGTGCAGCAATGAGATGACTGCATGAATGGTGGACGTAGCAATTTTTGCTGAGATATTGGCCAACTGGCATAGCTTCCAGCCTGTGGAAAGAGTGGTCTATTATTGTTACCAAATATTTGTACTTGTTGGAGTAGGGAAATGAACCTAAAATGTCCATGTGCACATGTATAAATCATGTTGTAGAGGTAAGTATATCGGCAATAGGTGCAAAATTATGCTAACTGACATTGTTTCATTGGCAGCTTAAGCAAAATATTGCCAGCTGCAGCACTATTTGTCAGCTCCTGGCCATGTGAAGCATCAAGTCACAGTGTGTGCAGAAGCATGAACAGCAGGTTTGGGACCAATCCTGAGCAGTTTTGAATGTATTTTCATTGTGGGTAAGGGTGTTGTTTACCTTTGGCGGTGTCACACCATAAGGTGATTTGCAATACTGGAACAAAAATCTCATTTAATTTGTAACTGGAGCTACCATTGTGTAATAATATTTGGAATCCTGGAGCTGCTCTGTGCATTTCCAATGTCGACTATGACAGTCCACTGATTCGTTGCAGGCACTTGAGAGACAAGTCATGACTATTTTTGAAACCACTTACATGGCAGATGTCGTTGATGAATTGTGCTATGTATTCTAGAAGTCTTATGCAGTGAGGCAAACATTGTTGATTAATTTTCTGGATGACAGTGATGTGATGGTGATGATCGGTAAAGATGGTGAAAGGTTTTGCCTCCATTTTGCTGCATAAGTATTTTACTGCTTCATACATTGTGAGTAGCTCTCAGTCTATTGTTGACCATAGATTTGAGCTGGAGTAAGTTGGTGAGAAAGAAATGCTCTTGGCTGTCAAGTTCCTGATACTTGCTGCTACTGTGCAGTGCCATTGATTGTTTGGGGAGTATATACTGTCAAGGCTAAATGTGGACTTTAGCTTGGATGAGAGTGTAACAAAGATGTTGCCAAAGCATTTTAAGTTTGTTAAAGGCTTCCATCATTGTTTCTATCCACAGTACCATGCGTTTGCCAGTGGTGGTTTTTTTTCTGCAAAAATGGCATTGAGAGAGACCTGGATATGTGCTTCTTTCTGTAAGTGTCGTTGGTAAAAGTTCATCATAACTAAAAAAAAGTTGTAACTCCTGGAAATCTTTGGATTGGGGCGCATTGTGAGTAGTGGAACAACAAGGACATGGCCCCACATTGCATTGTTGCCAAATTTATTCAAGATGGCAGTGATAGATATGGCAATGTCACGACAATGTCATGGCGAGAAGATCAAATTTTGTTGGGAAAATAGGTCAGATGGACTACCTCCACTAATCTAACCCCCTCCCCTCCCCCAGAAAATGGCGGGAAGTTCACATTTTGGGGGGGGGGGGAAAGGTCACTTGGGCTACCTCCACTAACCTATCTCATCCGACTGCCACCTCTCCCTTGGAATTAGCAGGAAAAGGACTCAGCTGTGCTGGGCTGCTGGTTAGGATCGAAGTAAATATTTTGCAGGCAGTCTTTATTTAAACAATTTGAGGCAGTAGCTCTATCCAGTGTGTTCACCATGAGGGGTCCGGAGTCCAACTGACCTAGTACACTGTACTGCCACCAGAGGGCACTGTCATCCCATGGCGGTCTGAGGGAAAAATGGCGTGAAAAGGACTCAGCGTGTCCTGGGCTGCTGGAGAGAGGAAAAAGTGTACTTTATTTATTTTGGAGCAGTTTATTTAGGGTCGAATTTCACGTAGTTCATTTATTACACTGATACAAAACACTCGCTCTGACATGCTTGGGGTCACAATACACAGCCTACAGACCTGTAGACTACTCGTAAATTATCGAAATAATGCAGTACACCAATGTAGAAACAGGCAAGCAACTCATAAATTACTGAAATAGTGCATAGCACAGCCTACAGACCTGTTCACAAAATAATGCGAGAGATGGATGGTCTGCTTCAACTTGTCTTTGAACACTTGAACAAGGAATACATCACCTTACACTCAGAACCTTCCATAGATACCTTGCAGTCCATCTTGTTCGAACCAATTTGTAAGGCTCCTATGTCTCAGCACAAAGGATGTCTTGTGAATGAATGGAGCATTCTGATTGGCTCTAACTGAATTCACTCACCAAATTACTGACGTTGCCACTGTGGAAGCACTGTCTGCTTTTTTTTCTGCAGACGAGACTTACAGCAGCAAAAACTATTTTGTACAGATAGCCATGTTGCTCTGACAGTTAAACCCTGCTACAGTGGGCTACAGATCATGAAATACATCCCATGTACTCACCGCACTTCAGTGCAGTGCCAAAGGAGGAAATTGCCACCATAAACGCAGCCCATGCCTGCAGCCGCGGAAGCACATGTCAGCCAGAGAGAGGCCAGAGGAGGATCTGAGTGGGAGTAACTCGAATGCTGTCAATACTCCCAGCACAAACGCTAGTTGTATTGAATCTTCTTAAATTTCTGCAGAGTATACAATTTTTTATCTTAAATATCTTTTTGACTAATGCCCATTTGGCATATTTATTATTTTATAAATGACATAATTACTGCCAGTCTTTCACGATGATTCTGTACTTAGACTCTGTATCATACGTTTTTAGTCATAATTCTGTAACCATATTATAGACCACTCTTTGATTTAATTTCTGAGGAAGACACTCCTAGCAGTGTTGAAACCCGGTTAATTCATTAAAAATAGTGACCGAGGGCTGTTTTCTTTCAATTGTAATTATTCACGGTCTCTGAACGTGCAGCCATGTAAAAAATTGTGAGAACATGAGTTGCTACTCGTCATCCTGCGTGTGTTATTTTCTGAATCATCATGTTGATCTCTGAACTGTTTTGAGCTGATGAATATTTTGTGTATTGTGATACTTAGCTTTCGTATATCATTGATGACTATCTAGTTTGAGGATTCTGCTACCATAGTTCGAAAGTTCTCAACATAACTGGCACTTTCCGTCTGTAATTTAACTGAATAGCATACGACCATTACTCACTATAATTCTCTGTTGTCTACATCAGACGTTAGAATAGAAGCCTTTTTATTAAATTATTCATCTATCCTTTGACTTAAATTTCTGTGTGTTTTATTAATTCGCAAGTTTAGCCAATGTATAGACTGTTTCACTGCAGGATCACAGCTACAGATTATTATTTTCAGTGATTTAGCGTCTGGGCATGGAAGCAGACGTATACAGCTCGACCCCATGACTACATCGAGCTATTTTTTTAAAACAAGACAAGCATAGTCGAATTTCCTGAAGTATGACCAACGTCAGGTAACTCGCAGTTGGTTTGCTCGTATGGACTGCTGATTAGAGAGTAACTACTCAGCAGATAACCGTTTGGTTGCGTGCCAGTTGGGGTTTTCTCGTCCGCGATATGAGACTAACCTCTTTGGACCATCAATTGTAGGTCTTATACATTACAGTATTCTGTGATACAGGTCCCAGATCTAATGCATGACAGACAGTTTGAGAATCGTGAGAATACGATTTTGCAGTTGTTGCGCGCGTGATAATCGGTACCAGAAGTTAGTTGTCCGTAAATTAAGCACCAGAGGAGTCTTCGATGGCAATGCGAGCAGCTGTAGCGATCATGGAAACTTGGTTAACTGGAGGCGACTTCGAGTTATAGCATCGGCAGCAGCTACACATTCAGCAGGAGCACGGCAGTAGCAGCAGCCATGAACGATAAGTTAAGTACTTGAGCCGATACTGTTAACATGTGTGACAGTCATTGTCAGTGGTGGAGCTTGCAACGATTAAGCAATCACACAGTCTGTGTGGTTCAGATAATACTAGAGGAGCAGTTAGTCATAAGTCTGAACGCAGGATAGCCAAAACGGAGCTCACTGATGGGGTACATAGCCCAAAATCAGGAAGGGGTAACAAGCTTTCAGACTAAACATCGTCACAATAAATGTAAATTTTCCAATGTTTGTGAAATCCTAAGGGACCAAACTGCTGAGGTCATCGGTCCCTGTACTTACACACTACTTATGCTAAGAACAAGACACACACCCATGCCCGAGGGAGGACTCGAACCTCCAGCGGGAGGGGCCACGCAGTCCATGACATGGTGCTTCAAATCGTGCGGCGCTAGAAATGCCATCTAGTATGGGGGGTTTGGATACAGAGCTAAGTTCTATGAAAATAGAGCTAGGTTCGAAAACTGAGAATGTAGAAACAAAGATTGAGAATATAGAGAGCAGTGTATCACAAAATGTAAAAGTGGAAAGGAAAAAATTAAATCTGATATAGAATAGATGACTGATTCAAAATTAGAGGTTATACAGGGACAGGGGGGCAAAATTGCTGAGAATGTTGGCCTGGTTAAGATCACAGTCAATGCAGTAGAGAAAGATTTCGGGGACAAGTAGGAAAAGATACAGGACAGGCTGGGTGGCGATGTTAAGAATCCTGTGCTGAGGCAAAATATCGCTTGAGGAAGTGACCACTAGGTCTAGTAACAATTTGTCAGATAGAGTGCGAGGAAGAGTGATTTAAAAAAGGCAAGATTTTAAGTCGAGATTAAACAAAGGAGCCGTGCGGCATGAACGGCAGTTTAAAAACATGAGGGCAGAATCAAGTTCTTGAGCAGCAAATCCGGGTACAACTGCAAAAGGTGTTCCATGGGGTAATTCAGGGATGACAAAGCTTTCTGGAGATGATGGAAAATGCCATCAGGATGATTTTATTGCTGCATGTAAAGATGATGATGTGTGAGGAATGTCGGATGCGACTAAGACTCAGTACGCAAAAAGACATACGCACCATCATGGCCAAATGCAATGAGTGCTGAGTGTTTTATTTACTACCTATGAAGTGTCTGACAGTTGTTTTCTGGACAAAATATGGAGTAAAGCGTAGCAAAGGTGACTTCAGAATGAGTTTCTAAACGGACCAAGTTCAACCACGCCAATGGGGCTGTGTGGGGTTTTTGTGTGCATGAACTGGCTAAATTGACGCATATAAATCGTCCGCTGCGAGTGTTGACGGAGATAACGACACTCGAGAGCCGCTCACCGAGTCATTTACAAAAGGATCTTGTCCACAGTCCGACAAATTCCATTGACGACTTTTCAGATTTCATTGAGAAACTTGATCTGGCGCTGAAATTCAAGCCGTGTAATCCTAATAGTAGACAGAAATGGGTACCAGTATGCAAACAATACTAATACCAACATTAATTATAATAATCATAACGTAAATAATTATCATCGTAATAATAATTTTGCCGGCCGTTGTGGCCGAGTGGCTGTAGGCGCTTCAGCCCGGAACCGCGCTGCTGCTACGGTCGCAGGTTCGAATCCTGCCTCGGGCGTGGATGTGTGTGATGTCCTTAGGTTAGTTAGGTTTAAGTAGTTCTAAGTCTAAGGGACTTCTTCTCTAGTGCTCAGAGCCATTTGAACCATTTTTGAATAATAATTTTCTATGGGGAAATGGAAATCAGAACTTTCATAACGGAAATCAAAACTGGGAATGAAGATTTGAGAGGCAACACCAGGATAAGAGATATGGAAACTTAAGAGATCATCGCGTCTCAGGTCAGAACGTAGTGAAATAAACCAACAATGAAAACGACAAATTATTTGAAAAATTCCGTGCTTGTTGAAAATTCAACAAAGCAGTCACATATGCTAGAGATGGAGGTTATAACAAGCATGAATAAAATGGGGAATAATTTTAAATGGCGCCACGATAAAAAGGCGCAATAAATATTGAAGAATTTATTTTGTGGAAAGAAAGTGAATGATGAAATGAATATATGTTTGGTGGCAAAATTCTTTGATCAGAAAAGGGACTGAAGTGGATCTGAATTTGGTGGAGTTGGAATGTATGTCTGATTCTGATGAAGCACTAGTCAGTAGCAACAATCGGAGTAATGTAGATGAAAGTATCACAGGAAGTAAGTGAACCTATCTGCGAAGGCGGCGAAGCTGCAGTCTTGTCAGTTAGAGACGAATTTTGTGGTGTATCGACGGAAGTAAGTGAAGGTATTTGTGAAGGTGGCGTAGCAAATGTCTCGTCAGCTTGTGGTGAATTTTATTATGTATTGCCGGATGAGGGTGATTTGTCGTTAAAGGGAAGTGAAGGTAATGTTTTAGTTGCTGAAGTTGGGAAAGTTGATGCTACTGTTCTATATATCTCGGAGGAAGGGATTTGTGCATTTATTTCTGTTGATGGAAGTGAACTGATGGCTCTTAATAAAAGCATGAATTAGGAGTTGATGTGGAAGTATGGATGTGAAAGTAATGTGTTAGGTGGTAGATCAGAATCCAGAGTGTCAGAGGAACCTGATAGGGGAGAAAATCTAAAGGAGAAATGGTTAGATTCAAGAGGGAATTCGCGTGTACTGTGAAACCTAATGTAGAGGGGTGCATTAGCGACAATTTATATGGTGTATCGTCGGACGTTGACGGAGTTATTGGTGATGATTTTTATAATGTATAGACAGATGTTATTGATGTTTTAAATAAAGACACTTTTGAGTTAACGGCGAATGTTAATGAAAATATTTGTGATAAAGTACATAGTGTTTTGACGGAAAGAAGTAAGGATTTGTTTAAGACAGATGAAGTTTTTAAGTTGTGTAGTTAACTGTGATGTAGTGTTGTAGTTAACTGTGTTGTAGTTGCTGATATAGTCAATTTGGAAAAAAGAGAACAGTATACTTGATGCTTACGAGGATGATAAAACTAAGGATTTTGAGAGTGATTTAAAGTGTACAGATAATTTGGAGATAGATCAGAAGAATCTGTTGTTGTTGTTGTTGTGGTCTTCAGTCCTGAGACTGGTTTGATGCAGCTCTCCATGCTCCTCTATCCTGTGCAAGCTGCTTCATCTCCCAGTACCTACTGCAGCCTACATCCTTCTGAATCTGCTTAGTGTATTCATCTCTTGGTCTCCCTCTACGATTTTTACCCTCCACGCTGCCCTCCAATACTAAACTGGTGATCCCTCAAAACATGTCCTACCAACCGATCCCTTCTTCTAGTCAAGTTGAGCCACAAACTCCTCCCCAGTTCTATTCAATACCTCCTCATTAGTTGTGTGATCTACCCATCTAATCTTCAGCATTTTTCTGTAGCACCACATTTCGAAAGCTTCTATTCTCTTCTTGTCCGAACTATTTATCGTCCATGTTTCACGTCCATACATGGCCACACTCCATACAAATACACTCAGAAACGACTTTCTGACACTTAAATCTATAATCGATGTTAACAAATTTCTCTTCTTCAGAAACGCTTTCCTTGCCATCACCAGTCTACATTTTGTATCTTCTCTGCTTCGACCATCATCAGTTATTTTGCTCCCCAAATAGCAAAAC
Organism: Schistocerca piceifrons; assembly: GCF_021461385.2. Taxonomy (NCBI): domain Eukaryota; kingdom Metazoa; phylum Arthropoda; class Insecta; order Orthoptera; family Acrididae; genus Schistocerca; species Schistocerca piceifrons. The sequence continues at coordinate 1,052,327,168 of NC_060139.1, forward strand.
TCCTTTACTACTAAGTGTCTCATTCCCTAATCTAATACCCTCACCATCACCCGAGTTAACTCGACTACATTCCATTATCCTCGTTTTGCTTTTGTTAATGTTCATCTTATATCCTCCTATCAAGACACTGTCCATTCCGTTCAACTGCTCTTCCAAGTCCTTTGCTGTCTCTGAGAGAATTACCATGCCATCGGCGAACCTTAAAGTTTTTATTTCTTCTCCATGGGTTTTAATACCTACTCCGAATTTTTCTTTTGTTTCCTTTATTGTTTGCTCAATATACAGGTTGAATAACTTCTGGGAGAGGCTACAACCCAGCCTCACTCCCTTCCCAACCACTGCTTCTCTTTCATATCCCTCGACTCTTATAACTGCCATCTGTCAGACCTCATTAAAATTTTGATTGCCTGAAGTAGCCGAACGTGCAGCATAGAATAAGCAAATTTTTCGGAGTAAATTTCATTGAGTAATTCTATAAGATTTGTACAAGTAAATATTGGGGATAAATTAGTAATATGCCCATGAGAATAATTCTAGATATAAGAACTTCATTAAGCTAGTAAGATATTGATGAATTATGATTCAGACGTGGGCTGTGTTAAAATGAATGTGAAATGGGCGATTTCTGCAGTAGTAGTATTAGTTATAGGGTTTCTAATTGGGTATGCTAAAACTGTAGAGAAATGACTGAATTTTAGTTGATTTATGGCGCCAAACAAATTTCATAGCAAGAAAGACGTGTTTCCTGGTGGAATGTGGACAGAGTGTTTGAAATGTCGAGCTAAATCAAGTTCGTTTTGGATACGCAATAAATCAATTTTTGCTTGCTCTCCTGTCTGTAAATGTATTGATTCCGCTGGGGTGAGCATTCAGTGCCTTACCTATGGGGATTTGCGAAGTCATATGATTGCTACCAAATGAGCACAGCGGCGCAAAAACTTGCATTAAAAAACATCTAGTTGATCGGGATTTTCTTGAAATTAACGTTTTCTGTTTATTTTGGCTTTTAATTAATATGGCGTAATTCTTATGAATTGTGTTGTATTAATGCTGATAATATGTTATGACGTATCCCAGGAAGTTCATGCCGTTTCATACACCACAGCAGAGATACTTGCACTATTTTTTTGATATATAAATAGTATATTTTGTTTATTATTTTATGTATGTATTTATTTGTTACTTAAATCTAGTGCGACTTAATGTGTCAAGTTAGCGAGCTAATGTGTCACATTAAGTGGAAGGGTGTACCGTTAAACGTATGTTGGCAAGCAGTTCGGATGTCCAGAATTAGTAAGAGCTAAGGTGAAATTGTTGTACGGCTGAATGCTTATGGGTCCAGGGCTCCGGACGCGCTGTGGTCGTCCCATCTAGGTGACCCGTACTGGCCAGCCAGGTACGAGGACGAGCAGCACGGCTGGAAATAGGGAAAATCTCCGAAGGTGGAGCCGAACAATGGTTGCTCGCTTAACAGAATGTGGAATGCAACAGCAATCGTGGATTCTGAGACAAGCTGAAAAATGGCTTCTTACACACTTTGACATTTGCCAGCTATTCACAGACAAATATTAAAGTAAGTCTGAATACATTTACGATCTCAGAAAAATGAGGTGCATCCAATGATACAAAGATATTTTCGACATTTTAAAACAACAAGAGATAGAAATTTACAGTGACTAAACATTTTCACAATGAATCTCTGAATTAACAACTTTTAAACGTTTCACGCGATTTCAACAAACGAGCACTATAGCTATCATCCCTGAAAGCTGCGTATCTGTATCTATTTTATTTCTTGATGTATTACATGTTTTATATTTTTTCTTTATGCAAATGCTTGTCAGAATATAGTTTATCTCTACAAGACCGCAGCCACTGAATGCAGCATGACTACCTCATATTTTGTCATACTTGTGTATTAATTAATGAATATGTAACTATTTTTGTTAGGTATTTATTTAACTATTAGTTACAATTGCTAATAAAAATCGTGGTAGTTTAAGAAATGGTCATTGCATGTGTTAGCTGACCAGCCTATTGAAAAGAGAACCTAAAGACGATACTATCAAGCAGATATAATTGTTTAAACAATATTTAGCAACAACCTGTTGTCATTTAATGTGAGCGCACTTGCGCAACAATACTAGTTTATTTATTTGTAAACAAACCTTTATTTATATGTATATTGTGCAGTTCTGTATGTGTCCAAATGTTTATAACACTTCTTCATTTAAATATTGTTGTAATATATTAGTTTAGTGCGGGAAGTGGTCAAGTTGAGTCAAATCAAATCTGTAGAACATAAGAACGATGTATTTTTGGTGAGGATTGCCTTTAGCTGACGGCAGTTGGACAGTAGCAGAATACTGCTGAAGTCAAGTGGAGATGGACACTTCTCGCGTGGCGCGCTCGAGGGAGCAATTCTAGACACTTTATATCGAATCCATGCAGAGGACAGACTTGCCTGAGGTAACGTTTATTCTTCGATCGTGTAGGTGACTGATTTTTGGACGGCGAGCGTGCCTTACCGTACTTTTTTCCGATCGCATTACGGAGTTGAGAATAGACAGAGAAGGAGTTTCTACTCGTCATCCTGTGTACGTTATTTTTTAAATCATCATGTCGAACTCTGAACCATTTTGAGCTGGTGAACAATTTTCTGAAATTATAATCATTTATTTGTCTGTACTTGTATATCATATCTCCTGATTTCCATCCTATTCGGTTAGTTCCTTCATGGTGTGTCGTTTTCTCTTTGTCTTATAGTGTATCTATGGATACAAATTTTCTCTGCAGTATCCGATATTATTTACATATGAGAATGAACTTTAATCTGATTAAAAAACGAAACATTAAACTGCTGCAGTTGAAACGAGCAACAATGACATTTATATTCTTGTTTGTCACAGATCTTTGACTTTTTAATTTAGAGTATTTCGCAATTTCCGAGGGTTTGCTTAGGCAAGAACCTAAATTACTGCAAGTAAAACGAATAGCCATGATGTTATTATTCCTACTTCTAAAAAATACAGCATGTACATAAAGTCTGGGAAGACTTTCAATTATTTATTTGTCAAGAACTAAACATTGTACAGATGTCATACATATTGCATTTTGAAGAGAAACTCTGAAAGATTTTTTACAAACATTCGATATGCGAACTGTGAGTGACCGGGTAGACGTCAATATGGTAACCAAATACACTCCTGGAAATGGAAAAAAGAACACATTGACACCGGTGTGTCAGGCCCACCATACTTGCTCCGGACACTGCGAGAGGGCTGTACAAGCAATGATCACATGCACGGCACAGCGGACACACCAGGAACCGCGGTGTTGGCCGTCGAATGGCGCTAGCTGCGCAGCATTTGTGCACCGCCGCCGTCAGTGTCAGCCAGTTTGCCGTGGCATACGGAGCTCCATCGCAGTCTTTAACACTGGTAGCATGCCGCGACAGCGTGGACGTGAACCGTATGTGCAGTTGACGGACTTTGAGCGAGGGCGTATAGTGGGCATGCGGGAGGCTGGGTGGACGTACCGCCGAATTGCTCAACACGTGGGGCGTGAGGTCTCCACAGTACATCGATGTTGTCGCCAGTGGTCGGCGGAAGGTGCACGTGCCCGTCGACCTGGGACCGGACCGCAGCGACGCACGGCAAGACCGTAGGATCCTACGCAGTGCCGTAGGGGACCGCACCGCCACTTCCCAGCAAATTAGGGACACTGTTGCTCCTGGGGTATCGGCGAGGACCATTCGCAACCGTCTCCATGAAGCTGGGCTACGGTCCCGCACACCGTTAGGCCGTCTTCCGCTCATGCCCCAACATCGTGCAGCCCACCTCCAGTAGTGTCGCGACAGGCGTGAATGGAGGGACGAATGGAGACGTGTCGTCTTCAGCGATGAGAGTCGCTTCTGCTTTGGGGCCAATGATGGTCGTATGCGTCTTTGGCGCCGTGCAGGTGAGCGCCACAATCAGGACTGCATACGACCGAGGCACACAGGGCCAACACCCAGCATCATGGTGTGGGGAGCGATCTCCTACACTGGCCGTACACCACTGGTGATCGTCGAGGGGACACTGAATAGTGCACGGTACATCCAAACCGTCATCGAACCCATCGTTCTACCATTCCTAGACCGGCAAGGGAACTTGCTGTTCCAACAGGACAATGCACGTCCGCATGTATCCCGTGCCGCCCAACGTGCTCTAGAAGGTGTAAGTCAACTACCCTGGCCAGCAAGATCTCCGGATCTGTCCCCCATTGAGCATGTTTGGGACTGGATGAAGCGTCGTCTCACGCGGTCTGCACGTCCAGCACGAACGCTGGTCCAACTGAGGCGCCAGGTGGAAATGGCATGGCAAGCCGTTCCACAGGACTACATCCAGCATCTCTACGATCGTCTCCATGGGAGAATAGCAGCCTGCATTGCTGCGAAAGGTGGATATACACTGTACTAGTGCCGACATTGTGCATGCTCTGTTGCCTGTGTCTATGTGCCTGTGGTTCTGTCAGTGTGATCATGTGATGTATCTGACCCCAGGAATGTGTCAATAAAGTTTCCCCTTCCTGGGACAATGAATTCACGGTGTTCTTATTTCAATTTCCAGGAGTGTACTTTCCATATCCATCCCAGCATGACATCGGAGACTGTGGCAGTCGCTTCCCCTATTCTCTCCTGGAGCTCTGCTACATCATGTGGTAGAGGCGGTACATACACCAGATCTTTACTGTGTCCCCGCAGAAAAAAGTCACACGGAGTGAGATCTGGTGATCAGGGAGCTCATTTCATGAAACAGCTGTCCCCTTCTGTAGCACGGCCGATCCATCAATGCGGAAGATCCGTGTTAACGTACCCATGAACTTCACGATGAAAATGAGGTGGAGCCCCATCCTGCTGAAAGATAAACGGAGAGTCCAATTGCATTTGAGGCATCAGCCATTGATGCAACATGTCTAAGTAGGAACATCCAGTGACAGTGCTCTCGGCGTTTTCGACGTGACAAGGCACAAAAAACATTTACCTTTGGGGAATCACGCTCAAATTCAATGCATTTGTGTGGATTATTTGTACCCCAGATTCAACAAATATGCCTTTCCCATTAGTGCAAAAAGCTGCTTCGTCACTAAAAATTAAGTGATTGACAATGTCATCCCCATCCTCATTCAATTGTTGCAACTGCGAACAAAACTCAAAACACTTCTCTTTGTTGTCATCATTGAGCTTCGGCACTAGCTCCAATTTGAATGATTTCATAGACAGTTTCTGTCGCAGGACTTTCCACACTGACACTGGAGCCATTTCGAGTTCACGGGATGCACGACACACTGATTTCTTTGGACTCCTTATGAATGTCTCTCGTATGCACTCCACATTCACTTTACTCACACTGGGACGTTCGCTTCTCTTTCTCGGGCACAAGCAACGAATTTGTTGTGCCAGTGGTAAATGGCCTTCCTTGTTGGTGGCTTCTTACCGTACTTGGTTCAAAACACCTGTTGAACAACTGAAGCACACTTGTTTTTGTCGAATTCCAACAAACAGAAAGCTCGCTCTGCACCTGAACTCGCCATGTTTGCGACTAGCGCTGACTATCGGCAAATTACCAAACTACGCTGTGGCGGTATACATGAAACAAACTTTCAGGGTTTCTGTTCAAAATGAAATGTTATCTGTACAATGTTTGGTTCTTGTGCAATAAATAATTGAAAGTATTCTCGGACTTTATGTACACCCTGTATGTAGTTGTTTTTTTCCTAATACATCACAGTTTCCGTGGTCCATTTACAGAGGAGCAGGAATGTCACTTGCAGCTCACTGCGTCAACAGCCATCAAGTTTCGTGGTCGCATCGAGTGGCACATTATTTTGACATTACTTCCGAGTAAGACGTGTGTGAAACTACATGATCCACTTACTTCGAGTTCCACCATACTTATTTTTGAGTTTCGTAATAGATGTTTAGTGCTCTTTCCCTCTTTGGACATACATGTTGCTTAGTCTTGCTCCCGATCACTTTATTTATGTGAATTCAATAGCATTAGTAAATATGCAGTTTTCATTGAGATTAACATTGACATTCTTTTAAGAACAGTTATTTTATATGTAGTGGTGCTGAAATCCTGTTCATAACGTTCGGACGCGATGTTGCGAAACTGATTTTAAGTTCATATTTCATTTGTCAACCCACATGCTTGTCATTATTTTTGCTGCACAAAGTCCTAACACCCTCTCAATGTTTTATTGTAGACTCCATACAAATTCCATCATTGACCAATGGGGGTGATTAGCTTACGAGTCACATTACAAATAAATTAGGATTTTGAAACTCAGATGACCGAACTGTGGCCCTGTTGGTTGGCGAAATTCATTTGCATTGGTTACAAAGATGGGAATAATATTGAAGATGCATTTAACGAAGGACGTAACCGAAGGGAGTGGGGGTGTTCCAGAGGGTCCGAATCACATCTGTCTGCTAAATGAAATTGCACACGACCTAGTTGCCGTGTAGTGAAACTGAAAGATATTTTGATTTTCAATCGTACGTCGAAAAAAGGATGCGCACTGTCGATGGTCAACAGGGCCATCGATATATTTCAGTTATCGATGTATCGGTACCAGTACCAACTATCGCCCATCCATACTTTAGTCAAGACAAAGTAGTGCACATTGTTGGTATCACTTTATCTCAGTTGTTGTTTTGTTATCACTTCAGTTCTTACTTGCACTTGAATTAAATGTGTTACCGGTTATTGCTTTTGTTTTGTTTGCTGTTGTGGCAGTTTCTAATTACAGATAAGTATATAACATTAAAGAAGAGGAAAACCAATTCTGATTCGTGCATTTGCGTTATGATCTATAATACCCTGGTTAACTATCTATAGCAGTTTAATGTTAGCACTCAAGTCGTTATTTTTAGACTGGTAGAACTCTGTGATTGCAATATTTCAGCATTTCACAAGACATCAGACCGATAAACAACTACAAATAACATCGAATTAAAATCAGTGCATAAAAATACACTTGGATTTGTCACTGTCGCCCGAAAATCGCATTGCTTAACAAAAATATTGCCCAAATGATGATGGTTGCATTCCTTTGAAAAATTTGCCCAAAATTCTAGCACTAGGAGTCCAAATGTACAAATATCGTCCAATCTGGTCACCTGATCGGTACTCAGTTATGAAAATCAGTCCTGATACACATTGTTGGGGAGGGGTATGTGGAGAGAGGAAGGGGTGTTGATAGTTACTTCGTTTCTAAAATATTTTTTAACGGGCTGCTTGAAATCATATGAACCGACTGTGCCGTGCATCCCCATTGTCACCCCCTCACCAACGCGAATGGTTGTCCCCTGGTAACATGGCACATTGTCATACATAAAAATTCCATCGTTGTTAGGGAACATGAAGTTCATGAATGACTGAAAATGTAAACACAGCCCACACTATTATAGAGCCATCACCAGCTTGCACAATGCCTTGTTGACGACCTGGGAACATGGCTTCGTGGGGTCTGCGCCATACTCAACCCTACCATGAGTTCTTACAACAAAAATTGGGACTCATGTGACCAGCCCAGCGAGATGACACAGTGGATAACGCAATGAACTCGCATTCAGCAGGACGATAGTTCAAATCCACGTCCGGCCATCCAGATTTAGGTTTTCAACGATTTCCCTAAATCTCGCTTCAGGCAAATGCTGGGATGGTTCCTTTGAAAGAGCATGGCCGATTCCCTTCCCCATCCTTCCCTAATCCGAACTTGTGCTCTGTCTCTAAAGACCTTGTTGTCAACAGGACGTTAAACACTGATCTCCTCCTAACCCTCCTTCTCGTACCAGGCCACGATTTTCCAGTCATCTAGGGTCCAAACAATACCGTTTAAATTTACGAATATATGATGGTTAGGTAAAGTACGACATGAAGTGTTGACCTCAGGTGTCAGGCTGCCACATTCACAGGTTTATATAAATTTTGTAACATTCTTATTTCATTTATTTGATCGTTTTAAAAGTCAATTTATTATTTTGTCATTAATGTAATTACTTCTCTGCTCCGGTTTGATTGTTGCTAATCGATACTTGAACATTAAACATAAACCATTCTAATTTTGTAATTCTAGAAATCCTTTCACCAGAAGTCAAACTAGCTTTTTGTTAATATTATAAAGAGCGCATATACATGTTAGGAACATTTTTCAAATAATAATGTTAATGATATAAACAACTCTATAAGAATTATTGATGACAAACTTATTTTACGTATTTCAGTATTAAAAGCTAAAATCCATGTAAAACTTCATGTTGTAATGTGTGTGGGACGGATTAATACTTAATACTGTCATGTCAGTATGTATATACCAGCAAGTTAGTAACCAAGACTGTAGTAGGTAGCAAATTAGGATCAGGTAGCAGATAACATTGCGTTTTTGGTTAGCAGCATTACCGGTAATGAAAGTGAAAGCAGAATAAACAGCGATGTAGTACAGGATCAGATATATGGCAATAAAGCATTAGGAAGCGTTAATGTGAGTGCTTGTTCACTATTCCTTGGTTTTGGCGAAACTGAAGCTGCTCGAACAGTGGAATTTTAGAATTATTGTCAAGTTTATTAGCTGAAACAGCTAATACTTTGACTAATACTTTAGGTGGTAGAATTACCAAAAGAGAGAATACTTTAATTAGTACGTTAGGTGGTCAAATTCCCGATGTAACCAATGCTTTAAAACACCATTGGAAAATTCTAATAAAAGAGTAACGAAAAATGAGGATGAGGCATCAGAGCTTACAAATAAAGTAGAAACAGATCAGGAATATGTTGATGCCCTAGTTTGGTCTGTGGAAACCATAGTTGCCGCTCTTGAAACAGAACTCAATGCAGAAATTGCTCGTACTCAGCACAATTTCAAGGTTGTTCAGAAAAATGTGGTAAATGGTTATGATGTAATGCAAAACGTAATAAACAACAAGAAGTCACACTTAGAATGTAAATTCGAAAAATTAGAATACCATTGTCATAAGAGAGTACTGTAGTTAGACTCCAGTCACCAATGTAGAAAAATTTGTAACTACCAATATATATGCATGTAATAATGAAATGAATAATGTGGATAAGAAATTTGCTGAGTTGCAAGAAAATTTTGTAGTGGAAAGTTTTAGCAATAATTGTTTTGGTTTGTGACGTAACATATCAGTTAAGCAGTTCCTAGGTGACAGTAAAATTCACCGAGTTGATTTTTCCACCAACGTAGGGACAGCTTTGTAAGCGATATGACTGACAATTTAAAAAACAAATTTGTAAAGAAATTTTTGGATGGGGAGGCAGTATCGTGGGCAAACCAGAATATTAATACTAAAATATCTTATGATGAATCTGAGATGCGTTTTTAAATTCATTTTGGTATGAAACAGAGGAAGTAAGAATAAAGAGTGAATTTTGAATGGGTTCATTTGTAGAGAGGGGCAGGAAAGCATGAAAGCAATTTCCAAAAAAAAAAAAAAAAATCAGGGGACAAATTCATTTAAAAAATCACTTGATGAACTCATTCAGATTGACACCTCGAAAAGGTGACTTGTGAGTGCATTGGGGATTTGTGAATGGACCAGATGAGACCGTAGAGAAATTCCTAAAATAGGGGGACAAACTTGACAGAGCCTTACAACGAAATGAAAATCAAGACAGTAACTTCAGTAGGAACGACAGATATCAACTAAATGGATGGAATCAGAGAATTAATTGCGATAACTATGTTGGGAGAGAGGGGAATAACTTCAGAAATGATTATCATGGGAAATGTCTCAAACATATTCACATGAAAGATTTCTACATTGTTTATGCAACAGAAATTACTAAAAAGTGAGTTTAAGTGAACTAAATGTACATTTGCTATTATGTTAGTGCAAATATCTTATTGACAAAACATTAGTTATCTATGTTTTATGGTAAACACACAGAATCTATGCAAAGCCATGTTGAATAATATATGGAAAAGATAGTCTGAGTGATGTGCCATAGCATTTTGAGAAGCCATTTAGTCAACACCCTTGTCAGACACACACACACATTCTTGTGTTTATGAGTTGTTCACTGTTCACATATTGTAAGATCAATGTTCAAGGGCCAGGATGACTGGAGAGTTTTGTTGTGTATTATGGCATTTTACTATGCTTGTATCTTACATTTTGCTACGGTAAAGACACATAGGCTCAGTGGCACACTTGTAAACTTTTACATTTGAGTTCATTTGTTTGTCAAGAGATGCATTTGTATACACAAATTTCACTTGTATTGCATTTTGAGAGGTATGTAATTGCAAAACTTATATGTAAACTTTATGGAGGATCACAGAGGTGTTGAAATGCAAGCTTACTATTGCGCCAGCATGTTATGCCAAGCACATGAATGCTATTTATATAGTGCATTTAAAGGAATTCCAAAGTAGAGTTACTTTGGATGAGCTGTGCTAAAGGATAGTTGTTCTTTTACTGTAATGTAGCTTTGGTGGTTCAGGAAAGAAGCTGATTGAACAGAATCTGCTTCTAAGGTATCACCTTTGTAGACATGTCCCACTGCATTAATAATTGTTAATTGTATAATATAATTTGCACGCTGAACACATCGATTTGTCGTTATATGAAGTTCTATTACACATCAATGTGAAGAATGCTTCCACAAAAGCATGCACCTGCGCAGTATTCCTTATCTTAGGTGGTCACAAATGTACAGTAGGTACAGAGAAACTGAAGGAAGGAATTTAATAATTGTTAATTTTATTACTTTATGAATGTACACATCACTTTGGTAACATGACAGGCACACTGGCACCAGAGTATGTGCCTGAACAGTCTTCCCATCTACTGAATGTAAACACCGCGGTACTTTGCAGAAATAGCAAATGTAATGTCACAACGAATATACAAACATGAAAAAAATTGAAGATAACTTATGTCTTCGAAAACACAAACTAATTACCATCCTGTCTACACGCTGTTTTAACTTGTGTTCTGTCCTGGAGGTTACATGTGAGAAAGTACATGTTACCCACAAATGCCATTAAAAATTGACAAAACTTATCTTTCTAGAAAGCTACTGTTTATGAAATCATATTTGTGTGACGATAACAAAACCAGAGACTATTTAATATAAACGCTATATGTGGTATCTGAACATCAACTGTGTATAATTGTTTTCTGTTTCTCTTCTTTGTACACTATGTTGTGTATGTTGGAGTGGTGAGTAGTGACAAAGTCAGTTGTATGTATTTGCAGAAATTATTACTGAACATGGAGAGTATGTGTCTGGGAGCGCCAGAGGAATATAAATAGAATGCAAGGAAGTGCTATCACAAGTGGACTGAAATCTTCTCAAGCAATGATACAAGCATAGACCTACAAAACTGAGGACATATATTTTTTATTTTATGTAATTGGTTCTTCTTCTTTTCTGTTTCAGATTATGTCGAAATGAACAAGGTTTAAATTTGAATCTTTTGGCTAAGCTATGCTTTGAGCATGTGCTCATTGTTATTGCATATTTGATGTGCTACGCTCAATGTCTTATTTTATGTTCAGTGATACTGGAGGTCAACTTCAAGTTGCGCTGAATGGCAACTTTTGGTGAATTTTATGTTTCTGGCCACTGATTGAAGTTTAATTTTTCACATAGTATCGAATCTGAGTCTCATCTACATTAATCTGTGGGTAGAGGAGGGGGGTGGGGGTTTTAATGTACCAATCAACAGGGAGTCCATGAAGTCTCTTTACAACTTCAAATTTTATGACAACGGCAGTTGTTGAAATATTATAACAAAGTTTCTTTTATTGCAATCACTGTTTCCTAAACTGAAAATTTTGTGTTTCAGATACTCTGTTGATGGAAGGAACTGAACCTCTATAAAATGGCAACTGCTCAATAGAAGACACAATGTGTGTCCTGGTTTATTAAGACAAAACCGGATGTTCAGACTCAACGAAGTATGGAAGAGATCCACCATCGCGCCCTTCAGTCCGTGTATGGCACAAAAAATTTATGGACACAGGAACAGTGCTGGATAAATGGAGGAGCGGGCGACGAAGAACACCCGAGGAAAACATCGATCGCGTTTTATACATCTTTACTCGTTCACCTACGAAGCCCATCCGCACTGCTGCCAGACAGTTGCAACTATCACGTTGAGCAGTGCTTAAGAACCTCCACAAGAACTTACAGTCGTACGCTTACAAAGTGCAACTGTTACAGACACTTGCGCCAAATGACAAGCCAAAACGGACATGGTTTGCACTCAACATGCCAAAACGCCTTTTGGAGGATGAAGCATTCATCAAGCGAGTTTGCTTCAGTGACGAAGCAACTTTTCATGTTTCTGGGACATTAAACAGACACAATATGAGAATTTGGAGATCTGAAGCTTCACGGGGATAGTTCAAAAGTGAATGTGTGGTGTCGAATCATGTACATCCAAATAATTGGTCCATTTTTCGTCAACGAGTGAACAATTACTGCCGATGTTACTGACTATGTAGCACCACAATTGACTGACTAACAACCAACTATCATTTTCCAGCAAGACAGTGCACCACCACATTGGGGACTGCATGTTTGTCGGTTCCTCAATTAAACGTTTCCAAGCAGATGGATTGGGAGGAATGGGCCAATTCCTTGGCCACCGCGTTCACCAGATATCACTCCCTTGACTTTTTTTGTGGGGGTATTTAAAAGATAACGTGTATCAAACACAGATACGGGACATTGCTGACTTGAAGCAAAGGATTCGTAATGCCATTGCCACCATTGATAACGCTATGCTACAGCGAACATGGCAAGAAACTGAGTACCGTCTTGATGTGCTTCGTGCAATTAAAGGCGCCCCTATACATGTCTATTAAACACTGTCAAAAAAACGTTTATAAAAACTGATTACAGTAAAAGAAATGTTGTTAACATATTTGAACAACTGCCATTGTAACAAAATTTGAAGTTGTAAAGGGCCTTTATGGCCACCCTGTACAATCGTTAGGATAAGAATGGCACGACGTGTTGACCTTAGTGTCAGTCTGCCAAATTTAGAGGTTTGTATAAATTTTGTAACATTATTATGTCATTTATCTGATCGTTTTATAGCTCAATTTATTATACTGTCATTAATTTTATTACATTTCTATTCTGAGTAAACTGTTTTTCCAACTAGAAATCTTCGTGATATAATCAACTTTATAAGAAACATTGTTGACGAACAAATCTTACAAAATTCAATAATCAAATCTAAAAGCCGTGTAAAACTTGCTGCTGTAATTTGAGAGGAACGAAGTAATACATAATTCGGTGATGCCAGTCTGTACACACCAGCAAATTTTTTATTGTCAACCGTAAATTTTCTGTTTGTAATAATGGATGATGTAACCAATGCTTCTTAAAATACAATATAAACAATGGCGAATCAGCCATCGAACTCTCAGTTTTTCGTATTAGATAATAAAAATGCAATTGTGAAAGAGAAACATCTTGTCAATCTGAATTTTGAAATTTGAAATTTGTCTTGGCACTGCCGAATCAGTAGCTAAACTTTAAGAATTCAGCAAGTTGCAGGAAATTTTGGTGGAGCATATACTCGTAAATTCTTTTGCAACCACTGCAGCCTCAGAGATCACCTAGAGATAAAGGTGAGTATTTTATATTAACTGTTACGCCCCGTCCTGTTGCATTTCATGGTAACGAGCCCGGGAGAGGCGCTGCATGCGATATCGTGCTGTTAACAAAGAAAGGCACTCGCGTCGATCGCCTTCTGCCGTAGGCCGTTAACGCCATATTTTGACGCCCTGTCCTAATGGATACGTTCGTCGTATGTCCCACATCGATTTCTGAGGTCATTGCATCCAGTGTTGCTCGTCTTTGAGCATTGACAAATCTATGCAAACGCTGCTACTCTTGGTCATTAAGTGAAGGCCGTAGGGCACTGCGGTATCCGTGGCGAGAGGTAATGCCTGAAATTTGATATTCTCAGCACACTGTTTACGCCATGAATATCAGAATATTTAATTCCCTAATGATTTGCGAAACGGAATGTCCCATGCATCTAACTCCAACTTCCATTCCGTTTTCGAAGTTTGTTAATTCTTGTCATGCAGCCATAATCACGTCGGAAACCTTTTCGCATGAATCACCTGAGTAGAAATAACGGCTCCGCCAATGCTCTGATGTTTTAGATCTTGTGTACACGACTACTGTCATCTGTTTATCTGCACATCAGTACCCCATGACTTCTGTGTCTCAGTGTAAAGTCCCTATTTCCTAATTCATGTGAACGAGAAAACTGTCAACTAATTGTTGTGTATTTTTTAGTGATATGTCACTTGCTACTTTGGACAAATGCTGTTCACTGGAAAATTATTATCACATTTATAAAAATAATAAATTGTTGATGGTATATTGTAAATGTGAAAAGGTTGCTTAAGAGTTTTCCAAGAACATGTAACTGCTAATTCCCATGATGAACACAAATTTTTAGTGCTTCGTGACATGCTTATGTTCATGGCATGATTTAAGTGAAATAAGAAAAAAAAATTGCTTTGAAGTAGTCAACTGCTGCTTTGATTGACTTCAGCAGCTACTGGCTGTGGATGAGAAACAGATCACATTTGCTATATGGAAAGGTACAGACTGACGGGCTTGTGAAATGATGGCATCTAAGTGAGGGAAAGTACTGAGTCTCTATGTGACAGATTTTTGAAACTGAGCGAAAAATAAGGGTACAGAGTGTGTTTTCTCTTGTACTGCAGTCAAAAGTAGTTGGTGACTTTGTTTTAAGACCACTGATATTTTTGCTACTCCATTTGAAGTTAAAAGAGACACAGTTAACAGAATTCTTAAATGCAGCAGTAGATAAAAATGAAGATGACGGAACAGATGATAATACCTAACCATTATTGCTTTACATAGAAGGCTCCTGTTCACAGCAAGCTATTAGAAAAACCATCACAGATATTGAAAGATACATCTCATTTCAGGCGAAATAAGTCAGCTAATGATTTGAAAGTGGCAAAAGATCGTAGGGGATTGAAATATCCTGCAGATGATGTAGTGGCATATGCAAAATACCTTTCAGTCAAAAAAGTTCCAAGAGTGTATTAATAAAAGATGGAGGAAAGTTAAGACGGTGATTTTGATGCGAGTGCTCTACATAGTCTCTAGCCCAATCCTATTTGAATACAACACACATAACTTTCATACAATCATGCAAAACTCTTAGAAAATAACTTCTTTGGGATGTTTCTAACTTATGTGTCGCGTTGGCCTGAATATCGATGACGTCGTCAAAGAGTTGACCCTTCACGTGAAGTTCTGCACTTCGTCGCTTTGCGTGGGTTCATATTGATAATACCAATATGGTCACGCGTTGTGGTGGGTTCATATCGGTAACACCTAGTTTGGTCACCTGTTGTGATTTTTATAGTTAAGAATCATCCACGTTTTGCATTTCAATTAAGTCGCGCCATGCGTCCAAGCGTCGTCTTCTTATTCGGCAGTCAAAGCGTGAGGGACAAAATTTGCACGCGCTTCTATCTTCTTCAAAACATTCTCGAGAAATCTCTTGAACATTTGATTTAGAGAGATATTCCTCCATTGCGATTTGTGTCAAAACAACACTGACTACTGCCGCATGTGGGCTAGACTTAACACTACTTGCTCACAACTGACTGGTTAAATGCAAATATATTGCCTACAGTTGTTAGTTCAAGCTGCCGCCGTAGTTACTGCATTGACGGACAGACGTTGTATCTCCATTTCACATTGCAGAAAATTCTGACGGAACAGGTAACTTATTTTTCGAACAGGCAAATCAAAAAAGTGTACTTGTGAAGGCAGCATCTCACATTCCCAGCAACCTTTTTTCTGGGTTGAACATTAAAAATGTGCCCTACCTTGCATACTGTTTTGCTGTACATTAGTTCTGTTTAACATGTTTACCACGAGAAGAAATGACGAAACTACCATAAAAATAACTAAAAGATTGAAAGAACGTTAAACTGTACTGCAGGTTGTAAATTTTCAGTATCTGAGGCGTGGCATTATGATATGAAAAAGTATTTATTTCGTTTTTACTTCAAACAAAATATTGAATTCCCCTGTCAATCGTGTGTGTGTGTGTGTGTGGGTGTGTGTATTTGTGTGTATGACTGTGTAAACGTTAAGAATTTGCACGAAGTTTTATACAGTCGTATTTAATCAAGATTTGGAGTCAGAAATAGCTACATGTTTAAGATGTCTTTGATTTGTTGTCACTTCAATTAAAGTGGCTGATGGCCACATACCCAGTCAAAACTTCGTGAATAAGAGATACTGAATCTAAAATCCTCCTATGTAACAAGCATTAGTGGGCGGAATTATGAAAAGGAGCTCTTTGACTATGGAGCTATTGAACAACTTATGTCTACAATGAGAAGTTGTAATACACAGAAATTTACGTATCTAAACGCACAATACGTAGTTTGTTGTGAAAGTGTAATGTTATATCATAATGCTTTTATGAAAATTTTTTGCCTTTGTTGAACAATACATGTAGTAGTGCCTGCTGAATAGTCCAGCACTGCAGACGCCGTCATGTACGTTACAAGTCTAGAGTTGTAAAACTGTCGTAGTCTACCAATACTATAGTAAGAGAGTGTAGGCTACGGCAGTTTTGTAGCTTTGGTCAGTAAGGCTGTAGCCACATTACCGGAACGTTAGGTCTTTTGCCATACCTATTGGGCGTTACCTCATATCGATCGCTTTCTTTACGTATGCGTCTTACTAGATTCGCTTAAAAACCGGAAGCGGTGAACCCTCTAGAAACAATGCATATGACGACATGGTTGGAGACCGTGGCTGTTATTCGAAGACAAATGTTGGTGGTGTTGGGACAGCAATGATTGATACAGATCAACAAAATGAAATCAATATAATTAAAACAGTTGCTCATAATAATAGATATAAGCCCATAATAATAGAAAAACTCAACAACAAAATGCAAACAAATTTACAGATCCACTTCACAGCAATCCACACTCCAAGTCAAATCAGTGTGCCACAGAAGCCAAACCTAAATATACTACTCACCCATAGGCCCAAAATCATACCAAATAGCAAACTCCTTTAAAAAGGAAAATATCGCAATCAGATTTTCACCAAATAATAAATTCCAACAAAAAGTAATCCATGATATAAATACCTCCAAGAGTCTCTGTGGTAAATCAGGACTATACAAACTCAAATGCGATACGTGCCCAAAATTCTACATTGGACAGACAGGCAGAAGTTTTGAAGTTAGATACAAAGAACACATTGATGCTTTAAGGCTTGGCAACTTGAACAAATCTGCATTTGCAGCCCATATTGCTGAAGAAAACCATTCAGCGAGAAACAATGAGAAGGACTTAAAAATTTTGCATCTAGCAGAAAAAGGAGCCACTATGAATACATTTGAAGAAATACACACACACAAAAACAGCACCCCAGACTATATCCTTAATGAACAAACCGAGTTAGCTAACACCCTTTTCCTGAAAAAATCCAAAAATTATTGTCCATCCTCCAAAGCAAATAATGTTCCTACGCCTATCTGCAGATCAAGTAGTAAATTCATATGTTACTATAATTCTCATGATGCTAAATGTAAATAAATAATGTACTGACTGACCTATACAGTACTAAAAAAAATGGAACAACTTCATTATTAATGTAACAGTATTCGCTCTAAAACTCACAAGGTCAATGTCTCTCTGTACTAGTGTAAATGGCGTTTTAGTTGCATAAGTGAATATATGGTCTTTTTCCAAACATGGGACATCTTTATAATGTTACGATATATCATGGCACTCATATGTTTGTAAGCACTTAGTATGTATCAAAACATGTGGTGCATGTGAGAAATCTATTCCGTGACAAATCTAAAGTGTTCAGTGAGAAAAATTTACTTGTGCAACGATAAGAATGCAGTGGGAATGTATTCACGTCTGTTGGACGAAAACTATGAAAACAAACACTCCAAACCGACATTTCACCTAAGTCACACCCAATGCAAATCTGTAACGCAACCATCTGTGTGGCGTGCTTATAATTACGTATTATTTATATTTTAGGATAATTAATCTGTAAAAAAACGCATCACATGTTGTAATGAAAGCATGAAAACCGTCTGAAGATGAATCGCAATGATTCGAAACCGGTAACGCTACCTTTTGAATAAAGGAACTGAAAATAAATTTGTGGCTGGTTGCTGTTTCAACACCATCAACATTTGTCTCTAGAAACTAATTGAGGATATGCAGTGACGAAAAAAATGTCGCAACACCAAGAAGGAACTGTGCGACATAAATGAAAGTTGGGAGGCGTGTTTCTACATCAATAAGAGGATGTCTGTACAGATTTTGCGCGAGCTGCATGAGTGGCGCTAGTAGCGCCACTGTGAGGATGCAAATCAGGTTTGTTTGAAATACACGCTGTAACGGTCGTGAGCGTTAGTTACCTTTGAGATTCGACGTGGTGAGTTGTTGTTAGTCAACAATGCCTCTAAGGCGACCAAGTCGCTATTGTCAGTACCTCACTCAATTTGAACAAGGCCGTGTGATAGGGCTATTAGAAGCTCTATTCTCCTTCAGAGATATTACAGATAAACTTGGCAGGAATATAGCTACTGTACATGATTGCTGGCAGTGGTGGTCACGGAAATGTGCAGTTTCAAGAAGATCGGAATCCGGACGGCCACGTGGCACTACTGACAAGGGAACCTCCCCATCGCATCCCCCTCAGATTTGGTTATAAGTTGGCACAGTGGATAGGCCTTGATAAACTGTACACAGATCAATTGAGAAAACAGGAAGACGTTGTGTGGAACTGTGAAAAAATAAGCAAAATATACAAACTGAGTAGCCCATGGGCGACATAGGCAATATCATGGATGCAGTTAGCTCACGAGCGCCGTGGTCTCGTGGTAGCGTGAGCAACTGCGGAAGTAGAGGTCCTTGGTTCAGTCTTCCCATCGAGTGAAAATTTTACATTCTTTATTTTTGCATAGTTATTATCTGTCGGTTCGTTCATTGACGTCTCTGTTCACTGTAATAAGTTTAGTGTTCGCAAGGTCATAGGTCAACCGATTCCTCCACAGGAAAACTCATCTGACACATTCTATACGACACTGGTGACGGCATGTGCGTCACATGACAGGAATATGTTGTCGACCCACCTAACTTGTACACTTGGGGAATGGGTAAAAAGATTCTTCTACCTTGCCCGATTTAGGTTTTCTTGTGAATGTGATAATCACTCCCAAAAAAGTGATGAAAACATAAGAGTTTGTCACATAAACTGAAAATTAAACTTTTCACTCGATGGAGGATTTGAACCAAGGACATTTCGTTCCGCAGCTGCTCACGTTACCACGAGACCACGGCGCTCCTGCGTTTCCGATCTCCTTGATGTTGCATATGTTGACATGAACTACTCAGTTTGTATTTTTGGTTATTTTTTCACAGTTCCACATAACTTCCTCCTGTTTTCTCAACTGATCTGTGTTCAGTTTTTCAAGGCCTATCCACTGTGCCAACTTATAACTAAATCTGAGGGGGGTGCGATGGGGAGGTTCCCTTGTGAGAGGAAAGACTACCGAGGTCGGCGTGTGGCTCTGTCTCATCGTATTGCATCTGCAGCAGCAAGTTGAGCAGCAGTTGGCACCACAGTGACACAACGAACTGTTACCAATCGGTTACTTCAACGAGAGTTCCGAGAGAGACACCCGGTAGCGTGCATTCCGCTGGTCCCAAATTAATGCCATTTGCGACTTCAGTGTTGTCAAGCGAGATCTCATTGGAGGGCACTGTGGAGGTCTGCTGTGTTTTCTGATGAGAGCTGGTTCTTCTCATGGTGCCAGAGATGACCGCGTGTTGGTTAGAAGGAATCCAGTTAAGGACCTGCAACCATTCTTTCTGCGTGCTGAAAAAACTGGACCTACACCTGAAGTTATGGTCTGGGGTGCGATTTCGTATGACAGGAGGAACACTCTCTTGGTTATCCCACGCATTCTGACTGCAAATTTGTACGTGATGGTGATAATTCGACCTGTTGCGCTGCCATTCAAGAATAGCATTCCAGGGTGAGTTTTCCAAATGCATAACGCTCGCCCACATACAACCGTTTGAGCCCAGCACGCGCTACGGAGCGTCGACACGTTGCCTCGGCCTGCTCGATCACCAGATCTGTCTCCAGTCGAACACATACGGGTCATCATCGGACGACAAGTCTAGCGTCATTCACGACCAGCATTAAGCGTCCCTTCTTGACCGACCAAGCGCAACAGGCTTGGAACATCATCCCGTAAAGTGACCTCCGGCACCTGTACAACACAATGCATGCACGCTTGCATTCAACATTCTAGCGGTTACACGGTTTATTAAATTACCGGCACTTCACATCTGTAGTGGTTTATGTAGCGTTTGCATTATTCTGTGATGTTGCAGTGTTAACCACTTACAAATGTTACTCTATATTAATTTTGTTTTTGTTTTTGGTGCTGCGATTTTTTCCCATCAGTTTGTATAGGATTAGGTAACCTACGGAATATTTTTGTTTTGTGGAGTTATCTCTTACCTGTTACTTAAAAGTAAAGTGTATTTATAGCAAAATTGAAATTGTTGTTGTTGTTGTGGTCTTCAGTCCAGAGACTGGTTTGAAGGAGCCCTCCATGCTACTCTATCCTGTGCAAGCTTCTTCATCCTCAGGACTTACTGCAACCTACATCCTTCTGAATCTGCTTAGTGTATTCATTTCTTGGTCTCCCTCTACGATTTTTACCCTCCACGATGCTTTCCGATGCTAAAGTGGTGATCCCTTGATGCATCAGAACATGTCCTACCCACCGACACTTCTTCTAGTCAAGTTGTGCCACAGATTTCTCTTCTCCCCAATTCCATTCAATACTTCCTCATTAGTCAATTGAAACTGTCAATGTTTAATTCAAGTTTTATTCGAAAATTGACGGTTTGTAAATGAAATAGGGATGTTCTAGCAAATTAAAAAAAAAACAATACAAATTTATCACACAGCGCTAGAAAACGTAATTTTCTCAACAAAAAGATAAAATAAAAAGTAACGCAAAACAAATGTACATCAGACATCGTTTCAATACTTCGTCGAAATTATGTAAAACTTGTTTCTGTTATTCATAAACATGTTTCGCGTTTATCAATAATACAGTATATATATATATATATGTATATGTTTGTGCATGTAAATTGTATTTGCATTAAACGTATACGTGGTTGCATAAAAGTCCAGAAGTTAAGCGATCAACTAAATTTTATTACTTGTAAAATGCAATTAACATTCTATAGGGCTATAAAACTCACAACGGTCTACACTGAATGATGTATGGTTCTAATTATATGCAAAACAAATAATCAAACAAATAATTTAAAAAAGTCGTCGGCTCTCTGTTTCTCTCTTACACACTGATTTGTGTTTCTTTCCCTACCGATCTTACCAACACTAGTGGTAATCTTACCATCTATTACGTCATTTATGTGGTGTACCAAAACTACCGAGCCATGGTCTTGGTAGAGAGCAACTGTATACACGTCCCTTGTCTCTAGTGGTGTTGATTGTATTGTGTAGTCAGCTGTGCCACATACCCTGGTTCACAGAGCGGGCGATCCCTCGAGCTCCTCGTTCTGTAATGAGGCGTGGACGTCCAATACACTGTCGCCAAGTCGTGCTTTCACCGCCCTTCCACCACTTGACGCAGGTATTCACCACAGTGGCGTGTGTACGGGTAGCCAGATTCGTCGCTTCAGAGACATTCGTTTCCAGACGCCGGGTTTGTCGACGTCGCTTATGTCAGTGAGTTTTCACATTTTTCTTCACGTATCGTCACTAGAATGGTCCCTCATCCATTTGCGCTCCGCTTATGTGTTGCGTTGGTGAATAAGTTCGTAGCGTTTTTCCATAAGTTTAATGAACACAATAGATACACATAACAGAGACATTAGCCATCAATAACATTTTCTCTTTCACTATTTACAACAGTGTCCCAACGCTGTGGTAACTTTCGGATTCTCAGACAATATAAATCGCGTGGTACTGAGGCGAAGATTTTGTCGAACCATTTTCGGAGCGCATTTTCATCCGTAAAGAAAGTTCCTTGAAGATTGTTCGATAGAGAGCGGGAAAGGTGAAAGTCTGAGGGTGCAAGATTAGATAAATAAGGTGGATGCAGAATGACTTTCCAACTCAACTCCCTATTGTGTTTTTTCTGTCTAGCAGAATGCGGGAGGGCGTTATCGTGGAGTAGCATGTTACACGGTCTTCCTAGCCGTTGTTCTTGGTTTGTGTCTGGAAGACATCTCAGTTGTTGACAATAAATGTCAGCAGTGATGTTTACTCCTCGGGGAAGCAATTCGTAGTACACAACACAGTGGCTGTTCCACCAATGCATAACGATATCTTTTGTAGAGGCGCGCAGGTTTCTGTACGGATAGTTGCCGCTTTGTTTGGGCTCAACCATTTGTTTCTTTTCCTTATGTTAGCTTAAAGACACTATTTCTCGACACAGGTAACGATACAGGATAGGAATGGTAGGTGCTGTTCACGAGCCAACTGATGACGAGCAAGCAGAGATGCGCATATGGCAAGCCGCTCATTTTTGTGATTTTGTCTTAGAGCATGCGGCACCCAACATCAGATTTTTTAACCTTCCCATTTACACGAAAATTTCGCACAATTGTTGAATGATGACAATTCAACACATATGCCAGATCTCGAGTACACTGACGTGAATCATTGTCGATCAATGCGTTTAAACGATCTTCGTCAAAGCCCGAAGGTCTTCATGGACGTGGAGAGTCACTAATGTCAAAACGACCCTCCTTAAAACGAGAAAATCGTTTTCTTACCGTGCTCTGTCCAGTGGCATTATCTCCACACACGGCGAGAAAGTTTCTAGCTGCCTCCGCTGCTGTCACCTGTCTATTGAACTCAAGCAGAAGAAATGGTCGGAAATGCTTCGATTTCTCCACTTGGCACTCCACTTCCTAGGGTCCACAGTTCCACTCACAATCTCCAAATAACTAAGTGATAATAAGTAAACTCAGATAGCAACGGTGAACTACAAATAAAAAATTACAATCGATAAATATACCCATAGCCACCGGAATATCAACATGCGGAACAAAAACTGTATGAACTTATGCACCAACCTAATACTTTCCTTCCCGCAACGCGAGTCCGCAACACCAACAGGCGGCGCCGTCTCGCGGTGGGCTGTGCTCATTACTTTTCGCCTAATCAGTGTATTTTATTCAGATAATCACGCTGCGACAGGGAACTCATAAACTGCATTATCCGTGCCTCACAATAGGTACTACTACCATATCACATTGGCGTCCGTAGGACTTTACCCAAGAGGCCGAAAAATTCTAAAATTGCCCCCTTTTTATAACATGAGCCATTCCACAACTTAATTTGACAGGAAGTACAACAAAAGTATTATACATCCAACGGTTATTCAAGTCCAACAACTGTCTTACATAGTCTACATTACTTTGATACCTAAAAAGGTGAGCATATTTCATAAGTATAAACGAGTATGTCGTTTTTGTATTATTAATAATGTTATACACTCCTCGAGATTGAAATAAGAACACCGTGAATTCATTGTCCCTGGAAGGGGAAACTTTATTGACACATTCCTGGGGTCAGATACATCACATGATCACACTGACAGAACCACAGGCACATAGACACAGGCAACAGAGCATGCACAATGTCAACACTAGTATAGTGTATATCCACCTTTCGCAGCAATGCAGGCTGCTATTCTCCCATGGAGACGATCGTAGAGATGCTGGATGTAGTCCTGTGGAACGGCTTGCCATGCCATTTCCACCTGGCGCCTCAGTTGGACCAGCGTTCGTGCTGGACGTGCAGACCGCGTGAGACGACGCTTCATCCAGTCCCAAACATGCTCAATGGGGGACAGATCCGGAGATCTTGCTGGCCAGGGTAGTTGACTTACACCTTCTAGAGCACGTTGGGTGGCACGGGATACATGCGGACGTGCGTTGTCCTGTTGGAACAGCAAGTTCCCTTGCCGGTCTAGGAATGGTAGAACGATGGGTTCGATGACGGTTTGGATGTACCGTGCACTATTCAGTGTCCCCTCGACGATCACCAGTGGTGTACGGCCAGTGTAGGAGATCGCTCCCCACACCATGATGCCGGGTGTTGGCCCTGTGTGCCTCGGTCGTATGCAGTCCTGATTGTGGCACTCACCTGTACGGCGCCAAACACGCATACGACCATCATTGGCACCAAGGCAGAAGCGACTCTCATCGCTGAAGACGACACGTCTCCATTCGTCCCTCCATTCACGGCTGTCGCGACACCACTGGAGGCGGGCTGCACGATGTTGGGGCGTGAGCGGAAGACGGCCTAACGGTGTGCGGGACCGTAGCCCAGCTTCATGGAGACGGTTGCGAATGGTCCTCGCCGATACCCCAGGAGCAACAGTGTCCCTAATTTGCTGGGAAGTGGCGGTGCGGTCCCATACGGCACTGCGTAGGATCCTATGGTCTTGGCGTGCATCCGTGCGTCGCTGCGGTCCGGTCCCAGGTCGACGGGCACGTGCACCTTCCGCCGCCCACTGGCGACAACATCGATGTACTGTGGAGACCTCACGCCCCACGTGTTGAGCAATTCGGCGGTACGTCCACCCGGCCTCCCGCATGCCCACTATACGCCCTCGCTCAAAGTCCGTCAACTGCACATACGGTTCACGTCCACGCTGTCGCGGCATGCTACCAGTGTTAAAGACTGCGATGGAGCTCCGTATGCCACGGCAAACTGGCTGACACTGACGGCGGCGGTGCACAAATGCTGCGCAGCTAGCGCCATTCGACGGCCAACACCGCGGTTCCTGGTGTGTCCGCTGTGCCGTGCGTGTGATCATTGCTTGTACAGCCCTCTCGCAGTGTCCGGAGCAAGTATGGTGGGTCTGACACACCGGTGTCAATGTGTTCTTTTTTCCATTTCCAGGAGTGTAGATACCACGTTTTTAATTAAGAATGTGAAATTAGATTCTTATATAACAAACATAGAAATGGTCCTATCAGAGCTCAATAAATGCTAATATTTTCCTATTTACGAAAGTTGGAACTTAAATAGTGGCAAGTATTTATTCACAACCGAAACAAAAGAGTTACATGTTTGCATCTGTTACTGTCCTTCAAAGTAGTCACCAGCGTTGTGTAGAACCCGATGCCAGCAATGTGGGAGGCGTAGTATACCGTCAGCAGAGCCTGTTCTGTTGATGCTGAGAATGGAACGATCTAAAGTTATGGTGATTCTCGTATACGACTGTCATGGTGTTATCCTAACGCATAATGTTCCTTCACGGCAGACCGTTAATGCACAGCAATACTGTTCATTTTTGGAGCATCACCTGCGACCAGCTTTGCGAAAGAAGCGGCAACACTTTCTGCAACATTTTGCACGACAATGCGCGGGCTCGTACAGCGCAAGGTTGCTCTGTTCGGTCGATGGGACTGGGAAGTACTGTACCATCCACCAAACTCCAAGGACTTAAGTCCTTGTGACTTTGATTTTATTCTGAAGATGAAGGAACCACTTCGTAGCATTCGCTTCAGAACTGTTCCAGAGATTCGACAGGCCGCAGACCGCTCCATTCGCACCTTCAAAAGAACAGGCTCTGCTAACGATATACTACGCCTTCCACATCGCTGGCAACGGGTTCTACACAACACTGGTGACTACTTTGAAAGACAGTAACAGGTGCAAACATCTAACTCTTTTGTATCGGTTGTGAATAAACAATTGCCACTATTTACCTCCCAAACCTCGTATTTAAAAAGGTCTGACTGAAAACTAGGAACAAGCTGCCTCATTCTGCCTTCCTCAGCACCTTCAAAAATTTTGCCATGGTAGCGCTTTTTTTTAAACATGTCTCACCTCAAATCCCCAAGGGCTCCCCTAACTGTTACACACCCACTATCACCGGTAAGTCGTTCATACCAATCCACTCCCAGTTGTCCTTTCTCTCTCACTCATTCAGTCCAACTCATTCTCATTACCTCTTTGTGTTTCTCTGTCACTGCCACAGACTGCTTCGCTCTGTCCTAGTACTACTGTCTCCTCTTACTGTCACTGTCTCCTTCTTGCTCTCTTTTACTGCTGCTTATCTCACACCTTCCTTCCCACTGCTGCTGTCTCACCTCATTTCGACTATCTCTCTCTTCGTTGTTGTCGTGGTCATACACTCTTGTCTCTCATTATAACTGCCTCTTACCCACTTTCACTTCCTGCTGCTCTTATGCCTTCCCTACTAGCACTGTCTGCTTCACTCTTTTTCTAGTACTGTTCTGTCACTGTCGACTATGTTCCTGTGCCACTGTGTCCCTCTCTTTCTCTCACACCGCCATTGTCTCCTTCGGTCTGTCTATAATACAAACACTGTCTAATATCTTCCAGTATTTATTACTTTTCCGTCTCTTTGCCACTGCCACTGTCTTCTTCTCTCTCAGCATAAAAAAGCGTGAACATGTTCGCATGCCAGAATTTTTCGGAAATTTTTAAAGGTGCTGAGAAAAATAGAACGAGGCAGCTGGTACCCAACTATTCAGGCACCCACGTAAAAACAGGAAGTTGTTCGTATTCTTTGTGCTCCGATAGGAGTATTTGCCACTGGTTCCTTTCTCTTTCCTGCTGAAGCTTTTCATATGAAAAGAAATGTATTGGTCAGTAAAATTCAGATAATTTATTGAAGTGAAACTGATATAACTCAGATTTAATTCTACACCAAAGAAGAGATTTTAAGTGAAAAAAATTGCATGTGCAACAGTACTATAAGAGGAGTTTCTCAGATCAGATTATAAAGGAGATTTTGCAGCATATTTTTCAGTGATACGTTACTTTATAAACTAAGTTATCGCTTCAAACCGGATTTTACGTGAGTATTTTACTTATACAAGAAGGGTAACTTTGATCATCTGCATCTTGGAAACGGATAATGATACGAAGAAAAATTCGAGATTATTCGTGATCAGAATCTTAGGAATACATCGTCAAAATTACAGTCATCTGCTGCGCATAGCCGTCTTGGAAACGGTGGCTGGGCTTTGGTACCCCGGAAACAAATTTTTGGGATGTTTCTCGATAACGGATAAAGATTTTTGAAAACAAGGAGATGGCTCTTCTAGATAAATCCTTAGAGAATATACCGTTAAGATCTGAGCAATTTTCTGATGTTATTTATTATTTAGATTTCGCCTCATACCAGATTTTAGTGTTGAAGTAGGTTAACTTTGAACCTCTCTATCTTGGAGACGTAAGAAATCAAGAGAATTTTCAAGGTTGTTCGAGATGTGAATCTTACGAATATGCCGCAAAATTTTCAGCCATCTGTTGTGCATAGCTGTCTTGAAATTCTCAGCTGGGTTTTGAACTCCTGGTGACGGCGACAATATAATAAAAAAAACCTTTTTTGGGATTTTACGAGAAACCGCCGGCGAACCAATGGTGCCTCCATAAATCTCATCAAGCACACCATGCATCACATGAAAAATGTATGAAACTATCCGATTTCCAAAATTTGCTTAAGCAGGAGGAAGTGCCTAATATTGATACTGTTACCCTCTACTATAGGATAGTGTCACTAATACGATCTTTCTGTTTGGTATATAAATGGTCCCTAGGCGAAAAGCTTTCCAAAACACTTCACCCTACCTTTTTAGCGCCAATAGATCCCGAGATAGAAGCACCGGAAATTCCCATTTCATACACGGTGTTTTGGAACTTATTAGGTACCGGTACGGATGTTGTCACATGCATACCGGTTAAAGCAAGGATATACGTCGAATTAGTAAACAGAAAATATTCACAAAAGCTATTTTTGTTTGTATACCTATTATGTTGGGTTGTCTAAAATTAAAAATCTGAAATAGAAAAAAGGCTGATCAATTGATGAAATACCGTCAGTTATGAAAAACAATAACCCGCAAAAAAATGCCACTGATTAACTCTCCTGAGAGGTGGAACGAGACACGTTAAAGAACTTCGATGCCACCTTTAGCAGACTACTTCTTTCTTATTTCAAAACTTAAAATAGATCATGTCAATGGATTGACGCCTTATTTCCATGTGTTCTATTTCTTAATGCTGACTGGTTTTAATAAAAGTTGGACGACCATTGTTCTGAAAGCTACATTTTTTTTTTTTTTTTTTTGTTATTTCGATCAAGTTTAAGCTAGGACGAGGATGAGACGAATGTCGGAAATCTTCCAAAACAGACCTATAATCGGCCGGAATAACCGACTCCTTACAGCACAGGCGTGAACCAAGACAGACTTTATCTCCTCAGTTTGAGATGCAATTTGCCAAACGGACTGCAGAATTCCTAACTGTATGACTGTATGTTGCGTGTGCTGTACCCAGTAAAGTTTGTGAAGGTTCCAGTGCCTAGAGATGTTACCTATTCGTCCTCCAAGTTTCATTCTTATTTCCTCTGTTCTAGAGCAGAAAATGGTATTTCATCTGTTCGGCTGATTCAGACAGCTGCTTCCAGAAATGCGTGAAAATTATAATGAATAATAATTGTCTGAACCCTCCTTGAGACATATTTTCATGTGTGGCAGTTGCGAAGGGACCATGAGGATGACATAAGATTATGAACAGCGTGGACAGAGGCATTTAAACAAAATTCCTCTTAAGCTCCATATGCAAATGAAACTGGAAGAAATCCTAAGGTGCAACGCAATGAGGAGTATCCTTCGTCATGCACTTCACAGCGGTTGGCAGAGTATGGCTGTAAGTGCAGAAACAACGTTATCTGCAAACAGAAGGTAGTTCGGATTAGATCCATTTATCCGTATCCGTTCTTAATCACTGATTCATGATTTGAAGAAGTCTTCCAAGGCTGCAGAAAATAGTTTGGATGTCGTGGAGTCACCTTGCTTTACTCTTTCCTCGAATTTGAGTTTTCCATTCTTTCGCTGAAATGGAAATATAAAAATAAATACGTCGATTCTTAACAGACGGAGGTATTTCATAATGTAATCTCAGAATGTGATGGGGCCATATCTATGGGCGGAGCCGAGGTGTTCGCTGGGACGGGCGACAGCGTGGTGGGCGGACTGTCGGGCGGAGCTACGTCGGTATTGGCCGGCGGTAACAGTCGCGCCCCGCCTCCGCCGTTGCCGGGCAACGCGACGCGCGCAGTCGTTCCATCGGCCGCCGAGGGCAGCGGTAGTGTCGCGTTCGCACCGTACGCTTGAGGAGTGCGGGCAGTGGCGTGGGCGCGAATGGACCTGAGCACGCGCGCGCGTTTGACCGTCGTGGGGCGAGGGCCGCACAAGCCGGCGCCCGCCAGAGCGGCCAAGAGCGTGCTCTCCATACGCAGCCTCGTCGAAGACGACAACGCGCCCGGTAAGCAGTAAACAAACCTGCAACAGTCTGCCACAAGTTCAAATCTGTGTACCTGGTCGGGACAACAGTCTGGTCTAAACCGCAGAGTGAGGTGATTAGTCCCCACTCTCCCCACCCAGCTACGTCACAAGGAACACGTACAAGATGTTTCACAAATAATTAACAGACATTTCGTTAGGAGCCGGCAGCCTTGCTACAAGCGAGATCACCGAAGTTAAGCGCTGTCGGACTTGGCTAGCACTAGAATGGGTGACCGTTCGGGTCTGCCGTGTGCTTATAGCAACTGGGATGCACTCAGCTCTTGTGAGGCCAATTGAGGAGCTGCTTGACTGAGAAGTAGCGGCTCCGGTCACGAAAACTGACACGGGCGGTAGAGCAGTGTGCTGACCCTACGCCCCCTCCACATGCAGTGACGCCTATTGTCTGAGGATGACACGGTTGTCGGTCGGCACCAGTGGGCCTTCCGAGGCCTGTTCAGACGGGTAGAGAGGAGAGATTTCGTTAGGAAGCGTCGGTGAGTGTAACTTATAGGTTAGGAACAATTTTGTGATTAACACGCCGTCCACAGCCTCAATATTTTACTCTCCCGGTCACGTCAAACGCATATCGGGGATACATCTACATAGTGGACGACGTTTTCTCGTGTAAAGCTGCCAACCGTATCATCAATTTACTGCTCTATGGGAAAGTGAAGCAGTCCCAGAAAAGGTAATTTAGTCCTTCAGAATGGAATTCTAGCTCGAAGCCCCTCTGGAGACGGCGTATTATTAACAAAAAAAATACTGACCTGCTTTATAAGCTTATAATGACACTTCCGCAGCTCGCCGTTTAGGCCATTGGTGACAGAGCGTGCATACACGTCCAAGGAGTGTTTATTTTCAGTACATCCGGTAAAAATATATCAAAGACAGAATATGACGGCCTTCTTTCAAATCTCAACATTATAAGCTAAAGCAAATTAAGAGGGATGAAATTTAAAAAAAACCTGACAGAATTTAAAACAAGCTTTATGTATCTACTACCGATTCATCACGCCCTACATAAAACACTCAATGTCTGTACCTCTGAATACATGAACGCCCACTATTTCTTAGTAAATATATGGATGCATTTCTTAAGCATCGTCAACAGTGTATAGAGCAGTTATTTCAAAGAATATGGATCTCTTACTTACTTGAAAAAAAAGTTATTACTTGTAGACAGATACGACAGGATGTTTTGATAACTAACAATTTTCACAACGTGTCGGGTTTTGCCGTATGGGAATTTCGACAAACTTTTCAGCATTGTACATCATAGCTTTTACGAAATAGTTTGTAAATTGTATTTCTTAAAATCCATGAGTGCCAACAGAAATATAGTGTTCAGCAATGTTCTGGGATGCTTTTATCGTCGTTTCAAAATGACACCCCGTCTTCGAGAATCCGGAAAGATTTTCTGTTGGGGAGAACTTTACTAAGCTAACTAACGCTAGACGCAAGAACCGTACACGAGCTGACCCAAGGTAAACCATCTAACGCTGCGCTTCACTGCCGGACGGGAAGCAAATTCTTGTAGTCATCTTGTACGGCACTTGTAACAATTCTATCAGAAAAGGGCTCTTCCACACTACAATCGCTTTTCGATTCGCTCTTTAGTTTACAGACAGCGACTGTATATCTGATTCCTGTATTTCAAGGACAGTGCGTTTCCAATTTCGCTATCCGAAAATGCCTCACTGACAAACTCAAACTGTTAGTTAGCCACTTTCAGTGTTTTCCGAACTCCTGCTATAAAATGTCACATCGTCACGGTGAAGATACAGAGATCCAGATGCGTTTTTGCGGCAACCTTTGGTCACAATAGCTTTTTTTTTATAACCAGCTTAAATAAGTAATAATCATCTTCAGATCAGTCTGTGTTGGCAGAATTGTCTAAAACAAACCGTAAAATTTCTGCCAAAGTTTGCAGTGTCGGTAAAAATGAGAAAATCAAAGATCGAACATGGTGCGTGATCCATACAGGGAGGTCAGTGTTGGCGTATTGTTTGTCCTGGAGTATTTTTTTTCAGTTAATAATTTTCTGGTGATGCCTATCTTGATAAAAATTCTATGATTTATTAATACAGACTGGCCCGAAGATGATTATTACCGACTGAAACTGGTTGTTAATTAAAAAAAACCCTTTAGTTCGAAGACGGGCATTAACACTACAATTTGCTGCTATACTGCTGGGTAAACGCCTCTCTTAGAAAAGATGTGATTTGGCCACAGCCTCAGCGCAGCTGTCCGCAGCAGGAATGGCCCACGGTTCCTATCCCGTCCGTCTCATTCTTCATGGAAGTGTATATTATTTCATAGAGCAAAAAAAATAGCCGAATAAGGAGTCCTCTCATATTTATACTGTTCCTTCGCACTTAACGAAGTTAACTACAATTGTAATTTATTCTACAGTGCCACTCGCATACAATAGACTATTTAACATTGTGACCGATTCTATCTTTTATTTTTATCATAAAACATACTGATTACAGTCAGCAATAATATTTCTTTTACGTAATACGCATATCCAGCTTTTCAATCTCCCATATTCAAGTGGTCACACGCTCCTAAATCACTGAAAATTCTGCGCATAGGCGTCCCCACCCTGGTATGTCGAACACAGAGTTTTTTTCATTAAAGTATTTACATATGCTTCTAGAGATTCCGCTGACATCTTGTTTAGCCAGTTAACAGCTTTACGGGGCTTGTGGAATGATACGACTCGAAACTGACCTACTCATATATGTCAAAATTGATAATTTTTGAGCGTCTTGCCTCGTCCTCCTCCCTATGGACAAAATTCTACGGACGCCCATGTATCATTAATGCGGCTTTTCATAACATTATCAAGAAGCGTTTTATCTTATTACATAATGTCACCCCAAAAATTACAGAACATAATTTAGCTTTTTCGTCCTTAGCGTGCTGCAAATTAAGAAAATTCCCATCTACATAGTTTGAATTTATTAGACAAACAGCTGTAACCAAATTCACGTCCATAGTCCTTTCTGACTATTCGAGTATTATGGAGTTAAAATCAGTTTTGCTTCGGAATCAAGTTTTCTACGAGTTATTTACAACATTCAGTATTCCGTTTCACATACCTGTGTTATGATGTCAGTTGTTTTTAGCGAAAAGCCAAATAAAACTTTTTATGACAACTTTTTCGTAAGTCTGGCTGATCGAGCAAACATATTGTTATAGGAAGTAATTTCTGTTTTCAAAAACGAATGCTACATGCCTATTAAAAAGCAAAATTTCCCATTCCTTACTTAGAAGACATAGCAGAAAAGCTGTATGTTTCACGATAGGCACATACATAAATTAAGTGTTTAAGAGTAAGGGGTTAAAACCCACGAACCTCGTCTGAGTGGAGTAAATAATATTGACGATTTTGTGGAAGGTGTTTCATTTGTATTTTTCTTGTAATGTGATCTGTAAAAATTGTACAATAACCCGAAATATAGTGTGGATATTTTCAAATTGCGTCTTCAGATCTCGTCGGCAATACCACTAAATATGTTTACTCGTAAATCAAATCAGCGAATACCTTCAGTTACTTGCTTTATCCTAACATCTTCCGGAACAACGTTCGACTAAATCTATCAGCAGGTTTATGTTAATAATGTAAGTAATAAGCAAAGAAATAGAGCTGCATGCAGATGTGGTTAGAAGCAGAACGAAATATTTTCGTGATAACAAAAATGACAATATCTGATGATGAAATAATAGGAGTAAACCAGTCATAAAGCTACATATTTTATTCCATCAACACTGATTTACGCTGCTGAGCTTGGCACCTAATTTATGAAAACTTTAGCTGTTAACCCACCGATTTGATTTAGTTGTTGGTTTACGCAGCATGAATAAGTTGGGCCTTCAAGACTCCCATTACATTGGATCAGGAATTGTAGGCAAATCAAACTCTTACGAAATACAGCTTTTCTGGCTTCTCATCTTTCGTTTATGCTTGTGACTAGATTAAATAGGTGTAACCATAGCACAGATACTTAGGAAAAAGTCAAAATTACAACATAAATGATAATAACAGTACAGGTATAACGGCAGCATACCAACTGACAAAACAATTGGATACAATTATCGTGATATGGTGATGATCAGCAACGTTAGACATATTACCTTATACGTTAACTTCGATGTACCGATAC
The DNA here is from genome assembly GCF_021461385.2 of Schistocerca piceifrons. Classification (NCBI taxonomy): domain Eukaryota; kingdom Metazoa; phylum Arthropoda; class Insecta; order Orthoptera; family Acrididae; genus Schistocerca; species Schistocerca piceifrons. The sequence goes on from NC_060139.1 coordinate 1,052,360,819, forward strand.
ATAAAATCCACAAACTAGAAACAACCAAATTCTTAATGGTGACGAATGAAACAAATGACAAAACAAACAAAAAACGTTCGCTGTTCTAGTAGTATCTGATCTGGTATTCCGATTAAAACTATAATAGACCTAAGGATGTATTTTCGTGTGTTCAGCGGAGTTCTTGGTACCAGTGTTCTTCACGATATTTCTACGACAACTGTGTCAGTTGTCTTCTCCAGTTGCTGTGATCTGTGTTATAATACTTACTCATTATATGGACGAAATCCCGAGATATCATGTAGGAAGCCTAAAGGACCGAATATTACGTGCTTCGCTCTGCTGGCTACTACAGAAGCCAGTTGTGCTGAGCACTTGCAGAACATACCGTAGAATGGTAAAACTAAAATAAAGATTCGAAAACAGTTGGTAATACCAATAATAAGAATGAACTACAATTTTAGAGGCTTTAAAACTGTGTAAATAGCTCTTCATCAGATGGGTCAAGGCAGAAGATAAGATTAAAATGATAAGTGGGGTGCTAAGGGTTGCACCGTTAAGTGGCATTTAAGGCTGAGCAGTTTAGGTCCTTCAGAACCTCTGTTACATGAAATGAAAAACGTTAAAAGTATCAAATTTTTACAAAATATAATTTTTGTAGCTTATTATTTGTTATACACCCTTGTGATCCAGCTGAGTGGTGCTGTCAGAGAGTAATAATTACGAAATTGGTTGTAGTTACCTTATGAATAGAGGAACCCGGGGCAGGAGGGTAACGTTAACATTGAAATGGGCAGAGTGCAGTTAAAATGACGAAGAAAGCGCTAAAAATTTCTGCGTGACATTTAATATATACTTTAAAAAGTGAAACAAAGAAATACGATATAAAAGCACACAGATGAACATTAATAAGATTTTAAAAAGGCTGACAATTGGTCCGTTGTGCCTCAGGCCAAAATCTAATCGTATTTCTCAAAATCTACAAGAACACACTGAGCATATGAGTTCACAAAAGGGAGATTGTTAATGAATTTGACCAGAAAATTCACAAATGAGTTCAGTTTCATTGTCTTCATTTCCAGTTCCTGCACAAAAGCTGCGTGTCCTTTTATGGCAGGAGACACAGGCCACCAACCTTCAGTCGACCTTGAACATAAATCGTTGCAGTAAAGACATCCAGAATCAGTCCCTTCTGTTCCACTTTCGACATTTTCTTTATTCTTGCTTGAATTTTTCACGTACCTTTTTTCAGAAACGGATTTCTGTCTCTTTTTGGCCTTTTCGTCTTGCTGCTGCTTCTTTTGTTAGAACATTCACCATCCGCCTGAAGTTCATTCGTGTTCGGAGACGAAATCGGAATTGCAACACGCTCTTTCTTTCATTTTACAACTTTCCTTACTTTCGCATCAACATTTGGAATGACAACAACGCGTTGTGGAGAAACAAGGGAAATGTGAAACTTGAAGGGGAAGCCGTTTCTTCAATAGGCCTACTAATAATTCTAACAGCAAAAGGAAATTATATTAAGATTAACCACAGTCAATAACGATAACAGTTAGTTGGCAAGTAACTAATTCTTCCGTCATTTCTTGATAGATCAGTGTCATACTTACAACTGAAACCACAAATTGTGTTTTCCACAGTATTGAATGATCTGATAATGGCATTGTAGGCCGAACTGCTTTTAAACAGAGAGAGTGAGATCAAACTTTAAAACATTCTCCAAAATGATGGGCGCACCTCTAAATTTATAGACTTGTAGCGACCCGCCAAGGCTTCGCAGAGTTAACACTAAATATCTACTGCCTGAACGTCTGAGGTAGCGGTAATTTTGTTTACAGGTCACTGGGTAAAGTAACGATTAAAATACGGAGAACAACGTTAGGTAACTGAATACTAGCTCCAAATTCTAGTCACTTTCATTTAACTTAAACAATTTCAGCAGCACACGACTGAAAAATTCCTGGGAGGCACGACTCAATCGAGAAATATCATAGTTCATCCAATTTGCACTAAATGCGTGCAAATTATACACACAAACCTTCTTCGCGAATCACTCTATCTATTAGTGAAAACCGTATCAAAATCCCTAGAGCAGCTCTTGCGGCTAGCCTTTATACACAGACAAAAAAACTTTATATATAGATTTTCCGCAACACGTAGTAATAACGAAAGCAGGAAATGAACCTATAGGATGCTGTCTTTTCTTTTGTATATGTAGAGAACATTGCAATGTTATAGTCGCAGGAATGGCTTTACACGCTAAAACACCAAAGTCGGTTTCGGAAATATGTTTTCGCCTTTTCCCAAGTGAACGGGACTGTCTGCGGCCGCAAACTAGTGCAATCCAGGTAACCATGAACATTTTTAAAACTATGAATCACGCACAAATCAGAAAAGAACAATTTTTAGATGACCATACATAACAGTATTAGACGACCATGTTCGTGGCTTCTTTGTCTGCCGGTATTGCTGGTAGCGTTATTGCCGTTGATGAGATAATGAAGACTGGCGTTGTTGATGGAAGTAAAAAACAATTCTAACGAGGAAATTGTAGCAAGGATGTGTAAGTATAGAGTAGGGAGAGCATCCCGGCGTTGGAAGCGGAGTTTTGCTTAAGGAAAGTGGAAAGAAAGGGCGGGGGAGCAGATGCTCGGTGCATGGTGTGTAACAAAAATAGAGAGAACATCCAGTTTTGTTGACAAAATTGAAGTTGTTTGTGTATGTATGTGTGTGTGTGTGTGTGTGTGTGTGTGTGTGTGTGTGTGTGCGCGCACGAGCGAGTGAATCAGTGAGTGACACAGAGAGAGAGAGAGAGAGAGAGAGAGAGAGAGAGAGCTTAGATAATGAATCAAAAGTAAAGGATGAAACTAGAAATCGTATTTTTTCCTTTTGTATTCAGTCCAAACCTTTATTAATTATTATCGCCTCAGCAGTACAGACCCACTGTGTGTCTACTAAACATCCAGTTAAATACTTAGTGGAGAGGTAAGAACACTTATCCTATCGCGTATACTCTGCCAGAAATGGGTACGAGCGAGAGAATCGCTCCTTTGTGTTAGAAGCTGAGAAAATCTGCTGGAATTCCCAACTATTTCTGAGCATCAGGAGATAACTTTTTCTCAAGAAGTACAGGACTGTAAATCTTTCGGCCGCCCGGACAGCCGAGTGCACTAACGCTCCGCTCTTGGGACACTGGGAGACGAAACAGCCCTGTATCAAATCCGCCCCGCGGGTTAACGACATGGGCCGACGAGCTGGCAAGTCTGCATTTGGTTTTTAGGCGGTTTCCCCACATCTGACTAGGAAAATACGGGCTTGGGTACCACTTTACGCGTAATTTACACACATTACCCAAAAACTTACAAGTATTCACGCTTGAGCATGAGTTCTAAACTAGACGATACAGATATGGTGCTCAAATTCCTTCCCGGGCAGGGAGTAGGGGTCGGTGGAGGGGAGGGCGGTAGCGTCAGAACGAGCGTACGAGCGCCAGATACCACAAACATTGACAATACCGATGTGTTACATCGCCGATCCCGTACAAAAGGGAAAAGGCAACAACATTTTTCGACTCACATGTTGCTTGTAGCATAAGACAAGTTAAAAATACGGGGTGATTTAGCTCCACCTATCGATGTCGCTTCATGCAAGCCTCAGTTCTGTATGTAGCCTTCAAAAACCATTCGCCTCATCTTCATATTATCTCGCGCGCTACACGCAAACTGTTAGACGTGCAGAAAAATGAACATGACCTTTTTGTAGGAAATGTAAGGAAATTAAATTTTGTACTGCAATATATTTTCACTAGAAGCCGTAGTTTTAGAATTACTGAAGACAAACGTACAGAAGCGACTTTGAAACGCACCCGCACTCCACACTCAGCTCCTACCGGTCAGGATTTCTGGTAAGTTTTTCATGGCACTCCCTCCTACCGCCGTAAAAAAATTTGCGGCTGCACGAATTATTTTCCACATTCGGCCTTTTTTTGGTCTAGGGCTACACTGACAGGCCTTATTACCACACCTGCTTAGCTGATCACTTACAAATTGTATAACTGAGGTTTTTGTAAATTTTACCTATCAGTTATGTGAATTTTAACAGGATGAAATACACAATTACACCGTTGCATTCGTCAGGCATTTTGACTACGAAACTACTGTGCCTGTAAGGGTTAAATTCGGATCGAATTTTCAACGTAGCTAGTTTTCGCGTAACGTACATAAAAGTCGTTTCCCTTTCATTACCCTCGTAGGTACGTTTAAGTTAATAATGCTAACGATATAGTGGCGTAGTGGATCAATCAATAGAGACCAAAAAAGTTGGAATATTGGGAATAGTTTGTATGGTGGGAAATTTTTGTACTGTGGTAGGAGGGAGTGCTACGAACATGTTAGAAATGCAGACGGGTGAGAGATGTGTACAGGAGTAAAGGTGCGTTTGAAGGTCACTATTGTAAATTATTCTTGAATTACTCGAAAACCGTGGTCTCCGGTGTAAACGTATCGCAGTACAAAATTTAACTACGTTAAACTTCATATAAAAATGGCCTGTTTATACTTTCTGCTGGACTAATAGTTTGCGCGTAGCGAGCGAGAGAACACGAAAATCTCGCGCGTGGTTTAAAAGTCCAGATATAAGATTACGGATTGCGTAAAATTTCATTAGGGGCAGCTAAGTAACCTTGTATTGTCTTGTTGTGAAAGCACTGGTGACAAAATGATTGAAAGTATAATCACCTCATCAGTACATCTTAACTTGATCCCCTTAAACACTACAGAGGATGAGTCGCATTAGATGTAACATTACTTTTATTTCGTTTACAGTTAAGAGATCGAAACGGCGAATGATACTATACAGAGTTGTTCTTAATTTAGTTCTAGGGCTAGTACTATTAACTCATGGATCAACTGACACGCTGAAGCAAGTATGTATCTGTTAATGTACCGATACACTTCTTTTAACGGCACTCGAAACTTCTTGGAAAAATGAGAAAGTTGTGGCAGTAAACGCTCGTTAATGTTGACGTAGATATATTTTCGCTAAAGTATGCAAGAAATGTGCTGAAACTGAAAGTCAAAAAAGTTTCCATAGCTATATGCAACAAGATGATAAGCCTACGTCACTAACACCCAAACTTCCGGATTTCAGACAGTCAGATCGGTATCAAACATTGTACATCGATAGAGTATCGGTCAAAACTCCGATAAAGTTTGTGCTATGAGTTGTGGTCTAGCAGAACGCTGTTGTCCAGGGAGAACGTGCATAAGTTGTAGGTAATAGTGGCACATGACCTACGGAGCACAGGAAAAGCGTTACTGTGCGCATTTGTCGTGTAGAGCTCCCGTAGGAAAGTTTGCAGAGCGTTAGTGTCTCCAAGAATCCCTAAGATATGGGAAATGTTCCTGATATGTACAAGGACCATACGGAGTTCGGTTCGTTTATGTGAAAGAAGGAAACCTATAGAATACATTTATGGTTTCACAGAATAAACACAAAAACCAGAACAGAAGAATAAAGAAACAATGGCATCAGACGTGAGGAAGTATTAATGGCAATAATAATAATAATAATAATAATAATAATAAGAAGAAGAAGAAGAAGAAGAAGAAGAACTGAATGCTGGGTAGGAGCATCGCCGTACATCTATAAACTCCGAGAAGTTCTTTTATGTGTCAGGAATACGTTGTCCTATATAACAATTTCACATGTACTACAATGCAAGAACAGAGTACCCAGAGCTCGAACCCGGGGCTCTTGGTACGATGAAGTAACCATCTAACGACTTCGCCACGGAAGCTCCACACGACAAACTTTCACAGTTATGCTTTTCCTGTGCTTCGTAGGTCATGTGGTTATTTATTACTTACTGTTTACGCACGTTGTCCTGGACGACAGCGCATAGCACAAACTATATCGGTGTTTTGGTTGATACTCTCTCGATACAGAAGGTTTGGTGCCGATCTGACTTTATGACATCCAGAGGTGTGGGTACGGAACTAAACGTTGTTTCCTCTTGGCTTTACTTTCTCCATCATAGATGAGGGGTCATCTACGACCGTTGTAAAAAGAACTAACCTACATGCTAACGTCCGACAGCTTTATCTTTCAGTTGAAGAAACGTTTTCGCATAAGGAATAAATGCCGATATTAAGGAACATTGTATCAGTGTGCTACCCTATCGAGAGCTGTAGAATGTCGTTAAAATATATATACTTCCATTTGAACAAAAAATGATTTCTTCATCAACTCGGCTGATAGAAAGAACTGAGAGGGTTAACCAACATCAGAATTAAGTGCCCCTCTGCATTCTGTTTACTATTCGTCTAAAACCTATTTTCGAGATACTTGACTCTTCAGGAAATAAAAGGCGTGTTACATTTTAAACGACTTACCCGTCATACATACAGAACGTAATGGGTACCATAACTGACGACTGAGCACAACATTACATCAATATTTGCGTCATTTGCAGACTAATAATTATAGAAATTACATGTTTTCATGTTGGGTAGTACCTCCACATAGACATGGCACAAGCAAATCATTCATTACTGCTATTTTTCCCTGGGCAGCAGGCTAGGAAGTGTGGGCGCATGGATGCAAAACGCTCAGTCTATACTGACAGGCGTAGCTCACTGAGAGGTGCAGTTACGACCGTGCAAGAAACATCAGGTCGTAAAGTTTGTGATGTGTTTGTGGGAAGACTGTTAGACGTAGAGAAAAAACGACCAATACACTGATGTGCATCCATAAGGTATGTGCATGCATAAGGTATCAAATATCATATAAAGTATCAAATATAAGAATATCTGCAGTTGTACCTATTACACCCTGTGCATACAGGGAGGTCAGGAACAGTCTGAACTACTTGTAAAGGTTTTTCAGGGTAGGTTATGCTGAGAAATAATTGCCACAGTAAAATTCGTTACGCCGTCTCCTAGTTAATTAGCACTGAAGTTAGCTAATCGGGCCATTTCGTGCCACATTCAGATGTCCCGCCAGAGAAGGTGTCGCCCAACGTGTTGTGCGTTTCGTTTCTTAAAACAGAGCAAGAGAGCAATACGAAGTCGGACATGATAGTAAGGACTGAACTTGAGCCAAAGGCTGAGCAATCTTGTGCATTATCATATATGCTGTGACAACAGCTCGCATTAATTGTATCTCAGCCCGCTTGAATTTGCGCGCGTCATGGCGTCATTGGCTAAATTCAATTCTAATTAACTCGGAAAAAACACAACATCGATTTTTTTACTTCATCATTATTCCCGAGCCTAATTTTCCCTGAAACACCCTCAAAAGCTTTGCAGACTGTCCCTGCACTCAAGTTCTACGACTCGATATGTAAGGATCTTATAATAGAGTCCCCGAGGATTCAAATTGCAAGTGCACTTGAGGGCAAAGACATTACAACAAATGTGACACATGGCCGCCGTTCATATGAAGGCAGAATGTTCCGAACGCATTGACTGTAATTCCCAATGGGCTACCGAAGTTCGTCGACAAAAAAAAAAAAAAAAAGAAGAAAACTGGTCCGCGATTGGTTTCAATCCGGCCTGCGGAAGAAACTCGTGGGAGAGAGCATGGACACATTAGCACACTGCAGCTGTTGAAATGGATGGTAATTTATAACGAATTTTCTGCAAACAGTTGCTTTTATAGGCGTTTGATTTTCCTTGATGACATTTCAACATGCCTGGCACCCCGTCTTCAGATGTTTACATTTGATTATGAATCGTGAAATTGTTTCTTCATGAACGGCGCTGCAGAATTTCGCAAAGTAAGTTTTTAAGACAGGTTAATCTATCGATTATCTTTTTTATTTGTACTCCACTGTTGCTATATCAGTTTACATATCGTCATTTTGTCATTTGCAGATAGTGAGTGGAGCTGTGGATGCTAGAAAACAGACTGTCAAGTGGGATTCGGGACATTTCCGACACGTTCTTCTGTTTGAATTCAACAGAGGAGTGACAACAGCGGGGGCAATCAGAAACATTTGTGATGTGTATGGGACATGACATTGGACAGAGCACGAGTACAAAATGGTTTCCTCATTTTAAGGAGGGTCGTTTTGACATTAGTGACCCTCCACATTCAGTAAAACCTTTGTGGTTTGATGAAGATCATTTAAACCCATTGATCCATGTCAGAGTACTCGAGAACTTTCGAATGTGACGAACTGTGATCATTTCACCATCGTGCGACATTTTAAACGAATGGAGAAGGTTCAAGAGACGGTCCAAATATCGGTTGTATGGGTACCGCAGGCTCTAAGCTGAAATCACACAAATTAGCGGCTGGTCGTACGTGCATCATTGCCTGCTCGTCATCAGTTGGCTCGTGAACAACATCGATCATTCGCATCCTGTATCGTTACCGATGACAGGAAATAGTGTCTTTATGCTAGCATAAGGAAAAGAAAAGAATGTCTGAGCCCAAACAAAGCAGTAACTCCCCATACAAAGATCTGCTCACACCCACAAAAGATAATGTTGTGCATCTGGGGGAACAGCGACGGCGTGGTGTCCTACGAATTTCTTCCCCGACGTGTAAACATCACTGCTTCTCTGCTGACATTTGTTGTCAACAACTGACACGTCTTGCAAAAGTAGTCCAAGGTCAAGAACCAGGAAGACTGCACTTAATGATATTGTCCCACGATAACGTTCGCCCGCATTCTGCTAGATTGACAAAAACACTGCGTAGGAGTTGGGTTGGGAAGTCATTCCGCACCCACCTTATACACGTGATCCTGCATCCTCAGATTTTCACCTTTCGTGCTCTCTGTCGAACAACTTACAAGGAAATGCTCTCCAAGTATGGCTCGACGAGTTATTCGTCTCGAAACCACGTGATTTCTACAGTCGCGGAATCGGAACGTTATTCCAGCGTTGGAAGACTGTTGTAAATAGCGAAGGAGAATATGTTATTGACTGCTAAAGTCTCTGTTACGTGTATCTGTTTTGTTTATCAAACTTATGGAAAAACGCTACGAACTTATGTACCAACCTAATAAAAAGTCAGTAACTCGAGAACGAAATCAGATATCGTTCCGCTCTAAATTTTAAAAATATCTTCGGTATCTTACCTATATTTGATACATTGCAATGTATGAACTAAAAAAATACGAGAAATTTATGCAATCCGTGTTTACCTCCGCCAACTCTTTAAAACGGCGTGCAATGTTTTATTTAATTTGCTACAGCGCAGTATCTATGAAGAATAACGAAAAGGAATTCTGTCCTGTACCGAGCGAAGTTATCAGACTGTAAGGTCCGCAAAAACCATTTTTTTTCAGTGAATAGTTTGCTTAAAATTGGATGATAAGTATTTCGTAGCGTTCGGAACATCATCTCTCAGCACACGTAGTATCAGATTTTGCGAGCAGTACGGCCACATAAAAGTCGCGCTCAACACGGAATGCAGAGAGCACATCGGTAGCAGCGAAAGGGGCGGCCGCGCCTTATTGTGATGTGCCATGTATACAAATACAGGATACAGCAGGGACGTGTGAAGTTTTAGAGCCCCCCCCCCCCCCATAACTTACGTGGTGCGGCAACTAGCGCATGCGCAATGGTTGACATACATTCGTTATTAGTTGCCGTTTTAGTAACCGTGGCCTTGATCAACTGAACAACGCGTTTCGGAACAATGATAAACTGGTTCAAAAGCTTCAGAACGAGAGGAACGGTGAGATCTGGAACAGGCCGAGGGGAGGGGGGGGGGGGGGGTTAGGCCAGTTAGAACAGCAGAAAACATTGAGAAAGTTCGAGAAGCAATGGAGGCCAGCTGTCGGCCTTTAGCGGTACGACCAACTCGCGCTATGCGCATGTCAGACACGCCAGTTCGCTGCATTTTGCACTCTGACCTCCATTTTCATCCTTTTAAAATCACGATGGTTTGACAACTGGAGCAAAAAGGACTAGGCACATCGGGATATGTTTAAAAAAAGAATGCTGGAAAGCTTGGAAAATACAGTATTTTGATAATGAGTGATAGGCTCATTTTCACTTATCGTGTGCTGCAAACAAACAAAATTTTCGGTACTGGTCGGAAAATAGTCCACGGGAACTCCACAACAGATAGTGAGAAAGTAACTCTGTTGTGTGGATTAGTCCAATTCGGCGTCATTGAACCCCACTTTTTACGAGAAAATGGACGCACTATGACTGTCAGCTTACAGTAGTACCTCACGATGTTGTGAGAACTTTTTATGCCAAAATTAAGAAGATATCAGATTGATGGAAACAGTGATTGGGAAGGGAGTGAGACAGGGTTGTAGCCTATCGCAGATGTTATTCAATCTGTATATAGAGCAACTAGCAAAGGAAACAAAAGAAAAAATTGGAATAGGAATTAGAATTCATGTGGAAGAAATAAAAACTTTGAGGCTTGCCGATGACATTGTAATTGTGTCAGACACAGCAAAGGGGCTGGAAGAGCAGTTGAACGGAATGAGCCGTGTTTTGAAAGGAGGATATAAGGTGAACATCAACAAAAGCAAAACGAGGATAATGGAATGTAGTCGAATTAAATCAGGTGATGCTGAGGGAATTAGATTAGGAAATGAGACCCTTAAAGTAGTAGATGAGTTTTGCTATTTAGGAATGAAAATAACTAATGATGGTAGAAGAAGAGGCGATATAAAATGTAAACTGGCTGTGACAAGGAAAGCGTTTATGAAGAAGAGAAATTTGTTAACATCGAGTATAGATTAAAGTATCAGGAAGTCCTTTCTGAAAGTATTTGTTTGGAGTATAGCCATGTATGGAAGTGAAACATGAATGATAGATAATTTAGACAAGAAGAGATTAGCAGCTTTCGAAATGTAGTGCTACAGAAGAATGCTGAAGATTAGATGGGTAGATCGCGTACCTACTGAGGAGGTACTAAATAGAATTGGGGAGAAGATGAATTTGTGGCACAACTTGACTAGAGGAAGGGATCGGTTGGTAGGACACGTTCTGAGGAATCAAGAGATCACAAATTTAGTATTGCAGGGAAGGGTGGAGGGAGGCCAAGAGATGAATACTCAGAGCCGATTCAGAAGGATGTAGGTTGCAGTAATTACGCGGAGATGAAGAGGCTTGCACAGGATAGAGTAGCAAGGAGAGCTGCGTCAAACCAGTCTCTGGACTGCAGACCACAACAACACAACAACATCAGATTGACCTCGATAATGTTTGGTTTCAAAAGGATGGGGCTAGTTCCCACACCTGAAGACCACTCACGGCTTTTCTAAGGGAACATTTTCCTGCTCTCTTCATTTGTTTGCTTGGGGATATGGAGTAGGCTCCTCGATCTCCAGATATTTCTCCGTGCGATGTTTGCTATGACGCTACGTGAAATCTCGAAGTTAAATTGAAAAACGTCGGACTCTTGAAGCTCTTTCAGAAGTCATTACTCGAGAAATTTCCCTTGCTGTGCTTCAAAGGAGTACGGATAACAATGCCTGGGTAAGAACCCCAGCCACTTAGATATTGTCATTTTTAGTAACTTAATTCCAATGCATTCTTGTTTGAGCTATATGTTTATTAAATGGCACTGTATTTGTAATCTTTGAGAAATATAAAAATTCAAATTTGAAAGAAAATTAAATGTATTAGAATGTTTTGAAAAGTGTAACACGTCCCTGCCAGACCCTGTATTACAGTTATGGCGCCTTTGGGGTAGAAATCTTTCAGTTGTGGCATCTTTGGCTACCCCTCTCAATTTGGCGCCCCAAACAACGGCTTGGGTCGCTTGGGCCTTAAACCGGTCCTGGCCGCTCTACGAAAACTCATGCACGAGGTGCAGAGCGGCCAATCCTTCGTCAGCGGAACTATCCATAGTACTGCCCTGTATCACTGTCATCGCACCGAGCGAGGTGGCGCAGTGGTTAGACACTGGACTCGCATTCGGGAGGACGACGGTTCAATCCCGCGTCCGGCCATCCTGATTTAGGTTTTCCGTGATTTCCCTAAATCACTCCAGGCAAATGCCGGGATGGTTCCTCTGAAAGGGCACAGCCGACTTCCTTCCGCATCCTTCCCTAATCCGATGAGACCGGTGATCTCGCTGTCTGGTCTCCTTTCCCTAAAACAACAACAACAACAACAACAACACTGTCATCGCACAACTGACACTGCAGGGAAGCAAAGGCCTAGACAGAACCGAGCAGTACTGAACGCAGTCATGAGGGCAACGACATAAGGAGCGCGTTACTATTGTTATCAGCAGGTACCGTGAGCGAATGGAAACAGGACACACGGCGTATAATGCCGACATGTGTACTGTTGTGCACTGTGTTCTGCGCAATACGGAGACAAAGCTTTTTGGGGGGCAAAAAGCCAAACAAAATACAATAACTCTGTAATGAACACCCGACGCTGTGGATTATTTATACCAAAACACTCGGAAGGTATCCCTGAACAATGTCTGAAACTTTATCGGTGGGGTTCCGGTTCATTCTGTGTACAGGATGTTTCCGCAACAGAGTGCAAAAATGTAACAGGACGTGGAGAATGCTCCACTGAACAATTTGAGATGGGGAACGCGGCGTCGGAGGAGCCAGCTTAAGGAGATATGGAAGTAAACTCGTCTACCGCTTTGTCTAGCATTACTGATTTCCATCTTATTTACAACTAACAAGCGAACATGTTTGCACGCCAGCTTAAGGAGACATGGAAGTAAACCTGTCTAACGCTTTGTCTAGCATTACTGTTTTCCAGCTATTTTACAACGAAAATGGAACAAGTTTACACGTACTGTGGTGTTTACTTGCATGTACAGTCTTTATTTCGTGCAAGGAAACAAAGAGGATTAGCCTGATTACCATGAAATCATGATGCAGGGGTTGTTTACTTTGCTTGTACATAAGGTGGCTCTGTTGTACCGTATTTACATTGTCCCTCGACAGAACGTGCTATGAAGCAACGACAGACCCAATCATTTTCAGTGCTATTCAGAGACGTGCAGTACAATACGATGGGTCAGTAACGGTACAGTACTTCCTGGTCACTGGATTGGAAGGGAAGGTCCTGTTCCGTCGCCTGTGAGGTCACCTAACATGAATCTGCTTGGTTATATCGTATGGGGATATATAAAGTCACTTGTGTGTGAGACCCCAGTGAATACGGAGATGGAATTAGTTGCCAGAATTGTAGTTGCCTGTGAAGTGATTCTAAAAACACCAGGGATATTTGGCAGTTGTTAGCGTGCGTAAGAATCTTGTTCGCCGGTGTCATGCTTGCATTAAGGTTGAACACAGTATCAGCACATTTTGTAAGATACAGTGCAAATGGTATGTTCATTGTGTCATTGATGGTATTTGCAGTTGTTGTTGTGGTCTTCAGTCCTGAGACTGGTTTGATGCAGCTCTCCTTGCTACTCTATCCTGTGCAAGCAGCTTCATCTCCCAGTACGTGCTGTAGCCTACATCCTTCTGAATCTGCTCAGTGTATTCATCTCTTGCTCTCCCTCTACGATTTTTACCCTCCACGTTGCACTCCAGTATTAAATTGGTGATCCCTTGACGCCTCAGAATATGTCCTACTAAGCGATCCCTTCTTCTATTCTCTTCTTGTTCAAACTATTTATCGTCCATGTTTCACTTGCATACATGGCTACACTCCATACAAATATTTCCAGAAATGACTTCCTGACACTTAAATCTATACTCGATGTTAAGAAATTTCTCTTCTTCAGAAACGCTTTCCTTGCCATTGCCAGTCTACATTTTATATCCTCTCTACTTCTCATCATCAGTTATTTTGCTTCCTATATAGCAAAACTCATCTACTACTTTAAGTGTCTCATTCCCTAATCTAATTCCCTCAGCATCACCTGAATTAATTAATCTACATTCCATTATTCTCGTTTTGCTTTTGATGATGTTCGCCTTATATCCTCCTTTCAAGACACTGTCCATTCCGTTCAACTGCTCCTCCAAGTCCTTTGCTGTCTCTGTCAGAATTACAATGTCATCGGCGAACCTTAAAGCTTTTATTTCTTCTCCACGGATTTTAATACCTAATCCGAATTTTTCTTTTGTTTCCTTTACTGCTTGCTCAATATACAGATTGAAGAACATCTGCGATAGGCTACAACTCTATCTCACTCCTTTCCCAACCACTGCTTCCCTTTCGTGCCCCTCGACTCTTATAACTGCCATTTGGTATTTGTACAAATTGTAAATAGCCTTTCACTCCCTGTATTTGACCCCTGCCACCTTCACAATTTGAAGTATTCCAATCAACATTGTCAAAAGCTTTTTCTAAGTCTCTAAATGCTAAAAACGTAGGTTTGCCTTTTCTTAATCTACGTTCTAAGATAAGTCGTAGGGTCAGTAGTGCCTCATGTGTTCCAATATTTCTACGGAGTCCAAAATGATCTTCCCCGAGGTCGGCTTCTACAAGTTTTTCCATTCGTCTGTAAAGAATTCGCGTTAATATTTTGCAGCCGTGTCTTATTGGACAAGAAGGGAATAGAGGCTTTCGAAATGTAGTGCTATAGAAGAATGCTGAAGATTAGATGGGCAGATCACATAACTAATGAGGAGCTATTGAATAGAATTGGGGAGGAGTTTGTGGCACAACTTGAATAGAAGAAGGGATCGGTTGGTAGGACATGTTCTGAGGCATCTCGGGATCACCAATTTAGTATTAGAGGGCAGCGTGGAGAGTAAAAATCGTAGTGGGAGACTTGGAGATGAATACACTGAGCAGATTCAGAAGGATGCAGATTGCAGTAGGTACTGGGAGATGAAGAAGCTTGCACAGGATAGAGTAGCATGAAGAGCTGCATCAAACCAGTCTCAGGACTGAAGACCACAACAACAACAACACCAATATAGTCAAGGAAAGGAAGTAAATACACATTTTCTGATGTAAACTAGCCAGTGTTGACAGAATTGACTAAAGAGGCAATGCTAAAATCATATTAGAGTGACAGACAGTGTTGTGTTGGTTGGCTACGTCCACTCTATAATATTCTTAACTCTGAGTCTTAAGGGAATGGTTTGAAATTAGACTGGCAGATAATATTAAAGATACACACTTTTAATAATGACATCAGCCACTGTGAAATACAGTTGCTAATTTATAAAGAAAAATAACTGCGGAGGTCAAAAGAATGTCTTTGTGCCGAGACAGAAAAATTATAGAAAAAAATGTGAATTTAGTTCAAATTACAAGTAAACTGTTCTGAAAGACCTGAAGAAGGAAGATATGTTGATTTTTAACACCTGGAGTAGTATTCCTGTCTCATACAATCAGCTGAAAAAACTAGCACTTGTTGTTCTCACCTTATTCACATCTACATATGCAAACAATCATTTTCACGGATTAACCTCATCTCAAGAGTAAACTGAGTAGCCGCCTTATTGACGAAAACCTGGTATCGTGCCTCAAATTAAAAACAACATACAAAATGTACTTACTCAAACCGTCCGAGGAAATGCAAGGGAATAGGTCACATTAGTGCTTCTCAGACATTTTCATTATTTAATTTTACTGACACCTTACAACAGGAGTTCCCACGCACGTGATGGTGCGTAAGGACACTGCAGGTGGTATGCGCACAAGGAAACAAAACGTGCACTGAGGTATGTAGAACTACTCTCTTGCGGTACTTTATTTTCAAAGTAAAATTAGAAAACTGACGGAAATAAAAGTAGTATCTGTATTGCGTTAAAGAAAATGGATTTATCGCAGGATGGTTTTTTCGGGCTGAGCGCTGGACATGGAAAGTCGGATTGTCAGTTCCCCATCCTTCTCTTCATTATTCGTCAATGCTTTACCGGGAATGATTCGTCTTGATGGCGATTATTTGAAAGTTTTCGTGCTGCTTTGGAACAGCTACCACCTTAAGCGGTGTACGAATGTGTGGCACTACAGTAGTCATTGCGCAGTAAATGGTTTATTATTGTTATTGTTGCTATGTTGGGCATTACATTAAATGGCATCGTGATGCGAAGAAAGTTTGCATCTGAAACCGGTGTGTGCGTATTACGAGCCGGTTCTTGATGTGATGTGCAGTGAAACTTGACTGCGTGCCTTATACGTGATTGTGTTCTAAATCAACCACGATGCGGGTCTTAAGCTTCCGCGAAATCTTATCGCTTTTGTGTGTCACATTTCTACCATACGTAATAGTTGATCGGCACGACATGGAAACCGTATGTGTGTTGTCACGCTGAGCAAGAGTGCGAAAATTATTACTCCCTTACCGTTCCTCACGCCTGAGGTAATCGTCGCACAACCTCCTTCCACCCCGTACACCCTCCCCTACCTCTACGTCTCAGGATTCGTTAAAAAGTAAAGTGAACACCTATAGTGGTACGCCTAAGTTTCTACACGTTTCAGTTGGTATACAGTGACAAAAAGTCGGGAAATCTGCCTTATAATTTATTTTTATCAATAAATTTTGTGGATATTAAGTATGACATCAAGTTTTGGTCAAAGCGCCTATATTTTAACTGAGACTTCAGATTTTACTTAAAATTTATTGGGTTAGTATTAGGCAGCGTAGTGGTGCAATGGAACATGTACTTTCGAGTAGTGAGAAAGGTATGTTGAAATGGTTTGGAATACAGACGGGATGAACGGAAGGGGGTAGACGAAACAAAGATACAGGTTGACTGTGAGTGGGTGAGTTGGAAGCGGTCGTCGCCAGCGAACATACCTCAATCACATTGAGAGCGTTTTTCGGCGAGGTCAGTTTGGGAGTATCCTAATTAAGCTGATAACAATGTATCCACATATATGGATTAAGTTAAAAAAATATTTGGTTTTCAAACGAAATTTCAATCGTTGTTCTGATTCTCTTTGGCTGTGTTAAGTAATGAATTTACCTACTAATGGCTTAAGTAAATTATGTTATTTTGCACAGGACAACAGCAGCATTCAAAATGAAGTTTGCAGAAATGTAATTATAACGAAAAAGAGTGAAAGCGCTAAAGCTGTCTTCCTATATAAGTTGTACTAGGTTCGTGCATAAGTTCGCAGCGTTTTTGTTTTGAATATTGGTATACCTGTTGCTGTTGTTGTTGTGATCTTCAGTCCAGCGACTGGTTTGATGCAGCTATCCACACTACTCTATCCTGCGCAAGCTTCTTCATCCCCAAGTAACTACTGCAACGTACATCCTTCTGAATCTGCATAGTGTATTCATCTCTTGATGATCCCTTGATGCCTCAGAACATGTCCTACCAACAGATCCCTTCTTCTAGTCAAGTTGTTCCACAAAATCATCTTCTCCCCAATTCTGTTCAGTACTTTCTGATTAGTTACGTGATATACCCATCTAATCTTCAGCATTATTCTGTAGCACAACATTTCGAAAGCTTCTATTCTCTTCTTGTTAAGCTATTTATCGTTCATGCTTCACTTCCGTACATGGCTACACTCCATACAAATATTTCCAGAAAAGAGTTCCTGAGACTTAAAACTATACTCGATGTTAACAAATTCCTCTCCTTCACAAACGCTTTCCTTGTCATTGCCAGTCTACATTTTGTATCCTCTCTACTTCGACCCTCATCATTTTGCTTCCCAAATAGAAAAACTCTTCTACTACTTTAAGTGTCTCATTTCCTAATTTAATTTCCTCAGCATCATCCGATTTAATTCGTCTACATTCCATTGTCCTCGTTTTTCTTTTGTTGATAATCACCTTGTATCCTCCTTTCAAGACACTGTCCATTCCGTTCAACTGCTCTTCCAGGTCCTTTGTGTCTCTGACACAATTACAATGTCATCGACTAACCTCAAAGTTTTCGTCTCCATAGATTTTAATTCGTACTCCAAATTTTTCTGTTGTTCCTTTACTGCTTGCTCAATATACAGATCGAATAACATCGGGGATAGGCTACAACCGTATCTCACTCCTTTCCTAACAACTACTCCCCTTTCATGCCGCTCGACTCTTATAACTACCATTTGGTATTTGTACAGACTGTAAATGGCCTTTCGCGCTCTGAATTTGACCCCTGCCACCTTCATAATTTGAAAGGGAATATTCCAGTCAACATTGTCAAAAGCTTTTTCTAAGTCTACGAGTGCAAGAAACTTAGGTTTGCCATTCTTTAATCTATCTTCTAAGTTGTAGGGTCAGTATTTTCTCACGTGAAAATGATTTTCTCGTTTTAAGGAGGATCGTTTTGTCATTAGTGACTCTCCACTTCCAGGATAAGCTACGGGGTTTGACGGAAACCTTTTAAATGCATTAATCCACAATTATCGACGTCAGCGTAGTCGAGAAATGGCAAATGTAATGAAGTGTGATCCTTGCATCATCGTGCGACATTTGCATTCAACGGGTAAGGTTCGAAAACAGGTTGTATGGGTACCACATACTCTAAAAGATCAGCGGGTGCCCATGTGTGCGTCACTTCCTCCTCGTGATGAACATCGATTATTCCTATCCTGTATCATTACTGGTGACAAAGAATACTATCTTTATGCTAACGTAAGGAAAAGAAAGAATCGTGAAGCCCAAACAAACCAGCAACTCCGCGTACAAAGGCCTGCGCGGATCCACAAAAGAAACTGTTATCCATCTGGTGGAACACCAACAGTGTGATATATTGCGAATTTCTTCCCTGAGGAGTAACCATCACTGCTGACATTTATTGTCATCAACTGAGACGTATTGTAGACGGAGTCCAAGAACTACTCCCAGGAAGACTGCGTGAAGCGATGGTACTCCATGATAACGCCCGCTCGCATTCTGCTAGATTCACAAAACACATTATATAGGAGTTGGGTTGGGTTGACATTCTGCACCGACTTTATTCACCTGTCCTTGTGCCCTCAGATTTTGACTTTTTCAGCTTCCTTTCGAACAATTTTCAAGGAACTTTCTTTCCGGATCGAAATGTGCTCCGAAGATGGCTCGAAGAGTTCTTCGCCTCAAAACCACGTGATTTCTACAGTCTGCGGAATCGAAAAGTTTCGCCAGCGTTGGCAGACTGTTGGAAATAGTGAAGGAGAATATACTGTTGATGACTAAAGACTCTGTTATGTGTATCTGTTGGCAAAAACGTTACGAACTTGTGCACCAACCCAATAGATAACATTTCGCTTCGTGTCTTTTAATCCTGCTCCCTTCGTAGTTTCAAACTTTGTATTCCAGTGAATTTAATGAAAAGATATACATAAATCGACAATTTCTATAAAATATGATTATTTTTCTTCGATTTACCTTCTAAGATAAGCTGTAGGGTCAATATTATCTCGCGTGTCCCAATATTTATCCACTGCCCAAACTAATCTTTACCAATGTCGGCCTCTATCACCCCTTTTCATTCTTCTATAAAACCGTAGCCTACTAAGCAAAAAAGATGACGCTGAAAGATGGAAGGAATGTATAGAAAAGTTGTACAAAGGCAACAATCTTGAAGAAAATTGTTACCGTTAGGGAAGAGGAAGTAGATGAAGATGAGATGGGAGATACGACACTATGAGAACAATTTGATACTGCCGTGAGTACCGAAGTCAAAGCGAGGCACCTGCAGTAGATGGAATACCGTCAGAATTGTTGAGATATTTGAGAGAACGACCCACTACTACACTATTCCACCTGGTACATAAGATATATGAGACGCTGATTTACCATTCAAGAAGGATGTACTGATTCCACTTCAGATACGGCAGATGCTGACATGTTTCAATGCTGCAGACCTATTAGTTTAATAAGTCATGGTCGCAGAATACTGACACACGAGCGTCTCTTGAACCGTGGTCATAATGTATAGGAGCAGCTGACTCAAGCAGCTTTTAGTCTGCAAACAAGTTTTACGTTCTCTCCGTTTGCAGCCATCCCAGAAGATGAATGCTTCTAGTAACCATACAGGGTTACCTCTTTCGGACGTTTGAGATACTAACTACAGTCTTCCACACGTTTCACATTTTAAGTGGAGAGCGAAATTTTAGGTATGACAGTAACGTTACACAATGATTAGATTTTTTTAGTCATCTAGGGATCATCTCACAACGATAAGGATGTCATATGGTTCAATGTACATAAACAGCTCAAAATATATATACATACAGAATACGTAAGCATATTTTTATGAGGATAGGACAGGTGAATGGCCGTGGCCATGCTGAAGCAACCATCCAGTCGTTTTTCTAAAATTATTTAAGAAAACAACTGGAAAACACACTGAAAGCCATGGATCAAAGCAATCAGGTAGATGCATTATTTCTCGATTTCCGAAAAGCATTTGACTCACTACCACATCTACGTATGTTACAACAAGTACGATCGGATAGGGAATCAAGCGAAATTTATGACTTAACTGGGTCCGCAGCTCGTGGTCGTGCGGTAGCGTTCTCGCTTCCCAAGCCCGGGTTCCCGGGTTCGATTCCCGGCGGGGTGAGGGATTTTCTCTGCCTCGTGATGACTGGTTGTTGTGTGCTGTCCTTAGGTTAGTTAGGTTTAAGTAGTTCTAAGTTCTAGGGGACTGATGACCATAGATGTTAAGTCCCATAGTGCTCAGAGCCATTCGAACCATTTTTTGACTTAACTGAGGAGATCTTGGTAAGGCAGAACGCAGCAAATTATCTTATCTGGAGCGTAATCGACAGATGTAGAAGTACCTTTGGGTGTTTCCCAGGGAAGTGTGTTGGTGCCCTTGCTAATGTGTAGTATATTAATGAGTAATGGCTTTGCAAACACTATACGAAGGCTGTTCGGAATGTAAGCTGCGATCGGTCGCGAAATGGAAACCACTGGAAAATCAAAAATGTTATATTTGCAATAGTTAGCTAGACCTTACAGTTACTTCTCTACATAGGCGCCACTCCGACTTATACTTCTGTCGTAGCGTTGTACCACACTTCCAATACCATCGTCATAGAAGGTAAGCGCATATGCTCTCCACCAATTCTCTACGCTCTTCTACAGCTCGTTGTCTGTGCCAAAACGTTGTATTCATAGCCTGCGGTTCATGTGAGCAGAAATGAAACTCAGGACGAGCCAATTATGGTCTATTTTACCCGTGACCAAACACTTCCAATCAGAAACACTGCAGGAGCACCTTCATTGTCCCTACAGAGTGCGGCCGTGAGTCATTACGTAGAACGAAATGCATGACAGTTATATTATGTGGGCTGCACGACATCAAGCGAAATTTCTCAGCAGGCACTCATACTTGGTGGGAGACACTATTTTCTAGGCATCTTTACCTGCTCACCGTGCGCTCAGAATTGAAAAGAGTGACGTGCCGAGATCGGCGAGCTTACTAAGACACTGCCCAATACATCTGTACAAAACTTCATTGGATTTTCACAGCGGTTTCCATTTCGCGACCGATCGGAACTTACTTTACAAAGAGCCCTGGGAAATAGTAAACCTTAGATTTCTCGCAAAAAAGTGGTTCGAATGGCTCTAACAAGGGAACCTCCCCATCGCACCCCCCTCAGATTTAGTTGTAAGTTGGCACAGTGGATAGGCCTTGAAAAACAGTACACAGATCAATCGAGAAAACAGGAAGAAGTTATGTGGAACTAAGAAAAAAATAAACAAAATATACAAACTGAGTAGTCCATGGGTATGATAAGCAACTTTATGGACAAAGCTAGCTCAGGAACGTCGGGGTCCCGTGGTTAGCGTGAGCAGCTGCGGATCGAGAGGTGGTTGGTTCGAATCTTCCCTGGAGCGAAAATTTTAATTTTTTATTTTCAGACAATTATCAAAGTTCAGGTACTCACACATAATCAACTTCGCTCTTCAAAATTCCAGGACATGTTCAGATTTTCTTGGACATATGCAGGATTTGACTGTCTACACACGGAAAAATTTGAAAACGTTAAAAACATATGTTTTGACAGAGCACATGGAAAACTGTGCGACTGCGAAACTGTTGCATTCATTTGTTGCAGTTTATGTGACAAACTCTTATGTTTTCATCACTTTTTTGAGAGTGATTATCACATCCACAAGAAAACCTAAATCGGGCAAGGTAGAAGAATCTTTTTACCCATTCGCCAAGTGTACAAGTTAGGTGGGTCGACAACACATTCCTGTCATGTGACGCACATGCCGTCACCAGTGTCGTATAGAATATATCAGACGTGTTTTCCTGTGGAGGAATCGGTTGACCTATGACCTTGCGATCAAATGTTTTCGGTTCCCATTAGAGAGGCACGTCCTTTCGTCTACTAATCGCACGGTTTTGCGGTGCGGTCGCAAAACACAGACACTAAACTTATTACAGTGAACAGAGACGTCAATGAACGAACGGAGAGATCATAACTTTGCGAAAATAAAGAAAGTAAACTTTTCACTCGACGGAAGACTTGAACCAAGGACCTCTCGTTTCGCAGCTGCTCACGCTAACCGCGGGACCACGGCGCTCGTGAGTTGACGCTGTCCTTGATGTTGCCAATCTTGCGCATGGACTATTCAGTTGGTATATTTTGCTTATTTTTTTCATAGTTCCACACAACTTCTTCCTGTTTTCTAGATTGATCTGTGTTCAGTTTTTCAAGGCCTATCCACTGTGCCAACTTATAACCAAATCTGAGGGGGGTGCGATGGGGAGGTTCCCTTGTAAGCATTATGGGACTTTAACATCTGAGGTAATCAGTCCCCTAGACTTAGAACTACTTAAACCTAATTAACCTAAGGACAACACACACATCCATGCCCGAGGCAGGATTCAAACCTGCGACTGTAGTAGCAGCGCGGTTCCGAACTGAAGCTCCTAGAACCGCTCGGTCACAGAGGCCGGTTGGTTTTTTCGCAGATGACGCAACTATCTATAATGAAATACTGCCTGAATCTGTATGATGTGAAACTGGTAACTCATTCTAAAAATAAAAAGTGTGAATTCGGCACATGAGTACTAAAACGAATCTATTAAAATTCCGATTATACGATAAATCACATAAATCTAAAGGCTGTCAATTCAGCTTAATATCTGGGGATTGCAGTTACGAGCAACTCAAATTGGAGCGCTCACACAGATAGTGTTGTGGGGAAAGCAAACCAATGCCTGCGTTTTAGTGGCAGAACACTTATACCAAGCAACAAGTCTACTGAAGAGACTGCCTAACGTTACGTTTGTCCGTCCTGTGCTCGAGTATTGCCGTGCGGTATGGGATCCTTACCAGACAGGATTGACGGAGGGCATCGAAAAAGTTCAAACCAGGGCCGCTCGTTTTGTGTTATCACAAATGATGGAAAGAGTTTCCCGGATATGATAAGCGGGTTTGGGTATCAATCATTAAAACAAAGGAATTTTTTCTTGTGGAGACATATTTTCGCAAACTTTCAATCACCAGCTTTCTTCTCTGAATACAAAATTATTTTACTAACGCTAAAAGACACAGGGAGAACTCGTCATTGTACGAAAGTAAATCAAAGCTCGTACGGAAAGATTTAAGTGTTTGTTTTTCCCACGCGATGTGGAAGAGTGTAAAGCTGAGGAAGCGGTCTGAAGGTGGTTCCATCAACCGTCTGCCAGGAACTTAAGCGTGAATTGCAGAGTAGTCATGTACCTGTAGATGTAGATGTAGGTGAGGCAAAGATGGCTAGACACCCTCCACGAAGACCTCAAGATATTCAGTCTCCACCCTGACCAAGCACAAGATCGCTTCAAATGGGGACAGGGAGCCAAAACAGCGGACCCTGTAACAATGTGGTAGGAATGTTGAGGCAGAAAAAGACATTCCAGTCATTTCTGTTTCAGAGCTGTGTGCACACAGTAGACTATTTTAATTGGCTCGTAACGACCATGTTAGCACGAAGGTAAATGAATTAATTGAAACCGTTAGCATAAACTGACAACATACAAAGAAATTATCTTGAAATACTGATCTCTATGTCCTCTTCACTAAATCAGAATTGTAGACACAACGTTCTGGCTTCCAAAGCATGGAACGAGATATTAGCAGAACTAGGAAAGAGGCAGCTTACGAGGGTTGTCCAGAAAGTAAGTTCCGATCGGTCGCGAAATGAAAACCACTGGGAAAACCTGGTAAAGCTTTGAACAGATGTGTTGGGCAGTGTCTCTAGTATGCCCGTCGATCGTGTCGCGTCGCTCTTTTCAGTTTTGAGTGAACACTGAGCACGTAAAGATGCGTAGGGAATAGCGTCTCCCGCCAAGTATGAGGGTCTGGTTAGAGATTTCGCCTGCGTCATGCAGCCCACTAACACAACTGTCGAGCAGTTCCTTCTTCATGCCAATTCTCAGCCGCACAATGAAGGGCAATGAAGACGCCCCTGCAGCGTTTCCAATGAGACGTGTTTGATCATTCACAACACAGTCCGTAATTGAGTCCCCCTGAGTCTCATCTCTGCTCACAATAACCGCTATCTATGAAGACAAAATTTTTCCACAGACAACATGCTGCAGACCAGTGCAGTTAACTGGCCGAAAGCACAGGCGGCTGCTTTCTATGACGAGGATATTGGAAAGTTAATACAACACTACGACAACACTCGAAGTTGGAGCGGCGACTACGTAGAGAAGTAGATGGAAGGAGTGTAGTGTTGGCAGAAGAGCCAACACTGTGTTTCTAGAGGAGGCCGAAATTCACGCGTCTAAATACACGCAGACCGGCGTGAGGTCTGGAACAGGACAATGTCTTGAGAATTGCAAATAAAGTAAGTAGTTGATATAATACTTAACTTTAATCCACAATTGTAGAACATCTCTCGTTACGGTACATGCTTCATAATATTAATTATCAATTGAATACGGCGCCTTGCTAGGTCGTAGCAAATGTAGCTGAAGGCTATGCTAACTATCGTCTCGGCAAATGAGAGCGTAGTTGTCAGTGAACCATTGCTATGAACGTCGGTTGTACAACTGGGGCGAGTGCCAGTAAGTCTCTCTAGACCTGCCGTGTGGTGGCGCTCGGTCTGCTATCACTGACAGTGGCGACTCGCGGGTCCGGCGTATACTAATGGACCGCGGCCAATTTAAAGGCTACCACCTAGCAAGTGTGGTGTCTGGCGGTGACACCACAAGGAGTACTTAACTGTTGCAAATAAAACGTTTCTGGTTTTCAGTGTGGTTTCCATTTCGTGACCGATCGGAACTTACTTTTTGGACAACCCTCGTACTTACTAACCGATAAATGAGTAGTGTTCGTAAGCCTGAGACTCTTACCAAACAGGACGAAAGAAAGCAAAAGGCAAGTCTGAATGGAGAGCTTCTTATTTCGTCACGTTGAAACGTTCCTTCCTTTGTCCATATTTTGTGAAATACGGAAATCAATCGCTCTTCGATAAGTGCTGCGAGCGAGCCAAGCTGGTGGGCTTTCTACATCGTTGTTTAATTAAAGCAATGTTCATCGCCGAGCTCAAATAGATTATCGCGACTGATACACTTGTAAAACACTCTTGATAAGGATAGATAAGGGTCCCCACCTTCAGTTTCATCTGTTCTACAGAAGGTAGTGAATAGTTACACACTGGTGACACGAGCTCTGTAAGAATCTAACTGCACTCAGGCGGTGTTCAAGGTCTGACCGTTGCACTGGAAAACGAATATACTTAACAGTCAACAGAGTCACAATTAATAAAATACCCCGGGCTATTGTGCCGTGGCCGAAAGGATTTCTCATGAAAACGCAACGTTTCGTCCCCATCTGCGGAGGGCATTTTCAAGAGGGATTGTAGCTTCTTTTAGTGTCCAATTCACACACCAGTTCGCTGCTGATTGCAACAAAAATCTGATTACACTTGCTCCTGTGCTGTGGCGTGATGTCACAGGCTTTGAACACCCGAGCGTAATTGGCCGTTGTCCGATCACCCCATGATGGAAGAATCATATACGTCTGCAGCACCAGGATCGAGGTGTCACTCAGTTTCACGCCCTCCATCTTCCGACCGAAATTCCTGTGGTGTTTAAGACTCTCTATGGCCTTTTTGTATAGCCTTTCATGGTTTCCGCTGCTGGCTGCCAATACGTAAGTCCTATCAAACTGAATGTGTTGATCTCCTGGTTGCAAAGCTTGTTTCGCAACAGCTGATCTGTCAGTCTCCTTCCTTCTGCAGTTTTTTGACCGTTCTTTTTGTAGGATTCATGTAAAACTCCAAGCATCTACTCGGAATCCTATAACTTCCTGCTTTTTTTCCAACGGTTTGCGAGCATCCTTGGCCAATTTTAGGTGATCCTGTCTCGGAAGGGTTTGTAGATTACCAAGGCTCTCCGTTTTCCAGGATTTTACGTATGCTATTAGTGACGTCCTTAATGAAAGTCAGGAAATCTTTCGACCCCACAGGAGCTTGTGCGTCGCTATGATTTTTGTGCCTCGGTCTTAACGCTCTTTCTTCCTCACCAGACGAGTAACCATTCTGGAGCAATGCGTGGGTGGAATATTTTAATTCAGTGTCAGGCACTCTGGTTCGCAAATATTCTTTGCTCTGTCGCTCTTGACGTGGGTGGTGTAAGTAACGGCCTGCGTGCGCGGGTGTTTGATAAACTGTGTGGTCTAAGCTTCAATCTTCTTTTTTTAAAACTGGCACAGAAAGAAAATTTAACCTTCCGCCCACCTCCTCCTCCACGGTAAACTGAATCTTCGGCTTAATCCCGTTCAGACGCTTGTGAAAACGACCTAGTTCCTCTCTCCAGTACAGTAGTTTGAGAGTAAACGTCGGGTTTTAATTTGGGGTCAATTCGACCACTGCAAAATAGCCAAGAATATTTTAATAACTGTAACATTTTCGACCGTGAAAGTTTACATTTTACAGCCAACACAGTACCTTCCACTAGTCTCTTGCAAATTCTGCGCAACTCTTCACAGAGAAGAAACAGATTCAAAGATATGTAGGTGAAACACCATAGAAAACTTCAGTTTTCTGTAGAGACATGTGTAATTCACTCATTCTGACTAAATCTCTCTAAGTCCAGTCCTTCCCTAGACATCTCTTTCGCTTAGTTATTACCTCTACAATGTAATGCAAGGCTTCCGTCATCCGGTCACGTGTGAACTCCCTAAGACAGTACTCTCACAAACAAAAAGTAGGAAAACACGTAATCAGAGCTCTAACCTTCTCACAGAATCGAGCTTGCGGTTTCCTATACGTTTTCCGTTCTGCATAAAAAACTGTTCGGTTCACTGTGACTCACTACTTACTTACGTCAGAAACACGTTAACATCGCATTGTTCCTCCTTCGGAACGCAATACAGCAGCCGTTCTGCTTGGCATGGATTCGATAAGTCCTTGGTAGGTTTCCGGTGGTATGTAGTATCAGAGGTGGACACACAGGTCACGCAGTTCAAGTAAATTAAGGGCCCATGGTCTGTGGACGCGAAATAGGCACGCGATAGCATCTCGCATGTGTTGCACCCGTTCAGATGAGTCGGATTTGGCGTACAAGGAATCTGCATGAGATCACTATCACGCTCTTCAAACCACCGTGGTTAACAGCTGCTATGGCGCCATGGATTATTAACATAAATCCCTTGGAAGCCCAGGTGACTGTCCCTAATAGCATAATAATGCTTCCACCGACCTGCAAATATGGTGCGTTGCATGTTTCGAGCAGCATTACCTGTTCGTAAATGTGTGTATTTTTCAGCTGTTTGTAGCAATGATGAATAGTTTTTATGTGAGTTGCGTATGGAAAAAAAATGTTTGTAGTGTTGCAGATCCATGCATAGGGATGGAGAGGAAGAAATGTGTTGATAAGGAAGACAAGCTTGAAGGATGTGTCTCTGCATGGAGGGGTGGTTAGCGCACCACAGTAAAATGCGCATCAAGAGTGGAACAGCAAACAGTCACTAGTCCTTAGATCAGGGACAGCCAAGATTTTGGTATGCAAGAAGCGTTCTTGCTCGTGTGTCATAGCTCTCTCGCCAGCGTGCAAACTTTATCCACCGACACGCCGTGCTGTCTGAGGGTGTGAGAGAGGGGGGGGGGGGGGGGGGGGGCAGCGTTGCCATTAGGTGGCAATGCAGTTGCACTGCATAATGCTTGATTTCATATTTCTCAACGACATAGATCAGAAACAAAACAAATTTTCAGTGCTGTTTATTTTTGCCACGATGGAGATCTAATTTTAATTTTATCTGCTACAAACTGACTGCAGACGCAGACAATTTCATAGATTTCGCACTTAGGTTGCCGAGTAATAGTGACTTTTTACTTTCATAATCGAGAAAATGCCTTTCACACATCATGTCGATAGAAATATTTTATCACATTTGCAATATCATTATGGAGAAATGTTAACTGTCCCCGATGAAAACAACATAGACCTTCTGGACAGTTGTAACATAAAAGAATTTATCTTTTACACGGAACTTTCATTGAAGATCAGTCAGTTCCATCTGCACAGGCTCAGGGCGCTTTCAACTGGAACGGCAAGCGGTCACGAAAACAGTATGAAAAGAGATGTGATACTGGCAGGCTTAGGAAATTACCTTTGTAATTCTACCAAGGCCTCAATAAAATCCTCGAACTTCGCGTTTTCTTTAATGCCTATGGCATAGGGAATCTGTTAGAATTTGTCCCTTCCACAACGCGATTATCTTTTTAAATGCATCTCATTCAATCCAGAAATAAGTTACTTCTCACCTAGAAATGCCTTAATGTAGGCAATGTACAGTCAAGTGCACTTAAAATGCGAGGTCTGTAATCCATGGCGGATGTCCTAGTTTTCGTTCCTGCTCAACTTTTTCCTTCGTAAATTCATCAGTGGCGGATGTTACATCAAAAAATGCTTTCAGGCATGCCCCTTGAGTTAAGCAACGTACTTTGCAGTAGTATATAAAGTCTCCATACTCTTGGTTCAGTTCCTCTGAAAATTGTTACAACCAACAGTGGAATAATGCGTGTGACTTCACACGATTTACTATTCTTATTACCAGTTTCATCATGTGCTCCAAACCTGAAAATTAGGAGCAAATGAATTCTGCAGAAATCGTCTGTCGATCGCTATAATTTTTTGCTCTTCCATTGTCAACTCAAATCTTTAAATTTTTCTGCACGATTCTTCCACGACAACTCTGCGGTACCTATTGATATATCTATTATGTGATATTGATAATTCTTATCCTTCTGTTCTGTCGTTCCCATTCATGTTCATGGGCTCTTGACGATAGACCGTTAGACTGTCGCTTTTTCTGCAAACGGCCACTGGATCTTTGAGCTTCTTTATACCACAAACAAATATCAAAGGGTAAACAACCACGATTCCGCCGAACTGTAGAAAGTCGTTCCGACCGAAAAAGTCGCACTGCGCTGTACCGAGTACTAACGAGAAGTACAGAGCCTTGGCCTGTACATTCGTGCTTGCGTGCAGTTTGGCACGCTGTGGCCGTCCCCGTATTAGACCGTCGACACCTTGTAATGTAAACGAGGCTAAATTATCTGCAACCAGCGTAGCGCCCGCTGCTTCGCTCGCTTACACTGTGTGGCCTGCAGATGTTTTTGTCTTTTTACTTAATCGAATGTTTATATTGTTCACAAACTACAACACGCCCTAAACTTTTCACGCTAATTAAGGCCATTTAAGCATGGTCTTTTCCGAATTTACTTCTGACCCAAAAGCGATTATAGTAGCTGGAGTCCCAAGTTTTTGTTAATGATGCCTTTTGCGTTCTCGTGGAGATATTTGCATAGCAGCTTTCATCCCCTAACAAATATTTCTTTATATCTAACAGAGAAGTGAAATAACAATTTTCATAAACGTGTTTTTAAAAAAATTTCAATGTAACGATATATCTTCTAAAAAATTTTCATTCCTTACTGCACTCCCTTAGAGGTTGAGTTTCGAGAAACACTTTCTAACCGACATGGCAAACATTAGTTGTCCTAGATTTAGTCTTAAAAATCCTTTAGTAGGTCTTTAGCAATAATTTATTTTCACCCGCTATTTTACCCCGTTGGTGGTAGAATTTCCAAAACTTCTGAAACACGTGTTTTTTATTTTCTTACTGCGAAACCAAACACCAGTTTTTGTAGTTCTAGCTTCAAAATTCCATTCATAGCGACACACTTTCAGAAAGCCTTTCATCCCCTATTTAAGATCCGTAGGGTCGAATTTTTGGACAATCCCTTCTTAATTATGCCTGCAGTATAAGATCCACACCCTCTCCAAACTTCAAGATTCTAACCTTAATAGAAATATTTGGAAATTTGTGGTAAGTTCCTATGGGACCAAACTGCTGACATCATCGGTCCATAGGCTTACACACTACTTAATCTAACTTAAACTAACTTACGCTAAGGGCAACACACACACCCATGTCCGAGGACTCGAACCTCCGACGGAGGAAGCTGCGCGAACCGTGGCAAGGCGCTCCAGACCGCGCGGCTATCTTTAATGCTTTGGGCTGAACGATAACGAGTCAGTGAATCAGCGTGACTCTATTCCTCCTGCTCAGAGGTTGAATTTCCGAAAATAGTGAAACACGTATTTTTTAGCTCCAACCGAGGAGCCAAACACCAATTTTCAAAGATTTAGCTTTAAAAATGCTCTCACAATAAAATATTTTCATAAAAAAATCTCATCGCCTATTTAATCCCCTTGTTGTTGTTGTGGTCTTCAGTCCTGAGACTGGTTTGATGCAGCTCTCCATGCTACTCTATCCTGTGCAAACTTCTTCATCTCCCTACATCCTTCTGAATCTGCTTAGTGTATTGATATCTTGGTCTCCCTCTACGATTTTTACCCTCCACGCTGCCCTCCAATGCTAAATTTGTGATCCCTTGATGCCTCAAAACATGTCCTACCAACCGATCCCTTCTTCTAGTCAAGTTGTGCCACAAACTTCTCTTTTCCCCAATCCTATTCAATACCTCGTCATTAGTTACGTGATCTACCCACCTTATCTTCAGCATTCTTCTGTAGCACCACAATTCGAAAGCTTCTATTCTCTTCTTGTCCAAACTGGTTATCGTCCATGTTTCACTTCCAAACACGACTACACTCCATACAAATACTTTCAGAAACGACTTCCTGACACTTAAATCTATACTGGATGTTAACAAATTTCTCTTCTTCAGAAACGATTTAGGATTCAGTTATCAAAAACACTGAAAGACGCATTTTTTATTTGTAACCGGCAAGTCAAATACCAATGTTCGTAACAGTAGCTTTAAAAATACTTTAGTAGTACTTTAATAATGAAATATTTTCAAAAAAAGTTTTCACCTACTATTTAACCCCTTTAGTGTTAAATTTCCATACATGCAGAAACACGTATTTCTTTATTTCTGACCGAAAAACCAAATACCAATTTTCATAGGTTTAGCTTCAAAATTGCCTTAACAGCGACATTTTTTATAAAAGATCTTCATTCTCTATTTCACTCTCTTAGGATTGGGATTTCGAAAAATCCCTTCTTAAATGACGCCTGCAGTATAAGATCCACACCTCCAAATTTCAGGTTTCTATCTTTAGCTGTTTGCGCTGGGCGGTGACGATTCAACCAGTCAATCAGTAAGGACATTGCCTTTAGAGATTTTGCCGGAAATAAAACTCAGATGGACGCATAACCAGCTTGCTACAGCGTGAGTTGTTTGTACTATCTTTTCTGATGTTTGGTCATGGAAGTTAGAATTATATTAGACCGATTTGTGTGCCGAGCCATACTATCAAAATACTGGTCAACGGAATGACCGCTGCGGGTCAACACATTTTCGCCTCTACGCAATGTACTGTTTCACCAGGTTTGTAAAAGAGCGTGAGTTAGTATCACCTAATACACTTCCTAACCCGAGAGTTGCCTGAGTCTCAATGATGTTGAATCGAATTATAAAAAGACTGCTTGATTCATAATAGTAACTGAAGTGCTAAAAATATGAGTAAAATTTCTAGTAAAGTTAAAGAAAGACTGCGTTTCTTAGATTGCCTAATCCGAGCCGAAAATTTACTAGTTGAAGAAAATAACAAGCACTCTGTTTCTTTTTGTTTTGTAGCCATTATTCAATAATCGTATTACGTAGTCCAAAGATCACAGTGGCGTAGCAAGACACCTCGTATCAATACCACGGAAGATAACGGTGTGTCGCTGCATACTGCAACGACGAATAGGAGGCGCTGGCGAAGCCACGCCCTCTCTCAGCTTCGCAGCGCTGCTGTACCGAGTCGCTGATATACAGACAGAGTTGAGGGGGGCTCGGCATAGTTCGTCGTCAGTGGTTACCATGACAGCATTGCCTTAGACAGGGCACCAGAGTATATTATGTCTTACGCGAACTTTAACTACGAGCATCAGGTCTACGTTCTTCAAGTGAAGGGTCTTGTAAAATTGTTCGTATCTGGTGATAATTTAATATTCGGAGACAGTCGTAAAGACTCAGGATATTCCTATGGAAATGGATTGTATAAAGTTAAGCAAACCTTTTTGTCAGTCTTGTAATAAAGTGATGTAATATTTCAGATGTTGTAGTTCCACTACACCAGGGGTTCCCAACAAAATTTTCTCGAGGACCCCGTCTTCGAGCATGATTGGTACCTTCTCATATCACAGTATCAAGTACCTAAAAAAGCCAAATTAAGAGTATTTTATACGTTTTCTATTTTTGGTACTTAGAAAAAACATTGACATATTCATTATTGAAAAAATATTGAGCTTAAAACTTTTTCAATTTAAGCCATCATTGTTGTTACATTTTTGATTATTGCTCAAAATCTTTGTCTTCAAATCCGGGTGTTTAGTATAACAAACGCCTTAAAAAAATAAGAATTGAGTATGAACAGAAAATGACAGGAAAAAATTAAAACTGAGTGTATTGGTCTTTCAAGTGTACTACACTTGACATTGCATAGAGCAGACATGTGTGAAAAAAAAACTAATTTCATACAAGGTATTATTTATTTGAAAAAATGCAGTTACAACAGAATACTCCATCAGTATACAGTTAGTTTTAATTTTCAGTTCTTAATGAGATGAGTCAGCTGCAAAGAGGCAGCGCGCGCAGTCTAACGGCATATACCGTACGACTGATGTTTCGTCAGGTCATAACAATTTCTGTAAAGAATTTCTGCTTTAAGAGTGTTCCAAACCGAAGTTGCCATTTGTTATGCTACTGAGAGTACCCCCACATTGCAGAAGTAGATTTGCTTATTGTTTGATTTGATTTAGTACAAGAGATATTCTTTCAAAGGTAGAGAGTTATGTTACCGAACATTATTGGGAGGGAACGTTCGCTAGTCTGTTAATTTCTCATTATAGAGAGGAATATAGAAACTATTGATGGTGACATATTTTATAATTCTGTCCACTTATAAGAAAAAACACAGGAGAGTTCCACTTTATCTAATGAATCTCTGAAGTTTAACGTTCTTAACGCTTATTTCAGAATTATATATCCGATTTGGATTGGCAACCGTAGTATTACATGGCTACATATTGTTATAACTGTTAAACGAATCCCTGTCCAAATACTTCTTTCGAATCCACACTCCCTTGTACAAATGGTTGGAATGGCTCTGAGTACTATGGGACTTAACAGATGAGGCCATCAGTCCCCTAGAACATAGAACTACTTAAACCCACCTAACCTAAGGACATCACACACATCCATGTCCGAGGGCAATGTTATATTTTGGAGACGAAATCAATGGAGGCATTGCTTAAAATCCGTTAGTTACACGTAACTGTAGGTTACTATCCCAAATCTGATCTTCGTTGATCCATTATGGATCGTGGAACGACGGCTGGTATGAACTTCTCGATGCAAAAATTTACCTACTGCCGTATGTATTGTAGAAATTTATTTTATCTTATGAGCAACAGCCCTTGGTGGCCAGGCGAGTCTGTGCCTCCTGGCCACTAAGAGCTGTTGCAGGACGATTGATTCACGGATCCAGTTATATGGCTCCTTCCGTGTATAGCGATTTTACGACTATGGCGAGTGGGGCCTGAAGATGGCATCAGTGTAATGCCGAAACTAGTAGCACATAGAAGTTCATAAAATAAAATAAATTTCTACAATACATACGGCAGTTGGTAAATTATTGCATCAAGAAAACCCAGATATGGGTTACCGTTGTATTATAACTGCAACAGTTGAAACCTCTAATATTAACCAGGCTCCAGGGCTAGATGACTTCCCTGTCACTGTTATACAAAACTCGCCCTTGATTAAGCTTCCTTTCAACCATAATATACCGTAGATTACGTGAACATAAAACTGTGTGCAATGGTTAGAAGAAAGTGATGGTGACATAGTTCTGCAAGAAGGTCACCAGAGTGATCCACAAAACTGCCTTCCAGTATCTTTGATATCGATGTGTTATAGAATTTTAGAATATTTCGTAAAGAGAAGTCTCAAACAATGCCCTCCTCCATGCCAACTACCATGGGATCCGAAAACACCCATCGCGCGAAAGCCGACACGTACTTTTTTCAAATGACACCCCGAAAGCCATGAATCAACCCTGAAAGCCATTAATCACGGCAGTCGGGTAGATGCAGTATTTCTTGACTTCTGGAAAGTATTTTGCTCTGTGCCACAACTACACTACTTTTTTAATCGATAGTACAATTATGTGTGAACTTGGATGAGGATTTCTTTGTAGAATGGACGAAACACGTTATCTACGCTGGAGAGTCATAGACAGTCGTGCCCTAGGGAAGAACGCTAGGACCCTTGCAGTTCATGTTGTACGTTAAGGACCTGGAAGCCCATGATGATCGTAACCTCAGCAGATGACATTGTTATCTATAATAAAGTACGATCTGAAAAATATCTGCACAAAAATTCAGTAGCATCTCGATAAGCTTTCAGACTGAGGCGAAGGTCATGACTTTAAATGTTCAAAACTGTATAACTGTGCACTTCTCAAACCGCAAATCGTAGTACCCTATGAGCACAATATCAGTGAGTCGCAATATTAGAATCACCATATCATAAACATACCGTGGAGTAGCTATGTGGGGGGATATGGAATGATCATTTATGCTCAATGGTATGTAAAGAAGGTGGCAGACCTCGTTTCACCAATGGGATACTGGGAAAATGCTACCAGTGCACAAACAAGACTGCTTACAAATCACTCGTGTCACCCTTCATATTGCTCAAGCGTCAGAAATCAGTATCAAACAGAGATAACAGCGAACAGCGTATTTACAAAACTTCCATAACCAGTAGTAAGTGAAGAATCTAGGAGTATAATTATACTGCAGCCCTCATAGGAACTTCGAAGACAAGATTAAACTAATTACAGCACGTGCAGAGGAATTTAAACTATCTTTTCTAACCGTAATTCATAAACGAATGCTACAGGGAGAAGCCCTAATAACTGGTACAATGGGAACTGCCACGCCTTCACAGTGGTTTTGCAGAGTCTGAATGTAA
This sequence comes from Schistocerca piceifrons, assembly GCF_021461385.2. Lineage (NCBI taxonomy): Eukaryota > Metazoa > Arthropoda > Insecta > Orthoptera > Acrididae > Schistocerca > Schistocerca piceifrons. Next base: position 1,052,396,054 of record NC_060139.1, read on the forward strand.
AACACGTGACTCAGTTCACGAACGCTCCGCAGTTTTAATGAATTTGGCAGGGGAGCAATGTTGGATTCCACCACAGTATCTGATCTTATCGCTGCATCGTTCATCACACAGGTACCTCAGACCTTAAGTATGTGTGTTCTCGGGACAATGGGCTCGGCCGTTCGCCACAAGCTGTCGTCAGACAACTGATATGGGAGACTGTCTGGTCTGTCAGTGGTCTCAGGTGCGCCCTGCTACGTAGTTTTCTCACCAGCTGCAGATAGGAACATAATCACACAATACAGAGTACATCCCCACCACTGTCACATGATGGCGAGAACATATAATTGTCGTCGCAGTAGCTGCCACTTATCTCGCCACGGACAGCGGGCTTCTATAGCTTCTACATCTACACTACGTACATGTTCCGCAAGCCACAGTATGGTGTATGGCAGGGGGCACCGCATACCACTACTAGTCCTTTCCTTTCTTGTTACTGTCGTAAACGGAACGAGGGAAAAATGACTGCCTACGTACGAACCTTAATTTCTTTTATCTTGTCTTCGTGGTCCTTACGGGAAACGTACGCTGGCGGCAGAAAATCGTTCTGTAGTCAGTTGCAAATGCCTATTCTTTAAATTTCCTCAATAGTGTTTCGTGAAAAGAACGTCGTCTTTCCTCCAGGATTCCCCTTTGAGGTCACGAACGTAATGCTCTCATGATGACCAAATCTTAGGTAACAAATCCAACAACACGCTTCTGGATTGCTTCGATGTCTTCCTTTAATCCGACGTGGTGGGAATGTGGGAATCCCAGATCCTCAGAACTACTCAATAATGGGTCACTCAGTTGTTCTGTACGCAATTTCCTTTGTAGATGAGCTACACTTTCCTAAATCTCTTCAATAAATCTAAGTCGACCATTCTTTACTACGGTCGTAGCGTGCTCATTCCAGTTCGCATAGCTTTGCAACATTACGCTTCGATATATAATCGACGTGACTTCATCAAGCAGCACAGCCAGAAAGCCTTGTTTTCCTTCCTCATCTGTATTACGTACATTTTCCTACATTTGTAGCAAGCTGCCATTGGTGACACCAAATAAGGATTCTGTCTAAGGCAATGTGTATCCTTCTGCAGTTCTATCCTTCTACAATCACTCATCGTCGATACTATTCCCTATGCTACAAAAAAAAAAAAAAAAAAAAAAAAAAGAAAATGGCTCTAAGCACTATGGGACTTAACATCTGAGGTCATCAGTCTCCTAGACTTAGAACTACTTAAACATAACTAACCTAAGGACATCACACACATCCATGCCCGAGGCAGGATTCGAACCTGCGACCGTAGCAGCAGCGTGGTTCCGGACTGAAGCGCCTAGTACCGCTCGGCCACATCGACCGGCCCCTATGCTACAGCTTAGTCAGCAAACAGTCACATATTGCTCCTCACCCTACCCGTTAGATCATGTATGTGTATAGGAAACAAGAGCGGTCCTATCACACTTCTCTGGGGAATACCTGACGATACTCTTGTCTCAGATGAACACTCGCCGTCGAGGACAACATACTGGGTTCTGCTACATAACTAGACTTTCAAGCCACTCAGATATCTGGAAGTATGCTGCAGTGGGGCATCGTGCCAAGCGCTTTCCGAAAATCTAAGAATACGGAATCTTCCTGTTGCCCTTTAGGCCTATCCACGAGTCGCAGGATATTGTATAAGAAAAGGATAAGATGAGTTTCTATACGAGCGATGCTACAAAACTAACTTTCGGGCGAAAATCGAAATCGAAAGCAGAAAACTTATAGTAGATTGCTGGAACCCGAAAGCTTGCATCTGGATTCTCGCCCCAGAAGAATGCCGGTCAGCATCAGTATAGCCGCCAGCTAACCTTTCTCCAGCTCATCGCGAAGACTCGCTACCATCTCCCTTTCTAAAAGTTGGGTTGCCTTTCCCCCAGTCAGGGAATTTGAGTTAAATAATATAAACAAATTACGGTTAAACTCCCATTCTTCTACAATATTACAAAGCCGATCAATGAACGGAAGCACAGACTTGCTTTTCCACCAGACAACATTTTAAAATCGTTGGCCAATAGCTGCTGAACTCGCGGTTTACCAAGACGTGATGCAAGATATACTACACTTTACGACAGTCAGGCACGTCAGGACACACGAAACATCTGGCTGGGAACCGCAACGAAACATTCCCACGAACTGAGTAAAATATTTACCGGAAGTTCGTATAACTTAACTGTTTCTGCATTTTGCTACGTCCGGTTGTGTTTCGCACTGCTTCCAGGGTGGGCGGCGAAACATTCATGCTGTGCCAGTCACTCATGCAGCCAGAATACCGTATCATGCTGCCCCTCAACGACCCCATTCCAGATTCCAGGAGGCGACCATCGTCAACCGGAGGTGTACATATTCCACTTTTAACCTGCCCATTCTTACCTGTTAGCCTAGCAGGCAAGCTGCCGCACATTATCAGCAGAAAGAACAGGCTGCTTTACTATCGTCCAATGCGAGGTATGCCCAACCCAATCAAGCTGCAGAAATCTTGCTTGCCTGCCCATCTTCCCGCTGTGCTACGCTACGTGGTAGTTCATTCTGTATACTTTCATTCTAGTGTTATAAGTAGGGTTCGTAACTTGATGTAAAGTATTTTTTTTATTATTTTCTCACACAAGACGAGGCTCAATGAAATATACAGGGTGGTCAATTGATAATGACTGGGCCAAATATATCACGAAATAAGCATCAAACGAAAAAACTACAAAGAACGAAACTCATCTAGCTTGAAGGGGGAAACCAGATGGCGCTATGGTCGGCCCGCTAGATGGTGGGTGCTGCCATAGGTCAAACGGATATCAACTGCGTTTTTTTTTAAATAGCAACCCCAATTTTTTATTACATATTCGTGTAGTACGTAAAGAAATATGAATGTTTTAGTTGGACCACTTTTTTCGCTTTGTGATAGATGGTGCTGTAATAGTCACAAACGTATAAGTACGTGATATCACGTAACACTTCGCCAGTGCGGACGGTATTTGCTTCGTGATACATTACCCGTGTTAAAAAGGACCATTTGCCAATTGCAAAAAAGGTCGATATCGTGTTGATGTATGGCTATCTATGCTGCTCGGTATCCTGCACGACATCATCCAAGTGTCCGGACCGTTCGCCGGATAGTTACGTTATTTAAGGAAACAGGAACTGTTCAGCCACATGTGAAACATCAACCACACCCTGCAACTAATGATGATGCCAAAGTAGGTGTTTTACCTGCTGTCGCGGCTAATCCGCACATCAGTAGCACACAAACTGCGCGAGAATCGGAAATTTCAAAACCGTCGGTGTTGAGAATGCTAGATCAACATCGATTGCACCCGTACCATATTTCTATGCACCAGGAATTGCATGGGGCGACTTTGAACGTCATGTACAGTTCTGCCACTGGGCACAAGAGAAATTACGGAACGATGACAGATTTTTTGCACGCGTTCTATTTAGCGACGAAGAGTCATTCACCAACAGCGGTAACGTGGCCGGTATAATATGCACTATTGGTCAACGGAAAATCCACGATGGCTGCGACAATTGGAACATCAGTGACCTTGACGGGTTAATGTATGGTGCTGCATTATGGGAGGAAGGATAATTGGCCCCCATTTTATCGATGGCAATCCAAATGGTGCAATGTATACTGATTTCCTACGTAATGTTCTACCGATGTTACTACAATATGTTTCACTGCATGACAGAATGGCGAAGTACTTCCAACATGATGGATGTCCGAAACATAGCTCGCGTGCGGTTGAAGCGGTATTGAATAGCATATTCCATGACAGGTGGATTGGTCGTCGAAGGACCATACCATGGCCCGCACGTTCACCGGATCTGACGTCCCCGGATTTCTTTCTGTGGGGAAAGTTGAAGGGTATTTGCTATCGTGATCTACCTACAACGCCTGACAACATGCGTCAGCGCATAGTCAATGCATGCGCGAACATTACGGAAGGCGAACTACTCGCTGTAGAGAGGAATGTCGTTACACGTATTGCCAAATGCATTGAGGTTGACGGACATCATTTTCAGCATTTATTGCATTAATGTGGTATTTACAGGTAATCACGCTGTAACAGCATGCGTTCTCAGAAATGATAAGTTCACAAAGGTACATATATCGTATTGGAACAACCGAAACAAAATGTTCAAACGTACCTACGTTTTGTATTTTAATTTAAAAAACCTACCTGTTACCAACTGTTCGCCTAAAATTGTGAGCCATATGTTTGTGACTATTACAGCGCCATCTATCACAAAGCGAAAAAGCGGTCCAACAAAAACATTCAAATTTCTTTACGTACTACACGAATATGTAATAAAAATGGGGGTTCCTATTTTTAAAAAAACGCAGTTGATATCCATTTGACCTATGGCAGCGCCATCTAGCGGGCCGACCATAGCGCCATCTGGTTTTCCCCTTCAAGCTAGACAAGTTTCTTTGTTTATAGTATTTTCGTTGTGACGCTTATTTCGTGAGATATTTGGCCCGGTCACGATCAATGGACCACCCTGTATATTCATTTTGGGTCATTGTAGCCAGAAAAATGGCGGATGTTATTTGTCCATTTCTTCCTTTCCGGCGTATTTCGGAATTATTTATTTACTCATTTCGATATCAACGGTTTTCTCTCTAACTTCACCCCCTCTCGAACAGCTTTGCAACAGTAGTGGCTATTCTCAATTCAAACCACCATCAGGTCACCTCTAATACATGATTCCTGCAGTATGCGGAACCATCTATGAAAGTCCAGATCCATTCCATTTAAGAACCTGAAGCTGTCTATTTATACTGCAACGACATCTAAAGTACGGTTTTTGAAGTATAATTTCTGTAATCTTAGTGTGTTTCAGCCAAATATCACCTCAGTTATACCAGTTTTAATTATTTTTTCCAGGATGTCTATTTGGAATTCGCTGAATTCGTTCTATATGGCCAAAATAGTTCACTCTAAATTCCCCAAAGTGCATTTTAACGAAAACGAAATTCGTTTATTACATTATGTTGATATAAAAAGTACATGTCTGAAAGAAGAAGCTTTTCTTTCACGCTAAGCTTTCTTCGCACGACGTTGCATACCACCAGAAAGTGATTTTTAATACCCACTGGTCAGGGATTTTCTCTGCTCGTGATGACTGGGTGTTGTGTGATGTCCTTAGGTTAGTTAGGTTTAAGTAGTTCTAAGTTCTAGAGGACTGATGACCATAGATGTTAAGTCCCATAGTGCTCAGAGCCATTTGAACCATTTTTTTAATACCCACTGAGCCATGTTTTTTTCCTGTTTGAATCAACATTTACACTAAATTTCGAAAGTCTGTATACTGCTAAATGGCACACATTTTCAAGGTGCCCGAACGAGTGTTTAGTAACTTTATAGACAATTTGCATTGCGAGACACCTTCCGATTTATTTGAAGCTGACTCATAAACACACGAAAACTTTTCCGCTGCAGTTTCATGACAGATATACATTCCACAATTCTTAACTTCCGCTCAGTCTCTTTTAATTATGGTTTGCCGGCCGAAGTGGCCGTGCGGTTAAAGGCGCTGCAGTCTGGAACCGCAAGACCGCTACGGTCGCAGGTTCGAATCCTGCCTCGGGCATGGATGTTTGTGATGTCCTTAGGTTAGTTAGGTTTAACTAGTTCTAAGTTCTAGGGGACTAATGACCTCAGCAGTTGAGCCCCATAGTAGTCAGAGCCATTTGAACCAGCCAATTATGGCTTGTTGATTTTCTTGCTCTCATCGTTATCATAAATGAATTTCAGTGAAACCAACTACGCAAACTTATACTTGGCTAGTCACGTAGGATTGTTAGCGTAACCTGTTGTCAGGTGCAGCAGGCTGAAAGGGTCCCGTGAGACTTGACAGGCTTGCGGAAATCCAAGCTTGACCTGCTTTACTTCAGTACACATGTAGCCTTGTGTCTCCTTCGCGGCAGGTTCTGCTGCTTTAATGGTTGCGGCGGAGAAGGGGGATGGGGGGAGGGAGGCTGGCTTAAAGCATAATTTGTAACCTCTTCCGTGAACGGACAGACCCGGTAGACATTAACAAAAGCGAGACAAGAACTGGGCGAGTACTTTATACAATCTGGCGCCGACCTCTGGTCTGCTAAGTGTGTTCCTACAATATGCCTCCAGCCGCACCACCGAACGTGACCTAACGGGGGTGCAGTAGGTCTCGCCCTGCGGAGACTCCAATGGCATTAACTCAGGCCAGACCAGTACACTAGGAGTAAACTTGCATTAAGAATCCAACACTAAATTAAGATGAATAGTATACAAATCAAAGCGTTAGTACAATAGCAAGCATCTCTCCCATATGTATTAATAAAATTTAAAAGACTTGATACAACGAGCATTACTCAAAGAGGATTTGATTACATCCTGAATGAAGTTAAATCACTTAATAGAATATAAAAGGGCAGCCAGGGACTGTACCGCCGCGTTTCAAGCTTACGACGGTTGCCCAGAAAGCATTTTTTTCTTCAACAATTCTTTATTGAACATAACGGGAATTACACACACGAAAGAATGGTGTTTTATCTACACACCCTATTTTTCCACATGATCTCCATCCCGCTCTATGGCCTTCCTCAAACGCGAAACAAGGGCGTGTATGCCCTATCGGTACCAACCCTTGTCTTGGTGGCGTAGCCTATGCTTCACTGTGTGAATCACCTCCTCATCGTCCTCAAAATGTCTTCCACGAATGGCATTCTTTAATGGCGAATGCCAACATAAGCTCGCTGCAACATGTCAGGTGTGACAGCCGTGGATGGTCTTCCCGATCGCTGCTAATCGTGGAGCTCCGCCGAACCGCATTCTGATGATCTTACCTTCCGTGTCCAGCGGCTAACTGTACTTCTGTCGACATCAGATGCTCTATAGACTTTGCACAAGCGTTTGTAAATATCCCCACAGTCTCATTCTCTGCAGTGAGAAATTCAATGACGGCACGTTGCTTATAACGTACATCAACTATAGACGCCATTTTGAAACTGTCCTGCAGCTACGCTATCTGCCGGAAGTGACAGAAACTTGACGCGCTCTGTGATGTTTACGCAACGTTTCGCATTCGTAGCATTATTTTCGGCTGAGAAAAAAAATGCGGTGCATTACTTTCTGGACAACACTCGTATTATCTGTTCATGAACCTCAAGAAATTTCTTGAGGGAAGATGATTTCTGAACACTGAGGATGCCAGAAAGGCTGACGATGAGTGGTTTTTTCTTTTTTAGATAGCTTAAATAAGTTCTAACAAAGATGCCATAAATGTGATGAGCTCAAGGGGCTGAATTTTTTTTACACTCGAAATGAAGGATGCCTTCCACACTTTGCTCCAGTGCAACTGTAACAGATTTTCTTCTTTTCTAAAAAAGGTTGTTGGTAGAGGTGGCAATATAATCATCGTCTTTTCTGTTTGATGTAAGGAACGTTGGTGGCCAACGTAGTGACAAGTCTGCAACCCTCATGCGATCTACCATGTCTATCGTTGAGATAAGAGATCCATTGAAAGTACAGCGAACATCTCGACGCTAATAGGGTACAGTACTATTCGGGTTCGTAGTAACGTTCTACAAATCTTAACCCAATTAAGTAAGATGTTGTCTATTCTGCAGCTTTGTGAGAGTAAATGCTCATTGCGAGCACTCTCACGGTTCAAAATTCGTAACTGGTTTAGAGCTTGAACTCTTATGGATGCTTTAGGGGTTGAAAACTGATGAGCGATCTAGTGGTTGAAAGCTCGCGAGCCCTCTAGTGGTTGAAAGCTGATACGTACTCTTGGGTTCCATACGCATAAGGACTCAACTGCTTGACCGAGCGAGGTGGCGCATTGGTTAGCACACTGGACTCGCATTCGGGAGGACGACGGTTCAATCCCACGTCCGGCCATCCTGATTTAGGTTTTCCGTGATTTCCCTACATCACTTCAGGCAAATGCCGGGATGGTTCCTTTAAAAGGGCACGGCTGATTTCCTTCCCCATCCTTCCCTAATTCGAGCTTGTGCTCCGTCTCTAATGACCTCGTTGTCGACGGGACGTTAAACTCTAATTTCCTCCTCCTCCTCAACTGCTTGAAAACTCATGAGTGCTCTTGGGTTGAATATACGTGAGCTCTTTACTGGCTGAAAATTCTTGAGTCCTCTTCGGTTGTACATACATGTGCGCTTCAAATGTTGAAACTTGTTTAGGGATGCAACGATTGCAAAGCTGTTAGCACTGTAGCGGTTCACATGTCGTGAACAGTCTAATTGTTAAATGCCGTGACTATCCTAATGATTGAAACTTCATGAAGGCTATAATGGTTAAACTTCGTAAGCACTCTTGGTAGCGACGTATCGTCGTTAGATGCCATTTTTACATGATACATAGAAATTCAAATACATTTCAATGGATCATGTACTGTAGCTATTTGAAACACGTACTGTCTTCTCGAATAAAAATGTAAACATCACAGGCAGCAGTAAGGAACGGATTAGATTACAGTGAATTCTTAAATTAAATCCAGGAATTCAAAGACTAAACGAACAGGAGAAAAATGGAAATACTGAATGACCACAACAATGCAAAGAAACTCACTCACAAAGAATGAAAGTAATGAGCTGGGCCCATAAAGCAACAAAAATATTAATACGACATATCATTGATCTGACAGAACAAGGGACCGAGCGAGGTGGCGCAGTGGTTAGACACTGGACTCGCATTCGGGAGGACGACGGTTCAATCCCGCGTCTGGCCATCCTGATTTAGGTTTTCCGTGATTTCCCTAAATCGCTCCAGGTCAATGCCGGGATGGTTCCTTTCAAAGGGCACGGCCGACTTCCTTCCCCATCGTTCCCTAATCCGATGAGACCAATGACCTCGCTGTCTGGTCTCCTTCCCCACAACAACCAACCAACCAACAGAACAAGGGAGATGAGAAAGATGAAGAATAAGTGATTATACTAATAAAGAAACTGAAAGGAAAGACAGCGTGTACTAGAAACTATATAGGCAGTAAATTCTACGTTATTTGGAAGAAGGTAGTCGTTCACTACACGCATAATGTTAATTAGGATAGCAGGAAGTTAATGTTAAAATGAAAGACCAGAGGTGGCAGACTGCAATACGTGGCTTGTGCCAATGCAGATCGTTTATCGGCAGTGATGAAGTGGGAGTGTTGCTTACTGGCGACTGTTATCTCGCTAAGAGATTTAATAGGTTCCCATGTTGCACAAAACGCTTCTGAGTGCTATTTCGTGTCTCGTATCTACTTCCCTGATCACAAGCAGTGCCAGATCTTTTCATCGGAGTGCTGAGCAGTAAGCCAGGAGCAAGTAAATTTTGCGTATTTAAATACAATGCATTGGACGAATCTGAATTACGACAGTGAAGATCAGTAAGAACTTCCTCGTTCACACACAAAGTAAGCCATGTTCATCAATATAGCAACAGCAGATCTTCAGCAAGTAAAATTTTTGGTCTCAATTACAGAAGCGTGAACTGTCAAAGTCTGTAATAAATCGGAAATACATTAGCGTCATCTTTAAAGGTAACGGAAATTTTCCGTTTTCTGGATGGGACGTGGCTATAACTTTGTCGTAGAAACCAAGATAAGTATGAAAATCGGAAGCTACTTTCAATAATTGAGGTTGTCTGCTGAGTGTAAGTATATAACAGCTGATAAAGATCGGTAGAGTGATTGGTAACAACGAATTGCGGTCTGTTCCCCAATTATGACTATGAGAAACTCAGCAGCCCGATGCAATTGGGAATTCAATCCGAGCGAAGGGGAATCGAGATCTACACATTGGGCTTACAACAGGATGATTTGAGGTGCAGGCCCCCACCCTATAACTAGGACTACATTAAAAGTAGTCCTAATCCTTCGTTCTGGCCAATGACTTGTGGAGGCTTTTTCTAAAAAGGTAAATGCCGAAACTAGTAATCCCTCTTAATTATCCCCTCTCCCTACTGTACATTTAGCTAAGAAGAACTGAGGCTTTATAATGGATAAGATATCAAACAGCATGCTCTATCCCTTGCTACAGAGAGTGACAACGAAAACGCCATTTCTCAGATCATACTGTCTGTATATGAATGCATTGTATGCGAAAAATGACTTCCTAATTTCATTATCGGCTACTCAAAGTGTCTCATCGTCCAAGAAAATACGTTCTTATGGACAATTGTTAATTTCTTCTGTTACATCTAAATGGATAAATGGTGTTTTCTATTAGCTATTTTTACGAGACGCCGCGTAAAACAATTCTGAAGCACAAGTTCAATTTGAATGTTACAGTACCAGACTCGTCTCAGGCAGTAACTACTGAGGAAGCAGTTTAACACAGTATCCGAAACATTTTGTAGAACAGCCCGCTCGACTCCATGGAATGGATGATGTGAAGAGTGATAAAAAAAAAGACTGGTTATCATCGGGTACCCGTGGTTGCCACACAGATTGAGCTGACAGTAACAATAAGAACAGGAAGATGAACAAAAAGACTGATTATGAGAATAGAAATATTGAAAGGCAAGAGAGCATACAACTGGGCGCATATGGACAGTGAATTCTACGTTAATTGGAGAAAGGCAGTCGTTCATTGCACGCGGCATGGTGAAGGTGGCAATAAGAAGGTAACGTTAAAATGAAAAACCAGAGGTGGCAAACTGGAATACGTGCCTTGTGACACTGCGTATCGTTTATCGGAGGTATTGAAGTGGAAATATTGCTTAGTGGCGACTGTTATCTCGCTGAGAGATTAAATAATCTTCCATGTTGCAAATGACGTTTATGAGTGCATTTTCTTGTCTGATTTCTACTTCCTTATTCACACGGAATATCAAATCTTTTCATCGGAGTGTTAGACAAATAGCTCATACCAGAAAATTTTTGTGTACGTTATTAAAATACAGTGGGATGGCGGAATCTGAATTGCGACAGGGAAGGTCGATAGGTACTTCTACGTCCTACAAATCATCGATTTTACTCTGTGTACACATTAACAAATACATTTTGCCACACATTATGCTTAGAGATACGATACTGCACGAAGAGTTTGACAGAGCACTGAAAGACCTGAGTCGAAACAAGGCCCCGGGGGTAGACAACATTCCATTGGAACTACTGACGGCCTTGGGAGAGCCAGTCATGACTAAACTCTACCATCTGGTGAGCAAGATGTATGAGACAGGCGAAATACCCTCAGACTTCAAGAAGAATATAATAATTCCAATCCCATAGAAAGCAGGTGTTGACAGATGTGAAAATTACCGAACTATCAGTTTAATAAGTCACAGCTGCAAAATACTAACACGAATTCTTTACAGACGAATGGAAAAACTGGTAGAAGCCGACCTCGGCGAAGATCAGATTGGATTCCGCAGAAATGTTGGAACACGTGAGGCAATACTGACCCTACGACTTATCTTAGAAAATAGATTAAGGAAAGGCAAACCTACATATCTAGCATTTGTGGACTTAGAGAAAGCATTTGACAATGTTGACTGGAATACTCTCCTTCAAATTCTAAAGGTGGCAGGGGTAAAATACAGGGAGCGAAAGGCTATTTACAATTTGTACAGAAACCAGATGGCAGTTATAAGAATCGAGGGGCATGAAAGGGAAGCAGTGGTTGGGAAGGGAGTGAGACAGGGCTATAGCCTATCCCCGATGTTATTCAATCTGTATATTGAGCAAGCAGTGAAGGAAACAAAAGAAAAATTCGGAGTAGGTATAAAAATCCATGGAGAAGAAATAAAAACGTTGAGGTTCGCCGATGACATTGTAATTCTGTCAGAGACTGCAAAGGACTTGGAAGAGCAGTTGAACGGAATGGCCAGTGTCTTGAAAGGAGGATATAAGATTAACATCAACAAAAGCAAAACGAGGATAATGGAATGTAGTCTAATTAAGTCGGGTGATGCTGAGGGAATTAGATTAGGAAATGAGACACTTAAAGTAGTAAAGGAGTTTTGCTATTTGGGGATCAAAGTAACTGATGATGGTCGAAGTAGAGAGGATATAAAATGTAGACTGGCAACGGCAAGGAAATCGTTTCTGAAGAAGAGGAATTTGTTAACATCGAGTATAGACTTAAGTGTCAGGAAGTCGTTTCTGAAAGTATTTGTATGGAGTGTAGCCATGTATGGAAGTGAAGCATGGACGATAAATAGTTTGGACAAGAAGAGAATAGAAGCTTTCGAAATGTGGTGCTACAGAAGAATGCTGAAGATTAGATGGGTAGATCACATAACTAATGAGGAGGTATTGAATAGAATTGGGGAGAAGAGCAGTTTGTGGCACAACTTGACAAGAAGAAGGAACCGGTTGGTACGTCATGTTCTGAGGCATCAAGGGATCACAAATTTAGCATTGGAGGGCAGCGTGGAGGGTAAAACTCGTAGAGGGAGACCAAGAGATGAATACACTAAGCAGACCCAGAAGGTTGTAGTTTGCAGTAAGTACTGGGAGATGAAGAAGCTTGCACAGGATAGAGTAGCACGGAGAGCTGCATTAAAGCACTCTCAGGACTGAAAACAACAACAACAACATGCTTAGAGTGTTTTTTCTTGGACATAGCTATACGAAGCTGGCTGTTGCACGTTGAAACTTGCGATTGCTGAACGAATCCTCAAGCAATAGACATCCGTCGACGTGGAACATCGTATTACTTTAAACCAAAGCAGTGGAAGATCGAAAAGAGGGCGATCGAGAATGTTTTCCGGCTTTTGTGTTAGCGTTAGATCTTACTTCCGAGCTGACGATAAACTTGGTAATTTAATTATCAAGCGTGCGACGCGGGTTGTTGTAACACAATAATTCAACATTATGGGCATGACTTTTCCTTAAAGCAAGTAAGGGTTGTTGTTAACGATAGTAAAGCTCACTAGGCAAACGGAGGACTGACCGCTAAACAAATAAGGAAATTTAAACAAGATTCACCAACAATGATTTAGGAATTAACTATAAGCAACGATAAAATTTTATTATTATTATGTATATAACTAGCAATAACAGAAGGAAATTTTCTACAGCCAATTCCCTACACAACTTTTCTTTTCATACGAACTAACTTTCCGTCTCTAATGACCTCGACGTCGGTGGATGGTAAACCCAAATTTCCTTCCTTCCTTCCTTCGAATTAGCTTTCTTGTTGTTAATACATTCAAGTGCAATAACGTTGGAACCAAAAACATTAATGAAACGTGCATACGTGCGAATATTTAACAACAAAACTACACGTTAAAGAATAAGATTGAAAAACACGTAACTTTGGTATTGCATTCTACAATTTTATTACTGTACTATCCTGTTTTCGGTTCTTGTATGGCATCAGGTTCAAAGACAAAAATTATGTATCTTACTTATCTCTATACATGACGACACAATCGAAAATCTATTAATGTTCAAAAATGTTCAAATATAAGTGAATTCCTAAGGGACCAAACTGCTGAGATCAGCGGTCCCTAGACTTACACACTACTTAAACTAACTTATGCTGAGAACATCACATACATTCATGCCCGAGGGGGGACTCGAACCTCCGGCGGGAGAGGCCGCGCAATCCGTGACATAGCGCCCAAGACCATGCGTCCTATTAATGTAACAATATACAGGGTGTTACAAAAAGGTACGGCCGAACTTTCAGGAAACATTCCTCACACACAAAGATAGAAAATATGTTATGTGGACATGTGTCCGCAAACGCTTACTTTCCATGTTAGAGCTCATTTTATTACTTCTCTTCAAATCACATTAATCATGGAATGGAAACACACAGTAACAGAACGTACCAGCGTGACTTCAAACACTTTGTTACAGGAAATGTTCAAAATGTCCTCCGTTAGCGAGGATACATGCATCCACCCTCCGTCGCATGGAATCCCTTATGCGCTGATGGAGCCCTGGAGAATGGCGTATTGTATTACAGGCGTCCACAATACGAGCACGAAGAGTCTCTACATTTGGTACCGGGGTTGCGTAGACAAGAGCTTTCAAATGCCCCCATAAATGAAAGTCAAGAAGGTTGAGGTCAGGAGAGCGTGGAGGCCATGGAATTGGTCCGCCTCTACCAATCCATCGGTCATCGAATCTGTTGTTGAGATGCGTACGAACACTTCGACTGAAATGTGCAGGAGCTCCATCGTGCATGAACTACATGTTGTGTCGTACTTGTAAAGGCACATGTTCCAGCAGCACAGGTAGAGTATCCCGTATGAAATAATGATAACGTGCTCCATTGAGCGTAGGTGGAAGAACATGGGGCCCAATCAAGACATCACCAACAATGCCGGCCCAAACGTTCACAGAAAATCTGTGTTGATGACGTGATTGCACAATTGCGTGCGGATTCTCGTCAGCCCACACATGTTGATTGTGAAAATTTACAATTTGATCACGTTGGAATGAAGCCTCATCCGTAAAGAGAACATTTGCACTGAAATGAGGATTGACACATTGTTGGATGAACCATTCGCAGAAGTGTACCTGTGGAGGCCACTCAGCTGCTGATAGTGCCTGCACACGCTGTACATGGTACGGAAACAACTGGTTCTCCCGTAGCACTCTCCAAACAGTGACGTGGTCAACGTTACCTTGTACAGCAGCAACTTCTCTGACGCTGACATTAGGGTTATCGTCAACTGCGCGAAGAATTGCCTCGTCCATTGCAGGTGTCCTCGTCGTTCTAGGTCTTCCCCAGTCGCGAGTCATAGGCTGGAATGTTCCGTGCTCCCTAAGACGCCGATCAATTGCTTCGAACGTCTTCCTGTCGGGACATCTTCGTTCTGGAAATCTGTCTCGATACAAACGTACCGCGCCACGGATATTGTCCCCTGCTAATCCATACATCAAATGGGCATCTGCCAACTCCGCATTTGTAAACATTGCACTGACTGCAAAACCACGTTCGCGATGAACATTAACCTGTTGATGCTACGTTTTGATGTGCTTGATGCTAGTACTGTAGGGCAATGAGTCGCATGTCAACACAAGCACCGAAGTCAACATTATCTTCCTTCAATTGGGCCAACTGGCGGTGAATCGAGGAAGTACAGTACATACTGACGAAACTAAAATGAGCTCTAACATGGAAATTAAGCGTTTCCGGACACATGTCCACATAACATATTTTCTTTATTTGTGTGTGAGGAATGTTTCCTGAAAGTTTGGCCGTACCTTTTTGTAACACCCTGTATACTGTAGAATATTCCTCCAGTGTCGTGCGGCTTTCAGTTCATAATGAACGAAATATTCTACCAAGAACGATAGAAGAGTCAGTTAACATAGATATTAAAGGTAATGTATACATTATACAGGGTGTTCGGAAATTTTCGTTACAAACTTCGAGGACTTGCAGAGGGGAGTGAATACATAATATTTTGAACAGGGAACCATGTCCCGAAACGTACCGTTTCTGTTCTACGATGGTTTCAATCAGATGTGTAACTCGTCCACCTGCTGTGGGTAAGAGAAAAGCCTCACAGTTGCTGGTCCTTGTATGCAGTGGGGTAAACAGGATGACGTGCCACTGAATGTCTGTCGGGAAATGTGATTTCGGCATGATGGTGCACCACCTCACATCTCACGTGCGATTAGCAGACGTCTCAACAGAGGATATGGTGAAAGATGGACAGGCCGAGGTGGTTATTAAAACCCTGTGCACTTCTTCTCGTGGGGTATGCAGAGACAGAGGAAGATCTGTCGGCACGAGTTCTGGTCGCTGCGCTAGAAACTGAGAAGACACGAGATAGGGTGTAGAGTGCGTACCCCAGCATGCGTTGTAGGTACAACGTCCGAACAACGGTGGTGGTCGCCACATCGAGTAGCTGTTGTACAGCATCAGTACTGTTCAGCACGTACAGTATGCTGGGTTCTTTTCTGTTTTGGAATAATGTGAACACGTGGCGTTTACACGCTAATGCAAACAAATGTGCTTAAGTGATAAATGGATGATTCGTTATGTTTCCTTTCGAATTGGTTCTTAATAACTGTACTGCGGCACGCCTAATTCAATTCCTGAAGCAGAAGTGGATGAGTTAAGCACCTGAATTGAAACAATACGTTTTTCGGACGTGCGTTCCTATTCAAAATATTGTATACTCACTCCACTCTATAAGTCCTGGAAGTTTGCAACCGGATTCCAGAACACTTTGTACACATTGAAATAGACAAGAAATATTACTGAAATAATAAAATCACAGAATTTAATTCTTGAACTAAAATTAAAATACTTTTAGTGTGGTTTGGCACGGAATGCAGTACTCGTGTTTATTATTTAGAATCAGACCAGAGGAGACTTTTTTGTTCCATTCCACGACAAAAATTTCGAGCTCAGTGAGAAATTTTATACTACTCCTTCAGCGTAGAGCTACGTGATCCAATTTATTTTCTGCTATAGAGTTAATGTTAGTTTTGTGTCATGCTTAATAAATTGCTAAAATAGCCTAAAGTAGGTATCATAATTAATCGTGGATTAGTTACTGTATCTTTCCTTCTACACGAGCTGCGGTAACATATTTACTTGTAATGATATTCCACACGAAAATGTAGGACATACGAAAAGAAATACGCTATGAAAATTACAATTTTACCATTTTCCAAACTTGCATAATTTGAAATTAAAAAAAAAAAGTGATAAATATTGATCAACACCAATTTTTGTTTTATTTTTCAAAGTATGAGGTAACTGAAACACTTTAGAAATAGATATATCGACTTCTTGTCTTTAACCCTCGAGCTGGAGCGACTGTGTATAAAGTGCGCCAACCAAATATAAAATGTTTTTGTGCGGTTCCATTTTTGTTTCACAACTGCAAACCTACACCTATTCCTTCAGTATTGCTTAGGTAACTCAGCGATAAACTGTGTTGTCGTACGTCCAAGTGAGCAGCAGTAATGTAAAATACAAAGCAAGCATGGCGAGAAAAACTTTACGATCAGTTCAAAAAAATGATCCCAGTTACGAACTAGCAACATAATCCCACATTGAGGCAGTTTTCTACGAGCTAATTAGTGATCGAACGAGCAGCTGACCGAGATCTGATGCAACTGCACTGCTTAATGTTTCGAATGCGTCATTACTGTCTCTTTAACACCTGTCCTTGGCAACAGAGAGTTGTTGTTGTTGTTGTGGTCTTCAGTCCTGAGACTGGTTTGATGCAGATCTCCATGCTACTCTATCCTGTGCAAGCTTCTTCATCTCCCAGTACTTACTGCAACCTACATCCTTCTGAATCTGCTTAGTGTATTCATCTCTTGGTCTCCCTCTACGATTTTTACCCTCCACGCTGCCCTCCAATGCTAAATTTGTGATTCCTTGATGCCTCAAAACATGTCCTATCAACCGATCCCTTCTTCTAGTCAAGTTGTGCCACAAAGTTCTCATCTCCCCAATGCTATTCAATACCTCCTCATTAGTTACGTGATCTACCCACCTTATCTTCAGCATTCTTCTGTTGCACCACATTTCGAAAGCTTCTATTCTCTTCTTGTCCAAACTAGCTATCGTCCATGTTTCACTTCCCTACAAGGCTACACTCCATACAAATACTTTCAGAAACGACTTCCTGACATTTAAATCTATACTCGATGTTAACAAATTTCTCTTCTTCAGAAACGCTTTCCTTGCCATTGCCAGTCTACATTTTATATCCTCTCTACTTCGACCATCATCAGTTATTTTACTCCCTAAATAGCAAAACTCCTTTACTACTTTAAGTGTCTCATTTCCTAATCTAATTCCCTCAGCATCACCCGATTTAATTTGACTACATTCCATTATCCTCGTTTTGTTTTTGTTGATGTTCATCTTATATCCCCCTTTCAAGACACTGTCCATTCCATTCAACTGCTCTTCCAAGTCCTTTGCTGTCTCTGACAGAATTACAATGTCATCGGCGAACCTCAAAGTTTTTACTTCTTCTCCATGAATTTTTATACCTACTCCGAATTTTTCTTTTGTTTCCTTTACTGCTTGCTCAATATACAGATTGAATAACATCGGGGATAGGCTACAACCCTGTCTCACTCCTTTCCCAACCACTGCTTCCCTTTCATGCCCCTCGACTCTTATAACTGCCATCTGGTTTCTGTACAAATTGTAAATAGCCTTTCGCTCCCTGTATTTTACCCCTGCCACCTTCAGAATTTGAAAGAGAGTATTCCAGTTAACATTGTCAAAAGCTTTCTCTCAGTCTACAAATGCTAGAAACGAAGGTTTGCCTTTTCTTAATCTTTCTTCTAAGATAAGTCGTAAGGTTAGTATTGCCTCACGTGTTCCAACATTTCTACGGAATCAAAACTGATCTTCCCCGAGGTCGGCTTCTACCAGTTTTTCCATTCGTCTGTAAAGAATTCCTGTTATTATTTTGCAGCTGTGACTTATTAAACTGATAGTTCGGTAATTTTCACGTCTGTCAACACCCGCTGTTTTTGGAATTATTATATTCTTCTTGAAGTCTGCGGGTATTTCGCCTGTCTCATACATCTTGCTCACCAGATGGTAGAGTTTTGTCATGACTGGCTCTCCCAAGGCCGTCAGTAGTTCTAATGGGATGTTGTCTACTCCCGGGGCCTTGTTTCGACTCAGGTCTTTCAGTGCTCTGTCAAACTCTTCACGCAGTATCTTATCTCCCATTTCGTCTTCATCTACATCCTCTTCCATAACCATAATATTGTCCTCAAGTACATCGCCCTTGTATAAATCCTCTATATACTCCTTCCACCTTTCTGCCTTCCCTTCTTTACTTAGAACTGGGTTGCCATCTGAGATCTTGATATTCATACAAGTGGTTCTCTTCTCTCCAAAGGTCTCTTTAATTTTCCTGTAGGCAGTATCTATCTTACCCCTAGTGAGACAAGTCTCTGCATCCTTACATTTGTCCTCTAGCCACCCCTGCTTAGCCATTTTGCACTTCCTGTCGATCTCATTTTTGAGACGTTTGTATTCCTTTTTGCCTGCTTCATTTACTGCATTTTTATATTTTCTCCTTTCATCAATTAAATTCAATATTTCTTCTGTTACCCAAGGATTTCTATTAGCCCTCGTCTTTTTACCTACTTGATCGTCTGCTGCCTTCACTACTTCATCCCTCAGAGCTACCCATTCTTCTTCTTCTGTATTTCTTTCCCCCATTCCTGTCAATTGTTCCCTTATGCTCTCCCTGAAACTCTCTACAACCTCTGGTTCTTTCAGTT
This sequence comes from Schistocerca piceifrons, assembly GCF_021461385.2. Taxonomy (NCBI): domain Eukaryota; kingdom Metazoa; phylum Arthropoda; class Insecta; order Orthoptera; family Acrididae; genus Schistocerca; species Schistocerca piceifrons. The sequence continues at coordinate 1,052,415,282 of NC_060139.1, forward strand.
TATCCAGGTCCCATATCCTTAAATTCCCACCTTTTTGCAGTTTCTTCAGTTTCAATCTGCAGTTCATAACCAATAGATTGTGGTCAGAATCCACATCTGCCCCTGGAAATGTCTTACAATTTAAAACCTGATCCTAAATCTCTGTCTTACCTTCATATAATCTATCTGATACCTTTTAGTATCTCCAGGATTCTTCCAGGTATACAACCTTCTTTTATGATTCTTGAACCAAGTGTTAGCTATGATTTGTTATGCTCTGTGCAAAATTCTACAAGGCGGCTTCCTCTTTCATTTCTTCCCCCCAATCCATAATCACCTACTATGTTTCCTTCTCTCCCTTTTCCTACTGACGAATTCCAGTCACCCATAACCATTAAATTGTCGTCTCCCTTCACTACCTGAATAATTTCTTTTATCTCGTCATACATTTCATCTGTTTCTTCATCATCTGCAGAGCTAGTTGGCATATAAACTTGTACTACTGTAGTAGGCATGGGCTTTGTGTCTATCTTGGCCACAATAATGCGTTCACTATGCTGTTTGTAGTAGCTAACCCGCACTCCTATTTTTTTATTCATTATTAAACCTACTCCTGCATTACCTCTATTTGATTTTGTATTTATAACCCTGTAATCACCAGACCAAAAGTCTTGTTCCTCCTGCCACCGAACTTCACTAATTCCTACTATATGTAACTTTAACCTATCCATTTCCCTTTTTAAATTTTCTAACCTACCTGCCCGATTAAGGGATCTGACATTCCACGCTCCGATCCGTAGAACGCCAGTTTTCTTTCTCCTGATAACGACGTCCTCTTGAGTAGTCCCCGCCCGGAGATCCGAATGGGGGACTATTTTACCTCCGGAATATTTTACCCAAGAGGACGCCATCATCATTTAATCATACAGTAAAGCTGCATGTCCTCGGGAAAAAATACGGCTGTAGTTTCCCCTTGCTTTCAGCCGTCAGAGTTATAGTGAAAATTTATTTCATTATTGTTTACTAAAACAGTAGTTGAGCTCATATTATGTATGTTTATTTTCTCCTTGTTGAAATAAACTAAGATTAAACTGTGATTCTGATCATACATGACTTACCTTGGGAACATAAGGAAACCTATTCTTTTCATATGTAAAAAGTTCTCCGCGAGGCCGCTCGTGTTATGAAAAACGGCCGAGGGTTAATGTTCACGCAGTGATGGGGGCTGAAATATTGTTACTCTTTATGTTATGTAAGGTACAGAAGAGGATTACGCGTAAGTTCCTGCCTATGTTCGTCTGTGAAAACGGACTCGATGAGCAACCTGAGCTATCAGTAATCGGAATATAACTTGCATAACACTGTGGTCGTGTTGTATGACAGTCAGTTTCACTGTCATTTAAGCTTTCAACAGATTGTTACACGAAAAACTTAAAATTGACATTTGGATAAGCTATCTGACTGCGAATTTGAATATGAAAAACTACAGGAACAAATGAACCTGTAACAATGAATACCTAAGCTATCTGACTGCGTATTTGAATAAGAATTTACAAGTGATACAGAATCTGGCTTGTGCAACGGAATTTAATCGATTAGAATAAATAAAATGTTGTGGTGTGTCAGTGTCTCTGTTTTGGCCCTACGTTTTGCACTCACCTCTTTAGATGGCTGCCTCTTTCCAAGTGGTTTACAGCAATTCGCAGCAGCATGCAGCAGCAGCGGCTAAAGCTTATTGTTACTAAAAATGAATGTAATAGAAAGGAGTTCGCTTGAGTCCTGTTAACTACTAAATAACTTGTAAGAAAGGATTTCATGAATTAAATCTATTTAAAAACTTCAGAAATGATCATGACCAATAATAAAATAGTTCAAATGACTCTGAGCACTATGGGACTCAACTGCTGAGGTCATTAGTCCCCTAGAACTTAGAACTAGTTAAACCTAACTAACCTAAGGACATCACAAACATCCATGCCCGAGGCAGGATTCGAACCTGCGACCGTAGCGGTCTTGCCGTTCCAGACTGCAGCGCCTTTAAGCGCACGGCCACTTCGGCCGGCTGACCAATAATAGTTTGACGAGTATTAATAATGGCGAAAAGCGTGACAACGACCTGACAAGTATCAATAATGGCTGAGTGCAGATTAACGAATCATTTCAACTTCAAAGTTACATTAACATTTAATAACCACAGAATATTTATCAATTAGACGTGGAGAATAATTATTATTATTTGGAGCATAAGGAGGCTTCTTTAGCTGACAAGCAAAACATGGGATTATTGCAAACTCGGACTAACAATCACGAGCCTAACCTTACAATTGCGCTTTACGCTATGCTTGCGAATTTTACCTTGAATTCCATCTTCAAGCGTAGTTAAGCCATCTAAATCTCTCTTGGCTATATAAATGAAATCAGGCTTCGAGTGTGGTAGCATCTGCCATCTCCGACGTGTGGGCAGCGTGACACGTCTTCTTCTGTCCCCGAGCTCTCGACCGACACTACTTCTTCCACTCTCGCAGACAGACCTCGTCTCGCAACAATGCTTAGAATCGCGCTCCCATGTTTCGCCCTCAGATTGTTACTATCGATATCTGAGTGCTTACACAATGCAAATAATAGCGTTAAGTTGGATGTATTGTTTTATGTAATGGAGAGTTCTGACACACTCCTTACACCGTCAGCGTTCCCTCAATCAATACCAGCCCCGACATGAAATAACGCACACGAGACGCCAGCAGTAACACCGCCGTGCCACACTAAAACACAGGAAAAATGAGGCATCTCTCCAGACTGGCTCCATGCACATCGACGATGATCGTACGGTGTCACGGGCTTTCCGGTCGTCAGCGTTGTGTTTCCGACCACAGGTATTTTACCCGGGGGGTTTTCCGATCGTCAAAGGAAGCTGCAACATTGGAAGGATGATGTGCCAACCGTTTTGTATTAAGAACGATACCTTCATATTTCATCCAGGCATAGGACTGGCTATGCATGTAGTACGAAGGCAGGTTTAAATTTTTTATTTCTACCTTTTTATTTATTTGTTTTTAATACGCTTTTTCTATCGGCCAACGGCCTTGCAGGAGTGGTAACATTGGTTCCTGTCAGATCATCGAAGTTAAGCACTGTCGGGCTTGGGTAGAATTTGGGTGGATGACCGTCCGATATGCCGAACGCTGTTGACAAGTGGGGTGCACTCATCCCATGTGAGGCCAATTGAGGAGCTACTTTATGGGGAAGTAGCAGCTCCGGTCACGAAAACTGACAACGGCCGGGAGAGCAGTGTGCTGACCACATGCCTCTCCATACCCGTATCCAATGATGGCTATGGCCTGAGGATGACACGTCGGTCGGTCGGTATCGTTGAGCCATCAGCAGTTTTTCGGACGGAGTTTTGTTTAGTTTTTTCCCTCTACAATATAACTGCAGCTAATGACTGAACTTCTTGTCTTAGTTTACGAATTTTTGTAAGAAAGCCCGAGATTTTAAGCACCTTAAACCTTTGACCACCAACGGGACGTATCTGTCCCACGATAGGTTAGCAGAGAACCAATTGGAACTCGTTGCTTGTGATTGCTGTGTATCAGTACCTCATGGGTAAAGGGAACCCTATCAGTGGTTAGTAGAATTCTCATAATTTCAAACTGCACCTATAGATTGTGCTGTCTTCAAGTTTCACTGTTTATTCTCGTCTCCGTATTGTCACACTTGCAGCTGCGAATTGACACTTGTCACATCACAAACGAAGCCATATCGAGCACCTGTAGTGTGAATTACAAACTTGGAGAGACGCTTTGTCCGCTGATGTGCGTCTGTTTTCAGTATATCTTATAGTTAATACGCAGTAGTCTTCTGAAACCCAGTAAGTACTGATGAATAGCTTTGTATGTCCTATCCCCACAAGTGAGCGATGTGGCGCAGTGGTTAGCACATGGACTCGCTTTCGGCCATCCTGATTTAGGTTTCCCTTGTTTTTCCTAAATCGCATCAGGCAAATGCCAGGATGGTTCCTTTGAAAGGGCACGGCCGACTTGCTTTCCCATCCTTCCCTAATCCGATGGGGCCGATGACCTCGCTGTTTTGTCCCTCCCCCCCTTCCCCCCACCCCGAAATAAACCAACCAACCTATTCCCACCGACCTTCCCAAACCCTTGGAAGACGAAACGACGGAAAGTATCCTTTTCCCATTGTTACCTATGACCAAGATATTAATTAAAATAACCATACATTAACGTTTTTGAAATAAAATTCTTTGTGAAAGGGTTAAATCACCTGATTAGTTATAAACTATTATGATTTCTTTTAAACTTTCGTCATGATCTACATATACTTTTCTTCTTTTTTGAAGAGGCACTCCACTGGAATCTTTTTTAATTTCAAATATAGCATGTACTACTTCTTTCTTCAGTTTCTGCATCAAGAAGTATACGTTCCGATGTTTTTGATTTATTGAGCAGTTTAATTTCCTATGCCAACCTTCGACAACGTTCGTGGTCCTGTACCTCTGGTTAAAAACATGTCACATTTCAATTGGTATACTACGATTTTCCATCCATCGATATAGTCCGCGAATTCCATGACCTTAGTGATGTTAAAGGGAACACTGTTTTCATTGTCTAAATTGCAGCCATTTCCGGATGTAGTACTGTAGTTTTTGGTGATCACCCACGCATCTTGTTTTTCATTCCAGAAAAGTCTTTCGTATGTATTTTCACTTTTGCCTGCGACTAAAGCTAATAAGACAGGAAATACCTTATCTATTCTTCTGATTTTCGATGTCATTGTGTATGGTATACAGTTGTCTGAATTGTTTCGAACAACAGTCAAGTTCATAAGAACAGTTCCATTTTCACACAGAATTTTCTCCACTTTTTCACAACGTACCGGTACAGCGGTATTCTTGCGTTAGGAACAGAACCATCGTCAGTTCTCAAAGAACTAATACCTTCAGTGAATTTCAAAATGTCTACGTTCAGTTGAACCTCCGGACTGCTGCCAGGGTTCTGGGTCATCCCAGTAGCTTCCCTTCTTGCTTACGCAATCCACTCATGGAGTTCTCATAATTTTATATTTGCGACTTGATATCTTTATCTTCCAAATCTTGAAATTACTCTTTAAAAATTTGGAAACAGGCACTGTCTTTTCTTCGTGGCTCCTTTTTCCGCAGTTGTGCATTCCGCACATCTGCTTCGACACGTGGACAAGAAAGCTGCATTTCGGCAATGGGATTGTAATTTTTAATTTTTAAATCGTCTCGGCACTTATCCATTCACAAGTCAGGTACAACCAGTTCGTACATTCATCACACTTTCTGTGAACCCCGTAGTGATGATCATACTTGTGAAGAAACGGCTTCCCTTTCGATGTTCTAATGTTACACTGAAAAGCCAAAGGTAATGGTGCACCTGCCTAATATCGTGTTTGGTCCCCGCGACCACGCAGACGTGTCGTAACACGACGTGGCATGGGCCCGACTAATGTCTCGTATTGCTGGAGGAAATTGACACCCTGAATCCTGCAGGGCTGTCCATAAATCCGTACGAGTACGACGGGGTGGGATCCCCTCTGAACAGCATGTTGCAAGGCATCCCAGATATGCTCAATCATGTTCATGCCTGGGAAGCTCGGTGGCTAGCGAAAGTGTTTAAACTCAGAGGAATGTTCCTGGATCCACTCTGTAGCAACTCTGGACGAGGCGGGTGTCGCAATGTCCTGCTGGAATTGCCCAAGACCGTCGGAATGAACGATGGACATGAATGGATCCACGTGATCAGACTGGATGCTTGTGTACGTGTCACCTGTCAGAGTCGTATCTAGACGTATCAACGGTCCCATATCACTTTAACTGTAGATGTCCTCCACCATTACAGAGCCTACACCAGGTTGAACAGTCCCCTGCTGACATGCAGGGTCCATCGATTCATGAGGTTGTCTCTATACCTGCACACGTCCATCCGCTCGATACAATGTGGAACGAGACTCGTCCGCCCAGGCAACATGTTTCCAGAGATCAACAGTCCAATGTTGGGGTTAACGGGCCCAGACGAGGCGTAAGGCTTTGTGTAGTGCAGTCATCAAGGGTGCACGAGTGGACTTCGGTTCCGAAAGCCCATATCGATAATGTTTCGTTGAATGGTGCGCACGCTGACACATGTTGATAGCACTGAAATCTGCAGAAATTTGCGAAGGGTTGCACTTCTCTCACTTTGAAGGACTCCCTTCAGTCGTCGTTTTTCCAGTTCTTGCAGGACGTTTTTCCGGCCGCAGCTATGTCGGAGATTTGATGTTTCACTGGAGTCCTGATATTCACTGTACACTCGTGAAGTGGTCGTACGGGAGAATCCTCACTTCATAGCTACCTCGGAGATGCTGAGTCCTATCGCTCATGCGCCGACTATAACACCATGTTCAAACTCACTTAAATCTTGACAACCTACCATTGTAGCCGCAGAAACCGATCTAGCAACCGCGCCAGACACTTGTTGTCTTATGTAGACGTTGCCGACCACAGCGACATATTCTGCCTCTTTACGCATCTCTGTATTTGAACACGCATGCATATACCAGTTTCTTCGGCGCTTCATTGTATTTCAATTACTCACAGTGCATGGAACTTAAATAGCTTGGGCCAATGCGTGACTGACAGTGACAACACATGAGCTGCTGGTGAACGATTGGACTAAATCAGCAGAGAAGTGAGTCTGGTCGGAAACGCCACGGAGCAAAACTCGTTGGTCGGAAGTTCCTCGGTACCCGCGGCACGTAAAGAAGGGTTGCAAACACCACGGTCGGGAAGCCCAAACAGCCGATCATCCGGGACAGAGCAGAACCACAGTTCATGGCTGAACACAGACCCACGCCACTCATCTACAGTCCATGCTTCCTGGACACGACAACACACCAAACACGTCCGTTTGTGCTGTATTGGTGGCAGGCTATGCATGGGATGGTAATTCCCTAATACGGTTGCTGTCGGTCTCCAACCAGTGCTGCGAACTGACACAGAATGTTGCACAGAGTGCATTACTTGCTCGCGGATAGAGAGCGCAGATGCGAAGGGGTTACAATTTGCTTGGTGCGCAGTATGGAAAATTCCCCCTTGTGCTGATTGTATGTGTTCTATCGGAACCTTGCAGTCGAGTATGCGTGCTATCATCTTCACATGCAGTTAAGATTGCGCCACTTTCACACTCGAATGCCCCACAAATCTGAATACTGTATAATTCGACCAGCCAGCCAAATGGAGACCCACAATCAGACCTGTTTCAAGCTCCGTCAGTTGCTGATAACTGTATCTCACACGAGTATGCGGAAAATATAATGTTGTTCGCCCCCCCCCCTCCCCATGTACAATACAAGGCATGACAACCGCTCTAAACACTAACAAAACTTGTACAAGTAAAATGATATAGTTTCAGAGACTTTACTAATCTCATTATTGTTGTTGTTGTTGTGGTCTTCAGTCCAGAGACTGGTTTGATGCAGCTCTCCATGTTACTCTATCCTGTGCAAGCCTCTTCATCTCATAGTACTTACTGCAACCTACATCCTTCTGAATCTTGCCAGTGTATTCATCTCTTGGTCTCCCTCTAAGATTTTTACCCACCACGCTGCCCTCCAATAGTAAATTCGTGATTCCTTGATGCCTCAGAACATGTCCTACCAACCGATCCCTTCTAGTCAAGTTGAGCCACAAATTTCCCTTCTTCCCAATTCTATTCAGTACCTCCTCATTAGTTATGTGGTCCACCCATCTAATCTTCAGCATTCTTCTGTAGCACCACATTTCGAAAGCTTCTATTCTCTTCTTGTCTCTCACTTCCATACAAGGCTACACTCCACACAAATTCTTTCAGAAACGACTTCCTGACACTTAAATCTATATTCAATGTTAAGTACTTTCTCTTCTTCAGAGACGCTTTCCTTGCCATTGCCAGTCTAAATTTTATATCCTCTCTACTTCGACCCTCATTAGTTATTTTGCTCCCCAAATAGCAAAACTCCTTTACTGCTTAAAGCGTCTCATTTCCTAATCTAATTCCCTCAGCATAACCCAACTTATTTAGACTACATTCCATTATCCTCGTTTTGCTTTTGTTGTTGTTCATCTTACATTCTCCTTTCAATACACTGTCCATTCTATTCAGCTGTTCTTCCAAATCCTTTGCTGTCTCTGACAGAATAACAATGTCATCGGCGAACCTTAAAGTTTTTATTTCTTCTCCATAGATTTTAATACCTACTCCGAATTTTTCTTTTGTTTCCTTTACTGCTTGCTCAATATACAAATTGAATAATATCGGGGAGAGGCTACACACCTGTCTCACTCCCTTCCCAACCACTGCTTCCCTTTCATGCCCCTCGACTCTTATAACTGCCATCTGGTTTCTGTACAAATTGTGAAGCTCCCTGTATTTTACCCCTTCCACCTTCAGAATTCGAAAGAGAGTATTCCAGTCAACATTGTCAAAAGCTTTCTCTAAGTCTACAAATGCTAGAAACGTAGGTTTGCCTTTCGTTAAACTATCTTCTAAGATAAGTCGTAAGGTTAGTATTGCCTCACGTGTTCCAACATTTCTACGGAATCAAAACTGATCTTCCCCGAGGTCGGCTTCTACCAGTTTTTCCATTCGTCTGTAAACTATTATCATACAGGCATGATTTTATGTATGCAGACTGAAGCAGTGAGTGAAAGTTTTTACCAACGCCGGGAATTGAACCCGGCTCTCCTGCTTACCACACAGGTGCTTTAGCCACTACGCCACGTTGGAATAGCAGTTGATACAACTGTACGCATTACCCTGATACGCCTCCCTCCTCGATTCAAACTCTCACGGCCGCCCCAGTCCCTCTTACACATAAACAGAATTGCCGAGGCTCTCCATGTTGTGGTTGGTTCTGAGCACTATGGGACTTAACATCGGTGGTCATCAGTCCCCTAGAACTTAGAACTACCCAAACCTAACTAACCTAAGGACATCACACACATCCATGCCCGAGGCAGGATTCGAACCTGCGACCGTAGCAGTCGCGCGGTTCTCCATGTTGTGGAATAGCTCCTCAGCATCGAACGTAAATGCGGGATCCAACCTGAAACGCAAGTACAGGTACTTACATCGCACCACTTCAGTCTCTGTACGTAAAATCGTATCTGTATGAGACCAGTAAAGTATCTGAAACTGTGTCATTTCATTTGTATAAGTACCGCTCCTGGATTTCAGGGTGGATCCTCCATTTATCTTCGATGCTGAGGTGCTAATCGAGAGCCTCGGCAATTCTGTTCGAGTGTAAGGGGGAATTTGGATCGAGTAGGGAGGCGTAGCAGGGTAATTCTATCAGTTGTGTTGACCACGGTCTCGAGGTGACTTAGTGGCCAACGCACATACCTACTAAGCAAGAGACCCTGGTCCGATTCCCGACCTTGGTACAAATTTTCTCTCGCCGCTTCAGTCTGTATACACACTAACGTAACTAATGCACTATGGTAGCCGCTCTACCTGTCACAGACATCTGAGACTCTGTCTTTTACACACCTGCCAACTGTGTGTACATGTATAAATCCACATTGACATCTCACTTTGTCTTTCGGTGCTACATTTTTTTTTTTTTTTTTTTTTTTTTTTTTTTTTTTTTTTTTTTTGACGGGCTTTGTATATTTCGGATACGATATGAAAACTTACTGAACTTTAAACATGGTCTGATGATGCAGATCTTTTTTCCAATGGTTCCACTACATCAATGCGATGCACCCTCTGAAAAGTCGACGAAACATTTCTTGTGCTATGACTAACATGTTTGTGGTCATTGACGTGGCATTAACCCCTAACCCTTCATCCTTCCGTCTTTGTTTATTTACGAAACAGGCATCCGACGTAATGCGTAAGACGTGAAAGCCCAGCTTCCACGCCTCGAAGTGGCGGACGCGGCTATCGATCACAAGTAACTAAATAAAACTTAAAGCCATACACTGCATCAACAGCCTCTTATGCAGTCAGTAAAAATGTAACGATCATATGTTACAGACAGACGTACTTCACAAACGACTCATTATCCGAATGCCATGCAGCTGTATACTCAAACATTTCCATTTGAATTAGAAAAGTGAGCACAAACAAGCCTGGAGCTTACTTATTATACACTCCTGGAAATTGAAATAAGAACACCGTGAATTCATTGTCCCAGGAAGGGGAAACTTTATTGACACATTCCTGGGGTCAGATACATCACATGATCACACTGACAGAACCACAGGCACATAGACACAGGCAACAGAGCATGCACAATGTCGGCACTAGTACAGTGTATATCCACCTTTCGCAGCAATGCAGGCTGCTATTCTCCCATGGAGACGATCGTAGAGATGCTGGATGTAGTCCTGTGGAACGGCTTGCCATGCCATTTCCACCTGGCGCCTCAGTTGGACCAGCGTTCGTGCTGGACGTGCAGACCGCGTGAGACGACGCTTCATCCAGTCCCAAACATGCTCAATGGGGAACAGATCCGGAGATCTTGCTGGCCAGGGTAGTTGACTTACACCTTCTAGAGCACGTTGGGTGGCACGGGATACATGCGGACGTGCATTGTCCTGTTGGAACAGCAAGTTCCCTTGCCGGTCTAGGAATGGTAGAACGATGGGTTCGATGACGGTTTGGATGTACCGTGCACTATTCAGTGTCCCCTCGACGATCACCAGTGGTGTACGGCCAGTGTAGGAGATCGCTCCCCACACCATGATGCCGGGTGTTGGCCCTGTGTGGCTCGGTCGTATGCAGTCCTGATTGTGGCGCTCACCTGCACGGCGCCAAACACGCATACGACCATCATTGGCACCAAGGCAGAAGCGACTCTCATCGCTGAAGACGACACGTCTCCATTCGTCCCTCCATTCACGCCTGTCACGACACCACTGGAGGCGGGCTGCACGATGTTGGGGCATGAGCGGAAGACGGCCTAACGGTGTGCGGGACCGTAGCCCAGCTTCATGGAGACGGTTGCGAATGGTCCTCGCCGATACCCCAGGAGCAACAGTGTCCCTAATTTGCTGGGAAGTGGCGGTGCGGTCCCCTACGGCACTGCGTAGGATCCTACGGTCTTGGCGTGCATCCGTGCGTCGCTGCGGTCCGGTCCCAGGTCGACGGGCACGTGCACCTTCCGCCGACCACTGGCGACAACATCGGTGTACTGTGGAGACCTCACGCCCCACGTGTTGAGCAATTCGGCGGTGCGTCCACCCGGCCTCCCGCATGCCCACTATACGCCCTCGCTCAAAGTCCGTCAACTGCACATACGGTTCACGTCCACGCTGTCGCGGCATGCTACCAGTGTTAAAGACTGCGATGGAGCTCCGTATGCCACGGCAAACTGGCTGACACTGACGGCGGCGGTGCACAAATGCTGCGCAGCTAGCGCCATTCGACGGCCAACACCGCGGTTCCTGGTGTGTCCGCTGTGCCGTGCGTGTGATCATTGCTTGTACAGCCCTCTCGCAGTGTCCGGAGCAAGTATGGTGGGTCTGACACACCGGTGTCAATGTGTTCTGTTTTCCATTTCCAGGAGTGTATGTTTACTGACTGACCGCTGTGCCCCAGGTTATATACGTAGGTACTAAAAACGAACCTTTCCAATAGTACGTGAACTAATAGATGCTCTTACAGTTCACCCACACTCAGGATTGAGTGATGGTCTGCAGTCTTCAGTATCTTCTACTTACTGAACCATCTTATCTCATATTCCTCAACCTTAGTCTCTACGTCTCCTGCTTTCAGTTGCCTTGGTATACCTCCATTCCCTTTTATATGGTCTCGACCACAGGTCAACAACTCTCCTAAAATTTTTATCTTTGTACTAATTTTGTTTGTTTTCGTCCAACTCTCGCTGCCATACGAACAACGGCAAAGAGGTAGTAAGGAACGTTGTAAAATAGTAAGTAGCAAAACGTAAGTAACTAATACGACAATGTAGTGCCTGTATTGTGTAAAACAGTAAGTAGCAAAACGTAAGTAATTAATACGCCCATATAGTGCCTGTATTGTTCGGAAGTACAAAGCATGGATTACTGCATCACATTTCTGAACAAACAGGCACTGCACTGTTGTTTTTATCCGCCGACACCACACAAACGACTTTCAATTAAAATGTCTCCCCTGTCCGAGAATATACCGTATATAATGAATGTACGAGTGTATGCTGTAGACACATGGCTGACAACATGTGGAAGTTTCGGTCTGGCCGTGAAGTGTGCTCTGATAACCTAACGATAAAGCGACCGCTCGCCATAAGCGGAAAATCTGGGTTCGAGTCCCAAAACGTCACAAATTTTCGTTGTTGCCACTCCATCGACAGCTGATGGTGTCCATATTCGCAACTGCGAATATATTTCGCGTAAGCAAGTAATGTCCGTACTAAAAACACCTTCATATAATCGACTGGACACTATTAAACATATTTATCTTATACGTAGTTAACGTTTGCTACCATTTTCTCTCGGCTCCTACTTCAGTTGTTTTCGTCTTCTTGTTTTAATTGTTTATTCGTATCTTCTAGATAAGAATAAACTATTAAAACATCTCCCAGTTGCTCTCTCCATACTACTCAACATCTAAATTCACTTCTACACTCTTCAGTTCCTGTGACTTCTCAGCTATCCTTGCAGGAAGGTCGTGTGCAGTGAACAGAAAGTTTTTAGTAGCAAGGTTATGTGGAGTGAAATGCGAAATTGTGACAAACAGTTGATTAAAAAAGATATATTGTGTTTCATGTAGTACTTGCAGGAGAGGCAATGAGCACACATGAAGAATAGAAGACATGAAATTAAGTGCTAAATGACAAGCCTATACTGGTAAATAATATAAGTAATAGAGTAACCTCATTTTGTTGTCAGGAAACTCTACACATCTTACAACGCAATATTTACAGTTAAACAATTATCTCCTTCCCTTCGTTGTAGACCACTAAAAACGCATAATACAATTAGGTAAAACATATTTGATAAAGATAGTAATAAAAAATTCAGCTGCAAAAAAAGGACAAAAGTTGTTCTTAGCTGCAGGATAAACATAATTATTTTTGCTGTTCTCTAAAACCGAAAGCTACTATTTATTTCGAGTCGAATGTTCGTGGTGGTGGAGAAACGACTTCTGCAATCTCCAAATAACACTTTTCTCTGTTACTGACCTGAATGCCCTTATCTACTGTAAAAAGCGATAAATTGCTGTTTTAAGTGCCTCTTCTTTCCACACTGTTGGCTTGTCTATTGCAAGCTGAGGCCGCGACACGCATTTGAGTTTACGACTGACTTCTCGAGATGTGTTACGACTTGCGAGAGATAAATCTTGTACAAATGTGAATGACGCCAATCGTTGAACAAAGTGTGGAACCTTTGAGTCAGGCCATGTGGCAGGTAGTGGTAAAATTACGCCCAATAGCGTACGCATCAAGAAATAAACATTATGACGTGCATCGCTGCTATCATGTCTGTACATAATATTCGCGACAGATACCTGTGGATTTTATTTTTACCCGTAAATTAGCGCTGAAGCTGTGTGACGTTCTTTCTTAGTTTGTACGTGATACGACTTTTAGAGCCCATTGAGTTTCGGTCGTCAAACACACCATATTTTCGTAATCTTGTTAAGTTTTCTACTGATGCTATAATCATGTAATTGGATCTTCGACGAGGAACTTTCGTAAAGGTTTGACTAAGAGTGCTTGGCCGACGCCTGAACGTGAATCTAAGATTTTCCCAGTTACTAATCTTCAAGCAGAGGTTTCGGAGCCTGTCCACCCACCTGACTCAAAAATTTTCCTTTTGCCTCTCTCTAGGCCCACAGTTAAATATGTAGCACTGGTTCATTACAGAGGATAGTTCACTACATAATTGCAACAATCTCTATGAAGTCTGCGTTTCTCTCCCCAAAAATTAGTCGGCGTTTCTGAGTTAAAAAGGAAGGAGAAAAACATGTTTTTTTTCTCTAGAATACAGTGGCATATGGGGGGGATCATTTAGCAGTCGATGTACAAGGTATTCCAACCAGTCGCGTAAGGACTTTCCTTCGAAAACAGTGGCTCTGAGCATTTTTAGATGAAACCTTAGACGCACCTTTGAGAAAGAACCAAATGGTAAATTTCATTTTATGTGTATTCTGGTGTAAATTGGAAGAAATGTAATCGGCCGAAGCATTTCGAGTGGCGAAGAAATACGAAATCATTATTGCCAAAACGAAGTAATAATACCGAATATCTTTATTGAAAAAACATTATTGCAATGCTTTGATTCAATAACTTAATTTTAATAGTTTCCTAATGTCTATGAGAAATGCAACGAAATTTTTGTAGTTAATTGATGTTTGTAAAAGTCGGGATATGAGAAGAGTAGCTAGAATATATTTTTGTAAAACAGTTGTTTTTTCCACGGTAAAAGTTGATCAATGACTAACTTCCGAAAACGGAAGGGGGACGGCTGAGAGTAGGACTGTGGAAAGAGACGTCCCTCAGGCTTCTATTCTGGCTCCGTTGCTTTACATAATATTTGCGCCTGGTCCCGGCGGAGGTTCGAGTCCTCCCTCGGGCATGGGTGTGTGTGTTTGTCCTTAGGATAATTTAGGTTAAGTAGTGTGTAAGCTTAGGGACTGATGACCTTAGCAGTTAAGTCCCATAAGATTTTAAGATTTCACACACATTTGAACATTTTTTTCATAATATTTATTACGGAGCTGCCAATAAACATAGCTCAGTCAACAAACATTCCGTTTGAAAATGAGGCAACTAGTATTGTGAAAGACGTGCAGTGTAATGCAAATAGGGCAATGGATAACATTAGTTCGTGGCACACGGGTAACATTTGGTAGCGCAGCTGCCGGATAGTGTTTATCTTTCCTGGTAGGAAATTCTGACAGAAACGAAGTTTTACACTCATAAGGCGACCAAATGATTCATGAAGTCGAATATTTTCAATTCTTAGAACTGAAGATAAATGAAAATTCTTGCAGATGTCACGTTCACTATAGTGCTGTTGCCGGCCGCTGTGGCCGAACGGTTCTAGGCGCTGCAGTCTGGAACCGCAAGACCGCTACAGTCGCAGGTTCGAATCCTGCCTCGGGCATGGATGTTTGTGATGTCCTTAGGTTAGTTAGGTTTAAGTAGTTCTAAGTTCTAGGGGACTGATGACCTCAGAAGTTGAGTCCCATAGTGCTCAGAGCCATTTGAACCATAGTGCTGTCTTTAGTGTAAGAAAAATCTCCAGTCCCTCTGACAGTGAGACGCGAAAGCTTCTTAGCTTTGCATATTTCCAGTCTGTTATGTCGTATTATATATTTTTACCAACTCCGTGAATTCGCGTATAGTATTCCTCTCCCAGAAAAAAGTAAACAAAGCCATCTGCGGTGTCAGGAGGCCGTTGTTCAGACGTATCAGATTTCTGACTCTGCCAGCCATGAACATATACTGCCTCATGAGATCTGTGATTAAGAATGTGGACAGATTCAAAAGGAGCAGTCCCTATTCACTCACTAAACATCAGAAAAAAACCGGTTTCCGTCCGACTAACATTTCTTTACCCATCGTAAAGAACTGCGTATGCTATTATGCAGATTTCATTTTCAGTAAGCTCCTAATAAACCTTAATATCTCAGCTTTTCATGTATAAGTTGAATAGAACACACTCCTTTTAATCTGAGCATCTAGGTGAGCTCATTTACAAGCCGAGAAACGGAGTACTGGTCAAAAGTTTTGAATTCTTGACTATTTACAGGAATAAGGGAATACTGTCTCCGTGCACTGACCTCGTATCTATAGCGACATTTTCAATTTTTCTGTTAGTACATTCAAACATCTCATCATCTCTTACACAAATATCCGCACTTTCGCTCTTTTTCGAATTAAAGTCGTGTTTTCTTTGAAACATTGTGCCAGACAACCTTTTCTCGTCGCTGATTCATTGGGCGTAGGCAGTCATGTGTGTTTGGACGCAAATGCATTCAACTCAGAGAAAGGAATATGACTGCAATTGAAGTTTTGCACAGACCCGTACAGAAACCCTTGTTGAATGTCATCCGATGTATTAGAAAATATTTCTGCCATATGCTGCCGCTACTGATTTGGTGAACTCTTCATACTTATTGAATACATCAAGAAATTACGGCCCGTATTCGTTCAGTTTTGATGATACTTTTTTCCTATTTAAGGCATGTTGAAACCAGTGTCTACAAAACACTTTAAGCTAAACATAATTCTCAACGACCGGTGCGTCAGTAGCAACACATACAATACTAAACTCTCGGGACACAAGTGAACAAGCGGAAATCAATTGGCATTATTAAAGGAGATGTCCTGGTAAGTCCCCAATATACTGAACGCGGCCTGATGCGCTATGGACGCAAGCGTGCCTCACTAATAGGGTAACTTTCTGAGCTATCTAGACTGCCACACGCAGCCACTAGAAAATACTTTCCAGATAAGGAATTTATGCCGTTTCTGTTACCCAAAAATGGAAGAAATGGTTCGTAATTAAAATATTTTACTCTATCTTAAATAAGAAAAAAATGTGTAATTTCATATGTTAATAAATGCTGCCAGGCATTCCCAAAATACATGATCCGTGTACTTGCCTAATTTCAAAGGAATGCGATGTATTTAAAAAATACGTGTAGGGAGACCGGGCAAGTGACGATGTTAACAGTTAACCATTTCTAGTAGACTCATTTTTGCTTTTCCATATATTAATACACTGCTGAACAAAATTTTAGAACACGATCGTAAAATCTAGTCTACAATACTAGAGGTCTCATTGACCTGGGCACTTCATGCATTATCTACGTAGTTAGAGGCCGTATACTGGACGGTGTTCAGCTCTGGCATGCTTTGTGGCCGTTTCCCAGCCATGTAAACATACCGCTGCCGCAGCGGCTCACGACGGGCAGTCCAGTATCAACAACAGCTTCGTTCAGTGTGTGTTCAACACTGCAGTAACAAGACACGTAGAGGCATACAATACTTCGATAGAATCGGGATAGTGGCCTTACTCTAAGCAGGTCATACACATCAAGATGTCACCCAAAAGCCGCGCGTGATTAGCCGAGCGGTCGAGGGCGCTGCAGTCATGGACTGTGCGGCTGGTCCCGGCGGAGGTTCGAGTCCTCCCTCGGGCATGGGTGTGTGTGTTTGTCCTTAGGATAGTTGGGGTTAAGTAGTGTGTAAGCTTAGGGACTGATGACCTTAGCAGTTAAGTCCCATAAGATTTCACACACATTTGATTTGACACCCAAAGTAGTGTGTCTAAGTTGTGGAGAAAGTACAGAGAGACGGGAAATGTGAACAATAGACCTCGCACTGGTCGTCCTCGTATGAAAACACCAAAACAGGATCGTTTCCTCCAACTGTCGGCTCGTAGGCGCCAAACATCAACTACCAGAAACATTGGAAATTACTTCTCGCGGGCAACGGGGATTCGTATCTCAGACCAAACGTTGCGTAGAAGATTGCATCAGGATGGTCTTCATACCAGAAGAAAAATGGGAAATTTTGCACTGAACCAAAGAAACCGACACAACTGAAGCATCTGGGCTCTTGCACGTCAACGTTGGTCCGTTGCAGAATGGAGTAATGTCAGGTTTGATGACAATACCAGGACTGGTTTGCGACCGGGCACTAGACGTGTTAGCCTTTGGAGATGCGCTAGACGACACCAGCAACGCCGATACGTTCAAGAAGTCCATCCTTTTGCAGGTGGAAATGTAATGTTCTGGCGGCAATAATGACGGGACGGCAGACCCTTCTGACTCCCGTCAACGGTAATTTGACTGGTCCGCAGTACCTCCGACAGATCTTACAAACGATTGTAAGGCCCTACAGACGTGAAGTCGGTGACAACTTCATCCTAGTCGACGACGATGCAAGATCGCACCGTACTCCAGCAGTGTCTCGGTATCTTTAAAGACGCAACATCAACGGAATGTGTTGGCCAGCAGAGTCCCCAGACTTGAATGCAATTGAGTGTGCATCAGACCTACTGAAGGTGGCCATTGCACAGCGTCCGAATGCACATGAAAATCTTCAGGACCTTACTGAACCTGCCATTGAGGAGTGGGACCTTATACCCCAAGGTAAACTTCACGGTCTGATCCAGAGCATGCCTGGCCAAAAGGAAGAACTCATCCATGTGGGGGGAGGACATATTCACTACTAAAGACTGATACTCATCATCATGAGATAAATATTTTTCCTTTTTTTTCCTTCAAGATGTCCCTCCTGAGAGCCTGCTTTGTTTTGTAATGACTTTTTGTAACTAACGAAAACAGTTCTTGTTTCTAGAAGGAAATATGTTTATTTTGTTAATAAGGTACTGTACAGACCTCGATGGGAGTACTAAAAGAAGTCATTGTAGTAAACTCTATGATATTCCAAATTTTTGTTGAGGTGTGTAGATTGGCCATTTATTGGATTGCACCTAGTTCCATTTTTTCTATTTTATGACGGCGTGCTGAAAAGTAATGCCTCTAAATTTTTTACGTGAAAACTCTTGAAGCTTTTTAATCAAAACGAACTTTACTAACATTGAAATCTTTACGTGTCTAAATATTTATATCTCAACATAGCCACATTGGCGACGAATACATTTCTGTCAACGAGAGGCCAGTTCGTTGAGGCCGTCACTGTAGAATGTTTGACTTTGTTCACAGAGCCATAACCTCACACCTGCTTGCAGCGCTTCATCACTGTCACTGTGAAGTCCTCAAAGGTGTCCTTAAAATTTGGAAAGAGATGAAAATCGGATGGGACCAAGTCCGGACTGTATGCGGGACGATCGATGACAGTGAAACCAAGGCTTCGCGGCTTGTTGGAGATATCGCAGTGTTCGAGTGTGGTCTGTCATTCCACACTGAGGGACAGGGTGGTTTATATGTGAACGAGATCTTCGAGTTTTCAAACTACCTCTTTAATTATTTTTTTTATTAAACACTGACCTACAGAATTTTCCCTGACAAAAGACAACTCAGACTTAACGTATTCATTTATTACCCACAATATATAAGCCCAACGCAATCTGACTGCTATACATTGGCAACTTGACTTCCAATTATTAACACAAAAGAATGGCCCTGAATTGCAAGAAATCCGAACAACAATACAAATTCAAAAAATACGAAATTAAAGAAGTAAGTAACCACCTCCAACTTTGCTAATTGCCTAAACTCATTTTAATCACGAATCCCGATAGTGGAAACCCCATGCTTTTTCATAAGTCACTTACCTCACAGAAAATTTTCATAACACAAACTACAGCAAGTGGCAACAACGACCAGGTAAATAAAAAAATTCTAACTACTATAGTCTCTAACTACTAGGAGGTATATGGTTGAAAGATTTTGTTGAAGAGCACACACTGTATTTAGAAAATTTTATCTTATTCATATGACATCCAGTTCCAAAAATTATATAGTTGTCAATAATTCCACAGCCCAAACATTATCAACAACATTCACCTTCATACTTTTCCTTACATATTTAAACATTTTCAACAACATTCACCTTCATACATTTCCTTGCGTATTTTCGTATAAACATATTATTTCATGTCACTTCACATTGCGTGTCCTATCCGCACAGAGTCTCCACTAAGAATATCATGTCCACACACTTCCCTATTCACTCGCTAACTGCTAGTCCGTCCAACCACAGAGTCTCTTGCCGAGGGCGCAGAGCGCTGTCAGCGATATTAACACAGTCTATGGCACTGCCAACATATAAACAGGCTACTTACAGTTTGTGCTTTCTGTTTTTCTCGGGCATCGACGTACTTACGTTATCCACTACACACACTACAATTCGAAACCCTTTAGTGTCAGAGGGTTGCACTTACGTCAGCGAAGCGTGAATGTGGACAAAGTAATATGCATGACATGTAATATCTCAACCTTAATCGAGAATAGAATAAAAAATTCAGAGGCATTACTTTCCACCACGCGCTCGTGGTCTAACCTCAATCGTATTATCAATTTTAAAAACTACTGCAAAAGTGTCCACAGGGAAAGATGACAACACTGAGTATGTTGTTACCAGCGGAGAAATGGTTCTATCGGAGCACAAAAAAGAGAATATGCTCCTGATTAAAAGACTGACACAAAAGTGTGAAACCACCAGTCTCATTCTACCTTCCTCAGCACGTTTATCTTTCTCTTCCTCAATGTCACTGTCGTAGACTCTGTCTCTCATTATCACTGTCTCTCACCCACTTCCACTTCCATTTCTTTTTATTTTTGTCTCTCCTTCACTCTTTTCCTATCACTATTCTGTCACTGTCAACTATTCCACTGATGCTGTGTCCCTCTCGCTCTCTTATACTGCCACTGTATCCTTCGCTCTTACTGTAAAACAACCACTGTCTACTATCTTCCAGTACTTATTACTTTTCCGTTTCTGTCTCACTGCCACTGTCTCCTCCTCTCTCATCACAAAAAAGCGCGAATATGTTCGCATGAGAAAATTTTTTGGAAAATTTTTAAAGGTCATGAGGAGGACAGAATGAGGCAGCTGCTACCCTACTTTTCAGTTACAATCTCTTAAACAGAAGCATATTCATCTGCAGACTTTCGTGGCCGTCGTCAATAAAGTTAAAATCTTCTGTGTTGTTAGGCACGTCATATTTTCTCTAACATGATCGTCGTTATGACCCCTGTGCTGCGATGTTATTCAGGATCTTTCGGTGTCCAAATTTTGATAGCTTATTTGTGTGAAATTGAAATAAGTCAAATTTTACACCTCAGACCGGATTTTATGTGTACAAAATGTTTGCATGTGCTTCTTTACTGCAATAAAATTGGGTTTCCAGAACGCTTGTAATGATAACTTTACTTAACGGAATATTTCCCCGTGTTACGTCATCTTATAAACTATGTTTTTCCTTAAGACCAGATTTTACGTGCGTATTTTACATGTACAAGTAGTGTAACTTTGGACCTCTGTCCTTTGAAACAGATAAAGATATCAGAAAGTTTTTAAGGGTTGCTCGAGATCAGGATCATAGGAAAACATCCTAAAAATTACAGCCATTTGCTGTGCACAGCCGTCTTGGATTCTGTGACTCGCTTTTGGTACCCAAAAACCGTGTTTTTCGTGTTTTCTCAGCAACCACCCGTTAACTACATAGTGCCTCCACAAGCCCAATAAAGTGCATCGTAGACCATACCTAAAGCAAAAAGAACCAACCGATTTGCTCCATTTTCCTAAGCTGGAGGAAGTGTGTGACATTCAGACTTTGACCCTGTACTGTAGGGTAGTGACAGTAAGACGATCCTTCTGTTGGACGTACATATAGTCGCTAGCCCAAGACCTATCCAAAACACTTGACCCTACCTTTCTATCGACAATAGAATCCGTGATATGAGCCCCGGAAAATTACCGTTTTTATGTGCGAAGTTTTGGAACATTTTAGGTAACGAATTCTGTCGCACGAGTACCGATATACTAATAAATTCTGCAAAACAAACACATGAGTCCTTCACATACCAAATCTCAGAGGAATGCCACGTGTTTATAAAATATATATAGGGCAGACCAGGCAAACTGACGATCACTTTAGATTTTGCATGTATTAATAGAAAGACCATTTATTAATTTTTTATGTGAAAACTCTTAAAGCTTTTTTAATAAAACAAGCTTTATTAACATTCTACATCTTTACTTTTCATTTCTACATATATATTTTTCAACGCAGTCACCCTGACGACGAACGCATTACTCCCAGCGACATATCGGATTGTTGATACCGTCAGTGGTCAGTGTAGAATGTTTTGTTGACAGAGCCACAAACTCACGTCTACTTGCACCGCTTTATCACAATCAAAGTGAAGTCCGTGAAGGTATTCTTAACGATCTGGAAACAGACGAAAATCGGATGGGAAAAAGTCGGGACTGAATAGAGGATGATCGATGCCAGCGAACCCAAGGCGTCTGATTGTTGGAGATGTCGCAATGCTCGTGTGTGGGCTGACATTTTCATGCTGAAGGAGAGGGTGCTCCATGCGTAGATTAACCCTTCTCCGGTTATAAACTCAGTTACAGCATTTTCTTTCCCACGCATCGGCCTAAAAAATGTTCAAATGTGTGTGAAATCTTATGGGACTTAACTGCTAAGGTCATCAGTCCCTAAGGACAAACACACACACCCGTGCTCGTGGAAGGACTCGAGCCTCCGCCGGGACCAGCCGCACAGTCCATGACTGCAGCGCCTAAGACCGCTCGGCTAATCCCGCGCGGCACGCATCGACATAGTTATGTTACGCACAGCCATGCTTCATGCTACAGTTCGTAGCCCACTAACGATAGACATCTGCAACTTGTGTCAGCGAAGCGGAAAAATAGACCAAGTAACATGCATGTCGTGTAATACCTCAAACGGTATTTCGGAGGCATAACTTTTCAGCACGCCCTCTTACTACAATTACAACACTTTTGAAAATTTTAAAAACTATTGCAGAAGTGTTCACGAGAAAAGATGACAATTTTGGTCAAACTTGAGTACACTGTTGTTCTGAGAAAGTATAAGAAAGTAATTCATAATTAATTACACACTTGCATATACTTCTTGCTGAACAGTGTGTAATGAAAAGGTTAAGGTACAGAAAATTACTGTAACTCAAAATCAATGTATTTTTACTAACAATGTATTTTTACTAAAATTCACATTTCTCTCCAAAATTGAGCAGTCCTCATGTCACCATGTGCGTCATTTGCAACACCCAATACACAATTACAATAGAAGCTCGACGTAGAACTCATCAAATGTAAGACATTGCTCTACACTTTCTTTGGAAGTTTTACTGTAGTTGCTTTAAGCGTTCTTGCCTGCCTCGTTAACACCATTGTACTTTGCGCGCTATGACTTTTCCAGTTCTTCGCACATTATGTTTATTTATGCAGTGATTTAAAATCAGAAATAATTTGGGCCCATTTTTCCGTAAAAGAAGCACAAATTATTGAAACTCTTGGTTCTTCATTTTTCTGTGCCTGATGTTCACTAGGAGATTCGTCGAGAGCATCTGTGCGTTGGCTTTCAGGTGCTGTAGTGTAAGCATTTTCAGTTTCCACATGGTCCGTGACAAGAAAATGAGATGCGGCTTTCACCACAGAAAAATTATGTTCGGTAAGCACAAGAGGATCATTCTTTAATTCCGTTAAATACGATACCGATTGCTGTTACTTTGAAATAAGGAGTGCTCAGCAGATGACGTGGTAGTCAGCTTGCATCAGCCGGCGACGCTAAAAGTCTTTGAGCGAAGGAGTTGGATTAACAAGAATAAGGCAAAGTAATACAGTGACTGTAAACGCACATCATGAACGGCAGTTGCGTGTAAAACAGAATAACCAGATATCGTAATTGTTATTCCATAAGTGCTGAGAAGTATGTTGAATGTTTAAAAAGTTATAACGCGTCAGGAAATACACATCGTTGTCTAACGCATACTGAACTGGTGGCTATGACTTCACTGAGCAAGTGTTGAGTGTCTAGCCGTGTTATTAGTACTCAAAAAGTGGACGTTTCTAGAAATATGAACCACAAAAATGGTTCAAATGGCTCTGAGCACTATGTGGACTTAACATCTATGGTCATCAGTCCCCTAGAACTTAGAACTACTTAAACGTAACTAACCTAAGGACCTCACACACATCCATGCCCAAGGCAGGATTCTAACCTGCAACCGTAGCTGTCGCGCGGTTCCAGATTGTAGCGGCTAGAACCACTCGGCCACCCCGGCCGGCAATATGAACCACAGCTAAGTGATTATTCATCTTGCCCCGCTCATCAGGTGGCACACGTGTTCCCTGACTACACACTACGAAAAAAAAAGTCGCACCATGATATAATGTACATGTACAAAGAAACAACTGATTACAATTTTAGAAATACTAGATTATCTACTCAAGAGAAAGAGTTTCACAAATTGAGCCAGTCAGTAACGCATTGGTACCTCCGGCCCTTATGATTCAAGCAGTTTTTCGGTTGTTGTTGGATGTCCTCTTTAGAGATATCATGCCAAATTCTGCCCAGTTGGCGCATTGGATCATCAGTAGCACTGCCCATAATGGTTCAAACGTACTCAATGACGGAGAGATCCGGCGACCTTGCTGGCCAAGATAGGGTTTCCCAAACACGAAGACAAGCAGTAGAAACTCTCGTCATGTGCGGGCGGACATTATCTTGCTGAAATGTAAATCCAGGATGGCTTTCCATGAAGGGCAACAAAACGGGGCGTAGAATATCGTCGACGTACCTCTGCGTTGTATGAGTACCACGTATGACAACCAAAGGGGTCCTGCTATGAAATGAAGTGGTATCCCAGACTATCGGTTCCCGTTGTCCGGACATAGGGCAGCCGACAGTCATTTTGGTATCCCACCGCTGTCCGAGGCGCCTCCAGGAACGTCTTCGCCCTGGAATCTCATTGACTGGAATCGATTATCTTTAGTGATGACTCCGCTTCTAACTGAGCCCCGATGACCAGGGAAGACGTGTGTGGAGACGGTTCGGGCAGCGGCGGGATACCAAACTGACTGTCGCCCGCTATACGGTTCGACAGCCGGGGGTGATGGTCTGGAGAGCCATTTCATTTCAAAGCAGCAACCCTTTTGTTGTCATTGACGGCACCCTTACAGCACAGCGGGAAATCGACGATATTCTACGTCGTGTTGCCCTTCATGGGAAGTCATCCTGAGCTTACGTTTCAGCAAGATAATGTCCACCCACATGGCGAGAGTTTTCACTGCTTGTCTTCGTGCTCGCTAAACCCTACCTTGGCCTGCAATGTCACCTGTAGCTCCCCAACTGAGAAAGTTTGGAGCATTATGGGCAGAGCCCTCCAATAAGCTCTGGATTTTGACCATCTACGCCGCCAATTGGGCAGAAGGACAGGACACCCAACAACTTTGTCAATCAATGCCAAGCTGAATAATTGCTTGAATAAGGGCCAGAGGTGGACCAACGCGTTGTTGAGTTACTCAGTTTATGGAGCATTTTCTCTTAAATAAATCGTCGAATTTTCCTGAAATTTTAATCATTTCTTTGTACATGCACATCCCGTCAACCGATTTCCACCCCATTCGTATAATTCCTTGGTCGTATGTCTTACTGTATCTTAGAGTGTACACTAAACCCGTGCCGTAGGTATTACTTTTCTTCACGAATGTCCTCATGAATGTTTCCACGTATTGGTGAATGACTGGATCTTTACAGAACAAGTCGACTTGTGCTATTTCTGTGCCTTTCCTCGTGAGGGTAAATTCAGTTACAGGACTTCATGTAGCTTTTACTGTATCTACAGCTAAAAGCACATCGTTGAGTTTTTATCAATAAGGGAACAGTCCCCCTTCTTGTTTTCTGCATCAGTCATCTTTCGGTCGTGCTTGCTCCTCTCCTCGACTTCCTTTGGCTCCGTGTATATTAGTAGTTATCTAGCATAGGCAACAATGTCGATAAGAATCGGGAAGGTACACGGGCGGAAGTGGCTACAGAATGCACGCCTCGCTACCAGTGCGCCGGGCAGACGTGGAAAGTGTTGTTAACAAGACGGCTACAGCTGCCCCGCGTGAATGAAATCCTTGTGCACCGAACAGCATTCCGGAGACGGCAGATAACGTAACACGAGCCGGGACTCGTCTCGCCGCGCAGCGATCTTGTTCGACATCCGCCGCGGAACGTGGAAATTGGTGTACTTCTCGGTGACAGATAGGCGACCGATAAGCCTATCAGTGCGTACGTGGGAGATCGTGCTAGCGTGTCCATAGGCAGAGGGAATGCTTGAGTCGCCGCATAGCCAGTATATGACGGCGTTGCTTCGGCCATGCCCACATTAAAACTGTTAGAATCGAAACACACAGCATTAGTAACTTACGTAGAGGTGAAGAGGGGTCCTGAAATTTCCATCGGCATCTAGGTTATTCATAACCGCTAACCGTTTTGAGTCCCAACAATACGGAAAAATTCAAAAATGTTCAAATGTGTGTGAATTCCTAAGGAACCAAACTGCTTAGGTCATCGGTCCCTAGACTTAAACACTACTTAAACTAACTTATGCTAACAACAACACACACACACCCATGCCCGAGGGTGGACTCGAAACTCCAGCAGGAGGGGCTGCGCAGTCCGTTACATGACGTCTCAAACCGCACGACCACTCCGCGTAGCTGGAAAAGTTAATTAAATTTTTTTTTCGCAATTTAAGCAACGAATAAAAGAAGAGACTGACAAAAAGTGAACAATCAATTATTTTAAGGAGGTGGTTTCACTTTGGAATGTAATTTTAAACCTTTTTACAAATGTAACGTTTATTATCATAGTAAGCAACGAATATAAGCAAGAAATTGGCAAAAAGTAAACAATCGATTGTTTTACTGTTATCGTTACACATTGGTTCCAGTGGGACATACAGTTTTCAGCCACCCATCGTTTTATGAGATATATTTGAAAGCAATTTCGCAGTTTTCCTAGGCATAGTTCCACATCTCGAAACTTCCGTGAACTGATAATGCCTAAAACAAATTATATTCTAAATAACAAGAAAGAAAGGTCTAAAATTAAGTAAATTTATATCAGAAGAGCACAGGACCTACTGCTCCAGTGATTTCATTTCGAAACCACTCATTTACATTACAGTAACTTTAAATACACTTACTTTCACTTTCAATGATATCTTGAATATGATCATATTGTGACGAGACGGAACTACCATCGTTTGTGGCACCACTGTCTGTGGACGATACCACAGATCACTATGAAAGCAAAGATGTTACACTCTGCTACAGTTAACTAGAACAGTCTCCGCGCGGACTGCTGCTATGAACGCTCTGGGTATCTGCTATAATGCCCTGCATTCGTAGAGGTACCAATGGCGTCGGTGGTTTTATGCGAAAGGCACTGGTACTTAAATAATATCTATATTAACTGGTGCTTACAGGTAGAAACCACTGGTACTCACTAGGGTGACACATCGAAGATGGCCGAGTGGGAGGAAGCCTCCCAGTCTTTCCTGTACGTTATTTAGGACGGAAACTGGGAATTTAAAACAAGAAAATCGGAGAGAGATTTGTATCCATTTCCCCCTGAATAACCGATGGAAGTTCTGTAGTGTTGAGCACACTGGAATAGCATTCGGGAGGACGGCGGTTCAAATCCGCGTCCGGCCGTCCAAATTTAGATTTTCATTGGTTTCCCAAAATCGCTTAAGGCAATAGTTTTTTTAAAGACTCGGTCATCTTGATTTCCCATTCTTTCTCCATTCCACGCTCATCCTCTGTCTCCAGTGACCTTACCGTAGACTGGACGTGAAATTTCTGTTTTCTTTCTTTCCTTTTGAATATGACTTCCTTGTATTAATTACTATGCCTTGTTGTCGCTCGATGGAGTACTTCTGAAGAAGAGTTAAAGCCTGCATGCCCATGTGTTCAAACCGCTGCCCTTCATATTCCATCTCTGTTCATATTAAAATAACGAATTAATTTTTCCACAGTCTGTCTCTACCGTCCGCGCTATATGCGGGACGTTAAGAACTAAACTTGTTATCTTCTTTACTCAGCGAAGTGAGAGGAGCATGTATGTGTGTCTTGTGGATTGTTATTGGTGATAAATGATTATGTAGTGTGGGATTGCCATTGTGTTGTTACGGTTATTAAGTGAAATCAAACGAAGAATGAGAGGATAAACACCGTAGCTGGGAAGAGTCAGCGAACGTTTTATTCCTAACAGACGTTGTTCCCCATGATGTTATCTATCACCCTAGACATCTGAAGCAAAGACTTTGAATACTCGATGTTTGAAAGACCTTGCATGAAGAATCTAAAGTAGATAGATCACGAGTTGGCGAACAACTTTTGTTATAAACAAAATGTTCGCTGGTATTTCCGAGCGATACTAGGCGTCTTTTACATTTGCTTACTTTCCTACAGATACGCACGGTGTAATGGGTACAGTTGCAGATATTTTTATATGTGGTACCTTAATATATACACACATCAGTGGGTTGGTTATTTTTTTCTCTGCGTTCAACAGTCTTTCCATAAACACATCGCCGGCCGGGATGGCCGAGCGGTTCTAGGCGCTACAGTCTGGAACCGCGCGACCGCTACGGTCACAGGTTCAAATCCTGCCTCGGGCATGGATGTGTGTGATGTCCTTAGGTTAGTTAGGTTTAAGTAGTTCTAAGTTCTAGGGGACTGATGACCTTAGACGTTAAGTTCCATAGTGCTCAGAGCCATTTGAACCACTTTTGAACCATAAACACATGACGTAATTTACTATCTTTGTTTTCTGCGTGGTCGTAGTTGCTCCACTAAGTGGACTACGGCTGTGAGCATAGACTAACCGTTTTGTGTACATGCATCACACTTCAAAACCTGAACTGCTGCCCACGGGAAAGTAAGCATTAATGAATTCCTCTTTCCACTCTTACTTCGTAGTACTAACCAACCTAAAAACATACTGCTACTAATAGCGATAATTACACTCCTGGAAATTGAAATAAGAACACCGTGAATTCATTGTCCCAGGAAGGGGAAACTTTATTGACACATTCCTGGGATCAGATACATCACATGATCACACTGACAGAACCACAGGCACATAGACACAGGCAACAGAGCATGCACAATGTCGCCACTAGTACAGTGTATATCCACCTTTCGCAGCAATGCAGGCTGCTATTCTCCCATGGAGACGATCGTAGAGATGCTGGATGTAGTCCTGTGGAACGGCTTGCCATGCCATTTCCACCTGGCGCCTCAGTTGGACCAGCGTTCGTGCTGGACGTGCAGACCGCGTGAGACGACGCTTCATCCAGTCCCAAACATGCTCAATGGGGGACAGATCCGGAGATCTTGCTGGCCAGGGTAGTTGACTTACACCTTCTAGAGCACGTTGGGTGGCACGGGATACATGCGGACGTGCATTGTCCTGTTGGAACAGCAATTTCCCTTGCCGGTCTAGGAATGGTAGAACGATGGGTTCGGTGACGGTTTGGATGTACCGTGCACTATTCAGTGTCCCCTCGACGATCACCAGTGGTGTACGGCCAGTGTAGGAGATCGCTCCCCACACCATGATGCCGGGTGTTGGCCCTGTGTGCCTCGGTCGTATGCAGTCCTGATTGTGGCGCTCACCTGCACGGCGCCAAACACGCATACGACCATCATTGGCACCAAGGCAGAAGCGACTCTCATCGCTGAAGACGACACGTCTCCATTCGTCCCTCCATTCACGCCTGTCGCGACACCACTGGAGGCGGGCTGCACGATGTTGGGGCGTGGGCGGAAGACGGCCTAACGGTGTGCGGGACCGTAGCCCAGCTTCATGGAGACGGTTGCGAATGGTCCTCGCCGATACCCCAGGAGCAACAGTGTCCCTAATTTGCTGGGAAGTGGCGGTGCGGTCCCCTACGGCACTGCGTAGGATCCTACGGTCTTGGCGTGCATCCGTGCGTCGATGCGGTCCGGTCCCAGGTCGACGGGCACGTGCACCTTCCGCCGACCACTGGCGACAACATCGATGTACTGTGGAGACCTCACGCCCCACGTGTTGAGCAATTCGGCGGTACGTCCACCCGGCCTCCCGCATGCCCACTATACGCCCTCGCTCAAAGTCCGTCAACTGCACATACGGTTCACGTCCACGCTGTCGCGGCATGCTACCAGTGTTAAAGACTGCGATGGAGCTCCGTATGCCACGGCAAACTGGCTGACACTGACGGCGGCGGTGCACAAATGCTGCGCAGCTAGCGCCATTCGACGGCCAACACCGCGGTTCCTGGTGTGTCCGCTGTGCCGTGCGTGTGATCATTGCTTGTATAGCCCTCTCGCAGTGTCCGGAGCAAGTATGGTGGGTCTGACACACCGGTGTCAATGTGTTCTTTTTTCCATTTCCAGGAGTGTATTAGTCTGCAAACTAGGTAAATACTGATATATTGTTGTTCATTGGCAAACTGAGGAGCTACTTGATTGAGGAGTAGCGGCTCCGGTCTCGTAAACTGACTAAACGGCCGGAGAGCGGTGTGCCTCCATACTCGCATTCCAGGATACCTGTAGGCTGAGGATGACACGGCAGCCCGTGAGAACCGTTGGGCCTTCATGCCCTGTTCGGGCGGAGTTTAGTTTTTATTGCTGTTCACTACACTATCCTCAGTCATCAACAGAAATATCTGCACCCACGTCCGTTACAACCTATGCGAGGTCTGTTCAAAAACTTCCGGAACATTCGTAAATTCGTGCCAATGCTGTGTTGGAGGAAATGAGGTTGCCATTCCTGGCAGGCCTGTGTTTAATGTGTAGCTGCTGGACGTTTCATTGTTGTGCGTCTGTTAGTTACTGTTCAGTGCTGTATTGTGTAGAACAGTTTGCGATTTTCGAGCACACAGAGTTAGAGGGGCAACGCGTCTACATTAAATTTTCCTTGAAACTCGAGAGAACCTCCAGAGAGACACACTAAATGAAGCAGGAAGCGTACTGTGATGAGTGCTTAAGCTACACACGGTGTTACGAATGGTTCACACGGTTTAAAAACGTCCGGACGGAAGTTAAAGATGACCTTCGTTCAGGGAGCCCTTCGACATCTCCCGACGACGCTCAAGTCGCGAAAGTCAACGAAACTGTGCGTTCCAACCCGAGATATTGCAGAAGAATGAAACATTTCATTTGGATCACGTCATGAAATCCTGACACAGCATCTTGGAATGCGTCGTGGTGCCGCCAAATTCATTCCACGGCACATGAGTCAAGACCAGAAAGTCTTACCCTCATAACTAGTGATGAGACTTTTTTTTGTTTCCAAAGAAGAAAACCCCCTTGAAAGGCCGAAGATTTGCAACGATAGACGAGACAAAAGAAATTTCGCAGACGCCACTTCGCGCAATCCAGCAAGAGGTGTACCAAGACTGCTTCCGGAAGTGGAAACTCCGTTGGGAGCGGTGTATCAAATGTGGAGGAGACTATTTCGAAGGAGACCGTGCGCAATAAGTGAGGCGTAAGCGTACAAAAATGTTATGGACAAAGTTCCGGAATGTTTTCAAGAGACCTCATATATGTTTGATGAGTGTGTGTGTGTGTGTGTGTGTGTGTGTGCGAGAGAGAGAGAGAGAGGGAGAGAGAGAGAGAGAGAGAGAGAGAGAGAGAGAGAGAGAGAGAGATCGAGGGGGGGATGGGGCGAGGAGGGGGGACAGCCCTTTTTGTTCCGTGAGATAAAATTGGGGGGATAATTCTCCGTATCTAGCAAGACTGGCTGGAAATTGAGTTCGTCTCGAACAACATGTCTTAATAGCGCCAACAGGCTCCTGATGGCGCGGAAGGTAACGAGCGACCATACGGCTGGTTGCGACGCAGTGGGGTGCCGCTTGGTGCTGGGCGGTTTTCGGCACGCTGCGCTGTGCTATGCTAACGAACCGCCTCGCTTCCTGGCCCCCGCCTCTCCCTGCCTCTTTCCCACCACCTCTTTACCCTAATGGGCGTAGCCCTGCTGCACGCCGAATGAAGACGCCATCCTCTCGCGTACCTTATTAATTGAGCGCCGTGTAATCTATTACACTCAGTTGCGAGGTTC
The DNA here is from genome assembly GCF_021461385.2 of Schistocerca piceifrons. Taxonomy (NCBI): domain Eukaryota; kingdom Metazoa; phylum Arthropoda; class Insecta; order Orthoptera; family Acrididae; genus Schistocerca; species Schistocerca piceifrons. Next base: position 1,052,446,837 of record NC_060139.1, read on the forward strand.
CCAGAATATCTGTACCGATCCTAACGAGGGCCTCGGCTAAATTGAATACATCGCTGGCATTCGTACGACCAGAGAGCGGCGTGGACGCAACTGAGTTAAGTTATTGGTACTCTCGCTGCCCGGGCGCGCATGTTAGCGGCAGTTCCGGTGAAACCGTATGTAAAGTTCCGTCCAGATTACGACTTTAAATCCATTTCATTTTTGACCCCTAATATCACAGCAGGAATGTAATGAATAAACTGTGCGGTTTTATCCCTCTTGCAGTGTCTTTCATGCTAATATGCCGAATTCTGTCATTTCTTTGACGAAGTTATCTGCCTTACACTTTCCAGTTTACCTCGTTTATTCGCCACAACGCCCTGTAGGTACTGGAACTGTGTGTCAGTTCGTATTATTAACGGGGATGCGACTTTAACCTTTACTTGGAACCTTCTCGGCGGCTGATCAAATTTTTCCATTATATTTTAAACTCGTCCTTTTTACATTCGAGGCATTCCTCGCACTTAAATTGCTCCTCAGCAATCGTGACTTTTAGGACACGTTTTCTAATTAGCATACCAAAGCTCCGGAGAGCAAACATGAGGCAGCATTAAGCCGGTTCATTTAGGGTCATCTAAGGTAGTTAACTGAAACCCGAGAAAAGGCAAGTAAAACTACTTTTATGCGAAAAAACACTTTATGTTGGAACGTGATTTCAAGTTTCGTGGAAATGAGTTTGCTAGCTTATGAAGCAAATGACTACGGAATAAAATTCTATATACGGCAATGTAGAATCACCATTGCAATAGACAATATTTGTGCTTAGTACAAACCATTAATTGAAGTTATCCATCACTTCCGACTTTGTAATGCTGAAGTAACATTACAGGTTGTTCAATATTCTACAACTGCAGTCAATACCGTTTGTAGCGAAATCGCTTTTAACAAAGTATTGGGTCTAGCAGAGATATCAAACGACCCCTTCTAAACCATATGAAACGCTATATTTAAAAAAACCGCTCAGTACGAATCGCTTATTGCGACTTAACGTATAAAACGACGTATTTTTTTTATTTCATTTTCGGAGAAATGCTTCGGCTGTAACGTGCAATGTTCGATTTGTTTGTTGCGTATTTGGGGATCACTAAAAACAATGTAATGCTTATTTTCAAACTCTTGTTTTATGCAGATTGTTGGCTGTAAGCCAGGCGTTAAAACGAATGTTTAGCCAAAAGCACAAATGCGTACGCACATCTTAAATGCAAAAAAGCGAACAAAAATAACTGATTAACTCAAGGAGGGCACTATACTGTAATATGCATTACTGTACATTTTAATGTTAAAGCAACTGGTTAAAAAAGTAAACAACACCGTCGTTGCTGTGATTGTAGAAAACTAGAAAGTAAATTCCAATACGTGTAATTTTTTGAAATTGCTGAAGTGGAATAATAGTGTATTCGTTGTTTATGATTTGTGGTTGTGTGTGTTAGATATTTTCGATGTGTTAGGTAGACCACAGCACATTTGCACAAGATTTTAAAGAGAAACATATGAGGATGTGGAGGCCTTGGTGTAATTATGAATAGAATACAGCCTTTTCATTTTACTACCGTTGATCAGTGGTTTGTAATACAGTAAATGGAACGAAATTGTGTTATTCGTGACAGTTGTACTAGACAGCTCTTAAATTAAGTTTTAAACATGCTCAACATTTTATTTCATTCATTATCTACCTCCGTGTTCAGTATTATTGAACGATTTACATTGTTGCTATTTGTTAATTCGCTTATTAAAGGTTTTTACGTTTTTCTGGCTTTTTATTGCTTTACATACTGCATAAACATAAGAAAATGTTCTTTTCAGTTTCTCCCCACAAATACTGTCCTGTAAATACCGTTGTCGCATTGTTTCTGCTAAATTTTGAAGTGTTAAATGTATGCCAGCCTAAAATTTAAAGATACGAAATTTTTATAAAGGAAAAAAAAGCAAAAACGGGGTTTCAGCGACTATCGGCTGTAACTATCATATACCGATGGTCCCTTGGACGTCGTTATAACCAGTTTCGACTGTGTTATCTTTTGGAATGGGAGACGTTCTTAAGAAAGGCGATGGACACTGCAGAGATATTCCCAAAACTTGGAGAGGCTCCGTTTCGACAGGAGTTGAGCAATATTTCTCTAACTCCAGTTTGTTTCTTGCACGATGATCACGAGAGGAAAATCAGAGAAATGCGGATTAGTCTCAGAGGTACCAACAATTTTTCCTTCCCCGGTACTGAGACAGGACGAAGGGTCAATTGTTTCTGCATAGCATATACCCATCACCAAACACAATATGGCTACTGGCGGTAAGGAGATGTATCTGCAGAAATGGACATCGGATGATGCCTTATGCTAATACATAGCCTACTCAGTTTCAATAGCAACAAAAAATCGTCGACTTAAGAGTCCCAGTCTGGCAGACCGATAACTATCAAATGCCGCAAACCAGTACGATAACACCATGACACACAGCATTGGCGCGAAGTCTAGTGATTAGGAACTTCACGAGCCTGTCTAGTCTTCCTTCGCCGGGCAATGAAAGCGATGGGAGTTTCCTTCACATGACGTTAAGTAACATTTCATTAGTCGTATCTAGAGAACCTCAAGAAGTGTGGTCTCTGGAATGTGGGAAGGTATGAAAAACATACCTTATATTCACGTGGAATACAAAGAAATGACTTAACGTAACGGAATATCAATTACAAACTGAAAAGAAAAACATTAATTTAAGATTATGTGTGAAGATATCGTTCAATTAAGTAGGAGTTCTCCAACAGAAAGTTCTTTATTTCAGTCCGAAACTTCACATGGTCCACAAGACAATTAACATTCTCTGTTGAGTTGTTCAGTACATGACGGGCAATTAAGGACAAAACTCTCTCTTTTCATAGTAGCTAAATTTTAGATGACGGCGAAAAACGTGCCACGTTATAATAAATGCATAGATATGATTGAGGCCTTATTGTATGTATCAGTTGGGCTCTAACTAAAACGAAGCAAATGATAAAAAAAAAAAAGTAGATTAGCTGGCAATTCACTCCGTTTAGCAGGTTGAATTTTTGAAAAGGAAAGTTTTGTTGCGGTAAAAGGAAAATAACCAGTTTTGTTGCCAAAGACCAAGAATAATGATAGTTTTGTTAGTAAATAAAAGAATCATTTTTTAATCTCCAAGTAACATAAATCTGCAATAACGATCATATATAAGACAGTTAACATTAATCCTTTCACGTCTGAATTTTTTCTGGAGGGAGGAAAATTTTTATTTATGTATTAATGCTCTTAGCTGATTTTTTAATAACTTTAAATGCAAGATTTATATAAAAATGAGTATACGTTTTCAAATCCTACTTTTTACACTAGACTTCATTTATGGACTAAAGTAACTAATTACAAAATATTATCTATTGTAATAAACAGTAAAATGCTCATTCAACAATTACCATCATGCAGAATAATAATAACAATAATGAATTATACAGTGAAATATAGCGAACCAATCACATCCGTGTATTCTAGCGGTCACGAGCTGTTGCGCACTGCTACATTGAGTTGTTGATATTTTCATAGTGATGCCTAGCTGTTGGCAGCACTTACGCGTAATGAAAAGGTCGAACATTCACGAATGTGTACGTAAGATTTCCATTCGGGAAAAGTAATTCTGTTGCAGATAAGACACAGCAACAGTTAATGTATACAGTTATAGCCAGACGGTCTGAAAGGGTTAAATCACAAGATCATTAAATTCATCATAATTATATTGGTTGACTTGTCCTACAGTGTAACTGTCTACAGTTTCCAAATCATCAGTGACGCTTCTGTAGTATTCTAGCGCATCACTGTTTCTCCAGTCAACCCCAAAATGTTTTTTCACTGAGTTGTTTACAACGGTGAGCTTTTGTTTCTTGACAGGCACCTTGTTTCAGAACAGATTTAGGTACACCAGTATCACTTTTGTAGTGAACTTCACCTTCAAGTAGGACTTTAATATTCTTGTACTTGGCAAAAATAAAGCTCTTGGCTTGAGAGGATCCGAAACGCCAAGATGCTGGAAAATCTACATATTTTTGTACAGATGATATCCAATCGAAAACAAATATTTAATTTCCTCGTTTTTTTCACTTCACCAAATTGATTGAAAATGTTGATGTGTACATTGGGGGTAATTATCGTTTCAGTTTTTCTTATCACTTTTTTTCATCCTTCCAAAAACCCTGCCCTGCGGGAGGAAGAAGTGAGCTACAACAGGATACATGATCGCAACTTCATTAATCGTGCGAGGAGCAAATTCTTTGAACCATTTCCCAAACATACCTGTGAACATAGTGTTTGTTTTGTCCTTGGCACCCATCTGAGCAATCCAAGATGATGTCTACTCAAACTAGAGCAAGGGTATTGAGACAGTCCAAGAGAGCAGAGCAGGTATTTTGAACTTTTCTTGATACGCTGTATAACGCTTAATGGAACCTTTTTATATCCTGCATCCGAAGAATGGAATAGTTGGAAGTCTTTCTACAGCGGTGATCGCTGGGAGCTCTTGGTATGGATTTTGCCTTAGGCCTGAAATATAAATTCTTAATTTGGTGAGGTAGCAATATTTAATGCATACCTCAGTCAAATAGGATGGGCAATCCCTTAGAGATTCTCGTAGACGTAAATGCCATTGTGATCCATCAGCAGGACGTACACAGTGTATAGAATAGGCTTTCGTGGAAGAATAAGTTTCAAAATGGTTCAAATGGCTCTGAGCACTATGGGACTCAACTGCTGAGGTCATTAGTCCCCTAGAACTTAGAACTAGTTAAACCTAACTAACCTAAGGGCATCACAAACATCCATGCCCGAGGCAGGATTCGAACCTGCGACCGTAGCGGTCTTGCGGTTCCAGACTGCAGCGCCTTTAACCGCACGGCCACTTCGGCCGGCTGAATAAGTTTCGTAACAGCTTGTACCACCAGTAAGGCGAGCTGGAACGTAATATTCTATGAGTCTGAATGCTATACATTTTAACTAATAAGGAATGAAATAAACTTACCTTGCTTGTTTCAGTTTGTTTTCCTTCCAGTTATCAACATTTCTCTTTCTACTTCTTCCATTTTGCACATCAACATTCTGCAGCGTATTTCCGATATTATAGTGAGGACAGACGTGATTGAATTACTTAAAAGTAGGATGATGATCTGTCACTTCCGATGATATTTAAATAATCAATAATGCGATGTAGACAGCTGATGCAATAGTAAATTGTTTAATAGTCAAGGACCCTTACCAACAGTTTATTTACCTTTGCAATGCTAAATATAACCCAAACATTATAGAATATTGAAAAGGTCAGTTTTCAATCAGATCCATAAACATACACATAAAATCAGCCTAGGTTTACTGACATGCATCATTACGTGAAAAAGAAAGATTTGTTGCATCATTTGCGTTGGAAAAGGAGAATTTCGAATCAAACATCATTTTTTGAGTTTCGTTTTACTACAGAAATAAGCAGTTCAGATCAAAATACTCATATCTTACTATATGAAGTACCAACCGAGCAACAGTCTGTGGTTAACTCAAATTTTTTTTTAAGTGGAAGAGGAGAGTTTAGTTTCACTGTCTATAATGTGTAATCTTGTATATGACTACTTTCTGTACTAATGGTACGTCCCAAATTCGTTGAAGAGGTTCTTCTTGCTGCTAGTGTTGTGTTCATGCTTTGAACTACTTTCAAAGAAAATAAATATTTGTAATGACAAAGCACATTAATGAATACACGTATTGTCAAACAGATGTCAAAATAGTATGTTTTTTGAAGACAGTCTCTGTAAAACACGAGATATAATTGACGGGTCCACGGGGAAAAGGGGGTAAGTCAGTCCTTCTTAATTTTTCAGGAAAGAAGATTTTTAACACCAAACCTTCTGTACCAAATGCAATTTTTAGCCAATCTCTTGAAATTTATGTTTACTGTAGCCTTACTTATAGTCGTTAGATACCTCTACAAGGTTTTTGTGTAAACGTACTGCAACAACGTAAAGCAAATATTATATCGAATAACTTCAATTTTTTGTAGGGAAAAAGAGGGTAAGTCATTATAAAAGGGGGAATGTCAGTAAATCTCGTTAATTCGTTAACTTTGTTAAACGTAGTACAATTACAGCTAACTACCAGCATTATTTAAGATGCCATTAAAAAATGTAACAAGTGAATGTGCAAAAATTTATTAGTTACGAAAAAGCCATAAAAGTCATAAGATAGAAAATTAGAGACCGGAATTAATTATTTATAAACAGAACAAAACTTTGTAGGCCCAAACAGTTTCTTTCTAAACTATGTTCATTCATTGTTCATTCATTTCCGCTCTGGGTCTGCTCCTTAGCACATGCATTTATTGGTTTTGGCAAAACAGTGTCATCGCGATGACACAGTTTCTTGTTACACTTTTGTCCTTCTTCTAGTTTTGGCACCTGGGAAAAAAAACTGCCTAGTCTCTTCCCCGCAAAACATCTTTAACTGTTGTAGATCTGCGTACTTGTCATAAGTAATAGGTTGTGCACCTATAACAAAAATACATTCTTGCAGGTTTTTTAAAAAGTTAATGTAGGTGTAGTTGTTCGCAAAATTTAAAATAAAAACTGCTTTAATTAAATAACACAATAAAATTAAGATAAAAATAAAGATGGAACAAAAAACACTCACCCTTACATGCATAGTGAAGTAGGAAGAACGCTCCTTGAGGCTGAGGTTGTTCTGTTCGAACCGTAAGTGGCTTGTTGATAACATGGCGATCTCAATGGCCATGGAATGTACTTATGTATTCCAAGAATCAGGGATGCCCTTTTGCAGCCACTAATTCTCTTATTGGTCTAGAAGGAAGTAGACATTTCTTGAAATATGACTGATTGAGGTGTATAGGCCAGTCTCTTACAAACTCCCTGTCTACTTCGACAACATGAGAAGATGAGAGTTTTGCTCTTGCACTCTCTATTTCCTCCATCCAGTATTTTGACATTTTAATCCTTTTTTTTTTTTTTTTTGTTGACCATGTTACGATCACACTCGAGGTACGAGAGGCCACGGATGGGGAAAGTCATTTTCACATGCTCAGATCTCTTGAAATGGTGAACGATGTAATGCAGCAGGCGGAAAATAGCCTGATTCTTGTTCTTCCCCCCTCCTCCCCCCCCCCCCCCCCGCCCGCGCAAGAGTCTGAAAATACATCAAATTTTCTAACAGAGAGATCAAAAACTCTCGTCACAAAATAAAACAAAAACTAAGTGACCACGTTAGGCTACTGTTTCATCATAAACGAAGAAATATCCATCGGTTGACAATATAAGAGTATTAAACATGCACAACGTTAACAGTCTCTTGCAGTACACGTCGTTAGTTGTGATGTTAGGGATAGGTAAATCCTTCTGGAAATCCATAGTAATACTTTCACGTTTTTTGATGCCCTGATGTTTGCCTTAGAACTTCTTTTACGAATATAAAACATGTCAGATTTTAATAACTGAAGTTTTTTCACCGTTGACAGTTGATTGATCTTTTTTTCTGCACTCGCACTTTCTGAGCTATTTTCAGGGTACGATTTCAAAGCATGTTCAACAGCTCGAATTTCGGCAGAATGCCTATCACAGTAACTACAAGTACCCATTGTAGGATGCCCGAAACTGACTTTAAATTCTGTATTGAAAACAATTCTATATTTTTCATACAACACAGATTGAGTAGGGTATCATTTCTTAAATAACTCATACATCTTACTGATGTTTAGATCTGGTGGTAGATACACTTTCTTAGAGGTTTTCAAGCTGTAATGGCTTCGTTCACCTTTAAATGAACTAATGTGTTCGCGAACTGCGTCAAGTGCCTCCGATGTCACACTATGTTTCCGATTAGAGTGTTGACTCCGACCATCCTTAGGACTCACACCTTTTTTCAGATAACGTTGTGTTACTTCTAATTTTTTAGATATTCCTTGAAATGATGTATAGGTTTTCGAACAAACATGTACTTCAGTGGCAGAATTCTCCCTCTTCACTCTTACACGATATGAATAACTGTTGTCACGAAATTTAGCTTCATAGTCTGGTCGCCTAGGCCTTCTTTGCGATATACTATTTACTTTAATTAGGCCTACCAAGTAAATATTCTGCTCATTCACAGTCATTTTGTTATAATTAGATATAATATACCCACGTTCTGCGTCAGTGGTACTCTGAAAACATTTCAATTTGGAAAATTTACAATCTGGCACTAATTCATGGATGGATGATAATAGTTTTTTTCTCGCGTCGGAAAGTCGATCTGTTCTCTTCCTTTTCTTCTTTGAATGTGACAGTTGGTTGAAGGTGATAATTTCCTCATCTTCATTTTACATGTTCACTTTCACAGTTCAGTTAAAACGTAAAACAATCTAAACAATGCACACAATACACAAAGCACTCACTGAACGTCACCAACAGCACATACTCAACACCTGATAATCTTACACAATGGAACGTAAACATCAGCTGCGGTCGGTGCTGCCAGTTGACTATCCCCCTTTTTTCCTAGTTTCACACTGACTTACCTCCTTTTCCCGTGGACGCTATATTTTTAAACCGCTGTAACTTTGAGATTATCCTCCTCCTTTCCATGAAACAAAAACTGATAAACACATCTTGTTGAAAGCTTTCCTAAACTCCAATAACCTAAAATTTCATTCTTTTTTGGCTTAACCCCTTTTTCTCGTGGACCTTTCAATTAGTATAGCATGCTTGTGCATTCTGAAAATATTACTCTTGTAAGTTGAATTTTCTCAAGTAAATGATTACCTCATCATTAGTGAAAGGGAATATACAGAATAAACTAGTTTGTTTTTTTTTCATTTGTAAATCACACAAAACAGTGATCGTCATCAATACTTTCTTCTTCTTCTTGTTTTGGTTTCACAACCCTGCGTGGGTCTTTGCCTTCTTAACAGTTTCCTTGCCTTCTGCTCTCTCGCTTACTTTCCTTCACCACCCTCTGATTCCTAGGGCTCTGATGTTATCTTCCACTCGTCCACTCACCGCTTACGTGGTGTTCCTTTTAACTTTCATCCTGTCTGTTTCCATTGGAAGGCCTTGTTTGCAGTTCTTCCGCCCTACATCCTTAGAACATATCCCAGCTAATCCTTTACTTTTAAATAACCCTAGAGTATCAGGTTCTTGAATGAGAAGATCCAAATGATAATAGGTCCTTCCTCTTCAGGAACCAACATTATTTCGGATCCCCTCATAAATTTTCCACAATATTCTTCGTTCAAATACCCTAAGTTGTTGTTCGTTAGTGCTGGTTAACGTCCAACCATCGCGTCCATATGTAACCACTGGCCTTACATATACCCACTTTGAGCTGTCGGTTTACCATCCTAGATGTCAAAAGCTTTTTAATCGTAGGCTAACTCATGTTGCCACTTAAAATGCGGGCTTTTCTTTCAGTGGACATGGAATTTACTTTATTAATTTTAGTCCATAGATACTCGAAATCCTCTACATTCTGAAAATTAAAACCTGCTGTTCACAAGTCTAAATTGGGAAGAGATGTTAGAAGATATACAACTACTTGGAATACCATCTGAACACATTTCGGTTATTAAGGCAATCTTGGCAGGTCCAAGGTAATTGTGGAGTGAAATGCGGAATCAACCGATTGTTTTAACGTCAATAAAGGAGTCAGACAAGGTGATGCTCTTTCCACAGTGCTTTTCAGTTTGACCTTAGAAGCAATTATATGGATACTACAAATATCTGGACACATAGGTATAAGAACCATAGAATTTCCTGCATATGCTGGTGACGTTTCAGTTATTAGTAGACGATGTGTGTCATTGGAGAGAGTAGTGGTGGAACTGAAAGAAATCGCACAGCATAGGGGACTGGAAATTAACAAATCCAAGACCAAAATTATGAGATTCTACAGAACAGGGGAGAAAAACCTGGACTACAACAGCAATCATGCGTACTCCAAAAGTAGCAGGATCAAGTCGCGCGCTTAATTTCATGGTGAGGAATTTCAAGTTAAGTTGGTAATCTATACATACTCCTAAAAACTTAACACTCTCTGCTATCATTATCTGCGACTAGGAGTGGAGTCATCTAGTTTCGGCCCATGGTACACAGCACTAGTGACCTCAACTTACATGAGCGTGTCTATGTCATTAAAGATTGTGATACAGTTCTGGTAAATTCTCCGCTCTTTCTGGCAACCAAAGACACATCTGGAATAAAATATAAGACAAAAATCACGCACTTGCAATGTAAGACTCTTTGTTTATCACCGCCTGAATGTCGCGTACTAAAAGTTGGTTCTGATGCAACGCAATATTTTCGGCTGATACATAAAATTTCTTGAGACTACCTTTCCTTTTCCATATCAGTCTTTTTATTTACGTTTACATTATCGAATTTCATTGTGTGATTCAAGTATTCACATTATATTTCAGGTATAGAAATTATCCCCAACATTAGTAACATTTGTTAGAAGTGGGAACCACGTTTTGCTCGTAGTTAAGTTACAGGTGTTGTGGGACACAGATGCCGTGAGCTAATAACACACGGCCCGACACGAAGACGCTACGCACTTTTTCATAGACATTCTCTTTAAAAAGCATTCTCAAGCAGCTGAGGTATCACATTCGATTAAAGAGGTCCAAATACCTCGGTAGAAGTAACTTGTTTCATCTAAGAGACGATGTTTTAATTAATATTAGTTATTAATAATATTAATTATCAATTATTATTAATATGATTAATATTAATTAAAATATCGATAAAAATCGTCGGCAACTTCCGAAATATTTTGGCTTGGCGAAATCCGATTCCAGTTTTGTAATACACCAAGCAAATGCAATGATTTGATTTACTGATCAGCCACATTCAATTTGGTTTTCATTCTGACATTTTTGAGGGTGATTTTCGTTTTTGTATGTTCTTGGCCCTTCTGTCTCCATGCCAGCTCGGTTCAATCAACATTTTTTTTTCTCGAACAACCCTTTCGGAGGGTACGATAAATCAGTATCGTTTCTGCTTCTTTGTTTTCATCTGTAGTTTGGACCCACACTGCTTTCATTCTCCAAAGATGTTGTTCTCTCTCTTATTGTGTCAACTTTCTTCCAGTTGCTGATTTTTTAGTGTCCTGAAAGCCTACCTTTCCTACAGCTTTTTTAAAAGGTTTTATTTTTCCTTTTGCGTCCAAGTCAATTCCTACAGTTTCGCTATATCTTCCTTCTTCTCTCAGCCATGTGATCCTGAATTTGTAATAGTTTGTGAGCCAAAGAGGCCTTCAGTTATTCTGTCATTATTCATCTTTCAAATGTGTCCATACAATTTTAATACAATTTTTCTCATTAGATCTGTTAGCTTTCCAATTTTCAGATACGGTTCTGCATCAGATCTTAATCAGTATTCTATTACTTCTGCTTTTGGGTTCTAGCATTTTTGTAAACATTCTTCATTGAATGTTTTTGAATATTTCAAGCTTTCTCCTCGTCGGCAGTTTAGGTATTTCTACGGCTTAGATTGTTTTTGGTTTTACCACTGTTTTATAATGTCTCAGTTTTGCGTTCCAGGTTAAAGATTTTTCGGTATACATCTTTGTTGTAATTTGAAAGGTCCTCTCCATATTATGTTTCCTAATCTCTATTGCTGTTTTTAGCTTCATGTTGTTTGATATACAGACCCGATGAGAATTATAACAATCGACTGTAGATATTGCGCCGTTATTTATTGCAGATTTTGAGCTGCATGACTGATTTTCGTTACGAACTGTACTTTTTAAATGATATTTGCAATCCTACTTTCGCTGCTTGATGTTGTAGTTCTGCGATTTATTCTTGCGCATTTTCAAGTGAGTCTGTAATAAGTGCTAATTCATCTACAAATGCTAGTCTGTATATAGTGATCTTGTTTAAATTTATGCCTAGTTGTACACCTGTAGTATTTATGGCCTTCCTCCATACTCTAACGGTTAAGCCCAGTCTCTGTCATGAGCTACCACCTGTACCCATAGCTAACGACGCCAATACCATCGTAGTACAGATCCAGCTGCTTGGTAACAGAACTTTATATCCAGTTAGAGACTGTTGACTCTGATGTGAAACTACTGTTCTAGAATGACGAACTGCTAAATGTTATAATTGCCAGTGACGCTATCACATATATATCTTCTGTGTGGACACTAAATGGTTCCCAAGTTAAAGATTTACCAAGTTCAAGATTTAAATAATTTACTAATAATCTGTGTGTGTGTGTGTGTGTGTGTGTGTGTGTGTGTGTGTGTGGATGTTGTAGAATCTGCTCGACCTCCTCTGAAGTACAGGGCGTTTGTAAATTATGTATAAAAAAGTAACCTTCAATTGTGAAAGGGTAAATAACTTAAAAAATGTTTGATAAAACAACGAATGCAGTAGTTTTTCAAGTTTTATTCCTGCCTAACACTGTTAGTTCCCGACTTTCGCGCTAGGTGATAGTGCAGCGGCTTTCCGCGAAGACTGCTGGCGGAACGGCGTGACGTCATTAGGAATACTGGAAAAGAGAAGCGACAAGAGAGAACACTACAAGTGCGCTGTTAATGCAAGCAAATTGCTCTCCTGAAATAAATAGAATTCAGCCACGTGTTAGCTATTCTTGTTGCTGGCTGTTTTGTAACACTATGAGCAAAAGTAGAAATCATTATGCTATTGCTGAATGCAAAAATGCTTCCCATAAAACTGCGGATGTCGTTTATCATCGATTTCCGAAAGATAGAGAACTACATCGCAAATGAGTATCACGCTCATAAAGAGCTGACCCTGATGATGTGAATAATGCAAGGATTTGAGGAAAGTGACAGATTAAAATTTGAAATACAACTGCTGAGGAAGGAAAACTACACTCTGAAAAGAAGTAACAAGGTCCTGAAGCCAAGCGATCGAAGTATGTGGTGGAAGGAAACAGATATGTTTCTTCTGCAATAAAACAAAAATTAGAGATTATGTAAATAGCATTTTGTTTCGTTGTTTCACTTTTATGTAAATAGCATTTTGTCTCGTTGTTTCACACCAGGCCACTTTCGAACTTGTCATAAATAAAGCGAGAGAAGTGGGGCCCAAAAGATATTATTAATGCTCTCATCTTAAAGCTTTCTCACTCAAAACTTGTACCTACTTGCGGCAAAAGATCTATCATTTTCCCTGCCGGTTAACACTTCAGTAATGGGCCAAACAATTCAAGTGCAGACCTGGAATTCTAAAAGAAGTGCTGGACCTGATGAATGCTTAGATAGAACACACTAAAATGCTTGCTTGAGGTTTGTTCTAACATAAATTGTGAAGAAATAGCAATGCCTACGCCATTCCAGAAGGGTTTCATAATTTCAGTGAACTCTCCCTTTGGAATATGGGAGCTTCGCAAGTCTTGACTTCCTGGCTAATCCAAGACTCTTGGGAGAATTTCATTACCCAAAATTTTTTGTCTAGATGCATTTTACAACAGCCCAGAATTTTCGAAACGAAAAGTAGAATACACCTTCTAATATTGACTGTAAATCCTGAAGATATCCCCTTGTTGGCAAATACATCCGTTATAGAGAGTACTAGTGAGGTGTTGACACATGCTTCGCTAACAGAACACACTGAATAGGACTTTATAAAGATAATAAAACCGTGTTGTTTATTATCGTAATTAGGAATATGACAACTGATTTGAACTGAACTAATTCCAGGGAACAAAAACTAGATCTATTGCAGTTTTCTAGTGATAAAGCAGCAGTCAGTGGTGGCTGCGAATCCCAAGATGCACTGAAATATGTTGCGGGTTACACAGCATTCAAATGCAGTTCCTTGGATTCAGTGCCAGAAAAACTTCTTCCGGATTCAGATTACATCACCCGTAATAACTAGAGCTGTTAAATCTCCAGACGTGGGCTCACTACTCCTTCAATTGACTGGTTCATTAAAATAAAGGAGTCTGAATTAATATTTTGCCGTTTTCATGGGCGACATGTGACGGAGTGATGCAAAAGTTAATGTCTACGTTAAGTGCAAAGTTTGCCGAAGTGCATCACAAGTTGGAGTCTCCCCTTGTAAGGAGAATAGACCTTCATTAAAATAAGGCGTCAGAACTCAAAGGCTAAAACAGAAAAAAACTGGCTGCGAAGAATAATCTTCAGAGGATTGCGTCGTTATCGGCCTGAGTTACAGTGAGTGTTTGTGAACGCTGCAACATGATCTAGGTCTGAATGTTAAAGTCGTTGAAGGTGGCTATTGTGATAACATACAAGTGTTAATGTCTTATAATTTTAGATGGTAGCGGTGCTTAATAATGTGTGTCAGCACATAACGACACAGCTCATTAAGCTGGTGTTAAGACCTCGCGGCAGACGTGTTCCCGATGGCGTAACACGCGTTAGCCAAAAGCAACGTGGCCCCGCGGAATGGCTTGGCTCTGAGCACTAAGGGACTCAACATCTGAGGTCATCAGTCCCCTAGAACTTACAACTACTTAAACCTAACTAACCTAAGGACATCACACACATCCATGACCGAGGCAGGATTCGAACCTGCGACCGTAGCGGTCGCGCGGTTCCAGACTGAAGCGCCTAGAACCGCTCGGCCAGAGCGACCTGCCGCGGAATGGCCTACCTGACTGTCTAGTTGCCTTGGGTGGTATGCGGGAATGAGTTACTTCAACAGAAATCATGGAGACGAACAGTATAACAGTGAAGAGTGTGCACAGCGTTGTTTATGGTTTCATGATCCAAATCCGCTGCTACTGTTCAGAGACAATTCAGGGCAAAGTATCGCAAGCCAGCACATCAAAGACAAACTGTTACTGATTGCTACAATCGTTTCACCGAAACTGGCTGTGTGTCACGTAGGACGCCGTGTCACTGTAGGCCGGCAGTTCATGACGCAGCACTTGAACCAGTTCGGCAGTTTTACAATCGAAGTCCGGGCGAGTGAACGAGACGTGCACGCTTGGAATTGCATATGCCTAGTGTTACAATGTGGAAGGTATTACGGAAACGCCTGTCATTCAAGCCCTACAAGCCCTACAAATTGGCTTTAGGAGAAAGTGACAAAGAATAATGAGCTGAGTTTTGTGTAGAAACATTAAACAAAATGCAGACTACCCGCCAGGCTAGCCTAGAGCGCTAATGCGCTGCTTCCTGGACTCAGGTAGGCGCGCCGGCCCCAGATCGAATCCGCCTGCCGGACTAACGACGAGGGCTGGTATGCCGGCCTGCCTAGACGTGGTTTTTAGGCGGTTTTCCACACCCCACTAGACGAATACCAGGCTGGTCCCTACGTTCCGCCTCAGTTACGTGACTCACAGATATTTGAAAACGTTTGCACTATTTCATGGCTTCCACTAGACGCAGACATTTGGGATACACTACTTACGTCCAGGGGGGCTCAGGGTGGCGACAGGAGGGGCATCCGGCCACCCTCTGCAACTAAGACTGCCAAATCCGTAGTAACACGGCCAACACCGCGTTGAAGCCCAAAGGAAGAAAGAAAGAATTTAACAAAATGCAGACTGAACATGATTTTCTAAATAAAATTGTGCTCAGTGACGAAGCCATCTTCCGTACCTGCAGTAAAGTGAATAGGCGTAACGTTCGGATATGGAATGAGCAGAAACCACATCACGTAATCGAACGTGTACGGGACTCATATAAGGTAGATGTTTTTTGTGCTGTAAACTTTAACGAGTTTCACGCTCCTTTCTCTTTTGCCGAGTTAACAGTAACCAGCATATCATGACGACATGCTTGGACATTATCTAATGCCTCATTTAGAACAGGATATGGTCATAGAATTTATTATACAGCAAGATGGCGCGCTACCACATTATCATAGTGCTGTCGCTTATCTCCGAAGAAATGTGCCGACTTGGAATGGACATGATGGAACAATGTCTACTGAGCGGGGTGGCGCAGTGGTTGGCACGCTGAACTCGCATTCGGGAGAACGAGGGTTCAAACCCGCGCTCGGCCGTCCTGATTTAGGTTTTCCGTGATTTCCCTAAACCTCTTAAGGCAAATGCCGGGATGATTCCTCTGAAAGGGCACGGCCGACTACCTTCTCCATCCTTCCCTAATCCGACGGGACAGATGACATCGCCGTTTGGTCCCCTTCCCCAAATCAACCAACACAACAGGAACAATATCTTGGTCACCAGGATCACATGATTTAACCCCAGTGGACTTCTGTGTATGGAGTTACATTAAACTTGTTCCTCCGCTTCCGGAGAACGTTGACGAACTGTCTACGGATGATAAAACAGTTGCCAACGTACATCAAGACATGCTACATAGGATCTGGCAGGAAATTGATTACGGATGGGACATTTGTCGTGTTACAAAAGGTAGCCATATACGAACATCTGTAAATAATACTTAAAGATATACTGCATACAGCACTGAATCAAACGTTTCTGTAAGTTATCTATCTTTTTCACAATTACATATTACTTTTGTATAACTGATTTATAAGCAACCTGTAATCTAGTTGCTATAATACGTCACAGTTGACTTCACGAGCCACCACTATAAAAGAAACTACCTCGACTGAGGTCGGCATCTTTTTTTCCAAATTCTTGGTTAGTTTTGGCAGTGAGTGGTAGAATGAAAGGAACAACAAATTGTGGTTTGGTTCGACAGCTGCGAAACACACTTTCTATTTTCATTTATGAGTTAATGTGGTATCAACATTGAAGTCGAGCAGTCACGTGGTTTTATATAGAGCTGAAGGCTAATAATAATAAAGAAACATATCACGAAGTGTTAGTTTAGTTTTTAATCCTCAGTTCTAACTCAGACATGATATGCATCCGTGTACCTACAACCCTGGACACGGCGACCGCAGAAAGATAAGCATATTCACGGCACATGTAGATTCCACACACTGCTAAATGGGGGTTAGACTTTAATGCCGAAGCTAAACATCGGTAGAAAACAATATTAGCCTAATAACGTAAGGACAAAGTAGCAGCCACAGGTCCCATTCGGCTCCCAGCGTGAAGAGACCGTTTCTCCAGGCAAATACTACAATCACTCCCGACAGGAAATCGTTTAGGCCACGATGAAAAAGCAGAACGCTCCAAATGTTTTATCGGCTTCCCACCGCAGTTGCAGGTGCGTCCGTAGAAGCCATAGTTTGTGGTCTGGAACAAACTAACCTGACACAAACAAAACTAAATTAGCTTCCTGTGGAAAATACACACTGCTGTGCGTGCCACGTTATTCGAGCCGCCCTTATGAAAATATGTTCCTCCTGTGACCGAAGGGGTAATCTCTCAGAAGTCGGAAATTTTTGTCGTTACGTATGTAAGCGCGTACAGGAGCAGCTCGAGGCAGCCTCACGGTCAATGAGAAGGACGTATTGCTGTCCGCTCCTACTGGAATCGTAACAAATTACTCTGCGTATGGTGCAGGTGCAGCCCACGAGAATATCGAACACATCTTTTTTTTTCCTTACCGGTACTTAATGTGGTTTCGTTTAATATGCCGGATTTTCCTTTACGGCCGGCAATAGTCCCTATTACCGACGCCATAAGAAACAATAGCGTCCGGAGTAGGCGTATTGCGCCTCAGGAGTCGTGGCTGGCGAATCACGAGGCTTACGGATAAACGAATTGGAATCGTGGATGGAAAACAAACACGAGTCGGAGAGAAGAGATCACGTACGGGACCAGATGCGGCAAGAAAGCGTGTTTTTACTCGGTCTGCCGCTCGGCCGCCGAGTCCGATTGTCCAATTTCCAGTCCCCGTTCCAGTTGCGTCGCCGTGTTTTGTTCGGTCCGAGCAGGCGCACGCGCACCGCTAATGAGGCACGCTGCTGCCGCGACCGCCCCAGCCTTTCTGCGGTCGGCAGCCATCTTGGTCGTCAACAGCGCCCCCACAGCGCAGGCGCCGATACACTTTTGGTATCTGTGAGCGGAGGGGTGGGGGGGGGGGGGGGACGTGTATCGGTTTGTTACTCTCTCAACCAACCCCTCCAACTCTTCCAACACCCAGTGAGGTGATACGAGGGTTGCCCAGAAAGTAATGCACCGCATTTTTTTCTCAGCCGCCGGCCGCCGTGGCCGTGCGGTTCTAGGCGCTGCAGTCCGGAACCGCGGGACTGCTACAGTCGCAGGTTCGAATCCTGCCGCGGGCATGGATGTGTGTGATGTCCTTGGGTTAGTTAGGTTTAAGTAGTTCTAAGTTCTAGGGGACTGATGACCTAAGATGTTAAGTCCCATGGTGCTCAGAGCCATTTGAACCATTTTCTCAGCCGAAAACAATGCTTCGAATACGAAACGTTACGTACGCATTATTTTTTTTTATCGTCAGGTTAGCGCGAACGCAATCCTGACTTCCAAAAATTATGCTCCCGAAGGACGCTTTTTTTTATTTCTTTATTAACACAACATTATTACAACATAACATCTTTACAACAATACATGAACAGAAATGTAATTGTGAGTAGCAGGTCAAAATTATACAGAATCGAAATCCTTTAAAGAAAACAGAATGAAAACAAAAACAATTGTAACATGTGACAAGTTATGCACAGAGTGCTTTTGGTAACAATCCTAAAAGAAATGTGTATGAGTTGTGGAATTCAAACAAATTGAAATAAGTGTATCATGTAATCTTGTAAAAGAAAATGGAAAACTCTAATGAAAAATGGGAAACAAAATGGATACTTCTAGCGAAGGTATTCACTGTAACTGAAACATCCTCTGATAACCATACAATAAAGCAACTGATAAACTGCTTGCAAAATGTTCGTTGTACTTCGGTGAACGGTTCAGTCGTTGATGACCTTCTCACAGGTAGGTCTGTATTGCACGGCGTCACTCTGTTGTAACTCAAAAATAGCGTAGGCAGTGTGTCCCAGTAGTCAGGCCATGGCGTTGCTCTTCGTTCTTGGGTGCAGTTTAAAGTCATGAAAGACGATTCACGTTGGTGTCACACTGGAAGGTGCAGTTTGGTTGATAAGCCCCACCATCAATCGGCACAACTCCCATTCTTTCCACACGTAGCGGTACTCTATACGGTGGTCTCTGGTGCCGGCATCTCCACACTGGCTGCATTCGTTCGTCTGACTAAGGTGAATGTCTGCTAGTCGCTGCTTAGTCGGAAATGTATCATTGACTACTCTGTACCACAACGAACTGATGTCCGATGGCAGGAATGGGTTGTTAATATTAGCCCATACCTGCTTCCGGACGACCGTTGGCGTACGTATTTCCAGTTTGTGCGCTGGTGGGCAGCCTAGGAGATCTTCAAAGATCCGTCGAGCCGACGTATTCCGATCTGTAGCCGCCTCCAAGACGTAACTGCGTGAGAGGTAAAATTCCCTGACGTAGGCCATCTTAAAAGGGAGCGCATTGTGAGTGAGGCCGGTTGCTGCTGTCTCGTTCGGGTGGTCGGTTTGTAGCTTCGCTGTTCGGTGGATGAGGAGTGGTGTGAACTTCCGTAGGAAGTCGATCAGTCCCAGTCCTCCAAGTGATCGATCGAGGACGCAGGTGGTGGTTCGCACTTTGAAGATGGAGTGTCTCCACAGCATGCAGTGCACTGCTTTCATAATCGAATTTCCCAGAAGTTTCGGGGCAGTCAGCAGCTTTCCGTCACTTTCGACAGATAGCGTAGCTATCAGGACAGTTTCAAAATTGCGTCTGCAGGTGATGTACATTACAAGTAAAGTGCCGTCATTGAATTTCTCACTGCAGAGAAAGGAACTGTGGCGAATATTCAGAAGCGCTTGTGTAAAGTCTGTGGAGCATCTGCTGTAGGCAGAAGTACAGTTAGCCGCTGGGCACGGAGGGTGAGGCCACCAGAAGACGGTTCGGCGGAGCTGCACGATTTGCAGCGGTCGGGGAGACCATCCACAGCAGTCACACCTGACATGTTGCAGCGACCTGATGTTGTCATTCGCAAGGGCAGACGCATTACGACTCGACAGTTGGCACTGCATCTGTCATTCAGCAAATGATACACACAGTGAAGCACTGGCTCCGCCATCAGGAAAAGGATTGGTACCGACAGGGCATACACGCCCTTGTTTCGCTCTGGAGGAAGGCCATAGAACGGGATGGAGATTACGTGGAAAAATAGAGCACGATTTTCAACGTGGAATCGTAGCTGGAGCTATTCTCGGATTGTTAGACAATTCAGTATTGCGAGATCCACAATATTCCGTGCTGATTACACGAAACTCAAGACATTACCTCTCACTGCGGATAACGCAGTGGCCGACTGCCTTCACTTACAGTCCGAGAGCAGCGGCATTTGTGTAGAATTGTCAGTGCTAACAGACAATCAACACTGCGCGAAGTAACCACATAAATCAATGTGGGACGTACGACGAATGAATCCCTTAGCGCAGTGTGGCGGAATTTGGCGTTAATAGGCTGTGGCAGCAGCAGACGGATATGAGTGGCTTTGCTAACAGGGCGACTTCGCCTGCAGCACCTCTCTTGCACTCGTGACCATATCGGCTGGACCCTAGACGACTGCAAAATCGTGGCCTCGTCAGATGAGTCCCGATTTCAGTTGATTAGAACTGATGGCAGGGTTCGAGTGTGGTGCAGATCTCACAAAAATAATGTAGCCTAGTTGCCAACAATGCACTGTGCAAACTGGTGATGGCTCCATAATGATGTGGACCATGTTTACATGGAATAAACTGGGTCTTCTGGTACAACTGAATCGGAAGGTGTTACGCTTGCACCCTTTCATGGACTTCATGTTCCCAAACAAGGATGGAATTTTTGCGGGTGAAAATGTACCTGTCATCAGAGCGCAATTTTTCGCGGCTAGTCTGAAGAACGTTGTGGACAATTGAAGCGAATCATCTGGCTACCCAAATCATCCGACATGAATCCCATGGAACATTTATGGGACTTGATCGACATGTCCTTCATCGGTGTAGAGGCAGCATGGCTCAATATTTCTGCAGTGGATTTCCAGCGACTTGTTGAGTCCGTGCCATGTGTCGAGTTGCTGCACTACGTTGGGTAATAGGAGGTCCGACACGACATCACGAGGGATTCCTTTTGCTACCACAGTGCATAATAACATTCCAACGGCAGAAGACTGGAAAGAACTGGGAAGCATCTATTATTGGTGCAGAGACTGGTCGTTGATTCTGAACAGAAGCAAATGTAAAGAACGGATTTTAGTTTAGTTTAGGTAATTTCAAATCAGCGCACACTCCACTGCAATGTTCTGGGGAAAATGATATTGGTACCATACACCGTAAGATAGCTTGAGAAATGTAGATCTTGATACGGAAGCTCAGCACTACCTGTATAGTGAATTCCTTTGTGATGTATAAAACAAATTTATTTTGATGACCTTCTTTATCCATTAGGTTCATTACTGCTTTACAAAACTCTGTGTTCGAAGTTTTCCTTGTCTTTGCTATCATTATATAGTTCCGATAATTTCATGATAACTTGTCGCTTTAGATTACTCTGTTGTTAACTGTTACTGATTTAAGAGACACTTCTTTTTACATTACTGAAACAAGTAATGTTATCGGTTGTAGCGATATGAACGACAGTTAGATAGGAGGTGTAAATCGGGTTCTGGACGGAAGCGCCATGATTAGTGAGTGTTATATAAGTAATTTGTAGATAGACGCCTTACACGATCATTTATTAATCTCTATTAGGACAGCATGTCATGATACTTGCGCAATGGCTATTAAGATGGAAAGTCCTACTGAATCAGATTTCTATTGTCTGTTCATAAATTTATGACGTTGTATTACGTTTATTTTCGATTTGCAAGCTGTTGAAGGCACTAAGCATTTATTTCATACAATATAGCTCCACACATGTGACCTTTCTTTCTGCCATTGTTTTGTTCGGAAGAAATATTTTTATATACCGATTTAATCTACATTACGATAGTCGCGCGAGGTGGCGTCAAATCGAAAGACATGCACCCGGCGAACTGTCTGCCCGACGGGAGGCCCTAGTCACGACATACCTACATTACGATAGTGGAGGGTTAACAGACCGGAAGAGACAAAAATGTGAGAGCACTAAAAAATAGAATCTACCAGTAGAGATCAGAATGGCAGAAGGCAACTCTTGAAATACTGTCTTCTGGTCGCTTCGAATGTTGTAGAATTAATGTCGAGAAACATTAAACCCAAACCACTGAAAAAGACTCCAAAAATATTCATAGACGAGCGCAATAATGGGCGAAAGAAGTATGATACCGTTCAAAATCTCACGAATAAGCTGTGGAAATGAGCCTGATTGCGTCTATTTTGACCGATAATTATCTTCTTGCGGGCTAAGGTTTTAAAGAAATCATGTATTAGAGTTAAAAAATAAATAGGAGAAAAATTATTTTCTAAATGGTGATGACCATTGTCATCACGACCTAAAGATTGCGTGTGGCGCACGACAGTTTTTTCAACGAAACCTGCTCTACCTTTTCAGAAATGGATTTGCCTTGGAATAAAATAGCAACATTGTACATGTTAAATAAAAGAGTGATATTATGTTTTTATTTGTTTTAAATAAAACTGACCTTTTTCTATTTAATATTCTCCTAAATTTCAGAATGTTAGAGTTACAATGGATTATGATGAAAAAAGGGAAACTCATTTCTATACTCACAGTGTCCCTGCAGTTTCTGGGAAACATGTGAAGACTGTGTTACGTCAAGCACTTTGTGGTCTCTTATTATTAAAAAGCGATAGAAACATAGTTTTTGATACAGTTTTGCGATGATTCGGTTGAATTGTAGGACACAAGAATACTTTTCACAACGTTCAAGTACAGCTTCATGTACGTCTGTATGATTACTCTGCAATTCCCAGTTAAGTAAACTGCACATGTTGTTGGGCGCGCTCTCATATTTTGTGATAAATAAGAAGTATTGTAGCCAAGATCGTGCGACGCCATATTTTTATTTTCTCATTGACCATTTCCGACATAGTACAATTGTCATCTTCGGATCCACAATAGCCCAGGAGAAATACATTACTATGACTATTACGCAGTTGTTCACCACCCGTTATTCATTTCATCTACATCTAAATAGTTACTCCGCAAGCCATCGTGCGGTGCATGGCGGAGGGTACCCTATACCACTACTTGTCATTTCCCCTCCTGTTCCACTCGCAAATAGAGCGAGGGAAAAACAACTGTCTGTACGCCTCCGTATGAGCCACAATTTATCGCATCTTATTTTCTTTTCCCTTATGCGCAATATATGTTGGCGGCAGTAGAATTGTTCGGCAGTCAGCTTCAAATGCTGGTTCTCTAACTTTTCTCAATAGTGTTTCTCGAAAATAGTGCCGCCTTTCCTTCAGGGATTACCATTTGAGTTCCCGAAGCACCTCCGTATCACTTGCGTGTTGTTCCAACTACAAGTCACAAATCTAGGAGCCCGCTTCTGAACTGCTTCTCTGTCTTCCTCCAATCCGACATGGTACGGATCCCAAACACTCGAGCAGTACTCAAGAATAGGCCGCACCAGCGTCCTATATGCGGTCTCCTTTACAGGTGAAACACCCTTTCCTAAAATTCTCCGAATAAACCGAAGTCGACCATTCGCCTTCCCTACCATAGTTGCCGGCCGTTGTGACCGAGCGGTTCTAGGCACTTCAGTCTGGAACCGCGCGACTGCTACGGTCGCAGGTTCGAATCCTGCCTCGGGCATGGATGTGCGTGATGTCCTTAGGTTAGTTAGGTTTAAGTAGTTCTAAGTTCTAGGGGACTGATGACCTCGGATGTTAAGTCCCATAGTGCTCAGAGCCATTTGAACCATTTGAACCTACCATAGTTCTCACATGCTCGTCCAGTTCATATCGCTTTACGACGTTGTGCCCACATGATCAAACGACTTGACGGCCTCAAGAAGAATGCTTGTAATACTCTACCCCATTGTTTTATTTTCAGATGTTTTCTGATAATTCAGAAAATATTACTGACTTTATTCACATAAATTTATCACATTTGCACTTTATATAACAGCGAAGTTAACTGAAGTATTCGACCTGTTCTCTCATTTTATAGTTAACTACAATTTTAGTCCTTTAAAAGCCACGGTTATAGTTTTCTGCACCAAACTTTTCTGGTCGTATTCATAATATATTTTATTCAGTTCATTATGAGGGATCTGTAGGATATTTTACTTTCCTCAAAACCACTGAAAAGTTGTCAGAATAGGACAGTGATTTTAATTCTGTCATGTCATTCATCTGTTTATCAGTGTTTACTTTCAAACTTAATTTCGAATGGCATCGTCGATGAAGATATTAAATAGAGTAGGAGATAAACTACGTCCCTGTGTACCTAGATTCAATTCAAATGAATGTTTTTCGTACGTGCATTGAATTGCTAATGTAGTGCATATCCTCCCTACTTTATTATATTCCACAGCTTTGCTCTTAATCTTAGCGTTGCTCAGGTAAACTGAATGCGACGTTCTCCCCAGTCTCTGTGTAAGCTGTCTGGCCTACGTGTGTACAGAGCGCCGCTGCGGCTTTCGTGTCATCCGACACCTCGACCACAGCACCTGCGGGAAACGCCCAGGTGGTCGGTAAGCCGGCCGGCGCACGCGAGATCCGTGGCGCGGCCGTTAAGCGGACACTGATTAAAATGTAAACGCGCCCTAAATCTCTGCACAGTGACACGGGGAGAGGGAGGGGGAGGTAAAGGCACAGGCTACGACATGTAGCCGGCGCTGTGGTCGCCAGCACACCCACCAGCCGCTGCTTACTTGCCTCGTACACCGAGGTGTCAAAAGTCGTGGGATACCTCCAAATATCGTGTCGGGCCTCCTCTTGTGCGGCGCAGTGCAGCAACTCAACGTGGCGTGGACTCAACAAGTCGTCGGAATTCCCCCGCAGAAATATTGGCCCATGCTGCCTCTACAGCCGTCCATAACTGCGAAGGTGTGGCCGATGCAGGATTTTGTGCCCCACAAATTGGAAATGGAATTTTTGTTGGGTGCTCTGGATGGCCAAATTGTTCACTCCAAGTGTTCATAATGTTCTTTAAAGCAATCGCGAGCAATCGTGGCTCAGTGATGAGGCGCGCTGTCATTCATAAAAATTCCATCGTTGGCTGGGAACATGACGTCCGTGAATGGCTGCAGATGAAGTAGACCAACATCCAGAGGACCAAGTCTATTCCATGTTAACACAGTCCACACCATTATGGAGCCAACATCAGCTTGCACATTGCCTAGTTGGCAACTGGGAAAAGTGTGATCTGTGTCACACTCGAACCATACCATCAGCTCTTACCGACCGAAATCGGGACTCATCTGACCAGGTTACTCTTTTGCGGCCCTCTGGGGTCCAATCGATATGGTCATGAGCCCAGAAGAGGCGGTGCAGCCGATGTGTGAAGGCACCCGCGTCGGTTGTCTGCTGCAATAGCCCATTAACGCCAAATCTCGTCACACTGTCCAAACGGATATGTTCCTCGTACGACCCACATTGATTTCTGAGGTTATGTCACGTAGCGTTGCTGGTCTGTTATCACTGACAGTGCTAAGTAGACGCCGCTGCTCTCGGTCGTTAGGTGAAGGCCGGCGGCCATCGCATCGTCCGTGGTGAAATGCCTGAAATTTGGAATTCTCAACACCGTGGATCACAGAATTTTAAATTCCCTAACGATCTCCGAAATTGAATGTTTCACGAGTCTACCTTCAACTACAATTCTGCGTACAAAGCCTATTAATTCCCGTCGTGCAGCCATAACTACGTTGCAAATCTTTTCACATGAACCATGTGACTACAAATAAGATCTGTGCCAATTTCTCTTCTCCGCAGTTCTATTTAATACCTCCTCATTAGTAATGTGAACTTCCCATCTAATCTTCAGCATTCTTCTGTAGCACCACATTTCGATAGCTCCTATTCTCTCCTTGTCCAAACTATTTATTTTTCCACGTTTCACTTCCATACATGGCTACACTCCCTACAAATACTTTCAGAAACGACTTCCTTACACTTAAATCTGTACTCGGTGTTAACAAATTCTTCAGAAATGTTTTCCTTCCATTGCCAGTCTACATTTTATATCCTCTCTACTTCAACCATGATCAGTTATTTTGCTCCCCAAATAGCAAAACTCCTTTACTGCTTTAAGTGTCTCATTTCCTAATCTAATTCCCTCAGCGTCACCCGATTTAATTCGACTACATTCAATTATCCTCGTTTTGCTTTTGTTGATGTTCATCTTATATCCTCCTTTCAAGACACTGTCCATTCCGTTCAGCTGCTCTTCCAGGTCCTTTGCTGTCTCTGACAGAATGTCATCGGCAAACCTCAAAGTTCTTATTTCTTCTCCATGGATTTTAATTCATACTCAAAATTTTTCTTTTGTTTCCTTTACTTCTTGCTCAATAAACAAATTGAATACCATCGGGAACAGGCTGCAACTCTGTCTCATTTCCTTTAGAACCACAGCTTCTCATTCGTGCCTCTCGATTCTTGTAACTGCCATCTGGTTTCTGAACAAATTGTAAACAGCCTTTCGCTCCCTGCATTCTACCCCTGCTACCTTCAGAACTTGAAAGAGAGTGTTCCACTCAACATTGTCAAAAGCTTTCTCAAAGTCTACAAATGTTATAAACGTAGGTTTTCCTTTCCTTCACCTATCTTCTAAGATAAGTCGTACGGTCAGTATTGATATGCGTGTTGCAACATTTCTACGGAATTCAAACTCATCTTCCCCGAGGTTGGCTTCTACCAGTTTTTCCATTCGTCTGTAAAGAATTCGTGTTAACATTTTGCAGACGTGGCTTATTAAACTGATAGCTTGGTAACTACGACCTGTGATCTTAAGCACGACAGACAAAAAGAAATTGTCATAGCAATCTATTAGTGATAGTGTGCAAGATCTCAGTGACACTTTATATTAAACAAAATTATGTACATTTAAAAATTCCGAAAATAAGCGAGTCCAAATTACTGAATCTATTTTATAACATTCCTTCGTCTGAAATTTTACAGTAGATCTGAGATTCTTTTGAATGTAGTTGGACTGTTACAGGGGACAGATCAGTGATACATACCCTGCAGTTACATTAATGTGACAACCGTCAATGTTCGACGTCATCATGGGGCAACCACTCACAGACGGCGGGTGGTAGCACTGCCAGTGGAGGGTATATAAAACGTGTCGGGGGTGGGGAAGGAAGGTGGTGCTCGGAAAACAGTGAAATCGTTGTCATAATGCGTAAACGGAGCGATTTATGTGACGTCCAAAAGGGCGTGCCATTGACTTTCTGGACAAGAGTGGAAGTACTTCTAAAACGGGTAAGCTCGTAAACTGTTCGTGTACCGCCGTAGTTAAAGTATCCGTGCATGGTTTACTGGCGCTATCCAGAACCGGCGCCGAGGGAACTGTGGTGCACCACGGGGCATAGATGAGAGGGGTTACCGACGGCTGTGGAGATGTGTACGGGCGGATGGACGTGCAGCTGTTGAGCAACACAAACTGTCCAGATGAACCAACGGGCTGCCAATAGTGTCGTCCCTCCCCCTCCCCCCCCCCCCCCCCCCCCAAACGACCGTTCGGAGAACGTTGCTGTGTGTGAGCCGCCACAGCAGGCGCCTGGTTCATGCACCCATGGTGAGTGCTGTCCATCGGCCGCAACAAAGTTGGAATTTGCACGCAAGTAGTGCAACTGGACGTCCACTGATTGACGACAGGTGACCTTTACACATGAATCACGCTTTATGCGCCATCGGTCAGATGGCCGTTGGTGTGTAGGTCTGAAATCAAACGCTCTGCAACAATCGTCTGAAGGGTCCTGGCCGGAGGAGGGAGCATTGTGGTCTGAGGAATGTCTTCGTGGCATTCCCCGGGTGATCTCGTCGTTCTGAAAGTCGCAATGGATAAACGAAAATATGCATCCTTGTCAACCACGCCCACCTCGACATGCAGTTTGTTTTTCCTCGGCACGATGGCGTCTACCAGTAGGACAACGCAACACGTCACACAGCCAGCAGTGCACGTGCCTGGTTTGAAGAGCACCAGGATGACTCTACCGCACTCCCCCGGCCACAAAACTCCCCTGACTAAAACCAAATCGTGAACCTGTGGGACTGCCTGGATCGGGTTATTCCCGGCATTGACCTTCAACCGAGAAACTTAGCGCGGCTGACTACCGCCCTGGATTCGAAATGGCTCCACATCCCCGTCGGTCCGTGGTGAATAGGTGGCTATTCAGGCTTTTGGTAGAGGATCACAGTAATGTGACTGGACAATGTAGAAGAAATGAATAATTTAACGCTCTATCGCGGGTGAAAGCGAGGATGTCGACCTTTGTTTATCTTGAAATTGTGTGTAGCAATGCACAGAAATAATTCGAGTCGACCAATAAAAGTTTCCGAGTAAGTTTACTCGTATTACATTGCTGCATTCGTCTCGCGCAGAGCAGGACTCTTAGGGCGTTGATGCTAGCCGTGGTCGCTAGAGGGTCTCCGCAAGACACTATGGAGACTCTGAAGACGGCTGTGAGGGACGTTCCGACCGCAGTCTTCCCCTTGTTATTATTTTGGTCATCAAGCTTCGGGTTAGTTGGTCGCAGTTCTCCATTTCCATCGCTTGCAAGCTTTCATCATTTCAGCATAAGTTATGTATCCCAAGTCACCATGACCTCGTATGTACTACTCAACCTTCGATTCTTTCCCTTAACCATACCTTCCACTACTTCATTTCAACGACGACTCGTGACGCAGTATGTGCCCCAAAGCCTATCTCTTCGCTTTATTACGTTATTTATGAAACTTTTTATCTCCCTTGACTCATTGCTGGATTTCTCAATCAAACCATCTGGTCTTCAGCCGTCTCCTCTAATACCACATTTCAAAGGCTTCTAATCGTTTCATTTTAGTCTCCAGCAGGTGAGATTGGGGTACATTTACACGGATATCTTTCCTGAATTTCATAATTTTGTTGGTTAGATTTATGGAGTTTGTAATCGTTCAGTCTTATGGCTATTAAAGTATAGCTTCGTATATAAGCTTCTAACACGTTCATTCAACTTGCGCCGTCAAGTTTGTGACAGCACTCAGTAGATGGCAATACTAATCTTCCAATGTCGGCAGCACTCTATCAAGAATGTCTCCCGAGAAAAGTGCTCTGTGGGAACGTGCTCCGTGCGGAAACGTGGACCAAGCGAGGTGGCGCAGTGGTTAGCACACTGGACTCGTGTTCGGGAGAACAACGGTTCGAACCCGAGTCCGATCGTCCTGATTTAGGCTTTCCGTTATTTCCCTAAATCGCTTCAGACAAATACCGGGACCTTTTCTTCAGAATCGCCATTGCTCTCCGTCGTTAAGTGAAGGCCGTCGGCTACAGGGTTGTCCGTAGTGAGAGGGTAATACCTGAAATGTGGTTTTCTCCGCACACTTTTGACACTGTGGATAGCGGAATATTGATTTCCCTAACGGTTTCCGAAATGGAATGTCCTGTGCTTCAAGCCCCAACTACGATTCCGCATTCAGAGTCTGTTAATTCACATCGTGCGGCCAGATTCACCTTGGAAACCTTTCAAAATCAAACACTTGAGTACAAATGACATTTCCACCAATGAATTGCCCTTTTACGCCGTGTTCACGCGATACTACCGCAATATGTACACGTGCACATTGACTATCTTTTCATACAAGCTTATGACAGTAGCTCACTAACAACTGACCAGATTCGCGGTTTCCGAGATGCTCGTTTCCAGGCATCAGACCGTAAGCACGCGCCCTTTCTCAAAGTCGTTAATGTCAGTGTGGTTCAGCCGACCAGCCGCATGTTTCCATTGCTTCACAGTCCAATCTCAATGATCGTTCCCACTGTAGTCGTAATGGACGATGTCGTCGTGTGAACATGGCAACACGCGGGACTCGTGTTCTAGAACGTGCACTAAACGGTGTGCTTAGAAACCCTCGAGCCTCCACCACCACTTTAGTCTGCTAACGGATCTGCAGCAGACCGTTGCTTTACTGGGTGGGCAAACTTCTGACCTCCACCTCATGTGGCTACACGCGAGCAGCAAAACATTTTGTCGCTTACTCACGGTTTCACAGCTCTTAAACACTTCCCAAACAAACTTACAACAGTAGCAAGCGGACATTCTACCAGCTCTATCGTTTCCGACCCGCTCATTTCCAGGCGCCCGACCGTGATGAAGTGCCCTTTGTCAAAACAGCGATGGTTAATGCTACTTGTGGATGACGCTACACTTGTTGTCCAATGACGATCCATACATGCTCGATTGGACGCAGGTCAGGTGATCGAGTATTCCAAGGCAACATGTCGGCACTCTGTAGAACATGCGGATAAGATATCTGTATGGTGTGAAAAGTGGCAGTTCACCCTGAATAAGGAAAGGTCTGAAGTTATTCACATGAGTACTAAAAGAAATCAGCTAACTTTCGATTACGCGGTAAGTCACACAAATCTGAAGGCTGTGTGTGTGTTGAAATCTTATGGGACTTAACTGATAAGGTCATCAGTCCCTAAGCTTACACACTACTTAACCTAAATTATCCTAAGGACAAAAACGCACACCCATGCCCGAGGGAGGACTAGAACCTCCACCGGGACCAGCCGCACAGTGCATGACTGCAGCGCCTTAGACCGTCTGAAGGCTGTAAATTCAGCTAAATACTTAGGGATTACAATTACAAATAACCTAAATTGGAACGATCACATAGATAATATTGTGGGTAGAGCAAACCAAAGACTGCGATGCATTGGCAGAACACTTAGATGGTGTAACATGTATACTGAAGAGAGACTGCTTACACCATGCTTGTCCGCCCTATTCTGGAGTATTGCTGTGTGGTGTGGGATCCGCATCAGGTGGGACTGGCGGATGACATCGAAAAAGTACAAAGAAGGGCAGCTTGTTTTGCATTATCGCGAAATAGGGGATACAGTGTCACTGACATGAAACGTGAATTGGAGGGTCAATCTTTAAAACAAAGACGTTTTTCGTTGCGACGGGATCTTCTCATGAAATTTCAATCACCAGTTTTCTCCTCCGATTGCAAAAACATTCTGTTGGCACCCACCTACATAGCGAGAAATGATCATCACGATAAAATAAGAGAAATCAGGGCTCGCACAGAAAAAAAAAATTGCCGGCCGGAGTGGCCGTGCGGTTCTAGGCGGTACAGTCTGGAGTCGAGCGACCGCTACGGTCGCAGGTTCGAATCCTGCCTCGGGCATGGATGTGTGTGATGTCCTTGGGTTAGTTAGGTTTAATTAGTTCTAAGTTCTAGGTGACTGATGACCTCAGAAGTTAAGTCGCATAGTGCTCAGAGCCATTTCAACAGAAAAAATTACGTGCTCGTTGTTACCGCGTGCCGTTCGAGAGTGGAACGGCAGAGAGACAGCTTGAAGGTGGTTCATTGAACCCTCTTCCAGGCACTTTATTGTGAGTAGCAGAGTAATCACGTAGATGTAGATGCTGGCTCAGCAGATGTTGTGGTGTTGTGGCTGAGCACCTGAAGGATAATTTGGAAAATATTTCGAGTAGATTTCCTAACCATGTTATAGTTCTGGGTGGAGATTTTAATTTGCCGGATATAGGCTGGAAGACTCAAACGTTCATAACAGGTGGCAGGGACAAAGAATCCAGTGAAATTTTTTAAGTGCTTTATCTGAAATCTACCTTGAGCAGTTAAACAAAGAACCGACTCGTGGCGATAACATATTAGACCTTCTGGTGACAAACAGACCCGAACTATTTGAAACAGTTAATGCAGAACAGGGAATCAGCGATCATAAAGCGGTTACTGCATCGATGATTTCAGCCCTAAATAGAAATATTAAAAAAGGTAGGAGGATTTGTCTGTTTAGCAAAAGTCACAAAAAGCAGATTTCAGAGTACCTGATGGCTCAACACAAAAGTTTTGTCTCAAGTACATATAGTGTTGAGGATCAGTGGACGAAGTTCAAAACCATTGTACAATATGTGTTAGATGAGTATGTGCGAAGTAAGATCGTAAGAGAAGGAAAAGAGCCACCGTGGTACAACAACCGAGTTAGAAAACCACTGCGCAAGCAAAGGGAACTTCAAAGCAAACATAAACATAGCCAAAGCCTTGGAGACATACAAAAATTACGCGAAGCGAAATGTAGTGTGAGGAAGGCTATGCGAGAGGCGTTCAATGAATTCGAAAGTAAAGTTCTATGTATTGACTTGGCAGAAAATCCTAAGAAATTTTGGTCTTATGTCAAAGCGGTAGGTGGATCAAAACAAAATGTCCAGACACTTTGTGACCAAAACGGTACTGAAACAGAGGATGACAGACTAAAGGCCGAAATACTAAATGCCTTTTTCCAAAGCTGTTTCACAGAGGAATACTGCACTGTAGTTCCTTCTCTAGATTGTCGCACAGATGACAAAATGGTAGATATCGAAATAGACGACAGAGGGATAGAGAAACAATTAAAATCGCTCAAAAGAGGAAAGGCCGCTGGACCTGATGGGATACCAGTTCGATTTTACACAGAGTACGCGAAGGAACTTTCCCCCACCTTCTTGCAGCGGTGTACCGTAGGTCTCTAGAAGAGCGTAGCGTTCCAAAGGATTGGAAAAGGGCACAGGTCATCCCCGTTTTCAAGAAGGGACGTCGAACAGATGTGCAGAACTATAGACCTATATCTCTAACGTCGATCAGTTGTAGAATTTTGGAACACGTATTATGTTCGAGTATAATGACTTTTCTGGAGACTAGAAATCTACTCTGTAGGAATCAGCTTGGGTTTCGAAAAAGACGGTCGTGTGAAACCCAGCTCGCGCTATTCGTCCACGAGACTCAGAGGGCCATAGACAGGGGTTCACATGTAGATGCCGTTTTTCTTGACTTCCGCAAGACGTTCGATACACTTCCCCACAGTCGTTTAATGAACAAAGTAAGAGCATACGGACTATCAGACCAATTGTGTGATTGGATTGAAGAGTTCCTAGATAACAGAACGCAGCATGTCATTCTGAATGGAGAGAAGTCTTCCGAAGTAAGAGTGATTTCAGGTGTGCCGCAGAGGAGTGTCATAGGACCGTTGCTATTCACAATATACATAAATGCCCTTGTGGATGACATCGGAAGTTCACTGAGGCTTTTTGAAGATGATGCTGTGGTGCATCGAGAGGTTGCAACAATGGAAAATTGTACTGAAATGCAGGTGGATCTGCAACGAATTGACGCATGGTGTAGGGAATGGCAATTGAATTTCAATGTAGACAAGTGTAATGTGCTGCGAATACATAGAAAGATAGACCCCTTATCATTTAGCTACAATATAGCAGGTCAACAACTGGAAGCAGTTAATTCCATAAATTATGTGGGAGTACGCATTGGGAGTGACTTAAAATGGAATGATCATATAAAGTTGATCGCCGGTAAAGCAGATGCCAGACTGAGATTCATTGGAAGAATCCTAATGAAATGCAATCCGGTAACAAAGGAAGTAGGTTACAGTACGCTTGTTCGCCGACTGTTTGAATACTGCTCAACAGTGTGGGATCCGTACCAGATAGGGTTAACAGAAGAGATAGAGAAGATCCAACGGAGAGCAGCGCGCTTCGTTACAGGATCATTTAGTAATCGCGAAAGCGTTACGGAGATGATAGATAAACTCCAGTGGAAGACTTTGCACGAGAGACGCTCAGTAGCTCGGTACGGGCTTTTGTTGAAGTTTCGAGAACATACCTTCACCGAGGAGTCAAGCGGTATATTGCTCCCTCCTACGTATATCTCGCGAAGAGACCATGAGGATAAAATCAGAGAGATTAGAGCCCACACAGAAGCATACCGACAATCCTTCTTTCCACTTACAATACGAGACCGGAATAGAAGGGAGAACCGATAAAGGTACTCAAGGTACCCTCCGCCACACACCGCCAGGTGGCTTGCGGTGTATGGATGTAGATGTAGATGTAGACAACAGTGGTATGTAGGCGAGAGTTATTATCTTGGAAAACACTCCCTGGATTGCTGTTCACGAATGGTACCAAACCGGTCGAAGCAGCAGACTGATGCACGAACTTGCAGTCAGGGTGCATGGGACAACCACGGGAGTGCTCCTGCAGTCATACATAATTGCACCCCAGACCATAACGCCAGGTGTATGTCAAGTGTCTAGCACACAGACAGGTTGGTTGCAGGTAACCTCAACTGGGTTGCTTTTGACCAATACATGGCCATCACTGGTACGGAAGCACAACCAGCTTTCATCAGAAGACAGAAAAGACCTCCACACCACCCAACAATGAGCTCTCGCTTCACACCACTGGCGATGCTTTGGATTCCGTGGAATGCACGCTACAGGGCGTCTGGATCTGAGCTGTCCTTGAAGCAAGCGCTTTGTGACAATTCACTGTGTCACTGTTGTGCCAACTGCTGCTCAAGTTACTGCTGCAGACGCAGTACGATGCGCCAGAGCCACACGCCGAACACGACTATCTCCCCTCTCGGTAGTACAACCTGACTGTCCGGTACTCCGTCCTCTTGCGACCATACATTCTCGAGACCGCCGCTGCCACCAGTCATGTACAGTGGCTACATTCCTGCCAAGTCTTCCAGCAATATCTCAGAAGGAACATGCAGCTTCTTGTAGCCCTGTTCCACGACCTCGTTCAAACTCAGTGATTGCTGATATGGCGTCGCCGTTGCCTTAAAAGCATTCTTGGCTAAAATTAGCTCACCACGTCCAATCTCAAAGGTAACTTACACTCAGGGCCGTTACACAGTGTACTTAAAGCAACCTGGGTTTGCATCCTATTAGCGCCACTCTTACGCGACTGGCGCCAAATCTGAATAGACCCATCTAAGAGATGTAGGAACACGCCTACCAACTTCCGTTTATGTCGCACAACTCCTTGTTGGTGTTGCGACTTTTTTTCCATCAGAGTATTATGATGGTTCAGCTGCGTATGTTAACACTGCGAGCGTCTCTCCTGGCCTGTTCAGTTTCTACGAAATGCTTCGAAGTGTGTGTAGGTGTAAACTTGAAAAAGTTGGTCTGAAATATCTATTTATTGCCTTAGTATTTCACTATTACCGCTATTTTACTTTCTTCTTTAACCGCTCGACGGATGATGATCTTGTTATGACACCATTTATGTGACTCGAGGCTTAAAAGAAAATAAAAGCGATTGTGTTGCTCATGTTCTATATGAAAAATATGCCTAAACTTTGGAGAGGATATCGTCCCTGTCCGATGGTCTAATCAACAGGGGAAGTGTCAGGAGTCGTCCCTTAGCGAGATATTACACTGTCAAGTCACATTAACGTGACCACCGCCTACGTTCGACGTCAACGTACAATAACCACTCACAGACGGCAGGCGGCAGCACTAGCGTTGGAGGATATATAAAGCGTGTCGGGGGACGCGGAAAGCAGTGCAATTGTTGTCGTAATGTGGAAACCGAAAGATTTACACTGAAGAGCCAAAGAAACTGTTACACCTGCCTAATGGCGTGTACGACCTCGCGAGCACGCAGAAGTGCAGCAACACGACATGGCATGGACTCGACTAATGTCTGAAGAAGTGCTGGAGGAAACTGTAGCCATCAAGCCTGCAGCGCTGTCCATAAATCCGTAAGAGTACCAGAGGGTGGCAATCTCTTCTGAACAGCACGCTGCAAGGCATAGCAGATATGTTCAACACTGTTCATGTCTAGCGAGTTATGTGACCAGCGGAACTGTTTAAACTCAGAATAGTGTTCCTGGAGCCACTCTGCACCAATTCTGGACGCGTGTGGTGTCGCACTGTCCTGCTGGAGTTGCCCAAGTCTGTCGGAATCCACAATGGAGATGAATGGATGCAGGTGATCAGACAGGATGCTTACGTACATGTCACCTGCCAGAGTTGTTCTAGACGTGTCAGGGGTCCCATATCACTCCAACTGGACACGCCCCACACTATTACAGAACCTCTACCAGCTTGAACAGTCCCCTGCTGACATGCAGGGCTATGGATTCATGAGGTTGTCTCCATACCCGTACACATCCATCTTCTCGATACAGTTGGAGCGAGAATTGTCCGACCACGTAACATGTTTGCAGTCATCAACAGTCCAATGTCAGTGTTGACGGGCCCAGGCGAGGCGTAAAGCTTTGTGTCGTGCAGTCATCAACGGAAACGGGTGGGCTTCGGTTCCGAAAGCCCATATCGATAATGTTTGGTTTAATAGTTCGCTCACTGGCACTTGTGGATGGCTCAGCATTAGAATCTCCAGCAATTTGAGGAATGGTTCATTTCTGTCAAGTTGAATGGTTCTTTTGAGTCGTCATTTGTCCCGTTCTTGCAGGATCTTTTTCCGGCCGCCGCGATGTCGGAGATTTGATGTTTTACCGGATTCCTGATTTTCACGATACGCTCGTGAAATGGTGGTACGGGAAAATCCCCACTTCATCGCTGCTTCGGAAATGCTATGTGCCATCGCTCACTTAAATGTTGTTAATCTGCCATTGTAGCAGCAGTAACCG
The DNA here is from genome assembly GCF_021461385.2 of Schistocerca piceifrons. NCBI lineage: Eukaryota > Metazoa > Arthropoda > Insecta > Orthoptera > Acrididae > Schistocerca > Schistocerca piceifrons. The sequence goes on from NC_060139.1 coordinate 1,052,483,326, forward strand.
ATCTAAAAACTGCGCCAGACACTTGTTGTCTTATATAGGCGTTGCTGGTCGTAGCGCCGTGTTCTGTCTGTTCACATATCTCTGTATTTTAATAGGCATGCCTATACCAGTTTCTTTGGCGCTTCAGTGTATTTCACGTTCAAAAGAGAACGATTATTGGTTTTCGGGCCAAGGATGGAAGCACATCCAAAACGGCTAAGTTTCTAAACTGTTCGCGAGCCGCTGTGTTCAAGCTATATCGTGCATGGAAAAATGACGCTATTCAAAACCGTTGTGAAGGAAGTTGTGGTGGTCCACGGTCCATAAGTGGCTGGGGTAAACGACGGCTATGGAGACGTGTACAGCCAAACAGACGTGCAGCTGTTGAGCAAGTAACCGCTCACCTGAATCAAGGACCTACCAACAGTGTTTTCTCATCGAGTGTTCAATGAACGTTGTTGCCTCTTGGCCATCGCAGCATTGCCTCATTCATGCTCCGACGCTGATTGCTGATCATCGACGACGAAAGCCGGAATTTGTATGCCGACATCGTAACTGTATGTCCTCTGAATGGCGACAGATGGGTCTTTTCAGATGAATCACGTTTTAAGCTACTTCGGACAGATGACTGTTGGCATGTACGGCGTGAAACGTCTGAAAGCAAACGCCCTGCAAGTATCATCGTAACTGTTCGGGCCGGAGTAGGGAGCGTTATGGTCTGGGCAATGTTTTCGTGGCATTCCCTAGGTGACCTCGTGATCCTGGAAGGCACAATGGATCAAGAAAAGTATGCATCCTTGGGTACCATGTGCACTCGTACATACGGTTTCCTCGGTACGATGGCATTTACCAGCAGAACAATGCAGCGTGTCAGACTGCTCGCAGTGTACGTGAGTGGTTCGGAGAGCATCAGGATGAGTTTACCGTACTCCGGTGGCAACGAGACGCCCTGGATTTAAACCCAATCGAGAAACTGTGGGACTACCTTGATCGGGCTGTTTGCGCCACAGATCCTCTACCGAGACACTGGATTCGGCACGGGTGCATGTCCCTGTCAGTACCTTCGCTGTCTCTTGCTGCTCGTCTCTCTGCGGTCCGTGCTGTAGAAAGTGGGTGTTCAGTCTTCTGACAGGTGGTCACAATAATGTGACAAGACTGTGTAGTTGAACAACGCCTAAATTCCAGCGACTCTGACATCTTTGCCACCAAATACAGGTGAGAAACTTGTGACTCCGTGGTTATTACCATCCGCCTCTCGGTGGGGTGCCAACACAGTAGTGTACACGAGTGGCCACCTTCACAGGATTGGCCTCTCATCCAAGAGATTGTTTTTTCCCCCTTCTTGCAAACAGGTTACTAATATGTACCCCGACGTACTAAAAAAAGAAGAGAATAGGAACTGTGACTATCAGTTAATGAGATCAGCAGAAAAAGACAGCGAACTGTCGCTACTCGTAAGAATATGATATATTGCTTCATTATGTTTCATGGCTCCTTTTAATACTGAGTGGTTACTGTAATTAGACAGCATTAGAATCAGCATGTGTGGGATTTTTAATGGCCGAGAAATCTCTATCTTTGGAGACGGCCTTTACAAAAGTTTCGGGAATGAGCTGTAAATCTGATGGCGGGATGTGGAGGCCTCATTAAGCAGATGGTCAGGTTTTGGCGACTGCACGTGCGGCGTGTATTTGAGCTCCACTCTCGGCCGTTAATCATAATCAGCGTTGGCTGTTGTATGTAGCACACGGCGGCTCCTAGCCAGGAGCGATCTTTCAGTCTTGGCTGTGGAAGGCGAGGGAGACGGAGAGGGGATGGGTTCTGGTGAAGCGGTGGATGGGGAGAGTGATTCGTTTGGTGGGTGGAGCACGCGGAGTGCAAGGGACCCTGCTTGAGACTACATATCGTGGAACTTCTGCCAAAAGCCTGAAACATCTTCATTACATCGACCTGATATATTACAGTATATGCGGCTTGATACCGTTGTGGATCGCTACATGCTCAAAAATATATTGCACTTTCCTCATGAGGAGCGTAGTTTGTATATGTGTTTTTTTTTTTTTTTGTTCTTCAAGTTTTCCTATTCGAAGAATTATTTCTTAATACTCTATTGACTTGCGTAGTGGATACAGAATACGCTTTGCTTCCAAAAGTGAACGAGACGTTGCGGCTTATGTACATTGTTCGGTATGTTAGTAGACCTCGAAGGCTCATCTCACACTTTCGCATGTGCGTATTGTCACTTTATATCAAGAAGGGCTTCCAGTCTGGGAAGTTTGTTAGGACACCAACAAAGTTAGCAAACCTTTTGGCTGCTGTGATGATCTGTTCCAGCTGGACTGACCGAGAGACAGATCGCTCTCTATAAAATCAGATATATAGAGACATGAATCTGTCGTACAACGGATAGAACGATATGAATAGAGTGGTCCTCGTAAATGAGTTCTGAGTGATAGGGATAAATTAATTAGAAGGGGTTTACGCAACTGTTGAATTAAAAGTCTTGGCCCAATTTAATGCTGATTTATGACAATTATTCCCCATAAACACAAATATAACCAAGAAAGTAATAATTACACATTAACACTCTGCTTACCAGAAAATCTGTGTAGCGTTGCCTACCAGTCGGACCTCTGAGGCCCGTGTTGTTTAAACTGACATAAATTGACACTATTTTGACTACTTATGATGCAAACGACTTTTGAAGTTTAATACCTTTAAAATATTTAAAAAAAATTCTTTGTAAAATTCAGTCTTGATCTCACCACGTATGCTACAAGAACATAGGTGACCAGTTTCGGTCATATCAACTGGTTGACATCACAGCAGCTGAGAAGAGTGCTCCACCTAGCATCTTCGAACGGTGCCATGGGTCTGATGATGGTCATGTTATATGACCGAAACCGGTCACCTATGTTCTTGTAGCATACGTGGTGCGATCAAGGCTGAATTTTGAAAAGAAAAATTGTTTTAAAATTTTTTTGGTCACTGTTCCAAAAATGTTTATTAAAATTGTACATTTAAAATAATCTTATTTACTTAAAGTTTAAATTTTAAAAATACCATTTTTATACTTTTGGTGGTGGCTTTTGTTCTTGTTGCAAATTTGCGCAGGGTCTGCAGACAATAGCAGAACGTTCCAAACTTACAGGTTTGATGCACTTACAACATGCAATTTGACTTTTTCTAGTATGAAACGTCCCCTTTGAAAAATTGTACAGGACTGTCCTTAAACTGACATACAATATTTTTAGCGCAACGCAATCTGACTTTCAAAATCCCTACAAAAGAATGGCCCTGACTAACATTAACCTATACGTTTCACAAATCACTTACCTCACAAAAATCTTGGTTACTCGAACTACTGCAATATAGCGAGCACCACTACTGAGAGCTAAATAAAAGATTCCAACTACGGAAGGCACTAACTACTGATAGGGATAGTTAGCAAATGAAAGATATTAATAGAGAACAAACAATGTATTTACCTTAATAGTCATAATATATATAGCAGTTCATGACAAATTACAAAACTCCGCCATCTCTCTCCCCACATCCACCACTGCTGGCGGCTCACCTCCAACTGCACAACGCTACACGCTGTCCACAGCCAGCTGCCGCTGCCCAACACTACAATGGCAGACAACAATGCAAACTATCCACAGACTGCACACAGCACAGCCAGCGATTTTTCATATAGAGCGCTACGTGGCGTTACCAATAAGAAAACATAAACAGCCTACTTACATAGCCCCCATGATCCCCACAAAAAATTTTACAAATTGTTTTGGTCAGTGGCCAATAATGATTTGATAAAATTTTTCATAATTACAATAACAAAGATATCAAAATGCACACACTTATTGATACAATGTTGGTCAAAAGCTAAAATTTTCTCACAGTCCCAGTCTGTGTTCATCACAGTAAAATTACAGTGTTTTTTTTTTCTCGAAGTCTGAGTAGTAAAAGAGAATGCACACGGAAGTAGTAGATTTCCATGCCATCTTCAAGAAGTAGTGTTGCCCTTCCAACGGAAAGACAGTGCTGACTCTTGACATGCACACAGGTAATGCGCCACAACAGAGCAAACCCACAGCAGAGTCAGTCGAAATTTTGAAAAGTATTGGTAGGTAGGTAATCACAGAGCAGACCACTGTAGTCCTGGTAGAGATTACGGTATTGGTGGGCCACCAGAGGTGCAGACCCACTGCAGTCCTTGTAGAAATAATGGTACTGGTGAGTCAGCAAAGGTATAGACCCACTGTAGTCCTTGTAGAAATGGCCAGCAGCCATCTGCTGCGACTGTGCAGGTGCACAATCACCATCGAAGAGTCTTGCGGACAATATAGCAAGTCCATTCACAAAAAATTTGTTTGAAATGTCCTTAGAACCAGCAATGCTGTTATCCAGTCCCTTGCTGAATTATTAACACACGTGCAAACACTAACAGTCCCTACTTCTCACATATTGTCCATATACTATGACCAACGGAAACGTGTGCAGTGAAATGAAACTTACAAGTTACTTAATATGATGAACTGGTGTCAATTACAATTTTATAACATAAGAATACAATAACAAAGGTACAAAATACATAATTAAAGAGCATAACAATACAGATAACATTCGTACTAAAACAGGCTTTACAAAAGAATAGAAATAAACATGTACATCAGTGTTACAGGAATTATGACATAAGTAAATATATAAAATAATGAGAATAGTTTTCGAAAAATTAATTTCACACTTGAGCATGGAAACAGAACAGAATTAATAATGTCTAAACATCTTTACAAAGAAAATAACATATTATCAGAAAAATTCTACAATGTAACTCTCATCAGATAAACACACAAAGACAGGAAGAACACAAATACCCAAGGGTACACAAACACATAGTGGGATAACACAAGGAAAGGACAGGGTTTGTTGTACCGCTGTATTTTGCAAACAAAACTTTCTTTACTTCTCGGAGATCTCCCTTCGTTCTTCATTATTTCCAAAAAGTCCTATCTATACCTGCTTTCTGTACTTTTTTCGTAAAACTTCTCAATGCATTTCATCCAATTCATCGCAACTCATTCTCTTATATAGTCTACCCCCTCTTAAGCTAACTTAAATCTACTGAGCTCAGATGCTAAACTAAGGGACGAGGCAATGCAGCAGCACAAAACAATTAACACAAACAGCAATGACAAAATATTCAAATTGGCCAAGCAAGCAGCAATATTACAACTAATATTACGCAATGACCAGCAAACAAGAAAAATAAATCAGTAGTAAAACTGGCTTAACAGAATAATGTAAAGTGAAATTCAGTAACATTATGCCTGGCAACCAGTAGCAAAAAATGAAATAACTTATACCTAGACATGACAAAGCTCAAGCAGAAAAAATAGTACACTAAAGACAACAATGCATGTAAGGGAAATGTCTATTAATATCTTAATGTCTATGTAATTAAAGTGGTGCACCACAACTATTTCTACAAAAGAAATTACCAAGTACTTGAAAAGAAAATTATATATGCAGTTATTGTTATCAGTCCCTTCTTATTGTTCTTTCCATTCCAAGAGCTCCTTTTTCGAAGAATGTGGATCATAAAATAATTATTTAATAGATCTGTTGACAGAAAGTGTTCACATTAGCAAATGCATCTAAGTTTATTTTATAAAACTAATGCTGCAACACAGCTGGAAACCAGATATCAAATGAAATAAGCAACTATGTACAAAGTAAAGCATAAGAACATCATTCAGTAGTCATGAGGCACTTCATAAGTCAGTAGAAAAATCTCTCAACTATAAAGACAGTAGTCATAATCAGGTGTACAGACATAAAATATTTCTCGTCATTTCATTAGGCATTTCAGTAAATCATAAATTAGGAGCTCCACAGTGTAATCATATGTTATCAAGTTCGACCGTGTCGTTTTTCCGATGCTTTCTACAAAGGAACGTCAATAGCGAGGATAATGGCCTCCCTTTTTTTTCACCTGTGCCTCTGGAAGGCACACGCTAATGGCTTTTTTTTTTTTTTTTTTTTTTTTTTTTTTAGGCGACTGTCGCCCAGCTGGGTGCCCACGACGCATTAGGTGCAGGTGGTCACTTAACTTTCTTACCGAAATATTTACGACACCAGTTTCCGCTACAGTGACAGTCTCATATAAAAATATTTCACAGGTCAAGAATTTGGGTTACAAATCTGTAGAAACAAAATCCTATAAATATAACAGCGTCCAAAAAATTTTCGCCAGCATTGTGATACATTCACACATATACACACATTTCATAACTCTTAAAGTACGATTCTTGGTTTCCAACAACCTTTTTCACAAACCAGAGTCCCTAACCACTACTCATTATTCCTTACCCTATTCGTCGACACTTCTTCAATATTTCATCATTACAGATATGTAGCATAATCAAATAACTCATATAGCATCAGCTTACTGATCATAAACATACCGCAACAGCATAATACACATAGTCATGGTAATAATAACATCATAACACCTCAGTCAACTCTCAAAATCGTCTCAAAATCTCCAATAATTTCAAAACCTAAAAAAAAGTTCTCTGCTCATTTCAATAGTGTCATCTACCTCAAACGTACTTTAAAAATCATGATCCCATAAGAAATACGACATTCAAAGCTCTCATAGTATCACAATGGTTCCAAAAAATATGAGCATTTCACAAAGTACAGACAAAATACAATTTCATAAGTGTGAAGTTACCCATCTGTGAAATTGCGTAAACATGTGTCACTGATGCAGTAAAAAAAAATGTTTATCTCTCAGTTAAATGATCAGATAGCTGTGTAATTTGTGTGTTACAGAAATATGGTACCGATGTGTAAAGTTGTATAAGCAAATACCATATTAGCTAGGGCTCCTTGTGCTTGCTAAACACATGGTACACAAAGTAAGTGTGTACCCCCCTGAGGATTAATGTAATTATACCCTCAGGTGTTACAGATTACAACAATGGAATGAAATTATTACAGAAAACCTTCGTATCATTGTACTTCAAATATCTTTAAAAATAAATGTTTTAAGTATAAAATTAATCACACAAATATGTGTACTGTAGCGCTAAACTGTGCATCTTGTTGTGAGATAATCTCTGTGGAAGTGTCGTAGTTATTGTCCTCCGGAAGCTAAGTTCTGCAGAAGTCAATGTACTTACCTCATGATAAACAAAAGTGAAATGCTTTGCGTATAGATATCTTAGTTATTACGCTTATTGCCGTGATGAGGAAAGTACTGTGCTGTAACGTATAGTTGTCCTACGGAAAAGGCTGTCTCCTTGTAGCTATAGCACAAAAGTTATTACTTATACATGTTTTACTTTCCAGAATAATTAAGAAAAACTGGCAGGGTCGCCTTATGAAACGTCCCCTTTGAAAAATTGTACAGGACTGTCCTTAAACTGACATACAATATTTTCAGCGCAACGCAATCTGACTTTCAAAATCCCTACAAAAGAATGGCCCTGACTAACATTAACCTATACGTCTCACAAATCACTTACCTCACAAAAATCTTGGTTACTCGAACTACTGCAATATAGCGAGCACCACTACTGCCAGCTAAATAAAAGATTCAAACTACGGAAGGCACTAACTACTGATAGGGATAGTTAGCAAATGAAAGATATTAATAGAGAACAAACAATGTATTTACCTTAATAGTCATAATATATATAGCAGTTCATGACAAATTACAAAACTCCGCCATCTCTCTCCCCACATCCACCACTGCTGGCGGCTCACCTCCAACTGTGCAACGCTACACGCTGTTCACACCCAGCTGCCGCTGCCCAACACTACAATGGCAGACAACAATGCAAACTACCCACAGACTGCACACAGCACAGCCAGCGATTTTTCATATAGAGCGCTACGTGGCGTTACCAATAAGAAAACATAAACAGCCTACTTACACTAGCTATCTTCTCTACACAATATGCATACGTTCTCGTTTTCCTGTTGATTGTTTCACTGCCCTTCCTGGATCCGGTGCTACTAATGAATTCATTGGCTTCTTCACCTTTGCCAGTTGCTTTCCTAGGCTGATGACGAAAGACCGACATCTCATTTTTTATTGGTAGCCAGCATCATTCAAATTATGTGTACATTCGTTACACTCACATAGGTCATGTTGAAGAAAACCATCAATGACCAGCGCCTTGTGTTTTTCTCTTTACACTGTAGCATCGCGTCTTCTGGTCTATAGTGTCAACGCCGCCATTTGTGACTTTGTATGTCATTATAACTTCAGGCTCCTCTACTTGTGATGATGTTACCGTTGGTTGGGCATGAAGAGAGCTAAAGGTGGTAACAACTTTGTTCTTCTAAGGATCGTAAGAGGCTATCACCACATCTGATTGAAAACCAAATAATGTAGAGTATACTTCACGTTCTTTACATGTAATAAAATCGGCAGGCAGTTCACCTTCGTTTTTTCGGATAGTACTGATTAGGGTCAGATCTTTTGACAACAAATAATAAGCTAAATCGAGATATGTAAAAAAGAAACTTATCACAAGTGATATTATGACCAAAGTTTTCACGTTTAATCCCCAGGTTTTTAACAACATTCTCTCCAAGTCGCACAGTTCTGGTTTCTTCCCATTCCCCAAATACGCTTTCAGCTACAGCAGTAGCTTGTTACATTGTCACATATTGTCTAGAACTTTGTTCCATATCTACGAGGTTTTGATGGAATGTATTGTCGAAATGGACAGCGAACTCGAAATGTGGCCAACTGTTCACCCACGGTCATGCATCATCTTGGAATGCAGGCATCCCTAAGAATAATTTCCCACGTCTCAAAAACTTCTTTTATTGGTTCCAATTTGTCACTTGACCTATGTTCTTGTCGGGCTGCAGCATTGTCAAAGCGCAACACCCTGAGAATGGCATGGAAGCGGTTGCGAGACATAATTTCAGAGAAAGTGGTCGGTCATTCTCAACACTCCAAAGCTGACTGATATCTTCGTTTCTTGACTTTAAACTCCATTAAGGACCAGGACACCAAAAAACTTTTTCATTTCATGGAAATCTATATCCACCCAGTCCTCGTAAACGATTCGACCTTCCATGTTGGTCTACATAGACACCGCGTCAATGAGGGGTACACGAAAGAACAACATAAAAGATATTCTTCATTATCAGAGTTCCTAATCGAATAACTTGTAGGCCCCTCATCTTCTTTCAATACATCCTTTTTGCGCTGCCTACCAGATATTCCAGCTTGGGGAGCTATAGCCTGTATCTCATTGTCGTTGCTAGAAAACCTTAAGTCACTCTCAACAGAATCTGCACTAAATTGTTCATCACCATCTTCGTAAAGGGGTTATTTATGATCATCATCTTCGTAGAGTTCTGAGTTATCAGCAACATCTCATTCATTATCGTCATCACTGGAATATTCACATTCACTGGGTGGGTTTCAGAAACAGAAGACTGCTTCCACAATTCCCTTATCTCCTCATATGATAGTGCTCTGCTCCGTAACATTTTCAATTTGTAGAACAGACAACTGTTATGAAATAAAGCACAAAAATAAGCATGTGCTTATCGTAAGGAGGACTGTTGAACACTGATAGAAAAACAGCGCGAGTCAACAATAGCAAATAACGTAACAGACGCTGCGCCGACAGACATTCGAGGGCTGAAAAATTGTTTATAACCGCACTGGTCCCTGTGGGAGGAAACGTGCAGCAACACTTCAACACAGAGCCATAGGTAAATTTTTATAACTTTTTTCCAGAATTATGACTAGCTTGACAAATTAGGAAGAGTCATAAAATTTCATTAAAATAAAATGTATAGTTACTAATACAGAAGTTATTAAACATCACGGATGGGCTCTGAGGCCCGATGGTAGGTAAAGGGTTAATGTGAACAATAAATTGCAAAGTGATTCAAATTAACGATTGTCAACATTGAAATGCACTTAAATCAGAGATAATTTGGTTTGGTAAAGTCCATAGGAAGAAGTGGGGCATGAATGAGCATAGTCTCAATAGGTCACTCTTGAAAAATCATAAATGCTTGTGGATGTCTGGTGATTTGTCCAATCGCGCCAGAAACGCGTATTAAATCTGAATGCAAACGATGCTCTGCTCCGTTGTAGATGAACCCTTGGATTCCTGACCAGGTGCAAAATCACCGAATCTAAACAAGTTTGGAATCAACAGACCGAGAAACGCCGAATTATTTTCCTTCGCGGTTAACCTTCACTGCATAATAATCTCACCAAAGATGACAGGTTGGAGCGCCGAGTCCAGCGTTTCCAGCCAGCTTCTAGTCGTCAGCCGCCGTGTGGTCACTGACTCTCAGAAATACGAGTTTGTCGTGCCTGCGAAGTAAGAAGTTCGCTTTGCCACAAGTGTGTGCTTCAGCGTATCCAGCCAGAGTATCCCCAGAATTTTATATTTCCTCTCTGCTCCAAACAAAACCCGATCGAAAGAATACATTATCAATTAGAAGGCTCTGCTAAACATTGGCTAATGAGACATATTTTTGAAAAACTGGTCGAACATCCCACCTGGCATATGTTTTAAAATTCATCCAATGAGCTCCCTTCTGGCGTATACAATTGTGAAAAAATTGATCTCCAAACTCTCACTTCTCAGATAATCTTTTACATCACGCAAGGGGGTGTTTTCCCTCGTTTGAAATTTCTGGAAAACGGCATCCTTAACTCTCACTTGCAGTAATTTTTTATATCACCCACTGAGGTGCCTTCCCACCTTGGGAGAGAGAGAAAGTCACATTCCATGTGGAGTGGAGTCCGCCTGTCGCACTCCCTCCTCCATAGTTGCAGGAGGAAAAACGTTTAACAATAAACAACCAACGAGCTTCACATGAGAACACAGAGATGAAGATCTCCGGACCTCCATGTCACCTCTCGTTTTCTAGGAAAAGCATTACCAACGTAAAACAACATTCCTCCAAGGTGTTCTTTGAGCAGAGAGACCAACTTCTAAAAATAAGTTATTCCGCACTGGCCACCCATGCAACACGCTTAATTATACTCGCCCGTTTTACACAGACTCCAGGAACTCACACGGAGCGACTGCGGCCGCTGACGGTGTAATATTCACCAGCCGTGACTGATATTACCCGTATGACCAGCTCCAGATATTCATCAAATAGTGGAAGCATGATACGGTTTTCGCTAAAATCAGTCAAAAGCAATGATAGATGAGACGTGTTAGTCCACCAGTCAGACTGCCTAATTGGCATACGTCACAGCGACATCACAAAACATATCTCCCTCGCCCAGAGTCAACAAGAGCAGCTTGTGACAGCAGCGCTAAAAAAAAAAAAAAAGAAAGAAAGATTAGGATCTGACATCAGTCGACAACGAGGTCACTAGAGACGGAGCACAAGTTCGACTGGCTCAAGGAGGTGAAAGGAAATCAGTCATGCCTTTCAAAGGAACCATCCTGGAATTTTCCTGGAGCAAATTAGGGAAATCACAGGCAACGTAAATCTGGACAGCCAGACTTGCGTTTCAACCGTTGTCCTTCCAAACGTGAGTCCGGTGTGGTAACCTCACTCGTCGCGCCACTAAAATCACAGCTCATGGATACCACATACTAATGCGGTTGTGGACAAAGGTGGCAAGTTAAGGTATGACATGAAACCTTGATGAATTGAATCAGGTTTTCATTGCATATGACTGCTGGAGTTGTCGGATCCCTTATGAGAATCGTAGAATAATGTGGAGGCAGCCATACACCCATGTCCGCCTCAAGCACGCACTCTCACTGGTTCAGCAACGAGTTGCAGTTGCTGGTATGATCTATGGAAGTTGGACGCTGGAAAAAATTAATTCCAAATTTCACTACCAGGTGTTTTTAAGTGGGGGCATATACCAGATGGTTACAATTAATGTGCAGTTACTCACGGATGACCAGTGTAGGCTGTAATTATCGTATGGGAGCGAAACTTGATATGTATGCTAATGAGTTAATCAGAACCAATTTGCACTGATACAACTTAATTCCAGTTTTGACCACCAGGTGCAAATCTGGCACTGTACAGCACCTCTTCGACGTCTTCAGTGCTTATCTTCAATAAATTATGTACGTGGCTGTTAATGATAAAATCAACATTATGTCGTTCTCACTTATTTGACATTGAAATGAGGTTATAAGATGGAACTTCACCAAAAATAAAACTACAATAATGGAATGTAGTAGAATTAAACCAGGTGATGCAGAGTGAATTAGTTTAGGAAATGATACACTAATACACTACTGGACATTAAAATTGCTACACCACGAAGATGACGTGCTACAGACGCGAAATTTAACCGACAGGAAGAAGATGCTGTGATATGCAAATGATCAGCGTTTCGGACCATTCACAAAAGGTTGGCGCCGGTGGCGACACCTACAACATGCTGACATGAGGAAAGTTTCCAACCGATTTCTCAGACACAAACAGCAGTTGACCGGCGTTGCCTGGTGAAACGTTGTTGTGATGCCTCGTGTAAGGAGGAGAAATGCGTACCATCATGTTTCCGACTTTGATAAAGGTCGTATTGTAGCCTATCGCGATTGCGGTTTATCGTATCGCAACATTCCTGCTCGCGTTGGTCGAGAGCCAATGACTGTTAGCAGAATATGGAATCGGTGGGTTCGGGAGGGTAATACGGAACGCCGTGCTGGATCCCAACGGCCTCGTATCACTAGCAAACGAGATGACAGACACTTTATTCGCATGGCTGTAACGGATCGTGCAGCCACGTCTCGATCCCTGAGTCAACCGATGGGGACGTTTGCAAGACAACATCCATCTGCACGAACAGTTCGACGACGTTTGCAGCAGCATGGACTATCAGCTCGGAGACCATGACTGCGGTTACCCTTGACGCTGCATCATAGACAGGAGCGCCTGCGATGGAATACTCGACGACGAACCTGGGTGCACGAATGGCACAACGTCATTTTTTCGGTTTAATCCAGGTTCTGTTTACAACATCATGATGGTCGCATCCGTGTTTGGCGACATCGCGGTGAACGCAGATTGGAAGCGTGAATTCGTCATCGCCATACTGGCGTATCACCCGGCGTGATAGTATGGGGTGCCACTGGTTACACGTCTCGAACACCTCTTGTTCGCATTGACGGCACTTTGAACAGTGGACGTTACATTTCAGATGTATTACGACCCGTGGCTCTACCCTTCATTCGATCCCTGCGAAACCTTACATTCGAGCAGGATAATGCACGACCGCATGTTGCAGGTCCTGTACGGGCCTTTCTGGATACAGAAAATATTCGACTGCTGCCCTGGCCAGCACATTCTCCAGATCTCTCACCAATTGAAAACGTCTGGTCAATGGTGGCCGAGCAACTGGCTCGTCACAATACGCCAGTCACTGCTCTTGATGAACCGTGGTATCGTGTAGAAGCTGGATGGGCAGCTGTACCTGTACACGCCATCCAAGCTCTGTTTGACTCAATGCCCATGCGTATCAAGGCCGTTATTACGACCAGAGGTGGTGGTTCTGGGTACTGATTTCTCAGGATCTATGCACCCAAACTGCGTGAAAATGTAATCACATGTCAGTTCTAGTATAATACATTTGTCCAATGAATACCCGTTTATCATTTGCATTTCATCTTGGTGTAGCAATTTTAATGGCCAGTTGTGTAGGAGTAAATAAATTTCGATATTTGGTCAGTAAAATAACTGACGATGGCTGATATAGAGAAAATATAAAATGTAGGCTGGCAGTGGCAAGGAAAGCGTTTTTGAAGACGAGGAATGTCTTAGCATCGAACCAAAGTGTCAGTGTTAGGGAGCGTTTTCTCACGATGTCAGTCTGGAGCGTACGCAAGTGAAACGTGATCAAGTACCAGTGCAGAAAAGAAGACAATAGAAGCTTTCGAATGTGATGCCACAGAACAATGCTAAAGATAAGGTGAATAGATCACGTAACTGATGCTTCCCAAAACACCATATCGACTGATAGGACACATTCTGAGAAATCAAGAAGTCGTAAAAACAGCAGTAGGAAAGAGTGTTGTATCTGGAAGATAGTGTAGCTTGTGAACATATGATGTTTCCTGGTCAGTGTTTCTATCCAATAATCGATTTTAGAAACACAGCAAGAACGCACGCTAGGGACCTGCACAGTCAGTTTCTAGAATTTTCTACTGTTTTTGTTGTGAGACATGAGGTTGACCTTCGTGCATCGTTTCTAAATATTAAGATTTCTACGTATTTAAGTGCTGTATAATATATTAAAGCTACTTGGAGGATATCGTTAATTCTTCAGTGTCAGAGTTTTACTGTTAGTAAAATTCTGTATATTTTTAAAACTAGCTACATAATGTGCGGACGGATACTCCATACTTCGTCAGTAGTGCAACATACTGTATGTTGAAACGAAAAGTCTTCTACCACGGAATATGTGGTATTTGCAAATTAATTGTTTTTGTTTTCTTTTTAACGCCTTAACAATTTATCCTGACTTGAAAATGTAAATTTGTGTTGGTTGCCAACAGCTTCGATTACAAAATGTTTTTTTTTGCTTTTGACTGGTTTTCGATACCACTTTTCTTAATTTGATTTCACTTACTGATTGTTGGTATCTGGCAGATTAATAATGTAACACTTAAACTATTAAATACAGTACTGACGAGATATTCTCTATGACAACACTTTTAAATTTCAGTAAACTATTTATTCCTAGGCACATGAGCAAGTTGTAGCCTGAAACAATTTTTCAATTAGGAAAAAACTTACTTTTCGGGTATAATTTTTCAGGAAAAAGATGCAGCACGCTTAAAGTCAGTGCTGTTATTTCAAAAAGGAGTAATAAAGTATATGAAACTTCTATTACACAGCTAGTTGGAGGTGGTAGCCTGAAAAGTGTTCCAGGGTGTAATACTCTCCCCTACTGCCAAACTTTAACTTCAAAAGTTGTATTATTATTAGTGTTTCTCCCATTAAGATTAATGAGTTAGTTACTTTGAATAAACTTGAACTTTCATGCAGAGAAAAACCCTCTCACTTTTCTGCAAAATAAATGAATATCGAGAGTGAAATTTTCACTCGCCAGAGGAATGTACGCTGAAAACATGTCAGGAAGTTGCATAAATGAATATTGTTTATCATTTGTACAGTGGATCATAATACGACGCTCGGATTACAGGACTATTGGATTGGGGCCATTTTCTAGGTTATAATGACTTGGGAAAATCATTACCTGTGTCTCAAGTTACATTTCGTATACAATTATACTGTTTTTCCATACAATTCAAAACACTGGCAATGCTTCTTATTTGCTAATAGTCT
Organism: Schistocerca piceifrons; assembly: GCF_021461385.2. Lineage (NCBI taxonomy): Eukaryota > Metazoa > Arthropoda > Insecta > Orthoptera > Acrididae > Schistocerca > Schistocerca piceifrons. The sequence continues at coordinate 1,052,498,635 of NC_060139.1, forward strand.
ATAGTGGTTTATGCTTACAGTGTTATTGTAAATTTGAAATTTGCGGTAAGTTCCTATGGGACCAGTCTGCTCAGGTCATCGGTCCCTAGGCTTACACACTACTTAATCTAACTTAAACTAGCTTTCGCTAACGACACTGCACCCACCCATGCCCGAGGAAGGGCTCGAACCTCCGACGGGGGTAGTCGCGCCAGCCAGTGTTATTATTGCAGACGCAGAGTAGTAGTTCGGCGGCATCAATGTTCGCCCCTCCCACAATGGGATGGCCAGCTTTCCGATGCTAACATTTCAGGTACTGGCTTTGGCCGGGAGGTTGTTACTACTTGGCAGTACTCCGCGCCTATACATTTTGGAGCCTCACAATCAGCAGCCAATATACTGTGGGTCTTTGGTGTTGCAATGACAGAAGGGAACATTCCAGACAAATACTTTCCGAAAAGTCTTTCTAACACTTTTATGTATTTTGATGGCCGTTTTTCAGAAACGCTTTCCGAGCTATAGGCCGTCTGCATTTTACATTCTCTCTGCTTAGACCATGATGACGAATTTTGCATTGAAGTAGCAAAAACTTATCTATTACTTTTAGTGTTTCATTTCCAAAAAAAAAAAAAAAATGGTTCAAATGGCTCTGAGCACTATGGGACTTAACATCTATGGTCATCAGTCCCCTAGAATTTAGAACTACTTAAACCTAACTAACCTAAGGACATCACACAACACACAGCCATCATGAGGCAGAGAAAACCCCTGACCCCGCCGGGAATCGAACCCGGGCGTGGGAAGCGAGAACGCTACCGCACGACCACGACCTGCGGGCTCATTTCCAAAATTAATTGTTTCAGCATCAACTGTTTCATTTCGACTACATGGCACTAGTCTTGTTTTACTTTTGTTGGTGTACATTCTATAACTTCTTTTCAAGACAGTATCCATAGCATTCAGCTGCTCTTCCTAATGCTTTGCTGTCTCTGACAGAATTAGAATATTATCGTCAAACCTCAAAATTTTTGTTTCCTCTTCCTGAACTTTAATTCTTTTCAGAAATTTTCTTGGTTCTCTTTACTGCTTGCTTAATTTGCAAATTGACTAACAATAGGCATAGGTACAATTCTGCCTTAATATCTTACCAAATACTATTTCCCTTTCATGCCCTTTGAATCGGCATTCTGATTCCTGTACAAGAGGAGTGTTCTCCTTTCGACATTCTCAAATGTTTTCTCTCTATCTACAAATGCTATAAATGAGTGTTTGCCTTTATTTAACCTATGTTCTAAGGTAAGGTGCAGGGTTTGTATTCCCTCACGTGGTCCTACATTTCTCGGGAACCCAAACTGGTCTTCTCAGAGATTGGCTTATACTACGTCTTCAATTCTTCCGTAAATAATTCATGTCAGTATTTTGTAGACATGAATTATTACGTTAATAGTTCTGCAATATTCACACCTGTCAGCATCTTCTTTCTTTGGGATCGGAATTATTAAATTCTTCGTGAAGCCTGAGGATAAAACGCGTGTTTGATACACCTTGCACACCAGGATCTGTCATGGACGGCTGTCCAAAGGATCTAAATCGTTTTGATGCAATGTAGTCTACTGCAAATGCCTTATTTCAGTTTACTGTCTTTAAGTTCGTTTACCTTGAACCGCCCTTTATTTACTCCTTCCACTTCAGCCTGTCTATTACATTTAGCACAGCAGGTGGATTTGTTTTGTCATGAGTGGTTCACGCCAGGATCTCAGTAGTTCTGATGGAGTACCGTCATCTGTAGGGGGTTTGTTTCGACTTCGGTCTTTCTCGCAATATCATATCTCCCACCTCATCTTCACCTACTTCCTCTTCCCTGCCTTGAAATTCTTTCCGATGTGTATGCTTTCTACATTTACGATCACCTATTCAGATTTTCCTTCTTTGCTGGTTACTGCCTTGTCATCGGAGCTATTGTTACTGATGTAGTTGCTTCCTTTCCTCCAAACGTTTCTCTTAATATTCTTATAGGAGTCATCCACCCGCCCCTTAGTTATACGAGGCCAGTTCAATGAGTAATACGACATTTTTTTTCTGAAAACTCATCGGGTTGCTTCAGGATTCCAGTAGATCATACTATTACCCCCTCTTTTGGCTGTCAAACCATGGCTTTGAAAATAATCTCCGTGCAATATGCCGGCCTTACGCCACCTTATTGGGAGGGTCGTTATGCACGCATGGTACCAACCCACTGGTCGACGGCGGAGCCAATGTCTTGTTGTATCAATAACCCCCCATCACCCACGTACTGCTTCCCGCATCCTTCGTTGGGTCAAACAGATGAAAGTCGGAAAGTACGAGGTTCGGACTGAAGGGTGGATGGGGAGCAACAGTAAAAGGAAGTTTTGTGAGTTCCTCTCGGGTGCATTGTCACGGAGAAGGAGAACTTGGTTTGCATTTTTGTGGCGCCGATCCGCTGAAGTCGTTTCTTGAGATTCCTGAGGCTGTGCGCGGCCGGCCGTCACGCGGGAGGTCGGACAGGTTTCCGCGACATCGTGGCAACAATGACAGACGGTTCGCCCAGTCTCGGCAAGCACTCTGTAAGCTCCTAAGAATACCTGAGGTGCTCTGGTTTCCTACGAAAAGAAACTCAATGATAGCTCTCTGCCTGGGAATGCACCTCTGTTACAGACGCCATTTTGAAGGCCACGTCACCATCTGTCAGAAATTCGTGAAACTATAAGGGCAGAAGCGGGAATAATCCACGATGTCCCAAATCGAATCCCACATATTTTCGCTGTAAATGGTCGTGGAAAAAATGATTACATTTTGTAAATTTGTAGTAAGTTCTTATGGGACTAAACTGCGGAGGTCAGCATTCCCTGGGCTTACACATTACTTAATCTAACTTAAACTAACTTACGCTGAGGAGAACACACACACACATGCCCGAGGGAGGACTCGAACCTCCGACGGAGGATGCCGCGCGAACCGAGGCTAGGCGCCAATGACCGCGCGGCAACCCCGCGCGGCAGGATGCATTACTTAATGAATGCCCTCGTACACGCTTCTACAGCTTTGCATTTGTCATCTAGCCATTCATGCTCAGCCATTTTGCACCATTTGTCACTCTCATTTCCTAGACGTCAGTATTCCCTGTCGTCTGGTTCATTTCCTTAATTTTTATATTTCCTCCTATCGTTAGTTAAATTCTCTCCTGTTTTTTTTTTTTCCCCCGAGAATTCGTATGAAGCCTTGTCTTTTTATCTATGTGCTCCACTGCTGCTTTCACTATTGCATCTCTCAAAGCTATCCATTCTTGTACTATTGTATCCCTTTTTTCTATTTCAGTGAATGGTTTCCCAATGCTCCTTCATATACTCTGAACTACCTCTAGTTCTTTCAATTTATGTAAGTCCCATCTCCTTAATTTTCTATGTTTGCAATTTCTTTATATTTACCAACATAATTCTGCAGAATATTGATTTCTACAAGCCAAATATATTGCTCCTAAAAATGTTTCCACAGTTTATCCCCTTCAGTGATGAAAATTTATTTTGCATATATCTGAAAAATTGAAGGTAAAAACCTGTCTTCCTTTGTAATAAATAATACACTTTCACAACCCAAAAAATTCAACCTGACAGGTTTTGAAAATCGGTGAACTGGGACATACATGTTCCACGAACCAAACTGAATCCATGTTTTCATGTGAACATAGCATTTTGAGACTTAAATTTTTAATTTTTGAATGATTTTATCAAGATGGCAACTATGAAAAATGCAAAACAAATCAGTACCAAAACAGATATTTTATACTTCTGACAGCGAAAAACATGAAATATCGCACACAAGGTCTCAATATAACGTTTGAAAATAGCTTTTACACACCACACGCCAATGTTTTCTACATTCTATGAAGTTTTATGGGGTATATGCTACACGCAAATTACTTACAAACCAGTAGAATTACTGAGGTGTGTATTAATGTTTCAAAACAATGTGTTTGGTGAATATGAAGACATAGTTACTTCAGACATTCCTGGAATGGAGAAGATTGTGATTCGACGTAATTTTCGTGAAACAAATGCACTGTGCCACATATAGACACTCACCGCCTCATTTGATCGCTCGCAGCCTTCTATATATCCACCCTATGGCTAGTAGCATTTTTCTCCAAGTTCGGAAAGCATCTCTAGGCGCTAGCGTTAGACAGATATGAGATATACAGGGTATTCCGAAATTCCCGTTACAAACTTCTAGGACATGTAAAGGGGAGTGACTACATAGTATTTTGAATAGAAACCCACGTCCGGAAAGGTACCATTTCCGTTCTACGACAGTTTTGGTTCAAATGTGTGACTCATCTAGTTCTGATTAATGAACTGAATTAAGCGTGACGCAGTACAGTTATGAAGTAACAATTCGAAAGGAAACATAACGGAACGTCCATTCGTCACTTGAGCACATTTGTTCATATTAACACTTATGCATTATGTGTTTACGTTGTTAGTTAACAAAAAAGAACCCAGCATAATGTACGCACAGAACAGTATTGATGCATTACAGCAGCGGCCCAACATGGCGGCTACGAACTTTGTTACAGACTAGGACTATTGACATTTTTAAGAATATTGGGAATCCTATACATCAGCATTTAAAAGAATATCGTTAACGTCTTTCATACATCGAAATAGGAATCGATATATCCACGGAAACGATATCGTCGTACCTGCCTATAAAAATATCATCTTCACATTGTGAATATACTGCCGGTTTTAGAGCTATATATTTAAGTATTGATTTATTACCAGATATTTTGTGCATCAACAAGCTAGCCGCCTGCCTATCCACCTTAAAGCAAGAACTGAAGGGAACACGATGCACGTTCACGCTTGGCGATAACCACTTTGCTAAGAGTGGTAACTGCATGTAAGGGGCACAATAAAAGGTGTCCGATAGGTCCATCGTTCGGTTTCCTCTCATATCGGATTTGTCTGGAACAATTCATGTCGATTTCACTGTTTTTTCATTTCTGTCAACGCCAGCGACCCGTCAGTTTTAGCGTCAAAATTGCGCGGTGAAGTTAAACGTTGCACTTTCTGTTGGTAGCGTCGAGCGCCGGTTACGTCATCACTTCGCCTCACGCGTCTGCACCCACCGCAAATACGTCTTGTCATCCATTCAGATTTTTGTTCGTCATTTTCAGCAACTGCTTTTGAAAAAGGCGATGTGAAGAAACAGCGCATTAGTTGAATTAAAATTGTTTTTTTAACGCAACTGGTGTGCTGTTTCTTCGCATCGGAAGTCTTGTTATTCCGTTCACACCACTACCCCCAGTGGAATCGGACTTCTTTTGTGCCACCTGTACTTTCTTCGCACATTCAAAGGGAAAGACTGGATGTGATGAAAGCTCAGAAAATAGTAAGACTCCTTCACGCAGTAAAAGTACTACAATTTCAGAAGAACAACTTCAAATACTTACCGAAAACTGTGAAAGAAATAAAAAATAAAAAATATAGGCACTCTATATTGCCACTTTGATGTCGATATATCTATATATATGGGAAATGTATTGGCGATACATATCGATCTTTTTAGGAAATATATCGGTATATAGATGTATCCATATTTTAACGACAGCCCTATTACAGACGTCGTACCTACGAGGCATGTTCTGCTACACACTCCCCATCCCATGGCAGCAGGTGGTCGTCTGTATCTACAGGAGTTTCGTAAAGTAAACTTTGCATACGACGCCACGAGAAGTAGTCCGTAGGAGTTAAATCCGGCGAACGCTGAGGCCACGCGGTTGGACCATCTTTCATCATCCAGTGTGTTGAGGTGTCTGCGAACCGCACTTGAGAAGTGAGGTGGTACGCCATCATGCTGAAACCACATTTCCTGGCGGACATTCAGTGGCACAGCTTCCAAGAAGGGGTCGAATACGTTTTGTAGGAGTATCAAGTGTGCAGGAACAGTTAACAAGAATGGAAGGAGATATGGCACATTTGAAATGAAAGCGTCGTAGAACGGAATGGGCAGGTTTCCGGACATGTTTTCCTATTCAGAATGTTGTGTACTCACTCCCCTTTGCAAGTTCTAGAAATTTGTGACGGGAAATTCCGAACACCCTGCAGACATCCTAACGCTCAGAACTGCATATCAGTTTAACGGGACACATGTATCCCATCTACCACGAAACAGGTATAGATTTATATAACAATATTTAAACAATACTCGCTATTATCAGACAAAATAAATAGCAATAAAAAAGCGTGTTAAGTGATAGGGTTGAGGCCTTGCAGAAGGCAGCGCACACACCGGACAGTGAAGCAATCCCTGCACAACTGGGGCCCCGCGCCGCCGTCGCAGCCGTGCTGTTTAACGCAATTGTTAAGTATTTGCATGTGTAATGAGCGGACTAATCAAAATGCAAATTCCAGTCGGCGCGCAGCGTAAAGATAAAAACGTGCTCCGGCGCGGGGCGGGGACTCCAATTACCGATGCAAATGCAAGAAACCGAGTGTGTAATTTAATTAATGGCATACGCAAATAGCAATGAATAAATTTATAGCGGTACGCTCTTTTTCCGCCAAAAAAAGAGGACGTAGTAGCACACAATATAAGTATCATTTTTGAAGAGGCCCGCCACGTTTTATGGAGCAGACGCCGCACGCAAGTGCGTACGCGGAGCTACCCGGGTGCCGACTCAAGTTTTCTCCGCCCGCAGTCGACTAATTTCATAAAGGGTGGCGCTTGTCTTGCCGGCGATGTAATGGCCGACGTTCGCAATTAAGAGTCTGTGTTCCACTAATGAACGGATACGAGCCATAAAGCGGCGTCTTGGGCCTGTTATTACCACTAGACACACATACACACACACACACACACACACACACACACAGAGAGAGAGAGAGAGAGAGAGAGAGAGAGAGAGAGTGTTGGTATATATATAAATATGACCGGAAAGCTCAGAGCTGAACCGTGCCGTGCCGGCCCCTTCCCGGTAAGCGACAGTAAAACAATCGACAGTCTCCCTGCAGGCAACATGGTGGGAACTAATGAGGCCCCCAGAAAAGGGAACGGAGAGGGGTTATTAGCTTTTGTCTGGAAGCGCTGCTGCTCAGACGAGCTGCTACTGTGCGTCGACTGGCCTTACTTGATTGCAGCACTTGAGAAATGCTGCCAGTGTAACTGTAAGTGGAATTACGGTCACCAGTGAACTACGATTACAATAATTTCGTAATCACGGCTGCATTCACGCATAGGGCAGTACGCCCGGGCCTATGGCGCCGAGTAGGAGCGAGTATTGCGGGGGGGGGGGGGGGGGGGGGAGGGAGGGGGACCGGCAGTTAACGATCGGGGATCGTATTTTCTGTAGATCTTGTCACAAAGGAAAAAAGATTTGCACACAGGGTGGTCTGCTGATAGTGACCGGGCCAAATATCTCACGAAATAAGTGTCAAACGAAAATGCTACAAAGAACGAAACTTGTCTAGCTTGAAGGGGGAAACCAGATGCCGCTATAGTTGGCCCGCTAGATGGCGCTGCCATAGGTGAAACGGATATCAACTGCGTTTTATTTAAATAGGAACCCCCATTTTTATTACATATTCGTGAAGTACGTAAAGAAATATGAATGTTTTAGTTTGACCACTTTTTTCACCTTGTGATAGATGGCGCTGTAATAGTCACAGACATATGGCTCACAATTTTAGACGAACAGTTGGTAACAGGTAGGATTTTTAAATTAAAATACAGAACGTAGGTACGTATGAACATTTTATTTCGGTTGTTCCAATGTGATTCATTTACCTTTGCGAACTTATCATTTCTGAGAACGCATGATGTTACAGCGTGATTACCTGTAAATACCACATTAATGCAATAAATGCTCAAAATGTGTCCGTCAATCTCAATGTATTTGGCAATACGTGTAACGACATTCCTTTCAACAGCGAGTAGTTCGCCATCCGTAATGTTCGCACATGCATTGGCAATGCGCTGACGGATGTTGTCAGGCGTTGTCGGTGGATCACGATAGCAAATATCCTTCAACTTTCCCCACAGAAAGAAATCCGGGGACGTCAGATCCGGTGAACGTGCGGGGCATGGTATGGTGATTTGACGACCAATCCATCTGTCACGAAATATGCTATTCAATACCGCTTCAACCGCACGCGTGCTATGTGCCGCACATCCATCATGTTGGAAGAACATCGCCATTCTGTCATGCAGTGAAACATCTGGTAGTAACATCGGTAGAACATAACTTAGGAAATCAGCATGCATTACACCATTTAGATTGCCATCGATAAAATGGGGGCCAATTATCCTTCCTCCCAAAATGCCGCACCATACATTCACCCGCCAAGATCGCTGATGTTCCACTTGTCGCAGCCATAGTGGGTTTTTCGTTGCCCAATAGTGCATATTAAGCCGGTTTACGTTACCGCTGTTGGTGAATGACGCTTCGTCGCTAAATAGAACCCGTGCAAAAAATCTGTCATCGTCCCGTAGTTTCTCTTGTGCCCAGTGTCAGAACTGTACACGACGTTCAAAGCCGCCGCCATGCAATTCGTGGTGCATAGAAACATGGTACGGGTGCAATCGATGTTGATGTAGCATTGTCAACACCGACGTTATAAGATGCTCGATTCTCGCACAATTTCTCTGCTACTGATATGCGGATTAGCCGCGACAGCAGCTAAAACACCTACTTGGGCATCGATTTGTAGCAGGTCGTGGTTGACGTTTCACTTGAATAACGTAACTATCCGGCTAACGGTCTGGACACTTGGATGATGTCCAGGATACCGAGCAGCACACACTTGTTGGGGATTTTGATCACAATAGACATACATCAACACGATATCGACCTTATCCGCTATTGGTAAACGGTCCATTTTAACACGGGTAATGTATCACGAAGCAAATACCGTCCGCACTAACGGAATGTTCTACACCTACATCCACATCTACATCCATACTCCGCAAGCCACCTGACGGTGTGTGGTGGAGGGTACCCTGAGTACCTCTGTCGGTTCTCCCTTCTATTCCAGTCTCGTATTGTTCGTGGAAAGAAGGATTGTCAGTATGCTTCTGTGTGGGCTCTAATCTCTCTGATTTTATCCTCGTGGTCTCTTCGCGATATATACAGTATGTAGAAGGGAGCAATATGCTGCTTGACTCTTCGGTGAAGGTATGTTCTCGAAACTTTAACAAAAGCCCGTACCGAGCTACTGAGCGTCTCTCCTGCAGAGTCTTCCACTGGAGTTTATCTATCATCTTCGTAACGCTTTCGCGATTACTAAATGTTCCTGTAACGAAGCGCGCTGCTCTCCGTTGGATCTTCTCTATCTCTTCTATCAACCCTATCTGGTACGGATCCCACACTGCTGAGCAGTATTCAAGCAGTGGGCGAACAAGCGTACTGTAACCTACTTCCTTTGTTTTCGGATTGCATTTCCTTAGGATTCTTCCAATGAATCTCAGTCTGGCATCTGCTTTACCGACGATCAACTTTATATGATCATTCCATTTTAAATCACTCCTAATGCTTACACCCAGATAATTTATGGAATTAACTGCTTGCAGTTACTGACCTGCTATTTTGTAGCTAAATGATAAGAGATCTATCTTTCTATGTATTCGCAGCACATTACACTTGTCTACATTGAGATTCAATTGCCATTCCCTGCACCATGCGTCAATTTGCTGCAGATCCTCCTGCATTTCAGTACAATTTTCCATTGTTACAACCTCTCGATACACCACAGCATCATCTTCAAAAAGCCTCAGTGAACTTCCGATGTCATCCACAAGGTCATTTATGTATATTGTGAATAGCAACGGTCGTATGACACTCCATTGCGGCACACCTGAAATCACTCTTACTTCGGAAGACTTCTCTGCATTGAGAATGACGTGCTGCGTTCTGTTATCTAGGAACTCTTCAATCCAATCACACAATTGGTCTGATAGTCCATATGCTCTTACATTGTTCATTAAACGACTGTGGGAAACTGTATCGAACGCCTTGCGGAAGTCAAGAAACACGGCATCTGCCTGTGAACCCGTGTCTATGGCCTTCTGAGTCTCGTGGACGAATAGCGTGAGCTGGGTTTCACACGACCGTCTTTTTCGAAACCCATGCTGATTCCTACAGAGTAGATTTCTAGTCTCCAGAAAAGTCATTATACTAGAACATAATACGTGTTCCAAAATTCTACAACAGATCGACGTTAGAGGTATAGTTCTATAGTTCTGCACATCTGTTCGACGTCCCTTCTTGAAAACGGGGATGACCTGTGGCCTTTTCCAATCCTTTGGAACGCTACGCTCTTCTAGATACCTACGGTACACCGCTGCAGGGAGGGGGGCAAGTTCCTTCGCGTACTCTGTGTAAAATCGAACTGGTATCCCATCAGGTCCAGCGGCCTTTCCTCTTTTCAGCGATTTTAATTGTTTCTCTATCCCTCTGTCGTCTATTTCGATATCTACCATTTTGTCATCTGTGCGACAATCTAGAGAAGAAACTACAGTGCAGTCTTCCTTTGTGAAACAGCTTCGGAGAAAGACATTTAGTATTTCGGCCTTTAGTCTGTCATCCTCTGTTTCAGCACCATTTTGGTCACAGAGTGTCTGGACATTTTGTTTTGATTCACCTACTGTTTTGACATAAGACTAAAATTTCTTAGGATTTTCTGCCAAGTCAGTACATAGAACTTAACTTTCGAATTCATTAAACGCCTCTCGCATAGCCCTCCTCACACTACATTTCGCTTCGCGTAATTTTTGTTTGTCTGCAAGGCTTTGGCTATGTTTATGTTTGCTGTGAAGTTCCCTTTCCTTCCGCAGCAGATTTCTAACTCTGTTGTTGTACCACGGTGGCTCTTTTCCATCTCTTACGATCTTGCTTGGCACATACTCATCTAACGCATATTGTACGACGGTTTTGAACTTTGTCCACTGATCCTCAACACTATCTGTACTTGAGACAAAACTTTTTGTGGTGTCACCGCCAGACACCACACTTGCTAAGTGGTAGCCTTTAAATCGTCCGCGGTCCGGTAGTATCCGTCGGACCCGCGTGTCGCCACTATCAGTGATTGCAGACCGAGCGACGCCACACGGCAGGTCTAGAGAGACTTCCTAGCACTCGCCCCAGTTGTACAGCCGACTTTGCTAGCGATGGTTCACTGACAAATTACGCTCTCATTTGCCGAGACGATAGTTAGCATAGCCTTCAGCTACGTCATTTGCTACGACCTAGCAAGGCGCCATTATCATTTGCTATTTATCTTGTGATGCATGTACCGTCACACCGATGTTCACCAATTATGAATTAAAGTTAAGTATTGCAGTAGTTACTTACGTTCTTTGCTACTATAAATTCCCTTACCTGTTCCAGACCTCACGCCAGCCTGCGTGAGCTTAAACGCGTGCCTTTCGGCTATCTCCTAGTGGCTTGGCTGTCTTGCCAAGTCACAACACTTTTGTGTTGAGCAGTCAGGTACTCTGTAATCTGCTTTTTGTCACTTTTGCTAAACAGAAAAATCTTCCTACCTTTTTTAATATTTCTATTTACGGCTGAAATCATCGATGCCGTAACCGCTTTATGATCGCTGATTCACTGTTCTGCGCTAAATGTTTCAGATAGTTCGGGTCTGTTTGTCACCAGAAGGTCTAATATGTTATCGCCACGAGTCGGTTCTCTGTTTAACTGCTCAAGGTAGTTTTCAGATCAAGCACTTAAAAAAGTTTCACTGGATTCTTTGTCCCTGCCACCCGTTATGAACGTTTGAGTCTCCCAGTCTATATCCGGTAAATTAAAATCTCCACCCAGAACTATAACATGGTGGGGAAATCTACTCGAAATATTGTCCAAATTATCTTTCAGGTGCTCAGCCACAACAGCTGCTGAGCCAGGGGGCCTATAGAGGCATCCAATTACCATGTCTGAGCCTGCTTTAACCGTGACCTTGACCCAAATCATTTCACATTTCGGATATCCGTCAATTTCCTTCGATACTATTGCACTTCTTATCGCTATAAACACGCCTCCCCCTTCACTGTCCAGCCTGTCTCTGCGGTATACATTCTAATCTGAGTTTAGGATTTCATTACTGTTTACGTCTGGTTTCAGCCAACATTCTGTCCCTAGTACTATATGGGCGTTGTGACCGTTTATTAATGAGAGCAGTTCTGGAACCTTTCTATAACCGCTTCTGCAGTTTACTATTAGCACATTAATATTGTTATTCCCTGTTGCATTTTGCCTACTCCTACCTTGCCGCGTCTCAAGAGGCGTCTTGTCGGGCCTTGGGAGAGAATTCTCTAACCTAAAAAACCCCCATGTGCACTACACACGTACTCCGCTACCCTTGTAGCCGCTTCCGGCGTGTAGTGCACGCCTGACCTACTCAGGGGGACCCTACATTTCTCCACCCGATAGCGGAGGTCGAGAAATTTGCACCCCAGATCTCCGCAGAATCGTCTGAGCCTCTGGTTTAAGCCTTCCACTCGGCTGCAAACCAGAGGACCGCGATCGGTTCTGGGAACTATACTACAAATAGTTAGCTCTGATTCCACCCCGCGAGCGAGGCTTTCCGGCTTCACCAATTCCGCCAACCGCCTGTACGAACTGAAGATGACCTCTGATCCCAGACGGCAGGAGTCATTGGTGCCGACGTGAGCAACAATTTGCAGTCGGGTGCACCCAGTGCTCTCTATCGCCGCCGGCAGGGCCTCCTCCACATCTCGGATGAGATCCCCCGGCAAGCAGACAGAGTGAACACTGGCCTTCTTCCCCGATCTTTCCGCTATTTCCCTAAGGGGCTCCATCACCCGCCTAAAATGTTACGTGATACCACGTACTTACACGTTTGTGACTATTACAGCGCCATCTATCACAAAGCGAAAAAAGTGGTCGAACTAAAACATTCATATTTCTTTACGTACTACACGAATATGTAATAAGAATGGGGGTTCCTACTTTAGAAAACGCAGTTGATATCCGTTTGACCTATGGCAGCGCCATCTAGCAGGACAACCATAGCGCCATATGGTTTCCCCCTTCAAGCTAGACAAGTTTCGTTCTTTGTAGTTTTTTCGTTTGACGCTTATTTCGTGAGATTTTGGCCCGGTCACTATCAACGGACCATCCTATATACATGGACAGAAATAAATCACAACACCAAGAAGTTGTTGTGCTAGATAAGCGAAAATTGGTAGGAGTATTTCCACTTTCAAAAGATGACGCCTGTTGAAATTTGGCGCCACTCGGATGAGAATGGTGCTATTGGCTCCATTATGAGGATGCAAATTAGGTTTGCTTTAAAGATACTCACTTACGGTGTTGGACGTTAGTTAACTTTGAGATTGGACGTGGGAATCTGATGTTAGTCAAGAATGCCTTTAATTCAACGACGACACCATTAACAACAGCTCACTTAGTTTGAAATAGACTGTCTAATACAGCTACGAGGGGCTGGATGTTCCTTCTGCTATATTGCACAAAGACTTGCCGGGAATGTAGCTACTGTATATCATTTCAGGCAGCGGTGGTCACGGGAAAGTACGATAGCAAGACGAAAGGACTCCGGACGGCCACGTTGCACTACCGAGAGGGAAGACCATAGTGTTCAGCGTATGGCTCCGGGATATCGCAGTGCATTTGCCGCAGCAATTCAAGCAGCAGTTGGCACAACAGTGACACAACGAACTGTTACAAGTCGGTTACTTCAAGGAGAGCTTCGAGCCAGACGGCCTGTAGCGTGCATTCCACGGACCCTATTTACCAGAGTTTGCGACTTCAGTGGTGTCAAGCGAGAGCTCATTGGAGGTTCAAAATGGCTCTGAGCACTATGGGACTTAACATCTGTGGTCACCAGTCCCCTAGAACTTAGAACTACTTAAACCTAACTAACCTAAGGACAACACACACAGCCATGCCCGAGGCAGGATTCGAACCTGCGACCGTAGCGGTCACGCGGTTCCAGACTGAAGCGCCTAGAACCGCACAGCCACACCGGCCGGCGCTCATTGGAGGGTGTAATGGAGGTCTGTCGTGTTTTCTTATAAGAGCGGATTCTTCCTGGATGCCGTCGACGGCCGCGGATTGGTTAGAAAAAGGCCAGCTGAGGGCCTGCATCCAACCTGTCTACTGCTAGACACACTGGGCTTACACCTGCAGTTATGGTCTGGTTTGCGATTTCGTATGACAGCAGGAGCACTCTCGTGGTTATCCTATGCACCCTGATCAAAAATTTGTACGTCATTCTGGTGGTTCGACCAGTTCTGCTGCCATTCATGAACAGCATTCCACAGGGTGTTTTCCAACAGGGAGCAATGAGGCCTTGGAAGGTCGCTGGAGGGAATTGCCACCACGTCCGCACACACAAGTCACCTAATTCTGATAAGTTCTGGGGAGCCGGGCGATGGGCTCTGATGTCACGTTCAATCACATTACAGATTTTTTCGATCAGGTTCAGATCTGTCGAGTCGAGCGGCCAACTTATCAATTGGAATTCGCCACTGTGTTCCTCCAAACACTCCATCACACTCCTGGTCTTTTGACATAATGTATTACCTTGTTGAAAAATTCTACTGCGTCGGGAATACTCCGTTTCCGTCATGATGCCTTGCACGAGCTCCACTGGACCCATGGATGGCCCCGTCAGTGTTCCCCAGGGCATAATGGAGGCGCCGACAGCCTGTCCACGTCCCGCAATACAGGTATCAAGGGGCTGTTCACTTGGAAGACGATGGATTCGCGCCCAACCATCGGAATCATGAAGAAGGTATCAGGATTCATCAGACCATGCAACGCTCTGCCACTGCGCCAACGTTCATTGCCGATGGTCGTGTGCCCATTTCAGTCGTAGCTGCCGATGTCGTTATGTAAACATTGGCGTGTGCATGGGTCATCGGCTCCGGAGGCCCATCGTTAGGACTGTTCGGTGCACTGTGTGTTCAGAAACCCTTCTACTCTGCCCGGAATTAAGATCTGATATTAGTTCATTCACAGTTCGCCGCCTGTCCTGTGTTTCCAGTCTATCCACCCTACGACGTCCGGCATCTGTAATGAGGGGTGGCCACCCAACCCTACGACGTCTGGACGTGGTTGCACTTTGGTTTGCCACGTGTTGAAGACACTCACCGCAGCACTCTTCGAAGACCCGACAAGTCGTGCAATTTCCGAAATGCTCAAGCCGAGCCTCCGGGCCATCACAGTCTCCCCCCGTCAGACTGAGATATATCGCGCGCCTTCCCGATTCTATACACGGACTGTACGCTCACTAATACTACATGCACAGACATGTGTCTGACTAGCAGTCATTTCTCGGCAGGTGAGGCTGCTGCTGCCTGGACTGCTTTATATGGGCAGTAGGTCGCTGGTCACGATGTTCTGGATTATCAGTGTACCTCTCCTACAAAGAATGCACTTTACCAATAAAAAGTGATAGACAGGATAACAAGTCATGCATGTTTGGGTGCATAGTATCTGATCAAAAATATCCGGAAACCCCCACACAATGCGGAATTGATCTCTAGATGTCATCCATCCGCCAGTATAAAAGGAGGCGGGGAGTACGATGTTGTCAGTGCAGAATGGGTGGGACAGGAGTGTTGAACGACTTCGAACGTGGGCTAGGTACTGAATGTCGCCTGAGTAACAAATACACCAGGGATATTTAAACCGTTCTAAAACTGTTCAGGTCGGCATTTTGTGGATTGTGAGTGTTAACGTCGTGTACTGCGGACGGTGGCTGTCAAAAATTGCACGAAACCTGTGGAAAGAACCACTTGCCTGCTAAGAAATGCTACCAGCAGTCCAGCTAGCGCGACGACTGCGCGTAAGGAGTTCAAAACAATGTGTGCAACGGTCGAGCAGCCCCTGATATGCCACACATTTCTGTAGTCACCGCTAAGCGACGCTTGAATGGTGTAAAAAGCGACGCAACTGGGCAGTGAAAGACTGAAAACAAGTGATTTGGAGCGATGAATCACGCTGTACCGTGTGTCAAGCCGACGGATGGTTTGGTACTGCGAATCCAAGAAAGTTACCTGCTATCATGTCTAGTGCCAGCAGTAGAGGGCGGAGGAGGCGCTGTTACGGTATGTGCGTGTTTTTCGTGCTTAGAGTATGCCTCCTTATTGGTCTTAAGAAAACTCTGAATGCGGAACAGCATGAGAACATTTTACAGCGGTGTGTACTGCGAACAGTAGAGGAAGAATTCGGAGACGATGATTGTTTCAATCGGCATGACAGTGCACACTGTCATGAAGCAGAATGTGTGACGCAATACTTTCTGGAAAATAAAATTCATGAAATGGACTTGCCTGCTCACAGTCCCCAATTGAACTCATTGTGACTCCTTTGAGTCCACTGAGTCCTTGAGCGTCCAGCGTCACTACTTTGTGTGGTTTCGGCTGCCATTTCTGCAGACATTGAGACACCTCACTGGAAATGTCCGCGGCAAGGTTCAAGCCGTGATACAGGCGAAGGGTGTACATGCTCCTTGTTAATGTCGACTAACTGGTGTCGGGACAGTTTTCATTAGACTGTGTACATACTGATGAAAAGGTAAACCTGAAAAATTACACAGTGGCCGTCCTAATAGATCTAGGTTCAGCTACTGTTACCATAAGAATAATTGACAGCTATTGGGGCACAGAAATCACTAAATGGACATATTTTGCTTTTTGTCGTTCACTGATGCCCTACATTATAGTATTCTGGGGTAAGTGATTACTTACGCAGGATGAACTAATTGCACAAAAGAAAGTAATTAGAATTATGGATGGGGTTCATACATGTGTATCTTGTATGCATGTCTTTTAGCCATAGTACTACACTACATTAATCAGCAATAACTTGATACACCAACATACACGCACACAGCAAATACGCACACATCCATACATGCACACTAATTCTTGTCCGGGAAATAGGAAATCATTTTCCCAGAAATCAATTAAAGTAGCTCAGATCCCCCGGTTAACACCAAAATTTTTGGGACATTTTCCTTGATTGCTAGGGGAATCGCGTAGCTGGCAGTTGCCTCCTAAATATTCCCAATTTGTACTCCCTGTGCACCGCTCACAGTCCCTAGGACAATGGGTGGAAAAGATCCGCGACCCTTTAATGGGCCGGTCTGAAACAGCAGAGAATAAAAGAAAGACATTTACTCACTGATGAGATTTATCCTCGACGATGCATTGCAATCTGTGAATAATAGTGATATACACAAATGCAACAAGAAGGAAAGATGATCTGCTCTTGCCTCCTGTGAATCAAATTTGTCACAGTAGGGGGTGGAACACGGAGCTGTAAAAGGCTTTGACAGCCTACTCATTAAAGTAACATGCCGTCACGAACAGCATTAAAGAGCTTTCTCCCCGAGGAATCGTTCTATATGGTAGAGTTATTCTCCAACATAAATGAGTTACCACTTACAAACCTGTAAATGACAGCATACACAGCCTTCAATTTTTTTAAGTTGTCTTTTGTTTAAAACGCATATTTAGCATCCTAATGTTTAGATCACGTACGGAGCACGTAATAAATAACGACACGACTCCTTTTAACTGCATAATTGCGCTGTATTACATCTTTCATGTAGGGCGATTCCTAAGTACCTCTGAGGGTTTCAGAGGAAGACTGCGCGAAAACTACAAGTCATACAGGAAACAGACACTGACCAGTGGACAGAGCATCGCTCCAAGTCCTTAACTGACATTACAATTGCTGAATACGGACACCTCGTGTAACGCAGCAATGCGTGTAACGCAGCAATCATCAGTATGGACGGAAGAGCAGGTTTGTGCAGTTCATTGGTGCCCGGGAAGGCGCCACGGCAGCGACACTCTTTGGAAATCTGTTCGCTGGATTGCCTACATACAGGCGCACACTGATTCGTTGCGACAACACGGATCCGATAATTTGCCTACGCGTTCCAACACGCCTGCCTCGTAATGGCGCCCTCTCCATGTACGTCACGGCTCGTATTGCGAATCGAGAGTTGAAAAAATTATATTCCCAGCTCCGGTTGAAGTTGCTCCAGCACATTTTAAGTCCCACAGCCGCTGTATTAACAGAATTCTTTTGTGTAGTTGCCTGCGAAAAAGTGCACTGCTGGCAAAAAAGAAAATAAAAAAGTAGTATACGTGGAATTACGGCGTCGATTTTGATCCGATTACGGCATATGCTACGTGGGGTATCATAGAAGTACTGATAATGGTTTCAACGTCGTCCGCCAACAGATAGCGTAGTGTGATAGCTACCAGAGCGCCTTTTGTGTCTGTCCATTGTTAGGGAAGGCCCAGAGCCTGAAGGCTCGTTGTGGTGCAAACGTGTGAAGGAAGCAGGCAAGCACGCCATGGGGACGCACTCGTGCTTCCTACAGCCAGCTGGACCAGTTTCAAAGGGGTCGAACTGTTGCCTTCCGAGTGACGAGATTCTCCTTTCCGAGAATTGCCACACAATCTGGACGTGCTGCGTCAGTTGTGAAACGATGCTGGTATGAGTGGTCGCGTGAACATTCTCACACCGATAGAAGATCTTCTGGACGTCTACGCAACAAAGGCGCCCGGTAGAATCGTCGTATTGCTAAGGGGACCGACCACACTATGGTTGTGGCCGAAAAAAATCGATTTTCGGTTTTCATCATATTTCGATAGATTAAGGCTTTATTTAAGTAATCTGAAAAGGATTTTGCTGAAAAAAAAACTTTTTCGAGCATTTAAGATCATTTTCCTACCACGTGTGTTTATGTGGCACTCCCACTTTTCTGTCACCCACTTTTCTGCGTATATTCTAGATCTTTATATCCCCTACATCGCACGCAAGGTTTTTTTTTACTGCCGAGTGTGTTAGCTATCCTTGGAATGCAACGGTCGGTATTCTTTTGTTTCTGCGGTTAGTTTTGTTCAAGTGTGATTGCGAGTAGTTGTTATAGAAAACTTGCAGGTATACTTTGGGCAGGCAATTAGGAGAAATAAAGAAAATCTGGAGGCAATGAAGAGAGATGTTTAGAGCATATTCTTCCATAACTTCTCTACTGATGATAAGCCATGTCGTAGATTGCGTCCATCAGGAGAAAATTCGTGGTGCAAATAGAATAGGGTTCAGATAACTGGAGAATCTTATTCTCACCAGCATTCTCTTCCTGCTGCTGTTATTACAGCAATTAAACCTATTTGCAGAGACTTGGCTCATCCTGATATTCTAAGGAAATGTCTGTATGGGCAGACACAAAACCCAAATGAATGTTTCAACAGCATAATTTGGAACCGCCTTCCTAAAACTGTATTTGTAGGCATGCATACAATGAAACTAGGAGTTCATGATGCTGTTATTACATTCAATTGTGCTAATATTGGAAAGTGTTGTGTTCTGAAAAAGCTGGTAATTAATCCTTGTGAAAATATGATCACTGGGCTGCAACACTGCGATAAAATGAGGATAGCGGATGCAGGCATGTCTGCATCTAATATGGCCAAGAAAGCAAGACAAACAGCCAGGAAGGTGAAAAAGAAGCTAGAAGGCCTACTAGAGACCAAAGAAGGGCCATCATATGCAGCAGGACAGTTTTATTTAACTGTAAGTAACAAATTTCAAAAAATTTTTCTTTAAAGTCAATTTCCCGCAAACTAAAATTTTCAGTACATATGCCTAATTATATCAGAAACTATCATAGATAAATGAATAAAATTTTCAGAGACCCTGCATAACATAAGAAACCACCTCTGGTACTACGTTCATTAATATTCCCCCATTAAGAAGTTCACAAAAAATATTTTCTGCAGAAAAAACTGAACATTTTTTGTTAATAAATTTAAAAAAGTATTTCCTCAAAACTATAATATGGGTAGAGTAGATTTTAGTACAGTTGACTCTATTAGCATCATATAACATACAGTAAAAATATTAAGGTCTGCATCAAATAGTTTTTTCAGAGATGGGTCAAATACTTTCCTAAATTAACATGGGTTAGATAGGCAGGGTGTGGCCCCCTTAAGGGCAGCAGAGGCAGATCGTACAGCTGGCACAGCACAGATAAGAGGGCGTGTTAGCCAAGACGTGTCAACACGAACTGTTGCGAACCGGTTATTAGTAGTAGGACTACGGGTACGCACGTCTCTAGCGCGTCTTCCACTCACGACACTGCATTGACATGCACGACTCGATTAGTGCCGTCAGAGGTTCGCTTGGAAGATGGAATGGCGCGCGCCATGGTCTTCAGCGATGAAAGCCGAATCTGCCTGCACGCAAGTTATGGTCGTTTGCGAGTACGACGTAGACCTGGTTAGCCCTGTCCGGAATATGTGCATTCGTCCAAGATACAATGGCGCCACCCCAGGCTTTATGGTGAGGAGCGTGACAAGCTACTACTCTCGTTCACCTTTGGTGTTTCTGGACGGGACGCCAACCAACGCTTGGTACCTGTAACCAAACAGAAAATAAGTTACACACCATATTTTTTTCGAGGTGATATGGCTATGAGTACTATGGGACTTAACATCTGTGGTCATCAGTCCCCTAGAACTTAGAACTACTTAAACCTAACTAACCTAAGGACATCACACACATCCATGCCCGAGGCAGGATTCGAACCTGCGACCGTAGCGGTCACGCGATTCCATACAGAAGCGCGTGGAACCGCACGGCCACACCGGCCGGCTCGAGGTGATAAATAAAAATTTACGCCACATCTTGTACTTATTCACCATGAGATTAGGAGGAAGATTAAGGTTTAATATCCTGTGACGGCTAGCTCATTAAAGACAGAGTGCACGCTGGGATATGGTGAGGAAGAAAGTAGGCTGTGTCCTTGGAAGGGAATCGTCCCGTCATGCGTTTTACACGCCGTATACAAAGCACGCGAAACCTAAACTGGATGGCCAGTCGGCATTTCAATCCCGCACCTCACGAATGTTACCCAGAGTCTTAAACCACTGCAGCATTTCGCACGGTCGAAATATAAGCGATATCTTCCGTAGTGGCATGGAAGACAGAAAGGAAACAAGAAATAAACGAAGGACGATAAGAGTTGTCATCTTGTCTATGCAGATGTTACTGTACAGGGTGTCCCAGGAGGAATTGTCAGTGTTCAGGGATATGACAGGAACGATCAGTCGAAGTACAAAAGTCCAGTAAGCATGTGTTATGAAATGCATAGCAAAAGACCTATGAGCACTTATTCGCCTCCGATGTGGTGCAACAAAGCTCTTCTCTACAGTCTTTTTGCTTTCCATATTTTTGGAAGTAGTAGTATAAATTAAAACAAGAAAATATTGTCCAGTAAACATGACCTCTAAAATGCATACCGTAAGGGCTATGAGGACTTGTTCAGTAGAAGAGATGTTGTTTCGCAGAAACGAAGATGAAGTATTGCTCATAGCTCTTGAGGTACGGATATTAGAAACCATGTTTACTGGACCTTTTTGATTCGAATGATCATTCCCTGTCTTCCTGGATATTGACCATTCCAACAGGAGCACCCTGCAGATGGATGGCGGCTGTCGTGGCAGAGCGGTTCTAGGAGCTTCAGTCCGAACCCGCATTGCTACTATGGTCGCAGGTTCGAATCCTGTCTCGGGCATGGATGTGTGTGATGCCCTTAGGTTAGTTAGGTTTAAGTAGTTCTAAGTCTATGGGACTGATGACCTCAGATTTTAAGTCCCACATTGCTCAGAGCCATCTGAATTTTGCAGATAGATGTTTTACCCAGCTGAAGAGGGTAAGGGATAGGAGCCGTCCGTGACCTGATTAAGGAACCAACCCAGAATTGTAACGAGGTAGAGAAACTGCACAAGATCGTAAACTGAGTAGTGGAAAGAGAATAAGAGCCACGCTTCTCCCGAATACGAGTCCGACATCTTCTGCCAGTTGTGAACGATACTACGAGGGGCGGTCAATAAGGAATGCAACACATTTGTTTCTCGGTCAGTTTTGGTTGAAAAAGTGTGGACTTTGTTATGGGCCATCTTGGAAAAATCCCAATTCAGCTCCTATAGTTCCATCAAGTTCCGATAGGTGGCGGCTCCATATGTAGCATTCAAAGTGGAACGGAGGTGCCTTCCAGACAGAGAGCTGTCATTGATTTTCTGTTGGAGGAAAACCATCGCAAATATTCATAGGCGCTTCAGAATGTATACGGAGAGCTAGCGGTGAACGAAAACATGGCGAGTCGTTGGGTGAGGCGTCAATCATCACAGCAACGATGTCACGCAAACCTGTCCGATCTCTCGCGTACCGGCCGACCGTACACAGCAGTGACTCCCGCAGTATTGGAACGGGCGGACACTCCCATTCGGGATCGTGGACGGATCACAATCAAACACTTCGCTGCACAACTGGAAGTGCGGATACACTCGTCCACAAGTTGGGGTACACAAAGATGTGTGCCCGCATGGTTCCTCGTCACCTAACAGGAGACGATAAAGAACAAGGCAGGACGATCTGTGCTGAACTTCTTGCGCTTTACGAGGCTAATCGTGGCAGGATTTTGTCGAACAATTTCATAGACAATGAAACATGGATTCTTCACTTTGAACCGGAAAGAGAAACGGAAATCCATGGAATGGCGCCGTACCACCACTTCTCGAAAGAAAACGTTCAAAGGCGCACCCTCAGTCCGTAAAACGATGACGACAGTCTTCTGGGACTCTGAAGAGGTTATTGTGGTGTCACCGCCAGACACCACACTTGCCAGGTGGTAGCCTTTAAATCGGCCGCGGTCCATTACTATACGCTGGACCGGCGTGTCGCCACTGTCAGTGATCGCAGACCGAGCGCCACCACACGGCAGGTCTAGAGAGACGTCCTGGCACTCGCCCCAGTTGTACAGCCGACGTTCATAGCAATGGTTCACTGACAAATACGCTCTCATTTGCCGAGACGATAGATAGCATAGCCTTCAGCTACATTTGCTACGACCTAGCAAGGCGCCGTATTCAATTGATATTGAGATTCTATTACTGTATCATCAAGAGCGATGTTTTACAAATGTGGATTAAAGTTAAGTATTCCAGAAGCTACGTACTTTTCTTTATAGCATTCATTACGTATCCTGTTTCAGACCTCACGCCAATCTGCGTGAGCTTAACGTGTGCCTTTCGGCTTCCTCTCATTGTGTGTAGGCTGTCTTGTCTAGACACAACAGTTATTCTGTTTGATGTCCTCCCTTATAGTGGCAACGATCAGCTCTGACGTGTACTGTGCTACCCTCAGGAGACTGAAGAAACGATTTCAGAGTGTTCGTCGCCACAAAAATGCAAACGAAGTCTCCTCCTCCATGACAACGCAAGGCCTCACACAATTGTGCGCACACGAGAGGAGTCACAAAGCTTCATTGGACTGTTCTTCCTCATCCACACTACAACCAGAATCTCACGCCTTCCGACGTCCATCTGTTTGGCCCAGTGAAGGATACACTCCGTGGGAAGCAGTCCTTGGATGATGGGGAGGTTATTGGTACAGCAGTGTGTTGGTTCCGACCTCGACCAGTAGTGCCGTAGCTTGCCGACATACAGGCCCTCCCAGTAAAGTGCCGCCAGATCGTCCCACTGAACGGAGGTTATGTCAAAAATAGGGTTTTGTAGCCAGAGTGGGGAGTTATATAGTGTATTGCAATCTTGAATAAAGCTAACCTGCTTCCAGAAAAAAAATATATGTTGCATTACATTCTGAACGGCCCTCGTACTGTCGATAATGGTGTGATGTGGTCAGTCATAGCGCTTACGCATCACTGGTTCTCTGGACCACTCGGAGCTGCGCGCGCCCTGTCTGGCAGGGGACGCTGTTCTTGCTACTCCCTTCAACGGAGCCCAAACGCTACTGCTCACGTGTCGTTGTGCGAGACGAGGACTGTCATCGTTCACGTTTTGCGTCAAACGGTCGTATGTAGTCGAACGCCACGAAAACAACACGAACAGCTCGCAGATGTTCATAAATATGAATCTGAAAGTACAGGGTTATTACAAATGATTGAAGCGATTTCACAGCTCTACAATAACTTTATTATTTGAGATATTTTCACAGTGCTTTGCACACACATACAAAAACTCAAAAAGTTGTTTTAGGCATTCACAAATGTTCGATATGTGCCCCTTTAGTGATTCGGCAGACATCAAGCCGATAATCAAGTTCCTCCCACACTCGGCGCAGCATGTCCCCATCAATGAGTTCGAAAGCATCGTTGATGCGAGCTCGCAGTTCTGGCACGTTTCTTGGTAGAGGAGGTTTAAACACTGAATCTTTCACATAACCCCACAGAAAGAAATTGCATGGGGTTAAGTCGGGAGAGCGTGGAGGCCATGACATGAATTGCTGATCATGATCTCCACCACGACCGATCCATCGGTTTTCCAATCTCCTGTTTAAGAAATGCCGAACATCATGATGGAAGTGCGGTGGAGCACCATCCTGTGGTACGTTTAGCTCCCTGCTTGCTTTATTCGTCGACTTCCGCGGGCTACGCGTGAAACTTGCCCGCACGCGTTCAACCGTTTCTTCGCTCACTGCAGGCCGACCCGTTGATTTCCCCTTACAGACTCATCCAGAAGCCTTAAACTGCGCATACCATCGCCGAATGGAGTTAGCAGTTGGTAGATCTTTGTTGAACTTCGTCCTGAAGTGTCGTTGCACTGTTATGAGTGACTGATGTGAGGGCATTTCAAGCACGACATACGCTTTCTCGGCTCCTGCCGCCATTTTGTCTAACTGCGCTCTCGAGCGCTCTGGCGGCAGAAACCTGAAGTGCGGCTTCAGCCGAAGAAAACTTTATGAGTTTTTCTACGTATCTGTAGTGTGTCGTGACCATATGTCAATGAACGGAGCTACAGTGAATTTATGAAATCGCTTCAATCATTTGTAATAGCCCTGTATTTCGTCGGATGGTAGGGCAACCGTGAATGATTAATTGGGTTATTCGCTGAGAATCTGCGTAATTAGGCATGAAATCAGTGGACGGATCAATATCATCATTCTTCTATTCGATTAAAAATACCTTTACGACCGATAGATTGTCGAGATGAGGGGGGGGGGGGGGGGGGCGGCAGTGTTGTTGATGAGCAGTCAGCTACTGTCTAGACGCTGCATACACATACAGAACAGGCAACCACAGCGAGCACGAGGCGATCTGGCGGCTGGCCCCTACCGCTCGACTCGCCGAAACGTCAGCCATAAAGTTATTTTAATCCAAGTATAGTCAGTAGCACCTATTGGCGTGCAGAAAAAAGATAGTTTAATTTGGACGAGCAATACAGCAATGTCAAACTTCTTCTTGAAAGTGGAACTAAATTTAACTGCCGATATGATCATGGTTGGGCCTAATCATTGTTCGTTACTTAGAAACTAAATAACGCAAATGATATGAATCGTTAGCCTTTCAAAGCAACCTTCTCACTTAAATTGAAAAACTGATGACTTCAGTTCGCAAAGAAGAAAGACACTTTTCCGTTTTAGGCAGCAGGGTCAGATCTCGTACGATGAGTGTTCTCTGCATCGACCATCTTTTACCCCAGTCCGATCGGCGAAAAAGCAACTGTTACAATTAAGAATCAGGAAAGTATAGCGAGAGGAAAGTTACACACTGTGTTATCTACACCTACATCTACATCTACGCGACTACTCTGCAATTGCCGGCCGGTGTGGCCGTACGGTTGTAGGCGCCTCAGTCTGGAATCGCGTGACCGCTACGGTCGCAGGTTCGAATCCTGCCTCGGGCATGGATGTGTGTGCTGTTCTTAGGTTAGTTAGGTTTAACTAGTTCTAAGTTCTAGGGGACTGATGACCACAGATGTTAAGTCCCATAGTGCTCAGAGCCATTTGAATTTACTCTGCGATTCACCCTTTAGTGCCTGGCAGAGGGTTTATCGAACCACTTCAACTCTGTTTCTCTACTATTCCATTCTAAAACAGCACGCGTTGAAAACGAAAACTTAAATGTCTCTGTGCGTGAACTGATTTCTCTTATTTTGTTACAATGATCATTTCTCACTATGTAGATGGGCGTCAACAAAATACTTTCGGATTCTGATGAGAAAGTTCGAGACTGCAATTTAGCGAAAAGATCTTGCCACAAAGAAAAACGCCTTTCTTTTAGTGATGACCACCCCAATTAGCGTATCAGTCTCGTCTATTTCGCTATAGCACGAAGTGAGCTTCCCTTCTTCGAACTTTTTCGATGGCCTCCGTCAACTCCATCTGGTAAACATCCCACACTGCACTGCAATACTCTGGCAGAGGGTGAACAAGCATAGAGTAGGCAGTCTCTCTCATAGACCTGTTGCATCGTCTAAGAGCTCTGCCAATAAAACGTAGTCTTTGGTTTGCCTTCCCCACAAGATTATCTAGTGATGGTTCCATTTAAGTGGTTCGTAATTGTAGTCTCTAGGTATCTGGTTGAATTGACAGCCCGTACATTTGTACGATTCATCGTGTAAGCGAAATCTAACAGATTACTTACTCATGTGAATCATCTCACGCTTTTCATTATTCAGAGACAGTTGCACTTTTAACATGATTAAAATATATTCTATCAATTATTGTGCCATTGGTTTTGATCTTCTGACGACATCACTAGACCGTAAATGACAGCATCATCTGCAAACAGTCTTAGACAGGTGCTCAGATTGTCTCCTAAAACGTTTATAAAGATTACGAACAACGAGGAGCCTGTAACACTTTCTTGGGGAACGCACGATATCACTTCTGTCTTACTCGATGACTTTCCATCGATTACAACGAACTGTCACCTTTCTGGCAGAAAAACACGAATCCAGTTGCACAACTGAGGCGGTGCTCCACACGTACGCAGACTGATCAGAGGCCTCTTCTGAGGAACTCTATCAAAACAGTTCTGGAAGTCCAGAAATATCCGCTGTCAATGGCACTCTCAATATTCTGAGCAGAAAGAGCTTGTCGTATTGCACAAAAACGATATTTTATAAGTTTGTGCTGACTATGGGTGAATAGATCGTTTTCTTCGAGGTAATTCGTAATGTTCAAACATGGTATGTGTTCCAAACTCCTACTGCAAATCGATGTCAGTGATGTTGTTGTTGTTGTGGTCTTAGTCCTGAGACTGGTTTGATGCAGCTCTCCATGGTACTCTATCCTGTGCAAGCTTCTTCGTCTCCCAGTACCTACTGCAACCTACATCCTTCTGAATCTGTTTAGTGTATTCATCTCTTGGTCTCCCTCTACGATTTTTACCCTCTACGCTACCCTCCAATACTAAATTGGTGATCCCTTGATGCCACAGAACATGTCCTACCAACCGATCCTTTCTTCTAGTCAAGTTGTGCCACAAACTTCTCTTCTCCCCAATCCTATTCAATACCTCCTCGTTAGTTATATGATATACCCCTCTAATCTTCAGCATTCTTTTGTAGCACCACATTTCCAAAGCTTCTATTCTCTTCTTGTCCAAACTATTTATCTTCCGTGTTTCACTTCTATACATGGCTACACTCCATACAAATACTTTCAGAAACGACTTCCTGACACATCTATACTCGATGTTAACAAATTTATTTTCTTCAGAAACGCTTTCCTTGCCATTGCCAGTCTACATTTTATATCCTCTCTACTTCGACCATCATCAGTTATTTTGCTCCCCAAATAGCAAAACTCCTTTACTACTCTAAGTGTCTCATTTCCCAATCTAATTCCTTCAGCATCACCCGACTTAATTCGACTACATTCCATTATCCTCGTTTTGCTTTTGTTGATGTTCATCTTATATCCTCCTTTCAAGACACTGTCCATTCAGTTCAACTGCTCTTCCAAGTCCTTTGCTGTTTCTGACAGAAATACAACGTCATCGGCGAACCTTAAAGTTTTTATGTGTCAGTGATATCTATCTGTAATGCAGCGTATTACTCCTTGTGTCTTGAGTATTGCTGTGACATGTGCAACTTGCAATCGTGGTACGTAGGGTTCAGGAATATTCGTTGGGCGTCTGATGTGACGGTAGTTGCGCGTTATTGGTTCACCCCCTGCCCGCTGTCAAAGATGAGGCTGTCTTTATTTGCTCTGGTTGCCTCGCGCCGCTACACGTATTATGATGGGCGTGCTGCGGACTGCCTAATGGTCACGTCTCGGTCCGGAAATGGCGGTCGAGCGCGTCCACGCGCGTTCTTGCCTCTCCCACGCCCACGGCCGGAAATGATCGGATGCCAAGCGACAGAGCAAGGATTTTTACGGAATACTTGATGACGACTTACGCTGCCGGACACATTACTAAAGGTCGCTTTATACACTGAGGCGATAGAAGTCGTGGGATAGCGATATGTGGATGTGAAGGTGGCGGTAGTATCGTGCACGCAACGATAAAGGGCAGTACGTAGGTGGACCTGTCAGTTATACTCAGGTGATTCATGTAATAAAGTTTCCGACGTGATTATGGCCGCGCGACGGGAGTGAAGAGACTTCTAAAAGAGAGTGGTAGTTGGAGCTAGACGCAGGGGATATTCCACAGTGTCAAGAGTGTGCCGAGAACATCAAATTTTAGGCATTAACACTCACCACGGACGATGGAGTGGCCGACCGCCTTCACTTAACAACCGAGAACAGCAGCGTTTGCATAGAGGTGTCGATGCTAATAGACTAGCAACAGTCTGTGAAATAACCGCAGAAATCAATGTGGGACATACTGCGAACGTACGGAGAAATCTGGCATTAATGGACTAAGGCAGCGGACGATCATATCGATTGGACACTAGACGACTGGAAAACCGTGGCAGTCGATGATTTCAGTTGGTAAGAGCTGATGGTAGGGCTAGGGTGTGGCGCAGACCCCACGAAACCTTGGACGCAAGTTGCCTAGAAGGTACTGCGCAAGTTAGTGGTGGTTCCATAATGTTGTAGGCTCTGTTTACTGGGTCTTCTAGTCCAACTGAATCGATCATTAACTGAAATGGCTATGTTCGGCTACTTGCAGGCTACGTACAGCCATTCATGCAGTTCATGTTTCCAAATAGCTGTGGAATTTTTATGGATGACATTACACCATTTCACTGGGCAACAATAATTGTTTATGATTGGCTTGAAGAGCATTCTGGACAGTTCAAGGCAATGATTCGGCCACAGAAATCGCCCGACATGAATCCTATCGAACATTTATGGGGAATAATTGAGAGGTCACTTCGTGCACACAATCGTGCGCCGGCAACAATTTGGCAGTTATGGACGGCTATAGAGGAAGCATGCCTAAATATGCCTGCACGGAATTTCCAACAGTTTTCTGAGTCCGTGCCACGTCGATTTGCTGAGCTATGCCGGGCAACATGAGGTCTGACGTGATATTAGAAGATACCCCATGGCTTCTGTGTACACCTGACATAAATGATCTGATCAAAAGTATACGGACACCCCTAGGTAAGGCGGAATTGACCACTGTATGTCACGAGACATGGACTCACCAGTATAATGGGAGGCGGGGAATATTACGTTGTCAGCAGAGAAGTTGTAAATGCATAAAGGATCGATCAAGTGAACTCAGTGTATTGGAAGACGGACTACTCATTATTTGTCAAATGAGTAACAAATCCATCGCGGACATTTCAAGCCTTCCAAAACTGCCCAAGTCGACTGTTTCTCGTGTGACTGTGAAGAGGAAACGTGAAGGAAGAACCACAGATAAATTTAGACGAGGCAGAACTCACATACTGATGGACAGGGACTGTCGAACATTGCGGAGGATAGTTGTAAAAGGTGGCATGAAATCAACAAAGGAATTATTCCTGAGTTGAAAAGTGCTGCCAGCAATCCAGCCATGAGGAGCGATCAAAAAGTTTCCGTTTGAGGGCGTTGCTGCAGCGTATATGCAATGCAGCGCGACTTCGATGTGGGTGTATGAGCAGAGATATGTAAGCAAGGAATTAGTGTGGCATTCGTTTTTTTTACGACGTCCGTGCGGCAAACGCGGGAACGTCATCTACGGCGATGTAATTACGAGATGCTTCCAAACAGGACCAATGTGCTCTTACTCTTTTCTTTATTGCCGAAGGACAGTCACCGGTAGACATCCACAGGAGAATGAAGAACGTGCATTGGGCAGTATGTCTGTCGAAAACCACTGTTGTACACTGGTGCACGACAGGTGGTGCTGCTGTTTCATGGTAACGCTCGTCACCATAACGCAAATGTTGTAACGCGGTTATCTTCAACCTGGTGCGTCGGTGGGATTACTGCATCAATGTTCACTGCGTTTCTGCCTTATTAGCATGCCGATTCTGTACTGTACAAACTTCGAACGGAAAATTTTTGATCAGCCCTTGTAGCACAATGATTGAGCGTAAGGAGCTAGAAAGGGTGAGGTATAGTGGTCGACCAGGTTCTCATAAGCCACATACTTCTATACTTAATGCTAAGCGACGCTTGAGTTGTACTGAAGACCGACGCCACTGGACAGCGGGTGACTGGAAACGAGTGTTCTGAAGTGATCAGTCACGCCATACCACGTGACAATACGATGGAAGGGTTTAGGTTTGGCGAACGTCTGGAGAACGTTACCTGCCATCATGTGTAATGCCAAGAGCGAAGTACAGAGGAGGTGTTGTTAAGTATGGCGGCGTTTCTCGTGGTTTGGTGTCGTCCCGTTATTGCAGTTCTAACATTCTGCGTGGTTTCTGTTTGTTCTAAATCGTGTCTCCCTACCACTTTCGCGCAACGACGCTCTGAGCGTGTTTTTTTTAGGGAATTGACTAGTTTGAACCTGGGACCTGTTGCTGGTAAGGAGACGATAGACCACACATGACATGTAGAGTTCAGAAGGGTTCAGTGAGACTAGCGATGATATAATCAAATACTTAATGATTTCAGCGTCAGCTCCACTGCACTCCCTGTAAAAGAATCTTAATATTAGCTAAATTTAGTGGAAGGGGTTCAAGGCTTTCCTATTTTTAGTTAGCTGGTAAAATAACGTCGAAAAAGCAGTCAAATTTACCATTGGAAATTTTATTCTACTCACAAAACATTGTTTATAAATTTCACTATTGATAAAAGGAAATATTTTAATACAGGATGATAAAAACCAAATGCGTTCAACAAAAATGTGAACGAATATTCCCTGAATGGGTTTCCAAGTTCTACAATGGATCGAAGGATGACATATGCCATATAACATCTATAATCTAGGTTTAAATTAAGTTTCACAAAAGAGAAAACTATCAAAATGGTCTACAGTGACCCTCAATTATCTTTAATTACTTATTTAACTTGTCATAAATTACAGTGGCTGATGTGGCTTCTCAATAATTATATAACAGAAAAATCATCGCGTTTCAGATTTTTACTTCAAGTGGCAAATGTGAACACCATGAGCTTTAATTGACGATCGACACTAGTATTACACAAAAAGCGTATGTAACAGATGAGACTTCTGCAGTTCTGAGTGAAGCCTTATGCGCTGTTATGCAGCATCACGTGCGTTCATTACCTTGTCGTCGGTTAGGCAGCGTCAGGGGGTGGTGGGCTGCGCAGCTCCACACCTCGCCGTCTCGGAAGCCACTCTGTCCTAACTTCTCCTTACTACAATTTACCGAAGTTGGATTGAAAAAGCTATCTGGCTGTGTTTTCAACTGACCAATCAGGGTCTCAATGTTAACCTTAAGCTCCGCCTACAAAATTCTGTCTATCCAATGAGAAACGTTATACGTGGAGGGGCAATGTTTTTAACGTTTGCAACGTAACAGAGACGCGAAATAGTCTCACGCTAAAACTTGCAGCTGGTGTGGCCCTTTTAGTGTTATCGTAAGATCTATACTGTTCTTCTGGAGGTCTCTATCTTTTAACATGGGCTGGGGTTGGTTTTGGCGGTCGGCTGGCGACGTGGGTGTCCGTCCCTTATCGTAGGGCCTTCTAGCTTAACACGGTTCTGCTCTCGTCTTCTGTTCTCGTTTCTTCCCTCCGAACTGCGTCTGTTTCACGATGGGAAGGTATGACATGCATCTAGGCGTTCTTGTGTTAGTCTGTGGTATTCCATTTGCTCACTCGTTGATCGTATTACTTTGGTTAATTTAATGTCAGGATTTATTCGGAGCTATGTGACATACTGCCGGAATTACTTATCATGTCAGGGTTTTCATGGAAGGTGTTGGATTTGCCTGACACCTTACACAGTTAAGAAAAAGCTTTATATGCCATCATGTGTAGTGGTAACATTCAGTTACAGAGGAGCTGGTGTATGGTATGAACGTGTTCTCCGAGCTTGCGATATGACCCCCTTATTGCGCTTGAGAAAAGGCTAAATGCGGAAGGAAATGAACACAGTTTACAGCATTGTATGTTGCGTACAGTAGAGGAACAGTTTGCAAACGGTAATTGTTTGCATCATCGTGATAGTACTGACTGTGATAAAGCAGCGCCTGTGAGGCACTCGTTGGTGGAGAACAACATTCCTGAAATGGACTGGCCTGCTCAGAGCCCCGGTATAAACTCAAGGGAGTCAGAACATCGGGTTCGGTGCAGCCCCCAAGCGTCCAAATTCACGATCTTCTCTGGTTCAGGTTGTTGACGAAGAGTGTGCTGTCATCCCTCAGCAGACATTTAGACACATCATAGTGTCCCTAGCAGAGATCAAGCCGTCGTAAAGGCGATAGGTGGACAAACTGGACAGACCCCATATTAATATCCGCAAATAGGTTTCCGGATACTTTAGATCAAATAGTATGTATACTGTGTTTCATGAATAACGTAAGCGCTCTGTCCGGCGTTCCACGCAAACTAGTATCCCCATAGGCGGTATGCGATTCCCGCATGGGAGTGCGGCCCGCTTTTGGAACAGTGTGCAGTTGTCATATTAGTTTTAACCGAGAATAAACTACACAATTCAGGAAACGGATTACAAAGAAGTTGCAGGAAATCATTGCACCCTTTAGCACTTCAGAGTGAAGAGCCAGCTAATGACATATCTGTGCACTAAACTGAAATCTTACAAAGTAATGGTAATCTATCGACTGACGACTTTAGATACTGTTCCTCGACGTCAGTGCTGGTATTGGATATTGTAGTCCAGACGTGGATCCAGGGTTCGCGTGAAGGGCGGAGGTCACAGTTCTCTAAAGTTTCTGTCTCCTTTCCTCACCCCCTCCAAATATAACGTACTATCATCTCCACTTTTAACGTACCACAGACGTGAACGACTTTAATAATAATAACAATAAAATAAAACGTGTCCAATAAGGAATACAGATTTTGGATAAGCCTGCCATCTCTGTTCTAGTAAGCTGGCATCAGTGAACATTCCAGAATTTTCGTCTGTTTTCTTTGTAGTTCGTAATGGATCGCTTTACGACGGGACAGCATGATGTAGAGAAACCGTATTATAAATGTGGAGATTGTGGTGCAGAGACTGTTTGCATAATCAAATGGCTCTGAGCACTAAGGGACTTAACTTCTGAGGTCAGATGTCCCCTAGAACTTAGAACTACTTAAACCTAACTAACCTAAGGACATCACACACATCCATGCCCGAGGCAGGATTCGAACCTCCGACCGTAGGGGTCGCGCGGCTCCAGACTGAAGCGCCTAGAACCGCTCGCCCACTCCGGCCGGTGTTTGCATAATCTGTGGATTGTTTGGTCAATTTACTGTATCGAATAAGTCGACTGTGATGAGACTGACTGCTAATTTAAGAAACCCAGTTTTGTTGTGGACATTGAGCCTTCTGGGCGTCCTACTGTTAGTCGTTCTGCTGAAAAGATCGTCGTCATGAGTGCTGCAGTCCTGTGAAATGTACTCGCCGATGTTCACGAAAATAGGATATTCCCAGAACCAACACGTAACGAGTTCTGGAAGAAGATCTGCATCTTTGGGTCTATAAAAGCAAACATAAGAACTGAAACCAAATTATTACGAAAAGCGCGGCGCATTTGCCCATTGCATGCTTGCGAAACAAAGAGCTGGTATCAATTTCATCAAGAAAATTATGTTCACTGCTGAGGCACACTTTTTGTTGAATGGCTTCATGAACAGCAAAGATTGCAGGATTTCGGCACACGGAACCCTCGACTAATTATAGCGAATCCATTAAATCCAGAACGAGTGACTGTGTGGTGTCCCATTTGGGCTGAGAGCGTAATTTAGCCGTACTTTTACAAACATGGTGCTGGAAACGCCTTAATATTGGACGGCAAACGCTACTGCAAAATGTTAAAGAGAGTTGTGTGGACCGTATGAATGCTCAAGAGATTTGGTCTCAACAAGAAGGCGCAACACGTCACTCGTAGATTACGACAATGCACTTGTTACGAGTAAGGTTCCCAAGCCCTAGTCATCTCTCGCAACGGTCAGATCTCGTGTATATGCTAACAAACCAAGATGACATGCAGGGCTCAAGGCCGTGATTCACCGTGCAATTCCAGAACTATTATGCCGAAAAGTAATGGAAAATTTCATCGAAAGAACGAGAGTGCGCCTGAAGAGTCGTGAAGAGCATAAGAGTAATATCATAATTCATATTTAATCACACGGAGTATACATTGTAACAATATGTAAACTATTGAAATTCCTGGAGCGGTTCTAGGCGCTTCAGTCCGGAACCGCTCGACTGCTACGGTCGCAGTTTCGAATCCTGTCTCGGGCATGGATGTGTGTGATGTCCTAGGTTTAAGTAGTTCTAAGTTCTAGGGGATTGATGACCTCAGATGTTAAGTCCCATAGTGCTCAGAGCCATTTGAACCATTTGATTTATTGAAATTCCTCGATAAATTTGTGTGCTATTTGTTGTTGTTGTGGTCTTCAGTCCTGAGACTGGTTTGATGCAGCTCTCCATGCTACTCTATCCTGTGCAAGCTTTTTCATCTCCCAGTACCTACTGCAACCTACATCCTTCTGAATCTGCTTAGTGTATTCATCTCTTGGTCTCCCTCTACGATTTTTACCCTCCACGCTGCCCTCCAATACTAAATTGGTGATCCCTTGATGCCTCAGAACATGTCCTACCAACCGATCCCTTCTTCTGGTCAAGTTGTGCCACAAACTTCTCTTCTCCCCAATCCTATTCAATACTTCCTCATTAGTTATGTGATCTACCCATCTAATCTTCAGCATTCTTCTGTAGCACCACATTTCGAAAGCTTCTATTCTCTTCTTGTCCAAACTATTTATCGTCCATGTTTCACTTCCATACATGGCTACACTCCATACGAATACTTTCAGAAATGACTTCCTGCCACTTAAATCAATACTGGATGTTAACAAATTTCTCTTCTTCAGAAACGCTTTCCTTGCCATCGCCAGCCTACATTTTATATCCTCTCTACTTCGACCATTATCAGTTATTTTGCTCCCCAAATAGCAAAACTCCTTTACTACTTTAAGTGCCTCATTTCCTAATCTAATTCCCTCAGCATCACCCGACTTAATTAGGCTACATTCCATTATCCTTGTTTTGCTTTTGTTGATGTTCATCTTATATCCTCCTTTCAAGACACTGTCCATTCCATTCAACTGCTCTTCCAAGTCCTTTGCTGTCTCGGAGAGAATTACAATGTCATCGGCGAACCTCAAAGTTTTTATTTCTTCTCCATGAATTTTAATACCTACTCCGAATTTTTCTTTTGTTTCCTTTACTGCTTGCTCAATATACAGATTGAACAACATCGGGGAGAGGCTACAACCCTGTCTTACTCCCTTCCCAACCACTGCTTCCCTTTCACACCCCTCGACTCTTATAACAGCCATCTGGTTTCTGTACAAATTGTAAATAGCCTTTCGCTCCCTGTATTTTACCCCTGCCACCTTTAGAATTTGAAAGAGAGTATTCCAGTCAACATTGTCAAAAGCTTTCTCTAAGTCTACAAATGCTAGAAACGTAGTTTTGCCTTTCCTTAATCTTTCTTCTAAGATAAGTCGTAAGGTCAGTATTGCCTCACGTGTTCCAGTGTTTCTACGGAATCCAAACTGATCTTCCCCGAGGTTGGCTTCTACTAGTTTTTCCATTCGTCTGTAAAGAATTCGTGTTAGTATTTTGCAGCTGTGACTTATTAAGCTGATAGTTCGGTAATTTTCACATCTCTCAACACCTGCTTTCTTTGGGATTGGAATTATTATATTCTTCTTGAAGTCTGAGGGTATTTCGCCTGTCTCATACATCTTCCTCACCAGATGGTAGAGTTTTGTCAGGACTGGCTCTCCCACGGCCGTCAGTAGTTCCAATGGAATATTGTCTACTCCGGGGGCTTTGTTTCGACTCAGGTCTTTCGGTGCTCTGTCAAACTCTTCACGCAGTATCATATCTCCCATTTCATCTTCATCTACATCCTCTTCCATTTCAATAATATTGTCCTCAAGTAATGCACTCAAAAGTTAAGTTCTATAAGGAATATCCTTTGTACGCTCACGGAATAAAATCGCAACACCAAAAAATAATTAATGTAGAGTAATGAATTTGAATTTGTCTATGTAACATTTTTAAGGTATTAAAATTGCAGGATCACAGGTTAACGTAAGCGCGAGATAAGCCATGGAAAATGTGAAATGTTGATACATTAATTACCGGTGTATTCACCAGAATGTTGAATGCAACATGCAAACGTGTCTGCTTTGTGATGCATGACAATTGTCAGGTCGTAGGATTGAGTTCCATGCCTGTTGCACATAGTCGGGAAATACAGGGACGGATAGTGCTGTTTGTGGATGACTCTGGACGTTTTGTCTGATGATGTCCCATGTGGGCTCTATTGGAGACAAATCTGGTGATAGGACAGGACAGGACAGGGCAACATATCGACACTCTGTAAAACATGTTGAGTTAAAACAGCTGTATGTGGGAGAACGCTGAACTGTTGGAAACACCCCTTGGAATACTGTTCGTGAATGGCAGCACAACAGGTCTAATCACGAGACTGAGGTAAAAATTTGCAGTCAAACTGCGTGAGATAACCACGAGGGTGCTCCTGTTATTATACGAAATCGCACCCCAGACCGTAACTCCAGATGTAGGTCCAGTGTGTCTAACACACGGACAGGTTGGGTACAGGCCCTCAATTGGCCTCCTCCTAACCAACACACGGCCATCACTGGCACCGATGTGGGACCATTTTTCTGCAGAAAACACAACAGACCTCCACCCTGCCCTACAATGAGACCTCGCTTGGCACCACTGTAGTCGCAAACAGCGGTGGTTTGGCGTCAGTGGAATGCACGCTATAGGGCGTCTATGCGGGAGCTGCCCTTGAAGTAATCGATTTGTAACATTTCATTGCGTCGTTGTGACGCCATCTGCTGATCAAGCTGCTGCTGCAGCTTCAGTAAGATGCATCAGAGCCATACGCCGAACACGACGGTCTTCCTTCTCGGTAGTGCCATGAGCGCAGTGGAGCGCGCGTAGCTACGCTGTGGAACAGCTCGGAGGGCGAGATGCCTCGGCAGTGCAGGAGTCGGTAGGCCGCCGTCCGGCTGGGCTTGCCCAGCCGCTGTCCCCGACGGACGCTCCGTACACGGTACGGTGCATGTAGTATCAGTGTGCCTACTGTCCGTGTGTAGAATGGGGAAGATGCGCGATCTATCTGAGTTTGGCCGAGGGCAGGTTGTAAGGGCCCGGAGGCTCGGCACGAGCATCTTGGAAACTACACGACTTGTTGGGGGTTCCAGGAGTGCTGTGCTGAGTGTCTTTAACACGTGGCGGAACCAGGGTGAAATCATGTCCAGACGTCGTGGGGTTTAGCGGCCACCCCTGATTACAGATGTCGGACGTCGTAAGCTGGGCAGACTGGTAAAACATGACAGCCGGCGAATTGTGGCGGAACTAACATCAGACTTTAATGCTGGACGGAGTCCAAGAGTGTCTGAACGGCCAGTGAACTGAACACTCCAAGCGACGGCCTCCGCAACTGACGATCCACGCTTGTACCAATGATAACAACACGACATCGACAATTACGACTGAGATGGGCACTGACCATCGCACTGGACTTTAGTGCAGTGACAGAACGTTGAACTGTCTGATGAACCCCGATACCTTCTTCTTCATGCCGATGGAAGGTTGTGAATCCGTCGTCTTTCCAGGGAACAGCTCCTTGACACCTGTACTGCGGAACGGAAACTAGTTGGCGGCGCCTCTATCATGCCCTGGGGAACTTTCCCAAAAAAAAAAAAAAAAAAAAAAAAAAAAAAAAAAAAAAAAAAAAAAAAAAAAAAAAAGTTCAAATGGTTCTGAGCACTATGGAACTTAACATCTTAGGTCATCAGTTCCCTAGAACTTAGAACTACTAAAACCTAGTTAACCTAAGGACATCACCCACATCCATGCCCGAGGCAGGATTCGAACCTGCGACCGTAGTGCTCGCGCGGTTCCAGACTGAAGCGCCTAGAACCGCTCGGCAACTCCGGCCGGCGGGGAACTTTCACGTGAGCATCCATGGGTCTAGTGGAGCTCGTGCAAGGCAACATGGCGGCCAAGGAGCGTGGTACACTTTTTGCGTACCACGTACGCCCCTTCATGACGATCATGTTTCTCGACGGCAGTGCCATTTTTCAACAAGATAACGTGCCAGGTCTGGAAGTAGGTAAAACGCCATGATATGTACCCATGGTTGACAGTACTTTACAGTAAGACATACAAACACGACGAAAGCTAACGTAGCGTGCAACACGACTCGAACCACACAAATGACTGCAGACCACATAATGGTTGGTAGAGTACTGTCAGTAAGACACCATAATACCCTGCCAACACATTTGATGGAGCGCCAATGCAACGAATGTGCTAATTTCCGCAGCCCTTCCTATAAAAACGTGCTTGTCTCGGAAAGTATGCGTTTCCAGACCCGTGTTTATTGGACTTATTTTTTTTTGCATCGATGATTACTACCATCTCTCAATGAGTTCGACACTTTTTTTTAACACGCTGTATATTTCGGTAAAAGAAACATCCTTGCCTAAAAATCTCGGTTAAGACTGTTACATATACAACAGTATCACTTGCCATCTGCCCATTATCATTTGCCAGAAAACTCTTTTCGATATCTTGAACTGTTCGCCAAATAAAAGGGATGTAAGTTTGACGTGTTTTCTTTTTCACTTTGTATATGAAGGGACTAACAAGTTATTTTTAGTGGACTAATCGCGCTATTGAGAAATTATCTTGGAAACTGCAGAACTCCGCGTTCCGTTAATGTCAGAGGTGAGCACCGGTTACGAAGGAATGTGAAGGCTGACTGACGTGCAATAATGGAGCAGCTTTCTGTGGAAATAAACTTTGCAGGTGGCAGGGTCTGAAGATACTGACAGGCTTCGGAATTACCTATACTTGGGATCGGTGAAAATAAAATCTAAGTTTCCGTTCAATATAGCATACCAGAAATCCACCTTGTCGACTTAATCTGTGTAGTGTACTGAATTTGACAGCTACAGTCGATTGCAGTTCTCTGGGTACGAAGTTCACTTCTGCTGTCAAATTTTGTAATTACATGCAAAGTAAATAGTGAAAAATAAAAACATATCTTCGTGACTCAGTAAACAACTCACAAAAGGCTGTTGCCAACCAACATTTGATTGTCATTCACGAAAGTTAGGAGTATTGCAGGTCTATGTGAGCTACCACAACATCGACTTACTCTCAAATGACGCTTTGAGGCTGTCTAAGACGTATTTAAAGACATTCTCCTCCCCTGCAGTGTAAGGCGTATGATATCACAAAACAACGTTAACGTGTATTAAATAACAGAATTATGCTACCTGAAGGCTGGCAGTACTTCAATTTATGAAAGCATTAAAAGACTTTCGGTTGCATTTATGTTTGTTTGAATGTAGTTGAACGTGGTAGTAACCTTACTGGGTTTGACTATTATTTCCACAAACCTGTTTGTATTATTAGCAAAATAAAGTAAGTGAAATTTTTATAAGATTTAAAATGACTGTTAATTGTTGTAGAAACAGTCTCATTTTAAAGGAACTTTCGTGCTGACTCCGAAACTGGTTTTAACTTTTGCGAGTCTGTAATATTTTCGAAGTTTCGGAGGAATTAATATTACGATATTGTTTTTTTTTAATGTTAATTCATGTGATACATTCGGGTTACAGTTCTGTGTGAAAGACACAATCTCGTATCCTCTAGAATATGAGAAATAAATATTACTTTCCAAAATATTCGTTTAATTGATTTTTAATATCAGCTTCCGTTGTTAATATCTGATACAATTTTGGAATTAACCAAATGAGTAGATCCGCCATAAAGCCTATTATCCTATTATGGTCTTAAGATGTCATCGATCCTCAATTCATGGTAACAGAATACAAGATAACGAATTAAAGTGATTTCAACATATGAAATATGGAGTTCCTACTTGAATCATCAAATACAATTTCAGAAGGATTATGTAATACTAATGGAATCAGCAGTGTTGTGATTTTGTCGTAGATAGTTCTTATGTATAAGAAAAATGAAATTATCTCGATATCACTTTCGGTTATGCCTGATATGTGTGTTGTTAGGTGTAGCCCTCGCGTTTTGGTTCAAATGGTTCTGAGCACTATGGGACTTAACTTCTAAGGTCATCAGTCCCCTAGAACTTAGAACTACTTAAACCTATCTAACCTAAGGACATCACACACACCCATGCCCGAGGCAGAATTCGAACCTGCGACCATAGCGGTCGCGCGGTTCCAGACTGTAGCGCCTAAAACCGCTCGGCCACTCCGGCCGGCCCTCGAGTTTTCTTCGATAATCTATTCTGAGATTATATCACAAGGATGGTCGCAACGGAATGATCCGACGGTACAGTACAATATGAGGACCAGTCTTTCCGTAGACGGGTGACTGACTGCGCTTTTATTCAGTGTGTCCGATTCCACTAACTATGACGCACGCTCTTGACAGAGCTGACAAGAGCTCCCCGACCTGCGCTGTTCGATGCGGATTCACACTGTCGTCCATAAAAATGCAGCCAGAGCCGAATGCACCCCTGACATAACACACTTGGGGAAAGGGTACAGCGTCGCAATAACGTTGACCGATGACTGCACTGTGTTCAGAGATCCGGAGGTCAGTACGACCATGCAAAATTATACTTCCCAACACATTAACACCTGGACCACCAAAACGATCATGTTCGACAGAGTTCCTGGATGCTTTACGTGTTCTCACTGCTCGCCATATGATGGTACTTCCAGCGTTGTGTAACGTGAACAATTTGTCTGTTCAGGTGTTATGACGTAGGTAGGCATAATGTTGCCGAGCATAGTGACCTCCAAATTTTGGAGGTATTGTACACGGCACGTGTGTGTTTCCAGGGGCGCATTTGGCCCTGACTTCATTTTTTATGGATGATAACGAGTGGCAGTATCGAAAAGCGCAGGTGGAGGAACTCTTGAAAAAAGGGGATATTCGGCGAATGAACAGACTTGCCCGTTCCCCCGACTTAAATCCCACCGAGCAGGTGTCGGATGCATTGGGGAGACATACTGCACCAGTCCCACAGGCACCAACGACCATCCACCAGTGTCAAGCGCGCAGAGGAAGAAATGGAATGCGCTACCGCAAGAACTCTTTATCAACCTTGTGGTGAGAGTGGGAGAACGTTGCAGCGCATACATTGCTGTCTGTGGTGATTACACGATTTATTAAGAGCCATGTCCACTCTTTTTCATACTACAAAGGACCATCAGAATCGAAGTGGACTTGAATAAAGTGCCATTTTCGTTCGTCTAATTGCGTGTTTCGACCAGTTCCTTTCTCAAATATACTGTAGCAACTGTTTGTGTAACCGAATTTTATCGAGCTGTGTTACCTGGCAGTGACACGTCACTGCGAAATTTTGTTTCGTCGTTAAGTTTTGCGGACCAGTGTACGGATAGAAAGCAAGACGGACAGTTATAATAAGCAGTGATAATGATCGCAGACTTGTACAATCATTTTTCTTAGGCTCTATTCGCGAACGGATTAGGGAAGGGGGAACCAGATAGTTGTACCAGCAGTTCCCTCCGCTACCACACCGTAAGGTGGACTTGTGGAATATAGGTGTACATGCAGAGATAGTCTTGTTAATTTGCGCAAAGTCTGGTGATTAGGAATTGTGCGCTATCATATCTCCTCCCCTTGTCGTCGAAAATTTGTTTCGTCATCATATGGTGTGCAGATACTCAGCTTAGGAGCTGAGAATAACTAGACATGTGGTAATACTCTTTACCACATTGTAATCTTTGAGGTTTCGGTTCGGATAGGGTCATTTCGTCGTACATACTGACTACAAAAGTCGGTCGCACTACACATGTAGTCTCACGCCAAGATCATTGCCAACAAGAATAGCGCATTGTTAGAAGAGCGCGCGTGTGGTTTTTCTCTCAGGCACATTAGTGCTGCAGTAGAGTTAACAAGCGCATCACAGTGTGTGACTGAAACGGCGCTGCAACTGGAAACGTACCGCCGAAGTTGAGATACGTGGGGCGGTACGATACCTGCGAGCACAACGCTTACACTTTACAGAGATTGACGGTCAAATTCTGTCAGTATACGGAGCAAGTGCAATGTCGTGAACAGCCGTAGTGAAATGGTGCCTTACCCGACAGGTAGGTTTGTGTGGAGATATTTAAGAGATTTGGTGTATTCTACACCTGTTTGGAGTGTTGATGAAGTCCAGGAACGCATTTTGGATGGATGTCAGTACATTCGGAACACGCCTGGCGGTTTTGAACGTGTACGGAAAAAATGAGACAACGTGTTGAAGTCTGCCTTCACATAAACAGTGAACACGACGAACAATTGTTGTAATATATATGTCCTCAAGTGTATATATGCAGTTCGGATCCTAGAGTTCTCTGTTATATCTTGTCCATGTACTCAGTCACAACACTTCGTACCGGATAAACTACTGGTTTCTGGACCTATGTTTGTTTGTGATAATTGCTTGTGTCATTGACCTCAGTTTGTCCCTTTCGTTCGTATCTACACTGAGGTGACAAAAGTCATGGGACTTCGATACGCACATATACAGGTGGCGGTAGTGATTTGGCGGAGCTGTCATTTTTACTCAGGTCATTCATGAAAAAAGGTTTCCAACAGGATTATGGCCGCTAGACGAGAATTAATAGACTTTGAACGCGGGATGGAAGTTGGGATAGACGCATGGGACATCCTGTTTCGTAAAACGTTACAGAATTCACGTTCCGAGTGAGCCATGACACCGTGTCAAGAGTTTGTTGAGCATACCACATTTCAGGCATTACCTTTCATCAGGGACAAAGCAGTTTTCGATGGCCTTCACTTAACGACCGTGAGCAATGGAGTTTGCGTGCACTTGTCAGTGCTAAGAAACAAGCAACATTGGGTGAAATAACCACAGAAATCGATGTGCGACGTACGATGAACATATCCGTTAGGACACTGCGGCGAAATGTGGCGATATTAAGCTATGGCAGCAGACGATCGACGTGAGTACCTTTGCTGGCAGCACCTCATCGCCTGCAGCGGCTCTCCTGGGATCCTGAGCATATCGGTTGGACCCTAGACGACTGGAAAACTGTGGCCCGCTCAGATGAGCCCCGATTTTGTTGGTAGTAGGTGATGTAGGGTTTGAGTGTGGAGCAGACCCCACGAAACCGTGGACCCAAGGTGTCAGCCAGGCAATGTGCAAGTTGGTGGTGGCTGGATTATAGTGTGGGCTGGGTTTAGTTGGAATAGACTGGGTTCTCAGGTCCAACTGAACTGTTCGTTGACTGGGAACGGTGATGTTCGGCTGCTTGGAGACTCTTTGCAGCCTTTCATGGACTCCATGTTCCCAAGCAGCGATGGTATTTTTATAGTTGACAGTGAGCCATGACA
This sequence comes from Schistocerca piceifrons, assembly GCF_021461385.2. Classification (NCBI taxonomy): domain Eukaryota; kingdom Metazoa; phylum Arthropoda; class Insecta; order Orthoptera; family Acrididae; genus Schistocerca; species Schistocerca piceifrons. The sequence goes on from NC_060139.1 coordinate 1,052,542,383, forward strand.
CCGTGCCACAGTTGTTCGCGAACGGTTTCAAGAACACTCTGGACAATTCGATCGAATGATCTGCCTCGCCTGACATGAATCCCATCGAACATTTACGGGACATAATCGAGAGTTCGTGCACAAAATCCTGCACAGGCAGCACTTTCGCATTTCTGGACGGCTATAGAAACAGCATGGCTCATTACTTCTGTAAGGAACTACCAGTGTGTTTTTGAGTGCATGACACGTCGAATTGCTGCGCTATGCCGCGTACAAGGAAGTCCGACACGACGTTAGGAGGTATCCCATGACTTTTGTCGCCTCAGCGTGTATTAATCAACCAAGTGTGGTGGTGTTTGTGTTTCTGTGTGTAGTATCGTCTTCAATCGTAAGACGACCGCTCGATGGGAACTAGATGCCAGTAAGGAGCATTATCCATACAACATCTGTTGGTGAAACGTTTAAAACTGTGCAGCACTGTTGAACTATAGAAACAGCATGGCTCATTACTTCTGTAAGGAACTACCAGTGTGTTTTTGAGTGCATGACACGTCGAATTGCTGCGCTATGCCGCGTACAAGGAAGTCCGACACGACGTTAGGAGGTATCCCATGACTTTTGTCGCCTCAGCGTGTATTAATCAACCAAGTGTGGTGGTGTTTGTGTTTCTGTGTGTAGTATCGTCTTCAATCGTAAGACGACCGCTCGATGGGAACTAGATGCCAGTAAGGAGCATTATCCATACAACATCTGTTGGTGAAACGTTTAAAACTGTGCAGCACTGTTGAACATTTCCATCAATGCTCCGCAAACCGCCCAACAATGCATGGCGGAGGCGGAGGTCACATCGTGTTAATCTCTTCGACTTTCTTTCCTGTTGCATTCGCTCACTGAGCGATGTAAAAATTACTGTCCGTATGCCTCGTTTCGCGCCCTAACCTCTCTCTCCTAGCGAGCCCTACGCGAAGTATACTTTGGTGACAACGTCATGGTCGCACAGTCTTCTTCGAATACAGGTTTTCTAAATTCATCCAGAAGAATTTTTGCACAAACTGTGTCGTATTTTTTCCGGAAATTCCAAGACAGTTTCCTGAGCGTTCTGCTACGCTTTTGTGTTGGCTTACCGATCTATTACGATCTTTGCAGCGTCCTGAATTCTTTACAGGTCTGTCGTCATGGCTGCTTGATAAGAATTTCAAACACTGGAACGATTTCCTAGAATTGATCGCACTAGCGTGTTGTATACGATTTGGATGACACATGTACGTCATTTTCCCATGACCTCTTCAACAAATCTGCGTTCCGATCGGTTTTCCTGGTGTGGATTGTACGTGATCGTCTCATTCTGCATCACTTCTTAATATTATCCCAGAATACTTACTCAATGTGTTGTACGAAGCAAGCACAGATCTCACCCCTCTACAAGAAGGGCAGTAGAACTGATCCCCAAAACTACCGTCCAATATCCTTGACATCGATTTATAGCAGAATCTTAGAACATATTCTGAGCTCAGATACTACGAGGTATCTCTAACAGAATGACCATCGATCATGTGAAACCCAACTTACACTTTTCTCACATGGTATACTGAAAGCATTGGATGAAGGCAGTCAGGTGGATGCAGTATTTCTTGATGTCCGAAAAGCCTTTGACATATTGACAAACTTACGGTCAGATGAGATATCAAGTGAAATTCGTCAGTTGTAGAAAACTTAGGATTTGCCGCAGGGAAGTGTATTGGGAAAAAAGATTGGTAGCATGCTTTAAATGCTCAGAAATTTAAAATAGTGCAACTCACAAAACGGGAAAATTCAGTATCCTATGACTATAATATCAATGAGTCACAGTTGGAATTGGTCAACTCACATAAATATTTCGGTGTAGCACTTTGTAGAGATATGAAATGGAATGATCACATAGGTTCACACGTGGGTAAAGCAGGTGGTAGACTCCAGTTTATTGGCAGAATACTGGGGAGGTGCAGTCAGTCCACAGAGGAGAGTACTTACAAATCACTCGTGAGACCCATTCTAGAATATTGCTCAAAAATTTTCAAATGTGTCTGAAATCTGATGGGACTTAACTGCTAAGGTCATCTGTCCCTAAGCTTACACACTACTTAACCTAAATTACCCTAAGGACAAACACACACACCCATGCCCGAGGGAGGACTCGATCCTCCGCCGGGACCAGCCGCACAGTCCATGACTGCAACGCCTGAGACCGCTCGGCTAATCCTGCGCGGCAGAATATTGCTGAAGTGTGTGGTAGTCGTACCAAATAGAACTAACAGCGGATACTGAACGTGTACAGAGAAGGACAACACCAATGTTCACAGGTATATACCAGATAGGAGTAACAGTCGACATTAATCTTATACAGAAAAAAGAACACGAATGGTCACAGGTTTGTTTGACTTGTGGCAGAATGTCAAAGAGATGCTGAAAAACTGAAGCGGCAGACTCTTGAAAACAAATGTGAACTATCCCGAGAAAGTCTACTAACAAAGTTTCAGGAACCGGCGGTAAATAATGACTAGGATTATACTAGAGTCCCCTACGATCCCTCACATAGGGATTGTGAGGTCAGTATTACAATAATTACAGCATGCACAGAGACATTCGAACAATCATTCTTCCAGCGCTCCATGCTTGAAGGAACTGGAGGGAACTCTCTTAACTGGTAGCATCGGACATACCCTCTGCCATGCATTTGACGGTGTTTTGCAGAGCGTAGATTTAGATATAGATGTAGATGCTGAACTGACGTGCTCAAGGTATTGGTACAAAATGATCAGTTGAACATTTCATTTGTTTGATAGTCTGAACAAAATTGATAGAAGAGTTGTACTTACCAAGATTTATACGCTTTTATTAAAAGTTCCCACTGTTTCGTAGATGTGTACTATTGTCATGAATCCAGTTTCGTTCACCCTAGTAGGGATTTATAAATTATTGTACAGCTCAGAAAATAAACGAAACACAACTGCAGTTTCTGAAGGTTAAGTGAGATTACAACGGAATGAGTTAAGAGAAACTCGTTATTAAGCAAATTAAAATCATACATGTATTACAAAAAAATTGGAGATAAAGCTAGAGTTTGTTTCTCAAATACGTGTTCCTATAGCTTGTAAGTATGAAAGTAGTGGTTAAGTAACCTTGCTTCTGTCTTCGTATCAGGATTCTCACAGTACAGGTAAAACTAAACTCATGAAAATGCATTTGTACTGCCGTAAGCGTACCTTTATTCACGTCTCGTCGGTAACCTCACAGCAAAGGTCACTATGCAATTAAGTTCTTCATTTATCATGTATGTTTCCTTCATTTATCCTGTATGTTTGTTCGTCGAGGCTATTGATACAGCGGAGCGCCGGAAATAGAGGATGAAAAACTTTTGCATTAAATCTGTTTTCTTAAACTGTTCTCATTGAACACTGACCATTAATTACACGATGACGAACATTGTGAAAAGGTTGCCGAGAATTAATGAGCTTCCGTTTTTGGGTATATATATTCTTGGTATCATTATTCTCAAAGCCCGTTTGATGGAGCGATAGGAACACACAAAAGAAATTTTTCTTCAATAACTTACTCCTTCGTTGGTGTTTGGTAATTTCTGTCAGCGCCTTTTAGACGCTTTCTTTGTGCCCAAAAATATGAAGGAAGTGTTTACAGTCTTTTATGAACTACTCAAATATTCTTGAGCTTCTGCCATAGTCAAGGCTTGCGATCTTCGAATGGAAATAAAGAGAAAAAAATACGAGTTTGCGTCAGTTATTCACTTTCACGCCACACTGGTAATGTAAATTAAGTGTAGTAGTTAGTTGATGAAATGACGCTTCGGCTATTAAAAAATAGAAGATTAGATAGAGTTGAACAATGTTAAAGCATCCTCTGAGGTTCGAAATCAGGACCAACGTGTTTGTAGCCACCAGCAAAGGCCACAGATTAAAATTAGAAAGCTGGCCGCATATAGAGTCTCCTTGTTAATGTTCGAGATTTCAATACTTATACGTTTTATTTCTTTCACAATAATTGTGTCTGTTCCTCGTTTAATGTTTCTGTACAGAAAATATCACCCAAAGACCTTTTCATAGAAATATGTCCCATATCCCAAACTGTAGACATCAGACCTCGCGGATTCTTCTATAGTGTCGCTGCAAAAAAGGATGCTTAAAGTTTGCAATGAAACAGACATTATAACATAATTTTGGGGTCAATATAGTTCTGAAAATGTCTTGTAATCAACAAGGCACTTCGCTTACTTGGTGTATCTGCTGTAGATTTGAGAGAGGGACATACTCAATGGTTCGAGGTATGCGAAAAATTGCACGTACTATTAATGCGAACATGTGAATATCTCTTGATTGCATATGTAAATATATGGTGGTACTGATATCTGCATGTAATAAAAATTTCAACGAAACAATCACTTTCATTTGGTTGCACGAATGACAGTTACTGGAAACTGTCACAACCTGTAAATTTCTATGAGTGTGCGCTAGCAGGGATTTAAAGCGAAAAGGCCACATAAAAGAAGTTGTTGAAAGTACAGGTCAAGTTTCATTAGAAGACCTCTAAGAAAATGTAACTGAGCCACGAAAGAATAACCTTAGAAAATAATATTTCTACCGACTCATGCATATTGCTCATCAGTCTCCAATCCTTGCCAAGTACAATTAATAGCTGAGACAGAGGAGGTACGTGCAACAACAGGGGGAACCCTTAGTAAACACAACAGCCTAACGGAGATGGTCATTCATCTTCCATGGGAGAAAAGACATTGTACACCGCGAAGAAGATTACAATTAAAATTTCGAGAACGTACATTCCGAAAAAAATCTCCCAACGTAATTTCTGAACTTTTTTGAAGGTGTTTGTCACTAGCTGTTACAGTTCTTTTAATGTGCATGACCCACAGCTCTTTAATGCTCTTTTATTATAAATATCCATTTCTGCTTACACCGTCATCACAGTATCTGTATACGGACAAAGAGCATGAAGCTGCTAAACGCGCTTGAAGTCCAATCAGTCATACATAAATAAAATAACACTTACACAAGATCAAATACACTCCTGGAAATTGAAATAAGAACACTGTGAATTCATTGTCCCAGGAAGGGGAAACTTTATTGACACATTCCTGGGGTCAGATACATCACATGATCACACTGACAGAACCACAGGCACATAGACACAGGCAACAGAGCATGCACAATGTCGGCACTAGTACAGTGTATATCCACCTTTCGCAGCAATGCAGGCTGCTATTCTCCCATGGAGACGATCGTAGAGATGCTGGATGTAGTCCTGTGGAACGGCTTGCCATGCCATTTCCACCTGGCGCCTCAGTTGGACCAGCGTTCGTGCTGGACGTGCAGACCGCGTGAGACGACGCTTCATCCAGTCCCAAACATGCTCAATGGGGGACAGATCCGGAGATCTTGCTGGCCAGGGTAGTTGACTTACACCTTCTAGAGCACGTTGGGTGGCACGGGATACATGCGGACGTGCATTGTCCTGTTGGAACAGCAAGTTCCCTTGCCGGTCTAGGAATGGTAGAACGATGGGTTCGATGACGGTTTGGATGTACCGTGCACTATTCAGTGTCCCCTCGACGATCACCAGTGGTGTACGGCCAGTGTAGGAGATCGCTCCCCACACCATGATGCCGGGTGTTGGCCCTGTGTGCCTCGGTCGTATGCAGTCCTGATTGTGGCGCTCACCTGCACGGCGCCAAACACGCATACGACCATCATTGGCACCAAGGCAGAAGCGACTCTCATCGCTGAAGACGACACGTCTCCATTCGTCCCTCCATTCACGCCTGTCGCGACACCACTGGAGGCGGGCTGCACGATGTTGGGGCGTGAGCGGAAGACGGCCTAATGGTGTGCGGGACTGTAGCCCAGCTTCATGGAGACGGTTGCGAATGGTCCTCGCCGATACCCCAGGGGCAACAGTGTCCCTAATTTGCTGGGAAGTGGCGGTGCGGTCCCCTATGGCACTGCGTAGGATCCTACAGTCTTGGCGTGCATCCGTGCGTCGACGGGCACGTGCACCTTCCGCCGACCACTGGCGACAACATCGATGTACTGTGGAGACCTCACGCCCCACGTGTTGAGCAATTCGGCGGTACGTCCACCCGGCCTCCCGCATGCCCACTACACGCCCTCGCTCAAAGTCCGTCAACTGCACATACGGTTCATGTCCACGCTGTCGCGGCATGCTACCAGTGTTAAAGACTGCGATGGAGCTCCGTATGCCACGGCAAACTGGCTGACACTGACGGCGGCGGTGCACAAATGCTGCGCAGCTAGCGCCATTTGACGGCCAACACCGCGGTTCCTGGTGTGTCCGCTGTGCCGTGCGTGTGATCATTGCTTGTACAGCCCTCTCGCAGTGTCCGGAGCAAGTATGGTGGGTCTGACACACCGGTGTCAATGTGTTCTTTTTTCCATTTCCAGGAGTGTATTAATCATATGCAATAGCGTATCTTATCAGTATGGCAATCCATATGATTACTATTCCATGTGAACTGCTGAAAATCTACAGAACCAAGTAGTTATAGTTACACAGGAGGTGGTGTGTTCAGTTTGAAATCACAGTTATAACTGATCATCAAGTGAGTGTAATGTATCAATGAGTATGTAACCATAGATGCTTGATATGAAGATCAGACCAAAGCGGGGTTATAACTAACGTTGCTTCACGCATTCAGGTATTGCAGCATGTTAGACAATACGTTTCTGGACATAAGGACAGACAAAAAACTTTTCCCTATAAAATTACAAATCAGTTGTGCCAGTTTACAGTGAAAAAGAAAGCAGTAGCATCGAAGAACGAATAGTGTAAACATGTGGAAAGTAAAAATTATATACAATAGTATAAATCTGTAGGTAGTAAATAACTAAACTGAGAGTAGTAGCATTATACTTTACGCACATAACAAGTATAGTACCATAGTACCGTTTTAAATTATTTTTCCCCATTGTCTAACTAACAGTCAAACTCTTTTCTCATCAAGAACAGAAACATAACACAGCTTTTGGATGTAGATATGCAAACATTACAGTCAGTGTAAATGTAAATTATCATTTATTTTAAATTGCATAGAATAGACAGGAAAGAGGAGCAGAAATATATCTTATCACATGTAGTACCCCGTGTCTAAAATCACATTAGTAAGTTGGTACCACGATGTTCCTATTAATGTAAGGAATATAAATGGTAAGTGAGTTACATAAATAGTATTAAACATGGCAAACATCAAGTCTTGCTGTATGACAGATGTAACAAAGGTGGTGGCAATATGAATGCCCAGGTATCATATCTGATATTATAAGAATAACAGTAGTACGGTATCGCGTAGGAACAATAACTTCTACTTGATGCGCTGGATGGCTTTCGAAGTGGATAGTTGTAAGACAACGAGCGTGAATAGGACAAACTTTCCTGTAATTTTTAAATGCAGTATTAATGGTATGCTGCATGACTCAGTCACGTCAGTTAAATATAGAAGCGGAACGTTATGAAACTGTATGAAATAAAACAAGCACATAAGTTTAGTTGTAGCAAAGACGAAAGGGAGACTTCGGTACAATGGAGTTGTTGCGTGGAAGTGTACTCGCACCTCTAAAGGTTATTGAGAACAGATCACATTTGCGACACGCTCTTCAACACTACACTATTGCTTGGCATCCGCACCATGTCGAATTAAGGGAAGAAATAGAAGCAATTCAGAGCCGTGCTGCTAGATTTGTTACCGATAGTTCGTAACTACACTGTTGGAAACAAGATCGCAACACCAAAAACTAATTAATGTAGAATAATGAAATTTCTGGAGGACATCTGTCTAGGTAACGTATTTAAGTGATTAACATTGCAAGACCACAGGTTAATGTATTCGCGATATAAGCCACTGCAATGAGGAATGCTGGTAAATTAATAACCGGTGTAAGCGGCATGCAAATGTGAATGCGTTTGTATTGTACAAGTGCCAGATATCAGTTTGCGCGATGGAGTAACATGTCTGTTGCACTTGTTCGGCCCATACCGGGACGGTTAATGCTGTCTGGGAACGACGCTGGAGTTATCGTTCGATGATGTCCCACATGTGCTCGATTGGAGACAGATCTGGTAATCTAACGGGCCAAGTCAACATGTCGACACTCTTTAGAACATGTTGGGTTACAACAGCGGCCATGTATCACCTGGAAAGCTGCTCAAGTATGGCAGCACAACCTGTCGAATTACTAGTCTGACGAACAAATTTGCAATCAGAATGTGCGGGATAACCACTGTCATAAGAAATTTCACGCATGGCCGTAACTCCAAGTGTAGGTGCAGTGTGTATAGCAAGCAGACTGGTTGGTTGCAGCCCCTCAACGGACCTCCTACTAACCAACACACGGCCATCACTGGCACCGAGACAGAACCAGCTCTCATCAGAAAACACGACAGACCACCATCCTGCCTTCCAACGAGCTCTCTCTTGACGTCATTGAAGTCGCAAACGGCGGTGGTTTGGGGTCAGTGAAATGCAAGCTACATGACATCTGACTCAGAGCTGTCCTTGAAGCAACCAATTTGCAACAGTTCGTTGAATCGCTGTGGTGCCAACCGCTGCTCAAATTGCTGCTGCATATTGCAGTACGATGCGCCAGAGCCATAGGCCGAACACGACGCTCTTCCCTCTTGGTAGTGCCACGTGGCCTTCCGGAGCCCAGTATTCTTGCGACCGTACATTCTCGTGATCGCCGCTGCCAGCAGTCACGTACAGTGGGTCCCTTCGTCGCAAGTATTTCCGCAATATAGCAGAAGGAACATTCAGCTTCTGTAGCCCTATTACTCGACCTCGTTCAAACTCAGTGAGGTACTGATACTGACATTGTTTTGGTTGGCAGGAGAGCCAACACCGTGTTACTAGAGGAGGCCGAAAGGCACGCGTTTTAGCTCACGCAAGCTGGCGTGAGGTCTAGAACAGGACAAGGAAATTAGAATATAGAAAAACGGACGTAGCTGGTGGAATGCTTAACTTTAATCCGTTAATGAAGAACGTCGGTCTTGACGGTACACGAATCAATATCAATAGTAACTGATAATGGCGCCTTGCTAGGTCGTAGCAAATGACGTAGCTGAAGGCTATGCTGAACTGGCAAATGAGAGCGTATTTTGACAGTGAACCATCGCTAGCAAAGTCGATTGTACAACTGGGGCGAGTGCTAGGAAGTCTCTCTAGACCTGCCGTGTGGCGGCGCTCGGTCTGCAATCACTGATAGTGGCGACACGCGGGTCCGACGTATACTAACGGACCGCGGCCGATTTAAAAGCTACCAACTAGCAAGTGTGTTGTCTGGCGGTGACACCACAGACATCTCTGTCGTTTTAGGGCATTCTTGACTAACATCAATTCATAACGTCCAATCTCAAAGATAACTAAAGCTCACGACCGTTACAGAGTGAGTTTAAAGCAAACCTGATCTGCATTCTCATAGTGGCGCTACTAGCGTCATTATATGCGACTGGCACGAAAATTGAGCGTGCAACATGTTTCAAATGTAGAAACACACCTACCACCATTGGTTTATGTCACACAACTCCTTCTTAGAGTCAGCCAACTTGGCTGAAAATCATTGGAGAGAAGGATAGTTTTTGTAAAAGACAGTTCGAGAAAGTTCATTAAACCAGCATTTGTAGCAGACCGCAAAGCGACTGGTCTGCCTCCAACTTCCATCGCACTCAAGCATCGTTAAGGGCAAAATAAAGGATAGTAGTGCCCGTACAGAGGCATAGGAGACAATCAGTATTCACTCGCTGCAGTGGCGAGTGTGTCATGAAAGATAATGACTAGTAATCGTACAAACTATCATCCACCATGCAGTTCACAATGGATTGCGGATAATGCTTGTATAAGCAGGCCTAAGTGAGACCCGGTTATAAATAAGGCCCATTGCTCGTAATTTTAAAGCATGAGCGACATCTGGAATGAGGCAACACTTCTTGAACCTTCTGTTGGCAACAAATCGACGGCGTTAGCAACGCATTCCAGCTGTGTTTCGTTTTCATCCATTGTGTGGTGTTGCTTTTGAATGCTACGTCTGACCAGCTTCGGAGATCATAACTTTTTCATATATCCGCAGTAATTTGTAACTAATCGAATATGTATAATATAGCCTGGAAAGCTCATTTCCGAAAGTGTTAGTGTTATAGAAGTAGACAGAAACTAAACCTGGAAAAGTAGGACGTCTCTAATAAGGCTCTGGTTGCATTTGTTGTAATAATAAGAGTTATTAGTTTTCTTCACTGAGAATCATGTAATACTGTTCTCTGACATAACAGCTGTACCAAGGATGCAACACAATATTTCTCGATCTAAAAGAAGTGAACTGCTTGTAAAACCAACTAAAATGTAGAGAAAAGAAGGAAAAAATCATGGTATCGCAAAGTCTGTCGAAAATAGCATCGCGTTTTAGATATGCGGCTACGTATCACGTGCGATGAGTATGTTCGTGAATAACGGATGGCTTTATGTTCTGGAGATATCTGGTATTATAGCCACTCGGAAGGCAGGAAAAATCCATGAAGAGAAAGCAAATGAAACCTTCAAGAACGTTTAAAATTGGTCGATAATCATTCAAGTGACACTGAACATAAAGAAAACAAATGCCATAAGCTTATGTTTGAAAAAGGAAAATGACACTATCAAATTAAATGTAGATAGCACTTCTATAGACAGTGTAACAAATGCAAAATTTCTAGACCTGTATATTATTTCTCAGCTATACCCACCAAGATACTTGCAAACAGAATGTCTCCACCATATTATTTCCGTAGACTCATGTTGTCAATGTGTAACAGCCAGTGTCTTTTAGTTACATACTATACATATGTACACCAAATTATTAACCATGGAATTCTTTTCTGGGGATCAAATACACAAAGTATTAACACAGTTTTCACATTGCAGAAAAGGGCCATAAGAATAATAACCATAAATAGAAGTCGAGCTCATTTTAGGGATATGTTTGAATCACTGACGATTTTAACTGCATCTTTGAATACATTTACCAAATAGCTTAACACATCAAAAAATAACGTTGGTAACTACTGGACAAACTGCTATGCCCATAACCATGAAATAAGACTTAGACTGAATTTGCATTAACCAAGAAAGAATGAATTTAAATCTGGAAACAGCACTTTCTATCAACGAATAAACCAGTACAATAAATTACCAAAGGAGCTTAAAGGAAATGATAAAGCAAACGTACTTCAAAAGACAGTTAAAATTACCTGTTAACTCATACGTTCTGTGCATTGCAGGATTATTTAAGTAATACAGACCAGCAGTTTGCTAAGCAAATGTAACACAAATAATAACAACGACACCGAAGCACCAAAGAAACTGGTATAGGCATGCATACTGAAATACAGCGACATGTAAACAGGAAGAATACGGCACTGCGGTCGCAACCAGTGTCTGGCGCAGTTGTTATATCGGTTACTGCTGCTGCAGTGGTAGGTTATCAAGATTTGAGTGAGTTTGAAAGTGGTAGTCGGCCCACGAGCAATGGGACAGAGAATCTCTGAGATTGCGATGAAATGGGGATTTTCCCGTACGACAAGTGTACCGTAAATGGAATCCGGAAAACATCAAGTCTCCGACATCGCTGCGGCCGGAAAAATGCCCTGCAAGAATGGGACCAACGACGACGGAAGAGAATCGTTTAAAGTAACAGAAATGCAACCCTTTCGTAAATTGATGCAGATTTCAGTGCTGAAACATCAACAAGTGTCAGCGTGCGAACCATTCAACGAAACATCATAGATATGCGCTTTCGAAGCCAAAGACTCCTTCGTGTACCCTTGATGACTGCACGACACAAAGCTTTACGCCTCGCCTGGGCCCGTCAACACAGATATTGGACTGTTGGTGACTGGAAACATGTTGCCTGATCGCTTGAGTCTCGTTTCACGTTGTGACGAGAGGATGGACGTGTACGAGTATGGAGACAAGGTCATGAATCCATGGACCCTTCATGTCAGCAGGGTAGGGTTCAAGATGGTGGAGGCTCTTTAACGGTAAGAGGCGTGTGCAGTTGGAGTGATATGGGACCCCTGATACGTCTAGATACGACTCTGACAGATGACACGAACGTAAGCATCATGTCTGATAACTTGCATCCATTCATATCCATTGTGCATACCGACGGACTTGAACAATTCCAGCAAGACATTGCGACATCCCACTCGTCCAGAATTGCTACAGAGTGGCTCCAGGAACACTCTTCTGAGTTTAAACACGTCCCCTGGCCACCAAACTTCCTAGACAGGAATATTATTGCGAATATCTAGGATGCCTTGCAACGTGCTGCCCAGAAGTTATCTCCAAGCCCTCGTACTTTTACAAATTTATGGACAGCCGTGCAGTGTTCATGGTGTCAGTTCCCTCCAGCACTTCTTCAGACATAAATCGAGACCATGCCACGTCGTGTTGCGAAACTTCCGCACGCTCGCGCGGACCCTGCACGATTTAGGCAAGTGTCCCCGTTTCTTTGGCTCTTCTGTGAATAACATCTGACATTCTGCGTAACAATTTCAGGCTTTAGTTTTTACTTCCTTTTTTCGTTTTCTGGAAAAATTTGCTCGTAAGGCCATGCAATGCATAATATTGGCTGGCTCTGAGCACTGTGGGACTTAACATCTGAGGTCATCAGTCCCCTAGAACTTAGAACTACTTAAACCTAACTAAACTAAGGACATCACACACATCCATGCCCGAGGCAGGATTCGAACCTGCGTCCGTAGCGGTCGCGCGGTTCCAGACTGAAGCGCCTAAAACCGCTCGGCCACACCGGCCGTCCTGCATAATATTAACACCTTATGCTCCTTCTGAGCTCAGTATCTCACTCGTTATAGGGGGATCCTGACAACGCTTTTAAGACTAACAAATGCGATGTTGCGGTACATAAAATTGTTCTGACCTCATCTGATAGTGTGTCTACTATGTGTAGTGTTATGAAACAATAAGTGTATACTGTGTGTAGCGTGTGGAGCCACTGGGAGTGCGAAATGAATGAATAGTGTAGCTTTAGCCAGTTACCGTTACTGAATAATTTATTTGTAAAACACTGTTGTACGTCAGGATTAAACCGATTGCGGTGGCACTGTTTTATACAGAGCGGTCTTGTACTCGGGAGGGTAGGCGCTCCAATCTTCATCTAGGTTTAGGTTTCCCGTGGTTTTCCTAAATTTTTTCAGGCTAATGCAGGGATGGATGGCTCTGAGCACTATGGAACTTAATTGCTGTGGTCATCAGTCCCCCAGAACTTAGAACTACTTAAACCTAACTAACCTAATCACGTCACACACATCCATGCCCGAGACAGGATTCGAACCTGCGGCCGTAGGGGTCGCGCGGTTCCACACTGTAGCACCTAGAACCGTTCGGCCACTACGGCCGGCAAATGCAGGGATGGCTCCTACTTTAAAGCCACCTCTGATTACCTGTGTCATCCTTGTTTTTCTAGACCTGTTAGTATTCAAATGCCTGTACAAGTGAATTACTTAATTTTTGTTGTTCTTTAATTGTAATACCAAGACTTATTCAGATCCTTGTAGAAGAGATCTACCGATAAATAAAACCACTACTACTACTACTGCTAAAACTAATACTACCATGACGTCGAACCCCTTCTAGCTTGAATGCACATACTGATTCTGTTGCGAGGGCTATCGTAAAGCCACTGTATGCTCTCCAGAGGCAAGCTGGCCCACAAGGTCCTTGATATCCTGCATACTGGCTATGGGAGGGAACTGACGTCCAAGTTGTCTCACAAATGTTCTATTAGGGAGAGATCAGGGGATCTTAGTGGCAGTAGAAGTACCTCAACAACGCACAAAAAATTCATAAAGACAGGTTCAATACGCGGACGAGCATTGTCCTGTTGAAAAATGGCACCACAGTGTAGTCGCGTGAGAGGAAACACGTTAGGACGCTCCGAGCGACGTGGAACAGTGGTTACACTACTGGACTCGCATTGAGAAGGACAAAGGTGAAAATATTCGTGCAGCCATCCTGATTTAGATTTTCGCCCCTCATTTTCCTAAATCGCTCCAGGAAGATGCCGGGATGATGTCTTTGAAAGGTCACTGCCGATTTCCTTCCCCATCCTTGAAACGATCCGAGCTTGTGCTCCGTCTCTAATGACCTTAACGTCGACGGGACTTTAAACCCTAATCTTCCTTCCTCCACATGAGGACTGAGGATGTTCGTGAGTCACTGTTGTGCCGTTAGAGTTCCCTCTTTCACTACCACCCGTGACCAAAAGTCATACCCCAAGGGTCCCCACATCACGAGGCCAGCAGTAACACTCCTGTGCATCTTCAAAGCATTGGAAAAATGGGACCTCTCTCCAGGTCGCCGCCATAGCCGTCGACGATGGTAATCAAGGGAAGTGCAGGACCTCGATTCATCGCTGAACAAAATTTATCAGCAGTTCGTGCATTTCGATCACGGCACCACTCCAAGCACAGCCGTTTCTGCTGTGCTGTTAACGACAGCATACGCCGCACTACCAGTGCGGGATGACACAGAAAGTTCCCGGGAGTTCATTACTTGTTCTCAGATGGCAGACGCAGGTGTGAAAGCATTACGCTGTACTTGGTGACCAACAATGCTATCCTGTCCTTTGGTCAGACGTTATCGTTCTCAACTTGGACGACGAGTTTGGCTGTCCTCAAGTTCCCATGCAGTCCAGCACTGGGCCACTGTTACATCCGTATGCAGCATAAATTTAGATGTTGTACGATTCGGTCTGCCGGCCAAATGGAAACCCAAAATGGGGCCCCTGTCAGACGTCACTAGATGCTGATAATGCTCTCTCACAGGACTACACGGCATCTCTCCCCTTCGCAGTGATCAGTCAATATCTGCCGCTGTTCAGACCGCTTATATGCCCTACCAGACCTAGTAACAATACTAAACACCAGAAACACTTATACACTCTTGTGGCCGTTCCACTTCTCACAGAAAAGTAATTATTTACATGGGAATTTAAGTAGATGGTACCTCGATAAACTGAAAGAACCAGAGGTTGTGCAGAGTTTCAAGGAGAGCGTAAGGGAACAATTGACAGGAATGACGGAAAGAAATACCGTAGAAGACGAATGGGTAGCTCTGAGGGATGAAGTAGTGAAGGCGGCAGAGGATCAAGTAGGTAAAAAGACGAGGGCTAGTAGAAATCCTTGGGTAACAGAGAAATATTTAATTTAATTGATGAAAGGAGAAAATATAAAAATGCAGGAAATGAAGCAGGCAATAAGGAATACAAACGTCTCAAAAATGAGATCGACAGGAAGTGCAAAATGGCTAAGCAGGCATGGCTAGAGGACAAAAGTAAGGATGTAGAGGCTTATCTCACTAGGGGTAAGATAGATACTGCCCACAGAAAAATTAAAGAGACATTTGGAGAAAAGAGAGCCACTTGTATGAATATCAAGAGCTCAGATGGAAACCCAGTTCTAAGCAAAGAGGGGAAAGCAGAAAGGTGGAAGGAGTATATAGAGGGTCTATACAAGGGCGATGTACTTGAGGACAATATTATGGAGATGGAAGAGGAGGTAGCTGAAGATGAAATGGGAGATACGATACTGCGTGAAGAGTTTGACAGAGCACTGAAAGACCTGAGTCGAAACAAGGCCCCGGGAGTAGACAACATTCCATTGGAACTACTGACGGCCTTGGGAGAGCCAGTCTAGACAAAACTCTACCATCTGGTGAGCAAGATGTACGAGACAGGCGAAATACCCTTCAAGAAGAATATAATAACTCTAATCCCAAGGAAAGAAGGTGTTGAAAGATGTGAAAATTACCGAACAATCAGTTTAATAAGTCACAGCTGCAAAATACTAACGCGAATTCTTTACAGACGAATGGAAAAACTGGTAGAAGCCGACCTCGGCGTAGATCAGTTTGGATTCCGTAGAAATGTTGGAACACGTGAGGCAATACTGACCTTACGACTTATCTTAGAAGGAAGATTAAGGAAAGGCAAACCTACGTTTCTAGCATTTGTAGACTTAGAGAAAGCTTTTGACAATGTTGACTGGAATACTCTCTTTCAAATTCTAAAGGTGGCAGGGGTAAAATACAGGGAGCGAAAGGCCATTTACAATTTGTACAGAAACCAGATGGCGGTTATAAGAGTCGAGGGGCGTGAAAGGGAAGCAGTGGTTGGGAAGGGAGTGAGACAGGGTTGTAGCCTCTCCCCGATGTTATTCAATCTGTATATTGAACAAGCAGTAAAGGAAACAACAGAAACATTCGGAGTAGGTATTAAAATCCACGGAGAAGAAATAAAAACTTTGAGGTTCGCCGATGGCATTGTAATTCTATCAGAGACAGCAAAGGACTTGGAAGAGCAGTTGAACGGAATGGACAGTGTCTTGAAAGGAGGATATAAGATGAACATCAACAAAAGCAAAACGAGGATAATGGAATGTAGTCGAATTAAGTCGGGTGATGCTGAGGGAATTAGATTAGGAAATGAGACACTTAAAGTAGTAAAGGAGTTTTGCTGTTTGGGGGGCAAAATAACTGATGATGGTCGAAGTAGAGAGGATATAAAATGTAGACTGGCAATGGCAAGGAAAGCGTTTCTGAAGAAGAGAAATTTGTTAACATCGTGTATAGATGTAAGTGTCAGGAAGTCGTTTCTGAAAGTATTTGTATGGAGTGTAGCCATGTATGGAAGTGAAACATGGTCAATAAATAGTTTGGACAAGGAGAGAATAGAAGCTTTTGAAATGTGGTGCTACAGAAGAATGTTGAAGATTAGGTGGGTAGATCACGTAACTAATGAGGAGGTATTGAATAGGATTGGGGAGAAGAGAAGTTTGTGGCACAACTTGGCTAGAAGAAGGGATCGGTTGGTAGGACATGTCCTGAGGCATGAAGGGATCACAAATTTAGCATTGGAGGGCACTGTGGAGGGTAAAAATCGTAGAGGGAGACCAAGAGATGAATACACTAAGCAGATTCAGAAGGATGTAGGTTGCAGTAGGTACTGAGAGATGAAGGAGCTTGCACAGGATAGATTAGCATGGAGAGCTGCATCAAACCAGTCTCAGGACTGAAGACCACAACAACAACAACCCGTCAATGAAATGTACGATGTTACATTGACATCCGGTCATGTATTCTGGATGGTTCATCCTTTTTGTTGGGCACTCCAATAGCAGCTGGGAGGTTCATACCACCCAGATTCATGTTTTACACTACTGGCCATTAAAATTGCTACACCAAGTAGAAATGCAGATGATATATGGGTATTCATTGGACAAATATATTATACTAGAACTGACATGTGATTGCATTTTCACCTAATTTGGGTGCATAGATCCTGAGAAATCAGTACCCAGAACAACTACCTCTGGCCGCAATAACGGTCTTGATACGCCTGGGCATTGAGTCACACAGAGCTTGGATGGCGTGTACAGGTACAGCTGCCCATCCAGCTTCAACACGATACCACAGTTCATCAAGAGTAGTGACTGGCGTATTTTGACGAGCTACTTGCTCGGCCACCATTGACTAGACGTTTTCAATTGGTGAGAGATCTGATGAATGTTCTGGCCAGGGCAGCTGTCGAACATTTTATGTATCTAGAAAGACCCGTAGAGTACCTGCAACATGCGGTCGTGCATTATCCTGCTGAAATATAGGGTTTCGAAGGGATCGAATGAAGGGTAGAGCCACGGGTCGTAACACATCTGAAATGTAACGTCCACTGTTCATAGTGCCGTCAGTGCGAACAAGAGGCGACCGAGACGTGTAATCAATGCCACTCCATACCATCACGTCGGGTGATACGCCAGTATGGCTATGACGAATACACGCTTCCAATGTGCGCTCACCACGATGTCGCCAAACACGGTTGCGACCATCATGATGCGGTAAACAGAACCTGGATTCATCCGAAAAAATGACGTTTTTCCATTCGTTCACCCAGGTTCGTCGTTGAGTACACCCTCGCAGGCGCTCCTGTCAGTGGTGCAGCGTCAAGGGTAACCGCAGCCATGATCTCCGAGCTGATAGTCCATGCTGCTGCAAACGTCGTCGAACTGTTCGTGCAGATGGTTGTTGTCTTGCAAACGTCCCCATCTGTTGACTCAGGGATCGAGTCGTGGCTGCACGATGCGTTACAGCCATGCGGATAAGATGCCTGTCATCTCGACTGCTAGTGATACGAGGCCGTTGGGATCCAGCACCGCATTCCGTATTACCCTCCTGAACCCACCGATTCCATATTCTGCTAACAGTCATTGGGCCTCGACCAACGCGAGCAGCAATGTCGCGATACGATAAACCGCAATCGTGATAGGTTAGAATCCAACCTTTATCAAAGTCCGAAACGTGATGGTACGCATTTCTCCTCCTTACACGAGGCATCACAACAACGTTTCACCAGGCAATGCCGGTGAACTACTGTTTGTGTATGAGAAATCGGTTGGAAACTTACCTCGTGTCAGCACGTTGTAGATGTCGCCTCGGCGCCAGCCTTGTGTGAATGCTCTGAAAAGCTAATCACTTGCATATCACAGCATCTTCTTCCTGTCGGTTAAATTTCGGGTATGTAGCACGTCGTCTTCCTGCTCGTTAGTGAGCACTGTCCTTCCTTTGTTGTTGTTTTGGTCATTAATATTAGGGTTAGTTCCATGCATATCTCCGTTCCTGTCGCTTGCCAGCTCCCCTCTTCATATGAGCACAGCTGCTGCATCCCAAATCATACACGCTCTGCATCACACACTCGTAGTGAAGCCTGCCCCTGTGCTGCTTACCTCCCATATCACTATCTCTTCCACTACAGTTTGCAATGAACAAACATGTCATTATATCTGTCCATCCATTCTATCCTTTCGCTCATTTTTTAATCAATGATTTATTGCAGGAATTCTTCATTCTACTCAATCGTTCCACCTGATTTGCCACAGTTCCTTGCAAAACCACATTTCATAGTCTTCTCACGGTTCTATTTCTGTTTTCCATGTGTGTCATATCCATACAGAACTGACCTCCAAAAATGGCTTTCCATAAATACTTCTCTGGTCTCAGTATGTCATTTTTGGATGTTAGCATTTATTTCTTTACAGAAAAAGTCCTTTTACCTTATTGACGCATCTTCCTTCCTTATTTACTTTACGTCCGAGATACAATATTCATTCACTTCTTCAAAAAGCTATTTTACAAGGTTAAAATTTAATCATGCAGAAATACCTATTGCAGCGCACACCACTAATTTAATTTCAGACATTGGTAGCTCTCGTTCTGTTTCATATGACATTCCACTCAATCCCGATTCTGTTTTAGCGATCGCTGTCACGCTCTCGTCGTACCATTCCATGCTGATTTTCTGCCTCTGACAAACAACTTTTCACTGAGAGTTTTATTGGCAGATTCACTTTGTAGACGTTGAACGTCTATTTCCAAAACAATTACTTCGTTTCTTTATTGTCTCTACGACATACAAACTAAATATCAGTGGTGGAAAGAAGCATTTGTGCCTTACACCCTTCCTGATTTTGACCCATTGTACCAGTGCTGACTCCTCCTGCTTGTTTTCCATACAGAGAATGGATTACTTCTCTATAGTTGTAGTTGATAACCACCGCCTAAGATAAAAAACATTTTATTTGATTACACATCATCAAAAGACTACTAATATACGGGAAATCGGGTAGTGTCAGGCATGCAAACTTTTGCGCAGTTGTAGTATTTTCTAGAGATTCTATTGGAACATTATTCGCACTGAATAATAATATGATACGTTAATTGATAGAGTTATAAAACTCGATGACATAAGAAAATACGTTCATTAATTTTTTAATATGTTGTTTTTCCTCCATTTGCTTTTCAGTCAGTTAAATTTTTGGAGGGTTCTTTCTGAAATGAAATTATAGTGTTTAAAAAGTCGTTTTTGTTAGAAAAACTTTTAATTGGATTATACATGTGTATAAGCTTGAACCTGTCCATCAGTTCACCTAGTTTGTCGGTGAACTTGCCAGCTTGTTGCTTTCTGAAACCTGCTAGCTGCAAACACGTGGGTTCAGCTGGCCTCAGCCTTCAGTCTTCATGTCTTTCATAAAATCACACTAAAAGTTGTTACCTGCTTTCATTTTCATTTTACTGAACAGATGCCCCTTATTTTAGGCTACTTTGCACATTTGTACACTAAGTTTAAAAACTCATCTTTACTCGAAAGCATATGCTGGCTGCATAATTTTTTTAGTGGGTCGTTTAATACTGTTCCGTGTTCATGACTCAATGTTCTCGGAAGAAAAATTTTTTATTTCCTTAAACAGCTTTCACGATAACCTCTTTATTTTCCCGTTAAGCTTTAAGCTTCTTGAGACAGAATATTTCTCACTTGTGTCTATGATCGTTATTTCAATTTGTTCGACGTTTTCTACTTCTTCCTTCATGTTATTTACTTCCCATTTATGAATTGACATGTGCATATTTGCCTGTTAAAGGAAAAAACGTAAAAATTTAAGATTTTGTGCTAAGTGTTTTGTCGGATACAGCCCTAAATTGATTTGTCCTATAGAGCTTGAACGTGCAACTACCCGTTTTCATTACTTGGTCTACACATTGCCACAGCCTACAATACAGAGAATAATACCACTTGTATCTAAGGATACAATAAAAATGTAATATTTCTTTCCTGAAAATAAAGCACAATATTGCAAAGCTAAATTCGTGCACTGAAGAACTGACTACGAGCAGATAACTCGTCATTCCGAAACGCACTTCTGCTTTGAGTGGTCCTGGGCTTTCCATGCAGTGGTAAGACAGGTGCCGCCTGCTAGCGCTAGAGTTTAGAAACAGCTCTTGACCTATGCAATCCACAATCCTATAATATACGACATTTTCCTAATGTATGTCTCTTTTTTATCCATAACCTGGTCGTCTGTTACCAAACAAAGGCTTATCATCGTTTCATTTCACTTCTACATCTATATTTACATCTACATACATACCCCGCAAGCCACTGTAAGGTGCGAGGTGGAGCCCTAAATTCATTGATTTAATCTTCGTGATACTTAAGCGCAGTGTACTTTGGCGGCAATAGGATCGTTCTGCAGTCAGCTTGAAATGCCGGTTCTCTAATCGTTTTAGTAGTGGTCCTTGAAAAGAAAGTCGCCTTCGCTCCAGCGATTTCCGTTTGAGTTCCCGAAGCATCTCCATAATACTTGCATGTTGTTCGAACCCACCGGTAACAAATCTTGCAGCCCGCCGCTGAATTGCTTCGGTGTCTTCCTTTAATCTGACCTCGTGTGGATCTCAAACACTAGAATAGTACTCAACAGTGGATCACACTAGTGTCCTATGTGCGATCCCGTTTACAGATGAACTACTCATTCCTAAAATTCCCCCAATAAACCTAAGTACACCATTCGCCTTTCCTACGACAATCATCACATGCTCTGTCCACATCATATCGATACTTATTCAAACATTATGGACTTGTTTTTCCTACTCATCTTGTAAGGTGGCATGGTCTCCTGACCTTCATTTCTTACATATTCCGTCCCCACAATCGTATTCCGCACATCAAGACGCTTCATTTGAACCCAAACTCGATAAAGTAGAGTCAATTTTGTATGAATTCATTTAAGCGATATGCAGATCTAATAAATAATCGCAAGTGCACACCGAGGTTGAAAAAGTCATGGCTGGCGTACACAACATGACGACCACAGGAATTTTCGTTCTAAAGAGGCAACCAGCCCGCAGGGAGTCCGTCCCTTCAGAGGGGTGGGTCAACACAGACCCACTTCGGCCGGAGTGACCACCCATAGAGAGGACGGCTTTTGCCAGAGCGAAGGGTTAACGACGCACGTGTTCGACTTAAAAGCAAAATCCGCTACATTGTGTGGGAGTGCCCAGAAGACGCATTTTTTGAAGGACCAACTGCATAGTAGCGGAGTTCCCACAGGAGGACAGTATACGCCTAATGGAGATGCTACCTGTGGTGTCACCGCCAGACACCACAATTGCTAGGTGGTAGCCTTTAAATCGGCCGCGGTCCATTAGTATACGTCGGACCCGCGTGTCGCCACTGTCAGTGATAGCAGACCGAGCGCCACCACAAGGCAGGTCTAGAGAGACGTACTGGCACTCGCCCAAGTCGTACAGCAGACTTTGCTAGCGAAGCTACACTGACCGATAGGCTCTCATTTGCCGAGACGATAGTTAGCATAGCCGTCAGCTACGTCATTTGCTACGACCTAGCAAGGCGCCGTATTCAATTGATCTTTATTATGTGAAGCATGTATCATCAAGAGAGATGTTCTACAACTGTGGATTAAAGTTAAGTATTACTTCATCTACGTACTTTATTTGCACTTCTCAAGATATTGTCCTGTTCCAGACCTCACACCAGTCAGCGTGTAATTAAACGCGTGCATTTCGGCCTCCTCTAGAAACACATTGTTGGCTCTTCTGCCAACACAACACTACCTATTTCCGCATTGGTCGCCTTAAACGAAACGCCATTCTCCCGTTTAAAAGAGCAACGCTGATTGGCGTAATATTTCTGACACAAAGAGCCAGAGGAGTAAGGGAAGACAGCGAATGATATATCCTGGCAACTTTTCCAGAAAAAAGGGGCCGTTTCGTCATGGCTCTTGGAGCAGGAACACGTGAGAGCGAGTGCGCTTGTAGATGTACATAAACAGCGAGGAACAAAGTCTCTCCTCAGTACTTCACTGGGAGAGCACCTCTGTCGTTACCGAATTGGAGTGATACTCTATATTGAGTCGCTCACGATGAAGCATTGTTCACTGTGTTGGCAGCCATACATATTGTGTGGTGTGAACACGGACAGAGTACTAGTTAAATTCCTGCGAGCAAATATTGATTGGCATCATGGTGGATTGGTTGTCTGACCGGTGTACCACGCCAATAGTTAGACTAGGGGCAGATAGGAGTCCTTCACTTCATCAAGGCATAGGGAGAGTTTGATTTGCGAAGGTGAATCCAGATAGAAAGAGATAGTTGTGTTATTTGTCAGCAGCGAGCGACGCAGGCAGCAGTCGTCGCAGCTTACAGTATTGTGCTCTACAGTGTACGTGAGCCCCATCTGTCCTCCCTAACAGTACACTCCATTACATTTCTCATGTGACAGCCTTGACCGTACCTAGAAAAGTTATTCAAGTTGTGTAGGTGCGGCTCTCAGCCATTCTGCTGAGTAAATAACATTCTTAAATAAAAGGGAGAAAAGAACCTTTCCATACTTTGTAAAATAATAGCATTCCTATCCATAAGAGGCAATCTACTGTTACTAAAAAAACCCGAAAATTTATTATTTTATAAGAAAAAGTTTCACTTGATTTCTCAGAATTTCTTGCAATAAATAATATTTTTCATTCGTGTAATGTTTTTCTTACACCAACTAGCAGTACTGCAGTACACAAGTATTGCACTAGTTACGTAAGAATATAGAATATTTTCATGTCTTTTCCTTACAGCGGACGACTCCAGAAAATATTTGTTGCTGAATGTTTTTCAAGCAGTTCTTGTTGGTACATTAGGAGCGTCTGTCTGACTTCTGTAGTAGTGTGAGGTGAAAATTGTTGCTAGCAGGAGCCACGGTACTTGTTGGATCTGTCCATTGCGCAACTTGACAAAATAAAACCCACACACTCACAATGTGCATTAACTTATATTTTCCTGCCTTTAGATGTAGCTGCCATTCATCAGACCAACTAGAAATTTTGGCTGTCCGTGTTTTGCATCCATACTTCAAACATTGTTTGTCGTTAACATTTTTATGGACTAAAAGTTATAAATTTGGACTACACAAGCTGTTTCTTCTTTCTTAAAGACCTTTTGGAGGCCAGGTAAGTGCGGAAATATAATGAAGTAACTGTTTCGTGGAGTGCTGTCGCTGGGTTCCCCGTACGTGCTGTTGCGTGGCCACCTAGAGGCCCCTCGGTATTTTTACGCATTACGACGACGACCTGAAGCCGTTACAAATGACTACCGCTTGTTTCCGTGGTACGTCATTTACGTCTCATAATAAGCGAGGCGTATCTGAAACGCCGAAGCGAGAGAGGGTTCCGGCAACACACTGCGTGCGGGGGGGACATTTAAAGCCTTTCAGGCTCTTTAGGGAACGGCGTAGGTCCATAGCATACAGGAGCGTGTTTTAAAAGCGGCGTTATTAGTGAGGGCCGCCCATCCGTCCGGCCTCGGAGTCATCGCTCTCCAGATACGTTAATGGACGGCGTGCATTAAACCGGAGCGGCCGCCGATCGGCCCCAGTCCCGCCGTCACGAAATATTCGACGTGTCGCTGAATGCGGGACTCGCCGCGGCGACCGACGAACGAACGCGTGTACTGCGCCGCGCTCAGGGGCAGAGTGCTACAATCAGATTAACAAGATTTCCGCGCCTTTAAAAGGCCGGCATTAGCGGCAGGGGTAATGCGTTTTAATGTGCTACTAGCCTTCTACGGCTCTCACTGCTGCGTAGCCTGTAATGTTTTACAGATTAAGAACGAAGGTAGTAAACTCGTGATCGTGAGAGAACGATTTATGGTCATTTTTCGCGGAGGAGTGCTGTTCGCTTATTATCTTGGATTTAGCGTTGTTTTAATTCTGTGACTAGATGCCAATGTTGTCGCCACGACGTCATTTTTATTTCAGGTGAGTGGGAATGTCATACACACCACTTATCAGCAAACCGTGTAAATCTTATATTACGTCCTTCCACGTTTTAGCCCTTTCAAGACCTAATTAATTAAATTTTCGCATATTACTGTAAAACTTGGTTATGTGCTTTCGTAACAAATACTGGTGAGGCCATGCTTCTAAATTTCGATTATTATTTATAGTTTTACAATTATTATAAGTGGGGCATATATGTCCCGCTGGTTTCCAGGAGGAATAAATGGTCCTGTAAATTTATTTCTCCTCGAGTCCAGCAAGACATGAACACCCCTTTTAAAATAACTTTTTTACTAACCATTAGGATCTGTACTAGAAGAAAGGAAATACCATTATTACGTCAAACAAATTTCAGGATAATAAGCCATGTGCAGTTCTGTCAACTGCTCACCACACAGGAGATATAAAATTCGTCACAGAGATGGTACAGCCTCGGCGACACCTTATCTTGCGTCAATGGGAGAGTACACAGCTGTAAAGAGAATGGTAGACTGGTTCTGCCAGCGGGGAGAAAGATTTGTTATTGGCAGTAGGTCACTCAAATGAGGGCACCTTCTTGCTTACTTTCTTTCGGACTTCGGGATAATAAACAGTTTCATCGTGTGGAACTGGAATAATGGAGGAAAATATGACGAACTCTCTTTTCATCTTGGTTTTGTAAGACAGCTTTCAACTGGGAGAAGTACAAGGAGAAGGGAAAGGTAAGTATCAACAAAAGAAAAGTCATGTGTTTGTGGAGTTTTCCTATCATATCAAATCAACAGAAATAAAATAAGATTACAGCTCCGAATAAAATATATAAATGTAAAAAATTAGGCACAAATACGCAAAAAAGGAGGCACGAACAGAAGTTCTCTGCATGCACTAGTCATAAGACAAAGCCAATAAACGAATTTAAGTGTTTTATCAAGAAATATGTGCTCAAATAATTATATTTCTAGCAAACAGTGTAGAAAAGACAATAAATGCCTTTACTGAGATTATCTATTGCAGATACAAAAAATAAATTACATGAAATTGCCAAAACACAAGGTACACAATGCACGAATGAAACAAATAAGCCGTATGTCGCGCATTAGGTGTCATTAACAATGAACCTGTTAGCTCCAAACAGTTGAAACTTTCAACGCTAGATCGCAGAATCACAGTTTAATATCCCTGTGCACTCACGGAAACAAATTTCTACGTGGAACACGTATGTCCCATTGGTCACGAAAGGATTAGCTGCAAATATTTTGTCTTCTCTAAGGCGTAGATGAAAAAAAAAGAAACCACTATGCTCTATGACAGTTGCCTAGAAAATGGAGACGAACACTTTTATTCAGAACAACTGAGTTTAGGAACAAAGATTGCTTGTAGTGTGTATTGAGAAAGCTGTTGTTGTAATCTTCAATCCGAGCACTGATATGATGCAGCTCTCCGTGCTCCTCTACGCTGTGCAAATGTTGTCATCTCATTACAGCTTCTACAGTGAGTATCCATTTGAACCTGCTTGCTCAGTGCACAGCTTGAATATCACGGAATACAGCCTGAAAGCCTGTCTCATTCCTTACTCGACTTCTGCCTCCCTTTCATGCTTTTCAACTCTTATAACAACAGTCTAGTACCAGTACGTCTTACAGACTGTTCCAGCTGGTACAGTAAATGTTTTAAGAGATGGCAGAACACACTAATTAGAATAAAACAGTTCATTTAAGATGTGACCAGTTTTTATTCGTTTCAGATATAGCTGCTTACAGAGATACGTTTTCACTTTAAGTGTTGTTACATCACTTACTATAGGTTTGCTCATCTACTGACAATTTTATTTTGAAGTTTAGGGAGAATGAGATTGAGGGTAAGGTGCGAGAAAAATAGGCAGGTTTACAGTTGGACGATGTTGCATGGATCATATTTTTAGCCGTGGACAAATAAGTGAGAAGGTGTATTCTAATGGTCAGAAGATACACCTTACATTCATGGATTTATAAAAAGCGTATGATCCTGTACCCATCAACGCACTATGGGAAGCGATGGGGTATAAAGGTGTAGAAGTACAACAAATATCCCTAACTCGGAGAACATACCACCAGTCGTATGCAGCAGTTAAACTAGGGAGACAGTTGTGTGTGACGTTCCAAACATCGAAAGGACTTAGACAGGGCTGCAGTATGTCGCTGAACCATGCAGTATATATACTGGAACGGTGAAATCAGTCATGCGGAACTATGGGAATTCCTTTCCAGCATAGTGCTATCTACTCGTGCTGATGATCAAGTACTCATAGCACAAAGTGCAGAGGATGTCAAATTTATGATGGGGAAGTTAACGGAACCATTTGAACGAAGAGGGCTAGAATGAATATGAGCAGAACAGAATATCTAGTCGTGGGAGGAGATGGAGGGATCTAATACTGCCGCAAGGGCCTATTAATGCTGTAAAGCACGTTAAATACTTTGGGTAGATTATCCATTCCTCGGGAAGCTGTAAAGCAGATGTGGAACGCAGGATCCAGCAGGCCAGAGGAGCAGTTCAAATGCTACACGGAGTTCTGTGGAGCCGGGCAGTATCAAAAGAAACAAAGAAGAGGAGTCTGCAAATAGTAGAGAAAAGTATACTAACGTACGGTGCGAAAGGGTGGGAGAGACGCAAAATCCAGGCGGTAGAGATGGATGGAATAAGAAGGACAGCCAGGATATCCAGAAAAGAGAGGAGAAGAAATGAGGGAATTAGGGAGATAATGGATATGGAAGAACCAGCTGTGCAAAGAACTGGGAATAGAGCTCTTCAGTGGTATGGCCATGTATGGCGAATGGAGAAAGGCTGATGGCCAAAAGCCATCATGGAATCGTCGCAGCCAAAAAGGAGGAAGCGTGGACAGCCGAGATTAACCTGGGGAGAGGGGGTAACTATAGCGCCAAAAAGAGAGATCTGAAGCAGGTAGACTGTCATGACCGTGAAAGGTGGCGAATGGAAATACCGGGCAACTACTAAATAGCGAAGAAACCGTTAAAAATAAGGTAAGTAATTCTTGACGGTATTTTTGTTCTGTCTTTGCAACTACAAAAATGCGTGAATTTCTTCACCAGACGCGTTTCGCTTTATTGAGGTAAAGCATCATCAGAGGTCTGTAATTAAGTTATTAACATTCGTTAAGTATAAGTTGATTTTTACTTACTGTGATTTTTAGTTGATTGCTCGCTTACGTCGGGAAATACAGTCTCCTAGCACATCGTTGTTTTTCTGCGTTAGACACCGATAATTTTGGTCTCAGTTTTAGCTGTTCTGAAGCACTATCCATTTCTTATGGTTTTCAGAACACATTTTTATGCACGCCACTGTATTCTGTCTGTTTTTGCACTTCTAAGTACGTGTTGTGGTTTGTGTTTTGTAGTGTTGACAACATAGCCTTTCCACTACTTTTTCTTTGACCTACAACTTTTTTTATAAGATTATTTTATGTGTGTAATTCTATTTAATTATGTTTCTGTATATTTATGTATGTTTTAAGAGTAGGGAAGAAATAGCGATGGAGGCATTTTTTTTTTGGTGCAGGGGAGGGAGAAACCATGATGAGTGAACATAAGTGCATAGGAGTGTGATGGAGTGTGTGTTAGAGGAGAAGGTGAGGATCGAGAAATGAAATGAAATTGCGAATTGGGGGGGGGGGGGATGGTTTTGTAGGAGAGTGGGAGGAGGTAATTTCATCAATTATTTTATATAGAGTCTGGTTTCCTATATTTATTTGGTCATCAAGCATTGTTAATGCTTTTTGTATATAGAAATTTTATTGGAAATGGACAAGGTGCCTGTCTTAACTGATTTTTATGATAAACATATCTTTTTCAATATCGCTTGGTTTATGATGTTGTTATTTCAGATGCTCCGCAGATGTTGAATGATTTGAAACGTATTTGAATGGTCTGATGCGTTCTTTATACATTGTGTCGAATGACCAGCCAATCATACCAGTGTATGATTTCTCACAATCTCTGCTACTGAGCTGACAGATGCCAGATTGTTAGTATCTGCACTACAACAAAAAATGGCATACAATGACCTACCACAACATTAAAAAAGTTGTAGGTCAAAGACAAAGTGGTGGAAAGGATATGTTGTCAACACTACAAAACACAAACCATAACACGTACTTAGAAGTGCATAATATACAGAATACAGTGGTGTGCATAAAAATGTGTTCTGAAAAACATAAGAAATGCTTAGTGCTTCAGAACAGCTAAAAATTAGACCAAAATTATCGGTGTCTAACGCAGAAAAACAACGATGTGCTAACAGACGGCATTTTCCGATGTAAGCGAGAAATCAACGGAAAATCACAGTAAGTACAAATCAACTTATTCTTAACGAACTATTTTTCTACATGAAAGCAAATTAAAATGTAAATAACGTAATTACAAATCACTGATGATGCTTTACCTCAATAAAGCGAAACGCGTCTGATGAAGAAAATCACGCATTTTTGTGGTTGCAACGACAGTCAAAAATACCCTTGAGAGTTATAAGGCAGCTGTGGACAAATGAAGTAAATTAAGAAAGTCCAGGTTGTGAAGTGGTGGTTGAGTTTACATAACTGAATCTCTCGAGTGTGACTGTGATTCGATAAACATCTCTGCTTTATCCTTTAAGCATGCCGCACGTCTCTACAAATACTGATGTAGGTATACTTTCTTGAAAACGAGTTTCCAGCGTTGTTGGAAGAGGTATCTTTGGCTACAAGGATGTCTGTGTTCTTCCAGCATGACGGACCCCTACACATTCTAGTCGTCAGGTGACCCACCATCTAAACTTAACATTCCGCGGAAGATGGGCTGGTTGATATTGTTACGTTTCGTGGCCACCATGGTGCCCAGACCGTATCCCGTTATGTTTTTGCCTGTACAGACGGTGCCTGTACACACGGTTCACAGGCGAAGTTTACAAATAAAAAGCAAACACAAGAGAAGAACTGATCGTTCGGACTATGAATAGTGCTGCCCTCATAAAAGAACGCCAATATGACCATAGAAGAGCTACTCGTGGTATTGTCAAAAAATTCAGAAGTTCACTGAAGTCAGAGGTGGATTTTATGAAAAAAACTTTGAACCTTTTCGTTTTCCTTGGCTTAACACTGTCTGTGAGTTTTAACTTGGGTTACACTCTAACAGCTGTATCTCTGTAGCCAGTACAAATTGGACGCATGCTATACGGAATGTTTCTTTCGAATTAGTCTGAAGTACCACCTCCTACAATATTTGCTATTCCTCCTGATACAGCTTGTATAGATAACCTTTCCTCCCTGTGTTTTATCCTTCACTAACGAACCCGGCAATGCATTGCAATTGCTAAATACGCATCTCCTACTTTTCCCTCTCTGTGTTCATTTCCTCCACCCTCTCCTATCTGCCCACCTCTTTTCCCTCCTTCTATTTGACTTTGTGTCATGTTTATTGGTGTTGCAAAGGAAAGATTGATTGGAAACTGATGTCATTTAAACTGAATGGATAAATCGATTGGGATCATTGGTCCGCGGATATGAGAGAGAGCTGCCGGAATTTTGAGGATAGTAGATTCAAACACGGTATTTTGCATGGCTTTAATTTTCAAACAATTAGGATTACAAAGTCTCGCCCAATACAGATTCCATAGTAATATTCTAACTACAAGCCGATAATCCATAAATACAATTTTCGTGTTTTCTATTAAAATCAACTGCGAGGAATAAAACGAAACAGAACATTGTTGTGTATGGAGATTTTGTTAAAACTATATGTAAGGAGAAAAACGTGTAGCCTACGTCCGTCCGAACGTTTATTTGAGTGTCTTGTAAAAATCCGAAATAAAACGGTTAAGAGCTCTCCGAAATTTTTGCTAAAACCTTTCCCCCTTTACACACATTTAAAATATGTGTAGCCTATATCCGTCCGAACGTATATTAGAATCAAGTTTAAAAATCTGAAGTAATTCGGTCAAGAACTTTTTGAGGTTTTTGGTAACAGCGTTAAACAACGACTTGTCTTTATGTAGTAGTGTACTTATCAACACTGCCAAAAGCTGTTTAGTAATCTGTAAGTATTATAAATACAAGATTGCGTTTCTTCGACGTGTTCCGCAGGACAAATTGTGGTATTAATTCATGAAAACCTTGCTTTGAACAAGCTGGGGATTCTTACATTGACATCGTAGTAACTCCACCCAATTAGGAGATTTGTTGTTGACCAAATGAACTTATGTAAAAAAGGAACGACAACATCAGATCACTGGATACGACACAGAGGAATGATCTTAATATAGAGAAGAATTTCTTTACCTTACTGTTGAAATTTGCAGCACGTTACTATATATGTCTTTTCAAGGCTTACAGGGCAGTTGACGGATATTAGTGACAAACAACGATTTCCTATACTCCAAACTGACGCTTTATTCGACTGACAGACTGTTCCTATGTCTCGCAGAATTACAATATCTTCTCACATTAATTGTTTTATTGTAACCATGACGCACTGAAATGAATGGAAGTGTGAGAAAACATTCCTCCAATGATTTTTCTGACGTCTCGCCAACACGAATGGCTGGTACTGTCAAACATTCAGTCTCCATTGTTGGAGCGCCACCAGCAATGGAGGGTGGTGCATCTTTGACAGTACCAGCCACTCGTGCTGGCGAAACCTCAGAAAAACCATTAAACAAACGTCAACCAACGATCCGATTCGATAGCCAACAGGCAATATGTCAACTCTTTCCTTGTTTCTTGTCCTTACGAAGCATTGTAAAATGAAGTATATTATTAGGCTGAATGTCTGTGATTCTTGACACTGTTATTTTGCTTGTCTGTATTTTAAACTACACCTAGTGAAGTTTGTGGTAACGTCTTTGAAAATGAAATTCGTAGACCTGTAATTACATATTTTGTGAGCAAGTGTCATAGACACAGAAATCCTAATGGTATAAAAGCACTATATAGATAAATAAAAGCCATATTCAGACCGGTCTATGTTGAGTTCTCTGCTCATTAATTCGGCGCTTGTATTCGGTCTGCGTGTGACTCAGCTCTGTGCTGCGAAAGTCAGTACGTTAAGTATTATTCTACGCGAAAATGTGATAATAAAGCATTCCACATAAATTTTTCGTCAGTGTTCTCCATTAACTGTCTCTCTCATGACGCGGTTCGAAGTTGTGTTTCGCTTCACAAATAAAACATGGCATAAACGTTCACATTAAAAAATTTAAAAAATAACAGCGATTGTTCCCGGAATAACTGACTAACAATCAACTTCCGTCATATAGGCCTACATGCCAATTTGAAATTAAGCACTTGTTTACAAAGGCTATGAACATTACTCTGGTGCAACACAATGACCGTCTTGTAAAATTGTTTTTTATATACTTCATCTGCAGGTGGTGATATTTTTGCATATTATGTATGTAACCACGTGTCACAATGCAGACATTCTTTGCTTTTAGAGCACCTCAGCGTACTCAGCTGTACATGATGAGTTACTACGTAACGTATTCAAATCACCTGATGATGGCTTACTAAGAAATTGAACAGAAGAAAGATACCATTTGTATGATCTAAGACTCAAAAATGGAACAGCACATTATCCAATGTCAAAAACTTAATCACAAAAACAAACCAAGAAAACTTAGAACAAAAAATTCACCTACAGTGTCAGCCTTCAGAAGTCACTCCAAAATACAAATAGAAAATATCCCCATAGATCAGTAATCTGTTTCAAGAATGCTACCACATACCCCATTGCTAAGTTTGCACACCAATACTTATCTGAAAATTACAGATTAGAGAATAACGGAAGTAGGAGAAACACCTTAGAATTAATGCACAAAATAAAAGTACATACATCCTACCAACTGCAAAAGTGATTTCCTTTGAAATGCATGACATGTACATTTCAGTCCCACTTGGTGACACAATTAACATTATAGAAAAACAACTAACAAGAAACCAAGAAATACAGATCCAACCTGAGAAGAATTGATACAAATCACAAATGTAATCAACGAGCAAAACTGCTTTCAGTTTAACGAGGTCACTTATTGTGAGGCCCAAACTCATACATACTAGCAAATATCATAATTACCCACACAGTAAAAAGAACTCGTTCAGAATTAATAGATACGAAGTCTAATATTGACACTAATATGTAGATGAGATCATGTATCAGGCACAAACTATAAGAAGATATAAACAGTTTACACATACAGGTAAATAACATACACCACAGCATTCCATTCACTATGGAAATGGAGACAGAAGAAGCAATACACTACCTTGAGCTCTGAATCACAAAATCCAAAAACAGACATAAATTCAGCAGTTTAAGAGACGAAACAGCTGTAGACATGATAAAACACAAGAAATCAAACCACTTTCATTCTAAAAAAGTGTCAGCCAATAGATATATTGTATAATGACTAAGCAGAATATCTGTAAGCAAAAACAACAATCAAGAAGAGATACACATGATCGTCAACATCGCACAAGACAATGGATACAGTAGCTAAACAGGTCGCAAGCTAAACAAAACCATTGAAAGGAAGACACAAAAAGAAGGCATCAGAAACAAGAACATTCCATATATATGCTAACACGTGGCAATAACAGACAATGCACTCTCACATTAGGAAACCCATCTCACATCACAAACACAATGTGGGATACCATTACACACCACGACGAGTTTCCAGACAAAACTAGCAATATCTCTGAAAATCACAGAATTAAACATCCTTCAAGACAAATAGCATGATACAAAAAAAAAATCGTAATATCTTTCTTCTTAGAGAAACTTCTTAATAGATAACTGCTTCTAACGAACAGACTGCATACTTTTCTGACAACCAGCTGTTTACATCCAATAATTAACAAACCGATCACCGCTTCCCAATCCTTTATCGTCTTTTTTCCTCTTAATTACGAAAATTATCTACTAAACACTGACGTAACAAGGCAACCAATTTCTTTTAGAGTCTACATTTGCTGATAATCTCTTCTCTCAAACATTAATTTTTTGCATGTACGGAAGTAATAATCGAAACCAAAATACCTGCTCCCACATTGTAGGCTGCATTACGCACGAGTCACACGTGTAAATTATGTGTCCGATAGTGTAAACGTATTTTGGGGTGTCATAATGGTATCACCGTGACGTTATTATCGCCCAAAATACAATCAACCTATTTTATGACGAAAACGTTAGCTACGAACGTTTTGTCAAATCACACGAAATTGCTTCGGAAATTTCTCCTCCGAGTTGATAAACAAATAGAGGTATTATTTAGTCGCATAATTATTTAAAGTAGACCCTTTTTTTTTTAAAAAAAAAAAGGTTGCGTCTTGTCTTGTAAGTAACCTTGTTTACTACGAAGCAGGAAATTAGTGAGACTTGTAATCTTATCGTAGAAATTTACACATTTCGGCCGCACAGCTTACCAGCTGCTGCAATTAGACGTGCCGCAAGCGAGTCAGAAGCAAAATGTGGACATTTTAGTGTCGTTAGTTCATAGTAGCTCCTGTAAAGCTGTGTGCCGGAAACTTAAGAAAAAAACTTATAATCACCGCGGAACGACTACAGTAACATTCGTTTAGCCAACTACGAGGCCTATCCCGTTTTCGTATTCACCTTTTATCAGAGATGAGTCTTCCAGGAATTGATTTTCGTTAAAGAGGGTCAAGACCACACAGCTCCACTATTCACTGCGTTTCGTTAAAAGAAACATGAAATACCGAGACAGGCGGCTCGTCTGTTAGCTCTCTGGACTCGCATTCGGAAGAATGGCGGTTCAAATCCCTATCCAACCATCCGGATTTAGATTTCCCTTGGTTTCCCTAAATCATCTAAAACAACTGGAGGGTATAGCTTCTTTGTAATGGACACGGTCGAATTCCCTTCCCATAATTCTCCCAACCGGAATTTGTGCCCCAGGCCTTATCACTTCACCGTCCATGGGAAGTTCGTTTAATCCTAAACTTCCGTTTGAAAACTAACTGTTTTGTTGCAGAAACAATGTGACTCAAGTAGAGAGAATGGAACAGCCTACTGATAAACATGTGATAATAATCTGTATTGCGTCTGACTAAGGCAGAATGTTGCGTCTGACTGATCATTTAAACGCAACGGGAAAGAAGTTTATCTCCCAAAAAATGCACAAAGGCAAAATCATGTCTCGCAGCGTAATGAATCTACTGTTCTTCATCCAAAGACTAGGTATAACGTTTCTGGCTGAATACGGACAATCAATAATATCTGTTCTATTACATTATACCTAGCTATAAATGTAACATCCTAAAAGCCCTGTGGAGGGAGAGGACAATTTGCCAACCACTTATCTGTATCTCGTTCGTAGCCTGCTTCGCATTGGAACAGAAAGCTGAAAGAAAAGTGACACACACTGCTGTATCTCGTAACAAGTGTCAGCGCAATGGACTGTCTTGATCCTGTGCTCGTGGTTTCTAACATTTTGCATATTTTCGTGTGATATTTCTGATTCTCTTGACAAAGTAACGCAAAGTAAAATAAATAGAAGCGAAGTTACGGACATAAACCTTCATGTGATGAACACGTGCAAAGTGTGTATGTTGATTTAGATGCAGATTAATAAGTTCAAGGGATGGAAAATATGCGTGGACTATTCTAACACTCCAAATTTAGACTTGAATCACGTTTAGCTAAATGCAGACAACATGGTCATCACATCTTGCAGATAATGCGCTTCAGGACAAATGCATCCGGGAACAAGGGAAATATCATGCTCGATATAAAACCCATGAAGTCTACTTTCATTTAAAGAATAGCTTCATAAATGGAGCGAATAACAGTTATATGACGCACAGGTAATTCTATAAAATAGGCCCCCAAACGCTGCGTCGTATTCTACACCCATATGCGATACGAAAGTTTCACCTTTTTTTTACCTTTTCGTATATGAACTGCCAAATATCAGGAAATGTTCAGACTGTGCTTCTGTTAAACAAGTCATTACGTCGTGGAAGTATTATCCGATTATTCCGTACTTTTTTTCTTATTTGAACGGCCACCAACACACACAGGAAATCAATGATTTCACGATTTATCACAGTTTATACTAGAATCTGCTTCACGAGAACATACCGAGATATGGAAGACATATTTATTTACTTACCGAATGGAATTATTAATAATCACATTAATGAACGTGAACTAAGAATAACATTTACAAAGGAACATCAAGGCTACAAATCTAGTTAACTGCACTGTTGGAAAGTTTTCAGGAGGTATTCAAATTGTCCCGTGTAGGCTCTTTATAAACTGTTCTGAAGAAAATGCTTGATTGCTTCCCTTTCTGTTCCACAGTCCCGTTTCGGAGATATGGATGGTTTGCATTTGTACATTTCTGACATCGTCCGCATGGGAGCTATTTGCACTGTATGGTAACTGAAGAAAACTTCACAATCCAGGATAGCTAAGGAAGCAGTTTATTGGATGAGCAGTTTCAGCAGAGCTATGCTGAGCAGTCATCCGCTGGTGGTGAGCATGAACACTTGTAATTGCCGCCAATATAGTTATGTTTATGTTTGCACTCAGTGATTTTAAATATAACATTCCGATTTGTTGTGATCTTCATGGTAGTGGGAAGTGTATTTGCAATATGAAACGACTTGCAGCATGGATGGGCAATATGTTGTAATATTTTAAAGCATAATATCCACTGATGAGAGCATAGCCTTGCTGGAACCGGTCATCCACTACAATGCATTTTTAACGGTCTTGGCTTGTCTCGCGTCCGTCGGCCGTCGTAATTTAATATATTATTATTATGTTGATTGCTGCCGACTTACGCGGTGGGCCTTAATGAAGCTGATATTTCATTTAATTTTGATTTACAATCAAATGCTTTTGTGAAGTTCTCCCTTTTTAACAATTTAATCCTCAGTATAAATTATTTTTTACGTTAATGTACGTTAGACTCACTGAATCTTAAAGCATGAACATATAAGTTGAACAACGGAATAAACTTTTCATATTAATTTCCTAGGCTAGTGAGTTCACTTTAAAGCAAAAAATCTTTAGTTATTAATTACAATTGCGGCCCACACACGCGCGAGAGTATTTTTCTTACCTCCGTTAACCATTGCATTGTAGTCAGAGTCCTGGCTCTGGCTCTCGGCTGTGCTACTGAAAATAAGAATCTTAAAGCAACTTATTTTCTGCAATGTCGGGCGGCTGTGGAGAAAAATGTATAGTATGTTAATAGCGGGCGAGTATTTCGCTTCCGCTAAATTTTATAAGTTAATATCGCCACGTAATGGCGTCGTTGGCTGCGTCGGCCGCTGCGATTGTTGAACAGTAAATTACTCGAATGCAGGTTAATTCAAATGAAGGCGGACATGAAATAGGGATCACCTCTTACAAATTAAAAGTGAACAATGATATTAAATCAATATATTATCTGCTTAATTAGTACAAATATGCTTAAATTTGCCAGCACTCGCAAGATGTGCGTCTATACGCAACCAAGGCCAGAGAAGAAGTGAAGACAACTAAAAAATTAACAAAAAAGCATATCTTGTCGTCTCTTTAGATCATTTTGTTACATTTCTTCGCACTCGAAACTTACACAGAGAAATTATTATAATACGGGTACACGATAAAAAATCTGTATTATTCAAGTTTCAAATGTCTCTTCTTTATAAATACCATTTTTAAGTCTTTTCTTATTGTTTCACTGGGGACGCTATACATGTGAAGTTATCTTCAGTCACCTTCCATTTACACAATGAAACCATACGTTTGGCATGGTTGGTTCTATCTCGGTTTAGAGTTATTCAAGATTTTCTTGGGAAGTCAAAGTCATTCGGTTTTTCAGAGACAGATTTTCTGCCACTGCAATATTGCTCAATAATGGTTTTCTAGAGTGCAGTCGTTTAACATTTATGGGATCAGAGAACGAATAAAAAGGAATTCGCTGACTTTTTAAAAATTTTCTGAATTCTCTGAGAAGTTCTTTGTTGTCTTTGCGGTTAAGGTGGAGATGTATGACGTAGGACTAGTAGCCAGAAGGTGGGAGGGCTCTAATCGTGCCCGAAATCATTCCTTTAGTGTTAGATAGATGTGTGTTTTTTTGGAGTGTTAGTGTGGGAGCTCTTAAGTTAGACGAGGAAGTAGTAATCTGCTACTGAATATACCAGAAGAAAAATTTTCTTCCTCTTAGGCCCAAACCGGACAAAAGATACTTTTTCGCTTATTTTTCTGTGTAGCTTTAGATTTTGTTGACGGTTCCATTATCATCACTCGTTCCAATGGATTTCGTCTCCTATGCAGACATGTATCTATCTTTTTGGGAATACGAGTATTACACCTTCTTTCATAGTGATTTACCCGTTTCGTTGTATACTACTGTATGCTGTATCCTTTACTATAATTCTGCCCTTATTTTTCCATTTATTTGGCTGTGTTTTCTTCTGTACTTCACTGTTTTTCTTAAAAAATTCATGTTTGGTGTCTGTAATCTTCTTTCTATCCTCTTCACTATGACGGACTACTCAGTTCCATACAGTAGAGCAGGAAGAGCCATAAAAGTTGTAAAAGTACGTAGTAGCATCTTTCTTAGTTTAATTTTTAAATGTGTGTAACGTCTATCATCACTGTGATTATATCTTCCTATTTTATTTCGAATAACAACAAGCTCTTACAAAAATAAAATGTTTCTTGGTGAATTAAATGGATCTGCGATTTTTAGTTTTCTACTTTCGATTACTGTTTTAAACAGAATACCTAAAGGCCATAAACTTAATCATATTATTCAAAAAATTAAGATCATGTTCTTGGCAAGTGCAGTTCGTGAGCTGCTGTTTGTAAGGATTCTTTGTTGTCAGCAACTATTTATCGGCAAATAAAACATACATCAAAAGGGGCGCGGTAGAAATAGTTCGGTCCGAAATCACTGCGCGTCTCCCTCCTCGATAGCAATGCAGAAACGTCTGTAGTAAAAACTTATCCGGTATATATTTTCGTTATGAAGTGGGCATCAAAGAGCAGCTGCTTGCCAGCATTGTAGTGGTATCCGGGACAACTTATCATTTTATACTGCATAATAATGGCGACCCCACTTAGCTCAATGGGTAGAGTTATGGATTAGCAATAATCGAGGTGGATTTTTCAGTTTCCGATGTGCTACATTTGTTTTAATTTTTACAGCAGGTGTTCAACAAAACACGTGCAGTTACTTAATACTAACGCAAGAATTACAGTACAATAAGTTTCTTTATACTAGTTGCGTGTTTTTCCATTGAAAATGTAGCGTCTTCTTTCCCTTCGCGCCACGCGCATCCACACTGTCTGGTCCACTATCATTAAAGTGCATTATGCTTAACAAGAGGTGTGTACTACGGTACTATTGGACAGAATGAAATTAGTGTGCAAAAACAAACAGCGTTACATCCGGAATCAAACACCATGTTTCATGTACGTTAACTCAGTACTCGACCTTTTAAATCAAATGAATGAAGAGAAAAAGTTAAACACGACAAGTGTTTGTAGAATCTGTGCTGATTCACTCAAAAGAGTTGTCAAGCATTCCATGTCTCTATCACTTTTGAAAGAACATTTTACTTTCGGGTCCATAGCTGATTCAGTACTTGTTTTTGAAATAGACTTGGTCTTTATTTTATTTATTTATCCATCGGCTTTAGCTGCTAGTTCCAACGGTATGTCGCAGGCCCGTAACCCCGCCACAATCCAGACCGTCAGCTTGGGACCCCGGCTACGACTGGCCACAGCCAAAACCAGTCGATATGTGTTAAAAAAACGAAGATAAACAAATTAAAGCCACATTTAGCTGTAAAGAACGTCTGTTTCTAAAACAAATTGTCCTATATCCAAAAACAGTCATCACACATCAATAAAAATCTTGGTCTGCGGAAGTTTTTTCACTGTGGTGCTCCTTCAACTTGGCAGCTAGTATCGTTCACTTGCTAAGAAATTTGGTTTGTGCGATGGCCACTCCTGAAGTTCGTGTCGGGGCTATTTTGACAGTGGCAGTACGTGTACGGGCTTACATTAGACACGGGGATTGACAGTGTACTAAAGGATGAGAAATATTGTTTCCTTCTCCACGAAAAGGTTACCTGAAACATCAGGATGAGGTTGACACTTGGAGTCTTTTCTTTGAAGGTGATTGTGTGTGGGGACATTGTCACCAATTTTCAAGTTATGGTGATTTGCTCAAATTTCATCACCCACTACAACACAGCCAAGAAAAACTTCTCTTTGTCCTATCTCAACACACTTCCTATTGAGGTGTAACAGTTCCACAGCCGACATGTCGCGAATTGTGTTACTGCAAACAGCCAACGCAAGAAATAGTAGTCCCGCCAAATTGTGAAACAATGTCTCTGTTTTTATTTGTGTTGCACTTCTGTTTTACTTTCCGGATAATCATCTCAGTGTAATTTCCGTCTTCAGGCTCAAGACTAACATTATTTTTCAATATGCACTATCAAGTTTCGGATCCTGTGGCTCCGCCTGCATATGCTTTGGTTCTTTCAACACCTACAAGTGTCGCTTTATGTCGTTTCTTGCATCGCTATGGCAACATACAATAGGTCCACAAACATTGAAAATAATATAATGTAGCATTGCTCTTTATCTCAACACTTAAGACAATGGCGCTACACGATATAAACGTTACGTATTAACAAACCAGTTTGTTTCTCAAGGCAGAATTTGCATAGACTTTTATTTAATTTGTTTTTATCACTAACCTTAGTGTTATTTTCAACATAATAGATAAGATAAAATAATCACAAATATATCACCTATCACAAATTGCGGTAATTTCCCTATCCTACAGGCGCTTGTATTTTCCGGGCGCAGTGGCTCGATTAACCGACCGGCCTAAATAAACCTGAGTGCTTCGAGATGTGACAGACTCAGGAAGAAGCCACATGTAACGATGCTTTAATAGAAACCCCCCACCGGTT
Source organism: Schistocerca piceifrons (assembly GCF_021461385.2). Lineage (NCBI taxonomy): Eukaryota > Metazoa > Arthropoda > Insecta > Orthoptera > Acrididae > Schistocerca > Schistocerca piceifrons. The sequence goes on from NC_060139.1 coordinate 1,052,583,054, forward strand.
TCAATTTAACTAGTCGTTAATAAATCCTGGCTTGTCTGATTGAAAGCTGAGTAATCAGAGGAAGTTGAGGAGAAAAATTCCTAGCTATGACAGTAGACGAAAAATTCACCAAAGTCAAACAGTAATCTCATATTATCGGGTAAGTGAACGGTAACGCGCATAAACAGCTGTCAATTCTGTATCAAGAATGTTTATAAGCTGGGTTCAAATCACTACAGCATACTCTGGAACAATTCAACAGAAGCAATTACCCTAGGCCAAGGTACTAATCACTACAAACAGAATTCAAAATCAACGTCGCCATATTTTTGCTAACGAATACATCAATGAGCCACTTATATCCCTAACTAGATATTAATTTCGGTGCAACATTGAATAAGAAATTCATAATTCTAGTTTGGCGCTTTATAGAGTAGTGCGTGATCAAATCCGACATAACAGACTGCTTTTTCTTTTTTAATCTTTTATGTAAGTTCCATCTTCGACCGTCGCGATTGTGTGTTCTTCGATGTTGCCACATTCTCGCTCGGCCGTCGACTATCCGCTGTTGGCGGCCAAATTCTCGGTCGACAATCTTAATACTGACAGCGGTGCCCAGTGGTACAAAAAGTGCTTCCCGCAACATATTTTTCAAAATTATTAAAAATATAATTTCCCTCATCATGGACACTGGCAGAAGTCTCGGCTCTCTCTTTGTTGAACATCATCTCCAAGCGACCATGTCGAGGGGTTGGTTTACAAAGTACAATAGTAGTGTTGCGATAATCGGACCGTTAGAAAAACTGTCATCTAATAATGTAAATACTTGTTGTAATAACGTAGATTCAAATATACTGACGCAAATGGAAAGTGTTAGACCACGAACAATTTAACCCGACGCTACCAAACTGATGCTCCAGTGTGTGTCTCTGATGTCTCTGGGACATATTAAAATACAAGGGGCGATCAAAAATATTCCGTTCGAAGGCCATACAGTCCAGAATTGGTACGCCAATCAGGCAAAACTGCCATGATCATTGAGGCAATTGTCCCACCTTACCTGTTTGGTAGGACACCGTGTGCAGCTGCGTGAAGAAGTCCGGATCTGCCTGTTGCACGTCCTCGTCAGACAGGGATCGCCCACCGCTCAAGGCTTGTTCTAAGGGACCGAAGGCGCGATAATCGCGTGGAGAGAGATCAGGACTGCTGGGCGGGAGCTCGAGTGTCACCCACTTGAGATGGGGTAACCTCCGCATTACTGCGTTTGTGATGGCCTTTGGGGACGTGCGTTACCAAGGAGTTGCAGCACCCCTTGTCGCACCATTCCGCAATGGTGGGTTTCGACAGAGACGCTGCTCCGTATACCTTCTTCGTTATCTACACCTACATCTACGTCAATGCTCCGCAAGCCACCTGGCGGTGTGTGGCGGAGGGCACTTTACGTGCCACGGTCATTACCTCCCTTTTCTGTTCCAGTCGCGTATGGTTCGCGGGAAGAACGACTGTCTGAAAGCCTCCGTACGCGCTCTAATCCCTCTAATTTTACATACCTCGGGAGGTATAAGTAGGGGGAAGCAATATATTCGATACCTCATCCAGCATCGCACCCTCTCGAAACCTGGCGAGCAAGCTACACCGCGATGCAGAGCGCCTCTCTTGTAGAGTCTGCCACTTGAGTTTGCTAAACATCTCCGTAACGCTATCACGGTTACCAAATAACGGTGTGACGAAACGCGCCGCTCTTCTTTGGATCTTCTCTATCTCCTCCGTCAACCCGATCTGGTACGGATCCCACACTGATGAGCAATACTCAAGTATAGGTCGAACGAGTGTTTTGTAAGCCACCTCCTTTGTTGATGGACTACATTTTCTAAGGACTCTCCCAATGAATCTCAACCTGGCACCAGCCTCACCAACAATTAATTTTATATGATCATTCCACTTCAAATCGTTCCGCACGCATACTCCCAGATATTTTACAGAAGTAACTGCTACCAGTGTTTGTTCCGCTATCATATAATCATACATTAAAGCATCCTTCTTTCTATGTATTCGCAATACATTACATTTGTCTATGTTAAGGGTTAGTTGCCACTTCCTGCACCAAGTGCCTATCCGCTGCAGATCTTCCTTCATTTCGCTACAATTTTCTAATGCTGCAACTTCTCTGTATACTACAGCATCATCCGCGAAAAGCCGCATGGAACTTCCGACACTATCTACCAGGTCATTTCTATATATTGTGAAAAGCAATGGTCCGATAACACTCCCCTATGGCATGCCCGAGGTTACTTTTAACGTCTGTATACGTCTCTCCATTGACAACAACATGCTGTGTTCTGTTTGCTAAAAATTCTTCAATCCAGCCACACAGCTGGTCTGATATTCCGTAGGCTCTTACTTTGTTTATCAGGCGACAGTGCGGAACTGTATCGAAAGCCTTCCGGAAGTCAAAGAAAATAGCATCTACCTGGGAGCCTGTATCTAATATTTTCTGGGTCTCATGAACAAATAAAGCGAGTTGGGTCTCACACGATCGCTGTTTCCGGAATCCATGTTGATTCCTACAGAGTAGATTCTGAGTTTCCAAAAACGACATGATACGCGAGCAAAAAACATGTTCTAAAATTCTACAACAGATCGACGTCAGAGATATAGGTCTATAGTTTTGCGCATCTGCTCGACGATCCTTCTTGAAGACTGGGACTACCTGCGCTCTTTTCTAATCATTTGTAACCTTCCGTTCCTCTAGAGACTTGCGGTACACGGCTGTTAGAAGGGGGGCAAGTTCTTTCGCGTACTCTGTGTAGAATCGAATTGGTATCCCGTCAGGTCCAGTGGACTTTCCTCTATTGAGTGATTCCAGTTGCTTTTCTATTCCTTGGACACTTATTTCGATGTCAGCCATTTTTTCGTTTGTGCGAGGATTTAGAGAAGGAACTGCAGTGCGGTCTTCCTCTGTGAAACAGCTTTGGAAAAAGGTGTTTAGTACTTCAGCTTTACGCGTGTCATCCTCCGTTTCAATGCCATCATCATCCCGGAGTGTCTGGATATGCTGTTTCGAGCCACTTACTGATTTAACGTAAGACCAGAACTTGCTAGGATTTTCTGTCAAGTCGGTACATAGAATTTTACTTTCGAATTCACTGAACGCTTCACGCATAGCCCTCCTTACGCTAACTTTGACATCGTTTAGCTTCTGTTTGTCTGACAGGTTTTGGCTGCGTTTAAACTTGGAGTGAAGCTCTCTTTGCTTTCGTAGTAGTATCGTAACTTTGTTGTTGAACCACGGTGGGTTTTTCCCGCCGCTCACAGTTTTACTCGGCACGTACCTGTCTAAAACGCATTTTACGATTGGCTTGAACTTTTTCCATAAAAACTCAACATTGTCAGTGTTGGAACAGAAATTTTCGTTTTGATCTGTTAGGTAGTCTGAAATCTGTCTTCTATTACTCTTGCTAAACAGATAAACCTTCCTCCCTGATGGATATCTACCAGTGTTTGTTCCTCGGCGGGCAAGAAAAGAATAACAGCTCGTTGCTCCTGTTTGGACGCATTTGGTAATAATGCCGTCGTAGTTCACGTTTCCGCATTTGCCGCACGCAGCTCAGAAATTCACGAATGCCACGCTAAACCGTTTCTAACATGTTGGTGTGTATATACTTGCATCGGGGTCGCGCTAAATTGCATATACGCTGCAGCATATTTTCAGCATAGGAAACATACATACAGAATAGAGAAGAATGGTGTGAGAGAGATAACGGCTGTTGGGTTCCTCTAACGTTATTATAACATATCTCTTGAGGGTTGCAAGACAGCATGGACAGAAGACGTGGACGTGTAGCTTATGCCCTCTTTCGGACTTTGAGAGAGGTCGAATCATTGACATGAGGAACATGTGAGCACCTGGCTGATCGCACAGTGCAGCGACTGGTGAACGAGTGATGACGAGATGGACTCAGGGCATCGGCGTGGCAAAGTGAGTATGAAGAAGGACTGGACCACGAGAAGATAGTAGGACTGTTCGACTGGCGCTGACGAATAGACGGATTACAACGCCTGAAACCCCAGGCAGAGTGTAACAACTAATCGTCCGTAACACATTACAAACCGGAAGCTGGACTGGGATCTTAAGTCGCCAGCGTCTGCAACTCCTGTAAAGCTATTGCGTATGACGGTAGAACAAAATCGTATATTCCACCGGGTTAACGGGAGACCTCATTCTATATTTCACATCACGAACGCCTTGAGAAACATCTGCCCAATCCGCTACTTTGTCTGCTACAGAGCATCTCTGGGATGTGATGGGAAGATGTTTACTGTAATTCCTTCCTCAAAAATGGCTCTGAGCACTATGGGACTTAACTGCTGAGGTCATCAGTCCCCTACAACTTAGAACTTCTTAAACCTAACTAACCTAAGGACATCACACACATCCATGCCCGAGGATTCGAACCTGCGACTGTAGCGGTCGCGCGGTTCCAGACTGAAGTGCCTAGAACCGTTCGGTCACTCCGGCCGGCTACAATTTAGTCATTTAATACTCATTAGGTGAAGAGCATCTCCACAAAGTTTGATAAATATCGGACTACAGTTTTTTTTAATTTCCGCCAATGTATTTTAATGTGCTGACTATTCAGTCACACTGCACTCCGAGTCTTGTTTCTGGTGTAATCCTATCTTGCTAGGAATCAAAATTTTTCTTTTACACAGTTTAACAAGCCGCTGTCTTTCATGTTTAATAAAAAACGGAAGTAAGTAAAATAGTCGTAATGTATGTCACTTTCACTAGTTACGTTTCTAAGACGTGTAACTGTTGTTGCCAGTGACGCGATTGAAAATTCTTGAAAACCGTCTGATGCCCTAGAAAGTACTCGCGTGAAAAACGGGGAAACTAACTGGTTGTGGCCTCGTTGGAGGAATTCGTTTCGTGCCCGCCTAGAGTAATTTAAAGCAATGAATGGAACATGGACATAAACAGAGAGAAATTTATTGCGGCAAGAGATTGGCAGCAACAAGTTAACATCGTGCTGCTGATAACGGACAGTGGCGATTACTGCTATCAGCTAAAGTTAATTACGGCGTTCTGCTTCCTGCTTGTGCAAGGTATATGTAAGCTGTGGGGTCCGAGTTACGGCAGCCTTTATAGCGCGCACCAAGGAACCTTTGCAACAGTTAGTATTCTAGCCACTGGTGGCAAACGGAGATTTGAGTATAACGGCCCGTCGACGACGAGGTGATTACAGGTGTGGCACAAACTCAGAATGACTTGCGACGAGGTAGGAAATGAGCCGCAAGGAAACATACCACTGTTCGGCTTAGGCAATTTAGGGAACCAACGGTAATTCTCATTGAGAGTGACCTGACCGGGACTTGAACCCTGCTTATATCCAATGTGAAGCCAGTGCCTTAACCACTGGCCTGCTCACTTAGTGGGTTCACACTTAGTGATATCACCTACGTCTCTGCTAATAAATGTTTACTGAGTACTTAACTATTCTACACATAGGGCGAAAGCGTCTCCTGCTGCCTCGCTTACTTTAGACCTCCAGTGTCGGCAGACGCTACACTACGCGGCATCCTTAGGATTCGCGCATCTTCTTCTACAAAACACGCAGCTTTAATGAGCAAACGAATTACCTCCTGGTTCTTTACTACAACTGTCATGGCTACTGTCACCCAATCAGCTTACTACGGTGTTGTCACCGAATCGCTCTTTCTACTTTTTTTCCGTCTCTTCAAAGTTTGCAAACTCTACATAACCGTACCGCCAGAAAAGAATCTGTCGGAGTTCTGTGTTCTCTACTCTGTACCAAACTTTTTCACTAACCTATAATATTTATTCCCGTTTGTAGATTGTAGGTTCGACTTCGTACAACCTGGGAAAGAAAAGATAACTGTATATGTAGAGAAGGGATGAGTACTGTGATAAACTTAAAATGTATCTATCGTCATTAGCATCCATTAATTAAAGGACGTCTTCTATACGCTATGAGCTGCACCAGAAAACGTTATTCGGCCACACTGATTTTCGGGTTTATAACCCATCATTGACATCTGATACAGAGGAACAAAGGGCTGTATGTACATCGATTTCTACAATGACAACTTTGTATGTATTAACAGAAATACACGTCAACTTCCATTATGTTGTTCTACAGCAGTGACACGCATGTAAGTTAATACGGTAGGATATGAAATCTGTCCTATCACCTAGTACACAGGGTGTCATGTATGTTACTCCAGTCAATTCTTAGGCAGTGTCAATTCTTGATCAAGTCTGACGTTACTGTCATACAGGCTAAACTTCGAACTGACAAATCAAAGAGTCTACACTTCCTATCTTTTGTTATTTCTAAGATCATATTTAATATATCTGTGACATCCATTCATATATATAAATTATAATCTATCGACAATTGTTGTATGAAGGCAAAATATACAAAAAGGTATAAAGTTGCAAATCCAACATATTACGTTAAATTAAATAATTTTGCTTGTGGGCCATAGAATCCAAACCAAAATTATTCATATACCAACTGTTCTAACATTTTATTTGGCATATCGATGGTCGGCAATGGAAACCTCGTAACTATCTGACAGTGATTCGTAATTTCAGTAACCAGTAGCTCCGTAAGCAGACAGAGATTCGAAAGTGTGTGGATTAACGTAATCTGTCAATAACTAGGCTTCTGATACATACACTCCTGGAAATGGAAAAAAGAACACATTGACACCGGTGTGTCAGACCCACCATACTTGCTCCGGACACTGCGAGAGGGCTGTACAAGCAATGATCACACGCACGGCACAGCGGACACACCAGGAACCGCGGTGTTGGCCGTCGAATGGCGCTAGCTGCGCAGCATTTGTGCACCGCCGCCGTCAGTGTCAGCCAGTTTGCCGTGGCATACGGAGCTCCATCGCAGTCTTTAACACTGGTAGCATGCCGCGACAGCGTGGACGTGAACCGTATGTGCAGTTGACGGACTTTGAGCGAGGGCGTATAGTGGGCATGCGGGAGGCCGGGTGGACGTACCGCCGAATTTCTCAACACGTGGGGCGTGAGGTCTCCACAGTACATCGATGTTGTCGCCAGTGGTCGGAGGAAGGTGCACGTGCCCGTCGACCTGGGACCGGACCGCAGCGACGCACGGATGCACGCCAAGACCGTAGGATCCTACGCAGTGCCGTAGGGGACCGCACCGCCACTTCCCAGCAAATTAGGGACACTGTTGCTCCTGGGGTATCGGCGAGGACCATTCGCAACCGTCTCCATGAAGCTGGGCTACGGTCCCGCACACCGTTAGGCCGCCTTCCGCTCACGCCCCAACATCGTGCAGCCCGCCTCCAGTGGTGTCGCGACAGGCGTGAATGGAGGGACGAATGGAGACGTGTCGTCTTCAGCGATTAGAGTCGCTTCTGCCTTGGTGCCAATGATGGTCGTATGCGTGTTTGGCACCGTGCAGGTGAGCGCCACAATCAGGACTGCATACGACCGAGGCACACAGGGCCAACACCCGGCATCATGGTGTGGGGAGCGATCTCCTACACTGGCTGTACACCACTGGTGATCGTCGAGGGGACACTGAATAGTGCACGGTACATCCAAACCGTCATCGAACCCATCGTTCTACCATTCCTAGACCGGCAAGGGAACTTGCTGTACCAACAGGACAATACACGTCCGCATGTATCCCGTGCCACCCAACGTGCTCTAGAAGGTGTAAGTCAACTACCCTGGCCAGCAAGATCTCCGGATCTGTCCCCCATTGAGCATGTTTGGGACTGGATGAAGCGTCGTCTCACGCGGTCTGCACGTCCAGCACGAACGCTGGTCCAACTGAGGCGCCAGGTGGAAATGGCATGGCAAGCCGTTCCACAGGACTACATCCAGCATCTCTACGATCGTCTCCATGGGAGAATAGCAGCCTGCGTTGCTGCGAAAGGTGGATATACACTGTACTAGTGCCGACATTGTGCATGCTCTGTTGCCTGTGTCTATGTGCCTGTGGTTCTGTCAGTGTGATCATGTGATGTATCTGACCCCAGGAATGTGTCAATAAAGTTTCCCCTTCCTGGGACAATGAATTCACGGTGTTCTTATTTCAATTTCCAGGAGTGTAGTTCCACTTGCAGCAACTTTCTGTGTCACTTTATATTGTTTTTTAAGAAACCTGAATTGCTGCACGTGCAAAATTTAACAAAATGGAGTTACGAGGTTTTCATTGCCTACCATCGATATATGAATACATGTCATAGATGTATATGAATATGATCTTAGAAATAACAAAAGACATGTAATGTAGTCTCTTTGGCCTTTCAGTTCCATGGTTAGACTATGAGACAGTTACGTAGACAGCATTAACTCCTACCGTATTAACCGACACGCACGTCACTGCTGTGGAGGTATATAATGTTAGTAGACATATATTTCCGCTTTTAGTTGTCATTTTGTAGAAATACAGTAGTTTGTTCATCACTGTCAGATGCTACTGATGATGATAGATAAACCCGAAAATCTTCTAGTGTAGCTCATGGTGTACAGAAGACGTGCTTTAATAATTATCTGAAAGCTGCGGGGCACCAAGCGCTCAAGATTCATTAATTCGCCGAAGAGTGGCAGAAAAACTTCTATATACGGTCCAAAAATATTAAATGAAGTTCTTATCTCTTACAGTTGTCTTCGTGTGCTAAAATAATTCACCGACCTTTCGTCGTGCATCCCATGAACTTCTGTCTACGCTCCAGGGTATAATAAAAACTAAAATATATTCTTCCGATAATGTTAATTTCTGTTTCTTCCACAAAATTCAATATATTCAAATACAGAGAAATTATTTCTTTAGCTTTCAGTCTCCAATAAACATTTATTGTTATTATTAGATATATACAAGGGCTATTCGGAAAGTAAGGAACGATAGGTCGCGAAATGGAAACCACAGCGAAAATAAAAACTGTTTTATTTGCAACGGTTAGCTACACCTTCCAGCTACTTCTCTGCAAAGTCGCCGCTCAGACTTAGACATCTGTCGTAGCATTGTATCAACTTTTCAGTTCCATCGTTGTAGAAGACAGCCGCCAGTGCTTTTCGACAATTTTCTACTCTGGACTGCAACTCGTTGTCTGTGTCAAAATATTGTCTTCATTTGAGCAGAGATGAACTTCAGAGGTAGTCAATTAGCGGCTGTATTGTGGGTGATGAAACACTTCCCATCGAAAACGCTGCAGGAGCATTTTCATTTCCCCTGCAGAGTGCGGCAGAGAATTGTCTTGTAGTACGAACCGCATGACTGTTATGTTATGTGGATTGCGTAACTTTAGGCGAAATCTTTCGCCAGACACTCATACTTGGCGGGAGACGCTAATTTCTAGCAATCTTTACGTTCTCACTCTGAGCTCAGAACTGAAAAGAGCGACATGATGCGATCGACGGGCGTACTAGACACAGTGCCCAACGCATTTGTATGAAGCTTCATCAGATTTTCACTGTATTTCCCATTTCGCGACCGATCGTTCCTTACTTTCCGAATAGTCCTCGTACACTAAAGTGAACAAACCTATCTCATAAACTGGACTCAACTCAAACTAATTCCATTATCACAAGGTAAATTATTTCGATAAAATCCTCAGGGAAAAGACGAGGACAATATGTGATCGTTGCTCTGAGGGACGACGGCCTTCGGCTTTCCTTCAGGGGCGTCGCGCATTCTCTCCGTGAGGAAAATAGAAGAATACTGTGTCTGTAGTTACATAATAAGCACACATTTTAACATATAATACAACTTGTAAAAGGGCTCTTACATACATTGGTTGAACGGCGGTTGCATATAGAGACTTTCACCGACCATTTCGTGACGCTATGACACCGTAATGAGCCACGGTTGAAAATTAATGCTGTTCCCCAATCAGTCTTCTTCCTATTTCATTCTATCCCTAAATAGGCAACCCAGTCCGTTTTAAATTCCTGTGTTTTTGTCAGGCCCTTTCCAGCGAGATGGGGATGGGAAACATTGGAGAGGAGTTAACAGCTTCGTCATGTACCTGATAATAAAGGTAAAACTTCCAAAAACTTTGATCCTAACTTGGAGTTTGAACTATTTATAAATTCTGTCAGTGCCAAACTACGTCAGTCCAAGAAAATGACTACTGTTTGCATATACACACGTAGGGGCTTCAGAAAGAAAGTTAAACATGTCGTCCCACGCTAAGACCGTTATACAACAAGGGTGGCGCATTGTTAGAAGAGAGAGTACGTTATTTGTGTTACGTGCAGACACAGTTCTGCTGTGGTACGAATAACAGGTGCCTCACATTGTGCGACTGAAATGATGCATCAACTGGAAACTACTCCAAAATAGAAGTACGCGGGACAGCGCCATTCTTGTGGCCAAAACTTCAAAACTGCACCCAGATTCACCGTGACACTCTTGCGGTATGTGAACTAAATGTAATGTCGTGTAGATAATTGGTGCCAAGAAATTGACTAAAACCGTAAAAACTAGGTTGACGCTGATCGGGACGTACAGTTCTTGCACATGCGATTTCCATCTTTTTTGGTAACTTGAAAGAGCGTCTGGGAGAAAAAGAATTTCCAACGATGGGTACATAGCGGTTGTCGAAAGGCTTCCTGATGAAGGCAGTGATTTCTAACGTCAAGGACTTTGCCGATGGCAGAACATTGCGACTGTTGTTGGCAGAGACCTGGTGACAGCGTTGAAAAGAAAAGTCACGTATGTGAGTCCCAGTTCCGTGGTTTGCTATAGAGCCAACTGTAACCTCCAGAAAAGCGTCAGGGGAATGGATCTGGTTTTAATTTGTTTCTGGGAGAAAACTGTCCCAGTGAAAAAATCTGTGATCTCAACCGTTTGTGTGCCGCGCGGTGTGGCTGCGTGGTTAGAGGCGCCATGTCACTGATTGCGCGGCTTCTGCCTTCGGAGGTTAGAGTCCTCCCTCGGGTATGGGTGTGTGTGTTGTTCTTAGCATAAGTTTGTTTAAGTAGTGTGTAAGTCTAGGGACCGATGACCGCAGCAATTTGGTGCCTTAGTAATTCACACACATACAACCGTTTGTGTGTGTGTGTGTGTGTGTGTGTGTGTGTGTGTATTGTCAAAGCGTGAAGTCTGTGACTTGCTCAACATTTACTGAAATGGTCTTGGAATGATGTCTTCCTTATTTCTTCTTCTCTTATTTTAATGCTATTCTCTACTACGAAGGGAAGAGCAGAGATCCTGCCCATTACAGACCTCAGATCTCGTGGAGCTAGTACCAGCAAGCTGAGAGTGGAGCGAGTAGAGGTTATCCCACGTGTGAATATGTAGGAGGAGACTTTCCATTCCACCGTTTGCCTTAGAACCAAGTTAAATCTCCACAAAACCTTGGCCGTATGACATTTTACGAGATTTGTTAAGAAATAATGAGACTACCTACACCGATCGACTGGCAACGCTACGTTGTTCTACTTGTGTCGACCGGTGTGTTTATCCATTTCACATGCCCAGTTCGAGTTCCAACTGCTTGAGTGATTTTTGAGTGCGACATCCGTGAAGTTGTGTTTTTGTTGTGTGTTACGAAAACTGAACAGCGGAATTTAGAGCGACATTATGCAATCAAGTTTTGTGTTAAATTTAGGAACTCGCGAGCAAGACTCTCGACAAGTTGAAACAGGATTATGTGAAACATTCCTTATAAAGAGCACAAGATTTCTCTATCACAAATCAATTTTGGAAGGCTGAGAACACGTTGAAGATGGATCTCACTCAGCGAAACCTTCAACTTTAAAAACAGACGGAAACGTCGAACGTGTGCGTGCTCTTGCGAGATGAGATCGGCTTTAAGGATGATGGGTGACCTGTTAAACACTTTCACGTGCGTTAAATTTTGACTGAAGATTTACACATACGGAAGGTTTATGCCAAAATGGTGCCGAAAAACCTCACAACTGAGCAGAAAAATAATTGAAGAAACTTGCGCATGCATCTTCTTTTGAGGATTGGCAATGTTCGCGAATGATTAGTCGTGTGGTAACTGGTGAATGAATCTTGGATTTTTGAGTACTAAGCTGAGACGAAGCCTAATGTGAGGAGTGGCACACTGAGACATTTCCTCTACTGAAAAAAGCTCGAATGAGCATATCAAACACCAAACAATGCTGATTTGATATTTGGCTGTAGAGATATCATGCATAAAGAATTCATTGCTATAGGACAAGATGTCCTCGAAAGTTTCTGGAAAAGGGTGAATCATCTGAGACCGGACATTACAGACAAATAGACACTGTATCATGATAATGCTCCATATCACACGGCCGCTTCCATCACGGAATTTCTGATCACAAAATACGGTATTCCTGTTATTCCACAGCTTCCCCCTCCCCACCCTTTCACCTGACATGAGTCCTCATGCCTTTCTTCTTTTCCCAAAATTGAAAACTGTCTTACAAGGACACCATTTTGGGACTCCGAAGAACATTCAAAAGAATACAACCGACATGTTAGAGCTGTATCAGTTGAAGCCTGTCACAGCTACTGTCAAGACTGGGAACAATGACTACACCGGTGTTCAGCTGCTGAAAGGAACTACTTTGAAGAGGACAGTATTAATGTTTGAAAAAAATAAAAACTTGGGTGGAGAAAAAAGATCAGTCTCATTACAACCTCGTATTTGTGAGACAAGAACTCACGAGTAATTGTACGACAGCCCAATGTGTGGCTATGTTTTGCACACCTCGCTATTGTTCCTGTTCATTTACTATCCATGAGGGAGGAGCGGTCCGTTGAAAAATTTTATTTGTTTCATGAAAAAATGTGCAGCATCAGTTTCGTTTTTAAGTACGTATTGCCACAGTTTGGAGCAATGTGATAAGTGAGATTTAAAGCTACCTTTTGGCAACAAATTACACCGCCAGGCTTGCAGCGGACGATTCCAGCTCGAAACAAAGTCTCAGATGACTCGCAGATTAGACCCCGGAAGAGAATTAGTCGGTGCCTCGTTTGCAAACACATGGCTTCCTGGCCGCGTCCCTCAGGCGCTATCAGCCTCGGAAGGCGCTGTCCGCTTTTAGTTAGCTTGCCCTGGCCGCCGGGTCGACCGGCCGAGTAATTGGAGAGCGGCACGCCACGCCACACCAGGCCGCAGGGGGTGTCGACACCGAAGCACCACCGGCCTACCTGGCGCCTGGGTCGCCTCCACCAGCGCCGGTCGGCACACGCAACCCGCGTTACACCGCTGTATCTTGGGCTGCCTGAAAATTTGGGGCGATGTGTGCGTGGTGCGGTTCAGAGAGGAGTATTCCAGATTAAGCTTATCTGTTACAGACTTTTCAGAACACCGTGTAAGCTGCCCTCTTCCTTGTGAACTAGAATTTACGTATTCATACGAGTTGAAAACAATTATTTATGGCCTGAAATGGGCCCCTTCTAGAAGAAACAATTTCAGAATAACGTGAAAATAAGATCCTGGTTTATCTGTTTCACAGAATAACAAACAGAATCTTATGAAACCTTCTGGTAGCTTAAAACAGTGTGCTCGACCACCGAAATTTGAACTCGGGACCTTCGTATTTCGCGGGCAAATGCTCTGCCAACTGAACTATTCAAGCACGACTCACGACCAGTCCGCACAGCTTTATTTCCGTCAGTACCTCATCTCGTACCTTTCAAACTTCATAGAGGATCTCCTGCAAACTTGGGAGGCTAGGAAAGCTGGACGAGTAAAAATTTCATTCTGAAACCCACCCCAGACCATGGCCAAGCCATGGCTCTGCAATATATTTTCTTCAAAAATGTTCAAATGTGTGTGAAATCTTATTGGACTTAACTGCTAAGGTCATCAGTCCCCAAGCTTACGCACTACTTAACCTAAACTTTCCTAAGGACAAAGATGCACACCCATGCCCGAGGGAGGACTCGAACCTCCGCCGGTACCAGCCGCACAGTCCATGACTGCAACGCCTAAGACCGCTCGGCTAATCCCGCACGGCATATCTTTTCTTCGAGTGCCCGCAAGTTTCACAGGAGACCTTCTGTGAAGTTTGGAAGATAAGAGATGAGGTACCGCGGAAGTAAAGCTGTGAGAAAGGGTCGGCAGTTGTGTTTGGGTAGTTCAGTTGGTACAGCAATTGCCCGCTAAAGTTGAAGGTCTAGGCTTCGAGTGTCGGTCCAGCATACAATTTGAATCTGCCAGGAAGTTTCATATCGGCACACACTCAGCTACAGAGTGAAAATTTCATTCTTCAAGTATGAGTTCTGTTGACTCGAAAAATACGCCTTAATATCAGTTGCTCGTTCCTGTTTAACAGTCTGAAAATTTCTACTGTTTAACAAATATGAATAAATGCAAGTTCTTTGTCTCCGCCGCCCTAAGATATCGGAGAAACTGCTCTGCCTGAAACTTGTTTTACCACCTGGAATCACATGCGACAAAGTTCAAAGGGAACACCCTACTGCGCTGTGTGCCTTATACGAAGTTTGGTCAAAATATTCGTAATTTCGCGCCAATGGTGTGCTGAAGTGAAAAGCGATTGGCATCACTACACACGCCTGTGTTTAATGTGTATCTGTCGGAAGTTTCAGTTTAGTATGTCTGCTAGTTATTGTTCAGTGCTGTAGTGAGTAGAACGTTGTGCTCCACAGTTTGCGACTTTCGAGATGGCCAAGCAGGAGGAGCACGCGTCTACATTGAATTTTGCGTGAAACTCAAGAAAACCTTTACAGAATCTTACCAAATGATGCATGAAGCGTACGGTGATGAGTTTTCAAGCCGTATTCGGTGTTACGAATAGTTCACACGGTTTCAAGGACGACGCTCATTTAGGACACCCTTCGACGTCTACCAACGACGCTGATGTCGGAACGTCAACAAAATTGTGCATGCCAATCGATGACTGGCTGTCTAAGAGATTGCAGAAAAATATAACATTTCAGTTGGATCATGTCACGAAACCCTGACACAGCATCTTGGAATGCCTCTTGTTGCTGCCATGTTGATCCCACGGCTCATGAGTCAAGACCAGAAGGACTTTCGCCTCGTAATCTGTGAAGAGCTTTTGGATCGAGCAAATGACAACAAGATGTTCCTTCAGACAATCATAACTGGTGATGAGACCTGGGTTTACGGTTACGACGTTGAGACCAAGGTTCAGTCTTCACAACAGGTCGGGAAAGGCCCTCCACGACCAATAAAAGCTAGTCAGGTCACGTCAAATGCCAAAGCTATGCTGAGAGCTTTCTTTGTCTTCGTGCCACTGGGATAGAATGTTAATCTATGGTACTATCGTGACGTGTTGCAACGCCTGCGAGAATGTGTGAGAAGGAAACGGCGTGAAATGTGGCGAGACAATTCATGGTTCAGGGCGCTTCAGTCCGGAACCGCGCTGCTGCTGCGGTCGCAGGTTCGAATCCTGCCTCGGGCATGGATGTGTGTGATGTCCTTAGGTTAAGATAGGTTTCAGTAGTTCTAAGTCTAGGGGACTGATGACCTCAGATATGAAGTCCCATAGTGCTCAAAGCCTTTTTTGAACAATTCATGGCTCTTGCATCGCAATAACGCGCCCGCACGTTCATTCCTGCTGGTGTGTGATTATTGCACAAAATCACTATGCTGCCACATTCTCCGTTCTCTCCAGATCTGGCCCCAGCGGGCTTTCTTTTATTTCCAAAGTTGAAAACCCCATTGAAAGTACAAAGATTTTCTACGATAGACGAGATAAAAGAAAATTCAAAGAAGGCGCTTCGTGCGATCAAGCAAGAGGCATATCAAGACTGCTTCCGGCAGTGGAAACGGCGTTAGGAGCGGTGTATAAGTTGTGGAGGAGAGTACTTCGAAGGAGACCATGCACAATAAGTAAAAGGTAAGCGTAGAACAATTTTGTGGACAAAGATCCAGAATTTTTTCAGCATGTTTCGTATAACAGTTTCTATGGATTATATGAGTTCGTTGAGCGATTACTTTCAGAATTCTAATGTGGATGCCGAAACAGATAGCAATTCTGTGACTCAGGAAAAGGCAACGTACAGTACTGAATCTTTGTCGGCAACTTAAATTTACGCAAGGTAAAACAGAAGAAGGAATTAAGTACAAAATTCATCTCTGGTGATTATACTCACGTATTGGAATATACTACTTTAAATGCTTTATGTACAGTATCTCCAAACCACATTAGAAAAGTAGTATTCCACCTGGAGTAAATACCACATTTAAGGTAAGATTAGATG
Organism: Schistocerca piceifrons; assembly: GCF_021461385.2. NCBI lineage: Eukaryota > Metazoa > Arthropoda > Insecta > Orthoptera > Acrididae > Schistocerca > Schistocerca piceifrons. Next base: position 1,052,599,247 of record NC_060139.1, read on the forward strand.
CGTGTGGGTCACTTGCAGTTGAGGATGCCTGTCATTCAAACGAAGTGAATTTAGGATCACTTGTGCTATAGAAGATATGTTAAAGCAAACAAAGGTCCACCATTTAGCACAAGAAATTACGAACCCCATATTACTAAGAAACTGTTTGGAAACGCAGCTAAACGCAATGCGTGATGAGATATACATCTCACATATTACACCGAAGTGTGTTGCTCAAAAGCTACAGTCTCGTTCATTAGATAAAGTTCTGGACAACTGTGCTGCAAACGACGATGAGAGAAGAGCATGCACCCAAACCCTACAGAACGAAGATCTGCCAAGAAGTAAATATTTCGTTTTCCGCGACCCTGGTGACCCGACCAAGAGGAGTATATGCTTAACATTCCGATTCGCTGACTCAGGTTCAAATACCTAGCGCCTAAGATGAGATCACCACATTCTCTCACTAGCAAAGATTCTTGATACCGCGTTATACAGTTGACACGCTGATCGAGTGCCTCACCAAACGAGTGACACGCAACGAGTATTGTAGATTCAGGAGGAATGAAAAGGCGTTCGTTATCAAGTAACCGCTTATCAACATGGCTATGTATTAATTGAATATGTATACAGATATCTGCGACCAGTCATATTTGAAATATTTATTTACTTCCATAAACTTAGTTTTCAAGCAATTCCAGCTTCACCTTGAGATGGGCCGTGCAGGAGTTTACATCTTTACTTTCCTAGGGTGGTTCCGGGTATTGGATATCTGACAAGAAGATTGGAAACGTTTTACTGTGTTGCCGTGAGTGATGTTTTTCTAGCACGATGTGTCGAAATACCAATTTATTTACTTACTGCGGCAATATGGATGGTGTTGTAATTAACAACCAGTTGGAAGATTCCATTTTTATTGCCTAATGGTCACCAAATTAAACAGCGTACCCTGTAAACTCTGACTATAACAATAATTTCCAGCATTCAGCATGCTCTGTACAACTGATATTTACCACAGTGTTTTTATTCCGTGGCCAACAGGCAATTAAAATGGAAGGTAGCAGGTGGATATTAACTGCAGTACAGCTCACACTGATGCAGGAAGTAAAGAAATGTGTTTTTCAGCACAACTAGATATATAGCTACCACTCGTGGTGATACATTAAAGTGTTTCCTATCTCCTGGTCATAGAACAAACTATCTTCCTATAAACGATAAGCCAGAATTAATGTCTGTAATGGAAGGATTTGTTCAGATTATTTCTGACCACTAATTGCAAACATGAGTTAGAAAACATATCATTGCGTCTACCTCCTATCTATAGAAAGTTTTAATGAAGCGTAAAAAAACAAGGATTACGCGCCGGCCGGGGTGACCGAGCGGTTCTAGGCGCTACAGTCTAGAACCGCGCGACCGCTACGGTCGCAGGTTCGAATCCTGCCTCGGGCATGGATCTGTGAGTATGACCTTAGGTTAGTTAGGTTTAAGTAGTTCTAAGATCTAGGGGACTGATTACCTTAGAAGTTAAGTCCCATAGTGACCAGAGCCATTTTTTTGAAAGATTACGCTTTTGCGAAGAATAGAAAGGATTCAGTGGAAGAAATTATTGTTTCTATAAAAAAAGTGAAAAAACAGATGTTATCTTCCAAAAAATTGTTACGTTGCAACAAAGAAGTGTGAATGTCGCATTAAAATATTCTCTAATACAGCGACACAATCACTCTCTCTGTCTCTCTCTGTCTCTCTTTCTCTTTTTGTCAGTCTATCTCGCTCAGGCACACACTATTTACAACGTTTTTCTATGAAAGTCATGTTGGGAAAGCACTGAAAGTTATTTTTTATCCACCATTTTTGTCGTAGAAGATCACTATCAGGCCACGAAATATCGCCTTATCATATGTAGTTTAATCCATCATGATTCCGATGATAACCGTTCCGTTTCAAGCTCAAAACATACAAGGTCAAATATGCTCCTGAATTTTTGTTTTTTAAACGTCAAAAAAAAAAAAAAAAAAAAGGCTCTGAGCACTACGGGACTTAACATCTGAGGTCATCAGTCCCCTAGAACTTAGAACTACTTAAACCTAACTAACCTAAGGACATCACACACATCCATGCCCGAGGCAGGAATCAAACCTGCGACCGCAGCAGCTGCGCGGTTCCGAACTGAAGCGCCTAGCCGGCCGTGGTGACCGAGCGGTTCTAGGCGCTTCAGTCCGGAACCGCGCTGCTGCTACGGTCGCAGGTTCGAATCCTGCCTCGGGCATGGATGTGTGTGATGTCCTTAGGTTAGTTAGGTTTAATTAATTCTAAGTCTTGGGAAGTGATGATCTCAGATGTTAAGTCCCCTAGTGCTCAGAGCCATTTGAAGCACTTTTTTTCTTTTCTTCTCTCTGTTTCGCTCTCTCTCCCTCTTTCCCTCTCTCTCTCTCTCTCTCTCTCTCTCTCTCTCTCCCTCTTAGGGTTCATCCCCGACGTTGGTTCTAATATTCACGTACCTCAGCCGGTAAAAAAAAGGAACCTTTATAGGATCAATTTCTTGTCCGTCCGTCCGTCTATCCGTCTGTCTCTCCGACAATCAAGACACTTTTTTCTCAGGAACGGGTAGAGATATGAGACTGAAATTTGTATCACACGCTAAGGTCTACGATCTCTTGGCGGTGTGAAAAATTCAACCTTCTTAGTCAATGCAGTCAAAAGGTAAGGGCGTATATGTCACGTATTTTGATACTCGCAAACTCACTCATCAAAACCTAAATATGAACTATCTACATACATGTCGGTCATAGTGATCTAACAGGCCGGTACGGTAGTTCAGCGTGTTCCATCAGATGACTGCAATTTAAAAAAGAAAAAAAAATTGATTGAAGTATTCAACTACGAAATTGAAGGAGCATCCCTTGCGTCCGCCCAGACAAATTGACGAGAAAAATAATGAGCAAAATGAAGGGGAAGATGCAATAATGCGCGTGCCGGGAAACAGATTCCAGAGGATCGAATCTCGATCGGATCTCGGATTTTTCGGTCCCATTTTTTATCTAGCCTTCAGATCTCAACGACGCGAAGATTCGCCAGAAACAACACGTGGTTCGTATCCACATTAAACTGTACATCCCGTTTCCGCGGTCGTATAACCGGGGTAGGTTACGGACACGCAGGTTGCCGAACTTATGTCCAATAGAAAGCCGCGCGGGATTAGCTGCAGTCGCGGAATGTGCGGCTGGTCCCGGCGGAGGTTCGAGTCCTCCCTCGGGCATGGGTGTGTGTGTTTGTCCTTAGAATAATTTAGGTTAAGTATTGTGTAAGCTTAGGGACTGACGACCTTAGCAGTTAAGTCCCATAAGATTTCACACCCATTTGAACATTTGAACAATAGAAATATTTGCATCAGGCCATTGAGACACACGAAATTATTATTATTATTATCATATATACGTATAGAATGAAGATTATACAGAACAATCCTCGGAGCGCGAGTCCTATACGCACCTTTTCTGTTTTTAACATTACAGTAAAATTCTTCACCTTGCCTAAATCTTTTTCAGTCGCCATCTGAAGATCCCAGTCGGAGACTAATTTACATCTAGAAAATTTTGAAGAAGATATTTATAGGGTTATCTGGTGGTGTTTGGGATATTCGTTGATATTTAACGTGGTTGTTTCCCCTTCTTTGCACGTCCTGGGTCGTAGACCATGATTTGGTTCGTCCTCTTTTGCTAATGTTTTCCCATTTCCAGTACAAAAGCTAGGATGATGAGTTATCCTTGTTTCATGTTTAAACATAAATGCAGATGTTAGTCAAAGCCGTGCGAGGTGGCACAGTGGTTAGCACACTGGACTCGCATTCTGGAGGACGACGGTTCAGACTCGCGTCCGGCCATCCTGATTTAGGTTTTTCATCATTTTCCTAAATCGCCTAAGGCAAATGCCGGGATGGTACTTTTGGAAGGGCACGGCCGACTTCCTTCCCCGTCCTTCGGCTTCTTGCTGTGTGGTCCCCTGCCCCAAAGCATCCAATCAACCAACTAACTAGCCAAGAATGCAAGTTTCGCTGTTGTATCTGAGGACGAGTGCAGCCTGTGAAGTGTCTTTAATACCTCGCAAGTGTCATTCGTGGTCAGAACAGTGTTCTGTGTGGTTGTGAGTGCAGTGTGTTGGCGCTAAGTGAATTCGAATGTGGTCATATTGTTAGTGCTCTAATGGTGGAGGCTTCCGTAACTAAGGCAGCCGGAGTGTTTGGTGTTTCAAGAAGTACCACACCGAAGATTTATGCCGCATACAGGGAAAGCCGAAAAACATCGTCCTCTGAGTCACAACGCGGACGAAAGTGTGTGCTGGGTGATCGTGACAGGTGGTCGTTGAAAAGGATTGTGACGAAAAATAAAAGGACAACAGCAACAAAAATCACTGCAGATCTGAATGTCGCACTCGCGAGTCCTTTCAGCACGAAAAAACACGAAGGGATCTACAGAAGCAGAGAACCGCAAGACGAGCTGGAATTACAAAACCACTCAACAGTTGTGCAAATGCTCATAACAGTAAACTGTAGTGCCGTAGCCATAAAACATGGAGCAATGGAAGAAAGTCATTTGGTGGATGAGTCTTGTTTCACGCTATTATCAAATTCTGGCCGAGTTTACGTCCTAAAATTGAAACATCGTTAATGATTTGGGGCAGCCACATCGTGATATTACATGAGTCTCATGGTCGCTCTGCAAAGTAGCAATACTTCCAGAGATTATGTGATCAGTTTGGCTGATCAGGTCCGTCTCATGGTACAATGTTCGTTTTCCAGTGGTGACTGCGTTCCAAGACGAATGGTGACTAGTTCACACATCTCGCATCGTCCAGGGCCAGTTTTATAAGCACGATAATGAATTAAACATAAAGGTATACTTCAGCGGCCATTATCACATTCAATAAATTTTTTCTGGGTTTGTGACCGCATTGTCAATATATATAAAACTACCGATGTTTCTGTCCCTCCTGCAAGCGACCTTCTTCAGGATGTTTTTGCTAGCTACTGAATGAGAAAACTTTGTTTCTTATATACTTGGAGACATAGCTGTTATCAAATTCTCATAGACTGTTTAGGATGAAGGGGAAGGATGTTAGAAGACTTTATTGGCGTTTTTATTATTTGTTTTCATTGGTGGAAACCAGATGTTTTGATTGGTGTTTGCATTACAGTGAGGCAGCCCCTCTCAGTAACAGGAACCCGATTTTGAGATAATCTCCCGCAGTACTTTACAGAACTAGAGAACTGAGTAATATGCGCAGCTTCAGAAGACATTTAATGATATATTTACTGAAGCAACAATACCATCGTACCTTTACGCTCTTACTCTTGTACGTGCTTCTCTCCATCCAGATATTTCTCATTTCTCAGTAGTCTTAGCTGGTGCAGTCTCCTTAAATTTCCCTTCCCCACAACTCGCTACATCATAAAACATCTGTTTCGTACACCTATAAATTCTTTTTATATCTGTCATTATCATTAGTATTACTACTGCTATTATCACTATTTGTGGCAGCAGCAGCAACAGTAATACCGGTACTGCCAATCTTAGCTGTATTAGTTCTTAGTCAACATTGCTTACATTGTCACTGTTGACACTGAGATCATTTTAATACTATATGTAAATGGAAGGGGGACCACTGCTGTCAGTTGCAGCGGGACATTAATCGGAACCACTGTAGCACTGTTCTGGGCTTGTAACTCGGACAGTTATCCTGCAGCAAGAGCCGGCCGAAGTGGCCGTGCGGTTAAGGGCGTTGCAGTCTGGAACCGGAAGACCGCTACGGTCGCAGGTTCGAATCCTGCCTCGGGCATGGATGTTTGTGATGTCCTTAGGTTAGTTAGGTTTAACTAGTTCTAAGTTCTAGGGGACTAATGACCTCAGCAGTTGAGTCCCATAGTGCTCAGAGCCTGCAGCAAGATGCAGTCGCAGCCGGTGAGATATCAAGCACGAAGGGATAAAGTGGTCCTAAAAAATGTTCACGTAGTCACAGTTCTATGGTTGCCCAGTTCAATGTCCCCGATAAAATAGTATTGCGCCCACTGGTCTGCATCAGTGGCACGGTGCTTGTTGCCAGCAGCCCCGGGACCTCCTTTTTCAAATGGCTCTGAGCACTATGGGACTTAACATCTATGGTCATCAGTCCCCGAGAACTTAGAACTACTTAAACCTAACTAACCTAAGGACAGCACACAACACCCAATCTCCTTTTTACTAGGCAGGTGCGGTAACCACTACGGCAACCGAGACACAGCCTTATCGGAACTGCACGGACTACCTCGGCGTCGGTACGCCTCACGGCTGATCCACACTCTTGCCGAGTGCCACCTGCCAGACTGTGAGGCGTAGGCTACCGAGATAGTCTGCGATAGCGCAGCGTCCCGCATGACGCAATGGTTACCGCACCTGCCTAGTAAGGGGGAGATCCCGGGGTCGAATCCCGCTCGTCGTCGCTGATTCCGCTTAATGTCTCGCTGCAGCTGACAGCAATGCTTCCGCTTTCATTTGCGTGGAGTGTTTCACAGCTGCGGGATCTGTGTGGTGTCTGTTCTTTCGAAGGAACAGACACCATGCATTCATATAACACTTTAATACTACCTGTCGTATTAGAATTATTAATCTTATGTAGCTATGATGTAAAACGGTACTGCATGTGTGAAGCACTGGCCCGATGTAAGATAGGGACTGATGGTCCTAATCCGATCAGTTTAAAAAAATAAATAAATAAGTAAATTACGATGGCATTGGCTGCAGGACTATAGGAAGTGGACAGTAGGTCAGTACAAACTTGTCGCTTGGCGGATAACCACATCTTTTGTTACCGATCGACGGTCATGTTCAGATACGCTGTCATACAGGCGAACGGCTGCTAGCAACAAGCACCGTGCCACTGATGCAGACCAGTGGTCGCAATATTATTTTATCGGGGACACTGAACTGGGCAACCATAGAACTGTGACTACGTGAACATTTTTTAGGACCACTTTATCCCTTCGTGCTTGATATCTCACCGGCTGCGACTGCATCTTGCTGCAGGATAACTGTCCGAGTTACAAGCCCAGAACAGTGCTACAGTGGTTTGAAGAGGATGAAAGTGAATTCACGTTAATGTCTTGGTTATCCAATTCACCTGATCTGAGCTCTGTGGAACACACGTGGGACGCGATCGGTCGCTCGCTTACCCCCAGCTCATTGCCTGACTTGTGTGTAGTTGCCCGCATCTCGTGGTCGTGCGGTAGCGTTCTCGCTTCCCACGCCCGCATTCCCGGGTTCGATTCCCGGCGGGGTCAGGGATTTTCTGTGCCTCGTGATGGCTGGGTGTTGTGTGATGTCCTTAGGTTAGTTAGGTTTAAGTAGTTCTAAGTTCTAGGGGACTGATGACCATAGATGTTAAGTCCCATAGTGCTCAGAGCCATTTGAACCATTTGTGTGTAGTCGTCTGGTGCCACATCCGTCAGGTACCCTGCCAAGGACATGTGAATCCAGATCTTGCACAATCGCTGCTTTATTGCATTTCAAAGGTGGGCCAACTCGCCACTTAATGCGGTAGTAACGTTTTGGCTCATCAGTGTAAGTTAATACTAGGCGTGTTCAGAAAGTGATTGTAACAGATTTTCATATTTTTTAGAAAAAAGTGTATTTGAGAAAAAAATGGTTTACCGTTGATACACTTGTTGAATATTTTTCCACATAATCGTCATCCCGTTCAGTGCATGTAGTGTGACGTGGCACCAACTTCTTTTTTCTCTCCTCGAAGAATTCTCCTGGCAGCTCCTTCCCCCACTCCAGAAACTCTATCCACCTGTACGTCGGTTGAAAATTTAGTTCAACTCATGTGTACCTTCAGGGAAGTGGAAATATGATAATCTGAAGGCAAGAAGTCTGGGGAATACGGGAGGGGGTTCAAAACATCCCAACCAAGTAAGTCCAAAGCGCCTTGGTGGCTAAGGCTGTGTGAAGACGAGTGTTGTAACAACAAACACATTTCTCTAATCAGAGTTTCCATCCTTTTGTTTTGAATGCTACTTCTGAGTATTTTGTAGTGTCCTACTGTAACGTTGTGCATTGATCGTCTCCCCCTGAGGCAAAAATTGGACCAAAGTGGTGCCTTTTCGGCTCCAAAACATTGAGGCTATGACTTTATTTTTACCGAAATTTTGGTATTGAATTTCTTACCAGACGGGGAACTGGCATGACGCCGCTGTGACGACTGTCTTTTTGTCTCAGGCGTGTAATAAGTCACGCACGTTCCATCTACATTCACAATGGATCTCATAAAATCCTCACCTTCCGATACAAGTCGTTCAAGAACCTCGCTGAGGCTATTGACCCTACTTTTCTTGTGCCGCTCTGTCAGCTACTTCGGGACCTATCCTGCGCACAGCTTCCAGTATCCCACCGTTTCAGACAGTGTCTCGCACAACATAGTTCTGAAGAGTTGTTGAAACACAGGAGAAAATGTCATCAACTGTCAGTCGGTGGTCTTCACGAACAGTTGCCTAGATTTTTTTGCTCCAAATCATCATAGAAAATGGAAGGTCTTCCACTTCTCTGTTCGTCATGAACATTCGTTCTGCCTCCACTAAACTCTCTACACCACTTCAACACACTCGTTCTATTCGTAACACGTTCACCGTAAACCGTTTTGATTCGCGAAAAAATTTCGGTAGCTGTTATTCGTTTCGCGATTGCGAAGCGGATGAGAGCACGTGGCTCGCATTTGGCGCTATTTCTTGCCGACATCTTTCAGGTAGCTGGACACTACAACGTTAGTTCACGTACAATCGCTTTCTGGCGATGCTCGCTCTGGTCAGGGTATCCACCTCTACCATTCATTGCTGCCAACCCTCAAAGAAAAAAAAAGAAAACCACCCACAGCCCGTCTTACTTCATGAACGTGCCTCGTATATTACTTCTATACATAGTCTGGAGGTGATCTTTTAGAACTGTCGGATATTAAATGTGTTTGGTTTACAGGAACTGCTTCTGGCTCAGTCCGTTGAGTTACAGTGGCTGAAACGAAGTGGTGCATCTACGAAGCAGTATCTGACGCGCAGCAGCGGACCTGCAATAGACAACCCGCGCAAAATCTTATCATCCGCGCACAGTGAAATATACGAGGAACCGAGCGGGAGGTGACGTCCGGCGCAGGGCTAGCGTTTATATCGCTTCACCGAGAAACCGTTCGACGGGCCTGTCCGCTATCCGCTGTGTTCCAAGGCGAGAGGAGTTACGGCCCGCATGGGACCGGCCGCCCGCATAGCCAGTGCTAATCGTCGGGGTTCCGCGAGTAATTGCCGAGTGGACGCGGCGCTCGCATTACACTACCGCGATATGCAAACTACGCCGCAGGCTAAGTGTTGCAGGAAGTAATACGTCACGCATAATATACCGCGATGCGGCACAAATTTATTTACTTCTGCATCGAAGCAGCTGTGCCTTAAAAGGGACGGCAGAAATGTTGTAGCTCTAATGCTGTTTGGACAAGTCACTGGTATCTCGAACACGATCTACGGCAGACACTGTCGTTTTTATTGAGAGACTCTTTTATTTTTCCGTTATGAGAACGTTTAGAAAGCGGTTAAACTCACAGCGCATGGACTAAAGTATCGCACGAGGTAACTTTTGGAAAATGAAATTAACGATGAAAAGAGAAATTCGATTGTCGAGTAGCGTCGACTTAACATTTGGATGTTAAAATCAACTCGATAAGACCAAAAGATGGAAGGAAGAAATCAATGATCAACGAGGTACCGATAGTGACACAGTAACACAATAAGAGTAAACACACGACAAAACACATGAAGAGACGCATTACATACCATTCACACCACGTATCAATGTTGTTGTTGTTGTGGTATTCAGTCCTGAGACTGGTTTGATGCACCTCTCCGTGCTACTCTATCCTGTGCTAGCTTCTTGATCTCCCAGTACCTACTGCAGCCTACATCCTTCTGAATCTGCTTAGTTTATTCATCTCTTGGTCTCCCTCTACGATTTTTACCCTCCACGCAGCCCTCCAATGCTAAACTGGTGATCCCTCGATGTCTCAGAACATGTCCTACCAACCGATCCCTTCTTCTAGTCAAGTTGTGCAACAAGCTACTCTTCCCCAATTCTATTCAATACCTCCTCATTAGTTATGTGATCTACCCATCTAATCTTCAGCATTCTTCTGTAGCACCACATTTCGAAAGCTTCTATTCTCTTCTTGTCTACGCTATTTATCGTCCACGTTTCACTTCCATACATGGCTACACTCCATACAAATACTTTCAGAAACGACTTCCTGACATTTAAATCTATACTCGAAGTTAAGAAATTTTTCTTCTTCAGAAACGCTTTCCTTGCCATTGCCAGTCTACACGTATCAATACTTACCCTTTATCAAATAGTATATGGACTTCATACAGAATACATAACCTGATGTGACCGGTTATTGTGCCCGGTGCCAGGATAAAGCTGCAAAACACTGACCTAGAATAGGTTATTTGAATCTTTTCTGGAAATTGTCGCCGACTTGTGTGGCCGAGCGGTTCTAGGCGCTTCAGTCTGGAACCGCGCGACCGCTACGGTCGCAGGTTCGAATCCTGCCTCGGGCATGGATGTGTGTGATGTCCTTAGGTTAGTTATGTTTAAGTAGTTCTAAATTCTAGGGGAATGATGACCTCCCATAGTGCTCAGAGCCATTTGAGCTATCTTTTGGAAAGTGTCTTAAACGATTAATTAGGTCATTTTAAGCTCCTAATATTTTTTTGTCCCTCCTGAATTTCAGTATTCTTTTATAAAAACGGAAATGTAACTCAAATAATTTTAACGCCCTCTGAAACGCTGCATTCGAGTCGTGTGATGCCTGTGACGCCACTGTCTAGCTCGCTGCTCCTACTATCAATGTTAATTCAGAGTGTTGTCTTGTTTCGGAATTTACGCTTTGGAAAATGGATTACAAATGGTGTGTAGTACCATACTGTGCAAATACATTTATAAAACTGAAAAGTTGTTTCTGAGTCTTCCAAGGAATAAAATGCATAAAATGTGGTTGCACTGTACCCGCAAATTGCCACCACGTCGATGCACAAGTTCACTAACTTAAATAAAAATGTGTTGCAGTGTGAGGTTAACATTAACTTGACCCGAGATATGCTCTGCCACTGTTAAAACGAAGGACTGCGTCATTAAAAGAAATTAAACACCTGCCGAAAGTTGTCGTTTTTTTCAACTTCACGTAAGTTATTCCATAGTTCAGTTGTGTCAGCCAGTAGTTCAGTTGAGTTGGCACGGCAGCTCAGCGAGTTTGGTCAGAGAGCGGGCTGGTCTCTGTAATAAAAAAATAATAAAGAAACTGAACGAAGGGGTCAATAACGAACTTCAACGTATGTCATGTGACGTCCACGTCGGTCAAATATAACAAAAAAAAAAAAAAAAAAAAGGGAAGAAGAAAGAAAGTTGTTAGAGCGATAGGTCGTCGAATTTTATAAGACGATGTCTATAATCTCTGGTCCGAATCTAACCCAAAACAACATTTTTAACTTATTTGCAAAACGACTTGACAGCCCTGTTGTATGAAAACCAAATCACTGTTACAAAACTTCACCACACCGATCAGAAACAGAATATTATTGTGTTTTTCTTTCTGTTTACATGCTCTTAATTTGCATTTGCTGTTCACACATGTCACGTTCGTAAAGATATTCTCTAGTTAATGTGAGCACTTTATTAGAAACAATGTTGTTATCATCGTACTGTCCAGCTAAGTTCCTTATTGTTTAACTTTTGCAGTTTCATCATATTACATAAAGATGAAGTAAGTCTGCTTCAGGTGCTAGCGTTAGTCTACACTCACTAACATCACAGCCCTTACTTTTGTGTCACCTGCATGCTGTAAAGTGTACATGCTTTAATCTCTCCGTATAACCTCATCGCACCACACTTCGTTGTCCTTTGGGCGTATGGTGGTACCTTCACTACTAGCAGTGCCTTCCTAAAAGGCAATTGTTTGTTCGCAAAGTAAATGCATTTATCCTCTGTTGTCCATCCCTCAGACTAAGGACTAATTTGAAACTATATGTAATACATCCAACAATCGAAACAACTGCAACATTAGTTCTTGCTAACGCTATTTTCTTATTCCGAGGAAAACTTTAAAACTGTATCAACCTTTCAGGATTCGAACACGTGACGGCATACTCCGGAGTCAGGTGCGCCATTCATTGCACCGCGAAACACCTTCTGCAGGTACTATCCCTCCTGAATATCTTCTACATTGGAAATCAGCATTAAATTTTACCAAGAATAATTTTATTGTGTTTTGGGTCGTAGCTCTTGACTGACAGTCGAGGGTATAGTTGTAGTATATGGACCCATTTCTACAATTGCTTGGTTTTGAGCGAGTTTAATTATGTTGTAGGGAGCAGGGAAAAGACTGTTCGTCTTTGCACACATCGCCGCTCTAAATGGGTGCAGCATAAACGCATCAACTTCCTGAACACTTCCACTATCAGCGTTCACAAATTTCCTTTCTATTGTTACTTTAGACTTGTAATTGCTTTTACCATCACAAAATAACTGAACTGTTGGCAGAAGAAGTACCTAAAAACCCCGTAACATCGGCTAAAGCTCCTCAACATACATACAGCTTCGTCTTATTTCTAGCCTGTGACGTCAGCAGAGCATCAGCCAGTGATAGAGCGTTTTCGATGACGTGACAAAATCTTCATATTTAATGATTTTTAAGATTTAATTGCGTAAAAAACATATATTTAATGGGAATATGGACGCTAAATGCTATTTATATGCTACAAACAATTAGAATGACTACAATCCGAATCAAATTTTTAACATATAAAATAGCCTATTAAGTATATTACGATATCAACATGCCTAAGGTAAATAAACTTGGGAGAAATAATGCAGGGATGTCGGACCCGAAGTCCATTACGAAACCTCCTCCCTGGGCGGCGCTGGTGAAGAGAGCTCTCAAATGGTTCAAATGGCTGTAAACACTATGGGACTCAACATCTCAGGTCATCAGTCCCCTAGACTTAGACCTACTTAAACCTAACTAACCTAAGGACATCACACACATCCATGCCCGAGGCAGGATTCGAACCTGCGACCGTAGCAGCTGCGTGGTTCCGGACTAAAACCGCTGTGCCACAGCGGCCGGCGAAGAGAGCTCTGCTAGTTAATCTATACTGTCCTCTTTTATCGCTCTTCTTAAGTCAGTTTTTTTCTTTTATAATTTCCTATTTCCAAAATGATGATAATAGTCCATTTATGCAAAGAAAGAGTGCAAAAGATCTCCACGAGGCCGCACCTCAACGTGGTGCTGCATGAGCAACGAAGCGCACTGGCTCAGCTGTGTAGTATGAGAATGCGCGATGGAGGCCGTTGGTTCCCGCTAAGTGGACTGAATGGAGGACTACGGCCCGGACAAAATTTATTTGAAAAAATGTGGCTCAGGAATACTCAGTAAATTTTCATGAATGACTGAATGATGTTGCTTTTAAGAAGACGGCATATACAGCTATTAAGCAAATTCCAAAACACGTTGTTAAGCAAATTAGTATCCCCGCTTTCGATGTGAGGATTGAAACAACATTGATTAAGTAAGTATGGTCTAAAGGAATTACGAATGCTCCATTCCGCATGTGTGTTCGGCTGTTATGGAAAATGTTGATGATGAAGATTCACTAGAATAGCTATGCACTGTAGTGTCTTTTGTAACTATTGCCTTCTTAAAGAGACTACAGTCAGATACTAATGATGCGTATCAAGTTGAATATAACTGGAGCTTCAAAAATGGCTCTGAGCACTATGGGACTTGACTGCTGAGGTCATCAGTCTCCTGGAACTTAGAATTACTTAAACCTAAGTAACCTAAGGACGACTCACACATCCATGCACGAGGCAGATTCGAACTTGCGACCGTAGCGGTCGCGCGTTTCCAGACTGTAGCGCCTAGAACCGCTCGGCCACGTCGGCCGGCTATAACTGGTGGTTTGAAACTACACTCCTGGAAATTGAAATAAGAACACCGTGAATTCATTGTCCCAGGAAGGGGAAACTTTATTGACACATTCCTGGGGTCAGATACATCACATGATCACACTGACAGAACCACAGGCACATAGACACAGGCAACAGAGCATGCACAATGTCGGCACTAGTACAGTGTATATCCACCTTTCGCAGCAATGCAGGCTGCTATTCTCCCATGGAGACGATCGTAGAGATGCTGGATGTAGTCCTGTGGAACGGCTTGCCATGCCATTTCCACCTGGCGCCTCAGTTGGACCAGCGTTCGTGCTGGACGTGCAGACCGCGTGAGACGACGCTTCATCCAGTCCCAAACATGCTCAATGGGGGACAGATCCGGAGATCTTGCTGGCCAGGGTAGTTGACTTACACCTTCTAGAGCACGTTGGGTGGCACGGGATACATGCGGACGTGCATTGTCCTGTTGGAACAGCAAGTTCCCTTGCCGGTCTAGGAATGGTAGAACGATGGGTTCGATGACGGTTTGGATGTACCGTGCACTATTCAGTGTCCCCTCGACGATCACCAGTGGTGTACGGCCAGTGTAGGAGATCGCTGCCCACATCATGACGCCGGGTGTTGGCCCTGTGTGCCCCGGTCGTATGCAGTCCTGATTGTGGCGCTCACCTGCACGGCGCCAAACACGCATACGACCATCATTGGCACCAAGGCAGAAGCGACTCTCATCGCTGAAGACGACACGTCTCCATTCGTCCCTCCATTCACGCCTGTCGCGACACCACTGGAGGCGGGCTGCACGATGTTGGGGCGTGAGCGGAAGACGGCCTAACGGTGTTCTGGACCGTAGCCCAGCTTCATGGAGACGGTTGCGAATGGTCCTCGGCGATACCCCAGGAGCAACAGTGTCCCTAATTTGCTGGGAGGTGGCGGTGAGGTCCCCTACGGCACTGCGTAGGATCCTACGGTGTTGGGGTGCATCCGTGCCTCGATGCGGTCCGGTCCCAGGTCGACGGGCACGTGCAACTTCCGCCGACCACTGGCGACAACATCGATGTACTGTGGAGACCTCACGCCCCACGTGTTGAGCAATTCGGCGGTACGTCCACCCGGCCTCCCGCATGCCCACTATACGCCCTCGCTCAAAGTCCGTCAACTGCACATACGGTTCACGTCCACGCTGTCGCGGCATGCTACCAGTGTTAAAGACTGCGATGGAGCTCCGTATGCCACGGCAAACTGGCTGACACTGACGGCGGAGGTGCACAAATGCTGCGCAGCTAGCGCCATTCGACGGCCAACACCGCGGTTCCTGGTGTGTCCGCTGTGCCGTGCGTGTGATCATTGCTTGTACAGCCCTCTCGCAGTGTCCGGAGCAAGTATGGTGGGTCTGACACACCGGTGTCAATGTGTTCTTTTTTCCAGTTCCAGGAGTGTATTTATAAATTGAAATAAATCTTTGAAAGAGGTAACACAGTTGAATATTAGTTCAGTTAACTGTGAACAGAGCCAGACGCTATGGCCGAGTGGTTGTAGGCGAGCTTCAGTCCGGAGCCGCGCTGTTGCTACGGTCGCAGGTTCGAATCCTGCCTTGGGTATGGATGTGTGTGATGTCCTTAGGTTAGTTAGGTTTAAGTAGTTCTATGTCTAGGGGATTGATCACCTCAGATGTTAAGTCCTATAGTGCTTAGAGCCATTTGAACCATTTTGAATTGTGAACAGATACTTAATAAATATTTGCTTTCGCCATAAACTAGTTTTCAAGCTTTTTCAGGCTCATCATGTTCGACAGTCTTCTAGGGTGAACTAGGTGTTCCCACCTCTCTCTGTATGAGGGACGTCCAGCACTGTCGAAAATGATCGTTTTGGTGGTACAGGTCTTCTGGTGTGAAGAGATGTAGGAGCTTTTGAACCGAGAGAGTGACTGGCGTGTCCGTTTCCCCGACTTATAATCCTTCGAGCACGTGTGGGATGGGTTGGGGAAACGTGTGGCAGCACGTGCACATGCATCAGCGACCGTTCAGTAGTTGTCCTCGGAGAAACTGTACGCCCTGCGACTAGACCTCCTTACCACATTTGTGGCCAGTGCGTGAGCACGCTGCAGCGCACGCACTTCCGTCCGTGATGATCGCACATTCTGTCACGAACCATGTCCAGTCGTTTGTTCCAGGGACCAATCGCAAAGCGCGATAACTTGAATTCGGTTACAGTCTTTGAATAAAAGTGTCATTTCCGTTCGTTTCATCGGATATTTCCTTCACTTACCATCTGTATTATACTTCAGCAGTTTTTCACAATGTGTGGTACAGATTTCATTCAGCGATATTGCTTGGCAGTAACACGCTTTGCGAATGTTACTTTCGTCGCAATCCAAATAACTTTTTGGCCGAAGGAAAATAAAAGAAATTATATGAAGCAAACGTTGTTGATGTCCAATGGGTAATTAAGCAGCAATATTGTCTTTCTTGTATCTTTGTTCGTTATGAAGAAATGAACATCAGTACGACTTTTCCAAATAGGACCTATAGTTTTATTCGATAATCCACTTCCTCTCCTCACGATCTGTTCGAAGTGCATCATTCACATAAACATGACGTTATTAAAAACGCAACAAAAAACTCTCCTGTACTAGCACACAGTGAATATAACTGGAGTAACGCAACTCGTCCAGTTGCTGTAGCTGACAGTAAACCAATGTAAAGGCAAGGAAAACGCACATCGGACATCCTCCATAGATGAGTAACATTCTCTTCGCTGGCGAACACTCATACAGACCTAACTGAAGACGGGTGACTGGATCACTGGTGAGGGTATTCCTTTGTGTCTCCATTTCTTTTGTGTCGGCTCGAGCAAGAGAACGAGTTACGTTACCTCTGGACACCTGCACTGTGTACCAGTACAGGAGTAGTAACAGTATTATAAAAAGTTTAGGGTTAAATCTTTGATCCATTATGGATGAGAAACACGGCGACTGTGAGGAATAATAATTTCTTAAAATTACTGCAGTCAGATGCCTTTTTTTCCTTCTTCAATTTCTTTATCATTCCATTACCGGTTTCGAACCGCCTAGCGATTCATCATCAGATAGTACATATTTATTAATTGTCTGCAGCAGTGTGGGAGTCATGTAGAGTCATTAGTATCCGTTGGTTGGATGTTGGTGTACAGTATTGTGGAAAACATAATGAATGTTTTCCAGTGGCGTTAATAGCGATGCACTTTAGACACTTCGTCATAGGTGAAACGTTCCACATGCTTTACAAGACGTAAGTAATCCAAAGTTGATTTAGCATACACTATTCAGGCAGAAGCCACAATCTCTAAGCGACCAAACTCCCGCGAAGTACGCGAATTAGCGATAGTAGCAGCGATCACTCTGTTTTCCTCTTCAATATTACAACCTTTACAACTAACGTAGCAACGGGGTGCCTGAGTGTTTGTCAAATTAGGAGCGTGTGCATGCAGGCCTGTGAACGAGGTTGTTGTCATCTTGGATGACAGGAGTGACCGCAGCATATTCTTCATGAAGTTGTAGAAATTGGGGCAACCCTCTATTACCATCCTAGTTCATGTTCACGGTGACCAGAATGAGTAGACCCTATTCATCGTACAAAAAACACCCCGAAAACATCACAGAACCACATCCGGCATGAGCTATACCCTACACGTGGTGCGGGTTAAACGCCCCAATGGACCCTCAGTCCATTCGATGACTTGGTTTCATTTTAAATGAGACAAATTCGCGACCCCTCTGGCCTTGTTACAAACCTCCAGTGAGATATTATCCCCTTTCTACGTTGTTTAGTCAACTGAAGACGTGCAGCGCTTGCGTGCCACTGTCAGCAATAGATTGAAATGTTCACTGCATGCAGTCCCATTCCTTGTAGACAGGTTGGACAATCTGCACTAATGTACCAACAAATCGGGCCATTTCATTTACAGGTGGCTGTGGAAAACGATAGTGTTCAAACAGGAAAGCCCCTTTCTGCCATTCTGTCACGTCTGCGAGTTGACCGATCTCACAGCGCTGATTCCGTACACCCGGCTGGCCCATGTATGGAGTGGTTACAATTAAAGTGCAGATATTGACGGAAGTCCAGTGCAGGTTGTAATTACCGCATGGCAGGGAAACTTGGTACATATTCTAATGCGTTAATGCGGGTCAGATTAGAGCGCGGCTACCCACGGACGTCCAGTGAGGGTTGTAATTATAGTATGGCAGCAAAAATGGATAGATATGTTAATTCATTAATGGGGAACCGATTTACGCTGGAAAAAAATTAGTTCCTGTTTTGGCCACCAGATGCAAAGCTGGCGCTGTGAATGCAAGAAACACGTATATAAATTTTCCATATGTGACAGATTAGGAGTGGGACGTGGGCAGACGAGATCAAATAAATGAGAAAAGCATAATGTTGATTCTATTTTTATTTGTTCAATACGAGCACCGGAGACGTCGACGAGTTACTGTACAGCACCAGATTTGCACCTGGTGGCCAAAACTGAAACTAATTTCTTTTCAATGTAAATCGGTTCCGCGTCAACGAATTAACTTTTCAAAATGTGATTACGCCTATTCAAGCTGTTTTAGTTTTATTTCTAGAGAATGCCGTCGTGGACATATCATAGAAACAGGTTTATCTTCTGAAGAAGGCTCAATTACTTGGGCTGAAACCTAGGTAAAGGTTGGTTTCATTACCGGAATCGAGGCTGATAGTACCTTATATATATGATTATCACGAATGCTGACTGGGCTGCAATGTTGAAGGTACTGGAATTAACATATCTGCCAAGTTTTGCTACCATACGATAATTACAACCCATACTTGACCTATGTGAGTAGGCGCACTTTAATTATGACCACCCGGTACAGCACTTCACTGCCATGGCTTAGTGTCCAGAGTGCTTTCTAACATACTGAGTAATATTTTGTTCTTTGAGCTGGGCCGCATTAATGACCAGTTGTGCATCGAACTTGAGCAGCGTCGTTACACTGCGCCAGGCTTCTTTGTAATCTATCAGCTCAGTAGCTATGGATCAGCAGCGTACCGCAGACATGTTCTTCTACTCAGCCCGGAATGTCGTGTATGAGATGCGATGCAAAATAGACGAGACCGAAACTCACAATTGTATAGTAGCCAAAAAATATTCGTTCAGTGTTGGTCGCCTGTAAAGTGGCTAATTTGATGTATAGATGCGACTGAAGTGAAGAATGAAAATTTGTACCAAGGTCAGGATCCGAGCCCTGGTCTTCTGCTCACTAAGCAGATGTGCTAATCACTACGTGACCCAGGCACAGTGGCTTTGTATAACTGCACAGAAAAACATAGCACGCCTCCCTCCTGAATCCAAACTCCGATTCACGCCTCATCCCACTGGAGCAGGAGACGCGGGTTCGAATCCGGGCCTTGATACAGGCTTTTATTCATCGCTTCGGTCGGCATATATCTATCACAGGTGTCTGAAACTTGCAAATGTCTCTCGAATCCATACTTTAATATGACTAATTTGAGTCCCGTTACGTCAGGAATTTTCCTTCCAGTAGTCTAAATACTTCAGTATGTCGTTTCCTGCGAGATTGCGCGGCAGCTTCGTTTTTTTTATCCCAGCGGCAGAGCACAAGAGAACGCCCCTTGTAGGCTTATCATACACTAACAATGAATTGCTCGTTTTTCCTTAAGTGTCCCGAAATCCACCTGTCTGGGTGCATACCCTTTATATTTAAAGTAAAACTGCATGCTTTTCCTTTGAAGACTTTCACCTTTCTGCAATGTGGTTTTAAAATGTATACATTTTCGTTTTGTAGCTGTTCATCCTTTAACTTTTAAATTTTAAGAAGAAAACAGTCTTCATGTTTTCTTTTATATGGCTCCAATCCAAACAATTTCATCCTGTTTATTGTCTTTAAAACCACGTGCAACGTTTCTCCTTTAATCACATTACCTACAATCTTTGTTATAGTTTTAAAATGCTCATGGCTAAACAGAGGAATATTTTACCGCTGCCACCTCACCCCGTCCCCCTCCCATATGGGTCGAGGCAGATGAAAAGATGAAATAACAATAAAGAGAGAAGAAAAAGGCGGCAGGCCAGTGTTATACTCAGTCCACATGCTTACAAAGTACGTGCAGGCTATCCTCCTGTTGTTGACATACGCTGCGAACCTGGACTGTGTTTGATGTTTGACTATCGGTAGATTTTTCATGTTCGTATGACGGACCTGGGGTTTTATTCACATACTTGCAGTATTTCAAAGTATTCATTAGTTGGATAACTACAGCCAGTAGTACTTGTTGGGCTCCGAGATCAAAATCTGTACTAAATTAGTAACCATCGTTTTTGTTCAAATAAAGGGGTCACAGGCGCCACAGCAACAGAGTATGGCGCTGCAGAATGTGAGGAGGACCCTGACCGAAGCGCTTGGAAAGGGAGGGAGACGAAAGCAGACGTGGAAGCGGAGAGAAAGAGGAGTGTTCGATGCAAGCTGGAAGGGTAGGTGGATGTCTGAGCTTATTTCATTGTCAGGTGCGAGTACGTGGCTAAACTTACATTGGGTATAGGATGTGGAGAGAAACTGGGTGTAAGTTTGCTGGTATAAGTGCGTCAGAATGCAATGGTTAATAATGAGGGAGAGAACGATACGGTAGTTGGTGTCGATTTAGCGGGAAGTGTACGAAATACGATGTTGAATGTGAGAGATGAGAGAGGAAAATCATTAAGTACATACACGCCCAAGTGGGGTATTGTAAACAGATGTGGAGGGCTAGACGGAGTGTAAGGGATCCACGGATTTGAAAGGAGAGGTAATGTTTCGGTGGAGCGCAAATTCAAGGAACACTGGCATAAAGGGGGATTAGTCGAATTTAGGCTCTGTAGGTGTAGAGTAGGGTGGATGATTACAGTCCGTATGTTCGGCTGGTTTCTTCTTTTAGTCTCTTGTGGAGTTTTTATTGGAAAGGTAGCAGATGAGGCTTCATAGTTAGTTTTTTTGGTCGAAGTTAAAAATGGCTCTGAGCACTATGGGACTTAACAAATGGTTCAAATGGCTCTGAGCACTATGGGACTTAACATCTTAGGTCATCAGTCCCCTAGAACTTAGAACTACTTAAACCTAACTAACCTAAGGACATCACACACATCCATGCTCGAGGCAGGATTCGAACCTGCGACCGTAGCAGTCCCGCGGTTCCAGACTGCAGCGCCTAGAACCGCACGGCCACCACGGCCGGCAGGGACTTAACATCTGAGGTCATCAGTCCCCTAGAACTTAGAACTACTTAAAGCTAACTGACGTAAGGACATCCAACACATCCATGCCCGAGGCAGGATTCGAACGTGGGACCGCAGCGGTCGCGCGGTTCCAGACTGAAGCGCCTAGAACAGCTCGACTACTCCGGCCGGCGGTCGAAGTTTAGTCCGAGGTATTTTAGTGCATTATTTAATCGGATAGGACGATTATAAATGATGAGGTACAAGAAATGGAGACAGCAGCTGTAGGTGGTTCGTTCTGTAATTACTGCCAGCATCTTGGACGGTCATGTTCTAAGCAGCCACTGGTTACGTCTACAGTCATCAGGAACTCGCGCAATATTTCTTATCGGAAGTCATTAATCGTGTTGTCTTTTCAATGGGTTGCAAGAACTCACTTCCCAAGCTAACAAAAGCAACTAATACTGCCCCCTGACAGCACATAATTTCGTTCAGTAATTAAAAAGTTAATTCTTTGTAGTAAATACGACAACTGAATACAGTTTTTTTACTGTATTTACCTTCGTAGGGTAATAAAATTCTGTTTTTCAAGGTATGTAAATAATTTAGAAACAACCATCAACTAATGATCTAAACTATGTTAAAATAATTATAGCGCTTTTGAACTGGCTACAACATATACAATGTAGGGCAGTATATTGAAATTTACTGCACATCAGAGAGAACAATAAACGTGTACCTTGCGTTTGCAGGCGCTACTCTAATCGACTGAGATATCCGTGTCCGATTCCATTCTTTACTCTATAAGTACGTCTGTCCTATTTACCAAAGATTCATTCTAGGAACAATCCATTCCCGACTATATCCTTCCGTAGGGAGGACGTTCATCAAAAGAAGGGTCCCAATACAGTCTGGGAAGTGCTCCCAAACAGAGACCAGAAATGATCCCCGTATTTTCGCTGTTAACTCGCCAGCGTGTCCTATGACGTCACTGTCGAATTCACAGTCTCTGTAAGTTCGGAGAATCTAGTCGCCAGTCCAGCCGCTGCCCATTTGACCGAGAAGTCTTCGCTTGAGCCTGTTGTTGGGTGCCAGTCGCAGAAACAAGTGGAGAAAGGAGAGCGACCAGAAGAGTTAGCCGGCCCGAGTGGCCGAGCGGTTCTGGGCGCTACAGTCTGGAACCGCGCTACTGCTACGGTCGCAGGTTCGAATGCTGCCTCGGGCATGGCTGCGTATGATGTCCTTAGGTTAGTTAGGTTTAATTAGTTCAAAGTTCTAGGGGAGTGATGACCTCAGAAGGTAAGTCCCATAGTGCTCAGAGCCATTTGAAGCAGACGAGTTACCCAGAATAACAAAGTACTCGTGGTGATGCCGCTACACACGCGACCTTTGCCCATGACGTTTAATACATTCCAGTGCAATAACTGATGGGTTAAAAGTGAATTTTGTTCTGTACGCGCACACACACAAGCACATAATATATATATATATATATATATATATATATATATACAGGGTGAAGAAAAATTCGTACACTCGGACTTAACAGCGAAATTTTTGTATTATATTCTGCAGTTCACAGTTAAGTGCCTGGGAGAGGATTCTTCGAACCACCTCCAGACTATTTCCGCACCGTTGTAATCTTAAAGAGCGCGTGGCAAAAACGAACACTTAAGTATTTCTGTAAGAGCTCTGATTTCTCCGATTCTATTATGATTACAATTTCTCCGTATGTACGCTGGTGACAATAAAATATATTGACATTCAGAGGAGAACGTTGGTGATTTATATTTCGTGAAAATATCTCGCCGCAACAAAAAACGGCTTTCTTTTAGTGACTGTCACCTCAGTCCGCTTCTCATATCCGTGGCACTCTCTCCCCTTTTTCGTGAAAATAAAGAGACGAGCTTCCAGTTTTCGATTTCCTCCTTCAATTCTGTCCAGTAAGAATCTAGTAGAGGACGGACAAGCGTATTGTAGGCAGTCTCTTTAGCAGACATGTCACATCGTATCAGTGTTCTACCAATAAAAAGTGGTCTTTGGTTTGCCTTCCCCACAAAATTAACGTGTGATCTGCCCAATTTAAGGTGTTCGTAATTGTACGAGTAATTACTAGGTATTACTCAAACTGACAGGCTTTACATTTATGTGATTTATCGTGTAACCGAAATTTAATGCTTTTTTTCGTACACAATGGATCACTTCCACACTTTTTCTCATTCAGAGAAAATTTACACTTCTTGCAATATTCAGGTATCTTGTCTATGTTATTTTGCAAATGCTTTTGATCTTCTGACGACTTTATTACTCCGTGAATGATAGGATCATCCCCAAACAACTGAAGAGAGCTATTCTAATTGTCTCCTAAATCGTTTGTGTACGTTAGGAACATCTGAGAGCCTTGCGGAAAATGTTGCACTCGATAATTTTCCGTAGATTACTGCGTACTGCACCCTTTCCGAGGTGAAATCACGGATCCAGTCGCACAACTGAAACGATATTCCATACCCACCGCAATTTGATTGGAAGTCTCTTGAGGCGAATCATATCAAAAGTCTTCTGGAAACCTAGAAATATGGAATCATTTTGAGATCCCCTGTCGATTGCTCTCATTACTTCGTGCATATAAAGAGCTAGTTGTGTTTCAGACGAAAGATATTTTCTGAATCTGTGCTGACTGTATGTCAATAGACGGTTGCCTTCGAGTTAATCCATAATGTTCGAACACACTGTATGTTCCAGAATCCTACTTCTAAAGTTAGTGATATAGGTTTCTAATTCAGCGGATTAATCATGTTTCCTTTCTTGAGTATTGGTATGACCAGTGCAACTTCCCATTCTTTTGGTACGGATTTTTCGTCGAGCGAGCGGTTGTATATGATTCCTAAGTATGGGGCTATTGTATCAGCATAATCTGTAAGGAACATTATTAGTATGCCCTTTGGACCAGAAGACTTGCCTTTATAAAGTGATTTGGACTGCTTCCTACACTGGGATATCTACTTTCAAGTTATTCATGTTCGGAGCAGTACTCGATTAGAATTCTAGAATATTTGCTTCGTCTTCTTTGGTGAAGAAATTTCGGAATAAGTTCGCTTTGTGATGCTGTCATCGGTAATATTGCCGTTTGTATTGCGCTATGAAGGTATTGATTGTGTTTTGCCTTAGACGCTTCGTTGTGGAAGCTATTAAAAGGATCTCGCATTGATGTCGCGCAATCTTTCGAGCTTCAGTAAAACACTCCAATCTTGGAGATTTGGTGTTCTTTTAAATTTGGCATGCACTTTTCGTTGCTTCTGTGACAGTGTTGTGACCTGTTTTGTGAACCATGGGGGATCCGTACCATCTTTTATTAATTTATTCGGTGTAGATCTCTCAGTTGCATTAGATACTATATGTGTATATGTAAACATGTGTATGTACACTTGTCTGTAGGTAGGCCTATGCATATGTACTTATATGCAGACAGCGCGAGTTCTTATCTTTAACCAATGAAATATCTTAAAAATAACATATAGGATTAAGAAAAGGAAAAATTCGTTTTCAATATTTTTAAAAATGCTGTCAGGTGATATCTTTCTTGAACCATCCCCCTGCCCCTAACCGCCTCCCCCCTCTTTCCAGTGGGTGAAGCGGCAAGCAACTCTGAAATCTTAAACGCGAACATCGCATTTTTATTGTAGTTTCGGATTCTGTGGGAAAAGTATCTAGGTGTTGTATTTAACGCTTTTGTAGTTGTGCTATAGTTGACGTTGTAATCAACAAATAACAGAGTTAAATTCCTAATCGGCTTATTCGTGAGCAAAATATGTTGTCTCAATAAAAGAAAACCATACGTGTTCAGTAATCGTGAAAAAAAGCTTGTTTGAGGTGTGTCCTCTCAACTCTCACCAACTGTATGCTCGTTGAGCAATTCAGAATAACGCAAAATCCCCAAGACTGGCTAAGTTTCACGGAAGCTCGAAATTTAGTATGGACGTCAATGCGAGATGCTTTTAATAGTTTCCACAATGAAACATTGTCTCAAAATATGGTAGAAAACCCAAAGAGATTCTGCTCGTACACCAGTGGCAAAAAACAGTCAATACCGTCACTGCGCGATAACGATGGAAATGTTACCGATGATGGTGCCACTAAAGCGGAGTTACTAAATACAGTTTTCCGTAATTCCTTCACGAAAGAAGACGGAGTAAATATTTCAGAATTAGAAACCAGAACAGCTGTTAGTGACATAAAAGTAGATACCTTAGGTGTTGCGCAACAAATCAGATCACTGAAGAAAGGCAAGTCTTCCGGTCCAGACGGTATACCAATCAGGTTCCTTTCAGAGTACGCAGACACAACAGCGCCTTTCTTAGCAATCATATAAAACCGCTTACTTGACGAAATGTCTGTTCCTAAAGACTGGAAAGTAGCACAAGTCACACCAATATTCAAGAAAGGATCTCAGATCGATTCCATATTCCTAGATTTCCAGAAGGCTTTTGATGCCGTTCCTCACAAGTGCTATTAATCAAATTGCGTGCATATGGAGTATCGTCTCAGTTGTGTGACTGGATTCGTGATTTCCTGTCAGAGAGGTCACAGTTCGTAGTGATAGAAGGTATATCATCGAGTAGAACAGAAGTGATATGTGGCGTTCTGCAAGGTAGTGTCACAGGCCCTCTGCTGTTCCTGATTTATTCAAATGATCTAGGTGATAATCTGAGCATCGCCCGTAGATTGTTTGCAGATGACGCTGTAATTTACCGTCTAGTAAAATCATCAGACGATCAATTCCAAATACAAAATTATCTAGAGAGAATTTCTGTATGGTGCGAAAAGTGGCAATTGGCACCAAACAAAGAAAAGTGCGAGGTCGGCCACATGGGTACTAAAAGAAATCCTATAAATTTGGGGTATATGATAAATCGCACAAGTATAGGGACTGTCAAATCGACTGAATACCTAGGAATTACAATTACGAGCAACTTAAATTGGAAAGACCACATAGTTAATATTGTGGGGAGGGCAAAACAAAGACTGCGCTTTGTTGGTAGTACACTTAGAAGATGCGACAAACCCACTAAAGAGAAAGCCTACATCATACTTGTCCGTCCTCTGCTGGAATATTGCTGCGCGGATTGGGATCCTTACCTGGTAGGATTGGCGGAGGACATCGAAAAAGCGCAAAGAAGGGCAGCTCGCTTCGTGTTATTGTGCAATAAGGGTGAGAGTGTCACTGATATGATACGCGAGTTGAGGTGGCAATCACTGAAACAAAGGCGGTCGTCTTTGAGGCGAGATCTAGTTAAGAAATTTCAATCACCAAGTTTCTCTTCCGAATGCGAAAATATTTTGTTGGAAGCCACCTACGAAGGGAGAAATGATCATCACAATAAAATAAGAGCAATGAGTGCTCGAACGGAAAGATTTAAGTGTTCCTTTTTCCCACGCGCCGTTCGAGAGTGGAACGGTAGAGAAGTAGTATGAAAATGGTTCGATGAGCCCTCTGCCAGGCACTTAAGTGTGATTTACAGAGTAACCATGTAGATGTAGATGTAGAGGTATGTCCTCCCACCATCATCAACGAGGTGCTTGTTTGTAAGAATTATTTCACAGTAAGTGCACAAAAATGCCGCCGCCCACTTTCGATGCACTCAGATGGAGTGATTATACACAACTGAGAAGGTTTTCAACGTATTTGCTAACATGCTTTTCTGATATGCTGAATCAAGTTAATCAGTATTGTTGACAAATGATTAAAACTTCATTCTTCAAGTAACCCTAGAAACAAGAATGAGGCAAAGTAAGATGTGGCGATGTGGCGTTCTTGCAAGCCAAAACACTGGACCGTCTCTTCCGATCCACCGATGACAGCACACGCGATCCAACACTTCCCGGGCTGCTACAGAATAATGTGCTGGATAAGCATCATCTTGAAACCACATTGTTTCACGCGAGTCCAAGGGAAAGTTTGCAAGCAATAGTGGAAGATCTTCTTCCAAGAACGTTCGATATTTATCATCATTTAAGGTGCCGTCGGTAAAGAATGGACCAATGAGTTCGTCACCAATTAGACCACACAAAACATTCACATTCTACGGACGCTGATGTTCAACGTGAGGGTTTTCTACATTCCAATTCCCCCCATCAACCATGCTTGGTGGGGAGGCTTGCGTGCCTCAGCGATACACATAGCCCTACCGTAGGTGCAACCACAACGAAGGGGTATCTGTTGAGAGGCCAGACAAACGTGTGGTTCCTGAAGAGGGGCAGCAGCCTTTCCAGTAGTTGCAGGGGCAACAGTCTGGATGATTGACTGATCTAGCCTTGTAACACTAACCAAAACGGCCTTGCTGTGCTGGTACTGCGAACGGCTGAAAGCAAGGGGAAACTACAGCCGTAACTTATCCCGAGGGCATGCAGCTTTACTGGCATGGAGAGCTGCATCAAACCAGTCTCTGGACTGAAGACCACAACAACAACAACAACATTCCAATGACGCGTGGTGTATCGAGTAATCGTGCCGTGGCTCGTGATGGTTGACTTTTCAGAGAATAGTACTCGAGCAAAGAAATTGCGGTCTTTCTCCACTTGCTGAAATGATCACTGGCAAAATGCTACTCGGTTCCGAAAATCACTACCATCAAGTTCTTGATGAAACGGATGATATTTTCTACGTTTCAAAATTCGGCAAACAGTAGTCTGACTAATTCCCAATTCACAAATCAATTCCCGATTCACTAATCATTAATGTGGGCTAACTGCATTGCAGTTAATATCGTAATTTCACTATTCTCTCCAGCAACTGTTTCTCGACAGCTCCTTTTGCGTGGTAGTACTGTTCCCTCGGTGGAGAACTGACGAATAACCCGACCAAAAAAAAAAAAAAGCACGTGATCGCGCTCTGTTTGGAAAACATTGAGCATAAAGACTTGCTGCGTTATCGACTTTCCTGCCATTTTTTTCATATAAACCACTTAAATTTTCTCTCCTATCGTCGTACCCTCATTATAATTAATAACGCTTTCACGGTTTTTTCCTTTGTTGTTATTTCATCTCCGCTCGTCCCGTACCGGCGGAGTTTCCTATCAGCTGTACTTTAAACCTGCTCTTCAGCGAAGCGACAAGTAAAGACTAACTGAGACGAAAATAAACACTGACATAAAGATGAGATATTTATAACGAATTAAACAGTTTTAATAGTAATATAAAATGGATGATTTTGTATATAAGAGAGATGACTTCTTCGTTTCTAGTTAGAAACAATAATAAGACTACATCTAAAGACATTTAAAGCAAATACTGACTTTAAAAAGAAGCACTTCACTTATACTAAAACTCGAGGACCCCCCGTACCCCCCCCCCCCCTTACCCATTTCGGCAGGTGGTCTGTTGTTGAAGAGGAAAATGAAAATGTGGGTCGTTGAGGAGTGTACAAGAATGGTGATATAGGGATTCAGGGGATGGTTTGCGGAATCTATGGGGTACGAGCAGCTTTTGGGACGCAAGATTGGGGTGGATTAGAAGGGGTTATTGATGAGGGGGGAACAGGGGGTAGGCAAAAAAGGGTGGAAGGGGGAAAATGGGATAGAGAAACCGTGGGAAATATGGGTAGGGAAGGGAGATGGAGCCCGGATACGATGTAATACAAGCGGTAGATTTAAATTTTGTAGAGTGGGTTAATCTCAAGACGGACTTCATGATCTGGGAGGGGGAGATCGTTGAAATTTCTGTGGAAGATTATGTGGAGGGTGTGTAGGTGTGTAGGTTTAGGGTTGATAAGATGTATTGCTAGAGGTGCAGCAGCGTACAATGAGTGGAAAGTAGAGCGGAAAATATAGGAATGTTGGAATCGAGTTTCCAGATGGTGTAGGTTGTTCGGAGTAGTTCCATGTGAGTAAGAGGAGGTGGTATATGATGAGTTAGTACAGGATCCTTATGGAGAAAGGAAACAGATGCTGAACGCGAGGATGGCTGAATGTTCTCCCAGGATCTGTAAGAACCTATAGAGCTTCGGTGAGGCGATTTATACTTACAACATTTGAATGGCAAAGGATGGATCAGATCGAAGTTTTTTCATGTGTGGAGGAAAGTGGAAGGGTGCAATGCCCAAGTTCAGCCAGTTAGTACACTACTGGCCATTAAAATTGCTACACCAAGAAGAAATGCAGATGATAAACGGGTATTCATTGGACAAATATATTATATTAGAACTGACATGTGATTACATTTTCAAGCAATTTGGGTGCATAGATCCTGAGAAATCAGTACCCAGAACAACCACCTCTGGCCATAATAACGGCCTTGGTACGCCTGGGCATTGAGTCAAACAGAGCTTGGATGGCGTGTACAGGTACAGCTGCCCATGCAGTTTCAACACGATACCACAGTTCATCAGGAGTAGTGACTGGCGTATTGTGATGAGCCAGTTGCTCGGCCACCATTTACCAGATGTTTTCAGTTGGTGAGAGATCTGGAGAATGTGCTGGTCAGGGCAGCAGTCGCACATTTTCTGTATGCAGAAAGGCCCGTACAGGACCTGCAACGTGCGGTCGTGCATTATCCTGCTGAAATGCAGGGTTTCGCAGGGATTGAATGAAGGGTAGAGCCACTGGTCGTAACACATCTGAAATGTAACGTCACTGTTCAAAGTGCTGTCAATGCGAACAAGAGGTGACCGAGACGTGTAATCAATAGGCGCCCCATACCATCTTGCCGGGTGATACGCCAGTATGGCGATGACGAATACACAGTTCCAATGTGCGTTGTCCTGCTGAAATGCAGGGTTTCGCAGGGATCGAATGAAGGGTAGAGCCACGAGTCGTAACACATCTGAAATGCAACGTCCACTGTTCAAAGTGCCGTCAATGCGAAGAAGAGGTGACCGAGACGTGTAACCAATGGCACCTCATACCATCACACCGGGTGATACGCCAGTATGGCGATGACGAATACACGCTTGCAATGTGCGTTCACCGCGATGTCGCCAAACACGGATGCGACCATCATGATGCTTTAAACAGAACCTAAATTCACCCGAACAAATAACGTTTCGCCATTCGTGCACCCAGATACACCATCACAGGCGTTCCTGTCTGTGATGCAGCGTCAAGGGTAACCGCAGCCATGGTCTCCGAGCTGATAGTCCATGCTGCTGCAAACGTCGTCGAACTGTTCGTGCAGATGGTTGTTGTCTTGCAAACGTTCCCATCTGTTGACTCAGGGATCGAAACGTGGCTGCAAGATCCGTTGCAGCCATTCGGATAAGATGCCTGACTTCTGGACTGCTAGTCATACGAGGCCGTTGGGATCCAGCACGGCGTTCCGTATTACCCCCTCCCCCCCCCCCCCCCCTGAACCCACAGATTCCATATTCTGCTAACAGTCATTGGATCTCGACCAACGCGAGCAGCAATGTCGCGATACGATAAACCGCAATCTTGATAGGCTACAATCCGAGCTTTATCAATTTCGGAAACGTGATGGTAAGCATTTCTCCTCCTTACACGAGGCATCACAACAACGTTTCACCTGGCAACGCCGGTCAACTGCTGTTTGTGTATGAGAAATCGGTTGGTAACTTCCGTCATGTCAGTACGTTGTAGGTCTCGCCACCGGCACCAACCTTGTGTGAATGCTCTGAAAAGCTGATCATTTGCATATCACAGCATCTTCTTCCTGTCGGTTAAATTTCTCGTCTGTAGCACGTCATCTTCGTGATGTAGCAATTTTAATGGCCAGTAGTGTAGTTTTCGTCTATTATGGGTGTTTTTTTGGATGGTTAACAGGTGAGTCGATTGTTAGTCCAAGTTATTTGAGTGTATTAATTAACTGTCTAGGACAGTTCTAAACAATAAAGTTCAAGTCATGGAGACTGACGGTGTGAATGAGTCCTATAATTATTGCCTGGGTTTATGAAGATTTGCTCTTGAGGAGCCATTGGTTACACCGCATGGTAAGCTGATTGAGGTGATTTGAAGGAATCGTTGGGGTATCTGGAGTGCAGAATAGAGACAAGGAAAGCAGTGTCTGTAAGAGCACCAGCAGCAGCGAGTACTGTTTGTATAAAGTGTTTTTGTACTTATTTGCTGCGCTTAGCTTTTAAATAGTTTTTCTGGGAAAACCTAGCGTAGTTTTCGCGTCTCGTATTTCAGTGAGTGTTTCTTGATTATCAGAGTAGCTCATCAGAAGATTATCTTGGGAATTTGTCACCGTATAGAGTAGGGTAAACATAGTCATGTGTAGGGACTGTGGTTGTTGTGAGCGGACGCAAGGAGAATTGGCCACTCTTCGGGGGCAGGTGGAGGCTTTGTCTGTTAGGCTCATCGAGCTCGAGGCGCAGGCGTCGGCTCGTAGTGGCGTTGGGGCAACTATGGTGAGACCTATGCCTACTTCGGTGGCCTTGGAATCACATGGAACCCCTGATGTCGCTGCGTCTTCCGGCAGTGAGCATCTTACCGGTCAGCCATCACTCCAGGGTGAATGGCGGACAGTGGTGGGCTCGCGCGTGCCTGGCCGAAAGACGAAGGTGGGATCTGGCCGCGTGGCAGCTGCCTTACCCCTTTCCAACAGGTACGGGGTGCTTCCTAGTGGTGATGACATCGTTTCCGAGCCACCACAGGATGCCTCGCCTGTTGGGCCAGTGGCCGATTCTCCGGCAAGGTCCCGACAGTCACAGAGGGCGGGCCTATTAGTTATAGGGAGCTCCAACGTTAGGCGGGTTATGGAGCCCCTCAGGAAAATAGCGGGTAGGTCGGGGAAGAATGCCAGTGTGCACTCGGTGTGCTTGCCGGGGGGTCTCGTCCGTAATGTGGAGGAGGCCCTTCCGGCAGCTATTGAACGCACTGGGTGTGACCGGCTGCAGATAGTAGCACATGTCGGAACGAATGACGCCTGCCGCTTGGGTTCTGAGGCCATCCTTGGTTCCTTCCGGCGGCTGGCTGATTTGGTGAAGACAACCAGCATCGCACGCGGAGTGCAAGCTGAGCTTAATATCTGCAGCATAGTGCCCAGAGTCGATCGCGGTCCTCTGGTCTGGAGCCGTGTGGAGGGTCTAAACCAGAGGCTCAGACGACTCTGCGACTATAATGGTTGCAAATTCATCGACCTCCGTTATTGGGTGGTGAATTGTAGGGCCCCCCTAGACAGGTCAGGCGTGCACTACACACCGGAAGCAGCTACTAGGGTAGCAGAGTACGTGTGGCGTGCACACGGGGGTTTTTTAGGTTAGAGGGACCCCCCCTTGGGCGAAACGATAAAATACCTGACGGCTTACCAGAGAGGACATTATCATCGTTGATAAAGAACGTCCGTCCTCAGAGACCAAAAACAGGAAAAGTTAACGTAATATTGGTAAACTGCAGGAGTATCCAGGGCAAGGTTCCTGAATTAGTATCTCTTATTGAAGGAAATAGTGCGCATATAGTATTAGGAACGGAAAGTTGGTTAAAACCGGAAGTGAACAGTAACGAAATCCTAGACACAGAATGGAATATATACCGCAAGGATAGGATAAACGCCAATGGTGGAGGAGTATTTATAGCAGTGAAGAATTCAATAATATCCAGTGAAGTTATTAGCGAATGCGAATGTGAAATAATCTGGGTTAAGTTAAGTATCAAAGGTGGATCAGATATGATAGTCGGATGCTTCTATAGACCACCTGCATCAGCAACCGTAGTAGTTGAGCGCCTCAGAGAGAACCTGCAGAACGTCGTGAAGAAGTTTCGTGATCATACTATTGTAATAGGGGGAGACTTCAATCTATCAGGTATAGAATGGGATAGTCACACAATCAGAACTGGAGCCAGGGACAGAGACTCTTGTGACATTATCCTGACTGCCTTGTCCGAGAATTACTTCGAGCAGATAGTTAGAGAACCAACTCGTGAAGCTAACGTTTTAGACCTCATAGCAACAAATAGACCGGAACTTTTCGACTCCGTGAATGTAGAAGAGGGTATCAGTGATCATAAGTCAGTGGTTGCATCAATGACTACAAGTGTAATAAGAAATGCCAAGAAAGGAAGGAAAATATATTTGCTTAACAAGAGTGATAGGGCACAAATCGCAGAATATCTGAGTGACCACCCTCAAACGTTCATTTCTGAGGAAGAGGATGTGGAACAAAAATGGAAAAAATTCAGAAACATCGTCCAGTACGCCTTAGATAAGTTCGTACCGACTAAGGTCCAAAGCGAGGGGAAAGATCCACCGTGGTATAACAATCATGTACGAAAGGTACTACGGAAACAAAGAAAGCTTCATCATAGGTTTAAGAGTAGTCGAATCATAGCTGATAAGGAAAAGCTGAACGAAGCGAAAAAGAGCGTAAAGAGAGCAATGAGAGAAGCATTCAACGAATTCGAACATAAAACATTGGCAAACAATCTAAACAAGAACCCTAAAAAGTTTTGGTCATATGTAAAATCGGTAAGCGGATCTAAATCCCCTATTCAGTCACTCGTTGACCACGATGGCACCGAAACAGAGGACGACCGAAGAAAGGCAGAAATACTGAATTCAGTGTTCCGAAACTGTTTCAGTGCGGAAAATCGTAACACGGTCCCTGACTTCAGCCGTCCCACGGACGCCAAAATGGAAAATATTGAAATAAACGATATCGGAATTGAAAAACAACTGCTATCACTTAGTAGCGGAAAAGCATCCGGACCAGACGAGATACCCTTAAGATTCTACAGTGATTATGCTAAAGAACTTGCCCCCTTTCTATCAGCAATTTATCGTAGATCGCTGGAAGAACGTAAAGTACCTAGCGACTGGAAGAAAGCGCAGGTCGTTCCCATTTTCAGGAAGGGTCATAAATCAGATGCGAATAATTATAGGCCTATTTCGCTTACGTCAATCTGTTGTAGAATAATGGAACATGTTTTGTGTTCTCGTATTATGACGTTCTTAGATAATACAAATCTCCTTCATCATAACCAACATGGATTCCGCAAACAGAGATCATGTGAAACTCAGCTCGCCCTATTTGCCCAAGAAATTCACAGTGCCGTAGACACTGGCGAGCAGATTGATGCCGTATTCCTGGACTTCAGGAAGGCATTTGATACGGTTCCGCACTTACGTTTAGTGAAAAAAATACGAGCTTACGGAATATCGGACCAGGTTTGTGATTGGATTCAGGATTTCCTAGAAGAAAGAACACAACATGTCATTCTTAACGGTTCAAAATCTGCAGATGTAGAGGTAATTTCGGGAGTACCGCAGGGAAGCGTGATAGGACCTTTATTGTTTACAATATACATAAATGACTTAGTTGACAACATCGGTAGCTCCGTGAGGCTATTTGCAGATGACACGGTTGTCTACAAGAAAGTAGCAACATCAGAAGACTCGTACGTACTCCAGGAGGACCTGCAGAGGATTAATGCATGGTGCGACAGCTGGCAGCTTTCCCTAAACGTAGATAAATGTAATATAATGCGCATACATAGGGGCAGAAATCCATTCCAGTACGATTATGCCATAGGTGGTAAATCATTGGAAGCGGTAACGACCGTAAAATACTTAGGAGTTACTATCCGGAGCGATCTGAAGTGGAATGATCACATAAAACAAATAGTGGGAAAAGCAGGCGCCAGGTTGAGATTCATAGGAAGAATTCTAAGAAAATGTGACTCATCGACGAAAGAAGTAGCTTACAAAACGCTTGTTCGTCCGATTCTTGAGTACTGCTCATCAGTATGGGACCCTTACCAGGTTGGATTAATAGAAGAGATAGACATGATCCAGCGAAAAGCAGCGCGATTCGTCATGGGGACATTTAGTCACCGCGAGAGCGTTACGGAGATGCTGAACAAGCTCCAGTGACGGACACTTCAAGAAAGGCGTTACGCAATACGGAGAGGTTTATTATCGAAATTACGAGAGAGCACATTCCGGGAAGAGATGGGCAACATATTACTACCGCCCACATATATCTCGCGTAATGATCACAACGAAAAGATCCGAGAAATTAGAGCAAATACGGAGACTTACAAGCAGTCGTTCTTCCCACGCACAATTCGTGAATGGAACAGGGAAGGGGGGATCAGATAGTGGTACAATAAGTACCCTCCGCCACACACCGTAAGGTGGCTCGCGGAGTATAGATGTAGATGTAGAATACTGAAGGAGTTGGACTGGTGGAGGTGATTTGAGTATATCACCAGTGACAAGGATTTAAAGGAGAGGAGCTAGGATGAAGCATTGGGGCACACATGCAGTGAGATGGAAGGTACAGAAATTGGTGTTGTTAATCGTTACAAAGTGATCGGAGATTTGGAGATGAAAGATGCAAGAAGGTGAACATAATAATGTGCTCATGTCTGGAGTCTGACAAGAAGACCAGAATGCCATAGATGATCATAGGCTTTTTCTGGATCAAAAGAAACAAAATGGCAGATTTACAGATGTTGAGCTGGTAGGATAGGCGATGGGTGAGATCTAGCAGATGGTTATCGGCAGAGAATGTGGGATGGTAGCCACAATGGTCAATAGAAAGGAGGTGATGTTGATTCAGGTGTTGATGAGTGTGGAAGAAGAGCTTACATTCTGAGACCTATCTAAACGCTAAGCTGAGACAGATGGGGCAGTAGGGGGAAGTATTAGTGGGAGATCTGTGTGGCTTGAGGAAAAGTAGGATTTTGAAGGTTTTATACAGTTCAGGATAGTAATCTGTGTAGAGGATAATGGTACAAAATGATTGCAAGGATGACTCGGAAGGCGAAGGGGCATTCTCTGAGGTGTGTGTAGGTGATCCAGTCATGACCAGTCGATGTGCTGGTAGGGAACAGTGAGTAATCAAAGTGGGGATTGTTGGGGACCGAGAAGATGTCAGCAAGACAGGAGGCAAAGTGTTCAACTTTGCTCAGTTTGTCTGGTAAGGGGTGGATTTTGTGGATGAGCAGATAGTGAGGGACAGATTGTCTCCCAGTGAGTTTGTGGAATGCTTTGTAGTACTTGGAAGACTGAACTAGGAGTGTAGTGTTGAGTCTGGTGCATTTCTAACACTAGTCCCAGCGCTTGTTAGTACTGAGTAAATTCGTGATGCGTGTCTATATTTTTCCAGTGGTGTGGGAGTAGATCACGGTCATGAGTCTTTATGATGGAGCTAAGCTACAGGATTCTCCTAGAAGACATAGAAGTTTTGGGGATGATGATATGTGGCCTTGGTAGGCTGGTGGATGGATGTAGCGTCTGATGAGGCCTGCTGCAGGAAGACTATGGCAAGGGGGATATCATAATGTTGCTGAGGGTTAGGAGATGGTTTCCAATCTTGGTGTCAATGATTGCCCATAGGCATTCCAGTTGGCACAGGAATAGTCTCGAATGGAGATTGAACTGGGGTGTATGGGGATGAGAGATGGTGAGGAGGAACTTCTGCAGTGAGGTACCAAGGAGTTTGGAAGATGCTAGGACAACATCTCGAGTGACATTGTTTCGAGAGCGAGTGTGCTGTGAGATGGGGACAGCTTCGCCTTGAAGGTTGTCTGTAAACTGACTTCACTGTTGGAGTTCTGTATGGGATCTACTGTGTACGTTAATGTTAGCGACTATAATGTAGGTAGGAAAGGTACAATCAATGTGGGTGAGGAGACCATATGGGAAGGTATTAACAGGTTATACGTAGAGAGCAACACATGTAACAAAAAAAAATGTTGTGAAATCTTATGGGACTTAACTGCTAAGGTCATCAGTCCCTAAGCTTACACATTACTTAACCTAAACTACCCTAAGGACAAACACACACACCCATGCCCGAGGGAGGACTCGAACCTCCGCTGCGACCAGCCGCACAGTCCATGACTGCAGCGCCGAGACCGGTCGGCTAATCCCGCGTGGCGCACATGTAACAGATGAAATGAAATGAGCGTGTGGCGTCATTGGCCGGGAGGCCCCTCGCGGGGCAGGTCCGGCCGCCATATCGCAGGTCTTATTACATTCGGCGCCACATTGGGCGACCTGCACGCCGGATGGGGATGAAATGATGATGAACACAACACAACACCCAGTCCCTGAGCGGAGAAAATCTCCGACCCAGCCGGGAATCGAACCCGGGCCCAGAGGACGGCAATCCGTCACGCTGACCACTCAGCTACTGGGGCGGACATGTAACAGATAAGCATTTTAAAGATGAGGCTAAGGATAAGGGTTCAGTGGGATTATTGAGTGAGAGTTATGGGCAAGTGGGGATGTTCTTGTGGTGGCCGAATGCCACTGCACCTCTGACCAGCAGAAGGGTAATCTCTATGCATTGAAGATACACTCCTGGAAATTGAAATAAGAACACCGTGAATTCATTGTCCCAGGAAGGGGAAACTTTATTGACACATTCCTGGGGTCAGATACATCACATGATCACACTGACAGAACCACAGGCACATAGACACAGGCAACAGAGCATGCACAATGTCGGCACTAGTACAGTGTATATCCACCTTTCGCAGCAATGCAGGCTGCTATTCTCCCATGGAGACGATCGTAGAGATGCTGTATGTAGTCCTGTGGAACGGCTTGCCATGCCATTTCCACCTGGCGCCTCAGTTGGACCAGCGTTCGTGCTGGACGTGCAGACCGCGTGAGACGACGCTTCATCCAGTCCCAAACATGCTCAATGGGGGACAGATCCGGAGATCTTGCTGGCCAGGGTAGTTGACTTACACCTTCTAGAGCACGTTGGGTGGCACAGGATACATGCGGACGTGCATTGTCCTGTTGGAACAGCAAGTTCCCTTGCCGGTCTAGGAATGGTAGATCGATGGGTTCGATGACGGTTTGGATGTATCGTGCACTATTCAGTGTCCCCTCGACGATCACCAGTGGTGTACGGCCAGTGTAGGAGATCGCTCCCCACACCATGATGCCGGGTGTTGGCCCTGTGTGCCTCGGTCGTATGCAGTCCTGATTGTGGCGCTCACCTGCACGGCGCCAAACACGCATACGACCATCACTGGCACCAAGGCAGAGGCGACTCTCATCGCTGAAGACGACACGTCTCCATTCGTCCCTCCATTCACGCCTGTCGCGACACCACTGGAGGCGGGCTGCACGATGTTGGGGCGTGAGCGGAAGACGGCCTAACGGTGTGCGGGACCGTAGCCCAGCTTCATGGAGACGGTTGCGAATGGTCCTCGCCGATACCCCAGGAGCAACAGTGTCCCTAATTTGCTGAGAAGTGGCGGTGCGGTCCCCTACGGCACTGCGTAGGATCCTACGGTCTTGGCGTGCATCCGTGCGTCGCTGCGGTCCGGTCCCAGGTCGACGGGCACGTGCACCTTCCGCCGACCACTGGCGACAACATCGATATACTGTGGAGACCTCACACCCCACGTGTTGAGCAATTCGGCGGTACGTCCACCCGGCCTCCCGCATGCCCACTATACGCCCTCGCTCAAAGTCCGTCAACTGCACATACGGTTCACGTCCACGCTGTCGCAGCATGCTACCAGTGTTAAAGACTGCGATGGAGCTCCGTATGCCACGGCAAACTGGCTGACACTGACGGCGGCGGTGCACAAATGCTGCGCAGCTAGCGCCATTCGACGGCCAACACCGCGGTTCCTGGTGTGTCCGCTGTGCCGTGCGTGTGATCATTGCTTGTACAGCCCTCTCGCAGTGTCCGGAGCAAGTATGGTGGGTCTGACACACCGGTGTCAATGTGTTCTTTTTTCCATTTCCAGGAGTGTATATGGAGAGTTTTGAATCGTGTGGTAGAGTTGGAGGAATGTTTCATTAAGCACAATGGTACTGACGTTTTCTTCGGACTGGGTATGTATTAAAATATGCTTGTTGGTGGGTGGGGAGTGGACATTGTTGTATAGGATGCTGTGTTACTGCTGCTCTATGGTAAAAGTTTAGGGGGTGGTTTTGCATAGATGAGGGGGTGAATAGGTTTGAACGATGGTGTTGAGTAGGGTGAAAACGAAGTGGACTTGTTTTTGGGAGTAAGTGACTCGGGTATCGATAGGGAAAATGGAACGGAAGCAGCAAGGTAAATTCACTGTAAGGTATGCGATCATTGGAAGGGGTGGATATTCAGCAGGATGATGGCAAGAAATCTTATGTCTTTGGCAGTGGGAGGTGGGTATAGAGTGTAACTAGTGTGGTTAGGACGATCAATGAGATGGGTTGGGAAAGTTAATTCTGGGTGACACACGGGGGTTTGGCTTTGCAGTTGGTTGGTTTAGTAGGTTGAGGGGGGGGGGGGGGTATCATTGCAGATGGGAGGTAATGTGATGTGTGAAAATTGTTTGAGAAAGTGGGAGACTTTACAGTATAGACAGACGGTTGGATTTTACAATTGAGGTGAGCTGGTCATTATAAAGGAGGCAATTTTGACAACGGTGGGATTATGGTAGGGATTTGGAGGGTTCGACTTTATGGCGGCAATTCTAAATCTGGGGTCGCTAGGAGAGAAGATGCTGGGGAGGGAGAGATGTTCATGTATTCAGTAAGATCGATATCTGTTTGCGACTTCTTGGTTATAGTACTGGTAGTTAGAGTCTGGTTTAGGGCGCTTCTGTGTTTGTTTTGAGATAGTGGGTTGCAGCGGGGGTTGGGGAAGTGAAAAAAGTGACATATGGCACGGTACAAGTCCTTCTATTTAGTTGGAGTTGGTTTGGCTGCTTGTTGGCTTTGTCGTGGCGTCTGGCATTGCCACAATAGTAAAGCGAGTCATTTTTGCTAGTGTTGCAGGCTATTTGGTCAGTATGGGATAAGGTCGAAGTGGGCAACAGGCAAAGGAAGAGGAAGGCAGTATGGAAGAAGTCATGTGAAGGGTAGGGCAGTGACTGTGAATTGGAACGAGACTGTGGCAGGCAGAGGGTGGACAAAGGATGGTCACAGTTGGAGCATGGGACGTGGTTGGAGTGTCCATTGTAGGACAAGGAGACAGGGAACAGATGATTTATGATGATTGCTGACTACAGAGCATTGCCGAGATGAAGGGGAGTGACAGCAGCAACGTCTGATGTGATTTGTTAATAACAGTGGCAGATGAAGTTGGTGGCAGTGAAGATGGAAGTGGCAAGTCGACTGCTTTGGTTCTGAAAACAGAAGCTGCAAGACGTTTGTGGCAGCAGCAATGAGATGAAAGCAAGAGAGGTGTGGCGATACTAACGATGACTTACAAATTGACGTGTTGATGAACACTCATACACACATGGAGAAGAAGTCTCGATGACACAAACAAACTACGAAGACAAAGAGGTACTGGTGTGACACACAGCGCAGTAACCTTACCAATCTACACAAAGTAGATGAGCGGAAGCAATTGGTATACCCCTAGGGAGTACATTAGTCAGTCTGTTGCAGTTGCTCCCATTGGATGATGCAATCAGGTTTCTACCTTTATTGTTATTTCATCTCCCTCACACTATGTCGGTGGACAATAGATAAAAGACTAAAATGCATACATTTTAAAAGCATATCACAGAATGGTGAAATTCTTCAAAGAAACAGCACTGAAGCACTGCATTTTCACTTAAAATCTGAAGGACATGGTCAGGGAGGGAAGTAGTTTGGGAGGAGGAAATATGTTCCATAGAGTTGAGGAGTGTGGATAGAAAAGATAGGGGTATGTGTGGTAGGAAACCATGAAGATGAAGATAGTTGTTGAGGTGGATAGTAAGACAGGGTGTGGGCACAGCAGTAGTAATAAGAGAAAATGGATGGGAATGGATGGAGAGGGATAGGGTGAGAGGAGCCCTGACGTGGACAGTGATAGACGGGCAAGAGTTGCAGTTGGCAGGAGGGATAAACATTCAGCTGGGTGTCATTGTCTTGGAAAGGATGTGGAGAGTGTAGGTTTATGGATAACGCTACATGTTCCTAAGGACATTTCAGCA
Organism: Schistocerca piceifrons; assembly: GCF_021461385.2. Taxonomy (NCBI): domain Eukaryota; kingdom Metazoa; phylum Arthropoda; class Insecta; order Orthoptera; family Acrididae; genus Schistocerca; species Schistocerca piceifrons. The sequence goes on from NC_060139.1 coordinate 1,052,640,288, forward strand.
TACCAGATTTGGTGTCAGAGGGGACACAATTGGGGTTATTGAAATCTCGTTTGCAGAAAGTATAGGACATGAGGCGTTTTCGATGTGGGTGAAGAGCAGCGCCAGTTTAAGGTCCAAGCAACACAAGCCACTGCTTGAGCAGCCAAGCTAAGAGGGATGTAAGAAGAACGACAACTGTAAGGTTTCCATATGGAGTGTAGAACAATTAGTAGCGGCCTCTTTGGGTGCCAAGCTATGAAGTAAGTGGCGTTCAAGTGCAAGATTTGTATACATTTGTAACACATTAAGTAGTGAAAACTGTTGTGGGTGCAAGCTAATGCATAAAAATGGAGGGAGAAGGGGGTGACCAAATGATAAGTCGCTTATGTGGTAAAATGTTATCGGAACCACGAGTAGAGTGGTGGAAATTTGATAACACAGTGAAGGATCCATATGGGGGAAGGTAAATGGATGCACAAAGTGAGATAGAGTGCAATGCGTTTAAGGATTTGCAGAGACTTATAGAACTTTGCTGGGGGCAGAGATCCATGCAACATTTGCATAGCAGAGGATGGGTCGAATTAGTGTTTTGTAGGTATGGAGGATAGTGGAAGAAAGCAATCCCAAATTCAGCCTGTTAGAAGCCTTTGTAGTTTTAGTCTATTATGGGCTTTCTGTGGGATGGTTAGTAGATGAGGCATTGATGTTAGTTACCAGTGGTGGGTCAGTCCAAGATATTTTAGTGTATTAGTTAATTGGGTAGGATGCTTGTAAATGGTGACATACAAGTCTTGGAGGTGGAAGGAGAAAGTGGTTCATCCTGTGATTGTTGCCTGGCTTTTGAATAGGTTGATCTTGAGAAGCCACTGGTTGCACCTGGAGGTAAACCGACTGAGGTAGATTCGGAGGGATCATTCGGATTTCTGGAGTGGAGGTTAGAGGATGAGGAAAATGGTGTCATCATCATACTGAAGGACATGGACTGATGGAGGTAGTATGGGCATATCAGCAGTGCAGAGGAGTTAAGTGAGAGGAGAGAGGACAGAGCCTTGGGGCAGTCCTGTAGAGGGATGGAAGACACAGTAAATGGTATTGTTAATGGTGAAAAAGAATGAGTGCTTAGGTATGGAACATGCAGTAAGGCAGATACAATTAACTGGAAGTACTTAGGTCTGGTGGCTGAAAAGGGGACTGGAATGACATACATAGTCATAGGGTTTCTCTAGATCGAGGAAGACAAAAAATAGCAGATTTACAGGAGTTGAACTGGTGGGATAGGACATGGATGAGGTGAATGAGCTGGTCATCAGGGAAGAAATTGCGATGGAAGTCACACTGGTAAGTGGTGAGGAGATGGTGTTGGCCCAGGCATTGATGGATGCATCAAGAGGATATGGATTCGAACACTTTGCTAAATACTGAGGAGAGGCAGACTGGGTGGTAAAGAAAGGTATCAGTAGAAGATTGATGCAGTTTGAGGAAAAGAAGGATTTCGTAAACTTTCCATAGCTGTTGATAGAAACCTGTGGAGAGGATGTGGGTGTGAACAGCTGGAAGAGTGACTATAAAGGAGAATAGGAATTCTTTGAGGCAGTCATGACCAGGTGGAGTTGTTGCATTTTTAGTGGTGCACTTGTTTTATGTTCTGCCTGTGACTAGTGAATGTAATTTTGCCTGTGGTATGTTGTCCAAATACTGGATGGTAGGAGCTGTGGGTGGGTCAGTGATGGCTGTGCGTACATGGACTATAGAGAATGCAGAGTATGTAAAATTGAGAGTTTTCAGGCACGGTGCAAAGTATTAAGTTTTGCGTAAGTTGTCAGATAAAGTGCAATTGTTATAGACGAGCAGGTAGTGAGCGATGAAACTACTGGCAACGAGAGTAGTTTTAGATGGAGATTGGGTTGGAGTGCATGGAGATGAGGTTATATATAAGAGATGGTGAGGAGAACAGTTAGGTGGTCACCTGCAACTGGAACGATACCTGCTGCACTGAGGCATCCAGAGAGCTTGGGAGACGCTAGGATACCATCTGAAGTGGTGTTGCTTAGTATGGAGGTGCTGTTGGATAGCGACAATTTCGCCTTGGAGGAAGTCTGTAAATTGATGCCACCACTGGAGTTGTGCTGGGAATCTACTATGGATGATAAGGTCAGCAGAAATAATACATCTGTAGAAGGTATTGTTGATGTTAGTAAGGAAGTCATAGAGAGGATTGAGTGATTAGGCCAGATGTAGATGGTGGTATGCCTCTGGCAAGGGGAAGGGTATTATCAGTATGTTGGAGAGCATAGAGATGGGTTTGGACAGTGTGCTTGGGTCGCCTGAATGTTTCATTAAGGATAAAGTTATGGGCGTAGGGAATGCATTGTAATGTTGTTGTTAGTGGGTAGGGATCGGATGTTGTGGTACAAGGTGTTGTATTACTGTCATTTGATGATGACTAGCTAGGGAGTGGGTCCTTCGGGTGAAGGGCTTAATGTATTTAAACGAGGATGTCAAGACAAGTGAATGCACTCTGTACTTGTTTTTGAGAGTAAGTGGCTTGGGTGGTGACATGGAATACGAAGCAGGTGGTAAGGAAAATTTGTTGGTGGCTTTGTGGTCGTCGGAAACGGTGGATACTTTGGAAGATAATGGTGAAGAATCTGATGCTACCTTCAGAAGTGGAAGATGGGTGGAGGGAGTTATTGGCACACCTACAGTGGGGTGAAATATACAGGAGCTGTCGTGATTGATTGTGACATATGTAGGATAGTGGTGAAGGAAGGAGCTATAATGCGGACACAGTTAACTGGGAGTGCATAAGTTGTAGTTGAAGAATAGTACAGAACGCCATATCTGGTTGAAGGCTTTTTGGATATCAAGGGAGATAAATACAGCGAACTTCTATTTATTCAGTTGATGGGAGATGAGGTGGGTAGGTACAGAAGTTGGTTGTCAATGGAATAGTTGAAATAAAGCCACGCTGGGTGTTGAGAATGGATAGGTGATTTACAAGGGGCTGATGAATTCGTTGAGTAAGAACACTTTCAAAGATTTTGCTGGAAACTGAGGCTTACAGGTCGATAGGACTATGATTGTGGTTTATCAGGTTTCAGGAAGGGGAGGACCAGAACTGTACCGTAAAGGATGACAAAGGTATCGTGATAGGCCTTGTGGCATTCCTTGAGCTGGCGGTAGTAACATAATCGTTTCCAGGAGCAGCGTTTCGCTTTTTAGCGAGTGTTTGAAAAATGTCTTCTGCTGTTACAGGCGTGTTCAGTCCTGTTTGTGGAGTTTTGTGTAAGTACTAGAAATCTGGTACGAGAGTTGGGATATTAGTGTCAGTACGTTCTTACCTATAGCAGTCCATCGAGTAACCAAAGTTAGTATCATGTGGGATGGTGAATGTGTCTTCCAGATAGGTTGACTTCAGTGAGGTTGTCCAGAAGTGGTCTGCTATGTGTAGGATGGAATAGGGGAGAGTGGGATTGACTCTGGTGAGTCTGTGGAATGATATCCAATACTTTGTAAGGTTTACAGGTATTTATTTTAGTTTAGTGCATATCACAAGTCAGTCCCATTGTCTTTTGGCTTGTAAGTAATGGTGAATATGTCGCTGGAGATGTCGATGGTGTGTGAGCGTGTGCTGGTCATGAGTATGAAGGAATTCTCTGTATGCATGATAGGATTCTTGCAGCAGGACAAGAGGGCATGGAGGGAGAATAGGTTGGTCATAGTAGAGTTTTTTCTAAACACTAAGCCAGTATCTTTTTATTCCATCATATACACTTACATGCCCAATCATGACGACCACCTACTTAATAGCGTTTCAGTCTAGCTTTGGAATGCGATACAGCAGCATATCTGCTGGAGACAAGTCCCTGGCAAGATTGCTAAGTTGTGTAGCTCCACATGTCTGGATACAGGACTCACAATTACCACAACTTATGGGTCGCGTGGATGGAAACAGAATTGGTATGTACAATGAGAGTGAACGACAGCAAGCAATAGAATTATGGGATAGTTTATTTACAGAATTACTGAGTACCTGGTGTTTCCCAGGCGTGTATTTATTTCAGCCTTCTATGAGTCCATCTCCAGCTTCAACCTCTCTCTGTCCATCTCCTCCCTCCCCTATTTGTTCCTCTCCAACAGCGCCTCTCTCTATCTACTTCCTTCACTTCCATCTCCATCTCCCTGTCCATCTACTCCTGCTCCTCTGTCCATCTCCTCCCCACTCCTCAAGGCCAATCTCCTCCTCCTCCCTCTCTCTGTCTGTCTTCTTCCCCATCTCCCTGTCCATCTCCTCCTCCCCCTTCTGCTGTTCATCTCCTTCTCTGCCATCTCTCTATGTCCTCATTTTTCCTTTCTCTCTCCATCTCCTGCTGTACCTCTCTATGTCCGCTTCTCCTCTTGCCTCTTATCTCCTATTCCCTTTCTCTATCCATCTCCTCCTCCTGTCTTCCTCCATGTGCTGTCTTTCCCCCCCCCCCCTCTGTCATCTCCACCACCTCCTCTGTGTGCTCACTTCCTCCACTTCCAGTTCCATGTCCAGCTGCTCCTGTCCCCCCTCTCTGTCTATCTCCTTCTGCTCCTCCCTCTATCCATCTACTCCTCCCCTTACCTGTCCATCAGCCCCCTCCCATTATCACAACCTCCTCCTCCCCTCCTCAAAGTCCATGTCCTCCTTCAGTCTCTCTTTCCCCACCTCCTTCTTCCCACTCTCTCAGTCCATCTTCTACTTCCCCTTCCCACTGTCTGACTCCTCTCTCTCCTTTCCTGTCTATCTTTTCCTCTTCTCTTTCTCTGTCCATCTCCTCCTTGCTCCCTCTCTGCCCAACTCTTCCTCCCCTGTATCTGTCTATCTCCTTGTCTTTCCTTTCTCTGTCCGTCTTCTCGTCTGCCCCCTCTCTGCCCATCAAGCTATTACCCGCACACCAATAGGAAATTGCTAGTTCTTCCCTCCACAGTATTTATTTCCAGATAGTAAGTAATATGTATAGTAAATTTGGTTGAAATCGATCCAGTGGGTAATGAGGAGCTTTTTTACCTGTGTCTTTAACTGTGTATGCACATATGACATACGATCCACGTATATTTCACACTTATTTGTATTTATATCTCACCCTTATCTGTATCCAGTTTCGCCCTGCAGTTTCGTTTTCACTCTGCTCAGTGTTTATGACGTCATATCTACAAAACTATGTATCGTACAATGGTATAGTTTTGCTGGTGCATCCAGTGGTATATGTAGATAATGTCTGCGAAATTTGTTGCGAATAGAATTATTAGTAAAGACCTAATAAATTTAAACGTCGTGCTTGATGCGACAGTTTTTCACGAATCTTAGTATTTGACGTCATATCTCCGTAACCATGTGTCGTACAGTGATATATTTTTGTAAGTACATTTAGTGGCATGGAGTGGATACTCTCTTCGAAATTTGTTGTGAATAGTAGATAATCAGTTAAAATGTCATACATGATGTGCCAATTTCTTCACGCATCAATGGTATATATGAATGATGTTGGCAGAATGTGTCGCGAATACAGTTAGTGGTAAAGAAGTAATAAATTAAACGACCTGGCGAATGCGGCATTTTTGCTACATGAGCAGGAAAATGTAGTAAGCGATAAACTTTTTTTCGTTCATCTTTTTGTGGAGGTTAATCAGCGAGAAGTAGTTTAGTAAATGTTTGAAATTATATGTTAAGTTTATTGTAAATCACTAAATGCTCTCATTCTCAAATACTGGGTAAATGTATTCTGGCTATTTGCATGTTGTGAGTTACGCTACTTTTTCACCCCCCGCCCCCCATTTTGGTAGGTATGTGGTTCTTACGTGCACTGTGATTCTTTGCATACATTATGCGATAGTGTTCGAAGTTTGGTTGAAATCGCTCCAGAGTTTTAGAAGATAATGTGCATACAGTCAAACATTTTTATGATATGTATGAATTCAATAATTTTATTAGTAGATGGGGGGGCTGGAACAAATCCAACCCACTCCTGAGAAATTTAATAAAGCGCAATAGAGTCGTGTGTTATACTCGAATGCTCTGTGCTGTTATTTATGGCTGACCTCAAGAACTGTACGTGCTACGAATGTAGTCGTTCGTTGAGATTTATGGCTTTACAAGCTCTTTATTTATCACGTATCATTGGTATTTTAAATTTTAACATCAACTTATTGCAAGCGATGTTTTTACCTTTTTCTATAAAGCAGTTAGTTACATATTAATACGGAAAGAGATCGTACACATATGATGCGCCACCTACAGTTTTATGAACGAACTACTTGAGCTGTCCCTAATGTTCGTGAATGTTTATCCAAAGTTTCTCATGTGGTCCTCTCCTTGTGGCTCATTTTCTAAGCACTATGTTCTTACCTCTTTATTTTATCAAAATGCGGTGATGTGCGCTAACATGACGACCAACTACTTAATAGCTTGTCGCTCCACCTTTGGAATGCAGTGCGGCAGCTTATCAGCTTGGCATTGAGGCCACTAGGGCGCCACATGTCTGAGCATAGGACACGCAATGTCCATGAATTACGGGCCGCGTGGTTGGTTAAGGAATTTGTACAGCTCATGACGCGTCCGACAATAAGCAATAGAGCTATAGGATGGTTTATTAACAAACTAGCTGCGTACGTGACGCTGACCGCATGTATATGTATTCCAATGTTCTACTAGTTCATCATGTACCTCACCCTTTCTTTGTCCATCTACTCCAACCCGCACAACCCTTTCCTTCTCCAAGTTATTACCTGCACCACAATAGGAACTTGCTGGTTCTTACCCCCCCCCCATCTCCCCCCCCCCCCTTTAGTTGCTCCAAGGACCCACTGACGGAATCGCTTGCCAACAGCGATTGTCTTGTATTAATTCATAGCAACTCTAGAACTACACGTTTGCTAACTCCCCCTCCCCCATTAAAACAGCCGAGCGAGGTGGTGCAGTGGTTAGCACACTGGGCTAGCATTCGGGAGGACAACGGTTCAATCCCTCGTCCCGCCATCCTGATTTAGGTTTCCCGTTATTTGTCTAAATCACTTCAGGAAAATGCCGGGATGGTTCCTTTGAAAGGACACGGCCGACTTCATTCCTCAATCCGGCGATACCGATGACCTCACTGTTTGGTACCCTTCCCCAAATCAACCACCCAACCAACCTGATTTGGTTGAAATCGCTCCAGGGGCTTAGGAAGAGAGTTTTACCAGTGGCGTTGCTCGTGTATGCACATATCGCATATGTTCCAATACAGCCCACACATATTTTTATATATATATTTCACCTATCTGTATCGAATTTGGCCATGCTATTTCGTTTTCACGCTGCTCAATCATTTTGACGTCATAAATCCTGGAAATATGTATCGTACAATGGTGCAGTTTGGCAGTTACATTCTGTAGCATATTTGGATACTATCTGCGAAGTGTAATGCGAATGGAGTTACCAGTAAAGAAGTAATAAACTTAAATGTCGTGGCAGTTCCTCACGCGTCTATGACGTCGTATTTCCTGAACAATGTGTCGCACAGTTATATAATTCTGCTGGTACATTGAATGGTACATGTGAATGCTGTTGGCAAAATGTGTCCCAAATACAGTTGATGGTAAGGAAATAATAAATAAAACAGCATGCTTGACGCGGCAGTTCTACTGCATGTACAGCAAAAATGCAATGGGCGATGAATTTTTTTCCCTTCATTATTTTGTAGGGGTTATCTGCGGGAAGTAGGTTAGTAAATGTTTGAAACTCTATGTAAAGTTTGTTGGAAGTCACTAAATGTTCTCATTCTCAAATACTGGATAAATGTAGTCTGGCTATTTGCGCGTCGTTAGCTACGCTAGCTTTTCACCCCCATCCGCTCCCCTGCCCTTCCAGTACGTACAGTGATGTCTTGCAGACAGTAAGTAATACGTGTGCCAATAGTGGTTGAAGTAATTCTAGTGCCTTACGAAGAGATGGTTCAAATGGCTCTGAGCACTATGGGACTTAAGTCTGAGGTCATCACTCCCCTAGAACTACTTAAACCTAACTAACGTAAGGACATCACACACACCCATGCCCGTGGCAGGACACGAACCTTCAACTGAAGCGCCTAGAACCCCTTAACCACAGCTGCCGACCTTACAAGGAGATGTGGATGTATGTCATATACAATGAATTCTATGTTTCTGACACCATGTGTGGGCCGAAATAAATCCAGCCCATTCTTGAGAAATTTAAGAAAAGCATAATTGTCGTGTGTTGCCCTGGCTGTCTGTGGGCTATTATTTATAGCACACCTCAAGAACTTTAAGTATTAAGAACGATTTCTTCATTGAGGTTTATCGCTGCACAAGGACTTAATTTATCGCATATCATTGGTATTTTTAATATTAACATCCAATTATTGTAAGCTGCGTTCTGTACTTTTTTTCTATAAAGCAACTAGTTAAATATTATTATGCAGAAAGGGCGTACACGTATGATGCGCCATCTACAATTTTCTGCACGAAGTACTTCAGCTGCCCCTAATACTCGTGAATGTTTATCGGAAGCTTTTCACGTAGTTGTTTCCCTGTTGGTGATTAGTCTGTACACTAAGTCCTTATCTCCTAATTCCATCAACATAGACTTACGTCCCCCAAACACAACGACAACGTACTTAAAAACTTGTCGGTCCACCTTTTGAATGCAATACGGCAGCGTACTGCGTGGCAGTGGCGCGACAAGTATCTGGTAGGATTCCGGTGTTGGTTGGCACCGCACGTCTGCACACAGGACACGCTGTGTCCGTGCAAGCACCGGTCGGTGGTGTGTTGGTGGAGAGCTGGCGCCCGATAGTGTCGCACATGTCTTCCGACGAGTTCAGATCAGGCGAGTTTTGCGGCCTAGGCATCAACACGTTTTCGTCGCCATGCTCCTCAAACCACTGTAAAACGATTCTGCCCTTGCGACACAGATAGCAATGGCCGTTGGGGAAGACGTTAAGGTAATTTGTCTGTGAACGTCTGGAAAAATACTGGCAATGTTCATAAAGTTTACACGACTCTAATTTAGCAACGCGAACTCTGAGTAGCATGAAAATGTAGGATTATAGGAGTGTTTCATCCTGAACGCTTAGATATACAATTAATAACATTACTTCGAACACTCACTTTATTACAATATTTTTGTGAAGACCGCAAATTACACTACTGGCCCTTAAAACTGCTACACCAAAAAGAAATGCAGATGATAAACGGGTATTCATTGGACAAATATATTATACTCGAACTGACATGTGATTACATTTTCACGCAATTTAGGTGCATAGATCCTGAGAAATCAGTACCCAGAACAACCACCTCAGGCCGTAATAACGGCCTTGATACGCCTGGCCATTGAGTCAAACAGAGCTTGGATGGCGTGTACAGGTACAGCTGCCCATGCAGCTTCAACACGATACCACAGTTCATCAAGAGTAGTGACTGGCGTACTGTGACGAGCCAGTTGCTCGGCCACCATTGACCAGACGTTTCCAATTGGTGAGAGATCTGGAGAATGTGCTGGCCAGAGCAGCAGTCGAACATTTTCTGTATCCAGGAAGGCCCGTACAGGACCTGCAACATACGGTCGTGCATTATCCTGCTGAAATGTAGGCTTTCGCAGGGATCGAATGAAGGGTAGAGGCACGGGTCTTAAGACATCTGAAATGTAACGTCCACTGTTCAAAGTGCCGTCAATGCGAACAAGAGGTGGTCGAGACGTGTAACCAATGGCAACCCATACCATCACGCCGGGTGATACGTCAGTATGGCGAAGACGAATACACGCTTCTAATGCACGTTCACCGCGATGTCGCCAAACACGGATGCGACCATCATGATGCTGTGAACAGAACCTGGATTCATCCGAAAAATGACGTTTTGCCATTCGTGCACCCAGGTTCGTCGTTGAGTACACTATCGCAGGCGCTCCTGTCTGTGATGCAGCGTCAGGGGTAACCGCAGCCATGGTCTCCGAGCTGATAGTCCATGCTGCTGCAAACGTCTTCGAACTGTTCATGCATATGGTTGTTGTCTTGCAAACGTCCCCATCTGTTGACTCAGGGATCGAGACGTGTCTGCACGATCCGTTACAGCCATGCGGATAAGATGCCTGTCATCTCGACTGCTAGTGATACGAGGCCGTTGGGATCCGGCACGGCGTTCCGTATTACTCTCCTGAACCCACCGATTCCAGATTCTGCTATCAGTCATTGGAGCTCGACCAACGCGAGCAGCAATGTTGCGATACGATAAACCGCAATCGTGATAGGCTACAATCCGACCTTTATCAAAGTCGCGAACGTGATGGTACGCATTTCTCCTCCTTATACGAGGCATCACAACAACGTTTCACCAGGCAACGCCGGTCAACTGCTGTTTGTGTATGAGAAATCGGTTGGAAACCTTCCTCATGTCTCCACGCTGTAGCTGTCGTCACCGGCGCCAACCTTGTGTGAATGCTCCGAAAAGGTAATCATTTGCATATCACAGCATATTCTGCCTGTCGGTTAAATTTCGCGTCTGTAGCACGTAATCTTCGTGGTGTAGCAATTTTAATGGCCAGTAGTGTAAATTTTGATATGCTGGTCTATGCTTGGAAGCGTTATGAACATTGTTAGTATTTTTCTAGCAAAGGACTTGGAACAACAGTTGAACGGAATGGACAGTGTCTTGAAAGGAGTATATAAGATGCACATCAACAAAAGAAAAACGAGGATAATAGAATACAAACTAAAACTAAACTCTACTAAACTTCGTCCGAACAGGCCTTGGAACGCACGACGGTACCGACCGGACGCCGTGTCATCCTCAGCCCACAAGCGTCACTAGATGCGGATATGGAGGGGCATGTGGTCAGCACACCGCTCTCCCGGCCATACGTCTATTTTAGAGACGGGGTTAATGGAATACAGTCGAAATAAATCAGGTGATACTGAGGGAATTAGATTAGGAAATGAGACACGTAAAGTAGTAGATGAGTCTTGCTATTTGGGCAGCAAAATAACTGAGGACAGTCGAAGTTGAGATGATATCAAATGTAGACTGGCGGTGACAAGCATAGCATTTCTGAAAAAGACAAATTTGTTAGCATCGAGTATAGATTTAAGTGTCAGGAAATCTTTTCTGAAAGTATTTGTATGGAGTGTAGCCATATATGGATGTGAAACATGGACGATAAATAGTTTAGACAAGAAGAGAATAGAAGCTTCTGAAATGTGGTGCTACAGAAGAATGCTGAAGATTAGGCGGATATATCACCTAACTAATGAGAAGGCACTGAATAGAATTGGGGAGAAGAGGAATTTGTGGCACAACTTGACTACAAGAAAGGATTGGTTGGTAGGAAACGTTCTGAGACATCAAGGGATCACCAATTTAGTACTGGAGGGACGAGTGGAGTAAAAATCGTAGAGGGAGACCAAGAGGTGATTACACTAAGCACATTCGGAAGGATGTAGGTTGCAGTAGTCATTCGGAGATTGAAGAGACTTGCAGAGGATAGAGTAGCATGGAGAGCTGCATCGAACCAGTCCTTGGACCGAAGACAGCAACAACAACTTGGAATTTGTGCGCTGGCTAACTGTCTTACTCAGATGCTTGAAAATTTAAGTAAACATTAACAGCATTTTTATCTAAAAAGTAGACTACTATCACGTCATTTCAGTCACAAATTTTTCTTCTACAAACATTTACATCTGAAAATCAAAAGTAAAGTTTTTTTTTGTTGTAATTAATCGCTATGTATTTTTCTTCCTGTTGGCAGTACGTTAGAGTATGTAGTGGACTTTCCTGCAAGTAGTACCGTGAAACAAATATTTTTGTGTGCATAAAATCAACATGCAGGAAATGCAATTCTCGGGAAATTCAGTTCAAAGTCATATTTGATCTATGACTTACATCTGTCGTTGCTCAACACTCCAGTTACATAATCTTTTTGGTTTACGTGTTCCTCATCTTCTCTCTTTCTTTTCTTGTTTCTCCTTGTTATTCTGGCATATTTAGTTGTTAGAAGGACCCACTTTTAAGCATCGGCCGCTCTGACGGAATCGATTGCCAACAGCGACTGTCTCGTATTCAACCAAGGATATATTCCTAGAAAATCTAGAACAACACGTTTACTAACTCCCCCTCCCCTATCAAAACAACCGGGCGAGGTGGTGCCGTGGTTAGCACACTGGGCTCGCATTCGGAAGGACGACACTTCAATCCCTCGTCCGGCCATCCTGATTTACGTTTTCCGTGATTTCCCTAAATCGCTTCAAGCAAATGCCGGGATGGTTCCTTTGAAAGAGCGCGGCCGACTTCCTTCCCTAATCCGATGAGACCGATGACCTCGCAGTTTGGTCTCCTGCCCCAAATCAACCCCCTCCACCCCCCCCCCCCCAAATCAAAACAAATTACAGACATAATAATTTTCAAGAATGACAAAATGGCCGTCTCTCAACCTACAGAAAAGTTTATAAGGCAAGCAACGCTCGAAAACGAAATATAAGCAAGCGAAACATAAGAGCATTGCAAGCCGTTAGCTCCTAGCATCGCTGTCAACTTGAATAACAGTTATACGGTACATGTTTCTCGAACAGAATTCTAACGACAACAATGATGTGTGAAAGAAGCTCAAACATGGTTAAACAACTTCCTGACGTCCAGTTCAGGTCTTTTAACCACTATTTTGTTCAAAAAACTCTAAAAATCGATTTCAGACAAAAAAATCATTTTTTAGTGGGTTCACAGGGAAGTTACATTAATCATGAAGGGTTCCAGTTGGTCCGTAATAATGTTGACATAGTCAATAGCTGTTAATGTGCCTTTGATTGGTACCGCAGGTCGCATGGAAGCCCAAGTGAATGGCCGTAAGACAGATCCACACAATTATAGACCTATATCGTTGACGTCAATCTGTTGTAGAATTATTGAACATGTTTTGTGCGCAAGAATTATGACGTTCTTGGAAAATGAACATCTCCTCTATAAAATTCAACATGGATTGCGCAAACAGAGATCCTGCGAAACTCAGCTCGCTCTGTTCCTCCATGAGATCCACAGCGCAGTGGACAACGGCGTTCAGGTTGATGCCGTGTTCCTTGACTTCAGTAGGGCGTTTGGCACCGTCCCGCATTGCCGTTTAATGAAAAAAATACGAGCTTACGGGGTATCGGAGCAGACCTGTGATTGAATTCAAGACTTTCTTGCAGATAGAACTCAACACGTCACTCTTAACGGAACTAAATCGACAGATGTAAGGGTAATATCCGGAGTACCACAGGGAAGTGTGATAGGACCTTTGTTGTTCACAATATATATAAATAATCTAGTAGAAAGCGTCGGATGCTGTTTAAGGCTATTCCCAGATGATGCAGTTGTTTATACGAAAGTAGCAACGCCAGAAGATAGTAAGAATTTGTAGAACGACCTGTAGGGAATTGATGAATGGTGCAGACTCTGGCAGTTGACCCTGAACGTAAATTGTGCATACATAGGAAAAGAAATCCATCACTGTACAGCTACACTATTGATGACAAACAGCTGCAGACAGCGTCTGCCGTATAATATCTAGGTATACCTATGCAGAGCGACCTTAAGTGGAATGACCGCCGGCCGCGGTGGTCGTGAGGTTCTAGGCGCTCCAGTCCGGAGCCGCGCTGCTGCTACGGTCGCAGGTTCGAATCCTGCCTCGGGCATGGATGTGTGTGATGTCCTTAGGTTAGTTAGGTTTAAGTAGTTCTAAGTTCTAGGGGACTGATGACCACAGCAGATGAGTCCCATAGTGCTCAGAGCCATTTGAACCATTTTGGAATGACCAGTGGGAAAAGCAGACAACAGACTCAGATTCATCGGAAGAATCTTAAGAAAATGTAACTCATCCACGAAATAAGTGGCTTATAAGGCGCTTGTTCGCCCGATTCTTGAGTATTGTTCATCTATCTGCGTTCCATATCAGGTAGGACAGATAGAGAAGATAGAACGAAGAGCGGCGCGTTTCGTCAAGGGATCGTTTAGTTGGCAAAAGAGCGTTGCGGAGATGCCGAAAAAAAAAACTCCACTGGCAGACGTTACAAGAGAGGCGTTGCGCATCACGGAGAGATTTGTTATTGAAATTTCGGGACTGCGCTTTTCAGGAGGAGTCGGACAGCATATTACTTCCCCGACATACATCTCGCATATTGACCACGAGGGGAAAATTCGAGGAATTAGAGGCAATACAGAGGCTTACCGACAATCATTCTTTTCACGCTCTATATGCGAGTGGAACAGGGTTGGAGGGATCAAATAGTGGTACCGAAAGTACCCTCCGCCACACACCATTAGGTGGCTTGCTGGGTATGATGTAGATGTAGATGAATGTCGCTCGTAGCATAGTACTGACCCCCAATGACGTGTGTCGGTGGCGCGGTGTGTGTTTGGAATCGCAAAGGCCTGAATGGCAGCGTACCACCCAGACACGACAATTGACCTAGAGTAACAAGGAACATGACTCATGGGAGCAGGTGACAGTTGGCATTGATCCAGGATCCATTCGCCCTCATTCCAGGCCCACTACTATAGTATTTGACAGTGTCGTTGGGTCAACAGGGGAACATCGGGAGGGGGTTGTTTACTGCGGAGCCCGATGTTCAACAATGTGCAGTAAACGATGTGTTTAAAAAAAGCTTGCGCCTGCACCGGCATCTTTGTTGCTGTAACTGCCACAGATCGCCATCTATCCGGTTTTACAGAGAGTGGAAACCTCCGACTTCCACGTTCTGTAATGAGGCTTGGACGTCCAATACCTTGTCGCCTACTCGTCGTTTGACCGTCCTTCAACCACTTTCCATACATGCCAACGGCAGTAGCACACGAACAGCCAACCAGATTTTTCGTTTCCGAAATGCTCCATAACGGTCTGCACTGTCTCAACGTTGCTTGTCTACATCTACATAGATACTTAACAAGCCACCGTACGGTGCGTGGCGGAGAGTACACTTTTCCTGTTCCACTCGCAAATACACCGAGGGAAAAAACGACTGTTTATATGCTTGCGTATGACCCCTATTTCTGGCATCTTGTCTTCGTGGTCCTTCCGCGAAATGTACGTTTGCGGCAGAATTATCGCTCTGCAGCCAGCTTCAAATTGCGGCTCCCTAAATGTTCTCAGACGTGTTCCTCGAAAACTGTGTCATCTTGCCTCTAGGGATTTCCATTTGAGTTCCAGGATCATTTCCGTAACACTTACATGCTGTCCAAATCATCTGGTAACAAATCTACGAACCCACCTTTGAACTGCTTCGATGTCTGCCTTTAACCCGATCAGGTGCGGATCCCAAACTCGAGACTATGTCGCACTTACGCCCTATGTGCAGTCTCCTTTACAGGTGAACCACAGATTTCCAAAATACTCCTACTAAACCGCAATCCACCATGTGCCATCCCTGTCAGAGGCGTCACATGCTCGTTCCACTTCATATCGCTTTGCAACGTCACGCCCAAATATCTAACCGACGTGGCTGTGTCAAGTAAGACACAACTAATGCCCTATCCGAACGTGGCGGGTTTGTTTTTCCTACTCATGCGCATTAACTCTCATTTTTCTACATTTTCAGTCAGCTACCATTCATTTTGTCTCAGTCATCATGTACCCTGTAACAGTCACTCAACTTTGACATCTTCCCATGCAGCATCGTCAGCAAACAGCCGCAGCCCTGTCCGCCAGATCATTTATGTATGTAGAAAATAATAGCGATCCTATCACACCTTCGTTGGGTCACTCCTGATGGTATCCTTACCTCTGATGAACATTCGCCGTCGAGGACAACATACTAAGCTCTGCTACTTAAGATGTTTCGAGCCACTAACATATCTGGGAACCTGTTCCATATTCTCCTACCTTCGTTAATAGTCTGCAGTGAGGCATTATCCCAGATCCTTTCCGGAAAGCTAAAAATATGGCATCTCCTGTTGCCCTTTATCCATAGCGCGCAGTATATCATGTGAGATAAGGGCAAGCTGAGTTTCGCACATGTGATGCCTTCTAACATTGTGCAGATTCGTGGACATAAGCTTCTCGGTATCAAGAAAATTTATTATGTTCGAACTGAGGATATGTTCCAGGATTCTGCAGGAAACCGATGTTAGGGAACTGGTCTGTAATTTTCCGTTCTTTTACCCTTCTTATACACAGTAGCAACCTGCGTTTTTTTTTCGATCGCTTGGAACTTTGCGCTGGGAGAGAGATTCGCGGTAAATGTGAACAGAGTAAGGGGCCAGTTCCGTAGAACCGAATGTCTTGGATTTCCTCATTTGCGGCCGGTAACATCCCTAGAGTAATGCCTCATTCTTTTCGGCCTCGCTTACGTACTTCCGTTATTGCGTCACGTGCCCAAAATGGTGCACATTCAACAATACACACGGATGACCGAAGTGCGAACTGGTAAAATATATCAAAGGAGATGAGAATTTAATCGAAATGAAAAGCAGAAACGCTTTCGTAGAGCCTGGTCTCATTTAAAGAAATAAGAGGAGGGAAATTTTACAGTTAGGCCTAGCATTGTGAACATATTTTTGAAGAACTTGTGGCTGAGTTAGCCCCAATTTTAATAATAATACACTCTAAGAAAAAAAGAAAAAAAAAACGCTCCGCGCATGAATTATTTGCTCCACTTCTGGCACTTATATACGCAGTTATTCGGCTTGGATATGTTAGATGTCGTCCTGAGGGATACCGTGCCAGATTATGTCCAACTGGCGAGTTAGAATGTCAAAATCCCGAGCTGGTTGCAGGGTCCTATCCACACTGCACCAAAAGTCTCAGCTAGGAACAGATCGGGCGACCTTGTTGACCAAGGTAGGGCTTGGCAAGCATGAAGACAGGCGGTAGAAACTGTCGCCGTGGACATGTGGGCATTGTCTTGCTGAAACGTGAGTCCAGGATGTCTTGCCAAGAAGGGTGACAAAACGGGGCGTTGAATATCGTCGACGTACCGATGTATTGTGAGAATACCACGGACGACAACCAAAGGGATGCTGCTATGAAAAGAAATGGCAGCCCAGACCACAAATCCTGTCTGTCAGACAGTATGTTGAGCCACACTCCAGGAGGTGTCCACCACTGTTCGGAGCGTCTCCAGACACTTCCCCGCTGGTCACCAGCGCTCAGTTTGAAGCACGACTCATTACTGAAGTCAATTCTACTTCAGCCAATGAGATTCCAGGCCGAAGACGTGTCTGGAGATGCCTCGGACAGCAGTGGAATACCAACCTGACTATCTCAAAATGGTTCAAATAGCTCTAAGCACTATTGGACTTAACATTGTAGGTCGTCAGTCTCCTAGACTTAGAACTACTTAAACCTAACTAACCTAAGGACATCACACACATCCATCCCCGAAGCAGGATTCCAATCTGCGACTGTAGCAGCAGCGTGGTTCCGGACTGTAGCCCCTAGAGCCGCTCGGCCACAGTGGCCGGCCTGACTATCTCCCGCCGTGTAGTCCGAGAACCAGGAAGGCTGGTCTGGGGAGCATTTTATTTCATATCAGGACCTCTTTAGTTGTCATTCGCGGCACCCTTACTGCGCAGCGATACGTCGACGATATTCTGCAGCCCATTGTACACTACTGGCCATTAGAATTGCTACACCATGAAGATGACGTGCTACAGACGTGAAATTTAACCGACAGGAAGAAGATGCTGTGATATGCAAATGATTAGCTTTTCAGAGCATTCATACACGGTTGGCGCCGGTGGCGACACCTACAACGTGCTGATATGAGGAAAGTTTCCAACCGATTTCTCATACACAAACAGCAGTTGACCGACCGGCGTTGCCTGGTGAAACGTTTTTGTGATGCCTCATGTAAGGAGGAGAACTGCGTACCATCACGTTTCCGACTTTGATAAAGGTCGGATTGTAGCCTATCGCGATTGCGGTTTATCGTATCGCTACATTGCTGCTCGCGTTAGTCGAGATCCAATTACTGTTAGCAGAATATGGAATCGGTGGGTTCAGGAGGGTAATACGGAATCACTAGTGGTCGAGATGACAGGCATCTTATCCGCATGGCTGTAACGGATCGTGCATCCACGTCTCGTTCCCTGAGTCAACAGATGGGGACGTTTGCAAGACAAGAACCATCTACACGAACAGTTCGACGACGTTTACAGCAGCATGGACTATCAGCTCGGAGACCATGGCTGCGGTTACCCTTGACGCTGCGTTACAAACAGGGGCGCCTGCGATGGTATACTCAACGACGAACCTGGGTGCACGAATGGCAAAACGTCATTTTTTCGGATGAATCCAGATTATGTTTACAGCATCATGATGGTCGCATCCGTGTTTGGCGACATCGCGGTTAACGCACATTGGAAGCGTGTATTCGTCATTGCCATACTGGCGTATCACTCGGCGTGATGGTATGGGGTGCCATTGGTTACACTTCTCGCTCACCTCTTGTTCGCATTGACGGTACTTTGGACAGTGGACGTTACATTTCAGATGTGTTACGACCAGTGGCTCTACCCTTCATTCGATCCCTGCGAAAGTCTGCATTTCAGCAGGATAATGCACGACCACATGTTGCAGGTCCTGTACGTGCTTTTCAGGATACAGAAAATGTTCGACTGCTGCCCTGGCCAGCACATTCTCCAGATCTCTCACCAATTGTAAAGTCTGGTCAATGGTGGCCGAGAAACTGTTTCGTCACAATACGCCAGTCATTACTCTTGATGAACTGTGGTATCGTGTTGAAGCTGCATGGGCAGCTATACCTGTACACCATCAAAGCTCTGTTTGACTCAATGCCCAGGCGTATGAAGGCCGTTATTACGGCCAGAGGTGGTTGTTCTGGGTACTGATTTCTCAGGATCTATGCACCCAAATTGCGTAAAAATGTAGTCACTTATCAATTCTAGTATAATATATTTGTCCAATGAATACCAATTTATGATCTGCATTTCTTCTTGGTGTAGCAATTTTAATGGCGAGTAGTGTATTATCCTTCATGAAAAGCCGTCCTGGGCTTACATTTCATCAAGATAATGCACGCCCACATACGGCGAGAGTTCTTACAGCTTGTCTTGGTTCTTGCCAAACCCTACCTTGGCCAACAAGGTCGCCGTATCTCTCCCCAGCTGAGAACGTTTGGAACATTATTGCCAGGACCCTCCAACTGGCTGGGGTTTTTTACGATCTGACGCACCAGTTGGACAGAATTCTGCACGGTATCACCCAGGAGGACACCCAACAACTCTGTCAATCGACGCCAAGCCGAATAATTTCTTGCATGAGAACCATACGTGGACCAACGCGTTATCGACGTAGCTCATTTTGTGAAGCCCTTTGTCTTGAATAAATCATCCAGCTTTTTTCTAATTGTAACCATTTGTTTGTCTATGCATGTACGTACATGACATCTACCCGTTCACATAATTCCTTCGTGGTGCGTTACCACACAGCCAAGATGAATGAAAAAGAGATTAATGTAGCTCACGTATGATTCAGATGTGCAATACAAAGAAAACCAATCGTGGCCCATGTGGATCGAGACTGGATGGCCCACAGTACAAAACATGTTAAATACTGTTACTTATAATGGCTCAGTACAGGCGCGAATTTTTTGCTCTGGCATAACACTCTAAGCTGCGCTATGCTTGAAACTCATAGCTCATTACCAGAGAATGCAGGAAGCAACTCTCATTGCATGTTCTCACATAGAAACCCATGTGGCAACCTCCTTCCAACCTTTCCGACTACAACATCAGACAAGCCACAGCCCAAGAACAAGACAAGACTCTTTGTTTAGCATTCGAACATCGAACACGATACACCGACACAGGCTACGCCCAACTCTTATTAGCCGAGACACATCGCTCGCCGAAGAACGTCGCTTAGACTACCCACCTCGACTGAACACAGACTGTCTTCACCACATAAATTCGTGAGCAGAGATAATCTTAGCAAATGTGCTCTCGATGCAGCTGTCATGATTCTTTGTTGTTGTCTTACATTTTGACATTTCGATTTCGCGCTTTAAGCGTTTCCCATTTCCAGTAAACAATTCTATAATAATCGAACGCCTGTGTGCACAACAACGTGAGTAATAAAAGTAATTTTATACACGATAACACAATTGTCCAACTTTAACTTCTCACGAGGTAATGAACAATCGATTAGGGATGCAGCTGTACAAATATTACTTCTTCAACTGATATCTCGGCCGCGAATCGTCCAGCCATCCTCAGAGCGAGTCGCAAGGCTGACGACAATGTGGCAAGCGCGGCATTATGTGCTCCCCCACATCACGGCCTTACTTGCACCTGTACTCGTGTCAGCTTACTCTCAATTTAATGGTGAATTTTATGAGCGGATTGATGGAGCTGCTATGGGAAGACCCCCTCTCCCCTATGGTAGCTAATTTGTCTACGGAAGACTCCGAGGGCAAGACACTGGACTCAGCAAGTCTTAAACCAACGGTCTTACGGAGTCACGTGAATACATTTGTAGTACGGCCTCACGGGAAGAATGATTTACATCGATTGTTTTAGCGTATGAATTCTGCCCACGCTAGTATTAAATTTACAATGGAAATAGAAAAAGATATCTGCCTCTCTTTTTTTGGATGCTTTACTTTGTCGTAAAGTTGATGGCACATAAGGAAATGCAGTTAATCGTAAACTAATGCATGCGAATCTACGTTTACATTCCAGTAGTCGCCATCACCCTTCAAAAACCGTTTGTGTCTTCAGACTTTAGTCCACAGAGCACGTTGTATATCCGCTGACGATAATTTGCAAGAAGAGCTCACACACCACAAGAGCATTTTTAAAGCTAATGAATATTCCCAGCTACAATTTCCCAGCGCATTCAGTATGAATCCTACAATGCAAGTACGCGATCTGGAATAAGAAAGTACTGCCTTCAGATGAATTGCGTTTTGCCTTACAATGGTGCTCTTTCCTGGAAGATAAGCCGCTATTCTCGAAAAAACACCATGTGAAGGCGATCTTCCGGCCTCCCACGAAATTGGCAGCCTTATCGGTTCTGTGAAGGATGATTTATTGCTTCGTAAGGCGGGTGTGTATCAGATTCCTTGCAGAAACTGATACGTCAATACAGGTCAGACAACACGTACCGTTAGTGAGAGATGCTTGGAACACCGACGATACACACGTTTACTACAGCCAGACAAGTCAGCTGTGCACAACACTGTATAGATACGGGTCATTCAATGAACTACAGTGACGTGAAGATTTTAACATCCACCTCTTCGTTTTGGGATTCTGTTTTCAAGGACACCACAGAAATTAGATTAACCGATAACTTAACAAATAGTATAGTGGTTTTAACTTTGATAAGACATGGAATCCGGCTCCTGGTCTAATTACATTGCAGAGAAGTTGCCTAGGTGTTTCCGCCGCCGAATACAATCGACAAGCGAGTCGAATGTCTGAACAATTTCACCACAGGTGGAGAGTGTGATAGTGTACCTCTTTGGCGCCAACCAGCGTCTGTGAACCGCATCTGCAGTACCGCCGCGTTGAAGCATATAATGCCGCGCTTCACATCTTGTTGTGAGTCACTGCTGATATACCCAAACCACACCCACCAGTCTACGTCCGTGAGAATACTGATGATACCACTTTCCTCGCTCTCTACCTTACACTCTATAAATCCCAAAGATCCTCCAAACCCACCTCAATCAGTTTACCTCCTGATTTAATCAAAGGATCCTCAAGGAGAACCCCTCCAAAACCCAGGCAAGAATATAGAACGGAATTTAACTAACGCACTAAATTATCTTGGACTAACCTTCGAAAAACAGGCCGAAATTCGCGATAACACCACTCCACTATTCTCCACACCAACAAAATCCTGATCCGACCCACTCCGTGCTATGCAAATATTGCATAGATATTGATCTCACCAAAGTTCTACAAGTCCCTCCAGATACTCGAAAGTCATGCACTCCGTCTCGCTTTCCGCATCCATTTACCTTCGCCCACATGTATTATCTACCATCTTATCAAATTCCCACCCCTCCTCATCCATCGAACATCTTTGCATTTCCTATACTACGCTACTGGCCATTAAAATTGCTACACCAAGAAGAAATGCAGATGATAAACGGGTATTCATTGGACAAATATATTATACTAGAACTGACATGTGATTACATTTTCATGCAATTTGGGTGCATAGATCCTGAGAAATCAGTACCCAGAACAACCACCTCTGGCCGTAATAACGGCCTTGATACGCCTCGGCATTGAGTCAAACAGAGCTTGGATGGCGTGTACAGGTACAGCTGCCCATGCACCTTCAACACGATACCACAGTTCATCAAGAGTAGTGACTGGCATATTGTGACGATCCAGTTGCTCGGCCACCATTGACCAGACGTTTTCAGTTGGTGAGAGATCCGGAGAATGTGCTGGCCAGGGCAGCAGTCGAACATTTTCTGTATCCAGAAAGGCCCGTACAGGACCTGCAACATGCGGTCGTGCATTATTCTGCTGAAATGTAGGGTTTCGCAGGGATCGAATGAAGGGTAGAGCCACGGGTCGTAACACATCTGAAATGTAACGTCCACTGTTCAAAGTGCCGTCAATGTGAAGAAGAGGTGACCGAGACGTGTAACGAATGGCGCCCCATACCATCACGCCGGGTGATACGCCAGTATGTCGATGACGAATAAACGCTTCCAATGTGTGTTCACCACGATGTCGCCAAACACGGATGTGACCATCATGATGCTGTAAACATTCGTGCACCCAGGTTCGTAGTTGAGTACACCATTGCAGGCGCTCCTGTCTGTGATGCAGCGTCAAGGGTAACCGCAGCCATGGTCTCCGAGCTGATAGTCCATGCTGCCGCAAACGTCGTCGAACTGTTCGTGGATATGGCTGTTGTCTTGCAAACGTCCCCATCTGTTGACTCAGGGATCGAGACGTGGCTGCACGATCCGTTACAGCCATGCGGATAAGATGCCTGTCATCTCGACTGCTAGTGATACGAGGCCGTTGGGATCCAGCACGGCGTTCCGTATTTCCCTCCTGAACCCACCGATTCCATATTCTGCTAACAGTAATTGGATCTCGACTAACGCGAGGAGCAATGTAGCGATACGATAAACCGCAATCGCGATAGGCTACAATCCAACCTTTAGCACGGGATGGTACGCATTTCTTCTCCTTACACGAGGCATCACAGCAACGTTTCCCCAGGCAACGCCGGTCAACTGCTGTTTGTGTGTGAGAAATCGGTTGGAAACTTTCCTCATGTCAGCACGTTGTAGGTGTCGCCACTGGCATCTTATCGGTTAAATTTCGCGTCTGTAGCACGTCATCTTCATGGTGTAGCAATTTTAATGGCCAGTAGAGTGTATATAAAATATATTCCAATAACCCACTTGTTTCGCCTCTGATCAGCAGCCTTAGTCTTCTGCCGCACCTTCACAAACGCATCCTTCCGTCTCCACATCTACGCACACTCTATAACCTCTCTCAGCGCAACCTCAACCAACTCCTTTTCCCAGACAGTGAGATCTTCACCGATATTTATCCCGCCTACCAATTTCAATCCTTCCCTATCTATACTACTCCACATCATGGCTTCCCTCTCCTTTTCCCTCTCCACCAACGCTGGTCCCTTTCCTCTTGTACCACTACCAACACACCACGCTCCTCCTCATCCTCTGTCCTGTCTACTGCCTGAATTCCCACTATCCACTTCGTATTCTACCTATCATCTCCATAGTGTCCCCATCTAACGGACCCCTGTCTCTTTTACTCACACCGCTCAAACTCTATGGAACATATTCTCTCATTCCACAGTACTTCCCACCCAGCGGAGGTCCTTCAGATGTGAAGTGAAAGTGCAGTGCTTCAGTACTTTTTTCATAGAAGAATATCATCTCATCGCAACTGTGTTTTTTAAATTGTACATATTTTATTCCTTTTAGCTGTCCGTCATTAATTTTTTAAATCTGGAACGTAAACAGTCTTAATAATTTTTTTGTATCATGTTTGTTATATCTTTACGAATGCTTTTGGCTGAAGAGCGGAATATTGCACCGGTGACAGCCCATCCCCTGTCTATATGGGGCGTGGAGGCTCAAATAACACCTAAAAAATCCTGTCGTCAGTCTTGCGACTCACTCTGAGGATGGCCGGACGATATGCGGCGGGACTACCTGTAGTGGCGTAGCAAGACAGCCACGCCACTCGGAAGTAGCCGAAAGGCACGCGTTAAGCTCACGCAGATTGGCGTGAGGTCTGGAACAGGACAATGTCTTGAGAATTGCAATAAAGTACGATAATCTTGTAATACTTAACTTTAATCCACATTTGTAGAACATCGCTCTTGATGATACATGCTTCACAATATTAATTATCAAAGCTATGGCGCCCTGCTAGGTCGTAGGCAATGACTTAGCTGAAGGCTATGCTAACTATCGTCTCGGCAAATGAGAGCGTATTGGTCAGTGAACTGTAGCTAGCTACGTCGGCTGTACAACTGGGGCGAGTGCTAGTACGTCTCTCTAGACCTGCCGTGTGGTGGCGTTCGGTCTGCAATTACTGACAGTGGCGACACGCGGGTCCGGCGTATACTAATGGACCGCGGCCGATTTAAAGGCTACCACCTAGCAAGTGTGGTGTCTGGCGGTGACACCACACTACCAAATGAAGAATTAGTGTTTGCGTGGCTGCGTGCCTCAAATTGAATGGAATACCACAGTTGTTGACAACGACCACTGAAAATGTTTTAAATAAAGCGTCTGGTAAAAATAAGCATTTATACAGCTGAAAAAGACGGAATAACACCTATCTTATTGTAAAACTGGGCCTGTGGAAGAGAGACCACAAGAACAAAGACAACGTGTAGAATACAATGTTTTCATTCTTGTGCTACTAGCATTTTTTGCTTTCCACCTCGTTAACTTCCATGCAACGCAGTTTCGTTGTACATCGTAAGATCAACCGGGAACGATAACCTGCAGGCGCGATTTCGCCATAATGCTGCGCCAAACGAACCGTTTCATTGTTTTCAGAAGCCGCAGTAGTCTGTCCGTAACGTAATGTCGGCAATGTTTCGTAACTCTAATGACAGCTGAATCACACATCTCGTCAATGCCGGCGAAACGAAACTGTATTGTTCGATGGGCGTGAGAAAATGTATTCGGCCGCAAGTGTGGGAGTGATACGTACACGTATCTCGCGTGACGGCTGGCTACGGAAATGAGAAATCACAATGCATTGCCGGAATTTGTTAGTACATTGTGGAGCCTCATCAAGAGCCGGAGGCGGAAGGCGAACATTTCAGCGCGGTATTGTCTCGTCAGATCAGATAGCGCTTAGTCCCGATGGCGGTGACAGTAACGAGGCGTGTGGAAATTCGTGTTTCGCCACAGTTGTTAAGTTCCCATTTGTCCCGTTTTGTCGGCGAGGCCGGGTCCCCGCATTAGCGGGCCCGCTAATAACGCCGGGCAGCGCGCCAGATAAAATCTGCAGCAAGTGAATTACACCGACATGGCGGCGCTGTGTTGGGGCCGGCCGCCGCTGATGACTACATCGGCTCGGCCCGGCTCGGGCTGCGGCTAGGCGCGCCTATTAATACCCGGCCGGATGGCGTGAGTCGGCGGCGGGCGCGCGCGCCGTTAAATCACTCTTTATTCTCCTCACGTGCATTACGGCGCTTAATAAGCGGTAACGACGGCGGATCGGTGCCGAAACGGGGTGGGGAGGTTGGACCGAGCGGAAAACATTAGCGGCGCCTGGTTTCCTGCTCTCGCCGATGTGCAAACTGATAGCCGGCCTCGACAAAGAACACCTCGCTGGGCAGTGCTAATTCCGCAGACAGGGAACGGTGCAACAATGAAGATACATTTCCGCGTTTTAGGCCGCGTTGACTATTCTAATTTTCCAAACCGCTGGGCTCAAACGCAACATCTGCATCTACATTTATATTCCGCAAACCACCCAACGGTGGCCACTGTCATTACCTCCCTTTCCTGTTCCAGTCGCGTATGGTTCGGGAGAAGAATGACTGCCGGAAAGCCTCCGTGCGCGCTCGAGTCTCTCTAATTTTACATTCGTGATCCCCTCGGGAGGTATAAGTAGGGAGAAGCAATATATTCGATACCTCATCCAGAAACGCACCCTCTCGAAACCTGGACAGCAAGGTACACCGCGATGCAGAGCGCCTCTCTTGTAGAGTCTGCCACTTGAGATTATTAAACATCTCCGTAACGCTATCACGCTTACCAAATAACCCTGTGACGAAACGCAGCGCTCTTCTTTGGATCTTCTCTATCTCCTCTGTCAACCCGACCTGGTACGGATCCCACACTGATGAGCAACACTCAAGTATAGGTCGAATGAGTGTTTTGTAAGCCACCTCCTTTGTTGATGTACTACATTTTCTAAGGACTCTCCCAATGAATCTCAACCTGGCACCCGCCTTACCATCAATTAATTTTATCTGGTCATTCCACTTCAAATCGTTCCGTACGCATACTCCCAGATATTTTATAGAAGTAACTGCTACCAGTGTTTGTTCCGCTATCATATAATCATACAATAAATGATCCTTCTTTCTGTGTGTTCGCAACACATTACATTTGTCTATGTTAAGTGTCAGTTGCCACTCCCTGCACCAACTGCCTATCCGCTGCAGATCTTCCTGCATTTCGCTGCAATTTTCTAATGCTGCAACTTCTCTGCTGTATACTACAGCATCACCCGCGAAAAGCCGCATGGAACTTCCATCTACTAGGTCATATATATATATATATATATATATATATATATATATATATATATATATTTTGTGAAATGCAATGGTCCCATAACACTCCCCTGTGGCACGCCGGAGGTTAAAATGGTTCAAATGGCTCGAAGCACTATGGGACCTAACATCTGAGGTCATCAGTCTCCTAGACTTAGAACTACTTAAACCTAACTAACCTAAGGACATCACACACATCCATGCACGAGGAACCTGCGACCGTAGCAGCAGCGCGGTTCCGGACTGAAGCGCCTAGAACCGCTCGGCCGCCAGAAGTTACTCTAACGTCTGGAGACGTGTCTCCATTGAGAACAACATTCTGTGTTCTGTTTGCTAAAAACTCTTCAATCCAGCCGCACAGCTGGTCTGATATTCCCTAGGCTCTTACTTTGTTTATCAGGCGACAGTGCGGAACTGTATCGAACGCCTTCCGGAAGTCAAGGAAAATGTAATCTACCTGGGAGTCTGTATCTAATATTTTCTGGGTCTCATGAACGACGAGGTACGCCGAACAGAATACCCTCCTCTATGCCAACCAACTTCGATTCCGAAGACATCCGTCACGTAAAGTCCAACTCGCGAACCGAACAAACGCTTTACGTACATGAAATCATGGAAACCGTTGGATCAAGGCAATTAGATAGCTGGGGTACACGAAAGCTTAGTTTCGCGGACATATTTACTGATGAAATTCTCTCGAGCTTACAGCCGCGTCAAGTGGTTTAAATTATCGAGCTTTCGGCTGAGCGCTTTGCGGCCATTGTCAAGTAGTGACTGTCATTTGGTTGCTGGACAGTGTTATGTCGGACAGACTGTGTGTGCGTGCTAACGAACTTCACTGTGTAGAACACAAGGTGCTTTCGCCTTCGGTACCGGAGAAATCAGTGGTAGCAGAGCGTGCTCTAGAAAACAGATATCGTATTGCATTCGAGAGACTTCTGTTATCTCGTCAACAGTTTCTGGGATAGCGTAATAAACGAGGCAATCTAGATGAGTTTGTGACGATACCCTAAGTAAGGACGGCGGTCTGCAGCTTGGCATGGCTTGGAACGCGTCCATCGGAAGGTTGAAACGGGAAAGCAAAGAGAATATTACCATATATAGTGCTGGAGCGAGCACCAGTGACGTCATAGAAGGCAATGATGCTATATAAGGACGATAGAAGCAACCAAAAGGCAGTCACCACTTGACAACACCCGATGACTGCCCGACCGAAATGTCGCAGATTTCAAATCGAATTACGTGGATGGAAGCTCTTGATAATTTTATCAGATAGATGGCGGGATTCTCGATTTAAGGAATTTGACCCAGTACCAAACATACGATTATTGTGTAAAATACGTTCATGTAGGTGTCAAGCGAAATTTGTGACTATACTGACGACTCCTTGCTAAGGAAACGCAGCGTGTTGTCCTTGATGGAGAGTCATCGACAAAATTAACTTCAGGAGTGCCCGAGCTATGTCTGTTGGGACCCTTACTGGTGATGTTGCATATTAAAGACCTTGCAGCCAATAGTAATGTCATACTTTTCGCGGCTAATGCAGTCATTTTCAATGAATTGTTATCTGAAGAAAGGCGCACAGATGTTCAGTCGGATCACGAAAAGATTTCGAAGTGGTGCAAACATTTACAAACCGAGCGAGATGGCGCAGTGGTTAGCACACTGGACTCGCATTCGGGAGGACGACGGTTCAAATCCGCGTCCGGCCAACCTGATTTAGGTTTTCCGTGATTTTCCTAAATCCTTTCCGGCAAATTCCGGGATGGTTCCTTTGAAAGGGCACGGCCGACTTCCTCCCCCATTATTTTCTAATTCGATGAGGCCGATGACCTCGCTGTTTGGTCCCCTTCCCCGAATCAACCAACCAACCAGACATTGATAAATTATTTAAATGTTCCTAAAGGTAGAATTTTGTGCTTCAGAAAACGAAAAAAATCCTACGACTTCAGCATCAGTGAGCCAGAACGTAAATCGTTCAGTTCATACAAATCCCTCGGTGTAACAGTTTCTATTGATATGAAATGACAAGATCACATAGGCTTAGTAATAAGTGAAGCAGATGACATACTTCAATTAATTGGTACAAGGGGCGTTCTTTAATTCAACACTTTTTTCTCTGCAAACTTTGGCTGAAAAAGTGCAGAATTTGTTGCGGACGTCGTGGAATATACCCTATTCAGCCCCTATAGTTCCATGAAGTTACGATAGGCGGCGGCGTTATACGTAGACTTGAAAATACTATCTGTGACGGAGGCGCGTTCCAAGCAGAGAGCTGTCACTGACGTTCTTTTGGTGGGAAACCAGAGCATCGCAGATGTTCATGGGCGCTTGCAGAATGTCTACGGAAACCTGACAGTGAACAAAAGCACGATGAGTCGTTGGATGAGGCATCTGCCATCATCGAAACAAGGCTGCGCACATCTGTCCGATCTCCCTGGTACGGACGGCCGCACACAGCTGTCACACCTGCAATATTGGAACGCGCGAACCCTCTCATTCGAGGCGATCGATGGATCACAATCAAACACTTTTCAGCACCATTAGTCGTCTCTGCCGATGGTGCTGCCACACTCGTCCACCAGCTGGGCTACTCAGAGGTGTGTGCCCACTGGGTTCCTCGCCGCCTAGCAGAAGGACCTGTGCGGAACTGCTTGCACGTTACGAACTTGAACGTGGTACTTTTTTGTCGAACATCATTATGGGCGAAACATGGGTTCATCACTTCGAACCTGAAAGAAAACGGCATTCCATGGAGTGGCGCCACAACATCTCTCGTCCAAAGCAAAAGTTTAAAGCCGCACCCTTAGCCGGTAAGGTCATAGCGACGATCTTCAGACTCAGAACGGGTTATTCTGTATGATGTCCTCCATCACTGTGCAACTATCAACGCTGATATGTGTTGTGCTGCTGGCCGCGGTGGCCGAGCGGTTCTAGGCGCTTCAGTCCGGAACCGCGCGACTGTTACGGTTGCAGGTTCGAATCCTGCCTCGGGCATGGATGTGTGGGATGTCCTTAGGTTAGTTAGGTTTAAGTAGTTCTAAGTTCTAGGGGACTGATGACCTCAGATATTAAGTCCCATAGTGCTCAGAGCCATTTGAACCATTTGCGTTGTGCTACCCTCAGGAAATTGAAGAAACGACTTCTGATTGTTCGCTGCCACAAAAATTCAAACGAACTGCTCCTTCTCCATGACTACGCTAGGCCTCACACAAATATGCGCACCCGAGAGGTGCTCACAAAACTTCGTTAGACTGTTATTCCTTATCCACTCTACAGCCTGGATCTTGCAGCTTCTGCCGCGCGGTGTGGCCGCGCGTTCTAGGCGCCTTGCACGGCCCGTGCGGCTCACCCCGTCTGAAGTTCGAGTTCTCCCTCGAGCATAGGTGCGTGTCTTGTTCTTAGCGTAAGTTGGGTTAGGCAGTGCGTAAGCTTAGGGACCGATGACCTCAGCAGTTTGGTCCCATAGGACTTACGACAAATTTACAATTTCGCAGCTTCCGACTTTCGTCTGTTTGACCCAATGAAGGATGTTCTCCGCGTTAAGCAGAACGTGGATGATGGGGCGCTTACTGATGCAGGAAGACGTTGGCTCTGACATCGACGAGTAGTGTAGTGCCATGCAGGCAAACAGGACCTCCCAGTAAGGTCCGGTAAGATGGTTGCGATAATATGTTGTATTGTAATCCTGACAAACGTGTTGCATTATTCATTAAAAGCTCCTCGTAGAATAACAGGGAACTGGAATGAACCTGCAAAAAAGAGTGGTTAAAATACAACAGTACGAGCAGTCGTAGAATGTTGGTCAAGGGTGTGGGACGTTTACTATATAGATATAAAAAGCGATATTGCAAGTATACAAAGAAAGGCAGCACAAATGGTCACAGATGTGTTTGACTCTTAGGAGCGCGCTACGGAAATGCTTAAAGAACTGAAGTGACAACCGCTTCAAGATAAATGCAAACTTCTTGGTGAAAGCGTACTTATTTTGCTTCAAAAAATAAAAATAAACACCGCCCGAACAGGCCTTCTAGGCCCATCGGTACCGACCGGCCGCCATCTCATCCTCACCCCTTAGATCTCACCAGATGTGGATACGGAGGGGCATGCGGTCAGCACACCGCTCTCCCAGCAGTTATCAGTTTTCGTGGCCAGTGCCACTACTACTTAGTCAAGCGGCTCCTCAGTTTGCCTCACAAGGGCTGAGTGCACCCTGCTTGCCATCCAAGTGCTAGCCAAGCCAGACAGCTCTTAACTGCGGTGATCTGGCGGGAACAGGTGCTACCACTGTGGCAAAGCCGTTGGGTTGTTTCAAGAAACAGCCTTAAGTAATGAATCAAGAAATATTCTACAATTCCTTACATATTACTCCATAGGAAGGCAAGTTAGATTAATTATAGCTCACACGGAGGCATTTAAACTCATTTTTTCCGTGATCCATACTGGAATGGGATGGGAAAAAGACCTAATAACTGGTACAATGGGACATAGCCTCTGCCATGTATTTCACAGCCTTTGCAGTCTATGGATGATGATGTAGTTGCAGATATGGGTCATCATCTCTTGTGATGAATGCACTTGTATCGATTTATGGAGGATGGTCATGCACTTTCTAATTAGCATCTCGAAAAACCAAACAGTGACCATGAAAATTCCTCATGGTGACCGAGCGAGGTGGCACAGTGGTTAGCACACGGGACTCGCATTCGGTAGGACGACCGTTCAAACCCGCGTCCTGCTATCTTGATCTGGTTTTCCGTGATTTCCCTAAACCATTTCGGGCAAATGCCGGTACGGATCTTTAGAAAGGGCACGGCCGACTTCCTTCCCCATCCCTTCCTTATCCGACGGGACCGATGACCACGCTGTTTGTTCCCCTTCCCAAAATCAGCCAACCAACCAAACCTCATGGCGTTGGTTCTTTATTGCATATTCGCACTTCAATGCGACACACTTTTCCAAACGACTGATGATTTGACGGAGACCTTGGATGTGGAAGTGCGCAATTTGGCTGTTCAGGAGAGGTTGCACCTCGAAAATCACCTCCACTGCATTCTGGAAAAGCCTCTGACGCGATGGGTCCTTCATCCGAAAAAAGAAGAAGTCACCGAAAGACGTCGGAAGACAGCGGAGGATGAGGCAAGATTTGAGAGACCAAATAAGCACCATGTGTGACAGTGTCGTCTGCAAGATGGGCCGGGGTGATGTAGCGCCACGTTTCATAGGCTTCTATTCTCTTTTCATGTAAACTGTTCGTCGTCCAAGTTTCATTTCTATACATGGCTACACTCCAGACAAATACCTTTAGAAAAGACTTCCTAACATTACCATTTATATTCGATGTTAAAAAATTATCTTCTTCAGAAATGCTTTTTTCGCTACTACCAGTCTACACTTCATATCCTCTCTACTTCGATTATCATCAGTTAAGTTGCTGCCCAAAAGCAGAACTCATCTACTACTATAAGTGTCTCGTTCTCTAATCTAATTCCTTTAGCATCACTTGATTTATTTCGATTACATTCCATTATCCTCGTTTTGCTTTTGTTGATGTGCATCTCACATCCTCCTTTCAAGGCGCTATCCACTTCGTTCAGCTCCTCTTCCAAGTCCTGTGCTGTCTCTGACAGAATTACAATGTCACCGACAAACCTCAAAGCTTTTATTTTTTCTCCGTCAACTTTAATTCCTACTTCAAATTTTTCTTTGGTTTCTTTTACCTCTTATTCCTTGGGCATATTGAATAACATCAGGCATAGGCTACAACCCTGTGTCACTCCCTTCTCAACCACTGCTCCCCCTTCATGCCCCTCGACTCTTATTACTGATATATGGTTTCTGTACAAGTTTTAAATAGCGTTTCGCTCCCTGTATTTTACTCTTGCTACCTCCAGAATTTCAAAGAGACACTATTCCAGTCCACACTATCAAAAGCTTTCTCCAAGTCCACGGATGCTATAAACGTAGGTTTGCCTTTCCTTAAATTATCTTCTAAGATAAGTTGTAGGGTGTACTGATCTTCCACGAGATCTGCTTCTACTAGTTTTTCTATTCTTGTGTAGAGAATTCGTGTTAGTATTTTGTAACCGTGACTCTCTCCAGATAACGTTTTAAAAATATCGTCATAGAATCACCATCGAAAAGTTCCCCTTTTAACCCAAAGGAAAATTTAATTCACCTCCTGCCCCACCTCCTTCCGCCCAGGAGTTTATTATTCGCCTGGTCAGCTGAGTGGTCGGCTTGGGGTTATTGTAATACGGAGGACACGGGTTCCATTCACGGTAGTACAAGGGATTTTGTTTGGCGGGAGGACTGGAGCGAGGTCCAGTCAATTTCGCAGTTTTCTTATATGGCACACTGAAAGCTTTAGATGAAGGCAGGTAGATTCAATAGTTCTTGATTTCCGAAACGCATTTGACTAGGTATAATCAAATGGTGTATAAAGTAAAATTTATGACTGGAATGAGGACTTTTTGGTAGGGAGGACGCAGCGTGTTTTCTTGGATGGAGGGTCATCGTCAGATGTAGAAGTAACTTCGGGTGTATCCCAGGGAACTGTGTAGGGACCCTCGCTGTTCATGTTGTATATTAATAGTAAAATGAAATTTTTGCAGATGATGCAGTTATCTGTAATGATGCACTGTCTGAGAGAAGCTGCATAAATATTCAGTCAGATCTTGCTAATATTTCGAAGTGGTGCAAAGATCGGCGATTTGCTTTAAATGTTCAAAAATGTAAAATTGTGCACTTCACACAACTAGAAAACGTAGTATCCGATGACTATAATATTAGTGAGTCGCTGTTGGAATCGGCCAACTCATAAAAATACCTGGGTGTAACACTCAGTAGGGATATGAAGTGGAATGACCACATAGGTTCAGTAGTGGGTAAAGCAGGTGGTAGACTTGGGCTCGTAGAATACCGGGGAAGTGCAATCAGTCCACATAAGAGAATGCTTAGAAATTACTCATGCTGCCGGTTCTAGAATATTGCTGAAGTGTGTGGGACCCATACCAAATAGGAATAACAGGCTACACTGAATATATACAAAGAAGGAGAGCACGAATGGTCACAGGTTTGTTTGAACCGTGGGAGAATGTCACAGAGATACTGAAGAATCTGAACTGTCAGACTCTTGAAGATAGCCGTACACTATTTAGAGAAATCCTACTAACAAAGTTTCAAGAAACGGTTTCAAATGACGATTCTAGAAATACACTACTACACTCTACGTATCGCTCACATAGGGATCATTAGGATAAGATTAGAATAATTACTGCCCGCACAGAGGCATTAAAAAAATTATTCTTCTTGCGCGCCATAAGCGAATCGAACGGGATGAAACCCTAATAATTCGTACAATGCGAAGCACTTCACGGTGGTTTGCAGAATGCAGATATAGAGGTAGATAAAGATTGAGGACATACTTGAATTAGAAGTAGCGGCTCCGAGGGCTGCAAAGCAGACAACGGCCGGGATAGCAGTGTACTGATTCCACACCCCTTCAAACCGCGTCCAAATGACGCCACTGCCGAGGATGACACGGCGGTCGGTCGGTACCAAGTCTGAGGCTAGAAAGGCGGATTTTTCCTGTTTCTTTCTAGGTGGTTATTACCTAGAATCCTAGATCGTACGCCGCATGTGTCTCGTGCGTTGTGAGGACGTGCTGCAGGTTGCAGGAGGCTGCAACCGGTGTGTGGTTCCGCAAGCTGCTGACCGCAGGGTTGTCTCGCGTGTACGTTGCGCCTCCCGCTGACAGGCGCCGTTTCGGACATCTCCTCGGGTCGTGTCGTCGCCGCAAATCGGGCGGAAAGACAGGCGCGGCTTTTAATGCGGAATTCTTCCAAAAAAGCACGTTGTACGACTCTAAGCTGCATAAGGGCTTCCCGTTTAATTTACATCCAACTATTACCCTCCTCTTATCGTCATTGTGGCAGGAATCTTCAGTTGTTTGCTTTTTCTCTTGACGCAAGAAGAAGCAAAATAATTAACTTTGGGAAGAATTAAGGGGAAGATTTTACGTTTCTTGATAAGGCTAAGGATGTATGAGATGCTCCCAGAGATCTTGGAACTGTTTATTATATTCTCTTTATAACATAATGCTGCATTGGGTGTACAGTATGGTACTGGTCTCCCGTTAAGACCTTCGTTGTGGTGACAGACTGTTCTGTCCAGTCTGAAGTCTAAGTCACATTAGAAAGTGGTAATTTGGTTGTGAGTTTCCTAAGCCCAGGAATATGAATGTGAAATAAAACTTGCTGTAACAATGAGAAGGTACAGCTGAGTTTTCGACCCCGGTGGATGTCAAAATGATCCGCATCAGTTGTTACCCCATGAGATTATAAGCATTTAATAAAAAAGAAGTCACATAACGGATGACTGGTAGTGCAGAGGTGACCTTAGCAAACATGAGACATGAGTGTTGTACCTCACAAAAGTTCACAAACTGGATGGTCGTCTAACTATGAAAAGAAGAAGTGGTCCCCATTAATCCCTATTTATTAAGAAGTTCCCTGCTGACATACATGAATAACAGTTTACTACAGGGGCTGTTCCACCATAAAAACACAGAGAATGAAAAAATTAACAATTGTTGACATGGGACAGTACTAATCTAACACTTGAATGTCCTGGAAAACACGAGATAGTTTAGGTGAATGGGATAATACCGTAATATGCGCGGGAATTATGAGAAGATAAATTCACTGTGGTCAAACAGTGATTGCCTGAATTGACCAGAAGAATGACAAACCACACATGGAACTAACATTGCTAGATGAATCATGAATGAGATCTCAGTCAT
Organism: Schistocerca piceifrons; assembly: GCF_021461385.2. Classification (NCBI taxonomy): domain Eukaryota; kingdom Metazoa; phylum Arthropoda; class Insecta; order Orthoptera; family Acrididae; genus Schistocerca; species Schistocerca piceifrons. Next base: position 1,052,675,837 of record NC_060139.1, read on the forward strand.
TGGGTAAAGATATTGGGTTCGCGAAATGCGGGTAATACTAACAAGACGCCTAAAACACATGGCAGTTCTCATAATCTGTTCGCCCAAGTTGTGGTTTCTTACCATATTCAGCACTCAGTTGCATGGCGCATATGGAGCGCCGTGATTTGCCGCAGACTGTAACACATTAGCTCTCTACCTAATCTCCAGACGAAACTTTTAGACCAAACGTCACAGTCCCTAAACCGCATCGTGTCCCAAGCCGAAGACCGTTCTCGACTGTCACAGATTTCTTTCTCCTATCTACAAGTCCACGCAATTCCCACTTGACAATAAGTAAGACACTGAGAAATACTAGGCAATAACATTTTTGTTAACAAGTCAACTGTGTCCCACCTAGAAGAAGTTTATAACATTAACCATTAGTTACACACTCATGCACACAGTTGTTGAACAATTCCGTGTTACTCTTCCACTTTTCAGCTAATTTAGCTACTTCAGCCAATATATTCATATGTGTTTGAAACTGGCGTCCTGACTTCCCCTACTCCGCTTTTTTTTTAGATTAGCTAATGAGGAGCCCTCTTGCGACTTTTTAGGCCTGACGTTATTTAACTCGCGAAAAACGGCGCCAAGAAGTGTGCTCATTAAATTACAGAGAGAAAGGAGTCCTCGTCTACAATGCAGATCCATCACTTCTCACGGAATGCTGATACCTTTGTCTGCCATTGACTTCCCCATCTCCAGGGTTCTCAAAAGGCGGCTTGTCGGCACAGAAAAAAGTTCAATCGATTTTTTTTCCCAGCCGGATGGCACTGCTTGTGAAATTAAGACTCTTGAGACTCTTTACAAGAGCATGAGTTCGTCACGATACTTTATACGTTTTCTGTTAAGCTGCTGCCTTCCCTGAACGGTGAGCTCGTCTATTCGTTCACGTTCCTCTGAAAGGTGGACCGTAAATCGCAGGGATTGGACCCAACACCAAGCCACTGGCTTGGGTTACTGCGCCCAGACTGGGTCATCACGTACCCAACTAATCTACAGAGAAAATGGCATGCAAAACAGATGCCAGGAAAAAGAAGGAAGCATGTATACATGTAGATGGCTTAATCCTGACAATCACGGAAATGATTAAGTATTAACTCTTTGATCAACTGATAGGAATAGAGTTCAGATAGTAAAGATTTTAAACCACTTATGAATGACACATGGGACATACCATGCCAGCAAAGGATTCATGAGTATCAACAGACTTTCTACTGTAACCTGAATGTTCACTTTCGTGACAAATTTAATGCACTTTTCGTTATAAAAACTAAAACTGCAAGGTAAATTCTGGAAAACCTATATTAAATAAAAAGTCTGTGACGAGTTTTTATGCATATTGTGTAGCCATGTGGTACATAAATTACGGAAGATGGAAGGAGGGTCCAGTACCTAGCTTTTACCTTTCACTCGAAATACAATCTGACATAAAGAAACTACGATCTAATGGAAATGGAGGTAGTGAATAGAGCGATAGAAATAATGAGAACAAGAACACTTAGAGATGATCCGAGCTTTATGCCAAAAACTGGCATCTGACCATCAACGCAAGTAAAACTAATTAATATACCAATGCCGGGTAAGCATAAAGTCTTATTTGCTACCACGAAAAAATCAAGCTGAGACTATTAACCTTATACATGATCACTATTCAATGCGAGACATTTTTCGCAGTGATGAACGATTTGGAGATCTTGTGGGTCTTAAGGCTCTCCAGGCGAGATGTTGTCATCTTGGAAAATCAGGTTTCCTACCAGTAATCCGCGTCGTACTTGCACGATATTTCGATCGCGTTAGTTGTAATCCTTATCAGGTGCTCCCTAAGCTTGAATCAGCCTTAGAGAGCACCTGATGAAGATTGTGAGTTATCCAATCGAAATATCGTGCAAATGACGCGGAGTACCAAAAGAAAATCCAGTTTCTCAAAATGAAAGCTTGGATACCTTGCTTGTAGAAGCCTGCGGAGTGATTGAGAATATTTTTGTAGCATTAATAAGCAGTACGTGGGACTGTGTCCTGTGCAGAATGAGTTGGGGTGTCATAACGGAACAAAAACACATCCTTTTGGTTGCTTCCAAAGAGGGTTCGTCGTGTGAGACATTGGAAGCAGATTCTTCACTGATTTCCATTTTTTCCACTATCACTCCGACTGTGGTGCGCCGGTCATCGAATATCAGAGCCTCGACATCAGCTGCCAGCCCCGATTCTTCCCAGAGAGACGGTCTGCCACTTCGTCATTTACACTTGTCCGACCAGAATGGAAGCGTCGTCGCCTTATAACCACTGTGTAATACACTGGTGAGTCGAAACATTATGGCCACCTTCTCGGTAGCGACTTGGTCTCCTTCTAGAAATCAAGCCAGCAAATATTCTGCTATCATGGATCCGAAAGTCTTTGGAAAGTGTGTCGAGGTACATGGCAGCATATGTCTATACACGGGTAGTGGCGGCCGCTTATCGTGTGCTAACTGTACCAACATCGCTCTAAAATTATGCCATTTATCTTCGAATGGAACAAATGGGTCATGGATGAAACCCAACATGAATTCACGTCGAGGGTATCTTTAAAACGACCTACAATCAAACAAGCGTGTCAGTGAATAAAGCAGTCGTGGTCTAGAGTGAGAGAAGAGATTTTTGTTAAATCTTTCAAGAATTGCGGCATAAGCAACGTTTCGATGGCAGTGAAGACCATCTTATATATCAAGAGTACAACGATGACGAAGAAGAAGAAGATCATATGACGATTTTAAGCGATTTTAAAGGTCAATTCGGTTTAATAAACTAAGAACTTTTAATTTAATCTGGCTTTCTTTTTTTAAAAAAAACTGCTTGAATATTAATGTGCGTCTTGTAGTCGGTAACGTACTGTACTCCGTAAAATACAGTAAAGTGTATCATCAACGATGAAGGTGGATCTGTAACTGAATTCAAACTATATTTGCACCAAGAAAGGGACAAAATTAATCAGAAACAACTGGAAAAAGGAAAAATTTGGCCATTAATACACTTTTTATAAAAACAAGGGTGTTTAAAAAAGGAAAAGATCAAACAGTTTCTTTTCGGAGGGTGTCTCGAGTATATGCAAGAGTATAACTTAGTTCCCTTATTTCAGATACTCTCAGAACATAATTTTAATTCTTCTGAAATGCCAAATAGGAACAAACCCTTAAGGAGAGGGAGGTTTTGGTTGCGAGAGGACATTGAAGTTTTTAGTTAAATTTAAAGAAGAAAAACTGAATTACTTAAGAAAACTTAAAAAAAAGAGCAAAAAAGTGCTTAGTGGCCGTGACTATTAATTCGTTGGCTTGGGTTCGATTCCCACTGCTACTAATATTTTATCTTCATTCCACGACCGCGTGATTATTAAGCAGTGTTGCTACCTGAAAATCTCTTTTAGCGCAATATTCGGACTTCGTCTCTTAATTTTGCAAGTTCAATTTTTGAAATGGTAGTGAATAAACTGAAACTAATAAATTCCGCTTTAAAGACGACTACATTTAATACTTCCTTGTTGTTTCTCTCACTAATTTTTATGAAAAGTAGTTTTCAATTTTTTCCGACATACTTAACCATAAAATGGATTATTATTCATTTAAGACTTCAAGCATGAATGGATGCAGGTGGTTCGCAGCTGTCAGCGTGTCTTTGATTTCTACGACAAGCTCCATGCAAGCGCAGGAGGATGTCTCCCGTAGCATAATACTGCTCCCGCCAGCATGCGACATTGGCGCGCTGCACACTAATGTGCCAAAACGTTGTGACCACCTGCTTAATAGCTTGTTTGTCCGTCTATGGAACGAAATACGTCACTGATCATGGATCGGACAGTTTGTTGGTAGGTTTGTGAGTGCATGTGGCATTAAGTGCCTACGCACAGGACGAGTAATTTGCGCAAACAACGGGCAGCCGATTTGCTTACGCGGTGAGGACGCGCGATATCGAACCAGATGGGTTCCATAGGATTTACATCAGGCGAATCTGGTTGCCGAGAGGTCAACATGAATTCATGATAATGCTCCGCAAGCCACTCTAGCACGGTTCTGTCTCTGAGACATGGACAGTTACACTGCTGAATGAGGATATCGCCGTCGGGGAAGACTTCAAGCATGAATGGATGCAGGTGGTTCGCAGCTGTCAGCGTGTCTTTGATTTCTACGACAAGCTCCATGCAAGCGCAGGAGGATGTCTCCCGTAGCATAATACTGCTCCCGCCAGCATGCGACATTGGCGCGCTGCACTCTTCGAGCCGCCGTCCACTCGAGAAACGGTGTTTGTGGAGACGATCATCGACCTATCAAAAACGTGATTCACCCGAAGAGCCGATACGTTTCCATTGATCGACGGTCGATTCCTGATAGTCCAGTGCCCACTACAATCGTAATTGACGGTGTCGTTGGGTCAACACGTGATCACATAGGGGTAGTCTATTGCGGAGCTCTATGTTCAACAATGTACTCGTACGAGAAACGGTGCGCTCCGAATCACTTGTGCGTGCACCAGCATAGCGCTCTTTCGGCAGAGATGCCACAGATCATAATCTCTCCCGCTTTACAGAGCAGACAAGCTTCCGAACCCCACGTTCTGTGAAGCGTCTTGGACCTCCAACCATTTAGCCCCTAGTGACGGTTTAACTGTCATTCTATCTCTTTCCGTAGATGCTCACGACAGCAGCATGTGAATATTCGACCAGCTTCGCCGTTTTCGAGATACTCGTTCACATTCTCTGTGTAATAATAATTTGTACCTTGTCAAAGTCACTTATACCAATGGATTTCCCAATCTGCAGCCCATATCTTCGCTAGGGTAATCCCCCGTCCGTGTCTGCTCGGCTTACCTACTTTAGTTACCCGTGCCCGCAACGTCCCCAGGCGACATCCAACGTCGCGGTGGGTAGCGGTTATAATGTTTTAACTTATCAGTGTACAACTCACGCTTAATCTGAGCGACATGCATCGAAACAACAAGATAAGATCAAATGCACATTATTGCTTTTATCTAGCCGAAAGACAAACATATTATTTCTTTATTACTGATTATAAAATTGTTATTCTTGACCACTCTGCGCGTTTTATTGTCTCTTCTTATACTTTTCGTCATACCACGGTGACAACATGAAAGGATCTCGTGTTACCGTGTTTGGGGATTTTACTAAAAAAATTAATTAAATGCGCTATAACCATTAAGGTAACACGAAAGAGTCGAATTTACATGGAGGCGTTCTGACAATATTTCCTCCTGCGCATCATTCGCGGTAAAAACAGGAAAGGAGGAAGTAGCAGTGGTACATCTACATCTACATCTACATACATACTCCGCAATCCACCATATGGTGCGTGGCGGAGGGTACCTCGTACCAGAAGTAGCATCTTCTCTCCTTGTTCCACTCCCAAACAGAACGAGGGAAAAATGACTGCCTATATGCCTCTGTACGAGCCCTAATCTCTCTTATCTTATCTTTGTGGTCTCTCCGCGAAATGTAAGTTGGCGGCAGTAAAATTGTACTGCAGTCAGCCTCAAATGCTGGTTCTGTAAATTTCCTCAGTAGCGATTCACGAAAAGAACACCTCCTTTCCTCCATAGACTCCCACCCGTGTTCCTGAAGCATTTCCGTAACACTCGCGTGATGATCAAACCTACCAGTAACAAATCTAGCTGCCCGCCTCTGAATTGCTTCTATGTCCTCCCTCAATCCGACCTGATAGGGATCCCAAACGCTCGAGCAGTACTCAAGAATAGGTCGTATCAGTGTTTTATAAGCGGTCTCCTTTACAGATGAACCACATCTTACCAAAATTCTACCAATGAATCGAAGACGACTATCCTCCTTCCCCACAACTGCCATTACATACTTGTCCCACTTCATATTGCTCTGCAATGTTACGCCCAAATATTTCATCGACGTGACTGTGTCAAGCGCTACACTACTAATGGAGTATGCAAACGTTACGGGATTCTTTTTCCTATTCATCTGCATTAATTTACATTTATCTATATTTAGAGTTAGCTGCCATTCTTTACACTAATCACAAATCCTGCCCAAGTCATCTTGTATCCTCCTACAGTCACTCAACGACGACTCCTTCCTGTACACCACAGCATCATCAGCAAACAGCCGCGCATTGCTATCCACCCTTTCCAAAAGATCATTTATGTAGATAGAAAACAACAGCGGACCTACCTCACTTCCCTGGGGCACTCCAGATGATACCCTCACCTCTGATGAACACTCACCATCGAGGACAATGTACTGGGTTCAAGAAGTCTTCGAGCCACTCACAAATTTGGGAACCAATCCCATATGCTCATACCTTAGTTAGGACTCTGCAGTGGGGCACCGTGTCAAACGCTTTCCAGAAGTCAAGGAATATGGCATCCGTCTGATACCCTTCATCCATGGTTAGCAAGATATCATGTGAAAAAAGGGCGAGTTGCGTTTCACAGGAGCGATGCTTTCTAAAGCCGTGCTGATGCATGGACAGCAACTTCTCTGTTTCAAGGAAATTAATTATATTCGAACTGAGAATATGTTCGAGAACCCTGCAAAAAACCGATGTTACGGATATTGGTCTGTAATTTTGAGAATCCGTCCTTCTACACTACTTATATACAGGCGTCATCTGCGCTTTTTTCCAGTGGCTCGGGACTTTACGTTGGACAAGAGATTCGCGATAAATGCACCTCAATGTACTCCCTAACACAAACCTTAAGTTGGTTGTAGACGTAGATTCTATTCTTCTTTGAATGTTAACCGAGAGGGATGTAAGTGTTTCAAGCATCATTTACGAACACTGTACGATCAGTAATAGATTCAGTCAATGCCACAAACACCACGAAAAAATGAGCGTGAAATTGGTATATCAAGTGTCTTCACACTATACCGCGTATGAGTACAGTGCTTTCCGCTATGTTGGTCTGTTACATTCTGGAGCGGCATTAGCAGCGGACGGCGAGTTGTGTTGGCGTTATCTGGGACCAGCCACCTTGCGCGCATAATCCCCAGGTGAGCCAACGCTGATGAGCGTGTCTTCTCATCGCGTGGCACTAATTCCCGAAGAGGCAGATCGCATTACACGACAAGTCCATCAGCTGACAGCCCGGACCACACGCGAGGGACACAACCAGAGGCGCAGAGCGGGCTAACGGTCCGTGACTTCTTGTGGGATCACCAGGACCGGTACTTTTTCCTCTTACTATCTTTGGTTTAATCCCCCAACCTGCTCTTTTGAAGATACAGGAAGTGAAGGCAGACTTCGGCGAGAAAGCAGAGTACCTCTCATTGGTAAATAAGACATTTAAAGCCGGCCGTAGTGGCCGTGCGGTTGTAGGCGCTACAGTCTGGAACCGCGAGACCGCTACGGTCGCAGGTTCGTATCCTGCCTCGGGCATGGATGTGTGTGATGTCCTTAGGTTAATTAGGTTTAAGTAGTTCTAAGTTCTAGGGGACTGATGACCACAACAGTTGAGTCCCATAGTGCTCAGAGCCATTTTTTTAAGACATTTACAGAGTCTTCTCCACTGTCCTGGCTACTGTAAACACACATCGATCATGTAATCGACTTCACTATCTTACATACATTAACAGATACAAAAGCAGACAAAAGCACTCCATATTTTAGCCTAGAGGATATAGTCCGAGAAAAAGTTAAAAATAACTTCGGTACTGAATTTTGACCAAGTTTCTATGAAGTTCTTGTTAGCTGCAAGGCAAATACTGGAACTTAGAATTCTCTCCAATTTATTCACATTTGGAGACCCCTCTGCCCTATTTCTGGCTTGGTGGGATTTGGCTGGAAAAGAACCGGGTTTCAGATCGAGCGGAGTTCATACAGCTGCTTTGGCTTCGGGCACTGAATGAAAACTTAGATAAAATAAAAATACATTTTTGATATAACACTTTTTAAATTGGACTAAAAAGTATAAAATAATTCTTTCTAGCCCCATAAGGATTCCTAAGCCCACACACAGAATCCTGAAAATTGCGATTGTGTATTTTTAATAGCTATGACAACACTGGTAAGATTTATAATGAAAAATGTGGTGTGCATGAAACACATAATTCACGTGTTTATAGTTCGCTTCCTGACTATTATCTATTGCATGTACCCCACATTTGTTGTTCTAAATATTATAAATATTTTCACAGTTATGGAAAATTCACGAGGTCATGTTTTCAGGACAATTTGTATGGGATTGGGAGAAATTATTTTAGAGCTTTGAGTACGACTGAAAAATGTGTTATTTTATTTTTATTTAAATGATATATGTATTAGCTTTTTACCCTCAGCTCCACCTATGTGTGCAAATATAAAATATATTGCACACATGTCCTCCGTCCACTCCCTCTGTTCTCCCCTTGCCACCTCTCTGCATAGCAGTGCCTGTCCGCTAGTACGCTGCCTGGAACTCATGCTGATACTATCCGCACAACATGTTGGTCTTACAAGGCAGCTGAGTCGTCACGTGTTACCAACCTTCTTTACCCCCACCCCCACAGCTACTGCACTGAGTGCAAATTGCAAAGTTTATACCGAACAGAAACACAGACAAGAAAGCGAGCTAATAAAACGTGATGAAAATACTGTGAGGACTGTTGTACAGGCCTTAGCTTTTACCAGAATTTATAGTCATTTTTTTTCTTTGAACAGTTTTTGTAAGCGGTAACATAACTTTGTTATACACTACCCGATCAAAAGAATCTGGACACTATTATTCGGCGTTAATATGGAGTATATCCACCCTTCGCCTTTGTGGTGGCTTGGAATTTGTTGGGGACAATTTCAATGCGGTGGCTTAATGTCTATGGAGGAATGGCAGCCCATTCTTCCTCAAGAGCCGAAACCAGTGAAGGTAGTGATGTTAGAACCTGAGTGAAGTCGACGTTGTAACCCGTACCAAAGGTGTTCCATTGGGTTCAAGTCTGGTCTCTGTTCAGGCCAGTCTGTTTCGGGACTGTTATTATCCATAAATCTTTGCCTCACAGATGCTGCTTTATAACTGGGTGCAGTGCCATGCTGATACAAACCATTACCTTCTCCGAACTGTTCCTATACTGTACGCAGTACATTGCGCTATAAAACTTGTTCATATCAATCCGCATTTAATGTTGTCTTAAGCGCAGTAAGGGGACCACACCCTAACCACGAAAAGCACTCCCATATCATAACTCCACCTCATTCGTATTTCAGTGCTGACGCTATGCATCATGGAAGGTAGGTTTCTCCACGAATTCACCAGACACAAACCATGCAATCGGAATGCAACAGGGGTTAGACTGATTCACCACTCCAGATCACTCGTTTCCAGTCATCCACTGTGCGGTGGCATCGCTCTTTACGGCACCTCAAGGGCCACTTACCACTGACTACAGAGATGTGTGGCTTATGTTGCTGGACCGTTGTACCCCAGTCTCGTTACGCAAAAGCAGTGTTCTATCTGAACTACTGGTCGCATTTTGGAACTCACGAGTGATTCCTTCTGCTGATATCATGCGATTTCTTATAACCACCCTCCGCAATGCTTGGCAGTTTCTGTCCGTGAGTACATGTCATCTGCGTGGTCTCGGGGCACAGATGAAACAACCAGCAGAGGAGTCCTGCTATAGTGTTTGGAGAAAAGTCATTTGGAATGAAAAAGATGCAAGTGGATTGCTACGACACGGCCAGTTCCACGTAAATGTCATAGAACGACTATTACAAGGTAAGAAAGCTTGAGGAAAACTGCGATTGGCATTTTTAAAACAAGCTATACGGAATGCAGAAGTCTATAATTACGCATAAATTAAGAAGTTTGCATCCATAGATGCATATGGGCAGCTGCCACGCAATAAAAAGGTCGATGATAAGGAAGAAGAAGGGCACGTCAGATTCTTCGTCTTGCCAATAAAAGTATTTATTAGTAACTTTCATTGCTGTTTTATGTCGCCCCATTTACACACATTTAAATTAATGTCTGTTCTAAAATAATTCTTTACTAATGCGTGGGAAGTTAATAAGTAATGCAACACATACACTATGTGATCAAAAGTGTCCGGACACCTACCTAAAAATGACATAAGTTCTTGGCGCCCTCCATCGTTAATGCTGGAATTCAATACGGTGATGGCCCACCCTTAGCCTTGATGCCAATCAGGTGCTGGAAGGTTTCTTGGGGAATGGCAGCCCATTCTTCACGGAGTGCTGCACTGAGGAGAGGTATCGATATCGGCCGGTGATGCCTGGCACGAAGTCGACGTTCCAAAACATCCCAAAGTTGTTCTATAGGATTCAGGTCAGGGCCCTGTGCAGGCCAGTCCATTACAGGGATGTTATTGTCGTGTAACCACTCCGCCACAGGCCGTGCATTATGAACACGTGCCAGATCGTATTGAAAGATGCAATCGCCATCCCAAAATTGATCTTCAACAGTGGGAAGAAACAAGGTGCTTGAAACATCAGTGTAGGCCTGCGCTGTGATACTGCTACCCAAAACAACAAGGGGTGAAAGCCCCCTCCATGAAACCATGACCACACCATAACACCGCCTCCTCCGAATTTTACTGTTGATACTACACACGGCTGCTGTGACCGAGCGGTTCTAGGCGCTTCAGTACGGAACCGCGCTGCTGCTACGATCGCAGGTTCGAATCCTGCCTCGGGCATGGATGTGTGTGATGTTCTTAGGTTAGTTAGGTTTAAGTAGTTCTAAGTCTAGGGGACTGGTGACCTCAGATGTTGTCCCACAGTGCTTAGAGCCATTTGAACCATTTTTGAGCACTACACACGCTGGCAGATGACGTTCACTGGGCATTCGCCATATCCACACCCTGACATCGGAATGCCACATTGTTTACCGTGATTTGTCTCTCCACAAAACATTTTTCCACTGTTCAATCGTCCAATGTTTACGTTCCTTACTCCAACCGAGGCATCGTTTGGCATTTACCGGCGTGATGTGTGGCTTATGAGCAGCCGCTCGACCATGAAATCCAAGTTTTCTCACCTCCCGCCAAACTGTTATAGTACTTGCAGTGCAATTCCTGTGTGATGGTCATGATAGATGTCTGCCTATTACACATTACGACCCTCCTCAACTGTTGACGGTCTCTGTCAATCAACAGACGATGTCGGCCTGTACGCTTTTGTGCTGTACGTGCCCCTTCATGTTTCCACTTCACTATCACATTGGAAACAATGGACCTAGGGATGTTTAGGAGTGTGGAAATCTCACTTACAGACGTATGACACAAGTGACACGCAATCACCTGACTACGTTCGAAGTTCGTGAGTTCTGCGGAACGCCCCATTCTGCTCTCTCACGATGTCTATTGACTACTACAGTCGCTTATATGGAGTACCTGACAGTAGGTGGCATCGCAATGCGCCTAATATGAAAAACGTATGTTTTTGGAGGTGTCCGGATACTTTTGATCACATAGTTGTATTTTTTTCTGAAATTGCATTGGTTTTATTCATGATTTCAACACACCTTATCGTTCCCTGCCCTACAAAAATCCAATTTTTCAAAATAATCTCCGTTTAATACAACGACCTTAAGGGCAACTTTCTGGGAGGGTCTGTATGTGCGCATAGTGCCCCTCTGCTGGTCGATGTCGGAGCCAACGTCTCGCTGCGTCAAAAACCTTCCAGTTATGCACGAACTGCTTCCAGCCGAGTGCATCCTTCATTGAACCAAACAGAAAGAAGTCGGAAGGTACTAAATCTCTTCAGAGTCCCAGAAGATAGTCGCAATGACTTAACTGGCTGAGTGTGTTGTGCCACTCCACGGACTGCCATTTTGTTTCCGGTTCGAGGTTATAAACTCTTGTTTCATGGTGACGATGTTTGACAAGACATTGTCACTATCAGTCTCTTAACTCGCAAACAATTCCGCGCAGATGGTCCTTCGTTGCTCTGTATAGGTCTTCTGTTCGGCGGCTAGGAACCCAGCGGCGACACACACCATCGAGCACCCCAGCCAGTGGAAGAGTGTGTCAGGAGCAACAACAGGGACGTTCAGTTGTGCAGCGAGGTGTTTGACTGTGTTCCGTCGATCACTTGCAATGAGAGTGTCCGCACGTTCCAAGATTGCAGAAGTCACAGCTGTGTGCGGCCGGCCGGCAAGCGGGAAATCGGACAGGTTTGAGCGACCTTGTTGGGATGATGAAAGACACCTCGCCCAACAATACACAGTGCTTTTTTTCACTGCCACGTCTCTGTACACTTTCTGCAAGCGCCCATGAATCCTGTTATTTTCCTCCAAAAGAAACTCAGTGACAGCTCTCTACTTGGAACGCGCCTGTGTTACAGACCCCATTTTGAAGACTATCAGTAGTGCCGCCAGCTATCAGAACATCATGAAATTATAGGAGCTGAAGCGGGAAAATTACAATATATCTCACAACAAATTACGCATTTTTTTACCGAAACTGGCCGAGAAAAACAATGTGTTGCTTACTTATTAAACGCCCCTCGTACTTTTCCGCTGAATTTGCCGATATCAGAATCTGGCATGTCTCGACCCGCCAGGTTAGCCGAGAGCGCTAACGCGCTGCTTCCTGGACTTGGGTATGCGAGCCTGCTTCGGATCGAATCCGCCAGGCGGATTAACGACGAGGGCCGGTGTACCGGCCAGCCTGGATGTGGTTTTTAGGCACGTTTCCACATCCCCCTAGGTGAATACCGGGCTGGTCCCCACGTTCCGCCTCAGTTACACAGCTCGCAGACATCTGAACACTTTCGCACTATTCCATGGATTACTCTCGATGCAGACAGCAGGGGTACACTAATTCCGTCCCGGGGAGTACGGGGTGGAGGCAGGAAGGACATCCGGCCACCCTTAAGCTAACATTGCCACATCCGATTAACCATGCCGACACTGCGTCTCCGCGGGAAAAAAGGCACAAGCAAAAGAAGAAGTAGAAGAAGAAGAAGAAGAAGAAAGAATGCGGCATGTCTCGTACATGTTATTACCTTTGCATTTATCCTTCTCACACCCTCCACCACGTGCATACACAATGGCACTTGGCGCTACGCCTGGAGCTTTCCACAATCTCCAAGTTTGCCTTGTGCAGACATACTACAATACTACGTGACTGCTGCTTTTCTTTAGATTCTTCATAATGACGCAAGCCTTGTTTACGTGGTTTGCAAAGAAAGTCAAGTCGAACAGCTATTACCAATCCGATGCGCTGACACGTTTCCCAGCGAATTTAGCGACACGATCTGAGCCGGACTTTTTTCTCCCATTCTCCATCGGCGTCAGCAGCAGACTGGGCGCGAACGTTGAAAGCGTCCTCCCGCGGCGCCGGTGCAGGCGGGCGACGCTCCGGGCCCGCGTCCCGCGTCGCGTCGGCGCCGCCGCTTTCATCTCTGGGCCTGAATAGGCGGCGCCCGGGCGCGCTGCGTCACGCCCCGCACAAAGCGGCCGGCGCCTCAGACGGCCGGCCGGATTCCGCAGATTGAGTTAAGCCCGCCTCATTAGCCGGCCGCGTCTCGTTTGCGGCCTAATTGCGTCGCCTCCCGATCGGCCCTTTTGTCGACTTCTAAATCGATTTCTTTGACTGCCGGAGCACACGTTGCGTGGCGTCGGCTCCTTTACTAGCGCCGGACCACTTGGCGGGGAAGTACAGAAGAGACCACTAAAGCGCCCACCTACAACAGAGCGTTTCGACAGTGTGACGTAAACAGGATTTACGGTCGCATTTGTGGCTAAGTAACGGAAAGCGGGCTGTGCTTGGAGAAACTTCAACGGTAACTACGCTGAAAAATACGTAAGCGTATGTCCCAAACTAACGGCTTCATTTCTATATTATACGACTTATGGTATTTAATTTCAAGTTCCATGGAGAAATTGGAAATGAAAATACCGTGTGGCTAGGGCCTCCCGTCGGGTAGACCGTTCCCCTGGTGCAAGTCTTTCGAGTTGACGCCACTTCGGCTACTTGCATGTCGATAGGGATGAAATGATGATGATAAGGACAACGTAACACCCAGTCCCTGAGCGGAGAAAATCTCCGACCCAGCTGGAAATCGAACCGGGGGCGTTAGGCATGACATTCCGTCTAATTGACCACTCAGCTACCAGGGGCGGACATAGAGAAATTCCAAATATGAAAAAAATGATCGTGCAGCATTGATGGCTGGGAGACGGCATGGGGGGAAGTTGGGTCGCCGAATTGCAACAAAAAAAAAAAAAAAAGGTTAACTTCTGAGGTCTTCAGTCCCCTAGAACTTAGAACTACTTAAACCTAACTAACCTAAGGACATCACACACGTGCATGCCCAAGGCAGGATTCGAACCTGCGACCGTAGCGGTCTCGCGGCTCCAGACTGTAGCGCATAGAGCCGCACGGCCACTCCGGCCGGCGCCTAATTGCAAGTCTTATTTCAGGTGACGTCACATTGGGCGACTTTTGATTCAGTGACGATGAAGACAACACAACACCCTGTCCATGAGTGGAAAAAAATCTCCAAGTCTCCCGGGAATCGAACCCAGACCCTCTGTGTCGTAGGTAAACACGGTATCACTCAGCTAAGCAGGCGGACTATTCCAGAAATAATACAAGCATTATAAAGAAATGATTGCAAAAATTATTACCTAAAAACAAAGGAAAAGAAAAAGAAATTGAGCGTATAGGAAATTAAATTTGAAACAGAGTTTCTTCTTCATAAAACTCTATCCAACGTGACAAACATGGCCAAAAACATTCGCAAAATTGTAAAAATAATTTTTCTTAAATAAGTAAAGACCTATACCTCCGATCGGAAAATTTTAATAACAAAATAGAATGAAAAATGGTTCAAATGGCTCTCAGTACTATGGGACTTAACATCTGAGGTCATCAGTCCCCTAGAACTTAGAACTACTTAAACCTAACTAACCTAAGGACATCACACATCCACGCCCGTGGCAGGATTCGAACCTGCGACCGTAGCGGTCGCGCGGTTCCAGACTGAAGCTCCTAGAACCGCTCGGTCACTCCGGCCGGCAAATAAAATGAAAATTGAGATAATTAGTTAAAAACGAGCCTAACAAAAGTGCAAGTTTTAAAGGCGTTTTCTTCATCCTTTCAATTAATAAAGTCGTAAAGGTTATTTAATAGCATGGCAGCACAACTCTTTGCGAGGAAAACGCCTAAAAACGCTGAGAAATTCTGGCCTATTGTAGGGAGAGTCCGTTTTTCAACAACTCGATATATGTCTAAAATAATTAATATTTTTTAATTTTTCAAAGAAGTACTCTTTTAGCTTACTGCAAGCTATACACACAGCAAATATCAAATAACGGGAATGTTAACGAGCTGTAGAGAGAACTCGATTTTTAAAGGCTTTAACGGTTTTTCCGATATATCTAGAAAAGTAACAAAACAATCTATACTTTAAAAGAATCGATAGGTCTTTTTAAGCTGAACAACTTCCACATTTAGCATTTTCCAGTTGGAGCTATAGCTTTTTATTTATTTAAGATAAACGACTTTTTTGCAACTTTGCGAATTTTTTTGGCCGTCTTTGTCATGTTGGATCGACTTTCATGAAATAGTAACTCTGTTTAAAATTTAATTTCCTACTCGCTCATATTTTTTGTTTTCAGGTAATAATTTTTGGAATTTTAACATTAGGCTGCAGAAAATGCTTGGACTATAAACGCGCTCATGCAGTGGTGTCATTTCAATCAGTATAAATTTTAGTTGATAGATATCTGTCGAATGGTACACAAATAACCAACTGAAAAAGGAAACTGTTGGAACGATGGTTCTCTTCCCTTTGTATCTACATCGGCGTGATTACTCTGCTATTCACTATAAAGTGCCTGGCAGAAAATTCAATGAATCCACTCTCGAACGGCACGCGGGAAAAACGAGCACTTAAATTTTTCTGTGCGAGCCCTGATTTCTCTTATTTTATCGTGATGACCATTTCTCCCTATGTAGGTGGGTGCCAACAGAATATTTTCGCAATCGGAGTAGAGAACTGGTGACTGAAGTTTCATGAGAAGTTCCCGTCGCAACGAAAAATGCCTTTGTTTTAATGATTGCCACTCCATTTCACGTAGCATGTCTGTGACACTATCTCCCCTATTTCCCGATAATTCAAAACGAGCTGCCCTTCTTTGTACTTTTTCGATGTCGTCCGTCAGTCCCACCTGATGCGGATCCCACACCGCACAGCAATACTCCAGAATAGGGCGGACAAGCATAGTGTAAGCAGTCTCTCTAGTAGACCTGTTGCACCTTCTAAGTGTTCCGCCAGTGAACAGTGAATCGCAGTCTTTGGTTTGCTCTACCCACAATATTATCTACGTGATCGTTCCAGTTTAGGTTTTTGTAATTGTAATCCCTAAGTATTTAGTAGAATTTACAGCCTTCAGGTTTGTGGGACTCATCGCGTAATCGAAATTTAGCTGATTTCTTTTAGTACTCATACGAATAACTTTACACTTTTCCTTATTCTAGGTCAATTGCCACTTTTCGCACCATACAGATATCTTATCTAAATCATTTTACAAGTCGTTTTGATCATCTGATGACTTTACAAGACGGTAAATGATGGCATCATCTGCAAGCAATCTATGACGGCTACTCAGATTGTCTCCTATGTCGTTAATATAGATAAGGAACAACAGAGGGCCTGTAACAATTCCTTGGGGAACGCCAGATATTACTTCTGTTTTACTCGGTGACTTTCCGTCTATTACTACGAACTGTGACCTTTCTGACAGGAAATCACGAATCCAGTCCCACAACTGAGCCGATAATCCGCAGGCACGCAGTTTGGTTAGAAGACGTTTTTGAGGAACGGTGTCCAAAGCCTTCTGGAAATCTAAAAATATGGAATTAATTTGACATCCCCTGTCGATAGCACTTATTACTTCATGAGTATAAAGAGCTAGTTGTGTTTCTCAAGGACGATATTTTCTGAAACCGTGCTGACTATGTGTCAATAAATCGTTTTCTTCGAGGTACTTCATAATGTTCGAATACAGTATATGTTCCAAAACCCTACTGCAAATCGACGTTAGTGATATAGGCCTGTAATTCAGCGGATTACTCCCACTTCCCTTTTTGGGTATTGGTGTGACTTGAGCAGTTTTCCAGTCTTTAGGTACGGATTTTTCTGTGAGCGAGTGGTTGTATATAATTGCTAAATATGGAGCTATTTTATCAGCATACTCTGAGAGGAACCTGACTGGTATACAATCCGGACCGGAGGCCTTGCCTTTATTAAGTGATTTAAGCTGCTTCGCTACACTGAAGATATCTACTTCTATGTTCCTCAACTTGGGATTGGAATTCAGGAATATTTACTTCGCCTTCTTTGGTGAAGGCGTTGCGGAAAATCGTGTTTAATAACTCAGCTTTAGTGGCACTGTCATCAGTGACTTCACCGTTGTTATCGCGTAGTGAAGGTATTGATTGCGTCTTGCCACTGGTGTGCTTTATGTGTGACCAGAATCTCTCTGATTTTTCTGCCAGATTTCAGGACAGAATTTCGTTGTGGAAATTAGTAAAAGTATGTCGCATTGAAATACGCGCCATATTTCGAACTTCTGTAAAACTTCGCCAATCTTGGGGATTTTGCGTTCTTTTAAATTTGGCATGCCTTTTTCGTTGCTCCTCAACAACGAAATGACCCGTTTTGTGTACCATGGGGGATCAGTACCATCACTTATTAATTTATGTGGTATATATCTCTCAACTGCTGTCGATACTATCGCTTTGAAAACATTCCACTGTCTATTAAGAAGTCGTTACGAGTATTTTTATCAGCTTTTTTAAATAGATATACTTTGCGCTTCTTTTTGATGGTTGTAGGTGTTACGGTATTCAACCTAGCAGCAACTGCCTTGTGGTCGCTGATACCTGTATCCGTCACAATACTCACTGTTTGTCCAGGATTATTTGTTGCTAAAAGGTCAAGTATACTTTCGCAACCATTTACGCTTCGAGTGGGCTCATGTACTAATTGTTCAAAATAATTTTCTGAGAATGCATTCAGTACAATTTCGGATGACGTTTTATGCCTGCCGCTGGCTTTAAACGTATAGTTTCTCCAGCATATTGAGGGTAGATTGAAGTCACCACCGACTATAATTGTATGAGCGGGGTACTTATTTGAAATGAGACTCAAGTTTTCTTTGAACTGTTCGGCAACTATATCTTCTGAGTCGGGGGGTCGGTAAAACGATCCAATTAACAGTTTAGTCCGATTATCAGACATAACCTTGAAACGTCATCTTAGAAAAATTTATGAGTGACTGTGCTGATAAACCGCTTACATTATTTGATTTTCAGACAGCTGAGCAGAACTGAACGTACTCAGACATTACTCTCTTTACTTATTCTGATCAACACTAAACTGACACACAATATTTTTAGCGCAACGCAATCTGACTTTCAAAAATCCCTACAAAAGAGTGGCCCTGACTAACAATAACCTGTACCTGTCATGATTCACTTACCTCACAAAAATCTTCATTACTTGAACTACTGCAATACAGCGAGCGCCAATTCTGACAGCTAAATAAAAGATTCTAACTACTGAAGGCACTAACTACTGATAGGCATAGTTAGCAAATGAAAGATTTTGATAGAGAACAAACAATGTATTTACCTTAATAATGTTCAAAAGTCATCATATACGTATCAGTTCATGATATACGATATTACAAATTTACTCTATCTTATGGACACACGTCCAGATCCTCCACTCTCAAAACTCCGCCATCTCTCTCCTCACATCCACCACTGCTGGCGGCTCACCTATAACTGCGCAACGCTACGCGCTGTTCGCATCCAACTGCCCAACTCTACAATAGCAAATTCCAACAATCCAAACCAGCCACAGACTGAACACAGCACAGCCAGTGATTTTCATACAGAGCTCTACGTGGCGTTACCAACATAAAAACCTAAAAAGCCTACTTACAACCCCTACCCATACTATTTCACACGAACTATTACTTCAGTTTCGCTACAAGGTAAGCTGCCTCTGACAGCAATAAATACTCCACCACCAACTGTAATTAATCTATACGTTCTGAACACTGTTAGATCGTTTGAAAAAATTTCGGCTGAACTTATTTCCGGCTTTAGCCAGCTCTCTGTAGCTAAAACTACTTGAGCTTTAGTGCTTTCTATTAGGGCTTGGAGCTCTTGTTCTTTCCCAACACAGCTACGACAATTTACAACTACAATACCAATCGTTTCGCCGGCCGGAGTGGCCGAGAGATTCTAGGCGCTACAGTCTGGAACCGCTCGACCACTACGGTCGCAGGTTCGAATCCTGCCTCGGGCATGTATGTGTGTGATGTCCTTAGGTTAGTTAGGTTTAAGTAGTTCTAAGTTCTAGGGGACTGATGACCTCAGATGTTAAGTTCCATAGTGTTCAGAGCCATTTGCACCATTTGAACCAATCGTTTCTACAACTACCTTACTGTGTTTTACCCGCCCACATTTAGACGGACGCTCTTTCTGTGGTTCCTTGAGGCCCTCCAACCTAAAAAGCCGCCCAGTCCCTTCCACACAGCCACCGCTACCCGTATAGCCGCCTCCTGTGTGTAGTGGACTCCTGACCTTTTAAGCGGAACCCGGAAACCCACCACCCGATGGCTCAGGTCAAGGAATCTGCAGCCAACACGGTCACAGAACTGCCTGAGCCTCTGATTCGGACCCTCCACCCTGCTCTGCACCAAAGGACCACAGTCGGTTCTATCAACGATGTTGCAGATGGTGAGCTCCTTCTTAATCTCGGAAGCAAGACTGGCAGTCTTTACCACTTCCGCTAGCCACCCGAATCCAGACAGAATCTACTCCTATCCAAAGCGACACACGTCATTGGTACCGACGTGAGCCACCACCTGCAGTTGGCTCCACCCTGTACTCTTCATGGAATCCGGAAGCAGCCTTTCCACATCCGGGATGCCCCCCCGCCCTGGATTACACGCACACTGGCTTCCTTCCCCTCCTGACAGCCATGTTCGTAAGGGGCCCCATTACACGTCTAACGTTGGAGCTCCCAACTACCAGCAAACCCACTTTGTGTGAATGCCCAGACCTTGCAGGCCGAGAAGCTTCCTCTGGAACAGGGTGGACGACTGCATCCGGCTCAGAGCCATCGTCAGCTGCAGATAACACCCGAAATCTGTTCGTCAAACGAACTGGGGAGGCTCTACGATCGGCCGCTCGGAAAATTTTTCGCTGCCTGTCAGACTATGGAATGATCTTCCACTCGACCATGGGTGAGGGGTCAACCTCAGTGCAGGCGGTACCCGAGCGGCCACAGCAGTGGACCGATCGGAGGACACATGGGACGTGCTCGACGTCCCTCGCATTCCCGCGTTCAATCCCCCACAGTGACGTCCATTGGCAGCAGCCTCAAGCTGTGTGACGGAAGCCAAAGCAGTCTGGAGCTGTGAGCGAAGGGTCGCCAACTCAGCTCGCATCTGTACACAACAATCACAGTTCTATCCATTGCTGCAGCGTGTGTGTGTATGGAACCGGGGACCTAGAAACGATGGAGAGGCTTCGTCCTGTTGTAGCCCACAGAGGTTCACAACTTCAGAACAGCCCACAGCAGTCCACCCACCTCACTGGCGCCGCACACCGAATCCAGGGTTATTGTGCCGTTAAGCCTCCCGTGGACCCCCAAGGAACGTCTCGTACCAGGCAAGTGTAACTTCAATGTTTGCGTGGTAGAGTAATTCTTGTGGTCGCGTACTTGGAGACAGTGTTTGCGCAGTAATCGCCGAAATAGTGTAACTGAGGCGGAATAAGGGGAACCAGCCCCCATTCGCCGAGGCTGTGTTTACTCTTTAATTGGACAATAACACTTGTCAAAAGTTCGATGCAACTGGAGAGTTCAGTTCACGACGCAAGTTTCTTGCTGGCTGTGCTTCCACAAAGAACGAAACTGCAAACACTGTAAGTCTGTGACTAAAGCCCAAGCTCGTGATAAAGCTACGAAAATTTCAGCCGAAGTCAAATGCAAAAGGCAGTGCAAACTCGTACCTTAGATTATCCATAAGAGCGTAGCTGATACGAATGCTGTAATCATGTTGACTGAATACTACACGAACTTCTTGTCGCTGTGGGAGCAGCTCTATACCGCTCCAGAGACCACGGGAGCACGCCGGGGCCAACGAGATATGGGGCCCTGCAATGGACTTGTGTCGTCACACTAGGTGGCTTGTCCGCCACACTTCGTAAAAGTTCAGGTGCGTGCAGGACACACGAGAAATCTGTTTTTAATTGAAAAAGTGCCCACTTAAGGTCTTAGTTTTGTCGTGCGCTATCGCGAACTTTCATGCATTTAAACACGCAGTCACAAATTATTAAAGTCGTCTGGAACAGTTACTCCCTGCCTGCCGGAGACAGCTGCTGGCACTCGTAAGACCTGCAGTGTCACGTGCTGTGACGTACGTTCTATGGCCTGTCTTTCTCGTGAGTCTCGAATCACACCACGTGACATGACGTGTCTCCATTACCTTGCTGTGTACTTGCTGCCTGGTGCGCGTATTGGAAGCCGCCTATTAAGAGAGCGAGTAAACAATCTCGCTATCTGAATCTGTGGCCCAGCAGAACGAATGTCTAACCAAGGTAGAGCTAATAAGATGGGGTATGTTAAACTGTCACAATTGTACATTCTGGTTCTACTGGACAAAGCAATTTCAGCTTGTACCAGCTAAGCAAATACCACAAGAACTGAAAGTTTTTACTATTTTTTCTTCAACAGGGAAAGTTAGAGAAGTCAGGACGCAAATTGGATGAAAATAACATAAAGGAAGTCGTGCAAAAAACGTCAGACTTCTGCCTCATAATTATTCGCTTTGTAACGAGTTCTGATGCTTGATAAAACACAGCCACATCATTTCAGGAGTGTCATGTGGTGTGCCCAGGAATTGCTCACCGTCTCTTTGAAATAGAGAATGGGATTTCTGTAACTGGAGAAACCATTTTCTTCCATTATCAAAATGTGCTGGCTGCCCTTGGACCAAAATTCAGTTAATAATGCACATCTAAAATCCTGATAATCTTTGCTTGCATCGGTGTGTGCATGCCGACTACCACTTTCTCCCTGACGTGGCAACATACGAAATTAACCTTGATTAATGAACTCCACAACATTGGCAATGCATCTTCAAATTGATATATCCACATGTATGGATGCTGACCAGTTGTGGAGTCGGAAAAAAGAGCGTATCTCTATACCGACACAAAATGGTTTCAACTCACGTCATCATCAACATCATTAACTATTTCATGTTTGTTGGACTTTGTACCCACTGGTGTACCATGTATTCGGCACAATCCCTCTTCCAAATCTTGCAACTCTTGACATTCATCTCGTCTCCTTATTTGCTCATTAATAGTGTCATCCTCCACATTTACTCCATTTGCTGGTGTAGCCTCGTCATGGAACGGTCGTCGTTGGAGTTTGAGCAATTCCTACGATTAATTTCGGTCTGATTTTGTTTAAAATGCATTAATAATTTTGCTGCCTCGCTGTCGCTCTATCTGATTGCAGATGATCTATCCAATTGCGCTTCACTCCAGAGTGACAATTTCTCATTCACCATCGTGAGAACTTCCAGCGAACCCGTGAAGTTATTTATTTCTTCTCTTCATTCTTACAGAATCTCATAGTGCCGTGACACATGCTAGCATACATTTTGCAATATTTCCGTTTGTTCTTCACTCAACTCACACTTCACTTACTTTTGTGGGATCAATCGATAGTACTGCAACTCACGACGCCAAATCGTTTTACAGTGTTGTCATTCCGTTTTCAGTATGCTCGGTTAACTTACACTGGCTTCCATTCATTTCGGGCACTTTTTCATTGAATTTTTCCCGCCATTGGTTTACAGTTCCCGAAACTGTCATAACATTGGCTACCTGTTTTCTAATTTCTTCGGTGGTCCCCCTACTTTACGCGATGAATGAGTCCAGTTTTCCGAGTAGTTCATCAAAGTTCATATTATGCTACTACCAGTAATCATGTAACTTCCCGGATCCTCCCGAAATCATCTGAAGATGAACCTGAAAGGGTTCGAAAACCGTTCATGTAATAAAGCATTATTATTGAAAAAAGTGACTGGTTGCAGTTGTGTATAACTTATTTACAAAGTTCACTTTGTTTGTGTCTACCTTCGTCCAATACTCGCTTTCTATTGATTCATCTTCCTTTCAGTACTCACATTATGTTCATCCATCGTATTTCAGTACATCGTATTTCAGTACGTGCTCTTCATCCATTTTCTTTGTAGTAATCGCATTTTGGACTTCTATTTTCTTTTCAATACTCGTATTATTCGTTTGGAACAGCCACAATAAGAGACCTTGAAATACTTGAAGAAGGTCGAAAACAGGCAAAGTGACTCCCGCTCTGCAAAACATTGGCCCTGCCGCTGTGGGATCGTTAGCCTCTGTCTCCACCTGCACTGGCAGAGGGGGGATTTGAACATCTTCCAGCTCACAGGACACGTACTGTCCATGTTTTGCGTCAAGTGGGACTCATATGCCATTGTGTCTCCCACACATTCCCCTGTGTGTGTTTCAATGCCACCCAGCTTCATTATTTCAGCTAAACCAACAAAACGAGTCCTTTTCTGACATTTCTTCCCCTGCACTTCTAATGTTAATTAAAATTTTTCGCCCTCGAGTGTATCACCATACGCAGACTTGATCAAGTCTGTTTCCTGCATTATCCACCGAGCAACAAGTTTGTTCAGTGGTCAATCTATGTTCACCAACAAAAGACTACACACAAATAATAAAACTATCCTCCAAAAGGAAGACAGTATTGTGACATGTATTTTATAATATCAAAAGAAAACAGTGCTGTGGTACGACGCTGCAAATTAATGCCCAAGATGAATTGCGCGACTCCTAAAGGCAACATAACTACCAAACAAAATACATTGGTATTTTGGGGTACTTACTGTTTATATTACATTGTTCCTAATAGTGTATTCGTCCAGTAGTACATTCCCTCATCTATTTATGAGCAATATTTTACATTTATTTACGTTCCCGTGTCAACTGCTAGTCCCTGCGTTAGCTGTGGATTCTCCGCAGTTTTTCCTACACTCGCTTTAGTTTTCTGGAGTTGCTAATTTCCTGCGGACAGCGGCATCTTCTGTGAAAGTCTCGTGGCCCTTCCGATGTTATACACTAGATCATTTATGCAAATTGTAAAGACTAAGGGATCTGTCGCACTTCCTTAGGGTACTATTAAAATTACCTTTACGTCTGTCGGTTTTGTTCCGTTAAGAGCGACATTTTGTGTTCCATCTGCAACAGGGGTGGCCGAGATTTCAGCCTCGTTTCACATTTCCCCCACCACCACGCCGCGCCGAGGAAGTGCGAGGAGGGGGAAGTGGGGAAAACAGAGAACTCACAGCATTTAAATGGCATTAGAGTCACACTGCATACGACTTGGTTTTATATTTCACATTTCTCAGCAACATAGATCAAAAACAGAATAAATTTCAGTATTAATAAATTATCTTTTGCGCGCTGAAGACGTAATGTAATTTTCATCTCATACAGACTGTCGGCATACAGACAGATGCAGAGAACTTCACAGAGTTTTGCACTCAGTCGTAACTGAAAGAAGGTCTTTCACATAAATATGCGATCTACGTATTGTACGAGGACTGTTCGGAAAGTAAGGAGTGATAGGTCGCGAAAAGGAAACCACAGCGAAAATCAGAACTGTTTTCTTTGCACATTTAGCTACGCCTTCCAGGTACTTCTCTGGATAGTGGCCGCTCCGACTTGTGCATTTGTCGGAGCGTTATACTAAATTTCCAACACCATCGTCAAGAAGCATCCGCCGTGCTTTCTAATAATTCTCTACGCTGGTCTATAGCGCGTAGCCTGCGCACAAGTGTTGTCTTCGTATCCAGTGTTTCATGTGAACAGAGATGGTACTCAGGACGAGCCCATTAGGGCTGTGTTGTGCGTGATCGAACACTTCCCATCGAAAAGGCTGCAGGAGCGTCATCACTGCCCCATTAGAGTGCGGCTGAGAATTGCCATGAAGAAGGAAGTGCGTGGCAGTTGTGTCAGGTGGGCTGCATTCATTAAGGCGAAGCCTCTCAGCGGGCCCTCCTACTTGGTGGGAGACATCGTTGTTCTAGGCACCTTTACTCGCTCACAGTGCGCTCACTACTGGAAAGAGCGTCTTGATGCGATCGACGGGCATACTAGAGACACTGCCCAAGACGTCTGTGAAAAGCCTCGTCGGATTTTCACTGTGGTTTTCATTTCGCGACCGATTGTTCCTCACTTTCGAATAGCCCTCGTAGCACTTTTGCAACCTCATTACGGAGACTCAGGAAATCTGCTTGAGACGTCCTGGGCAGTTTTGACGTAAAAAAATTTGTAATTAAAACCGGAATTACTTTGCAGGTCAGTCAGTTCATGTCCACATGCACAGAGGCTCTTTCAACTGAAACGGCAAACGGTCGCCGAAACAGGTGAAAACAGATCCAAGACTGACATTGTCCCCAAAACCTTTATTAAAATATCATTGTATTTCTTGAAAGACCACAATGAATTCTTCAGATCTCACACATTCTTTAATGATAGTGAGATTAGGGAACTGGACTGCCTTTGTTAGAACGTGCCCCTTCTACAACGCGATTTTCTTTTTAAATGCATCCCCAACAAATCAGAAAAAAGTTACCTTGCAGTGTGCGAAGTCTGCAACCCATTCCGTATTTTCTAATTTTCGCTCCTAACCTCCTTAATCCTTCAGAAATTCAACAATAGCGAGATTTAAATCGAAAAACCGTTCCAGGCACGCCCCTTGACTTAATCAACGTACTTCACAGTAATATATGACGCTTCCATACTCTTCGTTCATTTCCATGGAAAACTGTTGCAACTGCAAATGGAAAAATGGATGTGACTTCAGAAATTTTAGTATTCTTGCCATCAACTTCTTCAAGTGCTCCTTGCCTGCAGATTTAGTGCTAAGTGCTTCTTGATGTACGTAACAATTAATCCTGTCTGTGTATCGTTATTTTTTGCTCTTTAATTGTCATCTAAAAGTTTGAATTTCTTCTGCATGATGCTACAGTGTCATTTCATAGCAAACATGCAATACCTGTCGCTTCTACAGATTGAGAACTCTTATCTCTCTCTTTTGTCATTCCCATTCATTTTAAAGTACTGTGACGATAGATCGCTAGACTGCCTCTGTTTGCGCAAAGAGCCACTGGAACTGCGAATATCCATACACCACGAAAAAATAGGGAAGTGTAAACATCGCTGACACCACGGCTCGGCCGAGCACGTAGAGTTGTGTTGACCGCAACATGCCGCACCAAAATGCGGAATCAAACGTCGCGCTGTTCCGGGTACTTCCGAGGAGAACCGAGAAAAGCCGAGTGACAGGCCGGGCCTTCGCCGGCCCGCGGCCCGCAAGTGCTGCACGCTTGAAGTCTGCCAAGCCGTGGCCGGCCATAATCCACAGTGAAATCCTGAATCCATTTAAATTCCGGTCCAATACTTGGGAAGAAAGTATGTGGAACTGCATCAAATACCTTCCTGAAATGCCGGACGGAGTGTCCAAGCGGTACTAGGCGCTACAGTCTGGAACCGCGCGACCGCTGCGGTGCAGGTTCGAATCCTGCCTCGGGCATGAATGTGTGTGATGTCCTTAGGTTAGTTAGGTTTAAGTAGTTCTACGTTCTAGAGGACTGATCACCTCAGAAGTTAAGTCCCATAGTGCTCAGAGCCATTTGAACCATTTTTGAACCTTCCTGAAACCAAGGAAAGTTGCATGTTGGCGCCTTTGTTTAAGGCGCTCTGGATCTCGTGGCCAAACATAGAGAGCTGAGTTGCGGAAAATCTCTGTTTGTGGAGTTTTACAGAGGAAGCTTTCCTTCTCCAAGAATGTCATAATGTAATAGCATAAAACACGTCCCCTAATTCTACAGCAGGCTGCCGTCAGCGATATGATGATGAGGTCCCATATTCCGAGGAATGTAGGCGACGATGCGGGAGACCCGCACCGCCGTTCTAGGCAAGGTCCTAGTGGAGGTGGCTTGCGATTGCCTTCTTCCGACCGTAATGGGGATGAATGATGATGATGAAGACGACACAACAACACCCAGTCATCTCGAGGCAGGGAAACCCCTGACCCCGCCGGGAATCGAACCTGAGACCCCGTGCGCAGGGAACGAGAGCGCTACCGGAAGACCACAAACCGTCAGCGATATAGGCCTGTATTTATGTGCATCTGTTCTACGACCCTTTTTGCAAACAGGAATGACCAGCAGTTTTTTTTTCCCCCAGCCGCTAAGAACTCTTCATTGCTGCAGCGACCTATGATAAACTACTGTTAGAAGGAGGGGAAGTTCTGTCGCGTAATCTCTGTAGAGTCTTACAGTTATCTCGTTTGCTGAGAGCCTTTCCACTGTAAAGCGACTGTATTTATTTTCTATTCAGCAATCATATAACTGAGTATTTGTCACTTCCTACGGTGATTGAAAGGAAGAACGGTGTTGCGATCTTCTGCAGTGAAACAGTTTCAGAAGTATGTATTTCGGCCGTCTCTCGTGTCATCTTCCATTTTGGGTGCTAGTAGCATCAATGAGTGATTGAACAGACAATTTCCATCCACTTTCTGACTTTACATAAGATCAAAACTGCTTGGGATTTTTAATCAGTTCGATTGACGAAATGTTACTTTCGAATTGATTGACAGTTTCTTTCATTGCTATCCTCGTGCTCATTTTCGTTTCGTTCAGCTTTTGTTCGTTGCCTTGGCTTTAAATTCGCTGTAGGCTGTGCTGAATCTCTGTTTGCTTTAGTTGCAGCCTTCTAAGACGACTTTTAAACCATGGCGGGTCTTCCCCGAGCCTTAAAACTTTGCTCGGGGAGTACTTATCTACGGCATGTTGAACACTGTTTTTCCGTTTTGTCCATTTGTCCTCCAAATCTTCTCTCTCAGAACTGAATGACGTTCACTACTCAGATACTCCGCAATATGTATCCTGCGGAGTCTTTTCCGTGCATCGGTCGAAAGCCTCGCGGCCAACCAACGCTAGGCCTGGCGACATTCCAGTTACGTGACTCAATAACCTGCTATATCATTCGACGCTGTGACAGGGGCACACTTTCTCCAGCATAGCTGCTGTCGTTAAGTCGTTAGCTCGAGATAGATTATTAACTACTAATTTCCATTTAAGAATTTGTTGTAGAATAAGTTATTGAGCAGAACACAAGTTGAAACTGCAGTTACGCTACTGGTCTTTAAAATTACAACACCATAAAGACTGTAAGCATGAAGTGAATGTGAAATTTGCGACAGGACTGAGGATTTCTTGCTAGAGTCATCAGCAGATGTAGAAACTGCTTCGGCTATGCCCCTGGGAACTGTTTCGAGAGTCTCGCTGTTCATGTTGTGTATCACGAATCCTGCAGAACTGCTTATAACAACCTCAGACTATTGCATATGACTCAGTTACTTATAATGCGAGTATTCAGTCAGATCTTTATAAGATTTCAAATTGGTGCAGTGGTTATCAACTTGCTCTAAATGTTTAGAAAAGTGTAATTTTGCCCTTTACAAAACGAAAAACAAAGGGCACGCGATATCTTATGATTACAAGACCAGTGAGCTATTTTCGAAATCGGCCAACCCATACAAATATCTAGGTGCAATAATTTGTAGAGATTTGAAATAGAATGATCCAATGGGCTCAGTAGCAGGTAACGGAACTGGAGATTCGATTTATTGGTAGAATAGTGGTGAACTGCAACTAATCTACAATGGAGATTGCTTACAAGGCACTCATGCAAGGCATCGTAGAGTATTGTTCAGTCATGTGGGATATGTAGCAAATGAGACTTAACACATGATACAGAAGGGGAACAAAGAATGGCAGCACGAATGGTCTCAGGTTTTATCTGATACATGGAAGACCGTGGCAGACGCTTGAACATGAGACCTAACAATCCCGTGAAAGCCTATTTGCAAAGTTTCAAGGACAAACTACAGCTTTATTAACCTCCTGTGTCTTACACCCATAGGGATCGCGAAGACAAGGTTATCCTAGTGACAGCGTGCAGAGAAGCGTTAAACAGTCATTATTCCTTTGCTCCATACTTGAATGGAACGGGAATGGGGTCTAATAATCGGTACAGCGGGAAGTAACCCCTACCCTGCGACTCACAGTCGTTTACGGACTGTGGACGTAGATGTACATCTACATTTACATCTACGTACAATCTGCGTGTGGCAGAGAGTGCTTTGCGTATCAACGTCAGTGCTCATTTTTCCTGTTCCAGTCACGAATGGTTCGCAGAAAGAACGACTCCTGCTAGGCCACTGTGTGAGGTCGAATCTCACTAATTTTATTTCCATGGTCTTTTTGAGAGATATCCTTAGGAAACAGTGTGCTGGATGACTGTTCTAGGGACATAAGCCGTCGGAACTTTAACCGCAGACCACAGTGTGGGGCAGAACGCCTCTCTTGCAGCGGCTGCCACTGGAGTTGGCTGAGCATCGCTGTGACGCTTACGCGATTACCAAACAAACCTGTAACGCAACGTGCTGCTCTTCTTTGGATGTTCTGTATTCCTTCTATGAATCCTCTGAGTCACGGATCCCAGACTATCGAGCAATGTCCAAACACTGGTCGAGCGAGCATTCTGTAAGCTACCTCCTTTGTTGACGGCCTACATTTTCTAAGGATTCTTCCAATGAATACTCTGGCATGCACTTTAAGCGTGATTAATTTTATGTGGCCGTTCCACTTTAAATCACTCCATAAGCACACTGCTTGGTACTCGTGTTATATGGAAGTACACTACTGGCCATTAAAATTGCTGCACCACGAATATGACGTGCTACAGACGCGAAATTTAACAGACAGGAAGAAGATGCTGTGATATGAAAATGATTAGATATTCAGAGTATTCACACAAGGTTGGCGCCGGTGGCGACACCTACAACGTGCTGACATGAGGAAATGTTCCAAGCGATTTCTCATACACAAACAGCAGTTCACCGGCTTTGCCTGGAGAAACGTTGTTGTGATGCCTCGAGTAAGGAGGAGAAATGCGTACCATCACGTTATCGACTTTGATAAAGGTCGGATTGTAGCCTATAGCGATTGCGGTTTATCGTGTCGCGACATTGCTGGTCTCGTTGGTCAAGATCCAATGACTGTTAGCAGAATATGGAATCGGTGGGTTCAGGACGGTAATACGGAATGCCGTGCTGGATCCCAACGGCCTCGTATCACTAGTAGTCGAGATGACGGGCATATTATCCGCATGGCTGTAACAGATCGTGCAGCCACGTCTCGGTCCCTGAGTCAACAGATGGGGACGTTTGCAAGACAACAACCATCTGCACGAACAGTTCGACGACGTTGGCAGCAGCATGGAATATCAGCTCGGAGACCATGGCTGAGGTTACCCTTGACGCTGCATGACAGACAGGAGCGCCTGGGATGGTGTACTCAACGACGAACCTGGGTGCACGAATGGCAAAACGTCATTTTTTCGGATGAATCCAGGTTTTGTTTACAGCATCATGATGGTCGCATCTGTGTTTGGCGACATCGCGGTGAACGCACATTGGAAGCGTGTATTCGTCATCGTGATGCTATGGGGTGCCATTGGTTACACGTTTCGGTCACCTCTTGTTCCCATTGACGGCACTTTGAACAGTGGACGTTACATTTCAGATGTGTTACGACCCGTGGCTCTACCTTTCATTCGATCCCTGCGAAACCCTACATTTCAGCAGGACAATGCTCGACCGCATTTGGCAGGTCCTGTACGGGCCTATCTGGATACAGAAAATGTTCGACTGCTGCCCTGGCCAGCATATTCTCCAGATCTCTCAGCAATTGAAAACGTCTGGTCAATGGTGGCCGAGCAACTGGCTCACCACAATACGCCAGTCACTACTCTTGATGAACTGTGTGGTATCGTGTTGAAGCTGCACGGGCAGCTGTACCTTTACACGCCATCCAAGCTATGTTTGACTCAATGCGCAGGCGTATCAAGGCCGTTATTATGGCCAGAGGTGGTTGTTCTGGGTACTGATTTCTCAGGATCTATGCACCCAAATTGCGTGAAAATGTAATCACCTGTCAGTTCTAGTATAATATATTTGTCTAATGAATACCCGTTTATCATTAATGGCCAGTAGTGTAACTGCTTCCAGTGATTTTTCTGCAATCGTGTAATCATACCACAATGGGTCTTCCTGTAAATGTACGCGCAGAATGTTACATTTGTGCACGCATCTCGTGGTCGTGCGGTAGCGTTCTCGCTTCCCACGCCCGGGTTCCCGGGTTCGATTCCCGGCGGGGTCAGGGATTTTCTCTGCCTCGTGATGGCTGGGTGTTGTGTGCTGTCCTTAGGTTAGTTAGGTTTAAGTAGTTCTAAGTTCTAGGGGACTTATGACCACAGCAGTTGAGTCCCATAGTGCTCAGAGCCATTTGAACCATTTTGTTACATTTTTTTTTTTTTTTTTTAAATTTTCTTTATTCAAATTATTTCATTTGTTTATATTAAGAGCCAATTTCGATTCCTTCCGCCAAGTGTCAGTCCTCTGCAGGTATTCCTCCATTTCTACACAAGTTTCTAGCGTTGCGGTTTCTCCCTACACAACAGCATCACCCGTGAAATGTCTCATGAACGTCCGACGTTGTCCACCTGCTTATTTACACATGTTGTGAAAACTAATAGTGCTAGACGAAGTATACTACATGATGTGATATATTCGATATTAACACGTCAGCTCAAGCACAAAATCTACGTAGAAATAATGCAATCTGTATTCGGTGTGAAAGGAAAGAGCGGCGCTGAGTGGCCTCGCGGTTTGAGGCGTCCTGTGATGGACTCAGCGGCCGCTCCCACCGGTGGTTCGAGTCCTTCCTCGGGCATCGGCGTGTATGTGTTGTTCTTAGCATAAGTTAGTTTAAGTGTTGTGTAATTCTAGGGACCGATGACCTTACGAGTTTGGTCCCATAGGAACTCACACACATTTGAACATTTGAAAGGAAAGATTAAACGGAGAGCTTCTCGTTCAGAAATAGCATTTGCACTTGTCGGAATTCGACAGTTGTAGGATCGTTAGTTACTGAAACTCTGGTTTATCGTTCCGCGAGTGTCACTAACTCGTCTCTTCAGACAAGTCTCAGTTTTGTACAGCTTCGTTATGGGCGTATCAGTGTTCAAATGGCTCTGAGCATTATGGGACTCAACATCTGAGGTCATCAGTCCCCTAGAACTTAGAACTACTTAAACCTAACTAACCTAAGGACATCACACACATTCATGCCCGAGACAGGATTCGAACCTGCGACCGAAGCTGTCACGCGGTTCCAGACTGAAGTGCCTAGAACCGCTTGGCCACACCGGCCGGCGCGTATCAGTGTGTGGAGGCTCAGAGGAGAACGAAGGTTGCCACATTGCATTCGTCACTCTTCATAGTGATATGGGCCGAACAGCTGGCAGATGGTATAGGTTGCCACTGGGTACCCAACACGGTCACCTGTGATTCGGATAACTACTAATCTGGATAGCAAACGCTACATTTTTGACGTATTAAGTCCAGATGCTGTGCCCTATCTTCGGAATCTCTGTGACTTCTCAACACAGTAACCCGAGACCTCTTGTTGACGCAATGTCCTAAGATATCTCGACAAAGAAAGTGTTCGACTGTTGCCCTGGCCAGTACGTTCTCCATTCGTCTCACTCACTGAAAACCTCTGATCGTGGGATGCCAAGGAGTAGCACGCCGCCACAGGCCTAGCACTAATGTTGAAGTATGATGGAATGACGTACCCGAATTCAAACCCAGTCTGAGTCCTTGCCTGGTCAGGTTAGAGGCGTTGATGGTCCACTGTAACACACAGAAAAAAAGAACGATGCACCACGAAAGAATTATTTGAATGAGACGAATATCGATAAATGTGATGATGTACATGTACAGACAAGCAAGTGATTATAATTTCAGTAAAATTGGATTATCTATTCAAGAGACAGCTTCACAAATTGAACAAGTCGATAACACGTTAGACCACCTCTGGCACTTATGCAAGCAGTGGTTCGGCTTGCCATTGATTCATAAGAGTTGTAGAATGTCGTGCTAGGGGATATCGTGCCAAATTTTGTCCAGTTGGTGCGTTAGATCTTCGAAATCTCGAGACGGTCGGCCCGGTATCTCTTCGACTCAGTGATGATACCCGCTTCGAACTAAGCCCCGACGACCAGAGAAGCCGTGTCTGGAGGCGCCCTGGGCAGCGGTGGGATACCAACCTGCCTGTCACACGCTATTAGGCTCAACAACCGGGCGTGATGGACTGTGGTGCTATTAAATTTCGTAGAAGAGGCCCTATAATTGTCATTCCCAGCACCCTTACAGCACAGCGGAACGTCGACGATATTCTATGCCCCATTTTGTTGTACTTCATGGCAAGCCATCCTGGACTTACATTGCAGCACACGACGAGAGTTTCTACAGATTGTCTTCGTGCTTGTCAAACGCCAGCTTGGCCACCGAGGTCGCCAAATCTCTATGCAGTTGAGAACATTTAGAGCTTTACGGACAGGGCCATCCAACCAGCATGGGGGTTTCACGGTCTAACGCACCCACTGGACGCCCAAGCAAGACTCATCTAATGGGGCAACAGGATCTGTAGGGAAATGAAACGAATTTACTCAGAGTAGCCGGGCAGGGTCATGACATCACATTCTTAGATCTGCGTAAAGGGCTCTAGGGACTTGCGGTGGCTTTACAGCAGCTGAGGGGCAGGAGTACATGAACTGCAGTGCCATGGGACCATTTTTCCTTTACCAGATCCTCTGTGCCTGACGCCCTGTGGTCAAGCTAGACCACAGGACGGACACCAGGCTCGCTCGTTTCTTAACAACATAATCTGAAACCTTCCTCCAGAGTTAGCAAGCCTTGTACTCTCCTCAAAAATGGGCAAGAAATGAGCAGAAAGGCTATCAACTAACGCTCAGAAATATGTGACTGTCACGTCACAATGCATGCAGTACACACAAAAGATCACACGAAGACATGAAAAGCGCATAAAAATCAATACCATTGAACATACCTACCATGGATTGGCGAAATAGGTTTTGAACGAACAAATAAAAATTCAATTGCAAAAGACGGTGTTGCTTACCCAAGTGATAAAGCATGATTTACCTACAGACGTAAGCATGTATTCTTTTTACTGCACTATATACATGCAATAAGTAAATTTTTGTTATTTGACAGTCTTCACAGTGTTGCAGTTTCAGTGGCCAGCAAAGTGTAAACATTGCTCCCTCTTATCAGACAGTTGAATTCTTTGAGTGAATTGGGAGGAAGATAAGTATTTAACAACAGAGTCTAGCTGGGAACGGGGCATGAGACTGTACGGCACGCTGCCTGATCATTAGACTCTGCATCACAGCCGCCATCGGCAGTAACATAACAACAAAACTCTACCCTACAAAAATTCATGACCGCTACATATACAAAAAAAAACTACTCACTCCTCCATCAAGTTTCGCACTTTACGGACGAAAAGTAACTAATTTGCAAAGGAAGAATATCTTCGCATCTGTGGGCTCTCATCTAACAGTGCCAAATGACTTCACTCAGTGTTTTACTATTTGCAAACGGGCACTCTAGTATAGTCTAAAACCATAGAAGTTCCTAGGAAAGTTCATGGAAGTGCTTCAAACGAGCAAGGGACAAAAGATACACATCTTTTTGATGAAATTCGTAAAGTACGTGATAACTCCATCTTTACGTCAATACCGTGGCCCTATAATCTGAGTCCGCAGCTCGTGCTCTCGCGGTTGCGTTCTAGCTTTCCGGGTTCGATTCCCGGTGGGGTGAAGGATTTTCACCTGCCTCGACATGACTGGGCGTTAATGCTGTCCTCATAATTTCATCATCATTCATGAAAGTGGCGAGATTGGACTGAGCACAGGTTGGGAATTTGTACGGGCGCTGATAAGCGCTCAGTTAAGCTACCCACAAACCAAACATCATCATCATCATATAATCTGAGCTTCTTGTTGTTGGGGTCTTCATTCGATGACTAATTTGATGAAGCTCTCAACCTACCCTGTACGAGCCTCTGCATCTTCAAATAACTACTGTAATCTACATCCTTCTGAGTCTGTTTACTGAATTCATCTCTTGTTCTCCCTCTACGATTTTTATCCCTCCCCCCCCCCCTACATTCACTTCCCTCCAGTACTAAACTGGTGATCATTTGACGTCTCACAATGTGTCCTATCAACGAATCCCTTCTTTTGCTCCACTCGTGCCTCAAGTTTTTTGTCTCCCCAAATCTATTCAGTACCTCCTCATTGGTTACGTGATCGACCATTTAATCTTCAACATCCTTCTGTAGCACAACATTTCAAAAGCTTCTATTCGC
Source organism: Schistocerca piceifrons (assembly GCF_021461385.2). NCBI lineage: Eukaryota > Metazoa > Arthropoda > Insecta > Orthoptera > Acrididae > Schistocerca > Schistocerca piceifrons. Next base: position 1,052,711,267 of record NC_060139.1, read on the forward strand.
TTTTTATCTTTCATGTTTCATTCCATATGTGGTTACACTCCAGAAAAATACCCTCAGAAAAGACTTCCTGACACGTATATCTATATTCGATGTCAGAAATGCTTTTCTTGCCATTGCTAGTCTACATTTTATATCCTTTCTACTTCGGCCGTCATCAGTTATTTTGCTACTTCTTTAAGTGTCTCGTTTCCTAATCTAATTCCCTTGCCATCACCTGATTTAATTCGATTAGATCCCACTATTCTTGTTTTACTTTTGATGATGTTCATCTTATATCCGCCTTTCAAGACACTGTTCAGCTGCTCTTCCAAGTCCTTTGCTGTCTCTGACAGAATTACAATGTCATCGACAAATCTTAAAGATTTTATTCCTTCTCCTTGAACTTTAATTCCCACTACAAATCTGAGCTTACGGAGGTTATAATATCCGCGATAGCTGACAGTCTTTCACATGAGTGAAATGGTTCTTTTGAAATTTTACTAATTACTAATTCATAAAAGAGACGATTCAGAATTAAGTGTTTGGTAAAAATTTTATTAATATTTATTAAAATTTCTTGCGTAATACGCGATACAGTGTCTATGTAAGGTTCTGCCACATTCAGTTCAGTTTTGAAAGTATGGAACACAAGTGCGTCTCTACAGAGTGTCACAAGGGGAATGGTCAATATTCAGGAATATGATAGGAACAATCATTCGAAGCAAAAAAAAATCTAGTAAAAATAAGCTCTAAAATGCATACCTTAAAAGCTACGATAACTTCTTCGTCTTCGATAGTATGAAACACAACTTTTCTACTCAGCAAGTGGTCTTAGCTGTTTCCAAATTATGGAAAGCAAAGAGTTTGTAGTAGAAGAGATTCGTTTCACAGTATCGAAGATGAAGAAGTGGTCATAGGCATGCGTTTTGGAGCCTATGTTCAATGGAATTTTGTCCTTCGAGTGGTAGCTCCTGTCATTACCCTGCATACTGCCATTTCTCCTGGGGCACGCTGCGTAAAGAAAACGTTTTCTGTCATTAGACAAACATCCACAGTTACGTACCACGATCGGAGTGATGAAGACACTGAAAGTCGACGGGCCTTTTATTGAGTGTTTGCCTGCTATTCGGTGCTTCATCACAGCACACGGTTTCGTTCACGGCTTCTGTACGGCTGTGCAGGATGCAACAAAGGAGCGCACAGTAGCTGGCCACGCACGGACGAGAGTACATCAAGATCTCTCTCTCTCCAATTGGAAACGTTATTATTGTAACGCGTGCCGCCGCGCCGCGCTGTGGGGGGCATGAGATAAATTGTCCGGTGGCGAGTAGAGAGGAATAATGGACGTGGTGCTGACAGCCACTCCTTGTTCGCTCTCCGTGACCGGCGATTATTAAACGAACGGTGCAGAGAACAGGCGGAAGTGAGGAATCAAGGCGGTTTAACACACTCGCCACACGGATCGTGATATGAGGCTGCTTAATTTACTGACAATGCCTTATATGACGTCTGGAACTTGTCTGCAACACAGTAGGCAGTAGCACTCGGAAGTGATTTAATGAGAAAGGAGGATAAGATAAACACTGTAGACAAGAACAGAATAGAATAGTACAGAAGCTTTTGAAATGTGATGCTGATGGAGAATGTTGAAGATTAGGTGGATGAATAGGATAATGAGGACAGGTACGGAATAGAATCGGAAACATAAAGCATTAGGGCACAAATGAATAAAAGAAGGCATCGCCTGAGAGAGCACATTCTGAGGTATCAATAAGTAGTTCGGTAATGGAAAAAACTCTAAGGGGAAATTTTTGGAGGAAGACCAAATTCTGAATACATTAAACGGATTAAATTAGATGCAGATTGAAGCAGTTACACCGAGATGAAACGACCTGCACGGGACAAACTGGCGCGCAGAGCAGCGTCAACAAGGAAACGAAGACCAGTATGACAAACGAACCGCGTTATTTATCTGTATAAATAAAATATTTTCTTTCTTTCGAAGCAGTTGTTAAGAAGAAGAGTTGTAGCTTTTTTCTAGTAAAAATACGTTTATTTTGTTGTGAACTAAACCTGGACTGGACTGGTTTCCTATCTTTAACTTCTTGTGTCTGTGTTGTAATCCTGAACGATGCAGGTGCTGTAATCACGTAAACGTTGCCTGATAAATGAGTTCCCAAAATCAACATTGAATAATTGTATTTTAATCATCTTCAACCGAATTAATTAGAAAGCCAAAACCGTAAACTAGATAAAATGTCGTGTGAAGCTGTGTGTTGCGCAGGATTGTGCAGTAGCATAGTGCTTGACGTCACGATATCTGACCTAACAATTCCAACACACAGAGCTAACAGAATAATAATGCTACATGAAATTACTATGCGAATTTGGAAAGAGTAAATCACCAAAATTTTCCGCTAAAATACCCTGTAAAGTTACGTACGCTATCAGACTAAACAAATTCCGAACACTGAATACATCACAAGCAAAGGTAACACTGTACTGTGAAATAAACCTCTCTGTATATGAAATAAAACCTGAACTGGTCCTTACCTAAACTGTAACCGATAACAATTTTGAAAATGAATGCTCAACACTGAACGATCTCACTGTGTCCTGACTGTGATTTAACTGGCCCTAACAAATTTCTATGGCTTATTTGTGGTAACGGAAACTTGGAACTACTCTAAGTGAAAAACATAAAACATGCAGCGCAGTAGCAAGCGAGCGAAGGAGGAAAGAAAACTGAGTGCAGTGCAATGCAAGGACTTGCAACTATTCTAAAAAGATTTCATATTTAAATCTTACTGTGTTCCTCAAAATGCAAAGTGGTGACGTAAGTAGTAAGAAAATATGAAATTCTTTCGTGAGAGGACGGTGATGGAATTGGTACTTGCAAAATAATCAAATGGAAACAAACCTTTGAAAAACTGTATTGCAAAAACTGAAACTCATTTCCTAGCTATTGCAATCATCTTTACAAAATTTCCCTTTTATAACACGCTTTATTCTGCCAAGTGAATATTTACTGAAAATGGTTAAGGAGTGGTAAAATCTATAACCTCTAATTGCAAACCATGTGAATAGACAGTTTTACTCAGTCCCATCTGAACAATTAAATTAACTAACTCAAACCAGTAAAGAAAATTCCTACTAAAGCTTTCCGTCATTGAAACACATATCAACCATGCGCAAGCAATCAGCGCAGCAACAACTGTAGCTGGGAATCTGCACTTCTAAAATTAACCTTTACCAAATAATATTTCAAAGTTCATCCTTCTCTCTATCTTTATATCTGTGCTCTGCAAGCTATTTCAGACATCTCAGTAGCATAGCCAACACCCGACTCACTTACTAGCTTCTCTTGCCGCAACGACAGTGGTACTAACAACCTAAGATCACAGTGCTTGTTCCCAGAACCTCTAAGGCGTGAAGTATCTATAAAAATGTAGAGCTCATATCACTTCCCTTGAATACCAAATATAGCCGCGCGTGACTAGCCGAGCGGTCTCAGGCGCTGCAGTCATGGACTGTGCGGCTGATCCCGTCGGAGGTTCTAGTCCTCCCTCGGGCATGGGTGTGTGTGTTTGTCCTTTGGATAATTTAGGTTAAGTAGTGTGTAAGCTTAGGGACTGGTGACCTTAGCAGTTAAGTCCCATAAGATATCACACACATTTGAACAATACCAAATATAAACTAGTAACCCTACAAATTATGAAGAAACTAAAATGGAAATTAATGTTGGTTAAGCGCTACAGTGCATCCGTTAAGATGTCAGATGCTGCAGTAACTAAGAAGAGAGAGAAATGTCCAAACAGTCTTTAGCATTTCTACATTTAAGGAGATGAACCATAAACCTTCTTTTTCACGGCATTTATGAAGTATGTATACTGATTTGGCGTCTTAGTTCATGGATTTGGCGATGTTAGTGGTGGAGTGTAGCCGCATGTCCTTCGTGTCAGCATCCCTCACCTCGTAGTACGAAATTTGTGCACCCCAACTATCTGTGTCTGGTATTATCCACGTGAAAGTCTCCGAACGTACTCTAAATGTTTGCGAATGGTGCGACTGATGAGGTACGTGGGTGCCATCAGGTAGTCTGCTGGTAGTATAAAAAGAACTTTCAAAATAATTTTTAGAATATCAGAATGAATGAAGAGATAGATAAACTCGCCCCCCCTCCCCAACTGTAACAGGGCTGTAATAGTTCCACCTCAAAAAAAAAGAAAGAAAAAAAAGCAGAAAAGATATAAGAATCTGTGAGAGTCCTCTGTGAAATGTACAAGATACATTGCAAAGGAAAAAGCTAACTTTAGAAGTGGACTTAACACTATGAAACATTTGGAGGTCACGAAGGGAACTCGGGAAATGAGAACGAAATACCAATTTCACATGGAGCGATAGAATTTGAGAAAGTTTCAGCTTAATACATGCTAACAACCCTTCAGGAAGACGCGTATTGTTTCACCTGTAGCATATTTCGCCTGACTTTTTTTTAGTAGACTGTATCTGAATATTTTGTGGCTTCGCCATGCTCGCTTTATGTATCCGCTTGCTTGGATCTGTTCTGGATCTCGGCACCCCAATGTGCACCTTCTACGCAGACAGCCTCCTTTACCTTAGTTGATTATGCTAGTTCTACATTAAAAGTAATTTAAATAAAATAGTTCTCATATTTTAATACCTATAATATAGTCTTCCCATTTTACGTGCAGATGACTCATCACACCGCCAATATAATAGTATATGAAACCTTGGAGAACCCAAACTCAACGATCCTGTATTTCACAAAATTGATTACTTTGCTATCTTAATATCTCTCCAGGAAGATCGGCGCTGTCCCTGGGGGAGGGGGGGGGGGGGGGTGATAGTATACTGAAGAATGTAAACGTGTGCGCAACAGCTCGAATTAGATTTCGTAAGGACAGTCAGAAATTCAGATTTGAAAGGAGTCAGAGAAGGACATTGGTTATGATTATAGCTATTCTGTGCAGTACTAGAGATCGGTTTCTCATCCTTAAACAAGGAAAACTGAAAAAAAGATACAAGTTGTTGCCTTTATTTCAACAGCTTTATTTTTTCTGATGATACCGCACTGTTTTGTCGATTGCGGCTGAAAATGTAAAAAAAGTAATAGAACAAATTTGAAAATAAGTCTTCAATCAAATTATGGTATAGCCATGAGCCAGTCAGAGCCTGTGGACGGAGGATATAATATAAAATAATGTATGATCAACACGGTGAAATGAAGTGTATGCTTGTGGTAAACTAAACAGAATTTTCGAAACCGAGATTCCGATGTGAGTTAAATGGAAAGTTTACAATCATTGTACATCAACAGTTGTGACTTACATCTGTGTAAACTCGCAAAACTTTCAGCATAGTGCATGTCGAAGGAGGATTTTGCTAAAGAAAACCGTTAGGAGTTCTTAATCTGATGGAAGGACTTAACAGACGAAGCACTGATGGAACAAAGAGAATGGGTTAGCATTATGGATATGTTTTTAGGATCTTTTTCTTTGCTGACGCGTGCTGATAATGTTAACGATTCTTGAAACCGAACATTCCACCTCCCCATCTCAGTTTAGGTAATTTCAGTTCAGTTTATTTCAATTTGTATAGTCGTAAAAGCATTACCTCGTAAGACGTTTTGTAAATAAAGTTTAGTTTTTGGTTTTATGCGAGCTCTATGTTATTGTAAATAAGAGTTTAAAATATAGCACAGTCACTGAATGAACGGGTCAGTACGAGGTGTGGCTAGAAAAAAACCGGACTAGTACTGGTGAAACAATAAAACGGATGCAATAAGGCTGAAAGTGGCGTGGCCTGTCACGTGACTCTCGCTCCGCCTACTGCTCGAGTTTCATCTGCTCCTGCACTCAGTCTGCCCGTGGCGTCTGTTTTAAGTAGTTGACGTTTTGTCTGTGCGTCGGAAAATGTTGAGTGTACAGAAAGAACAGCGTGTTAACATCAAATTTTGTTTCAAACTAGGAAAATCTGCAAATGAAACGCTTGTAATGTTACAAGGGTACGGCGATGATTGTTTATCGCGAACACAAGTGTTTGAGTGGTTTAAACGATTTAAAGATGGCCGCGAAGACACCAGTGATGACACTCGCACTGGCAGACCATTGTCAGCAAAAACTGATGCAAACATTGAAAAAATCGGTAAACTTGTTCGACAAGATCGCCGTTTAACAATCAGAGCAGTGTCTGAGTTAACAGGAGTTGACAAGGAAAGTGTTAGGCAGATTCTTCATGAAAGTTTCATTATGAACAAAGTGTGTTCAAAAATGGTTCCAAAGTGTCTCACAATTGAACAGAAGGAACGCCGAAGAATTATTTGTTCTGACATCCTGGAAACCATTGAAAGTGATCCCACCTTCTTACAAAATGTTATTACTTGCGATGAATCGTGGTTTTTTACTTACGATCCCGAAACTAAACGCCAATCGATGCATTGGAAAACTCCTGGATCTCTACGACAAAAAAAAAGCACGAATGTCAAAATCGAAATTCAAGGCAATGATGACTGTTTTTTTTTTGACATCAAAGGGATTGTGCACATTGATTGGGTACCAGAGGGACAAACAGTGAATCAGCATTACTACATTAGCGTCCTGGCTACCCTACGTGAGCGAGTACGGAGAAAGCGGAACGATTTGTGGAGAAAAAAGTCATGGATCCTTCACCAAGACAATGCCCCAGCTCACAGTGCGTTGTCAGTGAAGACGTTTTTGGCAAAACACAACATTCCCATCTTAGATCATTCACCCTACTCACCTGATATGGCCCCCTGTGACTTTTTCTTCCCTAAAGCCAAGTCAGCTTTGAAAGGAACTAGATTTGAGACTGTTGAAGCAGTAAAAGAAAAAGCGACGGAAGTAATGTATGGACTTACCGAAAATGATCTGCAGCATTGCTATGAACAGTGGAAAATTCGTATGGAGCGGTGTAGAGACCGAGGAGGAGAGTACATTGAAGGAGATAACATGAAATTGTAAATAATTGTAAATAAATGTTTTTTCCAGCATCAGTCCCGTTTTTTTCTAGCCGCACCTCGTATTTTCATTTCAACTAAGAGTGTTTTTTATTATGAGAAAATTATCCCAATCTTTCTCTCAGTGGTTTAGTTTTAATTTAGCTTTTTATTGGCTAGGCAAAATTTTTCTGCCTGACTCATGTAGTACTATCACCGTCATAGGGTGGTACGGGACTACAAGTCCCACCGCCACACCTCCAAAGTGAATTGCAGTGACGCAGTCACTGCCCTGTGGAAACTTACTGCCTCACCAACACAGTTAGACCGCAATAGACCGGTGATGCTGTATTGTAACATATCACCCCGGACTACAAGTCCTTTCAAAATAAAAAATAAAACATTGCATACTGTTACGGATGATCTTGAGGTTTTGGCGGAATATATCTCATGTTCGATTGCACAAATTAGTAAATGTTAATCGTAAATCGTATCTTGAGTGGGACAGTAGAAACTGTAGAAAACATTTGAATGCTTATGAATGAACGATCTAGTCAGAGTATTCGTTAATCATCTCATGTTCCATTGCACAAATTAGAAAATGTTAATCGTAAATCGTATTTTGAGTGGGACAGTAGAAACTGTAGAAAACATTTGAATGCTTATGAATGAACGATCTAGTCAGAATAAATAACTTTCACTTCCATTTTTGTTCCGTTTGTTATTGATGCTATTTGTACATTATTAATTTTGGCCTGGATGGCGTCCTATAAAAGTTTGTCATTTTAGTGATGACTACACAAAATGTGTGAACTATTGCATATACTTCACTGAACATTCACTTTTGAAAAGACAAAGTTTATTGCAAAGAAGCGGTGAAGACGATCGCTCGCGAAAAAAATCGCGGCAAGCGCACCGAGATTTTTTTTATTTCTTAAAAAAATTATAATAATGCAAAGATTGGTATAGGCAACCGTTCTAGAGAAGCAGAGTCGCATTGCCCTGTGGGGCTGGAAGTCATTATTTCTTGCCTCGCTCTTTCCATCCTTTCCTTTTGCATTATTTCATCCCTATTATTCATGTGCATGTGGCAACGTATTTAATGTGTGCATCTCCACACAAGGGACAGCACATATGGTTTGACAAATCCATTCGAGAAACGTATAGCCGTCTGAATACTTCCGAGCGTATCCGTACAGACGAATTTTGAACAGAATTGAACTGTTCAAGGAGAAATTCGAAATTGCTGACGTGCAGACGCTCATATTGTCACACCATTTTTCAGTGTCTGTGTTTTGTGGTGTGCTATGCAGTGATCTTCAGACGTGCATGCCTATCTGAAGAAACAGACGCTGCTACGATCTACAGGTGTATGAAATAGGAGAAATATATTCGCAATTACGAATACCATTTAACTTATTTATTATTGTCTAGAAAAGCACAACTATGTTGCAATGTCTGTGTTTTACGGTGTACTACGCATGGAAATCACAAAAACTGTGGGAGAGCAGGTGGTGGACACCCGGTGATATACGGAAGTTTGGAAGGTCTGGTGGCCTTGCTCGGACAGCCGATGCCGGCGTCGTTTGCTTTTTTCTTTTTTTATATAAATAAAGAAAAGAGAGGAAAGAAGAAGAAAAACCACTGGTATGATACAAATTCTCAGTGATTTTTAGCTTTTATTTTTTTTCTTCTTACTTACAGCCTGTCTAATGTTTAGCTGATAGTTGTAGAGGGGCGTTAAATACATATATTTTCTTAGTGGTTTTCATACACAGTGGCAGTGACTGTTACACAAGCTATCTTATAAAAGCCTTCCAATAAAATAAAAGATAAAAATATATATGTATCGGGACAGAGCGGTTTGGGTGCGGGAAGGAGGACGCATCGCGTCTAGGCCTTGTGAGAAAGCCGTTCAAAAGCTGAGGGCAGAAAGGAGAGTTTCATGCTGGGAGTTGCTAGAAGAGGCAAAAAATAGGCAAGCCACGTAACCCTTAAAGTAAAACAAACTAAAATGCTACCAAAGTCAGGTATTTTACAAAATAAACTGCGGGACAGAACTGATGGATCACTTTTTCGAAGCCCCGGGTTTGCCCCTCATTGCGACCGGTAAGTTTTAAATTTGGCTTCAAGGTGCGTACAGCCTTTCTCTGTAATGTTGCAAAAGCGTGGCAGTGCCCTGCGACCTCACCCTCGGGCTAGGCGAAAGTTTAAACAGCAAGGTGTCGACACAAGCGAAAGCGAGGCCACTGCTCGGAAGTACATGTGAGTTTTAAAGTGGGATAACGACGTCACATTGGCACCAGGTTTCACCACAACTCCGCCCAACGCCACCGCGGACGTGTCACACGACGTGAAGGTCGCCACAGCCCCTCTATCTCAAATTTCACCTTTCATTTTGACGTCTCTGCGATGGAGGTCAGAGTAGCAACACCCAGCGTTGAATTCACGCGGTGTTCTTTATGAGTGCCCCAGAAAAACATTTCAGAAACACCACCACTCAGAATTGACACGTAAAGGACTCAAGACGTCAATGGAACCACCCCTTTCGTTGGGGCGTTGATTCCCATAAATTTCGGGATCGAAAACGACAGTTCGCATTGCGTCGAGCAACAACAAGACGTTCTTGATAACCTTTGACACTGCTGCCATCCTCGGACGATTCAACGCATCTCTAAGAACATTGTTGGCCTGCATCTCAGTTTAACGTGACTGAACCCCTTCGGAGTGCACCGCGACCACAATTTATCCTGTCGTGCACAGACTGGAACCACTAGAGACCGCTGAGAGCCATAGGACGTAATTTGAATGTGTTCCAAAGCACGGAAGGTTACTTATGCTTTTTCAGCTCTTCTGTGGCGTGATCACGCAGGAGTGCAACATTAACATGTGCGTGGATGAAACGGCAAATGGGCCTTCTAAGACTCCCCAATGCGGCAACATCCTCCGGTGGCATCCACACTCCCTTGTTGAACACTTTAGAACCGTATATTCACAAATCTCTACACAAAATCAGCCTGGCGGCTGCTGTAACGCCTGACAGGAGGCAAACCCCACCCAAGGGCTAATGAAGGCACTGCCTTGGCACTTTCGAAAAAGTGATATTTTAATTCTGTTGCGTAGTGTATTTAATTCTGCTTCACATTTCTGAAAGGATAAGCACAAATTTTGTCCGTCTTCATTGTTGACTTGAGAGAGCGCCTGACTACCACGTACTGGACCTGGGTTAAATTGTCGATACAGCCAAGGACTTTTCTTGGCAGGAGGACTAGAACGGGATCCACTGCTCCTCGTAATGTTAATCAAGGAGCTAGTTGAATAAGAAACTGCGGCTCCAAATTCTGGATAGTCGACAACGGACAGAAGAGCGGGGTGTTGATACCAAAGCCATCCACACACATACAAATGAAGCCATATGGCAGAGGGTGAATTTTATAGCCATGTCTTATAAAAATAGCTAACATTTTCGAGCATTTCATTATAAGTCTTGTCAGTGCAGCTACTACATAAACAGCATTTCACTTAAAATCTAGGACAGTCAGGTGGTAAACAACTAACTAGCAAAACTGAACTCATTTGTACATCGGCCGAAGAAGAAGAAATATCATATGGTGTCTAAAGAAAATCATGCTGCGTTCCGTCTAAAACTAACAACTACATCGAGAATGACTGTAATACCTATGTTACGACAAACCAGACACACTACTCAGAAAATTGAGAAAGGTTGAAAAGTAATATTTGTACAAGATGAAACTCTAGGTGGTTGAAAAGCTAAACAGTTTCAGGCATAAAATTTTATAACAAAATTACCTGCTAAATGAAAACATAGACAGCGAAAACATTGCTGGTTAGAATTAAACCATCGAAATTTTGGTAAAACATTTATTAAAACAACCTTCACTATTTCAGCACATTTATAATGCACATCATTATCATTTTTGCTAAAAAAATTCTTACTTTTCATCAGCAATCCCATAACGTAGCACATCCGTAGTACAAAACTACTTCGGAGGCATCTGACCATCCTCTACCAACAGCATTTTCAAATGCAGATTAACACGCCGACATCGTGAAGATAACGGGATAAGATCAGTAAAAATAAGAGAAAACAACTGCTTCAAATGAATGTCTTTGAAAGTAAGCAGTCAATGTGGCAGTCGCTTTCGTGGGTCACTTTTTTCTGACGATACGTATGTGCTGAAAATGAAATAATTTAGAAGAAATTCATCATAGACAAATAACAATGAAGCATATTTTAATGAAGTGTGCATTTACATTCAGTTCAAAAGGACTTTTTAATTTCTTTTATTGTATTTTTCCAACCTCGGGTGACACAAAATGTATCACAACTGATTTCGTCCACTTAGGAAGTCGTTATTAGATGATTTGTTTAAAAACGAAGACAAAAATGAAAATAGTGCAATACTAAGAAACTATGCTAAAAAGTGAAACTAACTTATACATACAGCTATACAACGTAAATACGCTACGCAATAACTCTTCAAAATATAACTGAACAGGGGCACTCGCCTTGTAAACATATTGTCACGTAGAAGAAGGTGTAAGTAGCCTAGATGAATGACGAACACTAACTTCACTTAACGAAGGTTTATTCCCCAGTTGCATATATTTGAGTGCTGAGCGAACTGCCTCCGGCCAGAACACATACAGTATATGTACAGCTGCAGAAAATTACAGTACAATGATTCTTGACATTTGTGGATACTTCTAGAATGTAGTCGAACCGAATATAGAAATTAAAAATGTACGGTGGATCTTGGTTTTGAACTCACGACCCTCTATGCAGTGGGTTAGTACCGTAACCACTACACCACGGTGCTACTCAGCTTCAGTTCTGTGACAATGTATCTGTGTTATTCTTTGGCTACACGGCTTAACCGAAACTCGACCGACAAATTTCGGAGATTTTTCAGGGATGTGTTGTGACTATTTTATTGTAAGGCACTCGTGGTCTCGTGGCTCGTTACTGAATAGTGGCGTTTCGTTTGTGTTATTACCGCCACTTATATTTGTAACTGTATCGCACTAGAAATATCTACACAAAGTGAAAATGTCGACGGTGAGCGGTATGTGTCTTGTCTGACAGTAAACACGTTTAATTCGCTCACACTACTTGCTGTTGGCAACAGCTCCGCGCTCGATTTTCCACTCACTCGGGACGAGTGCCAAATTACCAGGTACCGTTTTTAAATTTAAAATTACCAGTAGATTAGCAGTCTTTAAAATTATAGAAAATTTTCTACGGTAGTACCAGGGACTGTTGAATTATTGCCCATGAAAAAAACCTTTGTAGTATTTTATATTCTCTAACAGCAAAACGAAGACTTAAAACGTGTAGTCTTTACCTACGGAAAAGATAGGCCCTAATTTCTGGTTTTCAGGTTTCCAAATTAATCGATGCATTTAGAAATATCAGCTGACCATAGTTGGTCGCAGTAAATGTACTCGTCGTCCTCTCAATATTCGGATAATGAGTCTTTCAACATGATTCCTTGAACACTAGAATCGGAGTCGTCCCCATCATAATCGTACTGCTTAGTGACTCTCTGGTTCTTTCTTACGAAGAGCTCCCTTTTGGTAGCCCCAGAGGCTGAAGGTCTACCAGCAAATCAAGCTCCTGGAGTAGGTTCTATTGAAGTTGGTGTCTTCCCTGTAGCCCTGGTACTTACTTTCTTCTTCCTTTTGCTCAGGTATTGCTCCAAAGCGTTCTTAAAAGGAAGTAACGTCAACACTACTATCTTACTTGCTCTTGCTATGGAGTTTGAAGGTGGAAGTAAAGGAAATGGGCTCATATCGAAAGTAGACTCCGCTGTTCCTTGCATTCCATGGACTGCAGTCGACAATGGCATTTCTGTGGTTTCTGAGGCCTTATCCGTAATTTGCTGCAGGTTTCTCTGGAGGAAAATCCATAGATGGAGAAACCAGGCGGTCACAAGAATAGATCCCATATTTTTGAAACCATTTGCAGCCACTTTCATTCTTGCGGCTCTGCTGTATGCCCAACCCATCAATGGCCCGGCATCTTTGTCTCTCGAACACTGGAAATGCGGTATCTGGAAGATAATTGAGATTGTCCGTTTGTATAAACTGGCGCCAAGGACGTTGATGGTCAACTTGCCGTAACCACTGGGGATCACACTTCAGTAATTCATGGTATGCCGGTTAAGGCTACCATGGTTTGTGAATGTAGGCTTATCGGGAATTAGTACTTCGGTGAACAACTTTGGGGTCGTTTGCATTTGTGGACATGCCCGATTCACAGAACACTATCCGGTTATGGAAATCGGCGCCATGAAGTTCTTGGTGCAGTGACACGTGGTATGGATGCTACTTACGGCGATGCAGTATTGTGACAATACAATACTACGTACGGACATACCTGAATCGCAGTGTAATTGCCGGACGCTTATCTGTGGTTTGTGGTTCACTGCTGCTAGTAGTACAGCTATTTCATTACTTTCTCCTGTAACACATCTCTTGCCGCTCTGTACGTTGCCACCAGACATAAAGGCGTTCACATCGTTGTAAAAGAACGAACGAGATAGAGCGTTCCCTGGAAAACGCTCGGCATACAAGACAACACAGCCCCAACATTTCTCCTAGAGTATCCGTAAATCGGGATCACTTCACTGTTTTCTTCTGAGGTAGCAACACTCATCGTCTGCTTGCACTTGTATTCTCCAAATGATAGGTGTATGTGCAGACAATAAATACTGCGCCTGTTTTGTAATGCTTAAGAGTAGCTATTTGTTCTAAGTCTGCACGATACGTGAGCTCCAGTCGCCGTGCACTGCCTGTTATGATACGTCGTAGTTCGCTACACGGCCACGGTGGCGCGTCCCCTGTTCGATACATTTAACCCGGCCCTTGTGGCCGAGTGGTTCTAGGCGCTTCAGTCTGGAACCGCACGACCGCTACGGTCGCAGGTTCGAATCCAGCCTCGGGTATGGATGTGTGTGCTGTCCTTAGGTTAGTTAGGTTTAATTAGTTCTAAGTTCTAGGGGGCTGATGACCTCAGATGTTATGTCCCATAGCGCTCAGAGCCATTTGAACCATGTGATACATTTAAATGTTCTAATGTGTGAACGCTTAAGGTTCATCGGTCCCTAGATTTACACACTATTTAAACTGACTTAAACTAAGTTAGGCTAAGAACAACACACACACCCCTGCCAAAGGGAGGACTCGAACCTCCGGCGGAAGGGGCAGTGCAATCCGTGACATGGCGGCTCGAACCGCGCGGCCACTCCGCGCGGCCCTATTTGATATTTCGGAGGAATACAACGTTGCGAAACGTATTTCCTATTAGCAGTTATGAAAGAGTGGCCTGTCCTACCCTCGCAGCTTGGAGGTGGGGTCCCACGAACCATTGGATATTCAAGGACCATTGAGTAGCATTTCGTAAATTGCGATCGTCTACCCATTTCTATTCCTTCGATTACAGCACCATCTTTGGCGAAACGAAGAAAATGCTTCAAACAAAACGTATGTAGATTTAGACGTAGAACCATAATCTGAAATAAACACGGGCGTTCTCATTAAAGATATCAAAGTTTCCGCTCGCCACCCTCGCACGGGGTGGTTTGGGAGGTCGAGTGATATCGTCGGATGTCCGCCACCGAGAGAAAGAAATTGGAATTATAGTTTTTTTCAATCCGATGTGTAATTTTCGAGATGTTTCAATATCTTTAGTTAAAATGCACACCCTGTACATACACTCCTGGAAATGGAAAAAAGAACACATTGACACCGGTGTGTCAGACCCACCATACTTGCTCCGGACACTGCGAGAGGGCTGTACAAGCAATGATCACACGCACGGCACAGCGGACACACCAGGAACCGCGGTGTTGGCCGTCGAATGGCGCTAGCTGCGCAGCATTTGTGCACCGCCGCCGTCAGTGTCAGCCAGTTTGCCGTGGCATACGGAGCTCCATCGCAGTCTTTAACACTGGTAGCATGCCGCGACAGCGTGGACGTGAACCGTATGTGCAGTTGACGGACTTTGAGCGAGGGCATATAGTGGGCATGCGGGAGGCCGGGTGGACGTACCGCCGAATTGCTCAACACTTGGGGCGTGAGGTCTCCACAGTACATCGATGTTGTCGCCAGTGGTCGGCGGAAGGTGCACGTGCCCGTCGACCTGGGACCGGACCGCAGCGACGCACGGATGCACGCCAGACCGTAGGATCCTACGCAGTGCCGTAGGGGACCGCACCGCCACTTCCCAGCAAATTAGGGACACTGTTGCTCCTGGGGTATCGGCGAGGACCATTCGCAATCGTCTCCATGAAGCTGGGCTACGGTCCCGCACACCGTTAGGCCGTCTTCCGCTCACGCCCCAACATCGTGCAGCCCGCCTCCAGTGGTGTCGCGACAGGCGTGAATGGAGGGACGAATGGAGACGTGTCGTCTTCAGCGATGAGAGTCGCTTCTGCCTTGGTGCCAATGATGGTCGTATGCGTGTTTGGCGCCGTGCAGGTGAGCGCCACAATCAGGACTGCATACGACCGAGGCACACAGGGCCAACACCCGGCATCATGGTGTGGGGAGCGATCTCCTACACTGGCTGTACACCACTGGTGATCGTCGAGGGGACACTGAATAGTGCACGGTACATCCAAACCGTCATCGAACCCATCGTTCTACCATTCCTAGACCGGCAAGGGAACTTGCTGTTCTAACAGGACAATGCACGTCCACATGTATCCCGTGCCACCCAACGTGCTCTAGAAGGTGTAAGTCAACTACCCTGGCCAGCAAGATCTCCGGATCTGTCCCCCATTGAGCATGTTTGGGACTGGATGAAGCGTCGTCTCACGCGGTCTGCACGTCCAGCACGAACGCTGGTCCAACTGAGGCGCCAGGTGGAAATGGCATGGCAAGCCGTTCCACAGGACTACATCCAGCATCTCTACGATCGTCTCCATGGGAGAATAGCAGCCTGCATTGCTGCAAAAGGTGGATATACACTGTACTAGTGCCGACATTGTGCATGCTCTGTTGCCTGTGTCTATGTGCCTGTGGTTCTGTCAGTGTGATCATGTGATGTATCTGACCCCAGGAATGTGTCAATAAAGTTTCCCCTTCCTGGGACAATGAATTCACGGTGTTCTTATTTCAATTTCCAGGAGTGTACATACATACTCCGCAAGCGACCCCCGGCACTCAATAGTGGGTCGCACTCCTTTCAGCTCTCTGTTTCTGATTCGTAACTCTGACTGTCGCATGTCTTACGATAACTTTCAGCTTAGCGCCATGCACTGAACTCAGCTTGTGCATGAAGGGGCAGGGTGGAGGGTCGGAGGGATAGGAATGAAGAAGGTATGTTGCAATGCTTGCAAATAACGATGTAAGAACAAAAATGTGGAACTTCCCTTAAACTTACACTAGTGTATATATTTCAGCTCAGCGACATAGTTCCACTGTTTAGAAAATTAATTACAGTGTGTTTGTTTTTCTCAGAATTTCCATTCATTGGACCTGATACCAAGAAAAACATTCTGCAGTTGAGAAATACATTGTTTAAATAATTTTGTCACTTACTGTTTAGGCTATAATAAATCAAATCTGAGAAGGTATGCAGTTAAGTAACTCTCCTCTAAATTCTGCAACATAGATTTTTTCAAAGAAATAATATCTGTTCATTTAAATTACCATTCACATGAAAATCCGAGTGTTTGCAGTAAAACAAAAGTTCGTACAGAATGCGTAACAGCAAATAAAATAGTTGTTCATTCTTTAAAATTCAATAGTACTAGCATTGCTGATGCAGACCATATTTTTGATTGAGCAAAAAGGCATTTCGGATGTCTGTATGAAATTTTAATTATTTCGTACTACCAGTAACTCTGATTTCGGTGAAGTCTGATATGGAAATAGTTTGAATCCCGAAAAAGAACATAGACGACTTTAAAGGTGGTGCAGTAAAAGGTATTTATTTGCTTGAAGAATATTACGCGACTTAGGGGAAAATAATTACTCTTTGAAAAAGCCATTTACTTCTCGATTTTTGAACATGGTATTTGGGAAAATGCTTTTATTGGTTGAAATGTTCTGCGTGATACGATTCAACGCACTGAATGCAACGCTCACCTAATGCACAACGTGTTTAATCCATACTTCCACACCAATACTAGGAAATGCAAAAGTAACTCTGTCCGTTACGTTTTCACCATTAAAATACTGAAACGATTTCGATGAAATTTGATATGGAGATAGCTTAATCCTAGAGGTAGAACGTAGGGTACATTAGGAAAAAAAATATCGACCCCTAAGAAGGTATAGTGGGGAATGGAACATTTATTTTACATGAGTGCACATAAACCATTTTAAAAAATTATTAAATTTTTTGTATAGTGTACATGTTGCATAATGTATATCTACTTCAATATCACGATGCATAGACGCACCACTCACAGCGACACTGTCCGTGCTGCCGTGTTTTGCGTTGGGAGGGGGGAGGGAGGCGCGGAACACGTGCTGTGCGTATGTGAATAGGCGGATATGTGAGGGCACCTGACGTTACTGCACATACAGCAGCTTACATATTCAGCTGAATTTTCTCGTTATGAGAGTATCGCAGGGCGATCTGTTTTAATTCTTAAAAACCATTTAACAGCCAAGCTCTCACAAAATAGTTTTTATTCAAGACAACCGGTTTCAACAGTGATACCTGTCATTTTCAGGTCTTAAGTATTTTTTATAGTGAAGCATGTTCATTTTACGCTGAACCTCATACACAAGATGTAACGTGGATCGCTCACAGATGCTTGTTACATGATGCAAATATGTTGCACAATAGCACATGTGTTTACATGTATTGGACACATACTGAACAGTGCGAATACTCTTTAAATGACGTATAAGGCACAACTGACGAAATATATGCAATATGTATACGGACATAGCCTTCTGGACAAGATGCTGTGTGGTTTTAAATATTTTAGCGATTGCAGACGCTTATAATGTGCTGAGTTTTATCCACTTGACATCTTCTGCATGAGTTTCACTGTAAAACTAACATACTTTACTAAAAAAAAACTTTAAGATCTGAAGACGACAGTTAAAACTGTTGAAAACTGTTTACTTGAATCAAAAATATTTTGTGCGATGTTGTCTTTTACATATTCAACTTCACTCATGATAACAAAACCACCGACGTGTGAGCACAGCTGCAGGTAACATCTAGTTATAAATAAAGATATGTTATTTTTATTTAAAATTATTATTCTTGTAAATTAACATTTCCATTTGATACTAAGTATGGAATATAAATAAAAGTAAGCAATTAGCTGTTCAGGAGATTCTAGCTATGGACCTTACAACTACAAACCTACTAGACAACGGACTTAGCTGTTGCTGAATACCTTTGCAAGCTACAAAAGGCTTGTGCTTAACAGAGGTCGAAAACCTTCTAATTTTCGAAATTAATATATTTTTTTGAAAATTGCTTCATACTGCTTTAGGAAACTGACGTCCGAATACTGAGCCTGAAATCCTACACACGTGGAAAAAATGGAAGGGGTCAATCCTTAAGATACCCTTATAAGTTGAAAGGTGTGTGAATAAAGAAGCATAGACTACTCTATAGGTAGTGACAAATAAGCCCTAACACTCTGAAGACATGCAGAATGTAAATTTCCGTTGAGCAGAAGAACGAATTTAGTAATGCGATGTGACTCGAGAATAGTCAAACAGCACATCGCAACGTAAAAGAATGGATGCCTGCATATCTGCGATGTGTAAAAAACACGTAGATGTGTTTATTACTGAATGGAATGGATTAACTTTCCACTTTCCACTTATAGCGTCCAGCTGTGCTGTAGGATAGTCTCCTCAACTGTATACTCGTAAATTCATAATTCTGAAACTATTTATTGGATTGGTGCCTAACAAGGGAACCTCCCCATCGCACCCCCCTCAGATTTAGCTATAAGTTGGCACAGTGGATAGACCTTGAAAAACTGAACACAGATCAACCGAGAAAACAGGAAGAAGTTGTGTGGAACTATGAAAAAATAAGTAAAATATACAAACTGAGTAGTCCATGCGCAAGATAGGCAACATCAAGGACGTACTGACCACAGGAGCGCCGTGGTCCCGTGGTTAGCGTGAGCAGCTGCGGAACTAGAGGTTCTTGGTTCAAGTCTTCCTTCCAGAAAAAGCTTTAATTTTTTATTTTCAGACAATTATCAAAGTTCAGGCACTCACACATAATCAACTTCGCTCTCCAAAATTCCAGGACATGTTCAGATTTGCTTGAACATTTGCAGGATTTGACGGTCTACACACGAAAATTTGAAAACGTAAAAAACATATGTTTTGACAGAGCACAGGGAAAAGTGTGCGTGTGTGAGACTTTTGGGTTCATTTGTTGCAGTTTATGTGACAAACTCTCATGTTTTCATCACTTTTTTGGGAGTAATTATCATATCCACAAGGAAACCTAAATTGGGCAACGTAGAAGAATCTTTTTACCCATTCGCCAAGTGTACAAGTTAGGTGGGTCGACAACATATTCCTGTCATGTGACGCTCATGCCGTCACCAGCGTCGTACAGAATATATCAGACGTGTTTTCCTGTGGAGGAATCGGTTGACCTATGACCTTGCGATCAAATGTTTTCGGTTCCCATTGGAGAGGCACGTCTTTTCGTCTACTAATCGCACGGTTTTGCGGTGCGGCCGCAAAACACAGACACTAAACTTATTATAGTGAACAGAGACGTCAATGAACGAATGGATAGATCATAACTTTGCTAAAATAAAGAAAAATTTTTCGCTTGAGGGGAGACTTGAACCATGGACCTCTCGTTTCGCAGCTGCCCACGCTAACCACGGGACCACGGCGCTCCAGTGTTTCGACAGTCCTTGATGTTGCCTATCTTCGCGTGGACTACTGAGTTTGTATATTTTGTTTATTTTTTTATAGTTCCACACAACTTCTTCCTGTTTTCTCGATTTATCTGTGTTCGGTTTTTCAAGGCCTATCCACTGTGCGAACTTATAACTAAATCTGAGGGGGGTGCGATGGGGAGGTTCCCTTGTAAGTTCGTACCGTTTTTCCGTACGTTTAATAAGGATTTAATAAGAACAACATATACACATAACAGAGGCCTTAGTCATCAATAATATATTCTCCTTCACCATTTATAACAGTCTTCCAACCCCGAGGTAATTTTTCGATTCCACGACTCTAGGAATCACGTGGTTTTGAGTCGAAGCACTCGTCGAACCATGTTCGGAGTGCATTTTCATCCGGAAAGGAGGTTCCTTGAAGGCTGTTTGATAGACAGCGGAAAAAATGAAAAATCTAAGCTTGCAAGATCAGGTGAATAATGTGAGTTCTGAGTGACTTGCCAACCCAACTCCAATTATTGTTATTTCTCAGTATAGCAGAATGCGGGCGAGCGTTACCGTGGTGTAGCATCACTTCACACAGTCTTTCTGGTCTTCTTCTCGGCTTGCGTCTGCAAGGCGTCTTTCTTGTAGACCGCAAATGTCGGCAGTGATGGTTTTATCTCGCGGAAGCAATTCGTAGTACACCACATGGACGCTGTTCCACCACACGAGTGACATTATCTTTTGTGGATGCGTGCAGGTCTTTGTGTGTATAGTTGCTGCTTTGTTTGAGCTCAGCCCTTCCTTTCTTTTCCTTACGTTAGCACCAAGTCACCGTTTCTCGTCACCGGCAACGATACAGGCTAGGAATGATCGGCGCTGTTCACGAGCCAACTAATGACGAGCAAGTAGAGATGCACATATGGTCACCCGTCGCTTCTTGTGATTTTTGGCTTAGAACATGTGGAACCCCTAAATCCGATTTTTTAACCTTCCCCATTGCATGCATATGTTGCACGTTGATGGAATAATCACGGTTCATCACATTTGCCAGTTCTCGAGTACAGTGATCCGTGCGGGATTAGCCGAGCGGTTTACGGCGCTGCAGTCATGGCCTGTGCGGCTGATCCCGGTGGAGGTTCGAGTCCCCCCTCGGGCATGTGTGTGTGTGTTTGTCCTTAGGATAATTTAGCTTAAGTAGTGTGTAAGCTTAGGCACTTATGACCTTAGTAGTTAAGTCCCATACGATTTCACACACATTTGAACATTTATTGAGGACAATGACGCCAACTGGCACTCCATTCTCTATCGTCCACAGCTCCCCTCACTATCTCCAAATGACAAAATAACAATATGCAAACTCAAATAGCAACAGTCAACTAAAAATAATAAATGGCAGTCGATAAGTAGACCATAGCAACCGAAATATATATATATATATATATATATATATATATATATATATATATATATATATATATATATATAAAATATGGCTCTGAGCACTATGGGACTCAACATCTTAGGTCATAAGTCCCCTAGAACTTAGAACTACTTAAACCTAACTAACCTAAGGACATCACACACACCCATGCCCGAGGCAGGATTCGAACCTGCGACCGTAGCAGTCCCGCGGTTCCGAACCGCACGGCCACCGCGGCCGGCACCGAAATATCAACAAGCAAAACAAGACTTATGCGTCAACCTAATGTGATGGGGAAACAGCTCGTAGATGAGTAGATTCGTGAATGCAATAGATTAGTTTAAACAAGTGTTAGCTTTCCGCTTATAGTGTCCAGATGTGTTACAGGGCAATTTCCCCGACTCTGTACTCATAAATTTAAAATTCGGGAAATATATAGCTATCAGTGTCAGCACTTGCAACCCAGATTAGTTTCGCACACAACATGGCATTAGATGAGAGAGGCGACACAACACAGTGCCTCATTAAAGCAGCCAGCAGACACCATACGACAACCTACCTTTTTCTAGCAGCTGGAACCTAATTGGCACACAGAGAGTTTTTACTTATTACACTTATGTGCGGAAAAAAGAGAACATCTTCAAAGACTATATATAGGACGTTCATATTCACAGAACATGTTCATTACTACGTTCTGCACAAATGATTAGCATTTGGACCACGTCAGCCGTCAGGTTCAACGTTAACATCGAAACGCCACCTACCGGTAAATTGTGCCTGCGGCTCGTGTTGGACGAAGTCTTTCGGCAGTGCAACGGGTGTGTGCCAGGTGGATCATGGAAGGCCGTAGAACACAACGAAATGGGTCAGGTCGCACCACCCAGACCGGAAAAGATCGACACCTCATTCGAATGGCATTGCAGGACAGCTTCGCGTCCTCTTCGGTTCCGGCGCAGCAGTGTAACACATCGTACACTATCAGGAGCGACAGTCCGTCGCAATTTATTACGGCGTGAGTAACGTGCGCGTTGTCCACTTTGACGAATGTGCACATCATGTTAGACGGCAATAGTATATGGAGCTGCGTAACTGGTGGCAGGAATAGCGTTAGATAGTTCTTTTCGACGAATCCAGGTTCTGTTTGTTTGAAAAAGATGGCCGAATTTCGGTTCACGGCAGCAGGGGTAGCAGCATCACAGTGAACGCATTCGTACAAGATATACAGCAAACACAAGGCCTCATGGGGCGGGGTGCTATTGAGTACAGCCACAAATCACAGTTGGTGCGTGTCCAGGGCACTACGACTAATGTGACCCACGTGAATGACATCCCGCGACCCGTAGCCACACTCTTTCTGCACAACACCCCAGACGCCATTTTTCAGCAAGACCGTGAGCGAGCACATGTTGCTGAACGAACAAAAGCCTTCATGGCGTCACAGGATGTCAACCTTTTGTCCTTGCCCGGCAGATCACCAGACTTGTCGCCAGTCGATTATGTGTGGGCTATGGTGAAATGAGGGGTACAATGATGTGACCCAATGCCAACCACCACAGATGAACCAGGTGAATGCAGCCGGTCGCCATTCGCGCCTTATACGCGTCAATGTCATCACTCATGGAACAAGTTATACACCGATGGCGGACCCATGCTGAACCGAGGTGATTGAGATGCTCATCATTTCTGAAGAAAATACTACTGTATACGTCCTGTGAATATGAACGTACTATCTCTAGCCGTTCTGTTTTTTTTTTCTCAACTTGGGTGTATTATTTATAATTGTCAGTGCCAACTCGTTAACTGAATGGCGATTCATCACAATGACTACGACTAGCGTGTTTGACGTTCGTGGCACGACAAGATGGTGGCTCAAATGCTTGGCACATTTATGTATATTAAGAACAAAGAATAAAATGAGTCTGGCAGATGAGACCATAACACATGCGTTTGGCAAGATATGCTTAATGTCTGCATCACGGCGAAAGGCAAAGTTCCGAGGTTCGAGTCCCGGTCCGGCACACAGTTTTGATCTGCCACGAACTTTCAGATCCGCGCACTATCCGCTGGAGAATGAAAATCATTGTGGAGAGAATGCCCCAGGCTATGTCCCCGCAATATCCCAACTTCCAGCGTTGCTAGATCCGCGAGGTATGCAGGAGAACTTCTGAGATGTTTGGAAGGAAGGAGATGAAGTACTGGAGCAAATAAAGCTGAAATTTGGAACGTAGATGATGAGGGACTGGCGGAAGTAAATCCGAGTCGGTAGAGCATTTATCCACGAAACGTAAATATCCTAGGTTCGAGTCCAAGTGCGGTAAATAGTTTTAGTCTTTCATGAAGTTTCAAACCAGCACACAATCCGCAACGTTAAAATTCATTCTGGAAGATCGAAGGAACTCTCAGGAGAAGTGCTACTCCACAACCGACTAATTCAGTTTATAAGATAGCGTTACGGCGGTACTCTGGTACTCTTGTATAAAAGCCTTTCGAAATAAAGGGCTTTTGGATGAGTTTATAGAGCCACATAATTGAGACGAACTGTAAACAGTTCTATCTGCTTTTTTGACCATTTCGTCTACGTTAATAATACAGTAAGTGACCAAAGAGAGACGCTCGCACACAAACGAAGTCAGTTTCCCGCTTCCACTCCCAGCATCATTTTATGTACGAATTGACCTCACTTGTACACTTCATAGTGGCTTGCGGAGTATGCTTATACATATGGATCCCGTTTTTGAAAACGATATCTTACGCTGAATGTCCATTTCCATGACACAAGTAAAGTAAAAGATTGTTGAGGAAATGATAATGACAGTACTTCTAAGTGGTTACCAACCATAAAGTTAGCAGAGATCTGACATGGATAAATTGAAGACAATTATAATAAACTTGTCAGGAGATTATTTCGTTGCTTTCTTAAATTGATTTCCTTGTACTGCCTTTAATTTAATCACTAAACTGGTGCGTCAATTCATTATAAGTGATACTATCAACATTTAAAACATGTACCGTAAGTTTATCTCATAAAAGCTTTTATTCATCACTCGCTCTCGATAAAAAGAGGTTATTTTCTTCCTCTACGTCCAGATAAGTACCGACAATACAACGCTAGCCGTAGACTTGCTCGTGCGGCATAACACGACTTTCTTCTCGGCTGAACTCACAACTCGAACTCATAGTTTCAGCTCGACTGAACAGTTGAATTATTAAAGGAGCATACATAATCAGTCAGTTATCGTAGGGATTTAATGTTCTTTCTTTATACTATTACCACACGCTACAATTAGCAAAACAGTGCCGACGTGTGTTCTGCGTTGTAGAACACGTGAAGCGAGGAAATGACCCTAATCAACGACGGTTTGTTAAATGGAAAATTACAAACGCTACATTTCAATACGAAGAAATGGCATAGTTGCTACCGTTTTCAAGAATACAGGAACGGGGTTGTGATGATGTACTCGTAATATCGGCATTTGCTCCTTAAATACAGGGTCGTGGCGAAACATGGAGACGCCCTACCATACCACAAGGAATGATGGTAGAAAGATTTGTTGACAGTTTTACATACTTTTTCGGTAATTAAACACGTTACAAATCAAATAAAACTATCTGGGGGAGGGCCGGCCGGAGTGGTCGAGCGGTTCTAGGCACTACAGGCTGGACCGCGCGACCGCTACGATCCTGCCTCAGGCATGGATGTGTGTGATGTCCTTATGTTAGTTAGGTTTAAGCAGTTCTAAGTTCTAGGGGACTGATGACCTCAGAAATTAAGTCCCATTGTGCTCAAAGCCATTTGAACGATTACATGGGGGTGGGTTGAAATTCTTCGCGGAGCATCTTTGCAAACTTTCCATATAATTTGTAAATAATAAATGAAGAGATCAATGAATGTAGGGAAATTGATTTGCTCAAAGAAGATCTAACAGCAAGTTGTATCAGATAGGTAAAGTTATTAATAGTGGTTTCCTGAAAGAGGTTAAATGAATTGTTGTTTATTGTTTCAAATATTTTAACGGTTCGGAGATTAGCTTCTCAGACGGCCGGAGTGGCCGTGCGGTTCTAGGCGCTACAGTCTGGAACCGATCGACCGCTACGGTCACAGATTCGAATCCTGCCTCGGGCATGGATGTGTGTTAGTTAGGTTTAATTAGTTCTAAGTTCTAGGCGACTGATGACCTCAGAAGTTAAGTCGCATAGTGCTCAGAGCCATTTGAACAATTTTTAGCTCCTCAGCCTTTATCAGAAATTTCAACGCCTGAACAGAGAAACTAGAAAATGTTCTTTTGTCATTGCCCAACTATTCCTACGGAACATTTAATGAAGATTCTTAAAAATCCACAGTTTGTCCCACAGTAATAAAAATGTTTTGATTCGATGTTACGTACTCCTTCCCCTTTTTCTGAACAGACTGTTTTTTCAAGACGTTCGTTGAACACTTCAAAAGTGTCAGCTTCTCGAAGTGTAACTAATTTCGACGTTCCTTTGCTGCTTGTCGTGATTTAGTTATTTAAGCATCTTGTTCTCTAGGAAAGCACTTTTCAGATTCAGCTTTTTTTCTGCCTTTTCTTATTTATAACGTGTATCAAAAAGAGCCAATTATATCCAATTTTAGTATTTCAGTCGTCTGGTGAGCAGTGTAAGCTTCAGTGTCTTCACATTTTAGGTGAAGACACAACAAGAAAGATTGTGAAAAACCAGTGTGTAAACGTCGCGATATATTGAAGCCTAAAGTGTAATGACCTCATAAAACTATTTGTAGCAAAAGTATCTGATGGACTGAGATTTGTTGGAGGAAGCGTAATTCATCCGCAAAGGGGGTGCCTTACGTAACTCTCGTTTGAGAGATACTTGGATAATGCTCATCATATCGGGATCCTTACCAGGTAGAATTAGTAGAAGAGATACTGAATATCCACACATTTCGTCAGGAGTTAGTTTAGTAGACGCAAGAGTTTTGCGGACAGGCTCGTCAAACTCCAGTGGCAGAAGTTATAAAACAGCCGTTGTACATCACGGAGAAGTGTTAAAATTCGTAGAGCGCACATGCCAAGAAAGGAAGTAGCATACTATTTCCTCCTGCTTGTATCTTTGAAATGATTACGACTAGAAAATCGGAGAAGTTAGAGCTCATACGGAGGATTATCGACAGTCGTCTGTAGTGAAACGGGGTCACTTTTTACTATGAATCTTTGGTAAAGAATATGTAGGGTGCTTCAGAATTATTGTTACAGGCTTTTAGGGGTTGTGAGAGACTTGGTAGATATATTTTTGGTAAGGAACCCACGCATGTTCGAAAATATACCGTTTTGATGTAAAATAAGTTTGAAGATCAGATAGCTTACACATCTCCCGCTCGACGGCGCGCACTCGGCGGAGAAAATGAGCTTCGGTCAGTGTGCTCTGCGGGAACGCATGGCGGGGGGAGTGTTTCCAGCCCAAGCCGTCGGGTTCTCTTCTACGTGATATGGCACCTTATCTTGTTAAAAAATGGCACTGCTGTCGCGAAACATAATCATCAATAGGGGATGTACGTGGTCTGCAGCCAGTATACGATACTCCTTGGCCATCGTGATGCCTTGCACGAACTCCACTGGAGCCACGCAGCTCGTGGTCTAGTGGCTAGCGTTGCTACCTCTTGATCATGGGGTTCCCGGTTTCGATTCCCGGCCGGATTGGGAAATTTGTCTGCCCAGGGACTGAGTCTGTTGTCCTCATCATTCTATCATCAACATTCATGAAAGTGGCTAGATTGGACTGTACAAATTGGGAATGTGTACGGGTGCTGATGACCAGGAAGTTGAGCGCCTGACAAACCAAATATCATCATCAGCGTCCACTGGACCCATAGATGCCCACGCCGCCAGCTTGTCTTGTGTCCCGCTGTACAGGTGTCAAGGAGCTGCTCCCCTGAAAGATGACGCATTCGCGCACTCCAGTCGGCATGATGAAGAAGGTATCGGAATTCATCAGACCACTCAACGCTCTGCCACTGCGACAGCGTCCAGTGCCGATCGTCACTTGCTCATTTCAATCGCAGTTGCCGATATCCTTGTGCTAACATTGGCACATGCATGGGTTGTCGGCTGCAGAGGCCTATTGGTAGGAGTAGTTCGGTGCACTCTGTGTTCAGACACACTTGTAATCTGTCCAGTATTAAAGTCTCGTGTTAGTTTTGCCACAGTTCGCCGCCTATCCTGTTTTACTAGACTGTCAAGCCTACGACGTTCGACGTCTGTAATGAAGGGTGGGCGCCCAACCCCACGACATCTGGACGTGGTTTTACCTTGGTTTCACTACGTGTTGAAGACACTCGCCGTAACACTCCTCGAACATCCGCCAAGTCGTGCAACTTCCGAAATGCTCGTACCGAGCCTATGGGCCGTCACAATCTGCCCTCTGTCAAACTCTGACAGATCGCGCGCCTTCTCCATTCTACACACATACCGCACGCTCACTGATACTTCGAGCGTCTGACTAGCAATCATTCCCGCCTGGTCGGGTTTATATCGATAGTAGGCTGGTGATCACAATGTTCTGGCTGATCAGTGTATATCCAGATTGTACATTCCCGGACGGAGGCTTTTTATCAAAAAATTTGTCTGCTAAGACCCTTCTACAATTCCTAGTAGCCTGTAATAGGAATCGTTCCGACCGTGTAATGTCCCGTCATCATCAAAACATCCTCTGATACTACATACAGTGTGACTGCATGACGTTAATTCCGTGTATATCCGGAGTTTCGGTTCATTTGAGGAAGAATATGGTAAAGGAAGGAAAGTTCTTTTCTATAAGCACGTTTAGAAATTTTCCTGGAATAGTTATTGATTTTCACCGTCTCCCAGACAAACAGTGATGCTTTTTTTAAATATATAGCCAACAGAATCAGTGAATCGGTGGTTTCTGCGCTACCAGTTATCACCGGAAGCAATATTTCCGGCCATTAATAGATCATGAGATTATTTACCAAGTGTGGTGTCGCCGCCAGACACCACACTTGCTAGGTGGTAGCCTTTAAATCGGTCGCGGTCCGGTAGTATACGTCGGACCCGCGTGTCGCCACTATCAGCGATTGTAGACCGAGCGCCGCCACACGGCAGGTCTACAGAGACTTCCTAGCACTCGTCCCAGTTGTACAACCGACTTTGCTAGCGATGGTTCACTGACAAAATACGCTCTCATTTGCCGAGACGATAGTTAGCATAGCCTTCAGCTACGTCATTAGCTACGACCTAGCAAGGCGCCATTATCATTTGCTATTTATCTTGTGATGCATGTACCGTCAAGAGCTATGTTCACCACTTATGGATTAAAGTTAAGTATTCCAGCAGCTTCGTACTTTATTTGCTAGTCTCAATTACTTTACCTGTTCCAGACCTCACGCCAGCCTGCGTGAGCTTAAACGCGTGCCTTTCGGCTTCCTCATAGTGGCTTGGCTGTCTTGCCAGGCCACAACACCAAGTACTGTGAATGTGATCATTCCCTGAACAAACAGTTTTTTTCTTTCCTGTCACTGAAACACAAAAATATTGTTTCGTCAATACTCGACGTCGAAGTATTACAAAACAACAGGTGCGCTGCTGGCTTCTAGCACTTCTCAGAATTAAACAACGTTTTCGTATGCCTCTTACCGGCTGAATAATATTTTATAATAGACACAACTGAAACAATCTTCTTCTTGGAAGTACAGGGAGGTTAGAAAATTTCTGAAACTCTTGTGAGGGTGTTGCAGGCGAGGTTGTGCTGAGAAACAATTACTAAAAAAAGATTTGGTATACTGTGCCGTTTTAGAGCTATTTAGCATCCATGTTAGCCAAACACGTCGTTGCGGGCGCAAATTCAGGTACTTGCATGGGCTAAGATGTGGTATTGCAGAGACGTCCGTGGATCCGTGAGTTACCACTAGTTGAAATGTTCATTACCAACTAAAATATGCCTCTTTCGGAAGTGATAAATTTAAACTAGGTGAACAAAATCCTAGGTTTGTTCAGTTTAAGGAAACAGAACGAAGCACGCATTTGGCGACACCGCCTCTGAGAGGCTGCTTGAATTTGCAAGCGAAAATCTGATTGGCGAATTTCAATACTATTGTAAGCGGAATCGGTGCAGTGTATCAGATTTTATTCTTAACAATTATTTCTCAGCACAACATCCTCTGGAACACTCTTACAAGTTTTTCAGATAGTTTCTGACCATCCTGTATAAGGTAATATGAATGATTCAGTTAATATTAATCGTGTTTAATAAAATGGCTTTACACGGTTTATTCCCTACAAAAATATACTTCATTTGATCTTGAAATAAAATGTCTTACCTCAGTCCATAAAGTGAATTTCATTCGCTAGTGGCCAAGAGGAGACAGAATATATTTTAAAAGACAGGCGCAACAGTGAATACCGAGTCATTTATTTCATTGTAGCATCATAATTACCACAGGAGCCACAAGCTACCGTACGGCGCATGGCGAAGAGTATTTTGTACGACTACTCGTTATGTCTTTTCCTGTTCCACCTGCAGAACAACGTATTGAGTTCTATTACTTAAGAAGTCTTCCAGCCACTCACATATGTGGCAACCTGTGCCGTACGCTGTGACCCCTGTTAACAGTCTTACAGTCTGCCATGGGGCGCTATGTCGAATGCCTTCCGAAAGTACAGGAATATGGATTTCGACTGTTGTCCTTCATTCATAATTCACAGTATATTGTGCGACAAAAGGGAAACCTGAGTTCTGCAAGAGCGATGCTTTCTAAAGCAGTACTAATTTGCGAATAGATACAAAATTTATTATATTCTAACTTATGATATTCTCAATAATTCTACAGAAAACCGACGTTAATTGTATCGGCCTGTAATTTTGTGGGTCTGGTCTTTTACCGTTTTTGTATGAAGGAGTCACCTGCGCTTTTTACTAATCGCTTGAGACTTTACTCTGGGCGAGAGATTCGAGATAAATGAAAAATAAGTAAGGGATCTCTGTAAAACAGAAATGAGATTCCATCCAGACCTGGTGACTTACTTACTTTCGACTCTTTCAGTTACTTCTCAACGACAGGGATGCTTTTTTCTACACCTTCCATACTGTAGTCTGTGCGACGGCCAAACATTGGTATGACTGTACGATCCTTTTGCGTGCATAATTTTTTGTATACAGGAAATTTAAAATTTCATCTTTCCCTTTGTTGTCTTCTGTAGCTACAGCAGACTGGTCGACGAGTGACCGGACAGAAGTCTCCGACCCAGTTAAGTGCTGTCATTGTATCGCTTGTCTGCCGCGTATTTCGTAACTGTTTGAGAATATGTTATGTTGAAATGTGTGGTGCCTTCGTACCTCCTGGGGAGGAAATTCTTGGTAAATTGGAGATTTTGCGAACTACGTGGTGACGAACGAATCCCAAGTCCTTTTCCTTATAAGGCAGCCATTATTAAGGACAGAACCTGTGATGCTTTTGCGAAATAAGATTTAGTCTCTTACATGACGTCGCAATTTATGTTTATTTGAGTCATCTTGAAGGTATTTCCATTTTCACTGTGAGGAAGCGAGGTCTTCGTGGCAAGTGTGCGTAGAATGGGAAGCAAATCCGAACTAATGCGAAGCAAATCGACGGCTACGAATGTCATTTTCTCAGGGCTCCAGACATATGGGAATCGCATGGGTAGGAATCGAGACTGTATGGAGGATGTTGTAAGAGCTTCCCAGCGAAATTTCCGCACCGTACTCGGAAGCTATCTCGGTAACAAATGAGCAGGCATTTTATCGACAGTTTATTTCGCTTGAGCTGTGGAAGTTTCGTTGGGAAGCCCTTATACATCCTCCATACAGTCCCGATCTCTCCCCACGCGATTTCCAGTTTTTGAGCCCCAAAGAACGACATTCGTGGCCGTCGATTGGTTTCGGACGAAGAGATGAACGGGTGGGTAAAATATCATGCTGCCACTGGCCGTACTGTCTCAGAGTGGGATAAAAATATTAACGGTTAGGGGGATTACTTTTGAAATAATAAAGATTCTCCAATAACTTACGGAAATACAGTCAGGTGATGTGATCGACAACCCGCGGGCAGTTCCGCCTTGAAAATGGAGGTGGTCACCTGTCGAAATATCAGCCGTTGTCGACGACATCACCAGACCACATTCCCGTAAGTTATTTGAGCATTGTGTACGCCGGGAGAAACTTCGGTCTCACAGTAAGCACTTCACTTCCTTTTTTTCCATCTGTCTCGTTTTCACTTGACTGTTCGTTATATAACAATTAAATACAAACAAGACAGTTTGTGGTAAACATTATCCAGAAACTGTTATTATAATAAACTCATTTAGATTAGGTATATTTTTAAGCTCACCACTATATGTTTCTGTGTGAAACTTAGCCCAAATTTATCCCTTACTCTATAAAAAAAATCTACGTATTACGAAAACTTAAGTACCCACAAACTATTATCCAAATTAATCTAGTATGCTAACCTTTGACTAAACAGAACCTAATTTGAACAGAACTGTAGCTGGTGTGAATACAATTTGTCTTTATATGAAATGCGGAACTGAAGTAAAACAATTATCTGGCCATAATCAAAATTTCCACTTACCTGGCTTCTTGACAACACTGTTGCAGATTTCTCGAAAGCACATCAGCAAACAGCAAGCAGTCATTGGCTAAACGAGAATTCTATTTTTTAAATAAAATTTCCAAATAATATTCAAACTGTTGCATACCACATGGTGCAACGTAGCAGTACGTAATGATAAACCTTCTTTAAACAGTGGAGTGGGGAGAGTAGCTATTCCTATGAAATGATATCCCAAGACAATGCTTTTAGAATTAAGTATGTATTCAAAAAGACAGAGTAAAATTTCGCGTGATCTTCACACATAACATTCGTCTGAACAATATTATGCTTAGCAAAGTGAACAATGATTTGAAATTGGTACAGTCTTAACAGCGAATTTGTATAAAAACCAAACAGTTTAGTCAGTCGATATATTAACGCGTGGCTCAGGGAAGTGGGGTGGTCTTTCTCTCAGGTCTGAGCAAGTTAACTGGCTGACAATAATCATTCCGACAAACTAGTTGCCCACTGCTGCAGTCTCAACACAACTTCTTCTCTTCAAAGAATAATAACATTATTCAAAATTTATCTTCTTTCCTCCTCCCAATATGTGGAATCCAGCCCATTCGTGTAATATATGGTGCCTAGGATGCTGCTTTCTCGGATAGCTAGACAACATTCAAGTAAATCTTATTAACGGAGTTTGTTACAATAAATTGAACTGACAATGCTTAACTTGCGTTTGTACAAGATGGGTCGCAATCAAATGGCGACATGCAAATAATCAACGTCCTTCGATAGATACAATTTACATGCAAGCTAATCACACAAGTTCATAAGTCACTGCTCTTCTAGTGCGGCAGAGGCTAGGCGGCGCGTCGCTTTTATTCTCTTCGTGTAGATGCCGCTCCAGTCGTTTCACAGCCCTTTCCGCTCTTGCGTCCTTTACCTTCGTGCTGGCGCTTGTCGTTACGCCGGAACACAATATGTACATCATATTCATCCTTGTTGTCCTTTACAATAAATCTTTCTTCATATAACAGATACAATCACAAGTCGACAAAGGACTACTGAAAGCGTCCATCACCTGCTACATTTCAACTAGCCGGCACAGTTGAGCTGGTTGGCCTCTGTAATAAAAAAAACCTGAGTGAGAGGATCAACAAACGAACTTGAATGGATGTCATGTGACGTCCGCAACGACCAAACACAACGATCAACAAGGAAAAAAAAATGAAGAAGAAGGTCAGCGCGACGGACTGCCGTCCTCAGGGGCCCGGGTTCGATTCCCAGCTGGGTCGGGTATTTTCTCCGCTCAAGGACTGGGTGTTGTGTTGTCTTCATCATCATTTCATCCCCATCCGGTGGGCAGGTCGCCCAATATTGGGTCGAATGTAATAAGACCTGCACCAAGGCGGCTGGACCTGCCCCGTACGGCGCCTCCCGGCCAATGAAACCAAACGCTCATTTCCATTTCCAACCAAGAATGTATCATACTGCGCAGAGGCAAAGACTGCGCCATAACAAGACCAAAGATTGTTGAACAGTAACATAACATTCAATCTCTCTGACGTGCACATCGGTGACTTACAAAGATTAAAATGACATGCCCATTTTACATAATAAACTCATTTAGATTAGGTATATTCAGTACCGCATATAGCGTAGAAGGCCAAATTCGCTGTGATACTGCGCAACTTCTGTATCACTGCACGTTCTCCCCCACCCAAACATTCGCTCCTGGAACACGATACACGATAGGTGGAAGATGGTAGTGACGCCAGAAAGAACCTCCGCCTCACACCGCAAAGCGGCTTGCTGGGGTATAGATTGGGAGATTGGTCCACAGGTTATGATGCACAGTGGCGGTGGCGCATTGGCAACCCTTCCCCCCCCCCCCCCCTCCCGCCACACCACAAGTGACCCCTTCACACAGACGCAGCCCCATTTATTAACTTAGCGGTCGGCTATTGAGGCCGGGCGACACGACAAATTGATGTTTTGTGGCGACGGTCGCGCTAATGACGGACAGCGCCGGCGCGGGCGGCGTGTTAACAATGGCTATTGTCTCCACGGGCCCGCCGGGCTCCGGGCTGCGGGCTCTCAATGGAAAACATTCCGTCATGATAACGCCATTAGCGGCCATACTGGCGGGCCAGATAACGTCTCACTGCGACCACATTCCGGCGCGGAGCGGCGCCCCGGCGGCGCCAACGCCGCCTGCTCGCAGCTCCCGAATATCTTCCGTCGCAGGAATCCGGCGCGCCCAGCAGACGCGCTGCCACTCCGGCTTACTACTTACTGTCCGCGATATGGTCAGCCGAGGGACTAAGTTACGGAGTCGGGCAAGAAAAATACAGTGTCTGAGGGAATCGAAGCCGCTCCTTTTAGATTTGCTGTACTCGTATGCGTAAATATTTCCACACTGAATACAAACCACGAGAGCGTGCTGAAAAGTAATGCCTCCGAACTTTTTATGTGAAAACCCTTAAAACTTTTTAAGTAAAACAAACGTTATTAATTTCCTACATCTTTATTCTTCGTGCCTACATATCAGGGGCTGAGAACTATAAGGGCCTAAGGCACATCGTTATCGATTTTGAGATTGTAGCACGTGTGCACACCCTTGACATCTGTTGACCTAATGGTAGACCGGGTATAGCCACAGTCCCAGACTGTGTGTCTGACAAGTTCGGCGAACGGCCTAAGAAAATAAAGGAAACAAGACTTAGAAACAAAATACCTTTACCTGGCTTCAAAGTAATCACCATTAGCTGTAACACACTTCTGTCAACCTTTGTGAAGCTGTTGTAAACTGTCAGCAAACGCTTTTTGTGGAATCACTCGGAGCGTCATGGTAAGTTGTTGTTGGATATCCACATCCCTGAAGGTAATGAAACCTGGCCCTGCCACTGCGATCCGAAGACCAAGCGATAGTCAACCACATGGTGTTCATTGTCTTCTCTGCCTCCCTCGGGTAGAAATTCATAATGCATCAAGCCCTTGCTGTCGGAGAAGGTGACCAACGTCATCTTAAACTTGGATTTTGTCAGATGACGTGTTTAGGGAGGCAAGGAAGATGATGAGCACAGTGCCGTTGACTGTCGCTTTGTCTCCGAGTCGTACAGGTAGCGCCAGGTCTCGTTTTCTGTAATGGAACGGATATCCAGTAAGGCGTGACGTTGGTGCTTTGAGCGATTCCAGAAGACGCGTTTAATGGCAGTTTGCAATAGTTTTACAGCCGACGTTGAGACTGTGGTGTCACTGCCAGACACCACACTTGCTAGGTGGTAGCTTTAAATCGGCCGCGATCCATAAGTACATGTCGGACCCGCGTGTCGTCACTGTGTGATCGCAAACCGAGCGCCACCACAAGGCAGGTCTCGAGAGACTGACTAGACTCGCCCCAGTTGTACGGACGACATAGCTAGCGATGCACACTGACGAAGCCTCGCTCCTTGGCCGAGCAGATAGTTAGAATAGCCTTCAGCTAAGTCAATGGCTACGACCTAGCAAGGCGCCATTAGTAACATTGCATGTATCTAAAGAATCTCACTTGTATCGCCACAATCTCCAGATGTACCAAAAGGATGGATTAAAGTATTCCAGAAGCTACGTACTTTTCTTTATAGCATTCATTACGTATCCTGTTTCAGACCTCACGCCCATCTGCGTGAGCGTAGCTCGTGCCTTTCGGTTTCCTCTCATTGTGTCTAGGCTGTCTTGTCTAGACACAACAGAGACCATTCACCGAGCTTTTTAGACGCACCTTGTATGAACATACACGAAAAGCTCTCTCACCGACTTCACGGACATTCGTTTCCATAAGAAATCAAATCACAAAGCTTCGTTTTGTTACTCTGCACATCTCAGTTATTACCTAGGATTGGCAACGTAATTCAGTGTCTACATCACGTACGTCATTGTAATACTTCACACTTGGCAGTGTATCAGTTTCACCTGAACCCTAGCCACAGAATGTGCCTAATGAAAATGACATTAATGAGAAAGACAATGAACTGCAATAAGTCATAATGGCAAGCGTGATGCATTTAGTATCTGTTCTTCATATTTTGATTCTAGTTTCGCCTTAATTACAATGTTTAGAACACTGAAAAGTCACTATTGTTACTGGCCTATAGATAGAAATTTTGGGAACTGACATTAATAACAGATACAACTTTAAATATTAATTAATATTCCATAACGTGAACTGGGTACGTTATTTTTTAATACGAAGTATATAGGATGTTGAGACTTGCTTAAAAGCAGTTCAGACGTATGAGACTAATGATTTGTCTATAAATTTGACTTTCACAAATCTCTACTTGTCTCAAAGTTTTGTTTCTGTGCTTTGGGCTCTTCTGGTTCTTAGTGCTTCATAATTAATTCTCAACATAATCACCACGGCAACGAACACATTTCTGTCACCCACAGACCAGTTTGTTGATACCGTCGCTGTGGAATGTTTGACTTTGTGGACGGAGCCGCAACGTCACCTTTGCGTGCACTGCTTCATCTGAAAGCGAAGTCCTCGAAGGTGTGCTTTTTTAGTTTTGGAAACAGGTGATAGTCGGATGTAGCCAAGTCGAGACTGTATTGAGGATGGTCGATGACAGTGAATCCAAGGCGTCGGGTTGTTGCAGATGTAGCAGCACTCGTATGTGGTCTAGCATTGTCATGCTGAAGGAGAAGATGATCCGTGTCTGGATGAACTCTTCGAATTCAAAACTCGATTACAATACGCTGTTTCGCACGCACCGACATAGTTACACACCGTCATGTTACGCGCTTCAATTCGCCTACATCTACAACTACATTTTTACTCTGAATTCATAGGGTTCATCGAACCACCTTCAAACTATTACTCTACCGTTCCACTCTCGAACAGCGTGGGGGAGAAACAAACATTTAAATCTTCCCGCGCGAGC
The DNA here is from genome assembly GCF_021461385.2 of Schistocerca piceifrons. Classification (NCBI taxonomy): domain Eukaryota; kingdom Metazoa; phylum Arthropoda; class Insecta; order Orthoptera; family Acrididae; genus Schistocerca; species Schistocerca piceifrons. The sequence continues at coordinate 1,052,747,985 of NC_060139.1, forward strand.
TCTCGTTTCTCTTATGTTATTATGCTGATCATTTTTCCGTATGTAGGCGAGCGTCAACAAAATATTTTCACACCCTGACGCCAAAATTCGTGATTGAAATTTTATGAAAAAGATCCTTCGGCAACGAAAACGCCTTTGTATTAATGACTGCCACCCAAATCCGCATATCATATCCGTAAAACTCTGTCCCCTATTTTGTGATAATACAAAACGAGCTGCCCATCTTTGGAACTGTTCAATGTCCCCCGTCAATCTTTTATGATTCGTATAGTACTCTGCACAGTTGTGCTCCAGAAGAGGGAGGACAAGAGTAATGTACGCAGTCTATTCAGTGGACCTGCTGAATTTTCTGAGTGTTCTGCCAATAAATTGCAGTCTTTGGTTTACTTTCTCCACAACATTACCTATGTGATCGTTTGAAGTTAAGTTATTCGCATGTACAATTCCGAAGTATTGAGTTGAATTTACAGCCTGTTGATTTGTCTACTTCATCGTGAAAACGAAATTTAACGGAGGAAGCAATGAGGGAAATAAAAGAAAGGTTCAGGAGTGGAATTAAAATTGAAGGTGGAAGGATATCAATGATACGATTCGCTGATGACACTGCTATCCTGAGTGAAAGTGAAGAAGAATTACATGATCTGCTGAATGGAATGAACAGTCTAATGAGTATAGAATACGGATTGAGAAGAGAGACGAAGGTACTGGGAAGCAGTAGAAATGAGAACAGCCAGAAACTTAACATCAGGATTGGTGGTCACGAAGTAGATGAAGTTAAGGAATTCTTCTACCTAGGCAGTAAAAATCGAGTGACGGGCGGAGCTAGGATATCATCCTGGCCGAGAGAAGTCTACTGATGTCAAATATCGGCCTTAATTTGAGGAAGAAATTTCTGTGAATGTACGTCTGGAGTACAACATTGCATGGTAGTGAAACATGGACAGTGGGAAAACTGGAACAGAAGAGAATCGAAGCATTTGAGATGTGGTGTTACAGACGAATGTTGAAAATTTGGTGGACTGATAAGGGAAGAAATGAGGAGGTTCTGTGCAGAATCGGAGAGGAAAGGAATATGTGGAAAACACTGATAAGGAGAGGGGACATCTGTTAAGACATGAGGGCTAGACTTCCATGGTAGAGGGAGCTGCAGAAGGCAAAAACTGTACAGGAAGACAGGGATACATCCATCAAATAATAGAGGGGACGTAAGTTGCAAGTGCTACTCTGAGATGAAGAGATTAGCGCAGGAGAGGAATTCGTGGCGGGCCGCATCAAACCAGTCAGAAGACTGATGACACAGAAAAAAATACTTGAAGTGCTGAAAAGGAAGAAGACTAAGCTTAAAACGTTTCTATAACATTAGTGACTAAAAGCCATGAGTTGCGTTTGTCTGGAAGTATGAGCAAAATCGTTATAGCAAGAACACGGCCATTGACTACCTTTCTATGTTTTGTTATTTAACGCTATACCCGTTTTTCTATTGCTGAAGGAGAAATACTTCGACGTGCAGTACATTACTATAATGAAACGAGGGATAAATATGAAGACGGTTTTAGATTAGAGCTGACTGTAGGACGGTAAACCTTCAAGCAGATATAAGTATGACCTGTTAGTCTCATTCCTCTTTATTTCCTCTTACAAACTCACAGATTTCTACTACTACTATGAGGGATGTAATGTATCTTCTTCTTTATGGCTCTACGTCGATTTATAGCTGGACAGGTAATCTGCTTGCCGTATGGAGAGGCGGAAACGCCAATAATTTGTGCAATCCGTCGATAAAAGTAGGAGGTAGGCCTTAAACGTAACGTGCGAGTTCCGAAGGCGGCGAACATTAATGTGAAGACGAGGGCAGTAATTCAGTGATTACGGGACACGGGGAGGAACTTCCACGCGAGGCGCGCATTTCGTAATTTGAGGCGCTCTATTACTTCTCCGACCGTGTCCCCGCGCTTTTTTGTGTCACTGGGCTAATGCCAGGCTAGACAGCCGCGTCCGTCTGTTTTTCTAACGAATTAAGCTTAATACTGAGCAGAGGGCTGAAATTAAATTACCTCGATAAACAAAAGAATAACGCTGTAATGACGAAGCGGGTCTTCGCCGGGCCGTCAGCGGACTAATTACTGTAATAAGGGGAAGGAGAAGGCGATGCATAATCAGCAACAGCCGCGATGACGGATGTACGCGTCAGTGAACAAAAACGGCACAAGCGAAACGTTTATTAGTTAACCAAAAATTTCATTTGGGAGCGTGTGGCACTATCCATGCTTGGAGTCGATAGAAAAGAAATTCTAGACCTCTGTTCAACGCAGCACAACTAATTCACAACTCCAGCTTGTTGATTCCGTCAATGTAATGTGATGGCAGCATTAGATTTCAGGTTTCTGGTTCAGAACATCACTTGTGCTGTCAGGTTTTGCAAATATGTGCCATATGAATGTTAAACGAAACATGTCTTGCTAGTAATTATGGGTAGACATGTCGCTAAGCTGGCTATGTCGCATAAAAGATATGCACCAGGTGAAAGATGACTTTGTTGATCGTGAAGTGAATTTGGAATTATTTCTACCTTCAGAGGCAAAAAATAGAAAAGTAGCATAGTGGTCTACAGAAGTACGTAACTTTTAGATAGTAATAACTATCTAACGTTAAACAAAAGTGCAAACAATCCATTCCTATCTCCCCAAGTGCAAAGATGGCACAAGGACAAGGGTGCTCGTAACACGAGATGACAGACTAGTAAGCGAGTTTCCATGGAATAGGAAGACAAAATAGCAGCAAGCTAAACATGGCGGTGCTGTGTTGTGTATACTGTAATAATAAATTACGTGAAACAACAAAACGAAAAGTGATACGCGAGTGTATAATGGGAATACAATGTAGCGAGCTATTTTAGTAAAATAATAAAGGAAAAATTTAAAAACGCTACTTATAGATCATATGATCCTGGTACGTAGCGCTATGTTCAAAGACATCGGTAGGTCATTGACCACTAATCATAAGAATGATGTATTGCATTGTCAAATGATATCAAGTCAACATTTACAATCTGCTGTGATAATACCAGAATATAAGGCAAAGCAAAGCCATTACAATAAAAATGATTTTTGGAAATACAAACAGCGTGTGGATACGACAATAGCAGGGCATTACAGTAATGAAATGTTAACAGTGTACGTATTAAACATTATCCTGTGGATTTCTAATACAAAAACAAAATACACATAGCCAAATTAAGAAACGTGTGACCGATGGAGGTGGGTGGGGCACAAAGGAGAATAAGGGAAGGGGATAGAGATCCATGAAAATGAGGGAGGGTATTGAAGTAAGAGAGGCGGGAAAGAGGGAGTATGGAGGAAAGAGAGAGATGATAGAGAATGCTGGATGGGGGGTGGGTTGGTTACTGTAAGTGAGCGGTCGAAATAATAAGGATCGGTCGAAGAGGGGACAAAAAAGGAGGGATCCTGTTAAAACAGCAATGTCAAATGTACCTTAAAATACATAACCGTAATACAACTTATACAGTAATGTGTAATTAATAACATAGGTCACAAAATACATCAGTGACGGTAAGCAATGTCTACGTGATCGCGTTGCTAATATCTTGCATGCTCCGAAACGCTCAGCCTCACATGGTGTCAAAATTATCGTCCTTCTTATACACATATGTTTATAGGTATTTATCAGAAAAACATATTTCCTAGTAGTAGCTCTATAAAAGGTGAGTGAAATCTATCAGTCGTGACAAAAATGACCCAGAACAAGTCACAGAAGTGTGGAAATGAAGTGACTGATGAAAATACAAAGATGATAGTGGGGGAGGGAGCACATACTATCACTCCAACAGGAACAATTTGCTGTGGTAATACCGAAATATGAAGCAAAATAAAACCATTAATATAAAACTGACATTTACAAATGCACCAGTCGCATGGATAAACGAATAGCAGGGAAATAAACACCAACACATTCATAGTACACATTTACAATGTTATACAGCACATCTAACATACAAAACCAAGAATTGTTTACCCGCAGCCAGAAATAGAAACATGACATACCAGGTCTGGATGCTGTAACATGAGTAGTAACATCATCGTCATTAGCGTTGATCTAGCGCTTTCTGCGCAGAAAACGACTTACGTCACTCATAATTTAAGATAACAAACACCCATACACAATTACTCGCTGCTTATTAGGCTGACGGACGCATTGTTTAGTTTTTCTGCAGTGTCGCCACTCTTTCCCACGCCTCCCCTCCCGCAGCCCACCCGCCATCCTCCTCCCTCCCCCACCCCCGCCCCCACCAATCTCTAGTCCCCTCCCCCGCCCTTCCCCCCCCCTACCCCCTCACACACACACATTGCACAGAGTGCGAGGCACTAGCACAGTGATGTGTTCCAGAAAGGAGAGAAACTTGAAACTTGGAGAATGGATTTTTCGAAATTCAGCCCTAATGGGGTGATATAGGAGACGAAGATTTCTTGAAAAATGTCGCTATTAAGGCACTTCTGAAGCTAGATTTACGAAAATAGGTATTTGGTTTCTCGGTCACAAATAAAGAGATACGTGTTTCATCATTTTTGGGAATTTAAACCTATAGGGGTGAAAGCTTTGTTTTGTAAATATATTATTATTAAAGAAATACTGAATAATTTTAAGGCTATATCTATGGACTTGTCTTCTCGGTTACAAATAAAAAAAATACGTTGTTAATGGTGTACAGCAACCAGCGTGAAAAAACAGTCAGATGATGAATTGTGAAAAATTCGATGCCAGGAACGATACTTTTTAACTAAAGTAACCTAAAACCAATTTGTGGCTGGTTGCTGTGCACCATCAATAATTTATTTCATTTAACAGCCGCGGTCTCCAACCATGTCCTCATTAGATAAAGTTGCAAAAATGTACGTGTTTCAGTCTTTTTGGAAATTGGTACCCGTAAGGGGGTGAAATAGAGAACGAGATTTTTTATGAAAGTATTTTATTATGAAAGCATTTTAAAGCTAAATCAATGAAACTTTAAATTTGGCTTCTCAGTTAGAAAAAAATACCTCTTTCACTGTTTTCAGAAATTGAACTCCTATGGGGGATGAATTCTTTTAAAATCTGGAAATTTGTGGTAAGGTCTTATGGGAGCAAACTGCTGAGGTCATCGGTCCCTAAGCCTACACACTACTTAATCTAACTTATACTAACTTACGCTAAGGAGACACACACACCCCTGCCCGAGGGAGGATTCGAACCTCCGACGGGGGAAGCCGCGCGGACCGTGACAAGACACCTTAGACCGCTTGGCTACCCCGCGCGACGAATTCTTTCATGGGAATATTCCATTGTGCAAGCATTTTTGCAGCTAAATCGATGAAAATTTGTATATAGCTTCTCTGTTGGGCATAAAACATACGAATGTCTCTGTTTTTGGAAATTCAACCCCTAAGGCGATGAAATAGGAGGTGAAACGTTTTATGAAAATATTTCATTGCGAAAGTATTTTTAAAAAGAAATCTTTGAAAACTCATGTTTGGCTTCTCGGATAGAGATGAAAAAATACGTGTTTCACTGTTTTTGGAAATTCAGTACTTAAGGGAGTGAAACAGAGTCAGAGTGGGTCGCTGACCCATCATCTCTCAGCCCAAACCGCTAAGGATAGAAATTTGAAATTTGGACAGAGTGTGGATCTTATTCTGTAGGCATCGTTTAAGAACGAATTGTGCGAAATTCCATTCCTAACGGAGTAAAATAGGGGATGAAAGTCGTTTTGAAACTATATCACTATTAAAGGAATTTTGAAGCTAGAACTACGAACACTTGCATTTGGTTTCTTAGTCAGAAAATACGTGTTTCAGCATTTTTGAAAAGTCAGTCCTTAAGTGGGTAAAATAATTGGTGAACATTCGGGAAGAAATACGGTTTCAACATGTAACTGTAGCTGTATCCTTTATTTTATTTTCGTTAACTTTACTTCGGTGTCAAAATCACATTCAAAGCATACATATGAACATAGTAGAATTCGTACGCTGCTTTTCGTAAATGAGTTTTTTACTGGTTTGAAAATGTTAATCGTCAACGTACAGGCAGGCAAATACAGAGATATCAGACGAATTTTATACATTATGAATAATGTCACTTTTGTAATATGTGCGCTAGCGTACCACCAAATAAATATAGCCGAGAATGTTTATAAAATGGTTTGTTTCATTAAATTTGAAAAGGAAGTTGTCCAACATACAAATTATTTTCACATTTCTGCCGCGGTCTAATAAACACAGTCACGACACACTCTTGTGCGGAAGTTGTTACCGTTTGACAGCTGGAGCGACACTAGCGCCCCAAGCGGTGGGAAAGCAGACAGTCAAATGTGCCGCGAGGATAATATTTGTTTTCAATTGTTTTCTACTTAATTAACAAAGCAGGAGTTATAATATTGCATTCCTTGCGTTAATAAATAACCAAGAAACTTGAATTGTCGTGAATTACATGTAAACCCAGCCGAATAACACGGAAGCAGTGACATAACCTACAACTTATTCGTGAAGAAATACTTTCGAGTGCTTGTATATTTGCAGCTTACTCCGCTGGAAGCAAGCGAATATAAATATATATTTCAAGCCTGTGAAGCCTACATTTCTCTTGTTGTCTATGGTTATTATCGCAGGCACTTTTCTTGACACTTAAAAAGTTTTTATGATTCACCCATTCTTATACTTCACTAAGTTTTCTGATACACGAGTATTTTTGTAAATGTAGATACTTTTGCTTCAAAAGATAATGAATTTTATATTCTTGCCGTTTGTGGCTCAAATTTAACAACGTATGTGGAATTGATTTCTTCTGTGTTGACAAACTGTATCACATCTGTGTGATTTTTCACGTCTTTCTGCAAAAGGTCACTAGTAATTTGTTTTATTAAAGGAAAACGACGTTATTCCGTAAATATCTGTAATATCTGTATATTACAAGAGAATCGTAAGTAAACTGTCTGGTAATGAACCTTATCGCACGTTCCAGAGTACTTAAGAAATTAAAGAATGACAAATGTGGTGTCACTTCGCAGCTGTTGTTAATTTTCATGGCACTACATACACTCCCCATTGAAAAAACCCTCTTTACAAATCAATACAAACTTAGTATTCACATCCATTCGTTATCATACTCAGAAGTGTCGCTTACTAGTCGCTTGAGGCGCTGCGCTCACTGTGGGTAACAAAAGCGAGACGGAGTGTCGCGACTTTATGTTTAGATTGAGCTTTTGCTCCCAATGTTTTTGCTACCAACAATATATACAAAAAAAGTCTCACCTACCTCGTAACGTGCGAAGAAGGCTAGTGATGATTCAGTCTTCTCCTTCTTTGATTTTGCTGAGGTGGCGGGGCAGTTTCCTAAATATTATAGGTACATTATAGAAATAATGAGATTCCGAGACCTGGATAGTATAGATTAAAATAATTATTAACTCTCTTGTGGGACACATTGACTTGTATCACAGCATTTCTGGAAAGTAAAAATAAATACGGAGTAGTGTATGAAGTAATGTCTAGTTGGGGCTTATACTATCAATTTACCCACAATAGTCGATTTTGTGTTAAATTTGATCGCAACGCCTTATATATAACTGTACGAGTTCGAGTATTTATTTAACAAAAAAATGGCTCTGAGCACTACGGGACTTAACTTCTGACGCTTCAGTCCCCTAGAACATAGAACTACTTAAGCCTAACTAACGTAAGGACGTGACACACATCCATGCTCGAGGCAGGATTCGAACCTGCGACCGCAGCGGTCGCGCGGTTACAGACTGTGGCGCCTAGAACCGCTCGGCCACTCCGGCCGGCATTTATTTAACAGAAAAGTCACATGAAGTAATTAGACGTGATACGCCTTCATTAAAGTGTTGTTAGATAACCAATCATTACTCACCGTAATTCAGTAAAAAGGCACAATATTCCGTCATTTATAACTCAAACGTCAGCTCCTGTATGATCATAAAACAGTTTCAGAATCTCAACAACTTTAACCATTTGGAATCAAACATTCTTTACACACTCTGTTAAATAACTGTTAGTCCTACAGTCGTAAAAATTCTCATTTTCTCACTTTCGATTTTTGAAAAAAAACTGACGTCATTGCTATATCGCTGCTCACTATCTTTCAATTGTCCATTCCTTTGATTTGCAAAGATTTTAATCTATTTAGATATAGCACACGGCAAACATATATGTATAACACTTACATAAACAAAAATTTCTATATTTTGGGTAATATTAATAACGTTAATTAAAGAAAAACAAAGAAAACGGATGTAAAAATAATTCGCCTGGAAAAATCCGTCGCAAACGCGATGGCGCAGCAGCACATCTTGCAATCTTCGTCCGAGTCCATCTCCATACAGCATTCGGGGAAATGTGACTATATACACTCCTGGAAATTGAAATAAGAACACCGTGAATTCATTGTCCCAGGAAGGGGAAACTTTATTGACACATTCCTGGGGTCAGATACATCACATGATCACACTGACAGAGCCACAGGCACATAGACACAGGCAACAGAGCATGCACAATGTCGGCACTAGTACAGTGTATATCCACCTTTCGCAGCAATGCAGGCTGCTATTCTCCCATGGAGACGATCGTAGAGATGCTGGATGTAGTCCTGTGGAACGGCTTGCCATGCCATTTCCACCTGGCGCCTCAGTTGGACCAGCGTTCGTGCTGGACGTGCAGACCGCGTGAGACGACGCTTCATCCAGTCCCAAACATGCTCAATGGGGGACAGATCCGGAGATCTTGCTGGCCAGGGTAGTTGACTTACACCTTCTAGAGCACGTTGGGTGACACGGGATACATGCGGACGTGCATTGTCCTGTTGGAACAGCAAGTTCCCTTGCCGGTCTAGGAATGGTAGAACGATGGGTTCGATGACGGTTTGGATGTACCGTGCACTATTCAGTGTCCCCTCGACGATCACCAGTGGTGTACGGCCAGTGTAGGAGATCGCTCCCCACACCATGATGCCGGGTGTTGGCCCTGTGTGCCTCGGTCGTATGCAGTCCTGATTGTGGCGCTCACCTGCACGGCGCCAAACACGCATACGACCATCATTGGCACCAAGGCAGAAGCGACTCTCATCGCTGAAGACGACACGTCTCCATTCGTCCCTCCATTCACGCCTGTCGCGACACCACTGGAGGCGGGCTGCACGATGTTGGGGCGTGAGCGGAAGACAGCCTAACGGTGTGCGGGACCGTAGCCCAGCTTCATGGAGACGGTTGCGAATGGTCCTCGCCGATACCCCAGGAGCAACAGTGTCCCTAATTTGCTGGGAAGTGGCGGTGCGGTCCCCTACGGCACTGCGTAGGATCCTACGGTCTTGGCGTGCATCCGTGCGTCGCTGCGGTCCGGTCCCAGGTCGACGGGCACGTGCACCTTCCGCCGACCACTGGCGGCAACATCGATGTACTGTGGAGACCTCACGCCCCACGTGTTGAGCAATTCGGCGGTACGTCCACCCGGCCTCCCGCATGCCCACTATACGCCCTCGCTCAAAGTCCGTCAACTGCACATACGGTTCACGTCCACGCTGTCGCGGCATGCTACCAGTGTTAAAGACTGCGATGGAGCTCCGTATGCCACGGCAAACTGGCTGACACTGACGGCGGCGGTGCACAAATGCTGCGCAGCTAGCGCCATTCGACGGCCAACACCGCGGTTCCTGGTGTGTCCGCTGTGCCGTGCGTGTGATCATTGCTTGTACAGCCCTCTCGCAGTGTCCGGAGCAAGTATGGTGGGTCTGACACACCGGTGTCAATGTGTTCTTTTTTCCATTTCCAGGAGTGTAGAAAGGAGGATGTGGGTTTAACGACCCGTAGACACTGCGGTCATTAGACACGGAGCACAACCTGAGACAGATGAAGGATGAGTAGGAAATCAGCCGTACCCTGTCAAAGGAGGCACACCAGCATTCGCCGTAAGTTTGCATGCCCCGTCCTCCCGAACACGAGTCCAGAATCTCATCATTGTGTCACCTGACTCGTCGCGAATACATCGAGGTGTATGACAGGCATGGCTTCCATGGTTCACAGATTTGACTACTTTTAAATTTTTTCTTGTGGAGCTACATCAGAAGTACTGTGTTGTGAGAAAAAGTCCGTTGTCACACAGAGTAAAGGTGTAGCGGCAATGATTGCCCAGGTAAAATCTGTGGAACCAACATAGTGGTCGAATATCGAGCCATTTTTATAGAAGAACATCAATGTTTACACGAGAGCTAACATGTGAATGGATTTTGTTAAACTATAAAATGGAAACAGACCAATTCCGTATATACAAGGTGTTTCAAAAATGACCGGTATATTTGAAACGGCAATAAAACCTAAACGAGCAGCGATAGAAATACACCGTTTGTTGCAATATGCTTGGGACAACAGTACATTTTCAGGCGGACAAACTTTCGAAATTACAGTAGCTATAATTTTTAACAACAGATGGCGCTGCAAGTGATGTGAAAGATATAGAAGACAACGCAGTCCGTGGGTGCGCCATTCTGTACGTCGTCTTTCTGCTGTAAGCGTGTGCTGTTCACAACGTGCAAGTGTGCTGTAGACAACATGGTTTATTCCTTAGAACATAGGACTTTCTGGTGTTGGAATTCCACCGCCTAGAACACAGTGTCGTTGCAACAAGACGAAGTTTTCAGCGCAGGTTTAATGTAACCAAAGGACCGAAAAGCGATACAATAAAGGATCTGTTTGAAAAATTTCAACGGACTGGGAACGTGACGGATGAACGTGCTGGAAAGGTAGGGCGACCGCGTACGGCAACCACAGAGGGCAACGCGCAGCTAGTGCAGCAGGTGATCCAACAGCGGCCTCGGGTTTCCGTTCGCCGTGTTGCAGCTGCGGTCCAAATGACGCCAACGTCCACGTATCGTCTCATGCGCCAGAGTTTACACCTCTATCCATACAAAATTCAAACGCGGCAACCCCTCAGCGCCGCTACCATTGCTGCACGAGAGACATTCGCTAACGATATAGTGCACAGGATTGATGACGGCGATATGCATGTGGGCAGCTTTTGGTTTACTGACGAAGCTTATTTTTACCTGGACGGCTTCGTCAATAAACAGAACTGGCGCATATGGGAAACCAAAAAGCCCCATGTTGCAGTCCCATCGTCCCTGCATCCTCAAAAAGTACTGGTCTGGGCCGCCATTTCTTCCAAAGGAATCATTGGCCCATTTTTCAGATCCGAAACGATTACTGCATCACGCTATCTGGACATTCTTCGTGAATTTGTGGCGGTACAAACTGCCTTAGGCGACACTGCGAACACCTCGTGGTTTATGCAAGATGGTGCCCGGCCACATCGCACGGCCGACGTCTTTAATTTCCTGAATGAATATTTCGATGATCGTGTGATTGCTTTGGGCTATCCGAAACATACAGGAGGCGGCGTGGATTGGCCTCCCTATTCGCCAGACATGAACCCCTGTGACTTCTTTCTGTGGGGACACTTGAAAGACCAGGTGTACCGCCAGAATCCAGAAACAATTGAACAGCTGAAGCAGTACATCTCATCTGCATGTGAAGCCATTCCGCCAGACACGTTGTCAAAGGTTTCGGGTAATTTCATTCAGAGACTAAGCCATATTATTGCTACGCATGGTGGATATGTGGAAAATATCGTACTATAGAGTTTCCCAGACTGCAGCGCCATCTGTTGTTGAAAATTGTAACTACTGTAATTTCGAAAGTTTGTCTGCCTGAAAATGTACTGTTGTTCCGAGCATGTTGCAACAGACGGTGTATTTCTATCGCTGCTCGTTTAGTTTGTATTGCCTTTCAAATATACCGGTCATTTTTGAAACACCCTGTATGTTGTTGCATAGGACTTTTGCTACTTCATCTATTCTGAAATTATTGGAGGTGCTGGGGGTGTTTAACACGAGTGGTGTCCGCCTGAAAGGCTCAGCTGTGAAAAAATAAAGAAGCAGGTCAGCGTGTTTGACAGCTTTGCTGAGGACCCGGGTTCGATGTCCGATACTACAAAGGATTCTTTCTTGGAGGGAGGACTGGGAGGGGTGCAAACAGCCTTGTCTTGACGCCAGTTGAGGAGTTGCCTGAGTGACAACTGACGGCTCCAAAAGTCTGGGTAGCTGACAACGGCAGGGAGGGCGTGTGCTGACTCCATGTGCCTCGGTACAGAATCAGAATGACAGATGATGATATTGTGGCTCGTTGGTACTGAATCGCCTTACAGAGCCAGTAGACGGAGTTTTAACTTTATGGGGGTACCTTACATATCCAATACACAGAGCAATGAAAGATTTGTGAGAGGTTATACAGAATAAGGAAGGAAAGAGGGCATTTTAGAAATTATTCCGTCGACTGTGAAATAATAATGTTGCAGAAAGACCTGCACAAGGGCTGATGACTGGTGCAGTTAACTATTAGTTAACCTGGAACGTAAATGAGTGTAAAGTACTACTCAGAAATAGCCGAAGAAATCCAATTCCGTTTCATTACACTGTTGGAAGCCGGCCGGCGTGGCCGAGCGGTTCTAAGCGCTTCAGTCTGGAACCGCGCGACCGCTACGGTCGCAGGTTCGAATCCTGCCTCGGGCATGGAAGTGTGTGATGTCCTTAGGTTAGTTAGGTTTAAGTAGTTCTAAGTTCTAGGAGACTGATGACCTCAGCTGTTAAGTCCCATAGTGCTCAGAGCCATTTGAACCACTATTGGAAACATAACAGTAGAAACAGAAAACGTCGTAAAATACCTGGTTTCCGGAGCGGCCTTGTGTAGAATACCCACATAAAACATAAAACTATTTGTAGGAAAAGCAGATGCTAGGCTGAGATTCATTGGAAGAATTGAAAGGTCCCCTATTAAAAATTAAGAAATATGAAACTCCCCCTTTGAAATATTGTGAATGTGCTGGTAAACTTCTACGTTATTTCATTTTCAAACAGCTGAGCAAAACTCAACGTACTCCAACAGTTTTCTCTTTACTTATTGTGATCAACACTAAACTGACACACAATATTTTTAGCGCAACACAGTCTGACTTTCAAAAATCCCTACAAAACAATGGCCCTGGCTAACAATAACCTATACCTTTCATGAATCACTTACCTCACAAAAATCTTCGTTACTCGAACTACTGCAACACAGCGATCGCCAATACTGCCAGCTAAATAAAAGATTTTAACTACTGAAGGCACTAGCTACTGACAGGCATAGTTAGCAAATGAAAGATTTTGATAGAGAACAAACAATGTATTGACCTTAAAAGCATTCAAAAGCTATTATATATATATATATATATATATATATATATATATATATATATATATATATATATATAATTTTGTGACATCCAATTAAACAATTTTCCTTTTTCTGACAGACGCACGTCCAGATCGTCCGCTCAAAACTCTGGCATCTCTCTGCCTACATCCACCGGCTTACCTCCAACTCCGCAACACTACGCGCTGTTCACATCCAACTGCCCAACGCTACACTAGCGAATATTCCAAAAATGAGTCCAACCATCCACAGACTTCACACAGCGCAGTCAGCGATTTTCATACACAGCACTACATGGCATTACCAACGTAAAAGCCTAAACAGCCTACTTACAGAATCTTTAAGGATACGTAATTTACCCACGAAAGAAACATTTGTTTGACCGATTGTAACCGTTTCTCCGGCTCAATTGATGGAAGAGACAGGGAAGATACGATGAAGAGTAGCGCGTTACGTCATCGAGAATCGTTTATTCGGCGCGCGAGGGTTACGAAGACGCTTAACAAACTCCAGTGGCAGGAGCTACAAGAGAGGCGTTGTGCGTCGCTTAGAAGTTCGCAGTTAAAATTCCGAAGGCATACTTCAAGCAAAGAGTCGGGAAACATGCTACCTCTTCGCAAATAGATCTCGTAAAGTGACCGCAACGCAAACATCACAGGAAGTTAGCTCATACGAAGCTTTACCGGCTGCCATTCTTCCCACACTCACTGCTCCACTAACCGAAAAATTGCTTCAGATCTACACAAGTAGGCGTAGAAGCTCAGCTTCAGGCAGGACGAAGATGGAATACGGTCATGCCCTTTAAAAATCCAGCGTAAGACACGTCGGATCTAAATCTGTATATCGGACGGGACATGAGACCCATTGCTCAGGAATGTGAATCCAGTGATTTAAGCAGTGCAGCACTTCTGTCGGTCACACACATAATAGTTTAGGTTCTCGGTATATTCAGCAGGTTCATGAAGAGAATCGGGTAGGGCTGATATTAAATATCCTCAGCATCAAAGCTCGCAGCAGGTCCTCGAATGTAATGGTATAACTGAGTGCAAATGTCTTTCATTAGCCGCGCGGTCTCAGGCGCCTAGTCACGGTCCGTGCGGCTCCCCCCGTCGGAGGTTCGAGTCCTCCCTCGGGCATGGGTGTGTGTGTTGTGCGTAGTGTAAGTTAGTTTAAATTAGATTAAGTAGTGTGTACACTTAGGGACCGATGACCGAAGTAGTTTGGTCCGATAAGAACTTACAACAAATTTCCAATTACTCTCATTACTCTGAATAAATAGATGTTCGCCAGAACGCTATGATCTACTTTCAGTCACGTTCCTAGAATACAGTGGAGTATTTTCTGTTCACTTGCCTTTACAGTGCTGCAGTGTTTTAGAAAGGACAACCAGTTCCATCTGGACTGTCATTAAATGTTGCGATTTCGGGCTATTACGCCATTGTAAAGTGAGAGCTCGCTATGAGCATATCGTATCTCTTAAGAGGACATTGTTCTTGTGTCAGCAGTGTTTAGATATTCCGTGTGCACACTACATTATCAAAAGTAAGCAGGCACCCGTTTGCAGCCGGCTGCTGTGGCCGAGCGGTTCTAGGCGCTTCAGTCTGGAACCGCGCTGCTGCTACGGTCGCAGGTTCGAATCCTGCCTCGGACATGGATGTGTGTGATGTCAAAAAAAAAAAAAAAAGTTCGAATGTGTGTGAAATCTTATGGGACTTACTGCTAAGGTTTTCAGTCCCTAAGCTTACACACTACTTAACCTAAATTATCCTAAGGACAAACACACACACCCATGCCAAGGGAGGACTCGAACCTCCGCCGGGACCAGCCGCACTGTGTGTGATGTCCTTAGGTTAATTAGGTTTAAGGGGCTCCGGAACGCCCTATACTTGCAATGTTAAAATAACGCTTATAAATTACATCTTTCCTCACAAAGTATTTGAGGTAGGAAGTTGAACTTTTTACAGATTATTGATTGGAATACGGGCTACAACTTAACACAGGGATTTTACAAAATTTTAGTTCAGTTATTAAAGATGATTTTTTTCAATTGTAATGAAAATTCACAACATTTTTTGGCAATTTTTTATTTATATATTCAAAAATATACAGTTTTTTGGAAAAAGGCTGTGTTAAATTATGTAGAAGGTACTGTGAAACATTTACTGAAAGTTTGAAACAAATATGTTTGGAAGATTCTTAGAAAACATGTAATTAGTATGAGAAAATAAAAGTTTTGTGAATCGAGCGACAAAGATTGGATTAACTTTTTAGTGCATTCCAGGTCCATAGGATGGATTATCTTCATCCTCTGCAAACTCCTCCTCCAGCTTCCTCTTGTTCCTCCTCCTGTTTACTCTTGCTTGTATTTCTAGAATCTTTACAGTTCTGTCTGCAGCCCGAAGGCGTTCCTTGTCTAAAGCAAGCATCGCTCGTTGTTGTGTTCGTAGATTTTGCTACCATTTTCTTCAGTTGCAGTTACTGCAACACTGTTCCAAAAGGTGGTCAGGTATGAACACTTATCACATTTCAGTTGTATTTCACTAACAAGTCCTACGTGCTTTATTATGGAGAGTTCCAGACCAACTTCACTACAATGAATACATCTTACACAGTTTGAAAAAATTCCTTTGAGATCCGACATATCAAATATTTCATTCACATCCGATTCGCCCATAAAACATTCATAGTTTTCACTCATTGAACCAAGCTTCTTCTGTGAAGTATTTTCTTTCCCACTTTGACTGCTATTGGCAGGTGTACTTGAGAGGTCAGGTTCACTCACTTGGTTATCGTCTTTATTGTTTACAGTAATAACACATACCTTTGGCTTTCCAACATTTCTCCTTTTCTTAAAAGCCTTCAGAGGATTTCTAATAACTTTACTTTTACTCATTATTATACTTCAACAAAACAGAGACTCAAGAAACAGAATTAATTACGAATATTTTCGAGATAACGACAGAGTAAATAAACATGAAACAATCGACAATCACACCAGCGATATATATTGAACCATCACAGGTTAGCCACAACACGTACTTTATCTCACATCACTAAAATGTACCTGATGAACACGGACGTTAATAATAACACCATTTGACAGCAGTTTAACAGCGCAACAGTGGGTCACGCCCATGTAGAACACATTTCAAAAAAAATTTAAAAATAGTTGTAGTCTTCGGAATTGAATAAATTATATATCTATTAAAAGGTAATAGTCTGCAGATTCAGAAAACGCAAAAAAGTAAAAATTGAACTTATCATGATTTTGAGCCTTTCCGGAGCCCCTTAAGTAGCTCTAAGTCTAGTGGATAGATGATGTAAGTCCCATAGTGCTTAGAACCATTTGAACCCCTTTGTAATACAGAATTAAACACTAGATATCATGAGCTGTGGACCCACCAGTATAAAAGGAGGTTTGTGTTGTTAGTAGAGAAGCAGTAACAGTAGACTGCATCGGTGAGGGAAGGTCAGTGACTTTGAACGTGGACTGGTCATTGGATGACACCTGAGTAACAAATCAACAAATCCATCGTGGGCACTTGAACCCTTCCAATGAATTGGTCAGAAATGCTCGGAGATTTCGAACTTGGAATAGTCGCAGGAAGTCAGCCGTGTAGCAGCTCCGTCATTGACATTTCAGCTCTTCTAAGGCTGCGAAAGTCTACAGTTGGTGACGTGACTGTGAAGTGGAAACGCAAACGATCAATCACAACACCAGGCAGATCTCCTGTACTGACGGGGAGGATACGTCGAGCATCGTGGACTGTGGTCGTAGAGAATGGCGCAAAATCAGTGGAAGAAATCACTCTTGAATTCGAAAGTGCTACCAGCAGTCCTGCTGGCACAAAGACTGCGTAGGGAGTTAAAACTAAAGGAATGCAATGGTCGAGGAGCTCAAATGGCTCTGAGCACCATGGGACTTAATGTCTGAGGTCATCAGTCCCCTAGACTTAGAACTACTTGTCCGAGGCAGGATTCGAACCTGCGACCGTAGCAGTCCCGCGGTTCCAGACTGAATCGACTGAACCGCTCTGCCACCTCGGCCGGCTGGCGAGGTGACCGTCACAAGTCATACATTGCAGCACTCAATGCTAAGCGACGCTTAAGAATGCGACTGGGAAGTGGATGACTATAAACGAGTGATTTTGAATGATGAATCACGCTGTATCCTGTGCCAATCTAATGGAAGGGCTTGTGTTTGGCGAATGCCTCTGGAGCGTTACCTGCCGTCATGAGTAGTACCAATAGTGAAGTACAGAGGAGGTGATGTTACGGTATGGGGTGTTTTTCGCTGTTAGGTGGTCTTCCCCTTATTAGGCTTACGAAAAAGCTAAATGGGAAGGGATATTAATACATTTTAAGGCATTATGTACTGCGTAAAGCAGAGATACAGTTCTGAGACGATGACGATTCGTATCACCATGACAGGGCACCATGTCATAAAAAAGCATTTGTGAGGCAATAGTTTGAGGGCAATAAAATTCCTGAACTGGACTAGACTGATCATAGTCATGACCTAAACCTGCAGAACACCTTTGGGCTGAGTCAGAACATCGACGTCGCTCTAGAATCCGGCGTGTAACGTTACTGCCTTCTCTGGTTTTGGCTCTCGAGGAGGAATCCGGCTGTTATTCCTCAGCAGTCATTTAGACACCTCACTGAAAGTGTCCTAGCATTCATAAAAGCGAATGGTGGTCACACCCCATGTTAATGTCCAGTAATAGGTGTCCAGATACTTGTTATCAGGTAGTGTATATTAACACTGAAGTCTTCGTCCATTGTATAAAACGACGTCGCACTTCATTAAATGCTGCCGAATTCTTGTCAGTTGCACTCCAGAGCTTAACGAACCCACCCATCAGGTGTGACATTTGACAAATGTCACACCTGGTGGACAGACGGTGAAAATTGTCTGCGCGGATGACAAGGAACGATAGGCGTTGAGAGCTTCATAGTGAGATCTCACTTGAAAATGGCGTTGATGTTTGGTATATAGGGCGCTCAACTGCGCCGTCATTAGCGCCCGTGCAAAGTCCCAAGCTTTACACGTTAATTTTTTTTAACGCCGTCCAGTCTAGCAGCTGTCACGAATGATGATGATGGGATCATGAGGACAACGCAAACACCCAGACCCTGGGCAGAGAAAATCCCCAACCAGGCCGGGAATCGAACCCGGGACCCTGAGATCCAAAGGCAGCAATACTAGCCACTTGAAACACGAGCTGCGGACTGAAAATGACGTAATAAGCCGAAATAGCGATCGAGGTGAATAAATTCTTTTAATAGCAGTCCTTTCCAATGTAATAAAGAGGTCACCTCTTCTTCCTTCGGCACTGTGACTCATGTGGGAATTGGTCTTGTGTGGATGACTGTGTCGGATGCCTGTGGAGTGTGATGTGGAGAGCGCTGTCAGGAATGAGTCTGGAATGGAAAGAAGGAATAGGATGAAAAGCGACGCCGGAGTGTAAACAGCGCTCCAGAGTGTAGCGAACCCCTCCGATACTTGGCGGTTGGTGACGTCAACAACTCGGCCATGGCGTTCCTCCTGCCGGTTGCTAAGGCGGGAGGAAGTGACCTTCACGCGTCTTCGGATTGGGCACTGTCCTCTCACACATAGCCTTCTATTACGGCGGGAGGATCCCCCGTTTTGTGATGCTTGTGGTGTGCACATCTCGGTCCGCCACATTTTAACAGACTACATTTTATACCGTGATACAAGGGAAGAAGCACAAGTTGATGGGGATCTGCCCTGTGTTTTAGTTAATGATGAGATGTGTGTGTCTAGGGTTTTACAGTTTTGTGATATGTTTGGACTCTGGCCTACACTTTTAGGCTGCAGGTTTTAGTGTATTGCAAAGTGGCTGGCTCCTCCCTTTTTTCCTTGCGGTCAGCCAGCCACTTCCATCTGCTATATTATTTTAGCTTCCTCTACCACTTTCTTCTTGTGTTGTCCATGTTTTACTGCTGAAGCCATGCTTCGTCCCACGTTTCGGTGTGGGTAGGCACTTATTTATCCAACCTCGTTACCTGTGTTTTACATTCTGTTTTAACTTACTGTTCTGAGTATTTTCTTGACACCCGTCTCAATCTGTTACTGAGCGGGCGCTGAAGACCTTGCCGTCGTGCGCCCATACAAGCCTCTCCATCATCATCATCATCGCGGCGGACATCAACAGTGTCGTCCATTCTCACTCCATGAGGACAAACAGCTTTGATATCCAACACAGAGCAAAAGTACACGGTCTGAAGATCAGTTACTGTAAGCCACCTCTCCTAGCTTAATAAAGACTGGCGACTAAAATTTCTTCCATCTGGACTAGAATCGGTGACGAGTCGAGCGCCACGTATATGGAACAAATACGGCTAATGCAGTTGAAACTATTTTAAACAGTGCTGCACCGCTCTACTGTACTGAAATAATGACACCACGAAACCACCAGAAGCTGCTGCAATGTGTACGTACACACACTGCAAAAAGTATATGTGTAATATATGAGTTTACGTTTAAGGGCTATAGATAGTGGAAAATTTTCGGAATGAAGTATAGTAGGGACATGGACTTATTTATCAATCAGTGGAAAGGAGATAACGAAAAGAAACCGAGATATCTCTTTGCATAAATATAGTTGTACATTAAAAATAAAGATAGGAAATTTAGGATGCACAATAAATATTCGTTTGCAGCACTGAAAATGACAAGCTGAACATAGAATGTTACGGTTAGTACTTATTGTAAGTAGGCCCTCCATTTCTCTTTCTAATCCGTTGCATTCTCCTTGCCATGGATTTCACCAGAGAGTCTGTTGTTTATACTGTAATTTAAGCGTTCTTTAGATAATTTCTTTTGTTTATCTGATGTCCCCTCATATTTTTGTCGAGTAGATTCCACAAATTCTCTTCCAGAGCCTTGTATTTACAGATGCATGTTTCAATCATTAACTTGTGTGAAAATGTAATTCCCAGAAAGACTCGTATTATTGACAATTATGGATGGATGTGTTTTTAGAATATTTATTTAAATCTCGTGGTCCATAATTCCATCACTAAAACACAAATCTCCCACGGCATTCGCATTCATGCATCCCCAGAGAAGTATTAATCTTCTCCGTGTTTAACTGAGGCTATTCTATCTCTCTCTTTATGTTCACAAGTCTATTCTCTCCACATTGTTACTCGTCCATTTGATTTAAATAGCTGAAATCGACTCTCTTCAGCAAATACAACCTTCTCCCATAAATAAAACCGATCGCATTGATGTTCTCTTGCAAATGCAACTCGCTTCCTCCTGCCAAATGTCATGTTACCGCTTGAGGTGCTGGTAAAATACTTTATTTACACAACCATTTTAATCGTCTGACTATCATCAGGTTCGTAAAAGTATTCACAGCATCACGTTAGGGGAAATATAAAACCCTTATCGTCAGGTGATAATACCACGAATAATACCCAACAAGATTACGTCGTCAATCTATAGAAACTGTGCTAGTGAGCGTATTCATCCCTGTCAAATCTGCAATCGGCTTTAAGGCTGTGAACAGGTTCATACCACATAGAGACCACTGATGACAGTCGTGACACTGAAACTGATTGTGTAATTAAAGTATTTTACCAGCAGTTCACAGCGATAATATGGCATTTTTCAAATATGCAAGAACCATGGAGCACCACCAGTTGCAAATCGCTTCCTTCTGTTAATTTTACTGATGTATGGTTTTCTTTGGGCTGTTTAGCCCTCATAACCAGCTTCATAAAGCACATTTCTTACAGTATGTGGTTAAACAGACATTCCTGAACGCATCTGAACTGCAGTAGCAAATTTTTGAGCGCATAATTTTCGAATTTTCATTTATTCTGTAAATAGCTGTCGTTTTTCCATCTTGGATAGAACTTCACGACGACCGCTTCGTCATTGGTTATCGTATGTTTTGTTGTGATTAAAACTGTACATAACAGTCTCCACCGCACTAGCTGGTCTGCCAACAGTTTCTTTGATTCATGGAAAGGTTTTCCTTTTGGATGGCCTATGCAAATTTCTCTCTCTCTCTTTTTCTGTAATTTCGCGACGTTTTCGACCCATATTACCTAAAAACCACTTAACTGCTTTGAAAACAGAGTGGAAACGCAGCTTTACAGTGAATTAAAGACAACTGCGTAAAGAAAAGGAGAGGGGTTCGTGTCATGCGGCATCAGACCTCGAATTTTGTTGACAAATTATACAACATGTGAACCCAAACAGCGTTTTATTTCTAAACGTATATGCTAATCGATGTAAGAAAATAGTTTTTGTTTGTTTCTTAGCTATATTTTTATGTTTATGATTGTTACATTCTATGTGCTATGGACAGACATCTACCTTTTTGGAGTCATTGGAGTTACCGACAGCCAGTTTTGCTCAGGCGGTTGTCTCCAAGTTACTTACATACTAACAGAAATAAATAATAAAAAACACTCGTCAGAATAATAAAAAAGCTGAACTATTGTATGTAGGAGATAGCCTACTCACAGACAACATTACATCAGGTTAAAAGATAGTTTCTTGGCTTCAAGGTCGAATGTGTGTGTGAATTCCTAAGGGACCAAACTGCTGACGTTATTGGTCCCTAGACTTACACACTACTTAAACTAACTTACGCTAAGAACAACACACACACCCATACATGAGGGAGGACTCGAACCTCCGGGGAGACGGGCAGCGCAATCCGTGACATGGCGCCTCGAACCACGCTGTTACTCCGCCCATCTTGGCTTCAAGTAGATAATCATTATTTCCGCATCTAGATGATAGTTAAAAATACATTTCATGCAATTACATTAAAAATAGTATACATATGTACAAATGTTCTAGATACAGATAAACCTAACATGAGTATCTGTCACGTATCCTTGGGCCCTTGTGTTAAGTGCTTTTTAGTCTACATTACCAAATGGCTACAACGGTGAGCCAGTTCCGCAGATTGCCTACCTAACGGCTACCAGGACGAACAAAAACTTGAAATTTTTTTCAGTATTTCAAATAACTATTGAACGAATTTAAAAAATTTAATTGTTGTCATAATATACTAATTAAATGTTGTAATATTACGTTAAAGGTTTAACACCATCACGTATTGAAGTTAGAAACTGGGTAAGTGGCTAGAGGCAAAATAACTCGTAACTCGTAACTGGCAAATTACCCAGTGTTTGACAAAAAGCCCACTTAGCGGTTTCCAACAGACTTTACACATAGTTTCAACCGTTTAAGGAACTTTTTCTCGCCGGCATCCTCCAGAAAATGATGAAAGGAAAAAGTTTACCGCTTACTACATTTTCGATGTCCATGCAGTAAAACTTCATCATCACGTAAGACGTTTCAACTTCCTATTTCGTCATTACTAACTCTATCGGGAACACGTTTGCACACAGTTTACAAAATACCATTGGATGTACCTGCAAAATTATATCATCGTATGACGTCATAAACGCTGAGATACGTGAAAAATTCATTTGCAAGGTAATCAGACGTTTGAAGCTATTCTACACATAGGCGTTCGATTCTTTAAAGAATTTGGAGTGGGAGGGGTTTGTTTGTTAGTCACTAACAGCACATACTGAGACAGTGCATTGCACTGATTCACATACTGTGACAAAAACTCGTATCATAAACTGAAGACTGAATTTGGCTGAATCAACTGGTGCTCTCATATGAGTGCAGCGATATTATTTACAATTTAGGATAATCGATCGTCGATTCATCAGAGATGCATAACTTACATACCTATTTCTTCAATTGTGTGTGATGAATTAAACCAACAAAACTAAAAAAAATAAAAGAAACGAAGTAGTCGCATGGACCGTCAAAACTTAAAATGTTCAGACTACTATAAGAAAAATTGTCACTTACTGTCAGTATTAAACTTACGTCGACCGAAACTAATCGAAATGTGTCTGCTCATAGTCTTTTTATTACCTTACCGGAGATTTACGACAGCGATATGTTTGCTCACTAAACTGAATCAAATTCCACAATGGCCAGAACGAATAAATATTGTTGTTACAATAAATGACTCAGATCAACATAGCCCAGGTATCTGTTAAGGTAATAATGTTGAGTATGCCACGCGGTCGACAGCCTTCAACTGATTTCTCGTTGCAGGTGCAGAGAGCAGACAGTACGACACTACCGTGCTTAGCGACGGGAGTGACAACGGGACGTTCTACGATGGAGAATCCGTAGCCGTACACGAGGGTAAGTCATTCGTGCTCCTTATTTGTTTTAGATAATCTACAACTAATGATCAAAGAGGGCAAAATATTATTGTGAACATCAGCACTGTTTCTCCTACATCAATGGTCTGTACCTCAACATTGCTCTCACGAGTAAGTGAATGAAAAACTACAGTTTGTGAGGGCTGTTTCATGAATGAATGATGGCACCCATATAGACCCTCTACAACGAAGTAAGGAAGAAGGAATATTCCGCAGTGCTTATTGAAACTACGTGCGTATGTACAGCCTATGTTTTATATTCCACAGTTGTTCGTGATAATATTCGGATACTCGCTGCGCTTTTTGAGTGCTTTATTGGTATGCTGATGTACTTCGTTACATTAGGCCCGTCGAAGTGTAATAACTGATGTTGTCTGGACTTAATAAGATAATTCCACTCACAGCGTCTACTGATAGAATGGTGGCTGTGTATCCCAGATAACACACCTACGAAACCTACTTGACCACTGAGTGAACTTCCTTTGCGCCCACAATCAGAATTAGCGGCGTCTCGTGGACACCACCGTATGTTCATTGTAATGCAGTTCAACGCTTTGTGCGTGTTGATAGTCTGTCGTATGTACACTACTGACCATTAAAATTGCTTCGCCAAGCAGAAATGCAGACGATGGACGGGTATTCATTGGACAACTATATTATTCTAGAACTGACATGTGATTACATTTTCACGCAATTTGGGTGCATAGATCCTGAGAAATCAGTACCCAGAACAACCACCTCTGGCCGTAATAAGGGCCTTGATACGCCTGGGCATTGAGTCAAACAGAGCTTGAATAGCGTGTACAGGTACAGCTGCCCATGCAGCTTCAACACGATACCACAGTTCATCAAGAGTAGTGACCGGCGTATTGTGACGAGCCAGTTGCTCGGCCACCATTGACCAGACGTTTTCAATTGCTGAGAGATCTGGAGAATGTGCTGGCCAGGGCAGCGGTCGAACATTTTCTGTATTCAGAAAGGCCCGTACAGGACCTGCAACATGCGGGCGTGCATTATCCTACTGAAATGTGGGGTTTCGCAGGCATCGAACGAAGGGTAGAGCCACAGGTCGTAACACATCTGAAATGTAACGTCCACTGTTCAAAGTGCTGTCAATGAGAACAAGAGGTGACCGAGACGTGTAACCAATGGCACCCCACGCCATCACGCCAGTATGGCGATGACGAATACACGCGTCCAATGTGCGTTCACCGCGATGTCGCCAAACACGGATGCTCTAAACAGAACCTGGATTCATCCGAAAAAATGACATTTTGCCATTCGTGCACCCAGGTACGTCGTTGAGTACACCATCGCAGGCGCTCCTGTCTGTGATGCAGCGTCAAGGGTAACCGCAGCCATGGTCTCCGTGCTGATAGTCCATGCTGCTGCAAACGCCGTCGAACGTTTCGTGCAGATGGTTGTTGTCTTGCAAAGGTCCCCATCTGTTGACTCAGGGATCGAGACGTGGTTCAAATGACTCTGAGCACTATGAGACATAACATCTAAGGTCATCAGTCCCCTAGAACTTACAACTACTTAAACCTAACTAACCTAAGGACATCGCACACATCCATGTCCGAGGCAGGATTCGAATATGCGACCGTAGCAGTCGCGCGGTTCCGGACAGAAGCGCCTAGAACCGCTTGGCCACAGCGGCCGGCTGTAGTCACTGTGGTCAACATCATCATCAGGAAGAGCATAAACAGAGAAAAGTAAGACGGAACCTAAAAAAGTGGTGTAAAAAGGGAAACAACAAGGAAACTAGAGGAAGTTGTTGTGACGCGACGAGTGTCATGCCAGAAGTATAATTATAAGTAATACAAACAAAACGTCGGGATATTGTTTCAGACATCGCTTCGAATACTGTTTCAAGACTGAGCATTTAGCCCGTTCTGAAAACTATGTTGGCGCTGTCTTTGAAGTGCTGGGTATTCTTTCAGATATCAGAGTGGAAGTACGACACTGACATCCGGCAGAATACCTGCCACCTCAAAGATGTCAACAGATCGCCGGGGAACCCTGAAGAATTATAGACTCTAAGAAAAGAAGACGGACCACCACGACATCATCTGAATGTTGCGGTAATCGGTAGATGTGAAGTACATGTACAGATAAAAATATGATTACAAATTCAGAAAAATTGGATGACTGATCAGGAGAAAGAGCTTGACAAATTGAGCAAATCAATCACGCGTTGGTCCACCTCTGGCCCTTATGCAGGCAGTTGTTCGGCTTGCCACTCATTGACAGCATTGGTGGATGTCCTCCCGAGGAAAGTCGTGCCAAATTCTGTCCAGTTGGCGCATTAGATCATCAAAATCCCGAGCGGGTTGGAGGGCCCTGCCTCATATAGAATCAAACGTTCTAAATTGGGAGAGTGGGATTGTGAAGTTATCTGGACACGTTTAACAGGGCTAGGAGAAATAAAGTTAATTGTTGGGTGTTATTACCGGCCACCAAGTTTCACCGTGACAGTTCTAGAATCATTCAAAGGGAGTCTACGCTCTGTATCGCAGAAGTACCCGGAGGCAACTTCAACCTACCTAGCATAGACTGGAATGTCTATGGATTCATTGCAGGTGGTACGGGCAAGCCGACGTGTGAATTACTTTTGAACACATTATCCGAAAACTATCTTGAGCAGCTAAATCGACAGCGAATGCGTAATGGAAATATTTTAGATCTGGTCGCCACGAACAGACCAGACCTCATTGACGGTGTCAGTGCTGAGACACGGATTAGTCATCATGATGGTGTCATTACGACTATGGTTACGAATGTCAAAAAGTCGGTCAAGAAGGCTAGGAGAGTATTCTTACTAGAAAGAGCAGATAAGCAGTTGTTAGTATCCCACTTAGTAAATGAATCGACTTCATTTACTTCCGGTACGATGGACGTGGAAGAATTATGCTCAAGTTTTAAACACATTGTAAATCACGCATTGGAGAAGTATGTGCCGAAAAAGTGGGTTACGGACGGAAAGGACCCACCGTGGTTTAACCGCACAATTCGGAGAATGCTCAGGAAGCAAAGACAATTGCACTCGCGGTACAAGAATGATCGGGAGAATGAGGACAGGTAAAAGTTAGTAGAGATCCGTGCTGCTGTAAAAAGAGCGATGCGCGAAGCATACAACCATTACCACCGTCATACCTTAGCAAAAGATCTTGCTGAAAATCCAAGGAAATTCTGGTCTTATGTAAAATCGGTAAGCGGGTCGAAGGCTTCCATCCAGTCACTCACTGATCAGTCTGGCCTGGCAACGGAAGACAGCAAAACGAAAGCTGAAATTTTAAATTTAGCATTTGAGAAATGTTTCACGCAGGAGGATCGTACAAACATACCGCCGTTTGAGTCTCGTACAGATTCCCGTATGGAGGACATCCCTGGGGTTGTGAAGGAGCTGAATGGGTTGAAAATAAATAAATCGCCAGGTCCTGATGGGATTCCAATTCGGTTTTAGAGAGAGTACTCTACTGCATTGGCTCCTTACTTGGCTTGCATTTATCGCGAATCTCTTGCCCAACGTAAAGCCTCGAGCGACTGGAAAAAAGCGCAGGTGACGCCTGTATATAAGAAGGGTAGAAGGACGTATCCTCAAAATTACAGGTCAATATCCTTAACATCGGTTTGTTGCAGGATTCTCGAACATATTCTCAGTTCGAATATAATGAATTTCCTTGAGACAGAGAAGTTACTGTCCGTGCATCAGCACGGCTTTAGAAAGCATCGCTCCTGCGAAACGCAACTCTCCCTTTTTACACATGATATCTTGCGAACCATGGATGAAGGGTATGAGGCGGATGCCATATTCCTTGACTTCCGGAAAGCGTTTGACTCGGTGCCCCACTGCAGACTCCTAACTAAGGTACGAGCATATGGGACTGGTTCCCAAATATGTGAGTTGCTCGAAGATTTCTTAAGTAATAGAACCCAGTACGTTGTCCTCGATGGTCAGAGTTCATCGGAGGTGAGGGTATCATCTGGAGTGCCCAAGGGAAGTGTGGTAGGTCCACTGTTGTTTTCTATCTACATAAATGATCTTTTGGATAGGGTGGATAGCAATGTGCGGCTGTTTGCTGATGATGCTGTGGTGTACGGGAAGGTGTCGTCGCTGAGTGACTGTAGGAGGATACAAGATGGCTTGGACAGGATTTGCGATTGATGTAAAGAATGTCAGCTAACTCTAAATATAGATAAATGTAAATTAAAGCAGATGAATAGGAAAAAGAATCCCGTAATGTTTGAATACTCCATTAGTAGTGTAGCGCTTGACACAGTCACGTCGATTAAATATTTGGGCGTAACACTGTGTAGCGATATGAAGTGGGACAAGCATGTAATGGCAGTTGTGGGGAAGACGGATAGTCGTCTTCGGTTCATTGCTAGAATTTTGGGAAGATGTGGTTCATCTGTAAAGGAGACCGCTTATAAAACACTAATACGACCTATTCTTGAGTACTGCTCGAGCGTTTGGGATCCCTATCAGGTCGTATTGAGGGAGAACATAGAATCAATTCAGAGGCGGGCTGCTAGATTTGTTACTGGTAGGTTTGATCATCACGCGAGTGTTACGGAAATGCTTCAGGAACTCGGGTGGTAGTCTCTGGAGGAAAGGAGGCGTTCTTTTCGTGAATCGCTACAGAGGAAATTTAGAGAACCAGCATTTGAGGCTGACTGCAGTACAATTTGACTGACGCCAACTTATATTTCGCGGAAAGACGACAAAGATAAGATAAGAGAGATTACGGCTCGTACGGAGGCATATAGGGAGTCATTTTTCCCTCGTTCTGTTTGGGCGTGGAACAGGGAGAGAAGCTGCTAGTTGTGGTACGAGGTACCCTCGGCGACCATCCTGGATTGGTATCCCCCCGTTGCCAGGGCGTCTACAGACTCGTCTTCGCTGGACATGGGGGTCAGTTCGAACTGGGGCTCATTACCGAAGACAATTCGACTCTAATCAATAAGATTCCAGGGCAAAGATGCGTATGGAGACGCCTCGAGAAGCGGTGGACATCATCGTGACTGTCACCCGTCATACGGCCCTACAGTCATGAGTGATGTTTTGGGGTGTCATTTCATTTCATAGCAGGATCCCTTTGATTGTCTTCCGCGGCATCCTTACGGCACAGCGGCACGTCGAAGATACTCTACGCCTCGTTTTGTCACACTTCAAGTACGGCTTTCCTAGGTTTACATTTCAGGAAGATAATGCCCGCCTACATACGGTGAGAGTTTCTATTGTTTGTAGACCTTGGCCAACAAGGTCGCCGGATCTCTCCCCAGCTGTGGACATTTGGAGCATTATGGTCAGTGCCGTCCAACCAGCTCGGGAGTCTGACGATCTAACGCCCCAGTTGGATAGAATTTGGCACGGTATCCGTCAGGAGGACACCAAACAACGCTATCAGTCAATTCTCAAGTGGATTAACTGCTTGCATGCAGGCCAGAGATGGACCAACGCGTTAGTGACATGCCCAATTTGTAAAGGTGCTTCTCTCGAATAAATCATCAAATCTTTCTGAAATTGTAATCATTTTTTTGTCTGTATGCAGGGTGAAAAGTATTTAAACCGACAAACTCTGGGAGGTTGTAGGGGACATGAAAACAAATATTTTTCCCTAATGTCATTTTTCCCTATGAGGAGTATTTAAACCGGTAGAGGAAGGTTTGTTTGGCGGCAAATTGATTATACCAACAAACACTTTTCCATTTTTTTATGACCAAGAGACAACACATTAACACAACCCAATATTAATTACCATAAATTTTCAAAGATGCCTCCATTGACACGTAAACAGAGGTTACACCGTCGGATCATGTTCTGCCTAACACGGGCAAAAACCCCAGGAGTACCCTGAATTGTTCCTGCTGCTGCTGCTACTATTCAGGGAACCAGATCCTCTTCTGATGCAACAGGATGCAACAGCAGTTGCGTAAACACGGTTGCCCATCTCTCCCCACACAAAAAGTCCAGAGGGGACATGTCTGGCCATGGTACAGGACCACCTCTGTCAATCCACGTTTCTGGGAACCGACGGTCCAGCAATCGACGCACACGACGACTGAAATGTGCTGGTGCCTCGTTATGTCGGAACCACATGCGTTGTCTTGTAGGGAGCGGGACGTCTTCCAGCAATTCTGGCAATGCTCTGGCGAGAAAATTGTAATAGTGCCTGCCATTTGATGGCCTAGGTAGCAGATACGGCCCAATTAAACAGTCCCCAACAACACTGACCCACACATTAAGAACCGCAATTGATGAGGGCTGGTAACTGTGGCATGTGGGTAATCCTCACTCCAAACATACGAATTGTGCATGTTGAAGACTTCATCACGCCCGAACGTTGCTTCATCGGTAAACAACACAGAGGATGGAAATGTAGGATGCATTTCACACTGTCCCAGGTAACACTGCGAAAACTGTGCTCTGGGTGGATAACCAACTGGTTCCAGGTTGTGGACACGCTGTAAGTGAAATGGACGTAACAACTGCTCTCGAAGGACAGTTCTTACATTCGTCTGATTCGTCCCCATGTTATGTGCAATTGCACGAGTGCTGATTGAAGGATCCCGCTCCACATGCTGCAAGACAGCTTCCTCAAATTGCAGTGTTCTTACCGTGCGACTGCGTCCCTGTCCAGGTAATCTGCTAAATGACCCGGTCTCATGCAGACGTTGGTACTCAGCAGCAAAGGCCGTATGATGCGGGATACGGCGATTAGGATACTGTTATTGATAAACCCGTTGTGCAGCTCGTCCGTTGTGGTGTGCTACGCAGAACGTGTACTCACTCCAGGTGTATCGCTCCATTACCAGAGACAGTGCACAACTGCATGGATGTTTGTGATGTCCTTAGGTTAGTTAGGTTTAACTAGTTCTAAGTTCTAGGGGACTAATAACCTCAGCAGTTGAGTCCCATAGTGCTCAGAGCCATTTGAACCATTTTTTTGACAGTGCACTACTACACTGGTGGACAGCAGTTGCCTACAACTGAAGAGCGTAATACGCCCTCTAACAACTTCGTAATACGGCCTCTGCCAACTGAAAAGTGTAATACGGCATCTACCAGTTTAAATAATCCTCTTAGAAAAAATGACATTAGGGAAAAATATTTGTTTTGATGTCCGCTACAACCTCCCAGAGTTTGTCGGTTTAAATACTTTTCACCCTGTATGTGTATCACATCTATTGCTTTTCGCCCCATTCGGTTAATTTCTTCGTGGTGTGTCGTTCTTTTTTTTTGTTTTTGAGTGTATGCTAGCGTCAGTTGATGCGCAAGGTCCGTTGTGTGTAGCCCGGTCGCATATCGTGGCGGCGGCGCCTCTGTCGCAAAGCGAAGCCGCGTCCTATTGTCAGCGATCTCCCCCTGTCCATCACGGGCGGTAATTGAGCGCGCGGATGGGAAGAATGACTTGTTGTTTTCCGGAAGAGTGGACTAACATAACAGTACCCGGTTCTCTGTCTCTCTCTCTCTCTCTCTCTCTCTTACAGGAGGGGTGAAGGCCTCCTTTGATAGGTGGCGGCGCGCGCCGCCCTGTCTGCAAAGCCGAATAGGGAGCCGGTATTGTTGCGGTTCTGTTGGAAAAACCCACCTAACCCCCGTGACGGATGGTTACAGAACACGCGTGAAATTTTATTTCGGAAACTTATTCAGCAGATATTAACATTTTATGCCTTCCACGCAGCAGCGGCTCCTCCGTTACATTCCTTAAATCAAGTTTAGATTAGCTTTCCCGAAAGCTCTTTTTTTTTGTCCGCGGAGTGAAATTTTTCACAGGTCGAGATAACCATCGCAGTTGTTGATATAACAAATAAAACAAGCATTATGTAATACATCAGGCGTCAGGTGGAATGGATTGCCGTTCCACTACTAGAGCGGGCAGAAACCTGATACAGAGCGAACTTTTTCTGCCATGAAGACAAGAGCTTTCTGCCATAACAAGAGCATTGAGATTATACAGGGTGGCGCACGAAAAACCGGCCCCGAGTACCAGACTGCTCATTGTCGCCCGCCAATTGTCATCTATTGTTTCGAAGCTGTTGTGACTACGTTTTGTACCCTTAGTACTAAAGCCGTCGCGACTTGGTTAGCGAGGTGTATCCTCCTCAAGAAAAAATCGCAATGCTGAAGGAGTGCGTGTCTACCGCATCATTTAATCCTGCCGCATAACATCAAATTACCATTTAACTGACAATTATTTTAGTTTTCTGGTAGAATTTATAGAAGGGGTTTTAGGATACAAGTAAGATCATTACAGCGACGGATTTCAGTGCTATTATAGACGTTTATTAGAGGAAGTCTTACAAAAATGCATAGAGAAGAGAAACTTAACGTAAATACTGTATACTCATAATAAAGAACAAGACATCCAATTAAGAAAAAAATATCGTGAAGACATATCAAGAATCACACACTTTGTTTCTCCAGAGAAGCTCTGCAACCATTACAAGTCACAATGTTGTGACTGTGTTACTTCCAAACAATCTTTTGTAGCTGTTGCAAGTCACAGTAGTTTTGTTATTGTTTTAGCACCATAACGATAGCAACATCTACATCTTCTAACAACCTCATCGTTACGTACGGGGATTGATCGATAGGGTGACAGAAATCCTTGGTTGTCCCTTGGTAAAGTTAAAAGATGAGCCCTTTCCTTCAACTGGCTCTCCATTAGAGCAAGTTTGTGAGGTACTTCTTTTTCTGAACCTTTCATCTAGATTATTTTCAAAGAACAGCACTTGTGAATTAATTCCAGCAATATCCAGATACCGGAAAAAAGGCCATGGGCCATCTTCTTGTTGTCCTCTGAGTGGAGTAGGATGTATACAAGTAACCAACAGCATCCGTGCCACGTTTGGTTACATCGCAGTCCAGATTTACAACAGATTTATCTTTAGAAGTGTCCGTTTCATCACTTCCATGCACTGCCGACAGAAAAACACACCCTTGTTTCTTTTCGTTTGGCGCGAAACAGGACAGCAGTCATCTTAAAATCGGAAAAGACAGTTTCCAGTTTCTCGCTACCTGTTTGGCAAAAAATCCGAAGAAATTTCCCTCTCGGTCTATTTCAGTGCCCCTATGAAGATTAGCCAGTTTCTACAAGATACTATCCTAAAGTTATTATTATTATTATTATTATCATATGCATCAATTACAGCAATACACATTTAACAAAACACACAAATATATATATAAAAATGAAAATGTGAAATTATATACAGTACACAAGTTTTAAAACGGCTCAGACTACACTCGGATGTTGATGGACTCGATCCAGCGGAGTGCCACGTGGGATTCTTGCTGGAGCTTCTCAACGCCACCAGGGAAGCGTCTGACTGGGCATTCATTCACAATGTGGCTCATTGTTTGGGTGTCACCACAGTCACACACACTGTCACTTGAAAAGCCCCACTTGTGCATGTTGTATTTGCACCTACCCTCTTCAGTCCGATGTCTGTTTAACTGCACCCACATCTCCCTTTGTTGGTGGAAGCCTGGAACTGGAACTGTCGGATTGCCTAGAAGTTCCTGGTTTTGGGTTCTTGTAGCTTGCCACTCACGTTTCCACTCTGCGTCCTCTGCTGCAGAACACTTCCGCCCAATATCTCTACTTAGCTGTGCTTACAAGCTATTGGAAAGAATGATTCTAACCCGAAGCCAAGATCAAATTAATGCTATCATACCACATGAACAAGCTGGATTCAGACATTATAGAAGCTGCTGTGAACAAGTGCTCTCCTTGACTACTCACATAGAATCTGCGTACCAAAAGAAACTTAAAACTGGAGTAGTGTTCATCGACCTGTCAGCAGCTTATGATATGGTGTGGCGCGAGGGCCTGTTATTGAAATTTTTGAGAGCAATACCTTCCAAACTCTAGGCAAGCTTTTAAGTAACATGTTAAGCAATAGGCGGTTTAAAGTACGTCAAGGAGAACAGAAAAGCAGATGGCATGTACTCAATGACGGATTACCTGAGGGCTCTGTTCTTGCTCCAGTGTTATTCAACCTCCACACAGCTGACCTGCCGAATTTGACCTGCCGAAAATTTCAATATGCAGATGACCTGGCAATTTCATATCAGAGTGAAGCCCTTTCTGAATGTGAAGAACACCTAACAAACAGCCTTACTAAACCTTATTAGTATTTTGAGACATGGCGACTGAGACCAAATGTTTCTAAAACCGAGGTAAGCCTGTTCCACCTCTCTAACCGCCTTTCATCAGGAAAGATCAGTCCACAGTTTGGCCCTCTTGGCACAGTCAGATACAACGAAAGCCCAAAATACCTGGGAGTCACTCTGGACAGAACTTTAACATACAAAAAACACCTTCCCAACTTGGCCAAGAAGATACATACACGA
The DNA here is from genome assembly GCF_021461385.2 of Schistocerca piceifrons. Classification (NCBI taxonomy): domain Eukaryota; kingdom Metazoa; phylum Arthropoda; class Insecta; order Orthoptera; family Acrididae; genus Schistocerca; species Schistocerca piceifrons. Next base: position 1,052,781,905 of record NC_060139.1, read on the forward strand.
GTGAACCTTGTGAGAAAGTTTGCAGGCAGTACATGTGGAGCAACCACATCAGTCCTCCGAGGAGCATCCCTTGCACTGGTATACTGTGCAGCAGAATACTGTGAACCAGTTTGGCTCCGAAGCACCAACGTTGCGAAATGAGACGTCCAACTGAACTCAGTTACGAGAATAATTAGTGGTACAGTCCGGTCTACACCTACTTGCTGGCTACCAGTGCTTTCAAACATCTGTCCACCAGACCTCCGTCGAAAGGCTGCTCTTTACAACCTCTGTCAGCAAGTTTGTGAAAACAAATCGATCCCTCTTCATGACGATTTCCTATCACTGCTCAGGAAACGCCTCAAATCTAGACCAGCATATGAAATCGGTGTCCTAAAGTGTAACTGCTATAATAGTTGTCCGTAGTTACATTCCTATGAATGCCCGTGATTAGTTAAACTAATCTCTTCACAATATCAATAGGCTGCTTAGATGCAAGATATGGCCAGGATTCTGTGTTCTGGTGTATGCTTCAAAGTTACATCGGGAAAATGTCTTGCCACAGCACAGTGCGCACACTTTCAAACCATTGTTGGCAGGCTGGTTGGGCAAGTCCTGGTTAAAGCCACAACGTCCACGAAAACTAACAGGCATTTCGTCTGTGGCTGTGAACTCCCCTGAGCTGTAGTTATTTCTGCGGTTGTCCAAAAATGCAGGGTGGAGATTGCGGACGGCAGCAACTTTGTCAATTGCAAGTCGCTCTTTCCTCGTTGAAGTATCATCAAACCTCAGTGACTGGAGCAAGAAGAGCAAGCCCTTGTAACTAAATATCGTCATTCCTGTGCCATTTGATGTCCACAGCTCTAATACGTTTCTAGGTCGTCCTTTTTGTACAGCAGTAAGAAACAGTGCTCCTAAGAGATGCATTATTTATCTGTCCCTCGCGAAATTCACAGACGATCTATTGTTATTTATATATATCTATTGGTGTTCGCAACAACACAATCCGTTATCTCGGCATCAGAAAATTTCAGAAAACTTCCAGTTTCACTTTTACTTCCTGGTGCATTGCGTTTCGGGCCATGTTCTTAAGTTGATTATGTTCTTAAGTTTTGTTTTACCCGGTACCACTAATGGATTATTTATCCATCAAATTTCCTGATCCTTATCAATACAACAATGGCACTCATCACTTGGTAACTCATGCACTACATTCCCGCCATCTTACGATTGTTCAGATTCTGCAGTCTCGATTATTTCTGCTACATCATCGCTGTCAAAGAAATCAGCACAATCTTCTTCGTCAGATGATTCAAGAAGGAGGCGCTCAGTTTCATCTGGCGTTAATCCTTTTCTTTGTGCGAACCTTCAAGACGACAGAAAAAAACATAATACTAATCTTCAGTAACTAAATAATCGTTCTCTCCAAGTGTTTTCGTAAAATATAGCTTCTGATCTTCAAATCATTCAGCGGAGATTGCGCCACACTTACTTACATCACCGGGATCGTGCAGTATGCAGTGCCGCTTCAGCATAGTTGCAGGGTTAAGAAAAGGCGGGACGTTTTTACAAAAACGTTTCCTTGTGTTTCCATACCGGCAAAGACCATTATACACAATTTGGTGACAAAGTGGCGTAGTAACGGTCAGTTACAAATGCAAAAAAAGAATCGAGCCGTTCGCACAACTGCTGTGATCGCGAATATTCGAGAACGAATGATCCAGAGTACAGAGAAGTCGACAAGTAAATTGTTGCAATAAGTGAACGTTCAGCGTAGATCTTGTCAACGTGTTTTTCACCATGTGGGAATGAAACCCGTCAAAATGACAAGTGCCCAAGAACTGAAGGAGGAAGATAAGCAAAACGCGTGAATTGCTGTACGTGGCCATGCTAAAAAATTGAGAATGTAATGTTTTATTTGCTGCTGAATTTCATGAATGATGAAGCCTGGTTCCATCTGATACGACATACGATTCCGAGAACACCTGTTACTGTCAACAAACAATCCCTATACAATTAATGAAGAATATCTTCAGGGTGGAAAAATCAGTGTGTGGTGTGCCGTATCAGGAAGTCATGTTGTGGGTCCCCTCTGTTTTGAAACAATAGTAAACACCACTGCTCTACATATGCGAATCTTTGAGAATTTTACCCATTCTTTAACCCTATGAATGTACATGTGCTCTCCTTCAACAAAATGGGGCGACCTGTTATGCTTCACGCCAAGAATAGGAGGAGATTAGTGTTTAACGTTCCGTCGACAACGAGGTAATTAGAGACGGAACACAAGCTCGGATTAGGGAAGGATGGGGAAGGAAATCGGCCGTGCCCTTTCCGTAGAACCATCCCGGCATTTGCCTGAACCGACCTAGAGAAAACACAGAACACCAAAACCAGGACAGCTGGACGTGGGCTTGAAACGTCGTCCTGCCGAATGCGAGTCCAGTGTGCTAACCACTGCGCCACCTCGCTCGCTCGCTACACGCGAATCAATCTCATGAATTCATGAAAGATTCACAGAACGAAGAACTGTCAGTAAAAGACTGTGGCCGCCGCGTTCGCCGGACATAACCACTTGTGACTTTTGTCTGTGCTGCTGTCTAAAGGGAGAAGTGTACACAGATAAGGCAATAACGTTAAAAGGCTTGAAGGATAATGTTCGATATGAAATTTTGAGAATTGATGCGACAGAATTGCGCAAAGTGTATATTCATATGTTGAGGTGTACGTAAAAATGCACTGAAGCACGTCCTTTTTAGCACCAAATGTAATGGAATATAAAAGGAAGTTTAGTTCAGGAAATAAAGACATTTGTATTAACTTATCTGTTATCTCTATATTATCTAATGATTACATGTTTCTCGGGGAAGATCAGTTTGGATTCCGTAGAAATGTTGGAACACGTGAGGCAATACTAACCTTACGACTTATCTTAGAAGAAAGATTAAGAAAAGGCATACCTACGTTTCTAGCATTTGTAGACTTAGAGAAAGCTTTTGACAACGTTAACTGGAATACTCTCTTTCAAATTCTGAAGGTTGCAGGGGTAAAATACAGGGAGCGAAAGGCTATTTACAATTTGTACAGAAACCAGATGGCAGTTATAAGAGTCGAGGGGCACGAAAGGGAAGCAGTGGTTGGGAAAGGAGTGAGACAGGGTTGTAGTCTCTCCCCGATGTTATTCAATCTGTATATTGAGCAAGCAGTAAAGGAAACAAAAGAAAAATTCGGAGTAGGTATTAAAATTCATGGAGAAGAAGTAAAAACTTTGAGGTTCGCCGATGACATTGCAATTCTGTCAGAGACAGCAAAGGACTTGGAAGAGCAGTTGAACGGAATGGACAGTGTCTTGAAAGGAGGATATAAGATGAACATCAACAAAAGCAAAATGAGGATAATGGAATGTAGTCAAAGTAAATCGGGTGATGCTGAGGGTATTAGATCAGGAAATGAGACACTTAAAGTAGTAAAGGAGTTTTGCTATTTAGGGATAAAATACCTGATGATGGTCGAAGTAGAGAGGATATAAAATGTAGACTGGCAATGGCAAGGAAATCGTTTCTGAAGAAGAGAAATTTGTTAACATCCAGTATAGATTTAAGTGTCAGGAAGTCGTTTCTGAATGTATTTGTATGGAGTGTAGCCATGTATGGAAGTGAAACATGGACGATAACCAGTTTGGACAAGAAGAGAATAGAAGCTTTCGAAATGTGGTGTTACAGAAGAATGCTGAAGATAAGGTGGGTAGATCACGTAACTAATGAGGAGGTATTGAATAGGATTGGGGAGAAGAGAAGTTTGTGACACAACTTGACTAGAAGAAGGGATCGGTTGGTAGGACATGTTTTGAGGCATCAAGGGATCACAAATTTAGCATTGGAGGGCAGCGTGGAGGGTAAAAATGGTAGAGGGAGACCAAGAGATGAATACGCTAAGCAGATTCAGAAGGATGTAGGTTGCAGTAGGTACTGGGAGATGAAGAAGCTTGCACAGGATAGAGTAGCATGGAGAGCTGCATCAAACCAGTCTCAGGACTGAAGACCACAACAACAACAACAACATGTTTATCTATTTGTTGTTTTATCTGCTTGTGGCAGGCAACAATTCGTGCGTAACAGGCCACCAGTCTGTACTTGGGACCATGCATCATCCTCAATTACTTACAGGGAACCATGAAATGAGTGTAAGTCGTCATTTCTGTTCGATCGGAGAATGCCACCCATAAATGCTATGTAGGACCTTCTTTTGCTAAAACTAGCCGTATAATGAATGCCACATTTGTATCAATGCTACCTGAAGTATTATGGAGAGCTGACGGGTTTTTGGACGAATTTATCTGCTCTGGTTCACGCGAAATACGTTCCAAGTACTTTCCCAAATAAGCTGTGCAGCTAATAACTATGGTTATTAGTAATAATCTCATTATACAGACATAGGCAGTTCTTTAGATCTAAATCATTGGCAGCTCTGGTACTTTATACGCTGTCCATTCACATTAATGTGAACACCCGTCAAAATCCTGAGTAACCGCCTTTTCCAAAGATTCTGGACACTACCAATAGGGACGTGGAATCATGCCGACCCCAGTATCGCAACCTGCTGTCATAGATTTCTCGGTAGTTGTTCCATGGTGCGAACAGCGCGATTTAGGTGATTCGAGAGATTCTCGATTAGGTTTAAATCCGGAGAGTTTGACGGCTAGGGGAGTACTATAAACTCACCCAGGCGCTCATCAAACCACGCGCGTACACTGCGAGCTGTGTGACACGTTGCGTTCTCCTGCTGGTAGATGCCATCGTGCCGAGGAAGAACAAACTGCATTTAGGGTGGGCATGGTCCCCAAGTGTAGATATACACTTGCGTTGATCCAATCTGCTTTCCAGAATGACGAAATCACCCAGGAAATGCCACAAAAACATGTCCCAGACCATAGCGCTCCCTCCTCCGGCCTGGACCCTTCTGACGATTGCTGCAGGTTGTTTGGTTTCAGACGTTTCGGGTAGATGGAGCATAAAACGTGGTTCATCTGATTAGCCCAATTGTCGCCCCGTTCGTTGTTCAGTCGTTGAGGAGACATTTCGTAGGCGGGTGGTGCATCTGGATGGTCAGTTTCTCAGCAACAGCGCATCCATTCGCCCGTCCACATCTCTGTAGCCGTCGTTCACCCATGTCTTCTGTGGCTCGTGGCGCACTGCAGCTGCTTTGGCCCCAGTTTCAGAGAGCGCCATTTTGCCATGCATTGTATACTCTAACCACAGCGGCACGCGACCCATTTACACTCCTGGAAATGGAAAAAAGAACACATTGACACCGGTGTATCAGACCCACCATACTTGCTCCGGACACTGCGAGAGGGCTGTACAAGCAATGATCACACGCACGGCACAACGGACACACCAGGAACCGCGGTGTTGGCCGTCGAATGGCGCTAGCTGCGCAGCATTTGTGCACCGCCGCCGTCAGTGTCAGCCAGTTTGCCGTGGCATACGGAGCTCCATCGCAGTCTTTAACACTGGTAGCATGCCGCGACAGCGTGGACGTGAACCGTATGTGCAGTTGACGGACTTTGAGCGAGGGCGTATAGTGGGCATGCGGGAGGCCGGGTGGAGGTACCGCCGAATTGCTCAACACGTGGGGCGTGAGGTCTCCACAGTACATCGATGTTGTCGCCAGTGGTCGGCGGAAGGTGCACGTGCCCGTCGACCTGGGACCGGACCGCAGCGACGCACGGATGCACGCCAAGACCGTAGGATCCTACGCAGTGCCGTAGGGGACCGCACCGCCACTTCCCAGCAAATTAGGGACACTGTTGCTCCTGGGGTATCGGCGAGGACCATTCGCAACCGTCTCCATGAAGCTGGGCTACGGTCCCGCACACCGTTAGGCCGTCTTCCGCTCACGCCCCAACATCGTGCAGCCCGCCTCCAGTGGTGTCGCGACAGGCGTGAATGGAGGGACGAATGGAGACGTGTCGTCTTCAGCGATGAGAGTCGCTTCTGCCTTGGTGCCAATGATGGTCGTACGCGTGTTTGGCGCCGTGCAGGTGAGCGCCACAATCAGGACTGCATACGACCGAGGCACACAGGGCCAACACCCGGCATCATGGTGTGGGGAGCGATCTCCTACACTGGCCGTACACCACTGGTGATCGTCGAGGGGACACTGAATAGCGCACGGTACATCCAAACCGTCATCGAACCCATCGTTCTACCATTCCTAGATCGGCGAGGGAACTTGCTATTCCAACAGGACAATGCACATCCGCATGTATCCCGTGCCACCCAACGTGCTCTAGAAGGTGTAAGTCAACTACCCTGGCCAGCAAGATCTCCGGATCTGTCCCTCATTGAGCATGTTTGGGACTGGATGAAGCGTCGTCTCACGCGGTCTGCACGTCCAGCACGAACGCTGGTCCAACTGAGGCGTCAGGTGGAAATGGCATGGCAAGCCGTTCCACAGGACTACATCCAGCATCTCTACGATCGTCTCCATGGGAGAATAGCAGCCTGCATTGCTGCGAAAGGTGGATATACACTGTACTAGTGCCGACATTGTGCATGCTCTGTTGTCTGTGTCTATGTGCCTGTGGTTCTGTCAGTGTGATCATGTGATGTATCTGACCCCAGGAATGTGTCAATAAAGTTTCCCCTTCCTGGGACAATGAATTCACGGTGTTCTTATTTCAATTTCCAGGAGTGTATAAACTTAGCCTGTTCGGAAATGCTTCTACCCTTGCTCCGAAAGCCAACGCTTGGATGTCAGATAAATCGCTCCGTTTCCGCATTACGATAACGGCTGCAGTGTTTTTCGCGTCCCCCGGGCACGCTTTCTATACCCTCGACTACTGGTGCTGCCACGTGCCGACTGTGGGTGTTTATGGCACGTTGAGAAAGTTAAGTGCGACGAAAAAAAATATCAGTCGCCCAGTTAAATAAGTACACTAGGGGCTTCGCAGCACAGTAGAACCGGTACCAGGCGGTCACGTGACCCTGAAGTGTTGACGTACCACCGCTCTGCTGCCCCGTATGTTGGTGAATCAGCAGGGACTCTGCTAGATGTTTGCAAGGAATACTGTATCACTTGAAACCATTTAACAGGGCGTAACCGGCAGGTACTAGACTCGAGTGTCACGCCTTATCAATGACAAACGCTTTCAAATCCAACAGGCATTGCTGGTGCCAGTGAATGCAGGCCCATTTAAACCAGTTTCCGAGTGACCACTACAAAACGAATGGCAAGAAATGTACATTTGTAACCGGGCACCTCGCAAAAGGATGTCGCTCACAGCGGTATATGAAGTAACATGTATTCATTGTAAGGTTTTCCCGAACTGTCCCGTAACTGATGTAAAACCCGAAATACGAAGTCAAATAAACGAGAATAAATTAATCTCCACCGGTAAGTCAAATATGAATCAGTACAAGTGAGTGCAACTACTTAACTAACGTAGGTTACAATTTCCTGTATTGAACCGTGCGCACACCTTAATAAGAAACCTCTATGAAAGTATCCTGCACTTAGTTGTAGGGAGGGGACATAAAAGCTGGCAGGTCATGCGGAAAGCACACTCACACGAAGTGTTGAGTGCTGTTGACAAGGTACCTCAAACTGGATCTGTAGTTCTAGGTTTCCAGAAGACTTTTTACACAGTACCTCACAAGTAGCTTGTAATAAAACTGCGTGCTTTAGCAATATCGTCTTAGTTATGCAACCAGATTAGTGTTTTTCTGTCAGAGAGATCACAGTTCGTAGTAACACACGGAAAGTCATCGAGTAAAACAGTAGTGATTCCTGGCGCCGGCCGGGGTGGCCGAGCGGTTCTAGGCGCTACACTCTGGAACCGCGTGACCGCTACGGTCGCAGGTTCGAATCCTGCCTCGGCCATGGATGTGTGTGATGTCCTTAGGTTAGTTAGGATTAAGTAGTTCTAAGTTCTAGAGGACTGATGACCTCAGAAGTTAAGCCCCATAGTGCTCAGAGCCATTTGAACCATTTGATTCCTGGCGTTCTGCGAGATAGTGTTGTGGGCGATCTGCTGTTCCTTATCAACATAAACTATTTAGGAGACAATCTGAGCAGCCGTCGTTGTATGTTTTCAGATGATACTGTGTCCGCCCCCGGTAGCTGAGTGTTGCCGGCACGGTAGCTCAGCGTGTTCGGTCAGAGGGTTTGCTGCCCTCTGCAATAAAAAGAAAAGTAAAATAAAATTTAAAAAAACTGAGTTAATGGATCAAGGACGAACCGAAACGGGTGTCTTCCGACGTCCGCCCTGAGCAGATACAACGAACGAAAACGAACAAAATGAGATTTAAAAAAAAAAGTGGTCAGCGCGGCAGACTGTCAATCCTAAGGGCTCGGTTTCGATTCCCTGCTGGGTCGGAGATTTTCAGGGACTGGGTGTTGTGTTGTCCCAATCATCATCATTTCATTCCCATCGGCGCGCAAGTCGCCGAAGTGACGTCAAATCGAAAGACTTGCACCAGGCGAACGGTCGGGACGGGAGGCCCTCGTCACACGACATTTTTTTTTAGATGATGCTGTCGTTTATCGTCTAGTAAAGTCATCATAAGATCAAAACAAACTGAAAAACGATTTGGAGAAGATAACTGTATGGTGCAAAACTTGGAAATTGACCGCAAATAATGAAAAGTGTGAGGTCATCCATATGAGTGCTAAAAGGAAACGGTTAAATTTCGTTTACACCATAAATCAATCACGTCTAAAGGCCGTAAATTCAGCTAAATACCTAGGAATTACAATTAAAAAGAACTTAAATTGGAAAGAACACATAGAAAATGTTATATGGTAGGCCAACCAAAGACTGCGATTTATTTTCAGAATACGTAAAAGATGCAACAGATGTATTAAATAGACTGCCTACACTACGCTTACCTGTCTTCTTTTAGAGTATTGCTGCATGATGTGGGATTCTTACCAGAGTACGGAATACATCGAGAAAGCTCAAAGAAGAGCAGCACGTTCTATGTTATCGAAACATAGGGGAGAGAGTGTCATACATACGCTACGGGATTTGGGCTGAACATCATTAAAAGAAAGGCATTTTTCGTTGCGGCGGAATATTCTCACGAAATTTAAAACACCAACTTTCTCCTCCGAATGGGAAAAAAATTTTGTTGACGCCGACCTACATAAGAAGAAATGATTATCAAAATAAAATAAGGGAAATCAGAGCTCGGACGGAAAGATATAGGTGTTCGTCTTTTTCCGTGCGCTGTTCGAGAGTGGAAAAATTGAGAACTATTGTGAATGTTGTCCGATAAACTGTCTGCTAGGCTCTTAAGTGTGATTTGCCGGGCAGCCATGTAGATGTAGATGAACACATGTGAGGGACCTACCTGGGAGGTCAGACTGGAACGAGCTTTGAAGAAAGCCGACTTGGCGCCGGACGCACTAAAAGTCACAACGCAGACTGTATCTCTATGCTGTGCCGTTTTGGCAGAGTCGCTGAACTCCTATTGCGGACAGAAATGCAGGCAGTCAGAAACTGTCGAAATAAATGCGCTATTAAGATAAAATCTGAGACGGTGGAATAGGCACAGAAAAGTTTAGGGCACTTCCGAAGATTGAGAAATTGCTACCCCGCTCAGGTCCCGCGAGAGAAAGAGTTTAACGACGTGAAAACAGAGAGAGTAGGACAGTTTTTGAGGGCCAAATATAACGAATTTTATAACTGTTTAACCACCTGAAATGAGAGTAAGGGAGGGTGACCGGCATCTTTTAAGCACATTTCTTACTAGTTGACACTCGCAGTGTTTATCATTCAAGCGATGAAGGTTACGTCACGCCAGAAAAACGCAGAGAACCGAGTCTTCCTTGTCGGAAGCGCACTGCAGAACGTTACTTCATTTTTCAGCGTCTTTAGAGACAGACTTCTCTTGGACACAGCTTCTCTTCAGACAGGTACCACATCAGGCAGACCCTACCTCGTCAGCGAGAGGCTCTTGTCTGGTGGAGCTGAACATAGATGCAAATTGTTAGTACAGAGCCAATGACTGTTTCTGCAGCCACAACTTGCAGATTCTAACTATGGTGAGACATAGCCGCAACAGTGAGGCGAACTGTAGGGAAAGTAACGTCATTTTTAATAATGTTCATTAATTTCAGTCTTCGCTCTGAAGATGTACTTGCAATTCGAGGTTCAGCATACTTCCAACACTGACCATAGATGCAAATCCATACTCTTCAGCAGTGTTCTCTATCCTTGTACACTAACCTTAGGCAGTCACGGTACAGGTCCCACCAATGTTAATGTTTTATCCAAACACGCATTCATCTAAATCACTTCGTAGATCTCACATCCAGGTTTCCCAAGGCATTAGATTGTTATTGTCAGTGAAGCTAAACGCCTTAGTTTGCATTTTCATACGGTAATGTAAGTTAACTGAGATCCTCGAAACATTTGAGATAATTTTCCTTGAGACATTTGAGTCTCAACTTTACCTACGATAATGATAGAAGCTGAAGAAATGAATTAAAATTTGTGTCATTTCCAGGACTTGAACCTTGATCTCCTTACTTACCTGGTAAATGTGCAAGCCATCACACCACCGCAACAGAATAGGTAACATAATTCCATGGACTACCATTGTCCATCGAGCTCCCTACCACAGACTTCAGTTCACATCTTCGTGGAGGGCATTGGACTAGGGCAGTCTTTGCAGCCGTGTTGCTTGTGCTGCTGTGGTTGTATAATGGCTATCACACCTGCTTCATAAGTGAGGAGATCTGGGTTCATGCCCAGCTGCAGCACCAATTTTCATTTCTTCAGCTTCTGTCACTGTCATAGAATTCCTTGAACATTGTTTTGGTGGGTCAGCGATTTAATTACATAAGATATACATGGCCTTTTTATTATATCCTCTTAATTATTCATATTTCAAACGATCATCGTCACTAAGTCTAAAACTGATAACTTACACAACGAAAAAAGAAACTGGAAGCTAGCTGGCTGGAGATGTGTAATTGGGTCTGAAGAGTCGTGGTTTGGCGTCCTTCCAAATGGTGCGAGGTGTCTAGTGCACTGACTGCCCAATGATGAATTTAACTCGGAGTACGTGGAGCGTGCACATCAGGACGGAGGTGGTGAACTTCAATTTTTGAAGGAATTTTTCATACCCTGACATGGGCTTCGATTCAGGTTAACTATGACACGAACCAGGATGTTTATTTCAGCATTGTCGGTGACCAAGTGTTGCTGTTTCTTCTATATCTTTACAGGTGGTATGTTGTGAACACTCCTGTCTTCTGAGACGACGACAGAAGTAATCACAGGGCTGCACATACACTGATAAGCCAAAACATTGTGGCCACTGCCCACTGCGATGTTGGATGCCGCCTGATGGCGTTGCAGGCGTATGGCGCTGTAACAGAAAAGTATGTAAGTGGAGCAGACATGGACGAGGTATCACCCTAGCGAAGGTATGGCTCCCATTGGGGAAATTCTTTGAGATAACCAACTTTGACAAAGGACAGGTAATTACTATGTAGGGCCTGTGAACGATTATCTTGAAAATGGCGAAGATGGTCGAATGTTCACGTGCTACTGTCGTGAGCATCTATGGAAAGAGGTAGAAGGACAATGAAACTATCTTAGGCACTTTTGATGGAGCGTCCACAACTCTTCACAGAACGTCGGGTTCAGAAGCAGGACAGATGATGATCAGTGGCGTCTCTGCCGTAAGAGCACAATGCTGGTGCACGCACGAGTGTATCTGAGCACACTATTCATCGTAGCTTGTTGAGCATGGAGCTCCTCTGCAGACCACCCCTACGTGTACGCATGTTGGCCCAATTACATCCTCAATTACGATTGCAGTTGGTATGGGAACATCGGGATTCGACCGTAGATCAATGGAAATGTGTCGGTTCCTCGGGTGAATCACATTTTTGCTACACTGGGCGTTGGTCGTCTCCACAAACCCCGTCATTGAGGTGAACGGTGGCTCGAATCGTGCAGCGCAGCACACGGTTGCAGGAGCAGTATTACGCTATGGGAGACATTCTTTTGTGCTCGCTTGGGGCCTGTGGTAGTAATCCAGGGCCGGCCAAACACTGCACAGTGTGCAGACGTGCGGAAGTGCTGCACACGTGCGCACGTGTGCGACAGGGAGCGACAGCGACATCTGTTATTAGACATGTGTCCTAAATGAACGGCGGCGGCTCCACTTCCCTGTTTATGTGGTACAAGCAAGAGGAAAATTGGTCATTAAACCGATTGTTTCAATGTATACATACATTTAGGGTTTTTTTAAATGTGTGAAGAGCTACGCTCAGCTGAAGTCGATAAAACATAACATTCATCTAACTGTCGGTTACTATTCAGATTTCAGACGGAACTGATGAAAGATATAGCAATAATGGTATTGAAATAACAGGTGATCATCGAGAGGTCTGCGGTTATCATTCAGTTCAGAGGTCAGTGAGACAGATATTAAGTGAGTGTAACTGAGGGCACCGAGAATTAGTTATAGGAAACCTTGAATTAGTTTAATGTTATTTGAAATCATGAATAAGGTTCGATGGAAGTCGCTAATTGCTCTCTTTCTTAAATACTAGCTCAAAAACATTACGCGTATTTACGTGCCGCCAGTCAAGCTGCCTTAATAAAAACCACGGTTGCTAACTGTATTACTTGCCTTACTGGGTTAAACTGTTAACATAAAAGTAGACGTCTCAGTGAGTAGACAGTGACAGTATTTTAAATGTTTAATACGCCAAATACCTTCCCATGGTTGGCTTGCAAGCTGTGGAAAGAGCACTAGAATGCGCCGGTACAGAGTATCCCAGCAAGTAGATAAAGCGACATCTGTGTGTAGAAACATGCACTACATGAACGCTGACGGCTGCGGCGTGCACGCTGTGACCCGGAAGTTGCACACGTGCAGGAGCACCACACGCGTGCAGAATTTCTGGCCGGCCCTGTAGTAATCGAAGACACGCTGACAGCTGTGAATCACTTGCATCCCTTCATGCTTCACGTCTTTCCCGACGGCAATGTCATCTTTCAGCAGTATAAGCAGTCTAATTGTCCGTGTCTCGGAGCCAGAACCGTGCTACGCTGGTTTAAGAAGCATTATAGTGAACTCACGTTGATCAGTGTTCACCGTCACACTCCCTCGTTCACCAGTGCCATCGTCATCTTCAGTGTTTGTGCGTCGTCTCATCAGTTAGCAGTGTGGATTATCGACGAGTGTGAACGGCTCCGTGTTTGTCTCTATGTGTCTCCCGTTTTATTGCCCACCGTTCTGTAACTTCTGTGTCTTCTCCTGTTTTTGCTGCTTGTATATTCTATGGCTGAAGAGCAGCGTAGTGTGCTGCTGACAGCCTGCCTGTTGTACAGGCTTTAAAATAACAATAAAGTAAAAAAAAAAAAAACTCACGTTGATGCTCCGCCTCCTGAAACTCCTGTCTGGCCGGACGTGGGGACTGCATCCTTCCACCATCCTTCACACCTACAAATCCTTTATCTGCCCCATTCTTTGTTATGCCAGCGTTGCTTGGATTTCCACCCCTCCCAGGTTCTATAAAGTCCTCCAAATCTTCGAACGCCATGCAATACGCCTCACCTTCCACATCCACCTTCCATCCCCCACATGCATCCTCTACGACCCCATCCTCTTTCCCCACCTTCTCCTTTTCCTAGATCACATCCGCACTCTGTATATTGTCCGCCGGCTCGATTCCCCCCACCCCCTGGTGTCCCCCCCCTTTCCTCTCCACCCCCAGCCCGTTGCCATGCCTTTACCATTGTGTCCCACCCTCTCTCCATCTTCACACCCTCCACCTCCTTTCTCAACGCAACTTCCAGCATCTACTCCTCCTGGATGATGAGCTTCGCCCTGGCTTCTACCCTTCCTACTAACTCTAATCCCACCTTCCTCCTGCCTCCTCCTCAGGGCTCCCTCTCATCCCCCTCCCTTCTCCTAAATGGCTTTCCCCCTCCTACACTCCCTCCACCTCCTGTGCTACCCCTTCAGTGTCTCTGCACTCCCTCCAGCCTTGTCTTCCCTCTTCATCTCCAGCCCTGCCCGTCTCCTGCCTCTTGGTGCGCCTCCTGTCCTCCCTTTTTCCTCCTGCCCCTCTTCCCCCTCCCATCTTTTTTCCTCCTCTCCGACCTCCAGTCCTTCGGCAGGTCCCTACCAGCGGTTTATATTCTTTGTGAGTGTCCCATCATTTCCAGTGGTCTTGTTTTTTAAGTGTTTCGCTCTGTGTGATTTTTATACTGTGGCCGACTTTTAACTTGTGTTTGACTCCAGTGATTTTAAGTACACAACGAACTGCCAGCTGTGTTCTTTTAACTTTATGTCTATTTTTAATTGTCCCCAATGTGTCCATATTAGCGTACATTTTAACTCACACCATTCCCATTTACTGTATTTTTATGTCCCCCTTTTCACCCTCGTTTTTTATGTCAGAGTTCCCCTTGTATTTTTGGTAAAGCCTTTTGGATGAAGAGGGATGAATTGTGCCACTGCCAGTCCTCCCTAGCCCATATGGGGCAGGGGAACGAAATTCCAATAAGGGAAAAAAAACCTCACGTTGATATCTCGGTGACCAAATTCGCTTGATGTAAATCCTTTAGAACCAATGTGGATCGCTATCGAGCACCATCACCGCGTATGCAAATCGGCACTGGGTTATTTACGCGAATTACATGACCTGTGCGTAGACATCTAATGCCACATACCTCCACAAACCGACCAACATAATAATGTCGGCTCCCTGATACGAAGAATCAGCGGTGCATTTTGTTCCAAAGAGCAGACAAGCTATTAACCAGGTGGTTATAATGTTTTGGCTCATCAGTGTATACACTTCGGGTGTGAGGAACACTCAGGCTCCCAGTCGCTCATCAAACAACCCGGTAAATCACACGGTCTCAATGCTGTAGACAATGTCTGCACCTGTTTGGGACAGCAGATGAAACATAGCGATCAACATCTCGGCAATATGATAGCATCAATAAGTGGTTTCAGCTGGATATACCGTATATGAAGACCCTTATTGGACACGCTTCCTCACTGATATGAGTCGACTGCCTTGCACGATATTAACGGTATGACTACTGGGAGTGATTAACATTTCGCCCCGTGTGCTTATTACGGCATCACATTTTTGCATAGTGCATAGTGCAAGATGTTAATGATGTGAATAATTCATTTTTGAATAATGTTCCAACCTGTGTGCAGTGGTCGCATCGTGATGTGGTTGCGTGTAGGTGAGTAGACTGCTGCATGCCCAGAGGTGTCAGTGATACAGTAGTGTTTGTAATAGCATTTATTTATTGTGCAGAGTCAGCTTGTGGTCTTGCGGTAGCGTTCTCGCTTCCCGCGCACGGGGTCCCGAGTTCGATTCCCGGCGGGATCAGAGATTTTCTCTGCCTCGAGATGATTGGGTGTTGTTGTGTCGTCTTCATCATCATCATTCATTTCCATTACGGTCGGAGGAAGGCAATGGCAAACGACCGCCGCTAGGACCTTGACTAGTCGGCGGTGCGGGTCTCCCGCATCGTTCCCTACGCTCCTCGGAGTATAGGACATCATCATCATCATCAGTGTAAAAAGGTATAAGTGGCTTCAGAGCTGTAGTTGACAGCTGTGTGCAAGGTTAGGCGCCAGAAAGAAGTGCTCACGCTCTGTCATTGAGACGTGGTGTCGCTCCTGAAGGTCAGTCCATGATCGCAGGCTGTGCTGGCGGTGGTGGCAGGGCGAGGATGGTGGCTGCCCGGCCACACGTTCTGCACTGATGTACTACAGCCCCCACATCAGCGCTCTTGAAGAGAGACCATTGTGTGCTCACACGGAGACTAGCAGGATGTTTGTTGTCGTGAAGACTAGGCCCTGGTCAATCACCATGGATCGATGAAGACTGCAGCTGGGGCTCACGAGTGGGCCAGGAGGGGTGTGGATGTGCCTCACCGGCCCGATGTAAATACGGCAGCTTGCAAATCATCCATGGTGGCCCAGTTGTGGGGGACGGCTGGCGCTGTGATATGCCTCATGCTAGCTGCCTCTCGTTGTTGAAGTCAGCAATCAAGTAGCACGCTGCCATCATCGTTCAGCTTACCATGGTTTCACTGGAACTCAATAGACTGTTATACTCTCTGGTTCTCGGGACGCGGACAGAATGGCAGCATGACAGAAAGTGTTTTTGAGTCCTGAAGGCCTCCCTGTGTGAAGGGACGAGTCAGCGCCATGATGTGGTGACTCTGAGTGTATGGGCGCATAAGTCCTCGTTTATCGGACCTGTTGGCTCTCCTTGCCTTTCTGTGGTAATTCTGCAATAGTTCTGTGTCGCCGATCTCATTTATTTTCTGTCTACGTTTGATTTTGTAGTGGCACTCGGGCACTAAACCCGCCCAAAGATGTAAGCAACCATGCATGAGCAGCGGATATTAGACGGAGGGGGTCCGACAGCTGATCAGTTCCAGTCATTCCACCAGGAAGGAGGTACACGGCTCGTGTTGTATGTAGTTCAACAATGCCTAGACGATCAATACCGCGGTTCGATCGCGTTCGCATTGTTACTTTGTGCCAGGAAGGGCTCTCAACAAAGGAAGTGTCCAGGCGTCGCGGAGTGAACCAAAAAGATGTTGTTCGGACATGCAGGAGATACACTGAGACAGGAACTGTCGATAACAAGTTTCGCTCAGGTCGCCCAAGGGCTACTGCTGGAGTGGATGACCGCTACCTACGGATTATGGCTCGGAGGAACCCTGACAGCAACGCCACCACGTTGAATAATGCTTTTCGTGTTGCCACAGGACGTCGTGTTACAGCTCAAACTGTCCGCAATAGGCTCCATGATGCGCAATTTCACCCGCGACGTCCATGGTGAGTTCCATTTTTGCAGCCACGACAGCATGCAGCGCGGTACAGATGGGCCCAACAACATGCGAAACAGACCGCTCAGGATTGGCATAACGTTCTCTTCACTGCTGAGTGTCGCATATGTCTTCAACCAGACAATCGTCGGAGACATGTTTGGAGGCAACCCGGTCAGGCTGAACGCCTTAGACACACTTTCCAGCAAGTGCAACAGGGTGGAGGTTCCCTGCTGTTTTGGGGTGGCATTTTGTGCGGCCGACGTAGGCCGCTGGTGGTCATGGAAGGCGCCGTAACGGCTGTACGATACGTGAATGCCATCCTCCGACCGATAGTGCAACCATATCGGCAGCATATTGGCGAGGCATTTGTCTTCACGGACTATAATTCGCCCCCCCCCCCCATCGTGCACATCTTGTGAATGGCTTCCTTCAGGATAACGACATCTCTCGACTAGAGAGGCCAGCATGTTCTCCAGACATGAACCCTACCGAACATGACTGGGACAGATTGAAAAGGGCTGTTTGCGGATAACGGGGTGGGACTATCTGGACCAACAGTGGACTTGTGGATAGTATACCAAATACAGGCATGCATCAATGCAAGAGGACGTGTTACTCGGTATTAGAGGTACCGGTGTGTACAGCAATCTGAACCTCTCGCTCTATGGTGGTACAACATGCAATGTGTGGTTTTCATGAGCAATAAAAAGGGCGGAAATGATGTTTATGTTGATCGCTATTCCAATTTTCTGTACAGGTCCCGGAACTCTCGGAACAGAATTGATGCAAAACTTTTTTCGATGCGTGTGTATGTGGAGGTTCGTGCAAGGTGTCTCAGCAATAGGAGCAGCCGTAGACCTACAAAAAATACTGTGAGTGTGCCAGATGATTTTCGAATTTTATCTTTCATTTTACCTTAGTGATGCGTTGTGTCTAATGTTTTGAGCTGTCCCAAAAGGAATAGACCGTTGGTGGACGTTTGCGGGTAGCGTAAAAGTTCGGTGATATGCGATTGATTTTACTACGAAAATATTTTCAAGATAAGTCTACACTTTCAGGCGTGGTATTATTCGTTAGTCCATCATACTAGAAACATTCACTGTTTAGTGGTATCATTTGCATCGTATGTCTGGAAGACTGACCTTCTCATCCTATTAATGAGCGACTCCCCCTGTCCCATTTACTGGTGGACAGACTAATTAAAAGAACTGTGGGCTTATAATAATTTCGCTGATGTGACGCACCTACGCTACTGGTAAACCTTTTGGGGTATAAGGTCGTGGTCCACGACACTCACGGGCAAGACTCAATGGAGGACCAAGGTCTCTGAAGATGTCCAGCACAGTTTTGGACGAAACATTAGGAACAGAAGAGTTTCGTGGATCACGACCTTAGCCCCGTATGGTTTGCCAGCATCAGTGTCATCCTTTCGTGAAAGACTTCATTCGAACTACACGTGTACTCCACAAGCCACCTTACGGTGTGTGCCGGACAGTACTTCAGGTACCACTATCATTGCCCCCCTTCGCTGTTCATTGGCGAACGATGCGTGGGAGAAACGTATGTCTATAAATTTCAGTAACAGATCTCGTCTCTCTGATTTTCCGGTCGCAGTTCTTTCGCGAGATATAACGAGAATGATAGTAATACGTTGCCCGATCTTCTTCCAACATTCGATCGAGGAATTTCAGCAGCAGGCGTCTCCCTGATAGACAACATCTGACTTGTAGCGACTGCCATCAGATTTTGTTGAGCATTTCCGTAACAATCTCCGCCGACGAAACAATCCAGCGACGAAGCGAGGCGTTCTTCGTTGGATCTTATCTCTTCTGTAAATCCAATGTGTTAAGCGTCTCAGACTGATGGGCAACACTCAAGAATCTGGCGAACAAGTGTTTTGTGAGTACGTTCTTTCGCGGATGAATTAAATTTTGCTCCGAGCCTCCCAAAGGATCTCAGCCTTGCATCTGCCTCTCCTTCAATATTTTTATGTGATCATTACACTCGGTTGCTCGGGGTGGTTGCTCCAAGGTATTTTAAGCTTTTTATGTCTCCTTTGAGTTTCCACCAACAGCGTAGTGGAACCGTAACGGATCTCTTCGCTCCTTTACGCGCGATACGTTACATTTATTTAGCCTACCTTCCCGGTCAACTATCAGTCCCTGCAACAGTCATCCTCTGCAGGTCTTCCTGGATTTCGTTATGGAGTTTTGGAGTTACCACCTTCCTGTATCATGTGCAAGAAAGCCTTATGGAGCATCACACGTTGGACGCCAGTTCATTTATACACTGACGAGCCAAAATATTATGACCAGCTGCTTAATAGCTTCTTTGTCAGTGTTTGGAATGAAATACACCACTGGTTTTGCGCAACAAAGATCAGACAGCTTGTTGGTAGGTTCGTGGAGGTATGCGAGATTCGATGTCTACGCACAGCTCATGCAGTCAGCGTAGATAACGGGGCGCTGGTCTGCGTATGCGGTGATGGCGCCCGATAGCGCCCCAGCCGGATTCCACAGGATTTACATCAATCGAATTTGATTGCCGAGGCATCAAGGGGAGTCGAATATAATGCTCCTCAAACCTGCTGCAGGCCGTTTCTGGTTCCGAGACATGGAAAATTCTACTGTTAGAAGATGACATCGTCGTGGGAGAAGACATTAAGCATGAAGGGATGCAGGTGGTTCGCAGCTGTCAGAGTATCTTCAGTGACTACTAGAGGTCCCATGCAAGCGCAGGAGAATGTCTCCCATTGCATAATTCTGCTCCCACCAACCTGCGTCCGTAGCGCGCTGCACGTTTCGAGCCGCCGTTCACCTCCATGGCGGTGTTTGTGGAGACGACCAGCGACCTAGTGTACCAAAAATTTGTTTTACTCGAAGAGCCGATACGTATCCATTGATCGACTGTCGAATCCCGATGAGCACAAGCCCACTGCTATCGTAATTAACGATGTCGTCGCGTCAATATGTGAACATGTAGGGGTGGTCTACTGCGGGGCTCCGTCTCCGACTATGTACGATGAATGGTGCTCTCCAAAACACTTGTGCGTGCGCCAGCATTGTGATCTTTCGGCAGAGATGCCACGGATCACCATCTATCCTGTTTTAAAGAGCAGACAAGCCTCCGAGCCCATGTCCTGCGAAGGGTCCTGGAGTGCACTCATTTAGCGCCTAATGGTATTTTCACTGTCTTTCTAGCGTTCCGTAGATGATCAGGACAGTAGCACGTGAAAATTAGACCAGCTTTGCCGTTTTCTAGATACTCGTTCAAAGTTTCTGTGTAATAACAAACTGCCAGGTTTCAGAGTTGCTTATCTCAATGGATTTCCCCATTTGCTGCACATATCTTCGCTAGGGTGGTCCCACGGCCGTGTCTGCTCCCCTTACATACTTTTGTTACCGCATCACGTGTCCGCAGCGGCAGCAGGCAGCATCCAACGTCACGGTGGGCAGTGCTAATAATTTTTTGGCTTATGGGTGTATATAGTGTAATCAAAAATGGGCCAATAACACTGAGTTGTAATACTTGAAGAATTGCGTTTACTTCTGTCGATTTTGTCCGTTTAAGAATGATTTATTCAGTTGTGTCTCTTAGAATTTTCGGAGTCTAGTGTAAAGTCTGGTCCATACTGCAAGTTTGTGAGACCGTAATGGCATTTCTGTTCACCACAACATGCAACCTTGTCTCCTGACACACGTAGCTGGACATTCGCTTCATCAGTCATGAGCAGGGTATCACTGGAAGGCATTGCGCTTGTCTCGAGCAAACTATAGTGAAACTGAAGTTTGTGTACTGCAAGTTCTCTCTTAGGGTCTTGAATGTTTTTATTTTTGAAGGGAAAAATTGTTCAAATGGCTCTGAACACTATGGGACTTAACTTCTGAGGTCATCAGTCCTCTACAACTTAGAACTACTTAAACCTAACTAACCTAAATACATCATACACATCCACACCCGAGGCAGGATTGGAACCGGCGACCGTAGCGGTCGCGCGGTTCCAGACTGTAGCGCCTAGAACCGCTCGGCCACTCCGGCCGGCATTTTTGAAGGAAATAAGTTCATATTTTCTTTCAGCACTCCGCTTACTGATGAAAGACAAGACACTAGACTCGTTCAGGACGAGCAGGGGTCCACATTTGGCAATCCTGATTTTGGAAGGAAGGTTGGGGCTTAAATTCCCGTTGAGGACGACGTCATTAGAGATGGAACAAAAGCTAGGATTGCTGAAGGTTAAGGGAGGGAGTCGGCAGTGTGCTTTTGAAAGGAAGCGTCCCTGTATTTGCTTTATGTGATTTAGGAAAACTCCCGATTTTGATTTTTCGTGCGTTCCCTGCATCCCTTTCGGCGAATGGTGGCAACTTTACTTCAGCGAAACTATCGCCGATTTCCTCTCGCAAATTCGTCCAACTGAGACAGGGCTCCGTTCCTCATGATGTCGAAGTTTACAGGACAGCCATTTTTCGTTTTCTGTAATGGCCTCAGCTGTCTTGTCCGATGGCGTCTTGATGTGTCGTCTACCTATCAATGATTCTCCATCACGATACAGTAAACGAGTCTAATATTGAGCGAGCTACTCCAGCGTGTAATACATTGATCTAATCCCAATTTGCATAAGCCATGAGCTTGTTTTATCCACCTTTTTCGAAGTTACAACTTAACAATTTGCAGCCACTCCTATCTGCATCGTCATCGCATGAAACTACCAGACCTAAACATCTCTCGGAACGGAATAAAAGAAAAGTTATCCGAAATTCCTTCACCGAAGAAGACGAAGTAAATTTTCCTGAATTCGAATCAAGAACAACTGCCAACATGAGTAATGTAGAAGTAGATACTCTGTGTAGCGAAGCAGCTTAAAGGATTTAATAAAAGCAACGCGACTGGTGCAGACTGCATATCAGTCAGGTTCCTTTCAGAGAATGCTGATACAATAGCCCCAAATATAGCAACGGTAGACAACCGCTCGCTCGACGAAAGATCCGTACTGAAAAATTAGAAAAGTTCAACAAGTCAAACCAATACTCAAGAAAGGAAATGTGAGTGATCCGCTGAATAACAGACCCATATCACTAACGTCGATATGAAGTAAGATTTTGGAGCATATACTGAGTTCGAATATTACGGATTATCTCGAAGGTAACGGTCTATTGACCCATAGTCAGAGGGGATTCTGAAAATATCATTCTTATGAAACACAACTACCTTTTTATTCCCACTAAGTAATGAGTGATATCGACAGGGGATGTCAGTGTGATTCCATATTTCTAGATTTCTAGAAGACTTTTGATATGGTTCCTCGCAAGAGACGTCTAATAAAATTGCGTGTCTATCGAGTATTGCTTCAGTTGTGCAACTGGAGTCATGATTTCCCGTCAGAAAGGTCACAGTTCGTTGTAATCGACGGAAAGTCGTTGAGTAATTGCAAAATGACTTAGACACGTTATCTGTAACGTGTCAAAAGTGGTAGTTACTCTGAATAATGAAAAATATGACACCAACCAATAGTATGAAAAGAAATTCGTTAAATTTAGGTTACACTATAAATCACACAGATTTAAAGCGTTTCAGTTCAACTAATACCTAGCAATGATAATTACGAAAAGCTTAAGTTAGAACGACGAGACAGATATGTTGTGTAAAAGGCAAACCAGAGACGTCATTTTATTGGCAAAACACTCAGAAGATGCTACAGGTTTACTAAAGAGACTGCCTACACTACGCTCGTTGGGCCTCTGCTGGAGTATTGCTGTGCGGTATGGGATCCTTACCAGATACGATTGACGGAGGACATCGAAAACGTCCAAAGAAGGGCAGCTCGTTTTGTATTATCGCGAAATAAGGGAGAAAATGTTACGGATATGATAAGGAAGTTGGGGTGTCAATCGTTAAAACAAAGACGTTTTGCGTTGCGGCGAGGCTTGTCAACGAATTTTCCGTGACCAACTTTCTCCTCTGAATGGGAAAATATTTTTTTGTCTCCAACCTACATTTGGTGGAATGATCATATGATTAAATAAGAGAAGTCAGAACTCGTACAGAAATATTTAAGTGCTCATTTCCCCACGTACGTTTAGAAACTGGAACTACAGAGAACTAGTAGTCTGAAGGTGGTTCGAAGAATCTTATACCAACAATGCGAGCAGATGAGTCTCTTTGGTGTCGAAGTAATATGTCAAATGTTCAATTATACCATGGATTCGCTTACATTACTCTACGCAGCGGAATATCCTGCTTATAGGTGAACCTTTCATTAACGAGCGAGCCTAAGAAATGTTAGTCAACCTTGCGAAAATTCCGTATCCTGACATGAAATTAAAAATAAGAAACATATTTCGATTGGTGTACAGCCCCTAACTCTTGGATTACGCATAACCTCAGTGAACGAATCAAACCTTACTCTCACATTTTCAAACTATTTTCTAATTTGCCTGTAAACTGAAAGAAAAGCTTCTCAGTCTGATTCGACATAGCGTTTTAGTGTCTCGTGAATAGTCTGCTTAATTTGTCCTACTGATAACAGACCCGATGTTTATTCATTCTCTCGGAGTTTCACCACTAGAACATGATTATAATTCAAAAGGTACGGTAAAAAGTATAAAAATCATTTACACTATTAGCTATAGAATGTACTTAATGTATTGCGACTGTATGGCTCTTCATTGATTAACAGAAAGAGCATTTGCATAAGGTCGCTCATTAATTACTTTAAATATAGGCCTAGATTAATTAAAATTTCTCGTGCAGCTGACTCTCTCAAGCCATTTGTAAAAATAACTAATTATGCTTTTTTGTGTTAAATTAAGGGCTATTCACATACCTGAGATGCAAAAGTGAACCAAACACTGCTTCTTGGAGAACTTCGTTATTGATTTATTCTCAAGCTCAAGATTGTAGAAATAGCTAATTCTGCTTATTTTGCGTTAAACTTAAGAATATTCACATATCTGCGAAACAACAGTGGACCAAACACTAAATCTTAAGCTTGAGAATAAATCAATAACGAAGTTCTCCACCGGCCGTGGTGGCCGAGCGGTTCTAGGCACTACAGTCTGGCACCGCGTGACCGCTACGGTCGCAGGTTCGAATCCTGCCTCGGGCATGGATGTGTGTGGTGTCCTTAGGTTAGTTAGGTTTACGTAGTTGTAAGTCCTAGGGGACTGATGACCTCAGAAGTTTAGTCCCATAGTCCTGAGAGCCATTTGAACCATTTTGAACGAATTTCTCCAAGATTCAGTGTTTAGTTCAGTTTTAATTCTCAGGTATGTGAATGCCCTTCAGCTTAACAAAAAAAAGCAGAATTTATTACTATTACAAATGGTTTAAACACTATAATCAGTACGAACAAGAAATTCAGTTACAGAGAAATTGTAAGTAATACCTTTAAAGGAGTCAATCACTGACTTTAAGTAAATACTCTTTCTATTAATTAATGAGAAATCACAACACATTCAATACTGTAGGCCAGAGGGTGCATCACACTGGTAAATGTAGTACATGTCTTCAAGTTTTTACTTGAACGTACTGATGAAAATTGAAATATGACAAAGCAAGATTTTCAGTTTCTGAAATAATCTGATCACCCAATTTTGTGCGTTATGCTGCTCAAAAGTCTGAAGGACGCAGATTAATGAATTATTTTAATTCATTTGTTTTAAATGATCAATTTCCAAATGTTTTATATTTTTCTAAGGAAAAAGTCTTCTTTTCAGAAAACGTGCAGTGACAATACTAGACGTGTTTTTTTTAGTAAGTACCGTTTTGAAATAAAAATAAAACAAGTAGACTTTTGCTAGCAGCTTTATTTTTGCATGAACGCCTGTACTTTAGTCTACTTTTCCACATAGTTCCCTCCAATATTATGGCGCTTAACGTGTCGTACAGCCAGCTTTGAATACCATCCTCTTAGATACCTGCGCTGGAACATAACTTTTCGATGATTTAAACGTTCTGTAAGAACTGAATAAGGCACACTTCTTGGCACGTATGAGCGATGTGATGGTACGGAAATAGGTGAGAGCTGCTAAAGATGGCCGTACGAATGTGTATGATGAGGAATGAAGTGGGCGACCCTCGCTGATTACTGACAATCTGGTGCAGAAAGTTGATGAAAAAGTGGAGAGAACAGCCGCTCTTCAAGCGTCAGGAAGTGTGCTTTATGCAATTCTTGTAGAAGGTTTAAATTACCGAAAACTATAATCTGGCAGCAGATTTCTACGAAGATGGTATTCAAAGCATGTTGCACGATCTGGTAAGTACCTCAATATTGCTGCGACGTGTGTAGGAAGTAGATTAAAGAATAGGCTTTCATGCAAAATAAAGTTAGTAATAAAAGTTATTTCGAAAGGGCGCTTACTTAATTACGCCTCGTAATTAGAGGGCAGCTCTTTTTTCATACACTGATGAGCCAAAACGTTATGACCACTCCCCACAGCGAGGTTTATTCTGGTTGGTGGCGCTGTGGGAATGTGAGAAGTACGTGAGCGGAGCAGAGGCGAATGGGAAATCATTCTAGCGATGACAAATGGCTCAAATGCGGAAAGCCGCCTACGTAAGCGACTTTGACAAGAGTGAGATTGTTCTGGCCCAGTGCCTGGGAGCGAGCATCTGGGAAACGGCGAAGCTGGACGGCTGCTGGTTGAAGAATGCTGAAACCACGAGTAGGCGACAAGAAGTTGGACGTCCATACCTCATCACAGAACTCGGGGATCGGAGGATTGCCCG
Organism: Schistocerca piceifrons; assembly: GCF_021461385.2. Classification (NCBI taxonomy): domain Eukaryota; kingdom Metazoa; phylum Arthropoda; class Insecta; order Orthoptera; family Acrididae; genus Schistocerca; species Schistocerca piceifrons. Next base: position 1,052,807,454 of record NC_060139.1, read on the forward strand.
TTCTCTAAGGCAGGGCGGATCTGACGACAGAGTACAGTGCTGGTCCAGATACAGGTGTTTTGGAGCTCACTGTTCAGCGTACAGTGTTGAACATAGTGTTCCGCAGCAGAGGTCTACTGCGTGTTGCCGTGTTGACCCAGTGACAGCGTCAACTATGGTTAGAGTGAACACGGGATCATCGAGATTGGGCTGCGGATCGATGGAATTGTGTTGCCTGGTCGGATGAATCCCGTTTGTTGTTAAACCAAGTCGATGGTTGTGTCGAGATTCGCTGTAACCCAGACGAACGGCTTCTCGAAACATGCAGCGTGCCACGGAGCAGTACTATGTTACGGGGTACATTTGCCTGGCCTTCCATGGGACCTGCGAGAGTAATAGAAAGCACCATCACAGCTGCGGACTTCGTGAACATATTAGGAACCACCTGCAACCCCTTATGCTAGATGTCTTCCTCAAAAGCGAAGGCATGTTTCAGCAACATATCTGTCCGTCTCCAGAATGAGATTTTCACTCTGCAGCGGAGTGTGCGCTGATATGAAATCTGTCTGTACCAAAGCCAAGAATCGTGGGTTGGAGGAGCATAATAGTGAACTCACGTCGATGTCTTGGCCACCAAATTCGGATTATACGACTCCGATGAAGCCCAACTGGGAAGCTATCGGATGCCAGCTACGCGGCCACAAAGCAACCGCCCATAAATTACGGGAGGTGTGTGATTTGTATGTTGGCATCTGGTGCTACAGACCTCTGGAAACATATCAAGTACTTGCCGCAACCATTGCACGCAGAATCACTGATGAATTGCGTTCCAGAAGTGGACCAATACGCTTTTAAGTAGGCGGTGATAATGTTTTGCCTCATCAGTGCATACGCATAGGCCCTGTGTGTCGTGTGTAATATTTTAGGTTCATATATTTTTATAACTGCATCTTCTGCCTCAAGTATCTGAGAAAATATAGAACATAGGTTAGCTTACGAAAACCAAGCAGCTCCACAAATATATTTAATGTGATCACCTACATTCTCGTCCTGATGCAAAGTTAAGTATCGCACTTTTAAGCACCTTGTTTTACTTTTTAAAACAACCATTTTTCTAAATTTTAACCAAACAGAGATAGCGGCGGTTCTAAAGTGAGAGGTGGTTTGTGCATCTACCATATTTTGTGGCCTCGTGGTATTACACGACTTAGACTATAGTGCCCTGTGGTGCTAGAGGTTAGAACCCATACATAACTCTCTTTATTATGGCTTTACTTACTGTTTGTGACAACGACTAAGAACGACAGCGATTTAAAGCGGACACTTTTTAACCACGGCCAGAGTAACAGTTCGCTGCGAACCATGCAATAAATCTCTAAGTATAAATATTAAGCAAGTAGTTTTGTTATAGATCCTGCATGTGCTAATGAAACATAAATATTTTTGAGAAATATTAATAAAGTCTCTCATATCCTTTGTAATAAGCTATTCCAGGTTACGCAGCTTATGTAGCGATCGTTGGATGTTAAAAAGCAGAGTAAAAATTTTACGGTTGCCACTTCACTTTAAGACAAGTGGCTGGTATTGAAAGCGCTGCACAAAACAATGCATTTCGCAAATAGCCTGGAAGAAGCCGAGTAATTTGGTACTTACGACATAGCTCGAAACGTATCTTAGGTTTAAAGTCCGCAATGAGTAGATACAAACAAATAATTACACTGATCCACTATATTCGGAGATTATTGCGAAAATTCAATAGAAAAATGTAGAAAATATTTACAGTAGGTTTATGTGGAGCGTACATTTGTTAGTCTCCCTAATTTCTACACTCGGCTATTCGTTGGAGACGTACAGTATGCATGTTACCGAAAAAATCAGCAACGACATCTTCAGTGATCCAGTCTGCCTTTAAAGTAGACGAAACCACTAAATCAAAAATGGTTCAAATGGCTCTGAGCACTATGGGACTTAATAGCTATGGCCATCAGTCCCCTAGAACTTAGAACTACTTAAACCTAACTAACCTAAGGACATCACACAACACCCAGTCATCACGAGGCAGAGAAAATCCCTGACCCCGTCGGGAATCGAACCCGGGAACCCGGGCGCGGGAAGCGAGAACGCTACCGCACGACCACGAGCTGCAGACGAAACCACTACCTCCTGCGGAAGACACGACTGTTAGCTGGTAGCTGCAAAGCTAAAAGAAAGTGAGTATGATATGCCCGATCTGATCCTTTGTAGCATGTTGGAACAGAAAAATCACGGAAGTGTTGCCGGAATAGTGCCTGATACAATTTGTACTTATAAATTACTTGTTTCCGATTGACGCGCAAATATCGGTAAAACGCAGTATGGGGAAATAAAACACATTTCCCTTTGGTTTTAACATTAAAAATAATAATGAACATTATTTTATATGTTGTATTTTAAGTATATAAAACCTAGTGAAGAAAATGTAAACAAGTATGTAGAAATGTTTTGTGGAAGTCTGCGACTGTAAAAACAACGGGTCTGTTTATGAAACAACTCTTTTTCTGCAGCAAGTCGTGATGTACTTTTATTTATTTCCTGACGATGCTTTTCGGGAAGTGATTCCTGTTTTGAAGTGCTGTTTTCCGTGTATTATGCCTTTGCATTTACTTTACTATACGAACATGTGAAATTTTGTAATTATAGGCCTAGTATGCATGTACTCTACCAACTACTTCTACTTTTAGTCACGTTATTGCATAAAACTTATTTCCTCCCCATCTGACTCAAGACATCTTCAGTGGTTACCCTATCTACCTGCTTTTTTTCCGCAATATTATTCTGTAGTACCAAATTCCAAGAACTCTGTTCTTGTCCTTACTATTTATTGTCCATGTTTTACTAACTACACTCCATGCAAATACTGGCAGAAAACACTTCTCACACTCAGAGTTAGGTCTATATACAAGAAAAATTTTTAAACAAGCTAAAAAAGCTGTAATTTGAACTCAGGCTCAACACAAAATTTTTAGTACAAATCATATAGCTTATGTAGTTTAAAAGTTGTTATGTAGGTCCACCTACTGCTGTTGTTAAACTAAAATTTTAATTGCGTTAAGAACTCTATCTCTTCCGAGACGTCACATGCTTATTGGAAACGGCGATTATTCTTCGTGTTTTAGTGTTAACTTCAGTAAATATTCTTGAACGGATTAGTTACCGTAATAGACTAATTTGCAGTTATTTGCAGTTATTTTCTTCATTGGACATATTAAATAGCTGGATAATATTTGGCTTCTAATATCAATGTAAGTAAATGTTTCCGTTGCCGGGGGGGGGGGGGGGGGGGTCGCACGAAACTCTACATGCATGAGAGCTCCCTCTGAAGCTGGCCCCAACCGCACATCACGGTATCAAACTCGAAAATACTAGGGAAATGCTACAATACTGTTACCAAGTAAGAAGAAGTAGTCAAAGTGCAAACAGTTCAGCTACGAATTACGTTAAACAGCCTGTAAAAGTAGCCTTCTCTTTCTGCGTCATCAGAATATTTCGGACAAACAAATCATGGAGCACTAATTTCAATAGGAATGGAAATGAAATTATAGAAAAATATTTCTTCTAGTTTTCAGTGCAAAATGTTCCAGCAGACGTCAAAAATAATTTTAAATAACTAATATCGTTTTTGCTTCTAAGCCTTATTAGGCCTACTACACAGAGGGGCTTCTGCGTAGGCTGTGTGTGTGTGTGTGTGTGTGTGTGTGTGTGTGTGTAATAGAACGTGGACCGGCTCACAATCCTGGACGAAATGCATCCATCAAATGTGTCGCATGTGGCAATGAACACTTGCGTAGTACTTTTTGATTACAGTATTTACCAGACTGCGAAAACGTGACGATACAGACAGCTGATGACAATGGTGGTGCATCTACGAGCCCTGCCATAAGTAGTTAGTTTCATAGTACAATCTCCAACCAAGAAGAAACGGAATGGGCCGTGTTAGTGGACGTGGACTGTTAACTTCCAAAGGCACACGGCTTTGGGCAATTCAGCAACAAATTCCACGCCCCCCTTGGTTTCTCAACTCAGCGGTCACGAAAAGAAACCAAAAAAAGAAATGAAAAATCGTTCCTATTAACAGACTAAGAGCAGGCCAGATAAATAGTGATTACTTTAAAAAAATTAAGTACGTATAGCAAATTCTAATATAATCTGATACACATACAATCATCTAAGAACAATAACACTGCACCATATTTTAAAAATTATGGATTACTTTTCTGTTAAAGTAGCTCTTAGCTCCATGAACAGGTCATTTACGAAATGTATTTGCCATTTCATCAGTCTTTGTAAAAGGGAACTTCAGAATTCGCTAAATAACTTATACTTAAATACATACAAGTAATATTGTAAGATTTTATATTTTAAAGTCTGTGGCTATTATTGTAATTGTGCAGTCTGACCAATGTACATAGTAGGCTACTTACCTTACATATTGTTATCTTATCTTCATACAATTTTGTTATGCAATACTTTGTGTTCTGTGCTTTGTAATGAAGTCTGACAAACATCCTGCTTGGATCATTATATGAGTTAACTAAATCTGTTGAACTAGGCTTTGCCAGAAGCCAATAAAATAAAAAATAAAAAAAAAAGTTTGCCAAGGGGTAGAGCAACGTGTAGCTTTTGAGGTTATTGTAACGATGATCTTCCACTTTTAATTTCTATACTGACTGAAAGTAAATTTTGTACACTGGTATGCCTGGACCGAAATTTAACAATTCCATTTCATTAAATCTGTTAGTGCAGTTCTGACAGTACGAATGCAGTATTCGGTTCTTTAAAGCGTCTCGGAAGGCATTATTATATCGGGAAGCGTCCGGAAAACAGACGGCCTGTTGTATAAACGGGGAGTGTCGCACGCTATCCAGCCTCGGTGACAGTGGGCGGGGCCCAGACAGATGGATGGGCGTCGGCCTCCCCTCCAGGCCAGTCGCCGAGGGCGGGCGCTGAGGGCGAGCGCCGATTGGCTGGCGCGGCCGGGCGCTGGGAGTGGGGGGGAGGCGCCGCTCGTGTGTTCGGGAGCAGCGCCGCAGACGCAGTTCAGCCCGGAAGCCGACCAGGTGCTGCTGCAGGTGAGTTACGCGTCTGCCGAAGCTGCGATGTGCCGCCAAGCGACCAGCTGCCCTGTGTGTTTGTTTACTGCACGCCAATGAGCACCTCCCAGCTGGTTCCCTGGGAGAACAGCAAGTGACCTGGACGTCTCGTGTGCTAAAAGTGTGAACTCTGGTGTGGTGACGATCAGCTGTGATGGTGATACAGTTATGCTAGGCTTTTGTGACGTTGTGCTGATAAGATTTTGGAGCACAAGGAAAGAGGCAGAAAAATGGAAGTGTTGTTAATTTGAAACAACAGGTAAAGAAAAGTGCCTCTGAATACGAAACATCACAATTTGCAAACCGTGTCGGCTATACCCATGTATGAAGATCATCACATTCTGCGCCGAATTCCAAATTCGTTCAAGGTCATCAGGAAGAAATATATTTAGGTCACAGTCATCGATCTGTACCAAAAGTGAAACTGCGTTTGTATAGATAATTCAAATTTGCTTTGCGACTGATTTCTTTCAAACTGATTTGTGATTCTTAATATGGTCTACTAAAACTAATTTCCTAATGTGCTACGCTAACCTCCAAGGCCATCCGAGAAAGAGAGACAATACAACACCGCAATACATGAGTGTAGGCCTAAATACTGTGAAAGCGCGCCAGAGATATCGTATAATATTTTCCAAGGTTAAAACTGGAATTCCGTTAGGCCACTTAAAACGCTTTCCTTTGGATCAAAACTGATCCAGAATAATCTTACAAATTAAAAATACATTTTCTGCACTTGCCAAAGTTATTTATTTGTTCTACTGTGCGTTTCGAAACTTTTATTCTCCTCACTTTAAGGCGAAGGATGTACTGTGTCATTAATATGCCAGTGCTGTAAGATGGTATTTCGTCAAGTGTATATGTTTGCCTACTATGACTATATTTGAATAGTTTGATTAATGAAACACTTGAGAACCTGTCTGACATAGGCAGTAAAACGCTTGAAACGAACCGTAGAAAAATAAAAACAGTGATGATTATATGAAGTTTACATTGCTACATAATTTTGCAACAGTTACAGGTCTTGGTGTTATCAGATTAGTGGTAGCATTTACTTTAAGCACTAAGGCAACGTGGTAAATCAATTTCAATTTTATTTTGTCAGTAGATGTCATAGTGTGGGTTCCATGGTTGTACTTCAAGGTATGTTGTAAAAACAGCTACCAACCACTAAGTTGATGCCTTTGCTGGTTTCAAACGTTTTGCTGATCGTCAAATGGCTGCACTGTATTTACAGGAAGAACTGTTAATCAACAGTTAATTCTTTTACTGCCATGGTGCCCGTGAACGGGTCGTAGTTCTGATGAAGGCTTGCATTTCTTCAGTGTAGCACGAAGTGTTATAATGAAAACGTACCGCGGTCACAAAGTTGCGTGTTTCTTTAACCTCAATCACGAATGAGCAGACTTAAAACGCACTTAACACACTGAACAAGTTAATCTTACGTTATCGTCACGTGTTTTAACCAAATGGTCTCAACCGGCAATGAAGAGAAACAATAAAATGTGTTAAAGAAAAATGTCGTAAAGTTAGTTGTTGGTAGCTACCGTAATAATACAGTTTAATTTATGGCTAAGCTAAAAATGTGGCGTTAGAAGACTGAGGCATCTTAATGATAGACTGTTGTGAAATGGTACCGAACACTGCAAGACGTTTCGCTGCGATGAAATGTGGACTGCTTTAGACACTGTATTTGAGTAACAGTTGTTTTAAAAAAATTTGTGTAACATTGAACTGTATTTAGCTACGATAGCCATATTGGTAGCTCTGACTCTAACATCCAGGGGACACCTTCCTTTATCGATGTATTTTAGGCAGTGTGTTAAACAGTGATCACGGTGATTCATTGTCCATAACGCTGCCTTAAAAGTAACTGTGTATGAGACGAACCAGAAATAGCTCGAAAGCTCTATAGGAAATAAATATTACATTAAGTGACTAATTCACATATTTGGAGCCTTATTCGAATATACTGATCAGCAGAGTAGGGGAGAACGATTGGCCCTGGAACATTTTTCAGACTTTCAGCTCTATACTAGAAATTTAATATTTAAATTAATTAATAAGTATTTTCTTAATGCAATTTTAAATGATAGCAGTCATTTTATGTGTGCTGTACTCTTTTTATTAAGATACAAAATTTATTCCGGAAGAGTGGACTAAGGTTTTTTCGAAAATGTGGAAAAACTGTTCCACAGTGTAGCACATACATGAAGCTACAAAAAACTATTCTATTGACATTTAAAAGTGATGCAAACGAGAAACTCTTGTCTATACTGTATTTAGTATTCTGTCTGTTACGTTGTCACTGTACTAGACACCGATAATTATAAGTGAAATCAAATTAACGAGGGGTATTATCAAAAACTAGTTACAAGTTAAAAATATCTTAAGATGGTATCTATTACAAACGAACACAAATTTTTAAAGACAGGAAAAATTGATTGTAGGTTAAAGGAACTTATTTCAGTTGCAAATTTCACGTATTCTATGGTAGACGACCTTTTTCCGTTTCAAGGTAGAAGACTGCGCACGACTGGCGAAATCAGTCGCAACCGACCACACTTTTGTATCTCATTTCAAAAATATACGGTATTTTACTCATCATATAACTCTGTAACTGTAGAATTAAAAATACGCTTCACATTTCTTGGATTTAGTATACAGCACTTAAATATAGGACTCAGTTCTTTACAAACGCTGCGCAAAACACAACCTCATGTCTCACAGCACCAAAAATAGTAGAAAATGCCAGAAACTACTTTCGACGATCTCTTTCGCGCGTCCCTCATGTGATTCTAAAATCAGATCAGTAGACTGAAACACAGAGCAGAAAACAACACGTGTTCCTAGGTACGCCGTTCTCCAAACACCACGCTCTCTGCTACAGAGGCCATAGGAGGCGTAAAAAAAAATAAAATATATATATATATATATATATATATATATGTATATATATATATAAAATAAAAAATGTGGAGAGGAATCTTTATTTGGGACACAACTGTTTTCGGTGCTATGGGAGCTGATCAAATTGTCATCATCCAGACTTTATGTAGCATCATAGGGAAGCTAATGTAGGAGCATAGCTGGTCTGTTTTAATTGTGCTGTTTCGTATTTAGTCCCGTAAAAACGTGGATTTAACTGAGCGGAAAAGATGCAATTAATCCATGAAGCTACATTGACGTTACACGGACGAGTTAAGTGCGCTGTTATTTATATGGACCGTATTATACAGCTGGTTTTACCAACATATTTCTAGTAGCGGCTGAATGGGTTGGAAAAATTGCCATCGAAAGCGAAACAACACACGACTGTTGGTTGTCGATGTAGAGGTCGGATGATGTGCTCATGAACTATATTGAGGTCTAAATTCTTTTTTTTTTCATGTATTGATGCGGCATAGTCCGTATTTTAATTACCACACAAGTTACGGGTAATGTAGGCCTGCGAGGGGAAAATACTTTACTGTTGTTGTTTAATGTGAATTCAAACTGAACCGTTTAAAGTGCCTTTCTGGCACAAACAGCGTTATGTCTTTTTATTTGGTGCTCGAGCAGTGTAGTAGTTTCGTAGTATGATACAACAGCATCCAGTTATCGTACTGCCCTTCATTCCAGTCTCGAAGGCTGCTCGAAAATTCTGCTGATAAAATACAATTGCCTTTTGCTGTCGATCTGCAGCGTCAGATTTACACACCAACTACAACGGGACGAAGAGGTTGCAATATAAGCGACCGCATTTGCAATGCGATATAAGCATTACAACTAGGAAATGTGAATGAAGTTTTGCTCCTGTACCAAGTTGTTATTCTGTTCAGTGCCTTCTACTCTTGTTCAAAAATAATTGTGGATTCAGTAGTTATCCTAATGATTTTTTGTAAAACGATTAATCATACAAGTAAACAAAACTACAAGATAAAAATTCTTTTTGAAACGCATATGAAGTACTGATTAGAACGAAGTGCAATGGCCAATACTACATTTTAAAAAAATAGACAGAAAAGAAGTATCTATTCTAACAGCCATTTTGCTGTATCGAGTGTTGGAACATCGTCAGGACGAAGATGTAACGAAACGATTCAAGTTTTGATGGTAAGTGTTTGCTTTCCGCCGATCAGCTGTATGGATGCCATTCGGTTAATGCACTAGCACTGCTGTGTTCAAAACAAGCCTCATGTTAAGGTCGGCTGTACCTTTCCCGTAAAAATAGACTACCGCTAATTAACTATAGTCAAGCACAGCCCACATCGATTTCCGGAAGAAGTTTCATAACTCGTTGTTGCGTATGACGCGACCCAACGGTATGCCAGGAAATATGTATGCACATTTCTACGCTTTTACAATTCATCAGCTACATATCTGGACGAGGCATTTGAGCATGACGTAGCCGCTATAAATTCTTGTCGTAAAAAAGCACAACTGCTAAATACGAAACACCCAGAACTATGAAACGGACACGACAGTTACGTTCCTGGAAAAGATGCCCGAATGTTTCGTCATTCGTCCTTTGTCGCTTGAGACATACACAAAACAAAGTTCATGGAGTTAAAATAAGGACGAGAAACCCGTTGACCGTCTTTTACTTCACTGCTATCACCATAAAATTAAAAAAAAGAGTCTCTTACTTCTGTACAGAGATCTGACGAAAGGTTGCTGTTTGTGAGGTTTTTTTTATCATTTAATTTATTTCTTGATAGCTAGACAACTATTTTTCCATGGAAGGAAAGAAGGTTGTGGTGTAATGTCACGGTGGCGACGAACACATTAGAGACAGTGGGTTTTCCCATCTTTACGAGTATTTATTGTGACAAAATCTCTTCATTGTCACTTTCAGCGTGACATTTAATATAATTTGTGAGCTGTTATTCGCTTTCACATCCTTCTGGTATAGGTTGCACAGTAATTCTGTTATCATCTGTGAGCTACTTACAGTAACTCATTCAGATACTATAACTTTATTTTCTCTCGAAAAGTGAAATCAAGTTGCTAAAATCAGTTTCCTAAATCTTCCATAGTAATGCGTCCTGAAAGAAAAACTGTCGTTGGTCAAACATCATTGAAATTTTGCAGAAGCCTTACGTAACTTGCTTTACACGTGGCAGTAAATGTGCAAAACCACACCTTCGTAAAAGTTCTGCTTGTAGTCTGCTTGGCTAATTTCCGGACACCTTCATTCATGATGGCAAGCTCCCAGGAAGCGGAGCAAACCAGCTTTTTTCTTGCCATAATAACAGCTATTATGCACTTTCATTTAGATCGTCTGTCCTCATCGAGCGTCTATTAATTTGTGTTGAAAAATGTAACTGTATTAATTCTACTGCGATTAAACGTAAAATGAAAAAAGGCTTATGCGAAAGTGTGGTTATATGCCTCGGGAAGATTGCAGCGATTTTTCTCCGGCTTGTCGATTTGAATTTTGAATTAGGTTGATGAAATAATTATGGGTACGGAAGAAGCGTTGTTAGCTAGTCATTAGTTGTACCGTAGTTGGAGGCGGCTTCAGATCCGAAGAGAAGGAGTCCGCAGTGGCTATTCAATTGCCTAGATTACAGTTATTCCGCAGCGGTCAGCACACGAAAGTATGGAATGAAACGCAAACGAGGAACGCTAGTGAAAACTGTCCATTAATAATAATTACATGGGTATGGTCAATCCAGGCTCTTACCGAAACATGTACCGGCCATGAACACCAACACAGAACCTGCAGCAATATGTATCAGTAATAATTAGTTTAATAATACGTTCTCATTGCTTCATTATATCCGGTATACCTTTTCAAAGAACACTCTCCTTCGTAACGAAAGAGAAGGATCAGTTCTCTACGACTTATTTCGTTGCTGTCGACAGTTTACGAACAGCGTGTCGCATACTTTGTTGGCGATCTCTGATGACTATAAGCGTGCTTCATCGATTTCACGATCACAGGAGTCGTTAAAGATCGATAATTGTTGATACGGGATAGCTTGTAATTCTGATACAATTTTAAGAGTAGGTACCAAGATCTGCCCGCAAAATTATAGTATCTCTCTTGAGAAATGTGTGAATTATTGTCTAAACGGTGGTAAAAGTTACAAGTTATGCCCTGCACATAGAAAGAAGTCTGCTAAAACGAAAATGAGCTGTTTGGTGTGAATGTTGGAATAATGGTGTAAGAGCGAAACGGGTAGATGGGCCTTGGCTGGAAATATCTGCATTAGAGCAGTTTGTTACAAACCGTCAGACTTATTATTTCCGTTTTGCCAATTGTTTTTGTCTGTCGTCTCCTAGATAGAGACACGGAATAGTATATGGATTATCCCGGAGGAATGTAATAGGCGTATTGCTTCCCATACTGTACATAAATGGCTTTGCGGATAGTAACAGTAGTACTTTCAGTGTGTTTTTTTTCAGGAGATGCATTTACCTGTGAGGAAATTTAATGCGATAAAAACTGCCGTAATATCCAGCCAGATCGCGACAAAGCATCAGCCCGGTGCAAATGCCGGGAACGACCTCTTTAGGCAGAGAAATGCAAATCTGTGCTCTTCAGGAAATGTGAAAGTGTGTTGTGGTTTGAATACAGGGTTAATTAGTCAAAACCGGTCAGTGGCGTTACAGAAATATCTGGGCGAATAATATCGTGCAGAGGTGTAAACTAGAACGGTCACATACGCTTAGTTGTAGGCAAAGGAAATGGCAGGCTGAAATTTATTGGCAGAATAATGGGAAACGGCTGCGTGTGTAACAAAGACATTGCGTACAAAAAATTTTGTACGAACCACGCTGTCATTGTACTTGAGAGTTCAAATATCGTCGTTGTCAGTAGATACCATTCAAACATAACATCTGCAGGGACTACTATGGCCTAATGTACCATGGCAGAAATTTTGTACAGGACGTTTACATTAATTCTAACACATCTGGTTTGTTACTGTGTTTAACTTTTAGCTGATTCTTAATAAATTACACATAGTTCGTGTTGCTTCCTTTTATCAGGATACTTGAAAATGGGCTAAGACAGTAATTGTGAAACAGTACACAAATCAAGAAAAAATGACAGCAGCGGCGGTGACAAACCATTAAAAACATTTCTCGCAGCTGCTGACCCGAGTTCAATAAGGGTTATTAACATACTTCAAACTATATCAAACTATTGTCTCAATATTGCTTGCTCAATATCGACATCACCGTTCCATTTTTTCTTTTCTTAGGAATAGTGTCAGAAATACGCAAAATGCTTAAAATCGTTGGTTGGCCTTTTCTAGTGCCTATATTTCTTCCGTTATGTAGCTATATGAGCCCTTTTTTCACTCTGGGCCAAGTTACTCCGCACTGTGTCTTCGGAAGGAAAACTGTGATGCAACGGCAAGGTTATTGGAGATGGAGGATAAACCTTCTTTTTGTACACCATCTTATTAGCTTGTAGCTGTTGAACTTGGCGCGGAAAAATTTCCTTGTTTCTGATATCGTCTTGGGTGACCGCAGTGTGTAACTGGACTGGCTTTCAGGAGTCGTATCCCCATCGGGCCATCCAGCTCTTGGTTTACCTCGGTTCGCCTTGACAATGGCAAAAGTGTACTCATAACAAGTCGTGCAGGTCTCCTGTCTCGTGCTTGTCAAGTCCGACCTTGCGCCCGTCCCTAATGACCTAGCCGTCGACGAGACGTTAAAACCCTTATTTCCTTCCTTTACCTTTTCATAAGTTCTCTCTCAAATCTCTTCCATTACTGATCATGCCATTTCTTTTCGTAGCGTTAGTACGGGAACTCTTATGACTGTATCATTTTTGTCATTTGTTCATCCAGTAGGCTATCATATATCACATTCAAATAAATCTCGCGCATGCAGCCGGCCGTCGTCAAGTAAATCTGAAATTTCTTTGAATATTCAATTCGTAGGAAAAACTTCAAAATTCACATCATAATTCACGTCAAGAGAATTTGTGGAGGCTGGCCTGTTTGATGTAAGATGATGTCTTGTCACATAAAATAAATATATAAATAAATAAAGTATTTCAAGAAGTGAAAGTAACTATAAGTGACAGAGAAAGTACTAACCCCACTTTCTGACACCGAAAATAGAGCTTATCTGGTTATTCGTCTCACACACGCAGACACCGTCTAAATCACTAAAAAACACTAATATGCATCTAACCAATTCTCTTCACACATATATCGTCAGCTATTCGTATTAATAATTTTGTTCTTCATTTTAAGCTTACAGTAATTTATGAGTGTTTTACACCAAGCGCCCCTCGTTGAATGCAACCACAGTGAACGACAACAACGAACCAACAAGTACAGTGTTACCAGTCACTATTTACTTTCACAACACATTTCGAAAGTTTAAACCTCCATCATCAGGTGGATTTATGTGGGTTAATATGGTATGTATGTGTTGTACTACTTTGATTCTTCTGTGGCACTATCTCCAGTGGTCATAGGTTCGTGTCTCTGTGGTGATAGACCACATATAAACACCACATACTCGTACACCACTACTTTGTAAACAGAGGATGAACCCAGTGTTTACAAAATGTGATGACGCGTCACGACGGAGACAAGAGCCTGTGATCACTGGCGTCAGTGCTACAGATGAGCCAATGTCGTTACAAAACATACATACCATATTAACCTACATAAATTCACCTGATGATGGAGGTTTAAACCTTCGAAACATGTTAAGCCAATAAATAAACAGCGAACCTGTCGTTTCATCGATATCAGTAACAATCACGGTAAAGGCCTACCTAAAATGGTCGCATTTAAAGTTAGACTTGTATGAAGTTTTACGAAAGTGAAGTGCACTGCAAAAAACGCAGATGCTTAAAAGAAAAATCTGCTTCCTATAAGACGAACAATTGCGAAAGGTGGAAGTCTAACCAAGGTTTTCAGACTTAAATTTTGCTAACAACGACGAAAAACGTGGCGACTTTAGACCATGTAAAATGGAGTAATAAACACCGAAACAAACTGAGTGTAAAACTCTATTAAAATGCAATAAAATTAACACGGGAAAACATATAATAACTGTTAAATGACTGCTGCTGTGGAAGGTGACCATCCAAACAAACGTATTATATTAAGTTCATTATGAAGTTATTTCAGCTGAAACCCGATCCTTCGGATGATATTCTATCATGGGAGCACTGAGTATAACTAGCGACACATTAATCATGAAGAATATCTTCCTATTATCTCGGTTCGCTAGCATTCATTAAGACAGCTTGCTGTAATTAGCACCTTGCCTCAGGTTTTAGTAAAACAAGAACATGAGTCTGATGTTGAAGGGGCACGAGAAACAAATATATTTCACAGCCGCAGTTCTTGTCGTTGAGCCATTAGCACTGGAATTCTTTCTTAACAAGCCAATTTTCTCCATTGCTAACTGTAACTAATTCGTTTCAGTTACCAGTATAATTTGACATGCACTTTACAGTTCAAACGTATGGTTTCATTTGTCTGAAATATAGCGGACACTTTAAAGCAAACAGTCCAAAAAGATTGACAATCATCTAGCAAGAGCATAATTAACCTTGCAATGCCCCAATTATCAAAACAGTTAAAACCACAATCTCAGTTGGGAAATTCATGATTTGTTGCTATGAAAGTCTTGCTCAACAGTCCAGTCAATGGTGAATCTCTTTTCACTTTATAACTTACATGCAATCAGGACACAAAGACACTTTATGTATGTTGCATATTATTGTAGCATATTTCATGCTCAACCGTTGTCTTTCAGTCGTTTTTTCTGTGATAAACACAACAGCGTCCTGCTCTAGTACTATTGGATCATATGACTAAGAAAGACAACATCCTCCTGAGAAGATTCTCAGAGCAAAAGAACATTCTCTGAGAAAGTTCTCAATTCCGTATGTAGAAAAGATTCGAAGCATATTCTATGACGAGCTGGTTCCTTCTCACTATCTCCCCTCCTTGAGAAGATTCTCTGTGTGTGTCATCTGGCGTAACCGGCACAGAATGCACGAGTAATGTTACATTTCGTTAGTCTCTCTCAAACAGACAAACTATTCAGTGTACAGACATGCAACAGGCGTCAGTGTGCTCAGGAAGATTGCACTGCGTTTCGATTTTACTTTTACGTGCAGCAACAAATCATTAAAACGGTTCCGAACAACTTACGAAAATGCATTTTATTGCATTCTCGACATGCGGGAAACTTTATTGTTATTGGAGTTAGGTGAACACATTACGCGAACGAAGTCTTAAGATTACATGACATTTTCATCTACTCCAAACCGGAACTCTGTTAGAGTCTTCTAATACGAGGTGATTTTGCTTAAATACGCCCCGTAACGGTCTGATCTCGTGTCAAGTACGTAAGCGAACGCCCGTGCGTTTCGTTACGAGAAACAGATCGCTAAATTTGTAATAAACCAGTTATTAATTTTTCTGATCCGCCTACTCATTTCTAAGATAACAAAATATAAGATTTATGCTGTGAGAAGATATGATGATCAATGTATAGAAATGTCTGTGACACAGTTGTCCGGCGTATGCCTAAGTCTTCTTGTACATCAGTCTGAAAACTTGGATCTGCTAAATGGCAACAAAAATGTTTTAATTTTCACTTCGTTTGAAAGGTCGCCCCCCTCTTCTTTCATGATTTTCTGGAAGGAAGCTAGGCAGGCCATTAATGTTTTTATTGTTAAGCCCGTACATCTACATCTACATCTACTCTGCAATTCACATTTAAGTGTTTGGCAGAGGGTTCATCGAACCACAATCATACTATCTCTCTACCATTCCACTCTCGAACAGCGCGCGGGAAAAACGAACACCTAAACCTTTCTGTTCAAGCTCTGATTTCTCTTATTTTATTTTGATGATCTTTCCTACCTATGTAGGTTGGGCTCAACAAAATATTTTCGCATTCGGAAGAGAAAGTTGGTGACTGAAATTTCGTAAATAGATCTCGCCGCGACGAAAAACGTCTTTGCTTTAATGACTTCCATCTTAATTCGCGTATCATATCTGCTACACTCTCTCCCCTATCACGTGATAATACAAAACGAGCTGCTCTTTTTTGCACCCTTTCGATGTCCTCCGTCAATCCCACCTGGTAAGGATCCCACACCGCACAGCAATATTCTAACAGAGGACGAACGAGTGTAGTGTAAGTTGTCTCTTTAGTGGACTTGTTGCATCTTCTAAGTGTCCTGCCAATGAAACGCAACCTTTGGCTCGCCTTCCCCACAATATTATCTATGTGGTCTTTCCAACTGAAGTTGTTCGTAATTTTAACACCCAGGTACTTAGTTGAATTGACAGCCTTGAGAATTGTACTATTTATCGAGTAATCGAATTCCAACGGATTGCTTTTGGAACTCATGTGGATCACCTCACACTTTTCGTTATTTAGCGTCAACTGCCACCTGCCACACCATACAGCAATCTTTTCTAAATCGGTTTGCAACTGATACTGGTCTTCGGATGACCTTACTAGACGGTAAATTACAGCATCATCTGCGAACAACCTAAGAGAACTGCTCAGATTGTCACACAGGTCATTTGTATAGATAAGAACAGCAGAGGTCCCAGGACGCTACCCTGGGGAACACCTGATATCACTCCAGTTTTACTCGATGATTTGCCGTCTATTACTACGAACTGCGACCTTCCTGACAGGAAATCACGAATCCAGTCGCACAACTGAGACGATACCCCATAGGCCCGCAGCTTGATTAGAAGTCGCTTGTGAGGAACGGTGTCAAAAGCTTTCCGGAAATCCAGAAATACGGAATCAACTTGAGATCCCCTGTCGATAGCGGCCATTACTTCGTGCGCATAAAGAGCTAGCTGCGTTGTACAAGAACGATGTTTTCTGAAACCATGCTGATTACGTATCAATAGATCGTTCCCTTCGAGGTGATTCATAATGTTTGAATACAGTATATGTTCCAAAACCCTACTGCAAACCGACGTCAATGATATAGGTCTGTAGTTCGATGGACTACTCCTACTACCCTTCTTAAACACTGGTGCGACCTGCGCAATTTTCCAATCTGTAGGTACAGATCTATCGGTGAGCGAGCGGTTATATATGATTGCTAAGTAGGGAGCTATTGTATCAGCGTAATCAGAAAGGAACCTAATCGGTATACAATCTGGACCTGAAGACCTGCCCGTATCAAGCGATTTAAGTTGCTTCGCAACCCCTAAGGTATCTACTTCTAAGAAACTCATGCTAGCAGCTGTTCGTGTTTCAAAGTCTGGAATATTCCATTCGTCTTCCCTGGTGAAGGAATTTCGGAAAACTGCGTTCAATAACTCCGCTTTAGCGGCACAGTCGTCGGTAACAGTACCATCAGCACTGCGCAGCGAAGGTATTGGCTGCGTCTTTGCCGCTTGTGTACTTTACATACGACCAGAATTTCTTCGGATTTTCTACCAAATTTCGAGACAATGTTTCGTTGTGGAACCTATTAAAAGGCATCTCGCATTGAAGTCCGTGCCAAATTTCGCGCGTCTGTAAATTTTAGCCATTCTTCGGGATTTCGCGTTCTTCTGAACTTCGCATGCTTTTTCCGTTGCCTCTGCAACAGCGTTCGGACCTGTTTTGTGCACCACGGGGGATCAGTTCCATCTCTTACCAAATTATGCGGTATGAATCTCTCAATTGCTGTTGCTACTATATCTTTGAATTTGAGCCACATCTCGTCTACGTTTGCATAGTCAGTTCGGAAGGAATGGAGATTGTCTCTTAGGAAGGCTTCTAGTGACACTTTATCCGCTTTTTTAAATAAAATTATTTTGCGTTTGTTTCTGGTGGATTTGGAAGAAACGGTATTGAGCCTAGCTACAACGACCTTGTGATCACTAATCCCTGTATCAGTCATGATGCTCTCTATAACTCGTGAAGTTCCACACTCAGCATTTCTTTGAACTACATATATCTCTTTTTGCCTGCTAAGCAGCATAAATTGTACCACTGTTACCAAAAATTCGGGAAAAATTAACCTCAAAAGAACTTACTCAGCTGGGAGTATGCTACAGAGCTCACTTCAAAAACTGTAAAATGTTCTCCGCTTGTGAGTAGCTCCTCTGGTTTTAGTCATACGAAATCAGAGAATGTTCTTTTTTTTTCAGCAATTTCCCCTACCCTTTTACTCAGGCTGAGAACGTTCTCGGGTGAGGCATATTCTCCAACTAGCTATATTCGTGTGAAACTGAGAATGTTCTCTAAAGCACATTTTCCGTTTTATTCATACGACCTATTATCTTTTAGGATGGTTTGTAGTGGTATAAGGCGAGATTCCTTTAACAAAATGTCATTTTATCATCGACCATCTCATGCTCTGCACCGTGATTATTATGAGTGCACTGATCTCCGTCTGTTTCACTGCCTCCAAATTCGTCTTTTTCTTCGGCATCAATTCCAAAGTATAGGGCAGTGGAATTACCATGTGGTCCACTGAAAACGAACTGCAGAACTAATGTGAGGCCATGTTTAAGCCTTCAGTTAGACAAAACTATGTTGTTCTTACATCTGTAACTACAGTACCTTTTTTTTTAGATGATCACTGCAGGTTAAAGTCATTAAATGCGCATCACAGTAGCTGCTGCTAGTCGCAGTTTGTCGGCATCTTGTTCACGCTTTACTCGTGCAGCTCATTTCGAGGTGAGAAATTCATCATCAGATTACTATGACAATGAAAAAATACTTGTATAATTGTCGCAAGTAGTGTCCTGAGATGTGGTGGGGAACGCATCTGTGTCAGACGGTCACTTCTTCGTTAGTACCTTCGCTCTCCAGACTTTCCACGCTACACGTCAAGGTAACACAATTATGGGAAGATCATTTTTACGTTGTCATCGTAGCCAAACAAAATATGTTGAATAAATAAAACTATAGGCTTAGATGTATTGTTGTTGTTGTTGTGGTCTTCAATCCTGAGACTGGTTTGATGCAGCTCTCCATGCTACTCTATCCTGTGCAAGCTTCTTCATCTCCCAGTACCTACTGCAACCTACATCCTTCTGAATCTGCTTAGTGTATTGATCTCTTGGTCTCCCTCTACGATTTTTACCCTCCACGCTGCCCTCCAATGCTAAATTTGTGATCCCTTGATGCCTCAAAACATGTCCTACCAACCGATCCCTTCTTCTAGTCAAGTTGTGCCACAAACTTCTCTTCTCCCCAATCCTATTCAATACCTCCTCATTAGTTACGTGATCTACCCACCTTATCTTCAGCATTCTTCTGTAGCACCACATTTCAAAAGCTTCTATTCTCTTCTTGTCCAAACTGGTTATCGTCCATGTTTCACTTCCATACATGGCTACACTCCATACAAATACTTTCAGAAACGTCTTCCTGACACTTAAATCTGTACTCGATGTTAACAAATTTTTCTTCTTCAGAAACGCTTTCCTTGCCATTGCCAGTCTACATTTTATATCCTCTCTACTTCGACAATCATCAGTTATTTTACTCCCTAAATAGCAAAACTCCTTTACTACTTTAAGTGTCTCATTTCCTAATCTAATCCCCTCAGCATCACCCGATTTAATTTGACTACATTCCATTATCCTCGTTTTGCTTTTGTTGATGTTCATCTTATATCCTCCTTTCAAGACACTGTCCATTCCGTTCAACTGCTCTTCCAAGTCCTTTGCTGTCTCTGACAGAATTACAATGTCATCGGCAAACCTCAAAGTTTTTACTTCTTCTCCATGAATTTTAATACCTACTCCGAATTTTTCTTTTGTTTCCTTTACTGCTTGCTCAATATACAGATTGAATAACATCGGGGAGAGGCTACAACCCTGTCTCACTCCTTTCCCAACCACTGCTTCCCTTTCATGCCCCTCGACTCCTATAACTGCCATCTGGTTTCTGTACAAATTGTAAATAGCCTTTCGCTCCCTGTATTTGACCCCTACCACCTTCAGAATTTGAAAGAGAGTATTCCAGTTAACGTTGTCAAAAGCTTTCTCTAAGTCTACAAATGCTAGAAACGTAGGTTTGCCTTTTCTTAATCTTTCTTCTAAGATAAGTCGTAAGGTTAGTATTGCCTCACGTGTTCCAACATTTCTACGGAATCCAAACTGATCTTCCCCGAGGTCCGCTTCTACCAGTTTTTCCATTCGTCTGTAAAGAATTCGCGTTAGTGTTTTGCAGCTGTGACTTATTAAACTGATAGTTCGGTAATTTTCACATCTGTCAACACCTGCTTTCTTTGGGATTGGAATTATTATATTCTTCTTGAAGTCTGAGGGAATTTCGCCTGTCTCATACATCTTGCTCAGCAGATGGTAGAGTTTTGTCATGACTGGCTCTCCCAAGGCCATCAGTAGTTCTAATGGAATGTTGTCTACTCCGGGGGCCTTGTTTCGACTCAGGTCTTTCAGTGCTCTGTCAAACTCTTCACGCAGTATCTTATCTCCCATTTCATCTTCATCTATATCCTCTTCCATTTCCATAATATTGTCCTCAAATACATCGCCCTTGTATAAGCCCTCTATATACTCCTTCCACCTTTCTGCTTTCCCCTCTTTGCTTAGAACTGGGTTTCCATCTGAGCTCTTGATATTCATACAAGTTGTTCTCTTTTCTACAAAGGTCTCTTTAATTTTCCTGTAGGCAGTATCTATCTTACCGCTAGTGAGACAAGCCTCTACATCCTTACATTTGTCCTCTAGCCATCCCTGCTTAGCCATTTTGCACTTCCTGTCGATCTCATTTTTGAGACGTTTGTATTCCTGTTTGCCTGCTTCATTTACTGCATTTTTATATTTTCTCCTTTCATCAATTAAATTCAATATTTCTTCTGTTACCCAAGGATTTCTATTAGCCCTCGTCTTTTTACCTACTTGATCCTCTGCTGCCTTCACTACTTCATCCCTCAGAGCTACCCATTCTTCTTCTACTGTATTTCTTTCCCCCATTCCTGTCAATTGTTCCCTTATGCTCTCCCTGAAACGCTGTACAACCTCTGGTTCTTTCAATTTATCCAGGTCCTATCTCCTTAAATTCCCGCCTTTTTGCAGTTTCTTCAGTTTCAATCTGCAGTTCATAACCAATAGATTGTGGTCAGAATCCACATCTGCCCCTGGAAATGTCTTACAATTTAAAACCTGGTTCCTAAATCTCTGTCTTACCATTATGTAATCTATCTGATACCTTTTAGTATCTCCAGGATTCTTCCAGGTATACAACCACACATTAAATTTGGGATGACTTTTAATGGAACTTATAGTTATTTTATTATCTTACGTATCATTTGTTGACTAAAATTAGTCGCCAGATAAGGAAATATATTGATCTTGTCTGCAGTAGCTGTAGCTCAAGTACACATAACACGAAGTCAATGAAAATTCTCTCCTCATCCACGTATCTCAAGCGCCCATTCTTAGATTTATCTCATGTAATTTTTGACACTGATTTGATTTGTCCGACATCGCGATTTTTAATGTGCTTGTTTCATATTTGTAACGAGCGTAAAATTTTCGGGAATGTTTTTCTGTTGCTGGGCGCAGTGTGTGACAATTAGACACTCTCGACTCTATGTCACAGAGTGAATGCTTTGTTGCCAGTTTTAGTCTTTAGTGTATCATTTGGATCACGCCACAATTATGCATTGCAAATGTCTTAGTTTGTCTTTCGCCTATTGCGAACAGAACGGTAGCACATTATTTTCGCTCTCGATATTTACATATTAGGCACATATTGTTCATTTTAGCTGCTGCTGACAAAATGTTTTATATTTTTGCAGCATTCGGCGTTTATGTTTAACGTTGGCAATGTTGGTCAAAGATTCTTGAGAGCTTGTACCAAAAATATAAAAAAGTCAAAGCATTTTGCTGTGTAGTAAACTTGAGTTTGTACTCAGCGTCGCATAATAAGAAAAATAAAATATTCGTGGTTTATGCTACTTCCTCATGTACTCTCACTTACTGTCATTCGAAGACAATCGTTTTATTACAGTTGTTCCTATAGTACTTGTTGTCATATTATGTCTCACACTTTCTCAATAGATCGAAACGTCAACATCTTTCGTTGCCTACTCACTCGTGCATGTAAGCTGCCTAAATAGTTTGGGAACGAGAGACGAACTGAGCAATTAGTAGTGAAATCTGTTAAGATCTGTTGATGATTTGACAATAATTTCATTACAATTCACCTTCTACAGGCACTACACCCTCCAGAGAAGATAGCTTAATTGTAAAATGTGTGTTGTTCAGGGAGAAACCTACAGTCTGTAAAATAAAAATACGACGAAACTTTCATGACAAACTCCTCACGCACCTACAGAAAAAGAATGCATGTTGTACGGACATGAATCCGGAAAAGCTTTGTTTGTATTTTACAGCTCATTATCTACAAGAGACGAACATGTATTTTTGTAAAATACTCTATGCAAGACAAGAAGATGGGCCTTCACCGGTCCGACTTAACATACACTGTTGTTGTTGTTGTGGTCTTCAGTCCTGAGACTGGTTTGATGCTGCTCTCCATGCTACCCTATCCTGTGCAAGCTTCTTCATCTCCCAGTACTTACTGCAACCCACATCCTTCTGAATCTGCATAGTGTATTCATCTCTTGGTCTCCCTCTATGATTTTTATCCTCCATGCTGCCATCCAATGCTAAATTTGTGATCCCTTGATGCCTCAGAACATGCCCTACTAACCGGTCCCTTCTTTTTGTCAAGTTGTGCCACATACTCCTCCCCAATTCTATTCAACACTTCATCATTAGTTATCTGATCTACCCATCTAATCTTCAGCATTCTTCTGTAGCACCACATTTCGAAAGCTTCTATTCTCTTTTTGTCCAAACTATTTATCGTCCACGTTTCACTTCCATACATAGATACACTCCATACAAATACTTTCAGAAACGACTTCCTGACACTTAAATCTATACTCGATGTTAACAAATTTCTCTTCTTCAGAAACGCTTTCCTTGCCATTGCCAGTCTATATTTTATATCCTCTCTACTTCGACCATCATAAGTTATTTTGCTCCCCAAATAGCAAAACTCCATTACTACTTTAAGTGTCTCATTTCCTAATCTAATTCCCTCAGCATCACCCGACTTAATTCGACTACATTCCATTATCCTCGTTTTGCTTTTGTTGATGCTCGTCTTATATCCTCCTTTCAAGACACTATCCATTCCGTTCAACTGCTCTTCCAAGTCCTTTGCTGTCTCTGATAGAATTACAATGTCATCGGTGAACCTCAAATTTTTATTTCTTCTCCATGGATTTTAATACCTACTCCGAATTTTTCTTTTGTTTCCTTGACTGCTTACTCAAAATACAGATTGAATAACATAGGGGAGAGCCTACAACCCTGTCTCACTCCCTTCCCAACCACTGCTTCCCTTTCATGCCCCTCGACTCTTATAACTGCCATCTGGTTTGTGTACAAATTGTAAATAGCCTTTCGCTCCCTGTATTTTAACCCTGCCACCTTTAGCATTTGAAAGAGAGTATTCCAGTCAACATTGTCAAAAGCTTTCTCTAAGTCTACAAATGCTAGAAACGTAGGTTGGCCTTTCCTTAATCTTTCTTCTAAGATAAATCGTAAGGTCAGTATTGCCTCACGTGTTCCAATATTTCTACGGAATCCAAACTGTTCTTCCCCGAGGTCAGCTTCTACCAGTTTTTCCATTCGTCTGTAAAGAATTTTGCAGCTGTGACTTATTAAACTGATAGTTCGGTAATTTTCACATCTGTCAACACCTGCTTTCTTTGGGATTGGAATTATTATATTCTTCTTGAAGTCTGAGGGAATTTCGCCTGTCTCATACATCTTGCTCACCAGATGGTAGAGTTTTGTCAGGACTGGCTCTCCCAAGGCTGTCAGTAGTTCTAATGGAATGTTGTCTACTCCCGGGGCCTTGTTTCGACTCAGGTCTTTCAGTGCTCTGTCAACCTCTTCACGCAGTATCGTAACTCCCATTTCATCTCCATCTACATCCTCTTCCATTTCCATTGTATTGTCCTCAAGTACATCGCCCTTGTATAGACCCTCTATATACTTCTTCCACCTTTCTGCTTTCCCTTCTTTGCTTAGAACTGGGTTTCCATCTGAGCTCTTGATATTCATACAAGTTGTTCTCTTTTCTCCAATGGTCTCTTTAATTTTACTGTAGGCAGTATCTATCTTACCCCTAGTGAGATAAGCCTCTACATCCTTACATTTGTCCTCTAGCCATGCCTGCTTAGCCATTTTGCACTTCCTGTCGATCTCATTTTTGAGACGTTTGTATTCCTTTTTGCCTGCTTCATTTACTGCAGTTTTATATTTTCTCCTTTCATCAATTAAATTCAATATTTCTTCTGTTACCCAAGGATTTCTATTAGCCCTCGTCTTTTTACCTACTTGATCCTCTGCTGCCTTCACTACTTCATCCCTCAGAGCTACCCATTCTTCTTCTACTGCACTTCTTTCCACCATTCCTATCAATTGTTCCCTTATGCTCTCCCTGAAACTCTGTACAACCTCTGGTTCTTTCAGTATATCCAGGTCCCATCTCCTTAAATTCCCACTTTTTTGCAGTTTCTTCAGTTTTAATCTACAGTTCATAACGAATATATTGTGGTCAGAGTCCACATCTGCCCCTGGAAATGTCTTACAATTTAAAACCTGGTTCCTAAATCTCTGTCTTACCATTATATAATCTATCTGATACCTTCTAGTATCTCCAGGATTCATCCATGTATACAACCTTCTTTCATGGTTCTTGAACCAACTGTTAGCTATGATTAAGTTATGCTCTGTGCAACACTCTACCAGACGGCTTCCTCTTTCATTTCTTAACCCCAATTCATATTCACCTACTATGTTTCCTTATCTCCCTTTTCCTACTCTCGAATTCCAGTCACCGATGACTATTAAATTTTCGTTTCCCTTCACTACCTGAATAATTTCTTTTATGTCATCATACATTTCTTCAATTTGTTCATCATCTGCAGAGCTAGTTGGCATATAAACGTGTACTACTGTAGTAGGCGTGGGCTTCGTGTCTATCTTGGCCACAATAATGCGTTCACTATGCTGTTTGTAGTAGCTTACCCGCATTGGTATTGCTTTATTCATTATTGAACCTACTCCTGCATTACCCCTATTTGATTGTGTGTTTATAACCCTGTATTCGCCGGACCAAAAGTCTTGTTCCTCCTGCCACCGAACTTCACTAATTCCCACAATATCGAACTTTAACCTATCCATTTCCCTTTTTAAATTTTCTAATCTACCTGCCCCGTTAAGGGATCTGACATTCCACGCTCCGATCCGTAGAACGACAGTTTTCTTTTTATTGATAACGACGTCCTCCTGAGTAGTCCCCGCCCCGAGATCCGAATGGGGGACTATTTTACCTCCAGAATATTTTACCCAAGAGGATGCCATCATCATTTATCCATACAGTAAAACTGCATGCCCTTGGGAAAAATTACGGCCGCAGTTTCCCCTTGCTTTCAGCCGTTCGCAGTACCAGCACGGTAAGGCCGTTTTGGTTAATGTTGCAAGGCCAGGTCAGTCAATCATCCAGACCGTTGCCCCTGCAACTGCTGAAAAGGCTGCTGCCCCTCTTCACGTACCACACGTTTGTCTGGCCTCTCAACAGATACCCCTCCGTTGTGGTTGCACCTACGGTGCGGCCATCTGTATCGCTGAGGCATGCAAGCCCCCCCCCCCCCCCCCACTAACGGCAAGGTCCATGGTTCATGGGGAAGGAACACTACCTAATCAAAATCGTTCGTAAAATCCTATGTAATGCAGAATTGACCCCCAGATGTCAGGGGGGATGGAGCTGCGAGTGTAAAAAGAGGCAGGGAATATTATACTGGCAGTATAGAAGACGGTTCGGTCAGGAGAGGTTAATGACTTCGAATGTAGACTAGTCATAATGCAATACCAGAGTTAAAATCCTTCAGTGACATTTCCAGACTTGTACAGCTACCCAAGTCGACCGATGATGACGTGATTGTGAACTGTGGAAACGCGAAGGAGCAGCCACACCTAAACCACGACCAGGCTAATGTACTGATGGACGGGGACTATCGACCGTTGCGGTGGATGGTTGTAAAAAACTGCATGAAATCAGCAGAGGGATCTAATCGTGATACCTAAAGTTCTACCAGCAGTCCAGCTAGCACTGTGACTGTGTGCAGGAAGTTAAAAAGAATGGGTGAGCAGCTCCACATAATCCACGTATTTCTGCAGTCACTGCTAAGCGACGCTAGAGGTGGCTTAAAGATCACGAAACTGGGCAATGAATGACTAGGAACGAGTTATTTGGAGTAATGTACCACGCTATACTCTATGATGGAAAGGCTTTCACTCTCGTGATTGCCTGTAGAACGTTACCCTCCTTCATGTCTTGTGCCTACAGCGAAGTATGAAGTATGGAGTATGTGGTGTGGTTCCTTTATTATATATATAGAAGACGGTTCGGTCAGGAGAGGTTAATGACTTCGAATGTAGACTAGTCATAATGCAATACCAGAGTTAAAATCCTTCAGCGACATTTCCAGACTTGTACAGCTACCCAAGTCGACCGATGATGACGTGATTGTGAACTGTGGAAACGCGAAGGAGCAGCCACACCTAAACCACGACCAGGCTAATGTACTGATGGACGGGGACTATCGACCGTTGCGGTGGATGGTTGTAAAAAACTGCATGAAATCAGCAGAGGGATCTAATCGTGATACCTAAAGTTCTACCAGCAGTCCAGCTAGCACTGTGACTGTGTGCAGGAAGTTAAAAAGAATGGGTGAGCAGCTCCACATAATCCACGTATTTCTGCAGTCACTGCTAAGCGACGCTAGAGGTGGCTTAAAGATCACGAAACTGGGCAATGAATGACTAGGAACGAGTTATTTGGAGTAATGTACCACGCTATACTCTATGATGGAAAGGCTTTCACTCTCGTGATTGCCTGTAGAACGTTACCCTCCTTCATGTCTTGTGCCTACAGCGAAGTATGAAGTATGGAGTATGTGGTGTGGTTCCTTTATTATATATATAGAAGACGGTTCGGTCAGGAGAGGTTAATGACTTCGAATGTAGACTAGTCATAATGCAGTACCAGAGTTAAAATCCTTCAGCGACATTTCCAGACTTGTACAGCTACCCAAGTCGACCGATGATGACGTGATTGTGAACTGTGGAAACGCGAAGGAGCAGCCACACCTAAACCACGACCAGGCTAATGTACTGATGGACGGGGACTATCGACCGTTGCGGTGGATGGTTGTAAAAAACTGCATGAAATCAGCAGAGGGATCTAATCGTGATACCTAAAGTTCTACCAGCAGTCCAGCTAGCACTGTGACTGTGTGCAGGAAGTTAAAAAGAATGGGTGAGCAGCTCCACATAATCCACGTATTTCTGCAGTCACTGCTAAGCGACGCTAGAGGTGGCTTAAAGATCACGAAACTGGGCAATGAATGACTAGGAACGAGTTATTTGGAGTAATGTACCACGCTATACTCTATGATGGAAAGGCTTTCACTCTCGTGATTGCCTGTAGAACGTTACCCTCCTTCATGTCTTGTGCCTACAGCGAAGTATGAAGTATGGAGTATGTGGTGTGGTTCCTTTATTATATATATAGAAGACGGTTCGGTCAGGAGAGGTTAATGACTTCGAATGTAGACTAGTCATAATGCAGTACCAGAGTTAAAATCCTTCAGCGACATTTCCAGACTTGTACAGCTACCCAAGTCGACCGATGATGACGTGATTGTGAACTGTGGAA
Source organism: Schistocerca piceifrons (assembly GCF_021461385.2). NCBI lineage: Eukaryota > Metazoa > Arthropoda > Insecta > Orthoptera > Acrididae > Schistocerca > Schistocerca piceifrons. The sequence goes on from NC_060139.1 coordinate 1,052,835,287, forward strand.
ACGCGAAGGAGCAGCCACACCTAAACCACGACCAGGCTAATGTACTGATGGACGGGGACTATCGACCGTTGCGGTGGATGGTTGTAAAAAACTGCATGAAATCAGCAGAGGGATCTAATCGTGATACCTAAAGTTCTACCAGCAGTCCAGCTAGCACTGTGACTGTGTGCAGGAAGTTAAAAAGAATGGGTGAGCAGCTCCACATAATCCACGTATTTCTGCAGTCACTGCTAAGCGACGCTAGAGGTGGCTTAAAGATCACGAAACTGGGCAATGAATGACTAGGAACGAGTTATTTGGAGTAATGTACCACGCTATACTCTATGATGGAAAGGCTTTCACTCTCGTGATTGCCTGTAGAACGTTACCCTCCTTCAAGTCTTGTGCCTACAGCGAAGTATGAAGTATGGAGTATGTGGTGTGGTTCCTTTATGGTGGTTAAGTAAACGCTAAATGTGGATGGGTTTGCTGTGTACAGTAGAGGAACAGTTCAGAGACTCACAAGACACCCTGTCATAAGACATCATCCGTTGAGGCCACAGTTCGTGGACAACATTATTCCTGAAATGGCCTGGCCCTCAAGAGTACCGACCTCATCCCCAAGGAACAGCTTTGGGATGAGTTAGAACATATTCCCACTCTCGAATATCACTGGCTTCTTTGCTTTCGGCTCTTGAAGAAAAATGGGAAGCCATTCCTCCCAGGCTTTCAGACACCCGACAGAAAGTGTCCCTAGCAGACGCCAAACCGTCATAAAGGCGAATGGGAGACACCCCATATTAATGTCTACTAAGAGGTTTCCGGATAATTTTGATAAAATACTGTATACGGAACTCCATTTGTTGTCGTTCCACAGGCTCGCAAAATTCTTTGTAAGACTTCATATTCACCAGTGACTGTACGTTTATTTAGAAACCACTATTGCAGTTTCAACCTTTTAGTCACGAAAAGTGAAACTGAACAAAAGGTTGGAAATGCAATAGTGGATTTTTAATAAACATACAATAAACGGCTAACACGATGTCTTTCAGACATACTACACACTTCATGCACAACGGTGCCCTCCTCATTTCAGTTGTTGATGCCTGTTGGCATCTAAATGACAGTTCTCGTGGCAGGTGGCCTTGAAGCCGTGGACCAGTTCCCTGGCCCCCATGTTCTCTGTTCGAAATCCCCCTAAACATCTAGTTGTGATGGCAAAGCGGCTATCGTAGGTGCTTTGCGGAAAGGAACCAGCTAAAGGGAAAGTTTTTCCCCCCATTAGTAAAAGCAGCCGCAGATCGCACCAGCAGGGTACTACGGAGACACGGTATTCACGCAGTGTTTAAACCAACAAGAAAAATGGTCGAATACTGTTCGCTGCAGAGGACCTACGCACGCAGCTTGCCACAGTAAAAGTATAGACACTGTCCAATCACATTAATGCCATGATAAATGAAAAGACTGAATAATCACCTTTTGCAGTGCGCCAGCTGTGAGATGTAGCGGAAGAGTGTCAATGAGTTGCTCAGGGATGTGGAGCCATGAGAACTGTGGCCAGCTGCGCCAGATTTCTCGGTTGAGGATCCATGGCGCGTACAGACCGATCGAGGTGGTCCCACAGATACTCGACTGGGATTAGAACCGATGAGTTCAGTGGCCAGTGGAGTACGGAGAACTCATTCTGGACTCTTCGTACTGTGGACGTATAGTGCGAGCCGCGTGTCACGCTGCAATGCCCTGCTGCTAAATGCCATCATGCCAAGGAAAAACAAGCTGCATGTAGGATGGGCGTGGTCCTAAAGATAGATGCATGCTTGTGTTCATTCATTGTGCCTTCCAGAATGATGAGATCACCCAGGGAATGCCACGAAAACATTCCACAGACCATACAGACCATACCGGTACCTTCACCGGCCTGGACCCTTCCGACTATTGTTATAGGGTGTTTGCTTTCAGAAGTTTCAAGCCGAACATGCCAACGGCTGCTAATGCCGATTTATCCATGTTTCCATGATGATAACTGCGCCTCTGTTCTTAAGCCTCGACCGTATATGCGAGGGATTATACACCGTCCAGTCACATTAACGTGACGATCACCTATATTCGATGTCAACGTGCAACTGCATCACAGACGCCAGGTGGCAGTGGAGGGTATATATAGCGTGTTCGGGAACGCGACAAACCAGTTTGGAGGAAAATTCACTTTCGAGCATCCACCCGATGGCCAGACCTGCTAGTCGACCGCATCGGCTAGCCAGTGACGACCTCCACTGACGGATCGCCCAGAAGACAAACATCCCGCGACGTCCCCATCTCTCACCAACTCAGACTCGGGAGGAGAAGCCGCAAGGCTGGACACTCCATACACACACGGGTTGAAGTCCATCCCCGCTGAAGACCCGTGGCGCGCGCGACAAACCAGTGCAGTCGTTGTCGTAATGCGGAAACAGAGCGATATATCTGACGTCCAAAAGTGCATGATAATTGGCTTTCGGGTCAAGCGTGGAAGCATTTCCGAATAGGTTAAGTTCGTAAACTGTTCGCGTGTCGCCGTGGTTAGAATACACCTTGCGTGGCTAAACGACACTATCAAAAATCGGTTGGGAGGCAACTCTGATGCACCACGGGCCATAGATGACAGAGGTGAACGACGGCTGCGCAGATGTGTGGTGTGTGGGCGAACTGAAGTGCAGCTGACCGCCGAGATGAAACAAGGCGCTGCCAAAAGCGTCTGGAACATTTTATTAACTGTGATATTTCCGGCCGTGGAAGCTGACATTTTACACTCTAAAGTACCTCACAGGAACCATCTACCATCAAGCACCACAACAGACTAAAACCGTGGCAAAAACAGAGGCGAACCGAAACGTTTGAGATGTGCTGTTACAGAGAAACATATAAATTTGAGTGAGATTGTAAGATAATAAGTGAGGATCCGCGGAATCGACATAGAACACATTAACTATCCGAGGTTTTGGATGATAGGACATAATCGTATTAACACATTAAGGCAACACAGGAGTCGTAGGCAGCATAACTTGAAGAAGAAGATAGAGAAAAAGGTAAACGCGATTTCATGATCATTGTATCATCATCATCGTTATCATCACGATAGATTTCGTTCCCTTCACATCGTCAATTATAGGTGTGGCTTGCGGAAGTGACTCATATTTGGTAAATGGTGATGTGACAAGGTGCTTTAATCAACACATCAGTGCCTACCGACTCAGCACACGTGATATCACCAATAACGACATATATCAAAGACGTAGGACATAAATTTAAAAATATAACATGATCATATTGCGTCAGTTAGAGTGAAGACGTCATATAATAGGGATCCAGATAAAAACATTATGGACACAATAAGAATATTGAATAAAAATTGATTAATGAAAAAAATAGTTGCAACTTATCTAAATGTTTAAAAATCTTATGAACTATATTAGATATCAACAAACATGAACTCATCTTTACTTTTAATTTTAATAGAAGTGACATTTACAATTAAATTAAAACATGATGCACTGATGTAAACTTTCCAGAACACTTAGATCCATATTACTAATTTGTATCAAAGCTCTCCGCAGCTTGCTGATTATTGTTCATCTGCGACGAAGGCTGCAATTTGCACGCTAGAAACCAATCGGACGTCCATTGAGTGGTGACAGGTAGTTTTTTTTTTCTTTTCAGAAGTATCACATTGTATGCTCTGTCGGATAGATTATTGCATGGGTACGTATAAACAGTTCGGCTTGCTGAGCTTGTTTAAGTTTGTTACTTCTATCTGAGTGTTTACAATGGTATCTCCTTCATTGGGGGGTGAAACGTTAGGCACATATATATTCCTTGGACCACGGCCCAACGCGCAAAAAGCAAAATAATTCACTGAGAACGCGGATATACCTTGATTCAAAGAGGGGGTTTCGCTTTGGCGTGTTGGTTCATTTGGTTAGTGAGAAGCCAGTGCCCTACAGATGTGACTTTCAATTCCTGGTTGCATTTAGTCTCGTTTCGCTCATATGAACTCACTTCATCCTATATTCCGATGAGATTTTCTGCACCGTCCTGATGTGGGCCACAACTCTTAATAATACAAAAATGGGCGAAGTGCATCAACTGTCGTAATCGGCGGAAAGTTCGTAGTGAAAAAAGTTTAACTTCGGAAAAATTCTTTGACCAAAGAACTATTTCTCCTATGCTTACCGAAGGGATCGGCTTGAAGCGAGACGGGTTTCCTGCATCTGGGGTAAAAGTTTAGTTTTAAAAAAATGCTAGTATTGGTTCATTACGTATAGAATAGTGCATTTGACGTCTCAAGTACCCTCTCTCCTCCCCAACCCTCCCCTTTCATTCCTCTGCCGGCAATTATTAAAAATTATTTATATCGATATTAACTTCAGATCGATACAACAGTGTCCGATCAAAATAAGTTTATTCTCAACATTGCAGTTCAGGAGCATATCTGTGAAATTGTATCACCACAAGAAACATAATAACTGGCCTCGGAGGTGAAACATCAAGACAAACAAAGCTTGGACTTATTTCCGTTTCATCTAAATGTGCATACATTATGAAACGAAAGGAGAAGAAAGCGTAGAAATTCAACATGCAAAGACGAAGAACACTAAGTGAGTTTATTTCTGTTCTACCAAAAAGTGGCATAATGAGACCATGACTGGAAATACAGATGGATTCTAATAGGAAATAAAAAACAGGAACCACTTGTTGCATTTTATTTTATTTATTAAAAATTACACCGTTGTCTTTTTCGAACTGACAGGGTCACCTTCAGATGACTGTTCACATTAACCTTGTCCTATTCAGAAAGAATTGAGTGCATGATGTCTGCACAAAAAACGAAACAGGGTTTTCGAAGGGACCACCACCTAGAGGTACAGCTGGAAACATGACTTCATACAGTCAGAGCTATGTTAATGAAATAACACAATTGTTAAAAGTCACTAGAAGATCTGCGACCGCTTCGAAACTAATAACGATGCTTTGGTTTAGTAAATCGAAAATAAACATTCGCTGGTTACAGATATTATTTTCCATGCGAATTCGCCTGTAAGAAGTCAGTGTACTTCGTGTGGAATGTAGTCGTAGTCTCATGCGATAAGAGCAGAAACGGATGATCATGTTAACCTGGTGTGTCCTACAGCCAAAATTTCTCCATAGTTGTTTAAGGACACGCTTTGAAACAGTACTTTAGAGACAGCAGAAACGGATGGTGGTGCAAGATGGTCACTGGAATAGAGAAGAGCCACGGGACTCTGTTGCAGCATCCATGGAAATTTCTGTCAGTGCGATCAAGAGAACCGATTTTCTGACGAATGCGATAAACATGATCGATTATCACTGTTTCAGTGCACCAGCATTAAACGCAATCTGATCTACTGATCCGTAACGCGAATGTAAACGACTGTACTTCTATCTAGTACGAAAACGGCGAAATCAAATACTGTCGAGCAGTTACTACACTCCTGGAAATTGAAATAAGAACACCGTGAATTCATTGTCCCAGGAAGGGGAAACTTTATTGACACATTCCTGGGGTCAGATACATCACATGATCACACTGACAGAACCACAGGCACATAGACACAGGCAACAGAGCATGCACAATGTCGGCACTAGTACAGTGTATATCCACCTTTCGCAGCAATGCAGGCTGCTATTCTCCCATGGAGACGATCGTAGAGATGCTGGATGTAGTCCTGTGGAACGGCTTGCCATGCCATTTCCACCTGGAGCCTCAGTTGGACCAGCGTTCGTGCTGGACGTGCAGACCGCGTGAGACGACGCTTCATCCAGTCCCAAACATGCTCAATGGGGGACAGATCCGGAGATCTTGCTGGCCAGGGTAGTTGACTTACACCTTCTAGAGCACGTTGGGTGGCACGGGATACATGCGGACGTGCATTGTCCTGTTGGAACAGCAAGTTCTCTTGCCGCTCTAGGAATGGTAGAACGATGGGTTCGATGACGGTTTGGATGTACCGTGCACTATTCAGTGTCCCCTCGACGATCACCAGTGGTGTACGGCCAGTGTAGGAGATCGCTCCCCACACCATGATGCCGGGTGTTGGCCCTGTGTGCCTCGGTCGTATGCAGTCCTGATTGTGGCGCTCACCTGCACGGCGCCAAACATGCATACGACCATCATTGGCACCAAGGCAGAAGCGACTCTCATCGCTGAAGACGACACGTCTCCATCCGTCCCTCCATTCACGCCTGTCGCGACACCACTGGAGGCGGGCTGCACGATGTTGGGGCGTGAGCGGAAGACGGCCTAACGGTGTGCTGGACCGTAGCCCAGCTTCATGGAGACGGTTGCGAATGGTCCTCGCCGATACCCCAGGAGCAACAGTGTCCCTAATTTGCTGGGAAGTGGCGGTGCGGTCCCCTACGGCACTGCGTAGGATCCTACGGTCTTGGCGTGCATCCGTGCGTCGCTGCGGTCCGGTCCCAGGTCGACGGGCACGTGCACCTTCCGCCGACCACTGGCGACAACATCGATGTACTGTGGAGACCTCACGCCCCACGTGTTGAGCAATTCGGCGGTACGTCCACCCGGCCTCCCGCATGCCCACTATACGCCCTCGCTCAAAGTCCGTCAACTGCACATACGGTTCACGTCCAGGCTGTCGCGGCATGCTACCAGTGTTAAAGACTGCGGTGGAGCTCCGTATGCCACGGCAAACTGGCTGACACTGACGGCGGCGGTGCACAAATGCTGCGCAGCTAGCGCCATTCGACGGCCAACACCGCGGTTCCTGGTGTGTCCGCTGTGCCGTGCGTGTGATCATTGCTTGTACAGCCCTCTCGCAGTGTCCGGAGCAAGTATGGTGGGTCTGACACACCGATGTCAATGTGTTCTTTTTTCCACTTCCAGGAGTGTATTTATTGATTTATAGCCTACATCGTTTCGCTGAGGTAAATGAAAGACATTTTCTGTTATTTATATAAATGGTTGCGACAAATGAACTTTCAACTTACGATTGTGTAGTGTTACATAACACTGAACGTTGTCTTGTATCTAGACAAATGTCTTCTATCTTTTCATCCACATTAAAATACGACATCCGTTGACTGCAGAGCCGATTCCGCATAGCAAGAAATCAGCACCCTTTATAAATACGTCTTTGGCACACCTGTGAGATAGAATTCACATTCCTGTTTTTCGACGTTGTCCCACGCTAACAAAGGGTGACGTTTTGTACGCTGTCTACTTCTACACAATACTCCGCAATCCACTATATGGTGCGTAATGGAGGGTACCATCTACCACTACTAGTCATTTCCTTTCCTGTTCCGTTCGCGAACAGAGTGAGAGAAAAACGAAACTGTCTACATGCCTCCGTACGACCAAGACTTCTGACATAGAGTCCGTGAGTTGGTCTGTTATCCTCGAGCTGGTGTCGCGATTAACAACCACGTGCTGAAGAAACATCTCAGACAAAAGGAAATAAAGCTAGGGTCTTACATGAATACTGGCACACCCACTAATGATATGCTTTTTATTCACCTCTTCAAAATAACGCCACTCTCTCTGAAATACAGTGACTTCCTTGATTCAAAGATTGAGGGAAGGTGACACGTCTCCTTTACAAAAGGTAATGTAAAAACTGAAATTAACAACGTTACATTTTTTGAATGTGTTATTTACAACATAATGAAGATCTCCAGGGAAAAACAATAGGAACTAGGAGGAATGTACAGGGTGGTTATAATTAAAGTGCAGCTAATCACGCAGGCCCAGTGTGGATTGTAAATACACTACGGCAGCGAAATTTGGTAGGTACTCCTAATGTGTTAATGCGGAAACTATTTAAACTGGAAAAAATAGTTCCAATTTTGGCCACCAGGTGCAAATCTGGTGCTGTACAGCGTCTCATCGACGTCTCCGATTTTCATATTGAAAAAATGGTGTAAATGGCGGTTAATAATAAAATAAACAACAATAAACATTATGCGTTTCTCACTTGTTTCACCTTTCTGGCCACGTCCCTTTCCTAATTCACTGCATATGGTAGCATTCCTATACGTCTTTCTTAAATTCACAGCGCCAAATTGTACTGGTGGTCAATATTGGAACAAACGCATTAGCATGTCTACCAAGTTTCGCTGCCGTACGATGATTACATCCCACATTCGACCTCTGTAAGTAGCTGAACTTCAGTTATAACCATTTGGCAGTTCTCTTCCAATGTATGATGCACAGAGATGTTGGGCAACGGTGAACTTTACAACGAAATTTTGTATAAAGACATCAGAGTTACGACAGTCAGGAAATAAAATAAAATAGGTGATATGTCATAACAATTTGAAAGAAAATATTAGCGAAAACATGCTGCTTGTAGACTGAAGAAACATTTGAACGCCCAAACATATTTTTACAAAACGGTGACAACTGACGGAAGACATACTCAGTATGGGATAGTTGAAACAGATTTTGAAGTCGTTCGTAAACAATGCAGTAAAATAATTGGTGGGAGGGACATCGGTAAACTATTGTTCCGTCTGAGGACAATATTACAAAGCAGATCGATGGCAGCACAAAATAGAGAAGAACTGTCCTTGAAATTTTCTTAGTAGTTTTAGTGGTATTCGTCATAGGACCCAGGCCAAGTGAGTGACCTCCACCTTGTTTACACTTACGCTTAATAACACGTCAGAGGAAGGAATATGCAAACCACAGCGTGTAAAACCGTTTCATTGACAACATTAAAGGATTCTCGCATACTCCCAACGAGTATTGGGAAGTTTCGGAATAACTTTTACTCTGCTAGCACAACATAGCGTCAACTCTAAAGCTACAAGCGGCTCATACAAACTTTACTACTCAAAAAAATAAAAGGGACAACATTTTAAATACTTGCATTACTTTTTCAGGAATGTTTGGAGTGAAAAAGATTTTTTTTTCCAAGAAAACTTAACCACTATTTAACAGAAGTGTACACATCCTGTTCTCCTCTCATCACGCATGTTGACGTTCTGACCATAAATTCAACACAGTGTCGTAAACCAAAGTGGAAACTCCTTAAGTCGCATAAGACACAAAAATCAAAGTTTCAATATCTGGCAGGTCCTCCATGTGCCTGTATCACTGCCTCACATGTTCGAGTCACACTCCTGACAAGTCTGCCAATACTTTCTTGTTGAATTTTTGCCCATTCCTCAAAAGCACGTCTGCAAGTTGTTGAAGAATCTGAAGAGCTACAGGACGGCTCCGAAGTTGTCTGTCGAGCATATCCCATAAATGCTCAATAGGACTGAGGTCAGAGCCCAGAACAGGCGAGACAGTATAATGTGTGAATCGCGAGGTCCTGTAACGTTTCCACGGTGGCTGCTGCTAAATGCACTTTCGCATTGTCTTGTTGCAGGATAAACTGGGGAACCCATTACAACTGCAGCATGCGTAACATGACCCAATACAGTCTCACTGATATACCTCTGAGCATTAAGCCAGTCTCTTAGCATCTGAAGGTCCGATCGACGATCGATTGTGATGCCACCCCACACAGTGACTGAGCCGCAGCCAAATCTGTCCACTTCCCGCACTGCTGCTTCATTGTAAACATTCACCACGACGGCGATATACACCTATACGTCCGTCGCACCTTGGTAGACGAAAGCAGGACCCGTCTGTAAACAATACATTACGCCAATGGCGCAGCTGCGAGTGCCTATGTTACTCAGCACATCGAAGTCGATCTCTCATGCTCATGTGCCGAGCAGTTAATCGAGGGACGTGATGAGTTCTCCTTGGTCGTAAACCGGACTCTCGAAATCTGTTGCGTACTGTTTGTTCACTGACACTGCAACCAGCTGCTGCTCTTAGATAATTTTGTAGGTTTTGGGCATTCGCAGTGTGCTGATGGAGACAATAACAACCACATATCGGTCGTCCCTGGCCGATGTTTTCTGTTTGCTCCCTTGCCCTGGCTTTCTTGTGTATGTCCCAGTTTCACAAAGTTTCATATCGAGGTTTGTAGACACTGCAGGAATAGTCCAATCTTCTTGTAGTAATGTCATTGCCCGAAAACGTTCTGCTTCAGTCACATGACTGTAAACAAGTAGTGTAGACACACACTCGTCAATTAGACTCAATAGATGGTAGAGTCCGTTTCCGCCGGCCGGTGTGGCCGAGCGGTTCTAGGCGCTTCAGTCCGGAACCGCGCGACTGCTACGGTCGCAGGTTCGAATCCTGCCTCGGGCATGGATGTGTGTGATGTCCTTAGGTTAATTAGGTTTAAGCACTTCTAATTTCTAGGGGACTGAAGACCTCAGATGTTAAGTGCCATAGTGGTCAGAGCCATTTGAACCATTTTTATTCCGTTTTCTCTGGACATAGCACGATACATTGGAATACTGTCACAAAGCTATGTCATTCAAAAGTGTAGTGGAGGATTGTTCTCATTATTAAAACACTTCGGAAGACTAAGCGCAACATTATATAATTATCTTAATCACGGAATAGGTACATGATACACTCGATCAAATTCTTGACCCTCTAATCTTTTTGAGCAGTGTAGATAACACGAGGGGACTACTTCGTTGAGCTGAATCGCCGTCTCCGGTGCTCTATTACAAAGTTATCTGCCTTTAACAGTTCTCATTCAATAATACTTGCGGTTTGCGTATCAGTTGGAATTCAGTTCCATAAATTGACTTGCAAATACGGCTGTTGTTAGAACATTAAAAACCAAAGGATAGCGCTAACGACACCTTTTTAACCAACAGCACTTAACCAAGAGCATCTACAAATACCAGGCATCAACTGTCGAATTCATGCATCTACAGTCAAGCCTGAGTCCATTTTTCAACATTTTTGTCACTCATTTCTTTTCACCAATCGCGGGTCGCTTCCTTGAACGCACAGTTTAAAAGTACAGGAGAGAGTCTGTCTCCTTGTTTGACCCGATCTTAATTCAAAAACATCTGAAATCTATCTCATGAACTTCAGATTAGAGGTTGCGTCAGCAAGCGCCTGACAGACAATACCCCCACTTGTGTTATCTAAACCAAATTCTTTCAGGGCTTCGAGGGATGTACTAGGTCAGTTATATCACAAGCCTTTATTGAATATACTTAAGTATACATCTACATAAGTACTCTGCAGTTCTCAGTTAAGTGCCTGGCAGAGATTCATCGAACCACATTCAAGCTGTTTCTCTACTGCACCATTCTGGAGCGGTGCACGGGAAAAACGAGTACTTAAATATATCTGCGCGAACTCCGATTTCTCTTATATTATTATGATAATCATTTCGCCCTATGTAGATGGACCTCAACAAATTATTTTCGCAATCGGAGGAGAAAGGTGGTGATTCAAATTTCACGAGTAGATTCTGCCAAAACGAAAAACGACTTTGTTTTAATGACTGCCACATCAATTCAAGTATCATGTCCGTGAAATTTACTACCCTATTTCGTGACAGTGCAAAACTAGCTGTCCTTGGAACTTTTTCGATGTCCTCCGTCAGTCCTATATGATGCGGATTTCACAGCGCACGGTAGAATTACAGAAGAGGGCGGACAGGCATGGTGTAAGCAGTTACTTTAATAGACCTATTGCATTTCCTGAGTGTTCTGCCAATAAATCGCCGTCTTTCGTTTGCTTTCCCATTTAAATTATTCGTAACTGTAATCCTTAAGTATTTAGTTGAATTTGCAACCTTTAGATTTGTGTGATTTATCGTGTTAGCGAATTTCATTTAGTACTCATGTGGACGACTTCGCACTTTTCCTTACTGAGAGGCGGTTGCTACTTGTCGCACCTTAGAGATATCGTGTCTAATCCATTTTGCACTTGGTTTTGATCATCTGATGACTTTACAAGACGGTAAACGACAGCATCATCTACAAACAGTCTAAGGGGGTTGCTCAGATTGTCTTCTATGTCGTTTATGTAGACTAGGAACAGCAGAGGGTCTATAATTCTTCCTTGAGAAACGCTACGTGCTACTTGTGTTTTACTCGATGACGTTTCGTTAGTTACTATGAAACGTAACCTTTCTGAGAGGAGCTCAGGAATCCAGTCGCATAACTAAGGTGATACTCCATAGGCACACAATTCGATTAGAAGTCGCTTGTGTGGAACAGTGTCAAAAGCCTTCTGGAAATCTAAAAATATGGAATCAGTTTGACATCCCCTGTCGTTAGCACTCGTTGCTTCATGAGAAAAGAGAGCGATATGTGTTTCACAAAACCCTTTTTTTCTGAATCCGTACAGACTGTTTGTCAATAAATCGTTTTCTTCGAGGCAATTCATAGTGTTCGAACACAATATATGTTCCAGAATCCTACTGCAAATAGGTCTGCAATTCAGTGAATTACTACTATTTCCTTTCTTGGCTTGTGCAACTTCCGGTCTTCAGATAAGGACCTTTCGTTGTCACTACAAAATCACTACAGATTTATTACTACTAAGTGTCAGCTAAATAAGAACACATTTCAGATTCATCTGTTGTAGTTTCCAAGAAAATTGATGGAAGACATCAGTTTCGGAATTACTCTCTGATTTTAGCGGCTTGTGTATGGTGTTGCCGAGATATAGCTGGGAAACCAGTCTGGAATCTGTACACAAGACTGTGTAAATCCGGCTGAAAATCAGACTCGCACAGTCTGTTAATCCTGCTATTGGATTCCGACTGTGCACAGCTACCGTCGCCAACTAGCACACTTCGCACTACACGCGTACTGTATAAATATGTCTCGACCTGCCGACCTCGGTGGCCGAGCGGTTCTAGGCGCTTCAGTCCGGAACCGCGCGTCTGCTACGGTCGCAGGTTCGAATCCTGCCTCGGGCATGGATGTGTGTGATGTCCTTAGGTTAGTTAGGTTTAAGTAGTTCTAAGTCCCATAGTGCTCAGAGCCATTTGAACCATTTGTCTCGTCCTGTCTCTCCGACTCTAAACATTCCGTACTAGAAGCGCGCGTCGGCTGAGGCAGTTCCTCGCCAGCCTGCCCCTCCACTGCACAGCGAGCTGCTATTTGTCTGTCGGGGGCCAGTCGCCGCTATCGCGAGCCACCTGTCTCGCACTGTTTGCTGATCGCTGCAAAAATTACTTAATGGGTGCCAGTTTGCGTCATAAGCTTCCAGACGGCGTACGCCGTTTACTTTATCTGCATCGGTGCCGTTACCAGAGTTACCGTAGCAAGACGGCACTCGTATGCTTCCGCCTTGCTGTCACCGCGAAGCAACGGAAGAATCCTCTACTGACTGACCAGTTGCCTTCTAGGAGAGCTCCTGCCTTACGCGTTCAAGCAGTCTGTTCTTCACTGGTATAATTCACTGCAGGTATTTATTAATTTTTCTATCCGCTAGGTCAGAGATAGTCGCACTTTTCTGCTTATTCATTTATTTATTCGTGTCAAAAGCTTTGGATATAAAATAGAGAAAAAAGAAGAATAAGCTAAATATATATATAGTTAATGTATACGGAGGAAACGTAGATACAATGTGAGGCAAATAGAGTTATGTGCCCCAAATTTGACCGTGAACGGTTGGTCTTTTTGAAGATATTGCTGAGTATGGGCTACCATCTTCCTCAATCAGCTTCTTCTCTTTTGTGCACTAAAGACGTTCGTCTATATAAAGTGATCGTTAACTTCATCAAGAGCACTGGTCACAATCTGTAGGTTTTAATGGTGTACGTCAATTATAAATATGTCTTGCTGATGAAGATATTTCAGAATTGGTGTGAATTGTAAGCCAAGACACTTTTAATTATTTTCCAATTCAATTCAATTCAATTTTTAAAACATTATGTGCAAAACTGTAATAGTTAAGCTTTTTATTCTTGTAAATATGCATTTCTGTATTTGTTTATTCAAATATGTGTACATTGTCACTATGTGTTGCCGATGGCTAAATTGAGTACACACTCAAAGGCCAAATAAATAAATAAATAAAAAGAGCCAAATAACAACAGTTCTACACTGAAGCACCTGGTATAGGCATGCGTATTCAAATACAGATATACGTAAACGGGCAGCACATGGCGCTATGATCGGCAACGCCTATATAAGACAAGTGTTTGGCGCAGTTGTTAGATCAGTTACTGCTGCTACAATGGCGGGCTGTCAAGATTAAGTGAGTTTGAACGTGGTATTACAGTCAGCGCACGAGCGATAGGAGACAGCATCTCCGAAGTAGCAATGAAGTGGGTTTTTTCCTGCACGATCATTTCATGAGTGTACCGTGAACATCAGAAATCCGGTGAAACATCAAATTTCACACATCGCTGCAGCCGGAGAAAAATTCTGCAAGAATGGGACCAACGACGACTGAAGAGCATAGTTCAACGTGACAGACGTGTTACCCTTCCGCAAGTTGCTGCAGATTTCAGTGCTGGGCCATCAACGACTGTCAGCGTGCGAATCATTCAACGAAACATCATCGATATGGGCTTTCGGAGCCGAAGGCCCATTCGTGTACCCTTGATGACTGCACGACACGAAGTTTTACGCCTCGTATGGGCCCGTTAACACCGATACTGGACTGTTGATGACTGGAAACATGTTGCCTGGTCGGACGAGTCTCGTTTCAAATTGTGTCGAGCGGATAGACGTGTACGGATATGGAGACAACCTCATGAATTCATGAACCCTGCATATCAGCAGGGTACTGTTCAAGCTAGTGGTGGCTCTGTAATAGTGTGGGGCGTGTGCAGTTGGAGTAACATGGGATCCCCGATACGTCAAGATACGACTTTGACGGGCTATACGTACGTAAGCGTCCTGTCTGATCACCTGCATCCATTCGTGTCCAGTATGCATTCCGACGGACTTGCGCAATTCCAGCAGGACAATGCGACACCCCACACGTCCAGAATTGGTACAGAGTGGCCGCAGGAACACTTTCGATGGCCACCAAACTCCCAAGACAAGGACATTATTGAGCATATCTGGGATGCCTTGCAACGTGTTGTTCAGAAGAAATCTCCACTCCCTCGTAGACTTACGGATTTATGGACAGCCCTGCAGGATTCACGGTGTCAATTCCCTTCAGCACTACTTCAGATATTAGTCGAGTCCAAGCCACGTCGTGTTGCGGCACCTCTGCGTGCTCCCGAGGGCCCTACACGATATTGGGCAGATGTGCCAGTTTCTTTGACTCTTCAGCGTATATGAACAGATTACAAACGCTAAATATAACCAGACCAAAAATTGGCGACCTCGACGGGACTGTCCCTGGCCCGTAACATGTCCCCGATCGTGTAGGAAACTGGTCACTGGGGCCAGTTGTGCAGGTGTTTGGTGGTTTGTCCGGCTCCACATTCGCGTAAAGTTGATGGTTCCCCAGGATAGTTCCATTTGGCCATACTATCCCTCGTTCTACTCACACCACTACGTAGGGGCTTCCACGTTTTCCTTTGCAGGTTTTCGCCTGGGGAGAGAGCCTCCGAAGGTGGGATCCACGATGCAATATCTGTGTTTCTGGTTATCCACAGATTTTGTCGTGCCATTGACGGTGATGTACTGCCTGTGATGGAAATTTTTAGAAAGCTTTTCCTAAATATGAGCCTGTTGGTGTCCATGCAGCGGGTGAGCAGCGTTTAGTTCCGCTTTGCTTCTCTCTGTGTTCACGGCCACTTCCCGTTTTATATCTGATGGAGCTGGCTGTCCCGTCAGGCTGTAGAGTTTGAAGATACGCTTTGCTCTCAAGCATCCTGATGTTGTCCTACACGACTTTTCTGCTTAAGAGCCAATACTGACACTGTAGAGCACCACGTGGAACCAAAGGGGATGGCGGGCAGGGGGAAGGGAGAGGAGTGGGGGGGGGGGGGGGGGGTTAGCGAGAGGACATTAAGTGGCCGTGGCCACGCAAACAGAAATGAAGTTTTCAGCAAATCATGTTATTGATGGAAGGCTACCGCTTACACATTTGAATCTAAATATTATAAGGTATCACACCAAATATTTTTAAGTGAAAAAGAAGAATGCTTCCATAGTGACCAATTTTCCGTACCTAAGAGTGTATTGTGACCAGTGTCATCCCAACAGGATCCCATGTTTGTTGTTCTGATTTGCCGACATACTTCCTGTACATAAGTTTTGACATTACAGGTTTTATTCTTTTCTCCTACGCAGATAGGAGTAACTGTTTGCCAGGACAGCTTCACAAAACCACGTTATTTAGAATTTATTTAGTGGACGTAGTTCATTTGCTGTTGTTTTTATTACGAGAATTGATATTACTTTAACGATGCGTAGGCCATAGACAGCACCTCGTCCTTCAAAAATGGTTCAAATGACTCTGAGCACTATGGGACTCAACTGCTGAGGTCATTAGTCCCCTAGAACTTAGAACTAGTTAAACCTAACTAACCTAAGGACATCACAAACATCCATGCCCGCGGCAGGATTCGAACCTGCGATCGTAGCGGTCTTGCGGTTCCAGACTGCAGCGCCTTTAACCGCACGGCCACTTCGGCCGGCCACCTCGTCCTTACTTGAGATAAGAAGTAATGTATGACACATTAAAGCAGTTTTAGTACTCAGAAAAATTCTTGACATAACTAAAGAGAAATAATTCCGAGTAAAAGGATAAATACTTTGTTTGCGTCCTTATCCCTATCTGCAAGAGTTGTTCGTCCTGATAATGCCATGTACTGGTGGAAGATGAAAAATGAACAAGTCCACAGACGTGACGCAAGAAACTATATTTGCATTAAGTACTGATAAAGGGCGGAAATGGCAGTTATTCAAACCAGCTTACAGTGCATACAGTGGAATTACTTTGTAGGAGGCTTTTTGAAAAGTAAGAAATGGTCTACATTTCTGCAGAGCCCAAGAAATCTATAAGTACTGTTAACAGCTAATAGCAAAAAGGGAACGGGGCAAACACAACCTCGACGTACAGATATACGTAATTACTGTCGCTATTTATCATATTTTACTGTGTTGAAGCAGAGGAAGTCTTATGAAACGGGTAGGCCCAGTATGCCTCTAATGTTTTCCAGCTTGTGCAATTAATTTAGTTCCCGTGGTGTCGCACTGCAGACTTACAGGCCGCTGATTCGTCCCTTCGAAGAACGGCTGTCTCGTTGTCGAGAAGTGTCGGCTGTCTATCGGCGTCAGGGCCACTCCCTGATCTTCTTAACGGGATCTCATCTCGGCCTTCGCTGAAGGCTTAGCTCTGTGAGCTGTTCCTCAGTGGTTTGATGCCACTTTATGTTTTATTTTCGTCTCCGGCTACCCTTTCTGGCGTCGATCTGAAAGACATACATTCGTATGTTATTCTGCAGTCGATACCTCTCCCGAAGATAAGTTATTCCGGTTACCTAATAGGATTTCCTCCGTCGGGAAATCTCGAGGTAGGGTGAAAGCGATTTTGCACCTTACGGAGACAGTCCACATGACCATCAAATGCTTCAAATGGCTCTGAGCACTATGGGACTCAACTGCTGAGGTCATTAGTCCCCTAGAACTTAGACCTAGTTAAACCTAACTAACCAAAGGACATCACACACATCCATGCCCGAGGCAGGATTCGAACCTGCGACCGTAGCGGTCTCGCGGTTCCAGACTGCAGCGCCAGAACCGCGCGGCCACTTCGGCCGGCCACATGACCATCGATCTCGTTTCCACAGACGAGAGCCTCATACTCCAAAACTGGGAGCAGCGACTTGTAGGTTCTATGGGAGCGATTACCAATGGGAAAAGTTGGCGTTGCCTTCCCATCACCTTTCCCCTCAGTTCTCAGACGAGTTGGCACCTTGTCACAAGCTTGAGAACTGTGACGTCCAGGAATTTGGCAACGTCTCTTTGCTGACACCAGTTGGACCCTCGTTCTGCTTGTAAGTAGCGCCCGTGATATGGTCCGCTTTCAGCGCAGGCGGTACGCGTGGACACGACGGCGAGTTGGCTTTATAAAGCAGAATGGGCTTCCGCTAGGGCCATCCGCTCTGCGACAGGGTTAGCGTCGGAGACTCGTGGATACTGCGAAAGCTCGATGTCCTGCCTGCGATCGGCAAAATCGATGAACAAACGTGACACATGGTGGAAATTGCGTGGATCAAGCTTAGGGTTTCACGCGTGTCGTCCACGACGAGATTGTTAGACCAAGCTGGGATTCGGCAAGGATGGCGACCAATTGGCTGCGTCCCCTTTAAATGAACCATCTAGGCAATTGCCTCAGTAGTCTTACGAAACACACGAATATGGCTCTGAGCACTATGGGACTTAACATCTGAGGTCATCAGTCCCCTAGAACATAGAACTACTTAAATTTAACTAACCTAAGGACATCACACACATCCATGCCCAAGGCAGGATTCGAATCTGCGACCGTAGCGGTCGCGCGGTTCCAGACTGATCCGCCTAGAGTCACTCGGCCACACCGTCCGGCCAACACGCGAATAATCTCTACCTGGTGATCAGATCTTAAGCCCTCTCGTCCCGTTTATGACTGCAATGACTAGACGTCTGTCCCATTTAGTTTGACAGCATGGACTGCGCGGCTGGTCCCGGCGGAGGTTCGAGTCCTCCCTCGGGCATGGGTCTGTGTGTTTGGATAATTTAGGTTAAGTAGTGTGTAAGCTTAGGGACTGATGACCCTGGTAGTTAAGTCCCATAAGGTTTCACACACATTTGAACATTTTTTTTTTTTTTTGACAGCATGGAACTCTATATCATACTGAATAAGTAGTAACCAACGAAAATTTATCCCAGACGAGGTATATAACCCGGATTTCCTGCATTCGCGAGCAGTCTCGTTAACCTTTCAACTTTCTGAGCACGCACAATGTCCTGACTGATACTTTTCTGTTGCTCCCCTATACTACAACTAGAAATTCATCTACGGCGTATGTGGGATTACCGCCGCAGGGGAATGGATTTGGCCGAGGACCGTAGCTTATCCTAGACTAGGGATACATATCATTTGAATTATGTTCGCTGAAATAAAATGAATACACGAATTTCCACTAGTCCTGACATTTTTATTAGACTGCAGATTCCGCTTTTGAGACAGTTTCTGACTGATATCATTTCATGTCACTGAACCTTCAGTGAGATCCTCTCCCTCGATTTGCATTTCAGTGAAGCAAGATTAACAGTATTGTCTCTTAAGAAGACTTCCATCACCTCTGTGATTGTCACTATGCACGAACGCATGGCGGTATGTAGCTATAGGTGCCTTTACTGGTCACAGAAAGTCTAATAGGGTACCATTTATGCGTGTATTATGTAAATGAAATAACCTGCGGTTCGGCTAATGTTGAAACCAGAATTCATCAGTGTAGTGTCGGCTACTGTGGGAGTCAGCACGGACACAAACAAGGAAGGAGACAAGTTGCGATGGCCGGTGGCAGAAATTCAAAATGCCGGCCGAAGTGGCCGTGCGGTTAAAGGCGCTGCAGTCTGGAACCGCCAGACCACTACGGTCGCAGGTTCGAATCCTGCCTCGGGCATGGATGTTTGTGATGTCCTTAGGTTAGTTAGGTTTAACTAGTTCTAAGTTCTAGGGGACTAATGACCTCAGCAGTTGAGTCCCATAGTGCTCAGAGCCATTTGATCCTTTTTAGAAATTCAAAATGATGTGTACGTAACACTTTTAAGGTTAACTGATCACTTTATATCTGACAAGTATTTTTCACCAATACCAGTCGCAGAACACAAGCTAAGTATTGACATCCTATTACTCAGCACTGATGCTCTCGAAGACTGCGAGCAAACTGCGCCAGACCAGCAACGGGCGACTGGTTAAATCAGCGCTGACAGGGGGCGCTGGACTCCTGTCTTCCTGGAGGTGTGGCGCTGCGAGCGGTCTCCAGTGGCAGCCAGGTGAGCGCCTTCTTGACGCCGTTTCGTGGCGCTATGCTGGTCGGCGTGCCTTCGGTGCTTTAGGACTACACAGTCAGTGTGCACAATCGCGAAACAGTTTTGCAGTTGTATATGTACAACCTAGTCCCTGAATGAGATTTTCACTCTGCAGAGGAGTGTGCGCTGATATGAAACTTCCTGGCAGATTAAAACTGTGTGCCCGACCGAGACTCGAACTCGGGACCTTTGCCTTTCGCGGGCAACTGCTCTACAATCTGAGCTACCGAAGCACGACTCACGCCCGGTACTCACAGCTTTACTTCTGCCAGTACCTCGTCTCCTACCTTCCAAACTTTACAGAAGCTCTCCTGCGAACCTTGCAGAACTAGCACTCCTGAAAGAAAGGATATTGCGGAGACATGGCTTAGCCACAGCCTGGGGGATGTTTCCAGAATGAGATTTTCACTCTGCAGCGGAGTGTGCGCTGATATGAAACTTCCTGGCAGATTAAATCTGTGTGCCCGACCGAGACTCGAATTCGGGACCTTTGCCTTTCGCGGGCAAGTGCTCTACAATCTGAGGTACCGAAGCACGACTCACGCCCGGTACTCACAGCTTTACTTCTGCCAGAACCTCGTCTCCTACCTTCCAAACTTTACAGAAGCTCTCCTGCGAACCTTGCAGAGCACTTGCCCGCGAAAGGCAAAGGTCCCGAGTGTGCGCTGATATGAAACTTCCTGGCAGATTAAATCTGTGTGCCCGACCGAGACTCGAACTCGGGACCTTTGCCTTTCGCGGGCAAGTGCTCTACAATCTGAGGTACCGAAGCACGACTCACGCCCGGTACTCACAGCTTTACTTCTGCCAGAACCTCGTCTCCTACCTTCCAAACTTTACAGAAGCCCTCCTGCGAACCTTGCAGAGCACTTGCCCGCGAAAGGCAAAGGTCTCGAGTTCGAGTCTCGGTCGGGCACACAGTTTTAATCTGCCAGGAAGTTTCATATCAGCGCACACTCCGCTGCAGAGTGAAAATCTCATTCTGGAAACATCCCCCAGGCTGTGGCTAAGCCATGTCTCCGCAATATCCTTTCTTTCAGGAGTGCTAGTTCTGCAAGGTTCGCAGGAGAGCTTCTGTAAAGTTTGGAAGGTAGGAGACGAGGTACTGGCAGAAGTAAAGCTGTGAGTACCGGGCGTGAGTCGTGCTTAGAGCACTTGCCCGCGAAAGGCAAAGGTCCCGAGTTCGAGTCTCGGTCGGGCACACAGTTTTAATCTGCCAGGAAGTTTCAACCTAGTCCCTGTCTCTCTGCTTAACTAGTAACCAATTATACGGTTACTGCTGGAACCAACATCCATTGCTGTAGTTACGTGCGATGCGTGCTTGCAGTTGTACATGTCTCTAGCCCTGTACTTAAATAATAACCAACGGTTCGGCTAATGTTTTAACCAACAGTCATCGTTGTTTATATTTGTATATCCTTGCAATTGTGTATGCGTAGTTGAATCTCCAGCCGCCTACTTGGCATGAGAAAGGACGTCTTTGCATCTTTTTTTTGTGGTTCTTCCCGTAGGCTGTCTCATTGCCAGAGGGGTCGCTTGCATTTCGTGATTTAGTATCTCTTTTTAATTTTTGACACTGTGTCTGTAAAGCATTCCTGCAGCCACCCTCCTCTGTTGACCTAACGGAGGGGTCCTGTAAACTTCAGTTGGTGTATTATCGTCTTTTTACTAGGGATGAGCAATATTTAACGTAACTATTAAAATAACACACTTAGCCACTAAGCCATCTTGCCACAGCCGTCCACACAACTCCACGGATTACCCTAGCACGCCTCCTTGCTCGATCCAAATTCTCACCGCCACCCCAGTCCACTTTAAAATCCCCCTTATACGCGAACAGAACTGCCGAGGCTCTCCACATTCTGGAACCGCCACCGAAACATCGAACGTGAATGGGGAATCCAGCCTGAAACCGAGGTGCAGGTAATTATATAAAAGAAATGACACAATTTCAGATACTTTTCTGGTCTCATACAGATATGATTTTAAGTATGTAGACTTAAGCCTCGGCTATTCTGTTCGTGGTTAAGGCAGATTTTAAAGTAGACTGGGACGGCAGTGAGAATTTGGATCGAAGAGGGAGCTGATCCAGGGTAATCCGTGCAGTTGTCAGAGCAGCTGTGCCGAGGTGGCTTAGTGCCCAGCGCACCTGCCTAGTAAACAGGAGACCTGGGTTCGATTCCCGACCTTGTTGCAAATACTCACTCGCCGCTTCAATCTATATACATAAAGTTAAAGGGATACTTTTCTAGTATATTTTTAAAGCAGTCCAAATGGCAATAAATTATTTATTTTTATTCTGGTAACCTGTTTCGGTGTATAACACCATCATCTTCAGCCCAGAGGCTCTGAAATATACAACATTTATACTGGGTCTTGCATTTTTAAGGTGTACAAATTTTTGTCATACATGACCCATTCTACATGTTGTATATTTCAGAGGTTGTGGTCTGATTATGGTCTTATAGACCGAAACCCTTACCAAAACCGAAAATAAATGATTTATTTCGATCTGGACTGCTTTCTTTTAAACAGTAAATACGATCGCCGTGGTTCCACAAATATGTTAAAAATTATTACGCTGCGGGTAGCCGTCCCTGTGAAGGCAGTGTGTAATAGTATCCGAAACGGTGGTTCTTTTATTTGTATCGTGACGTCGTCACACACCCAAAAGAATTGTGTCAATAGATGTATAGTGCCGTGGCTATAACCTTATATGGTGTACATCTTGTATAACATGTGATAAAACTTAATTCATTGATTCATTCATTTCAGAGAGACACATTCACGTCTCTCCTACCTGTTTGTTGATATCACCTACCCACCTTCGGATAAATTGTTGACTCAGTCTTTTGTCTTGGAATCTATCAAAGAACTTCCGTAGTCCATGCAGGGAGAAAGATGAGCAACATAAAATATGCATAAAAACCAAGAAGGAATAATTAGAATGGACGTGTCCTAATTGGAAAGGGTGCAAGAAAGGGATGGAGTCGTTTCTCCCATCTGTTAAATCTGATTATCGAAGAAGCAATGATGGAAATAAAATATATATTCAGGAATAGGATTAAAATTCATGGTGACAGAATATTACTGATAAGACTTGCTGATGACGCTGGTGTTCTCAGCGAAAGTAAGGAAAAGTTACATGGGCACACTCATAGGAATGAATGGTCTACTATGCAAGAAATATAGATTGAGAGTAAATCGGAGAAAGACGAAACTAATGGGGAGTAGTGAAACTTAGATTAGTGAGAGACTTAACCATCAAAATTGAGGGGCAAGCGAAAGAATTCTGTTACTCTGGAAGCAAAATAATGTATGAGAGACGAAGCAAGGAGGACAAAAGAAAAGCAGACTAGCACAGACAAAGAGTGCATTTCTGGACAAAACAAGTCTACTAGACCAAAAATAAGCCTTAATTTTAGGAAGAGATGGCAGAGCTTTGAACATGACTACTTGGTTCAGTGACCGCTTATGAATTAAAATTGAAACAAATGAGCCCTCGGTCACAATTTTTTAGTCTTATTAACCAGGTTTCAACACTTCTAAGAGTGCCATCATCAGAATTTAAACATTTAAAGAGGCCTATAACATAATTACAAATTTATGGGAAGAAAAAAAATTTTATATAAAAAAGTGTAAGTACTGACTAACAATACAGTACTTACATGTCACGTATGGAATAAATAACAGGCCAGAAATGCTTTAGTCACAAAATATTCAAAAGGAATGTGTGAAGGCGAGCCTCTAAGCGCGGCTCATACCTGTACAGCCACAGGTTGCAACGGACTGAGGCGCCCGCGTTAACAAGCGCGGCAGCTGCTTCAGTGTTGGCAGCGCTGTGTAGCGCTTTGCATTAGATCTGACTGCGATTTCTTTGTAAGAGAGTCTCTGGCTGGTTGGACTCGTTGTTTGAAGTTAATCGCCAGTACTGTTGGGCAGTTGGAAGTTATTTGTCAGCAGTGATGGAAGTACTGTCGGTCAGCTGGAGGTGAACAGCCAGCAGTGACGTATGTTAAATGTAAGAAGTTAGCGTTGATGGAGGGTAGACGTCTGAAGTGTCAGCGTAGGAGCCGGCCGGGATGGCCGAGCGGTTCTAGGCGCTACAGTCTGGAGCCGCGCGACCGCTACGGTCACAGGTTCGAATCCTGCCTCGGGCATGGATGTGTGTGATGTCCTTAGGTTAGGTGTAAGTATTTCTAAGTTCTAGGGGACTGATGCCCTCAGAAGCTGAGTCCCATAGTGCTCAGAGCCATTTTTTTTTTGTTAGCGTAGGTTCAAATGGCTCTGAGCACTATGTGACTCAACTTCTGGGGTCATCAGTCCCCTAGAACTTAGAACTACTTAAACTTAACTAACCTAAGGACAGCACACACATCCATGCCCAAGGCAGTATTCGAACCTGCGACCATAGCGGTCGCGCGGTTCCAGACTGTAGCGCCTAGAACCGCTCGGCCACTCCGGCCCGCGCTGGCGTAGGCTAACGATCTGGAAGTATCCGACTTGAAGACTGAAAATTATTCATGGTTATATGTCTTTGTACTGGATGTCAATGTCGATTTGTATTTGTGTTTGAACCGGATGACACATTATTAAGGTAAAACGTACATTATTTGGTTTGCAACAAAATCTTTCCTTTGCTAACCACATGCCTATTAGTAGTTAGTGGCTTTAGTGATAGAATCTTTTATTTAGCTGGCAGTATTGACGCTCGCTGTATTGCAGTAGTTGGCGTAATGAAGATTTTTGTGAGGCAAATGCTTAATGAAATGTATAGGTTATTGTTAGGATTTGTTTTTGGTCAGGGCCATTCTTTTGAATTAATTATTTGAAGTCAGGTTATCTTTTTTTTGAGCACTCAGATTGAGTGCGCTAGGATATTGTGGGTTTCAGTCATTTAGCAATTTAAGTACAGCCACACTCATTTGAATAAAGAAGTTTCAAGGTGAACATAACATTGCAGTGAGAGCGCCATCTACTAGACGCAGGTACAACTTGGCTGCTTAACATTCAAATGTAGACAAATGTGATGATACACTGATAAGCCAAAGAAACTGGTACACCTGCCTAATATTTTGTAGGGTCCCCACGAGCGTGCCGCAACACGACATGGCATGGACTCAACTAACGTCTGAAGTAGTCCTGTAGAGAACTGACACCGTGAATCCTGCAGGGCTGTCCATAAATCCGTAAGAGTACGAGGGGGCAGACATGTCTTCTGAGCAGCACGTTGGAAGGCGTCCCAGATATGCTCAATAATGTTCATGTCTGGGGAGTTTGGTAGGTAGCGGAAGTGTTTAAACTACGAAGAACTTTCCTGGAGTCACTCTGTAGCAATTCCGGACCAGTGGGGTGTCGCTGGAATTCCCAGTCCGTCGGGATGCACAATGGACATGAATGGCTGCATGTGATCAGACAGGATGCTTACGTACGTGTCACGTGCCAGAATCGTATCTAGACGTATCAGGGGTCACATATTACTCTAACAGCACACGGTCCACACCATTAAGCAGCCTCTACCAGCTTGAACTGTCGCTTGCTGACATGCAGGGTCCATGGATCCATGAGATTATCTCCACACCCGTACACGTGCATCCGCCCGATACAATTTGAAACGAAACTAGTCCGACCAGGCAACGCGTTTCCAATCATCAATAGTCCAACGTCGGTGTTGACGGGCCCAGGCGAGGCTTAAAACTTCGTGTCGTGCAGTCATCAAGAGCACACGAGTGGGCCTTCGGCTCCGAAAGCCCACAACGATGATATTTCTGTGAATGGTTCGCTTTCTGACACTTGTTGATGGACCAGAATTGAAATCTGCGGAACGTTGAAGGATTCTCTTCAATAGTCATTGGTCCCGTTCTTGCAGGATTTTTATCCGGCCACAGCGATGTCAGATGTTTGATGTTTTACCGGAGTCCTGATATTCACGGTACGCTCGTGAAATGGTCGTACGGGAAAATTCCCACTTTATCGCTACTTCGGAGATGATGTGTCGTATCGCTCATGCACCGACTACAACACCGTGTTCAAACTCACTTAAATCTTGATAACCTGTCATCGTAGGAGCGGTAACCGATCTTACAGCTGCGCCAGACACTTATTGTCTTATATAGACGTTGCCGATCGCAGCACCGTGTTCTGCCTGTTTACATACGTCTGTATTTGAATATGCATGCCTATACCAGTTTGTTTCGCGCTTCAGTGTAGATCACTAGAACGTCTCTTTTTGTGCAGTCACTGGACCTGTGAACGTCCTTCACATCACGAGCAAATAGCGAAGGGTAACCAGTGCTGAAGAAGGTTGCGGTTACCGAAAAATGCCACACCGCAGCACTAAATGGAATGTCGTTCTCTACTTCCGAGAAGGACCAAGCAAGGACGAAGCAGGCTGAGCCTTGGACTGCACACGGTCTGTACACTTGACACGTGTGCAGTTTGGCACACTGTGGTCCGCTCTGCATTAGATGGACTGAGCTCCAGAAGACGACGCTATCGGCAGCGATCGCTCTCTTCACTTTCACATGGCTGGCACCAAAAGTTGTCTGTCTTCCTTTATACATCCAGTGTCCCTGTGTCAAAGTTTGCAACACCAGCCAACACATTTGAAATTATATTTAATTCATGTTTTTCATAAACGCCTACTAACGTGCAACATTTAGTCTATTCTTGTATCTGGATAGAAATTAACAACTAAATAAAGATCAATCATAAATTTTGAACATGGAGAAGAATTAATAGCTAAACCAGAATTGTAGATAGAGATGAACAGTGAAACAAGAAAAGAAAAAAAAGAAAAGCCTCTCCAGTGCACGTTGGTTCTTACTAAATCGCGAGTAATGGTTGCACCCCTCCGAGTTGTGCCTCTGTGCCTAAGTGCCACCCCTTCCCTGATGTTGTGGACTTCGTCTTTTTCCACCTACAGCAGACGCTCTTACATTAATGTGACCTTCGCCTGTGTATGACGTCAGCGTGCAATAACCACTCACAGACGGCAGCCCTGACGCTGGTGAGTGTATAAACCGCCGTGACCGGAGGATGCGGGAAAGATAGTGCAGTTGTCGTATATCGGAAACGGAGCGATTTATCTAGTATATATATGAACATATACCACCGGTGACCATGCAGGTCGTTAGAACGAAATTACAAATGAAATAAACACCCCTAGCTGCATACATGCATTCAGTCCCCGAACTCTTACGGGAATCGGCAAAATGCCGCGAGTAATGAGTATAACGGGCAGGGGCACTATGAGTATTGTGCGCGACAATAAGTTGCGAATGTGGGTCTCGCGGGAGGCGTGCCAGAGATCAGCCCCTGCAGTCGCGCTATCCTCTGTGCCCTCGGTGACTCAGATGGATAGAGCGTCTGCCATGTAAGCAGGAGACCCCGTTTTCGAGTCCCGGTCCGGGCACACATTTTGAACCGTCCCAGTTGACTTATATCAACGCCTGTATGCAGCTAGGGGTATTCATTTCATTGCGATTTATGTAATGTCCGAAAGGGCATGATCATTGACCTTCTGGCCGATTGTGGAAGCATTTCCGAAACGGCTAAGTTTGTAAACGGTTCGTGTGCCACCGCGGATGGCAAAATGGCGCTATCGAAACAGCGCCGAGGCAACAGCGGTGCACCACGGGCCATAGGTGACAGGGGAAAAGGACGACTACGGTTCTGTGTGTGGACGAACAGACGTGCAGCTGTTGAGGAGCTGAGTGCGCAGCTGAACCAAGGGGCTACCAAAAGTGTCTTCTCAATGAACGTTCGGCGAACGTTGCTTCATATGAGGCTCTGCAGCGGGCGCCTGGTACGTGCATCCATGCTGACTGCTGTCCGTCGGCGACGAGTGCTGTAACTTACGCGCCGACACCGCAACGGGTCTTACACCGAGTGGTGAAAGGTCACGTTTTCAGATGAATCACGTTTTATGCTCTGTCGGACAGATGGCCGTTATCGTGTACGGCGTCAAACTTCTGAAGGCAAACACACTGCATCCAGGAGGGAGTGTTGTGGTCTGGAGAATGATCGCGTTTCATTACCTGGGTGATCTCGTCATTCTGGAAGGCTGAATGGTCAACAGAAGTGTGCACATATATTTAGGGAACATCTCCAACCCCACATTCAGTTTGTTTTTCACCGGCACGATGGCATCTACCAGCAGGACATGCAACGCATCACACAGCTCACTGTGTACGTGTGTTTTACGAAGAGTAGAAGGATGACTTTACTGTACTCTCCTGGCCACGAAACTCCCCAACTTCAAACCCAATCGAGAATCTGTTGGACCACCTCGATCGGGCTGTTTGCGCAGTGATTCCTCTACCTTGAAACCTAGCGCAGCTGGGCACGGTGCTGGAGTCTGCATGGCTCCAGATCCCTGTCAGTAACTTCCAGAACCTCACCGACTCTTTTGCTGCACGTCTCGATCTCCAAAACGTATTTATTCAGGCTTATAACAGGTGGTCACATTAGTGTCCCTGGGCGGTGTATACACGGTGATCCATTGATCGTGACCGGGCCAAATATCTCACGAAATAAGCGTCAAACGAAAAAACTTCAAAGAACAAAACTTGTCTAGCTTGAAGGAGGAAACCAGATGGCGCTATGGTTGGCCCGCTAGATGGCGCTCCCATAGGTCAAACTGCGTTTTTTAAATAGGAACCCCCATTTTTTTATTACATATTCGTGTAGTACGTAAAGAATTATGAATGTTTTACTTGGACCACTTTTTTCGCTTTCTGATAAATGGCGTTGTAATAGTCACGAACATATGGATCGCAATTTTAGACGAACAGTTGGTAGCAGGTAGGTTTTTTAAATTAAAATACAGAACGTAGGAACGTTTGAACATTTTATTTCGGTTGTTCCAATGTGATACATGTACCTTTATGAACTTATCATTTCTGAGAACGCATGCTGTTACAGCGTGATTACCTGTAAATACCACATTGATGCAATAAATGCTTAAAATGATGTCCGTCAACCTCAATGCATTTGGCAGTACGTGTAACGACATTCCTCTCAACAGCGAATAGTTGGCCTTTCGTAATTCAAATGGCTCTGAGCACTATGGGACTTAACATCTTAGGTCATCAGTCCCCTAGAACTTAGAACTACTTAAACCTAACTAACCTAAGGACGTCACACACATCCATGCCCGAGGCAGTATTCGAACCTGCGACGGTAGCAGTCCCGCGGTTCCGGACTGACGCGCCTAGAACCGCACGGCCACCGCGGCCGGCAGGCCTTTCGTAATGTTCGCACATGCATTGACAATGCGCTCACGCATGTTGTCAGGCGTTGTCGGTCGATCACGATAGCAAATATCATTCAACTTTCCCCACAGAAAGAAATCCGGGGACGTCAGATCCGGTGAACGTGCGGGTTCAAATGGTTCAAATGGCTCTGAGCACTATGCGACTTAACTTCTGAGGTCATCAGTCGCCTAGAACTTAGAACTAATTAAACCTAACTAACCTAAGGAGATCACACACATCCATGCCCGAGGCAGGATTCGAACCTGCGACCGTAACTGTCACGCGGTTTCAAACTGTAGCGCCTAGAACCGCACGGCCACTCCGGCCGGCTGAACGTGCGGGCCATGGTATGATGCTTCGACGACCAATCCACCTGCCATGAAATATGCTATTCAATACCACTTCAACCACACTCGAGCTATGTGCCGGACATCCATCATGTTTGAAGTACATCGCCATTCTGTCATGCAGGGAAGCAACTTGTAGTAACATCGGTAGAACATTACATAGGAAATCAGCATACATTGCACCATTTAGATTACCATCGATAAAATGGGGGCCAATTATCCTTCCTCACATAATGCCGCACTATACATTAACTCGCCAAGGTAGCTGATGTTCCACTTGTCGCAGCCATCGTGGATTTTCCGTTGCCCAATAGTGCGTATTATGCCGGTCTACGTTACCGCTGTTGGTGAATGACGCTTCTTCGCTAAATAGACCGCGGACAATCTGTCATCGTCCCGTAATTTCTCTTGTGCCCAGTGGCAGAACTGCACACGACGTTCACAGTCGTCGCCATGCAATTCCTGCTGCATAGAAATATGGTACGGGTGCAATCGATGTTGATGTAGCATTCTCAACACCGACGTTTTTGAGATTCCAGATTCCCGTGCAATTTTTCTGCTGCTGATGTGCGGATTAGCCGCGACAGCAGCTAAAACACGCACTTGGGCATCATCATTTGTTGCAGGTCGTGGTTGACGTTTCACATGTGGCTGAACACTTCCTGTTTCCTTAAATAAATACCCGGCGAACGGGTCGGACGCTTGGATGATGTCGTCCAGGATACCGAGCAGCATACACAGCACACACCCGTCAGGCATTTTGATCACAATAGCCATACATTAACACGATATCGACCTTTTCCGCAATTGGTAATAGGTCCATTTTAACACGAGTAATATATCACGAAGCAAATACCATCCGCACTGATGGAATGTTACGTGGTACCATGTACTTATACGTTTGTGACTATTACAGTGCCATCTATCACAAAGCCAAGAAAGTGGTACAACTGAAACATTCATAT
The DNA here is from genome assembly GCF_021461385.2 of Schistocerca piceifrons. Lineage (NCBI taxonomy): Eukaryota > Metazoa > Arthropoda > Insecta > Orthoptera > Acrididae > Schistocerca > Schistocerca piceifrons. The sequence goes on from NC_060139.1 coordinate 1,052,865,674, forward strand.
TTCTTTACGTACTACACGAATATGTAATAGAAAATGGGGGTCCTATTTAGAAAAACGCAGTTGATATCCGTTTGACTTATGGCAGCGCCATCTATCAGGCCAACCATTGCGCCATCTGGTTTCCCCCTTCAAACTAGACGAGTTTCGTTCTTTGTAGTTTTTTGTTTCATGCTTATTTCGTGAGATATTTGGCCCGGTCACTATCAATGGACCACCCTGTATGCCTGTCTTCTTCCTGACTTTACTTGGTCTTTCTCACAGTCGTTCTTCAAACACTGGCTTCTATTTGCGTCCAATTGATCCGCCGTCACCACATATTTTCTTCAATTCACGAATTCTTCTCGTCTTTAACCCATTAGATATTATGAGACAACACTCTCTCCAATAACGGAGTCATGTGCTCAATTATGCTCCGTTCTATTGTTTGCTCCTTGACTGAACTCCGCACAAAACTTGTTGTAAGACAGCTCTTATCATCGCTTCGTGTTTGTTTTTTTAGGTATTACCTGATTGTTCCACGTTCATATACTGAACCACATTTACTTACACTGATGTGCTATTTTCTTAATTACTTGACATGTCACAGATAAACTAATTGGTACCTTCTTGCTTTAATTAGTGGAAGTCGCAACGTGTAGAGTTATCAGTTGAGTGCTTGTCTATCGGAAAACAAGTAGAATGCAACGAGGGAAAGTTACTGCCTATGTCACTCCGTAAGTGCCTCCAATCCCACATATCTTTTCCTGCTGATTTTTGAGCGAAATACGCACTTACGGTGAAGGCAGATCAAGTTCTTCAGTCTGTTTGCGATTCTGCTTGTCCATATTTACCCATAAGACAGAAACAAATTCTTTCAATAATTCATGGTACCTTCCTCAATTTCTTCAATATTTTCATCAGGATAGTATGAAGAGTATTTGCACACTGCAATCGTACTCAAAAATATTTAGACATATAGGTTTCATTTTATTGCATTAAAATATCGTCAATAGTTGCATTTTCCGCTATTCTCTGTTTACATCCTGAAATGTGCTCTGCTTGCACTTTTGCTGGTGTTGCTGTCTTTGCCGTTGGTCCTTTTGGCCCATTTTCCCTTTAATTTGTAGAGCAACTCATTTTATAATGTAATGTTTTGTAAGCAAACTTTTAAATGTAGCAGTAGTGAAAAATTTAATCGTGTGTTAATCCAGGAAATGTGTAGCGGTGCAAATGAAAGGGTAAAATGGGCATACAAACTAGTGCTAAACGCAGGAACACTTGACAAAATTGCATGCAGGCAACTTTTTCAGGATGTAAACAGAGGATAGGGGAAAATGCAACTACAGACGATATTTTAATCCAATATAATGAAACGAGTAGTGTAAAACGAATATTTATTTTAGTAGTTGCATAGACGGATTTGGCAAACCTAAGTAACTGTAGAGCAACTACGGGCGCTATGGCGAGGCAAATGTATTTATTCAAGAACAGTTTGCACAAAGTCTTATTCGCGGCTTCATTTGCATACGCACCAATATTTATTTTTCCAGAATAGACTCAATAATTGAGCTCTCCATTCGAGACCTTATAGCCGGTGTTATGTACCCATTTTAATTTATATGTTTTTCAAGAGTTACTACCATATATATAAACGTTATGCCCGAGATTTTTCGTTGGCGCTGTAAGCAGGTTTTGCTGACTTTCCCCTCTTGTGTTGCACATTTTTTCGATTTTGTTCATATTTAAGCCGAACTAACTATCAAGTGGAAATACAGCGTGTTCCGCAAGTGTAAAACTACAGCTGAATAATGAAATAGTTGCGGAATCCACCGAAAGCTTTCACTATTATGTTCTACATCCAGTTGCAGAGGTATCTGGATGATACAGGGTAACGTCGCAACGAGGAGAGAAACATTAACCATGCAGTCTTTCTGCATGCTGTCCAACACCTTCACAAGCTTGTTTCCTTGACCTTACGAAGATCGTCAGAAAGATACTTCTTCGGTGAACAGGGTTCCTGAGTGAACTCACGTATCATCCGCACAATGTATTTTTGTCCATTCATCAAAGTAAGTCGCTGCTCTGAATCATCTCCATTTAGGTGCTGATGTAGTTGAAGTTTGTAAGGATGTTTGTCACATCAATGTCTGTGAAAATTGTAACACACAGAAAGAATATTGTGGAGGAAACGCAACGCTGAGAATGTGTGAAACAGTGCAGTGGCTAATATTACGGAGAGACAGTAAAATCACAGAGCGCGATATTGTTTGACAGGAAAGGTCATTTCTGTGCCAAGTTTAGTTCATGAATAGCTGTCAAACGAACTAGTGACGTGCAACCAAGAGCGAGATTCCTCGTCGACTCCAGAGATCGCAGAACCTATATCTAAGTGAATTCTAATGAAGCGTAATGATCGGTCAACTAAAAGAGTTGCGGCGCTGCTGAGGATCTGCTTTCTGTGTCCTCCATGCTTCATTCGTTCTACGTAATTATGCTTCTAAGATAGGAGAATTCATCCACTTCGTCTACTTTGTGGTCCCCAATTGTAATGGAAGTTACTCACTAACCATATTGCTGCTACTCGTCATTACTTTTGTCTTTCTTCGGTTCACTCTTGCTCTATATTCTGTACTCATTAGATAGTTCATTCAATTCGTCACGTCCTGTAATTCATCCTGTCTCTTTGACTGAAGAGAGCAACGTCATTAGCAAATCTTATCATTGTTATTCTTTCGCCCTGAATTTTAATCCCACTTCTCAATCTGTTACTTGGATCGGTCATTGCTCCCTCGATGGACAAATCGAACATTAGTGGAGAAAGACTAAATCCCTGTCTCGCACCATTTACAACTCGATTACCTCATTTTTGTTCTCCTATTCATACTGATCCTACTTGATTGTTACATACATTGTCTACTACACGTCTTTGAGTACAGCTTCCAACTATTTTCCTGAGAATTTCGAACATCTTGCACTACTTCACATTGTCGAAAGGTTTGTGTAGTTCGACAACGCCTGAGAAGCTGTCTTCATTTTACTTGTGTGTTGCTTCCGTTATCAATCGTAACGTCAGAACCGCCTGTATGGTGCCTTTACGTTTCCTAAAGCCACACTGATCGTCGGTAAGAAATGCTCAGTTTTTTCATTCTTCTGTATATTATTCTTTTCTGCACAGATGCACTGCACATTGATTTTGTAACCATTATCTGAGCAGCATAATAAATATTATTCTTGAAACTAAAACTTTTTAGCTACTTAAATATAGCAGTTGTTTACTTATAATAAGTCTGTCCGTGATAAAATGGATATAAAATTTGTGAACTCATTAATGTTTTGGCTGTGTAAACACTGAAACTGGGAAAGTGACCACCGAGCTCTTACTAGGGGGAAGGAGTAAGGTATCGACTGGTCCAAGTTTTTACCATCGCTCAAACTACGGGCAAGCAGAAACGACATTTGTCCTCTGTTACAGGTCCTGAATGTGCCAATTGTCTCAAAATCGAATATTTTTTATTTTTGTTGCAGCTCACTTTAAAAGATAAAACACATCGTATTATAATCTTATAAAGTTTAAAACTCTGGGCACAACAAAATTTGTAATAGCTTTAATTCGTTTGCGCTCACGACACCATTTGGTGCGAGGAAGCATCAACAAATGAATTTTTGACTTGCTTTATTTAACAATGTAAAGCAAATAACCTCTGTCTATAATATTGTGGCGCAAGTGGGTAATAATGCACAGCAGACCGTAGTGGACCAGAATCTGTAGATAAAGCTGTTGTAGAGATGCTACGGCCGCAGGTTCGAATCCTGCCTCGGGAATGGATGTGTTGCATGGGGGCTTAATTATTTTAGAATGAATGCAAATACTTTTAATTTTAGTCGCTGTCTGTCCGATTACGCTGTCTTGTAAACGGTTGGCCCTGATTAGTATTTGTACGCAATCTGACTGCATAGAACAACAACAAAGAATGAAAGGAAATTTCCGTTAACACAATTAATTAATTAAGTCCCCAGCAACTATAAAACCTACGAAACAACAAGCACAAGAGTAACTGTTCTGTGTGTGGAAGTGTGATTCAACGTACACGTCTGGCACGGTTCTTCCTCAATAAGACAAGATATTTTAAATACCATTTATACTGAAGTAATAAAAAAAATAAACAAATACTATAATTACACATAGAAACCAGAAATACAGTCTAATACAAGAACACAAGCCAGATGCTTTGTTGACTGAACCTGTGACCAAGAGGCATTATTGTTTAAGACATTGAAATAATGAAAAAACGGGAATTTTTTTTCCTTCATATATATTGACGAAAAGCACACTCTGATCATTACAGCAACCCCAATCCAACAACATCTGGAGTCTAGCCCATCAAAACAATACTACAAGTTCTGAACAAGCAGTCACTATCGCAACTTCTCAACTACGACTCGCTACTGCAACATCTCAACAAGCACTGCCTACTGCTACTTCTCAATATGCACTCTCCACCACGACTTCTCGACAAGAACTGCCTACTACGACTTCTCGACAAGAACTGCCAGTGGAGGCGGCTGAATAATACTCTCTGGCGCAATCTCTGGCGCTGTGGCTCAGTGTAGCCACCTTTCAGTGTGTGACGTCTTTAGGTTAGTTAGGTTTAATTAGTTCTAAGTTCTAGGCGACTGATGACCTCAGAAGTTAGGTCGCACAGTGCTCCGAGCCATTTGTTGTGGAGATTTATAAGATATAAAACTTACTTTTATAAAACAGAATATTAAAAGCGACGACATAGTCGCGAATAAAGACTTTGATCCAAGAAGTATCGAATTTCTTTCTTTTATTCCAGTTAATCATGACAGACAAATTGTCAACAGACTATTGATTTCGATCCAAAAACAACCACCTCCAGATCTGATTGAGACAGAAGAAACCTTATATTACACTAATATGATGAAGACAGAGTAGCATCGTCATAAGTTATAAAAAAATTAGCTTGTCGTCATTGAACGAGTATAATAATGCAGTTAAAACAGCCAACGGTGCCGGGAGAATCATAGTATGAAGGGTCTTGTACTTCACAGTGTGACCAGGTAACTTTACTTATACCTTATAACGATGCTACTTTTTTCAATCATATTAGGATAACACAAGGCTTCTCTTGTTTTAACCAGGCTTGAAGATGGTCATTATGAACCGAAATCGATAATCTAACGACGATTTGTTTATAAACATTAACTGTAATTAAAGAAAGAAAATTGAAATACGTCGAACTTTTCTTCAAATGTTGAAATACACACAACTTTATGTCAGTGATCTATTACTTCCACTACCTTGGATACGCTGCAGAATCGTGGGGACACAACTCTAAGTAGTGTTATTAATTTCAATTGAATACTGCTACCAATTAGTTCCCCCGGAAAAATACGCAGTGCAGCTGCAAGGCCATTGATAGGCCCGGACAGCTAGTATATGCTACATACTGTGGTATGGGTAAACAGCCTCTCATGCCAATCACAGACAAGCAGTACGGAGCAAACTGGAGCGAACTGAAGTCGTAGCTGTTATTACCAGGCAAGACTACAATCACTTGGCCGGCCGCGGTGGTCTCGCGGTTCTAGGCGCTCAGTTCGGAGCCGCGCGACTGCTACGGTCGCAGGTTCGAATCCTGCCTCGGGCATGGATGTGTGTGATGTCCTTAGGTTAGTTAGGTTTAAGTAGTTCTAAGTTCTAGGGGACTGATGACCATAGATGTTAAGTCCCATAGTGCTCAGTGCCATTTGAACCATTTTTTTACAATCGCTTGACCATATCTGTGGGTTCTTTGATTGCTTGTGGAGAAGGCTCATCGAACTACAACATGCGAAATGTTAGTTCCCTTAATTACAGGAATGATAAAAACGTTTACTTCACTTGATCCATTTCATCGCCATAGGAGCGCGCAGAATATTTACATCTGTCACGGTCGCTTGATCTATACAGTCACAAACCCTTCTTTTGAAATACAATATTCAACTTTTACGAAAGACTTGACTAACAGTGGTCGTACTCGATGATGTTGATTGCTTTAGCTGAGGTCACGAACTGGGCAGAGTGCTTCCATGCTCGGCTCTATATTTACCTCCGTGCGAGGCCGCTGCTGTGATGAACATGCCTTCTCCAGACTCTCCCATTTATCATTGCAGATTGCAGCGAGACATCACTAACGTCTGTGGTACCGAATAGCGTTACTTACTTTGGTGTGGCGCCGCGATCTTCAGACGAGACCACAGCAGCCATTGCCCTTTAAGCTGCAGACTAGTCGCCTTGGAGTGGATTGTGTAGACCTGGTACCAAGTGTTTATGCGACCTGCCATTGCTTATGTAGGTCATTGCAGTAAAGACATGTTCACGTGCCAGTCGGATGTATGGAATCAGCACAGTAAGACTAACGTATGTGGAGATGTTGCAAAAATGGGGAAAAAGTAGCTATGGTGTATGGAGATGCCATGAAAACAGGCTGGTCGTCCAATATGCCTACAAGAAATGGTGTACTACTCGCAGCCATGTAACACGGCATAAGAGCCGTTGTCATAAAGAGATCCTAACTGACAGCGAATGGCGACTAGTGTCACACCTTGTTAGTGACAATTTGTTTCAAATCAGACAGGGACCGATGTTGTCAGTGAACGCAGGTCCATTTCGACCAGTTTCCGAACGAACACTGGGAAGTAAATTAGATGCTACGGAGATTAGGAGTCGGATACCTTACAAAACGCCATTGTCCGCAGTAGCACATGATGTTCCACATCTTCAAGGAACGCAACAACACAAAAACTGGACAGTAGCTGTCTACAGACGTGTAGTGTGGTCTGATAAGTATACGAATCGAGGGCATTAGCGAGTCCAGTGGCGGTATTAAACAATATTAGCGTGGGTGACTAATTGTCCACGTTACGTTATTATATTCCATTTGGTGCTGGGCGTTGTACATCCTAAGACATGGTCCAAATTCATTCGGTCCCTTCCATTTCTTTTTATTACTACTATAGTAAAAGTACAGGGTTGGGTTAGGTTGTTGTGGGGGAGGAGACCAGACAGCGAGGTCATCGATCTCATGGGAATAGGGAAGGGCGGGGAAGGAAGTTGACCTTGCCCTTTGAAAGGAACCATCCCGGCATTTGCCTTGAGCGATTTAGGGAAATCACGGAAAACCTAGATCGGGATGGCCTGACGCGGGATTGAGCCGAATGCGAGTCCAGAGTGCTAACCACTGCGCCACCTCGCTCGGTAAAAGCACAGGGTTATTGCAAGTACCTCCAGGGTCTGGGAAGCTGACTGCGTGAAAACTACATGACACACAGGAAATAGTCTCATATCAGTGTGCGTAGCTTCCCTGTAAGTTTCTAACTCACATTACGGATACTCAACATGGGGACCATTTGCGATGTGGCAAACATTAGTATGTGTGTGCAATTCATTGAGGTCGCTGTTGCAAGAAGGTTCAACGTAGCCCGTCTTAGAAATCTGTCCATTTTGTTGCCTACCTGCAGGCTCAGAGTAATCATACGCTGCAGTACTGAGCGGATGCTTTGTCTGCAGTGTGATTCAGCTGCCCTGCCCCTACTTCTTGGTTTTATGCAGCCCACAACACCTTCAAATATCACACACAAGATTATATTACATTCTCTCGCTCGCTCCGCGCCAACTATCAGTCCTTTTGAAATCGAACAGGATCTTTTTGTATTAAATGTAATGTAGTTAAATTTTTTACTACGATTCGTTTTCGCTGGAGGCCACGGTTTTCGAGTGATTCAAGAAAAACGAGTCTGAAAGTCACTTTTTCTACTTTTTCCTTGAATAATTCGAAAACTGCAGCCTCTGCCGAAAAGGCATACTAGTACAAAATTTAACTACATTAAATTTACTACTAGCAGGTCTTGTCCATTTTTCTGTAGGATTAATGGTTTGCATGTGGTGAACGAGAGAACATGAAAACCTTGTGCGTGGTATCTGATGGTGTTGCGGGTTCGATAAAATCCAGCGATAGGGGCAAATGAATAACCCTGTATGTATTCTGACAGGGCTACCCCTTAGTGCTATGCTCTGCAACTATGGTGGTGGTGGTTAGTGTTCAACGTCCCGTCGACAACGAGGTCATTAGAGACGGAGTGCAAGCTCGGGTTAGGGAGGGATTGGGAAGGAAACCGGCCGTGCCCTTTCAAAGGAACCATCCCGGCATTTGCCTGAAACGATTTAGGGAAATCACGGAAAACCTAAATCAGGATGGCTGGCTCTGCAACTATGCCTTAGCCTGTATTGGAGAGATGCTTCATATGATGATATGTGGAATTTTTTTATGTGTCATGTAGTTTTCACGGAGTCGTCTTCTCAAACCCATAAGGTACTTCTCAAAACCTCATGATACACTGTCTGATGAAAAGCATACGGGCACCGGTATGTAACGCGCAATTGTCCACTTGATGTCACGAGAGGTGGACTCTTTAGTATAAAATGAGGCGCGGAATGCAGTGGTACCAGTAGCAAAGCAGTAACAGCAGAGTGAGTGGGCCACGAGAGATCAGTGACTTCGAATGTGGACCAGTTACCGGATATCTCACGAGTAACAGATCCTTCAGGGACATTTCAACCCTTCTGAAGCTGCCCCAGTCGGCTGTTGGTGATGTGGTGACTGTGAAGTCGAAGCGCGGAGTAACAAATAAAGCTGGATGAAGACCATACATGTACTTTGGAACAGGGCCCGTCAAGCATTGCGGAAGTTGGTTGTAAAAAGTCGTATGAAATCTGCGTAAGGAATGACACGCGAGTTCCAAAATGCTACGAGCAGCCCGGCTAGTGCGATGTTCGTAAGGGGGCTAAAAAGAATGGTGTTCAGTTGCCAAACAGCTTCTCGTAAGCACATATTTCTGTAGCCAATGCTAATCAGCGGTTGAGGTGTGGTGAGCAACGACTCCACTGGACAGTGGATGACCGGAGTGGAGTGATTTGCAGTGCTGCGTCACATTATGCCCTGTAATAATCCGATGGAAAGCGTTTGGATTTGGCAAACGCCGGAGAACGTTACCAGCCATCAGGTGTACACTGATGAGCCAGATATTATGACCACTGCTCACCGCGGCGTTGGATGCCGCCTGGTGGCGTTGCAGGTACGTGAAGCGGTAACAAAAGTATGTAAGCGGAGCAGACACGAACGCGGGAGTCTCCCTAGCGAAGATACGGGTTGCAAATGGGAAAATCCATTGAGATAAGCGACTTTGACAAAGGGCGATTATTATTACTTGTGAACGAATGTCTCTAACACGGCGAGGCTGGTGGAATGATCACGTGCGCGTGTCGCGAGCATCTACGGAAAGAAGTAGAAGGAAAATGAAGCTACCATTAGATGCTAAATGGTTGGACGTCCACGACGCTTCACAGAACGTGGGGTTCGGAGGCCTGTCTGCTTCGTAAGATAGGATAAATGATAATTTGTGGCATCTCTGCCGGAAGAGCACAGTGCTGCTCCACGCACAAGTGTTTCGGAGCACACCATTCATCATACACTGTCGAATATGGAGCTCCTCGGCAAATCTCACTTACGTGTTCTCATGTTGACCCGACGATATCGCCAATTACGATTGCAGTGGACACGGAACCATCGAGATTCGACCATCGACGAATGGAAACGTGTCGTATCTTCGGATGAATCACATTTTTGCTACGCTAGGTCACTGGCCGTCTCCACAAACGCCGTGATCGAGGTGAACGGCGGCTCGAAACGTGCAGCGCGTAAAGGACGCAGGCTGGCGGGATCAGTATTATGCTATGGTGCACATTCTTCTGCGCTTGCATGGGATCTGTGGTAGTAATTGCAGACACGCTGAAAGCTGCGAACTACCTGCATCCTTTTTCCCTGACGGCAGTGTCCTTGTCTCGGAGCCAGAACCGTGCTACAGTGGTTTGAGGGGCATTATAGGTTGCATTGTAGTGATGTTACGGCGACTAAATACGCCTGATGTAAATCCTATGGAACCCATTTGGGTCGTCATCGGGCGCAATCACAGCATACGCAGATCAGCAGCCCCTTATTTTCGCGAATAATATCACCTATGCGTAGACATCTAATACCACATACCTCGACAAGCCTACCAACAAACAGTTGGATCCCTGATGCGAAAGCCGGCCGGAGTGGCCGAGCGGTTCTAGGCGCTTCAGTCTGGAACCGCGCGACCGCTACGGTCGCAGGTTCGAATCCTGCCTCGAGCATGGATGTGTTTGATGTCCTTAGGTTAGTTAGGTTTAAGTAGTTCTAGGGGACTTATGACCTCAGCAATTGAGTCCCATAGTGCTCAGAGCCATTTTTTTGCATGGATGTGTTTGATGTCCTTTGGTTAGTTAGGTTTAAGTAGTTCTAGGGGACTTATGACCTCAGCAGTGGAGTCCCATAGGGCTCAGAGCCATTTTTTTGAACCTGATACGAAAAACCAGTGACGCATTTCGTTCGTAAGGTGGATAAACAAGCTGTTAAGTAGGTCTTCATAATGTTTTGGCTCATCAATGTAGTGCCAATAGTGGTGTACGGAGGAAGCTGTGTTACGGTATAGCGTTGTTTTTCGTGGTTCGGATGAGAAAAGGCCAAACTCGGAAGCATATAAAAACATTTGTCAGCACTGTGTTGTCCGTAGTTCAGAGACAATGACTGTTTGTATCAGCATGAGAACGCACCTTGTCATAAAGCAACACCTGTGAAGCACTTCGTCTAGATATTCAGCTGTACTCTGCAAACCACTTGACGGCGTGTAGCGGAGGGTACTTTCGTACCGCTAACTGATTACCCTTCTCTGTTCCACTCGCGAATGGTATGTGGGGAGAATGATTGTTAGTAAGCCTCTGCATTTGGTCTAATTTCTCGATTTTTTTCATCATTGCTCTCAACTTGTGTGCGCAAGTAGTAATATGTTGTCCGACTCTTCCCGGAAAGTAATCTCTAGAAATATTAATAGTAAACCTCTGCATGATGCACAACACTTCACTTGCAGCGTCTGCCACTGGAGTTCGTTGAGCATCTCTGTAATTCTCTCGCGCCGACTAAACGATCCCGTGACGAAACGCGCTGCTCTTCGTTCCAACTTCTCTGTCTCTTCTATGAGTCCTGTCTGGTGAGAGTCCCATACTGATAAACAGCACTCAAGAATCAATTGCACAAGCGCCTTGTAAGCCGCTTCTTTCATGGATGAGTTAAATTTCCTTTACATTTTCCTATGACTCTCAATGTGGAGTCTGCTTTTCCTTCTATTTGTTTTATGTGGTCATTCCACTTAAGGTCACTGTGGATATTTTACAGTGTATACTGTCTAAAGCAATGGACCCGCCAGGTTAGCCGAGGGCGCTAAAGCGCTGCTTCCTGGACTCGGGTAGGCGCGCTTAACCCGGATCGAATGCCCCCGCCAGATTAACGACGAGGTCTGCCGGACAGCCTGGATGTGGTTTTTAGGCGGTTTTCTACATCCCACTAGGTAAATATCGGGCTGGTCCCCACATCCCGCCTCAGTTACACGTCTCGCAGATATCTGAACACGTTCACACTATTCTATGAACTACACTAGACGCAGACATCTCGGGTACAGTAATTCCGTCCTGGGGGGTAAGGGGTGGCTGCAGAAAGGGCAACCAGCCACCCCTTAACGTTAATCTTGCCAAATCCGATTCTAACAATGCCGACCATGCGCAGCCGCGGGATACGGGCACAAGCGAAAGAAGAACTGTGCAGTAGTGGATTTCTTTTCCTATGCATGCGGAATATGTCATATTTATTTCCATTCATGGCCAACTACCAGAGACTGCATCATTCATCACTCTTGAGGAAGACAGGTCTGACATTCGTCCACAGACATTCATACACCTCAGTGAAACACTCTCCAGCAGAGATGAAGCCGTCGTAAAGGTGAATATGTCCACTAATATACTTCTGATCAGGTAGCGTAACTTCACACCTGTAAGTAGTGTACAAGTGCGACAGTGAGTGTCATCTCTAGGTGGAACGGAGAGGGAAGCAGCAGCAGGGCGGTCGGTTGTCAGTGGCTGGATACCGGTGGCGAGTACCCGACAGCGGCGGCGGCGGCGGCGGCGGCGGCGGCGGCGGCGGTAGGAATCGCGCAGGTCGCTCGCTATCTGTGGGCAAACACAGCGGGCAGGCGGCCGATAGCGGATGGGCGGTCCGCGCGGCCCAGGGGGTCGCAGCTAAACGGCACGGCACGCCAGCTACTGCCTGCCGGGCGCCGCTTCTCCAGCTCTTATCACTCGCTCTCAGCGAGAAGTGCCGCTGAGCTACCGCCAGGGCAGCTACTTTGGTCCGAACACAGCTTCAGACGAGATATCACACGTTATGTGGAGATAAGGTTTCGGCTCTCTCTGGAGCCATACTTGCGACACATTTTGAGCTGCGGTATGACGTAACTATTATTTTCTCGTATTATGTCCAGCATCAGCGCGTGGTCGGCATGATTATTAAGGTGTGACACCAGTGTAAACGGTCTTACAAAAAGCGTTTTCTTGACAGTTTTTTGGGTGGAATGATTGCTGATAGACAAGTAGCACTTTGGGATAGTTATTCAGCATATACACTGAAGGACCAAAGTAACTGGTCTAGGCATGCGTATTCAAATACAGAGATATGTAAACACGCAGAATACGGCGCTGCGGTCGGCAACGCCTATGTAAGACAACAAGTGTCTGGGGCAGTTGTTAGATCGGTTACTGTTGCTACAACGGCAGCTTATCAAGACTTAAGTCAGTGTGAAAATGGTGTTATAGTCGGCGCACGACCGATGGGACACAGCCTGTCCGAGGCAGCGATGAAGTGGGGATTTTCCCGTACGACAATTTCACGACTGTACCGTGAATACTAGGAATCCGATGAAACATCAAATCTTCGACATCTGTGGGGCCGGAAAATGTATGGAGACAACCTCATGAATTATGGACCCTGGGTATGTCAGCAGGGGAACATTCAAGCTGGTGGAGGCTCTGTAATGGTGTAGGAGTATACGCGGTTGGAGTGATATGGGACCCCTGATGCGTCTAGATACGACTCTAACATGTGACACCTACGTAAGCACCCTGTCTGATCACCCGCATACATTCATGTCCCTTGTACATTCCGACAGGCTTGAGCAATTCCAGCAGGACAATGCGACAGCCCACACGTCCAGAATTTGTACAGAGTGGGTCCAGCAACACTCTTCTGAGATTAAACACTTCCGCTGGCCACCAAACTCTCCACGCATGAACATTATTGAGCATATCTGGGATGCCTTGCAACGTACTGTTCAGGAGAGATCTCCACTCCCTCGTGCTCGGATTGATGGTGTCAGTTCCCTTGAGCACTACTTCAGACGTTAGTCGAAAAATGGTTCAAATGGCTCTGAGCACTATGGGACTTAACATCTGTGGTCATCAGTCCCCTAGAACTTAGAACTACTTAAACCTAACTAACCTAAGGACATCACACACATCCATGCCCGAGGCAGGATTCGAACCTGCGATCGTAGCGGTCACGCGGTTCCAGGCTGAAGCGCCTAGAACCGCAAGGCCACATCGGCTGGTAGACGTTCGTCGAGTCCATGCCATGTCGTGTTTCAGCACTTCTGCGTGCTCGTGTCAGCCGTACACGGTATTACGCAGCTGTACCAGTGTCTTTGGCTCTTCAGTCTATTTAAGTGTACTAAAATAAAACTGTCGGAAAATGTTACAAAACGGCGATACTGCAACAATTCTCCCGAGACATTTTGAGTTTGAGGCGATCTGCGGCACACACTATGACTGGTGGAAATTTGCATCTGGAAAAGCGAAAAAAATAATTTCCACATTACTGTAACTACTCAGCCACACAGGGTATTTTGGAAATATTGATTTTTGCTAATTGGCGACTGTTTGAATAAAGTCGTTCAACTTTCACCAAAAAAGAAGAGACATTTGTTAATAAATATTCTTTAAATTAACTAATCGAAAATCCCCTACTAAGTTGTTCATTTTGAAACGTTATTTCAAAGGTGTGGTTAAATGTTCACTTAAAAAGATTGAAATTGTCACAGTTAAGCTGCGTGCCGTTATAAGAAATCATATTCCGAGAAAAAAGCCTTTCAGGTTTCAAAATATGTTAGTGACATGAACGAATGAAAAATTCTACTTTTAGAAAACTCTTACCATTAATCTGCTATCCCACGACTGGCCTGTTATACTGTTGCAGTTGCTATCGAAATCGTATCCACTAGTTTATCGTAGAACGACTGAAATATCGGTTCTGACAATTCTGCATACGCACAGAGCTTTAAAATTGCATTTAGCCCTCCCCCAAGCAGGCGCACTGCTAGGACGATTCGACGGTTGATTTCATATTATGCGGTTCCGTGCGAACTTAAAGCTTGGTGCAACAGCTTCTGGGCAATAATTGTTGTGAATCTTAAGCCTCAGGACCTCTTTCGTGTCCGCAGCTCGTGGTCGTGCGGTAGCGTTCTCGCTTCCCACGCCAGGGTTCCCGGGTTCGATTCCCGGCGGGGTCAGGGATTTTCTCTGCCTCGTGATGACTGGGTGTTGTGTGATGTCCTTAGGTTAGTTAGGTTTAAGTAGTCTTAAGTTCTAGGGGACTGATGACCATAGATGTTAAGTCCCATAGTGCTCAGAGCCATTTGAACCCTTTGAACCTCTTTCGTGGTACATGATGTTTGTATTACACCTTTTACATTTCACTTGCTGAGAATTAACAAATAAAACGGCAACAAAATTTATAATCCTATACCTCAATCCGTAATTCACATCAATATCCTGAGAACTCTCTTTCAGTCTCTTTGCAGAGGCACTGACTCCAACCGAACTGCTCTCAGCCCCATACGTATTCTCTGGACGATTTTGATGATACACTGCTTCGACGCCGCGTTGGATACGATGTTTTTGTATCTTTTCTGCCCGAGTGCACTTATTTATCAAGCATTCTTACTTGAAAGACAAAACTGTATACTATCAGACCACAAATAAAATACCAAAATCATTACTGCACACAAGAATCAAGATTAGAAGCGAAAGAAATGATTTCTTTTTTTTTTATTGTTTTGAAATGCTTCAAACTGTACCCAGACACTACAGGGGGTATCGAGTCGGCGCAGGTAGGCCGTTTCGGGTCATCTGAGGCGCTAGAGGAGGAGTTCGGAATTCTATAGAGCAATTTTTTTTCAGAGATTAGACTTTTTGCCTCATATTTTAGAAGGTTCATATCATATTTTAAGCCAATAAAGATGATTTTTTGAAATTCCTACAGTGTTTCTACCCCTAACGGATTTGGCATTACTGACTTTAAGGCGTGATCGGATACCCTGCTTGATGGGCACCCCCTACCCGCTGGGGTGGAATAAGTGTACCCTAAACTGCCTGTCTGTACTATTATTCACGTGAACGTGTGCGAACGTTTTCTAAATGTTTGCGAATCATGTGACTGAGGTACCAGCCTGGTATTCACCTAGTGGTATGTGGGAAACCGCCTAAAACTCATATCCAGGCTGTCCGGCAACCCGGGTCTGGCGCACCTATCCGAATCCCGGAAGCGGGGTACTAACACGCGCGCTCACCGAGGCGAGTTTTCAGTTATAGTATATCGTAGCGGAATGTACGAGGTCTGACACAAAAGCTACAAGCCTGATTCTGAAATGAACTGTGACGTAATCGTCACGAATCTAATACTTCATTTTACGATTCGTTTCGAGATACGAGTTCATCATCAGATGCGTCTAGAACGAGTAAAAGAATATGCAGCCTTATCAATGAGAACATTAATATTAGCAAACAACAGTTTTGGTAATAACGTCAATGTACACGATCTGAGAAACAACTAAAAAGCAAGATACCTGTCTTTAGGACAACAAGTGTGTTGCCTTTTAGTTACTTCTCAGGTCATGTACGTTAATGTAATTACCAACCCTTTCGTAAGGTATCATAATGTTCTTATTGATAATTTGGTGCATTTAATTTGGATTTTTAGACGCATCTGATGGCGAGTTCATAGCTCGAAAGTGGTAATAATCCAAAACAAAATAAAACAAAAATGCTCTGAAAAACTGTTTTAATTCCACTGATTCCGAAAATTTGTGTGCATACAAACTATATTCACCCAGTTGTGATTGCTTTCAAAGTAGCACCCACTTGAGCTCAAGCCCATCTGTGTTTGTTGACACCATGCTTCTATTCCTTTCAAACAAAATCATTTTATGGCGTTCGTGGTCAAGGACTTCTTACACTGAACTACGTAATACATTTGGTATGATTAATACATTATGAATGTAGGGATAAACATTTACCTTCTAGATTAAAAAACCACACACACACAGAAAGGTGCAAATTCATTTATTCAGTCACTCACGCATCGTGTTCTGTAAATCCCATCATAAAGAATAACTTTCAGGAAGGTGGAACGTTCGAAAGTATTATCAAGTACATGTAGATACATCAGGCAGAGGCAACCACTGTTGCCTACCTCTGTTTAGTATACGACAACAAATTATGAGAAGTGCTAATCTACTGAGAGAGATAGTTATAATAATTTATTCTACATTATGTTACGTATGTGTACCAGGAGAGAAAAGGCTACTTCGGAAAAAATACTGATTTTCCTGCTCTACACAGCTGCTGTCGTTATTTAACACTTCAAACAAGAGCGTTTATCTAAATTTCAAAAAACGCTATCAGCTGTTTATGTACTGAAAAATCAAGATCTGTCTGATACGAGTTATTGAGTTTCGCAAAATTTCAATTCTTGGGTCCGCAATTTCTTATAAATTTTAGGAGCAACAGCAAATGAGGTACCTTCTTTTGATTTTTAAATATTTCAGGATTTTTAATTTTTCGTTGGATGACTACCGACAAGCTGCTGTAGCGTTTTGCACCAAAACATAAACTCTATTTTCAACCCTAGCGAGAGATGTATAGGGTATGTAGAAACTATTAATGCTCTAATATTGGCCGGCCAAAGTGGCCGTGCGGTTAAAGGCGCTGCAGTCTGGAACCGCAAGACCGCTACGTTCGCAGGTTCGAATCCTGCCTCGGGCATGGATGTTTGTGATGTCTTTGGGTTAGTTAGGTTTAACTAGTTCTAAGTTCTAGGGGACTAATGACCTCAGCAGTTGCGTCCCATAGTGCTCAGAGCCATTTGAACCATTTTTTTGCTCTGATATTGTGGTTCTGAATTGCAAAGTTCGTATCGAATTCACTCTCCTATTAGAGACTATATACTTGGCATTGCAATCACAAATTTACACTCATTGTACTATATTATTTATGTAATTCTTCATGCTCATGTTATGGAAAAACATATTGTACGCACTGTTATGTAGCTTATATACATTCATGAAAATATGGTGACAAAGTATTTACAGTACCGATTTTGTGTATCGCAGACATGGTATCAGTGCGAACAAAGGCCGTCCGAGCTTGTGTCATGGATGTTATATGTTAATCATTACCAACAGTTGCAAAAGATTTTGCGCCTAGTTCTCAACGGCGTAAGCCATCGTTTGGCCTTCATCTCTTTCACCATAGCAAAAAGAATTCCATCTCTCGTAAATTTACTATTCTGTAACAGCGAGTACAGTGGATGTTTAAGGTACACGATATGTTACTACCTAAAAATTCCTTCAGTGATAAGGCTTGTAGTGGGCACATTGTTCTGATGGTTGCACCATCCGTTTTTCTGTGACCTGAGAGGCTTCCTTCACTCAAGTTCCTGCAATTTTCTTTTAAAACCACCTAAGTACAATTTTTGTATTATGTCGTAATGATGTGCAAAAACTAGAAGAAAACTAGATATCACTTCAACTTCGAACGATTCATGTGTCCTTTCATCGCTCGGGGGGAAGACGATGATTTCCAGCTCATAGATTGAGAGCTAGATCGTAAGTCAAAATCTAAATGTCATTTTTAAAAAAATAGGCTCATTATTACTCTACGCGTTTATCTACATTTATGCTGCGAAAGCCACTTTACGGTGTGTGACGGAGACTCCTTTGTGTACGACTGTCACGTCCTCCCTCTCCTGTTCCAGTCGCGGTTAATTTGTCGGAGGGACGATGTTTGATAATCCTCTAAGTGAGCCTGATTCTCACCAATTTTACATCTACGGTCTTTTCGTGACGTATACGTAAGAAATGAAATGATAATTAAATAGACACCCTAGCTGCAAGCAGGCGTTGATACACTTCATTGGGGACATGTTGAAAATGTGTGCCCCGACCGGGACTCGAACCCGGGATCTCCTGCTTACATGGCAGACGCTCTATTCATCTGAGCCACCGCGGGCACTGAGGATAGTGCGTCTGCAAGGACTTATCCCTTGCACGCTCCCCGTGAGATCCACAATCCCAACATGTCCACAACACTACATTCGTAGTGCGCCTAATAGATGGATCTCACGGGGAGCGTGCAAGGGATAAGTCCCTGCAGACGCACTATGCTCTGTGCCCGTGGTGGCTCAGATGGATAGAGCGTCTGCCGTGTAAGCAGGAGATCCCGGGTTCGAGTCCCGGTCGGGGCACACATTTTCAACATGTCCCCAATGAAGTGTATCAGCGCCTGCTTGCAGCTAGGGTGTCTATTTAATTATCATTTCATTTCTAGCAAAGCTGCATGGTCATCCACGGTAACTGTTCTTCCGGGAACAGATACTACCGTCATATATAGTATACGTAAGAGGAAGCAATATATTGGTTAACTTTTTTGCGAACGTATTTTCTCTGAATTTTAACGGGAAACCACGCTGTCGTCCACAACGCCTTTCTTACAGTGTCTGCCACTGCAGCTGGCTGGCGTGAGGCTTTCGTGCTTGCTAAATGAACATATTACGAAACGAGCTGCTCTTCTTTGGATCTTCTGTGTTTCTTTTGTCAATCCTATGTGGTACTGATCTCAGACTGAGGAGTAATATTCATGTCCTGGTAGAACAAGGTTTTTGTAGGATACTTCCTTTGAGGGTGGGCTACACTTCCTGAGGATTCTTCCTATGAATCTCAGTGTGGTCCCTGTTTTATCTGCGATTAGTTTAGGTGGTCATTTCACTTTCAATCGCTATTTACTTTTACTCCCAGATATTTAATGGCTGTGACTGCTTCCAACGATCATTCTGCAAGCGCTTAATCATACGATAATAGGCCTTTCTGCCTGTTTATGCGCAGTACGTTACATTTATTTATGTTGCGGCTCAACTGTGAACTGCCTTCATTTCTGTACAATTTTCCACTATCTCTGTCCACGTGCAACATTTCAAGAATACCGTGTACATTCTCTGTAACTTTCAATTAGTTTTCTGCAGTGTCCTCGCAAATCTCAGCAACGAAGCTAATCCAGAGATGAGAGTTCAAAGGTATTAATGTCAGAAAGTCACATCACAATGATGCGCTCCATTTTTTTTCACGGAGACATGAATGTTTTTTCGTTCTGTAATAACGTAGACAAGTCCATGGTTTTGATCAGCACCTTATTCAACTAACTATTAGCTCCCCCATCTAATGCTAGGCTGCTGCTCAATAATGCTATCGGCTTGAGTTAAATCGCCATTCAGTTGACTTTGCCAGTGGTAACTGCCGATTAACTGTCACTAGAGTGAAGATGGCACCACAGAATCACTCACGCCAACCTTAAAGTGGTGTACTTCGTCTACGAAATTCGGAAAATGCCTATAGCTCTCCCTATAAAGGGCCCATTAAATCGAACGTAGCGAGATGGCGCCGTAGTCATCCCACTGGACTCGCATTCGGGAAGATTGCCTTTCGGACACCCCTCAAGCCATCTGAGATGGTTTCTATGATACAGACACGGTAAATTTCTCCCCACTCTTCCCCGGGTTCGAGCTTATGCTCCATCTCTAATAACATCATCTTCGGCGAGACAGTAATCTTCCCACGGGTAACTTTCCAAGTTTCTTAAAATTTCAGCTGTCTTAGACAGCTAGCTGCAGAGTAATTGGCTGTTCCTAGCTCACGGCCTTCCTTGTTACAGCTAACGACGTCTATCTAGTTGCTGCTGTATCCCTATTTCAGGGCGCCTTGCTGAATCTGGTATTTCGAGAGTTTCGATATTTGAGCTAAAGATATTCGTTGCGTCTTCCACCAATCAAGCGCTGATTCAGCAGACGCCGGCCTGGTGCTGTATCCTTGGGACGGTACGTTACGGCGTAGTACCATTTCGTTAGCTGCCAGTTTGTATCTATTACTTATTCTGTCGAACACTGAGTGAAATCAGCTTACGTTTCACAACAGCTACGTAGGATACAACATTATCGTCTTGTGTGCAAGCTATTCTAGGGTTTCAGCTTTGCTTTTGCTAAAAAAACAGTGTTCGTTTGCATCAAAGTACCGTGATTATTTCCCACTGCTACCCTTCTCCACGATCTCTGCATCATTACTGGCTACTCACAGAACTCAGCTACACCTGCAATCCGGCCTCTATCGGAAGTGGGTAGTCGTACCGCTGTCTATTCTATACGGCATTCTTAAAATTTCAAAAGTTGCATCTAAACATGTAAGCTGGCAAGTCAAGACATAATACATGAAATTAAAATTAGGGCTATGTTTCTGAGGTGTCCACTGCATATCACATCCATTTTTTGCAACGGAAGTTGACCTGCAGATAAGTCGAGGTACTTGAACAATGACCCTTCTCAAATAAGAATCCTAATATTACTGTAGCTTCTTTTAGAATTTATCGTCCGATATCTTGCCTTCTCTTTAAGAGATTACATCAGCTCATTTTGTTTTCCAGTAACCGAAAGGGTCGTTTTTATCAGGAAGTACTCCTGCTACGCGCACTGCGTTCTTTGGCTTTCAACTGAGAACGTTTCCATTAATGGTCTTATCTCGTTCAACGAGTGGTTTCTAGAAATAGCTCAAATTTGGAAGTGATATGAAATTTGTTGCAGATTGAAAATTTACCACTTTCAGCGCAAAAAAATGTGTACATTGGGAAGAGAAGCCGAAGAACTCCGATAATTACGTTGGTCTTTTCTTCGTAATAATTTTGCTACTAACAATGAATAGTTACTTTAATTGTTTTCTTTGCGTTCTATATTGCTTCCTTTGTAATGCCTGCAAGATTTTGTCGGTTTAAGAAAAGTAGCTAGATACGATGACGCAATTTTCTACGTAGGGGAGAGCGGGGCATGTTGAGACAAATTTCAGATTTTATTTTTTACATCTTTTGTTTTAATTGGAAAATTATGATATTATACTTCAATTAGTTGTGTACTTTTCTATGGTATTGACGCTTTGATTAACCACATATATCTCTCAAAATTAAAATATTTGTTTAATGCTGCAAAGTGTATCAATGTTCCCCACATGGGGGCAAGTTGATACTAGCGAGAGGCAAGATGATACAAATGTATAGATAATAAGCTAATTGACATTAAGGTAGCAAATAATCACTCAATAGATAATCTAAAACATTTATTAAGCAGAATATAGTACAAAGGTAACGTAAGACATATTAACTTATTTTAAACACACAGATCATGAGATTGTGTCCATAACCTACTCAGAATCACTGATTACAAAGTCAGATGTACAGTGAATACAAGTGTACATCTTACAGTCTTTACCACACTGTGTATGGGCCCATTCTTTGCAAGAAATGCACTGTATCCAGTCCTGACCTGGCTTGGATTTGGAGAATGGCTCCAAACACATGAGACAAGGTGTCGTTCTCTTCCTCAGACTCTGATGCAACCTTCATTTTATTCTTTGGGACGCATTTCTTTTTATTCACCTTGTTCTTCTCCTTAGTGTGACTCTCTATCATTTTAAAAAAGCCTTTTTTTTTGGCGTTTTCTGACTTGGCAACCATTTTAGCTTCCTTTTCTTTGGCTTCCTCTTCCAGCCTCTCCTTTACTGGTGTGCTAGTAAGGATAGCGGATTTTAAAGGTTTCTTCCCTTCTTTGAAATTTTTTCGCTCTCCAGCTTTAGGGTAGGGCGGAGGTCTTGAGGGCTTACAGTGAATACACCTAGAGAAACATCCTTACTTTTAGATGGAACTGCAGTTGTAGTCTCAGTTCGGTTCACTTTGGACTGTAGACCATCAGCGTTGCTTGTCACAGCCTGAGAAGTCTTGACGATGCTGTCTTGTGAAGTCATCTCTCTATCCGTGACTGCGCTGGACAAGAAGTCATCAACAGTAAACACTTCTCTGTTGTATGGCGCGATTCCTGTTGCTTGAAATACAGATATAATATTTGTAGGATTTATTGCTCTAGGTAGTGCCATCTTTACTACGCCAGGAATGTCGTAGATCGTTACAGTTTTCCCTGGGTTGTTGATCATCCAGTCGTCGACTGAAGCCAAGTAAAATTTCTTGGAAGGCTCATAAACTGACCTGTCAAGCGGTTGCAGAAGGTGGGAAGTGTGCGGGGGAAACGACAGCATGACGATACCATTTTCTTTGCAGAAGCTGAGCACTTCAGTAGATAAATGTGATTCATGGTTATCCAAAACCAACAAGCAGGGATTGCCCTTGGCAGATCTTACGTGGCCGTGAAAATGTGTAATGAACTTCAAAAACGATTCAGATGTGATCCATCCGGATGGGTACGAAGTTCCAATACATCCTGGTGGTCCGTTAATGATGAAGTGATCCTTGAAGAATACTCTTGGAAATATGAACATCGGAGGAACTGAGTTGCCGATGGCACTGACAGCCAATACCATAGTGACATTCTGCCGCCTTTCCGCTGACGTAGCTTACTTGGCGTACTCCTTTCTGAGCAACTATTTTGTTTGGTCTCTGAACTGTTTGCACACCGGTCTCTCGACATTCCAAATATCCTTAGGTTCAAATTTGTATTTATCTAAAGTACTCTTCAAATTGTCAAAAAATAGATCAACATTGGATTTATTAAAACTGGTAGCGCGACTAAGGCTCGTGGCCTCAGGGTCCCTGGTTGATAGTCGAGGGTGTCTTTTCATATATAAGCTAAACCGGTCCTTTGTAGCCATTTTATGGTTAATCCATGAATCAGGCAATGTAATGATATTCCTATTAGCCACAGCAAGTTCGTAAGCTAAAACTTTGATGTTTTGTGGTGTAAGTCCGTAGTAGATTTTAGAAGAGTATTATATACTGTTAGAGTTGAGATTCTAATTGGTCTGGAAAAATTTGTCTTGGTTTGGCATACCCCATTGTAACCATTTGACCTTGCGATTCATCTTTTTTTCTTACAAATCCAAACAATGTCATTTTGTCGATCTCGAAGGCTACAGCTGCTTTCCGTAAAGACATGGTTTTGGTATTGACGGCTTCATAGGCTTTCTCAAAGCTCTCATTTGGCACTTTCCCTCGATCTGTCTACCTGGTATAATTCCACACCATGTTTCTGCAAGAAAAGACAAAACTCTAAGTATTACAATATTGGGGTACGTTGATACGCTGTATCAATTTGCCCCAGCTACGCGTATCAACTCGCCCCATTGAATAAGTGTCTCTTAAGTCAAACTTAAGTCTCTAAAATATAAAGTCTAGAAAGATGAAACTATCATGAAATTCTTACCAAGAAACAGGCGTTTAACTGTGCCAACAGTGAACTTCCTGAAGAATATCCTCTTGCTGGTACGCCAACTCAAAGACACTAGCCAACAATTACTTTCTATTCATGAAAACACAATTTCAACAATAAAAACGCGTGTGGCACTGCGCCGCGGTAAACAACAGCCTCTACTCACTCATGTCCGCCCTGCGCATGCGTGTTAGCTCACAGTCCCATCTGTATCAACTTGCCCACGTATCAAATTGCTCCACTCTCCCCTATTTTAAGAAAATGGATAACTGTTCTCTGTCAGAAACAAAGCATTATTAAATAAATGGCAAACAGTGTAAGCGGACTCCACGTATCAACACTAGGAAAAAATACAACGTAAACATTTTTACAGAAATTGATCGTTTTAGAGTTATTAATTACAGAACAGAGGAAATTGGAAACACAGAACGTGCACCAAGCGATATGAAGATCTTTGTGGCTTATACATAAAGAGTTCCATACTATGCGCGATATGCAGAGAATCGTCCATGATTAGAGAATATGTCACATATCGCAGCTGCATGTGACTCTATAATGGGAGAGGTACCTTCATTTACTTCAATTTAATCTACATGCCCATTGGGTTCAATGGAGGAGTGGATATACTGTAATTGTTGCTCTGCCAGGCATGAATCTCTTTGCCAATAATCTCCTTCGCTGTTGTAGTCGAACCTCTGCTGCGTACAAAAAAAGAGTCCTATTAGGCGCAGATTTCGTTGCTCACAGACAGTTAGTGTACCACGCTGATGAATATTATCAGTCTTGATATTTGCAGACTTCCGTGCATTTCTGTACAATGAACAAAGTAAGAGCATATGGACTATCAGACCAATTGTGTGATTGGATTGAAGAGTTCCTAGATAACAGAACGCAGCATGTCATTCTCATTGGCGAGAAGTCTTCCGAAGTGAGAGTGATTTCGGGTGTGCCGCAGGGGAGTGTCGTAGGACCGTTGCTATTCACAATATACATAAATGACCTTGTAGATAACATCGGAAGTTCACTGAGGCTCTTTGAAGATGATGCTGTGGTGTATCGAGAGGTTGTAACAATGGAAAATTGTACTGAAATACAGGAGGATCTGCACCGAATTGACGCATGGTGCAGGGAATGGCAATTGAATCTCAATGTAGACAAGTGTAATGTGCTGCGAATACATAGAAAGATAGATCCCTTATCATTTAGCTACAATGCAGCAGGTCAGCAACTGGAAGCAGTTAATTACATAAATTATCTGGGAGTACGCATTAGGAGTGATTTAAAATGGAATGATCATAGAAAGTTGATCGTCGGTAAAGCAGATGTCAGACTGAGATTTATTGGAAGAATCCTAAGGAAATGCAATCCGAAAACAAAGGAAGTAGGTTACAGTACACTTATTCGCTCACTGCTTGAATACTGCTCAGCAGTGTGGAATCCGTACCAGATAGAGTTGATAGAAGAGATAGAGAAGATCCAACGGAGAGCAGCGCGCTTCGTTACAGGATCATTTTGTAATTGCGAAAGCGTTAAAGAGATGATAGATAATCTCCAGTGGAAGACTCTGCAGGAGAGACGCTCAGTAGCTCGGTACGGGCTTTTGTTGAAGTTTAGAGAACATACCTTCACCGAGGAGTCAAGCAGTATATTGCTCCCTCCTACGTATATCTCACGAAGAGACCACGAGGATAAAACCAGAGAGATTAGAGCCCACACAGAGGCATACCTACCATCTTTCTTTCCACGAACAATACGAGACTGGGATAGAAGGGAGAACCGACAGAAGTACTCAAAGTACCCTCCGCCACACACAGTCAGATGGCTTGCGGAGTATGGATGTAGATGTAGATGTCGGACACGCACCAAAGAACCCTACACCGATGGAACGATGTCACCGTATGTAGCCCGCCATCAGAATTCTGATTGGCTTAATGCGACCAAATACGATTCAGGCACAGGCCACATTTCCTGTGGACACACAGTATGTCACTTAACTGCAGTGGTTCCGTCGTCTTCTGTAGCCTTGTTATCGACGATCATAGGTGATTCTTCCAACATGAGGGACAGTTTTTCACCCGAAGGGGAAGAGGCTGCTCAGAACCCCTATTCACTCCTCTGCCCAATTTTGACGTTGTCCCTATCAGAATGACAAAACGATGTAAGCCTTCGTCCACCACACTTAATGACTTTTATTTAAATTCTAAGCAATGGCTAGGACCGAAGCTGGGGCCCCAAGAGCTTTGACTCGGTAGTCGGGACGCCAGCGCTGGGCGACTGTGGCCAGTCTCTTTATAAAGCATAACTAAAACTGCCACAATGGCTCCCCACCGTGCACTATGAATTACACATAGACGGGTCTTCAAAAAGGAAGTTAGACGTTATTATGGTGAGGCAACTTTCATTGATGGCTGCACTACACTTCAAAGTGAAACATATAAATTACACTAGTCTTTTAAAATAGTCACCAAATCTCTGTAAACAGCGGTCGGAATATTCTGTCAATCTTTCAGTTCCTCCACAATAGAAACTTACTCCTTGATCATGGAACCATTCGAGAATTGCTGTGTGAACATCCTCATCGTTGGTAAATTGCTTTCCTCCCGGATGTCCTTTCAGATTTCCGAAAAGATGAAAATCGCACTGGCACCATTTCACTGCGAGTGAACGCGAGAGCGATATTGCATTTGATCCATATAACGCCAGGATTTCACCGTGAATCGGTATGCAATTTAAGTGTTCTGACCATAATAATCGGACTGTGCCGTGTATTTCAAGTTACGAGTACGTTTCCAGTTGCCACACCATTTCCGTCGCACACTGCGATGTATCTCGTCTCTGTACCGCAGCATAACTGTATTTACAGGAAACCCGAAACATGTGCTCTCTTCTGATGATGCGCTACTGCTGTTCCGCGATGGTCTTAGCGTGGAACGACATATGTAACATAATTTCTGAAGTCCCTGCGCATTAGACAGGGCGTTTGATTCTTTTAGGGACAAACGAAATGGAAGAGTGGAGGACACTGAAATAAGCAAATAACCCTAATAAACATGGATCCGGGGACCAATTGTTTCCCCCCAGAGACGACGTTTAACAGCAGAGTACATGAACGTGTTATTAAAGAGTCTCTGAGCATCCAAACTACAGATTCCCAGTTGATAACAAACACATTACAGTACAACAAGTTTTCCGTATGGCCACACTTCATGTCAATGCATGCACGTCTCCACATTGGTACCCATACATACTTAAAAATCCCAGGCGAGTTCGGAATGTACTGAGAACTATCCACAATGCCTTGCCGGGACGCATTTCGTCGAGACTATCAACAGGGTTGCAATAGGCCAGTTGAAGCCGGGGGAGCTGGCAGGCCATGGAAGTCGCGAGCTACGGTCGATACACTTGCTGTCGACATGCTGTTCATCGGGAATAATGATACTATTAAGCGAGGGCAGTTTATTATTTTGTCATTTACGCCTCACTTGCCGTGTTTCGAATTAAATGTATCCTTAGACGTTAACACTGTTATAACAGTGGCATAACAGCACTTGACCAGACGACATATCGGAGAAACCACTGGTTTACTAAAATTATTTTCCTGTTTCAGTGCCCTCCACTGCCACTTTTCGTTTGTGCCTACAACCGTGAGAGTATTCAGTATGAGATCGACGTGCCTACATCAGTCTACCACTGAACCAATCTCTTCACTGCTACGGAAAAAAGGTTCCGTTTTTAAATATTACTTTTGCCGGAAAGATACGTTTCCGTCAGATCTCTGCAGGGAAACAGCTTTGATGCCGCCTTCTGGACAAACAACATCTCGTTCTTGCGGCGAAAGCAGCAATGAAGAAATTGGGCCCGTATGCTCGGTGCACTAATATTTGACAAGCTACTGTTGGTTTCTGGGAGGGGCGCGACAGATTTTATTTGACGTTCCGAACTCGGAATTTACTGTTCGCCGCGGACAAACATCCGTCCAAAGACCTGCTGCGGGATATCTGGCTCCAGATTTCTCTCCAAACGGCGGCGCTGTCTGAGCCCGCAGATAACCGCTGGAGCGCAGGCGCAGGTGCGGCACGCCCGGACAAGACACGTGTCGGTGGCGGCCCTCTGGAGGCTCCAGCGCGCGTCTCGAGCGGCAATGGGCTGTGGATTCGCGAATGCGTTGATGGAGCTTGGTTGTGAATTAATTAGTGGGTGATTGGTGCGCCTGTCTTTTGAGGTGACTTTTACCTCTATACAAAAATATGGAAAAACAAAAAACGCTAACACATTACCATGTCTAATAGGGCATAGCAAACCTGCTGACATTCAAAACAGTTTCCGGTCGTTTCGGAATGAGTAAATTCAGATCTTGTATGATTTTCAAGGGAATCTGATACGATTCTTCCTACAACATTTTTGCAAGTTCAGGTAACGAGGATAGAGATGCATAGCGAAACACGCACCCTTCTCTCGAATGCAGACCACAAAGGCTCGATAGTTTTGAGATCTGATGACTGTGGCGCTCAGAGGACCCGCGACGATTCATCCTGGTGCTCACAAAACAGTCCTGGACGATGCGAGATGGCAGAACGGGACCCCTGTTGTCTGGAATACAGCATCACCACTGGGGAACAAATGCTCTACCATGGGACGATCCAAACAGAAAAAATGACCGCATAACCTTGTTAGTAGCAGTGACGAATGGTTTTGAGATTCCAGCTCACCCAATAATTCCCACCTCGTGGAGCTCCTTTCGAATTGTTTTGTTGTAGAGAGGGTTCGCAAGTGTGACATTCAGTTTTGCAGTGCATTTTCCAGCTCTCGTCCTCTTATTTTTCGACACAATTATTTTCATTGAGCGTCCGTCACGATCACCCAATACACACTTTCCCCCGCGTTCTCATTTAGCCGATGATGTTTTCCTGCTTTCACTGTATGAGGTGTGCGTTTTCGATGTGATGCCTCTCAAAACACCAAACACTCCGGCTACCTTGCTTACGGAAGCACCCAGGTCGCGAGCACGAATTTGGCCGACCAGTGTGGCCGAGCGGTTCTAGGCGCTTCTACATCTACATCTACATCCATACTCCGCAAGCCACCTGAAGGTGTGTGGCGGAGGGTACCCTGAGTACCTCTATCGGTTCTCCCTTCTATTCCAGTCTCGTATTGTTCGTGTTCTGTGTGGGCTCTAATCTCTCTGATTTTATCCTCATTGTCTCTTCGCGAGATATACGTAGGAGGGAGCAATATTCTGCTTGACTCTTCGGTGAAGGTATGTTCTCTAAACTTTAACAAAAGCCCGTACCGAGCTACTGAGCATCTCTCCTGCAGAGTCTTCCACTGGAGTTTATTTATCATCTCCGTAACGCTTTCGCAATTACTAAATGATCCTGTAACGAAGCGCGCTGCTCTCCGTTGGATCTTCTCTATCTCTTCTATCAACTCTATCTGGTACGGATCCCACACTGCTGAGCAGTATTCAAGCAGTGGGCGAACAAGCGTACTGTAACCTACTTCCTTTGTTTTCGGATTGCATTTCCTTAGGATTCTTCTAGTGAATCTCAGTCTGACATCTGCTTTACCGACGATCAACTTTATATGATCATTCCATTTTAAATCACTCCTAATGCGTACTCCCAGATAATTTATGTAATTAACTGCTTCCAGTTGCTGACCTGCTATTTTGCAGCTAAATAATAAGGGATCTATCTTTCTATGTATTCGCAGCACATTACACTTGTCTACATTGAGATTCAATTGCCATTCCCTGCACCATGCGTCAATTCGGTGCAGATCCTCCTGTATTTCAGTACAATTTTCCATTGTTACAACCTCTCGATACACCACAGCATCACCGCATTACACCGCGCAAGCCTCAGTGAACTTCCGATGTCATCCACAAAGTCATTTATGTATATTGTGAATAGCAACGGTCCTATGACACTCCCCTGCGGCACACCTGAAATAACTCTCACTTCGGAAGACTTCTCTCCATTGAGAATGACATGCTGCGTTCTGTTATCTAGAAACTCTTCAATCCAATCACACAATTGGTCTGATAGTCCATATGCTCTTACTTTGTTCATTAAACGATTGTGGGGAACTGTATCGAACGCCTTGCGGAAGTCAAGAAACACGGCATCTACCTGGGAACCCGTGTCTATGGCCCTCTGAGTCTCGTGGACGAATAGCGCTAGCTGGGTTTCACACAACCGTCTTTTTCGAAACCCATGCTGATTCCTACAGGGTAGATTTCTAGTCTCCAGAAAAGTCATTATACTCGAACATAATACGTGTTCCAAAATTCTTTAACTGATCGACGTTAGAGATCTAGGTCTATAGTTGTGCACATCTGTCCGACGTCCCTTCTTGAAAACGGGGACGACCTGTGCCCTTTTCCAATAATTTGGAACGCTGCGCTCTTCTAGAGACCTACGGTACACCGCTGCAAGGAGGGGGGCAAGTTCCTTCGCGTACTCTGTGTAAAATCGAACTGGTATCCCATCAGGTCCAGCGGCCTTTCCTCTTTTGAGCGATTTTAAGTGTTTCTCTATCCCTCGATCGTCTATTTCGATATCTACCATTATGTCATCTGTACGACAATCTAGAGAAGGAACTACAGTGCAGTCTTCGTATGTGAAACAGCTTTGGAAAAAGACATTTAGTATTTCGGCCTTTAGTCTGTCATCCTCTGCTTCAGTATCATTTTGGTCACAGAGTGTCTGGACATTTTGTTTTGATCCACCTACTGCTTCAGTCTGGAACCGCGCAACCGCTACGATCGCAGGTTCGAATCCTGCCTCGGGCATGGATGTGTGTTAGGTTTAAATAGCTCTAAGTTCTAGGGGACTGATGACCTCCGATGTTAAGTCCCATAGTGCACAGAGCCATGTGAACTATTTTGAACCAACAATTTTCCCGCGTTCGAATTCACTTAGCTCCGATATAATACACTCAGAACTACACAGAACACTGTTCGGACCACGGCTGTCACTTGCAACATACTGAGGTCATCGCGCAGGGCCTTTTGGGGTCAAATACAACAGCGCAACCTGCAGGCTTAGCTAGCATCTGCATTTAGGTCCAAGGATGCCCTTCTCCTGGTATTTCCGTTTTTTTGTCCGACCCCTGTCTCCTTTCCGTTAATACTGACCGTTGCCGGAGTTTCTCGGTTTCTACTTAAAACGTAGGTCATGTGTGTACCTCTGCGAGGAGCTAAGCATTTTAACTGCATCGTCAATTTGCTAATAAAATTCCTTATAAATAAGGCATCAAATTTTGAGAATAGCGGATGTCCACATCGACAAATCTAGAGGAAAAAATGGCCCTCATTACTCCTTGTTAAGGCTTTCAGAGGCTCAGGAAGAGGTTCAATATGCAGCCGCAAAAATTTTCGATCGTTTGCCCAATAATACAAAATGTGTAACAGAGATGGCAAAACATGTTTTGTATCGAAAGTGAAATCATTTCTCCTTTCTATTCTACGGTCGAATTTTTTTGTTTAAAAATTCAGAGAGTGTAAAAGAAGAGCAAAAGATAAAACTGATTAAAAGAAATCTTGCAGAGGATCTTTGGAATATGTAACTAACCTACTAACGAATGTAAGTGTCACCGAAAGAGTTTGGGGATGGGAGATACGTGGCTGCTGCTGTAAGATCATGTGTAGTAATAAACTGTGAATAACTTATGTTTTCCATTATTAACTGTGATTAAAACAGCCGAGCTTTCTATGGATACCTCATTTGGTCACTTTCTAATGCTTTTTAAGAACAATAGTTCTTTATAGAGCAAATCAGAACGACTGGTCACAGTGTCAGTCTATAGCATCCAGTAAACACTGTGGCACCTGGGCTAGGTATCAGTCTGTCGACTGATTAGTTAACAAAGCTTTCTGCATTATTTCGGATCTGGCGCGCCACCACCACCGCCACCTTGCGACAACGACAATATCCTGCTGGAAAATGCCACCGCCGTCGAGGGAAACCCCAAACATGATGAGGTGCAGGTAATCCACATTAAGCCGGCCGCTGTGGCCGGGCGGTTCTAGGTGCTTCAGTCCGGAAATGCGCTGCTGCTGCGGTCGCAGGTTCGAATCCTGCCTCGGGTACGGATGTGCGTTCTGTCCTTCGGTTAGTTAAGTTTAAGTAGTTCTAAGTCTAGGGGTTGATGACATCAGATGTTAAGTTCCATAGTGATTAGAGCCATTTGAACCATTTGATCCACATTAATATCCATCTATTTCACATCTGTCACGGTGGCCAGGTGAATTTCCCCCATACTCTCCCGCAGGCCTCCATTCGTGGTGCGATGCACTTATGGGGCAGCCGTTTGTTGGATGACGGCGTATTCTGACTATGCTTGTTGATAACATTCTAACAATACTACCACTTGCAAAGCAGGTTGGAAATCAGATTAATAATGTTGCTCACGCAGCATATGTTCGCTTTATCGGGCAACAACAAAGTTATTGACTATGGATGGTATCGACAGAATAGAAACAATGAAGTCACTGTAAAAAAGTCATTGATTTTGGCACTTATCTTTAATGAATTCCCACGTAGATTTCGTCGAAGTTGTTATGGCTCATCTTGTTGATTCTAGCGTGATTCACTTTGACTGCTAGAAGGTCCAGATCTGTATTTTAGCAATATTTGAAGACCTAAGAAACGCGTTTTTCAGGAAATTCTTAATGATCAAACAATCCCAGATCAGAACAATGGTATGGTAGAAATAATTTTTGACGTGGTGTTCACGATCCACATTTTTATTAAACTTCTTGTAAATTCACAAATACTTCTTCTTAATTGTCACATCATCAAGAAAACAGTTTTGTATCAATATTCATGTATTTAATTTCCACTTTAACCAAACACAAGACTTGACTCTTCTTTTACAAAGCGAAATAACAACTTAACTTCCGCAAAGTGAAACAAACACTGCTCTGTGCGCATTCGTGCCGAAACGGTTACAAGTAAGTCAAAGTTTATGACAGTCTCACAGAAATGAATACACACAAGAACCATATCATTGTAATACATCGATACTTCGGAGTACCTATACATTAATAAAACCAAATGTGAATATTGTCACAAAAATATGCCTGTTACTTCGCAGAAAAGTAGTACGATATTAATGGTATCGAGAACTGGGGTTGGAGTGCCGTAATGGTCACGTAAGTAAAGAACCGTTACATTAATTTTGGTACTTATCTTGAATAGATTCCCACGTAGATTTCGTCGAAGTTGTTATGGCTCGAAACATTTCAGTATATATCGGCGATATTTTCTGCCCATATATAACGAGATATCGATATCGAAATGGCTATAACGAGTGGTGATATTTTTATTTTATGTTATATTTTTTGCAGTTTTTGGTAAATATCTGAAGTTGTTCTTTTGAAGTTGTAGTAAAACGTAATTTTACTTTCACTTTTTGAAGAAGCATCACTACTTTTTGAGCTTTCATCACGTCCAGTCTTTCTCTTTGAATGTATAGAGCAAATATAGGTGGCAGAAAAGAAGCAGTTCGATTGCATTGGGGACCGGGGAGGTGCGTGTGTGTGTGTGTGTGTGTGTGTGTGTGTGTGTCTGTGTGTGTGAATGGAATAACAAGATTTGCGACATAAAAGATGTAAATGTCGTGTGACTAGGGCCTCCCGTTGGGTAGACCGATTTGACGCCACTTCGGCGACTTGCGCATCGATGGGGATGAAATTATGATGATTAGGACAACACAACACCCAGTTCCTAAGCAAAGAAAATCCCCTACCCAGCCGGGAATCGAACCCGGGCCATTAAGATTGACATTCTGTCACGCTAACCACTTTTTCACTTTTTTATCTCATTTTTTGCTCGTTGCATCTGCTCGGGGCGGACGTCGTAAGACATTCTTTTAAGTTCGTTGTTGATCGTTTAACTCAGTTTTTTTTTTTTTTTACAGTGGGCAGCTAATCCTCTGACCGAACTCGCTGAGCTACCGTGCTCAGCTACCGGGGGACGGACATTTCCGACGTGAAGAAACAGCACACCCGTCGTGTTAAAAACTTTTTTTTAACGCAACTGCTGTCGTAATCGGCGCCGGTGCTACCAACAGGAGCAGCAGCGTTTAACTTCACCACGCAGTTTTGACACTACAACTGCTAGGTCGCTGGCGTTGGTAGAAATGAAAAAGAAAAAAGAAAAAAAAACAAGGAATTCGATATGAAGAGTTCTATATAAATCCGATATGTGACGAAACTGGACTACAGATTCCGGGCACCTTTTATTTTGCCACTTGCATGCAGTTACCATTATCAGAAAAGTAGTTATCACCAAGCGTGAACTTGCATCGTTATCCTCCTAGTTCTTGTTCTAAGGGGGATAGGCAGGCTGCTAGCTTGTTGATGTACAGAATAATAACAAATCAATACTTGAATATATCGCCCTTAAACTCGCAGTATTTTTATAAGGTACAGCAATACTATATTTTCATAGTCCGCTACGTAGATATTTTTCTGTAGATATACCATTACTGCTTTTCGATATAACGACGGGCAATAATATTCTTTTTTAAATATCGATATATCGGTTCACCGATATTTTTAAAAATACCAGCAATCCTAATCCGAACACGAACATCGACCTGCTGTAACAAGAAATATGAATCATCCGAATACGTGACACATTTCCTCTGCTCCATGGTAGAATTTCGACGATTCCGTACTCAATGCAGTCGTAAATAAAGCCCCATCTTCAACAATGAGTGCTGAACGACGTCCTCCGAAACATTTCCTCCGAAAATTTCCTGTCTGCACCAATATTGTTCTCTATCGTCAGATCTGCTTCAGATCGCCGCCTGTCCTATTTCAAAAAATTGTTCAAATATCTCTGAGCAATATGGGACTTAACATCTGAGGTCATCAGTCCCCTAGAACAGAACTACTTAAACCTAACTAACCTAAGGACATCACACTCATCCATTTCCGAGGCAGGATTCGAACTTGCGACCGTAGCAGCAGCGCGGTTCCGGACTGAAGCGCCTAGAACCGCTCGGCTCCTCCGGCTGGCGCTATTTTACAGCATGGGTAAGCCACCGACGTCATGAGGCCAAAATCTTGGGTAAACCTAAATAATAAAATAACATCATTAATAGGATAATTCTACATGATACGTGATATAAAGTACTGATATAAGCAAAAGTATCGGTTGAGAAGTATCGAGTAAAACAGTGGGCGTGTGGAGGTGAAGGTACCGTATACTGAGGGGTGTCGACATTCTCCCCTTGTCGCTGGCCGTGCCACTCAGGAATTGCATGGAGAAACTAATGGGCGAGACATGTACGACATTGAAAGGACGAATCTAGCTGTTCTTCCCGCGCTCATGTTGTGGACATACGAGTATTATTATCACCTCGCGAGCCCGCGCGGTTGGAAGGCGGTCGTAATGGAGCGGTCTGAGAGCCGCGGCTAGCGCAGCCGGAGAGTCTGCCGCAGACGGCGAGGCTGTGTTTGTACAGCCAGCGCGAGGGGCACACGGCCCGCGGCCTGGCCGGGTCGCATACATTAGCGCCCGCACTGGCCGCTCGCCACCAGTGGTCGTTCGAGAGCTGGGAGAAATTCATGCCGGTGCTTGCCAACACCGGGCACCGCGACTTCAGTCGGGCGACAGTGGCTTGCAGTGCTATAGTAGTAAATGCCTGCACGAATCTTCATCGCAGATTAAGAAAGATGGAAGGAAACTAGGGTTTAACGACTCGTCGACATTCACATCCACATCTGCAGGTAGGATATACCGGGTGTGGTGTCACCGCCAGACACCACACTTGCTAGGTTGTAGCTTTAAATCGGCCGCGATCCATTAGTACATGTCGGACCCGCGTGTCGCCACTGTTAGTGATCGCAGACCGAGCGCCACCACACGGCAGGTCTCGAGAGACGGACTAGCACTCGCCCCAGTTGTACGGACGACGTAGCTAGCGATGCACACTGACGAAGCCTCGCTCCTTTGCTGAGCAGATAGTTAGAATAGCCTTCAGCTAAGTCAATGGCTACGACCTAGCAAGGCGCCATTAGTAGTTTATTGCCTGAATCTACAGAGTCTCATTTGTATCGTCAATAGCGATGTACAACAAGGATGGATTAAAGTTAAGTATTCTAGCAGCTGCGTACTTTTCTTTATAGCATTCATTACGTATCCTGTTTCAGACCTATCTCTAGCCTGCGTGAGTTAACGCGTGCCTTTCGGCTACTTCCGAGTGGCGTGGCTGTTAACCTACGCCACAAAACCGGGTGATCAAAAAGTCAGTATAAATTTGAAAACTTAATAAACCACGGAATAATGTAGATAGAGAGGTAAAAATTGACACATATGTGTGGAATGACATGGGGTTTCATTAGAACAAAAAAAAAAAAAAAAAAAAAAAAAGAACAAGCAAACAACAAAGTATTGCTAGACGCGTGAAAGATCTCTTGCGCCTGTCGTTTGGTGATGATCGTGTGCTCAGCGACTACTTTCGTCATGCTTGGCCTCCCAGGTCCCCAGACATCAGTCCGTGCGATTATTGGCTTTGGGGTTACCCGAAGTCGCAAGTGTAAAAATGGTTGGTTGGTTGGTTGGGTTGGGGAAGACCAGACAGCTTTGTCATCGGTCTCATCGGATTAGGAAAGGATGGGGAAGGAAGTCGGCCGTGCCCTTTCAGAGGAACCATCCCGGCATTTGCCTGGATTGATGTAGGGAAATCACGGAAAACCTAAATCAGGATGGCCGGACGCGGGATTGAACCGTCGTCCTTCCGAATGCGAGTCCAGTGTCTAACCACTGCGCCACCTCGCTCGGTGTAAAAATGGTTCAAATAGCTCTGAGTACTATGGGACTTAACATCTATGGTCATCAGTCCCCTAGAACTTAGAACTACTTAAACTTAACTAACCTAAGGACATCACACAACACCCAGTCATCACGAGGCAGAGAAAATCCCTGACCCCGCCGGGAATCTAACCCGGGCGCGGGAAGCGAGAACGCTACCGCACGACCACAAGCTGCGGACTCGCAAGTGTATCGTGATCGACCGACATCTCTAGGGATGCTGAAAGACAACATCCGACGCCAATGCCTCACCATAACTCCGGACATGCTTTACAGTACTGTTAACAACATTATTCCTCAACTACTGCTATTGTTGATGAATGATGGTGGTCATATTGAGCATTTCCTGTAAAGAACATCATCTTTGCTTTGTCTTACTTTGTTATGCTAATTATTGCTATTCTGATCAGATGAAGCGCCATCTGTCGGACATTTTTTGAACTTTGGTATTTTTGTTTTTTTGTTTTAATAAAACCCCATGTGTCAATTTGTACCTCTCTATCTACATTATTCCGGGGTTTATTCAGTTCTCAAATTTATACTGACTTTATGATCGCCCGGTACTCTGCTTGACAGGCTACGGAACAACCGAAGATTGCTACGGAACGCCAGACCAATGGAAGTAAAAGGAAATGTAAAGGAACTGGCGTGTTAACTGCAGCGAAAGCTGTGCAGTAACGCTCTGCATGCACCCGAAATCTCATGCGATACGGTTTATGTCCCCCATCGATGAAGCCGGCTTTCGCCACAGAGGACGCGCGACACAGACAAACAGCGCACGCGTAGCGCAAACTGAACACACCGCCCATGTGCCGGCGGGGTCTCAAACACGTGAGCTCAGTGACTTTCCTGACCACCTGAAGTTCATCAGACGACCCTGCGCCGAAATATCACGGCAGCGAGTTGCAGACATTCGGAAGTTGGCCCGAAATTTTATAGAACTGGCGGAAAGATGTCTGGGCATTAAAATGCCGCCGCTTTCCAAGCTGTTTACGAAAACATAGCAGTGACTCTTTCTCTGCATCTGCTTGTAGGGAAATCCGTTGGCTTTTGTGCAACTCTCTTGGATGAAAAAGGGCGCTCTGTGATACTCTGGCTTAGGAAATACACAGAGTGGCCTTCTTGTGTGCCTACTGTCCCTGGGAAGTTCTGGGTGGAAAACGCCCAGAATATCTGTTATTGACTACTCAGCGCGTAACACTTGCAGGTGGCCATTCTTGGTACATTCCCAGAAGTGGAAAAACCATGAACTAAAATGCCAGAATTCAAAGGCGCTGCTCTTCCATCCAGCAAGTTTATGAGAAAACAAGATGTTGTGTACATAGTTCCACATAGTCACCACGTACACAACTTTCCCACCAGAGCGCGCCCCGCTATGCACAACAGCGCAGGCACAGCGCTCGTCCGTCTCCACACTACGAGATGGTGCTGCCTTAGAGACGGACCAAATTCTGCTTCCGCTGATTCGCGTATTAATATGTAACGCAGCCGATTAGATTGCTGCTAATGTAGAACCTTTTCTCCTCGCGGATCACACTCGCGCTGTGATACCTGAACGTGCGAGGTATTATAATGAGTGTACAGACCTCCGATTAGTCAGTCTGCATTTGTCTGCATTAGTCTGTACCAGTCTGTAAGAGTTCAACATTTGTCTGTACCAGTCTATAGTAAAAAAAATGGCTCTGAGCACTATGGGACTTAACATCTATGGTCATCAGTCCCCTATAACTTGGAACTACTTAAACCTAACTAACCTAAGGACATCACACAACACCCAGCCATCACGAGGCAGAGAAAATCCCTGACCCCGCCGGGAATCGAACCCGGGAACCCGGGCGTGGGAAGCGAGAACGCTACCGCACGACCACGAGATGCGGGCAGTCTATAGTCAAGTTTCAGTATGTGCTTAATAAGATTACCATATTCCTGTTCATAGCCATAAAGATAAATGTATGGACACTTTTGTCAAGTATACGAGATATATGTGAGAATAAGATTAACGTACCAATACCAAAGGAACTTCAGATTTTCAATTGTAAATAGCATCCAGAACCAAGTTAAGTAATTATTATGCTTGTTATTATTTTAGTAAAAGTGTGTGGGAATTAATCAAGTTCTGTTTAAAGTTGATCACCGTCAATCTGCTACTCTAAGCGTGCAAGTGGCATTTCTATCGTCTGACCTAACGGCAGAAGATAAACATGCCACGATAAGACCACGAGACATATTGTTGACACTCGCCTACTTGGTTCGACAAGTCAAATAATCTGATGGTGTGTGTACTGAAGGTCTTACTGTACGCACACCACACAACATGAAATGATTATACGTAGGTTGGAACTTAAATAGTGGCAACACATATGTGGAGACACCATGCAATGGAATCTACTATAGTAGCTGATAGCGTACTTTGTTGACATACCTACCTTACCTCCGAGCAAATGGACTCACCCGTCCCACGTCACCTGCGTGCGCACAATCGAGGGAAACATAGTCACTTGTGAGTGAGCGGTCTATCGTAACGGTATCATTACGTTTTCGAAACAGGAACAACGGAGCTGGATCAAGATTGAATGTGCCAGAGGTCGTACAGCACGACAGTGTCATCAAGGTCTTCAAGAGGCGTGCGGGGAATCGGCATTGCCGTACAGAACAGTGGCGCGTTGGGTGAAAGCCTTCAAGGAAGGTCGGCAAACAGTGGCAGGCATGCATCGGGCAGGTCGTGGTAGCGTCTATGAAGAAGAAGTGCATGCTGTTGCCGCGGTAGCGGACACTGATCGACGCCATGCGATTCGTGAGCTCGCCCACGAACCGGATTAGCTCATACGAGTGTACTTCGCATGCTGAAGGAACGCCTGGGCATGCGAAAAATAGCATCACGACAGGTTCCGCATGACTTGACAGGAATGCAGAAATGGAGCAGGCCAATGTGGCCGAGCGGTTCTAGGCGCTTCAGTCCGGAACCGCACTGCTGCTACGGTCGTAGGTTCGAATCCTGCCTCCGGCATGTGTGTGTGTGATGTTCTTAGGTTACTTAGGTTTAAGTAGTTCTAAGTCTAGGGAACTGATGACCTCAGATGTTAAGTCCCATAGTGCTCACAGCCATTTGAACCATTTTTCAGAAATGGATGTGTTACGACGCTGCTCAGACGCACTTGCAGCGGTATGAGCGCGAAGGAGATGCTTTCTTACGCCGTATCGTAACACTGGATGAGACATGGGCGACATCGTACGGACCAAAACTGAGACACCAATCCAACGAATGGCATCATTATGGGTCGCTGCGAAAGTCGAAAGTGCGTCAGAGCCCCAGTGCGGTGAAAGTTATGTTGTTTCTCGTGTACGACTGTGATAGTATTAAACTAACGCATTACGTTCCTCCACGGAAGATCGTCAATGCACAGTATTATTGTTTGTTTTTGGAGCGTCACCTGCGACCAGCTTTGCGGAAGAAAAGGCGACACTGTCTGCGCAAGCCACCCATCATTTTGCACGACAATGCGCGGTCGCATACCGCGCAAGCTGTGGTTGCTGTATTCGGTCGATTGGAGTGGTAAGTACATTACCATCCACCATACTCCCCGGACGTAAGTCCTCGTGACTTTGATTTTATTCGGAAGATGAAGGAACCACTTCGTGGCATTCGCTTCAGAACTGTTCCAGAGATTCGACAGGCAGCAGATCGCTCCATTCGCACCATCAACAGAACAGGCTCTGCTAACGGTATACTACGCCACCCACACCGCTGGCAACGGGTTCTACACAACGTTAGTAACTACTTTGAAAGACAGTAAGAGGTGCGAACATGTAACTCTTTTGTATCGCTTGTCAATAAATGGTTGCCACTGTTTAAGTTCCAACCCTCGTATATGTTGTCGGTTAGGTGACACGCGTCAAACCAGTGCCATCACAAACTCGAACAGAAACCAAACTGCAGTTATAAGGGTCGAAGATGATGAAAGGGGAGCAGTAGTGGAGAAGGGAGTAAGACAGGGTTGTAGCTTACGCCGATGCTATACAGTTCGTATATTAGACAGTGAAAAAAGACAAGGAGAAATTTGGGAAGGGAATTTGAAAGTTAAGAGAAGAGAAGCAGCTGTATG
The DNA here is from genome assembly GCF_021461385.2 of Schistocerca piceifrons. Taxonomy (NCBI): domain Eukaryota; kingdom Metazoa; phylum Arthropoda; class Insecta; order Orthoptera; family Acrididae; genus Schistocerca; species Schistocerca piceifrons. The sequence continues at coordinate 1,052,906,129 of NC_060139.1, forward strand.
ATTATAAAGAACCCAGGTGACAAGCCAGTACTGAGGAAAGAAGAGAAAGCTGAAAGATGGAAGGAATATACAGAGGACTATAGAGAGCAAATGAACTTGTTTGTGGAGTTTCAAAGGGGACTGACAGAATGGCAGTATGAAGCTTGGAGTCAGTATTGAATTGTTCTCGGATAACTCAATTGAGGCAACATTGCTGTGTAAGGACAGGTACGTGGGAGCGAAGCTGGTCCATGACGGATCTTATACCTGTCACTGGTCGGCTCCGACAATCTTTGTACCCATAGCCAAGCTGCCTTTTTAATGTTGATAGAACCAGTGGCACATTTGAAGCAGCTCGGGCGCCTGTAGCGGTACTAAACGAACAACTGCGACCAGGAAGCCGGTTTCTCTCTGCGATCTCCTCTCAATAACCCGGCGGAATGCTGCAGCAGCAAAGAAAATTTAGCGAAGTCACTGCCGCTGGCAGGTGACTGGTGAGAGCGGGCCCGAAGAATCGAGCTTAAACAGCACCTCTGGTACACCTTGGAGCGGCCGCGCCGGCAGGAAGCGGTTCGCGGCCACCACTGCGGCGGCAGCATTGTGCGGCCCGTAATTAGAAAAGCACCAGGTGGCAGCGCAGGCCGGCTCGCACCCACAATGGACGCCAGTCGCAAGAGGCGCTCCCAATTGACAGCATGGCCGCACCGAGCTCGTGGCGAGCGAGCTGTTTTGTGCGCATGCGCCGCCGACACTCGCGTGCTGCAGGCAGCTGTCCTTGTGCCCGCGTCGCGTCCTTCGACGCCAATTCCTGGAACATGTTAACACTTTAATTTGAAATAAATGACACCGTTTCTTCCTGTATTCTTGTTTCTTCTCGACTGTCGCGCCCTCCGCCTCTCCGCGTTTTTCTGTGGTGTTTGTGGCGGCGGGCGAGTTTCTTTCACTTCCGTTAACGCGACGAAAGCGGGACACCGCATTGTGTACCCTCAGCGAGCATTCTCCGCTGGACTGCTCGTGTCAGAGACGCTTTGCAACTTAAATTGAATTGCTTTTAGACACACTGTAGAGTTGGTAGACTCTTGAATTGACCCACAAATTCGTTTTACCTTTCCCTCCTTTCGCATTCGAATGGAAATACAACTGTCTGATTTTTTTTGCCGTTAGTTTAAAAAATAAGTACGAAAGAAATGACTTCCTACCTGCACTTAACAGCAAGCTGAAATACGACATTGTGCCGCGGAAAAAAGTACATGAGGTGTTGCGCGTTTTACGAAGTAAATAGCTGATTGCCTGTCGTTCCCTAGTTAACTAACAGGGGCATTCAATAAGCAATGCAACACGTATTTTTTCTGGAAGAAGGTTGGTTTTATCCGGGATTCCAATACATCAAATTATTCCTCATCCTTTGGGCTACAAAAGCCTATTTTTAAACATAATATCCGTTCAATGCGACGCACTTACGCAACGTCACTGGAAGAGCTTGGCCGACCGGTGTGGCCGAGCGGTTCTGGGCGCTACAGTCTGCAACCGCGCTACCGCTATGGTCGCAGGTTCGAATCCTGTCTCGGTCATCGATGTGTGTAATGTCCTTAGGTTAAAAAATGTTCAAACGTGTGTGAAATCGTATGGGACTTAACTGCTAAGGTCATCAGTCCCTAAGCTTACACACTACTTAACCTAAATTATCCTAAGGACAAACATACACACCCATGCCCCATGGAGGACTCGAACTTCTGCTGGGACCAGCCGCACAGTCCATGACTGCAGCGCCTTAGAGTGCTCGGTGTCCTTATGTTAGTTAGGTTTAAGTAGTTCTAGGGGACTGATGACCTCAGAAGTTAAGTCCCATAGTGCTCAGAGTCATTTGAACCATTTTTTTTGGGAGAGGTTGTATGCCTGCATGGACCCGCCAGGGTAGCCGAGGCGCTAACGCGCTGCTTCCTGGACTCAGGTGGGCGCGCCGGACCCGGATCCAATCCGCCTGGCGGATTAACGACGACGGTCGGTGAGCCGGCCAGCCTGCATGTGGCTTTTAGGCTGTTTTCCACATCCTACTAGGTGAATACCGGGCTGGTCCCCACATCGCGCCTGTTACACGACTCGCAGACATTTGAAACACATTCACACTAATTCACGATTTACACTAGACGCGGACAGCTGGGCTACACTACTTCCGTCCCGGGGGGTACGGGGTGGCGGCAGGAAGGGCATCCGGCCACCCCTTAACATTAACCATGCCAATTCCGTACTTCACCCTGTTGAACCTGCGCACATTGCGGGATAAAGGCAGTATCAAAAGAAAAGAAAGAAAAAGTATGCCTGCATGGTACCACTCTACCGGTAGACCTCGGAGCCAACGTCTTGGTGCAGCGATAACCTCACGATCATATTCGTGCTGTTTCTGGCGGAGTGCGTCCTTCATTGGACTGGGCCAGACAGATGGAAGTCAGAAGGTGAATGATCGGAGCTGTAAGGTGGATGGGGAAGAACAGTTCAACGAAATTTTGTGAGCTACTCGCGGATGTGCAGACTTGTGTGAGGCCTTGCATTGTCATGGAGAAGAAGTTCGGAAGTCCTTTCTTCAGTTCAAACATACCAGCTGGTGCGGCTTTGAACTTTCTCTTCGGAGGAGAGCTTTTGTGTCACTGCTACAAGGATGGCCGTTTTGCTTCCAGTTCGATGTGACAAGCCCGTGTTTCGTTGCCTGTGACGATTTTTGACAGAAAATTGCCACGATCAGCATCGTAACCCGTAAACAGATGGTCCTACGTTGTCTTTTTATGGTCTTCTGTTAGTCGGCGAGGAACCGAGCGGGCACACGCCTGTGAGTACCCCAACTGGTGGACGATTGTGGCAGCTCTACTAACAGAGACTTCCAGTTGTGCAGCGAGGAGTTTGGTTGCGATCCGAAGATCACCTCGAATGAGAGTGTCCACACGTTCCAACACTGCAGGAGTCACAGTTGTAGGCGGTCGGCCGGCACGCGGGAGAACGGGCAGGTTTGCGCAGCCTTGATGCGATGCCGACAGAGGCCTCGCCCAACGACTCACCGTGCCTTTGTTGATTGCCATATTTCTGTAGACTTTCTGCTAGCGTATCTGATTATCTGCGATGCTCTTGTTTTCCGCCAAAAGAAAAATCAACGACACCTCTCTGCTTGGATATCATCTCAATTGCAGACCCCATTTTGAAGGCTACCTCTAGCACCGCCAGCTGTCAGAACTTCATGTAACTATAGGTGCTGAAAGAAGAATATTCCGCGATGACCCATACCAAATTTGGAATTTTTCTACCATAACTGGGCGAGAAATCAATCCGTATTTGTCGCGGCCAAGAAAAAAATAAGCGATTTATTTGGTATAAAAATGTAATCGGTTGCTTTTTTAAATTCTGATACGATTTATTGTACCATTAGTCCTTGAGCCACTGTAGACTCATCTTGAGATGGAGATGTTACAGGAACTTTATTCTCTGGAGCATGTGCTGCTAGAAGTGTAGGTCGTCGTGCTGGCAGAAATGACGGAAAGTTAGTTATCAGTAACAAAACGTTCACGAAACGAGAAGGGTGCTACGTTTTGGGTATGCAACCGCCTCGTGATATCCATGGCAAATCCGTTCCCTTATAGGACATACACGCACATACACCATATTTATCTACACTTGGTTTTACACTTATCTGCAGCAAGTAAGCAGTGAATGTAAGTATGAAAAATACGAATATGACCGATGTCCGCATGCCCACCAGTGAAGCAAACGCATGTAGATTATTTCTGTTAGCTAGTTAGGCTGCGGTATTCTTTCCTGATAATCTTACGTTTTCTCTCTGGAATTGAGCACGAAGCTAGGCAGCATTCTCTCATTCCTTTTCCATTCTACGAAAAAAATATAGGTAGTAAAGTTAACCCTACTCGTAAAGAATTACGTTTATGTCTACTCGCTCGTAGCATACAACTAGTCGGACTTTTCTTTTTTAACGCTGCTGCCCCCCGTGTTTGTGTAACCGGGAAATTGAATTGGAGATGGGCGGAGGGCGGCTTCACATGGAGAAACAAACGACGGTGGCGGTGTTCCCGCGGGACGTTTATCGCAGATAAAGTCCGCGCCTGACGTCTCAATTAGCGGCGGGTCCGCGGCGCCGCGGGGTACCAGGGAGGCGCCGAGTAGTGTACAGTGTTAGTGTAGTGTAGTGTAGTGTGTAGCGCCGCGACGGCCGCCTGCCTCCTATATTAACTTGGCAGCCAGCCTCCCACACCCTTGTTTACGGCCTTAGACCCTGTAACGCCCAGGTTTCACAACCTTCTGTGACTCCTCTTCATTGGATGTCTCTCTACCTGTTTTGATTCCCTACACAGAACCGCTGTCCCACGCAACAACACATACACAAACATCTACATTTACGTGACTAATCTACAGTTCACACTTAAATTAAACGGTATACTTCCAGACACATTTTCAGATATCAAACATCTATGATGAATACGTGGGGACTGAAGCCACGAACGAAAATTTGTACTAAGGCCGGGATTCGAAACCGGCTCTCCTGCTCACTAGGCAATACGCTAACCACTACGCCACAATGGCTTTGCACAATTGCTCGGACTACCCTATCATGGCACCCTCCTCAATCCAAATTCCCATTTACGGCTCAGACCTCTTGGTGTTCCTCCTAAATTCGAACATCGTTACAGTGGCTCTCCAGCCGTACTGAAATAACAAACAGCATCTAACGATATGGGAGAGCATGCCTGAAACCCAAGTGTAGGTGCTGTAATCAAATGAAACTATCTGGTTCCAAAGAAAGTTTCCAGTGACAAAGATCTATAATATACACATCAAAAAAGTTTTGCATCACCCCAGTTCCCAGAACTCCTGAAGATAGACGTTGACTATGGGTATTGCACCACAGAAACAGTCCCTTTGACTGTTCAGAGCTGTCACTAAACCCGCCCAAACATGTAAACAACCCTGCATGAGCAGCGCCTATTAGACGGAGAGGGTCCGACAGCCGATCACTTCCAATAGTTCCACCAGGAAGGAGGTACGGATCGTGTTCTCTGTAGTTCAACCATGCCTAGACGGTCAACACCGCAGTTCGATCACGTCCGTATTGTTACTTTGTGCCAGGAAGGGCTCTCAGCACAGGAAGTGTCCAGGCGTCTCATAGTGAACCAAAGCGGTGTTGTTCGCACATGGACGAGATATAGAGAGACAGGAAATGTCGATGACATGCCTCGCTTAGTCAGCCCAAGAGCTAGTACTGCAGTGGATGACCGTTACCTACGGATTATGGCTCGGAAGAACTCTGACAGCAACGCCACCATGTTGAATAATGCATTTCGTGCTGTCACAGGACGTCGTGTTACAGCTCAAACTGTGTGCAATAGGCTGCATGATGCGCAACTTCACTCCCGACGTCCATGGAGAGGTCCATCTTTCCAACCACGACACTATGCAGCGCGGTACAATGGGCCCAACAACATGCCGAATGGACCGCTCAAGATTGGCATCACGTTTTCTTTAGCGATGACTGTCGCATATGCCTTCAACCAGACAATCGTAGGAGGCGTGTTTGGAGACAACCCTGTCAGGCTGAATGCCTTAGCGAGTGCAGCAAGGTGGAGATTCCCTGCTGCTTTGGGGTCGCATAATGTGGGGCCGACGTACGGCGCTGGTAGTTATGGGAGGTGCCGTAACGGCTGTACGATATGTGAATGCCATCCTCCGACCGATAGTGCAACCATACATGCAGCATATTGGTGAGGCATTCATGGTCGACAAGTCGCGCCCCCATCGTGCACATCTTGTGAATGACTTCCTTCAGGATAATGAAATCGCTCGACTAGAGTGGCCAGGATGTTCTCCAGTCGTGAACCCTATCGAACATGCGTGGCATACTTTTTTTTTTTTTTTGTACTTTTCATTCCCACCTCTGTGGGAGGGGGGCGGGCTGTTTGAGGACATGCTAGCGTCACTTTTGAGCAATATTGAAAACGGCTGTTTATGGACGACGTAACGTACCAACCACTCTAAGGGATCTACGCCGAATTGCCGTTGAGGAGTGGTACAATCTGGACCAACAGTGCCTTGATGAACTTGTGGGTGGTATGGCACAACGAATACAAGCATGCATCAATGCAAGAGGACGTGCTACTGGGTGTGAGAGGTACCGGTGTGTACAGCAATCTGGACCGACACCTCTGAAGGTCTCGCTGTGTGGTGGTACAGCACGCAATGTGTGGCTTTCATGAGCAGTAATGTGGTGTCACCGCCAGACACCACACTTGCTAGGTGGTAGCCTTTAAATCGGCCGCGGTGCGTTAGTATACGTCGGACCCGCGTGTCGCCACTATCAGTGATTGCAGACCGAGCGCCGCCACACGGCAGGTCTAGAGAGACTTCCTAGCACTCGCCCCAGTTGTACAGCCGACTTTGCTAGCGATGGTTCACTGACAAATTACGCTCTCATTTGCCGAGACGATAGTTAGCATAGCCTTCAGCTACGTCATTGCTACGACCTAGCAAGGCGCCATTATCATTTGCTATTTATCTTGTAATGCATGTACCGTCAGACCGATGTTCACCAATTATGGATTAAAGTTAAGCATTCCAGAAGCTACGTACCTTTTTTGCTAGTCTCTATTCCTTTAACTGTTCCAGACCTCACGCCACCCTGCGTGAGCTTAAACGCGTGCCTTCGGCTTCCTCTCATAGTGGCTTGGCTGTCTTGCCAAGTCACAACAAGTAAAAAGGGCGGAAGTGATGATTTCTGTACAGTTTTCTGTATTGCTTCCGGAACTCTCGGAACCGAGGTGATGCAAAGCTTTTTTGATGTGTGTGTATATATGCAGACTGAAGCGACAAATGAAAGCTTGTACCAAGGTCAGGATTCGAACCCGAGTCTCTTGCTCACTAGGCAGCTGTGCTAACCACTACACCACCCTGGCACAGTGTCTTTGCACAATAACACATACATCGTTCAATACTGAGGTGTTATTCCAATACAGTTGGAAAGCCTCCGGAATACTTTCGAGTTTTGGGGGAACACGAGTAGACTGAGGTGTGAATGGCCTTTTGAACTGAGGAGGAAGGCACGACGGGCTAGCTGTGCAGTCGTCCAAAGCCACTCTGCCAGGGTGGTGTATCGTGTATCGCATCTGCCTAGTGAGTAGGAGACCCAGGTTCGTATCGCAGCCTTTGGAACAAACTTTCATTCGTCGCTTCAGTCTGCTTGTATATGTCGCAGATGTCTGACACATGGAAAGGTCTCCGGAGGCATTTGGTTTCATCTTATTAAGGCAACTATGCCCGGGTTTCGGGCAGGGCCCCCATTTCGTTTGATGCCGAGGTGCTATCCCAATATAGTTGGGGAGAAACTGCAATGCTGTTCCAGTTTAGGGGTAATATCACGTGGGCTGAGGCGTAAATGGGAATTTAGATTGAGGAGGGAGGTGTACTACGGTAGTTCTTGCAGTTGTGCAAACGCATTGTGTCACGTGAGAACGAGACGCGGTTTCGGCTGCCGGCCTTGGTACAAATATGCATTTGTCGCTTCAGTCTGGACGCTCACTGCTGATAAATGCACAGTGTGTATGTCTGATTAGCAGTAATTCCTCGCCACGTGACGCTGCTACCCCTGGACAGGTATATCGATAGTCATAATGTTCTGACTGATCAATGTCTTGCTGAGTGTTGCATTTGCTTTGTTCTGCAGCAATACTTTTGCCTTGCAATTATATTAACTGTAACTCTTAAAATAAGTTGCAGTATGGTTCAACTTAGATTATAGCACATATTTAGTGTGTGGTGATAATTAGGCTCATCTAGATGAAGTAGGATTCGAATTTCAAAGTCTTGTTAATGCCCAGACGCCACTGATCACAAGAACGCATTTGCGACATCGCGTGGGCCGCACAGTGTGCTCAATTGAGTACATATTATCACAGAATTGTTCTAAATCTACATCAATACACCGCAAGCCACACAACAGTGTGTAGCGGAGTATACTTCTGGGATCACTAACTAATGCCCCCTTCCCTGTTGCATTCGTGAATAGCGCGTTGGAAGAATGATTGTCGGTAAGCCTCTGTATTGGTTCTTGTTTCTCGAATTTTTTTCGTCGTGGTCATTTTGTGAGATGTCCGGCGAAGGAAGTAACGTGTTGTCCGACTATTCCCGGAAAGTTCTCACTCGAAATTTCTACCTCTCCCTGCGCACAATGCCTCTCTAGTAACGTCTGCCATTGGAGTTCGTTGAGAATATCTGTAACGCTCTCGCGCCGACTAAACGAACCCGTGACGATATGGGCCGCTCTTCGTTGGATTTTCTCTCTCTCTCTCTCTTCTATCAGTCCGAACTAGGAAGGTCCCCGGATTCATTAGGCAATTCAAGACAGGGTGACGGACAAAGGAAGGGTAGGGTGTCCGAGAGCACAGAGCGCGTGGGTCGGGCCAGCGGGTACGATTCGTCTTCCGTCCCACACTGCTCTCCTCAGCCCTGTCAGGAGCCGCTGACAGCCTCCGCCGCAGGGCCTTCCCATGCGTCAGAGTGGCAACAACAGTAAAGCGCGCGCGTGGCTATGTAAATGCCACACGGCTCTGTAATTCAATTTTCTGTTGGGGTTCAGAATGTCGTGACCCATTACCTGGCCTGACGTTCGTTCCAGACCCGGACAAGAGGAAAATGAGCCGCCCTCCTCCTCTCCCCCTCCTCCCCCCCCCCCCCCCCCCGCCACCCCATCCAACGTGTGTGTAGCGGGCCGCGCAGTCAACAAAGAGCGCAGTGTTTCGCTTCCACTGTCCAGTTTATTACTGCTAGTGGCATCCGCAAACCAAGCCGACCGTACACGGAAACAAGTAGTTTGAAAGACTAGTGAAATATTAACTATAACACTTAAAACAGTCGTTGATCCACTCCACAACATAATTTACCACCGGAACGGAGACACCTGTCTTACTTACTAATTGACAGACCTTTGATGCCCAGCTACTCATTTTGTCCATTTCCTATTAGAAACGAAAACAAAACATAATAGTGTTTGGAGTGCAATTCCAAAAAAATTATTTCCATATGTTCGCGAAAACGCCTTTGAAGTTACGAAACATTTTCTCTACGCTGGGCACAACTGCTTCGCGTCTCTATAACGCGGTTCTGTTTTCGTCTCTATGGCAACGCCTCTTCATACCTCTATAGACGGCTATTCAAAAAATGGCTCTGAGCACTATGGGACTTAACTTCTGAGGTCATCAGTCCCATAGAACCTAGAACTACTTCAACCTAACTAACCTAATGACATCACACACATCCGTGCCCGAGGCAGAATTCGAACCTGCGACCGTAGCGGTCGCGCGGTTCCAGACTGTAGCGCCTAGAACCGCTCGGCCATCCCGGCAGCCATAGACGCCTATTGTTTCCGCCTATAGCGATCTGTGCTCCATAAGACAGACGGCAATGTGAAGACGCAAATGTGTTCTTAAGTGAAATAGAGATAAACGAACTTCAACGAACGATGTATGGGAAATAATGGACAATATCAAATGGTTAAAATGGCTCTGAGCACTATAGGACTTAACATCTGTGGTCATCAATCCCCTAGAACTTAGATCTGCTTAAACCTAACTAACCTAAGGACATCACACACATCCATGCCCGAGGCAGGATTCGAACCTGCGACCGTAGCGGTCACGCGGTTCCAGACTCAAGCGCCTAGAACCGCACGGGCACACCGGCCGGCGAACAATAACAAACAGCGTTTTTATCAAGACTGAATCCTCAAAATATATTCAGTTTTCAAGCAAACACGGACGCAAATTGAGAACTTTCTGAAGTAACTCACTTTAAGCTGGCCAAGTACGAATACTTTTCGGTATTTTATGTCCCATTAGCACTCAAGAACTTTTTCTGGTATTGAATTTGCGGACATCATTATTACCATCATCAAACTGTTTTGAATTTTGTGTGGCGTGTTCCATTAGCGAACGTACTTATTGTGAAAATCCTGTTAAAATGCCCAACACCTAGATGAGGTGTCTACAAAATGACCGTGAGTGAAAACAAAATATTATTCTTATTGCCAGCTTTTGTGAAATTAGTACTTCCTTTCGACGAACGAATTATGTCACAAAACATTCTACAGAACTACGTAAAATATGATGATTTATTCGTTTTCGCATGTATCAATTATGCGAATAGCAAAAGGTTCTGATGTTAGCTGTTTGAGAGGCTCAATGAAATCTTTCTTACTCAACTCTTCAGGCTTTCCCGGCGAGATCTTGACATGTGGAATAATCGGGTCTACTGCCGGATGTTTGTGTCGTTCTGGCACAATATTTCGGCCACGTAGCTCGTTGCTTTCTTCAGGTGCTACCTAAGACATCCGGCAGTAGACCCGACTATTCCACATCATTTCAAAGTATCGTCTACATGTTTACCAGAAATTTGATACTTTTTGCCATATTCACCGACTCCATTTTATGTACCACATTATTTGTTAGCGTTTTTCTATTTATTGTACAGAAGTGAATGTACTGTGATGTTTCGAAATTAAATGGAAGGCTGTTCTCGAAAGGACGATATTAAAAATGTCTTCTGTTATTGTATCTCTAAGTGAATTACTTAAAATACATGTGTCTTCTGTATAAGATACCAACTGTTTTTAAAGGATGTCAAGTGGAAAGCCCTCCACGTATACATGGAATATGAATAGGCCCAAGTTGACACTGTGGGATTGCATTCGTGATTTATTCCCAATCGCTAAACTTTCCATATTATTTGAAATGTTCGACTCCACTAATTACGTTCTTATTTGTTAAATATGACTCAAACTTTGGTTCGAGAGTTTTATAATCTGCAGAATTGAATACTTCTAGAAGATCAGGAGAAGTATCGTCTGGTGGTATTTTATTATTTAAGGCATGTAGTATTTGGAGCGTAAATACACATCGCAGGCATCTGATATTTACTGTGAATTCTTTGCGTTAATTCATCCTATTGCCTGAAAACAAGCACCAGTGCTGTTCAACTCGAGTTGGAGAAAGGCAACGCAGTGATGGGAGTGAGAAGACCGCTGCCACTGGCGTAGCGAACATCCCGTTTGGACGATCTGAGTCAAAGTTTCGATCTTGTCAATCCAACTGGGGAGCTCTTCGGTGTTCTGTGTCACCCTGTTCGAAGACAGAGGTGTTCCTCTAATAAAGTTAGGGATGATCGCCTTAACTATCCCTGCCGGGGAAACGCACATTTAGACCAATGGGATCTGACTCACCATGTACCCACACGTAGACAGCTTGATGTCAGCGTTTGACGAGAGCGCATTATGGAAGCAAACACATGCTGGGTTATCTTGAGTACTTGAAGCTACTCTGTCGAGATAGCAGGAGCTGAAGGACACACTGCTAAAAGTGGACTGGGATTATGTGGAACGCTACGCTGCAGACCGCAAGAATTTTGCGTCTGCATTTGTTTGCATTAGCATGGAAAGATTTATGTAAATAACTCACCCTTTAGAAGCTAACATTCTCATTCAACAGATAGCGGATCGCTACGAACGACAACATATGGCTGGTGTTGCCGCCTTAGACCTTATCGCGGCTCCTGACACTATAAACAGTTTATGTATAAAATGTATCAAACAACAAAGGATTATGGTTTGATGAAGTTTGTTAAATTCATCCAGCAAAATCCATGTTTCTGTATTTTACTTCGAAATAAAAATGGCTCTGAGCACTATGGGACTCAACTGCTGAGGTCATTAGTCCCCTAGAACTTAGAACTAGTTAAACCTAACTAACCTAAGGACATCACAAACATCCATGCCCGAGACAGGATTCGAACCTGCGACCGTAGCGGACTTGCGGTTCCAGACTACAGCGCCTTTAACCGCACGGCCACTTCGGCCGGCACTTCGAAATAAGAACAGGTGCTGGAGGACAGAGAAGAATGGGCTAGGTCAAGGTAATATTCTTGCCACACTTCTCTATAACCAATTCATACGATGTCAAACAGTATATCTATGTTGACGATGCGGAGGTGGCGGCGTAGGGTGCACTTTCGAAGTGGTGGAAGGCAACCTGAATACATCGTTAGAAGAACTCTTAACATACTGCGACCGCAACCATCTGTAATCAAACCCAACAGAAAGCAGCTTACGTGATTATCAGCTGAGAGACAAACAAGCGTGGTTGAAATTACAGATAAACAGAGGACGCTGGTCGTTGCTTTACACGGCAGTAACTTTCCTCAAAAGTAGAAACAACCTCACCCCGCAAACAACGCTGCAACACTGCCAGGACTTTAAACAAAAAGTGAGACCAAGAAACAACATTGTACAGCGGCTTTATAATTAATGATAAGAAAACTGTTGGCCCCATTTTAAAGGCACACTCTTCGTGTGGTTTCTGGCCAGTCGAACTTGTTTCTGTTTATTGGTTTTATAAACTGTGACCTCTGATTTTGATAAGCAATCCTTAATAGGCAGGAATGATTACAGAACGTAATTACTGTCTGAGTAAAATTTCATACAAATACGTTAATCCGTTTCATTTAAAAAAGTATCCGTTTGTTACTATTTGTGTTTTGTCGAAACACGAATGTAGCATTCATAAAAAGAGCAAGAAGACAAAGTTTATAGAATAATGATGAAACATACTGATTGCGTACAATGTGTTAGTTAAAAAAAAAGGTTCAAATGGCTCTGAGCACTATGGGACTTAACTTCTGTGGTCATCAGTCCCCTAGAACTTAGAACTACTTAAACCTAACTAACCTAAGGACATCACACACATCCATGCCCGAGGCAGGTTTCGAACCTGCGACCGTAGCGGTCACGTGGTTCCAGACTGAAGCGCCTAGAACCGCAAGGCCACACTGGCCGGCAATGTTTTAGTTAATTCAGTGTATCTTGTAGGTTTCATCATCATTCATGAAAGTGGCATGATTGGACTGAGTAAAGGTTGGGAATTTGTACGGGCAGGCGCTGATAACCACGCAGTTGAGCGCGCCACAATCCGAAACATCATCATCATCTATCTTGTAGTGACCCGATTCAGGCTTAAGACAACCTTCAGATAGTGGCATGGGTCTCTTGTTACTACTTGTTAATGAAGTTAAACAAAGCTTAGATTATATTACTGAAAGAAAACACAGTATTTCCTAACTATACTATGACTGCAAGCAAAGTTTATTACACAGAGAAATAATACACTGGCGGGTGAGGAATACTTTATTTTTTCTAAATCATCATTTATTAAATTGCATACAATACAACATACATTCACTTTCTCGAAAGTAATAAATGGAGGCATTTAGTTCTTTACTTCAGGGATAATGCATGTCAAAGCAGAGACTAAAGATTCATCACATAAGACAGTTAGTGATTATTTCTTTCACTTAATCAGAAAAGACACGATTGCAGCTGTCCAAAGATAAAATCTTCAATTTTAATCTTCTGACGACAAAAAATCATTATTGCAAAAAAATGGGCGTTGGTTGATTTATTTAGGTATCCTTCTATCGTGAAAATTATTTTACATCGACAATGAATAATATATTTATATAGTTTGCATGACAATTTATCCAATAGTCCCCACATCTGGGCGGAGGCTGCCCATCGCAGTACACCCGTTTATCTAGCCACCGTCAACAATGCACGTCAGTGCTGTAATACTCTATTTCTCGATAGCCGGTTCGAGTACCGGTGTGGGAAGAAATTTACATCACCAGTATTCGCAGGAAAGGGGAGGAAACGTAACGACATAAAATCTTCGAGGGAATAAAAGTGTGCTCATTGCTCCCGGTCAAATTCCAGACGATTTGGCGGCTTCTCTTTGAATGAGAGCTCGTTACAATGTCCATGTTGACCCGTTTCACCTTTGGTATCTTAAGCTCGGCATACCACTCGGCGCCAGTTCTACAAGCTAGGGTGGTTTGAAGAAGCTAGATTTCACCATCCTCCTTATTCACATTTCCATATCACTCACAACACAAAAATACACATTGGAAAGCGCTCAAAAAGTCATTCGCAAGATAGTGGTGTGCAACGGACACTCCACTGACAGACTGGGGAAGGCAACAACAAACCTTCCTGTCCTGGGGTCCAACACGAGTTTGATTTTCAGTCTCGCAGTTACGGTAGGCACAGACATAAACACACACACACACACACACACACACACACACACAGAGAGAGAGAGAGAGAGAGAGAGAGAGAGAGAGAGAGAACTGCCTGGCAAAAAAGAGAAGCACCCAAAAGACGTGATTGGGTGTCAATAGAACACGTACACTTCATCAGTACCTATGTGAATGATTAGAGTGGGAATTCTTTGTGGCAGGTAGAACACCCACCAGAGTTCATTAGTATTGTTACCAGGCCCGTTGAAGAATATAAGAGGTGTAAACAACATCACATTTTGAGTGACTACTGTGAAGGACAGGGAGATGTCGCATACTTGTGTGAGAAAGCCTTATCAACAGGTTACCGGAGCTTCATTGTGGGTGTCCAATTAGCTAGCTGGTCGAATCGTGCATTAATCGGATACGTGTAGCATTCGGGACACGTGGAGCTGCCCGATGTTGGACAGCATGGAAACACGAGGGCACGCATTCTCGTCGTCGAGGCTTGGGGCAACCACGTTTGATCACAACAAGGCGATATCGCTGTGTTTTGCACCAGGAACATCATAGCCCCTTCTCATCGGCGCCTGGTATCCCAAAATAGGTAGAGGACTCTGTGCATCAGATTGTGTAATCCCGTACCATTGGTCGGAGACTAGCGACAGGCGGGCTATGCAATTACCGTCCAGTTGAAACATCCCCTTAGAAAAAATTATCAATTACTGTGCTAGTAAACCCCTTACGTTATTTGATTTTCAAACATCTGAGCAAAACTGAACGTACTCAGACATTTCTCTCTTTACTTATTGTGATCATCACTAAACTGACACACAATATCTTTAGCGCAACGCAATCTGACTTTCAATAATTCCTACAAAAGAATGGCCCTGACTAACAATAATCTATACCTTTCATGAATCACTTACCTCACAAAAATCTTCGTTACTCGAACTACTGCAATACAGCGAGCGCAACTACTGCCAGTTAAATAAAAGATTCAAACTACTGAAGGCACTACCTACTGATAGGTATAGTTAGCAAATGAAAGATTTTGATAGAGAAAAAAACAATGTATTTACCTTAGTAGTGTTCAAAAGGCATAATATATATATCAGTTCATGACATCCAGTCTTACAAATTTCCTTTTTCTGACGGACACACGTCCAGATCGCCCGCTCTCAAAATTCTGCCATCTCTCTTCCCACATCCACCACTGCTGTCAGCTCACCTCCAACTGCGCAACGCTACGGGCTGTTCACATCCAACTGCCCAACACTACAATAGCGAATATTCCAACAATGCTAACCAGCCACAGACTGCACACAGCACAGTCAGTGATTTTCATACAGAGCGCTACGTGGCGTTACCAACATAAAAACCTAAACAGCCTACTTACACAGTGCATAGGCTGCTGTTGGCACTAAAACACAAGTGGCTGTGTTTGGAGGCGTGCCGTGACCGGGAAGCACGGACTGCTCTTGAACGGCTTCTCACTGTGTTCAGCGGCGGATGTGTCCCAGATGACAATCGTCGGCCGGTACGGCGGCTAGCTCGAGTAGGTCCCAGTCTTCCAGCGGTCTGGAGAGCCACAGCGGTGTTATTCCCAGCATCACGGTATGTGGACGCATCGGGTGGGTCGTCAGGTTACGGATGGCGGCGATCGAGGGGTACTGTAACGCCTCAGTAATATATCATCTTCTATTATCTCTGATGCAGCATTGTCATAGTTGGCACAACGCTCGCCCACACATGGAACATGTATCTATGAACTGTAGGCTTGAGTCAACTTCGTATCAGTGCCAGTATCTGGGATATTAAGCGACCTGTTTCACCTGTTGGGGCCAGCTTTCCTCAGTAGAGGATGCTTTAACTTTATGACACGCTTCCGATCCGAATCAATGCACGCAACCAGGACAGATGGACTGAAACGTCATACTGATCAGGTCTTTGTAAATCTGAGTGGTTTTAATAATCACTGAAATAATGTCACAGACATTTTTTTGCCAGTCACTCGCATACACAAACGCACATGCACACGCACGCACACACACACACACACACACACACACACACACACACACACAAGATGTTGTACACTCATCTTCAGGAAAAAACAGAACACCTTGAAGAACTAGAGATAAGACATTCGTATGCACAGGACATGTACATTAGTACAGAAATGAGTAGCGTTTGACCCACGTCGACCGGCGGATCCAAGGTCAACATCGATATCGCGACGCAACAACACCTACGGGTAAAATGTGCCTGCGGCTCTCGTTCTCGCTGTAAACCGAAGATAATGGATCAGTGTGACTTGAGCGGACGTGCAGGATACCTCGCAGATGAATGTACGAACAGTAACTCAAATCAGTGAGTTTGAAAGAGGGCGCATTACTGGCGAGAGAGAATTGTGATGCATCCATCCGAGAAATTGCTGCTCGTGTGGTATGAAGCATTTCGGCAGTGCAACGGATGTGTGCAGAATGGTTCACCGAGGACAGCAGAACACAACGAGATGGGTCAGGTCACACGGCCCAGACCACATCCCGAGAAGATCGACAGCACTTCATCCGAATGGCAGTGCAGTCCAGACCTGCGTCCTGGCCCAAGAATGGAAGACTGTAACACATCATACACCATTAGGGGTGACAGTCTGTCGCCATTTTTACGGCACGGTTCATGTGCGCCTCGTCAATTTCTCTGCCTCTTGACTAGTATGCAGAAACATACTAGACGGCAGTGGTGTACCAAACGACATCATTGGGGTCAGGAATGGCGTCAGATAGTGTTGTCGGACGAGTCCAGGTTCTGTTTGCTTGAAAATGATGGCCGCATTTTGGTTCGGCGCAGACGCGGGCAGCGGCATCACAGTGACTGCTTTGGCACTGGAGACACAGCGCCAGCCCAAGGCCTCATGGCGCGGGCTGCTGTTGAGTACAACCACAAATCACAGGTGGTGCGTGTCCAGCGCACTGCGAGCAGTGTCACCTATGTGAATGACATCCTGCGACCCGTAGCCATACCCTTTCCGCACAACATACCAGATACCATTTTTCAATAAGACAATGCGCGACCACATATTGCTGCACGAACAAAAATGGTTCAAATGGCTCTGAGCACTATGGAACTTAACTTCTGAGGTCATCAGTCCCCTAGAACTTAGAACTACTTAAACCTAACTAACCTATCACACACTTCCATGCCCGAGGCAGGATTCGAACCTGCGACCGTAGTGGTCGCTCGGCTCCAGACTGTAGCGCCCAGAATCGTACGGCCACTCCGGCCGGCTGCACGAACAAGTGCCTTCTTGGTGTCAGATTGTCAGCCTTTTGTCCTGGCCTGCCAGATCACCAGACTTTTCGCCAGTCGAAAATGTGTGGTGAAACGGCGGGTGTAGCGCTGTGACCCGATGCCAACCACCACAGATGAACTTTGGAACCAGGTGAATACAGCATGAATGTCTGCACCACAGGACGCAACTCGTTCCTTATACCCGTCGGTGCCATCAAGCATGAAACAAGTTATCAGATCCCATGGCGGATCCTGTGCCTACTAGGTTACGGGACACTTACAGAACCGAGGTGACTGAAATGCTAATCATTCTGCAGAACATACTAATGTACATGTGCTCTGAATATGAACATACTGTCTCTAGTCGTTCAAGGTGCTCTGTTTTTACTTAACATGAGGGTATATTAAGAAAAGGAGAGGTACCGCATCAACAGTTGGTATGTTTCCAGAATGAGATTTTCACTCTGCAGCGGAGTGTGCGCTGATATGAAACTTCCTGGCAGATCAAAACTGTGTGCCGCACCGAGCCTCGAACTCGGGACCTTTCCCTTTCGCGAGAAAATGCTCCACCAACAGAGCTACACAAGCATGACTCACGCCCCGTCCTCACAGCTTTACCTCTGCCAATACCTCGTCTCCTACTTTCCAAACATTCTTTCAGGAGTGCTAGTTCTACAAGGTTCGCAGGAGAGATTCTGTAAAGTTTGGAAAGTAGGAGACGAGGTACTGGCAGAAATGAAGTGTGAGGACGGGGCGTGAGTCGTGCTTGGGTAGCTCAGTTTGTAGAGCATTTGCCAGCGAAAGGCATAGGTCCCGAGTTCGAGTCTCGGTCCGGCACACAGTTTTAATCTGCCAGGAAGTTTCAGTTTGGTATGTCTTCAGAGACACTTCGAGGATCCCAATTTTCGGTTCTGAACAAGTACTTACATATCACAGTAGTATGCCTTGTTGTTTCGTCATCGAGTTACGTTACCTGCATCGTGATATGAGAAAAGAATGTTCCGATTTTATATCACGTCGATGTTTATGGCTTTACAGACGGAGTCTACAAAATCAAGATCTGAATGACTAAACAGAAACAGAAATCTGATTCTCTCGAGTCTGACGCCACTACCTTAATCAAAGTACCACCTCGGTCGTTCACATGAGATGTGTCGGAGAGAAGGAGACAAACGAGGCGTCGATTTACAGCTTTAATTGTAAGCTTGATAAGAACAAGATGTGACCATGAGCTTACATGATAGTGTTAGTCTTTCTTTACACACTCGCCCTTCATTGTGACACTTTTTCCCATCGACGGATGACTTGGCAGAGATCTTGGTTGCAGAAGTCTACATTCATAACGCTCGAGAGATTTTCGAGCTCAGAAATCTTTCTAGATATGTCTTCCAAGAAATTATTTCTTCACCTGGGGAAAGAGGAACAAGTCATTGGATGTTGTGTCAAAGGAGAGACAACATCTGTTAGCCCCAAAGAAGCAACACGTATGACTGTATCACGTGCAGAGTGGGGCATTATTGAGGAAAAACACCACCTTCCTGAGACGCTTCGTGTTGACAGCATACCGTAACTTCGTCAGAAGATTTGGGTAGTATGCTTCTGTGTCGGTTTGCTCGTTGGGAGATAATCTGTTAGAACCACACTAAGACAGTCCAGCAAAACATTCAGCATCATTTTGCCTTATAGGTCGATGATGATCGGGTGTTTGCTTTTTTTGGCGATGGTGAACCCACATGTTTCTTTTAATTGCTTTGGTTCTTTGGCCATACTGATATGTTCAACACTCGCCCGTGGAAAGTAGGAGGCTAAAGTTGACGTCTGGATTGGCCTGAGACAGTTGCTGTACTTCCACTGCTACCTCGATGTGGCAGGCTTTTGGAATGAGTCCAAGCGGTCGTGGAATCCAGCCGGCGACGTCCTTCCCAGTGTTCGAAATTTTCTTGCAAGATTCTGAAAAATCACCCCTGACTAGTTTTCAGTTTCTGAGGTCACCGTTGTTGCATCTAGATGAATACAGGAAAAAATGCAATTTGTATAAAATGTGACGATGCGGAATTAAGCTTCTCTGGGCTTGACAGTGAGTTTAACGGGGGCTTGTTTTTTAACGCACGCCAGTGCAGCTATAGTTAATGTGGAGTCTTCAGATGTTGTCTATGGAGGACACTCTCTCGGAGGAAGTATTCGAAAGAAAGCGCAGTGGCGTGTTGAATCTTATGGTGCATGTAGAAAGAATATTCAACATGTGATGTGTCGGTTGACCTGTTCAGCACACCGCTATGATCCCATAAGTCCGATCTCCGGTAACCTACAGGGAAGGGAATCGCCCCTTAAGATCACGCATATCCAAGGAAAACGATGCTGTGCCACGGAGAATGTCTTATTGAATGAAAACTACTAGGGGTAGCCCAATTAACCTTGAAAGTGTGGGTACCTCACTCACACCGATATTTTAATGAAGGGGCTCATCTAACTGCAAAAGGAAACTGTCGGTCACTATAACAGTTTTGTTGATCACCATAAGGTTGGTTGGGTTGTTTGGGGGAAGAGACCAAACAGCGAGGTCATCGGTCTTATCGGATTAGGGAAGAACGGGGAAGGAAGTCGGCCGTGTCCTTTCAAAAGATGCACCGATGCTAATGATCCGCTGTCACCATACCATGGCGGTTCTGCGTACTGTTCCACAAATGACTGTTATGAAAGTTGAAGATACCACTCCGCGTTAAGATGGTTTCATCTGTCAATAGGATGGATGATGTAAATCCCGGAATCGTGGTTGCCTGGTGAAGAAACCAGTGACAGAGCCGCTCTCGATGTGGAAGGTCTGTCGCTAGTAAGCCCTGCGCACGCTGTAAGCTATAAGGGTAGTAACAACTGTCATGGAGAATGGTCCACACCTTTCGTCTGGCTTACCCTGTACTGGCGGGCCAACTGCACTCTACTGACGCGGCGGTCGCCTTCCACAGTGTTAATCTCATTTTCCTCCAAGTCTGTTGTCCAAACATTTCGGGTACGTCTTTCATGATTTCCTGCTACCTGAAACGGTCCTGTTTCAGGCAAACGATGATACACGGTTGCAAATATTGAATGCTGTGCTTGTTGTCGGCGAGGATAGGTCTCCTGATACAACCTTGTTGGCCGCCATCCGTTGCCATTACCCTTTCCGTAAAGAAACACGAAATCATCGTGTACAACGCTGTATCACATCCAGTATAAGCTGAGCTAGCAAGAGAAGTGAATCGGACACAGCATTACCAGTTACTATGGCAGGAGAGGGCGCTAGGGCATGGCGTGTGAGGAACAGTACCATCCTCTAGAAGGAAACCATGCATACTGCAACTGTGGCTCCATGGTACAGCAGTCTCTGTAACAACGTATGATTGAATAAATAGTCTCTAGCATGGAAACCATGCATTTCCGGCTATAAGTTCATCTTTTTTTGTTCCGTATCCTCTCATCGATCAATCCCTAGAGTTTGTACGCCGTAGAAAAAATGATCCTGTATAGCCTTGGGTGGTCACATTAGGGCATAATATGAAACTTTATCGCAGATATGGCCAATGTCTGCGTAAATGGTTAGTGATTTGAAAAAAAAAAACACAGAAAAGTAAGCACAAACACCAGTAGGTTTGCCAGAGTGCTTGACGGTAGCAACTAGTTGGCTGCGAACACTGAAACTGCGCAGTGTAACCCTGATATAAATCAACTTGCTTCGCCTCGCCCTCGGCTCGGTGACTGCATCACCACCTCATGCTTATCAGCCTTAAACAGTGCCAGTGTGGAAGGCGGTGAAGTTCTGAGTCCAGCTCGACCTGTGTAATCTACACTAAGTCGGAATGTCCCGCTCTGCAAATTTCTGGAGCTACCTGGGGCAAGTAGTTACTCCGCCCTCCCTGAAGCAAGTGATTTCTTCTGGTCTCGCTAACAGCAAAAGTCCTCTGACTTTGCTCTCGCAAACTTAGCTGGATGTGCCAGAATAGGAATCTCACTGGCTTCGCCTCAGTGGTAACACCGATTCCCGCCAGTTCACCGAAGTTACGCGCTGTCGGTCTTGGCTAGCAGTGGGATGGGTCACCGTCCGGGCCTGCCGAGTGCTGTTGGCAAATGGGGTGCATTCAACTCTTGTGAGGCCAATTGAGAAGCTACCTGACACAGACGTAGCGATCCAGGCCACCAAAACTGACAACGGTCAGGAGAGCGGTGTGCTGGCAACGTGCCCCTCCATACCCGCATCCGATGACGCCTAAGGGCTGAGTGCGACACGGCGGCCGGTCGCTCCCTTAGGCCTTTAAGGCGTGTTCAGAAGAGTTTTTTGTTTTACCCAGTAATGGCGGGGTGGCAACTACCTGGCTGCGAACATTAAAACTGCGCAGTTTAACCCTGATGTAAATATACTTTCTTCGGCTCCCCCTTGACAAATGCCCCATCTGCCGAAATAACTATTTGGATCCAATCACTGTCTATGTTACTCGGAAGGTTCAAAATGGCTCTGAGCACTATGGGACTTAACTTCTGAGGCCATCAGTCCCCTAGAGCTTAGAACTACGTAAACCTAACTAACGTAAGAACATCACACACACTCATGCCCGAGGCAGGATTCGAACCTGTGACCGTAGCGGTCGTGCGGTTCGAGACTGTAGCACCTAGAACCGCTCGGCCATCCCCGACGTAGTAGTTTTTACGTCATGCAGATCCACCCCCTACATGGCTACTGTGTGGAGACAAGACACAACGACTTCGCAGTCTTATACTTGCTAAGGGGCTGCTTTCAGTGCAGTACAAGTTTGTGGCACTCTGGGCCTTTTAAGTCAACTTTCCTGTCGCGAGCCAGCTAAAGAATTCTCCCAAGGCTGCAGAAAATATCAAGTCCTCCTCACAGCAATGAAGGAGGGAGTGGAGAAGATGAAGCAATCAGATGTGAAACCGTTGGCACTGGTGAACGATGTATACAGTTTTAGTGCAGCGTTAAAGGATCGACTACACTGATTACTGGGATGTTGATGAGGTCCCATACTCCGAGGCGACGATGCGGGAGACCCGCATCGCTGTACTACGCAAGGTCCTAGTGGAGGTGGTTTGCCATTGCGTTCCTCCGACCGTAACAGGGGTGAATGATGATGATAAATACGACACAACAACACCCAGTCATCTCAAGGCATGAAAAATCCCTGACCCCGCCGGGAATCGAACCCGGGACCCCGTGCGCGGGAAACGAGAACGCTACCGCAAGACCACGAGCTGCAAACTGATTACTGCGATAGGCACATAATGTTGTCAAACAGGTTGCATGACAGTTTGGGCATAAACTGCCGTGTAACAAACTGTTAAATTTTTATGTCAATCTTGTGGCATGTTTTCGTTACTAAAACTGAATAACACTTTTCGATAAAAGATACACGAAACTGGAGTGCAGTTTCACTGTGCTTAATGAGTTTCATCAAATTCTAATGACGAAACAATCTGTCATTGACAAGGGGAGGAATAATTATCAGCGAAGTAAAGAACGAGAGGGAACCTCACAACTTTTACCGCCGATAGTGAGCAACCCAACCGCATCTGAGAACCAATGTCAGAGATGATATGCTGTTTTTTTTCCCTTTGTCATTCTGACGTGTCTCGCTATACTGATAAGTCTGCACCGCCGGACTACTGTGTCGTAATATGATTGTTCATTGTTGCTGTTCCACACCTATTAACTCAGCATGGATTGTTGCAGCGCTGCTGCCCTCCAAATGGAGAAAGCGAATTACGCGGAATACTCCCATTTGTCAACGTGCTGCGCAAATTTGTTTTGGCTTTTCTGTGGCGTCCATCGAAACAGTGGCGCAGGAATTTCATTGTCTATCAAAACTATAAATTCCTAACTGTAAACAGACATGTAATTTTATTTTTTCGTGGTGACGACTAAACCTTTATAGCTGCCTGCCGTGCATTGCGCTAGTTTTTCGCACATCAGCCACTGCAATTTATGCTGGAATTGATCTTCGACTGGGGACTAAAGGATTATTCCAGCAATGGTAAAGCGGAGAAGCAGCTGGGCGTCCGTCGACTTGTTGTATCTCTAATGTGGAGGACCCATTCCGAGATGGATGGTGGCCAGCAGATGAGAGAGGGTGGAGGCGGGTTTATCTGCGGGCAGATAGTCTGTGGCGCCAGAGCCGGCGCCAGTCGCCAGTCGCCACCCCGCGGGTTTGCTCAGCCACCCCACGGTTTCCGGGCCGCCAGATAGCGGCCAGCCAGGTCGACGCCACGGGGGGCTGCCGCAGACAATGGCTCTACCTGCGAGCCACGAGAGGCAGTCACATGTGCTCCAGTGTGGGAGCCGACCGGACGCAGGTTTCGGAAATCAGGGTAGAGGCTTTATTCACCAACTGTTACGAGTGCTTTTCATGTAATTTTATTGGACTATTACTGTTTGGAATATATACAAGTGAGCGAACAGACAAAGTCAGAGGCATCAGGAGGCTGCTCGCCGCTGATGTGTATACATAGAGAATTCGCGACGCTAGATATTGTAACGAAAAGCAGGAAGCCTCCAGAGGTGCTAGGATTGTAAGTTGACCTTCAACATGAGCAAATATTACGTATAGGTGTAAATCCAGGTTACTGTATGTTTACACGATTGCAGTATAATCCGTAGAAACGGACATATTCATTACATATCTGGCAGTATGTAAGCCAGCGATTCGAAAATAATTTATTATTCGCTACTGTCACATATACACTGACGGAAAAAATTGTAACACCAAAGAATAATTAATATAGAGTAATGAAATTTCAGGAATATATTTGTGTAGGTAACGTATTTAAGTGATTAACATTATGAGATCACAGGGTCATGTATGCGCGAGATACGTCATTGTAAATGTGAAATGC
This sequence comes from Schistocerca piceifrons, assembly GCF_021461385.2. Lineage (NCBI taxonomy): Eukaryota > Metazoa > Arthropoda > Insecta > Orthoptera > Acrididae > Schistocerca > Schistocerca piceifrons. The sequence continues at coordinate 1,052,930,378 of NC_060139.1, forward strand.
TGGTACATTAATAACCGGTGTAACCGACACAATGTTGAGCGCTAGAGCGCAAACGTCCATGCGTTGTGCTGTACGGGTGTCGAATGACTGTAGGTGGGATGAAGTTCCATGCACGTTGTCCGTCAAGACACGGACGGCTAATGACGTTTGTGGATGACGCTGGAGTTGTCGTCCGATGTCTCAGATGTGCATGACTGGAGACAGATCTTGCGATCGTGCAGGCTGAGGCTACATGTCGACACCCCGTAGTCCATGTCGGGTTAAAACAGCGGTATGTGGTCGAGGGTTATCCTGTTGAAAAACACCTGCCGCCATGCTGTTCACGAATGGGAGCACAACAGGTTGAGTCGCCAGACTGGCGTGCAAATTTGCAGTCAGGGTGCGTGGGATAACTACGAGAGTGCTCCTGCTATCATATCAAATCCAATTCCAGGCCATAGTTTCAGATGTAGGTCCAGTGTGTCCAGCACAGAGACAGGTTGGTTGCAGGCGCTCAACGGGCTTTCTTCTAATCAACACACGGCCATCACTGGCACCGAGGCACCAGCTTTCATCAGGAATCACAACAGACCTTCGCCTGCCTCCATTGAGCTCTCGCTTGACGCCGTTGAAGTCCCAAATGGCGGTGGTTTGGGGTCAGTGGAATGCACGCTACAGAGCGTCTGGCTCGGAGATGTGATGCAGTACGGTGCGTCAGAGCCATACGCCGAACATGATGGTCTTTCCTCTCTGTAGTGCCGTTCGGAGCCCCCTCCTCTTGGTACCGTACGTTCTCGTGACCATCACTGCCGACGATCATGTACAGTGGCTACATTCCTGCCAAGTCTTTTTGCAACATCACATAAGGAACATCCAGCCTCTCGTAGCTTTATTACACGAGGTCGTTAAAACTCAGTGAGGTGTTGGTATTGGTGTCTTTGTCGCCTTAAGGGCATTCTTGACTAACATCACCTCACCACGTCCGGTCTCAACGCTGGCTAACACTCATGAGTGTGCGTGTATTTAAACCAAAATTGATTTGCATCCTCATAATTACGCTACTAGCGCCACTCTTATGCTAGTGGAACGTAAACTGAACAGACATCATCTTTCAGATTTAGAAACACGCCTACCAACTTTCGTTTATGTCATCCAGCTCCTTCTTGGTGTTTCGGTGTTTTTCCGTCAGGATATTTCTAACGATATGACTGGTTGTAGTGGGCATTGGCCATCCTCACATCATACAAGACAGGTCTCGCTTCAGTCACAAGACTGCGGCTGGGAAATTAGGAGGGGGAGGAGTAACATCTCGTAAAATAGTCTTGGTTCACCTCGCCCGGGTGTAGAACCCCTTGAGAGCCCCTTACCAGTGCAGTGATGAAGAACTCAATGGCGGCTCGGCTTAACTGGCGGCTGGGGCAGCCTTGCTCTTCGCCACACATGTCTTTTCCCGTGTTGGACGGTGTTTGGTCAGCGTCTGTACCACATGTTAGGGAAGGTTGGAAAAGGACACTCTAAGACTAACAATCTTAGTTTTAACTCCGGTCCACATTGCAAAAATAGAACAACTAATAGGTGATGAAAGAAAAAAAAGTTATTTCTCTAGGTGGCGAATTCACCACTCCTGAAAAGCTTACAAGCAGACGTTCGGATTCTGGACTACCTGCTCTATGTGCAAGGAACAGTTTTGGGATCCTGAAACCTTTGTAATTTGGAGTTGAAATTTTAAAAGTGTAAAACAAAACAAAACAAAATAAACGCCTTTCTACCAAAGTTAAACTGAGGCGTTATAATACAGTCGTTAAACCAGAAGTCCTCTGTTTGCCGGAAACACTACTTTTATCTGAATGCAAAATGTCATTAGAAGAATTGGAAAAGGTAGAAAGAAGAATCTTGAGTAAAATATTAGATCCAAACAAGAGCAAAGACGGCAAATGGGTTCTGAGAATATATACAGAAATTTACTCATTATGCCCTAAAATAACAGATGAGATCAAGGAAAAGTGTTTTGTACTCTGTGGAATTTCAGAGAGAGTGAAGGAAGACACATTGATAAAAGAAGATACATTCTTCCAAAACAGACAAAGAAAATAGTTGGGGACGGGAGCAAAAAAAGACACACTAAATGTTGATTGAAAAGGAGATATCATTTATCAAAGACAACTTCAGAGTAGAAGTTAAGAAATTCAGAGGCCTTCAGGAAGATAAAACAAACAAGAAAACAACTGAAGTCAAATGGTCACATGAGAGGGCAAGTGCTCTTTCTCAGAAAATGAAACGAGTTTTGGAGAACGATGAAGGAAAAGAAAAACGAATAGTTACCTTGATGTAGTAGTTAGTTGGTTCTAAATGATATGAAAAAAGTCTCTGGGTTCTCCTGCTCGAGAGACATGTCGTCCTTTCCGAAAGGCTCCATCCTTGGAAGATTCCTCGTGTAATCCTCCTACGAAGAAGTTAGCTTACAAACACTCCATTTAACCGATACTTTAGTATGGATAGTTAGTCTGGGACTCTTACCAGATAGGACTGAAAGAAGAAGTAGAAAAGATCGAAAGAAGAGAAGCACGTTTCGTCATAGGTTCATTTGGTGACCACGACAACATCCTGGAGATGCCCACCAACTCCAGGGGCAATCTATAAGAAAAGCGTTCTGCATCACGGTGCGGTTTACTTTTGAAATTCCGAGAGAATGCGTTCCTAGAAGAGTCTAACCAATACAGTGCTAGTTTCGTATATCTCACGAACTGACCACGAAGGCAAAATCAGTTAGATTTGAGCTCACACGAAGACCTGTCAAAAAGCGTTCTACCTGCGCACCATTCGCGACTGGTACAGAGAAGGGGAAAGAGACAGCGGTACACGGAATACTCTCTGTCATTCGTGATAAGATGGCTTTCGAGGTATACGTATAGATGTAGAATAATAAATCAAAGACTGGTATGTTGACCGCTCCGCAGGTGTGACTTCTGTGGTTAGAGGTCTGGAGTGACAATCCTTCATGCGACCCAGCATCCCTTTGATTTCATAGCTGGCAGAAAGCTTAGCCAAATCTTTAAGAGATAGTGGATTCAAACTGTTTTTAGTATGCATGTGACATCGATACGGGATGGTTACTAAATGTAGTGAGACTTTGAGATGATCAGCGAATGGTGCTAAGACAAGCAGGTTCAAAATGGCTCTAAACACTATTGGCCTTAACATCTGAGGTCATCAGTCCCATAGACTTAGAACCACTTAAACCTAGCTACCAAGGACATCACAGACATCCAAGTCCGAGGCAGGATTCGAACCTGCGACAGTAGCAACATCGCTGTTCCGGACTGAAGCACCCTGAACCGCTCGGCCACAGCGGCCGGCGACTAGCAGGTAACTACCAATACAACCTAATGTAATATAACGTTCTTGAATGGACGATGACATACAGCATTGTTTGACTGCACTATCGGTGACCCTTCCCCCCATGAGTCATGAACTTGGCTCAGCGATACATATAATACTTCCGTAGCTACAACCACAAAAGAGGGTTATCTGTGGAAAGACCAGACTAACCCATCGTTAGTGAAGAGGGGCAGAATCCTTTCCAGTAGTTGCAGGGGCAACAGTCTGAATGGCTGATTTATCCAGCCTTGCTACATCAGCCAACATGCCCTCTACTGGTGTTGCGAACGGGTGAAATGAAACGGAAATAGCAGCTGTTATTGTTCTCCCTAGGGCATGCAGCTCTACTGCATGGTTGAATGGTAATGGCATCCTTTTGGATAAAATATTCTGGAAGTAAAATAGTTTTCCATTCTGATCTCTGCATGGCGTGTACGCTGAGTAACACTATCATGAGGGAAACCAAAGTTGCCACTCTATGGGACGGAGCATGGGATGTCAGATCCCTTAATTGCGTAGTGAGGTTAGAGAAGTTAAAAAAGGAAATGGATAGGTTGAAGTTAGATGTAATGGGAATTAGTGAAGTGCAGTGGCAGGAAGAACAGGGCTTCTGGTCAGATCGGAACAGGGTTTTCAGCATAAAATCAAATAGGATAAAGCCAGAGTATGCCTAATTATGAACAAGAAAATAGGAATGCTGGTATGCTGCTACGAAGAGCACTGTGAATCCGTTATCGTACCAAGATAGACGTGAAGCCAACACTCAACACAGTAGCACAGCTTTATGTGCTAACTGGCTACGCAGATGAAGAGATAGGAAGAACGTATGATGAGATCGTTAAAGCAGACGAAAATTTAATTGTGATAGGTGACTGGAATTCGATAGTAGGCAAGGGTAGAGGAAGAAAAATAGGAGTTCATGGACTGCGCCGAATGAATGAAAGAGGGAACTGTATAGCTGGTTTCTGCGTAGGTTATAATTTAATCACTGGTAACATTTGTATAAGAAGCATGACAGAAAGCTGTATACGTGGAAGAGACTTGGGAATACTGGAAGGTTTCACAATGATTATGTAATACTAAGGCAGAGATATCGAAACCAGATTTTTAACTGTAGGACATTTCCAGGTGCAGATGTGGAATTTGAGCATAATTTATTGGTTATAAACTACAGATAAAAACTGAAGAAGCTGCAGAAATGTTGAAATCTAAGGAGATGGGACATAAATAAACTGCAGAAGCCCGAGATGGTTGAGAAATTCGGGGGGAACATGAGGCAACGCTGGAGTGAAACAGGGATGTCAGATCCATTAATCGGGTAGGGAGGTTAGTGAATTTAAAAAGGGAAAAAGACGAATGGGTGGTTTTGAAAGACGAAATAAGATAGGCAGCAGAGGATCACATAAGTATGCCTAGAAAAGGAAGTCTTGTAGAAATCTTTGGATGTCACAAGAGATACTGAATTTATTTGATATGAAAATTCAGAAAATGAAACAAGTTTCCAGTCATCTAAAAACAGAGTGACAAAAAGTGCAGAATGGCTAAACAGGAATGGCTGGAGGACAAATGCAAGGCTGTAGAAGCATGTATAACTAGGGTAAAAATACATGCTGCTTATAGGAAAATGAAAGGGACCATCCAAGAAAATTAAACACCTGTATGGATATCAAATATTAAGGGCTCAGGTGGCAAGCCAATACTCACGAAAGAAGGAAAAGCTGAGAAGTGGATGGAATATGTAGAAGGTCTACATCAGAGAGAGAAACTTGAGTACACTACTGTAGAAAGAGTAGGCTAAATATGTAAAAATGAAATGGGAGACAGGATACTGTGAGAAGAATTTGACATAAAACTGAACGACCTAAACGAAAGTACAATACATTTCCATATCTCGTTATATAGGCAGCTTTAAGCTGGAACCTTCCTCGTATCTACATTGGTTTGTGCCACAGGCTGCCAAAGGAAACCTAACGGATTGTTGGCTCCTGACATCATGGAGAGAATTGGGGAAGAAGCACTATGTACCAGAGAGGCGAAATAAAATGTGCGTCTGACTGCAGCCTCCCGCCAGGTAGATTGATAACCCGGAGCAAGTCTCTTTCGCTGATAACGCTTCGGCGACATGCGTCCCGAACCAGTGAGGTACCATAATGTAGTTGCACGAAGTGCGATGCGGAGCATGCGGCAACGGAAAATGGAGGTGAAGCACCTAGGTCTACATGGTCAACAGCTTACTCTGCCCGTTCCTGCGGTTGCGTCCATTACAGATTGTTCATTGAAAATTGTTTCGTGTTAGTGCTCGTTTTGTGACCGCTGCTATGTCATAGTATTCATTCAAAATGGTTCAAATGGCTCTGAGCACTATGGGACTTAACATCAGTGGTCATCAGTCCCCTAGAACTTAGAACTACTTAAACCTAACTAACCTAAGGACATCACACACATCCATGCCCGAGGCAGATTCGAACCTGCGACCGTAGCGGTCACGCGGTTCCAGACTGAAGCGCCTACAACCGCACAGCCACACCGTCCGGCATAGTATTCATTACGCGTGGCAGTAAGAAAGCATGTCTAGTGTTAAACGCGAAACTACGGGTTGTCACATGTACAGGGAAATTCAAAACGAATGTAGTGATTACATATGGCTATAATTATTTAATGCCGCGCGGGATTAGCCGAGCGGTCTGAGGCGCTGCAGTCATGGACTGTGCGGCTGGTCCCGGCGGAGGTTCGAGTCCTCCCTCGGGCATGGGTGTGTGTGTGTTTGTGCTTAGTATAATTTAGGTTAAGTAGTGTGTAAGCTTAGGGACTGATGACCTTAGCAGTTAAGTCCCATAAGATTTCACAGACATTTGAACATTTTGAATAATTATTTAATGCACAGCGATAAATCGATACTAATTATTAAAGTGAATAAAAAAAGGAAGTTCAAAATTTCTAACATAGTGCAGGCACAGTGAAACTGAAGCCGAAAATGAAATGGCTCTGAGCACTATGGGACTTAACATCTGAGGTCATCAGTCCCCTAGAACTTGGAATTACTTAAACCTAACTAACCTAAGGACATCACACTCATCCATTCCCGAAGCAGGATTCGAATCTGCGACCGTAGCGGTCGCGCGGTTCCAGACCGAAGTGCCTAGAACTGCTGGGGCACAACGGTCGGCAATCTCAAACCGAGGCAAGCGCGATGACTCAGTTGCGTTTCATGTGAAAATGATGGAACCCGTACAGACAGTGTTGTGCATGTTACAGTTTAGTAACTGTTTTTCTGTTATTACAATTCAGAGAAGATTTCGTCAACTATACAGTCAAGCAATGGTTTGAAGAGTACGTCTCCCTACAGAATATTACGCTATCTTTCTTTGGATCTGTTTGTTTCCTGTTAAGCTGCCTCTGTAGCTGAGATCATTAATGCGTCATAGTGATTTAGCACCCGTCGTGGGGGCAACTAGTTCGAATCTCAATAGTCACAGGAATATTCAGCGCCAGTATTTGAGCGACAAAGGGGAGAGATACGCTTGGTAAAGGTCCTGGTCCACAAAGTACCTGCGCAGCCGCTGAGATTCATCTAGGCATTCTTCGGCAGAATTGAAATGAAGAAAATATTAGGAATGAGGGCGCCTTTGTGGTTGCTGCTACCAGAGCAAATGCGAGATACAGAAAATTACCAATACAGAAATAAAGTGAAACATATTTATTTCTTCATGAGGTATTTCCTTTCCATTTCGACAAGCAATTCTGTGGCAAAACTCGACTGCGTTCTAGATGGAGGAGGATAGTACCTTGCGTCGTGTCCAGCAGACAGCGCCAACATCCTTCAGCTCCCGCGGTCTGTTGAGATTACCGTGTCGAGGAGTCTATGCGAAAAACACGGTTTGCTGTGTTCTTGCCCCGGTACTGCGTCGGCGGCGAGGTAACGACGCTACTTTAGATAGGCGACCCGTTCCAATGGGAAATGTTGTCTATTAGCCGGTGCGGCCAACCGAGAAATGGCGCAGTCTCGGGGTTATTGCATTGCAAAACCGATACGAGCTTTGTGCACCGCTTACACGCCGTCCCTGCGCTCCGACGTATTTTCTTTCTTTTATGAGGAAGCTGGCACCCTGGAAGCCGACCGCCTCCATCTCTCTAGTAGGAGTTTTCTTTTACCTCTTCTCTCTACCTTTTCCTACTTGTAACGGCGATATTCTCACACCACTTTGTACGTTCTGATTGCTTGCCGAGAAATTTCCTGAGAGAACTGACGACGATGTATCACGTAGCCCCTTATAAAATTCCGTCTTCGTGGCGGTGGAGCGATGACTGTTGGAGCGTAAGTGTGTGAAGAAGTTTTTAGAACCCACCTAGAGTAGACATTCACAAGCTGTTCGTAGATTACAATAATAGCAGTGGACCTGGAGTGCAGTGCGAATGGGCAACTTGGAACTGCACCTGCCAGAGTTATCACGTAAGGACATACTGGCTGTAAGATCACACGAGCTTTTATTGATATCTTTTACTACAAGTCTTCTTTAACGACCTATGTATAAAATAGATTAAAATGTATGATTACTTCACAAATGAGTTAACGTCTTAAATACTTCATATGTGAATTGAAGGTGGAGAGGGGAATAAAGAAAAGGGAGGGGATCACTGCTGTTAGCTGCATCGGGACATCACGCGGAATCAGTGACAACGAGTGAAAATGTGTACCGGACCAGGAATCGAACCCAGGATCTCTTGTTTACTAGGCAGGTGCGTTAACCACTGCGCCATCCGGGTGACAGCATTATCGCAACTGCACGGACTACCTCGGCAAGCTTCACGGCCGATGCACATTCCACTTGAGCGCCACCTAACCGCATTCATATAATTTGAGTCGCCTTGTTGGGCAATTGATGCACCTTCTTCAGTGCGTATGCACAGATACGTCTGACCTCGTGTGGGAATCTCAGAGAGCGAATAGGGAGGAAGTGGACAGGGACCACGGATAGGTGGCGTTGATGTACATCAATGGGGCAGTTGAAAATGTGTGCCCCGACCGGGACTCGAACCCGGGATCCCCTGCTTGCATGGCAGACGCTCTATCCATCTGAGCCACCGAGGGCACAGAGGATAGTGCGACTGCAGGGACTTACCCATTGCACGCTCCCCGTGAGTCCCACATTCCCAACTTAATGTCCACACACTACATTCGTAGTGTCCCTGCCCATTACACTCGTTACTCGCGGCAGACAATCTTACCGAGTGGCGTAAGAGTTCGGGCAATGCGTGTGCATCCAGCACAGAAGAAGAAGGTCAATGGCCGGTGAACCTTAACTATATGAAGATGGTATCTGTTCCTCATCTTCGAGCCGGCGCTTGCCGATTCACCGCAACAATCGATATTTAAAAAGATTGTCGTCATCAGCTCTATACCTATCGGATAAAGGAATCGATGCATCGACGGAAAAAATATCGACGTACTAGCCTACAAAAATACCGGCTGCACTTTGTAAATTACTGCCGTTTTTAGAGCTGTATCTTTAGGTATTGATTTATTATTAGATAGTCTGCACATCAACAAGCTAGCAGCCTACTTGTCCCTCTTAGAGCAAGAATTAGAAGGATCACGATGCGCCCTCACGCTTGGCGATAACCAGTTTGCTAACAGTGGTAATGCATGTAAATGGCGCAATAAAAGGTGTCCGATGGTTATGTCGCTCGGTTTCGTCACATATCGAATTTCTCCAGAACACTTCATACGGACTACCATGTTTTATTATTTCCGCAAACGCCAGCGACCTCGGAGCTGCAATGTCAAAATTGCGTGAGGAAGTTAAACGTTGCAGTTTCTGTCGGTAGCGCCGAGCTCAGATTATGTCGTCATTTCCCCTCACACTTCTCCGCCCAACGCAAAGACCATTTACATTTTTGTTCATCATTTTCAGCAGCTGTTTTTGAACAATGCCGATGTGAACACAGTAGTTGCGTTAGGAAATTTTTTTAACGCAACTGGTGAACTATTTCTTCGCATCGGAAATCTTATTGTATTCACACCTCCAGCTCCCATTGTAATCGGACTTCTTCTTTGTGCCACCTACACTTGCTTGACACAGTCAAAGAGAAAGACTAGACGTGATGAAAGTTCAAAAAGTTGTAAGATTCGTCCACACAGTGAAAGTAAAATTAAATTCTACAACAATTTCAAAAGAACATTTTCCAATATTTACGAATATTGCGAAAAAATATAATATAAAATGAAAATATTTCTATTTTTAAAATAACAAATATGACGTTTCAGTCTTTGATCGGTTCGCTGTCATGTCAGCATGTTCTGTACTGACAAGTTGAAGATGGGCAGCTAGCCCAAAACTGGTCATTGAAAGTAAAGAATAGCGATCAAGGGCTGAAACGCCATATTTTTATTTAATGAACGATCGCGGAATTCCCATTAAGACAATCATGTCTAGTTTTGATTTCTATTTTCTATCGCTTGCGCCTTGTCCTGCGGCTACGCAGGGTCGACCGTGGTTAAACGAATTTGGCAGGTTAAGTTTAAGGGATGTCCTTCCTGCCGCCACCCTGTACCCCCCAGGACAGAATTAGTGTACCCAAACTGTCTGTGTCTAGTGAAACCCATGAAGGAGTGCGAATGTGTTCAGATGTCTGCGTGCTGTATAACTGAGGCGAAACGTGGGGACCAGCCTGGTATTCACCAAGTGGGATGTGGGAAACCGCCTAAAAACCACATCCAGGCTGGCCGGCACACCGGCCGTCGTCGCTAATCCGCCGGGCGGATTCGATCCGGGGCCGGCGCGCCTACCCGAGTCCAGGAAGCAGCGCATTAGCGCTCTTCCTCGCACTGTTCGCACTGTATGGGCTGTGCACTTGATGCGGTTATTGCAGCTGTGACCTCAGGCTCAGGGTCACATTTCCGTGAAAGGTCACTACTAGCTGCGTCACTGTCTGTTCGTGGCGGTATAATTCCTTGTGCAGAAGTGGGAGCCACATCGACCTGCATTTCATCTCCTTTTTCCGCTTCCAACCGATCTTCAGGACTGGGCTTCGGCTTCCTGGCAATGGGTGTTTCACAGGAAGAGTCCTCATCAACATTTTTTTCAGTGTCCCCTAGAGGACGCTTTTTAGTGGGAATCTCGCTGTCACGGGACGGAATTTCAGCAGTTAATGCAGGTTTTAAAGACGGAAATTCATTAATATTAAGTGCAACATTTTCAGAGGTAGTAACAGGATCCACGACAGTCGCCGGCTCTGTTGTGTTACTGGCTGGCAACAAATCGTTGAGTGTTAATTTCCGGCGTTGCGTAAAGTTATTTTTTAGCACAAAAACACGGCGAGGGCAGTCCTGACGGAGGTGACCAGACTCGTTACATACATGACATGTAGGGGTTTGCCCTGAGTAAATAACATGCGCCGTGTGCCCGTCAACAAAGATGTGGGAGGGAATGTTTGCCTTTACTTCCATCTCCACGGAGCGAATGCCGTTAAAGCACTGCAGCTTGAAATGCGAAGCCCACCTTTCGTTGACTATTTGCCTGAGAACCCCATACTTTGAAAGGACGTCTTTAATTTTCGATTTGCCCACTTCTATGTGAGCATTCAAAACCCTAACATTTCTAATTACAGACTCGGAATTCCTGAGTTTTACAGTACTTTTAATACCATCACGGTGTATAAATTCCGTTTCGTAACCAAATTTTTCCAGTTTTCTACACTCACGGAATCGTTAAACTTTACAAAAATGCAGTATTCATCAGAGTCTAGCTGCATGGTATGAACAGATTCAGAAAGAAGGCCAATTACCTCGGTAATCCAGTCGTGTATTTCAAGTGCAGAGGGCTGTACTCGACGGGTGTACTTACCGAAGGTGAAAATCACGGTGTTTTCTCTCACGGAGTTTGCCATGGTGTTCTGCAGCGAAGAAATTTCGGACAACGCCGAAATCCCAGCGGCACTACGTAGAAAGACGACACGAACGAAGACCAATAGCTCAATTTATAACGCTTAATTCACGTGCAAAACGCCAATAAAGAATCAGGAAACACGAAAACACTGGCGTAAACACTGAACGTTCACGGAGCAAACTTGAGGAGCGTGCGACCGCGGCGACAGCTGAAGCCAGACTGTGCGCTCTCGGCTACTCTGCCGTTTCAAATGGCTCTGAGCACTATGGGACTTAACTGCTGTGGCCATCAGTCCCCTAGAACTTAGAACTACTTAAACCTAACTAACCTAAGGACAGCACAAACATCCATGCCCGAGGCAGGATTCGAACCTGCGACCGTAGCGGTCTTGCGGTTCCAGATTGCAGCGCCTTTAACCGCACGGCCACTTCGGCCGGCTACTCTGGCGTGTTAATACTCGTGTAAAATGAAAATATGGGCACTTGATACTGCATTAGGTATGGGTATATCGATATCCCGTTGAAAAGCATTTCACCGAAATTTATCGATATCCTTTGTAGAAGGACCCCATAAATCGATATATCGATATTTTCTCGACAGCTGTAACGGTTGCCCTCGGCGAGGCCACGCACGGCTCAGCAGCGGCCAGTGGAGTCGGCGGGCGAGGCAGGTGGGCCGAAATCACTTTGCCGGCCGTGACGTGGCCGCTGAGGAAGACGGATGGCTCGGAGGAATCCCGGGGCGACGTGACGAGCCGCGGATTTATTGAAGCAGGTCGCGGCCGCTCATTACCGAGATTCAGTAGCGCAATTAGCCGGTTATGCGTCACGGAGCGGGCGCAACAAGCCGCGGTCGTTAGCCGGCATTAATCACCGCCACTGTGGGTGGGCGCCGGCCGCCACCCGCTGCCCGCTGTCACCTCACCTCACCTCGCCTCAGCTCACCTCAGCTCATCGCGCCGCGCGTCAGCTCCGAGCCGTGCCGCGTGGGCGGCGGCGCCAGTTCCCGCGTCTCACTGCCTGGGAGCACTCTGGCGTACAGAGGACGAAAAGAAACTGACTACGAATACTAAGAGGACTCTCTACCCCCACATCGCCATGATTATTCTGCGGATTTGCCGCTTCACGCGAGCGGTCGCCTTAATTGCCTCGGCTATCCGTGTACACTTTCCGTCCCACCCAAATTCTCAACTTGACGCACACTACACATGCAGCGTTCACTAGCCATTATCTTCATTGCCCCAGATTCACCTGATTCCCGCAAGAGTTCGGGCGCAGTATGCATCATCACTGAGGGTATCGTTATTCGCTGTCAGGCTTCTGTTCTTTCAGCTATAGTTGGATGGGAGTCGCGTTGCACGTTGTTCATCCACTGGCGGAAATCTTTTGCGACTCGCAATCGGCTGAAAGCTTCTGGTTTTCTGTCATTCTGGTCCTCAGCAGCAAGCCACACAGTGCGTGCGTTCCCTTTGCGTAGTGGTATTTGAGGAACCTTCAAACAAAGCGGACATTTTGGATTCATGCTTTCCTTAGTTTTGATAATAAGACACGTTCAACTTTCCTATTAGTGCGAGAACTGCAAAACAACAAAGCAAATGAAAAGCGAATTTATAAGACATCAAAGAAACTGGCCAAGGAGCTGACTGAAAGTCTTCGTGCAATTCAGCATGTCACATATCTGTTACACTGTAATATATTTAGACTATTTGTTTAGGCATAAATTTTATGTACCTATTCGGTCTGTCTCATTAAAGCTGCTGCACGATGGAAGCAATACACATATGAATGATGTCGCTATAATTCATTTCACGATAGTGTCTATCGTTACAAGTAAGCATTTAGTTGTCTGTCACTGCAACTGTGATTGTAACACGCGTAAGCTGGTATTACATGAAATATACGGAACATATACTATGACTGATCGTACAAAGTAGGCTTTCACGGCCGGTATTGTCTTCACTTAAAAGTTCCAGGCTGATAGGCCGTGGTCGAAGTATAAAACTCTCCCCTGACGTTTCGTCTCCGACTGCGGGAGACGTCCTCGGAGGTACAGCGCCGCTGTATCTCCGAAGATGTCTCCCGCAGTCGGAGACGAAACGTTAGGGGAGAGTTTTATACTTCGACCACGGCCTATCAGCCCGTAAGTTTTAAGTGAAGATATCCTATGACTGACACATGTACTTACCGAGGCATACAACGCACAGCTTATTAATTGTAAGATACTAGTCACTATCTTTGTATAAAGACCTCAAAGACCAACTTTGGCTCGAGCAGTACACAGTGATCAGCCGAGCAGACCTCCACGCGATATGATTCTGTTCACAGCGTTAACGTCGATTACAGGTATATCATACAGTACCTAGAAAAGTTTTTATAAATTGACGATGTAGTTTGTATTACGATATAAAACTAAGTAATTCTCTACAACTGTCAACCATTTACGTTTTTATGGTATATGATTTTCGTAATGAGTCACATCACTGTGTTACTGTATACCTTTATTTTTGGAGTATAATTCATAGTTTCACCCCCTAAGTATAAAGATATTGTACTTCGCCCTAAACGACGCTGTGAATACATTGATGAAAGTAACTTACATTTCATTACATGTGTGTTGTTGTTAACTTTCACATCAGTTAAAATTCGTGACGGCTTACGCCTGTAGTGTTACTTGTGAACTATTTTAGTTGATATATACCTGTCTGATGATAGTTAGACGGCATAAGCCGGTTGTGTAACCAAAGTATTTTACCAGCAGTTCAAGGTGGCAATATGACGTTTTCAATTATTTTTTATGCATAAAAAACGAAAAATAGCGGTGTAAGTTCTCAGAATCAAACATTCGGTTTGCCAGATCACACTGCCGTCTGTAAACTGACGGCTGCCGGTAATCCTGGGTGGTATATGCTTTGTGGGATGTACCATCCGTAATTGAGGTTGCCCTACATACGTATAGTCACGCATATGAAATGATCTATGTGATCGTGACGATGACTGTGATGATGACTGTGATGAGCTGAAAGAGTCCAGAACACCATCAATCGCGCCGGCCGCGATGGATGAGCGGTTCTAGGCGCTTCAGTACGGTCACAGGTTCGAATCCTGCCTCGGGCATAGATGTGTGTGATGTCCTTAAGTTAGTTAGGTTTAAGTAGTACTAAGTCTAGGGGACTGACGACCTCAGATGTTAAGTCCCATAGTGCTCAGAGCCATATAAGCCACCATCAATCAATGACTTCCATTCTGAACCAACGAAATTGTTTATCACTCATGTTTTCCATCTGTAGCAGTAGATTTACTGAAATTTGTAAGGTGTCTACTGTGTTAAGAACTGGTCTACTAATATGAGTAGGCTAAGCACAGATTTAGTGAAGCTCTTCTCTGTTACTTGAATCTTCATGACCCATTAATCAATTTTGCAATACTACCGGACTACGAAGAAAGCAAAAGAATTAATCACAGTAACACCTACTTACAGAAAAGCCGCGTAACGTGAACTGATATGCATAGCTTGCGTATCTTAACATCAGAGTGTGTGTAATTAGTCTTAAAGGCCTCTCAAAATTAGTAAGCTTAAAAGTGGCAGCTGGTAGATAAAACCAGTGCCATGGGTTGATTTCCGTTGAATGTAATCACAATAGCCTATACCGAAACTGGTCTAGCGCAGATAATACCTCCACAAGTAATTGAATAGTGGTGTAGTACAAAAAATATATCGGCACGTAATGTTGCAAAAGCTAAAGGCCTGACTACTATATTCTGCACAAATTATTGCACGGGAACATCAATATACAGAATGAAATTTTCACTCTGCAGCAGAATGTGTGCTGATATGAAACTTCTTGGCGGATTAAAACGGTGCACTGGTCCAAGACTCGAACTCAGGAACTTTGCTTTTTACGGGCTGCAGAGTACCTGACCACGAAAGCCAAAGGTCCCAATTCCGAATCTCAGGCCAGGAAATAGTTTTAATCAATACACACCTTATAAAAATCAACTACTGAAAGTCTCCACCGCAGTGTCGTCGGCGAAACTTACTGTTCAAAATCTGAGAATTATGCATGCTGAGAGTGGGATACTTGTTACTAATCCATGGGAGAAACTGTATATGATTGAATTTGAATTATTTCATTATCTATATCGTAGATGATTACTAAATTGACAAAAGGGAATATTAGTAACACAGCGAGGCTTCCATGAGCATCAAAATTAAATACAAAAAAAAGGATTGAACAAATCATCCTAAAATACTAAACTGATACTCTGCATTAACCACAAAATAATAAAACAGTAAATAGGTATCACGTGTACCTTACAGTGCACGTGAAACATGAATCGAATTTCTAGCAACATCAGTAAAAACTTTTCCACACATGTTTTCCAGTAATGCATTCAATAATGTGAAGTACAGAACAGAATGACGAAGATAGTGAATGATGCATTAGACTGAACAACTAAAACATGGTTCTGTCATCAGCTTCTAACTTACAAAAATTAATAGATCTCTGATTATCTGTTATACCACGTTAGTAAATACAGCACTACGCTCGCAACTCGTCACCAAATCAGCACACGAAATGATAGCAATTTAAATATGCAAATACTAATATCATGTGACTGAAATGTCTTACACGGTGCGTATTAACAATCACTGCAAATAACTATAACGATCGTACCATGTAAAATACCGTGTTTGTTGAATATGAAAATCTGAATCAGAAAATTATTTAGGAGACCGACATACTCCCTGAAGACACAAGGTGAATTACTGTACGCAAATGGAAAACGGAATTTAATGTTAGTGAACAGTTGTGGATCCTAAAGGTTGGAATTGCCTGCCATCAAAATGAAAATATATGACATATTAACAAAAACACAGTTTGAATGAACACATTAATTTACTCAACAAAGCGAAAATATGGAAATGCGACTGACTATCTGTCAATAGACAAAATTAAAATATAAAATGTATCAAGAACTCCAAACAGAGTGAATTCTCCTGTTGGCAAAATTACTTCAGAAGTTGAAAAGAGCGGCTATAGATGCAACTGACGTTCTGAAATAACTCACAATTTCCTACAGATTGATTACAGTGGTTTGGTTAAATGTTAAACTGAAAATTCATGTGCGTCTCCCTTCGCACTGACGTGCAAAGAACGAGTAACTGCAATGCTCAGGCTGAATCCTGATCTGGGATTGTCGTCACATGTTGCTGCTGCTATTCCACTCACCGTAAGTTAGCAAAAATGGTTCAAATGGCTCTGAGCACTATGGGACTTAACACCTGAGGTCATCAGTCCGCTAGAACTTAGAACTACTTAAACCTAACTAACCTAAGGACATCGCACACATCCATGCCCGAGGCAGGATTCGAACCTGCGACCGTAGCAGCAGCGCGGTTGCGGACTGAAGCGCCTAGAACCGCTCGGCCACAGCGGCCGGCCGTAAGTTAACGGCGGAAGACCAACAGAGTGATGACTCCGTCTCTGGCTCTCTGAAGTGCGGCACCAGTAGGATCACGCATCCACAGACTCGAACATTGGATCCGCGGATGGCTACCGCAGCACAGACCACAGCCTGCAGAGATATGTTCAGCATCAAGATCCACGTCAAAGTCCTCTCGTGCCTATCAGAACTGAGCAACCTCTCTTTCCTTCCCACCAACACAACGTGGCCACCAATCATTTTGCAAGCATTTTCTGTCCGCCAAGATGGTAACTGCTTCTTCGGCAAAAATGCTGCCAAGAAAGCACATCACATAAAAGCTCCAGTGACTTTCTCTAACTGCCCTCTACTTTAAAATCTTCCCTTTCTGTGATCTAGCCTCCTGATCTCACATGTATTCTTACCAATCGACATTTCTCACATCCAGCAGCTAGCCTCGCTTCCCAGGTCCTATAAAAGTTAAAAAACTGTGTCCAAGGCTAGCCAGTAACTATATGGCCTTTTCATGTTTTTTGAAAATCTGGAGACGCTTATCTGCTCAGGGGCAACATTCTGTACATGTCTGCCTCCTACACACACACTCTTTCTCTCACTATACGGCTCTACTCGCCTGGCCAGAGTGGAAACGTGCAATAAAGCCAAACAAAAGCTGGTGTCTGCTAGGAGCTCACCTGGCGATGCAGCTTTCACCCGGACGACACACCTGTGGTGCCTGCGTTCTGGCACGGTGCCACTTCTGGGAACGGTTGTGTCCCTCTGCTGCACACCAGGCCCTGTTTATCTGTCACAACCCACATCGCCTGTCCCGAGTCCACTGTGCATGCGTGCCCAAACTCTCTCAAGGAATGAAGAAACAGTCCAACACCAGGTTAAATGTGAAAATGCTAGTTAAGACTAGATGTTGCTTAGAAGTAAGCACATACAGTCACTGCTGTCATATTTACTTTTCTAAGCTAGTATGTTAGAGGCTGCCTCCTTATTATCCTCTACTTGAAACCGATTATCATACTGAATGAAAACAGACAAGGCGGATGGCTTGGCGCCTTACAACCAAATCTCCTATTGAACAGCTTCCAATTCATTGCCTCCCTCAATGTCGAGAACAATAGTGTGATTTATGTCTCAGTCGGCCTACGTAGCCAAATTAGATCTAATTGGCTGGGTCCGAGCGGAAACGCCCGAAGCTGAAACAGCCTGCTACTGAAGTGATTCGCATTAGAGCTGTTGATAAAATATCGATACAAAGACTTTCTTCACTAAATAATCGATATTTATCAGCGACATCTTCCCTTCCCATGTAACAATACATCGATATCGAAATAGCAATATCGAGAGGCGATACTTTTATTTTATGTTATATTCCTTTCGCAATTTCCGGTAAATATTTGAAGTAGTTCTTTTGAAATTGTAGTCAACGTAATTTTACTTTCACTGCATGAAGGAGTCTTATTACTTTTTGAGCTTCCGTCACGTACAATTTTTCTCTTTGAGTTTGTGAAGCAAGTACACATGGCACAAAGAAGAAGTCCGACTGCACTGGACGATGGCAGTGTGAATGGAATAACAAGATTACCGATGTGAGAAATAGCACATCAGTGTGCTGTTTCTTCACATCGGCGTTCTTCAAAAACTGTTGCTGAAAATGATGAACAAAAATGTAAATGACAAGATTGGTCTTCGCGGTGGGTGGTACGTGGGAGGGTAAATGCTGACGTAATCGACGCTTTTACGTGTATGAAAAAATACGGAAGTCGACTTGAAGTTTTCCGGTCAAATCAGGTATGTGACGAAACCGAACGATTCACCCATCGTACACCTTTTATTGTGTCACTTACATGCAGTTACCCTTGTTAGCGAAGCGGTTATCCCCAAGCGTGAACGTAGATCGTTTTCTTTTCAGTTCTTTTTAAAAGGGGGATAAGCAGGCTGGTAACTCATTGATCTGCAGAATATCTAATAACAAATCAATACCTAAAAGTACAGCTTTAAAACCGGCAATGTATTTAAAATGTGCAGTTTATATTTTTATAGGTCCGTGCATCGATAGTTATTCCGTCAATATATCGATGTATCGATACTTTCTCTCGACGTACCGAGGAATTCTGACTTTTTAAAAATTTCAACAGTCCTGATCCACAGAGACTTTGTGAAGTGTTGGCAGAAGAGCCAACACTGTTTTGCTAGAGGAGGCCGAAATGCACGCCTTTAAGCTCACGCAGATTGGCGTGAGGTCTGGAACAGTTAAGGGAATTTTTAGTAGCAAATAAAGTACGTAGTTTATGTAATACTTAACTTTAATCCACAATTGGTGTACATCGCTCTTGACGGTACATTAATAATAAGCTCAATATGCACTGGTAATGGCGGCCTGCTAGGTCGTAGCAAATGACGTAGCTGAAGGCTATGCTAACTATCGTCTCGGCAAATGAGAGCGTATTTGTCAGTGAACCATTGCTATGAACGTCGGCTGTACAACTGGGGCGAGTGCTAGGAACGTCTCTCTAGACCTGCCGTGTGGTGGCGCTCGGTCTGCAATCACTGACAGTGGCGACACGCGGGTCCGACGTATACTAATGGACCGCGGCCGATTTAAAGGCTACCACCTAGCAAGTGTGGTGTCTGGCGGTGACACCACACTTTGTACTGCTTATCGATGCAGATCACACGATATCCTTGCGAAAACTATCCACACGTTATTTCGAAACCTAAAGAAATCAAAACTTTGGATAAATGAAAGTGCTGTTCCATACACAATTTTCAAGCTTTATCGGCTATAGATGTTTCCGATTGGTCTTTTACCTTCTTCGCAATGTGTTTGGTCTTCAGTTTGTGAAGAAGAGGAATAGGCTGGGATTTAATGTCCGATCGCGATGGCTGGGATCGACTTCTATTACCCTGGGAATCGTGTTTGTTTGACACTCCTCACCACGGAGGGTGGATCGGAGTTGCTTGCTTTGGAATCTCGAGCAGGTGGCGCTGCAGTTGCGGCAGTGGGAGAGCTACTGAAAGTTTACCGTCTTACCTCCTTGGCGTCCTCATGGGTAAAATATTCCGGAGGTAAAATAGTCCCCCATTCGGATCTCTGGGCGGGGACTACTCAAGAGGATGTCGTTATCAGGAGAAAGAAAACTGGCGTTCTACGGATCGGAGCGTGGAATGTCAGATCCCTTAATCGGGCAGGTAGGTTAGAAAATTTAAAAAGGGAAATGGATAGGTTGAAGTTAGATATAGTGGGAATTAGTGAAGTTCGGTGGCAGGAGGAACAAGACTTCTGGTCAGGTGACTACAGGGTTATAAACACAAAATCAAACAGGGGTAATGCAGGAGTAGGTTTAATAATGAATAGGAAAATAGGAATGCGGGTAAGCTACTACAAACAGCATAGTGAACGCATTATTGTGGCCAAGATAGATACGAAGCCCACACCTACTACAGTAGTAAAAGTTTATATGCCAACTAGCTCTGCAGATGACGAAGAAATTGAAGAAATGTATGATGAAATAAAAGAAATTATTCAGATTGTGAAGGGAGACGAAAATTTAATAGTCATGGGTGACTGGAATTCGAGTGTAGGAAAAGGGAGAGAAGGAAACATAGTAGGTGAATATGGATTGGGGGACAGAAATGAAAGAGGAAGCCACCTTGTAGAATTTTGCACAGAGCACAACATAATCATAACTAACACTTGGTTTAAGAATCATGAAAGAAGGTTGTATACATGGAAGAACCCTGGAGATACTAAAAGGTATCAGATAGATTATATAATGGTAAGACAGAGATTTAGGAACCAGGTTTTAAATTGTAAGACATTTCCAGGGGCAGATGTGGACTCTGACCACAATCTATTGGTTATGACCTGTAGATTAAAACTGAAGAAACTGCAAAAAGGTGGGAATTTAAGGAGATGGGACCTGGATAAACTAAAAGAACCAGAGGTTGTACAGAGATTCAGGGAGAGCATAAGGGAGCAATTGACAGGAATGGGGGAAAGAAATACAGTAGAAGAAGAATGGGTAGCTTTGAGGGATGAAGTAGTGAAGGCAGCAGAGGATCAAGTAGGTAAAAAGACGAGGGCTAGTAGAAATCCTTGGGTAACAGAAGAAATATTGAATTTAATTGATGAAAGGAGAAAATATAAAAATGCAGTAAGTGAAACAGGCAAAAAGGAATACAAACGTCTCAAAAATGAGATCGACAGGAAGTGCAAAATGGCTAAGCAGGGATGGCTAGAGGACAAATGTAAGGATGTAGAGGCCTATCTCACTAGGGGTAAGATAGATACCGCCTACAGGAAAATTAAAGAGACCTTTGGAGATAAGAGAACGACTTGTATGAATATCAAGAGCTCAGAAGGAAACCCAGTTCTAAGCAAAGAAGGGAAAGCAGAAAGGTGGAAGGAGTATATAGAGGGTCTATACAGGGGCGATGTACTTGAGGACAATATTATGGAAATGGAAGAGGATGTAGATGAAGATGAAATGGGAGATATGATACTGCGTGAAGAGTTTGACAGAGCACTGAAAGACCTGAGTCGAAACAAGGCCCCCGGAGTAGACAATATTCCATTGGAACTACTGACGGTCGTGGGAGAGCCAGTCCTGACAAAACTCTACTATCTGGTGAGCAAGATGTATGAAACAGGCGAAATACCCTCAGACTTCGAGAAGAATATAATAATTCCAATCCCAAAGAAAGCAGGTGTTGACAGATGTGAAAATTACCGAACTATCAGCTTAATAAGTCACAGCTGCAAAATACTAACACGAATTCTTTACAGACGAATGGAAAAACTAGTAGAAGCCAACCTTGGGGAAGATCAGTTTGGATTCCGTAGAAACACTGGAACACGTGAGGCAATACTGACCTTACGACTTATCTTAGAAAAAAGATTAAGGAAAGGCGAACCTACGTTTCTAGCATTTGTAGACTTAGAGAAAGCTTTTGACAATGTTGACTGGAATACTCTCTTTCAAATTCTAAAGGTGGCAGGGGTAAAATACAGGGAGCGAAAGGCTATTTACAATTTGTACAGAAACCAGATGGCAGTTATATGAGTCGAGGGACATGAAAGGGAAGCAGTGGTTGGGAAGGGAGTAAGACAGGGTTGTAGCCTCTCCGCGATGTTGTTCAATCTGTATATTGAGCAAGCAGTAAAGGAAACAAAGAAAAATTAGGAGTAGGTATTAAAATTCATGGAGAAGAAATAAAAACTTTGAGGTTCGCCGATGACATTGTAATTCTGTCGGAGACAGCAAAGGACTTGGAAGAGCAGTTGAATGGAATGGACAGTGTCTTGAAAGGAGGATATAAGATGAACATCAACAAAAGCAAAACAAGGGTAATGGAATGTAGTCTAATTAAGTCGGGTGATGCTGAGGGAATTAGATTAGGAAATGAGGCACTTAAAGTAGTAAAGGAGTTTTGCTATTTGGGGAGCAAAATAACTGATGATGGTCGAAGTAGAGAGGATATAAAATGTAGGCTGGCAATGGCAAGGAAAGCGTTTCTGAAGAAGAGAAATTTGTTAACATCGAGTATAGATTTAAATGTCAGGAAGTCGTTTCTGAAAGTATTTGTATGGAGTGTAGCCATGTATGGAAGTGAAACATGGACGATAAATAGTTTGGACAAGAAGAGAATAGAAGCTTTCGAAATGTGGTGCTACAGAAGAATGCTGAAGATTAGATGGGTAGATTACATAACTAATGAGGAAGTATTGAATAGGATTGGGGAGAAGAGAAGTTTGTGCCACAACTTGACCAGAAGAAGAGATCGGTTGGTAGGACATGTTCTGAGGCATCAAGGGATCACCAATTTAGTATTGGAGGGCAGCGTGGAGGGTAAAAATCGTAGAGGGAGACCAAGAGATGAATACACTAAGCAGATTCAGAAGGATGTAGGTTGCAGTAGGTACTGGGAGATGAAAAAGCTTGCACAGGATAGAGTAGCATGGAGAGCTGCATCAAACCAGTCTCAGGACTGAAGACCACAACAACAACAACTCCTTGCCTAGGGACGCCAGATGAAAGTTGATGTCGTCAAGCCCTGAATCAAAATTGCGCAACGGATAACTGGGGAGGGGAGCTTGAGAGTGCTACCTAGAGAGCGTGCCCTTTCTGTACGATACTAGGCAAGGGGCTGGAGGGCTCACACGCTGATGTGTGGGTCCCTGCATTCTATATCTTTTATTTTAAATGAATTCCTTTAACTTTACTTCTTTGTGATTTTTAAGGGTTGTTAAAGATTGATGACAATTGATTACCTATTTATTTTAAACATTATCACTCGATTTTACAGCGATTGCAGCAATTGTTCCAGTTTACAGATATTACAGTTTTACAACTTATAGCTCGGGTATATTATATAATAATCTGTACGCACATTTCTACGGGCAAGGTGGAATTGCGTTGGCCAAATGTGTACCACCAAAGTCTCCCAATATTTTACGTAGGACATCCACTAGGTGAGGAGGATAACGGGCAAACTGGGGACCAGATACATTAACACAGGGGGTCAAATTTCCTAAATTAACGAGATCATTCATTTCATTACACAATCCGAAGATGGAAATAAAAGAATTAGTACAAATATTCAAATACCTCTCTTCCATGCGTGAACATTGAGACAGACGCACTGAGGGCACGTCTGCTCACTTACCCGTCTTCTGTAACCCTCCTAGAATATGGCGGGCACCCGGAGGTCTTCCTGGGCCCCGGTGGAGGGGTGGTCGAACCACTTGGCCGTAACCAACCTCTTCACCCCAGATCTTTTGACACTGAAAAGTCTTTGACTTTTACCTGCTTGTGCTGTCTCTCTGATTCCCTACCCAGGAGTAAGGTTGGCACTACTATACTACAGAACTACTTCTCAACAAAGATTTGGCCACGCTTTACGGAAAGGTGTGAGGAGGATTAGGAAAGTTCATGTGCAGATTCACATTCACGTACAAGAAATGCATAATACACGACACATATAAATACGTATTCTGAAGCCTGACACATTTCTTTCCAACCATCCACATGGGTTTTGTTGCCCCCGCGGCCGGCCGCGTCGTGTAATAAAATTGGCTGCGGAGCCGCCTCTGTTTTTATTTCCCGGTGCGAGCGAGCAGCGAAACCTGCTGCTTATAGAGCGAAAACTACTGTACCGTTTCAGTACATACAATGCAGAATAGTGGGTCAGACTCCCAAGCGACAGGTGTCCAACGTTAGCGCGACGCTGCGATGCCGTTGAGTTGCGCCAGTAGACCTACAGGGCCCTAACTCACTGAGACGCCACAGCAGGTCTGCTGGTAGAGGCGCCAGACAGAAGCACGGTACGCAATGGAGGCTGCCGCACCTGGCGTCTACCAGAGTGTGTCAGCTCTGCAGGCAGAGCAGCAGTCACCATGTTCTGCTGGCAGGCCTGCCAGCCTGGCGGCGCTGCAGGTGGAACACACGACGGCGTATAGCCGCTCCAGCACCGGGACGCCAGAAGACCCGCCGAGCGCTACCTGCCGCTCACCCGTACTTAGTTTTATCCGTCCACATGATCACTGTGGTCAGTTTTGCACCGAATCTACAGGGTGTCAGAAAAGTCTTTCCCTGATTACATAAATTGATAACTCACTCTCGAAGTAAGATACAAATATGAGACTGGTGTCTAATTGTTTACAAACTATCAAAGTTTTTTTCACACATCAGTTAACTTCCACATGAGCACCCTTGGTAGCACGTAGCACATCTAGGCGATATGCAATTTCCGTCCACACATTAGCCAACATCACTGGAGGGATAGATTCAACGACTGTGGTTATCTGTTGCCGCAGGATTTCAAGATCTGGTACACGTGTTCGATATACCCCGTCCTTGACATAACCCCATAAAAAGAAGTGTAACGGGCTTATGTCAGGAGAGCGTGGAGACTAAACCGTTGGCCCTTCATGACCAATCTATCGCCCAGGAAAGGTCATATCGAGATAGGCACGGACGTCCAAACCCCAATGAGGTGGTGCACCGTCTTGCTGAAACAAGATATCGGGGTGATACTGAAGCAGCTGAGGAACAGCAAACAGTTGCAACATGTCCAGATACACTGCAGATGTGATGGTAGCCTCAGCGAAGAAGAATGGCCCGATAATTCGATCGTGCAATAGCGCGCACCAAACATTCACCTTTGGACTGCCTCTGGTGCACTCCATGACCTCGCCAGGGGGTTGTGAACCCCAAATGCGCACATTATGGCGATTCACTACTCCAATGACAAAAAGATAACCATCATCGTCCTCAATACGTGATAGCATTTCGACCGCAAAGTCATACCGACATGGACTGTCATTGGGCAACAAGGCCTGAACGATTTGCACTTTGTATGCACGAAACAATAAACGTTTGTGTAAAATGTCATGGAGAGAGCTTTTTGGCATCTGTAATTCACGTGAGGCTCTGCCTACCGATTTCTTCGGACTTCGCAGAAAAGACTGCCTTACAGCTTCCACCCTGTCTGCTGAGGTTCTTGGTCGACCAGACCTCGGATCCTGTGTTCTTTTCTTGAACTTCTCATAACAGGAATTACGCTCTTGACATCAGGTGGATTCCTTCCAAATGTTGTCTGGAAGTGTCTCTGCACTGTGGTTGGTGATCGTGTCTCATGGTACCACAGGACACACTGTGCCTTCTGCTGATTGGTTAACATGGCTTCTTGGGCACTGCACCTCATCCACTACTTACGTACTGCGAAACTAAAACGGAAAAAAAACTTTGATAGTTGTAATCAATTCGACACAAGTTTCATATTTATATCTTACTTCTAGCTTAAGTTATCAATTTATGTAATCAGAGAAAGACTTTTCGGACACCCTGTATTAGCTGCGAGGTTCACGTGAGACAGAAACTTGGGACAGTCCATCTCAGAACTACTCAAAACGGGAACTGCAAAAAGAAGGTGTTGGGAATTTAGAGGGTCGTAAATGAAGCTCAAGTCGAAGAATAAGCCTGTCTACACCACACTTGTGTTCAAAGTACTTACAATAACTCACTTTCTGGACGCTGGCTGGCTGGAGATCGTAGAACTTTTGGATCCTCATTTTTCTCACAGCCTATTCCTGATGCTCCACTCCAACCACAAGAGCTTTACACCACAGACAAAGCACGTTTACTGTTCGGGCTACGTAAGTTTTTCTTGAAACCTACTTCCGGACTCTACCGAGCGAGGTGGCGCAGTGGTTAGAACACTGGACTCGCATTCGGGAGGACGACGGTTCAATCCCGTCTCCGGCCATCCTGATTTAGGTTTTCCGTGATTTCCCTAAATCGTTTCAGGCAAATGCCGGGATGGTTCCTTTGAAAGGGCACGGCCGATTTCCTTCCCAATCCTTCCCTAACCCGAGCTTGCGCTCCGTCTCTAATGACCTCGTTGTCGACGGGACGTTAAATACTAACCACCACCACCACTTCCGGACTGAAATAGTACAGCTACATCTCCTGCTTCCGCAAGTGATGCCAATGGGCTAGATACATCATACACATTACAATTATTTTAAGAAAAAAGATACATAAACAAAGCAGACAGGTTTCCAACTTCTTGTCGAAAAGATTTGTAAATTTGATTTCAGTCTATAATAACGCGTGACTGCTATTCACAAAGTAAAGCCTCATCGATTGTAAAATGAATACGACAGTGAAAATCCGATGAAGCTTCGCATAGATGGGTTGGACAGTATCTCTAATACGACCATCGATCGAATCACGTTGCTCTTTTCAATTCCGATCGCACAGTGAGTGCGTAAAGATGCCTGGAAAACGGTGTGTCGCGCCAAGTATGGGTGCCCGTGGGAGATTTCGCCTGATTTCATGCAGCCCTCACGACATAACTGTCATGCATTTTCTTCTTCATGACATTCTTCGGCGGCATACTGTAGGGGCAATAAGGTGGCTCCTGCAGCGTTTTCGATGGGAAGTGTTTCGTCACCCACCATACAGTCCGGCCTTTGCTCCCTCAGAGTTCCCTCTCTGCTCACATGAACCGCTGCATATGAAGACAATATTTTGGCACAGACAACAAGCTGCAGATCAGCATAGAGAATTGGTAGCTAGCACAGGCGGCTGCTTTCTATGAAGATGTTACTGGAAAGTTCGTACAGTGCTATGGCAAATGTCTCAGTCAGAGCGGCGACTGTGTAGAAAAGTAGTTGGAAGCTGTAGCTAATTGTTGCAAATGAAACATATTCTATTTTCGTTGTGATTTACATTTCGCGACCGATTGGATCTGACTTTCCGAACAGCCCTCGTATTTTTCAAATAAAAAATGAAAAGCACTTCTGTGTATACTTTACAGTTACAACTAAAACTGTAAATGTCACTGCAGACAACAAATAATTAGCTACCGAGTACACAGGCCACGAAAATATTTTCCTCTGGTGAGTTTACTTTCCTGGAAACAGTGACATATTTCGTCAGTTAGTCTCAGAAGATATCCTCTTCCTCGTCAAATGAACAAAATGACTTTCTCAGGATACTGGGAAATTTGGCACTACAATTTTTTAAATCATTAGAAAGCATGTCAAACAACCCGGTAATGTCACGACGAGCAATGAAGGGATTCACCAAGAACTGCTTTTCCTGCATTCCCTTTGTATTTCGAACTTGCACACAGAGCTCGTAGCATTTCTACTGAGAGGAGACTTAAGGCTTTCCTCTGGCATCTCTGCTGTCGTCTTAAGCCCCTCTTACACGATGCGCCTAAACCGTACACCAATTCATCAGCGTTCCAAACGTTCATATTTGTTAACTACAGCCTGGTTCACGTCGACCTATTACACCATCCACGCGGTATAAACCTGGCGCACATGCGCAATAGACGGTAATAGTGCGCGAAACGCAAACAGAAGTGTTTGATCTCTTGAAAAATCGTTCGTTCTGCCGCGTGGAACACGAGGGATAATGTGTGATATATTGGAATGTCATTCGCTCATATTATTTCTGTGAGCTAAAGCTTCATATTTCATAAGAAATCGTTTTTTTATCATTAATTATTAAGCAATCGTTATTCTCATATGTAAGTGACTACTGTTCTGAATTACAGACTCAGTAGCTTTATATTACAACAATTGGTTAGTGACGCGCGGGGTAGCCGTGCGGTTTGAGGCGTCTTGTCACGGTTCATGCGGTTCTTCCGTCGGAGGTTCGAGTCCTCTCTCGGGCATGGGTGTGTGTGTTGTCCTTAGCGTAAGTTAGTTTAATTAGTGTGTAGGCCTAGGGACCGATGACCTCAGCAGTTTGGTCCCACAGTCCTTACGACAAATTTCTAATTTACACTTGGTTACGCAAGTATATATACATCTAAATTTGGTATCTTGCACATGGAGGATCCACTTGTTTTTGGAGCTACTGCCCTGGCAGTAACAGTAAATTTTCGGATTGGGGCAGAACGACGTCGTAAACGAAATGCCAGAAGTTCTTGGGTTTGACGCTTGCTGAAAAGAAGAGACGAAGCCAGGGGAATATATTCACTGCTTATGAAAGAACTGAGACCCGAAGATGCGCAACAGTTTCGGAACTTCGTGAGGATCGACGTGGCCTGTTTTGAGAAGCTGCTGTCTATGATAGGAGATGGAATTAGCAAGTGCGACACAGTCACGAGGGAAGCTGTCTCACCTTCTCGAAAGTAAGAATTAAATCATATGTTTATACTTTTTGTGATCGTACCAGCCTAGATCACTGACTGATGCCCAGTTATGTTGCAGCCTGGCTTTAACGTTACATTTCCTGGCGCCTGAAGAGTCTGTTGTGAGTCTGGCTTTTAGCCACAGTATCACACAGCCAACCATTTCAGAAGTTGGCGTGGATGTACGCACTCCAATTTGCAACACTTTAAAGGTGGTGGTAAGTTTCTATGGGACCAAATCGCTGAGGTCATCGGTCACACTTCAAAGGATTAGTATTTAAAGGCCCACTTGGGTTATTTTTACGTATTTGAGATATATATGTGCCAGAGTTTTGCTGACCTCATCGGTCGTACTGGGCGAAACTGCACGGACTCTCTCGCCTTCACTGCCAGTATCTCTTTCCTGGTATGCTGAAATAAAGCAAGAGATGCGGTCAAATCAAACATGAACGTTCGTAAGCTAAGACATTACGAAACTTCCTGGCAGATTAAAACTGTGTGCCGGACCGAGACTCGAACTCGGGACCTTCGCCTTTCGCGGGCAAGTGCTCTACCATCTGAGCGACCCAAGCACGACTCACGCCCCGTCCTCACAGCTTTACTTCTGCCAGTACCTCGTCTCCTACCTAAGACATTACAATACAAATAGAAAATCACCGTGTAACGCTACATGCATATTACTCAGAAGCAGGTCGTGCGGGTCATACATAGCCTTTCCTCCTTGTATACCGAATTAAGACGCTCAACGCCTCTTTGCTCCATTTCTTTTACGAAGCAATCAATAGAAAAAATGCTTTCACAAACAGCTAGAATTAAAGAAAGTCTACCGGCTACAAAAATTTTGCATTTATAGAAACGTACGTACTGAAAAAAGTACGGAAAATCCCAACACGAAAATCTAGCCATGTAACAATAACCAAATAACAAGCAGAAAGCACTACGGTACCCCCTCCTACGTATGCGCGACTTATCGCTGCCTACTGTGCATCCGGCGATTGATGGCAATTTAGAACTGCTCTCTAATCTATCGCTCGGATAATGTGTCTGTTGTCCGCCCCCGGTAGCTGACTCGTCAGCGTGACAGATTGTCAATCCTCTGGGCCCTGGTTCGATTCTGGCTGGGTCGGGGAATTTTCTCCGCTCAGGGACTTGGTGTTGTGCTGTCCTCATCATCATCCTATCATCCTCATCGACTGTAGGTCGCCGAAGTGGCGTCAAATTGAGACCGGCATCTGCCGAATGGCCTGCCCGACGGGGGTTCCTAGCCATACGATTAAAATAAATGTGTCTGTCATTTTCGTAGTGTCACCCGCTCTACCGCTAGATGGCTGTCGCGCTAGACCATTACCGTTGGCGGCGGATCGTTGTGTAATACACTACTGGCCATTAAAATTGCTACACCACGAAGATTATGTGCTACACACGCGAAATTTAACCGACAGGAAGAAGATGCCATGATATGCAAATGATTAGCTTTTCAGAGCATTCACACAAGGTGGCGAGACCTACAACGTGCTGACATGAGCAAAGTTTCCAACCGATTTCTCATAAACAAACAGCAGTTGACCGGCGCTGCCTGGTGAAACGTTGTTATGATGCCTCGTGTAAGGAGGAGAAATGCATACCATCACGTTTCCGACTTTGATAAAGGTCGGATTGTAGCCTATGGCGATTTCGGTTTATCGTATCGCGACATTGCTGCTCGCGTTGGTCGAGATCCAATAACTGTTAGCAGAATATGGAATCGGTGCGTTCAGGAGGGTAATACGGAATGACGTGCTGGATCCCAACGGCCTCGTATCACTAGCAGTCGAGATGACAGCTATCTTATTCGTATGGCTGTAACGGATCGTGCAGCCACGTCGATGGGGACGTTTGAAAGACAAAAAAAATGGTTCAAATGGCTCTGAGCACTATGGGACTTAACATCCATGGTCATCAGTCCCTTAGAACTTAGAACTACTTAAACCTAACTAACCTAAGAACATCACACAACACCCAGCCTTCACGAGGCAGAGAAAATCCCTGACCCCGCCGGGAATCGAACCCGGGAACCCGGGCGTGGGAAGCGAGAACGCTACCGCACGACCACGAGATGCGGGAATTTGAAAGACAACCATCTGCACGAAGACTTCGACGACGTTTGCAGCAGCATGTACTATCAGCTCGGAGACCATGGCTGCGGTTACCCTTGACGCTCCATTACAGACAGGAGCGCCTGCGATGGTGTACTCAATGACGAACCTGGGTGCACGAATGGCAAAACGTCATTTTTTCGGATGACCCCAGGTTCTGTTTACAGCATCATGATGGTCGCATCCGTGTTTGGCAACATCGCGGTGAACGCACATTGGAAGCGTGTATTCGTCATCGCCATACTGGCGTATCACCGGGCGTGATGGTATGGGGTGCAATTGGTTACACGTCTCGGTCACCTTTTGTTCGCATTGACGGCACTTTGAACAGTGGACGTTACGTTTCAGATGCGTTACGACCCGTGGCTCTACCCTTCATTCGATCCCTGCGAAACCCTACATTTCAGCAGTATAATGCACGGCCGCATGTTGCAGGTCCTGTACGGGCCTTTCTGGATACAGAAAATGTTCCACTGCTGCCCTGGACAGCACATTCTCCAGATCTCACACCAATTGAAAACGTTTGGTCAATGGTGGCCGAACAACTGGCTCGTCACAATATGCCAGTCACTACTCTTGATGAACTGTGGTATTGTGTGGAAGCTGCATGGGCAGCTGTACTTGTACACGCCATCCAAGCTCTGTTTGACTCAACGCCCAGGCGTATCAATGCCGTTATTACGGCCAGAGGTGGTTGTTCTGGGTACTGATTTCTGAGGGTCTATGCACCCAAATTGCGTGAAAATGTAATTACATGTCAGTTCTAGTATAATATATTTGTCCAATGAATACCCGTTTATCATCTGCATTTCTTCTAGGTGTAGCAATTTTAATGGCCAGTAGTGTACTTCTTTTATACTGCCGGACCTGAGCTCTGTCAGCATAGCGGCCAATAGACCTGGCGTGGCGTCCCAGTGCTGTGGGGCCATAGGAGAACTACTGACATTCTACCCCTGCTGGAAGCGTACGCAGTGTCCTCAGAGAGTGTTGGGAAGCACCCAACAGCGTGACTGTTCCCAGAAGGTAATGGAACGGCCTACTGTCGTATATTATACTATTACACACGCGCGCGCCTCCGCGCTCGTGGAAAGCAAACACAGTGTGTCCCGGAGCGCTGGCCGTTCCCCGAAGCCCGGCCGGCCGTTATTAGCCGTCATTAGCAGCGGCGGTAATTAGGCTTCCCGGCCACCTGGGCGGAACACACACGCACGCTAATGCGCTCAAAACACACGGCCGCCTCGCTTCCTAGCCTGCCTCCCGCCTGTCTGCCGCAGACAGTGAGGAAACGTCACGTCGGCCGCGCAGGCAATTAGGCAACAGCTGACTGCGGCCCGGCCTGCTATACGGCGCGTCCGTAACAGTGTTTCACATGGGGCTGGGCCGGCCTGCTCGTTCTCTAGTGGTTTTTCATTACCGCGTGACAGCTGCTGAGAAGCTGGGTCCCGCTTCTCCCCACTACGTGTTGCATGGTGCGAAGCCGTGTGCGTATGCGAAGTAGAGGCACAATAGCAAGTGACGCGTCGACCATTGTCGCTATGAAGTCGAGTTCACACACGCTGCAGCCAGGGTCGGTTCGAGAACATTCGGGTGCACACAGCCGATATATCATTTGACGCCCCTTCCCCCTCCGGATCCCTTCCCCCTCCGCTCCCCCACCAATCCCAGAGATTAGTTGTCTTCCTTGGGCTTTTACTGATGTCGTACGTAAGTTGCACTTTCTGTACACATAATACAATGCGGAAATCTTAATAAAGGGAAGGTAATTGCATTTAAGGGAGTTAAGCCTACCATATTAAAAATTTCTTGTTAATAACAGAATAACTGCACAAGTAAACAGTTTGACTTACTTAGAAACTATAAACAGAACCAGAAGAAATGTGTGATACACACTCTGCTGTCTTGCAATACATTTATTCCATAGCGGTTTCCATCATGGTCCATCCCCCACCCCCACCCCCTCTGCTAGCACGAAAATGGAAACAAAGTGAAACCCGTGAATCTCAAAACACATAACATTTTCATGAGCATTATTTGTCGGAAAAATTAAATGTACTTACGAAAAACAGCCAATGTAATGAATGGACATGGTGTACATCCTATTTAACCAGGACAATATACGCCACTGCTGACCTGAAAACATAAGAAAATTGATACTCAACGCAGTAATACATGTTTAACGAAGCACAAAACAACCTTGAAATCTTGAGAACGTTTAAGAGCAGCGATCACGCATCAGAACAAGAGTCAGTAGGCTAACGCCCAAAACAAATGAAATGTCCCAATTTCAGACACTTTATGGTTTCCTACAGGTATGATTTTATGTATATAGAATGAAGTGGTGAGTGAAAATTTGTACCAAGGCTGGGAATCGAACCCAGGTCTCCTGCTGAGTAGGTAGATGCATTAGCCGCTAAGACACGTTGGCACAGCGGTTCACACAGCTGCACGGATTACCCTGGCACGCCTCCCTCCTCGGTCCAATTTCTCACTGCCAGCCCAGTCTACTTTGGCTGTGCCAAGGTGCTTATTGGCTAACGCACAAGCAGGAGACCTTGGTTCGATTCCCAGCCTTCATACAAATCTTCACTCGCCACTTCATTCTATATACATAATAACACAGAAGAGTTGATTAAAGAAGTTACAAGTCAAGGTCAAAAATCATATGTCAAACAAGTTACAAAATATATGTACAACGTAGTATAGTCACAGAGAGATACACATACACTCAGATTACAATAAAAGAAACATGGTAAAAGAAAATGGTATATTATGTAATATAATAGTCACATGATGCTATTAAAATGTTACATGACATTATAATGTCACATGATGAAAACAAACCAATCATTTGGTGAAAACTACCATATATCAGAATATACATAGACATGTACAATATTAAGTAATATAACAGTCACATGATGCTGTTGTAATGTCACATGATATAATAATATAACAGGATAAAGACAAACAGATCATTTGGTAAGAACTACAAGATATGAAAATATACATAGGCGAGTTATGCAGAAACATTGTAAGAGGCAATACCACTAAAAACAAAACAACAGTCAAAACAATTCCAACATCAAGTCCATATTAAAAGATCGAGGATACGTATAATGAACCAGTTGAGATGCCAAGGCTAAAATCACTTCCAACAGTGTCATAAAAAAATGTAGTTCTTCATTTTATTACAGCATGTGTGACCCTACTATCCACCACTAAGCAGTTTTATTGAACTAATTTACCAGTAATCTGAACCTGCCGTAGCCAAAAACGCCTTATATTATCCAACAGCATCAGTATGCAAAATCCAACAATGAATTTAACTCTCAGAAAATATGTACATATATATGATCAGAACAAAATGACCCTAGCTGTGAAATTATTGTTACATCATAAAAGTGTAAGAATTTACAAAGGAGGGTTAGGGGCACAGAGATGTGCCATTTTCATATTTTCAGTGTTGTTTTCTGCTTGCTTAAGTCCTTATTAGAAAGTTAAGTATTAATTTTTTTATTTTTAAAGTCTGCATTGCCGTATACTTTCCTGGTTATGTAGCATGTATGTCATGTGAAGTTGTTACAGTAACTATTTTTCGTAAGGATACTTAATTTTTTCGACGAATAATTCTCATAAAAATGTAATGTGCTTTGAGAGCCACAGTTTTCACTTTGTTTCCATTTTTGTGCTAGCACTGAGGGGATGGACCATGATCGCACCTGGCAGTGAACAAATGTACTGTAAGACAACACAGTGTTTATCACGCATTTCTCCAAGTATATTGATGCTGTTGACAGTTGTCTGAAAGGTTCAAATGGCTCTGAGCGCTATGGGACTTAACTTCTGAGGTCATCAGTCCCCTAGAACTTAGAACTACTTAAACCTAACTAACCTAAGGGCATCACACACATCCATGCCCGAGGCAGGATTCGAACCTGCGACCGTAGCGGTCGCGCGGTTCCAGACTGTAGCGCCTAGAACGGCTCGGCCACCCCGGCCGGCTATCTGAAAGTTTTTTTATGTTAACAGAACCTTAAGCAAGGGAGGTAGAAAGTAAACAGAAAGCTTTGTAAAACTATGGCTATGACGTCTCTGCTGTATGAGAGTGAGACTTGGACTCTCACAAATAAGGATAAGAGAAAAAGTGAGGCAGCTGAAACGATATTTCTAAGAACAGCGAAATTATAGAAGAACTGAATATTGAAGGGATAAATAATGCAACAGCGAAATACTGAAAAGGCGGAAAGAACGTGTGACCAGAAGAAAGTCTGACGAAACAACTGTGGACATACAGCCCGATAAAAAGTAGAAATTGTTCCAGGCCCAAAATGAGATAGGATCAACGATATCGCTTGAAGACAGAAAATGCAGTTAGCCCAATCCCTAGGAGTGAAGGTGACGAAGACTTTTGTCACTAATGTATGAGTAATTATCCCCACCCCTACCTGAATGGTAGCGTTCACAGTTTCATCGCAGTGGAGTTAGGTCGGAAAACTTGTGACAGCACCAATTTAAATTGTCGCGCCCGTCACTGAAATGATGTCAGATAAAAATATTTGTACAAAACTACAAGCCACACGTTATTTATTATTTAACTAGAAATACACAATAAAACTTTTGTTATTACAAATACAGCGTGTATCACAACTGCTGGGGAAAGCTGACACAGGTGAATGTATACCATAACAGTAGCTAAAAGAGTCGTTTTCGAGATAAATGCGAATGTGAGGTACGGAACTGTCACTAACTTCAGTATGATCTTTTGCCATAGTTAATATAAATGTATGGGAAATGTAAAATTTTCGGTTAAACCCCTTATAACTGGGCTCAAATTTAATCTAGAACCTATCATACGAAACACAGCTTTGGAGAATTTGGTATGAGCATGGGGGGGACACCGACCAAAATTTGCTGTTGATGTAAGACGACATCTACCTCTCAAGTATGGTCCAAGGTGGATAGGTTCAGCAGCGCCTGTGCCTTGGTCTCCAATGTCACCTATACTCAACCATCTTGATTTTTCTGTTTGGAATCATCTCAAAATTGAAGTGTGTAGCACTCTCGTTGATACGGTCGAAGAACCAGAACAGCTAATTGTACAGTGTTGTCAAGACTTGCGAAAAAAAAACGGGGGGGGGGGGATGCGCTTGAAAGAAAAGCCGTACTTCACTGCAGAAACTGGTGCAGTGTTGGATCAAAATGCAAGAACGGCAACAAGTACCAATCTATAGCAAAATGTAACATATAACGTGTTCTAGCAGTATCGTATTTTTATTATGGTAGCTCTGCGTGAAATTTCAACCTAATTAGATGATGACTTGATCGAAGAGGCTACATATCGAATTTATACAAAACAAGACAATATTTCTTAATGAAACCACTGACGATTCCTAACAGATTCGCAGTTATTTCGCAAAACTCATTTGCAGACACGTATTTCTTCTTCTTTCGTGTCACCCTACCTTGGGGTACGTTAAATCATTCACTTTTTAATGTATGTGGGTTTCTATTTCCCGGTATTGTTTCATTCCTTCTACACTTGCTTTTCGTTCTTCTTCTGAGATCTGAGTTGTTCACTTGGTTTCCATTTTGACTTGGGAACCGTCTTTCTTTTCTTTGTTTTTGTTTTTTGCAATTTTATCTACGAGTATATTTTCTGTAATTTGGAATTCTTTTAAGTTCTTCTCCGTCTCCTTAAGCCAATTTGGTTGTAGAAGTAGTGAAAACTTTCTTTGTTGATCTGTTTGGGTTCATTGTGAGGATACGTCCATAAAAATCGGTTCTTCTTTTCTTGTGTCTGATAGTTTTTCGGTAGTGTGGTTAAGGGTTTCATTTCTGATGTGAATTAGTTTGTTGGTGTGGAATCTGGGAGCAAGGATTTTTCTTAATACCTTCCTTTCTTTGACCTCCAGCCTTTCAATTAGGCCATGGCTTGGGACAGACAATGTTTCGTTGCATTCAGGGCTTACGGTTGGTTACTGAACTGTAATGTCTTATTTTTGGATTCCACGAGAGGGACTTTTTGCTATATGTATTTTTGGTGAGTTGGAAGACCAGCTCAACTTTACATCTTCTAGAAAGCATTGTTTTTTTCCTTGAGGGCATTCCGGCAGTTCCGTTCTCCAAGATATTTGAATTCTTTGACGACCTCTATTTTTTGTTCTCCTATTTTATTAACTTTTGGTGTTTTTTTAATGTTTGTCATTATGTTGGTCTATTCAAAAGAGATTTTTAGACTATTTTTCATCTTTTTTCTGTAATTCCAGGATCTGTTCTTTGGCTTCTTCCCAGGTCTCGTCTAGGAGGGCCACATCACCTGCAAAGGCTGGTAGATTGACTTCAATGCCTTTGTCTTTTGTTCTCTGTCGGATTCCATTTCGAATCTTCGTATTCCACCCTCTGACTACTTTTTCTAGAGTGCAGTTAAATAGCAGTGGGGAGAGACCATTTCCTTGCCACACACTGGTTTTTATCTCAAAAGGGTTGGAGAGTTCTCCCATGACATCTTCAACTTTTGTAGCCCTGTCTTCCTCAGTTGCGTGTAATACTACGGTATATTGATAATTTTTACTTATGGACCGTCTGACAGCAACTGAATAAAACAGTTTTAGTGCCATACGCGTTTCGCCTTTATTTTCTGTAAGGCATCATCAGTGGCCTGGAATATGTACGTATGTTTGCTATTTAATTTACATTTTTGTCACTGTATCTATAGGTTATAAACAGTTCTGGTGGTTGGTATTTCCTATTAAGTAGTAATGTTTTGAACTGTACTTACAGGTTGCGTGGACCATTTCCTACGTATTACGCTCCTGTTGCATTTTTGTTGTTGTTCTTCTTCTTATGAATGCCAATATGCGGTTTTTTTTTAACACATCCCACAGCACAATGAGCTGAAAACTTGTTTCGATGCAGTGTTTTGGTTTCTGTAGCCAACTGTCAAATGTTTTTGCCAAAGATCGAATGTTATTGCCAAATTACACTCGAAAGTTTGCAACCGGAGCGTAATACGTAGGAAATCGTCCACGCAACCTGTAAGTACAGTTCAAAACATTACTGCTTAATAGGAAATACCAACCACCAGAACTGTTCATAACCTTTAGGTACAGTGACAAAAATGTAAATTAAATAGCAAACATAGGTACATATTCCAGGCCACTGATGATGCCTTGCAGAAAATAAAGGCGAAACGCGTATGGCACTAAAATTGTGTTTTATTCAGTTGCTGTCAGACGGTCCACAAGTAAAAATTATCAGTATACCGTAATAGTTCTCCCATGAATTTGACTTTGGAGTATGGAAGAAAGGAAGATTATGGCCAGAACAAATCCCAAATCTCAGAAACCTCATGACCTATAAAAAAATCAAGAGCAAAACCACATGTTATCACTTTCATCGATTTGCTGAATCCCTCATCTCTATGCTAAAAAAATTAAACCCAGATGACAAAACCACAAACCTCATGAGAAAAAACCTCAAGGACACACATTAATTGGAACATTTTTGCTTTTATTATAATTTATTTCCTCTATGTCAGATTTCGCTACTAATTATGATACATCCTGTATAAAAACTTTGCTGTTAGCTTGGCGCTCCAAACAGTCTCTTGTTTAGATTGTACATGATAACGGCACTGGCCGTTGCTAGTTGTATCCCATACTGCAACAGCACCGCACTTGCATACTTGTAAAGACACTGCGGTGATGCCACTTTCTGCCCTCTCACTCGAAGTTAAAGTCGGTTTGCTAAATTTCTCTCGAACATAGTCCCCAATAGTGCTAAACAGAAACAAACGTTTCCATGAACAGTGATCTTGGTATCGTACGACGTACAGATATACTGGGCAATTCCATTTTACTGAGGGAACCAAGGCGACGTCAGCTCGTCCATGAGGTAATCTCTCGAGCAGGCATTTACCTGTTCTGCTATTGTGGTCGCGGCGCGAGAAGTTCGCCGAGAGGGTGGTGAGTGCCGCGGCCGAAGGAAACTATCCTGTGCGCATGCGCAACACTAGTAGCGAAGTTCAAGAGGCAAATATTTACTGTATCATTGTTACTGCGGTAAATGGGCATAGGTTGTCAGTTCAGAACACTGCATCGGCGTCAGCAGAGGTGAATACAAGCAGCTGTGATTCCTGCTGGCGCGGGGATAGTAGCTGCTCCTGGGACCTTCGCCTTTCGCTGTCAGGACTAATCGTGAGTCATGCTTGCATATTTGACTCGGTAGAGCACTTGCCAGCGAAGGGTAAAGTTCACTGCTTGGAGTACCGATAAAGCCTAAAATTTTAACCTGCCTGATGTTTCAAACATACTGTAGTTTCCAATATAAACAATACTGGAAGCAGTTATTGGGCCGGCCATTGTGGCCGAGCGGTCCTAGGCGCTTCAGTCCGGAACCGCGCTGCTGCTACGGTCGCAGGTTCGAATCCTACCTCGGGCGTGGATGTGTGTGATGTCGTTAGGTTTAAGAAGTTCTAAGTCTGGGGGACTGATGACCTCAGATGTTAAGTCCCATAATGCTGAGAGCCATTTGAACCATTTTTTGAGCTGCTATTTGGAGGTGATGTTATTGCAGGAAATTCGAGGTTTTTGTAACTTCCTCCTGTCGCAAGCAACCTTAAAGTTTCTTTCAGTCTCCCATGCTCTGATATGTCTTTGTACGGACCTGTATAGCGTCTCAAACAGTCGATGAAGTTACGGAAGGAGCTTCGAATAAGTTTAATCATCCATTCGTAAGTAATTATTCCAATGTTTAGGAAAAACGTTCAATTCTTGTAACAAGCTGACATGGGAATCTGCTTGCCTTTTCGCCCACCATTGCTTACACGACATTTGTCTATCATTTGTTGAAGAGAAAGTCAGAAGGAAAGTACAATTTCTTGTACGAGGGTTGGAACTTTAATAGTAGCAACTATTTATTTGCGACTTGTACAAAATAGCTACTTGTTTCAAAGTTTTGCTGACCTTCAAAGCAGTCACCATCATTGGGTATAACCCGTTGCCAGAGACGTGGAAGTTGTAGGATACTCTTAGCAGTGCCAGTTGTTTTGACAGTTTGAGCGGCGCGGTCTGTTGTCCGACGAATTTACAGCAGTTCTGAAGCGAATGCCGTGAAGTCTTTCCATCAGTTTAGAAATCTAGTTGAACTCCCGAGGGCTTAAATGAGAGGAGTGCAATAGGTGGTATAGCACTTACCAGCCCCATCAGTCAAGCAAATCAGTAACAGCTTGCAGTGTATGTGCTTGAGCATTGTCCTGCAAGATCATGGACAGGTCCTGCAGAATGTGTCATCACTTCTGTCTCTATGCTGTTCATTTTTGGAACACAACCTACGACCAGCTTAAAGACAGAAGTGATGACACTTTCTGCAGGACCTGACCATCATTTTGCAGGACCATGCTCAAGCACGTACAGTGCAAGCTGTTACTGACTTGTTTGACTGATGGGGCTGCTAAGTGCTATACCACCTACTGCACTCCCCTGACTTAAGCCATCGTGAGTTCAACTCGATTTTTAAACTGAAGGAAACACTTCACGGCATTCGCTTCAGAACTGCTGTAAATTCGTCGGGCAATAGACCGGGCCTCTCGAACTGTCAACACAACTGGCACTGCTAAGAGTATCCTATGACTTCTACGTCTCTGACAACGGGTTAAACACAATGCTGGTGACTACTTTTTAGGTCAGTAAAAATTTGAAACACGTATCTATTTTGTACAAGCTGTAAATAAATAGTTGCCACTATTAAAGTTCCAACTCTCGTATGTAGCAACTATCAGCGTTGCCATTTACCACGAGAGAGTAACAGAAGTAGCTGAAGAGGAAAACCGAGAGCGAGAAAGACATACATAACAAACCATTGACTTCGTAAAGACGTAATGCATTCAGACAAGTAGATAGTTTAAAAAATTCGGTACATTGACGTTACTAAACGATGCGTGACACATTTACGTGATAATGTGACTGTGTGAAGCAGCCCACTGCTAATGCTGTATTCGAACTTCAGAGGATTGTTTTTCCTGCTCATCCGCATTAACTTACATTTTCTACGTTTAGAGCAAGCCTTCGTTCAACACACCAACTAGAAAATCTGTCGAAGACATCTTGTATCCTCCTACAGTCACTCAACGAAGACACCTAACCGTACACCGTAGAGTCATCAGCTTACAGCCGTGAACTGCTGTTCACCCTGTCCCTCAGATCATTTGAATTTGTTGACAGAGCCAAATCTCACCTCTTTTTGCATTGCTGCATCAATATCAAAGCCCTGGAAGGCGTTTTCTAAGTTTTGGAAGCAGACGGAAGTCGGATGCGGTCAAGTCGCGACTGCATGGATGATGATCGATGGCAGTGAAACCAAGGCGCCCGATTGTTGCACAGGTCGCAGCGCTTGTACGAGGTTTGGAATTGTCATGCTGAAAGATACGGTGCGCCATGTGTGGGCGAACTCTTCGACCTCGAAACTCGATTACAGCGAGCTGTTTCTCGCGCAGTGACGTAGTTACGTTACACATCAAAAAATGGTTCAAATGGCTATGAGCACTATGGGACTTAACATCTGAGGTCATCAGTCCTCTAGAACTTAGAACTACTTAATCCTAACTAACCTAAGGACATCACACACATCCATGCCCGAGGCAGGATTGGAACCTGCGACCGTAGCAGTAGCGCGGTTCCGGACTGAAGCGCCTAGAACCGCTCGGCCACCAGCGGCCGGCCGTTACACATCGTCGTGTTACGCACTACAATTGGGAGTCCTCTAGGGGCAGAGCTGCAAATATGTAGACGCGAAGAATAAAAATGGAGAATGTTAGTAACATTTGTTTTACGAGTAATGATTAAAAAGCTTTAAGACTTTTTACATAAAAAATTCGGAGGTATTACTTTTCAACTCACTCTCATACAAACTACAATCACGCCCTCGTACATACTATAATTGTAAAAACCATTGGAACAAGAGGTTCATAAAACCATTACCAGATTTTGATTTTCTTTATTATGACTATAATAATCCATCCTGAGAGAAAACCACTTACTTTGTACTATGTAAAACTAGTTTTACCTGATGTATGTAATGATTTGTTGCATATAAATTATCAGATTTCCTGGTGTACTCACAGTCTGTAAGAACGAAATCCTTTACAGATTACTCAACAAGACTACTTAGCACAAATACATAAGACATGGTGATGAAAAACCGCTGGTTTCCATCCAGGTGGCATCATTCAGATATTGCCATGTTTCAATGAATGTGATACTCATCATCTTCTGGCCAGAATCTCGTGGGAACGTCGCAACGCCTTATCGCTGCCGTCAGGCTGGAAACCCGATAGCTTTTTATCAGCAGTATACAGCGGGTAGTTTACATTCATACAAACGACGTTACTACAATGACGCCACTGCTGACTCTTTCTGGTTGATATTATATCATCCACTATATTGGGAATGTCTGAAATACAAAAAAGGTTTCTTTCTGTAAATAAGAGATCATCACCATGGCAGCAGGGAAGTTATCCAGGTGTGACATTAGTGCTCTCACATCCTCGGACTGCTCATAAACCTCAGTATGATGTGGTTCCAGTATTCAACACTACGTCGTTACTGCACTCACCAGGAAACATTTGTCCCGAAATATTGAAGTGTTATGAATACTGCGGCATCACATATCGACATCAGCCTACTAGTGTCTTTAATTTGGCTGTGGAATTGGACGTTTCCGTCAGACGCCGATAGCGGTCTCGCGGTATGTGGTGGACCCAATGGTTCACGGCCACTGAACCACTCCTTCAGCAATTCGGTAGCAAGATCAGCCGCTCAGCCCCAATTGTGCTTGGAGCCCTCTTGCTACGACACCGTTGTTTGTGCTTAGTTTGAAGGTCCTCATCGTTGTTGCTGTTGTACAAGGTGAACTCTGTTTCATGATGCATTATTTGTAATGAGTTTTCATTTGCTTGGAGAAATGTAAGTTAAGAAAATCTTCTGTTTGCAGTGGCAACTTGTTCGCTAGTCATTTTTCCTCCATTTAAGTGAATATCAGAGAAACCAGAGAGACAGCTTTTCGTGAACGTTCATATATACAATGCTGGCCTATAGCACAGATAAAGCTGTCCCACCATAAAATCAACTGATGTCAGAAGCATGAATATATGCTACAATCTCACAATCGATGATGGGTCTATGCTTCTCAGCGCCTCAGATGGATTACAATATGGTAATATGCAAAACATTGTATACTGTATCTCATTCAGAGTCCCTACAAAATATGTTTTTCTGTCAGTATAACTACAACATATACTGAGTATAAAGTCATATGAAATAAAAGTAAATGTTGCTATGATG
This sequence comes from Schistocerca piceifrons, assembly GCF_021461385.2. Classification (NCBI taxonomy): domain Eukaryota; kingdom Metazoa; phylum Arthropoda; class Insecta; order Orthoptera; family Acrididae; genus Schistocerca; species Schistocerca piceifrons. Next base: position 1,052,973,181 of record NC_060139.1, read on the forward strand.
TCGCAAATTCTTACCTTATTCGCAATGGAAACCTAAATTTGGACTGAATTTTCTCATACTGAGAACTCAGATGTAACGAGCTGTGTTCTACTTGGGAAGAACTTCCAATAGCTAAGACCGCACATACTAATCTTATTTTATAGTGAGTGAATTGTGAGGAGCGCGCTACCGTCTAGCGGGATTTATGCCTGGCGGGCCAAAAGTCTGCTGCAGTGTGCTACCATCTGGTGGCATCGGAGTAAACTTTCTCGTGAGCGCCATTAACAGTGCACGTTGTCCATCAATTCCGTGAGTATTTGGCCCGTATGGCCTTTGTGTCACGCCAGTTGCGTATGCGCAAAAGCACTTTAAAACGTTGCGCAACCCAAGGTGCGCTCGCTACCCTGATGCCAAGTTTCACGAACTCCAGAGTACAGCGCAATACATTTAGTGCCGTGTATTTCAGAATACTGCATCTACATTACGTTGAACAGCATTCATAGAAAAACAAGCAACAAATCCGCAAGTTGTCAGAAGTTAGGGTGTTCACGAGCTCTGGTGCTCTTACACAGCAGCCACCACTAGATGCGCCATCTCTATCATTAAAGCTTTCAAGACCAGGTACACTAAAAACTCCACTACCACCTCTTACTATGGCAACTGTAAACCATCCATTTCCATGTGAAAAAGTATCGTTTATATCCAAACTGAAATTAAGAGAACATCCAAGAAATATACAAGGTCCATCGACGAGAGCGTGGGCTGCAACACTCTTCACTGGAATGCGATTTTTCTTGTCTCCTGATGTTGTTGTGAGTTCAATGTTTTCTATGGTTTCGTACACTGTTGTGCAACGACGAGGTCGATATCTCCTGTAGGGCATGTTGGCGGCGTTCAATGCAGTTGCCTGTGCAGCAGCAAGACACAGAGTGAGCGTAGCGCGAGAGCGCGCTCGCTTATATAGCATGAGAAAACTTTGACCCTTGATAAGGGACTTAGAGTTTTCGCAGTGGCCAGCGGAAGAGATATCGACCTTGTCGTCGCACAACAGTGTACAAAACCATAGAAAACATTGAACTCACAACAACATCAGGAGACAAGAAAAATCGCATTCCAGTGAAGAGTGTTGCAGCCCACGCTCTCGTCGATGGACCTTGTATCTTTCTTGGATGTTCTCTTAATTTCAGTTTGGATATAAACGATACTTTTTCACATGGAAATAGATGGTTTACAGTTGCCATAGTAAGAGGTGGTAGTGGAGTTTCTAGTGTACCTGGTCTTGCAAGCTCTACTGATAGAGATGTAATTGCCTATCGTACCTATCATATGTTTGAAATTGCTAATAAAGCTCGCAAACAATTAGAGAACGGTTTGTGGCACTTCGCCTGTTTTGGCCTCATTAGTGGGCTGGCAGATACGCGCCATGCCATCTTGCGGGCATTATGTGCACTACTAGACATGATTGTAGAGACTAGGCCGCTTTCAGGTTGTTGCCAACGATACTAAACTTGATTTCTCATGTATAACTAAAAAAAATTTTTTTGGCACTTAGGTCTTTTAAATAAATTTCCTTTAATTTACATCTATGGTCGCAAACCTTTTGTTCACAGATTACCGATTTCGTTCTATAATGACCATCTTCAGATCTGTGTTTTATAAATCACAGGTCTGAAGATGGCCATTATTGACCGAAACCGGTAATCTGTGAACAAAAGGTTTGTGATCATGACGTAAATTAAAGGAAACTTATTCTACATACGGGTCACTGTTCGCGACAGTGTCGCAACTTCCGAAACTTAGGTCGTTATGGATTTCCACTCTACATATACTGGAACACATCGCAACTAATAATGTCTACAGTGCTGATGCGGTAGACAAGATGTACACAAGAACACCAATTAGGCGCAAGAGGGAACAACAGTGACACTGCTGGCCGCGGATTGCGCTGGAAAGAGTGTCCGTCAGCAGCGTGCTGACAGAAGCTTGGCGTTGGAGTGAACGGCCGGCGACCGGCCTGACATCTGAGCTGACGGCGATCCGTTTGTAACAATGCGGGACAGGAGTGTGGCAGGAAGCAACTAGCAGCTAGCAGCTGCTGTTGGTGCTGCAGCACAGCGCCACAGGAGTGAGTCCGAAGCCATTAGGCGGTGTAACGAGGCGCTGCCAGCTGGCGGGAGCGTCTGGTGTCTGGTATCTGGTGTGTGGCGGCGCCGCGTGCCTTGCAACTCGCCTAATCGCCGCCCCCACCGCCCCCATCCCCCCTGCAGCCGATCGGAAAGTCTGCGCCGGATATCGGTGGCGTGCCCACCTAGTCTCAAAACCCGTATTACACAGCACACTCAAGGTGTTCACCTCTGCAGCGGCGCCCCGATCTTACAAGTTTGGGACTGCAGACTGGTTCGCGTTAGGGATGTCGGTTATCGTTGGAACAATCGGTTTTCGATTCCACCCGTTTTTTTCGTCTCCAGTTTAACCTGGATGTTAAAAGCGCTCAAAATAATCTATTTTCAGCTTCTTATTCCTATTACTTCCAGTAATAAACGTAAACTTAAGACAAAGATTGAACAGTTCCAACGAAGGTGTAGCAGTAGATTATGACCGACATCGGGTTGGAGCCGCGGCAGAAATCTGTTTCATTGTGTCCAGCTGAGCCGGCCGGTGTGACCGAGCGCTTCTAGGCGCTTCAGTCTGGAACCGCGCGACCGCTACGGTCGCAGGTTCGAATTCTGCATCGGGCTTCGATGTGTGTAATGTCCTCAGATGTTAAGTCCCATAGTGCTCAAAGCCATTCTTGTCCAACTGAGACTGCGAAGGTGAAGGAGACGGGGGCGGCGATAGCGAGAGTGGAATGTCACAAGTGGATCACTTACGTTTATCGTCACTTTTGGATTGTATCAATTTTTCACCCTGGAGTGACCACAAAATTGAAATACTACAGCATATCAATATAAATATAAGCAAGTGAGTTATATTCACCTTCTCTTACAAGGAACATAGGGAATGTTTTCTCCACATATGCTGTCGCAAGTTTATTGTGCCTCTTCCAGTTCTTTTAATCTATTAAAGTAGATGGAACGTTGTACTTCTTTGTTATCGCACTTCGTAAAATACTTGCAAACTAGGGATGAGGCCATTCTGGAACAGAGCTGATTTTCGAAGACGACAGCGGAAAACTCCAATATAGACTGTGGGAGGGGGGAAGGGGGGGGGGGATGTCTCGCACATCTCACGTAGACGCGAGGCCCAGGGGACAGGCAGGCCGTGGCACGTACGTCACAGCACGTGACGGAACAGGTCTTGCGGGTTCAAGCAGTCATCTCCGGCGCGGAGTGAGTAACTCGAAAAAAACAACAACCAAGATTTGACTGTAAAACTAGGCGCTGTTGAGGAAACGTTTCACCTCGTTGTCATTCTCGAAATTAATGTCAAGCAACGATTTCTACACCCGACAAACGATGAAGATGTCTACTGGGTGCCATGTTAGGACAATTGGGAGACACAGGTTGGGGGCGGTGACATCTGGTAGTCCAAAGAGAGCTAGTGTGAGAATCCGTCCTTTATAGAATGAAGTGGGGAGATGTGGTGGAGCAGAAATGTCACACTGGACAGCTTCTAGCTACCCTTTTAACTGACAACTGCCGTAACCACCTCTGGAGATTGCGGTAATATGTTGCTGTGATGTACAGCCCTTTACGAACATATGTTACCAACAAACGTTGTCAGACCGAAAAATCACACCTTGTTCTATAATGGTTCAAATGGCTCTGAGCACTATGGGACTTAACATCTGAGGTCATCAGTCCCCTAGAACTTAGAACTGTAAGTAGGCTGTTTAGGTTCTTATATTGGTAACGCCACATAGCGCTCTGTATGAAAATCACTGGCTGTGCTGTGTGCAGTCTGTGGCTAGTTTGCATTGTTGTCTGCCATTGTAGTGTTGGGCAGCTGGATGTTAACAGCGCGTAGCGTTGCGCAGTTGGTGGTGAGCCGCCAGCAGTGGTGGATGTGGGGAGAGAGATGGCGGAGTTTTGAAATTTGTAAGACTGGATGTCATGAACTGCTATATACATTATGACTTTTGAACACTATTGAGGTAAATACATTGTTTGTTCTCTGTCAGAATCTTTCATTTGCTAACTATGCTTATTAGTAGTTAGTGCCTTCAGTAGTTTGAATCTTTTATTTAGCTGGCAGTAGTGGCGCTCGCTGTATTGCAGTAGTTCGAGTAACCAAGATTTTTGGTGAGGTAAGTGATTTGTGAAAGGTATAGGTTAATGTTAGTCAGGGCCATTCTTTTGTAGGGATTTTTGAAAGTCAGATTGCGTTGCGCTAAAAATATTGTGTGTCAGTTTAAGCCCAGTCACGTATATAATTTTTCTAAGGGGAAGTTTCAGAACTACTTAAACCTAACTAACGTAAGGACATCACACACATCCATGCCCGAGGCAGGATTCGAACCTGAGACCGTAGCGGCCACGCGGTTCCAGACTGAAGCGCCTAGAACTGCACGGCCACAACGGCCGGCGTTCGAAAATGGTTGGACGTTTCCTTTGTCGGTGGTGGTGAATGCTCGTGTTTCCAGTGCTTGTTTCTCTCCTTTGTCTCGGGAACGTACTGACATACCCGGAATTCATTCATGATGATTAGGCACCTGAAGAAGATATCTGAACTCATCTGACACGGATGCAACATTTACGCTGCTGGCTGGGCTCGGTGGGCTTTTTGAATGTATGCGACCAGTAACTCCATAAAATGAAAGAGTGGCGCTTTAAAACCAACGCTAATTTGTTCTTTACTCTATTTCACTTTGAACACTGCGCAAATAATGCAGAACTATGTAGCCGGAGCGCAGAAGCGTCCCAAAACTGTCTACCTGTTGAGATTCATAGCGTTGCAGTTAAACGAAATTGCATATTCCTGGCAATAAGTGAAAATGTTTGAAGCATCGACTCTGAATTGCAATGAAGCGCCAAAGAAACTCGTATACGCATGGGTATTCAAATACCGAGATTTGTAAGTAGGCACAATAGGGCGCTGCGGTCGGCAACGCCTGTATAAGACAACAGTGTGTGGCGCAGCTGTTAGATCGATTACTGCTGCTAGAATGGCAGGTTATCAAGATTTAAGTGAGTTTGAACGCGGAGTTATAGTCGGCGCACAAGTGATGGGACACAGCGTCTCCGAGGTAGCAATGAAGTGAGACGTTTCCCGTGCGACCATTTCACAAGTGTACCGTGAATATCAGGAATACGATAAAACATCAAATCTCCGACATCTCAAGACCCTCAAGAAGGGGACCAACGACGACAGAACAGAATCGTTCAACGTGACAGAAGTGCAACCCTTCCGCAAATTTCTGCAGATTTCAATGCTGGGTCATCAACAAGTTCAAATGGTTCAAAAGGCTCTGAGCACTATGGGACTTAACTTCTGAGGTCATCAGTCCCCTATAACTTAGAACTACTTAAACCTAACTAACCCAAGGACAGCACACACATCCATGCCCGAGGCAGGATTCGAACCTGCGACAGTAGTGGTCGCACGGTTCCAGACTGTAGCGCCACTCCGGCCAGCCCATCAACAGGTGTCAGCTGCGAACCATTCAACGAGACGTCATCGATATGGGCTTTTGGAGCCGAAGGCCCACTCGTGTACCCATGATGACAGCACAACACAATGCTTTACACCTCGTCTGGGCCCGTCAACACCGACATTGGAGTGTTGGTGATTGGAAACGTGTTGCCTGGTCGTACGAGTCTCGTTTGGAATTGTATCGAGCGGAAGGACTTGTACGGATATGGAGACAACCCGATGATTCCATGGACCCTGCATGTCAGCAGGCGACTGTTCAAGCTGATGGAGGCTCTGTAACGGTGTGGAGCGTGTGCAGTTGGAGTGATATGGAACCCCTGATACATCTAGATACGACTCGGACAGGTGACACGTACGTAAGCATCCTGTCTGATTTACCAGCATCAATTCATGTCCAATGTGCATTCCGACGGACTTGGACAATTCCAGTAGAACAATACGACACCTCACACGTTCAGAATTGCTACAGAGTGGCTCCAGGAACACTCTTCTGAGTTTAAACACTTCCGCTGGCCACAAACTCCTCAGACATGAACATTATTGAGCATATCTAGGATGCCTTACAATGTTCTGTTCAGAAGAGATCTCCACCCCTCGTACTCTTACGGATTTATGGAGAGCCCAGCCAGATTCATGGTGTCGGTTCCCTCCAGCACTACTTCAGACATTGGTCGAGTCCATGCCACGTCGTGTTGCGACACTTCTGCGTGGTCGCGGCGACCCTGCACGGAATTAGGCAGGTGTAACATTTTCTTTGGCTCTTCAGTGTATAATGCAACAAAATATTGGTTCAATGCGATTGTTCGCGTATAGTAATAAAACTGACGTGGAGTGAGAAAGAATAAAAGGTGATTTAGAATACTGATTAGTTAAAAGAAGGAAGGCTTCCAGGGTATCCAGGGGAGCGGAACGCCAGAGGAAATGAGCAAGTGAAGCGCAAAAAGAAACGGCATTTAATGTCCGCAGGTAATGTATTGAGCCTGTTCACTCGGACGAAAATCGGGTAAAAACTTGTTTCCACGAGATTGCAACAGCAGTCTGGGAGTTTATGTAACTGGCATGTCGAATTGCGCAGCCAATGGTGGGGAAACGCTCGCTCCTTGTGGCCAGGCAAAACGAGATGGCCCGTCAGTCTCCCGTCGAAGATCCGAAATCCCTTCCTCTTACTCGTTCAACAGTGACCACGTGAAAAGACAAAGGTTCCGTTTGTATGTTTCTTTGCACTTTTACCAGTAGGAAAAAGACACAAAGTGTGTTCATGGACAATGAAAGAAAAATCCAGGTCTCAGTCACGTTCTATTTATTTTATCTTCCTCAGTTATGTAATTTCCTCCTCATTCTCGTTTCAGCGAAATGCTCTTTACTAATTGTGGTGATAATAGACGTTTCCAGCACACGGTGACGACCCAGTTTTTACCACTTATGTGACGCTATTCTAGACCTGTCTCGAAGCTTACATGCTGAAAAATTCTTTCTTCAACAGAATGTACACTACAATGAAACTAGTACAAATCAAAGCTGTGTCCAGGATCGAGAATTTAATCTGGGCATTTACTTGCGTAGTAAGTGAGCTTGCGAACTGAGTTACATCGGCAAGCAATAGGTTTCAACTTAAAGCTTCAGTCCGCTAATACTTTCCTCCTACCTTCCAAGTTACCCTGCTATAGGACTTATTAGAGCACAATTCCTAAATTCCAGACTACGGACCGCTTTCAGAATGAAACTTTCAAAGTGCAACGGAATGTATACGCTAGTACCATGAGGCAGTCTGGAACTAAAACCCAGTACTTCAGCTTTCCGAGTCGAACGCGGCAACTAAACCACGCTTCATGTTTCTACATTATATCTACCAGGAATTACCAAGGACCACATGAGCTCTCATCACATTCCATTATTATATACATTTTTGTCTTATATCTGCCTTTGTCGTATTATTCAGCGTCTACTGATGGTCCAGTATGTACACTCGAAATATTGTGCCTTTATTTCACTATCTCTGTCATAATTTATGTCAACCCAGCATGACATCTATTCAATAGGAGTGTCGGGTAGTAAATGGATCATGAAAAGCAACCACTTTGGACTGTGGGACTGATATTTATTGGTTGTATTCTTTCGCAGTCCGTTTTAACTTGTTTACGGACTGTCAGAGATTGCCTGCTTTTTGTATAATAATCTTGTTTACAAACATTGTAGCATGAGAGAATCCACACTTTTCATTAGATTTGATTGGATTTAAAAGAAAAATATTTATCTACTATAAACAAACTTGGTTATCAAGTTATTTCATGACTATTCAGTAGAAGAAATTACACTGAATACATTGAGTACATAAGAACAGCTTTACCTCTTGTCTCTGACACTGAACGTATACCACAGGACTGAACGTATTGGTTTCAGTCACAGCCTCATATTAAAAATACAACTAATAAACCTGTGCTCTGTCGAGTACACCTCCCTGTCTTATCCTTTTACCACTTGAAAATAATTAAGCAAATTTTGATTCACGTAAGGGCAGGAAAAGGGAGAAGACGAAGATATTACACTGATTATTGTCACGTTGGTTCCAAGCTGAAACCTGCTGCATAGTTGATTAGGTAAATACGAAATATCTTTCAAATTTCATTGATGAAATCAAGGAAAATATTTTTCTAAATTTGTTACAAAAATTTGTTTTACAATCCAGCTAATGTTTTAACATTTTTAAATGTGACATCTGGCAACGTCCCCTAACGTACGTCCGTAATTGAGGCTTCTAACATTACATGACACCGAAATAATTTAAATAAGATGTTGAGCGAAAGCAGTGCATCATATTTTATACCTTAACGTGCCAATGTTCAGAAACTATACGATGTGTTAAGACAAACTTTGATATTTTCATTTCAAATGGTTGTAAGAGTGAATAACGAAAACTTCAGGAAAAACCAATAACATTGGCGTAGTTACTTCGTTCATTTGACATTGGGTGAATTAAAGAGCTCATAGCTAGAAATTGTCCCAGCTGGGACTAACCCGCGTCTTTCTAGCAGAATATACTTGCCGCGCATTAACTTACGTAGAGTATCCTCAATCGTCGTCATAGCACTGCGACAAACGAAGCTAAAGAGCCGGCCGGTGTGGCCGTGCGGTTCTAGGCGCTTCAGTCTGGAACTGCGTGACCGCTACGGTCGCAGGTTCGAATCCTGCCTCGGGCATCGATGAGTGTGATGTCCTCAGGTTAGTTAGGTTTAAGTAGTTCTAAGTTCTAGGGGCCTGATGACCTCAGATGTTAAGTCCCATAGTGCTGAGAGCCATTTGAACCATTTTTGAAGCTAAAGACCCCTACAACCCATCGAATACATTGTCAAACGATCAAGTTTGTCGAACTATTTGGCAGTGTGTGGCTTTTCTGAAACGTAGACCGTGTTTAACGCCTTTGAGACTGATTTTGTTTGACTGCCGATTTGACAAGCTGTCGGCCGTAGTCTATGTTGTTGCTTCGCCGCCCATGTTTAGTAAAAAAGAGTTTTTTTTTTAAAGTTTATGTCATCGTATCATCAGTTTCCCCAGTTGTGCAAACTACAGTCGAAATAGTACGTGGTTAAAACAAAAGAGCTTTGTCTGTTACCAAAATGGTAGAGACATTGTACCTTTCTCAGCAATATTTCATTCAGATAGACATTTAGAAGGATATAAATATTCCACACACAACGTGCGAGATGGAATGCAATAAAACAAAAAAATAGAAGTTGGCGCCATAATCATCAGGTTGTGAATATAACAGTTCCTTTAACAGATTAAGTACGTGAGCCTAAAACGGGGGACGGAGGGGGGGGGGGGGGGGGGCGGCAAAATCTCACCAAATCTCATTTAAATGGGAGGGGCGACAATGAAACTCTTACTTCATCTTTCCGATTCACAGAATACTCGTTACTATAGTGGGTAACTCTTGATTTATGTAATTAATCCCAAACACAGACAGTATTAGTGATCACCAGTCTTAATGGCCTCTCTGAACTGAACTGATTGCTTTAAACGTGTGCGTACCCGGGATTTCCCGATTTCAAACACGTGCCGCACAAGTGTTGGGTTTCATTGTAAGAGTTCTCTGCCACATCAGTCGAAATCACTGCCTGTCAGTCAGTCATTATAGTCTGCAACTCATATAAAGCCGATATTACTGTTTTCAAAATGATATTGTATCAAAGCGTTTACAATGCGTATCTTAAGCGGCATATCGACAAGTCGAAACACACAAGCATGCAAGAAGTTAATGGTCTGTGAAAGAAGTTAAGCAGAAGTTCACCGACGAGAATTATCTTAGTGATCACATAAATCAAGAGATTGAAAAACTGCGTAATCATACAGTTCAAAGGATGGTACAAACAATATTGTCTTTTATCGGCAAAGTAAGTGAAGGTTCAATGACATTTGATGTTATGATACACCAATGAAAAGGTCAGTATTACAGGGCTCCGTCAAAACGGTTCTTATTATTTCCGAGGAGCGTTTTTGTCCGTCTATCTCTGTTTGTCCCTCCGAATGCTATTTAGGGTTGGTATGTTTAAAAAGAAGCGTTTTTAATCCCATATTGAAAACACTATTTAATACACTTTATTTATGAAACATTGTTGTATTAAAGTTTTTAACCAATGTTTAAAACAAATAAAAAATCATTTTTGTGAACTTTTCCCCGAATACGGAGTAAACCTCACGTGAGTGGGAGGGGAGAGGGGTCCCACCGTATCTCACCAAATATCGCCAATGTGGGTAGGGGGCGGGAGTCCAAATTTTAAAAGAAACCCTCACGTAATTAATGGATGTCACCATATTTATCTATCAGTTTCACCCAGTTCATCGATTAGTATGTTGTTTCCATTTTCTTCTCTACATACGGTGCTGAGGTCAGTGCAAGAAATGCTTTGTCTGCATGAATAGTCTTTCCTTAGCCTGTCCCAGTTGTGTCAATTTTTTGCCTTTATTGTGATTTCATGCCTCAGCTGGGGCGGGCCGGCAGCGGCCTACATACGCCGCTCTTCGGCCGAAAGACACGGAAGGCATAGAAAACATAAAAAACACGGTAAACACAAGATGAACACTGGACAAGAAATCAGAAGTCCTTCGACGGAAGACCCTGTAATGATGCGTGGCACCAGTTGAAAACAGATCAAGACGCCCAGGTGGAGACACGAACGTAGTAGAAAACACTGACGAAGACACTGTACACAAACGGAGAATCACTGATGCACGGAAAACACTGGCGACGATCGTCGGCGAAGTACTCACATTTGTGCCAAAATACTTCACGACATATAACCCAAAGCGCGACAGCTGCTTCAAAAGGTAAGAATAAATTTGACAGAGTTAAACCACTATCGCAAGTTCCCTTCCTCAGCCAATTTTTTTTTCTAACTGCTGAATGACAAAATTTGGTTCTTATACGGGGTGTATCTGAATGACAAAATTTGGTTCTTATACGGGGTGTATCAAAAAGAATCATACGATTGTAAAGAAATCATAACTATTATGTTATTCGAGATATGCGCGTGAACAACGTACTGTTGGGAAGAGCAAACTCTCGAGTTTTACATGGTTCCCGCTAGGTAGCAGCAGTGTGTGCCCACTTCCGTTCTGGTAAAAATTGTGTCGGGACAACAGGAGTTGTTTTGTGTTCTACGTTTTGCGCAGTGCGGTTTAGTAATAACTATTCAGCGTGACTTTCGTACTAGGTGTGGTGTGGATCCTTTTACGGCACAGAGCATTAGACGATGAGACGAACAATTCCGGGAAACAGATTGTTTATGTAAAGGCAAATCACCGGGCCGCCCTTGAGTGTCTGACGCAGACGTCGAAAGCATCCTCCACAGTTTCACAAGGAGTCCGCAGAAATCCGTTCGCCGTGCAGCTCGAAAGCTCAACGTGCCCGATATCAGTCTGGTGTGTGCTGTGTCGACCTTTACACTTGAAACCATACAAAATTCTGCTACTGCAACCTCTTCCCGAAGATGACAAACAACAACTCGTGGAGATCTTGGCAAGAACACGATTAGTGTTTAGTGACGCGGCAACATAGCATTTAAATGGAAAGGAGATCCGTCGTAATGTGAGAAAATGGCATACGGAACAACCACATGAAGTTGTGCAACATGGGAGGGACTCTCCAAAATTTAATGTGTTTTGTGTAGTTTCAAGGGAAAATATGTATGGTCCATTTCTCTTTGTTACTGGAAGCGCAGATCTCGATATGCTTGAGAACCTTCTTTTCCCACGGTTGGAGGCTGATTCGAACGACTTCATTTACCAACAGTATGTGGCACGGCCACACTGGCATCTGGAAGTGCGGGGATTTTTAAATCAAAGGATTACTGAACGGTGGATCGGTCGCGCTAGACCAAGTGATTCAGGCTTATGTTACTGGCCTCCAAGGTCACCGGACCTGACTGTATGTGGTTATTTCTTGTGGGGGTTTATAAAATCTCTGTTTATGTGGCTCCGTTACCAACAACAATGAATGAACTAAGGGATCGTATAACAGCAGCTGAAGTAGCTGTAACTCAAGACATGCTCGCTGAAATGTCGGAACAATTTGAATACCACATTGACATATGCCATACATCTCAAGGGGGACATATTGAACATGTCTTAAAAGGTATGAAAAAATTTTTTGAGTTTCCCGTTCATACAAAACAAAATTCATTGTATATGTTTACGAATTTCAGAAATATAGACGTGCCAAATCGGATGATTCGTTTTGATACATGCTTTTATACTGGTAGAAGAGGCTGCTATCTAAATGTAGAGTAGTGAGGACGAGGAGGAGGAGCGATAGACGTACTTTATTGCTGTTTTCATTTGTTCTTTTCATTGATGGAAGTAGACGCCGGCCGCGGTGGTCTCGCGCTTCTAGGCGCGCAGTCCGGAGCCGCGCGGCTGCTACGGTCGCAGGTTCGAATCCTGCCTCGGGCATGGATGTGTGTGATGTCCTTAGGTTAGTTAGGTTTAAGTAGTTCTAAGTTCTAGGAGACTGATGACCTCACCACTTCCAGCATGTAATGAGTACTGTTAAGCAGAAGGGACTAAATGCTATAAACACGCTGTTTTACCATTAATATCGATTATTGATCTTAAATTAAATTTTGTTGTAGTACTGTTAATCAGTAAGACTTCATAATAGCAGAGTCCAGTGGACGATGCAATTCTAGTTAGTACTTACACGCCCGACTCGTATTCGGGAGGACGACGCTTCAATCCCGTCTCCAGCCATCCTGATTTAGGTTTTCCGTGATTTCCCTAAATCGTTTCAGGCAAATGCCGGGATGGTTCCTTTGAAAGGGCACGGCCGATTTCCTTCCCCATCCTTCCGTAGCCCGAGCTTGTGCTCCGTCTCTAATGACCTCGTTGTCGACGGGACGGTAAACAAAAAAAAAAAAAAAAAAAAAAACTTACACGCCCAGCACCAAGTTAACAGGTTTAGAAATGCATTTTGTCTTTTGAGCTGAGCAAGCGAGCGGGTTCAGGACTACCTTAGTGACGTACGCGCCGCGGCCTGTCTTTCTCGTGGGCCTCGGAAGTCTGACGTCACAGGCTCTGCATTGCTGGACCGTGCCACGGAAGACAGCGCTGAAGCGGTCAGCAGGAGTGGAGGCCGCCGGACCAGCAGCCTGCGGTAACGAGCGGCGGGACCAGCTGCGGCCTAATCACCCGGGGCGGGGCGTTACACCCAAAACAGAACAGAACAGCGGAGCACGGCGCGGCGAGCAGTGGAAGGCAACGGTTTTGCCGCTGCCCCTGCTGGTGCTGGTGCTGCTAGCGGCCCGTTAATTTTCCGCCTGAGCGCCGGTAATCGAATGTCAGCTGGCCAGCCGCCGCCGCCACTGCGGCCCGGCAGCAGCCGCTGGGACGTCAGGGCGCCCGCTGCTACTTGCCGTCCTGTCACCCCACTCCCTCCGCACTCGATAGCTCGATATAAGCTAATGTGAGGTGTATGTTGGTCTATGAAAGCGAAAGTCACTGAACTGAACTGCAAATCGGTGTAGTCTGTTACTTTTCCGTCGTGGTCGCTACGGTTGAAAAATCATACACTGCCGGTCACTTCATACAGAGTAGCATACACGGGATGGACAAAAATATGGAAACGCATGCTCAAACATAAAAGCAGATGCTAGCGAAGTCTGCAGGATGCACTGCTGTATTTGACCTCGAACGGCAACTGTGCGACGTCCTCAGTACGTTGCAACAGTGAGTCGTGGTCGGGACAATGTTCTGTGTAGTTATGAGTGCATTATGTCGGAGCGAAGTGAATTCGAATGTGGGAGCAGCCGAGGTGTTTGGCGTCTCAAGAGGTAACGTATCGAAGGGAAAATGGAAAAACATCATCAGCGAAGCAACAACGCGGCTGAAAGCGTGCTTTAACCGATCGTGGCAGACGGTCATTAACGAGAATTGAGACGAAAAATTAGAGAGCGGCAGCTGCAAAAATCACTGCAGAACCCTGCCAGCACCAAATCGACACGAAGGCAGCTCCACAAGGAGGGCATTGCAGAGCAAATTGAAACTTCAGAACTACTCACCAGTGTTGCAAATACCCGTAAAAGGAAAACGTGATGTCTGGACTACGGAGCAATGGGAGAAAGTCCTTTGGTCAGCTGAGTCTTATTTTATTCTGTTTCCAACTTATGGGGGAGTTTACTACCAAAGACTGAAACACTGCGGAGAATAAAAGATGATTTCAGTAGCCATATCGTGGTATTCCATGGGCCCCATGGTTACTCTGCAAGGTTGCGCTACTGTCACAACTTATGTGATTATTTTGCTTCAAATGGCTCTGAGCACTATGGGACCTAACATCTGAGGTCATCGGTCTCCCAGAACGTAGAACTACTTAAACCTAACTACCCTAAGGACATCAGACACATCCATGCCCGAGGCAGGATTCGAACCTGCGACCGTAACGGTCGCGCGGTTCCAGACTGAAGCGCCTAGAACCGCTCCACCACCCCGGCGGGCGATCATTTTGCTGATGAAGTCAGTTACATACTAATATGTTTGTTCCCCAAAGGTGATGCTGATTTGCAAGACGACAGAGGCCCTGTTTACATCCAGGACTGGTTTTGTCAGCACGAGGACGACTTGCCGAATCTGTCCCGGTCACCACAGTGACCAGGTCTCAGAATGATCGAGTCTTTGTGCTCTACTTTGGAGCGAAAGGTGCGAGATCGCTATCTAACTCCATCGCCTTACCTGAACTAGACGCCGGCCGCCGTGGCCGAGTGGCTTCAGGTGCTTCAGTCCAGAACCGCTCTGCTGCTACGGTCGCACGTTCGAATACTGCCTCGGGCATGGATGTGTCTGATGTCCTTAGGGTAGTTAGGTTTAAGTAGTTCTAAGTCTAGGAGACTGATGACCTCAGATGCTAAGTCCCATAGTGCTTAGAGCCATTTGAACCATTCTTTTCTGAACTTGCCCTATTTTGCAGAAAGAATGCTGTAAGACTCCATTGAAAATTACAGCGCCCTGTATTTGTCCGTTCCGAGACGACTGGAAGCTGTTTTGAATGCCAACAGGTTTCCTACACAGTATTAGGCGTGGTAATGGGATGTTTCCGGGGTTTCCACACCTTTTGTCCACCCTCTATACCTCGGGGGTTTGACATTATGCAGATTAAAGTACACAGCTCTCTCCGACGGACCGTTGTCATGTTGAGGTCCTCAGCCTTAGGATTGGATCGATGCAGCATTCCACCCTAATTTATCCTGGACAGGCCTCTTACGTTAGGTTATATGTACTTCACGTTGCAATAGATACATATTGAAAAGATCACCCAAGATGTGTAACATCTCCATTTATCTGCTGCAGCCGTTTAAAACTGCTTACTGTACTCGGTTTTTGGTCTCTGTTGTGTGCATAGTTCCGCGTAGTCAGCGCGTACACAACCTTCCCAATAGAGCGCGCCCCGCTAAGCACAACAGCGCAGGCGCAGTGCTCGTCCGTCTCTGCACTACGAGATGGCGCTGTCTTAGAGACGGACCAAATTCTGCTTCCGCCGATCCGCGTATTAATATGTAACGCAGACAATGAGATTGCTGCTAACGTAGAACCTTTTCTTCGCGCGGGTCACACTCGCGCAGTGATACATGAACGCACAAGGTATTATAACGAGTTTACAGACCTCCGATTAGTCGGTCTGCACTTGTCTGCACCAGTCTGTACCAGTCGACATTAGTCTGTACCAGTCTATAGTCAAGTTTCATTCTGCGCCTAGTAAGATTACCATATTCCTGTACATAGCCATGAAGATAAATGAATAGACACTTTGTCAAATATCAGAGATATGTGAGAATAAGATTAACGTACCAGAACCAAAGGGACTTCAGATTGCCAATTGTAAACAGCATCCAGAATCAAGTTACGTAATGTCTATACTATTTATTATTTTAATAAATGTGTGTGAAAATTAATCAAGTTGTGTTTAAAGTTGGTCACCGTCAATCTGCTACTCTAAGCGTGCAAGTGGCATTTGTATTGTCTGACCTAACGACAGAAGATAAACACGCCATGATAAAGACCACGAGACATATTGCTGACACTCGCCTACTTCGTTAGAGCGACAAGTGAAATAATCTGATGGTGTGTATACTGAAGGTCTTACAGTACGCACACCACAGTCTCCTTCTACAATTTTAGTGCCTCCCCCTCCCCCCCTCCCCCCCCATACACATTTCCTTCTATTACCGAAATTACGATTACTTGATGCCTCATGATGTGTCCCATTAGATCATTCCTCCCTTTACTGAAGTTGTGCCATCTATTTCTTCTTCCCCACTTCCATTAGGTACTCTACCCATCTAATCCTCAGCATTCTTCTGTAGTACCACATTGTCGATTACTTGGAAGCTCTTTGTACATATTTCTGCACCTAATATTCCCCAAATAACTTGAACATTTTACCATGTGTTCTTTCTGATATAAAATATATGCACAATAAGTGAAATGTCGATTTTGTTATCGTTCGAGTGGCCGGCCGCTGTGGCCGAGCGGTTCTAGACGCTTCAGTTCGGAACCGCGCGCCTGCTACGGTCGCAGTTACGAATCCTGCCTCGGGCATGGATGTGTGCGGTGTCCTTAGGTTAGCTAGGTTTAAGTAGTTCTACGTCTAGGGGACTGATGACCTCAGATGTTAATTTCCATAGTTCTCAGAGGCATCCGAACCATCATCTATCCTTCGAGTGTGTGGCTCGCCTTTTCACCCCCCTCATTTCACCTCGCTCCACCCTCCTCCCAGCCCACCCACTATCACTATAATACGTTCATCAAAAAGTTATTTTAATCCAGCTGTACACCGAGCGGGGTGGCGCAGTGGTTAGCACACTGGACTCGCATTCGGGAGGACGACGGTTCAATCCCGCGTCAGGCCATCCTGATTTAGGTTCTCCGTTATTTCCATAATTCACTCCAGGCAAATGCCGGGATGGTTCTTTTGAAAGGGCGCGGCCGACTTCCTTCCCCGTCCTTCCCTAATCCAATGAGACCGATGACCTTGCTGTCTGGTCTCCTCCCCCCCACAACAACCCCAACCAATCCAGCTGCACAGTTTTCCAGTGTCATTATTCGGATGTGGTGCCATGTTCAGTTGTCGCAGGTGTAAAATCTCGGTAAATTTTGTTCTAGCGACGTTCGCTTTTACGACGTGTGAACGTTGCTGACAGCTGCACTGCGTGGCTCTCCTCGTAATCACCTCCGACTCCCTCACGCCGGTTCCGCGCGGTCAGTTAGTGACGTAACGCCTGCTGGCGTGCCACTAATTGTCAAAGTGAGTGACGAGCTAACGGAGTGTGACGGGCGCTCCGACGGCGGTGCCGACGCTGACGGGTTAGCGCCGTACGTGGCGCCCCGCTGAGCTAGCCTACTAATGAACAGCTCCCCGCTGGCCGCGGCTTGTCCCCCATAAATCCGCACACGTGTGGCGGGCTCCGCCTCTCGACGCGACGGGGGCTTGTTCTCTGTCGAGCACTGTACCGACAACTATCTCGTTCAGCAAATGACGCCGAGGTGCAAAGTGCCTTACCCGGTACAAAGCCGGCTTTGATATACAAGAAAATTTGCTTTTGTTGAGCCGCACAGTGTGCACGGGGGCTTAATTAAATATAATGAATGCAAATATTTTTTAATTTTTAGTAGCTGTCTGTCCGATTACGAAGTCTCGTAAACGGTTGGCCCTGACTGGTATTAGTACGCAATCTGACTGCATAGAATAACAACAAAGAATGAAAGAAAATTTTCGTTAACACAATTAATTAATTAAGTCCCCAGCAACTATAAAACGTACGAAACCAAAGCACAAGTGTAACTGTTCTGTGTGTGGAAGTGTGATTCAACGTACACATCTGGCACGGTTCTTCGTCAATAAGACAATATATTTTGAACACCATTTATACTGAAGTAATTAAAAAAAATAGAAACACTATAATTGCGCAAGAAAACCAGAATTACACTCTAATACAAGAACACGAACCAGATGCTTTGTTGACTGAACCTGTGACGAGGCATTGTTTAAGACATAATGAAAAAAAAAGGAATTTTTTTTTACCTTCATATATATTGACGAAAAGCACTCTGATCACTACAATATCTCCATTCGAACAACATCTGCTGTCTAGCCCATCAAACAACTGCATACAACATGGCCACAAATAGCACAGCTATCAATATCCTCTCAGCAAGATCTGCACAAGCACTCACTACGACGATATCTCAACAACGACTTGACTCCTACTACTTCTCAACAAGCACTCTCCACCACGACTTCTCGACAAGAACTGCCAGTGGAGGCGGCTGAATAATACTCTTTGGCGCAATGCCTGGCGCTGTGGCTCAGTGTAGCCACCTTTCAAGTGTCGATAGTTTTTTATTCAAAGTGAGCGTGTTGTCTTTTCCTAAAACGGATAAAGCTACAGTTCTGTGTTGTCATAAACTTGTTTGTCTTGAAAGTTCCATCCCTCGAAAGGAAATTCATCCGCATTTGATGGAAACTTATAATTTTCCAATAGTTGAGTTGGGGAAGGTAGATGCTGCATATAGGAAAATTAAACTGTTAACGTTTGATATATGATGTATTCCCTTAGAGCGTCGAGATTTAAGAGTTTCTACTTCGACAGTGTTATCATGAATAATTTTGCGAATTCTATATGGACCGTTATAAAGCAGAAAAAATTTGCGACACAAGCCCTTTCCTTTGTGAGACAAACGATGAGACTTAATTAACACCTTTTGACCAACTGACAAGGTTTTTAAACGACCAGGACGTTTAGCTGATTTCTCTCTTCTAGCAGCCGCAGATGCAATATTTTGTAGAGCCAGATTCACAGCTTCAGAATGCCGCAGTTTCCGTGTAGGCGGAAAAGGAACGATTTCAGAAATGCGATTTGTCGGTGCTTTATTTTTTAATATCAATATCGGCGGTAAAGAAGTTGAATCATTAGAGAGTTCATTCAGAATGTTTTGAAAAATATGAAGATACTGATCCCAAGTTCTGTGATTCTGATGACAATAAGTCGACGCAATTTATTGATTTCCTTCATCCATCTCTCTGAAGCGTTAGATTGAGGGTGAAAAAGTGAAATGAAAATTGGTGTAACCTTACGACGCCGTAGAGTACGAAGCCAAATTTTAGAGCGAAACTGCGATCCATTATCTGATATAACCTTATCAACATGACCAACTTCTTTAAGAAAATGTTTGATGAAAGCATTAGATACTGAACGAGCTGTTGCTTTGCGTAAAGATGTAAAACACACATATTTTGATGTCAATTCCACTGCTACGAAAATGTACACAAAACCATTAGTAGAACGAACCACTGGACCGAACAAATCGACTGCAGCCATGTCCTTTAATTTCGCTGGAATGATAGGAAACAACGGTGCTCTGTGAGAAATAGTTGGCGGCTTAGCCTTTTGACATAATTTGCATTTGGCAAGAACAGATCGAATACGTTTTTCCATATTACTGAAGTAGCAATTTTCCCGTAATTTATGGAAGCATTTTCTGGGACCAAAGTGCGCATAACTGAAATGTGTGTACTAAATCAATTTATTAACCCACTCATCAGGAATACAAACTAACCAAACAGAGTTGTCGACCGATTTTCGTTTAAAAAGAATATCATTGCGAAGTAAATAATACTGTCTAATCGCTACGCTTTCCTTTTTCCTCCACTTCTCCTTAATGTCCCTCCAGATTGGGTCCTTATTTTGCTCCTTAGCGATGTCCTGGAGCAAAGACGAAATAAAATTCTCAAACGCAACACCTTGAATATACATCAAACAATAATGGTTTTCTTTGCAGTCCTCTTCAGCACTTTGTTTCAAACCCATAGGTGCACGTGATAAAGCATCAGCAATAATATTTGAAGAACCCTGTATGTAAACAATACTAAAATCAAATTCCTGTAGATACAACGCCCATCGTGACAATCTGCCATGAGTTAATTTTGTTGACATAAGAAATTCCAGAGCTCGATGATCGGTGTAAACCTTAGTATGTCTCCCATACAAAAATATACGAAATTTTGTGAAAGCCCAAACAACAGCCAAGGCTTCAAGTTCCGTAATCGAATAATTTTTTTCTGATTTAGAGAGAACACGACTTCCAAATGCAATAGTTTTCTGTACTACAACGCCGTTTTCTTCTATCTCTTGAAATCAATGTGCACCTAGGCCTTTGTGTGATGAGTCCGTCGCCAAACAAAAGCCTTTAGATAAATCCGGATGTGAAAGAAGTGGAGCAGCAACTAAAGCATCACGAAGTTGTTCAAATTCTGACTGAGCTTCCTCATCCCAACACCAATTAGAATTCTTTCCAGATAGTTCACATAAACGAGGTGTGGCCAAATTGTCCAATCTAACAAAGCGTCTAAGAAAATTACAGACACCAAGGAAACTACTAACATCACGTTTTGTGGTAAGAACAGCGTAATTACGAATTGCGTCTAGCTTCTCTGGATCAGGGAGAATACCTTCTGTAGAAATAATATGACCAAGAAATTTCACCTGAGAACGACCAAATTCAGATTTTTCCAAGTTCACTGTAATGCCAACTCTTGCAAAAATACGTAATAATGAATCCAAAATTTTGTTGTGTTCACTCCAAGAACGTTTAGCAATAAGAATGTCGTCAACATATGAAGTAATATTGTCACGAAGATAAAGAGGTAAAATTTTGTTTAAGCTACGAATGAATGCTGCTGAAGGTACAGTAAGTCCAAACGGTAATTTCCGAAATCACTTTTGGGTAAAATAGTCATATCCGGTTATTCTTTAACGACTCTCTAGATAGATTGATAGTTGAAGAGTTATTCTGATAGATACAAAGAATAGTGAAAGAGTAGGCAGCAGTGCAGAAAACTGAAAGGGAAATAGCACCACTACAGCGCGGGGCCCTTTGAACGCTACGGCACATATTCACTTAGTGTAGTGAATCCTCTGAGGACTTTAATAGCCGCACATAATTTCCAGTTTGTGACTTATTGGCCAATTTGGTGGAAGTGCGTACAGAAATTGAGCTAACCATGAACATGGATGTATGTCGTTCTTAGAATTGCGAAAGATCTTAAATTTCCGAACAGTTATGAAGTGTTTATAGTCAAAGTTTTCTCCTCGTGGCGACAAAGACCTACCGCGTCTGTCCCTGTCCCAATGACGATTATTGTCAAGTTCGCGCGCCTGGCGCTCTCTTGTTGCATCCCGTAAATGAAACAAATTACTTTCTTCAAACCCTTCTGCTATCTGTGATTCTAAATTTCTTCTGCTG
This sequence comes from Schistocerca piceifrons, assembly GCF_021461385.2. Classification (NCBI taxonomy): domain Eukaryota; kingdom Metazoa; phylum Arthropoda; class Insecta; order Orthoptera; family Acrididae; genus Schistocerca; species Schistocerca piceifrons. Next base: position 1,052,994,541 of record NC_060139.1, read on the forward strand.
ACTTTTCCTACGACTTCGCCATCAATTTGTTTGACTTGCTTTCGTAATGCCTCAAATTCCCTTTTAACGCGTTCATTAAATTTTCCCTGTTTTTCAACATGCTTATTTATGTTCTGGTACTCTTCGGTTTCTGCAAATCGTAATGGAGCTGTATCATCCGAATCCCTGTCCCCATGTAAGCTAAGACTTGTCAATTTATCTGAAATCTCCTCAACTCTTTCCGATAAGTCACCTAATTGTTCTTTCTGTTTATTTATGTCTTCCGTAAGTGTCGCGACTCGGGTTTCAGTATTGACACATTTAGTAGTTAACTGTTCATATTGTTGTTTTAGGTTATTTATTCTGTCATTTGGTACGGATTCCTCGATTCTCTCAAATATTTCTTCCTTATCGTGCGCACGTTGTAAATTTAACTCTGAAAATTTTTGTACTATCACGCGATCTCTTTCTTCCTGTTCTCTATCCTGTTCCTTTTGTCTAATCTCTACTGCAAATAATCTATTATTGTGAGAATTCAAAATCGGTTGTACTTCTTCTCTAATTTCTTTCTTTAATTAATCTTTCATGTTTTTGAAACATGTCCCTATTCGTGAGTCTAACCGTGTTTCCATTGTTCCCATCTCAGTTCTAATTGTTCCTATTTGTGATCCCACTGAGTCTATCCGTGTTTCCATTGTTCCCATACCAGTTGTAATTGTTCCTATCTCTGTTTTAATTGTTCCTATTTGTGATCCCAGTGAGTCTAACCGTGATCCCATTGTTCCCATATGTGATCCCAAATTTAATGTAGCACCCATCAACTGCTCCATGTTAATTGGTTCGAAATTCTTTTCACCCCTAACATTTCCCGCAAAACCAACTTCTTTCGTCATAGCTGTAAAGCTATCTGTGTTCGATACGATTTCAGAATCTTCTATCGTTAATCTCGTATGCTGTGAATTTTCTGATTGAGAAAAATTTTGAAATGGTTCCGGACTATTTTCCCGACTTATTAAATTGTTTTCCACTTCATTATTCATCATCCTGTTCTCCTGTGTTGGCGAGTTCGCCATGTAAACGATTTTGTTATTCTGACTATTCATCATTTTTGCCTTTTTCATCGATCGCGTAATCATTTACAAAATATACAAAACTCGTCACTATATGAAAATTACACACAATGACACTTTATCATCAACAATATCATTTACACGAAATGCTTCCCTCAAACACGATTAAAGAACTATTGAAATCTTCCTAACTGCACAAAATTGTCAAACACGTATACAAGACAACAAAAATTAAATTCTGCAAAAAATACCATTAGAAGAATGACAATTACCAAATCTACACATGCAATATAGACTACAATTACTAAACTACAAATTACTACAACAATACTACTGTCTGCTATTTTTACAATCAGAAAAATTCCAAGGGACGATCCGAAACAGCGGTCGCCACGTGCATGGGGGCTTAATTATATAAATATGAAATGCAAATACTTTTAATTTTTAGTAGTTGTCTGTTCGGTTACGCTGTCTCGTAAACGGTTGGCCCTGACTAGTTTTAGTACGCAATCTGACTGCATAGAATAGCAACAAAGAATGAAAGAAAATTTCCGTTAATACAATTAATTAATTAAGTCCCCAGCAACTATAAAACCTACGAAACCAAAACACAAGTGTAATTGTTCTGTGTGTGGAAGTGTGATTCAACGTACACATCTGGCACGGTTCTTCGTCAATAAGACAATATATTTTGAACACCATTTATACTGAAGCAATTAAAAAAATAGAAACACTATAATTGCGCAAGAAAACCAGAATTACACTCTAATACAAGAACACGAACCAGATGCTTTGTTGACTGAACCTGTGACGAGGCATTGTTTAAGACATAATGAAAAAAAAAAGGAATTTTTTTTTACCTTCATATATATTGACGAAAAGCACTCTGATCATTACAATATCTCCATTCGAACAACATCTGCTGTCTAGCCCATCAAACAACTGCATACAACATGGCCACAAATAGCACAGCTATCAATATCCTCTCAGCAAGATCTGCACAAGCACTCACTACGACGACATCTCAACAACGACTTGACTCCTACTACTTCTCAACAAGCACTCTTCACCACGACTTCTCGACGAGAACTGCCAGTGGAGGCGGCTGAATAATACTCTTTGGCGCAATCCCTGGCGCTGTGGCTCAGTGTAGCCACCTTTCAAGTGTCGATAGTTTTTTATTCAAAGTGAGCGTGTTGTCTTTTCCTAAAACGGATAAAGCTACAGTTATGTGTTGTCATAAACTTGTTTGTCTTGAAAGTTCCATCCCTCGAAAGGAAATTCATCCGCATTTGATGGAAACTTATAATTTTCCAATAGTTGAGTTGGGGAAGGTAGATGCTGCATATAGGAAAATTAAAGAAAGACCGGCTAGAACATTTAGTTTATCAAAGTACCAAAGTAATGCCTGAAAAAAGGGAAGTACCCAGAAGACATGGTCGGATGTCAATGTCACTGTGTACACATACTCGCCAACGGCGTATATGTGAATGACTGTAGAACTGCAATTCTCTGTAACATGTAGAATGGGCACCAGAGTGTATTACTTCTGTTGGTGGTTTGTGTTGTTACCAGATCACGTAGGGCATAAAACAGTCGTGAACTGTGACACATGTTGAGTGATCACTGTGAAGGACACGGAGATGCAGCGTACTCCTATGAGGAAGCATTGTCAGCACCTGACAGCGTTTGGAAGGGGCTTCATCGTGGGTCTCCATTCGACAGGCAAGTGGAATCGTGCAATGTCAGGGATTTTCTCTGCCTCGTGATGACTGGGTGCTGTGTGATGTCCTTAGGTTAGTTAGGTTTAAGTAGTTCTAAGTTCTAGGGGACTGATGACCATAGATGTTAAGTCCCATAGCGCTCAGAGCCATTTGAACCATTTTTTGAATCGTGCAGTATTCCGATTTTTGGGGTATTCCAGTGTGACAGTGGCCCGATGTTGGACTGAATGGGAATGTAACGGCAGGAAAACTCGTTGTCGAGCTTTCGGTCGACCACGACTGACCACCACAGGAAGAATCGCCGTACCGTGCGGCGGAACCTCTTCACATATGTATTTGCCATCAGTGAACTCCCTCCAACACTGCCTGTCATCCCACAGAAAGAGTGGGAGACTATCAGCAACCACATTGGGAAATCTCCGTCCCGTGAATAGGATACCGTTAACACCACAACATAAACGGCTCCGTTGGTGTGGTACCATGGCCAGAAAACGTGGAGTGCTGATGAATGGTCACATTGTGCTGAGCGATGAGCCACAGTTCTACAGTACCACTGTATGGTTGTGGCCTGGGAAGGTCGTTGATACTTCCAATGTTTTGGAGAGGAATGGCAGTATTATTCCTACCGTCACAATGTGGGTATCCATCGTGTATGACTTCAAGTCACTCCTGGTACTGACCAAATGAACTCCTATGGCACAATGGTGCGTCAGGAACATCTTGCGTCCTCATCTCCATCTACATCTACATAGATCCTCTGCAAATCACGTTAAGGGCCTGGCACAGGGTTCATGGAACCACCTTCGCAATAATTCGCTATTATTCCACTCTCGAACAGCACGCGGAAAAAACGAACACCTGTATCTTTCCGTGCGAGTTCTGATTTCCCTTAATTTATTATGGTAACCGTTTCTCCCTACGTAGGTCGGCGTCAACAAAATATTTTCGCATTCGGAGCGGAAAGTAGGTGACTGAAATTTCGTGAGAAGATTACACCGCAACGAAAAACGCCTTTGTTTTAATGACGCCCACACCAAATCCTGCATCATTTCAGTGACAGTCTCTCCACTATTTCGCGATAATCCAAAAAGTTCTGCCCTTCTTTGAACTTTCTCGATGTACTCCGTCAATGCTATCTGGTAAGGATCCCACACCGCGCAGCAGAGGACGGACAAGCGTAGTATAGGCAGTCAGTTTAGTAGATCTGGTACATTTTCTAAGTGTTCTGCCGATAGAATGCAGTCTTTGGTTCGTCTTCCCCATAAGATTTTCTGTGTGTTCCTTCCAATTTAAGTTGTTCGTAATAGTGATTCCTAGATATTGGGTTAAATTAACGGCCTTTAGATTTGACTGATTTGTCGTGTAACCGAAGTTTAACGGATTCCTTTTAGCACTCATGTAGATTACCTCACACTTTTCAATATTTAGGATCAATTGCCAATTTTATCACCATACGGATTTCTTTTATAAATCTTTTGCAATTTGTTTTGATGTTCTGATGATTTTACTAGACGATAAACGACAGCATCAGCTGAAACAACCTAAGACAGTTGCTCAGATTGTGTCCCAAATCGTTTATACATATAAGGTACAGCAGGGGGCCCATAACCCTGCCTAGGGCGGGTGCCAGAAATCACTTCTGTTTTACTTGGCGGCTTTCCGTCAGTTACTACGAAATCTGACCTCTCTGACAGAAAATCACGAATCCAGCTACATGTATGAGACGACATTCCATAAGCACGCAGTTTTACTACAAGCCGCTTGTGTGGTACAGTGTCAAAACACTTCTGGAAGTCTAGAAATACGGAATCAATTTGAAATCCCTTGTGAATATCACTGAACACTTCGAGTGAATAAAGAGATGTGTCTCACAAGACCGATGTTTTCTAAATCTGTGTTGACCGTGTGTCAATACACCGTGTCCGCCCCTGGTAGCTGAATGGTCAGCACTACGGGATGTCATACCTAACGGCCCGGGTTCGATTCCTTGCTGTGTCGGAGATTTTCTCCGCTCAGGGACTGGGTGTTGTGTTGTCCTTATCATTGTCATTTCATCCCCATTGACACGCAAGTCGCCGAAGTGGCGTCAACTGGAAAGACTTGCATCAGGCGAACGGTCTACCCGACGGGAGGCCCTAGCCACACGGCATTTTCATTTCCAATAGACCGTTCTCTTCGAGCTAATTCATAAAGTTCTAATACAATATATGTTCCAAAATCCTGCTGCATGTCGACGTTAATGATATGGGCCTGTAATTTAGGGGATTACTCCTACTACCTTTCTTTGATATCGGTGTGACTTGTGCAACTTTCCAGTCTTCGGATACGGATATTTCGTCTAGCGAGCATTTGCATATGATTGTTAAGTATGCAGGTATTGCGTCAGTATATTCTGAAAGAAACCTAATTGGAGTTCAATCTGTACCGGAACACTTGCTTTTTTTAAGTGCACTAAGTTGTTTCACTGCCCCAAGGATATGTACTTCCAGGTTACTCTTGGTGACAGCTGTTGCTGATTCATGCGACAACATCGTGATGCCATTTGTTCACAGGACAAGGCTCGATCACACATGGTACGGTTCTCCATGAAGCGTCTAAACGATGTTGAAGTTCTTCCGTGACTAGGAATATGGAGCCTCATTCTGTACCTGGTAGGACACATGTCGAACCTGTTTGGGCATCAACTCTGTCCCAGTGCCACCGCGCAGGATGTCAAGGAGCAGTTACAACAGATGTGGACAGCTTCCCAACCGAAAGATTACGTGCATCCTGGCGAAGTGGTATGCAGCGTCATTCTGATAAGTGGGCGGATACTGCCAAGTTCTTCGTAAACTGAGTTGATGTTGTAACCACTGAAATAACGTCACATGCCCTCTCAACCAATGAATATGCATTTCGTTTCACCGAGCGAGATGGCGCAGTGGTTAGCACACTGGACTCGCATTCGGGAGGACGACGGTTCAACCCCGCGTCCGGCCATACTGATTTAGGTTTCCGTGATTTCCCTAAATCGCTCCAGGCAAATGCCGGGAAGGTTCCTTTCAAAGGGCACGGCCGACACCCTTCCCCATCCTTCCCTAATCCGATGAGACCGATGACCTTGCTGTCTGGTCTCCTCCCCCAAACAACCCAACCCCAACCATTTCGTTTCCTCCTCCCCTTCCGGGTGTTTCTCTTTTTTTTGTGAGATAGTCTATATCATAAACTAGGGGACATTCCCATACTTATTATCCATTATTTATTCTTCATAATTACAATCTATTATACTGGGTGTTACAAAAAGGTACGTCCAAACTTTCAGGAAACATTCCTCACAAACAAAGAAAGAAAATATGTTATGTGGACATGTGTCCGGAAACGCTTACTTTCCATGTTAGAGCTGATTTTATTACTTCTCTTCAAATCACATTAATCATGGAATGGAAACACACAGCAACAGAACGTACCAGCGTGACTTCAAACACTTTGTTACAGGAAATGTTCCAAATGTCCTCCGTTAGCGAGGATACATGCATCCACCCTCCGTCGCATGGAATTTCTGATGCGCTGATGGAGCCCTGGAGAATGGCGTATTGTATCACAGCCGTCCACAATACGATCACGAAGAGTCTCTACATTTGGTACCGGGGTTGCGTAGACAAGAGCTTTCAAATGCCACCATAAAAGAAAGTCAAGAGGGTTGAGGTCAGGAGAGCGTGGAGGCCATGGAATTGGTCCGCCTCTACCAATCCATCGGTCACCGAATCTGTTGTTGAGAGGCGCACGATCACTTCGACTGAAATGTACAGGAGCTCCATCGTGCATGACCCACATGTTGTGTCGTACTTGTAAAGGCACATGTTCTAGCAGCACAGGTAGAGTATCCCGTATGAAACCATGATAACGTGCTCCATTGAGCGTAGGTGGAAGAACATGGGCCCCAATCAAGACATCACCAACAATGCCTGCCCAAATGTTCACAGAAAATCTGTGTTGATGACGTGAGCACCGAAGTCAACATTACCTTCCTTCAATTCGGCCAACTGGCGGTGAATCGAGGAAGTACAGTACATACTGACGAAACTAAAATGAGTTTTAACATGGAAATTAAGCGTTTCCGGACCATGTCCACATAACATCTTTTCTTCATTTGTGTGTGAGGAATGTTTCCTGAAAGTTTGGCCGTACCTTTTTGTAACACCCTGTATGAAAAGCCAAAATAGACCATACAAACCAAATTTCTTTAGATAGTAATACATTTGTGTATTAACAATTATTTCTGGTACTTAATGTTGAAACATGCCTAGTCGTCAAATACGGGCAGTCTAGGAAACCTACTTTCTCGGATCGCTAGACAACATTCAGACAAATCGTATTAATGAGTTTTTATTATAATAAGATAAATGGTTCAAATGGCTCTGAGCACTGTGGGACTCAACTTCCGAGGTCATTAGTCCCCTAGAACTTAGAAGTAGTTAAACCTAGCTAATCTAAGGACATCACACACATCAATACCCGAGGCAGGATTCGAACCTGCAACCATAGCGGTCTCGCGGTTCCAGACTGCAGCGCCCAGAACCGCGCGGCCACTTCGGCCGGCTATAATAAGATAATTATAATATTTAATTTTGTGTGTCGCAAGCAAAGGGCGACATACGAAATAAACAAGCTTCTTCACTATATACAATTCCTCAGACGCTGCTATACAAGCGCCTAATCTTGGTGCTACTGCTCAACCGGGCCGCGACCAGTCGAGTGCGACGCTTACGTCGTCCTCGCATAGAGGCCGCTGCTGTCGCATTGTCGTCCTCGAGAGGGGCCTGTCAATTCACTATTGACTGACCTCTTCTCACTGCCATCTCTGCCCTATCGTTCCCGAATGGCGTACCGGCGCTTGACTTTACGCGGTAACACTTAATTTAAAAAAAAATACTATAACCACTTCCAATACTATAGAATGAAGAGGGTTTTTTGGTCGCAATAACACGAATTAATTTTCTGGAACTGAAGGACAATTAATTTACGCAATTCTTCCTTTAATTACTTTCATTTTCTCAATGAAATGTAATTAAATTAAATAATCTGAAACACTGTATACGAGGCGTGTTTCTTAAGTAAGTGCCGTTTTGAAATTTAAAAAAAAGACGTGGTAATGGATCTCAATAATTTTATTTTTACATGAAAGCCTGTACCTTAATCTACTTTTCTACATAATTTACGTCGATTCTGAGGCACTTGTCATAACGTTGTACCAGTTTTTGAATACCATCATCATAGAAGTCCGCCGCACTACTTGTTAACAACTGCGTCACCAGTGTTTTGACTTCGTCGTCGTCTTGAAGACGCAGACCGCCGAGGTGTTTCTTCAAGTGCAGGAGCAGATGGTAGTCACCGGGCGCAAGATCGGGACTGTACGGAGGATGATCTAGAGTTTCCCATCGAAAAGATGTGATGAGATCTTTGGTCTGATTCGCCACATGCGGACGGACATTGTCTTGCAGTAAAACGATGCCCTTGCTCAACTTCCATGGACTGTTGCTTTGATTCTGGTGTGACGTAGGCCACCCACGTTTCATCGCCCGTAACAATTTGGCTTAAGAAATCATCACCGTCGTTGTGGTACCGCTCAAGGAAAGTCAATGCACTGTCTAAACGTTTGGTTTTGTGCACATCCGTCAACGTTTTCGGTACCCAACGTGCACACAATTTTCGGTCGTTCAAGTGCTCAGTCACAATGCCATACAAAAAACAACGAGAAACATTAGGAAAGGGTCCGCCCCCGGTAGCTGAGTGATAGCCGGCACGGTAGCTCAGCGTGTTCGGTCAGAGGGCTGCTCGCCCTCTGTAATAAAAAATAAACTGAGTAAAGGAACCAACGATCAACTTGAACTGATGTAATAATAAATGAAAAGCACCAGTTTGCTTTTGTTCTACAATATTATTTTTATTGCTAACCGGTTTTCGGCTTACAAGGCCATCTTCAGGCATTTACTGAGTATTATCACCAAAGAAGTTAAATGTTAGCAGACAACATTGGAAGAGAAGTAACACATCTGCCCCTGGTGTTTCTACTTCACTCTAGATGTGTTACTTCTCTTCCAATGTTGTCTGCTAACATTTAACTTCTTTGGTGATAATACTCAGTAAATGCCTGAAGATGGCCTTGCAGGCCGAAAACCGGTTAGCAATAAAAATAATATTGTAGAACAAAAGCAAACTGGTGCTTTTCATTTATTATTATAATGTTGTTCTACCAAGAACCGACGGAAGATTCTGTTAATTTGAACTGATGTCTTATGGTGACCGGCCAGACCAAACGCAACGGGGGGGGGGGGGGGGGGGGGGGGGAAAGAGTGGCCAGCGCGACAGGCTGTCAATCCTAAGGGCCTGGGTTCGATTCCCGGCTGGGTCGGAGATTTTCTCCGCTCAGGGACTGGGTGTTGTGTTGTCCTGATCATGATCATTTCATCCCTATCGACGCGCAAGTCACCGAAGTGGCGTCAGCGTCAAATCGAAAGACTTGCACCAGGCCGGCGGACTACCCGACGGGAGGCCCTCGTCGCACGCCATTATTATTATTAGGAAAGTCATCCCGAAAGGAGGAAATCGCAAAGCGTCTGTTTTCTCTCATTTTATTGTCCACTCCCTGCACCAAACTTTCATTAACGACCGAAGGACGCCCACTCAGTTGTTCATTATGCACATTCGTGTGTAAAAGAGTTCTGCATCAAGGAAATGAAGTTCATATAACTGCACGTCGACCGAACTTCTACACAGGATCCGACGAACAGTTCATACGTGGTGGTGGTGGTTAGTGTTTAACGTCCCGTCGACAACGAGGTCATTAGAGACGGAGCGCAAGCTCGGGTTACGGAAGGATTGGGAAGGAAATCGGCCGTGCCCTTTCAAAGGAACCATCCCGGCATTTGCCTGAAACAATTTAGGGAAATCACGGAAAACCTAAACCAGGATGGCTGGAGACGGGATTGAACCGTCGTCCTCCCGAATGCGAGTCCAGTCAGTTCATACGTCACCGCCTATTAGACAAAATAAGAAATGCAAAGTACTGTCACAACTGATTGCTAAAACTTACAGAGAATAGTTCCATGTATATAAAAAATAGTCTTAGGAAGCCTGTTTAATTACGCTGCGATTGGGAACTAAATGATGGTATTGCAGGATTGTGTCCACAGGTATCAGAACTTCCAATTCTACACATTTAAATATAGTCGTATGTTCTCATTTATATAATTAAATAAAATCTCTTTATTACTCATTTTTTATAATTATAATTACGTTTTTTGTTAGGTCCTCCTACAAAAAACACAACAGAACCCCTAACCAATCATCCAACTACTAATACTGCTATAAGCTCTACAGAACTGTCGTCTGTTTGTTCATTTATTTTGGTGAATTCGGCTTGTAGGTGGTTCCTTCCGCTACTAGATCCGCCCTCATACTACCCGCTCAATTGCCATTGCCTGCTGGATTCATCAGGCACCGGGCAACACGCCAGAAGCCTTTCCACTATAGGGTTGGTTCAAATGGCTCTGAGCACTATGGGACTTAACATCTATGGTCATCAGTCCCCTAGAACTTAGAACTACTTAAACCTAACTAAACTAAGGACATCGCACAACACCCAGTTTCCACTATAGGAAGGAACTCCACCCATCACGTAAGACGTAAGTCTTTAAGTCCACACATCCTTGATCACTTGCACCAACGCAGTGTAAATTCTTGGGAAAATATTTCATTCGGTGGTTGCCGACCTCAGTTATCTTCTCTCTGCCTGCAGCCTGGATGGCAGCGTGCTGTCTTACGGTTGAATGCCTTGTGAACTTTTCCTTGGCCTTCCTTGATTCTACGGCTGCAGTATGGTCCAAGATGTGCTAGATCGACTCGCTCCTTAGTGCTGCTCTGATACCCAACATCCTTAATACTTGACGTCCATTACCCCCAGCATCTTCACAGAGAGCCCAGTCCCACAATGTGTGTTCTGGTTTCCCCACACTGCCCCTGGTGCAACTATCATTCATTTGTTCTTTGATTTTGTATAGATACGTAGCATATGCGCTGTGGCCAGTCAGGTAATGCATCAGTCCACTCGACGGGTTAAGGAATCTCATTTTTAACCTATCCCTGACGTTAGGGAGAAATTCGTATATTCTCCTGCCTGTGGCTGAAGTACCCCATCAATTTTGTAGCAGTTATATGCGATCTTCCCTTGCCATTTAGAATTAGCCTCAGCTCTAAGCACCCTTTCATTTGATTGCTTTTCTTTAACCAGTAAAAGGCTCCCTTTATCCTAATTTCCAAGTCCAGTGGGCATATTCCTAGAATTACTAACAAAGTGCCATTCGGGGTTGTGCAGTAGGCGCCAGTTAATCGCAGTAGCAATCCTCGTTGAACTCTTCTCACTAATGAGGCTGGCTTCAGTAGTTGCAATCTATGAGCCCAAACTCTCGCACCATATCGCACGACAGATGTAAGTATAGATTGGTAGCAAATTCTGTTTTCAAGGTAATCCGAAATTGCCTATTTGCAATAATTATAATTTTATTCATCACGTTCGTACCTTTTCTGCCTGTTTCCTCTATATGATGTTCTACACGAAGTTCATCCAGAGGACATGATCTGCTGTGCCTATTTCGCCACAAACACAGGTGTTCGTTGCCATCTCACCTGCTCTGTTCAGGCACGTAGGATATGGCCTATGTTGAGAAAAGTAGTGGATGAGTCCCCTACTTGTATCATAATGTGTCATCTGAAGCTTTTCGTTTACATGGTGAGGAAATTGAAACGTTCTCCTTCCTGTGTTGGAGAAATTCGACTTCTGCTGCCATTCTGTAACAGAGTCACCACTACCAAAATACTCAGAATACATCTCCGAACAATCTATCAAATTTTATCGGTAGAGTTTGTGTTTACCCAGTGATTAAATGACTTGGCGGATAACATTTGTACCCCTGAGGGTGTGTTCGCAGACGACGTAATAGTGCGCAGGATCTCGACGTCGTTAGAAACTAGTTTCTAAACGCAGTGGGGTTTGCAGGTGGTCAGCTCCCGGTGGCAAGATTGACAGGTGACCCAAAACATCAATGAAAGTAATGTGATGCCTGAAAATAGACTAAAACGTTGGCTGTAGATCACTGGAAGCAGTCGTACACTTCGCATACCTAACAGTTTCCGTTCAAAGCGATTTAAGACAGAACTGCCACTTAAATCTAGCCGTCAGAAAGGCAGATTCCAGGGAGAGGTACATTGGAAGAATATTACGAAAGGGTAATTCATGAACGATAGATGTCGCGTGCAAAAGTCTCGTTCGACCAATTCGTGAGTATTTTTGATCAGTTTGGGACCATTACCATGTTATATTAACTAACGCAAGAGATAGAAAAGTTACACGAAAGAAATGCACGATTTGGCACAGATTTGTTAATTTTGTGCAGCTCGGTGTCCTGGGGTCAGTTTTTCAACTGGACGCCATTTAGTCGACATGCGTGTCCCTACTGTAATTACTCAACTGGGGACAGAATAACTATATTTTAAAGTAGAATCCGAACGGTGTGTCGCTTCTGGCGTATCTTCACATCGGAATTTGATTCTGCGGCCTTTCAGCTCACAGGCACGCACTTTGCCACTAGACCACCAGGTCCGACGCTGTTGAGTCACCGTGAATGTTACATAAATGTTTAACAAACTGCATTGAGAGATGTTACAAGTAAGAGGTTATGCATCAAACAAACCATTACAACCAAAAATTCCGAGTCAAAAATACACTATTTATTCCAACATTCATCTCATGTAACTCTCCCCGCTACTCTATCCTGTGCAAGCCTCTTCATCTACAAATAACTACTGCAACCCACATCCATTTTATCCTGGGTTATGTATTCGCCTCTTGGTTTCCCTCCGTAATTTTTACCCCCACATTTCCCAACAGTACTAAATTGATGATTCCTTGATGTGTCAGAATATTTCCTTTCAGCCGAGCCCTTCTCTTAATGAAGGTATGCAACAAATTTCTTTTCTTACCAGTTCTGTCCAGTTCCTCCTCATTAGTTACAGGTTGTACCCGTCTAAACTTCAGCATCCCTCTGTAGCACCACATTTCAAAAGCATCTGTTCTCTTCTCGTCTGAATTGCTCGCCGTCTACGTTTCGCTTTTGTACAATGCTACACTCCAGACAAAAGTCTTTAGATAAGACTTCTAACACCTAAAATTATATTCGGTGTTCACAAATTTCTCGTGTTCAGAAACGTTTTGGTTTACCGCTGCTAGCGTGCATTTTATATCCTGTCATCTGCGGCCATCATCAGTTATTTTACTGCCTAAACAGCAAAACTCATCTACTACCTTAGTGTAATATTTCATTAGCACCCCCTGCTTTGATTCACTTCATTCCATTACCCTTGTTTTGCTTTTGTTATACCCTCCTTTCAAGGCACAGTCCATTCCGTTCAGTGTACAGACTGAATAATATCTGGTATAGGTTGCAATCTTCTCTCACTACCTTCTCAATCAGTGCCTCTCCTTCACGCCCTTCGACTCTTAGAGCTGCTGTTTGGCTTCTGTAATCTTTTGCGCCCTAAATTTTAGCCTTCCTACGAACAGAATTTCAAAGAATGTACTCATATTTCAGTCAACATTGTCAAAAGCTTATGTCTGAATTACTTTCCGCCAAACATCACACGGGGGCTTGCTGAGTACAGGTGTGAATGTGGATGTAAATATAGACATTTAACGTTAATCAGATTCAGCCTCAAGACTAGAAACTACACTGATCAGCCATAGCACTATGACCAGCGACCTGCTGTCGATATAAACCCCTCCGGTCGATATCCGTATAATATTAGTGAGCGTGCTGTGCATGTGGAGAACGGGAAAGCCGCGCGAACTAGCTGAGTTTGGCCGATAGCAGATTCTGATTGCCCGGAGGCTCGACACGGGCGTTTCGGAAACCGCACGAATTATCGGGTGTTCCAAGAATGATGTGGTGAGTCTCTTCAACACGTGGCGAAACCAAGGTGAAACGACGTCCAGACGTCGTGTGGTTGGGCGGCCACACTTCATTACAGATGTCGAACTTCATAGGCTGGGCAGACAGGCAAAACAGGACCGGCGGCGACCTATGGTGAATCTAATATAAGACTTTAATCCTGGGCACAGTACATGTGTGTCTGGACACACACTGCACCGATCACTCCTAACGATGGGCCTCCGCATGTGCCAATGTTAACACCACGACATGTACTTCTGAAATGAGCACGTGATCAAGGACACTGGACGTGGCGCAGTGGCAGAGCGTAGCATGGTCTCGTGAATCTCGACATCTTCTTCATCATGCCGATTAGAGGGCGCCAATTCGTCGTCTTCCAGGGGAACAGCTCCTTCTTTATTACGGGACGGAGACAAGCTGACGGCGGCTCCATTATGGTCTGGGGAACATTCACGTGGGCATCCATGGGTCCACTGGATCTCGTGCAGGGCACCATGACGGCCAAGGAGTATCATACGCTGGTTGCAGACCACGTACACCCTTCCATGACGATCATGTTTCCCGACAGGAGTGGCATTTTTCAACAAGATAATGCGCCATGTCACAAGGCCAGAAGTATGATGGAGTGGTTCAAGGAACACAGTGGCGAGTTCCAATTGATGTCCTGTCTCCCCAACACGCCAGATATGAACCCGGTCGAACTCATCTGGGATGTGATCGAATGTGGCATAAGAGCTCATCGCCCCCCTCCCCGGAATTCGGGTGACTTGTGTGTGCCTGTGTGGTGCCACCTCCCTCCAGCGAACTATCAAGGACCCGTCACTTCCATGCCACGACGCGTCACCAGTAATCCTTGACAAACGTGGACATTCCGGCTCTTAAGTCGGTGGTCGTAACGTTCTGGCTGATCAGTGTATATGTTCAACGGGAAACGACAGGCTGCGACCAACATCATGAAGACAACATGTCAGTACCGAAACACGTAACCTGAACAATCACGTAATAAGCCGTGGCTGAAATGCACTTCTCAGTAAAGAAAGTAACTAGTTCGTTCGGTCACTGGAAATCCGATCGGCGATCACTTCAGACATTTAGGCAGACGCTGAAAGTACTGGAGCCCTGTTCGTCCACCAAACGCGAAAATTATCCCGTCTCGTGCAATAATTTGCAGACTGATGGCCCGTTAAACGACAAAATCACCATTTGACCCTGCTGGCTCAGGAGCCTGCGTGTGGCGAGACGTGCATTGTGCTTCCTCAGGATGTAGTTACTCGTAAATCATACTCTGCGCCCAACTGTTGCAAATTGCTCCCTCTTACCAATTACACAGCAATTACAATAGCGGCTCGCGGGCCGCTCTGGCCTGCCGTTTGCGGAGCGGGCAAGGAGTGGCAAAAACAAAAACCAAAAGAAAAGAAAAACGGGGGCTGCAGCGCACCGTGTTAGGTGGGGTCGGCTAATAACGGGTTGCGGACAAGCCGGACACCTATGTAGGCACGAGGGAAACCGCTGCTCGACAAGAGGAGATAATTCCGGTTTTCACTTTTTTCTCTGCTTCCTTTTCTTCTTCTTCGCCTTCTTCTTCTCCTGGTTCCTCCCAAGCGGCCGTCCGACGTCGTGTACGCTCCCCGCCTAAGTGCACTTCGCAGGGAAACAACACGACACGCACGCACCGACTTTCCGCTTCTCTCTCTCTCTCTCTCTCGTTCTCATGTACCTTCATCTTTTTTTGGTTCCCCCATTTGCGTCCTAATTTTTCCGCCTATCGACTGCGCGGCAACCTGCCGCTGGAAGAAGAACGACGACCGGAGAATTAATCGGAGCCGACCGCGAACACGGCCAACACATTACGGGGGCGAGTGGCTCTCCGATAGCGCCGGCAGTGGGTGTAGGTGTGTACGTGTGGGAGTAGGATGGGGGGGTGGTGGTAGGGGAGGGGGAAGGACACTGACAGGGGGTGCCTTCAGCAGCGGTAGCCGGGGACACGGCAGACGCGTGTCTCTCCAGCGCAGACACGTTTCAGACACGATGGTGACCGCGAGAGTAACACTTCTTACCCATAGCGCCGCTCCAGAGTCAGCCGTGTAGGCTACTCGACACAAATGCTGAAGCGTCTGTACTGTCGACTGGCGAGCGGCGTAGTGTAACGGTTAAGATGTGAGCGCCTTTTTTTATTTAAAAAAATAAGGGAATAGAAACTGAAAGTTTCAGGTTTGCTGACGGTATTGAATTTATGTCATAACCGGATAAGTTATAATGGATAGTGTACTGAATATAGGTTATGAGATGAACACCAAGAAAAGTAAAGTAAGGGTAATCGAATGTACTCGAATTAAATCAGCCGATGATGAGGGAACTAGATTAGGAAATGGAGCACTAGTAATAGTAAATAAATTTTGTTATTTGGACACAAAAATGAATGACAATGGTAAGAGTAGAGAAAACATAAAATACAGTCTATCAATAGTAAGAAAAAAACTTCTGAGGTAGAGAAATTTTAGTTTCTTGATGAATGGGCCTGCAGTGAAATATACGCCTTGAAAGGACATTGTAAGTAATGTTCCAGCATCACTGCTTGAAACGCTAATTGTTTATTCTGGCAGCTGTTTTCGAAGATTTCCATTTTCAAGGACGCCTGCGTTGACGTGACGTATATATAACTTCTGATGTGACTATCTGGTGATTGCCCTCGTTATATTTCATGTGAAACTCTAAAACATGAATTTCACGTCGACTCTGTGCTGTTTTATACAATGTGGCGTAATATTCTGATATAATATTGTAAATGTTTTTTGACAGTTCAGACCACAGGTGTTTCATAGTTCTTCGCAGTTCACATCATAGATGTTTCGTATTTACGTAGCTCACTATGCTTTAGTAGCCGAATTCGTCCAATGATAGAGGTAAATTAGAACGAGGTGATGAATGCCTTTACTGTCTTGACTATTCTGAAGAGGATTGGGTCAGATGTGGAGTGTGCCTCAAATGGGCACATAATTTATATGCTAGCGCCGATACTGAGTATGAGGTTATCCACGAAGCATAAATATTTAAAGTTTACATGCCATTTAGTTAAATTGTGTATCTGAAATATTTACACGGACGGGAAGAGAATTGCAGTGCCAAGAAGGAGTTGTGCGATATAAACGAAAGTTGGTAGGCATGTTTCTACACAGGAGAGGTGATGTCTATTCGAATTCCGTGGCGCTAGTAGCTCCATGATGAGGATGCAGATCAAGTTTGCTTCAAATACACGGTCTATGCGTTAGTTACCTAGGAGATTAGACGTGGTGAGCTGATGTTAGCAGATAATGTCTTTAAGGTGACAAAAACGCCATTATCAACACCTCACAGAGTTCAAACGAGGTCGTGTAACAGGGCCACCAGAAGCTGGATGTTTCTTCTGCGATATTGCAGAAAGACTTGGCAGGAATGTAGTCACTGTGCATGATTGTTGGCAACAGTGGCCACGAGAACGTACGAGCGCAAGAGGATCGGGCTCCAGGGGGCCACGTGCCACTACCGAGAGGGAAGACCATCGTGTTCGGCATATGGGTCTGGCGCTTTTAATGCATTTGCAATAGCAATTTGAGCAGCAACTAGTAGCACAGTGATACAACGAACTGTTAAAAATCTATTTCTACACATCTACATGGTTACTCTGCAATTAACACTTCACTGCCTGGCAGACGGTTCATCGAACCATTTTCATACTACTTCTCTACCATTTCACTCTCGAATGACGCGTGGGGAAAAAGGAACTCCTAAATCTTTCCGTTCGAGCTCTGATTTCTCTTGTTTTATTATGATGATCATTTCTCCCTACGTAGGTGGGTGTCAAGAAAATATTTACGCATTCGAAAGAGAAAGTTGGTGATTGAAATTTCGTAAATAGATCTCGGCGCAAAGAAAACCGCCTTTGTTTCAGTGACTGCCACCCCCAAATCGCGTATCGTATCAGTGACATTCTCACCCCTATTGCGCGATAACACGAAACGAGCTGCCCTTCTTTGCACTTTTTCGATGTCCTCCGTCAATCCTACATGGTAAGGATCCCACACCGCGCAGCAGTATTCCAGCAGAGGACGGACAAGTGTGATGTAGGCTGTCTCTTTAGTGGGTTTGTCGCATCTTCTAAGTGTTCTGCCAACAAAGCGCAGTCTTTGTTTCGCCTTCCTCGCAATATTATCTATGTGGTCTTTCCAATTTAAGTTGCTCGTAATTGTAATTCCTAGATATATAGTCGAATTGACAGCCCTTAGATTAGTGCGATTTATCGTATACCCAAAATTTATCGGTATTCTTTTAGTACCCAAGTGGATGACCTCGCACTTTTCTTTGTTTAATGCCATTTGCCACCTTTCGCACTAAACAGAAATTCTCTCCAGATCATTTTGTAATTGGAATTGCTCGTCTGATGATTTTACTTGACGGTAAATTACAACGTCATCTGGAAAGAATGTAAGGGAGCTGCTCAGAATACCACCTAGATCATTAATGTAAATCAGAAACAGCAGAGGGCCTAAGACACTACCGTGCGGAACGCCAGATATCACTTCTCTTCTACTCGCTGATTTACCGTCTATCACTCCAAGGACAGTCCCGAGCCACTCGCCCTATAGCGCATGTTCGACTGACCCCAAACTACCGCCGTTTGCGACTTCAGTGGTGTCAAGCGTGAGCTCATTGGGGAGCAGGTTGTAGGTCTGTTGTGTTTCTGATGAAAGCCGGTCTGGCTTGGTGCCAGTGACGGCCGTGTGTTGGTTAGGAGAAGCGCAGTTCAGGGCCTCCAACCAACCTGTCTGCGCGCTAGACACGCTGGACCTACAGCTGGAGTAGTGAAATGTAATTTCAAGTAAGAGAACTGTTTATGATGGCGTTAAACGAATTTGCAAACAAAATCAAAATTATTTGAGGAGTTGATGACTTCAAAGCTTCTAGGAAATTTTTAGAAAGTCAGCTGCTTGTCACTTTATTAAATAACCAGTTTAGGTCATAAACGGACCATCCTCACATCACATCTGAGTTTGGTACTTTGTGACCGAAACTGTTGTTTAATAACACCACAATTGTCACAGTGACCACTGAAGATGCTTTAAATAAAGCGAAACGCGTCTGTCCAAATAAGACTTTACAAAGTCACAAAAGACGGAGTTACTCGCATAGTACTTGCAGCAGATAAGCTTACGTCATCAGTTGTGGGGACAGGAAACCACAGCAGTGGGATGTAGACGGAGTGATGAGTGCGCTGACATGACGCTTACGTTGTCTACAAGTCGAAGTAATCGGCAGATTAGTCCTAGAGAAATGCCACTGTACTCAGTTATGAAATTAGCAGACGTGACTTTGATCCACAGACAAGCAAACCAAAACCGTAGGGAATCTGACAGGTTGTATGGGGTCAACTACACAAATGTGACGTACCATGTGTGGAATACTGTTTCAAAAGATAAGGAAATCAGAACATGTGTTTTCCAAGCAAGGCTCCACAGCACCGTACGTAGTCTGCAGTGAACAGCGGACAGATTGAATAGCGGCCATTGTGGTGGTAAACGTATGCGCGAAATCTCCTGTTGCTTGCCATTCAGGGTCTACAAAGTACTGTACTAGAAACAAAATATGATGGACGCTATGGTTTATAAAAATAACGTACATTCAGCTGTATATGTTTCGGGTAGCGGAAGACAGGTGGAACAACGCTATCTTTCAGGCTTCTGCGATTTATATAGTGCGCAAGGAAACAATTGCCCTCAAAATATTTGAAACATAGAAAATAGTTTTCTGACGGAAGCCTTACTTCACGACAACACTTGGCTAGTTTTTCTAAAAGTGTGGTCTTGGAACAGGAAACCTACAATTAAATGCACGTTCGTTATATTATCACGTTGTAGACACATTAATCGGGCAAGTGCATTGCCATACAAAACATCTAGAAAGATCCATCTATGATCGGTAATACTGGTTCGTTTCTCGAATTTATTTGCGCAATTAAACGCTGCGCAACTCTTTACTGGGTTTCTTCATTTAAACTAAAATCTATAGACAATACAATTACAACTGAGGAAATAGTGCAGAATCCCCCGATGATTGTGGTGATGGTGGTTTGTGGGGAGCTCAATATCGTGGTCATCAGCGCCCGTAAAAGTTCCAAATCTTTCCTTTTCTGATCTCGCCACATCTCTAATGATGACGAGATGATGAGGGCAACACAAACACCCAGTTCCCGGGCGGAGAAAATTCCCGCTCTGAGGGAGAATCGAACCCGGGACCCCGTGATCCATCGGCAGCAACGTTAGCCACTAGACCACGAGGTACGGACGAATCTCCGATAAATACATAATGTTCAATATGTGTCCTTAAAAGCGGCAATACACTTCTACTCTTACGTGAATGCGTGGTTTCTGTTCCTTCATGTCCGAAAAAAACAGACAGCATGCAGAATCCGCAGCTGTGAAACATTATTAGTATTGAAGGGGATCACTGCTGTCAGCTGCAGCGGGACATTACGCGGAATCAGCGCCGACGAGCGAAAATGTGTACCGGGGTTCAAACTCGGTATCTTCCGCTTAGCAGGCAGGTGCGTTAACCATTACGCCATCCGGTACACTTCGGTGTCGTAGCTGCACGAACTGTCTGTACACCACTCTCGACCAATCCACACTCCTACCGAGCGCCATCGATCCGCAGTCCCCGTACATTCAAAAAATGGTTCAAATGGCTCTGAGGTCATCAGTACCCTACAACTTAGAACTATCGGGTGATCAAAAAGTCAGTATAAATTTGAAAAGTTAATAAACCACGGAATAATGTAGATAGAGAGGTAAAAATTGACACACATGCTTGGAATGACATGGGGTTTTATTAGAACAAAAAAAAAAGTTCACAAAATGTCCGACAGATGGCGCTGGACGGCAAAACGTCAGTGTCTGCGCATGATAATCGTGTTACAGAATCGCATCATCCCCAGCCTGCCTGATAAACACCTGCTGGAACGTACGATGTTTATGTAGGATGGCGCTCCACCCCATATTGCTTTTTTTTTTTTTGGTCATCAGTTTACTGACTGGTTTGATGCGGCCCGCCACGAATTCCTTTCCTGTGCTAACCTCTTCATCTCAGAGCAGCACTTGCAACCTACGTCCTCAATTATTTGCTTGAAGTATTCCAATCTCTGTCTTCCTCTACAGTTTTTGCCCTCTACAGCTCCCTCTAGTACCATGGAAGTCATTCCCTCATGTCTTAGGAGATGTCCTATCATCCTGTCCCTTCTTCTTATCAGTGTTTTCCACATATTCCTTTCCTCTCCGATTCTGCGTAGAACCTCCTCATTCCTTACCTTATCAGTCCACCTAATTTTCAACATTCTTCTATAGCACCACATCTCAAATGCTTCGATTCTCTTCTGTTCCGGTTTTCCCACAGTCCATGTTTCACTACCATACAATGCTGTACTCCAGACGTACATCCTCAGAAATTTCTTCCTCAAATTAAGGCCGGTATTTGATATTAGTAGACTTCTCTTGGCCAGAAATGCCTTTTTTGCCATTGCGAGTCTGCTTCTGATGTCCTCCTTGCTGCGTCCGTCATTGTTTATTTTACTGCCTAGGTAACAGAATTCCTTAACTGCATTGACTTCGTGACCATCAATCCTGATGTTAAGTTCCTCGCTGTTCTAATTTCTACTACTTCTCATTACCTTCGTCTTTCTCCGATTTACTCTCAAACCATACTGTGTACTCATTAGACTGTTCATTCTGTTCAGCAGATCATTTAATTCTTCTTCACTTTCACTCAGGATAGCAATCTCATCAGCGAATCGTATCATTGATATCCTTTCACCTTGTATTTTAATTCCACTCCTGAACCTTTCTTTTATTTCCATCATTGCTTCCTCGATGTACAGATTGAAGAGTAGGGGCGAAAGGCTACAGCCTTGTCTTACACCCTTCTTAATACGAGCACTTCGTTCTTGATCGTCCACTCTTATTATTCCCTCTTGGTTGTTGTACATATTGTATATGACCCGTCTCTCCCTGTAGCTTACCCCTACTTTTTTCAGAATCTCGAACAGCTTGCACCATTTTATGTTGTCGAACGCTTTTTCCAGGTCGTCAAATCCCATGAACGTGTCTTGATTTTTCTTTAGCCTTGCTTCCATTATTAGCCGTAACGTCAGAATTGCCTCTCTCGTCCCTTTACTTTTCCTAAAGCCAAACTGATCGTCACCTAGCGCATTCTCAATTTTCTTTTCCATTCTTCTGTATATTATTCTTGTAAGCAGCTTCGATGTATGAGCTGTTAAACTGATTGTGCGATAATTCTCGCACTTGTCAGCTCTTGCCGTCTTCGGAATTGTGTGGATGATGCTTTTCCGAAAGTCAGATGGTATGTCGCCAGACTCATATGTTCTACACACCAACGTGAATAGTCGTTTTGTTGCCACTTCCCCCAATGATTTTAGAAATTCTGATGGAATGTTATCTATCCCTTCTGCCTTATTTGACCGTAAGTCCTCCAAAGCTCTTTTAAATTCTGCTTCTAATACTGGATCCCCTATCTCTTCTAAATCGACTCCTGTTTCTTCTTCTATCACATCAGACAAATCTTCACCCTCATAGAGGCTTTCAATGTGTTCTTTCCACCTATCTGCTCTCTCCTCTACATTTAACAGTGGAATTCCCGTTGCACTCTTAATGTTACCACCGTTGCTTTTAATGTCACCAAAGGTTGTTTTGACTTACCTGTATGCTGAGTCTGTCCTTCCGACAATCATATCTTTTTCGATGTCTTCACATTTTTCCTGCAGCCATTTCGTCTTAGCTTCCCTGCACTTCCTATTTATTTCATTCCTCAGGTACTTGTATTTCTGTATTCCTGATTTTCCCGGAACACGTTTGTACTTCCTCCTTTCATCAATCAACTGAAGTATTTCTTCTGTTACCCACGGTTTCTTCGGAGCTACCTTCTTTGTACCTATATTTTCCTTCCCAACTCCTGTGGTGGCCCTTTTTAGAGATGTCCATTCCTCTTCAACTGTACTGCCTACTGCGCTATTCCTTATCGCTGTATCTATAGCGTTAGAGAACTTCAAACGTATCTCGTCATTCCTTAGTACTTCCGTATCCCACTTCTTTGCGTATTGATTCTTCCTGACTAATGTCTTGAATTTCAGTCTACTCTTCATCACTACCGTATTGTGATCTGAGTCTATATCCGCTCCTGGGTACGCGTTACAATCCAGTATCTGATTTTGGAATCTCTGTCTGACCATGATGTAATCTAACTGAAATCTTCCCGTATCTCCCGGCCTTTTCCAAGTATACCTCCTCCTCTTGTGATTCTTGAACAGTGTATTCGCTATTACTAGCTGAAACTTGTTACAGAACTCAATTAGTCTTTCTCCTCTTTCATTCCTTGTCCCAAGCCCATATTCTCCTGTAACCTTTTCTTCTACTCCTTCCCCTACAACTGCATTCCAGTCGCCCATGACTATTAGATTTTCGTCCCCCTTTACATATTGCATTACCCTTTCAATGTCCTCATACACTTTCTCTATCTGTTCATCTTCAGCTTGCGACGTCGGCATGTATACCTGAACTATCGTTGTCGTTGTTGGTCTGCTGTCGATTCTGTTTAGAACAACCCGGTCACTGAAGTGTTCACAGTAACACACCCTCTACCCTACCTTCCTATTCATAACGAATCCTACACCTGTTATATCATTTTCTGGTGCTGTTGATATTACTCGATACTCATCTGACCAGAAATCCTTGTCTTCCTTCCACTGAACCGTACTATATCTAGATTGAGCCTTTGCATTTCCCTTTTCAGATTTTCTAGTTTCCCTACCATGTTCAAGCTTCTGACATTCCACGCCCCGACTCGTAGAACGTTATCCTTTCGTTGATTATTCATTCTTTTTCTCCCCCTTGGCAATCCCCTCCCGGAGATCCGAATGGGGGACTATTCCGGAATCTTTTGCCAATGGAGAGATCATCATGACACTTCTTCAAATACAGGCCACATGTCCTGTGGATGCACGTTACCCGTCTTTAATGCAGTGGTTTCCATTGCCTTCTGCATCCTCATGTCGTTGATCATTGCTGATTCTTCCGCCTTTAGGGGCAATTTCCCACCCCTAGGACAAGAGAGTGCCCTGAACCTCTATCCGCTCCTCCGCCCTCTTTGACAAGGCCGTTGGCAGAATGAGTCTAACTTCTTATGCCGGAAGTCTTCGGCCGCCAATGCTGATTATTTATCAAAATTTAGGCAGTGGCGGGGATCGAACCCGGGACCGAAGACGTTTTGATTATGAAACAAAGACGCTACCCCTAGACCGCGGGTAAACCCCCATATTGCTACACGCGTGAAAGATCTCATCCGCGCGTCGTTTGGTGTGATCGTGTGCTCAGCCGCTACTTTCGTCATGCTTGGCCTCCCAGGTACCCAGACCTCAGTCCGTGCGATTATTGCCTTTGGGGTTACCTGAAGTCGCAAGTGTGTCGTGATCGACCGACATCTCTAGGAATGCTGAAAGACAACATCCGACGCCAATGCCTCACCGTAACTCCGGACATGCTTTAGAGTGCTGTTCACAACATTATTCCTCGACTACAGCTATTGTTAAGGAATGATGGTGGACATATTGAGCATTTCCTGTAAAGAACATCATCTTTGCTTTGTCTTTCTTTGTTATGCTAATTATTGCTATTCCGATCAGATGAAGCGCCATCTGTCGGACATTTTTTGAACGTTTGTATTTTTTTGATTCTAATAAAATCTCATGTCATTCCAAGCATGTGTGTCACTTTGTACCTCTCTATCTACATTATTCCGTGATTTATTCAGTTTTCAAATTTATACTGGCTTTTTGATCAGCCGGTACTTAAACCTAACTAAACTAATGACATCACACACATCCATGCCCGAGGCAGGAGTCGAACCTGCGACCGTAGCGGTCGCGCGGTTCCAGACTGTAGCGCCTAGAACCGCTGATCAACCGGCCCTTTCCATTGACCCCACGTTCGCTACTCTGAGATTCCCACACGAGATCGGAGGTATTTGTACATGCGCAGTCAAGAAAGGGGTCCATTGCCCTGCTACGCATATTAATAATGTGAATGCATGGTGTCTGTTCTTTCGGACGTAGTGGACGAGGAATGCCGATAGGTGGCGCTCGTTGGGAGTGTGGATCAGCTGTGAGGTGTGCCGAGGTAGTCAACACAAGTGAGCCAGCGCAGTGTCCCGCATGGCACAGTGGTTAACGCAGCTGTCTAGTGAGCAGGAGATACGGGGTTCGAATTCCGGTCCGGTCCACATTTTGAGTCGTCGTCTCTGATTCTGCGTAATGTCCCGCTGCAGCTGACAACATTGGTCCCCTCCAATTCATTCTACTTAACAGACTCTTCCAGCACAATCGCGTCCAACAGTAGGTTCAAAATATCCCGCGACTGCAGCTCCCTCGGGGAGTCTAGTTATTTTTACAAGGTCTTTGTCTGCAACAAAATGACTAAGTGGGCAACGAACTGTACGGGCTCCCGACTTCGGAGAAGCCGCGAATTCTCGCGCGAATTAGGAGTCTTCAGTCAGGACTATATCAACTGCAGAGCGTAGCTGTCTGCTAGAAACATCGTAGCTACCGCATTCCATCCCACAGTTATATGGCCCGTTACGTTCACAACAGCCTACCATAGTTGCACCCTGTATCTATTCGCACTCTGTCGGTTAAACGAGGCTACTGCGCTGTTGAGAGAATCTTGAAAGTATTCGGCTAACCGCGCCCGTGGCGCAGCGGAGACGTAGATTCTACGTCGGCCACTAATCAGAAGGGGACCGCGAGTCGAGCGTGGAGTAGGCGGTGACACCTCTGGCCACGGGGAGGAAGCCGCACTTAGGCGGCGCCGGACAGATATGGGCGGCGGGGTGGCCGTGGGGGCGGGGGGGGGGGGGCGAGGTGGAGGCGCCTGATACCGGCCGACGGATGCTACCTGCTACCTGCTACCTGCTGGTTCTGGCGCCACGCCGTTCGCCTGACCTCACGTCACAACAAGAGACTCGTTCATTCTTTGAAACTTGTTTAGTGGTGATCGGCCTGTTTTGAACTACTGGCAGAATGGGATACTTAATGTCATGTCATGTCATGTCGAGGTATTAGAACAGTATTTAAAAAAGAGACGAACGAACACCGTCCGAATAGGTTCTGAAAGCCCAACCGTACCGACCGGCCGCCGTGTCATCCTCAGACTTTAGACGTCGCCGGACGTGGATACGGAGGGGCATGTGAACAGCACGTCACTCTCCTGGCCGTTGTCAGTTTTCGTGACCAGTGATGCTACTTTTGAATCAGACAGCTCCCCAATTGGGCTCACAAGTGCTGAGTGCACTCCACCTGCCAACAGCACTCGGCGGACCCGGACGGTGATCAATCGAAGTCCTAGCCAAGTCCGACAGCGCTTAACTTCGGTGATCTGAGGGGAACCCGTGTTACCAATGCGGCAAGGTCATAGGCACCAGAAGATCATAGTAAGCTGTTAAAATGATTCAGACCTTTTCATCGCCGGCCGGTGTGGCGCTTCAGTTTGGAACCGCGTGACCGCTACGGTTGTACTACACACAGGCGTTCGGTTTTTAGCACACTGCACTGTACAGGTACACAATGTTCCCTCGGCTGTATATCGTTAGCCATCCAAATTCACCTCGCGTATTTTGTGTACCTTGCTTTGATCGTGTGGAATTAGTGCATCGTAGTCCGCCTCCGAAGCGCAGCGGTAGCGTTACCACCCACCACACAAAGGGGCGCGGGTTCGCTTCCCGGCAGGGGACTGGGTGTTGTGTGTCCATCATCATCATTTTCATCATCATTGACGCGCAAGTCGCCGAAGTGGCGTCACCTAAAAAGACTTGCAATGCGGCAGCCGAACCCCAAAGGGGATATCCCGGCCATTAAATGCCATACGATGATTTCATTTCAGTGCACTGTAACACATTTCCATTCGTTGTTGTACTGAGAAAATAAAATTCGAATTTCGAAATAAGGTCAGTTGTTTCGTTACTATTTACTGCTGTGATCCATGAAAAATCGTAAAGTGTACGCGTTTTTGATAGTCTAGACAAGAAAGGGCAAAATAAAACATCTCGTCCAAATAAAGAATATTTCCGATATTATTTGTAAAACTGCGACTGCAGAAGGAAGACTTCAAAAACAAAAAGACAGCATGCCTGTTTGCGTTTTTGGATTTACATTTCCTACACTGTTAGCCAGTGTGTAAATAACAAATCTATTTATTTCATCGGGCAAACAACTATTCGCACCCCCTGATATTTAGTGGCAGAAGTATCCCGCAACGTGGCTGACTTCGTAGATTTCAGCTCAGTCGGTTCGGGAGCTAATTCACTTGCCCTTCCCTGTTATAGCCAGGCATTTGCGTCATCACTCCGTAGACGCTGTGTATAGGTAGTATCACGACTTGTTTAGTTGACGTAGGTGGTCAGCTTTCTTGTCTTGTCAGAGCACTGTCGAGTTATTTGTAAGAAAGGTACAGCAGTTAAGTCCGCACTCGACTCTGGTGGCCACTGTGCAGGAGAAGCCGAGGTAGCTTGCGTGCGGAATGCACCCATCGCTCTTAAAAAGACTCGCTGTGCTACTGGTTAAGTGAGATAGAATCAGGGAAGCATGCGTTCTCGGCGGAACTGAGTGGCGTGTAAACTGCCAACGGAGCAGAAAGCTACCGCGTGTTATCTGGCAGTTTTAATTAACGCCAGGTTGGTTTCTGTGGCTCACGAGGTGTTCTCTTCAAGTTACAGGAACCATCTGCCCTGAAGTACGTTTCAGCAGGAAAATTCTTTCGCTATGGGTAGCACACGACATAGCTTTAACTGTCAACGACCTCACTACCTTTGTTATATAAGAGATTTGCGAAGAAGGAGGATGTAACGTACTTCATACACTAACATCTTGTCGATGATGAGGTCGTTAGAGACTGACCGTAATCTGAGATTGCCCCACGACGGAGACAGGTATCAGCCACATCATTTTCGTAGTATACAGCTAAGAATGACCTTTAATCGATCTTGTGAAACCATACCAAACTTAAATATCGATTGCCGGCCGGGTATTTGCGGCCTAGTCCTCCCGAACGTGATCCCCAGTGTGCTGGAAATTGCGTCTGTTCGTCCACTTGTTTGGTTAGTTCAAATGGTTCAAATGGCTCTGAGCAGTATGGGACTTAACTGCCGTGGTCATCAGTCCCCTATAACTTATAATTACTTAAACCTAACTAACCTAAGGACGTCATACACATCCATGCCCGAGGCAGGATTCGAACCTGCGACCGTAGCGGGTTTGGTTAGTCTAGGACGAAGAGGATCCCGTGTTGTCTGCACGTTCTAGGGGAGCTGTGAACATCAGATCCCAGAAATTGGCAGGCAGAACAAGTACTAGTGTCGGAAGGCTGTAGCTGGAATCTGTGCATTCTTTTTGTTGCTGAGAAACGGTGCTTAATTTTATTATAAGTCAGACTCATTCCGGCCCTACTGAAAAAAATCGAGGATCTATCCAGAATAGCGTCCACACTGACACCTCCTCATCTGCCTCGTGATGACTGGGTGTTGTGTGCTGTCCTTAGGTTAGTTATGTTTAAGTAGTTCTAAGTTCTAGGGGACTGATGACCATAGATGTTAAGTCCCATGGTGCTCAGAGCAATTTGAATTTTTGAACACCTCCTCATACCGTATCGGAGCTCATTTCGCGCGGCGTAGTGCAGCAACTCGACGTGGCATGGACTCCAGACTTAGTTAGAAGTCCCGTGCAGGAATATTGAGCCACGCTGCATCTACAGCTGTCCATAACTGCCGAAGAGTTGGCTGTGCAGGACTGTGTGCACACACTGACCTCTCGATTATGTCCCACGTGGGGCCATATGAGTAACCGTATCATTCACTCGAATTATCTAGAATGTTCTTCAAACCAATCGGGAACAACTGTGGCCCGATGACATGGCTCATTGTCATCTATAAAAACCCCATCGTTGTTTGGGAACGTGATGTTCACGAATGGGTGAAAATGGTCCCCAAGTAACCGAATGTGACCATCTTAGGTCAACGATCGGTTCCGTTGGACCAGAGGGACCCAGTCCATTCCACGTAAACACAGCACACACTATTAAGGAGTCACCACCAGCTTGCACAGTGGCTTGTTGACAACTTGGGTCCATCGCTTGGTTGGATCTGCACCTTTCTCGAACACTACCATCAGCTACTACCAACTAAAATCGGGAGTCATCTGACCAGGCCCCGGTTTTTCAGTCACTAGGGCCTGACCGATATGGTCACGGGCACATGAGAGGCGCTCCAGGCGATGTCGTGGTGCCGGTCGCGGTGGCCGAGCGGTTATAGGCACTTCAGTCCGGAACCGCGCGACTGCTACGGTCGCAGGTTCGAATCCTGCCTCGGGCATGGATGTGCGTGATGCCCTAGGTTTGTTAGGTTTAAGTAGTTCTAAGTTCTAGGGGACTGATGACCTCACATGTTAAGTCCCATGATTCTCAGAGCCATTTGAACCATCTGATGTCGTGCTGTTAGCAAAGGCACTCACGTCGGTCGTCTGCTGCTATAGCCCATTAACGCCAGATTTCGCCGCACTGTCCGGACGAATAACGTTCCTCGTACGCCCCAGATTGATTTCAGTTGTTATTTCACGCAGTGTTACTTGTCTATTAGCACTGACAGATCTACGGAAACGCTGCTCCTCCCTGCCGTTAAGTGAGCCGGCCGAAGTGGCCGTGTGGTTGTTGGCGCTGCAGTCTGGAACCGTGAGACCGCTACGGTCGCAGGTTCGAATCCTGCCTCGAGCATGGATGTGTGTGATGTCCTTAGGTTAGTTAGGTTTAAGTAGTTCTAAGTTCTAGGGGACTAATGACCTCAGAAGTTGAGTCCCATAGTGCTCAGAGCCATTTGAACCATTTCGTTCAGTGAAAGCTGTCGGCCACTGCATTGTCCGAGGTCAGAGGTAATGCCTGAAATTTGCTATTCTCGGCACACTACTCTTGACACTGTGCATCTCGAAATACTTAATGCCCTGTCCATTTTCGAAATGGAATGTCACATGTGTGTAACTCTAAATACCGTTCGACGTTCAAAGTCTGTTAGTCCCCGTCGTGCGCCCTTAATCCTGTCGGAAACTTTTTCACATGAATGACGTGAGTCGAAGTGGCAGCTTCGCCTATGCACTGCCCTTTTATACCTTGTGTACGCAATAAGACCGCCATCTGTATAATTGCATGTCGCTATCCATGCCTTTTGTCACCTATGTGTAGATAAAGATACATCGCCAAAGACTTTATGTAGCATCTAAAGACTCGCCTCACCAATTGCCTATATGAAAAGGAGGCTAGGTGCTTCAAGAAAGGCCGTTTATATTTTATTTAGTTACGAAATAAGTAGGTTAACCATATAAGAATTTTATGATATTACAGTTATATTTTGAATATTTCAGTTTCACATGTCAGAACATATATTCTTTATCTTCACAAGACTTACTCGCGGCAGCGCCTAAAATTTACGAATGACGCTTCCGATGGATATAATCGCATGTGGCGAAAGTTGATTGAAAAACAGAGTTGATGTTCACCTTATATCCTCCTTTCAAGACACTGTCCATTCCGTTCAACTCTCTCTTCCACGTCCTTCGCTGTCTCCAACAGAATTAAGATATCATCGGCAAACCTCAGAGTTTTTATTTCTTTCCCTGAACTTTAATTCCTACTTCAAAGTTTTCTTTGGTTTCCTTTATCGCTTGTTCAATGTACCCATTGAATAATTAGAGGATAGGCTAAAAATTCTAAACAGTTCTTTAGAGCACACCCGATGTTACTTTGTTTTCTATTTCTGTTCACCGATCAGTGTAAATTACTGGGTCCTAATAGTTAAAAATGATTTCACAAAGCCGGCCGGGGTGGCCGAGCGGTTCTAGGCGCTTCAGTCTGGAGCCGCGCGACCGTTACGGTCGCAGGTTCGAATCCTGTCTCGGGCAAGGATGTGTGTGATGTCCTTAGGTTAGTTAGGTTTAAGTAGTTCTAAGTTCTAGGGGACTGGCGACCTTGGATTTTAAGTCCTATAGTGCTCAGAGCCATTTGAACCATTTTTTGATCTCACAAACGCAAGTACGCCATCTGATCAAAAGTATACGGACAACCCTATCTAATAGTGAGGGGACCACTAAATGGTGCGCAGTCGAAATCCATGTTAATGCCCACTTAGAAGTATTCAGATACTTTTGATCAGGTAGTGTATGTGAAGGTAATCCACATAATACATTTCGGTTGTTAGTCAACAATGTGGTGCGCAGTCGAAATCGAAGAACACAGTGTCCACCTATTCACCTGCCTCTGCTGCTTCCAGTATATCGTGTACCAATGGAGAAAGCTGTATTTTACACGAGAGATTTTTCCTGAATCCGTGTTGATTTTTAGAAAGAAGGGTTTTTTCCTGTAGCATTGCCATAATGTTTGTTTCAACTTACAATATGCTATGGGATCCTGCAACAGACAGGCCTGATGCTTTCTTTGCAAAAAATATATATTGTTTTCAATTCCGAGGATGTTTAATTAAGCATTTCTCATATGGGAGTGTATGTGACATCCAAACACGGGGGTTCACTACTATTCATTTTTCAGTCCGGAATTCAGACATTCTGTGTTCAGTTTCAACAGCATATTCATCCAAGGGTTATTGTATGAAAGGTTTTTATCCTTTTTACAAGTTACGGTTGTGGTACTCGGTCCAAATTTCTCTCTATATTGATGTATAAGATATAGGCATATGAAATCTAACGAATCATTTTGAAGTACCCATTGCAGTACATATTAGATGTGTTATGGAAATTGGAAATTTGCAGTAAGTTCCAATGGGACCAAACTGCTGAGGTCATCCGTCCCTATGCTTACACACTACTTAATCTAACTTTAACTTACGCTAAGGACAACACACACATCCATGCCCGAGCAAGGACTCGAACCTCCGACGTGGTGAAGCCGCGCGAACCGTGACAAGGCGCCTACACCGCGCGGCTACCCCGCACGGCATGTGTTATGTAAACACACTCAGGCATAAAATATATGTTTGTGTTATAGCACTGTTTGATATCTGGTATGTTTTGTGGTGTGGTAGACTTCAGTTCCTAGGACTGGTTTAATGCAGGCCCCCACAATAATACGGGTGTAACAGTTACAAGTGCAGATATTTTTATGTGTGTTACCTTAATATGTACACACATTAGTGTGTTGGTTGTTTTTCGTGTCTGTCCAACAGTCTTCCTGCGAACACATCACATAATTTACTACCTGATGTTTTCTGCAAAGTCGTAACTGCACCACTAAATGGAATAAGCTATCTTTATACTGAAAACTTGGTGTCCACGCGTCATGCATCAATACCTGACTTGCTGCCAAGGGGAAATTAAGTATTAATGACTTCCTCTGGCCACATTTTCTTGGAGGTACTAGTGAGCCTAAGACCATACGACTTGTAACAACTATCATTATTAGTCTACAAATTACGTAAATACTGATGCGATGTTGTTCAGTACAACGTCCTCAGGAGTCACCGGAAATATCTGTACGTACATCCTTTACACCCTGTATATTCTTTGCAAATCTCTTCAACTCTTCATAATTTCGGTAACCTACATCCACCTGAACCTGCTTAGAACAGTCGGTAGCGGTCTTCCTTTACAGTTTTTAACCCCTAACCTACACCCACAATTCCTTCTATTACTGTAAGATTACCAATATATTTACCGATGTTTAACAGACCAACTAGTTACGATAGGGAGTTAAAGGCTGGGTGTAGTTACGACCAAGTGCATTTGGCGAACAACCAGCAAACTTCTCGATTCTTTAAAGAATCGTACGCCCTTGTATAAAACAGCTTCAAACTTCTGACAGATTTACGAATGAGTTAAATATTGGACATTATCAAATTAATTATTAATTGAAGTACTGAGGTTATATCTAATCAACAGCATTCTTGTGCAGCATCACATTTCAAAAACTTGTACTCTCTTCTTGCCTCTAGCGTTAATGGTCCACATTTCACTTCCATATAAGGCTTTGTACGTATCACCAGAATTTCCCAGAATTCTCTGAGAGCGCAGTTCTGCTAAGCAATTCTGTCACTGTCCCGACTGACTCACGACTGCCCTGCCTACTGATCGTAACTCATTACCGGAAATTGGGCTAATTCATCACCGGATTTTGGGTACTGCGGCTATGTTACAGTCCAAAATACCCTCCGGAAGGAACTCATGAGCCAGAGACACTTGCATTTCCAAAGTCCACTGTTTCTCAATGGAGCAGATATCTTCCGTCGGTTCTTGGTAGAACAACATTACAATAATAGTTGAAAAAATATTTTTATTTTTAATGAAATAGTCTACCAGATCCATAATGTTTAAAATTTTTCAGTTAAATTTAACCTAAAAACTCAAGTATTAGTAGTAGAAGTCACTTTCCCCAATGAATTTGACATTCAACATTTGCAGGTTCAGGATCTTATACATTTACTCTCTTTAAGAAGTATGTTGTGAGAAAACGTGATTGCTAGGGGTAAGGCCTATGTTTGACATTAGTAGACCTTTATTGGTCAGGAATGCCCTCTTTGCGTGTGCTAGTTTGCTTCTTACGCCTTCCTTGATTCGTCTGCCATGTGTTGTTTTACTTCAAAGGTAACAGAATTTCTGCACTTCGCCAACACCAGCTTTGATATAAAGTTTATCGCTAATCTCATTTCTGCTACTTCTAACTACTTTGGTCTTCCTTACGCTTATTGTCAATCAACAGTGTGTGCTTACCAGACTGTTCATTCCATTCAACAGATCTTGTTAATCTTTCCCACTTTCACCGACGAGAAGCACAAGGGAGGTGCCACAACCTGGTTTCCCAGAAACGTTGCTCAATGGAAGAGGGGTCAGAGTAAGGGAACACGTGTTTCGGCTTGTACATAGATAATCGACCATTTTTGAGAAAAAGACGGTCATAGTTTTCGAAGTCCCTTGCGTGCATTTTAGATAGGAAGTAGTTGAACCGAAGTGGTGGTGCAGTGGCTAGCTGTGCGCCTTCACACTTTTGCGCCCGGCGTTTGAAACACGATTGCTACTTTTATTTTTATTTTTCATTTATCTACGCATGTCCATGGAGGATTATTAAACGAATCTTTTCCAGTGTATACTGAAATAACGTTGTCCTTATTTGTCTAGTGACTGTATGTCTGGTGAATGGATCTAAAAAGAAAAGCAATAAATGAATGAGAAAATTATTTGAAATTGTTTTCGGTTATTCGTTTAGTGTATCTTGATTCATAATCAACTGCAAGCGCCAGTTTTCGGAAAAGTAATCCGTTATGCATAGTTTGCCGCGAAATTATATCAACGCGTGAAATCTTCACCACTGTTAACGACGTTTCTTTCTCGAATGAGATTCATACTAAGAAATGTCACTGTGGCAAACCCGCTTTCACACCATGCTCGAGTAGTTCGGAATTTCTATGTTTCAGATGTTTGTACGATCGGTCTGTTCTAAATCTTCCTGAAGTATAAACATAAGAAAAGCATAAGAATTACGAACTGACGTAAGAATGAAATATAAGAACATGAGAATATATAAACATTATAACTCCTAAAAATGTCATACACTGAGGTGACAAAAGCCATGGGATGGTGATATGCACGTAGTATCGCGTACGCAAGGAATAACAGGGCGATGCGTTGGCGGAGCGCCCATTTGTACTCAGGTGACCCGTGTGAAAAGATTTCCGATGTGATTCTGGCCATACGATGGCAATTAACAGACAATGGAAGCAGGAGATAGATGTATGGGACATTAAATTTGGGAAATCGTTAGGGAATTCAATATTCCGAGATCCCCAATATCAAGCGTGTGCCGAGAATTCTAAATTTCATGTATTACCTCTCTGCACGGACAATGCAGTGGTCAAAGGGCCTTCACCTAATCGGCGTTACCGTAGAGTAGTGAATGCTAACAGACAAGGCAACAATGGGTGAAATAGCAGCAGCAGTCATTGTGGGACGTACGACGAACGAACGCGTTCTGACAGTGCGGCGAAATTTGGCGTTAATGGGTTGTGGCAGTAGGCGACCGATGCGAGTGCCCTTGCCTGTGACACGACATGCCTGCAGTGCCTGTCCTCGGCTCGTGACCACACCAGTTAGACTACAGATGACTGAAAACCGTGGCCTCGTCAGTGGAGTTTCGATTTCAGTTGGTAAAAGTTGATAGTAGGGTTGGAGTGCGGTATAGACCCCACGAAGCCATGGTCACAAGTTGTCAAGAAGGCACTGTGCAAGATAGTGGTAGCTCCATAATCTTGTGGACTGTGTTTACATGGAGTGGACTGGATCCTCTGGTCGAACTGAACCGAACATTGACTCAGAACGCTTATGTTAGGCTACTTGGAGACCATTTTCAGCCATTCATGGACTTGATGTTTCCAAACCATGATGTCATGTCACCGGGACAAATTTGTTCGCAACTGGTCTGATGAGCATTCTGGACAATACTAGCAAATGATCTGACTGCGACGATCGCGAGACAGGGATCTCGTAGAATATCTACGAGACATAATCTAGAGGTCAGTTCGTGCACAACCAGTAGCAAGTTCGCGGCTATGGACGGCTATAGAGGCAGCGTGGCTCATTGTTTCTGCAAGGAACTTCCAATGACCTGCTGAGTCCATGCCACGTCGAGCTGCTGCACTACGCCGGTCGAAAGGAGGTCCGACACGATATTAGGAGGTATCCCATGACTTTTGTCACCTCAGTGGACGCTGTATAATAAATGTATGACACTTATGTGAAACACAGTTGTAATTTCACAGTTAATGTAACGCTCTTCTGTCATCTAACTTGATAAACAGTTGATTCGTAAATATCTAAGTACTAGATCACGGTCGATTCCGACCGGGTCGTGGATTTTCACCCTCTGGAAACTTGGTGTTTGTGTTGGCCTCATCATTTCATCATCATTCATGAAAGTGGCGAGACTGGGCAGTGAAAAGACTAGGAATTTGTACGGCCGCCGATAACCGCGCTGTTGAGCGCCCTACAAACCAAAAAGATCATCATCATCGTCCAAGTATTGGATAGATACACTACTGGCCATTAAAATTGCTACACCAAGAAGAAAAGCAGATGATAAACGGGTATTCATTGGACAAATATATTATACTAGAACTGACATGTGATTACATTTTCACGCAATTTGGGTGCATAGATCCTGAGAAATCAGTACCCAAAAGAACCACCTCTGGCCGTAATAACGGCCTTCATACGCCTGGGCATTTAGTCGAACAGAGCTTGGATGGCGTGTACAGGTACAGCTGCCCATGCAGCTTCAACACGATACCACAGTTCATTAAGAGTAGTGACTGGCGTATTGTGACGAGCGAGATGCTCGGCCACCATTGACCAGACGTTTTCAATTGGTGAGAGATCTGGAGAATGTGCTGGCCACGGCAGCAGTCGAACATTTTCTGTATCCAGAAAGGCCCGTACAGGACCTGCAACATGCGGTCGTCCATTATTCTCCTGAAATGTAGGTTTTCGCAGGGATCGAATGAAGGGTAGAGCCACGGGTCGTAACACATCTGAAATGTAACGTCCACTGTTCAAAGTGCCGTCAGTGCGAGCAAGAGGTGACCGAGACGTGTATCCAATGGCTCCCCATACCATCACGCCGGGTGATACGCCAGTATGGCGATGACGAATACACGCCTCCAATGTGCGTTCACCACGATGTCGCCAAACACGGATGCGACCATCATGATGCTGTAAACAGAACCTGGATTCTTCCCCAAAAATGACGTTTTGCCATTCGTGCACGCAGGTTCGTCGTTGGGTACACCATTGCAGGCGCTCCAGTCTGTGATGCAGCATCAAGGGTAACCGCAGCCAAGGTCTCCGAGCTGATAGTCCATGCTGCTGCAAACGTCGTCGAACTGTTCGTGCAGATGGTTGTTGTCTTGCAAACGTCCCCATCTGTTGACTCAGGGATCGAGATGTGGCTGCACGATCAGTTACAGCAATGCGGATAAGATGCCTGTCATTTCAGCTGCTAGTGATATGACGTCGCTGGGATTCAGCACGGCGATCCGTATTACCCTCCTGAACCCACCGATTGCATATTCTGCTAACAGTCATTGGATCTCGACCAACGCGAGCAGCAACGTCGTGATACGATAAACCGCAGTCGCGATAGGCTACAATCCGACATTTATCAAAGTCGGAAACGTGATGGTACGCATTTCTCCTCCTTACACGAGGCATCACAACAACGTTTCACCAGGCAACGCCGGTCAACTGCTGTTTGTGTATGAGAAATCGGTTGGAAACTTTCCTCGCGTCAGTACGTTGTAGGTGTCGCCACCGGCGCCAACCTTGTGTGAATGCTCAAAAAAGCTAATCATTTGCGTATCACAGCATGTTCTTCATGTCGGTTAAATTTCGCGTCTGTAGCACGTCATCTTCGTGGTGTAGCAATTCTAATGACCAGTAGTATGAAACCAACAATCGGCTTTATAATATGGGGTGAAAAACTGAAAGGTCTTGACACCACCGACTGTGTCACCATTTTGGTGAGACAACGTGGCTGAAAATAGCATCTACATGATGTCCCAACTTTCACGGTCGATTCCCTCAGAAACGCTCAAGTATCTACGGATAAGACGAGACACGTGTCGACTTACTTTGAATCGCCTTCCGCTGAGCGAAGTTTCTGGGAAATTGAATTATGGCCCTTGCCGTGTTCTCCTTGTGAGGATCGCAGTGTCATCAGCGAATAGTATACCTGGTATTCTTCGCCCATTCACCCTGAATTTTAATCCCAGTCCTGTAACACTGACTCAGTCTGTATACTTTCCCCACGCGAGGCGCCGTGCTGTGGCAGGGTGCTTCACCCCCCGAGCCGCGGCCTCAATCGCTCCGCCACGACAGGTCGGGCGGGCCGCGGCGGCGCGCTCTGATGTGCAGGCGGCGCGCAGGTGCGGCGGCGGCGGCGGCGGCGGCAGGAAATGAGAGCTTCCGCCTCCAGCGCTGCCGCCGCTTCCGCCCCCGCCGCGGCCGCCAGCCGCCCCCGGCACTCACCTCGCGTCACGCCACGGAAATTGGACGGACGGCCGCGCCAGCTTGCACGCGTCGTTATCAAATTAGTCGGCCCTCCCGTTTATTAACTCTTTAGACATTGATCCGACGAACGCCAAGAGTCTTTCGCTGCCCTGTTATCCTCTGTGACCGAGAAGATGATCAGCGTACGTCGCTGTACTGAGATCGTGTCCTCTGAGATCTGATTGTTTGGCAGACTGTCCAGGTGCGTTTGTTTGGAGCTGTCATGTACTGATAACACGAGTGGTCTCATCGCGGTACTTAACTTTCAAGTGAAGATGAGTGAACATATGTTACAGAAAAGCGCTGAGGTTCGACTTAGTGTAGCTTCTAAGTTACGGGTTATTTTACACCGTCCAGTCAAATAGTTGTGACTGTGGTATCGATAGCCCCGATGCCACGGCGTAGGTGCAAGTACCCAGGTGATCAAAAAGTCAGTATAAATTTGAAAACTTAATAAACCACGGAATAATGTGGTTAGAGAGGTAAAAATTGACACACATGCTTGGAATGAAATGGGGTTTTATTATAACAAGGAAAAAAAAAACAATGTATTGCTAGACGCGTGAAAGATCTGTTGCGCGCGTCGTTTGGTGACGATCGTGTGGTCAGCCGGCACTTTCGTCATGCTTGGCCTCCCGGGTCCCCAGACCTCAGTCCGTGCGATAATTGGCTTTGGGGTTACCTGAAGTCGCAAGTGTATCGTGATCGACCGACATCTCTATGGATGCTGAAAGACAACATCCGACGCCAATGCCTCACCGTAACTCCGGACATGCTTTACAGTACTGTTCACACATTATTCCTCCACTACAGCTATTGTTGAGGAATGATGGTGGACATATTTAGCATTTCCTGTAAAGAACATCATCTTTCCTTTGTCTTACTTTGTTATACTAATTATTGCTATTCTGATCAAATGAAGCCCCATCTGTTGGACATTTTTGAACGTTTGATCAAGAGCAGATGGCCGGGACACTTCGCTTGCTATTGAGAATATGTACTACTTACGACGGGTCTAAGGCTTCGCTCATCTGTGCAAAGTTATGTAACCATTTATTAACTTGTTTCTGCCTATAGTAAACATCTATAATTTGACAAGCAGTACCGACATGTTTCACCTTTTCCTGCTCCTACTCGCTTCCTTCATTCGGCCTAACCTTCAGTTTACAGGAGCAGACCCACGCGCCGCCTTCCAGGCGGGATATAGTAGTGACCAGCTGTCAGTTGCTTGAATAGCCACCTTTTGCAGTGCGGACCGCTGCTTGACATGCAGGAAGAGGCTCGGTGAGGTTCTGGAAGGTATCGACAGGGATGTGGAGCCATATCGATTCCAGTTACGTGGCCAGCTGCTCCAATTTTCTCAGTTGAGGATCCACGACGCGAAGAGTCCGAACGAGGTGGTCCCACAAATTCTCGATTGCGTTTAAATCCGGGAAGTTTGATGGCCGGAGGAGTACAGTAAATTCATCCTAGTTGTTTTCGAACCACCGACGTACACTGCGAGCTGTGTGACACGTAGCTCTATACTGCTGGTAGATGCCATTGTGATGAGAACGAAAGAATTGCGTGTAGAGCTGAACACTGTAAACAAGGATAGATGCATACTTTCGTTGATCCATTGTGCTTTCCATATTCACAAGGTTACCCTGGGAATGTCACGAAAACATTCTCCAGACCGTAACGTTCCATTTTCCTTCCTAGATTCTCCGGACGGTTATTGCTGGGCGTATGCTTTTAGACGTTTGATGCTGATGGAGCATAAAACGTGATTCATCTGAAAAGGCCACATGTCGCCACGCAGTGGACGTACAGTTACGATACCGGCGTGAAAACGCCAGCCTGCGTCGCCGATGAACTGCAGTCAGCACGGATGTATGAACCAGACAGTTGCTGCAGAGGCCCAAAAGCAGCAATGTTCGCTGAACGTTGAACGATCATTGAGCACACACTGTTGGTAGCCGCTTGGTTCATTTTGGCGGGCAGTTGCACGTCTATTCGCCCGTACAGATCCCTGCAGCCGTCGTTCACCCCTGTCACTTACGACCCGTGCTGCACCAGAGCTGCCTCGGTGAAGGTTTTGGATACTGCAATTTTGCCATGCACGGTATTCTTTGATCACTCCGACTCGTGGACAGTTTAGAAACTTAGCCGCTTCGGAAATGTTTCCACCCTTGGCCCGAAAGCTAATGATCATGTCCTTTCGGACGTCAGATAAATCGCTCTGTTCCCGCATAACGACTGCACTGTTTCCACGTGCCTCCGACAAGCTTTGTATATCCTTCACTGCTGGTGCTGCCACTTGTCGTCTGTGAGTGGTTATTGGACGCCAACTCAATTGGCAGTTGATGGTTGGAGCGCTGACACATTATCTGCGAATTCAGTAATGCTGGTAACTGATGGGTTATGCATGGGGATCTTATCATCTTGTACCGCATCAAAGACAGCCTGAAGATGACGCAATAAAGCGTTGAAACTGGTAGCGACAAAATAAATTAAAATCATAGTGACGGCTGAAGGTGTTTTTATTTTTTTGTCACGATGGTAAACGGCCGTCGACCGAGAGACCACCTGCTGAAAGGATAGACATACAAAAACAAGAAGAAACGGTTTGGTTTCTAGACAAGACTAAAAGACATATTGGCTTTCATGTTCGTAATACTGAGAATGTGAATTCAGGTGTATGCGACACTACAGAATATCATGGCCATGTCAACAGCATAAATAACACTTGCATAATCAGAACAATATGCAGCGCTGCACTTTTACTTTTAGATAAACTGTAAGCGAGAAATCAGGAGACGGAACGTATTATTACTGGGTACATATCTGATTGGCTGTTCTACCAAGAAATATATATGAATGAGTAATTAGAGATAGGCACTGTGTGTGTGTGTGTGTGTGTGTGTGTGTGTGTGTGTGTGTGTGTGTGTGAGAAAGAAAGAGAGAGAGAGAGAGAGAGAGAGAGAGAGACAGATACAGCAAGTCGGAGAAAGAGAGAGAGAGAGCGAGAGGGAGAGAGAGAGAGAGAGAGAGAGAGAGAGAGAGAGAGAGAGAGATATTGTTAGATACTTACGGGGGCTCCTGAGACCATAGTGAGTGAGAAAGTTCGTTGTGTCATGTTGCTGGGATTTTCTCAGTAGCACAGTCAACGTCGCCATGACTCAGTAGCACAGTCAACGTCTTTGAACGCGGCCAGATTATCGGTGACCGAAACTTGAACACTCTCTCACGAAATCGTGAAAGCTCTGAACATTTCAGGTCCCACCTTGTCAATGGTGTAGTGTGAATAGGAGGAGCAGTCTAAAAGTTTTAATTATTTTCGCGAAGAAGTCAAGCTGCAAACGGATTTTGAGATGGTGTTGGTCCTTCTTTACATATTCGCCGTCCAATGCGAGACATTTTTTCTCAACGATTGATGAGTTGGTGGAGATCTTGATTGTAGAAAACGGCATTTTGGCTGTTCAGTAAACTTCCCACTGCGTCATTCTGGAAGTTCCTGCCACGCAATGATATCTCCATCCGAGGAAACATGGAGGAGTCTCTGGACGTCACCTCGAGGAGAGGACGCAGGGCGCGGCAAAATTTGATATCCCAAAGCAGCGTTATGCATGACCGTGTTCTATGCAAAATTAGCTCGCGAGATGTCGTGGAACAAAAGTACCCAGTGGAGCAGATTCTCGCCACGCTTCGTCTTGGCAGCTTCCCGTAATCTTGTCAAGAGACTTTATAGGTATCTTCTTGTGTCTGTTTGGTCCACGTGAGCATAATCCGTTAGCAACACACTACGGCAGTCCGAAAAACATTTTCAGTGTCACCCTTCCTGATGATGTTTGGGTTTTACCCTCTTGCGGACGTAGTAAGTCAACACGTTTCCACTGCTTGCTTTGCTCCTTTATCTCTGGGTCATAATGATGCACCCAGCTCTTGTCTATGATGTTTATGGCGGGGTACAGTCGGGTTGGGATCCCACCGTTGTCT
This sequence comes from Schistocerca piceifrons, assembly GCF_021461385.2. Taxonomy (NCBI): domain Eukaryota; kingdom Metazoa; phylum Arthropoda; class Insecta; order Orthoptera; family Acrididae; genus Schistocerca; species Schistocerca piceifrons. The sequence goes on from NC_060139.1 coordinate 1,053,036,446, forward strand.
TCGGCTCGTAATCTCATTGACTGGAGTGGTGTAAGAGTAATGACAACCAAAAGGGTCCTGTTATGAAAAGAAACGGCACCCCAAACCATCACTCCTGGTTGCAGGCCCGTATTGCGGGGGACAGTCGGGTTGGTATCCCATCACTGCCCATGGTGTCTCCAGACACGTCTTCGTTGCGGCTCACTTCGAAGCGGGACTCATCACTGAAGTCATATCTACTCCAGTCAAAAAAATGGATCTGAGCACTATGGGACTGAACTTCTAAGGTCATCAGTCTCCTAGAACTTAGAACTACTTAAACCTAACTAATCTAAGGACATCACACACATCCATGCCTGAGGCAGGATACGAACCTGCGACCGTAGCGATCGCGCGGTTCCAGACTGTAGCGCCTAGAACCGCTCGGCCACTTCGGCCGGCGAAACTAGTCTTCGAAACGGAGACCATACCTCCAACATCGCGGGTGTTAAAGATACTGTTCCAATCTTGAACAATGAATTAATTTCAGGATCTACCAATCAACAATTCCATAAAGTTGTAATCCATTTTATTTTGACGAGAAACGCCTCTTCTCATCCTGGCGTATCTATATAGAAGGCACAGCGGTTAGGACACTCGACTCGTATTCGGAGCCGGCCGGAATGGCCGAGCGGTTCTAGGCGATTCAGTCTGGAACCGCGCGACCGCTACGGTCGCAGGTTCGAATGCTGCCTCGGGCATGGATGTGTGTGATGTCCTTAGGTTTGTTAGGTTTAAGTAGTTCTAAGTTCTAGGGCACTGATGACCTCAGATGTTAAGCCATAGTTCTCAGAGCCATTTGAACCATTTTAGTATTCGGAAAAAGCAGGTTTCAAATCCCAGTCTGGCTGTAATAATTCAGGACTTTTGTGATTTTTGTAAATTGCTCCAGATGATTCCTCCAACTGGACCACGTCACTTAACCCGTCCAGTCTCGCAACATTATCTTCTACATAAGAATTCCTCAAACCAACTTGCACTGTCTGCTGGAGGCTACTTCTAACGGCACTCTCCGTTCTCCCTTTGGTAATCCATTTGTGAAAGGTGCTTGAGAAGAATGGTTGTCAATAAACCTTTGTATTGAGTCTAACATGTCGAATTTTCACTCTGTGGTCATTTCAAGAGACGTACGTGGGAAGAAGTTGAGGGTTTGCCTACTCTGCCCGGAAAGTACTGTCTCGGAAATTCGGTGGTAACCTCTCCGTGATGGACAATGCTTCCCTTGTAGAGACTGCCACTGGAGTCTGGTGAGCATTTCCGTAAGGCTGTCGCGCCGAATAAACAATCCCGTAATCAAACGCGTTGCGTATCTATATACTCCCTTTGTCAGACAAGTTCCAGGACCGGATTTTTTTGTAAAAATAGAAAATAACATTTGCCGAGTAATGATCCTAGCTCCTATCGAAGCAGTCCTCTTGGCTATATATACACAGCTGCCAACATTCATGGTGGTATTGGAAGCAAACAGGGAAATTTTAAACTGCGACGCTTGTAAACTCATTTGTCACAGCGCTTTGGATCCCTGCTATATCTTGATGAAGATTTCCTTTCAGTCGCCTTTTCACTAATGGAAACAAGAATAAATCGCAAGGTCGGGCCAATACAGCGGACGTGGGTTGGCAATCACAGAGTGTCTGATCAGATGCTCGGTAACAGACAAAGCAGTATGCGGTCTTGAATTGTCATGCAACAAGAACCAGTCTTGAGAATGCCAGAAATCATGGTGGCGACGTTTAATTGCTCGTCACAAACATTTCAAGGCTTCGATGTAAAGAGTTTCGCTCATTGTTCGACCTGGACGAACATACTCATGATGATCTAGTACTTTAGTATCAAAGAATGCTATCAACATTGTCTTTGTTCTCGAAGGTTGTCGGTTGACATTATTCGAGGCTGACGATCCAGAACCCTGCCATTAGGCACTTCGACGCTTCGTGTGGGGGTCATATTGGCAGCACCAACTTCCATTCCCACCAATAATATTTGACAGAAATTTGGGATCGCGTCTGGCTCTATTCAGTGGTCCAACAGAAATTCTTCGCCTTTCCTCTTTCTATTCGTCTTTTACTGTGTGAGGGACGATTCATTAAGTTTCAGTTCCCTAATGTTCACTCTTTATTCAGAATCGGCGTTCCATTGGTCACCCACCGTAACTAATGTTTCAAGAGTCCAGTGAGTTGTTAAACACAACCCTGCTACCTAGCGAGTTTGTGCGGCAACATGGACAAGGTCATTTCAAGGATGAATACATACCAGGTAACGGAAAAAAATTGTTCCTTTTTGGTGCTGCAAAATCAGAAATAGAAAAATTGTCCTCAAAATTTTCTGACATAGGGAGTACATACTGTGCATAGCGAAGGATATCATGTATCACTGCTTGCTGTTCCCTTTCTTGTTCTAGTCGCAAACGGAGCTAGAGAAAAATGATTGTACTGGGTTCAGTACGAAACTTGATTTCACTTACGTCTTCTTCGTTGTCCTTACACGGGGTGTGTATTGACGGGAGCAGGGTCGTTATGCAATGTGTCACAAACGCCGGTTCTCTAAACTCTCTCAACAACGTTTCCAGAAAAGAATGTCTTCTTCCCTCCAAGGATTCCGATTTGAGCTTGCGGAGCATTCCAGTACTTGGGTATTGGTGGAACCCAACGGTAAAAAAATCTAGCTGAACGCTTCTGAATTTTCTCGGACGCCTTCCTTCAGTCCGATCTGGTGTGGATCGCAGATACACGAGAGCAGTGCTCAGGGATCGGTCGCACAAGTGTTCAGCACCCGCTCACCTGGGAGGATGGTAGTATTTATTTGTCTAGAGTCCAAAGCCGGTCTCAAGCTGTCCAGTCTTTTTGGGAAAACCAAGAGGGAGCTGTTGCAAGAACTAACGGGTCATGGAGTAACTCCTTGCCGTAACATTTCCAGGATCTCTTTATGTATTCTCAATTTTTAAGGTAGAGGGATGGCGTATTAAAAAAGTCTTCCTATTTTCGTGGACCCTAAAATCAGATTACAATTTTTTTATCACCCTAATGATGCCTGAGTAAACCCTCCCACGTTTCTGCAGAACTTCTTTTCGGTCTGCTTACGAGGTGTCTTCAACACCACATGCACTCCGTTTACCCTATTGGTGAAAGCCTCATTTTTTTATGCTCAGGCAGAAAAACACTATGGCTCCTTCCATCACCATGGAATTTATCAAGCTGAGGTCGCAGTTTACCTTCATCATAAATCCTAAGACAGCTCGACTCTGTTTCACTCCTCACCGTGCGTTCTTCTCATCTGACTATCTCAACTGTACCCCTAACAATAATTGACACGTCTCCTCCGTCCAGACCAAGCGGGGTAGCGCCGCGGTTGGCACACTGGACTCGCACTCTGGAGGACGACGGCTCAAACCTGCGTCCGGCCATACAGATTTAGGTTTCCTGTGGTTTCTCTAAATCGCTTAAGGCAAATGCTGGGATGGTTCCTTGGAAAGGGCACGGCCGCTTTCCTTCTCCATCCTTCCCGAATGCGAGCTTGTGCTCTCTCCCTAATGACTTCGTTGTCAGCGGGATGTTAAAAGCTAATCTCTTCCTCCACCCAAGTCTATCACTACTTGGTGGGAATTCATAACGTGTATTCCCAATAGCAGAACATTCATATGAATAACAGTCACCACTTTACATGCTGTTTGTAGACTTTGAAAAGGCATTTGACAGTATAACTAGAACAAAAATTTGGAGTTCACTGCGAACGTTTGGAATCCCCAAGAAAATAATAGCTCTCGTCAAGTGCATGTATGAAAACTACACATGCCAGATTCAACATCAGGGTCTGCTTTCAGATCCAATACCAGTGAAAACAGGAGCTAAGCAAGGATGAATGCTCTCACCGATACTTTTTAACATAGTACTTAATCTTGTAATGGCACAAGCAATAGATAAAGTGAGAGGAATAAAATGGAGCAATGGGACACATCTAGAAGACCTTGCAGATGATTTTTACCTTCTATCCCACAGCCTCAACGACGTGAAAGAGAAGCTAGAAGATCTGAAATCTGTGGCGAAGGAAGTTGGCTTGAAACTAAAAAACTAAAGACATGCTGGCAAATGATAACAGAACTGCAGAACGTAAGATTGGGAGCCAGATAATTGAGAAGGTGGATAAGTTTTGCTACCTTGGAAGCATGATTACACCAGATGGCGGTGAAACAGAGGACATTACCAGCTGCATCAACAAAGCAAAATGAGTTTTTTACAACTCTACGCTCTATCTGGAGATCGAAGGAAATATCACTGAGGACCAAATTGCGGATATTTGAAAGTAATGTAAAATCTGTGCTCCTTTATGGATGTGAAACATGGAAAATGACGAAACAGTTAATCCACAAGCTGCAGACATTCAACGACAGATGCCTGAGGAACATCCTGGGGATACGGTGGCCAAATGTCATCTCTAACAAAACTCATCGGGAAAGAACAAAACCAGAAGCCAAATGAGCTGCAAAGCAGGACCAAGATGCGGAGATGCTTAGGACATACTCTTAGAATACCAAATGAACATACTGCGAGAGAAGCAATTGACGGGATCCCGCAAGGACGACGGAGACAAGGCGGGCCCAAAATGACATGAAGACGGTCAGTTGAAGCAGAAGGCCATGAGCAAGGAACAGGATGGGAAGAAATGAACATACTAACAGAAGACAGAACAAGATGGCGATCCTTTGTTGGAGCCCTATGCTCCATATAAGAAGTTAAAGGAATTAATAATAATAAAATAAATAATAATTCCAAAAATTACATCGATATTTAATATCGGCACGATTGAAAACCTTGCCCCCATTTCTAATCCCCGACAATGAAATACTGACTGAGGCTCCCTTTTTATCTCTACCACTTCCCTAGAATTCTCCCAGTAAACCTAAGTCGACCATACGCTTTCCCTATAACATGTTGGTACTACGTCGTTAATGACCTCAGCGCCGGCAGGATGTGAAGAAAACTCCAATCTCCTTCCTTCCCGGGCCCTTGCAACGGGAAAGTAACGTGATTAGTGGAGGGTTCGGGAGGTTTGATAACCTCTCCCACACAATTCATGTCAGTACTCGGACGAGAGCGCGTGCTGCGAGTACGCCGCCCGGCGCTCCGCCCACGCAACGCGTGCACGCACTGCGCCCCCCCCCCCCCTCCATCCGGTCGCTAATTGCGATCGCCCGGCAGTGCGATGCGTATCGCTCGGCGCCGCCGGCGATTTCCCGCCGTGGAAATTGGCGCGGCCCGCCGGAGCCCGGCTGGGAGGCTGCTCGCCGGCTCTGACCGGCGGCCGTTGTCCCCGCGGAGCGCGACAACGCCCCGGCGGAGGGCCTAATGCGGTTTGCAGAGGAAGGGCGTCACCGCGGCCCGCGTAATTGGCGGACGTCAGCCCTCGCGCGAGTTCGCGAAACCAGCACTTGTTTCATTTGTTCCATTTCCGTTTCCGGCTCTTCACCTTTCAACAATGGGTCGAGTAAATTCCCTCTAAATTACTTTTCGATTGCGACTGCGCTATTCCAGTCTGTCTACTAAAGCGTCCCCGTTGCGCTCGTTAAGCGTTTTGTTTTCCCTGTGGACACGAGTACGTAGCGTTTCGTTCAGTATTTAGTTTATACAGAGTCGAAGCTACACCATCAGTTCTCGACGCACCAACATCTACAGTTGTGCTCTTGATTCACATCAGGTGATCTTGTAGGCCATGCATCTGGAAAATCTATTGAGATAACACGTTCGAGGAATGTTGCATTAAGCAGAACTTTCACTGGGTGACAGACAAGAGGTGTGGTTTACACACAGTTGCGCTCTTCCAAAGCGGGAATGACATGCTGTGAAACGAACACCTGACAGGCCCTTCAAAGAAGAACGGACCGAGAATGAAGGCGCTTGTCAATCCTTACCAGACAGACACATATGGCGGGTGCAGTGGCTCTTCGTACACAACAAGTGGTTTAACAGTACCCCAAATTCAGCAGTTCTGCGTATTGACTATAGTAGTATAAAATGTGCCTCGTCACTCCATAGAATATTCCCGACCGTATCTCATAAACCTCGCTCGGTGCCGGAAAGCAAAGAACATACTCAGACCGCTGCTATGGACATGGCGTTTCAGTTGCTGCACCATCTTGATCTTCTACAGGTATCAGTGTAACATAGACTGCAAAACTTTCCGCGCTGTTGCCCATGGCTTAAGTAAACTACTGGCCATTAAAATTGCTACACCACGAAGAGGACGTGCTACAGACGCGAAATTTAACCGACAGGAAGAAGATGCTGTGATATGAAAATGATTAACTTTTCAGAGCATTCACACAAGGTTGGCGCCGGTGGCGACACCTACAACGTGCAGACATGAAGAAAGTTTCCAACCGATTTCTCATACACAAACAGCAATTGACCGGCGTTGCATGGTGAAATGTTGTTGTGATACATCGTGTAAGGAGGAGAAATGCGTACCATCACGTTTCCGACTTTGATAAAGGTCGGATTGTAGCCTATCGCGATTGCGGTTTATCGTATCGCGACATTGCTGCTCGCGTGGGTCTAGATCCAATGACTGTTAGCAGAATATAAAATCGGTGGTTTCAGGAGGGCAATACGGAAAGCCGTTCTGGATCCCAACCGCCTCGTATCACTAGCAGTCGAGATGACAGGCATCTTACCCGGATGGCTGTAACGGATCGTGCGGCCACGTCTCGATCCCTGAGTCATCAGATGGGGACGTTTGCAAGACAATAACCATCTGCACGAACAGTTCGACGACGTTTGCAGCAGCATGGACTATCAGCTCGGAGACCATGGCTGCGGTTACCCTTGACGCTGCATTATAAACAGGGGCGCCTGCGATTGTATACTCAACGACGAACCTGGGTGCACGAATGGCAAAACGTCATTTTTTCGGATGAATCCAGATTCTGTTTACAGCATCATGATGGTCGCATCCGCGTTTGGCGACATCGCGGTGAACGCACATTGGAAGCGTGTATTCGTCATCGCCATACTGGCGTATCACCCGGCGTAATGGTATGGTGTGCCATTGGTTACACGTCTCGGTCACCTCTTGTTCGCATTGACTGCACTTTGAACAGTGGACGTTACATTTCAGATGTGTTACGACCCGTGGCTCTACCCTTCATTCGATCAATCCGAAAGCCTACATTTCAGCAGGATAATGCACGACCGCATGTTGCAGGTCCTGTACGGCCCTTTCTGGCTACAGAAAATGTTCGACTCTGCCCTCGCCAGCACATTCCCCAGATCTCTCATCAATTGAAAACGTCTGGTCAATGGTGGCCGAGCAACTGGTTCGTCACAATACGCCAGTCACTACTCTTGATGGACTGTGGTATTGTGTGGAAGCTGCATGGGCAGCTGTACTTGTACACGCCATCCAAGTTCTGTTTGACTCAATGCCCAGGCGTATCAAGGCCGTTATTACGGCCAGAGGTGGTTGTTCTGGGTACTGATTGCTCAGGATCTATGCACCCAAACTGCGTGAAAATGTAATCACATGTCAGTTCTAGTATAATATATTTGTTCAATGAATACCCGTTTATCATCTGCGTTTCTTCTTGGTGTAGCAATTTTAATGTAATTTTCACGACACTGCACGGGCACCACCACTACTCGTGGTATATGCTGCACGGGCAGTTACAGCAACAGCAACCTCCTAAATAAGTTCCACCGGAATGGGACGTCTCTTCCAGGTGCCACACCAAGCTCAGCTCGTTATTGTTTTCTTAAATCATTTCATGACATCGGGCCTCTCCTCAGACTTTTCAGTCGGCGGTACTCTCTCAGTGCAGCACTGTAATTGCTGCCGTTCACATAAAACAGTTTCATTAATAGCATACGGTCTCTCTTCTCGATTGACATACTTTGCACTCACGTTACGGCTTGTCAAATGACAGCTTGGGTGTCATGCCGTCGTACAAACAGTGTTCAGCGCTAGATTTGCACCAGATGGCCAAAAGTGGAACTAATTTTATTCCGGCGTAAATCGGTTCCACATTAATGCCTTAGCATATCTACCAAGTTTCGCCGTCATACGACAGCTACAGCGCACACTGGACCCCCGCGAGAAACTGGACTTCAATTACAAACGCCCTGTATTAGATCTCCTGCATAAGAAAGGTGACACCGGGGCAGGAACGCACTCCTGTTGTTATCGCTGAGTGATCCCATCAAGTTGCTCCAAAGGAACAGCCCTCTAAATTGACTGTCGCCTGCCCACTTGCGCAATTCGAGCGTTCTCTTTGCGATCACTTTGCCAAACCGCTTGACAATAGCTAAAGAAAAAAAAAAACAACTGACACTTGCTAACGGCCAACTGCCAATTGCCACGGAACAACCGACAATAGGTAGAGAATATCAAACCAATGATGCTAAAAGGAATGTAGAGGGTGTGCCGCGTTAGCTGCAGCGAATGCTCCGTAAACAGTGGACAGTTCATGGAGTACGACGAAGGTTGTTACGGAACCGATTAGTGCAACATTCCGTGTAGAACGGTAACATAACAGCAAGGCATTGTTTGAGTGCTTACGATAGTGGACAAGCAGGTGAATTTGTCGAAGCCGATCAAATTTTCGCTACTGTGGCCAAACAGCAATGGGTGTGGCCAAAAGTGTCATCTCGCCATCAAAACAGGCCACTGGAAACTCTACGTGCATGTTTGACTGTGGTCGTAGTCGGACCACCACACTGCAAGTGGAGTAATACGTAGCCGTATTGGAGGAAAGGAGCAGAAACCTCACCCCTCGACAGATCGCTGAAGTCGTTACAGCCGCTACCGGTACATGTGTCTCTGCCAGAATCATTTCAAAGAGATTAAATCAGGCCGGTTTGTATGCTAGGAAGCCTGCTAAATGCATCCCACTTAAATCTCATCGTCATCGATAAACAGTTTGTCGTTAGTGTAAGGACCATGTTTTGGGTCAGCAACAGTGGTCCAGAGTGATGTTCTCCGGCGAATCCCGTTTCACTGTGGCAAGTGATTGTGACCCGCAGTTGGTAGAGAAAGAGGGAGGGGAACACGTTATACACCACAGAATATCCATTAACGTCATTGGGGGATGGCCCAGCCGCTGCGGTATGGACAGAGATTATGCAGAATAGCCAAACACCACTGCATATCTCGCTGGAGAGGTCGTTACCGCACAGTGGTACTGCAGGGAGATTATTCTTGATCATGGGGTGAGGCAGGCCACAACTTGCTGTTTATGAACAACACCGCCCACCCACACAGGACCGCTGAGATGTCGCACACACTGCAATGTGAAAATACTGAACGTATGGAATGGCCTGCGTACTCCCCGAACCTAAATCCTATAGAGCATAACCGGGATGCTCTTGGCAGACCTGTATCTCCACGAACACCCCTTCCCCGAGCCGTACCAGAACTGAAAACTATCATGAAAGAGGAGTGGGACAATGTTCCCCAAAAGACTCCTCAGTAGTTTGGTAACCAGCGAGAATAGCAAAATGGGGCACTTTCCTTACGGAGAGTCCGATACCGACGGTTCTGTTGGGAATCTGACCTGTGTCAAACATGAACGTTAATTATGGCTGTGCCGGCCGGAGTGGTCGTGCGGTTCTAGGCACTACAATCTGGAACCGAGGTCGCAGGTCGCAGGTTCGAATCCTGCTTCGGACATTGATGTGTGTGATGTCCCTAGGTTAGTTAGGTTTAATTAGTTCTATGTTCTAGGCGACTGATGACCTCAGAAGTTAAGTCGCATAGTGCTCAGAGCCATTTGAACCAATTATGGTTGTTATCCTGCTGTCCCCTGCGGGTAAATTTCTGCCATACCTTGCTATTAATATACAACTCCACCTCTATTTTTCCCCGAAGCGATAAATGAAAAAGCAAAAAAATTTAATCTGACAGGGTTGCCAAATCTGCTGGGTATGCCAGTTGTGCAAAGAAGAGTATAAAGGAGTAGGAGGAAAACATAGTTTCGAATACTTCACAAGGCGTCACTACTTCAGAAATACACAAGAGATACAGAGAGAGAATAATAATTTATTGTTAGGTAATATAAGAATAACTTATTGTTAGCTAATATTCCCGCACACTTTATTGGCAGACTGATACATACGAGTTGCGAAAATAAAGTAATGAGACTGATTTTCTTTGCAAGATATGGCAATCCTGCACGCTTGCGTAGGCACAATGTCTTTGACCTTGGTTTATAAGCTGCTTCTAGTCCAAGTGGCACCTCGATTCAACTGCTCAGTTGTGAGCTGTGATGTAATAAGTTAACACTTGTTTGTGTCTCTCGTCACGGAAATGGAACTGCATAATATTGTGCATCGTTATGCCATTTCTTTTTGCGTTAAATTGGGTGCATAATATTGTGCATCGTTATGCCATTTCTTTTTGCGTTAAATTGGGTGAAAAAGTGACGACAACTTACGGTAAGCTTCAGAAGGCTTTTGGAAAGGAGGTTATGTCATGAGTTCAAGTTTTTCGTTGACGTAAAATGTTTAGTGTAGGCAGAACAAATGTTGAAGACCATAGTGGACGACCATTCATGCTTGCGTGCTTCTTTGATCCCAAGGGAACTGTTCATAAACAGTGGGTACCTCCTGGACAAGCAGTTAGCCAATATTACTACAAAGAAATTTTAGAAAGACTTCGTAAAAGAGTTCTTTGTGTCCGTGCCAACATTGCTGATAATTGGATTCTGCATCACGATGATGTGCCATCCCATACTGCTCTGTCAGTACAGCAATTTTTAACCGCAAAACAAATTTCAGTACTACCACAGCCACCTTATTCACCAGATATCGCTCCGTGTAACTTTTTTTCTATTTCCAAGAGTCAAAACGGCGGTCAAGGGACACCATTTTCGAACAACACAAGACGTCGAAAAAGCTGTGACGAGGGTCTTGGAGGATATTACAGAAGATGAGTTGCAGAAATGTTACCATCAGTGGCAGAAACGTTGGAAAAAGTGTGTGCAATCAGAAGGGAGCTACTTTCAAGGAGACAACACTAAACGTGACTAAAACGGTAAGCAAAATTATTTTTCGCATCAGTCTCATTACTTTATTGTCGCACCTCGTAATTTCCTCACAAAACACGGTGGTTTTTTTTTTTTTTTTTTTCACACTGTCAGCATCGCGCGTTGTAGAGGATAGTTCTTGTACCATCAACTGAGCCCTCCAACCCAAATCCACTCGCGAATAGCGCGTGGGAAGAATAATTGTCCGTGAGTCTCTACATTGCTTCTAATTCCTGGAATTGTCTCCTTATGGTCATTACACGAGACGTACTTGTGGAAGTAACATATTATCCGACCCTTCCCGAAACGCGCTCTTTCGAAATTTCAGCAGTAAATCTCCCCGTTATGCAGAAACTGTTCTTTCAGTCTCGCGGACTGTGTCACTGGACATGCGGCCACAGACACACAAGCGCCAGAGACGTTTATTGGCGGCAACGAAGTACAATGTGCATGAATTATATCTGTAGCTGCACAGTCGATCCCCTCTGGAATATCGGCGCACCACTGTGAGCTGTGCCGTCGCGACGTCTGTGTAAGTTTATTACCGAAAGCGCCGAATTTAATGGAAATTGATGCCTTCCATTTTTGGATGTTTTGTTTCGACGCAAAGTTGATAACACCTTGGGACATGCAATATTTCGGAAACTAACGGATACAGGTTTATATTTCCCTGCACATACGCTGATCAGCCAGAACATTATGGCCACTGCCCAGCGCGACATTGGATGCCGCCTAATAGCGTTGAGGGACGTAACAAAAGTGCGTAAGCGGAGTGGGCTGAAAATTGAGAAATCCATTGAGAAAAGCGACTTTGACAACGGGAAGATTTTTACTACGCAGAGCCTGTGAATGTGTACCTCGAAAACGGTGAAGTTGGTCGAATGTTCATGTGCTACGTTTATGAGCATCTACGGAAAGAGGTGGATGGACAGTGAAACTACCACTAGGCACTAAATGGGTGGTCGTCTACGACTCTTCAGAGAACTTGGGGTTCGGAGGCTTGTCTGCTCTGTAAAGTAGGATAAATGGTGAGCTGTGGCGTCTCTGCTGAAAGAGCACAGTGCTGGTGCAGGCACAAGTGTTTCGGAGCAGACCTTTCATCGTACATTGTTGAACATGGTGCTCCGCAGCAGACCACCCCTACGTGATCACATGCTGAGACAACGACATCGTCAACTGCGATTGCAGTAGGCCATCGGGATTCGACCGTCAATCAATGGAAACGTGTCGGCTCTGCGGGTGAATCACACTTTTGCCACACTAGGTCTATGGTCGTCTCCACAAATGCCGTCATCGAGGTGAACGGCGGCTCCAAACGCACAGCGCGCCACGGACTGAAGCTGTTGTGAGCAGTATTATGCTATGGGAGACACTCTCCTGCGCTTGCACAGAACCTGTGATAGTAACCGAAGACACGCTGACAGCTTCGAACAAACTGCATCCCTTCATGCTTGATGTCTTTTCCGACGGCGAAGTCATCTTTCAGCAGTGTAAGTGTCCGTGTCTCGAAGCCAGTTGTTTGAGGAGCATTGTAGTGAACACACACTGATGTCTCGGCGATCATATTCGCCTGATGTCAATCCTATGGGACGCATCTGGGACGCTAACGGCCGCCATCACCACGCACGCAAATCAGCGGTCCGTTATTTACGCGAATTACATGACCTGTGCGTAGACATATAATGCCACATACCTCCACAAACCTAACAACAAACTGTCGAATTCCTGATACGCAGAATCAGTTATGTATGTCCTGCCAAAGACGGTCAAGCAGGCTATTAAGCAGGTGGACGTAACGTTTTGGCTCATCATCGCAGACAATGAGTTTCTCAGAACTATGGTCCACAGGGCACACATCATTGCTGACGAGAGCAGTCAGCAGGAAGGAAAGTTTTGAAGCCTACGGGTATTCTCCACAGAATACACGTAAGGCGCTACGGATGAAACCAAAGGAGGGCGTAAGCTGTTGTGACTTGGCAAGACAGCCAAGCCACTAGGAGGTGAAGCCGAAAGGCACGCGTTTAAGTTCACGCAGGCTGGCGCGAGGTCTGGAACAGTTAAAGGATTTGAGTCTAGCAAATAAAGTACGTAGCTGTTGGAATACTTAACTTTAATCCGTAACTGGTGAACATCGGTCTGACGGTACATGCATCACAAGATAAATAGCAATTGATAATGGCGCCTTGCTAGGTCGTAGCAAATGACGTAGCTGAAGGCTATGCTAACTATCGTCTCGGCAAATGAGAGCGTAATTTGTCAGTGAACCATCGCTAGCAAAGTCGGCTGTACAACTGGGGCGAGTGCTAGGAAGTCTCTCTAGACCTGCCGTGTGGTGGCGCTCGGTATGCAATCACTGACAGTGGCGACACGCGGGTCCGACGTATACTACCGGACCGCGGCCGATTTAGAGGCTACCACCTGGCAAGTGTGGTGACTGGTGGTGACATCACATAAGCATTGCAGAAAAAGACACAGAAATATTTAAATGCGTGACTTTCGTGCCTGACAGTGGCGACACGCGGGTCCGACGTATACTACCGGACCGCGGCCGATTTAGAGGCTACCACCTGGCAAGTGTGGTGACTGGTGGTGACATCACATAAGCATTGCAGAAAAAGACACAGAAATATTTAAATGCGTGACTTTCGTGCCATGCCTGGGAAGCTTATCGTAAAAAAATAGGACAAATCCTCAGCAAGTACAAAGTAAAAGTGATTTTTCGTCATCCATCGACGTCAGCAGCACTCTTCAGTTGCATTAAAGATTATTTGATGCTCCGGAAGTCTGTGGTTTGCAAGATCCCCTGCGAATGTGGCCTGTCATAGCTCGGACAGACGATTCGTACAATCCATGAAAGATTTATGGAACACTACAGGTACAGCCGGCTCTTAAAGCCAAATAAATACACTGTTACAGTGATATTGATGTTGATACTGGTCACCCTATGTTCTACGAAAATGTCGAAATTTTAGGGTCTACTTCATCTTTCATGTTTATGAGATTCGGTGCTGAAAGAGGCAATTGAAATTCGCTTGACGACGAATTTATCACAAAAATGGTTCAAATGGCTCTGAGCACTATGGGACTCAACATCTTAGGTCGTAAATCCCCTAGAACTTAGAACTACTTAAACCTAACTAACCTAAGGACATCACACACACCCATGCCCGAGGCAGGATTCGAACCTGCGACCGTAGCAGTCCCGCGGTTCCCGACTGCAGCGCCAGAACCGCACGGTCACCGCGGCCGGCAAATTTATCACAGATAGCGGTTCAGTTTGGGTAAGTCATGGAATCCGGCGCTTTCTGTAATAAACTTACAAAGACAGTGCTGCTGGTAGCGATACATCGACAACCACAGATATAATTCATATACATTGTACATCTTTGCTACCGATCAACGTCTCTGGCGCTGGGCGGCCGGAGCGAGTGTTGTCTCGTCAGTCATTCGGCTCATTCTCAAGATGGCTGAACGATATACCATTCAAATATTAGAAGAAGAAGCTGAATTTATTCGGCTACGCAACCGAAATTTAATGGAACAGTCACTGAGCCACTGAAACATGAAGATGCACATAGAAGCTAAATTTATTCTGCTACGCATCCGAAATTTAATGGAGCCATTAAAACATAAAGATGCACATCGCTGATCTTGTTTTGCTTTGGTTGATCCTGTGTTTATGAGACTCTTTTCCGGTACCCTAACGAGAAAGTATTGAATTTCAACATCGACATTTGCTGAATTATTGGCTGCATTGAAATAAGCTGTTAATACAGAAGCTTTAAATACGTTCGTTTGCAGACTCGCTAACCGTATCTTGCAATTTATGCGAGACATACATTCGAGCATAGGCGTACTGGCGGATTTGTAATCTGGCAGCTTAGCCGGTTGCGCTAACTGCTGCTGAATGTCTGGTGCCCTCGTATACTATTCAGCAGGCTCATATAACCTTGAGACTCGATTTTTCAAAAAGACGTTTGTGAAGAACATCGCAGTGGAGCAGCATTAGGTATGTAATACAATCGTGCGAAAGACGATTAAAACTAACGTTCCATCAGATGCGTTCTTCCTTGTCAGTCATGATGTTTAAAAATGTTGTTTGCTTACAAAACCAGGATTTAAAAACAAATTTGGCAATTTATACAATAACTTTATATTTACCAGTTATCGAGGATTTTCTCGGTTCCATTCACGTATGAAGAGTTGAGGAATTATTGGTTAAATGCCTCTGTTTGCAATGTGGTTAATCTAATCTTGTCAACATGTTGGCAACTGTAGTAATGCCAAGTTTCATCACTTAATGTTCGCTCTAGAACTTAGTATGTAGGCTTCCACGGGATGGTTTGCGTCTGCAGTCAAACCTTCATCATTTAAGTTCTTTCAGCATCTTCATGACGCTTTCCCATGGATCAGACAAACCTGTGCCTATTCGTGCTACCCTTCTTTGCATCATTTTAATATCCCCCGTTTGTCCTCTTTTGTACGGATCCCACACACTTGAGCAATGTCCTAAAGGATGAGTCACACTTGTGTTTTGTAAGCAACCTCCTTTTCCCCAGTATTCTTGCAATACACAGCACTCCGCCATCGACTGAGCCTACATGATCGTTCGATTTCAAATCCCTACAAACTGTTACACCCCGGTATGAATTGTTCTGTTTAAACGGTGACTCACTGACGTTGTAGTCACATGATATTACATTTTTGTAATTTTGAGAAGCGCAAAAATTTACGTTGAAAGCAAGTTTCCATTCTTTACAGCTTTTTGAAATTGAATCAAGATCTGAATGAATGTCTGTGGAGCCTTTTACAAACTGTGCAGCATAGAAAACTTGAACATCTGTGAAATGGTCTGAAGTTCTTATTAAGGCTATTATTAATACTTCGACAGGCAAGTCGCCGAAGTGGTGTGAACTCGAAAGATTTCCACCAGGTGAACGGTCTATCCGACGGGAGGTCCTAGCCACACGGCATTTCATTTATTAATACTTTCTGCAAGCTCATCAATACACAGCATGGACAGAAAGGATTCCAACACACTTCCTTGCCTCACACTTTTACTTACCTTTACATCTGTCGATGATGCTCCATCTAAGGCAGCATACTGCATCCTCCCTACCAAGGTATCATATCTTCAGTCCAGTCAGAGACTTAGTTAGCTTGATACACCATACACCCGTACTTTCGTTGGTAAGCGTAGATGTAGTACTGAGCTAGATGTTTTTTGGAAGTCAAGAAAGCCAGCAGCTACCTGACTAGCTTTTTCCATGGCTTTCAGGGTGTCATGTGAGAAAAGCTCGCGCTCAGTTTCACATGGTCGATATTTTCGGAATCCATACTGACTACCATGGAGGAAGTAATTCTGTTGGTGATACGTCGTTAGATTTGAGTATAGAATGTTGTACCGATACCTGATGATGACATTAAATAAAGTGAGGCTTTCATATATTGAAACAGTTTTGACTACACGCAAAGACTTTAAATAGAGGCGCACGCAAAGAGGGAAGGAACTAAAACTAAGGAACTAAAATTAATTTACAGTAATGTCGATTAGATCGGCATAGAAATTGTATAATAATAAAGAAGCTCTTTGTTCTCTGGAATTAGAATGAAAAGATTTTATTTGTTAATCAGTATGCAAGGACAAAGAATTCACTATTAGGTTTATCTTGTTCTGGAATGCACACAACGGTCAGCCATTGAACATTGTAAGTCTGTAATAATTTAATAATTGTTAAAATATGTTCTAGAGAGAGTTATTACGGTTTCATTTAAGCGGGCAGTCCTTTCCCAAACAGGAAGTAGTAACTTTTATGATTTTCAGTGACCACAGCAGCAGCGCGGAAAGATCGCGCCAATAAAGTTCATTGTTGGCCGCCATTACCGACCGGGACATTTCGTTTAATATTTCCACAGCTTCTCTCAGGCGTTCACGCCTGAGAGTGTATTCTTAATTTATGTTTGATCGGCCTTATATGAATATGTTAGTAACTTTCAGGCATTTGCAATATTTATCGTGATTTGTGGACTATCATAGCAATTATTCAAATGGGCTGCTTAACGGTGATCTATTACCATTTACGTTTTCTTACGAAGAGACAACAATATTTCACCAGGCGACACCCACGAATAATAGTGTTTTCTCGTGTATATGTTTATCAAAGATACCCTGAGATGTTTAACATTTCGGTAGATCACGTAAAAACTTTACTTGTAGCATTTTAAGGAGCCTCACGCGACGCATCCGTAGCAAGGATGTGTGCCGTTACTTAAAACAAAAGTTATTTTAATTGAACAATCATAGCAGATTTCAGTATATTGTCCCTCGTTTGTAAGTGGAACTCTGTCGTTTTCTGTAGTAAATACTTCACCAGAGTACTTTTCAGTATAACTTTTCTCCCTTTAGGATAGATACCATAAAAACCAATACATTTAGGATATCACAACAATCGCATGTCAAGGATATTGGACGGTAGGATTGAGGATCACTTCCTCCACACTTCCTACAGACGGATGCGATCCTCTCCTTTCTTCGAATTACTAACTAAGGAATCTACAATAAAATCAGTTGAAAATGCGGTGTAGAATCGGACAGGGATTCTACCGGGGCCTGGGGATTTGTTCAGTTCTAGCAATTTCAGGTGTTTCTCAACATCACTGACACTCATATTCATGTCATTAATCTTTGCACTGGTGCGAGCATTAAACTGGACCAATATTCCTGGGTTTTGCTTTGTTAAGAGACATTTGCAAACGGAGTCTGCTATCTTCACTTGCAGTTTCTGCCAACGGCCGTGCATCGTTAAATGCACCGATTTTCGGTAGATCGCCGAAGTTAAGTAGCGCCGGTCGTGGCCAGTAGTGGGATGAGTATCCCCCTGGGTATGTCATGTGCTGTTGCCTGCCTTCCCTTCGCGTTTATGGCAAAAGGAAATCGGATGGCGGCGTGAAGTCGCTGATCACCAGTCTTAGCGCCAAAGTCCTGGATGAAATCCGAGACCTCTCCGCTGTGTGTCATCTGGTGAGGACACGTGACACTGTGGTGATGGTGATCCGTCTGTCCGAGCGAGACGTCAATCCCCTTGGTGCGAATTGAGAGGAGTAGGCCATTTGCCGGCACCAGGTTTCATCTTCTGCCTTTACTTAACGTCATCTTTCAAGGCGAATATGACACCACACCACAAGCAAATGCATTAGAGTCTCCTAAATTTGCCTGATAAATTTACACACACAGCTCAAAGCACTTAGTGAAGGGTAGAAAAAAAGCTTTCCATTTACATGGCTGAACTTGCCTTTCCGGGTCTCCCAGTCAACTATGGCAAAGACATTCCTTTTTAGGGTTCAGTACCTCAGTTGGTAAAAGCGGAATCCTTGTAGGCTCATTTTGTTGTCCATCCGTCTGCATGTCTGTGCAACTAAGACCCATTTTCCTCAGGAACAGGTACAGGTATAAATTGAAATTTATGTCACATTCTAAGGTCGGAGGTGCCTTGGTGATGTAAAAACTTAAACACCTAAATGATTGCAGTCAAAAGATAGGTCAATTTTGATACAAACTTACTCATCAAAAACTATAGGATACCTAGGCGATCTAGAGTCATGAAACTTTACTAGAAGTAAGATTTCACAGTGCAAGTAAATAAAAGATCGAGAGGTTATTAACTTTTAATTATGTCAGGTAAAAGAATATGATTATAACCTTGCATACTTACTTTGCATTCCTTATTCGTCAAAATATCAGGAAACACTGCAGTGATTTTGATCTAGTTTAGAGTAATAGGTACAGTGATTCATGAAGAAGGTTCATGCGTGTAAGATGCAAATGTTTGTGTGTTAATTGGCTGAACTACGATGAGGTGAAATTGGTTGCCGCTGTGAATACGATGCCGTTGCCATCTAGTGGTAACAGGCGTAAGGACGGCCGACTACGGCGCCACGCTGGTGCTAACATCGCTGGTCCTTTACGAGCTGCTCATTCCACATACATGCATTTCCTGACGGTCTATGCCTGTGACACAAACAGCATTTGTAATATTTCAGACCAAAGTAACACTGGAAGTTGATACAGGATTGCAGTCTCTTTGTTTGGGAGGAGGTTCCATTACCCCGTAAAATATCCAATGAAGCATTCCATAGAACAGTTCGACATTTGGGTAACAATAATATGCCTATGGCTGGCTGTACCCCTTTCTTCCCTGAAGACTACCGTAAAATCTCATCAGTAATAGCTACAGGGACAAGAGCAGACGAAGTCAACGCATCTGCAACTGCCACTCAGCACGTGATATTAATATGACTCTAAAATTAATAAGATAAATAAAGTTATAATAGTGAATGTGAAATTATACAAGAAATTTAAACTCAGAATTAAAACATTCTCGATAGCCTTTGAATTCCCAGTACCGTTATTTTGCCAGCATCAATATCGGTAACGGACAGAGATCATCGATATTCTTGCTTCATGGGGCAGATGAACTATCTATATACATTATTAACTTAGAGCGAACCTTCAGAGGACGAGTCCTGGTCGCAGTTGCCCGGTTTTCTTAATTGTAGTTCCTGTCTCATCCATGAATGCATGTACGGTAACTGTAGTACTGTGAGTTACGTTAAAGTTTTCCATTTCCTCAGCGATTTTGTCTCTGCGCCGGTTACTGCAGTACGGCAAAGTCAGCCAGCGTCTTCTGTGTAGATGCTACGCACCAGGCGTCGCTAACTCGTTGTTCTCGTTCTGTGCAGGACGTGCGCCCCCTGGACGAGTAGACGCGGACGCCGACACGGAGCCGATGGGCGTGCTGGCAGAGGACAGCAGCCCGGCGCGCGCTGACCCGGACGGGCAGTCCGCGGCGCACCGCCAGCCGGAGGCGGCGGCGGGGGCGGCAGCGGGGGCTGAATCCGCGGGCGAGCGCGCCGCCGCGCAGCCCGAGTCTCCGCCCCCGCAGCCCCGGACGCACTCCGCTACGGCGCCGGCCTCAGAGAGCCCTGCCCCGGCCGTCGACCACGACGGGGGCGGTAGCGGAGGCGGCGGCGGGGGTGGAGGCTGCAGCGACGTGGAGATCGACGAGCTGGCGCCGAAGCGCAAGCAGCGCCGCTACCGCACCACCTTCACGTCATTCCAGCTGGAGGAGCTGGAGAAGGCGTTCTCCAGGACGCACTACCCCGACGTCTTCACGAGGTAAGCGACACAGTAGTTTCGTGGCAGCTTCTCACTGTACGTTTCCTTGTCTCCCACTCAGAGGCCAGGTACACTGAGGTGACAAAAGTCATGGGATACCTCCTAATATCGTGCCGTACCTTTTTTTGGCCGCATTTGTGGAATAACTTGACTTGGCATGGGCTCAACAAGTCGTTGGAACTCCCCTGCAGGAAAACTAAGCCACGTTGCTTCTGCAGACGTCCATAATTGCGAAAGTGTCGCCGGTGGTGGTTTTTGTGCACGATCTGACCTATCGATTAGGTCCCATAAATGCTCGATGGCATTCATGTCGGGTGTTCTGGGTGGCCATATGATTCGTCCGAGCTGCCCAGAATGTTCCTCAAGCCAATCATAAAAAACTGTAGTCTGGTGACATGGAGCACTGTCATCCCTAAAAATTCTATCGTAGTTTAGGGACATGATTACATGGATTGCTGAAAATCGTCTCGAAGCAGCCGAACGTTATCAGAAAACCCAGTCCATTGCAGTATACACAGCCCACACCATTATGGAACCACGAACAGCTTGCACAGTGTCTTGTTGACAACTTGGGTTCATGGCTCCGTGGGTTCTGCGTCACACTCGAACCCTAATGTCAGCTCATACCAACTGAAATCGGGACTCGTCTGACCATACCACGGTTTTCCAATTGTCTAGGGCCCAACAGGCATAGTCACGAACCCTGGAGAGGCTCTGCAGGCAACGTTGTGCTGTTAGCAAAGGCACTCGCGTCGGTCTTCTGCTGCCATAGCCCATTAACGTCAAATTTCTCCGCACTGTCCTGACGAATACGTTCGTCGGACGTCCCACATTGATTTATGCTGTTATTTCACGCACTGTTGCTTGTCTGTCACCACTGACAGCTCTATGCAGGTGCCACTGTTCTCGGTCGTTAAGTGAAGGCCGTAGACTATTGCGTTGTCAGTCGTGAGAGGTAATGCCTAAAATTCGGATTCTCGGCACATTACTCTTGACACCGTGGATCTCGGAATATTCAGTTCCCTAACGATTTCGAAAATGGAATGTCGCCTGCGTTTAGCTCCAACTACCATTCCGCGTTCAAAGTCTGTTAATTCCCATTGTGTGGCCACAATCAAGTCTTATCCCTTTTCACATGAATCACCTGAGTGCAAACGACAGTTTTCATATCTTGTGTATGCGATAATACCGCCGACCCATGACTTTCGTCACCTCATTGTAGCACTACTGTCTTCTAAATAAATCCAGCGCTTTCCAAGTGACAAGGAGACTTGTCGGCTGGCCCTCTGCGATTTTCTTCATACTTACAGGATTTGAAAGCCATTTTACTAAGGAGGACGACACAATTTATCGAAAATCTCGATAAAACCGCCTTTGAAGGTTAGAAGAATTCCGACCACTTTTCATAAATTGAGCGGGGTGGGGCGTGGCGCCCGCGTGGTCCCCATTACCCCTTCCCCTCGTCCTTCGATTCGCGTCTGCTACCGTATGTGTCTCCTGTGAATTATCGCTTGCATTTGATGTTTTCGCAGCTATTAATAACTACGATTTTATAAAGTGCTCATCACGTGCATCACGTGACGCCCAGTGTCAGTGGAGAATGTCGATCTGTTTCCCCTCACAGTGTTCTCTATCATGTCAGAAAATGTTTCTTTGCCGCATCTGTCTTGTTCGTATTGCATTCTCTCATGTGCCACCCTACTCTGCACTGTCTATCTGTTATATAGAGTAGTAGCTGGGGTAACTGGCTTCGCTCAGGGAGTTGACATGAGATTGTGTTGTAGCTGGAATAAAAGAATAAACCTCAAAGCATAAGAGGTAAAACAAAAATTGTTACTGAAAACATATTCCAACTATTTACAATACTTGTTAAAGTATAAAGGGTAAAAAAATTATTGAAAACATATTCTAACTATTTACAATACTTCTTTATAAACAACATTTTTCATTTTTTTATCAGGGGTATATACGTACAAATGTTTCGAATTTCTTACTCGAAAGGAAGCTAAGTATAGTTGACCGTCAGAGAAGCAATAGTCTTTCTGCTTGATGCCGCAATATTTTAAAGTTTGTCCTTGCTCTTTGTTAATTGTGAAACTGTAGACTAATTTCATTGGAAATTGCAGTCTTTTAAACTGGAATGGCATTCAGTAGAGATCAGTGATAAGCTGAGAATAAACAGTGTGTGTCCTTTTGTACATTCCAATCATAAGTTCGGCTTCGACGATGTTGTTCGACAGCTGTTTGATGTTGATCCTTGCTCCATTACATAGTTGGCGCTGAGTTGAGGTTTCTGAGTAGTGTGATCGGACTTCCAATTTTAAGTCGAAGGCACTGTAATGGTATTCCTGCTACTTGCAAACAGTTTAGAAATTCTGTAGGGAAGTTCACACTTTCTTCAACGTTTACCACCGTGTTGATCTATTTGTATATTCTCTCTTCACTGGTAATTTTCTTTTGAATATTAAATTTGATGTCGTCGACAATATTATTTTTGGTTTGAAAAATTAGTCTTTCAAATAGCCACTACGGATTGCTATATTTGTGAAAAATGTTTCGATAACTTTGGTCGCCGATGTTGAAATCAATCCTATTGTTGAAATTATTACGGTTATAGGAAGAATAATTCTTGATTTTTGAGACTTTATCTTTATAGATCATGAATTTTCCGTATATGACTTCGTTTCCAGTCGTGGCTATGTTGCGGAAATCACTGTTGAGTTTAATGAGACCGGTCGTCTAAAAGTAGGATATGTGCCTTCGCACATTTGTAAAATTGTTGAGCCAAATATAGTGTTGTTTCATCTTTCGACAGTTCAGCTTTTACATTTTTTGTTAATCGCAGTATTTTTATGTGTGCCCAGAGATGATTTTTTTTTAAGCACGCTTTGATCTCGTCTACTGGTGTTGACCTAGGGATAACTGGAAGTGTTTGTCGAAAATCTCCTGAGAGTTCCTCTCATCACTTCAGAGATTCCTCGCAACTCTTTCAATGTTCTGAACATGATTTCGAGTGATTTTTGTATGTGCGACTGTGCATTCGTCCCAGAAGATAATTTTAGCTTGCTTTAAAAGTTCATCCCCTCCATACGCTCTTAGATTTTACCTACCGGGAATTGTCCTTCCGCCATATTCAACGGCAGTTGTAGGACGGAATGGGCAGTTCGTTCTCCTTCCACAAGTGTGGCTGCGATGCTTGATGATGCCAGTGCAAGAGCGATGTGTTGCTTAGCTCGTATTTCCGCCGGCAATAGATTTATTAGAAACGTTTTCCCAGTGACGCCTGGTGCGTCGAAGTAAATAATTCCGTCAGCGTCTTTGCCGATCCGGTGCAAGATACAGTGGAAATTTCCTTTTGATTATCATTAAGGAGTGGTTTTCTGTGAGCAATGCATTGGAGTAGATCGTTTATGTTGCAGCTTTTTTACTTTGTAATTTGGAATTTTAGTCCACTGAATCTTTTCGTGGTATTTGCATCCGAAGTTGTACTAAGGTTTGGTTGTTTATTGCTAAACATTTATCTACTAGTCGAATGAATTCTTCATTGAAGATATTGAATTCGATGGTCAGTTCAGGATGAGCTTGTCGGATTTGGTACAGTGTGTCATCACTCATACTCTCTTTGAAAGAGTCACATAGCTGTTTTCGATTCGATAGGTTAGACGTTGTTAGAATTATGGTGAATAAGTCTCTCAATCGTTTAGCTGAGGCTCTGAGTGAGGCTTGCTGGAGTGTTAATTCCCACTGGTTGTCATTTCCATTAGTCCTGGGTGACATTTTCATGGCCGGCTTGAGTTCGCAGTCTTCTAATAGAAGACTGTGTCCCAATTCTCGATACTTCACTCCGTTCACTTCCTTGTTTTTCGGTTTCTCTGCTTCTCACGGTGGTCATTCTTGTTCGCAGAGAACGTGAACGTTTTTGGTGCTCTTCGTCTGTTCCTTTTTTTTTTTTTTGCGGTTATTTTTGTTTTCGGTGTTTTGCTTCAGAACTGGCAAGATTTCCCGCTTTTTTACGCGTAGGCACTGTTTAAAATGTAAATCAAATCAATTTCTTATTATCAAATACACTAAGTACACTTTTCACACTTTATTTTCGATTTAAGTTCGGTCATTGAGTCACTCTGACTGCTCACACTTCATTCACTGCACTACTTTTTCGGTTCCTCCCTGTGTCACTAATATGAAAAAGACGTGCAAACCCCCCGAGGGGTCTTGCTTTATATATCCCTACCAATGGATAGCCCCAACGTGGCGAATTACAGAACATACTAAAAAAGCTTCGAATGGTCCAAAATGTGCCAGAACATTTCATAACATTCGAAAGTGTTCTGGAATGTCCCACAATGATCTGCAATGTTTCGGGACGTTGCCGAACATTATGGAATCTTCACGAATATTTCAGACTATTTTCAAATATTCCAGAACATTACGAATCACTGTGGAACATTCCAGAACATTTTGGAATGTTGTCGAATGCTCTCGAATACTCTCGAATCTTCTGGAATGTTCTCGAATACTCTCAAACGTTCTGGAATGCTCTAGAAATTTCTAGAGGGCGATACTTCCAGCCCTTACACTTTCAAAAGGAAGCCCTTCAGGTAAAAACAGGAATCTTCTTCATGGATGGGGGTAAAGGGCTTCCACACCATGTAACTCCCTTGATCGTACCGAGACTCGTTTAACAGTTTTAGCAGCACTCACATTGTGCACTTACTTTTATAATGTATACTAATCTCAGAGCCTTTGCGTCAAATGTCTAGGGCTAATGGATGACGTTATGGAGAACGACTGTTATTCGAGACAAAATGTTGATTGACGCTTCTTGACTACGCTGGGAGTCGTTTAAGACTTGTTATGCACCTGACAGGCAGCAGGGTGTAGGCATTCGGCGGCGCTCGTATGCAGTGTGTATTGCCTAACATCCAGTGATCTGCTCCGCGGGAAAGGCTGCAGGTGGGGTCAGTGAAAGTTCCTTTAGCACTATGAAAGATCTTTCTGCGGTTAGAGACATTCATTCTAATGGTTTTATTGTTGAAAAGCAGTCTATCAATTTACTCATCGCTGTGCTGCATTGGGTATCCTTCATGATTTGCTGTCTTTGTGATACGTACTGTTGAATCGAATGTCGTACTTGACTAATTTGATAACGATGTATCGAATAGACAAATAAATCGGCTTTTGAAAGCAGTTTTTACCAAGAAACTTTGATGCTGGGCGTCTCATGAAACAGGAGGCAAAATGTATTTGTTTTGGCTGATTCCATTTACCATTTGAAGAAAAGAACTGTTAATCCAAAAGCTTCCATCTTTTCAGCGCAGGAATTTAGAGTATTTTGTATTGTAGGTGACACATCATATTTCATGAATGTAAAATGCGTAGAACACAAGGATGTTAACTTAAAGGGGATTGCGATTCTTTGTCATCCCTGAAATACCCCTTCCTTGCGTGGTATCCACATCTCCTTGTAACGGCTTTACCTTTCATCTTCTGTCTTAGTAAAACTCGTCCTTCTGATCTCATAGGTACAACCTTCTCTCATAAAAGTTACGTAGTTTTATAGACCAAACCCACTTAGTTCCCTACGTAAACAAAAATTGACTGAATTGATGCAACCAGAATAAAGGAATTTCCACCTGATGCCGCTGTAATGACACATATCCCACGAATTCGAACAAAACCGTCGTGTTGGCTACGGTAGGCGTGAGCACTGACACAAACAAGGAAGGGGAGAAGTTGCGATGGCCGGTATCAGGAATCCAAAATCATCTGTACAAGACACTTTCTAATTATAGGGACACTTCATTTCTATAAAAATAAAATAAACATAACTTATCTTAATAAAGCAGCTGCCTTTGCCTCCTACTTGCAAGTACATTAGTCTCTATTTCTACTCGCAGAACGCGGGCTAAGTAACGTACTGATGCTCTCGAAGACTGCGACCGAACTCGGCCGACCAGCGATGAGCGGATGGTTAAATCAGTGCCGACGGGGGGCGCTGAACTCTTGTCTTCCTGGGAGTGTGGCGCTGCTCGCTCTTTCCACTGCCGCATGGGTCAGAGCCTTCTTGATGCCATTTTGCGGCACTGCGCTGGTCGGTGTGCAGTAGTTACTTAAGGACTGCACAGAAATCATTCCAACGAACTGATATATATATTACCTCATTGCTATTGGTGCATCTTTTATTTCATTCAGCCCATTTGGGATTTCATTTCACTCACAGTTTATGTCACCAACATCATTTTCAAAACCGTACTAAGAAAAGATCAACACAGTTCTCGAACTTCTTGACCGATGGTGGCGGAAACAGCATGATAGCGGAAACTTGAACGACTCCTGAATTGCTTGACTTTTATGACGTTCTGCCCTGCATCATGTCAGAAAAGGTATGTTCGCATTCACTCTGGCTGTCAGGAGTCGAAAATTTACACGATGTACTTACGCATTTGTAAGTATTCGTGGCATTAATACTCCTGCTTAAATCAACTTCTGGCTGTTATTACAGCTGCAGACTTACGCTTTTAATCTGGGAAGTTAGTTCAAAACGCATTATTCAACCACTACCAACTTTCTTAGCTGTAGTACGCGAATATTGTTTTGTAGTCATATAATGTAACAGTTATAAGCCGACGAGGAGATGCTACAGTGTTTAAAGGCAACTCAAGTTTTTTCGACAGGAGCAAATTTCAGTCCCCGTAAGTCTGCGCTCTGCTGGTGTTTCATGATTTCACTAAATCACTTCAGAAGATTACTGTAATCATTCCTTCAGTCGTGCAGACTTCTTTTTTAATTCGTGTCCGTCTGAGATAAGGGTTAAACTTTAACAACACTGACATCGACAAGACCTTCTTTCGTTAATACAAGTGTCCGGACACATTGTAATACAACACAGAAAGAGTGGGGAATTTAATGTAATCATACGGCAAAAATACAGAGACCCTGAAATGATCTAGGTGAGGCTTAATTTAATGAAAAACTTATTAATTAATAACTGCTAAAGTTTGCAAACAATGTGTTCTCTGAACGAGCGGTAAACGAAAATTAGATAATTTGTTCATTACGTACAGAAGACCTTTTGGATTACAGGGTCATTCACGCAGGGTGACAATTATTGAACTATATGAAATAAAATCGTCATTAGTTCTGAACGGTTTGCGTTAGGGCGTTCAAACTGCACGGTTGGCCGCGGGGCTTGATGGGAATTAGTATGGACATGCATGGTTTGCTTTAGCGACGAAGCCCACTTTCATTTTGATTGGTGCGTCAATAAGCAAAACTGGCGCACTTAGGGGACTGAGAATCCGCAATTCACGATCGAGAAGCCTATCCACCTCCAGCGGGTGGCAGTGTGGTGTGCAGTGTCCAGTCACGGAATAATCGGAGTGATATTCCTTGACGGCACGGTGACTACCGAACGGTACCTGAAGGTTTCAGAAGATGATATCATCCCTACTATCCGAAGTGACTCTGATTTCGAGAAGATGTGGTTCATGCAAGACGTAGCTCACCCCATCGAAGCAGGACAGTGATGTCCTGGAGGAGAACTTTGAGGGACCGCATTCTGGCTCTGGGGTACCCAGAGGGTCTCGATTGGCCACCATATTCTCCGAATTTGAGCACATGCGACGCCTTTTTGTGGGGTTATGTTAAAGACAAGGCGTACAGCAATAACCTCAAAACCATTGTTGAGCTGGAAACAGCCATTCAGGAGGTCATCGACAGCATCGACTTTACGATTGTTCAGAGGGTTATGCAGAATTTCGGTATGCGTCTGCGCCGCGTCAGTGGAAACGCCGGTTCCCGTCAGATCACTGTCGTGCTGGGCTAGCAGTTGGATGGGTGACCATCCGTCTGCCGAGTGCTGTTGGTAAGCAAGGTGCACTCAGCCCTTATGAGACACAAATAAGGAGTTACTTGATTGAGAAGTAGCGGCTCTGGACTCGTAAACTGGCGTACGGCCGGGAGAGCGGTTCTTAAATGGCTCTGAGCACTATGGGACTCAACTGCTGAGGTCATTAGTCCCCTAGAACCTAGAACTAGTTAAACCTAACTAACCGAAGGACATCACAAACATCCATGCCCGAGGCATGATTCGAACCTGCGACCGTAGCGGTCTTGCAGTTCCAGACTGCAGCGCCTTTAACCGCACGGCCACTTCGGCCGGCTCCGGGAGAGCGGTGTGCTGACCGCATGCCCCGTCTCATCCCCATCCAGTGTCGCCAGGGGATTGAGGATGACACGGCGGCCGCTCGGTACCGTTAGACCTTCATGGTCTGTTCGGCCGGTCTGCACCACATCATCGCCAATGATGGCATCCATATCGAACATGTCATAACCTAAATCCAAATATCCGTAATAACGTTTTCCATGTTGAATAAAGTGTGTGCACGCCGTAGTTTGTAACTAATTTACGTTTTTTTCATATAGTGATCACCCTGGAAGTACCCCTGCAACAATGTTTGAAAATGGCGTCTGAAAGTGACGTGCCTTACAAGCAGCGTCTCATCGATGAATTTCTCACTGTGGAGAAATAAACCGTAGAGAATATTTATAATATTTCTGTGAAGCAACTGCAGTCGATAGGAGTACAGTTGGTCGCTGGGCACAGAAAGTGAGGCCTCCAGAAGGCGGTTCGGCGGAACTGTACGATTTTCAGCGAGTGGGGAAACCCTTCCATAGTTCCCACACCTGGCACTGTACAACGTGCTGATTTTGACATTCACGGGGATCAACGCCTTATCACCTGGCAGTTGGCACTGCTGCTGACAATCAGCGCGGGAAGTGTGGTTGCAAGTTTTTTTTACTTAACTGCTAAGGTCATCAGTCCCTAAGCTTACACACTACTTAACCTAAATTATCCTAAGGACAAACACACACACCCATGCCAGAGGGAGGACTCGAACCTCCGCCGGGACCAGCCACATGACTGCAGCGCCTAGACCGCTCGGGTTGCAAGATTGATGGAACTCAAATCTCACGAACAAAATAATTGTTCAGAGCTATTGTGACATTATGACACGTTAAGAAACTTTAGTCCACCACGTTAGTTCGAAACAAAAATACAGTCGACAGAGTGGTGTCATCTTCACGCTCCGGAGAGGACAAATTTCAAGGCAATTGCTTCCGCTGGTAATATCATGACTGTTTTTGGGACTATGAGTGTGTGGGTCTGATCCACATGTCTGCCAGAGACGGTACGACTAATCCGGAGGCTGCCAGATCGCGTTAACCACACTCAAGAAGCTTCGGCGCCGTAACGACCCAAGGGATGTTTTGACTTACACAATTACGCTCGGCCTCACACAATTCTAAGGACTCCTGGACACATCACAAAACAGGATTAGGCATTGTTACCCCAAATCCCTCCACTTATCTGGGCCATTAAAAGAAATGGAACGCATTCTGAGGACGGTGAAGATGTGATCTGTGCAGTGAAGAAATGGCTTCGTGACCAGAAATAGTACTGGTACTGAGGACGTACTCACCATCATCGTGTGTCTCTGGACGAATGTTTTTTTTTTTTTTCTTCATCACTCATCTGAATGGTCTGAAGCCTCCCGCCACAAATTCCTCCCCTGCGCCAACTTTTTCATCTCCATCTTAGAGTAGCAACTGCAACCTATGTCCTCAGTTATTTGCTGGATGTATTCCCATCTCTGTGTGCCGGCCGAGGTGGCCGAGCGGTTCTAGGCGCTACAGTCTGGAACCGCGCGACCGCTACGGTCGCAGGTTCGAATCCTGCCTCGGGCATGGATGTGTGTGATGTCGTTAGGTTAGTTAGGTTTAAGTAGTTCTGCGTTCTAGTGGACTGATGATCTGAGAAGTTAAGTCCCATAGTGCTCAGAGCCATTTGAACCAACCCATCTCTGTGTTCCTCTATAGTTCTTACCTCTTCGGCTCGCTCTAGTTCCATGGAAATTAATCCCTGCTGTCTTAGCAGCGCTCCTACCATCCACTCCATTCTTCTTGCCAGTGTTTTTCACATATTACTTTCCTCACTGATTGCGCGGAGAACATGCTCATTCCTTTCCTTATCAAGTCCATCTTATATTCAACATTATTCTGTAGCATCACATTGTCTTCTGGTTCGGTTTTCCCACAGTCCAGATTACGTGGAGAAACAGGATGTATAGATAAAACGTCATTTCATTGTTTTGAATTATCAACTGTTGGAAAAAATGTGGGGCGTTACTTTCTGGGCGACGCTCGTAAAAGAGCCAGAAGAAACAGTCATACTATCTCGTGCGACTGATCATATCTCTCTCTTCGTAGCAGAGAGAAACAGATTGTTACAAGTAAGATATTTAAGTGAACTTGGCTGCGTAATTCATTTAGGCGTAACTGAGATAACAGGCCCAGATATGTATCTAACTAATGGAGAATAATTCCGCAGCATGTTCTTGGACGCAATCAGGAGTAAGGTGTTATTACGAGGTGGAATAATTAATCGCGGCGCAGAATCGCAGAGAAACCTCGCGAGTTAAGTCCTTGGCTTATCGCCGCCGAGGTCAACACGGCCACCGAACGATCGTGCAGATGTCCACACAGGGGCTTAGCGCTACGGTCTATGTGAACTGCGAGGACGAATGCGGAGACGTCCACGCGAGTCGTAACAAAGCACTGTTCAAATTACTCCGCCGCTTGCGTGTGGTCGCCACATTTGTACCCCTCGTTCCTTGCGTGGTCGTAAAGGTCGGTAACGGCGGAGCACTAGCCCGACGGTTCTGGTCTGAGCGACGGGGGAACTCGATTTAATTTAATTACTTTGTGAAGAATGGCAGCTCGTCCGCCGGCCTGTTTGGATACGCGGATTCGTCCTTAATTAACGCCGCGGGCCTTCCGCTGAGTTACTGCGCGGCGGACCTAGTTGCGCGGCTGGCGCAGGGAACTGGTATTCGCACGCCAGCGCGGTGATTTATGCCTCCTAATTATTACCAGTCAAGTAGTAAGAACTTCATTATCAGGAGAAATCATGGGTCGCGGTAATATAATGAGCCGAGATAAGCGGGCGCGGCGGCGCCTACTCCGTCATACAGACGTGCCGGTAACTGCCGCAGCGGCGGGACACCGCATTAACAGTAATGGGAATTGTGCCTCTATACTGGAGTGCGAAATTGGCTGTGAAATAAACTCGGCGGTGACTTACGTGGAAGGCCTCGGATAAAATCAGCACTGCGTCCCTTTCGAACGGAATGTCGCAACTTCACGCAGCGCGAGAGTTAGTACGCTATTAGTTTCAACAGCCTACCCCGCTGGGCATTAGCGGAAGGCAGAGAAACCCCCTGTGGAGAAAACCAACCATTATACTAAAATGCTTTAAAGCAGCATTCCTCGATCTTTTTCAAACGCAGACCCTTTTAATTAACTTTTGAACTGGTGCACCTCTTAAAAGTGGAAACGCGTACACGTTTACAGCGCAGCATATAGTATACAAATATTATCTACTTACACTGCAACCCATCTCAAAGTGTGTGGCGGAGAGTATTTCGGATGTCACTTTCATTTGTCACGAATCACCTTGCAATGATACGCGGAAAAAGCGACTGTCACCAAGTCTCCGTATGAGGTCGATTTTTTGTGATGGATGCTTGCCGAAAGTGCGGGGCGTTTCTAAAAAATAAAAAAACGTTTCGATCTAACGAGGAGGGCGATTCCCCCCTCCCCCTCCGCACTTCTACCGCCATATCATAATAGACATTCCTAACCATAGGTACTAGTATGACGCTAAATGCGAGCATGCACACTCGTTTACTGTATATCTTGTGTGAGTTTAAACTGTGTGACAAAATTAGCGATCCCGAAAAGCGTGGTGTTTGTAGTGTGATACGGTTTCTCAATGCAAAAAAGTCGGTGCTATGGAAATTTAAGGACAAACAACTGTTGTTTATGGAAATGTGATTAATGTATTTCAGTTTGAAAACGGTGCACCATGTTTAATTGAGGACAAAGAAACGTTCATGATGTAGAACGATCAGGCCGATCTTCAGGTTTTTTTCTTTCCCTTTTTTCTTTTTGTTTCCTTAATTTATTGGCATTTATTGGCCATCTCAACACCCCAAAGTAGTACGACAGTATTTTTGAGACGTAAGTGCAACACGACACCAAGTCCCCAAGAGGAGAAAATCTCCAACCTGGACAGAATTCGAACCCTGGCTCATTTAGCTAACGATCTGGCGTGCTAAGCCGGCAGCTACCTGGGCGGACAACCTTCACTTGTAATTGACGAACTCAGATTAAAGATTGAGAAAATATATTAATATTATAGCTTCTAAGTACACCTTGCTTTACTATTACACCAACATCCAAGAACTGTTGTTAAACCGTAGGGTGCTTCTTAACACCTGGCACTGAAAAAGTGTACTGTTCTCTTTCTGTCTCTCTTGTGACCAAAGAGATGGGATCTTAGCAGCACAGCCGAGTTTCTCTCTCTAACTTCTAAATTATTTATGTTAGCCAGTCCTGGCTCTTCTTACATTGCGTTGAACATTTGGTTTTTGTAGTGCCTGCATTGGACAGCATATCACGCCATGACCTAACTCATGGATTCTCCCTCCATTTTCTGATCTTATCTGCTGGGAGTTGCATATTTCGAAGAAACTCTGCTTTGTACGTTATATTCATAACAGAATTCCTCTGGGCTTTGCCAAAACATGGCGTTTCTCCTCTCTCCACATTGAGGTCGTTAAAAACAGACTGTTGGTGGACGTACGCTACAGGAGACCGTACTTGTGTTGTGACTTCTGGCTAACAGCGCCCAGGGGAGGTTCTTCAAAGCAAGGCCGAATGACCAAATGATACTGACCTCCACCGCTGCCGGTGACACCTGAGAATTCTATCTAGGGTCAGCCTCCCTTGTCGGCCTTCATGTCTAACTGCGCCCATGCCCTTGCAGCTCAGCTCAATGAGCCTTCACAGTGGCCTCTTATTTAGATGAACTGTGCAGTTCAGAACAAAAATGCAAATTATGTTAACTGAGCACTGGCAATCATTGGTACTGATACACATCTCATTTATCAGTGGTAATTAATTATTTCAGTTTGATTGGTCTGTTTAATTCTGGTTTATATCAGTTACGGATTAGTTTTGGATGAAATGGTTGCGTAACACCTTCACCTCAGTACAGTTGGCGAACAGCTGGTACAGTTCATTCGTTCAACATAGTAAGGCAGTTTACACTTCAGTGTCCCTACAAAAAAGAATGGTCCTACAAGTCACCTGACAGACATACCACCCTACACTGATTACCTTGGAAGATTAACAGCTCGTTCTGCCATAGATGGGGATTATTTCTTGCCCTAAAGACGCAGTTATGCCCGTTGGTGGTTCCACTGAGTTTCAACGTCGCCTCATCAAACCAAACAATGAGATCAGTCAGTTGTTCACTGTAGCAAATCCATTCAGAAAATTCAAGGCGCCTTCCCGCATAGCCCTCATTCGCAGCATGAAGCAACCTGGAAATGTACGGTTTTCACTTTGCTTGCTTTAAAATGAGGTGAACACTTGATCTGGTTACACCTGATACATACGCAGCTTGCCGTAACGTCTACTTTGAGGATCTTGTGAAAGTTTGTACCACTGCATCCATGTCTCTTTCGTCCGCTATTGATTTCTTCCTGCCACAACATCCGTTATTCAGATCATGCCCACTTTTCCCTCTGAAGTTCTTCGCTTCATTTCGTTATTGTTATTCTTTCATGTTTCCACATTTCCACTATCGCTTTAAAATTAAATTTCTTTGTTCCATGGAAAAGTTTCCAGCCATCTTGATATTTACGTGTAGTTACTGGCGACTGGAAATAAACGAAAAACAAGTTAATGGTTACGCACTAGTCATATAATCACAATTGGAGCAGATTATCATTAATACCTCCTTATTAAAGTTCATATAGTGGGAAGCCCTTAGTAGGACACCCTGGACAATCGGAACATCACCTGCAGGGAATTAATACCACAGACTCCAATAGCACACAAAATCTAAGTGATACGGTACTTAAGGCACACAAATAAGCTTACTGTCCAAGGCTCATCACCAAATGAATAAATTCACTGCCTGGCGAAATCTCTGATTCAGAAGCTGCAGCATCTGATTGGTCATACAGGAAGTTGCTGCCAGAGCTCATTCACAAGCGTTCGACACGAGCACCACTAACATCATTTCATTTTTAATATGCAAGAATATCTCCTCTACGGAGCTTATTATAAGCTTTGATATTGTGTTCAAGTTGAGAAATGTGCCGATGGAGTAGACCGTCTACATTTTACAGGAAAGTCTGGCACCTGACGTCAGTCAGCTTGTCCGTCACTGCCTTACAACCACCTACCTTTTCAAACTGACGAATGCTACAGTAATGGAAGCCACACCCTCACCAGTTGCAGCAGACGTCATCGTTAAGACATTCGCAGTATCAGCGTTTCAGTCAACATCGTTGTCATTCTGGCTATATCTATATATATATACAACATCTTTTTCATCTGGCCATATGGCAGCCACCACCTCAGTCAACAACATAGTAATATTCAAATGGTGGTGAAACTGGAAAGGATGGCACGCTAACCTACCTTGACTAAAATCTGTATGTAAACTAAATAGTTCTCGTATAATAAAGATTCTTTGAAAGACTACAGATCTTGTTGGAAACTTAAGTCGATTTACATTATAAAGTTTTATAGGAAAAAAATATTGTATCTTCTTTATTGTAGGGTTGGCCTATGAAAGGCTGATTATAACGGACACCGTATCCTTGGTGTGAAGGCCAATAAAGAAGTTAAACAACATATTCTTTGCGAAAGGTCTTCTTTGTTGTTCACTGACCGAAACGTCTTATCGAACTGACCACTATTCTGGAAGTCGTGTTCCTCTTGTCAGCGCCCGCATCTCGTGGTCGTGCGGTAGCGTTCTCGCTTCCCACGCCCGGGTTCCCGGGTTCGATTCCCGGCGGGGTCTGGGATTTTCCCTTCCTCGTGATGGCTGGGTGTTGTGTGATGTCCTTAGGTTAGTTAGGTTTAAGTAGTTCTAAGTTCTAGGGGACTGATGACCATAGATGTTAAGTCCCATAGTGCTCAGAGCCATTTGAACCATTTTGAACCTCTTGTCAGCACTGAAAGTGGCGCGTGAACCCCCTCACTACGGTGGCGGATACCTCTGACTTATCATTATTACCTTGCTTGCTACGTAATATTTCAAGTGTTATTGGTAGAGCGGAGTTTGACCAGCAGATAATGGTTAAAAACCTGCTCCACATCGGTAGCTTCCAGATCCGACCTTGTTTTAGACGCCAAGCCTGTTCCAAATGTGTCATTGCAGGAGAATAAGACAATGTTCTCTTTCTCTCAGAATTCGTCCCGCAATGCCCTTTTGGCTCTCTGTCTCAATTTGGCACGGGCTTGTGCCCCGTCAGCAGGGAAACGCACTGTGTTGAGGTCTACATGGGTGTATAGCCAACGTTGCCTCACTCTCCCAGTACGTCGTTTACCGTCGATTTTCAGCGAAATCCCGCCTTTTCCTACTGTGTCTTGATGTTGTCGAAGGACATGTCCACATCATCTTCTCAACGGTAGGAAAGACCCCGTACCGCCCGCGAATTTGATCATTGGTCGCATGATTATAAAGCCAAATATCCAACGAAGCATTTTCTTTTCCTTTCGTTGCTCTACTTCTTTTACTGGCGACCGACATGGCAACTGGATGGACTGCAGAGCTTTATACACTCGAATAGTACATAAATCGGTAGATCTGACGCAGATGTACATAAAAGCAAATGATTACAATGTCAGAAAAACATAATGATTTATGCAAGAGAAAGACCTCGGCAGCCCGAGTAAGTCGATAAGACGCTGGTCCATCTCTGGTCCTTATGCAAGCAATTGTTCGGTTTGGCATTGATTGGCGGAGTTGTTGGATGTCCTCCTGAGGAATTTCGTGCCAAATTCTGTCCACGTAACACGTCAGATGGTTGGAGGGCCTTAGCCGTAATGCTTCAAACGTTCACAATTACTGTGGGATCTGACGACCTTGCTCGCCAAGGTAGGGTTTGGAAGCGTGAAGACGAACAGTTGAAACTCGAGCCGTGCACGGACGAGCATTATATTGCTGAAATATAAGCCCAGGATGGCTTGTCATGAAGGGCAAATGAACAGGACCTGGAATATTGTCGACATACCGCTGTGCTGTAAGGGTGGAGCCGATGACAAACAAAGGAGTCCTGTTATGAAAAGGAATGGCACCCTAGACCATCATTCCTGGTTGTCGGGCCGTACTGCGGGCGACAGTCGGGTTGCTATCCTACCGCTGTCCGGTGCGTCTGCAGACACGCCTTCGGCCTGGAATCTCATTGACTGGAGTAGAAATGTCTTCAGTGATGAGTCCTGAGCCGGCCGCTGTGACCGAGCGGTTGT
The DNA here is from genome assembly GCF_021461385.2 of Schistocerca piceifrons. Classification (NCBI taxonomy): domain Eukaryota; kingdom Metazoa; phylum Arthropoda; class Insecta; order Orthoptera; family Acrididae; genus Schistocerca; species Schistocerca piceifrons. The sequence continues at coordinate 1,053,073,042 of NC_060139.1, forward strand.
AGGCGCTTTAGTCCGGAACCACGCTGCTGCTACGCTCGAAGGTTCGAATCTTGCCTCGGGCATGGCTGTATGTGATGTCCTTAGGTTAGTTAGGTTCAAGTAGTTCTACGTTCTAGGGGACTCGTGATCTCAGATGTTAAGTCCCATAGTGCTCAGAGCCATTTTAACCATTTGCTGAGTCCTGCTTTGGATTGAGCCGCGATGACCAGCGTAGACGAGCTCCATTTGAAGCAACCAGTTTTTACAAGGTTTTCAATGTTTTTATCCAAGGAAGTTGTGGATGTTATGGGGGCGACCAAGAAATATCTGTCTGAGAGCATTGCTGCAGCTTGTATGCAACGTAACTCGATTCCGATGCAGGTGTATGAGCACCGAGATAAAGGCAAGGGATTACTGTGGCATTGGTGTCTCCCCGACGAGTGTGCGGTAAATGCGGAACTTTTAACTATTGTCGAAACGCAGAAGTTACGCAAACTCAAGTGGGAGACGCTCGAGCACCCGTCCAATAGCCCTGATCTCTCTCCAAGGGATTATCACGCCTTCGGTCCCTTAAAAAGGCCTTCAACGGTCGACGATTCCCGTTGGTCTATGTGCAGCAGGCAGTTACGGACTTCTACACGCAGCAGGACACGGTGTTTTATCAAAGGGGTATCTTCAACCTGCTGCGCCGATGGCATGATTGTCTCAGTGCTCACGGTGATTTTGCCTGATTGGTATACTAATTATGAACTGTACGTCCTCCGAACTCAAACTTTCTGAACGTCCCGTGTATTTCTGGTTCCAGGTACTTGAAGTGATCGATTTGTTTGTAAGGGTATTGTCCAGATGTTGTTGTGGTTCAGAGCTGGTAGCGAGAAGTTGCAATATATATTGGTCCAATTTACCTCATGTCCTCTACGTTCTAGTGTCAAGCGCCAAGCATTAACCATTATCATCAGTGTTCTGCCAAAAGGAAGGTTTTCAAATGCCAGGCTGTCCGGTCTTCTGCCATCCTCTTCAGGACTGCATAATTTCCTCTTCCCTTTATGTCGTTTATCATCTTGTATCTCCGTCTTCCTCTCGGTCTTCTCCCACAAACCAATCCTTCCAAAGCATCTACTAGCAAGCACTCCCTTCTCAATGGATGTCCCAACCAGTTCTTTTTCCTTTCTCTTACAACGTTCAGCAGACATCTTCTCTCACCAACCCTTTCCAATACCCTCTCGTTACTCACTCTTTCCATCCAGCTTATTCTCTCCATTCTCCTCCACATCCCAAATGCTTCTAACCTTTTTTCATCCTCTCGTCTCAGGGTCCATGTTTCTGCCCCATATAGTCCCACACTCCAGACAAAACATTTGCCAAGCCTTTTCCTTAGTGCTTTATCTAATTTGCCACATAAGAGTCTCAGCGTCCATGTTTCTGCCCCATATAGTGTCACACTCCAGACAAAACATTTGCCAAGCCCTTTCCTTAGTCCTTTTTCTAATTTGCCACATAAGAGTCTCCTCTTTCTGTTGAACTCCTCCTTCGCTATGGCAATTCGAGTTTTCACCTCCTGGTGACATCTCAAGTCTTCAGTTATTGTGCTTCCGAGATATTTAAATTCACTTACTTGGCTAATGGTAGATTGTCCTATTTTAATACTGGACAGTCTGAGTGTTGTATGATGACCATACTCTTTGTTTTTGCTGTGTTTATTTGCATCCCGTATTCCACACAAGCTTCATTCAGATCTTTGAGCATGTTACCCACTGTCCGCACACTTTCCGCCACTAATACCATGTCATCAGCAAATCTTATACATTCTATTCTCCTTCCACCAATACATATTCCTGTTTTCCCATCTAAGCTTTTCGCAATAATCTCTTCAAGGTATACATTAAACAACAGTGGGGAAAGGCAACAACCTTGTCTAACACCTTGTCCAATGCTGCTTCTTTCTGACATTTCATTTACAATCCTTATCCTTACTTTCTGATGTAAATACAGATTCTGTATCAGTCGTCACTCTTTCCAATCTACTCCTTTCCTCTGCATAGACTTTAAATTCTGGAGGAGATTCTGCTGTTAAAATTATGTCCTCGGTGTGTAACAGCGTCCATGAAGTTAGTTTCTGTAGATTTCATGTGACATAGATCATGAACGGAAGTAGCAATTGACTGAAAGCAGATCTTGAGTCGACCCAACGTTTACACCGAACTTTCCGCTGATACCATTCTTTTGATTTTCTCATACATGTCTTTAGAGTATACACGATCCAGTCGCATCATTGTAAGGACCGACTATGTTCGACGTCAATGTGCAATAACTGCTGACAGATGGCAGGTGGCAGCACTAGCAGTGGGGGGTATATAAAGCGTGTCGGGGAGACGCGGAAAACACTGTAACTGTTATCGGAATGCGGAATCAGAGCTATTTAACTGACGTCTAAAAGGGCATGACCATTACCTTTAGGGCCAAGGATGGACACATTGCAGAAATGGCATCTATCAGATGGACAGTGCAATGTGTAACGTAGCTCGCGGTCAACGTGCACGATTCCAGGAGCGTTATGATCAGTTTCCCGTACGCCCCTGGCCACCAAAAATAATGGATGTAAACCCTAGCCGCGCGGGATTAGCCGAGCGGTCTCAGGCGCTGCAGTCACGGACTGTGCAACTGGTCCCGGCGGAGGTTCGAGTCCTCCCTCGGGCATGAGTGTGTGTGTTTGTCCTTAGGCTAATTTAGGTTAAGTAATGTGTAAGCTTAGGGACTGATGACCGTAGCAGTTAAGTCCCATAAGATTTCACACACATTTGAACATTCTTTTTTGTAAACCCTATCAAGAATCTATGGAACCATCTCGATCGGGCTGTTCCCACCATGGATCCTCAACCGAGAAACCTAGCGCATCTGTCCACGGCGCTGGAGTCGGTATGACTCCAAATCCCTGTCAATGCCTCCCAGAACCTCACCGATTCTCTTCCTGTACGTCTCGTGGTGGTCCGCGCTCAAAAAGGTGTTTATTCAGGCTTTTGACAAATTGTCACATTAATGTGACTGGACAGTGTGGATTTAGTACTCCGGGAAATACTGCGTGCGATGGGCCTCCCACGTACGCTTTCTTTGCGCTCGGTTGAAACCTCTTCCGTCAGATGGTGAGCCTGTGGAAACTCGGTCGGCCGCTGGGCGTTAGCACGCTCCACGCGTTCTCAGAGGCGGACGCCCTTTAAGTGCTGAGTAAAATACGACTGGAAAGCAGATAGCGCCTAATGTATGCACCTCTTTGCATATGCGCTTTCCGTTACGTTGATTAATTGCAACTCAGTGTCGCCTACGATAACCCGGAACCAGTCTTCAGAAACTGCACTGTCGCCGTCCACGATACTGGATCTGCGGAGGACGATGCAGGCTCGCTCACCTTCTCACTCACTGCAGCTAGACAGCAAACTAGCCTGCTCCATTGCTTCTCCCTGTCCGGCTGCAATGTGGCAATAATTGCGTGCTCATGTTGACAAGAGATTCTGGGAAACATACGGTCTTGGGCATGGCAAGTTCTTGTGCTCCAATCATGGTGGATTGGCGGAGTCTCACGACAAAGATGAAAACCTGCTCGCTGACCCAGTTAAAAGTGCATTAAGAACGCCACATCAGTTTCTGAGCGGGTAACTGGTACAGCATAGTAATGGAGCTATTTTTTCTTGAACATCAGCTCTACAACAGAAAGGGATGTCTTTCGGAAACACCTCTAGTACAATTGTTGTGATTGTCTAAGGTCTGCAAAATGCTCATTTACGGCTGCCATAATCTATTCCCTGCTGTCAACACGCCCTCCTGCCACAGGTCATTTCAATGGGGGATCAGTTGGCTGTAAGAGGGTACCACAGGTGATAGACAGCTTGCACACACGTACTACAGATCATTCAGATTTCTGATTAGTAGAGCAACTTTATGGAGAACTGCAATGTCCTGGAGACTTTTTTCTGTTACAATACAGACATTTTCTCACATATACTTTCGTTCAGAAGGCACACTACACGTAGGTAGTATTCATCAGTTATTGTTGTATCTTTTGCATGTTAGTAATGTGAAGAATCCCTTTTGTCTCCCATAAAACACTGACGATAACGTGATGACATGTGTAAATATTACCGAACCATCAAATTAATGAGACATGGTTGCAAATTACCTACAGGAATTATTTAGAGAAGCGTGGGAAGACTGATAGAAGCAGACGTGTGGGAAAACTAATTCAGGCTCCGGAGAACCGTAGGAAGGTGAACGAGAATACTGACTCTAAGAGTTAACTCAGAAGCTAGATTTAAAAAAGGAATTTACCTTTATAGCATTTTTTGATCTAGAAAATGCTTTCGGCAGTGTTGACTGGCATACATTCTTTTTGAAAGCCTTGTAGGGGCAGTGATAATTATCGTGAGCTGCCGCCTTAACCAATACAATTATCCGAGAACTCCTCCAGCATCAATCCAAAGTTCCGTATGACACACAGGGCACAAGATTTATGCTAGCACAGTTCACAATTCCCTCACAGGCAGACAAATATAATATCGTCATTTTAACCCGTCGAGACATGGATACATCACGAGTCTATGCACATGAATGATGGAAGCTGTCGGAAGCACAGAAATTTGATGTACGTGTCCAAGAGCCGTACTCAGTACAAGGAAAAAATCCTAACACGTCTACAACAGGGCGAGTCATTTTTATGAACGCGTGGCGTCTATTCTTTCGGACAAGTCTGAACTGATTCGCCTCTATGAATCCACAACGTTCAGTGTGGATGCACGAGTACGTTCGACCTCCAGCGGGAATCTAAAATTAGCGAGCACGGAGGGCATGTTGGGGGACGTCAGGCAGGTAGCGGTAGCTGTGAACGTGGGACGGCCAGGGACCGTGGCGAGAAAGTCCGCGCATTTGCGATACACACTGTGTCCGAATGCCGCAGTGGTTAACGCAGCTGGCAAGTAAGCAGGAGACCCGGCTTCCAATCCCCGTCCTGCACACTTTTTCACTCGTCGCCGCTGATTTCACATAAAAGTCCCGATGCAGCTCGTGTCGTTACTTCCTTACCTTCCCTTTCCTTTCTCCCCCCTCCACCTTCAATTTACATAAAGGGCAAGTCAAAACCGAAGGGAAATGCCCAATGGCAGCAGTTATGGTGCGTAACAGCAGATTAAAAAATAACGAAAATAAGTCAGTTGTGTCATAAAAACGATATAGTCGTCGATGTCACTACTGTGGATAGAAGTTTGTTTATTGCGAGTATCATCTTCCACTAAAGTGATGAAATATCCATACACACTTAAAAATTAGAGCACATTTGTCAGACTCTTTATGGTGAGGTTGTTGTAATTAGTATCGACGCAAATGTTAAATCTGTCATGTGGCACAATGAAACATCAGGTTACAGGGGTCATGAAATGAAATGAGCGTTTGGCGTTATTGGCCGGAGGGCCCTTACAAGGCAGGTCCGGCCACCTTGGTGCAGGTCTTATTACATTCGACGCCACATTGGGCGACCTGCGCGCCGGATGGAGATGAAATGATGATGAAGACAAAACAACACCCAGTCCCTGAGCGCAGAAGATCCCAGCCGGGAACCAAACCCGTGCCCCTTAGGACGTCAGTCCATCACGCTGACCATTGAGCCATCGGGGTGGACACGTAGGTGTCATGAATTCGAAGAAGCGATTCTGGAGCTGCAATTGCATGTCCATACGCTTCCTAGTAACCCTGCCAGCTACGTACAGGGCAGGAGCGAGGTGACAAAGGTCTCGGGACAGCGATATGCACATAAAAAGATGGCGGAAGTAACGCGTACACAAGGTATAAAACGGCAGTGCATTGACAGAGCTGTCATTTGTACTCAGGTGGTTCGTTTGGAAAAGTTTCCAACGTGACTGTGGCCGCGCGACAGGAATTAACACACTTTGAACGCAGAGATAAATGCTTGGGACGTTCCATTTCTGAAATCGTTAGGGAATTCAATATTCCGAGATACTCAATGTCAAGAGTGAGCCGAGACTACCAAATTTCACGTATTACCTGTCACCACGGACAACACCGAGGCTGACGGGCTTCACTTAACGACCGAGAGCAGTGGTGTTTCTTAGGGTTGTCAGAGATAACAGACAAGCAACACTGCGTCAAATAACCGCAGAAATCAATGTGGGACGTACGACGAACGCATCCGCTAGGACAGTGCGGCGAAATTTGGCGTTAATGGGCTATGGCAGCAGACGACCGACGCGAGTGATTTTTCTGTCAGTTAGCACGACATCGAGCGCAGCAGCTCTCCTGGGCTCGCGACCATATCGGTTGAATATGCGGCTGAAAAACTGTGGTATGGTCAGATGAGTCCCGATTTCTGTTGGTAAGAACTGATGGTAGGTTTCGAGGGCGGCGCAGACCCCTACGAAGTCGTGGACCCAAAGTATCAACAAGGCATTGGGCAGGCTGGTGGTGGCTTCATAATGGTGTGGACTGTGTTTACATGGAATGAAATGGGTCCTGTGGTCCACTTAAATCGACCATTGACTTGGACATTGTCATTGTCCAGAACATTCTGATCTAACTGTCCAGAATGGCCACCCAGATCGCCCGACGTGAATCCAATCGAACATTTATGGGACATAATGGATAGGTCAATTCGTTCACAAAATCCTCCATCGGCAACACTTCCGCAATTATGGTCGGCTATAGAGGCAACATTGCTCAATATTTCTGGAGGGGACTTCAAACGACATTGTCAGTCCACACCGTGTCGAACTGCTGCAGTATGCCGGCCGAAATGAGATCCGATACGATAGTAGGAGGTGTCCCATGCATTTGTCACTTCATTGTATAGACATCACACTTACAAGCTTGTCAGCTTTTAGGTACGTTCAACACTGTGAAGTTACCACAGGAGAGATGGCTAGCAATTATTGTCTGATTAAATACTACGTCACTAGGGAGGCTCAGGAAACAACACAGAATCCTTGCTCTAAAATGGCAAGAACTATCAGAAAAGCACATTGCGAGGTTCTGCGCACAGAATACGTCTCCCTATCCTTAAAGGAGCTGTGAGGCAATGTAGACGAAAAAACCATTGATTTACTGGACGCTATACAGGGAACAATAGAAACTTCTGTGCCACTGGAGAAACATATCGGTGCACCACAGGTGACACCTTGGAGCTCATAACTTACTGAGCTTCAAAGATGTTCAGAAAGCCCTAAGAATATAGGAAAAACTTTTTTATAACAGACACGTTAGATTGATGGAATATAGGCAACTGGAAGGGAGTTATAAATCTGAGATCCGGTCTGTCAGGGGAGCTAACGGGGAGAGGATTGACCTTGAAAACATGGCAGTAGATTCCTACGGTACGCCCCACAAAATGATAACTGAGAAAGTAAGATCCTCCACTGTTCTAACCACAATCCAGACAGAAGGCCGGATGGCAACAAACTGGAGGGTGTCCGCTGAAGTTCTCCTTCAAGTTCTTCTCCAAAATGACGACGAAGAGCAGGAAACTGAATATCACAAGAAACTGATCGAAGATCTCGAAGGGCCTTATGACAGCACGGAGTACAGCCGCTGACTACCCGTGTACTAATATAGAGGCCAGAGAGGAATTCCGCCTTACACAAGACACCTTTTCACCCAGACACGTTTCAGCACTTTTTTGCTACCTTCAATGGGTTGGTTTATTTATTTTCCTTCTCATATGAAGCTACTGGATATTTATACTAGTAGCTTTAGGTCTACTACGCAGTCTGCAGCTTTTCAGAGTTTTTGATGTTGTGGTGTTTTTAGTTAGTTTATGTCGCGGTAACACCATAATTTCTTTCGTTTTTATCGTTACACATGCATTTGCTACGATTTGTTCACTGGGCAAAAAATTTTCGCTGCCATTCTCTGTGTTTTGACATCATGTAATTTAACATGGCAATTTTACAGCAAGATCCACTAGATCGGATGATGGCAGCGTAGGGTTGTTGAAACCCGTCATTTTGGGGCAACAAAAGTGTGTACTCTGCGATCGCGGCGTATGAAGCGTGTTCATTACCAACCATACCGATTGCCCCACAGCACAGGTTGTGTACATTACAAGATCAACAAAAGCAAAACCAGGGTAATTGAATGCGTTCGAATTAAATCGAGTGACGCTGAGGGAATTACATTAGGAAAGCAGACACTTAAAGGAGTAGACGAGTTTTGCTATTTTGGTAGAAAAATAACTGATGCTGACCGATGTAGAAAGATATAAAATGTAAACTGGAAGTGACAAGCAAAGTATTTCTGAAGGAAAGAAATTTGTCAACATCGAATGTAGATTAAAGTGTCAGGAAGTTGTTTCTGAAAGTATTTGTATGGAATGTAGCCATGAATGGAAGTGAAACATGAACGATAAATAGTTAAGACTAGATGAGAGTAGAAGCTTTTGAAGTGTGATGCTGAAGATTAGATGGGTAGATCACGTAACTAATGAGGAGTTAGTGAACAGAATTTGGGAGGAAAAAGAAACTGTGGCACAACCTGACTAGAAAGAGCGATCACTTGACAGGACACATTCTGAGGCGTCAAGGGATCACCAATTTGGCATTTAACAGGAGTCTGGGGGGTAAAAATTGTGGAGGGAGAACAAGAAATAAATACAATAAGCAGCTTCAGAAGGATGTAAGTTGCAATAGTTATTCGAAGATGAAGAGGCTCGCACAAGATACAGTAGCATGGAGATCTGCATCAAACCAGTCTTCGGACAGAAGATCATAACAATAATAAATCAACATGTGTCAGAAAGGAATATGTTATCTTACTCGTCTTGGAATGTATTCTTGGAATTTTAATTATAAACCTCTGTGAACAACGCCTCTTTTGTAGCATGAGCTACTGCAGTTTTATAAGCATTTCAGCGTCGACGGGCTCGCGTTTACTAACAGAATCGGTGACGAAACGAGCTGATGTTCATTTGCTCTTCTGTATTTCTGCTAGCAAACCTTTCTTGTGAGGCCGACAAGTAATACTCAAGAGCGAGTCGATCAAACGAGTGTTGCGTAAGCCAAGTCTTTCATGGAAGATTTCCTCCTCGTTGAGTCTTTCAGTTAAACTGAGCCTGCCACCTGCTTTTCTACAAGTAGTTCCATCTCATCCTGCCACTTTAGGTGGTTCCGGGAGGATTATTCTTGATATTTTACGGTTGTTTCAGTTTCCTGCAATTTACCGCCAATACTATAATGAAACAGTAAGTGCCCATTAATGCGCATTACGTTACTTTTGTGTACATTCAACCATAACTGTGAATACCCGACATAGCCCCAGCGTCTATCCTCTAGTTTTCTGGCGTTGCAAAGTTCTTATTTACAACGTCAGCCATAAATACAATCAGGGAACTTTCGGTAAAAACATTTGAGTTCAGCTTCCTGGTTATCGGGCGAGATAAACGCAAGGGCATACCATCTCCGTTAACGGCACCTAATTAAGCACTGCGGTATTCATATCAAGTTTTAGTTTAAGTACTGCTTTGCTTTTCAGAGAAGGATGGCCATACACTGACCAGCGCAAAAATACTACTATCGGAGCACAAGAAAAGGAGAATATATTCCTAATTATTTAGAAGTCCCTGACTGAATATCGGTGTCTCTTCTGCCTCATTATACCTTCCTCAGCACCTTTCAAAATGGTGCTAAAACTTTCGGCATGCGAAGATATTCGCATTTTTTAACGTGCAGCTCACCTTAAACTCCCACAAGCTCCCTTAACTTACACCAATTAGTCCATTGCTGCAAGTCGCTCACACCCATTCATTCCCAGTTTTCCTTTCTCACCCACTCAGTCAGCCCAACTTACTGTCTTTATCTCTTCGTGTCTCTCTGTCATTGTCTCCTGTGTCTCAGCCACAGTCCCCTTCTCCCTGTCCTACTACTTTTCTCTCACTGACAGTCTCTCTCTTGCTTTTTCCTACTGGTAATATCCACTCCTTTCATCCTACTGCTGTTGTCTCTTCTCGCTGTCTCCACCTCTTTCCTCCTCATTGTCACTGTCATGTAATCTGTCTCTCATTACAATTGACTCTCACCACCATCTACTTTCTCTGTACTCCTCTCTTCCTGATCCTGTCTCCATTTTTTTTATAGTACCGTTCTGTCACTGCAGCTATGTTTCACTGCCACTGTGTCCCTCTATTTCTCTCACACAGCTTGTCTCCTTCGCCATTTCTATGACACAATCACTATCTGGTATCCTCCAATACTTTATTAATTTTCCGTCTATTTGCCACTGCCACTGTCTTCTTCCCTCTCAACATAAAAAAGTGCGAATATGTTCGCATGACAGAATTTTTGGGAAAATTTCTAAGAGTGGTGAGGAAAGTGGAATATGAAAAAACGCATTTTTTGTGCTCCGATAGGAGCACTTTTCGGCTAGTTCCCTTCTTTTTCCTGCTGCAGAAGGGCATGTAACTCATATGAAGAGCAATGTGTTATTCAGTAAAATTTAGACAGTTGATGTATGTGAAATAGAAGAAATGCAAAACTGATTTTATGCCTCAGATCATATTATACGTGCAAAACCATTTTGCATGTGCTTCAACACATGGGGTTCCCAAATGGTAACGGATTCACTTAGCAGCATATTTCTCCGTGCTAAGTCACTCTATAAACTTACCCTCTCACAGCTGGTTTTACATGCGTGTTTTATGTGTGCAAGTATGGTAACGTTATACCTCTGTACCTCGGAAACGGATAAAGATATAAAGAAAATTTTCAAGGCTTTTCGAGATCGGTATCACCAATAGACCCCGAGGTACATCGTAAAAATTTCGGCCATTTACGGTGCATAGCCGTTATGGTATCCTCGGCTGGGTTTCGGTCCACTCCTGGTTGCGAAAATATAGTAAAGAAACCCCTTTCTTGGGGGTTTTACGAGTAACCGCCCACGAACTAATGGTGCCTCGGTAAGTCCCATCAAGCCCACCGTAGACCATACCAAATGCCAAAGGAACCAACCGAATTGTTCCATTTGCCTAAGCAGAAGGAACTGTGCAATATTCATACTTTGACCACGTACTGTAGTGCAATGACACTAAGACGATACTTCTGTTGTGTATACAAATAGTCCCTATTCAAGAGCTATCCAAATCACTTGACCCTGGTTTTTTATCAGCAACAGAACCCGAGGTATGAGCACCGGAAAATCCGTTTTTATGCGCGATGTTTTGGAAAAGATTAGATGAAATAGTTCTACGTTTAAATATATTCACTTTAAGTTTCATCGGCCGTTTTGACTGTTTCATTAAAACTGTTCATTGGCTCAGTATGACTTTTGATCTGTTATTTTCTGTTGTACTGATTCAGCACCGAACTATTTGTAGACAGTATTTCCGGATAACTTACTTATGACCTGCACGTATCGCTGTAACGATTTCCATAATCTTATGGCTAAGTGAGACGTGTCTTGTCAATATGTTGCTGTTGCCCTTCAATATAACCGTTTCAGTCATCTTATTATGATAAAATGCGTCTTTGAAATTAATCTGTTCTAACGGATACTTTCATCCCACGTCCCACATTAATTTCTGTGGTTATTCCACACAGTGTTGCTTGTATGTTAGCACTGACAACTCTGCGCAGACACCGCTGCTCTCGGTAGTTAAGTGAATGTTTCGTCTTGAGTTCACGAACGGGTTCCTATTTCCATCTAAAATCCATTCAGAGTACATGATCACTCACACTATTCACATTTTCACTTGACTTAGTCTTTAGCCTTCAAGATTCCGTTCGGTAGCCCTAAACAAAAACCTACAATATTAGCAGTAAAATAAATATACTAAGGTGACAAAAGTCATGCACATATACAGATGGTGGTATTATTGCGTACACACGGCATAAAAAGGCAGAGCATCGACGGAGCTGTCATTTGTACTGAAGCGAGCCACGTGAAAAGGTTTCGAAAGGGTTTCTGGTCGCACGACTTAATCAACAGACATTGAACGCGGAATGGTAGTTGGAGCTAGGCGCAATGAACATTCCATTTCGTAAATCGTTTGGAAATTCGATATTTCGCAATCCACACTGTCAAGAATGTGCTGATAATACCAAATTTCAGGCGTTACCTCTCACCACGCACAACGCAGTGGCCTAGGGCATTCACTTAACTACCGAGAGCAGCGGTGTCTGCGCAGAGTTGTCAGTGCTAACAGACAAGCAACACTGTGTGGAATAACCACAGAAATTAATGTGGGACGTGGGATGAAAGTATCCGTTAGAACAGTGTGGCAGAATTCAGCGTTAATGGACTACGGCAGCAGACGAAGGACGCGAGAGCCTTTACTATCCCTATTTGAGAGCTGTCCAAATCACTTGTCCCTGGTATTTTATCCCCAATACAACCCGAGGTATGAGCACCGGAAAATCCGTTTTTATGCGCAAGGTTTTGAAAAATATTAGGTGAAATACTTCTACATTTATGTATGTGCACTTTAAGCACGACATCGCTTGCAGTGCCTCTCATGGGCTCGTGATCATATCAGTTGGATCCTGGACGATTGGAAAACCGTGGTGTGGTCGGATGAGTTTCAATTTCAGTTGGTAACAGCTGGTGGTAGCGTTCGAATGTGCAGCAGACATGACAAAGTCAGAGACCCAAGATGTTAACAAGACACTGTGCAAGGTGTACATAATGGTGTGGGCTGCGTTTACACGGAATGGACTGGATCTTCTGGTCCAAATGAAGCGATCATTGACTGGTAATGGTTATGTTCGTCTACATGGAGACCGTTTGTAGTCATTCATGTACTTCATGTTTCCAAACAACGATGTAATTTTTATGAATGACAGTGCGCCATGTGACGGGTCCACAAATTGGTCGCATTTGGTTTGAAGAACATTCTGGACAGGTGAATCCCATCGAATATATTTGGAACATAATCGAGATGTCAGTTCGTGCACAGAACTCACCACCGGCAACACTTCCGCAAGTATGGACGGCTATAGAAGCAGCAGGGTTCAACATTTCTGCATGGGGCTTCCAACGACTTGTTAAGTCCATGCCACGGCGGGCAGAAGGAGGTCCGACACGATATTATGAGATAACCCATGACTTCTGTCTCTTCAGTGTAATTCGCGCTCCTATTTGAGCCACGAGCCGATCTGCAGACTACCTGCCTATTCGCCTTTTCTGCAGGCTCCACAAGGTCACTCCCAATGCATAGCTGACGTAGCCTCCTCTTGGTTCATCGGAGACGGTTGAGGGTGAGATTGGTCACATCGTAGCGATATCGATATCTGTACCCTTACATCTTCCCCTCATTGCTTTCAGTGAACTGTAATTCACAGAAAACACTGAACAATGTCCACTATTCAACGAGAGGCAGCGAAGAGTTCTGATACCGAAAAACGTTCCGGCTTTGAAAAGCTCTTGAGTCCGCTAAAATGTAGCCGCTGTCGCAACGATTCAGCACAAATACCGTAAAGCCGCTGGAATGGAGTGTGACTGGGAGAACGGACGAGCGTCTTCGCTATGGAAGCGGGGATTTCGATACCCGGATCGCGCGGGCGCTGGCTACTTAAGAGCACCTCTCTTCATCGCCTGCGCGCCCGGTCGCGGTATCAGCGCCGAATTGCGCTGCTAATGGCCCGGAACGCTAAGCGGGCAGAGGCCGCCATTAGCGCGCCTGAAAGGAAATACGTCGGCTGGCGACTGACAAAACGCCGCCTGCCTGCTCTTCATCCCACACGGCCAGTTTGTTTCCATGCGCGGCTAACAAGATCTACACGCTCCGTTGCGCTCTTCACAACTATTCCCAGAAAACGCCAAGGCGCAATTTCCCAGTGTTGTTAGTCAGCAGCTGCATTAATACATACGACGAAGTAGTCACTGCCAACATCGCAGCTCCAGTGTTACAGGAGTACTATCTGATGCAATTTAGAACATGTGTTTCCCCCTGTTTCAGCATTAAATTTCGAAGACCTTTTACATAGACGATATGTAATATGAGAGGAAGAGGGACTACTTTAAATCGGGCAGCACTGTGGCTTTCGAGGGCAATGAAATTGAAGATACGTTGGCGAAAGGGCAAGACCGCGATTTTTTCCCCTTTATTGTTATTTCATCCCCCACGCCACATATTGGCGGGGTTGGGCTGCTAGCAGACCAGTACTCCGTTCTTCAGCCAAGAACATTCTTAAAGCACAGGGTGGGGCAAATAAAAGTGGCCCGGGCGAGTGAATATTACTGGACGTGAATGCCTGCATATAACAGCATCCCGTGACGCGCACGCGACGTGTTCCTGTCCTCCAGTTTCGTGAGTGGCTGTTCATTAACAATGAATGGCTCGGACATGGATTTGTTCTTTATGACTGATGAATGGATCAAATGGCTCTGAGCACTATGGGACTTAACAGCTCAGGCCATCAGTCCCCTACAACTCAGAACTACTTAAACCTAACTAACCTAAGGACAGCTCACACATCCATGCCCGAGGCAGGATTCGAACCTGCGACCGTAGCAGTCGCGCGGTTCTGGACTTTGCCACTAGAACCGTTCGGCCACCGCTGCCGGCTATGACTGATGAAGCCTGTTTCACCTCAGTGGTTACGTCAACTCAGAGGATCACAGGTTCTGGGCAGCAGAGAATCCGCATAGCTTCTTCGAAACACCTGTGCATGATTAGAAGGTTTGGGTTTAGGGTGCAGTGCCTGCACGCCGCATTTTGACCCCTTCGTATCTTATCAGACGCTGACTTCCGCGCGTTACGTCGCCATAATTTTGAAACCATTTGTGACACCATTAACGGAGGCGGAAAAGACTTACAGTTATTTCCAACACGGTGGAGCACCTACCTATGCAGCTGGCCGAACCTTACACGATCTCCACATGTGACAGAACTGATAGCAGAGGTCAGCCTGAAAGCGGCCCTAGCCGACCACACAGGTAACCTGATCTGTCATTGTGGGATTACTTTGCGTGGGGAGCCCTCAAATCTAACGTGTATGGTAATAACCCTCATAGTCTTCAAGAAATGCAGCAGAACATTTCTGATGAGATTACAGAAATTCCAGCAGTCTAACTTCGATCTGCCTTCAGCAATTTGCTGACCAGGGCCAAAAAGTGCCAAGCGATGAATGGCGGTCGCTTTGAGTATCTGCTATAGTCAGGTTAGTACTGTATTTCCTTTCCTCTGCTGTGTTTCGTTGTATCCTGGAGCTCTATTCTCAGAGAAACTTCTGTTTGCCTGACCCTGTAAAACAAAGATGATGGAAAAATATGAAGACTGTTTTCATTTTATATTAAAAAGGTTTAAGAAACATATTTGCAGTGTGGTGATATTCTTCTGTGAAAAAAAGCAATGGAGCACTGCGCTTTCACCTAACTCTTGAAAGAGCTGCACTGGGTGAGAAGTATTGTGGTAGGAGAGAATATGTTCCCCATAGAGGTAGAGAGGTGCGGGAAAAGGGATAAGAGTCTGTTAGGTGGGGAAACTGTGGAAATGATATGTAGGAGGTGAAGCGGATGGTGGGAATACAGATGGTGGGAAAGACAGAGGCTGAGGAGGAGAAATGGTGTGAGGGGAGGGTAGTGGTACGAGAGGAAAGGGTAGGAAAAGGAGAAAGGAGCCCTGATATGGGGTGAGGTAGGTGGGGGAGGGTTAAAGTTGATAGGAGGGATAAATATCGGGGTGGATCTCATTGTCTGGGAGGGGCTGGTTGGCGTGACACTGAGATAGGATGTGAAGTGTGCGTAGGTTTATGGATAGAGGGATGTGTTTATGAAGGTGCCATGTCATACCAGAGTTGGCGCAACAACGTGATTATTATTTCTTATTTTATTTATAGCCATTTACATTTTACCTGCCACCTAGTGACTAAGACAGGTCGTGTTTTCGCAATGTTAAATTGTACATGTACACAAAATGAAGCGTATTTGTTTACTTAGTCCGTTAACAAAGTTGCACCTTTATATGCTTGGGAAGTTAAAACTAATTTGAAACTACTACTCACCATTAGAGGACTGGGACCTCAGCAATACTTTGAGCCTTTCGTCCACAGATGGTGTGTTTCTGCATGTAGGGTACGTTCTGTTTCCCACCTGCTCTATATTGCAGAGTAAGCTATCCCCTGTTTCTACATTTGTCTTACAATATAGTATTACTATCTAATGTACTCCTGTTTTCTTGACATTTTGGTGATAATAGCCAATTACGCTTAAACCGTATTCGTAGAGGTATCCGTAGTGGCATTCTAGTTACAGTTTACTTGGAATTCTAGAATAAAGAGACAGGCGTGTCTAGCTCAATGCGTGGCAGCTGTTTTCTCAGAGGTGAGGAGTGACCCGTCCGGGAGGGAGGAGGGAGTGATGGGAGGTGGGGAGGGAGGGAGGGAGGGGCATGGACTGAAAGCAGTAATTGACTTTCGCTGTTGATTCGCTGTTGATATGCTGATAAACTGTGATCACAGCAGTTCAGAATGGAAGTGCAAGGTTTATCTAGTATGATAGGTTTTTCAAAAACGCCTCCACCGAACTGGTTTGTCTATCTCTTCCCAGTTTTTCTGTACACAGGAGAACCGCGTGTTCTTTGTTTGCCTTTATAGTTTCGTCTTAATGAGTGCTTTGCTATGAGATGTCGTGAAAGAACTCCATACCTATCGTTCTTGCAGATGAACATGACTATCACAAGATAACTTTAGTGTTACGAAAGCTCCTCATATGGACAGACTTCACGTGTATGACAGTACCTTCGGAGATTATCCAGCTTTAAAGAGAATGAAAGTGAATCCTATATTGATCACTATGACTTACCAGTAATAATTACTCCCTAACTTGAAAACGTTGGTTTACTGTGCACAATAGGTGAATTTCTTAATCTAATATGCTATTGCCTCTTATTTAGGCAAGGTATAGCCCGGTTAAAATATAGATCCTTGATAGAATAGGGCTTCGATTTCCTTTATAAGTCTGGAATAAATAATAGCTATGCTTCATGTAAGGTGCAGTGTATCTCAGTTGACTATATTTTAGCATCTAAGATTTTATAATATGGTTGATGGATTGAAATATTGTCTCTTCTGTGTAGTCAGCCTGACGAATTTCAATTTGACGTAGCGAAATGTTTTATTTTGGCAGTAACGTGAAATATTTTTGAGTACCGAAGAAAGAGATTGGTTAATTTTTTTGTATTCTTAAACTTGTCTGAAAAATATTATATGATAAACGTTTGAAACGGTGTGGAAACGCGGACACAAAAAATATTTACTGATGCCAAACGAGTATTTCCTGATATGTTTAAAATGTTATAAACGTCACTGAACTTTTTCATTTTGTACAAATTGATTATTTTCTGGGACTATTTGGATGAGCATCTGGCTATTTTGTTTAATAAATGAATCGTCAGTATATTTCTAACAAACAATTTCCAAAGCTGCAGGAATGTGCTTACACTGCAGAAAAAAATTCGAGAAGTGAGACAGCCGCGGCTGGCAGCTTGTGTGGTATGCCCGGCGCTCTGCACTTGTTTCAAGAATTTCTGCGAGAGATTCGTCTAAGTCACTTCCCTGTCGGTGGTAGCTTCAGTGAAGGCTATATTTCTCAAAAGATATAAGTATTGAAATCAATTTTAGTGTATTAACTCCTCATGGCTCAGGCTCACAGCCATGTAGAACTTTTTGAAAAATATTTATTCGTCATTGATTGAAGAAAGTATTTGTTTCCTAGGGTGCTTGCTTCACCAAAAGAAAAAGAGGTATTTAATTTTTCACTGACCTTTGAGAAAACACATTATGTTCAATTCTATTCTGCCCAAGTACTGACCTTGCTCCTCATATATATATAATTGTTAAGCATGTTGTTGGAGAAACGTATACATTAAGCTTGCAGAACCTCACGACAACTGCAACTCTATTACACTGTACGTAGGGCATCTAACATGCGCAGCGGATTTCATATCCAACTGTCTTCCGGGTGCGAACGTGTTGATGATGATTTAACGTCATCCAAGAATCGTTAGGTTTGTATACTAAAGTAAACACAGTTTAGTATTACGGCACTGGTCTGTAGGGAACACAAAACTCCAGTCATCTTCGTTTATAGGAGTTTGATACAGTTTTCACAGCACAGCATTCCTTGAAAGCAAACCGCTGTTGGTCTACGATAGGCCCACGACCACAGCAGTGCAGACACCTCCACCAGACAACTGTGCTGGAAAATGCCACTATACCGATCGAAAAATCTCGGTATCTGATTCCTCGTCAGCCACTCGTAGAGTTTGTATCTGTCACTTGTCATTTCTTACCATTCTGACAATGTCTGTTTGTGTAGAGGTAAACAACATAGTTATAAATCGTACCTCAGTGCTATTTCCTTCTTTAGTCAGGCACTTTATAAATTCGGTAAGCTGGCCATAGAGCCATAAATAGCGTTGGAGTTTGTGTAATCTCGTTCCACGTAGACTACATATAAGTTAACCACTGTAGCAAATCGTTTTTAAATGAACGTTCCACCAGTTTTAAAAAACGCGGAATGACTGTTCCCAGGTTCTCTTTGCACAATGTGGTCTTCTTATAACCCAATGGACACGTCACAGAACAATACTACATTGTATACATCACACAGAAGTATATTACACAGGATGCATTAAAATACTGGTACTTGCTGTTAGTGCGAAATATACCTAGTAGCACAATGGAGTTGCTAACAGCAGATTAATAACATGTTCCTTTAGTTTGGTACTTCATAAAATTCATCTATAAAGCCCGATGCCTAGCCTAAAATCAGGTCACAACACAGTCGCAGAACTGGACACTGCTTCTCAGTGCTGGAAGAATGCGATGTGACTATTGTGGGAGTTATTTCCAGCAATACGTCTCTGACTAACGCTATTTATAGTGCACAAACCTTCAATTCCCATGACCATCCGACTTACTTTCATGTTTGGAATGCTATTCGCTATTAATACGAAGACTCCTTGTCATACATGTAAACCGCGCGCGGTAGCCGCGTGGTCTTTAAATGGAAATCTACGGACGAAAAACGATGTAGTTCTGATACATGTCTCTTCGAAACAACAGAGCGGGCAGTGAAGCATGATGTCAGAAGGCAAAATCATCCCATACTGGTAAAAGAGGTTGATGGAGAAGTCTTCTGTATCTGGAAGAGGAAGCCACATTATAGACACGAGATACCTTGTCTAAATCGTATTGCAATTCTTTTAGATCATCTGATGACTTTATAAGACGGTAAATGACAACATCAACTGCAAACAACCTAGGAGCTCTACTCAGTTTGTCGCCTATGTCGTTTATGTACACACATCAAAAAAAGTTTTGCATCGCCTCGTTTCCGAGAGTTTCGGAACCTGTACAGAAAATTGGAATAGGAACCTGTACAGAAAATTGGAATAGAGATCTACATAAACATCATTTCCGCCCTTTTTTTGCTCATGAAAACCATACATTGCATGTTTTTTATTTATTTAGTAACATTGCAGCCAAATAGCCATATACAGTTATTTTGCATTTACATTTTTCATTTTTGCATGTTCATTTATCGATTTAACTCTTTTACTGCACAGTTCTATGTGAAATCGTTCGCAGGCTTCGTTGCACAGTTCACATACACATGATGTGGTTGGGTCGCGATAAGTTTTGTTTTTGCAAATTAGATGATGAAAGCTGCGAATAGAAAGTCTAGTTACGACGTGTCGCCGCTCGAAGTTTGGTGCTGTCCATGAGCGGTTCGTCATTGCTTCGGTGGCATAGAACTCCGGCCATATTTTTTCTCGTTTGTTCTCCATGATCTTCAATTGATTTCTGGAATCCCTGGTGTGTGGCATCATATATCGAAGTTGGATGCCTTCAAATAAGAATGTCTCTCTCGGTAGTAGGTGCACTAGTCTAGATCTTGTCTTTGAGAGACCTAGTGTTCTTTTTAGATAGGTCGATTTTACCTTTTCTAGTGTTTCCAGATTTTTTTCTGACAGGTGGTCCCATATAACCTCCATCCCATAGGCCAGGATTGGCAAGATTTTTGCGTTGAATAACTTTTTGTCTGTTTCTAGACTGAGTGGGCGCATGTTTTTGACGTCCTGTATTGCTATTATTGCTTGGGCTGCACGTTCTGTTGCATGTTTTGTGAAGCATTTGGCTGTTGGTTGCAGTGTCACCCCTAGGTATTCTAAGTCTGATGAGATTTTTATTTTTTGTCCTCTGATGTTGATTTTCTCATTCTTGGGTGTTTTGCCTCCTCTTCTGAAAATCACCATTTCTTTCTTTGTTACGTTTATGTGTAGTTTGTGTCGACTGCACCATTTGTCTATTTTCTCAATGATTTTTCTGCAGCTTCTGTATATCTGTTGAACCTATGGCTATGTCGTCAGCGTATGCATATACGTATACATCTTCTTCATTTTCTCCAATTCGGAGTACTTCTTCAGTGGCAAGAATGTACAGCAAAGGGCTCTTTAGGTCACCCTGTAAGACTCCATTTGGTTGCAGACTGAGGTTCGAAAAAGAGAGAATGTCTGATATTAGCAGAATGAAAATCTCATTCTGCAGCGGAGTGTGCGATGATATTAAACTTCTTGGCAAATTAAAACTGTGTGCCGGGAGTTCGAGTCTCGGTCCGGCACGCAGTTTTAATCTGCCAGGAAGTTTCAATGTCTGATATTGTGATTAAGTTGTATTCGAGGATTGACTTGACTATTCTTGCCCATACGCTATCTTCTCCCATTAAGTTTTCCAGTTTTCCGACTATGAGGTCTCTTTCTCGTAGGCCAAAGGTTTTGGTAAAGTCTATGAACACCGTGTAGAACATTTTTTTCTTTTTTAGCACTTCGTCGATGTTGTTTAGAAGAAGACTGACTGCCGTTAGTGTTGATCTGAAACCCGTTGGTCGTTCTGGGACATGACTGTCCACAGAGGCTTCGAATTTTTGTGTAATTATCTTTGAAAACATCTTGCTCTGAGTATTTTCCAGGGCTATGTCTCTGTACTTGTTTGGGTCCATTGGGTCTCCTCTACCTTTGTAGAGAACTTTTTATTGTCGAGTGTCTCCATTGGGTCGGAATTCTTCAAAGTTCCAGGCATTTGTTGAGTAGTCTGATCCGTACGTGTTAAAGGGCCTCTTTCGCATCTTTTATATGTTCATTATATATTTTATCGGGTCCTGCTGCTTTCTTGTTCTTCAGTGTTTCTATTACTTCTTTTACATCTTCTTCATTTAGAGGTTCCCATACATTGCCTTTTTCGTTAGTTTGATGTTGTTTCTCTTTCTTTGGGGTGCTTTGATTCCTCGTTTCTTCAGTATCTTACTGAAGTGGTCTTCCCATTCCTTCATGTCTATATTTGGTGTATGAGCCAGTTTTCTTCGTCTTGCTGCTATGTATGGGTGTTTCTCTGCTTCATGCCGGCCAGAGTGGCCGAGCGGTTCTAGGCGCTACAGTCTAGAACCGCGCGACCGCTACGGTCGCAAGTTCGAATCCTGCCTCGGACATGGATTTGTGTGATGTCCTTAGGTTAGTTAGGTTTAAGTAGTTCTAAGTTCTAAAGGACTGATGACCTCAGATGCCCCATAGTGCTCAGAGTCATTTGAACCACATTTTTCTGCTTCATCCGCTTCTCTTTTTGCCTCTCTTTCTATGTATTCTTTTCTCTTCTATTACTTTTTTGTAGATCCTCCACTCTTCTACGTACAGTTTGTATGTTTCCTCGTCGTGCTGGTTTCTTAATCTGTGGAGCGTTCTTAGAACAGTGTTCCTTTTGCTGTAGCATTCAGCATCGAACAATCTTTTTGCAGTCTTTGTTTTTGGGTTTGTTTGTATCACTGAATTTTTTAGGGGGTCTTCTATTTGGTCTGTTGCTTTTTCAAGGTCTCCTTCCTCTATTAAAGTTTCTATTTGTGTTATTTGTTCTTGCTATTTTGTTAATTTTTCTATATCTATTTTTCTTTGTGTGGTTTGGTGGGTCTTTCTTGCTGGCGGTGACGTGACGTTATTTATTTTCATAGGAATGTGCTTTCGTATAGGAGTGATGGAGTCATGCCATATTGGTTGAATACTTCCTTTTATTTCTCCTCTTGTTAATGCGATATCAATGGTGCTTTTCCCATTGTGGCATATATATGTAGGTATCTGTCTATCGTTCAGTAGGGTGAAACCATCTTCTTCTAGGGTTTCAATGACTAGTCTTGTTTCATAGTTCTCCTTGTCTATTCTGCAGTTGAGATCGCCTGCAATAATGGTTGGTTTGCTGTCGCATTGTTTGATGAGTGTGACTATTTCGTCAATTATTTCTACAGCATTTGTGTGCGGTTTAAAATAGGCTGCAATTATATTTATGTTTGCTTCTTCTACTAGCATACTATTTTCTTATTTTATGATTTTTTTGGTGGGCGTCATCCAGGGTTTCAGTAAGATAGATATTCCTCCCATGCGTCGTCCTTTTTCTCCCTTCTTTGCCATTAGGTGATAATTTTAGAAATATTTATGTTGCCCGTTGTCTATCAGGAAGCTTTCTGTTACAATTGCAAGATCCGAGTTTTGCAGAATATTGGTTAGTGTTAGGTTAAGAGCACATTGCACGTTGTACCACTATACAGCGAGACATTCAGAGGTGGTGGTCCATATTGCTGTACACACCGGTACCTCTAATCCCTAGTAGAACTCTTGCATTGATGCATGCCTGTCTTCGTCGTGGCATAGTGTTCACAAGTTCATCAAGGCACATTCGGAGTGGATACCTCAGAGTGGTCGGTGGGTCACGTCGTCCATAAACAGCCCTTTTCAGTCTATCCCAGGCATGTTCGATAGGGTTCATGTCTGGAGAACATGCTGGCCACTCTAGTCGAGCGATGTCGCTATCCTGAAGGAAGTCATTTACAAGATGTGCACGATGGGGGCGCGAACTGCCGTCCATGAAGACGAATGCCTCGCCAATATGATGCCGATATGGTTGCACTATCGGTCGGAGGATGGGATTCACGTATCGTACAGCCATTATGGCACCTTCCGTGACCACCAGCGGCGTATGTCGGCCCCACGTAATGCCATCCCATAACAGCAGGGAACCTCCACCTTGCTGCACTCGCTGGACAGTGTGTCTAAGGTGTCCAGCCTGATCGGGTTGCCGCCAAACACGTCTCCGACGATTGTCTGGTTGAAGGCGGTGAAGAGAACGTGATACCAATGCTAACCGGTCCATTCGGCACGTTGTTGGGCCCATCTGTACCGCGCTGCATGGTGTCGTGGCTGCAAAGATGGACGTCGCCATGGACGTCGGGAGTGAAGTTGCGCATCATGCAGCCTATTGCGCACAGTTTGTGTGGTAACACGACGTCCTGTGGCTCCACGAAAAGCATTATTCAACGTGGTGGCGTTGCTGTCAGGGTTCCCCCGAATAGTCCGTAGGTAGCGGTCATCTACTGCAGTAGTAGCCATTGGGCGGCCTGAGCGAGACATGTCTTCGACAGTTCCTGTCTCTCTGTATCTCCTCCATGTCCGAACAACATCGCTTTGGTTCACTCCGAGACGCCTGGCCACTTCCCTTGTTGAGAGCCCTTCGTGGCACAAAGTAACAATGCGTACACTATCGAACCGTGGCATTGACCGTCTAGGGATGGTTGAACTGCAGACAACACGAACCGAGTACCTCCTTCCTGGTGGAATGAGTGGAACTGATCGGCTGTCGAACCCACTCCGTCTAATAGCCGCTGCTCATGCATGGTTGTATACATCTTTGCGCGGGTTTAGTGATATCTCTGAACAGTAAAAGAAACTGTGTTGTGAAACAGTATCCACAGTCAACGTCTATCTTGAGTTCTGGGGACCGGGGTGATGCAAAACTTTTTTTTGATCTGTGTAAATAGGAACACCAGAGGCCTGTAACACGTCCTTGGGGGACGCCAGATATTACTTCTGTTTTAATCAACGACTTTCCGTCAATTACTGCGAGTTCTGACAGGAAATCACGAATCCAGTCGTACATCTGAGACATAGTCCATAGACGCGCAATTTAATTAGAAGTCGCTTGTTAGGTACGGTGTCAAAAGCCTTCTGGAAATTTAAAAATATGGAATCAGTTTTACATACGCTGTCAGTAACATTGATCATTTAGTGAGAATAAAGTGCTAGTTGTCCTTCATAAGAATGATAGTTTCTCAATACTTGTTGGCTGTTTATTAGTAAATCGTTTTCTTCGAGATGGTTCAAATGGTTCAAATGGCTCTGAGCACCATGGGACTTAACATCTGAGGTCATCAGTACCCTAGAACGTAGAACTACTTAATCCTAACTAACCTAAGGACATCACATACATCCATACCCGAGGCGGGATTCGAACCTGCGACCGTAGCTCTTCGACATAACTCATATGTTCGAATACAGCATATGTTACAAAATCCTACTGTAAATTGACGTAATCGACATAGGTTTGTAATTCAGTGGATTACTTCTATTTCCTTTGTTGGTTGTTGGTGTGGCTTGGGGAACTTCGCAGTCTTTAGGTATGGACCTTTCAACGACGATCGGTTGTATATGATTTCTAAGTATCGAACTACTGTATCTGCATCCTCTGAGAGGAACCTGAACGCTATACAATCAGGACCGGAGGCTTTGCTTCTATTTAGTAAGACAGTAACCAGTTATTGTTCATATGATACGAAGAATAAGTAGCGAACCAACCAGCGGTGTTACGAAACGACTTCCCGCCGCTTCAGAGAGCGGGCATCTTCGTCGTGGCGCGTGCGACTCTGGTCGCGTCCTCCGTCGCGTGAAAAACGAGAATGAGTGCGGCCGGCAGGAACTTATTTACTAATTTGGTGAGCACACTGCGGCCGGCTGCAGGCGCTGGGGGAAACTCGGCGCAGCTCCGGCGCGCCCCCTACTCCACAATTACGGCGCAGCGCCGCGCTCAGTGAGCGTAATTACTGCACTGTCCCACTGTCGCGCTCATGTGTGTGTGTGTGTGTGTGTGTGTGTGTGTGTGTGTGTACTTACGTGAGTGTCGCGGCGCAGCCACCGCCACCGGGGCGGAACTAATTACTGAGCGACTCTAACAACCCCTGGGAGCCCGCCGAGGAAGCGGCGTATTAATTGTGATTCACACAAAACGTGTATGCGCGCCTATTACCCTGCGGCACCAGGAACACGAAGCACCGCTGGTCCTGTAGCGTTTGCAGGAGGAGGATGTGAGTACAATATCTCGTTTTGTAGACACTGTATTGCTTTGCGCGTGGGAAAAATTATATAAGGGGAAAGCCTCAGACAAGGCCAAACGATTCGGATCACCTTTCTACATCTACATCTACATCTACATACATACTACGCAATCCACATTACTGTGCGTGGCGGAGGGTACCTCGTACCACAACCAGAATCTTCTCTCCCTGTTCCACTCCCAAACAGAACGAGGGAAAAATGACTGCCTATATGCCTCTGTACGAGCCCTAATCTCTCTTATCTTATCTTTGTGGTCTTTCCGTGAAATATAAGTTGGCGGCAGTAAAATTGTACTGCAGTCAGCCTCAAATGCTGGTTCTCTCAATTACCTCAGTAGCGATTTACGAAAAGAACGCCTCCTTTTCTCCAGAGACACCCACGTTTGCCAGGTTATTCGTGTACTTCCTCAAATGAAGGATTCTAGGATATTTTATATGCGCTACATCCATCTTATGACGCGTATTTGGTTCATAATTTCTCCCGCCCCTGCCTCCCCCCGTTCTTTCACGACGCGCAGTCGTCTCGAAATTGACGGAATCGATAGATAATTGAAAATTAGGTCTTTTTGGTCAGCATATATGGGGTCCGCAAATATACATTTTCCAAGAAGTTTAAAAAAGAAACTTTTGCGATTGCCGCTTATGTGTCACAAAGTGATCGTTCTACTACAGTGGTTCAGACTCTTAGACCTTTACCCCTGGTTGCAATCAGACATTAGCTATTCCCTCTGTCCTTCCCCCATCCCCTCCATTGAAGTCTGTTGCCCCCCCCCCCCACACAAACACACACACACTTCTGGTGCCCATGTATCATCACCAACTTTAGCACCTAACTAAACTGTAGAACTAAAACTTGTCTTAGAATAATTTCAGTTTTCAAATGATGAAAGATAAATGATATTTTCTGTGTGTACGTGTGTACCTGTGTGTGTGTGTGTGTGTGTGTGTGTGTGTGTGTTAGAATGAATGATGAAGCAACCAGTGAGGGAAGACACGTGCTACAAACCACATTTCCCCTGCATCACTCCTCTCTGTTGCGGCACTTCCTTGACCTGTACACTGCAACCGCATTTATAATCAAACAAAATTTGTCCAGTGTACTTACTGTTTGTAAACCACTTCATTGTTGCACTCCTCACTTCTGAACTGGCAGAAATTGGACGACTTTAGGCTGTTAATACTTTCTGTTTGACAAGTCTAACAATAGTAATAATAATAATAATAGTACTGCGCACAGCGTCATGTAGTTACTGCTCTGTCGTGGTGTCAATTAATTCATTTTTCTGTTTCGAAGCGAGTAATGAATCAATTCCTGGGCGACTCCAAGTACTGTCTTCAACTTGGAGAAGACATTTTCGTAAGACATATAGCATTTGTAGCGTATTTGACTCACTTTTATCATCAGTAATGTACGGGAGAAAGTAGCACATGCGCGTGTAGTGGATGAGCTATGTGAGTAACCTGTAACGTCCACCTGATTGATGTTACTAACTGAGAAAAAGTGATTATCAATAACTTACTCAATCAGTATTAGAGTCTTACCAAATTGTGATTACAGTAATGATATTTTTAAAATAATTTAGTTGCGTGACTGAAACAGAATCAAATCGGTTAATTTTTACCCCTTGGAAAATTTCGTTTTTTTTTTTTTCTCAGGGGTAATTACCCCCAGGTTGGGAACCACTGCCCTACTACGAATATACTTTCATGCCATTCAGAGTGGTTTGTAGGATATGTATCCAGATATTGAGATGCCCACGTGACAAAGCATGTTTACTCCATGCGGCGCTGCCGGCCTTAGTGTCAAAGCATAGTTCGAGTACCCCTGATGCACGTTTTTTATCGATAAATGAACTGGTTAGAACCAGGCATTACGTGTCCATTGTGGGAACTAATAAAAAAACTACAAATCAAAGTGCATAGAGCGTATGAAAAGAAAAAGAAAAAAAAAGTACCAACAACGCTTAGTATGCTGTGTCGGAAGGGACAATAATCGGCTGTTAAGAAGAAACCCATATTTGTGTATTGCAGATGGACGAACTGGGCTTAATAACTATCGTGTGCATGCCCTACGTTCCTTCACACAGCGCCTGCGCACACCCTTCTGTGGATCTCGTGTTGTCTACCAGTGCAGTAACATTGTGGTCAGCAGTGCGACGTGTACCAGTACACAGCTGCAGGAATCACCGACAAGGTGCTTGCGTTCGGCAAAGTCGACTGAAATGGGAGAGCTGCTGCAAAATTGTATGCAATATCTTTTCCAAACAGATGTATCCGATATAATTCCACGTTCGCGTCCATCGAGAGTCGCCTCAGAGAAGCGGGAAAGTTACGCGTTGATATTTTCTGCATGAGGTTTGTCTGTTGTACAATAAAGTAGCAGCACTTTGTGCTTGGTACTTGCGAATACTATCCCTAGTCTACCGCTTGTCCTCTGGTATGTGCCAGAATGTGATGCGTGTCGGCAACGCTCGCCTCAAACACTACATTTGGAGGCGGACGCGCTATTAACGTTGGAATAGGGTCCAGCCGCTCAGCAGGTGACACAGGCACTGCACACGGCTAAAGTGCCGTGTGGTGTGTTGTCCATGAACATCATCTTAATCCGTGCTATCGGCAGGAAGTCTAAGCATTACGGGAAGAGGATTACCGAAGGCGGATACAGTCTGAGCAGTGTTATTTACAACAATACATATTCCAGCCACAATTCTCGAGCTTAGTGCTATTCATAGATGAATGCATGTTCACTAGAGAGGGCATGTTACAATTGCGTAACATGCGTGTTTGGACGGAAGAAAATTTGTATGGGCCGGGATAATTGGTGAGTATATCATTGGGTCACTTCAACTGCCGAACAGATTAACAAGTCCGATCTACCTCACATGTATTAGAGATGTTTTGCCAACGCTATGGGATGTAGTGCCACCACATGTACGGATGGACATGTGGCTGCAACACGACAGAGCTCCAGCAGTCTTTGATGCCCATGTCCTGAATCATCTCAACGTCGCATATCCCTGTCGATGGTAGAGGTGAACCAGATCCAAGACCAGCACTGATGCCAGATCTGGCACCACTCGAATATTTTATGTGGGGTTGTATGAAGAGTATAGAGCAAGGCACACCTGTCAGCGGAGGGCGTTATTGCTCCAGGCCAAGGGGTGACTGAAATACTTAAAAAACAACTACATCTCTGCACAGCCGATGTAGGCTCTGAATTGACTTAGCAGGTACGCAATTCAAAGTCCGTTTGTAATGTAGACATTCAGATGTGCTACTCGTGCTGGATTTATTTACATAACGTGGAACACGCACCCATCTCAGTCTTCGACGTTCTCCATCGCCCGAGCCGTGCATTTCCGGATAAGGATTCCTTCTTGGAAATCAATTAGTGAGCCATCCCGCACAACATACTAGGCGTTGTCGGTCTTTATTCGGGACACCCAGCATATTTAGGAAATCCAATAAAAAATTTTCCGTCAGCAGTACTACAAAACAAATTTGCAGTTATTGTTGTTGCAATGGGGGCTGTTGTTATCTTCATGTGGGAGACTGGTTCAATGTAGCTCTCCACACTGGTCTATTCTGTGACAGTTTCTTCATCTCTGTATAACAATTACTACATACATCCATTGAAACTTGTTTGCTATAATGAAACCGTGGTCTTCCTCAAAAATTTTTACCCTTCACACTTTCCTCCATTGTAGACTGTCCAGTCATATTAATGTGACTACATATCAAAAGCTTGAATAAGGACCTTTTCAGCACGGATCGCTGCGAGGCTTGCAGGAAGAGTTGAAACTTCCCCTTTGTATGTAAAGAATGACGGTGTTGGAAACTGTCTTACGTTATTTGATTTTCAAACAGCTGAGCAAAACTGAACGTACTCAGGCAGTTCTCTCTTTACTCATTCTGGTCATCACTAAACTGACGCCGGCCGGGATGGACGAGCGGTTCTAGGCGCTACAGTCTGGAACCGCGCGACTGCTACAGTTGCAGGTTCGAATCCTGCCTCGGGCTTGGATGTGTGTGATGTCCTTAGGTTAGTTAGGTTTAAAGTAGTTCTAAGTTACTGATGACCTTAGAAGTTAAGTCCCATAGTGCTCAGAGCCATTTCAAAATGGTTCAACGGTATCTGAGCACTATGGGACTTAACGTCTGAGGTCATCAGTCCCCTAACTAACCTAAAGACATAACACACATCCATGCCCGAGGCAGGATTCGAGCCTGCGACCGTAGCGGTCGCGCGGTTCCGGACTGAAGCGCCTAGAGCCGCTCGGCCACCGCGGCCGGCAGAGCCATTTCATTTCACTAAACTGGCACACAATATTTTTAGCGCAACGCAATCTGACTTTCAATAATCCCTACAACAGATTGGCCCTGACTAACAATACCCTATACCTTTCATGAATCACTTACCTCACAAAAGTCTTCGTTACTCGAACTACTGCAAGACAGTGAGCGCGAATACTGCCAGCTAAATAAAAGATTCTAACAATATATCTATACATCTATAATGACTTTTGAACACTATTAAGGTAAATACATTGTTTGTTCTCTATCAAAACCTTTCATATGTTAACTGTGCCTATCAGTAGTTAGTGCATTCCGTAGTTAGAATCTTTTATTTAGCTGGCAGTATTCGCGCTCACTGTCTTGCAGTAGTTCGAGTAACGAAGATTTTATATATAAGTTCGACGAATGGTCATTGAAGAGAGACTGTTGATAGCGCCTTTGTTCATCTGGGCGGTTAGTTGCTCAACAACTGCACGTCTATTCGCCAGCACAAATATTTATAGCCGTCATTCACTACCGTTGTCTAATATATATATATATATATATATATATATATATATATATATCAGTTCATGACATCCAGTCTTACAAATTTCCTTTTTGTGACGGACACACGTCCAGATCGTACGCTCATGCTAACCAATCAAAACTCTGGCATCTGTCTCCCCACATCCTCCACTGCTGGCGGCTCACCTGCAACTGCCCAACGCTACGGGCTGTTCACATCTAACTGCCCAAACACTACACAAGCGAATATTCCAACAATGAGTCCAACCAGCCACAGACTGCACACAGCGCAGTCAGTGATTTTCATACAGAGCGCTACGTGGCGTTACCAACATAAAAACCTAAACAGCCTACTTACAGAGTATCAACGAGGTTCTGGAAGGTACAGACAGAGGTGTGCAGCCACGCCGACTCCAGCGCCGTAGCCAGCTGCGCTACGCTTCTCTGCTGAGGATCTGTTGCACTAAAAGCCCGATCATGGTAGTCCCACAACTTTCTCGATTGGGTTTAAATCTGGGGATTTTTGTTGCCAGGGAGTTCGGTAAACTCATCCTGGTGCTCTTCGAAGCGTACACGTACAGCGCGAGGTGTGTGACAGGTTGGAGTGTCCTGTGTGGGGAAAACAAACTGTATCTATGATACGTCCATACTTGTGTTGACCCATGTGCCTTCCAGAACAACAAGGTCACCAAGAGAATGCCACGAACACATCATTCCGCAGGCCATAAGGCTTCCTATTTCTGCCTGGTCTCATCCGACGATCCAACGGCCATCTGTCCGATGGGGCATAAAATATGATTCATCTGAAACGGCCACCTGTCGCCACTCACTGGACATCAAGTTGGGGTCCTGGCGTGCAAATTCCAGTTTTCGTCGCTCGTGAACAGCAATCCGCAGGTATTCATGAACCAGGCGCATGTTGTGGAGGACCATACGCAGCAGGTTCGACGAATGGTCTTTGAAGAGACACTGTTGATAGCCCCTTTGTTCATCTGGGCCGTTAGCTGCTCATCAGCTGCACATCTATTCACCGGCACAAATCTTTTTAGCCGTTGTTCACTCCCGTTGTCTATGGTCAATGGTGCACTACAGTTGCCTTGACGCCGATTTTGGATAGCGCCGTTTTGCCATGAACGGTATAGTTCAACCACGGAGGCATGCGAAAAGTTTGCCAACTTCCACGTTTCGGAAATGCTTCCACCAAGCTGGCCGGTGTAGTCGAGCGGTTCTAGGTGCTTTAGTCTGGAACCACGCGACCGCTACAGTCGCAGGTTCGAATCCCGCCTCGGGCATGGATGTGTATGATGTCCTTAGGTTAGTTAGGTTTAAGTAGTTCTAAGTTCTATGAGACTGATGGCCTCAGATGTTAAGTCCCATAGTGCTCAGAGCCATTTGAACCATTTTGACCTTCCACCAACGGCCCAAAAGCCAGTGATCATGCCGTTTTGGAAGTGAGATAACTAGCTCTTTTCCACATTACGACTACGACTTCGGTGTTTCCCGCGTCCTCCGACATGCTTTGTATACCTTCCAGTGTTACTGACGCCAGATGCCGTCTGTGAGTTGTTATTTACACGTTGACGTCGAACATAGGTGATGATCACATTTATGTCCCTGGAGCTTGTGTAATAAACCATCCCTTGATATTTCAGTATGTATCGACCGGTCCCTTCTTTCACTCATGAAATGTCATAAAACTAATTTTTCCCTGATTCTGTTTAGGATCTCTTCATAACTTCTCCGATCTAACCATCTAATCTTGAGCTTTGTTCTGTTGCACTACATTTCAGAAGTTTCTACAGTCCATATTTCACCTGCATACAATGCTACATTTATTTTTTTTATTTTGTTTCAATCTATTTTTATTATGAAGTAGAAAGAAATTTAATTTTCTCGATTAAACAATATGCCAGAAGTATCGATAATATAATGAGGAACACTGCAAAGATTGTAACATTTGGACAGTGTGAAGAGGATCTAGAAAAGTAAGTAAGGAGACCCATAAAAAAGAAAAAAAGGATTACATGTCGTACTACGAATCCAAAGATCTCGATCTCACTTCTCAGTCTCTCCTACGACTTTTTCTGTAACCTGTCACCTCTTCCACCTCTGGCAACTTGCGCAGTGGTTCGACGTCAAAATTAAAACATAAATCCTTCTATAAATTTCTGGCTAAGCTCATTTCAAAAATCGTAGGAACTCAAGTGCATGCCGCCTCGGTAAGGATCGTGTTTAGTAAAGCACTATTGCCCAAACAAACTTTTGTATTGAGGCTAACGTTACCTTATCGTGCGTTAATCTAATGGAAGTGAGCAGTGTGCGCAAGCAAAATCTTTTACTGAATTATCGACGTGCGAACTGAGAAACAAGGTTTTTTCAGCTTTCAGTAACCTTATTTTACTGTTCCATAATTTATGATTTACAGTATACCTACGAAGAAGGCAGAGCAACATTACACCGCATAGCCCCATCCTGCCAACAGAAGGAGTTATGTAATTGTAGCTTCGACTTAATTAAATCGAACCTGTGGAGCGTAACTATAAATATGGAAGTGAGGTAATAAAAACTGTGATGCACTTGTACGCTCAAATAATCGTTAATTAACGCTCTCTTAATAACATCTTTATTACAAGGGTCTTTCCACCAGCTAGAGTTTGTTCCTCTACTTAAAAATGAACGGAAAGTATTCTCGTGTTTCTGTCGCTTATTAAAATTGATTTAAAGAACGTTAAACTATTTTTTGGCTGCATAAATTTTGCAACTGGAATGTCTACGTCAAGTGGAATATGGATCATAAAGGTTGCTGAACGCAGTTAAAGACCAGCACAGTCAATTCCCAGATTTAGTTGGATACTTGATATAAGAAACTTCGTGTCCATCGTCCATCATTAATTTACGATTTGCTACTGCTTTTGGCGTAATTAATTCCATAGTTGTACGGGTCATCCACATGAATAGTAAAAGGAATCCGTTGAACATCAGCTCAAAATGGTTCAAATGGCTCTGAGCACTATGAGGTCATTAGTCGCCTAGAACTTAGAACTAATTAAACCGAACTAACCTAAGGACATCACACACATCCATGCCCGAGGCAGGATTCGAACCTGCGACCGTATCGGTCGCTTGGTTCCAGACTGTAGCGCCTAGAACCGCACGGCCACTCCGGCCGGCGTTGAACTTCGGTTACACGATAAATAAGTCAAATCTAAAGGCTGGAAATTCAACTACACACCTAGGGATTATAATTACGAAAAACTTAAATTGGCAAGAAAACATAGAAAATGTTATGGGGAAGACGAACAAAGGCTGCGTTTTATTGGCAGAACACTTAGAAGATGCAGCAGATCTATTAAAGACACAGCCTACGCTACGCTTGTCCGTCCTCTTTTTGGAGTACAGTTGCGCGGTGTGGGATCCTTACCAGTTAGGATTGATGGAAGATCCGTACCCAAAGACTGGAAAGATGCTCAGGTCACACCAATATCCAAGAAAGGTAGTGGGAGTAAAATTACAGGCCCATATCGTTAACATCGATACGCAGCAGGATTTTAGAACATATATTGTGTTCGAACATTATGAATTACCTCGAAGGAAACGATCTATTGACACACAGTCAACATGGGTTTAGAAAACATCGTTCCTGTGAAACACAACTAGCCCTTTATTCACATGAAGTGCTGAGTGCTATTGACAAGGTATTTCAGATCGATTCCGTATTCCTGGATTTCCGGAAGGCCTTTGACGCTGTACCACACAAGTGACTCGTAGTGAAATTGCGTGCTTGTGGATTAGCATCTCAGTTATGTGACTGGATTTGCGATTTCCTGTCAGAGAGGTCACAGTTCGTAGTAATTGACGGAAAGTCATCGAGTAAAACAGAAGTGATTTCCGGCGTCCCTCTAGATAGTGTTATAGGCCTTTTGCTGTTCCTTATCCATAAAAACGATTTGGGAGACAATCTGAGCAGCCGTCTTAGGTTGTTTGCAAATCACGCTGTCGTTTATCGACTAATAAAGTCATCAGAAGATCGAAACAAACTGCAAAACAATTTATAAAAAATATCTGAGTTGTGCGAAAAGAGGCAATTGACCCTAAATAACGAAAAGTGTGAGGTCATGCACATGAGTGCTAAAAGGAACTCGTTAAACTTCGTTTACACGATAAATCAGTCTAATCTAAAAGTCGTAAATTCAACTAAATAACTAGGTATTACAATTACGAACAACTTAAGCTGGAAAGAACACATAGAAAATGTTGTGGGGAAGGCTAATCAAATACTGCGTTTTATTGGCAGGACACTTTGAAAATGTAACAGACCTACTAAGGAGACTGCCTACACTGCGCTTGTCCGTCCTCTTTTAGAATACTGCTGCGCGGTGTGGGATCCTTACCAGATAGAACTGACGGAGTTCATAAAAAAAATTCAAAGGAAGGCAGCACGTTTTGTATTATCGCGAAATATGGGAGAGAGTGTCACAGAAATGATACAGGATTTGGGCTGGAAATCATTAAAAGAAAAGAGTTTTCCGTTGCGACGGAATCGTCTCACGAAATTCCAATCACCAACTTTCTCCTCCGAATGCGAAAATATTTTGTTGAGTCCGACATACATAGTGAGAATCGATCACCACGATAAAATAAGGGAAATCAGGGCTCATACGGATAGATGTAAGTGTCCATTCTTTACGCGAGCTATACGAGAGTGGAATAATAGAGAATTGTGAAGGTGGTTTGATGAACCCTCTGCCAGGCACTTAAATGTGATTTGCAGAGTATTCATGTAAATTTAGATGTAGACATTAATATGGGTCGTGTCCTTCCTTCGCCTTCATGACGGCTTCAGTTCTACTGTGAACACTCTCAGTGAGGTGTCTGAATGTCTGTGTCAGTCCATTCTTTCTCAAGAGACGATACCAGAGAAGATAGTAATGTTGGAAGCTGATTACTGGAGTGAAATCGACGTTCTAACTTATGCAAAAAGTGTTCCGTTGGGTTCAGGTCGGGAGCCGGGGCAAGCCAGTCCATTTCAAGAATGTTGTTTTCCACGAAGCCTTGCCTTACATATACTGTTTTATGACAGGGTGCATTGTCATGCTGAATCAAACTATCATCGTCTCCTAACTGTTCCTCTAGTTTACGGATTACACAATGCTTTAAAATGTGTTCGTAGGATGCTGCTGGGCCATACAGCTCATTTGAACTGTAATCCCTATACGATATGACATGAAACTTCTTCACCAATGAAGACGAAGTAAATATTCCTGAATTCCAATCAAGAACAACTGCCAAGATGAGGAACATAGAAGTAGATATCCTCGGTGTGGCAAAGCAGTTTAAATCACTTAATAAAGGCAAGGCCTCCAGTCCAGATTGTTTACCAATCAGGTTCCTCTCAGAGTTTGCTGATAAAATAGCTCCATATTTAGCAGTTATATACAACCACTCGCTCACAGAAAGATCCCTACCTAAAGACTAGAAAACTGCTCAAGTCACACCAATACCCAAAAAGGGAAGTAGGAGTAATTCGTTGAACTACAGGCCTATATCACTAGCGTCTATTTGCAGTGGCGTTTTGGAACATACGAGTATACAGTATTCGAACATTATGAAGTACCTCTAAGAAAACGATTTATTGACACATAGTCAGCACGGATTCAGAAAATATCGTTCTTGTGATACACAAGTAGCTCTTTATACTCATGAAGTAATAAGTGCTATCAACAGGGGATGTCAAATTGATTCCATATTTTTAGATTTCCAGAAGGCTTTCAACACCGTTCCTCACAAACGTCTTCTAACCAAACTGCGTGCCTCCGGAGTATCGCCTCAATTGTGCAACTGGATTCGTGATTTCCTGTCAGAAAGGTCACAGTTCGTAGTAATAGACGGAAAGTCATCGAGTAAAACTGAAGTAATATCCGGCGTTCCCGAAGGAAATGTTATAGGCCCTCTATTGTTCCTGATGTATATTTACGACATAGGAAACAATCTGAGTAGCTGTCTTCGATTATTTGCAGATGATGCTGTCATTTACCGTCTTGTACAGTCATCAGATGATCAAAGCGACAAAGAAGGGCAGCTTGTTTTGTATTATCGCGAAATAGGGGAGATAGTGTCACTGACATGATACATGAATTAGAGTGGCGATCATTAAAACAAAGGCGTTTTTCGTTGCGTCGGGATCTTCTCATGAAAGTTCAATCACCAGTTTTCTCCTCCAATTGCGGAAACATTCTGTTGGCACCCACCTACATAGGAAGAAATGATCATCACGATAAAATAAGAGAAATCAGTGCTGGCACAGAAAAATTTAAGTACTCGTTTTTCTGGCGTGCCGTTGGAGAGTGGAACGGTAGAGAGACAGCTTGAAGGTGGTTCATTGAAGCCTCTGCCAGGCACATTATTGTGAATAGCAGAGTAATCACGTAGATGCAGATGTAGATATCACATGAAACCTTATAAAAATCTGTGATACTATTATGGTATGTTAGTTGTGAATTTATTCCAGTACACGAATGGTCGAAATTCCTTTACGTAAACAAAGTATTAAACGGACATCTGAAGAAGGCAGAAATCATGGTATATAAAAATGGTGGGCCCATTCCACCCAGTCAAGAAGCTATTCCGATCAGTGTACCTTAGTGTCAAAATCACAAGCATTTACCACAAGTAAACATTTTTCGTCCTTTTGCACCCACATACTTCGTGAAACTATGTAGCACATTGCTGGCACTTTATCCAGGAGGAGCTACCTGTAACACTTGTTACTGCTTGTTTCATATCTTCCTCGAATCGTGAAGCAATTGGCTTCTTCCTTTTGGATGTACAGACCGTCTCAAACGAAACCAGGAAAACGTTACCTTTAGAATTTCGCAGTAAAACATCACTTAAACTAATAATTGAACTGAGCGGAGATAGACCCACGTGTACGGAGCGAAATAGCCCCATGTGCAAAATTTCGAAAGACGCGACAAATCAGACCTTTGTGGAAAATACCAGTAATATTTGTTGATACATTTTACGTAACCTGTGTTCTTCTACAAGTAACGATAATAGTTTAAAATTTCACGATATTGTGCATCTTACACCTTAATTTGGTAGGTTATATTCTTTAACCTCCCTATGAACCATGGACCTTGCCTTTGGTGGGGAGGCTTGCGTGCCTCAGCGATACAGATGGCCGTACCGTAGGTGCAAGCACAACGGAGGGGTATCTGTTGAGAGGTCAGACAAACATGTGGTTCCTGAAGAGGGACAGCAGCCTTTTCAGTAGTTGCAGGGGCAACAGTCTGGATGATTGACTGATCTGGCCTTGTAACAATAACCAAAACGGCCTTGCTGTGCTGGTACTGCGAACGGCTGAAAGCAAGGGGAAACTACAGCCGTAATTTTTACCGAGGGCATGCAGCTTTACTGTATGGTTAAATGATGATGGAGTCCTCTTGGGTAAAATATTCCGGAGGTAAAATAGTCCCCCATTCGGATCTCCTGGCGGGGACTACTCAAGAGGATGTCGTTATGAGGAGAAAGAAAACTGGCGTTCTACGGATCGGAGCGTGGAACATCCGATCCCTTAATCGAGCAGGTAGGTTAGAAAATTTAAAAAGGGAAATGGATAGGTTAAAGTTAGATATAGTGGGAATTAGTGAAGTTCGGTGGCAGGAGGAACAAGGCTTTTGGTCAGGTGAATATAGGGTTATAAACACAAAATCAAATAGAGGTAATGCAGGGGTAGGTTTAATAATGAATAAAAAATAGGCGTGCGGGTAAGCTACTACAAACAGCATAGTGAACGCATTATTGTGGTCAAGATAGACACGAAGCCCATGCCTACTACAGTAGTACAAGTTTATATGCCAACTAGCTCTGCAGATGATGAAGAAATTGATGAAATGTATGATGAGATAAAAGAAATTATTCAGATAGTGAAGAGAGACGAAAATTTAATAGTCATGGGTGACTGGAATTCGAGTGTAGGAAAAGGGAGAGAAGGAAACATAGTAGGTGAATATGGATTGGGGCTAAGAAATGAAAGAGGAAGCCGTCTGGTAGAATTTTGCACAGAGCATAACTTAATCATAGCTAAGACTTGGTTCAAGAATCATAAAAGAAGGTTGTATACATGGAAGAATCCCGGAGATACTAAAAGGTATCAGATAGATTATATAATGGTAAGACAGAGATTTAGGAACCAGGTTTTAAATTGTAAGACATTTCCAGGGGCTGATGTGGACTCTGACATCTATTGGTTATGAACTGCAGATTAAAATTGAAGAAACAGCAAAAAGGTAGGAATTTAAGGAGATGGGACCTGGATAAACTGAAAGAACCAGAGGTTGTACAGAGTTTCAGGGAGAGCATAAGGGAACAATTGACAGGAATGGGGGAAGGAAATACAGTAGAAGAAGAATGGGTAGCTTTGAGGAATGAAATAGTGAAGGTAGCAGAGGATCAAGTAGGTAAAAGGACGAGGGCTAGTAGAAATCCTTGGGTAACAGAAGAAATATTGAATTTAATTGATGAAAGGAGAAAATATAAAAATGCAGTAAATGAAGCAGACAAAAAGGAATACAAACATCTCAAAAATGAGATCGACAGGAAGTGCAAAATTGCTAAGCAGGGATGGCTAGAGGACAAATGTAAGGATGTAGAGGCTTATCTCACTAGGGGTAAGATAGATACTGCCTAGAGGAAAATTAAAGAGACCTTTAGAGAAAAGAGATCCACTTGTATGAATATCAAGAGCTCGGATGGAAACCCAATTCCAACCAAAGAAGGGAAAGCAGAAAGATGGAAGGAGTATATAGGGGGTCTATACAAGGGACAATATTATAGAAATGGAAGAGAATGTAGATGAAGATGAAATGGGAGATACGATACTGCGTGAAGAGTTTGACAGAGCACTGAAAGACCTGAGCCGAAACAAGGCCCCGGGAGAAGACAACATTCCATTAGAACTACTGACGGCCTTGGGAGAGCCAGTCCTGACAAAACTCTACCATCTGGTGAGGAAGATGTATGAGACAGGTGAAGTACCCTCAGACGTCAAGAAGAATATAATAATTCCAATCCCAAAGAAAGCAGGTGTCGGCAGATGTGAAAATTACCGAACTATCAGTTTAATAAGTCACGGCTGCAAAATACTAACGCGAATTCTTTACAGACGAATGGAAAAATTAGTAGAAGCCGACCTCGGTGAAGATCAGTATGGATTCCGTAGAAATGTTGGAATATGTGAGGCAATACTGACCTTACGACTTATCTTAGAAGAAAGATTAAGGAAAGGCAAACCTACGTTTCTAGCATTTGTAGACTTAGAGAAAGCTTTTGACAATGTTGACTGGAATACTCTGTTCCAAATTCTAAAGGTGGCAGGGGTAAAATACAGGGAGCGAAAGGCTATTTACAATTTGTACAGAAACCAGATGGCAGTTATAAGAGTCAAGGGGCATCAAAGGGAAACAGTGGTTGGGAAGGGAGTGAGACAGGGTTGTAGTCTCTCCCCGATGTTATTCAATCTGTATATTGAGCAAGCAGTGAAGGAAACAAAAGAAAAATTCGGAGTAGGTATTAAAATCCATGGAGAAGAAATAAAAACTTTGAGGTTCGCCGATGACATTGTAGTTCTATCAGAGACAGCAAAGGACTTGGAAGAGCAGTTGAACGGAATGGATAGTGTCTTGAAAAGAGGATATAAGATCAACATCAACAAAAGCAAAACGAGGATAATGGAATGTAGTCGAATTAAGTCGGGTGATGCTGAGGGAATTAGATTAGGAAATGAGACACTTAAAGTAGTAAAGGAGTTTTGCTATTTGGGGAGCAAAGTAACTGATGATGGTCGAAGTAGAGAGGATATAAAATGTAGACTGGCAATGGCAAGGAAAGCGTTACTGAAGAAGAGAAATTTGTTAACATCGAGTATAAATTTAAGTGTGAGGAAGTCGTTTCTGAAAGTATTTGTATGGAGTGTAGCCATGTATGGAAGTGAAACAAGGACGATAAATAGTTCGGACAGGAGGAGAATAGAAGCTTTCGAAATGTGGTGCTACAGAAGAATGCTGAAGACTAGCTGGGTAGATCACATAACTAATTAGGAGGTATTGAATAGAATTGGGGGGAAGAGGAGTTTGTGGCACAACTTGAAGAGAAGAAGGGATCGGTTGGTAGGACATGTTCTGAGGCACCAAGGGATCACAAATTTAGCATTGGAGGGCAGCGTGGAGGGTAAAAATCGTAGAGGGAGACCAAGAGATGAATACACTAAGCAGGTTCAGAAGGATGTAGGTTGCAGTAGGTACTGGGAGATGAAGAAACTTGCACAGGATAGGGTAGCATGGAGAGCTGCATCAAACCAATCTCTGGACTGAAGACCACAACAACAACATATTCTTTAACTAATCCATCATAGTTCGTTTACCTCTTCAGTTTGTTCTTCTTACCTGTCAATAGTGTAACAGAAGAGACCCTTACTGCAAACCCATGCTGCGACACAGAGATACTGGCATAAACTTAATGGCAAAACGATCTTGAGTCTATGAGGAACTAGCACACTGTTGCAACATTTCTTATTTCAGGCGGATCAGACCCGTGGGCGGAATAGCCGCGCTGTACCCTATCCTTCCGCAGTTGGCAATTTCGTAAGTACAATAAGGGGACCGCACCCTAACCACGACCCTAAAGTAAAAGTACCTCCTACGTTTATACCCTTGTCACTAAACATAATGGCCGGTGAAGTCCTCCAGGTATTCACGGAAGCCAAACACCTCCCTCTGATGAAGCATGATCCATCAATTCAATTCTCTCGTTTGCAGTCTTCCACTGTCCAGTTGCGTCTCTCTTCACAGCATCTACAGCGCCGCTCAGCACTGACTAGAGAAACCTGTGGGTTGAGACGAGCTGCTCGACCGTATTAACCCAATCTTTTTAACTCCCGACGCGCAGTCAACGTGCTAGTTGGACTGCTGGTAGCAGTTTGGAACTCACGAGCGATTCCTTCAGCTGATTTGACGTAATTTTTAATATCCATACTCCGTAATGCTCGACCGTACCTCTCGCTCAGTACACGACTTATTCTTGGTCTGTGTGTAGATGTGGTCGTGCCTTCGCGTTTCCACTTCGCTGACACATCACCAGCAGTCACCTCGGGCAGCTTTGGATGGTTTAAATGTGCGCGACATGGATGTATTACTCAGTTGACATCGAGTGAGTTGTCCACGTTCGACACCGCTGAGCTCTCCAGACTGACCCGTTCTGCTCTTACAGCTCGTCTACTGACAACACAGTACTCCCCGCCTCCTTTTCTACTGGCGGGTTCGTGTCTCCTGAGATCTAGTGGTAAATTCCGCCTTACGTAGGGCTGTCCGGATACTTTTCGCAAGATAGTGAGTGTTGAGTTGCGTTTTCTGCCCAAACCTCCAGGCAGATCGGCGCAAACGTTGTATATCGACAGAGTATCAATGAAAACTGCGATATATTTTCGGCCACGTGCTGTCGTACAGGAGAACGTGCGTAAATGGTAAGCAATAGGTAACACTAACACTTGACCTACGGAGCTCAGGAAAAGCA
The DNA here is from genome assembly GCF_021461385.2 of Schistocerca piceifrons. Lineage (NCBI taxonomy): Eukaryota > Metazoa > Arthropoda > Insecta > Orthoptera > Acrididae > Schistocerca > Schistocerca piceifrons. The sequence goes on from NC_060139.1 coordinate 1,053,114,580, forward strand.
CAGCGGTGCGGGTCTGTTGTCTAGAGCTCCCGTGGGCAGGTAGGTAGAGCTTTAGTTTCTCGTACCATAGATTCCCAGTTCGAGAACTGCTCATGGTAGTTTTTGTAGTGTAGTACGTATGAACCTTTTATATGGGACAATGTATTGTAAGTAGGCTGTTTAGGTTTTTATGACGGTAAGACCACGTAGCGCTCTGTATGAAAATCACTGACTGTGCTGTGTGCAGTCTGTGGCTGGTTTGCATTGTTGGAATATTTGCTATTGTAATGTTGGACAGTTGGATGTGAACAGCGCGTAGCGTTGCGCAGTTGGAGGTGAGCCGCCAGCAGTGGTGGATGTGGGAAGAGAGATGGCAGAGTTTTGAGAGCGGACGAGAAAGGAAATTTGTAAGACTGGATGTCATGAACTGATATATATGTATTATGACTTTTGAACACTATTAAGGTAACAAGCGCTGTTCTACTGGCAGTCGTCTTTCGCTTCATTTATTTCAAAGCAGCAAATTTATAGAGTACATTTGTAGTTTCGTAGAATAAACATAAACAATCGGAACAGTAGAATAATAGTAATAATAATAAAAAAGACGTGCCGTTTTTGGTGGTTGCGGAACATTCAATACTCTGGCCAGTGGTCCTCGTGTGTTTTTGCCCGATGCCTGATGATGCTCCTGTAAGAGTGAAACGTGTCGCAAATTAAATGAATAAAAAACAATTTTACCACTGAGACTGCCTGTTCTTTCTTGAATAATTATAATTGGGAGTCTGATACACAGGATGTAAGACGCAGTTAAGACCTCCACTCTCCCCCCCCCCCCCCCCCCCCCCCCCCGCACCCCTTCCATCAAATAAACAGCATCTTCTTTATAAAAACGCTAGCTGTCGTATGTACGACCAGATACATATGGATCATACAGAAAAATTAAGGCGAGTTCATAAAAACGACACCCTGTACACAGAAGAATAGCTACATCAAAAAAGCGTTGCCTTTAGTGTCTGGTGACGATGATCACATGAACTGCCTCCAGTCTTTGCTTCCCTCGCATTTACAAGACAAGTGGTGACTCTGAAATATAATACAACAAGTTAAGCATTGAACAGAAGGGTCGCCGCTAAGCTACGTCATCGAGAAAAGAATGAAGGAAAGTTCGAATGACTTTCATGTTCGAACCCAGTGGGGCTGCACTTCTCTCGACATGATATTAAAGTAGTTGTATCGTTCGGCGCAGTAAAATAATAGCTAACAGATAACAAAATGTATATTTATTACCGTAATACCACATTGTGGCACTCTACAACGTTCACTTTTGTGTCTGCTGCTCCTACAAGTAAATACTGAAACAAACATCCTGTAAATAATGTAAATCCTAACGAATGTATCTGTATACCGCTAAGATTATTTACAGGTCCGCAGGTGCTACCGCAATCCCATGGAACATGTATTAGACATCTTTATGTGCTCTTTTCCCTTTATTATTTATTAGATCAGATCGGTCACTGTACTTGTTACTTGCATTTTAAGAACTCGCTATTTCACGGAATTCCTGTTCCCTTTGTTACGCGTGCCCATCGGAAAATCTCTCTCCTGTCTAGGGGTGACGGAAATGAAGGAATGTCCCACCTGAGCCGCAACGGCCGTTTCCAAAAAGCAGCTCAGGATGTGACATCCTGGCGCTCTGGCAGAAAATATTCCCGCCACAGGGACGGCTGGTCACGTATGACACACACACACACCACTATCTAGTCACCGTACCGCAGACATAATAATATACATGCACGTTAACTAGTTTTGATTAATTTTGTCCCAGACAGATTGTCCTATAGTCAAATTGGAAATTATTCCGATCTCGCTCTTCCAACCAATGTTATAGAGATGCTTACGGTTGTTGTAACCCAAATGCTGATACTGCACGTCCCCCCCCCCCCCCTCCCCGCCCGAATATTCCCAGCTGGGACTGCCTGGGCCACACTAACAGCTCGCGTCGTACTTGTCTGAAGAGTCCCTGACTACAGCGGCTCATTGCACGAATAGGTCGTATACCTAGGGTACTAAACGTAAAAAAGGACTCATGAAAAATTATAAATTAAACCAACCCCAGGTTCAGAGCATGGTAATGCTGTAACGGTAAGCCTCTCTCACATTTTCTTGATTGTGAAATCCCTTGTCCCCATTGCAGTACTCTGAAATCTGGCGGAAAAGGAACGAGGTTTACAATATACTGAGTATCAAACAGTCCGCTGTGTCTTCTCATGAGACAAAAAGTGGAGTCTGCTCCGTCTACTAGACCTCCTGAGCATGGTGACTCAGTGTTCAAGACAGTTCAAGGCAGCTTAGAGGAGTAGTTAAAATCTTCTTCTGGTGACCTAAGTTTACGTTTTCTGGAATTTTCTTAAATAAACAACCCAAAAAAGATTTCGCACCAGCCTCATAACTTGCATAGTTCGTGGCCTTTTTAATAGGAAGCAACAAGGAATCGCTACTCACAATCAGCTGTTTAATGGAGGTAAGACTTAACTTTCATTCTGCATATATGTGTGTGTCTATGTCTGTGTGTGTGTGTGTGGGGGGGGGGGGGGTCAGTGTGGACCTAGACAGCACGCAATCGTCTGCACACAATTAATTTGGTCTCTAGGCGTCCATTATGAATAACGGTACGAACCCTCTTCCACCATAGCGTGTGCGGAGGTTAGGCAAAGGGGCCTCGCGGAATGGAAACTGAACCAATGCAAGCAGGTGAGTCAGTCATGTTTTGTGCTGGTACCACGTTACGAATGTAGGACGCCTCTCATCACTGTAGAATGTAATTTGAGGTCTGTTTATTAGCGGTAGCTATCAAGTCGTTCGATCTACGTTCCAACCCTACAGTAAACGTTTCATCGACGGATTTGTCTTTCAAGACAATTATGCATGGGCACATAACATAAACTGCTTGAAGTCTTCGCTCTGTAAAGCAGGAATCAGCTGAAAGGAATGACCACTTGCGTCTGATGACATGCATCTGTTTTTTCCGTAATTTTATTTAACGTTTTCACATAACCGCATCACATAACAGAGTATAACATTAGACAAATTCATATACTCTGCAACAGGTACATTTTAATCTTCAGTACGGAAATCTATATGAATATGTCCATTGAGTAACTTCTTCGGTGACATTTCCGTAGAATTCACATTACAATTCTTTTCAGGAGGAATGCACAATAACTGTCCATTTGTTGTAGCTTATGGTATTGCTTAGTCGTATATAACCAGAAAAATTCTTCACTCTCGTCCTTTTTGAGAATATGTAAAATATCGCATGTCCCTTTAACCAAGAAACTGTATCTTTCCGTATTTTCGGGGAATATTCATGATCTGCATGTAGAAGGCTCTTCGAAGTAATCGAATTGGCCGATGTTCTTTCGATATGTGCGAATTTTTTTCTTAAGCACAACCATACATGATTTGTATTATCGCGAACAAATTGATGTTCTTCGGTGTCAGTGAGATTACAGGAGGCACACAGCGGAGAACGTGCCAGATGAATGGAGTGCAGTAGAGATTTCGCTGGGATTCTTCCGTTGACTACGTAGTGTCAGTTTGCCCTTAACGTTAGTGGGTAACAGCGAGTCGTAGATATTCTTCCAGATTTTGTGCCAGTTTCTCCTATCAGATTCCTGCTTTTACTCAAGCTCTTGTACATCTCTTTCACTTTCGTCACATGTTTCTCAAGAATTCTCATTTTAATATAACTATTTTTCTGAGTAGCCATCGACCTTGCTTTAGTGGTAACACCGGTTCCCGTCAGATCACAGATGTTAAGCTCTGTCGGCCTTAGATAGCACATGGATGGGTCACCTCCCGTGGCTGCCGAGTGCTGTTGGCAACCGGGGTGCACTCAGCCCTTGTGGGGCCAATTGAGGAGCTACCTGATTGAAAAAGTAGCGACGCTGGTCGCAAAAACTGACAACGGCTGGGAGAGCGGTCTGCTGACCACGTACCCCGCCGTATCTGCATCCGCTGACGCTTTAGGGCTGAGGATGACACGGCAGCCGGTCGGTACCGTTGGACCTTCAAGTCCAGTACGGACGGTGTTTGTTTGTTTTTATATTCTATGAGGAAATGTTTCAGATGGTATAATTCGTGGGGATGTGGTGGATACCTACTTAGGACGAGTGGTTTCCAGGTTGGCCGGGACTGTTTTATTTAACAGAGATTCCTCGTGCTATTAGCAGATTTATTCCACTGTTTGTATGTTTTACAGATGTAGTTAGTTAGTTAGGTAGTTAGTCACACGTTAAATAGATCATTTGAAAGGTTCTCTTATGGAAAGGATGTGAAATAAATAGAGCGCTTGCACTTTGTCGCACCTACGAATCTGTAAAGATAAAACTATCATTATCTGTGATTAATGTCAGCCTTGTCACTTTGAATATACACTCCTGGAAATGGAAAAAAGAACACAATGCCACCGGTGTGTCAGACCCACCATACTTGCTCCGGACACTGCGAGAGGGCTGTACAAGCAATGATCACACGCACGGCACAGCGGACACACCAGGAACCGCGGTGTTGGCCGTCGAATGGCGCTAGCTGCGCAGCATTTGTGCACCGCCGCCGTCAGTGTCAGCCAGTTTGCCGTGGCATACGGAGCTCCACCGCAGTCTTTAACACTGGTAGCATGCCGCGACAGCGTGGACGTGAACCGTATGTGCAGTTGACGGACTTTGAGCGAGGGCGTATAGTGGGCATGCGGGAGGCCGGGTGGACGTACCGCCGAATTGCTCAACACGTGGGGCGTGAGGTCTCCACAGTACATCGATGTTGTCGCCAGTGGTCGGCGGAAGGTGCACGTGCCCGTCGACCTGGGACCGGACCGCAGCGACGCACGGATGCACGCCAAGACCGTAGGATCCTACGCAGTGCCGTAAGGGACCGCACCGCCACTTCCCAGCAAATTAGGGACACTGTTGCTCCTGGGGTATCGGCGAGGACCATTCGCAACCGTCTCCATGAAGCTGGGCTACGGTCCCGCACACCGTTAGGCCGTCTTCCGCTCACGCCCCAAGATCGTGCAGCCCGCTTCCAGTGGTGTCGCGACAGGCGTGAATGGAGGGACGAATGGAGACGTGCCGTCTTCAGCGATGAGAGTCACTTCTGCCTTGGTGCCAATGATGGTCGTATGCGTGTTTGGCGCCGTGCAGGTGAGCGCCACAATCAGGACTGCATACTACCGAGGCACACAGGGCCAACACCCGGCATCATGGTGTGGGGAGCGATCTCCTACACTGGCCGTACACCACTGGTGATCGTCGAGGGGGACACTGAATAGTGCACGGTACATCCAAACCGTCATCGAACCCATCGTTCTACCATTCCTAGACCGGCAAGGGAACTTGCTGTTCCAACAGGACAATGCACGTCCGCATGTATCCCGTGCCACCCAACGTGCTCTAGAAGGTGTAAGTCAACTACCCTGGCCAGCAAGATCTCCGGATCTGTCCCCCATTGAGCATGTTTGGGACTGGATGAAGCGTCGTCTCACGCGGTCTGCACGTCCAGCACGAACGCTGGTCCAACTGAGGCGCCGGGTGGAAATGGCATGGCAAGCCGTTCCACAGGACTACATCCAGCATCTCTACGATCGTCTCCATGGGAGAATAGCAGCCTGCATTGCTGCGAAAGGTGGATATACACTGTACTAGTGCCGACATTGTGCATGCTCTGTTGCCTGTGTCTATGTGCCTGTGCTTCTGTCAGTGTGATCATGTGATGTATCTGACCCCAGGAATGTGTCAATAAAGTTTCCCGTTCCTGGGACAATGAATTCACGGTGTTCTTATTTCAATTTCCAGGAGTGTATATTCGCGGCTGATGAAGAGATCGAAAGTGGATTTTTCGGCAGTGCCAGTACATACGCCACATAATTAATTTTGCACTTTATGTAGATGTTTACCAAATCCACCTTCTGTATTTCGTAAAGAAGTTTTACATTGTGTACACACATGTAGGCTCCTATTTTGGAGAGTAGTTTTCTGTAATTTATAGCAATTGTGTACCGTATATCACGCGTAAATTTTATCTCATTGCATCTCGTATTGGTAATCTCGTGAAGAAGAATTATACGACCTGCTGAATCGAATGAACTGCATAATGAGTACTGAGTATGGATTGAGAGTAAAGTGAAGAAAGACGAAAGTAATGAGAAGCAGCAGAAACGAGAAGAGCGAGAAACTTCACATCAGGATTGATGGTCACCAAGTAGAGGAATTCTGCTACCTAGGTAGCAAAATAACCTATGACTGATGGAGCAAGGAGGACATCAAAAGACAGACTAGCACTGGCAAAAAGGGCATTCCTGGCCAAGAGAAGTGCACTAGTATCTAACGTAGGCCTTAAATTGAGGAAGAAATTTCTGAAAATGTACGTCTGGAGTACAGCATTGTATCACAGTGAAACATGGACTGTGGGAAAACCGGACCAGAAGAGAATACAAGAATTTGAGATGTGGTGCTACAGACAAATGTTAAAAAATAGGTGGACTGATATAGTAAGGAATGAGGAGGTGCTGCGCAGAATCGGAGAGGAAAGGAATATGTGGAAATTCCTGACAAGGAGAAGGGACAGAATGATCAGGGACTGGCTTCCATGGTACTAGAGGGGCAAAAACTGTAGATGAAGACAGAGATTGGAATACATCCAACAGATAATTGAAGCCGTAAGATGCAAGTGCTACTCTGAGATGAAGAGGCTGTCATTGGAGAAAAATTCGTAGCGGGCCGCATCAAACCAGTCAGAAGACTGATGAGTGAAAAAAAATATCTCGTTAATTTGTCCTATCATTTCTTTGAAAAGAACTGGGTACATGCCGCGCGGGGTGGTCGCGCGGTTTGCGGCGCCTTGCCACGGTCCGGACGGCTCGCCCCGTCGGAGGTTCGAGTCCTCCCTCGGGCATGGGTGTGTGTGTTGTCCTTAGCGAAAGTTAGTTTAAGTTATATTAAGTAGAGTGTAAGCTTGGAGACTGATGACCTCAGCAGTTTGGTCCCATAATATCTTACCAACTTTGACCCAAGAATAGTTGTTTACGTTTTCAAACCATTGTTTGGTTGAAATATTCAAGAGTAAAAGTTACTTTCATTGCGCAATGAGAAAATGAACAGGGGCATGAATGAATAATTGAGTGAATCTAAGGCCACGGTTACGTCTGGTAGTATCCTAACGTGACTGAGATGTTTTAGTGTGACCTACGTTATAAGCAGATCACGTCTTATGAGGATATAAAATATCACACTGTAAGTGTAACATTTATTCATAACAGTGACGACAAATATAATCTGGATCTGGACAAAGTCTTTGCAAATGCATGCGAAGAATTCAAAATGTTTCAGCTGACAGCACTTGCTTTCACTTTCACTAATAATTCCGCTGAAGGCAGAATGGATTGAAAAGTTGGTGTGCAGATAAAAAAAAATCTAGAACACGAATACGTGTAAGCGGATGTTTTGTGCTGTTCATTTATCGGACCGATTTCATTAACGACATGTACAGGAAAATGAATCAAAGATGCTGTAGTGAAATTCCTGTTAAGAAGTGAGCAATTCATTAAGCAACGACAAATAACAAATTTAAAATTGTTCTATGATGGACCACACGGATACAAACAACTCCACAATATATGTACTTGAGAATAAAAGAAAACTCCGTGCACACCAGAATACTTTAATCAACGTTAAATCATTGCGAATATAGCGAAATCAATACAGTAACCTCACAGGTGGGCAAGTGAAATACTGATGCCGTACTACGACCATGGAACAATATGTATGTTTCTGAACAACAGAAGTTAAGTCTGAACACGACAGAAGGTACATCTATAGACCTGAAAACGTTGTAAACAAAATATTACACCATGCTGCAAGAGCACGCCGCGATCTCACCATAATCCTTCTAGTGCAGCACGAGAATGGCCACTGGACATGATCTCAGATCAGATACCCAGCGCCCGTAAGCCATCTCTAACAAGCAGCGAGGAATCAGAAAACACAGGTCATCCGCAGCGACATGAAAACAGAAGTAGAACGAAGAATGCTTTCTCTTCCGTCGAACGGAGCATGCTGGGCCTCCTGATGGGCACCTCACTATACCTCCGAAGTGTTGTCTGCAGACGTACCTTCAAATTGGCAGCCAAAGATTGAAGTACGCTGAGTAATCGATATCCCGGGTACGGAATGTCTTCGCAACTGTTTAGTAACTCAGAACAAACGACTCCTTTATGAGCAGCTTTCAGCCTCAGAGGGCCGTCAGTGACCAGTGGGCGATCATGAGCAGCAACATCTCAGCCACCTTGTCGACAGCACACCAAGGAGGATGCCAGCACGTTACAGTGCATGGGATGGGGGTAAACTGTATTCAGTGTTATTGAGCAGACTTTGATTTCGTACGGGGTGTAACGGCTGTAAGTGTAGATTTTTTTGTATGTGGTACCTTCATGCGCACACACATCAGTGCGTTGGCTGTTTTTTTCTCTGTGTCGAACCTTCTTCCTACAAACACGTCACAAACGTTACGACCTCGTGTTTTCTGTATGGTTATAGTGCGCCACTATTTGGACTACGCCTGACACTATAGTGTAACAGTTTCGCGTCCACACGTCCATGCTTCAACACCTGATCTGCTGCCCAAGGGAAATAAGTATTAAAGGCTTGCTCTTGCGACATATGCGTGGAGATACTACCCAACCTAAAAACATACGACTTGTAATGGCTATAATTAATAGTCTGCAAGTGACGAAAATGCCTACGTAATGTTGTTCAGTACACCATCCTCATTCACCAATAGAAATATTTGCACTTACGCACGTTACACCCTATAGTCTGGGAGACGAGTCTTTGGTATTGACAGCTCGGTAGCGTCTTTCCGTTGCCTAGCAACCGCAGGCAGGCAGCCAATGACGGCCTGACTTTGAGCGGGTAGCGAGGGCCACGTTGCCGCTCTGAAACCCGGTCGCGCGCGCTTATGAAACTTACCAGTGTCTCGCGTGCAGGCGGTGCGGTCGTTCGTCGTTCGTCTGAAGTTCAATTCGCAGTTTATTTCGTTTTTGTTGTTTTTAGTGTTTCTTTGTTTATGTTTCGTTGTAAACAATGTCTAGTGCGGCGGGTAGTACCAGCCCAACACAAGAAGTGAAACGGAGGAAGAAAAGTGTGCTACACACCCAGGCCCGTGAATTCGTGTGCTCTGTGAGGGATTACTTTGAGAAAGAAGAGGACAAAGGTGGGCCCTTAATTCCTGTTGTTCAGGTTGTGAAGAGAACTGCAGCAGCATTGAAAATAAGTAACAACACTGTTGTAAAGATAGGGAAAGAACAGTATAGTGTAGATTGTGACGAGAGTGGCACAACAAAGCTGCACACACCAGGAAAGAAGCGACCGAGAAATAAGCAGGTGACAGCTTTGGACGATTTTCAGAAAGACGCTATTCGTCGTCATATATACAGCTATTATAAGAGAAGGGAACATCCCACTCTATCTAAATTACAGGTGTCGCTTCAGAAAGACGATCTTTTTAAAGGGAGCAAATTTTCATTGCGTACAGTGTTGAGAGACATAGGCTTCAGCTATTCACTGTTTAACGGACGCAAAATATTAATGGAAAGGACAGATGTAGTTGCATGGCGGTGCCGATTTCTGCGCAGGATCATGGGTGTGGAATTCGAAAGTATAGTGTGGTTAGATGAAACTTGGGTCAATGCCAGCCATTCTTTACGTAGAGGCTGGAATGATGGAACGCCCGAGGGGACAATGGCAGTGCCTGTTGGCAAAGGAGGGCGTAGTATTGTCTTACATGCAGGAACATCGAAAGGTTTTGTGCCAAACTGCTTGAAAATGTTTCGCTCAAAAAAGACGGGAGATTACCATGAAGAAATGAACAGTGTAGTATTTCAAGAATGGTTCGAGACATCGCTTATGACGAATCTGACAAGTCCATCAGTGATCGTTATGGACAATGAGCCTTATCATTCCGTTGTTCACGATAAGGCACCAACCTTGGCAACAAAAAAAGACGATATCATTCAGTGGTTGAAACGGCGAAAAGTAGATTTCAGAGAAGATTTAAGGAAGGCGGAACTGCTCGAAATTTTTCCAACATATGTAATTGACGAGATTGCTAAAAGGCACGGGCATGAAATCTTCCGGCTTCCTCCATACCACCGTCACTTCAATGCAATTGAAGGAGTGTGGGCGCAGATAAAAAATTACATTGCTGCAAACAATAAAAAATTCACGATCTCTGAAGTGGAAACTCTCCTTCCAGCAGCTATCAATAAAGTGACAAGCGAGACGTGGGCTAAAATTGTAAACTGAACCGCAAGTGCCATCAGAGAGGCGGCCAAAACCGAAGGGGTTGTGGAAGAATGCATCGAAAATTTAATTATACATCTGGGAGAGAGCAGTGATAGTTCGAGTAGTGCTGAGGAAGACAATGTAAAATCAGATTCTGACAGTGATGTGAGTGGTGTTTTTCCATTACAGTAACTACAACGTATTCAGGAATGTAAGCAGGGAGTTTGCTATCGATCTACAACCAGATCATCATATTGTGAGTACTTTCTTCAGATTATAACTCTTCATACACTGACCAATTATTCTGTAGCTTGTAGTAGAACAAATTAATAATGCTAATACTTAACAATGGAAACCCAAACTGCTAATGTTCAACAACTTGCGAAAATAGTTTTCATTTCAGTTGTGAAGTTTAACAAATAACTTTATTATGTTTCAGCATCTTAGATACTTGTACTAAATAGCTCTTATCAGTTTTCGAGTTAATATATTTCAAGCATCAACTTTAAATAAATTCACGCGTACCAATACGACTTGTATTTTGTCTCGCTTTTATTTCTGCTGCTAGAGAATGCGTGTAGCAGACAGGACGCCGCGTGCTGTGAGCCACGTTCGGCAACAGCGCCGTCTGCCCGCCGGAACTGTCAGTACCAATCACTCGTCTCACGGACTATATATATGTGCAATCTAGTGCACTATTGAACAGATTATCTTTGATACTGCTTTATTTCTAACTCACAGTGAAGTTATTTTTGAGTGTCATAAGATTTTTTTCTTACATTCCCTAGTCCCCTTGCATCTAATCCCACACGTTTGCAGGTATGCTGGTGCTGGAAAACCCTTTTGAGCAGTTTTGTGTCTGACTTGCAAAGTCATCAGATGATCAAAAAAATTGCAAAACGATTAGGCAGGACATATGTATGGTAAAAAAAGTGGCAATTGACTCTGAATAGCGAAAATTGTGAACTCATCCCCATGACTCTGCCAGGCACTTAACTGTGAGTTGCAGAGTAAACGTGTAGATGTTGAATCCTGGGACGATTGACATGAGAAAGACGAGGCCGTCATATGCCCCCATAGGTCATCAGAGCTTGGGCTCCATCTCTGAGGAATTTTTCACTGAAGGGGCATTTTACCGTAATCTTTCTTCTTTCTCGAGCAGAAAGGGATACTTCAAATGGGCTTTCTTGGCAAAAACAGAAAATAATCAAATGAAATCGATATTCTGTTACAAATAGTAAATAGCAGTCCAATGTAAACCACATATCATCATAAATTTTAGTTAGAGTCGTAGCTCTTCATGAAACTTTTTTCTCATGGATGAATCATGCGTTAGGATTCCTCAGATCTGTGAACCGACCAGCCAACCATTCAGAAGGAAACCCGCTGTTTACCTTGGATTCGGATCCCTACAGCAACTCGTTATTTTCACACAACGCATTCTGTACAGTGAAAATCACGATGAGAGCCGAATTAATTTCTTGTGGCGAACGGTGACTGAACAAGGACGCATGCCACTTGCTCACTGATCCATCTGTAAAGAAACCAGTGTTTATGAATATGTGAACATAGGAGAACGATGTTTATAAATACAAGTTCTTACCTAGACAGTAATGATTTACAATACGGATAAAGAAGAAATTAAAGGAACGTAAAACTTAGGTCAGGGAAATCATATAATTGTCCTTTATAAATGCCAGCAGTTAAAGTAGGCTATGTTTCTGCATTAGCTTGAGAAACAGGTTGAGTGCGTGATCAAACTTGCTTTCACATATTCTCAAATTACATTTCTGTTGCTCTAACATTCTTCTGCAAAACAGAATATCTGCTTAACAACGCGTCTTTTTTTCCGTAATCCCTGATCTGCACTCTACAATGCTTCCTTTATGGTTCCATGAGCGGACCGATGGATTATTTTTTCAGTTGCCACTGACGTTTCTTGTAACGATTCGTAGAATACGGTCTGAGAGAACCGTGCGCTTATATTCGTGCGAGGATACTAATAAATTTAATGCTCAGCTGATAGCAATCGCTTCATCCATTGGGAATCAGAAGGAGTCAATTAACGCGAAACGTGAAAATTCTCAAAGTTCCAGTCGTACAATTAAGCAATTTCCAGGTGCACGCTAATGAATATTGCTTGTGCTAAGGCAATCTTCAATCTCAGAAATTAATATTTTTGCGCCAGACTAGCTATCGAGGCGAGAAGAGAGCAAATTAAATCTAGAACGCTGCTGGTTTTTTGTTGCTACTACTGATGCGTCCCGTTGGGCTTTTACCGGGTCGGTAGTTAAGCAGTCTGGAGATCTCTCAGATTAAGTCTTCCAGTCCCTTTAAAGGTGAGGGAAGTCAGACGGCCGGGAAGATGGTTAATAGGTCGAAAACACCCGTCGTCGGTAGTCGAAAAAGGAAGAAGGACGATTGGGGTTTGGTGACTGGAAAGCGAATAGACCCTTAGAGATGGACACTGGGCAGAGAAATCGCTGTGTTATCTCCTAAAGGAATCATTCAGCGTTTGCATTAAACGTTTTCGGTCCTCCGGAGTACGAGATCGGTGTGTTAATTGGGTTTCTACTTGCAACCGAAGTGACGCCACAGAAAGTGGCATGACGGCTGATACACCAGTGGCGACGTGTGCCGCTGTTTCTACAGTCTGCTGTCAAAATTATAGTGGCACTGTTTTGAGTGTGGTGTCAACCGGGATTATTGTGACGGATGTTGGTAATGTCGTTCAAGTTACTCCGTCAGGATTGAACCTAGAATCCAATAAGTAGGAAAAAAGCATAAATGTAGGACCTGGAAGTTGATTTTGCGTACAAATAACACAGGGACATCAAATACACTTGTAAAGGAATTGTCATTCGTAAACGAAGATGCATTCGTGGGCTACTTTCGAATAACAGAACCAAATGTCGTGTACTTGTTGAGCTGCGTATTGAGCTCTGTTAAAAAATGAGTTACTCATATTAGAGATGCAGTAGTGGTTCAAGTGAAACTTCAAGTGACACTTCGATATTTTACATCTTGCGATTACCTGTCGTTTCCGCAGTATGTATACGTCCCCAAAATCATAATTTCGCAGTTATTGTATTATATGTTGGATGCTTTTTACGATACCCTAAGGACTCTTTCAAAGGTAATATTTTCACTCCAGCACCCCACATCAGATACTCAAATGATGCTTCTCCGGTATTACAAATACACTACTGGCTATTAAAATTGCTACACCACGAAGATGACGTACTACAGACGCGAAATTTAACCGACAGGAAGAAGATGCTGTGATTGCAAATGATTAGCTTTTCAGAACATTCACACAAGGTTGGCGCCGATGGCGACACCTACAACATGCTGACATGAGAAAAGTTTCCAACCGATTTCTCATACACAAATAGCAGTTGACCGGCGTTGCCTGGTGAAACGTTGTTGTGATGCCTCGTGTAAGGAGGAGAAATGCGTACCATCACGTTTCCGACTTTGATAAAGGTCAGATTGTAGCCTATCGCGATTGCGGTTTGTCGTATCGCGTCATTGCTGCTCGCGTTGGTCGAGATCCAGTGACTGTTAGCAGAATATGGAATCGGTGGGTTCAGGAGGGTAATGCGGAACGCCGTGCTGGATCCCAACGGCCTCGTATCACTAGCAGTCGAGATGACAGGCATCTTATCCGCATGGCTGTAACGGATCGTGCAGCCACGTCACGATCCCTGAGTCAACAGATGGGGACGTTTGCAAGACAGCAACCAAACTGCACGACGTTTGCAGCAGCATGGAATATCAGCTCGGATAACATGGCTGCGGTTACCCTTGACGCTACATCACAGGTAGGAGCGCCTGTGATGGTGTAGTCAACGACGAACCTAGTTGCACGAATGGCAAAACGTCATTTTTTCGGATCAATACAGGTTCTGTTTACAGCATCATGATGGTCGCATCCGTGTTTGGCGACATCGCGGTGAACGCACATTCGAAGCGTGTATTCGTCATCACCATACTGGCGTAACACCTGGCGTGATGGTATGGGGTGCCATTGGTTATACGTCTCGGTCACCTCTTGTTCGCATTGACGGCACTTTGAACAGTGGATGTTACAATTCAGATGTGTTACGACCCGTGGTTCTACCCTTCATTCGATCGCTACGAAACCTTACATTTCAGTAGGATAATGCACGACCGCATGTTGCAGGTCCTGCACGGGCCTTTCTGGATACAGAAAATGTTCGACTGCTGCCCTGGCCAGCACATTCTCTGCTGATCTCTCAGCAATTAAAAACGTCTGGTCAATGGTGGCCGAGCAACTGGCTCGTCACAATACGCCAGTCACTACTCTTGATGAACTGTGGTATCGTGTTGAAGCTGCATGGGCAGCTGTACCTGTACACTCCATCCAAGCTCTGTTTGATTCGATGCCCAGGCGTATCAAGGCCGTTATTACGGTCTGGGTACTGATTTCTCAGGATCTATGCACCAAAATTGCGTGAAAATGTAATCACATGTCAGTTCTAGTATAATATATATGTCAGCACCTCAGCATGCAACAAAAAGGGGCATCTTGCCTGAAACCCACATTCGATTGTACGCAACGAAAACCTCGTAACTTCACAAAAGAAGACGAAGTAGATATTCCACAATTCGAATTCAGAACAGCTGCCAACATGACTATCGTTGAAGTAAATATCCTCTGAGTAGTGATGCAACTTAAATCACTTAATAAAAGCAAGTCTTCTGGTCCAGACTGTATACCAATTAGGTTCCTTTGGGAGTATGCTGATGCATTAGCTCCATACTTAACAATTATATACAACCGTTCATTCGACGAAAGATCCGTACCCAACGACTGGAAAGTTGCACAGGTTACACCAATATGAGTAATCCATTAAATTACAGACCCATATCGTTAACGTCGATATGGAGCAGGATTTCGGAACATATATTGTGTTCGAACATCATGAATTACCTCGAAGAGAACGGTCTATTGACACGCAGTCAACATGGGTTTAGAAAACATCGTTCCTGTGAAACACAACTAGCTCTTTATTCATATTAAGTGTTGTGTGCTATTGACAGGGGATTTCAGATCGATTCCGTATTCCTGGATTTCCGGAAGGCTTTTGACACTGTACTACGCAAGCGGCTGGTAGTGAAATTGCGTGCTTATGGAATATCGTCTCAGTTACGTGACTGGATTTGTGATTTCCTGTCAGACAGGTCACAGTTCGTAGTACCAGACGGAAAGTCATTGAGTAAAACTGAAGTGTTTTCTTGCGTTCACCAAGGTAGTGTTATAGGCCCTTTGCTGTTCCTTATCCATATAAACGATTTGGGAGACAATCTCAGCAGCCGTCTTCGGTTGTTTGCAAATCACGCTGTTGTTTATCGACTAATAAAGTCATCAGAAGATCAAAACAAACTGCAAAACGATTTAGTAATGATATCTGAATGGTTCGAAAAGTGGCAGTTGACTATAAATAACGATAATTCTGAGGTCATCCACATGAGTGCTAAAAGAAACTCGTTAAATTTCGGTTACACGATAAATCAGTGTAATCTAAAAGCCGTGAATTCAACTAAATACCTAGGTATTACAATTACGAACAACTTAAATTGGAAGGAACACATAGTAAATGTTGTGGGGAAGTCTAACCAAAGACTGCGTTTTATCGGCAGTACGTTCGCCCCCGGTAGCTGAGTGGTCAGCGTGACAGACTGTCAATCTTAAGGGCCCGGGTTCGATTCCCGGCTGGGTCGGAGATTTTCTTCGCCCAGGGAATGGGTGTCGTGTTGTCCTAATCATCATCATTTCATCCCCATCGACGCTCAAGTCGCCGAAGTGGCGTCAACTCGAAAGACCTGCACGAGGCGAACGGTCTACCCGACGGGAGGCCCTAGCCACACGACATTTTATTTTTTCGTTGGCAGGACATTTAGAAAATGTAACAGACCTACTAAGGACACTGCCTACACTACGCTTGTCCGTCCTCTTTTAGAACACTGAGGCGCGGTGTGGGATCCTTACCAGATAGGAGTGACGCAGTACATCGAAAAAGTTTAAAGAAAGGCAGCACGTTTTGTAATATCGCGAAATACGGGAGACAGTGTCACAGAAAAGATACAGGATTTGGGCTGGACATCATTAAAAGAAAGGCGTTTTTCGTTGCGACAGACGCTTCTCAGGAGATTCCAATCACCAACTTTCTCCTTGGAGTGAGAAAATATTTTGTTGACACCGACCTACATGGGTAGGAACGATCACCACGATAAAATAAGGGAAATCAGAGCTCGTACGGAAAGATATAGGTGTCCATTCTTTCCGCGCGCTATACGAGAGTGGAATAATAGAGAATTGTGAAGGTGGTTCGATGAACCCTCTGCCAGGCACTTAAATGTGATTTGCAGAGTATTCATGTAGATCTAGATGTAGATGTCTGTGAAAACTCGTAATTCCAGTAACCAGTAACTCCATAATGAAAGAGAGATTTGAGAGTGGATGGCTTTCTCTAATATGTCAATAACTAAGCTTCTACTATACAGTTACACATGCAGCAACTTTCTGTATCGCATTATATTATTTTTTAAGAAACCGTTTCTGCTTGACCTGCAAAATTTAAGAAATTGGAGTTACGAGGTTATCATTACTATCGATCTAGTCATAGGTGATTAAGACTTTGTAAACGTCTCTGGAACCATATAGTTGCATTTGATAAAGCACCTATGATTGGGTTTCAAGCTGGATCACCGTTTCGTTCGATACTGGTAAGCACATCTGCCTAGTGAGTAGGAGACCTGGGTTCGAAGCCGGGCGTTTATACAAAAATTTCATTCGCCTCTTCAGTTTGCATGTATGCAACAGGATGAGTTTACCGTACTCCCCTAGCCACCGAACTCCTCGGATTTAAACTCAACCGAGAATCTGTGGGGCCACCTCGATCGGGCATCTCGCGCCATTGATTCTCAACCGAGAATACTTGTGCATGTGGCCATGGCCCAGTAGTCGGCATGGCTCCACAGTCATGTCGGTAACTTCCTGAACTTCACTGACTCTCTCCCTGCGCGTCTCGCGCTGCAAAAGGTGGTTATTGAGGTTTGGTTGGGTTGTTTGGGGAAGAGACCAAACAGCGACATCATCGGTCCCATTGGATTAAGGAAGGATGGGGAAGGAAGTCGTCCGTGCCCTCTCAAAGGTACCATCCCGGCATTTACCTGAAGCGATTTAGGGAAATCACGGAAAACCTAAATCAGGATGGCCAGACGCGGGATTGAACCGTCGTCCTCCCGAGGTTATTGAGGCTTTTGATAGATGGTCAAATTAATATGACTGGAGATTGTAGCCAATAGTTGGATATTTACGAAATTCCATTAAAGGCTACAGTCAAGCTGATAGTTAACTGCCACCAGAAACCTTCTTACTTCCTTTCTCAGATTTGCAGGATAGATATTTAATTAACACAACAACGAGAATATAGCGATGGTGCTTCGAAATTCGCCCACGAGGTGTCAGTTGACTGAGGCTAATCGGAGGTGGGGGAGAAGGAAAATGGCGTCACAAACATAAAGTGACTTTACTTTTAATGGCATGGCTAAAAGTTGCAGCACCAAAATGATGCCACAAGAACCTGGGTGTTTCCATACGCAACTTCCGCGACGCCACTCTAATGGTGGCCGAGAGACATCAGTTTAGTTGCATTGCATGTGAAAATCCGGTTTTATCCACTGCGCCACCTCACGCGGTCTCGGTGATCGATACGTTCCTGGGCATTCGATTCGCGGTCATGATACGGTATGTTTGTTAAGTGCTTTGCACAAACAGATTCAAAATGGTTCAAATGGATCCGAGCACTATGGGACTTAACTGCTGTGGTCATCAGTCCCCTAGAACTTAGAACTACTTGAACCTAACTAACGTAAGGACATCACACACATCCATGCCCGAGGCAGGATTCGAACCTGCGACCGTAGCGGTCGCGCGGTTCCGTACTGTAGCACAAACAGATTCTTCCAGCTATTCACATAACTGCAACATTCAACTGGCATCTGAACGCTATGAACTATTTTTGTGGAGATGGTAAGACATCTACATTTATATTTACGAACCTGACCGAGTGTGGTAAAGGATACTTCGTATAGCGCTATCAATTTCCGTTAATGGTGAACGAGGAGAACGATTATTCAAAATAGTTTCGAGTTTGTAGGTGGTTGTCGTTCACAAAACTGTGCGAGAAATGGACTGGGTCATAGGAAGCACATGAAACTCTGGCATGTCCATCTATAAAAGACAAGTCACTCTTTTCTCCACAAAGAAAAATAAACTATACGCCTTTGAAGACGACATGGCACAAGAGGCATTAACTTTAAGTGAATCACTAATGTGTTCCACAATCTCTTGTGGATGTTCTGTCCCCCAAACATGCACATTATAATGATTTACCTTTTCAGACGCATTAAACGTTGCTCCATCACCGGAAACCAACTTCTGTGAAAGTCGTCTTTCTCCGTTACAAACTGCTAGTCGTTGCAAAATTCAGAGCAAAAGTCACTGTCCCGAGCAGTCAGCGCGTTTAGCAACGCCAGTCGGTGTGGTTTTACAAGCGGAACACGCAAGACAGTTGACCGCGCTGTGTGCGGTCTTCTGCCGTCGAGTTCTTCAGGCACCTAGCGAATGATTCCCACGTGCACATCACCTCTCTGCTGACGATCTCAGCCAGCCTGTTCTCTTCGGATTATCCTCACTGAATGTGCTGTACTACCCACGGACTGTTTTATCTGTTACAGCTTTTACCTGGTCTTTGGTACGAAATCGTCGCTTCACCGTCACAATTGACTCACGCTTAGCGAATTCGAAGACAAAAAACACAGCTAACACTCCACTATACTCCATGTTCTGTGATGCCTATTCCTTAGGGCGGTGCGCCCTTCAGCTATGGCATAGCACATTTTACGAATCGAAACTTGGAGATGCACACACTGAAGTGTGTCTTTTTTTGTTGTCTTTTAGTTTTCGAACGGTTGTCTTCTGACATTCTAGAGGTGCCGGGTGGCTATAGTGAAAGTGCAACTACTCACGGAGATCAAGAGGGCGCTGTAACATGACACCGGAACTTGGTGCATAAGCCAGTGCGTTAATGTGGAACCGATTAACGCTGGAAAACAAATTAGTTCTACTTATGACCACCAGGCGCAAATCTGGCGATGTACACTGCTTGCATGGCAGTATGACATACAGGCTGTCATGTGACAAGCCCTAAAGTGAGTGAACAGTATGGCTTTCGAGACGAGAGACCGTACGCTGTTAGTGGAACTGCTTTATAGAAACGGCAGAAATTACAGTGCTGCATTGAGAGAATATCTCCAACTGAATGGTCTGAAGAGAGGCCCAATGCCATCTACATTTATACTCCGCCAGCCACCCAACGGTGTGTGGCGGAGGGCATCTTACTTGCCACTGTCATTACCTCCCTTTCCTGTTCCAGTCGCGTATGGTTCGCGGGAAGAACGACTGTCTGAAAGCCTCCGTGCGCGCTCGAATCTCTCTAATTTTACATTCGTGATCTCCTCGGGAGGTATAAGTAGGGGGAAGCAATATATTCGATACCTCATCCAGAAACGCACCTGGCGAGCAAGCTACACCGCGATGCAGAGCGCGTCTCTTGCAGAGTCTGCCACTTGAGTTTGTTAAACATCTCCGTAACGCTATCACGGTTACCAAATAACCCTGTGACGAAACGCGCCGCTCTTCTTTGGATCTTCGCTATCTCCTCCGTCAACCCGATCTGGTACGGATCCCACACTGATGAGCAATACTCAAGTATAGGTCGAACGATTGTTTTGTAAGCCACCTCCTTTGTTGATGGACTACATTTTCTAAGGACTCTCCCAATGAATCTCAACCTGGTACCCGCCTTACCAACAATTAATTTTATATGATCATTCCACTTCAAATCGTTCCGCACGCATACTCCCAGATATTTTACAGAAGTAACTGCTACCAGTGTTTGTTCCGCTATCATATAATCATACAATAAAGGATCATTCTTTCTATGTATTCGCAATACATTACATTTGTCTATGTTAAGGGTCAGTTGCCACTCCCTGCACCAAGATCCTATCCGTTGCAGATCTTCCTGGATTTCGTTACAATTTTCTAATGCTGCAACTTCTCTGTATACTACAGCATCATCCGCGAAAAGCCGCATGGGACTTCCGACACTATCTACTAGGTCATTTATATATATTGTGAAAAGCAATGGTCCCATAACACTCCCCTGTGGCACGCCAGAGGTTACTTTAACGTCTGTAGACGTCTCTCCATTGATAACAACATGCTGTGTTCTGTTTGCTAAAAACTCTTCAATCCAGCCACACAGCTGGTCTGATATTCCGTAGGCTCTTACTTTGTTTATCAGGCGACAGTGCGGAACTGTATCGAAAGCCTTCCGGAAGTCAAGAAAAATAGCATCTACCTGGGAGCCTGTATCTAATATTTTCTGGGTCTCATGAACAAATAAAGCGAGTTGGGTCTCACACGATTGCTGTTTCCAGAATCCATGTTGATTCTTACATAGTAGATTCTGGGTTTCCAAAAACGACATGATACTCGAGCAAAAAATATGTTCTAAAATTCTACAACAGATCGACGTCAGAGATATAGGTCTATAGTTTTGCGCATCTGTTCGACGACCCTTCTTGAAGACTGGGACTACCTGTGCTCTTTTCCACTCATTTGGAACCTTCCGTTCCTCTAGAGACTTGCGGTACAAGGCTGTTAGAAGGGGGGGGGGGGCAAGTTCTTTCGCGTACTCTGTGTAGAATCGAATTGGTATCCCGTCTGGTCCAGTGGTCTTTCCTCTGTTGAGTGATTCCAGTTGCTTTTCTATTCCTTGGACACTTATTTCGATGTCAGACATTTTTCCGTTTGTGCGAGGATTTAGAGAAGGAACTGCAGTGCGGTCTTCCTCTGTGAAGCAGCTTTGGAAAAAGGTGTTTAGTATTTCAGCTTTACTCGTGTCATCCTCTGTTTCAATGCCATCATCATCCCGGAGTGTCTGGATATGCTGTTTCGAGCCACTTACTGATTTAACGTAAGACCACAACTTCCTAGGATTTTCTGTCAAGTCGGTACATAGAATTTTACTTTCGAATTCACTGAACGCTTCACGCATAGCCCTCCTTACGCTAACTTTGACATCGTTTAGCTTCTGTTTGTCTGACCATTAATTGGTTGAAAGAAAATGAAAATGAAATTCGAAAACATCGGTGATGTTAGCGTAGCACCTGGAAGAGGAAGGCGTCCTATCCCAGTAGAAGTTGTTGACGAGGTAGTTTTGGGTGTAACTGACCATGCACGATGTGCCCCTGGTATTGCTAGTGCTAATCCAGTGCCGCGAGGAGTGTCCTTCCCATGCTCAACAGTACGGAAAGTTTTGCGGTCTACTTTACTCTGGCAACGGCCTTGCCACTGTGGATCCACCGGTTCTCGTGAGATCATCGAAGTTAAGCACTGTCGGGCGTGGCCGACACTTGGATGGGTGACCATCTGAGCCACCATGCACTGTTGCCATTTTCGGGGTGCACTCAGCCTCGTGATGCCAACTGAGGAGCTACTTGACCGTATAGTAGCGGCTTCGGTCACAGAAAACCATCATAACGACCGGGAGAGCGGAGTGCTGACCACACGCCCCTCCCATCCGCATCCTCAGTTGAGGATGACACGGCGGTCGGATGGTTCCGATGGGCCCCTTGTGGCCGGACGTCGGGGTGCTTCTATTTTACTCTGGTATCCGTACAAGATCCAGACGGTGAAGCAAGTGAAACCTAACGATCCGCAGCAGCGTTCTGAATCTGGTCTTCGGTTTGTGGCACGAATGGAACACGTGACCGGACAACTGCTGTCACAGATCTTCTGACAAGCATATTTACATGTAATCTTTAATAATGGAGTACCAAGAAGATGTCGCTGTGGCCAAAATTATTGTTTTGTCATTCTCCATAGAATGTCTGGAGGAGATACGACGTTCAGCAGTATGAGACTCGATTGATTGCAAAAGGATGGTGCAACGTTATTGTTGGATGCAGAGTTTTTCTGTGGCACACGTGCGCTGACCTACGTAAGCCATACCACATTGCCAAGATAGTTTATAAATTCTAGCCCTCCCCAATAAAAATTGTTTCTTTCCTGATCCAAGAAGCTCTTCAGGGGCGGAAAATGACTGAAATCTGTGCTTTCTGGGGAATTCTGGCTATCTCGAACGAAGTGTTGCTAACAAATGGAAGAAAAGTTAGGGATTTTGCCGGCATATTTTTTTCTCTAACTGCTTCCTGTTTTTTGGCATTAACTGATAGTGCCTGTTAATATTCCTTGTGGAATATCCATTTTTTCTGAGCTCTGGGCGAGGCCACACTATGAAAATATCGTCCGCACATTTCCAAAACACTATAGGCTTAGGAGCCGCTGATTTCAGCACTTTTTCGTCTTTGAAAACCTTGGACATAAGAGAAGGAAGAGGGCTACCTGTGGCGACCCCACCAGTCTCTTCAAAATTTCTTGGTTGAATATAAAATACATGGAAGAAAGAGGAAGCCAAAACAAAGCAGTGATGTGTACCTGAATTTTACTACCAAAATGTGTCGAAGGGTCTATGAGAGGGTCCTTTGTAAAAAGTGATACTGCATAAAAGCTACCTGAACGATACAAAGTGCTTAGCCAAAGAGATCCCGGTTTATTGACAAAATTTGCCGATTTACGTAGGTAATGTGAGAATTTACCCAACTTTGGTCTCTCTAAGGAAACAGGGTATCTGTCTGAATCATATGTAGGAGCATCAATGTTGCTTACTATTGCTCACAAAGAAAGACCCTTAAATGCTCTTTATGAATTTCAGGAAGGCCGTAAAGTCTGGATGTTGCACAGCATGTGCCAACCTCTTGGTACTTTCTTGAATACAACGAGGAAGAATTCAATTATGCTGATATTTCTCGTTGCGCACCTTCTATAGGGTAGCAAAGATTGTCAGTAAGCATCCATGTGACTTCGAGATTCTGTTTTACTACCAAATTTATTTAGTATGATGTACGTGGGAGAAAATAATTGATACTTGACTCATCTTAGAACTATTATCTCACATGATGGAAAAAATTTCTTCCGCTGCTTTTGCCCCTGGATTGTATCGGTGTCTTAGTAATCCTCCCGCGCTTGCTCGTATCAAAGAAACCGTGAATTGACGTGCTACTAATCCCTATATTTTTTCTATTAATTCTAACATAATAAAGGCTGAGACTGGCTTTACCTGTTCACCTGCATCTACTGTTTGCAAGATCCTTTGGAAAGAAAAGCTACCTGCCTTTTAATCGAGTAATTTTTCCTGAACCGACCTCCATTCTATTCTAGGAGGGGTGCTTACTTGCCTCTACGTAAGTCCTATACTTCGAACTTAGAAGATGGTCTAGAATCCAGCAACAGGCAAAAGCTAAGAATATTGATCTGCAATCCTGCTTTGTTTTCGAGTCACGTGGGATTACATGTTGCTAGAGAGATTTTTGATGCACATGCTTTAGGAAAGGGCTTAATTTAGATGATTATTCAGTATGAAATCTGACAGCCACCACTCACGGAAGGCTTTCTTAAGTTAGTTAATTACGGTACATTTAGAGCAGTAGGAATTCATTTTCGGGTTTGTAGTTACAGTTTAAGCTATGGTAACGATGCTGAATCCAAGTAGCAAAAGGCTGCTGGTAAAAACTCTTAATGGTTAGGAGCACAGTTAGGAACACTCCTTTCCGGATCTGCAGTTGTAATAAAAATAATAATATCAATAATTTTATCCATCTGTGGATCAGTTTTACAAGGATGTTAATTACGTCAGACTATATTCAGAACAAAAAACCTAATTCATATAAATCTGACAACAATGGGACATGTAGCGCGCCGTGGTGTCCCTTCAGTTGACCGAAGTAATTTAGGTAAACCATGGGAAACCTAAATCAGGAAGGCCAGATGAAGACGGTAGCCACCAACCTCCCGGATACAAGACCAGTTTCTTACCGACATTGCAAATGCTTTTGCCTTATACCTAATACACATTTCCCTTTTGTTTCTGCATACTAATAAAGAACTTATTTCGTAATTTAAAAAGCTAGTGATAGAGTATTCATTCATTTCTCAACATCAGTCATCACATCAACTACAGTCACACTATGAGTTGTCATGAGGACCACGACGAAGATATTTGTTTCCCATTTTGTGTTCCGAAATTTCCGATTTGCTTGCCTGAAAAATTTGCATGAGCTCCGAAAGACGGTAGTCTTTCAGTATTATCCATTACACAGCTTCTTCGAAAGGTTTTATATTTAAAGAAAAGAGATCATAGTACGAAAGCCTGTTGTGAAATGGCAGAGGCGATTTACTATTATTTACTGCTGTCCAGTTGCGTGGAGAATTAATGCCTCTGTATACTTGGATACTAATCGCTCTTTCATTATAACTGACAACCTTTGATATACAATGACATTACATACAAAGATTGTAATGTTAAACAGATAGGCAAAGGCTTCATACAGTTCCGAGACTTTTCCATACCGACCATCTGACAATGACGGACAATCAGGTTTCTGTGCTTTCCAATATTTATTATATTGTTTTATAAATTACTAACTTTTTTGCTTCACATCCTACGTTTCGTCTGAGAAATTTGTCCGCGTGCTTAGCTGGGTGGTTACGTACTTGCCTCCCATGCAGCAGGCCCGCCTTCGTTTACCGGCTGTGTTGACGATTTTCTCAGCTCATTTCATCCGCATCGCCGGCACGGAAGTCGCCCAATGTGACGTCGCCTAACATTAGACTTGCACTCGGCGGCCGAACTTCCCCGAATGGGCCAACAACGCCATACGCTCATTTCATTTCGTTTTAACTAATTTTAAGCTTATATTTTGCGGCATTTTCTTTGTCAGCCATTACTATTACTTTGAGTTTTCTTTGCTGAAAACGCAGTTTCCTTGAAATATGGGACAGTTCATGTTTTCACATGATTGAAATTATAAAATGCACGATCTCTTTTGAAGACTAGGAAACAGGTCTTGAAACATGCAATAAATTATAAGAAAAAAAGAAGTCTGGCCACGGACTAACTACCGAAACTTGAAATTTTATTCCTTTCTTAAAATAAATCACTCCAATACTTTCGATAGCACAAGCAGTATTGTCCACGAAACAACATCAGCTGCTATGATAACTGACAAAAGGTGCACCATGATGAACTGGAGGGAATTACAAATAAATGAAATAATAAATACTGTAAAATCTTATAAACCTTCCGACAATCAGGATGTATACGGGATGTCTACTAATGCCCTCAAGAAAATTATCTGTGATAATGTTGAACCATTAACTGCTATAATTAATAAGTGTTTCACTGATTGTGTATTTCCAGTATTTCTGAAACTTGCACGGAAAGTGCTAGTTTATAAAAATGGCAAGCCAGCCATGTTAGCAAGCTTCAGTCTCAATAATTCCAGTCTTGGCTAAAGTCAATATGTCTGCAGTGAAAGACTACACACCAAATTACATTGAAATTAATGAATTCTTCACAGACGCTCAGAATGGCTTCCGGAAACGAAAATATACAAGAATAGCAACTCTAAATCTAATTGCTGGGGCAAAGCACAGTTTGGAGAAAAAAATCTATAGCAGTGAGCCGGCCGGAGTGGCCGTGCGGTTCTAGGCGCTACAGTCTGAAGCCGAGCGACCGCTACGGTCGCAGGTTCGAATGCTGCCTCGGGCATGGATGTGTGTGATGTCCTTAAGTTAGTTAGGTTTAATTAGTTCTAAGTTCTAGGCGACTGATGACCTTATAAGTTAAGTCGCATGGTGCTCAGAGCCATTTGAGCCATATAGCAGTGATACTTTGCGTCCTTACAAAGGCGTTTGACTGCATTTGTCATAAGGTGCTCGTAAACAAGCTCTGTTAATATGGAGTTGGTGGTTCTGTTCTGACAACCCTCAAATGTTATTTGGAAAATAGAAGGCAGATTCTGTCAGTCCAAGGAGCACTACCATGCAAACAGAAGTTGGAATACGGTGTGGGACAGTGATCGGTATTGGGTCCCCTTCCGTTCCTACGCTTTGGAAATAATTTATCCTCTCATTCCCGGGTTCGATTCCCGGCGGGGACAGGGATTTTCTCTGCCTCGTGATGACTGGGTGTTGTGTGATGTCCTTAGGTTAGTTAGGTTTAAGTAGTTCTAAGTTCTAGGGGACTGATGACAATAGATGTTAAGTCCCATAGTGCTCAGAGCCATTTGAACCATTTTTATCCTCTCATTAACAGTACTTGCAATTCGCGGATGACACAACTCTATACTCGAAAGGCACTGATGACAGCAAGGCTCAAGAAGAAGTAGGTGCTTTGTTTAATGGTACAAAGGAATGGTCTGTTATAAACAAAATGAAAACAAGTGAAGAAAAAACGCAAAAAACGGTATGTAGCCTTAGTGACAAAGGACACCTAAACAGTGCAGGAACTGTGAAGCTTCTGGGGTTCACGATGGATAGTAAACTCACTTGGCAAGAATAAACTGCACATGTCACGCATCATATACCTCATGTGAAAACTGAAGCATGTGATAAATGATCAGTATCTGCTGATATTATTCACTATTCCACAGTTGTATCACTTATGGCCTGTTACCATGGGGTGTCACTACGGGCAGCAAGAAAATACTGCTACTACTATACTACTACCACAAAACAACGGTAAGGATCACAAAATCAGGTAGAAAACTGGACCACTCCAAACTCGTCTTCATACGTCTAGGCGTGATGACAATTTTGAGTCAATATGTCTTCACCTGCTTCATGTATGTTAAAGAAAATCATGACACATTCACCAGCAGGAGTGACGTCCATAATTATAACACTCGCAATGGGGAAAACTGTGGTGTCACCGCCAGACACCACACTTGCTAGGTAGTAGCTTTAAATCGGCCGCAGTCCATTAGTACATGTCGGACCCGCGTGTCGCCACTGTGTGATCGCAGACCGAGCGCCACCACAAGGCAGGTCTCGAGATACGGACTAGCACTCGCCCCAGTTGTACGGACGACGTAGCTAGCGATGCACACTGACGAAGCCTCGCTCATTTGCAGAGCAGATAGTTAGAATAGCCTTCAGCTAAGTCAATGGCTACGACCTAGCAAGGCGCCATTAGTAACATTGCACGTATCTAAAGAGTCTCACTTGTATCGCCACAATCTCCAGATGTACCAAAAGGATGGACTAAAGTTAAGTATTCCAGAAGCTACGTACTTTTCTTTATAGCATTCATTACGTATCCTGTTTCAGACCTCACGCCATCCGGCTTTAACTTAGCGTGTGCCTTTCGGCTTCCTCTCATTGTGTCTAGGCTGTCTTGTCTAGACACAAAAGAAACACAGGCATCCCAAGCTGTAGACTCTCCATGACAGGGACAGTTCCCCAGCAGTAGCTATTAAAATGTCCAACATCTAAATACTAAAATGCAGTCCTTGGAGTGAAATTTAAAGGAAAGATGATGCAAAATCTACGCCAAAACCACTACACGATTTAAATGAGTTCTTTGACAGCGAAACAGCAAACTAGACTGCCGAAACAATGCTTTACTAAAAGGAACGAAGGGAACATGTATTTGTTAAAAAGTTCTCACTCTATACGTCATCAAGTGTTATCCTCTACTTACGCAAATTTGTTCTTGTAGTATTATGCATACTTACGCAAATTTGTTCTTGCAGTATTATGCATACTTACGCTAATTTGTTCTTGTATGTAATGCTCGTGCAATCTTAACCTTGTGACGCGGACGCAGTGTGTCCAGTCTTGCCTGTCGAACGACGTAGCTACAATAATAAATGGTAAATGGTGGTCAAGGTACCTCAGCAACTTCCATCAAGAGGTTTCTGCTCAGCCAGATAGCTGGTTGAAATGAAGGAACTGGAAACTATTTGAAACTGGAAACTATTTGACAAAACGAATTACCATCAACAAACTGGGCGACACAACATAAACAGGGCGAATGGAAAAAAAGTCTCGTTCCTACACTGAAGAGCCAAAGAAACTGGTACATCTGCCTGATATAGTTAGGACCCCAGCAAGCACGCAGAAGTGCCACAACACGATGTGGGATGCGCTCAGCTAGTGACTGAAGTACTGCTGGAGGGAATTGAAACCATGAACCCTGCACGGCTGTCCATAAATCAGTAAGAGTACGAGAGGCTGGACATCTCTTCTGAACAGCACGTTGCAAGCCATCCCACATATGCTCACTAATGTTCATGTCTGGGGAGTTGGTTGTCCTGTGGAAGTGTTTAAACGCAGAAGAGTGTTCCTTGAGCCGTTCTGTAGCAACTCTGGACGTGTGGGGTGTCGCATTGTCCTGCTGGAATTGCCTAAGTGCGTCGGAATGCACAATCGACATGAATGGTTGCAAGTGATCAGACAGGATGCTCACGTACGTGTCACCTGTCACAGTCGTATCTACACGTATCAGGGGTCCCATATCACTCCAATTGCACACGCCCACCACCATTACAAAGCCTCTGCCAGATTGAACAGTCCCATGCTGACATGCAGGGTCCATGGATGCATGAGGTTGTTTCCATACCCGTACAAGTCCATCCGCTCGATACAATTTGAAGCGAGATTCGTCCGATCACGCAACATGTTTCCAGTCATCGACAGTCCAAAGTCAGTGTTGATGGGCACAGGCGAGGCGTAAAGCTTTGTGTCGTGCAGTCATCAAGAGTATACGAGTGGATGCACTTCTGTCACGTTGAGTGATTCTATTCAGTCGTTGTTGGTCCCGTTCTTGCAGGATCTTTTTCCGTCTGTAGCAATGTCGGAGATTTGATGTTTTACGGGATTCCTGATATTCGTGGTACACTCGTGTAATGGTCGTACGAGAAATTCCCCACTTCGTCACTACCTCGGAGACGCTGTGTCCCATCGCTCGTGCACCGACTATAACACCACATCCAAACTCACTTAAATCTTGACAACCTCGCATTGTAGCAGCAGTAACCGATATAACAACTGCACCAGACACTTGTGTTATATAGGCGTCCCCGACCGCAGTGTCTTATTCTATCTATTCACATATCTCTGTATTTGAATACGCATGCCTGTACCAGTCGCTTTGGCGCTTCACTATATTTCTCTGTAATCTAGTCTTTTTGAACACTTCCCTAGCAGTTCTATCCAGATCCGCAATGCTCTAAATTCAGCATCTGGTACTGGTGTTTCGTAATGGACAGCCGAGGCCATAATTTTCCGATCTACTAACAACTGGCAGGCGAGCCGGTAATCGAATACAGGGAGTAATTGACGGAAGCCCATTACACTGGAATCTGTGGCGGCGTCTTGATCGCTGATTCGGCTCTTACGAACACTTGTTGACTTATATGACAGCTCCGTTGGCCTGAGGCCTCAACGGGCCGACTCCGCGCCCACGGTCGTCGTATTTCGTCATCTCCTCCCCCCGCCCCCCTCCCACCATCCCCCACCCACCCCCCACCATTCTGCTTTCTCTTCTCCAGAGTCGTCGCTCCACAACACAACACGCTTATTCTGCAGCGGTGGCGAAACCGGTTTCCCCGGAGAGAAACTTTTTTTGCCCCCGCTGCAGCCTTAATAAGAAAAAC
This sequence comes from Schistocerca piceifrons, assembly GCF_021461385.2. Taxonomy (NCBI): domain Eukaryota; kingdom Metazoa; phylum Arthropoda; class Insecta; order Orthoptera; family Acrididae; genus Schistocerca; species Schistocerca piceifrons. The sequence goes on from NC_060139.1 coordinate 1,053,144,555, forward strand.
ATTGCCCATAGGCGGTGAGGCATGTTTTGTGTCATGCTCATATTAACTCAGCTGCTTTATGCGTTTTAAATAATCATGAAGTTATGGCTGTTCAATAATTTTGAATCTTTAATTACCGGCTGAAAGTTTAACGATGACGGAGCCGCCAAAGTATTTTTCGTTTAAGGCGGGGACACGGTGGCTTTTCGGGATAAAGTAACAAGCGGTAAATCAGATTTAGAAATGAGACACCGCGGCTTCGAAATGACGGTATCGGAATTTACATCTGGGTTCGGTAATTTGCCCGGTAATTTTCTAACGAGATATTTAAGGCTGCTGAGATAAAAAGTCTACCCGCCAAGGAGACTCAACCGGGAAATAACTCAGTGAATAATTTGCGAAGGTGAATGCGAACTCGGTTCCCTATCTCGGCTACATGTCACTTGTCTTCCATAATCAGTGTTTTCCTCAAAATAACGACTTTGTTTACGGAGTATAGGTTCATGCGGAAACAGTTTACCTTGTCTGGCAGGTTCTGTCCGAGCAATAACGTCATATTGTTTGAATTGTTCAGTATCTGAGATTCATTTCTGTGAGCTCCCGTCGTGTACAGTCCAAGTACAATGTATCGACAGTCAGTGTTTCCCAGTTAAAATTTGTTGTGCAAAATAATCTGTCGCTCTAGTTTGCAAATGTTAGTGGTAGATTGTTTAAATGTTGCCGCAAAATGTACGCACACATCAGTAACTACAGTAATTATTACCTAAGTAATATCTTCGGAATTTACATTGTAACGCAGACATTTGTTTGGTTGTATCCTCATAGCCGAGGTCAGTTAAATACGACATTCAAGAGTAATCAAGTTCCTAGATAAACAGAATAATGTTACGATTGCCGTTGGAGTAGTGAAAGGCAAATTTAAACTTTGGCAATAGGATATGTTGTCTGAGTTCAACGGCAGTTGGGATGAGTATATGTAACACAACCACTCAGCACGACTAACGTTACAAACAATTGTACGAACTCGTGGTAAGTTTCAACATCTGGGACCGTGTTTCATCGGCATAGTGGCAGAGCTGTGGGACCGCCGACATCAGCAAGCTCTGACTTCTTCACAGTGGCCATGGAACACATAGCACCCTACTTGCAGAAATCTACCAAGCAATGTGCACGTCCACTGCGCTACGTCAAGTTCTCAAAACGAAGGGGTACAGCGTGTATACGGTAGGTACAGAAGTTCGTAGCGTTTCTCGATAAAATTAATAGACACAACAGATACACATAACACAGATTTTAGTCATCGATAATACACTGGAGCGCCAAAGAAAATGGTATAGGCACGCTTATTTAAATACAGAAATATGTAAACAGGCAGAATACGGCACAGCGGTTGGCAACGCCTATACAGGGTGTTACAAAAAGGTACGGCCAAACTTTCAGGAAACATTCCTCACACACAAAGAAAGAAAATATGTCATGTGGACATGTGTCCGGAAACGCTTACTTTCCATGTTAGAGCTCATTTTATTACTTTGTAGTGTCGGTAGCTGGACCGACACCGTGGAGTTGATTGCTGAAAAAGAAAGCTAGACTAACGCTGTGGCCGATAGTGCACGCACGGCAATAAGCATACGGGCGTGAAGTCTGGAACATAAAAACTTATGAATGAATAAGAAGAAAAGTATGTAGATGCTTTTTACTTAACTTTTATTGATTCCTTGGAATACATCTCTCTTGAATACTCGAAGCTATAGGCACTGATACAAATGGCTCCTTGCTAGTTCGTAGCCATTAACTTAGCTGATGGCTATTCTGTCTCTCGGCTAATGAGAGAGAAGGCTTCGTACAACTGGGCGATAGCTAGGTTCGCGTACAACTGGGCGGTAGCTTGGTTCTCGTACAACTGGGGTCGAGTCCACTCTCGTATCACGAGACCTGCCTTGGTGGTGGCGCTAGGTCTGCGATCACAGTGGCGACACGCGGGTCCGACATGTACTACATGGACCGCGGCCGATTTAAACTACCACCTAGCAAGTGTGGTGTCTGGCGGTGACACCACATTCCTCCCCCGCAAATCGGCGAACGGTCGTGAGATAAGGCTTCCGCCCGCCGTGGGGAGGACCACATGGTGACGTATGCGATGAGGTGGGGAGCCTAACAACAGGCGAGGCTGTGCCACCCGCACCCGGCCATCCGGTCCGAGGGGAGCTAGGAAACGCCTGCAAAACTAGTCCAGGGTGCACGTCCACATGTGGTGTATGCGCCCGTAAAGAGACAGGAGGGACTAAAGGGTCGACCTCCATTGCGTCGGGGTAGCCGACGCGCGATGACGTCATGTGGTCCGGAGCGGGCGGGCGTTCCATGGCGGAGGACAGCTGGTCACGGGAAGCGATCGGCGGCGCGTGACCCTGGGAGGCGCTTGGCGGCTGCAACGAAGCGTCGAATGCGGTCGGCGGCGGCGGCGGCTGCTGCTGCTGCTGCTGCTGCGGCGGCGGCGGCGCGTCGCCATGGGGCAAAATGGAAGGCATCGTCGGTAACACCTGGGGATGAGGCGAGCCAGTAGATGGGTCCCCAGGGCGCTGACCGGACGGCACCGTCGCTGAAAGCAGACGGGGAGCGGCAGAACCCGAGCGACGACAGAGGCGCAGCTGATTGAGATGCCGACGCACCTCACCAGAGGCCCCCAAAACCAAATACATCGCGCGGCCGAGGCAGCGAAGAATGCGCCCTGCGAGCCAACGCCGTGAACCTCGATAGTTGCGATAAAATACAACGTCGCCTGGAGCAAAAGCAGGAGTCTGCCGCTGCGCAGGAACCTGATGCGGCGGATGCAGCAAAGACATCAAGGTGCGATGAGGACGACTGTGGAGCAACTCAGCCGGCGAGCGACCATCTCGGGGCTGAGAGCGATACGAAGACAAAAAGAGCAACAATGCGTCCTCCCGAGAATGCGACTCTTTCAATTTCAACATCTGTGACTTGAAAGTCCGGACCAATCGTTCAGCGGCACCGTTGGACTGAGGCGAAAACGGCGCGGACGTCAGATGTTGAATACCATTGGCCTGGCAGAATGACTGAAATTCTGCGGACATGAATTGTGGGCCATTGTCGGAAACAATAGTCTGCGGAAGACCTTCAATGCAAAAGATAGCAGACAACGCTTGGATGGTGGCGGAGGACGTCGTGGAAGACATCCGGACAACAAAAGGAAAATTACTGAAGGCGTCGACCAGAACCAACCATCGAGCATTCCAGAATGGACCAGCAAAATCAATGTGCAAGCGTTGCCAAGGGGAAGTGGCTTTTGGCCATGCAAAGACTTTCCGCGGCGGTGCGGACTGTTGTTCGGCACACGCCGGGCACGAAGAACACATATTCGTAATCGCAGCATCGATTCCGAACCAAGTACAGTGCTGACGAGCAAGTTGTTTCGTCCGCACTATACCCCAATGTCCTTGGTGAAGAAGCCGTAAAACAGAGGACTGTAACGAACGTGGGACCACGACTCTGGACTGATCATTATCAGAACGCAACAACAAAACACCACGTCGAACAAAAAGTCTCTCCTTGTGAGCAAAAAATCGGCGAACCAACGGATCCTCGATCCGAGACTTTGACAAAGGCCATTGCGTAGCAACAAAACGTAAAACAGTAGCAAGGACAGGGTCAGCAGCTGTGGCTGTAGCGACACGACGAAAATCAATCGGAAACGATTCGACCACTTCATCGGTTTCCGAATCAATGAACATGCAAGCAAGTTCGGAAGAATCGAATGCTTTATCCTCAGCAACAGGCAAACGGGACAACGCATCGGCGTTTCCGTGCTCAGCAGTGGACCGATACAAGATATCGTAGCGGTACTGCGAGAGGAAAATAGACCAGCGAATGAATTTCTGCTCTGTACGTGGAGGTACAGGCTTGTTCGGATGAAAAAGCGACGTCAAAGGTTTGTGGTCTGTGATGATGGTAAAGTGACGACCAGACAAGAAATCATGGAACTTAGTAACACCAAACACGAGAGCCAAAGCTTCTTTCTCTATCTGTGAATAATTTCGTTGCGCAGACGAGAGCAATTTGGACGCAAAGGCAATAGGGCGATCATGTGAGCCAACTTTGTGCGCAAGCACAGCACCGATCCCGAAATCCGATGCATCTACCATCAACAAAAGGGGTTTCTGGGGATCGAATGGCGTAAGGCAAGTATTAGAAAGCAACGCCGATTTCAACTGGCGAAAGGCGCGTTCGCATTCCGTCGTCCAGAGAAACGGAACACCTGTACGGCGTAAGCGATGAAGCGGAGCTGAAATGAAAAAGGCATTGCGCACATTCACTCACACCTTGTGATTCTACCTTGTTGAATGTTCTTGCGACCTCCTGACGCAATGCGTGGGGAACAATGCGCGCCCTGAAAAATTTCGGTTGCGCGTGTACCTGCAGTTCTAAATGTGCTTCATAGTTTTTAGCGCAACCTAAGCCCGGTGCAAAAATGTCTGCAAATTCGTCACACAGCCGAGAAACACTGTCTGGAGGCACAGTCTGATTCACAGATAGGACCTGATTTACAATAGACATGTTAAACAACTTAAATACATCTAGACCAAACAAGTTCACTGCAGAAGAAGAACGAAGAACGTAAAATGACACAAGTTTTGTTTGTCCCTTGAATGTTGCAAGAAGGCTGCACTGTCCTAACACAGGAATTTTCTGTCCGGAATATGTAGTTAGCTTAACATTTGCGGCACGCAACGGAGGTGCGCCCAGTTGTTTGTATGTGTCGTGATTGAGCAATGAAACTGCAGCTCCGGTATCGAGCTGGAATGGTATCACTTTGCCTTCAAAGTCTAAGTCCACAAAAAGTTTATTGTCCTGCTGACGACAAGAGCGACTGTTTTGTGCAATTGGAACAGACACTGGTACAGAATCACTTGCTAAGTGACGTGATTTCCGGCGACGTCGACGCACAGTTTTTGTGGGACGATCACAGTCACTGTTAGAGAAAGTGGCACTGGACGAAGTGGAATTAACGACATGAATGTCCATAGGCGAAGGTCCACGGGCCTGAGTGTCCTTGGTTCGATTCCGGCGCGAAGCAAAGGGCCTGGAATGATTGTGATTGTCTGATCTGAGCTTTTTCTGGCAAACACTTTGAACATGTCCTTTCTTATTGCAGAAAAAGCAAATAGCTTGGCGTGACGGGCAATGTTCACGCGAATGTCTAGTAGCACACCGCGGGCACGATTTCACTACATTTGTGGGCTGGCGCGGCACACCTGGCTTAGCACGCGGCGGTCGCTGTGCGTCCGGCCGCGAGGGCAGTTGACCGGGCCGCGTCGCGCGAGCGCGCCCGGCGGGCCGGTTAATGGTACACACAGCTGGCGAAGTTTCAAAAGATTCCTGAGCACAGTCAAGTGTGTCCTGTCTATCCAATATGTCTATCACTTGTTGAAGGGAGGGATTAACTAGTTTCAAAATTTGCTCCCGTATGCGAACATCAGAAACGTTCTGTGCAATTGCATCACGCACCATTGTATCTGAATAAGAAAGACCACAGTCACATTCAAAGGCACAGTCCCTAGTAAGTCCTTGCAATGTTGCTACCCACTCCCTATTAGTTTGACCGGCCGTACGTTTTGTACGAAAAAACGTATACCGTTTTGCAACCACATTAACTGTTTCTTTGAAATAGGCATCTAATGCAGACAAAATTTCCTCGTATGACAAAGTTGCTACGTCGCGTCGGGGAAACAATTTCACTATCACACGGTATGTGGACACACCGACACAAGAAAGCAAAAACGGCTGCCGCTCATTACCTTGAATTCTGTAGGCAGCAAGGTGGAAGTTGAACTGGCGAGACCACTCTTGCCAGGTCTCATCGGCTGCCACGTATGGTCGAAAGGGAGGTGCAACAGCGTTTAGTGGCAGCGGTAGCGAAGAAGCGGCGGCGGCCGCATCGGTTTGAATGGTACGTTGACCCTGGACGAGCTGTCCAAGGGCATCCAGTAACGCCTGCGTCTGCTGATTCTGCAAGCGATAAAATTCGGACAGTACATCTGGAGAATGTGGCGAAGCCATGACACAATTAAATGTAAGCAATCAGAAATAAATGTAAGCAATCAGAAAAAGGTCCTTTTCCCTCGTCGCCAATAATTGTAGTGTCGGTAGCTGGACCGACACCGTGGAGTTGATTGCTGAAAAAGAAAGCTAGACTAACGCTGTGGCCGATAGTGCACGCACGGCAATAAGCATACGGGCGTGAAGTCTGGAACATAAAAACTTATGAATGAATAAGAAGAAAAGTATGTAGATGCTTTTTACTTAACTTTTATTGATTCCTTGGAATACATCTCTCTTGAATACTCGAAGCTATAGGCACTGATACAAATGGCTCCTTGCTAGTTCGTAGCCATTAACTTAGCTGATGGCTATTCTGTCTCTCGGCTAATGAGAGAGAAGGCTTCGTACAACTGGGCGATAGCTAGGTTCGCGTACAACTGGGCGGTAGCTTGGTTCTCGTACAACTGGGGTCGAGTCCACTCTCGTATCACGAGACCTGCCTTGGTGGTGGCGCTAGGTCTGCGATCACAGTGGCGACACGCGGGTCCGACATGTACTACATGGACCGCGGCCGATTTAAACTACCACCTAGCAAGTGTGGTGTCTGGCGGTGACACCACATACTTCTCTTCGAATCACATTAATCATGGAATGGAAACACACAGCATCAGAACGTACCAGCGTGACTCCAAACACTTTGTTACAGGAAATGTTCAAAATGTCCTCCGTTAGCGAGGATACATGCATCCACCCTCCGTCGCATGGAATCCCTGATGCGCTGATGCAGCCCTGGAGAATGGCGTATTGTATCACAGCCGTCCACAATACGAGCACGAAGAGTCTCTACATTTGGTACCGGGGTTGCGTAGACAAGAGCTTTCAAATGCCCCCATAAATGAAAGTCAAGAGGGTTGAGGTCAGGAGAGCGTGGAGGCCATGGAATTGGTCCGCCTCTACCAATCCATCGGTCACCGAATCTGTTGTTGAGAAGCGTACGAACACTTCGACTGAAATGTGCAGGAGCTCCATCGTGCATGAACCACATGTTGTGTCGTACTTGTAAAGGCACATGTTCTAGCAGCACAGGTAGAGTATACCGTATGAAATCATGATAACGTGCTCCATTGAGCGTAGGTGGAAGAACATGGGGCCCAATCAAGACATCACTAACAATGCCTGCCCAAACGTTCACAGAAAATCTCTGTTGATGACGTGACTGTACAATTGCGTGCGGATTCTCGTCAGCCCACATATGTAGATTGTGAAAATTTACAATTTGATCACGTTGGAATGAAGCCTCATCCGTAAAAAGAACATTTGCACTGATATGAGGATTGACACATTGTTGGATGAACCATTCGCAGAAGTGTACCCGTGGAGGCCAATCAGCTGCTGATAGCGCCTGCACACGCTGTACATGGTACGGAAACAACTGGTTCTCCCGTAGCACTCTCCATACAGTGACGTGGTCAACGTTACCTTGTACAGCAGGAACTTCTCTGACGCTAACATTAGGGCTATCGTCAACAGTACGAAGAATTGCCTCGTCCATTGCAGGTGTCCTCGTCGTTCTAGGTCTTCCCCAGTCGCGAGTCATAGGCTGGAATGTTCCGTGCTCCCTAAGACGCCAATCAATTACTTCGAACGTCTTCCTGTCGGGACACCTTCGTTCTGGAAATCTGTCTCGATACAAACGTACCGCGCCACGGCTATTGCCCCGTGCTAATCCCTACATCAAATGGGCATCTGCCAACTCCGCATTTGCAAACATTGCACTGACTGCAAAACCACGTTCGTGATGAACACTAAGCTGTTGATGCTACGTACTGATGTGCTTGATGCTAGTACTGTAGAGCAATGAGTCGCATGTCAACACAAGCACCGAAGTCAACATTACCTTCCTTCAATTGGGCCAACTGGCGGTGAAAAGAGGAAGTACAGTACATACTGACGAAACTAAAATGAGCTCTAACATGGAAATTAAGCGTTTCCGGACACATATCCACATAACATCTTTTCTTTATTTGTGTGTGAGGAATGTTTCCTGAAAGTTTGGCCGTACCTTTCTGTAACACCCTGTATAAGACAACAAGCGTCTGGAGCAGTTTTAGATCGGTTACTGCTGCTACAAAGGCCGTTTCTCTAGATTTAAATGAGTTTGAACGTGATCTTATAATCGGTGCAACAGCGATGGGACATAACATCTCCGAGGTAGCGATGAAGTTGGAATTTTCCCGTACGACCATTTGACGAGTGTGCCGAGAATATCAAGAATCCGGTAAAACATCAATCTCCGACGTGGCTGCGGCCGGAAAATGATCCTGCAAGAACGGGACCAACTACGACTGAAGAGAATCGTTCAAACGTGACAGAAGTGCATCCCTTCCGTAAAATTGCTGCAGATTTCAATGCTGGGCCATCGACAAGTGTCAGCGTGTGAACCATTCAACAAAATATCATCGATATGGGCTTTTGGAGCCGAAGGCCCACACGTGTAACATTGATGACTGCACGACCCAAAGCTTTATGCCTCGCCTGGACACGTCAACAACGACACTGGACTGTTGATGACTGGAAACATGTTGTCTGGTCGTACGAGTCTCGTTTCGAGTTGTATCGAGTGGATGGACGTGTTCGGGTTTGGAGACAACCTCATGAATCCATTGACCCTTCATGTCAGCAGGGGACTGTTGAAGCTGGTGGAGGCTCTGTAATGGTGTGGGGCGTGTGCAGATGAGTGATATGGGACCTCTGATACTAGACAACAAGTGACACGTACGTAAACATCCTGTCTGATCAGCATTCATGTCCATTGTGCTTTCCGACGGACTTGGACAATTCCAGCAGGCCAATGCGACACCTCACACGTCCAGAACTGCTAGAGAGTGGCTGAATAAACACTCTTCTGAGTTTAAACACTTCCTCTGGCCACCAAACTCCCGTGATATGAACATTATCGAGCATGTCTCGGATGTCTTGCAACGTGCAGTTCAGAAGAGACCTCCAGCCCCTCGTACTCTTACGGATTTATGGACATCCCTGCAAGATTCATGGTGTCATTTCCCCCCCAGCACTTCTTCGGACATTAGTCGAGTCCATGCTACGTCGTGTAGCGCCACTTCTGGGTGCTCGCGGGGGCCCTACATGATATTAGGCCCAACGTGATGTTACAACAATCTGTCAACGATTCCACGACTGTGGAAATCACTCAGTTTTGAATCGAAGAACTCGTCGGGCCATGTTCGGAGCGCATTTTCATCCCGATAGGAAGTTTCTTGAAGATTGTTTGAGAGAGAGGAGAAAAGGAACTTTAGATGGTAATGCGGAATGACACAGGCACTGCAATATCGTATTTATCTGTCGACACCGGTCAAGGGACTTTCAAGTAATTTTTTTTTTTTTAAATGTAATTCCTCTACTTGTACTTAAGATTTTTTTATTTAAGAAACTTCCTGGCAGATTAAAACTGTGTGCCGGACCGAGACTCGAACTCCGGACCTTTGCCTTTGCGGGCAAGTGCTCTACCAACTTAGCTACCCAAGCACTTGCCCGCGAAAGGCAAAGGTCCTGTGCTCGAGTCTCGGTCCGGCACACAGTTTTAATCTGACAGAAAGTTTCATATCAGCGCACACTCCGCTGCAGAGTGAAAATCTCATTCTGGAAACATTTTTTATCTACTTCGCCACTAGTTTCAACGTCGCTTCAGCGCATCTTCAGGCCCCTGCACTCTGACGAAATCAGTTGTGTGTGACTCAGCCTAGAAGTCCGCGGTGAGATCAACACGTGCTTCACATAGATGGCGGGCAGTTATCAGTTATGTAGTTGTTGTACGTCTCCAGATACGACTCGGCATCGCTGTAATTGTGGAGGTCATATGGCAAATTGGTCTTGGATTAGGACGCACTTGGACTTCCTTACTAGATGTTCTGAGACTTTATACACTAAGGACATCATCTTGCGACCAGATTCTTCCTTCTTTCCACGGCCGAAAACCCATAACGTTCTGTGGTTACTGTGACACTTCGTTCATTGTGTTGTAGAAGGCGTGGGGGGGGGGGGGCGGGGGGATCACATGAACTTCATGTAGTACATGCTTGCGAATGCCTCGATATCGAAACCTCTTGGTCAACATGTTGAATCTTGTTTTCCGTCGGCTAGGTGTTGGCTAATTTCATTTTTCTGATGATAGGTGTTTTCCTTGTTATTATGTTTCCCATCTGATTTGCTTCGGCTTGTTCTCTTCTAGTTTTCCTGCTCGTTTCGTTTAGTGTTTTGACTTCGTGTCGTTCCAGTTATATTGTCAAATGTGAATAGATGAAGTATACATATATAAGCGTATACACTCCTTGAAATCATATTGGAATTTTTTTTTAGTTTGCTATTTAGAATAAGTCTGATTCTTTTGTATTTATGCTTTTAGATTCTATATAAAAACTAATATAGGTAATAAAAAATTCAATAAAAAACTAAAAAATATAAAAAACTATAAAAAAATTGTTTTGTCTCATGAGAGCTTCGTGGTTTTTCGGCTATGTTCTCGGTGTTCTTCCTTTCTCCTTCTCTTATTGTTTTGTTATCACAATTAACTTTTTTGTCCCATTTTTCAGGTTATAATTGGGAAATATGGATTCGAGTCCCGGTCTGGCACAAATTTCCATTGTCGTCATTCCATTACACAGTTGACTGTAGTCCATATTCGCAACTTCGGATACATTTCACTATTGGAACTGGTACTTAATTAATATCCTGGATACCGAGACTGGAGCAGAGTTTATTTCCGAGGTGGCTACAGGCCTGTTCTGCTGGGAACAGAGCTGGGGATCTTGCTGACCAGGGGAGTACCTGAAAATCACACAGACAGTTCGTAGAGACAGCTGTCACTTGTGGAGGAGCTTTGTTTCTTGAAAAATGGCTCCACGAATATGGCATGAAAAGTAACACATGATAACGCAAGATGTTTCCTAATCACTACCAGGCCTAACTTGAGGTCACACCTGATGGCTCGTCGCACCGTGACACCTGAATTAACACAGCTGTGCTTCTCCAGACATAGAAAGAATGGGACCTCTCCATAGCTCGCCGCCATACTCCACGACGAAGGTCATCTGTGGTAGCGGACAACCGCGATTCATCACTGAACACAGTGCGAGGCGGTTGTCAGTGGTCCGTGCTTCCCGACAACGTCACTGTCCAGATGCAGCAGTTCGTGTTGTGGTGTTTACGACAGCTTTCGCACGGGACGGTAATTTCATAGCTGGCTGCTATTGTTGGGCGACCAATCATGCAGGATGACACACGGAGATTACTACTTGTTCCCGAAGGACAGGCGCAGATGTGGAGGGGTTATAATACGCTTGGTGCACAATAACGCGATCCTCACTCGTGGTAATCGGAGATAGTGAACCACAACCTTGACTGCGTTACAAGTCTGCCCTCACTTCCCACGCAGTCCAACAGCTGGAAACTGTCTTAGCCGAATGCTGCACAAAGGTGGATATTGCACGAGTCGACCAATTGGACAAATTGAGATCCCCAACGAGGCTTCGTTCAAACTTTGTCAGGTTCTGATAGCACAGTCCCATATGAGTTAGAGGCATCTTTGTGTCCTTCACAGTCTTCATTCAATGTGTGATGCTGTTCACGTGCTCGATACACCGTACCATACGTCGTAATAACACCGAACACGAACAATGCTAGGGGAAGCTGGAGTGAAGTGGCGACTCTAAGGCAAACTGAATTTTCATCAAACCTTGATTATTGATGTACAACGGCCTTGCCACAGTGGTAACATCCGTTCACACCAGGTCACCGCATTTAAGCGCAGTCGGGCTTGGCTACCACATGGACGGATCACCGTCCGGGTCGTCCGAGTGCTGTTAGTAAGCGGAGTCCACTTTGCCCTTGTGAGGCCAACTGAGGAGCTACGTAACTGAAAAGCAGCGGCACCGGTCACGAAAACTGACAACGGCCGGGAGAGCGGTGTGCTGACCACATGCCCCTCCGTATGCGCGTCCGGTGATGACACGGCGGCCAGTCGGTATCTCTGCGCCTTCACGGCCTGTCTGGACGGTGATTCACTTTTTTCGTTTATATATTTTAAATCTGCATATTATAATGTATCACATCAAATATTTTAAGTGATAAAGAAAATAATTTATAGGTACTGTACTCATTTTTCTGTACGCTTGCACAGTGACCACTTTTCCCTACTTAAGCGAATAATGTGGCCAGTGGCATCGCGACAAGGTCCTTTGTTTATTGTTGTGATTTCCGGACATATTTTTAGACATCTTGATGTCCTAGTATCTGAAGCAATACCAATCGACTACAGGACACCATTTGTAATCGGATTTTTGTATCAGGTCAAGTATAACGGAACAGAGACGGTTTTAAATAGCATGAATTAATTAATTCAAAATTGTCACAAAGGCACGCATTGATGGATGATAGCGTTGTATACAACAGAGCTTAGAAGTCAGTCGGATCTGCAGTATTATGCGTGATACGTGGAAGCAACTAACTCTTACTGGGGTGAACGCCTTGACCACTTTTTCCGACGAGTAGTGTGACTAAACTTCCCGATCGAACACCGTGTCAGCGCTAATGATTCACAGGTGAAACTATCATACCGGAACTACGTCTGTAAGCAAAATACCTTGTTTAAGTGCCGATATTGTAGAAAAGTATTACTCTAAGTGTAAGTGAGATAACAAGAATGATATAAATGATTTGACGTACATCAGACGACTGAAAAGCAGAAAAAAATCCGCAAAGCACATTCTCTGTCCAGATCACTGACAACAATGAAAGTGTACATTAAAAACTAGTTTAGCCACTTCTCGGCAGGCAACAGCAGTCTTCAGAGCAAAAAAATATGCAGTGGGCACTTTTCGCTCCCTGGCCTTTACGGCACCTTTCCAGAATACAATCAGCCGGTCGTTCTGCTTGTCACAGAGAACTCGAACTCTATCCATTCACATATCCGCCGAAGGTGTGTACCTGCATTATTTTACATTGACATTCGACCACGTTCTCTGGGTGCTAAAGTTTTTTCTAGGAAGCTTGTGGATCGAGAACACCAAAAGCATACCCCCCTTTTCCATTAATTTCTGTCACGTGTAGAGCACAATGCAGGTTCTGTAATATATTAGGAAAAATGAAGAAAAGTGTACGGTTATGGCTGAACGTGTCTTAAAACAGCCCAGTTTCACATAACTACTCAGAAAGCTGCCGTACAGTGAGGAGTATGCGTACTTCGTACCCGTATTATCGATATTTTAGCCTACCGTTTATGTATTGAGCGAGCAGCAAAACATTCCGGTGCCCCACCGTGCATGTAACACGTACCTCAACCATGGGTCACGGGTGAAATCTGATCCAAATTAGATGGAGACTTAATCGATAAAATTACATTTCAAATCCAACTGTAGCAACCACGACAATATTTCGTACACTTGCATTTATCTCGCAAACTGCTCATTTGCGGACAGATGTTTACTACAACAGTTTTCCTTTCACTATCGTGTATGTTCACCGGTGTCACTTTTCACTACCAATTAATTCTCAGTCCCTATCTCATCTGCTAAAAGCAAAGATTTTTTCGAAGAACGATGTATGTGAAATAAAATCCTAGCTTCGTGGCCAGCACCAGGGGATTGCTACATTAGCAGCCCGTCTTTGGTCTTCGCGACGTTGAGTCGATTCTGTTCCATTTTTCTCATTAAAGGGAAACTCGTTGTCAGTTCGAGTGGCAGTCATTTAGGTCGATGTTCAGCTACAGACTAGAATATTGGTGCTGCGAACATTTGGAGAATGAATTTCAGAATTACATTCAGTGCACAAAGAGAAAATATTGCTCGTCTTATGTTACGGTGCCAACGGGCTTGCCGCAGTGGTAACACCGGTTGCTGTCAGATCACCGAAGTTAAGCTCTTTCGGACTGGGCTAGCACTTGCGGGGTGCACTCAGCCCTTGTGAAGCAAACTGAGGAGCTACTTGATTGAGAAGTAGCGGCTCCGGTCTCGGAAACTGACATACGGCCGGGAGAGCGATGTGCTGACCACATGCCCCTCCATATCCGCATCCAGTGACGCCTGTGGGCTAAGGATGACAAGGCGGCCGGTCGGTACCTTTGGGCTTTCATTACCTGTTCAGGAGTAGTTTAGTTGTAGTTTTTTATGTTACGGTACCTTTAAATACACACATCAAAAAAAATTTTGCTTCACCTTGGTTCCAGTCGGCCACGGTGGCCGAGCGGTTCTAGGCGCTTCAGTAAGGAACCGCGCGACTGCTACGGTAGCAGGTTCGAATCCTGCCTCGGGCATGGATGTGTGTGATGTCCTTAGGTTAGTTGGGTTTAAGTAGTTCTAAGGGACTGATGACCTCAGATGTTAAGTCCCATAGTGCTCAGAGCCATTTGAACCATGTCCTAACTGACTGACTCATCACCCCCAGCCCAAACCGCTGAGGAGAGAAACTTGAAATTTGGGGATGTTGTTGATCTTATACGGTAGGCATCCACTAAGAAGGGATTTTTCCAAATTGCACCGCTAAAGGGGTGAATTAGGGGATAGAAATTTTTATGGATATATTTAATTGTGAATACATTTTCTCCCTTAGAAGTAAACAAATATGTGTTTCGGTGTTCTTTGGAGATTCAACCCCTAACGGGGTGATATAGGGAATGAAAACTTGTATGAAAACGTTTCATTATATTAAAACAGTTTTAAAGGTAAGTCTATGGTAACTGGTATTTAACGTCTAAAGAAATACGGTAAAGAAACAGGGTTCAAATAGCATCGCAGCCATACACATTTAGGTATGCTATGGTATCTCCGCATGACGGCAAAATAATTACCTCTTCAGCAAGACCAACTCTGACTAAAGTCCCCAAACTTCTCCAGTCTGAACAAGTTTCCCGTTTCTAATGGCTTGGTCGAGATTTTGAACCTTAATGTACTATCACCTCTTTTTTTTGTAGTGGATGAGACAGTAACTTCTCTTTTGTTTTAACTGGAAAGAATGAATTGTGGTTCAGTGTATGCCCTCATAGCACAGAATGTAAAACATGCAGAAATAAATTGGTGCAGTATTACTTATAAACGCATCTCGTCTCTTCGTTGCAGGGAGGAGCTAGCGATGAAAATTGGGTTGACGGAAGCACGCATCCAGGTAAGTGAGTCAGTGTTTATTAAAGGATTTTTCTTTGCATTCGGCGTATTTCGAGGATTTTTCGGAGCTGTATTGAATTGTGCCAATCTTAGCTGCTTGCCTTTCCTTTCGCTCTGTTTATCTTTTTCTCTGCGTCTCTCTCTCTCTCTCTCTCTCTCTCTCTCTCTCTCTCTCTCTCTCTCTCTCACACACACACACACACACACACACACACACACACACAAACACACGGAAAGGGGAGAGAGAGAGACAGAGAGAGAGAGAGAGAGAGAGAGAGAGAGAGAGAGAGAGAGAGAAATAGAATGTGCCTACATTACCTGTTCCTGAAATAAAATAAATCAGAAACTCTTGTGTGCTTCGTTTCCAGCGGATTTTCTACCTGCTTCTGCTACCAGCATAGGGAAACCTTTCAAATAACTCTATGAGAAACACAAAGATATGCCACTCAAAGTGAGCGAGTAATTGTGGGCGAAGACAGTAATTAACAACTAGATACCCCAAGAGGTTAACAAATTCTTAGATCTCAGTTGCAACTTTATGTACACGTCCGCGGTAAAGTGATGGAATGCTCCAAAAAATTCACCAGCTGTGTTGCGCAGTCGTCAATAACTTTAGAAAGAGTTGTTTTAAATGTTATTAAGTAGTGGTAGTCAAACATTTCCTTATGGGTGTGGGTTTTGGACATTAATAAAGCAGTAAGCGTGAAGAATAAGAGGAGGAAGTATGAGAATTCTCAGAAGACTGGCGTAATACACTTTACTGCTACGTAAGAATAAGACATATCGGGCAATATAAAGAGTGAAACAGAATTCCACCAACTAACTTTCAGAGGTGACAGTGTGGATCAAATCAAGAAATAAATGTCTGGTAAACATGGCTTCTAAAAGGTATGCCTTACCACTTGTTAATCTTCGCTACTGTGAAACACATGTATTCTACTGAACAAGTGCTCATAGCTCTTAACGTATGCACTTTAGAACCTGTGGTTACTGCACTTTTTTCCTTATTTTGGCCTGTTCTAGCTACTCCTAAAGTATGAAAAGAAAACAGCTTGCAGTAGAAGAATTGTGTTTCACATTATCTAAGATTAACATGTTGGAGCTCATGTTTACTAGTATATTTTTCTTGTTTAGCAACTCTGAAACTTTCTCGGTGGAGTTAGAGATCACCCTGTGGAACATTAACTTACATGGTTTCGCATTATCGTTCAAGTGGTATCTTCTAGGTCTTCCACTTGGCATCGCGTCGGGTGGTGTCATAAAAGCATTTGAAAAATGCAGTATTTTGGCACGAATCCCACGGAATAAAACATCATTTGGCATATATATATATATATATATATATATATATATATATATATATATATATATATATATATATATATATATAGTAATTTTTCATAATGCTCACAGAAAAAGAAACTGCGTCTACATTTCTAAACAAAAAGCGGCCGATGCTTAATTTCGACGCATACCAGGCCTAAGGTGACTTGCCTGAAAACTTAAGAGTATTTGGCTGTCCGCGAACGAGACTATGGATCACAGCATCAACTCGAATATTCCGTTGCCGTTGTGTTACGAGATCGACACATTCTCAGTGGGCTGCGTCATTTCGTTTTGTCGCCCCTAGCGGCGTGATACGGTACTGTGGGGCGGAGATTTCAGTGTGTTCCTGGACTGCAGCCATGTACCTGCAACGAAAAAAATAATCACATAAGTTTACTTTTTAAGATGATAATTAAAACTTTACCACTCCTTGTATTATTATTATTATTATTATTATACACGTTACAGGCATTTTATCAGACCACGCGTAACATTCATCACCACTTGTTCTTCGTGTTCTTGCAGTACTCCTTCATTCGTTCACTAAAGGCTCTCTTCCTTTCTTCAGTCCACTGTGGCCCATGGGCTTTAGGTGCTGTTGTCTCTCACATCACTTCCCAATTGTACACCTTGTGTCTATAGACGCTTTTGTCCATGACGTCCGCTGGATCTATCTGAGCTCTCTCCAGATCAATTTTGACTTGTGTCATACAGGGTGTTGTGATCTTGAGTCTGTACCTGAGGATTCTGTTGGTAAGTCTGGTCTGTGGGAGTCTGCTGACTTGTCCATAAAATTTTATCGCCTCTTTCTAATGTTCGCTGGGATGTTGGAGAACTTCTCTGTGGTGTCCCTGGAGTGAAGTCTATATCCTTCGTCCCTGACTAATGATTTTTCTTTCCTATGTGAGAATGTCTCAAGGTCGGCCTTTGTGTGTAACATCAGTGTCTCACTGGCGTTTAGTACCTCAGGTTTGATTACAGTGTTGTAATGACGAATTTTGGTGCAGGTGGACAGACATGTAGTAAATACCCTGTGTGTTATATAAGGCTCTCTTCGTTTTCAATAACCCAGTGTTCTAGTCAAATTTCTCCTTTCCTGTCGGTTCGAGCACTTCACCTAGGTACTTAAAGCGTGTGACCCTGCTGATCTTGCCATACTTTGTGTTCAAATTTAGTGTGTTTAATTTCGTGCAGAAGAACTCAGTTTTTTTAAAGGAAATCTGTAGCCCTACTTTTTCTCTCCGAGTACTTCTGTCTTTGAGTACTTCTATCTGCCTGATTACTGTGGTTTCTTTGGGTTGGGTTGTTTTTGGGGGAGGAGATCACACAGCGAGGTCATCGGTCTTATCGGATTAGGGAAGGATGGGGAAAGAAGTTGGCCGTGGCCTTTTGAGAGGAACCATCCCGGTATTTGCCTAAAGCGATTTAGGGAAATCACGGAAAACCTAAATCAGGATGGCCGGACGCGGGACTGAACCATCGTCCTCCAGAATGCGTGTCCAGTCTGCTGACCACTGCGCCACCTCGCTCGGTGTGGTTTCTTTATCTGTGAGTAGTGCCAGATCGTCTGGGAAGGCTAGACAGGCGACCTCCAGCTTGTCCTTGGGTCGTCCAAGTCGCACTCGCTTCCAATGGCCTTGTATTTGCAGCTCTTTCCCCCCATTTCTTGATGACCTTATCCAGTAATAGATTGAAGAGGAGCGGTGAGAGTCCGTCACTTTGGCGAGCGCCTGTCTTGATCTCAAAGGGTTCGGAGATTTCCCCCTTGAACTTCACCTTAGATGTCGTGCCTGTCGGCGTCTGTTTGGTCAGTCGCAGTGTCTCGAAGTCCAAACCTTGGTCATGTAGAATGTTGAGCAATGACTGGCGGTCGATGGAGTCATATGCATTCTTGAGGTCAACGTAGGTGGATATTGCTGGATTGTTCCTGAGGGCTTTGATTTTCTGGGTGGTCTTCAGACTGAAGATTTGTTCTTCACAGGAGTGACCATGGCGAAGCCCGCCTGACATTCGCCGATCTTATGTTCCAGTTGCTTCCGTGTCCTTTGGAGTAGTCACGCTGAGAATACCTTGCATGTGATTTGTATTAGTGAGATGCTCCTGTAATTGTGCACTTCTGTGGGGTTACCCTTTTTGTGCAGTGGGTGGATCAGTGCACGCACATTTACAGTCGTCTCGCAACTTTTCTGACGTCTGCCTCCTTGTATAATAATAATAATAATAATAATAATAATTAATATTATTACTAGCTGTTAATAACACGCTTCGCTGGGGTTTTAGTTTTCAGTCAGTAGTTTTATAAATGTAATAAAGTAAAAAAAAAAAGAACCTCGTTGAAAGACTTTTTCGTTTCCGTTTTTCATCGGACAAATATCTTACATATAAAGTCTTTACATTCTTATATACTATATATTTCATGCCCTGTGTGGCGCATACACATATACATTTTCTCCTTGTCCGTCAGGTGAAAATGCAATGTAGAGGTGAACATGTGAGAAACAGGATTCCTTAAAATTAGCTGAAATTGTTGAAATGGCTCTGAGCACTATGGGACATAACATCTGAGGTCATCAGTCCCCTAGAACTTAGAACAACTTAAACCTAACTAACCTAAGGACGTCACACACATCCATGCCCAAGGTAGGATTCGATCCTGCGACCGTAGCTCAAATTAACTCCGCACTAGTGAAGTGTTTCCCCCTGAGCCTTATTGACTATCACACTACAAGTTAATTTCACAGGCAAGTGTAATCTTTTAAAAGAAAATGACGTATGAGTTGAAATCAGTGGGATTCCTTGTATGAACATCGTTTTTCCTTTTTGTTTGGCATTGTAAATTATTGCTTCAATAATATTATGAGGTACAATATTTTTCTCGCGTGCATCATTTAACACGAAATTCTTTTAACATGAAAAAATATTTTCTTAAACGTTCTTCACTATATATCAACCATAGCACAAACGGATTTGTTCAGCTTGGAAGGAAACTGCGGAAGAATCACTTGCTCGTTAACGAACAAGGCCCCGTTTTGAAGCGCCACACTTCGAATCAGTATCTTTGCTGTGACATACACGCACACACGTACAAATTCGCACGACATCGCAGAACCGGTCCGTCGTAATTGAACAAAGATCGAAAACGGGGCCAGTAAAGGCGAGCCCGGTGTTTTATAGCGCCACAAACGTTCGCGATGCGGCGCAGGAGTTGCTTAATTGCGCAGAGTAATGGCGAACGCTCGCGTCGTGCTCGGCTGCCCAGCCGCGGCTAATGATGAAGCAATTATTCCGGCCCACGGCGACAAAAAAACCTACCGCGCCGGCGACGCCGAGGGACAAGTCTAATTGCTGTCGGCAAATGAACGTAAATACGCCGTAATTGCCCGTCGCGAGTGCTACAGCAGTGCTCGCCGCTTCGCCGTTTCTCGAGACACAGGCCGGAGTGATTTAATGCGGTTGCTGCCGGCTCTGTCCAACTCTTGCCACTGACTCCCACCTCCGCAAGGTCAACCGTGTCGCCGTGCCTTCTCATGTGGCGACCACGTATCATAAGAGGTGCGCAGATATCCGTGGGTATCTGCGGATATCCGCAATGATAATTACTTTGTGGTCAGAAGTTTTAAGGACAACAGACAAAGCATTTTGTGTGAAACAGATTACTGAAGAACATGCAAAGTTGATCGAAAGACCTACTTCGCGTATGTTGATTTGGAGAAAGCATTTAATAAAATTACATATGAGAGAGATACTAAGGAGCATAATGAATAAAAGAGTGTGCCCACTACATTTAATTAATACCTTAAGAAGCCTATACGAAAGCACAAAAATTACGTTAGACATAAATGGAGACCTTGAGAGTACCTTTCATGGGACTGAGAGCACCTTTCATGAAGGCTAATAAGGGCTAGTTTCGGAGGAGAGAGTGGGCTGAAGAGGGTATATCATTTCGCCCATGCTTTGTAATATGCAGGGGCTCCACAAAAACATGAAAAAAATCAAAAACACAATACGTTGCCATGGTTAACACGGTTCTGGAAAACGGTTAGCATTGAAAACAGCTTCCAGTCATCTAGGAATGGGTAAATACTTGTACTGTAGGGTTTTAAAGGGAATCTTAGGCAGTTCTTCC
Organism: Schistocerca piceifrons; assembly: GCF_021461385.2. Taxonomy (NCBI): domain Eukaryota; kingdom Metazoa; phylum Arthropoda; class Insecta; order Orthoptera; family Acrididae; genus Schistocerca; species Schistocerca piceifrons. The sequence goes on from NC_060139.1 coordinate 1,053,165,213, forward strand.
TACAAAGCAATGCCAGGTCCAGAGAACGATGAATGAAGTGCATACCGATCACGCACCCTTCTCTCCAAAGTAGACCAGAAACGCTCAATAATGTTGGGATCTGGTGAATGTGATGGCCAGGGCAGACGCGATAATTGATCCTCGTGGTCACAAAACCAGTCATTGACGACGCGAACTGTGTGGATGGGGCCCTGTCGTGTTGGAACACAGCAATACCATTGGGGACAAACATTGTACAAGGGTAATCCCAAAAGTAATGGCTCCTATTTTTTTATAAGTACATAGACCTGTTTATTTCTATAATGGTGTACATCATTTTACAGTTTGAACATTTGCCTATTTTTCGACGTAATCACCAGTTCTGTCGCCGGCCGGAGTGGCCGAGCGGTTAAAGGCGCTACAGTCTGGAACCGCACGACCGCTACGGTCGGAGGTTCGAACCCTGCCTCGGGCATGGATGTGTGTGGTGTCCTTAGGTTAGTTAGGTTTAAGTAGTTCTAAGTTCTAGGGGACTTATGACCACAGCAGTTGAGTCCCATGGTGCTCAGAGCCATTTGAACCAGTTATGTCGATGCATTTTTGTAGACGCTGTGGCAGTTTCTGTATGCTCATGTCATACCAGCTCGCCGCCATGCTGTTCAGAAAGTTATGAACCTCTTCTTTCACCTCGTCGTCGAAGCTGAATCGCTGCTGTTGCACACAGCTACTATTATATTGACTAGTAAATAATAGATTTCAGCTATCAGTCGTCCTTTGGAACTTTTGTTGGCAGGTCTAGATGTCAGCTAGAAACTAGCCATGCTCAATGCACTATAATTTTTGATCAATGCATGTAATGCCTGTTGGTCGGGCTTCATCCACAGTTGATTGAATACATTGAGTATTCAATGAACTGTGGATGAAGTTCCAAAGGACGATTGATAGCTGAAATCTATTATTTACAAGTCATTATAAAAATAAACAGGTCTATGTACTTATAAAAAAAAAGGAGACCTTACTTTTGGGATTACCCTCGTACCATGGGACGGACATGATCAACCCAAGTGGTCACATAATCCTTGGTTCAAATGGCTCTGAGCACTATGGGACTTAACATCTGAGGTCATCAGTCCCCTAGAACTTAGAACTACTTAAACCTAACTAATCTAAGGACATCACATACATCCATGCCCGAGGCAGGATTCGAACCTGCGACCGTAGCGGGCGCGCGGTTCCACACTGAAGCGCCTAGAACCGCTCGGCCACACCGGCCGGCCACATAATCCTTGGTCACTAATCCGACCTTGCAGAGCAACCATGGAATACCATGGTATGGCTGCCCAGATCGTCACCGAAACCCTGCCATATTTCACTCTTGGGATCTAACCTCGGCCAGGTGCCAGCAACAGTGAGAACAAGACCATCCCACCAAATGACATTCCTTCATTATTCCAGAGTCCACGTTTTATTGCTTCGGCACGATGATTTCCTATCACGGGCTTCATACCACTGATCCGTGGCTTTAAAATTCCAGCCCGGCGTGCAATCCTCAGCACCTGCAGCTCCCTTCTTGTTGCCCTGGTGCTGAAAGGTTCGCGAGTGCAACGTTCAGTTGTGCAGGGGCTGTGGCAGCTGGCGTCCTCTTATTTTTCGTCATAATCGTCTTCAAGGACGCTCCGTCACGATCACTAAACGCACACTTTCGTCCGCGTGGTGAGTATGTGGATCATGTTTCTTCGCTTCATCTGAATGTGGTATAATAGATTTCAATACGGTGCCTTCCAGACACCAAAGACATGGACTGCCCTCGTTACGGAAGCATCCACCATACATGCAGCCACAATGTGCCCACTTTGGGCATTTAGGTCCGACAGCACGGTGTCCGGACAGTTGCCAAGTCGGACATTTGCCACGATTTTACCTGCTCCGAAGGGTTGGGTCCCTTGTCTACCCCTCCTCCTCCTCCTCCTCCTCCTCACCCGCCCTCCCAGTTTGCTTTCGAAGTTCCTAACGTGACCATCAGTATGGAAGTTATTACAACGAACAAGGGCAGGCCTCCTGCTCATTACAATGGTTATGCGTATCTTAAACAGAGGGAATCTAAAGAGGGTGTTGTTACATGGATGTGCTTACGCCGAAAAGCGTATAATTGCAAGGGAAAGCTGCTTTCGAGGAACGGAAAAGTGTTGAACGTATTAGAACATCTCTGTGGACCACCTGACGATGCGGCTCTGAAAGTGAGAAAGCAAGTGGAAAGGGCGAACAGAGGGTCTCGAGAAGAAACTACAGTTATCGGAGATATACGCAGATGAAATGGGAAATCTACATAATAAAGTTTATGACTTTGTTACAGTGATGTCTAATTCCAAATCTATGAAGAGAACCATGCGTCGTCGATGGAGTCAAGAGCGGGGGAACCAACAAGAGCCTAAGAACTCTTATGAAATTGATCTTCATGAAGGTCTATTAAAAGTGGGAGATAGCAGTAGTTTTCTTCTGGAACACGATAGATTAGAGGTGAGAATAATGATTTTTAGTGGAAGCAAAGGAAAAGAAAGTTTAAAAACATGTTCCCATTTTTTTATGGATGGAACATTTAAGAGATGCAGCAAACAGTTTGCACAGATCTACACCATACACGAAGACTTAGGAGGCCCGATTAAAGAAACAAACATTCTTCCTACTGTATTTGCACTGCTCCCTAATAAGAAGAAAGACGCATATGTTCGTCTGTTTCGTCTGATAAAACAGGCAGTCTCTGAGTGGTGTCCAAAACATGTAAAGGTGAACTTTGAGGCAGCTGCGATATCGGCCATTCGTCAAGTTTTTCCCACAACTGAAATAAATGGATTCTATTTCCATATGAAGAAGAGTTTATGGAGAAGAATTCAAATTTTCGGTCTAACTGAGGAGTACCGCTAGAACGAGGATTTAAGACTTCAATTCAGCATGTGTGCAGCACTGGCAGTTGTAAAACCGGAAGTCGTAAGCAATGGATGGATTGATATTCATTCAGAAGCTCCTGATAACGCAAGGTTCTCTCAATTTTTTGACTACTTTGTGGATAACTGGCTAGAGAATGAGGATACCGCAATAGAAATGTGGGACTGTTACGGAAAAAGGCACCGAACGACGAATGCTGTTGAAGGGTGGCACAACAAAATAAATAGTATTATTGGAAACCCTCACCCTAGAATCAACTATTTGGTGGAGTGCTTGACAGAGGAAGCAGAGCCGACAAACTGCATGTACATGAAATTGGAAATGAATCTTGAAAGTGAGAAGACGAAGAAGAAGTACTTGAAGCTGGACGACAGGATAGAGAGAATCGTAAAGAATTATGAAGAGACTGGCAACATTAGGCCTTGCTTGAAAGCCATTGCCCATATTCAGAAACTGGACTCGTTAAAAATAATGTATTAAAAAGCTATGAAGACCACTGAGTCCTCGCAGATTACTGAGATAAAATTATTAAAACATTGAAGCAGCATTATCGGAACTAATACTAAGTTGTAATTGTAAACAGAGTGTACATTGAAACTTCCTGGCAGATTAAAACTGTGTGCCCGACCGAGACTCGAACTCGGGACCTTTGCCTTTCGGGGGCAAGTGCTCATTCTGGAGAGTGTACATTATTTCAGCGTGTTTAGGCTGCTTTTACACGCGCCAGAATGGTAAAAAATGTCATTTATCATTTTGACGGTCCAATACCTGTGCAAAGTGTGATGCGAATCAGCCTTTAATGTAAGAATTAAAAAGAGTTTCAAGCCTCACTAAAGTATTCCTATTGTTGTCACGTTAAGATAACTCTTTTCTACCTTCCAATATTATGCCCATACTATTAGATAATTGTGAGTTCTAAAATAATTTTCTGAACCTTCAGAATCGCAACTATCACCTAAAAACCTAAAATATCATGGTTTGTTAAACTGATAGTATACGCTTTTGTAAAAGAAAATAGGAACTGAACCTTTGAATTGCACCTAAATTTGACATCCCAAAACTGATCTGATCCTAAGGATGACAATTTTGGCACCTCAAATATTTTTTATTTAAGTTTAGCTGCAAACATTTATAGTAGATGTAAATCTACTTAAGTGCATTTAGATATAGTCCTCTAAAAATTAAAATTTCTTACTAAATTGTTGACTATCTTTAAACAGGTCAGTAAAAGCAAGGAGCTTACTACTGAAAATTAATTGTTACTACAGAACATCAGAATCAAATGTATTAGACCTACTTTTCTTATACATTAGAGACTTTTTGAAAAGATATTTGATCATTTCCTCTGTCACTGACAGTGTAATTTCAGTTGCTTTGCAACACCAGGGATATCAACTTCCAAATTTTGTTTGCAGCTCTTCCCATTTCGAATTCTGGAATATTTACTTCGTCTTCTTTGGTGAAGGAATTTCGGAAAATGCATTTACTAACTCCACTTTAGTGGCACTGTCATCAGTAACATTACCGTCGCTGTCGCGCAGTGAAGGTACTTACTGAGCCTTTCCGCTGGTTTACTTAACATGGGACCAGTATCTTGTTGGATTTTCCGACACATTTCTAGAGCGAGTTTCGTTGTGGAAACTATTAAATGCATCTCGCATTGAAATCCGCACCAAATTTCGAGCCTCAGTAAAATTGCGTCAGTCTTGGAGATTTTGCGTTCGTCTAAATTATACGTGCCTTTTGCGGTGCTCCTGCAACAGCTTTCTGTCATGTTTTGTCTACCATGGGGGATCAGTTCCGTATCTTATTAATTTATTTGGTATGAATATCTCGAGTGTTTTTGATACTATTTCTTTGAACTTAAGCCATATATGGTCTTCACTTACATAGTTTTGAAGGATTGGAGACTGTCTCTTAGAAAGACGTCTACTGAATTTTTAGCTGCTTTTATAAATAGACATGTCTCGCGTTTAGTTTTGGTGAATTTCTTTGTTACGGCATTAAGCCTCGCTACGACTGCATGTCCACTAATCCCTGTATCCGTCGTGATGCTCAGGATTATTTGTGGCTAAGAGGTCAAGTAGTTTTCGTAACCATTTACAATTTGAATGGCCTCCTCAACTAATTGTCAAAAATAATTTAAAAAAAAATTTAGAACATTTACGGAAGTGGTTTTCTATTTACAATAGGGTATGAAAATGTATTTTTGTCGACATGCGGAACGTAGATTGAAGTCATTGCCAACTATAATTGTATGAGTAGGGTACCTATTTGTGATGAGACTCAAGTTTTCTTTGAACCGTTCAGCAAATGTTTCATCTGAGACAGGGGGTCGGTAAAAGGAGCCAGTTTTTAATTTGTTCCGGTTGTCGAATATAACCTCTGCCCATACTAAGCCACAGAAACTATCTGCTTCAAAGTCGATTGTGAGCTTTCATTATTTTTCCTTAAGTTGTCCTTCTTCTTTCTGTTGTAGTGCAGATAATTACAATTACGGCTTTTCTCTCCAGAACCTCAGATGCTTTGTCTGTGACCCTGTAAATGCCAGAGCTGAACAATGTAGAACAACAACGTACGTTAAAAGCGTAGCATTCTGTATTACTTCATTTCCTTTTTTCTAACATTTTAAAATTGTAAGTCGACTTTAGATGACATGACAGTCATAGATGTTCTTATCTTTATTTAGTGAACGTGTTTTCAGTTATGTTTTGAACATTGCCCCGCTACACATTATTAACTAATGTTTTTAGAGCGTAAATTAATATGGAGTATGTCGTTCTTCTTTTCAAACATTCACATACCCATTTATTCTTTTCCTATTGTCTTTTGGATATGCAGTTGTACTAATTAAAGTAGTCACAAATGCAGTGATAAAAAAGAAATGATTAGCGTTCATTCGCATTCTCGTTACATCGTTCCTTTCTTGTTGTTGTCATGCCGATGGACTGTTTATATCGCAATCAGTAAGCGTGAAAGGAAGCTACCGTACAGACAGAGGAATCTATATTTATGAAAATGGCTCTGAGCACTATGGGACTTAACATCTATGGTCATCAGTTCCCCAGAACTTAGAATTACTTAAACCTAACTAACCTAAGGACGGCACACAACACCAAGTCATCACGAGGCAGAGAAAATCCCTGGCCCCGCCGGGAATCGAACCCGGGAACCCGGGCGTGGGAAGCGAGAACGCTACCGCACGACCACGAGCTGCAGACAATCTATATTTATACCTGGCAGAATTAATTACATACTGACATAATCGTCGGTATTGCTTTCGTTTTCCAAAAGTTATAAATATTTCGATTTCGGAGAAGAATCTCTGTATTTGGCCAAGATGTCGAAGAAGAAGAAGGTCCCTTACGTACTGCTTGTATCGAGTAAGATGTGGAGACGGCGGTTTGAAAGCGGATAGAGGTAGTGCGGGGAAGGGCGTCCCTTACCTGAGGGATCGCTACTCAAGCTACCTGGCGAAGGGGTAACTGTGGCAAATGTCCGGCATTCGACAGAATACCCTAACAAATACGCCCCACACATTTCTGACTACTACTCACACTTGCATCATACTGAGGACATTGCACAGGTGCAGTTAAATCAATACCATTGGCTGCTGACAGGCGTTGATATACATCAACGGGGACAGGTGAAAATGTGTCCTCCTACCGGGACTCGAACCCGGGATCTTCTGCTTACATGGCATGCGCTCTATCCATCTGAGCCACCGACGGCACAGAGGACAGGTTGACTGCAGGGACTTATCGCTGGCACGCTCCCCGTAAGTCCCACATTCTCAACTTACAGTCCACACACTTAATTCGTAGTGCCCCTGCCATTGTACCAATTGCTCGCGGCATACAATCCACCGAGTCCCGTGAGAGTTCAGGCAATTCGTGTGCATCCGCACTGAAGAAGGTCATCAGCCGGTTAGCCTTGACGATATGAAGATGTTATCTGCTCTTTCCGCCATGTCCTCTGTGCCCTCGTTGGCTCAGATGGATAGAGCGTCTGCCATATAAGCAGGAGCTCCCGGGTTCGAGTCCCGGTCGGAGCCGACATTTTCAACTCTCCCCGTTGATGTATATCAACGCCTGTCAGCAGCTAATGGTATTGATAGAAATTGTAATTTCATTCTAGAAAGATGCATGGTCACCAGTGGCAGCTGTTCTTTCGGACATGTCCGAAAGAACAGATGCCATCTTCATACTGCACAGGTGCGGTTCGCTGATAAACACAACATTGCAACCGGCAAGCTTGCCTAGCATCTGAATTTAAGTTCAAGCATGCATTTATCACGATTTTTCCGTATTTTTGCCCACCACCTGTGTATTACATATGCTGTGTATAAGAAGTCACATATTCCTACAAGATGGAGTATTGGTCAAAACTAGATGAAAATTTCGTGTAACAGTCTGTCCAGAAACCGATGCGTGTTGAGATACGGATCGTGTTACTTGGTTCGAATAATGTGTAGTGTCTGGCGCTGTAGGCAGGATTCAGGAAATATGGTGTAATAAATCACTACAAAACGCATGTGTGGAGAGAAGTAAATACTTGAGCAATCACGAACGTGAGGCATCGACGTCGCTACAAAATCAATGTTTGGGCAGGGATTGTCGGTGACAGACTCATAGCGCTGTGTATTTTACTGGCGCTTTGTATCACCGATTTCTGCGTCATGATTTACCAGCGCTATAGGCGAACGTTACGCTTGCAGGTAGACAACGTACGTAGTGTATGCCCACCGGAGCACCACCCCATTTTCTACGGATCGTGTGACAGTACCTCACCGCAACGTTTTTTTGGGCGATGTACTGGTCGAAGAGGTCAGGTAGCATGACCTCCCCTTTCATCGGAGCTGAATCTATGTGATTTCTGGCTATAGGGGCATTTAATGGCATTGGTCCACGCCAATCCCGTCGAGAACGTACAGACTGTACACTAAGGCTCTTGATAAGATACAGATATAAACTCTTAAGTATCGATATTTTACGAAACACTGTAAATAAATTTTGCTTAAATTAAGAAAACATAATTTAATTGTTAAGGCGAAAAGAAAAAACCAAATACTCCATATTTGGGCTATGTCCATTGTTCTACACCACAGAAGTACATAATTTTGGTAGAAAAATGGAAAACAATCACTTTCACAGTATCGAGCAGACCATGCAAATACTGCATTTCTACATTTGCCACTGTACCATTACGATATGAACCCAACAGAACCGATCTGTAGCGAAGTTAAGGGATTCGGCCCGAGAAATAACAAGACTGTTAAGCTGCCAGACGTACTGGAACTAACGGACGCAGCTTTTTGAAATGCCATTGCCGAACACTGGTGTGATATAGAACGGCACATCATAAAAGAAGAGGATAAGATGCGGCGGCTGGTTGGCTTCGTGGATACTGTTGTTCTAGAACTGAAAGGACAAGTATCAGAAAGCAGCTAAGTGATAATCAGACGACTGACTGTCATTAATACCTTCAGTGGCTTCGGTATTCAACAGTACTATGAAATCCCGGCAGTATGCTTTTGCATCACACATAGCTCGCTGAGAAAAATTGCCCTGTATTTAAGTTAGAAATTTTCATCACTCTTGTTTGTACACTACTGGCCATTAAAATTGCTATACCAAGAATAAATGCAGATGATAAACGGGTATTCATTGGACAAATATATTATACTAGAACTGACATGTGATTACATTTTCACGCAATTTGGGTGCATAGATCCTGAGAAATCAGTACCCAGAACAACAACCTATGGCCGTAATAACAGCCTTGATACACCTGGGCATTGAGTCAAACAGAGCTTGGATGGCGTGTACAGGTACAGCTGTCCATGCAGCTTCAACACGATACCACAGTTCATCTAGAGTAGTGACTGGCGTATTGTGACGAGCCAGTTGCTCGGCCACCATTGACCAGACGTTTTCAGTTGGTGAGAGATCTGGAGAATGTGCTGGCCTGGGCAGCAGTCGAACGTTTTCTGCATCCAGAAAGGCCCGTACAGGACCTGCAGCATGCGGTCGTGCATTATCCTGCTGAAATGTAAGGTTTCGTAGGGATCGAATGAAGGGTAGATCCACGGGTCGTAACGCATCTGAAATGTAACGTCCACTGTTCAAACTGCCGTCAATGCGAACAAGAAGTGACCGAGACGTGTAACCATTGGCACCCCATACCATCACGCCGGGTGATACGCCAGTATGGCGATGACGAATACACGCTTCCAATGTGCGTTCACCGTGATGTCACCAAACACTGATGCCACCATCATGATGCTGTAAAGAGAACCTGGATTCATCCGAAAAAATGGCGTTTTGCCATTCGTGCACCCAGGTTCGTCGTTGAGTACACCATCGCAGGCGCTTCTGTCTGTGATGCAGCGTCAAGGGTAACCGCAGCCATGGTCTCTGAGCTGACAGTCAATGCTGCTGCAAACGTCGTTGAACTGTTCGTGCAGATGGCTGTTATCTTGCAAACGTCCCCATCTGTTGACTCAGGAGTCGAGACGTGGCTGCACGATCCGTTACAGCCATGCGGATAAGATGCCTGTCATCTCGGCTGGTAGTGATACAAGGCCTTTGGGATCCAGCACGGCGTTCCGTATTACTCTCCTGAACCAACCGATTCCATATTTTGCTAACAGTCATTGGATCTCAATCAACTCTAGCAGCAACGTCGCGATGCAATGAATCGCAATCGCGGTAGGCTACAATCCGACCTTTATTGAAGTCGGATACGTGATGGTACGCATTTCTCCTCATTACTCGAGGCATCACAACAACGTTTCACCAGGCAACGCCGCTCAACTGCTGTTTGTGTATGAGAAATCGGCTGGAAACGTTCCTCATGTCAGCACGTTGTAGGTGTCGCCACCGGCGCCAACCTTGTGTGAATGCTGTGAGAAGCTAATCGTTTGCATATCGCAGCATCTTCTTCCTGTCGGTTAAATTTCGCACCTGTAGCACTTTGTCTTCGTCGTGTAGCAATTTTAATGGCCCGTAGTGTACTTAAAATACCATGTTAGGTGCGAACGAGAGCATTTTATGCTTTTGCCTGGTCACCTAAGAAGCCCGCGGTAGTGCTAGAGTTTTGCCGAATATTATTTCATTATTTCTAAAAATTAAATGACATTCGAAGCTATATTGTTTCTTTTCTCGTCTCTTTTTACGTCTGAACTGCAACTGCTCGCATTATTGCAGGTTAGTTGGTCAGCTGGCCGGCCAGTGCTGTCCAAGTTTAATGCGCCGGTAAAACTCTTGTCCCACATTATCGCTCAGTATGTGTGCGTGTGACACGGCAGATTCAAATGGCTCTGAGCACTGTGGGACTTAACATCTGTGGTCATCAGTCCCCTAGAACTTAGAACTACTTAACCTAACTAAGCTAAGGACAGCACACAACACCCGGTCATCACGAGGCAGAGAAGACACGGCAGAAAACGTATCATTATGATCGCACTTGACGGTAGTGGACACAGCTTAGCTTCCGCTACACGGGAAACGAAATACAGTGACATTCAAACAAACGCGGAAGAATACGTGACGTAATGTTTACATCAGGTTTATTCTTATGATGAACAGAGTATATTTCTTTTAAGTCAGTACCGCCCTTAGACTGTTGTTTATTTACAGTGCTACATTTACACTTACACAATCATGATTTCGGCTTCAAAGTGCCATTATGAAGTTGTTTCAAGTGTATAAATTTCCCTAAGATGGCATACTGTCGTATTAAAATATACTATTAGACACATTGTCTAAGGGTCGATATGTGTCTGGGTGTTGTGTGACGTCCGTAGGTTTGTTAGGTTTAAGTCGTTCTAAGTTCTAGGGGACTGATGACCATAGATGTTAAGTCCCATAGTGCTCAGAGCTATTTGAACCATTTGTAACATTGTAAATAAACAACAATCTAAGGGCGGTACTGACTTTAAAGAAATATATTTTGACTATGGCCCCTCATTATGAAAAAATTATTGAATAGAGTGTAGTCAGAAGACTGATGACTCAAAAATAGAGGTATAAAGCAGTGGTGATCTGTGGTTGGTGTGTCCATGTAGTGGGGCCTCTCCAGTACAGCGAGTAGGAGGCAGCGCCGGGAGCTAGCTGGCTGGCTCCGGCTGTGCGTTGCCCACTGGACCAGGACGGAGCGGCGCGGCGCGGCGCGGCGCGGCATGTGGTGACGTAAGACAGGCACAAGCCGCGCGGCTAACGGTAAGGCAATCAGCGGCCGATTACACAGATTAGGGCCCGCCGCGCTGCCTATTAGCGGTATTAGATCAACACGGGAATAAACGCGCCGGAGTCGAGGCAGGCCGGCCGCTTGCCATTTGGGATTCGTCAGGGGCAGGCAGCGCGTCCGTCACGCTTCGTCGGCGCCGCAACCGTTCGTGGGCCGTGCCTGGCGCCTCTCTACCTGGACCTGCATACCTGCACCTGGACCTGAACCTGCTCGCGGCGCTAATTCACGATTCGCCTCTCTTCCCTGTTTTGACTACCGGCCACCAATGGACACATGTTAAGTATAATCTGCACTCGCTTCGTTCATCTTAAACATGAACACTTGTGGGTTACGCCATTTATCCCTACTGTATGATAAGAACCAAACTTGATCCGTCGGGTGCCGGCCGCGGTGGTCGAGCGGTTCTAGGCGCTGCAGTCCGGAACCGCGCTGCTGCTACGGTCGTAGGTTCGAATCCTGCCTCGGGCATGGATGTGTGTGATGTCCTTAGGTTTAAGTAGTTATAAGTCTAAGGGACCGATGGCCTAAGATGTTGAGTCCCATGGTGCTCAGAGGCATTTGAACCATTTTTCATCCGTCGGCGAGGTTGGAGTCTGTAGGAACACGAGACAAAAAATCGTAATCCCTCAGGAGACATCGCGCTAAAACTGTGTAACTAAGCCTTTAGACTTTATTGTTCAAGCCACGACATAGTCACAAGTAAAGCCAGTGATACAGGAGTACACGAAATTCTTTCTTCAATTACAAGCAATCAATTGTCGCCATACTCTCGACTTCTTTCATAGTGATTACCCGTCGGGAAAAGGAAAATCACATAGAAATGCAGAAAAATCTACATATTCTACATAAAAAACTATAGTAGTGTTTCCTAATTGTACGTCGTATTTGTCATATATGTGTACAGTAGCGACAGCTGACAACTTTACGTTACGAACATGTTTTTTGTGTCGTAACTGAATCCCATTTCTTGTTAACAGTAATGCCGGTCACATTATTATTCTGCTGGCACTACGGCCTAGTTTACTCAATGATATTATACCGGTTCGACGTTGCCAAATTTGTTTACATTTTTTGTCGCTGCTGTTTAGGATTAATCATATCAGTACAGTATAAGAAATCTGCTACTTTAATCAGGTACGTTTGTCACATTTTCATTCTGATATTGTCTTCATAATTATATGAACGCAGTAACTTTCCATTATTTTGTAATTTATTTTTTACAAGTTGTAGATTGTACAGCATTTGCATCTAGATCCTTTTCCTGAGAAATCTGACGATGATCATTATGACTCGTAATCGATAGTCTAAAGACAGTTTGATCATAATGATGTTGTTGTTACGATCTTCAGTATCAAGATTTCCCCCCCCCCCTCCCCCGCACTTCCATCAAATACCAAACTGGTGATTCTTTAGCATTCTTCTGTAGCACCACATTTCAAAAGCTGGTACTCTCTTCTTGTTTAAACTGTTTGTCGTCGATGCTTCATTTCCATACTACACTCCATACTAATACCTTCAGAAAAGACTTTCTAACACTTGAATGTATATTCGATATTAACAAATGTCTCTTCTTCAGAAATACTTTTCTTGACATTGCCGGTCAACATTATATATCCTCCCTACTTTGGCCATCAATTTGCTGTTCATGTAGCAAAGCTCATCCACTACTTTCTCTCATTTCCTAATATAATTCCCTCATCAGTGCCTGATTTAATTCGACTATATTCCATTTTCCTTGATCTGCCTTTATTCATATTCACATAATACCCTTCATTCAAGACACTGTCCATTTCGTTCAACTGCTCTTCCAGGTCCTTTGGTGTCTCTGACAAAATTACCATGTCATCGGTAAATCTCAAAGTCTTCATTTCTTCTCTCTGCACTTTACTTTCTATTTCAAATTTTGCTTTTGTTTCCTTCAGTGCTTCGCCACTGTACATACTGAATAACATCGGGTGTAGGCAACAACCCTGTCTGTCTTCTCAACCACTGCCTCGTTTTTATAACCCTCGACTCTTTTAAATGCCGTCTAGTTTCTGCAAAAGTTGTAAATAGCCTTTCTCTCCCTGTATTTCAAAGATAATGTTGTCAACATTGTCAAAACTTTCTCTAAGTCTACAAATGCCATAAACGTAGGCTCGTCTTCCCTTAATCTAAGATAAGTCGTAGGGTCATTATTACCTTCTGTGTTCGTACATTTCTCCGGAATCCTAACTGATCTTCCCCGAGGTCGGCTTCCACCAGTTTTTCCATTTTTATGTAAAGAAATTGTGTAAGTAGTTTGTAACTGTGACTTATTAAACCGATAGTTCGATAATTTTGACTCCTGTGAACAACTGCTTCCTACGGAATTGGAATTCTTCTAGAAGTCTGAGGGCATTTTGCGTGTCTCATACATCTTGCACACGAGACGGAAGAGTTTTGTCATGGCTCGCTCTCCCAAGCCTGTCAGCAGTTCTGACGAAAAATCGTCTATCACCGAGCCCTTGTTTCGACTTGCATCTTTCAGTGCTCTGTCAAGGTCTTCTCGTAGTACCGTGTCTCCAATCTCATTTTCATCTACATCCACTTCCCTTTCTATAGTATAAAGAAAAGTGAGAAGAGCACTTTCCAAACGTCCGAAGTTCGAGTCTCCATCCAGCACACAGTATTGAATCTGCCAGAAAGTTTCATGCGGAGATACTGATTCTTACGTTGTACCTGCTGTTCAAATTAAGACCAGACATTTTCTGTGGGATTAAGATCGGTGACTGAACGTTCCAGTCCGTTCCTGAGCGACAGTTCGTCAAACCCTTTAGGTATGTCGACAGCCATGTGTACAGGAGGGTGCTCATCTGGGAAGCGGGAATGTATGCAACATACGTATCATTATGTAGAAGAAAGGGCGATATTTGGACACCGAGAATTCTCAAATAAATGTCCCGGTTAGTTTTCACAGTAACCTGAATGAGCGGGCCCAAGTTATGGTACTAAAAACACTCCCAACTACACATGCCACAAACGGCGCGTTAAACGACTGGTTGAGCCGTCGGCACATTCAGCACTTCCATCACTTGAAAAGAAGCAAAAACGAGACTCGTTAGACCAGTCAGCTACAGTCCACTGTATGTGTTGTTCAGCCCACGAAGCATCACGTGCCACTGGAATCAATGACGTTTGGCAAGGTACCGAACTCTAAATGTCCCTTCGCAGAGTTCGTTCGGGAAATTATTCAGATGTATCTTTGTTCAGTGACACCAGCAGTTTCTGTCGGGTTGTCTTTGGGAAGTGTTCTCCGGTCCGAGTCGGATAGGGTTTCTCTTACCACACTTGTTCTTGCGCCGTGTCACGTGACTGTGGGTGGTACACCATTCTTTATAGACACATTGGGCAGCCAACGTTTATACAGCAACAAATCAGGCAAGATCATTCACGACGTGGTCACGGGCACGTCCAAACGTGATAGCTTCATTTTGCTATTCTGTTACTGCGCTGATTACACACTTCTGATTGGCATATACACAGCACTTCACTGCCGTGACTTACGTTCATAGCCCAAAATAGGGGATACGTCGCCCTTTGCAGAGCTGCCAAAGCTGTCCCCCTCCCCCTCCCCCCGCCCCCCATTCACCCTGAGAAAAACTACCTTCCTACTCATTTGTGTCTTGGAATTGTCCATCAAGCCGCCGATCGCCAGTCACAGTTCTTCTTCTAAATCTAACATCTACTGTAGATTTCCTAATAACTAAATCTTAACCTCTAATAATTGTCTTTACAATACGTTGTCAGTATGTTTTTTCTGCTTGGATATACAGTTGTTGGGATTAATAGCTTTTTTAGGCTGCTGTATTGTTTATTTAGTGTATTTCTCAATTTTCATTTACGGTCGTGTTGGGGTCAGTGTAGGCACTTGATTCCACTTCGGAATCAGTGCTGTTTTCCACCCCGAGGGTTCCTCCCTTTCTCTGCATGTAGCTCGTTGTCTGGCTCGGACGTACTCTCCATAGGACACTTTAGATACATCGCCAGTGTGTTTAAAATGGCCCATTGGTCTTCTTCTCTGAGCGTTGCGTGTATAGTGGGGATGCAAATGGTCGGCAGTAATGTTCACGAAGCCCAAGCTGTCACAGTGCCATCGACTACTACCACCACCAGTCCCATGGAAACGCTACCCTCAGCGACCTGCTCCGTGGCGCTGTGAAAGTGTAGGCAGAACCATTCGCTTGGATAGCAGCGTATTCAGACACGTCCATCAGCCTGGAGTAACAAGAGACCTTATTCCTCCGACCAGGCGAAACATTTTTATTGATCGACGCTCCGATCATGATGATCCCGCGCCAACTAGACTGGTAATTGACGTTGCCGTCTGGTTAACAGAGTAACACATGGAGGTCGTTTGGTACAGAGCCCATGTGCAAGAATATGCGCTGCACTGTGTGCTTCGGAAGGCTCGCGCCTATACCAGAGTGGTACTCTGTGGTAAAAACTGCCACAGATCTCCGCCTACCCTGTAAACCTCCTACCCTCACGTTCCTTGGACATCTAACGCCTTGTTTCCTTCTCGTGATTTCACCGTCCTTCAAACTCCTTCCATAGATGCACGTTACAGTAGCATGCGAGCAACATATATGAATCGCCGCTTCCGAGGTGCTATAGAGCAACAATCTGCTCTTCGTCAGTGCAGCCTTCTCGTATGTCAGTGATTTTCCGCATCCGCGGCCCCTGTCGTCGTTAGAACGGTTCTCCATTGGTCTCTGCTTCTCTCGTCTAAAGGGTGATTTTTTCCCCATCGCGTACAACCTCTAGAGATTGATCGATTAGAGGGTTCGGAAAAAAAGGTCTAATGAACTTATGTCAGGAAATGCATGGTTTCCATGCTAGAGATCATTTATTCAGTCATCCAAGGTTACAGAGACTGCGGTCTAATACGCGCTGTACCACGCAGCCACAGTTACAGTATGCGCTGAACATGGTTTCCGTGTGTCTCAGCGCATGAGTGTGCGCGCCGTACCATGTTCTGTCTCATAAATTCACATCGGCCAAGCTGTGTCCGACCAGCGTTAAAGGCAGCATGAATACGCAGTTCCAGTGTCTCCACATTTTTGAGATGGCCCCATTACCAGAAATTGCACGGGTTGAGATAGGGTGAATGAGCAAGCCACGCAACTGGACCCGCTCGTCCTATCCATCGACCACGGAAAACACGATTGAGATGCCTCCGGACGTTAACGGCTATGTCGGATGGGCACGATCATGTAGCAGGCACATAACCCTTCGAATCATCAATGGCACTTCTTCCAGCAGGGGAGGCAAAGTCACTCGCAAGAAAGGCCAATAGCCGCGCGCGGTCTTAGGCGCTGCAGTCATGGACTGTGCGGTTGGTCCCGGCGGATGTTCAAGTCCTCCCTCGGGCATGGCTCTGAGCACTATGCGACTTAACTTCTGAGGTCATCAGTCGCCTAGAACTTAGAACTAATTAAACCCAACTAACCTAAGGACATCACACACATCCATGTCCGAGGCAGGATTCGAACCTGCGACCGTAGCAGCTGCGCGGTTCCGGATTGAAGCGCCTAGAACCGCACGGCCACATCGGCTAGCATAAATATCCTCAACTCGATTAATAGGCACAACTTTTTTGTTACAAAGTAGACAGTATGACAAGAAAACGTAATTACTGTAGGCGTATGGTCTCTTTAGGGCCAATGAAAAAAATGAAATGCGAGAGTATAAATTTCTTGTTTGTGTTGCCATGGCGTCCGTAATCGCTTTATAATTATATCGCCATATGCGTTTCGTTTTATTGACGCAGAACAGCGTCAATGGTCTGCAATGAAACATATTTACAATTCTGTTTTTTTTCTAGATTTAAAAATACTTCGTTTTAAAACAAACTGAGCCGTAATTTTTTACGTACGGCATTTTATGTCTGATTTTCATCGACATTAAACAGTGCCCGCCTGCGTATTTTTGAGGTATCACTGCCAAACGAAGAAATAGACTACCGTTGGTGAAAATTGCAGCACCAACAAGGAGACGTACGATTACTACGAGGTTTATTGGGCAGATTACGAACATGATAAAACTCAAATGATTAGAATAATCAGAACCTCTAGACGTCGTTGTATGGAATCGAAGGGGTGCTGAATATTCTGCTGCGAAACAATCTGCCACGCTGTTTCTGGGCATGTCCACAAAGCACCGACAGATTTTAAGGAGGACCACAACGATCAAGTTACCGACCGCCCATATTACAGAAATGTTACGTGGGTGACAATTTTAGGTGAAAGCGCAGGCCAGAAAAGCAGTGGTACCTCTTGTTCTTCAAAGAAGGCTTGCACATTTCTCATTTCTCGACACATATGGCCAGGCAAGAGGAACTGTCTGCAGGACGGGCACTGTCTCGGGGTCTAAGGACGTCTCTGATGTAGTGGTTACTGTTGAGATTGCCCTTAGCACGTAGGAGGAGAGATAGCTCAAATGGCTCAAATCGTTTTGAGCACCATGGGACTTAATTTCTGAGGTCATCAGTCCCCTAGAATTTAGAACTACTTAAACCTAACTAACCTAAGGACTCCACACACATCCATGCCCGAGGCAGGATTCGAACCCGCGACCGTAGAGGTCTCGCCGTTCCTGACTGTAGCGCCTAGAACCGCTCGGCCACTCCGGCCGGAGAGATAGCCTATCATAGCCAGTGCCACCCCAAATTATCACACTTGGCTGTTATCAGCTATGCCATTTGACATTGCAGATCACGGTAGGACGGTAACACGTACACGGCCATCACTGTAGGACAAGCATGCCGGCCGCTGCGGCCGAGCGGTTCTAGGCGCTTCAGTCCGGAACCGCGCTGGTGCTACGGTCGCAGGTTCGAATCCCGCCTCGGGCATGGATGTATGTGTTGTCCTTAGGTTAGGTTTACATAGTTGTAAGTCTAGGGGATTTTTGAGCTCAGATGTTAAGTTCCATAGTGCTTAGAGCTATTTGAACGATTTTGAAGGACAAGCCTAAGCGCCATTCGTCCGAAAACATGTGTTACTTATCATGGCAGTGAATGCATTCACGTGTTCACGTGCACGTAGTAGTCCGAGGCGTAGGTGGTTTCTGGGCAATGGAAGCTGGCGCAGTTTTATGCTTTGCACCAGACCAGTTCTCAGCAGAAGGCGGAACTGACGAAGCAGACAGGTGCACACCCGCTGCAGACTCCAAAAGCCACGCGGACAAGATGAGAGTTGTGGTCACAACGTGTGGTCGGGTATCCGCTCTTTTCTGTGCTACCCTCAGTAGTCCCGCACATGCATCACTGTCATAGCGGCGTGCGCTGGACGAAGGCATGGCAAAAGAGTTTCCCTGAGACCAATCATTCTGCTCCATTCGAATTCACTCAGATGCTGATGTTAACCCTTTGAGGTCGACAAGGCGTATCGGCTTCTCGGGTTACCACTTGGTCTGACGGCTCTGCACCGGTACGGACACGCAAAAGAGGACGCTAATGCTTCTACTTGCACGCCATCTGTTTGCAGTCTTAATCACTTGTTACGGTTCCACTGTTCTACACATCTTCTAACCTTGGAATATTTCATACAGGTGCATCTGAATGTTGCATTTTTCAAAAAGAGTAGCGCGCCTCGAATATGCTGTAACTGGTAACTTTGACCCTTACACCAGCAAGCTATCGCGTTATTAAAATTTGAAATTAAGTTACTCGCCCCTCCTGTAAGGCTTCCGTCTAGCAACAGAACCGTCGAAAAGCGGTAGCATTAGACAGAGTAAACAGTAGTCGGAATTTCTGTTCTGTGCCAAAATATTTGGCTTCAGTGTTTGTTAGTGGGTGAGAGACGCGAACCCTGTCGGTGCCTAGTGCTTCCCACAGCGCGATGCAAAAGCCTTTAACCTGCCTGGGGGGCGCCAATTCACGCTCGCCGTGTGTTACACGGAATCACAGGTTGCACAGACTCGTACCCGGCAGGTGGTCGCACGTCATAAAATGGATCCGGGACGGCTGCCGCGCCGACACGCCATGTTTGTATAAATAACAGGCCTGGCCGGTCGATGGCTGCGGGCCGGCAGCCGGCAGTTGGCCCAGAGTCGGCATACACCGCAGTGTGGACCGTACTGTATGCGTCTGCGTCGTCTCGTCCAATAGCTGGGCGTAGCACTCTTGATGTCAATTATTTTTACTGTTAATAAACCAACACCGATTTTTATACTGGCTGTATTATCATTAATGACATAAACCCACACAGCTCAAAGTACATGATGTTGTTGTTGTTGTGGTCTTCAGTCCTGAGACTGGTTTGATGCAGCTCTCCATGCTACTCTATCCTGTGCAAGCTTTTTCATCTCCCAGTACCTACTGCAACCTACATCCTTCTGAATCTGCTTAGTGTATTCATCTCTTGGTCTCCCTCTACGATTTTTACCCTCCACGCTGCCCTCCAATACTAAATTGGTGATCCCTTGATGCCTCAGAACATGTCCTACCAACCGATCCCTTCTTCTGGTCAAGTTGTGCCACAAACTTCTCTTCTCCCCAATCCTATTCAATACTTCCTCATTAGTTATGTGATCTACCCATCTAATCTTCAGCATTCTTCTGTAGCACCACATTTCGAAAGCTTCTATTCTCTTCTTGTCCAAACTATTTATCGTCCATGTTTCACTTCCATACATGGCTACACTCCATACGAATACTTTCAGAAATGACTTCCTGACACTTAAATCTATACTGGATGTTAACAAATTTCTCTTCTTCAGAAACGCTTTCCTTGCCATTGCCAGCCTACATTTTATATCCTCTCTACTTCGACCATCATCAGTTATTTTGCTCCCCAAATAGCAAAACTCCTTTACTACTTTAAGTGCCTCATTTCCTAATCTAATTCCCTCAGCATCACCCGAATTAATTAGACTACATTCCATTATCCTTGTTTTGCTTTTGTTGATGTTCATCTTATATCCTCCTTTCAAGACACTGTCCATTCCATTCAACTGCTCTTCCAAGTCAAGTACATGATACTAGAAGGAAAAAAGTCTCTCTAAACTCGGCTCTGAAACGCATGAGTTAAGTGCTACGAGCACTTCTTCGTCTTATATACCGTAAAACAAATGTTTTCTACTGCAAGCTGTCTTCTTTCCACCTTTGAGAGCCGGCCGGAGTGGCCGTGCGGTTCTAGGCGCTACAGTCTGGAGCCGAGCGACCGCTACGGTCGCAGGTTCGAATCCTGCCTCGGGCATGGATGTGTGTGAAGTCCTTAGGTTAGTTAGGTTTAATTAGTTCTAAGTTCTAGTCGACTGATGACTACAGAAGTTAAGTCGCATAGTGCTCAGAGCCATTTGAACCATTTGGACCTTAAATTTCTACAATAAACCGAAGTCGACCATCCGCCTTCCCTACCTCACATGCTCGTTCCATTTCATATCACTTTGTAACTTTACGCCCAGGTATTTAATCTACTGGACAGTGTCAAGCAGAACGCTAGTAGAATACGAAAATATTTTGTTGACACCCACCTACGTAGGGAGAAATAATCATCATAACAAAATAAGAGAAATCAGAGCTCGAAAGGAAGGTTTATGCGTTCCTTTTTCCCACACGCCATTCGGGAGGGGAATGGCAGAGAAGTAGTATCAAAATGGTGCGATGTACCCTCTGCCAGGCACTTAAGTGTCAATTGCAGAGTAACCATGTAGATGTAGACTACTGGAACCGAGGTTTCGTCTTCCTACTCGTCCGCATCAATTAATTTTTTTACATTTAGAGGTTGTTGTTGCTGTGGTCTTCAGTCCAGAGACTGGTTTGGTGCAGGTCTCCATGCTGCTCTATCCTGTGCAAGCTTCTTCATCTCCCAGTACCTACTGCAACCTACATCCTGCATCTGCTTAGGGTATTCATCTCTTGATCACCATCTACGATTTTTACCCTTCACGCTGCCCTCCAGTACTAAATTCGTGATCCCTTGATGCCTCAGAACACGTCCTACCAACCGATCCCTTCTTCTAGTCAAGTTGTGCCACAAACTCCTCTTCTAACCAATTCTGTTCAATACCTCCTCATTAGTTATGTGATCTACCCATCTTATCTTCAGCATTATTCTGTAGCACCACATTTCGAAAGCTTCTATTCTCTTCTTGTCTAAACTATTTATCGTCCTCGTTTCTCTGCCATGAATGGCTACACTTTATACAAGTACTTTCAGAAACGACTTCCTGACACTTAAATCTATACTCGATGTTAACAAATTTCTCTTCTTCAGAAATGCTTTCCTTGTCATTGCCAGTCTACATTTTATATACTGTCTACTTCGACCATCATCAGTTATTTTGCTCCCCAAATAGAAAAAATTGTTTACTACTTCAAGCGTCTCATTTCCTAATTTAATTCCCTCACCATCACCAGATTTAATTCGACTACATTCCATTATCCTCGTTTTGCTTTTGCTGATGTTCATCTTATATCCTCCTTTCAAGACACTGTCCATTCTGTTCAACTGCTCTTCCAAATCCTTTGCTGTCTCTCACAGAATTACAATGTCATAGGCGAACTTAAAAGCTTTTATTTCTTCTCCATGGATTTTAATATCTGCTATGAATTTTTCTTATGTTTCCTTTACTGCTCGTTTAATACCTACTCCAAATTTTTCTTTTATTTCCTTTATTGCTTGCTCAATATACAGATTGAATAACATCGGGGAGAGGCTACAACCCTGTCTCACCCCCTTCCCAACCACTGCTTCGGTTTCATGTCCCTCGACTCTTATAACTGCCATCTGGTTTCTGTACAAATTGTAAATAGCATTTCGCTCCCTGTATTTTACCCCCGCCACCTTCAGAATTTGAAAGAGAGTATTCCAGTCAAAGTTGTCAAAAGCTTTCTCTAAGTGTACGAATGTTAGAAATGTAGGTTTGCCTTTTCTTAATCTAGCTTCGAAGATAAGTCGTAGTGTCAGTATTGCCTCACGTGTTCCAACATTTCTACGGAATCCAAACTGATATTCCCCAAGGTCGGCTTCTACCAGTTTTTCCATTCGTCTGTAAAGAATTCATGTTAGTATTTTGCAGTCGTGGCTTATTAAACTGATAGTTCGGTAATTTTCCGGTCTGTCAACACCTGCTTTCTTTGGGATTGGAATTATTATATTCTTCTTGAAGTCTGAGGGTATTTCGCCTGTCTCATACATCTTGCTCACTAGATGGTAGAGTTTTGTTAGGCATGGCTCTCCCAAGGCTGTCAGTAGTTCTAATGGAATGTACGGATTAAAACAAGAAAAAAGAACAATGAACACTTGTTCAGGAGAAGAGGTGTGTTTCACAGTAGCGAAGATAAACAAGTGCTCACACCCTTAAGCATGCTCACTGGACGTTTTTCTTTTGTTTGTGTCCATACTACCACTTCTCAGAATGTGGAAAGCAGATTGCTGGCACTAGCAGCGATTTGTTTCACAGTATACAATGTGAGTCACGTAACATGTAACACCCGTTTGATTTCGTGAACGATTGCACATGTCAATACACGGTTTCCGGCAAATGTTAAAGCGGCACCTATGTTTTTGCCTCGTTAATATTTTTGAGCTGGTATCAACTGAGATATTGAAGTAAGTACGTTTTTTTAAAAATGGAACTATATACACTTTATACCCGCATTCGATTACTCTTGAGAAGACAATTAAGTGATACAGCGTTTGTTGATGTTGACGTTAAAGCCTGTAGTAAAAAAATTCGAGAAATGTCCCGGAATGTGAGAGCTCAGTGGCCATAAACGGCGTCTTTGGTGAAACACTGCCAAGCAGACGTCTGGGACGAGGCTGTGTAGTTGTGCAACGTAAGGTAGGCGTGCGTTGCGAAACTAAAGTTGTATTTCCCCTTCAAACAACTTACGACGGAGGTGCATGTTCATCTGCGAATTTTGTATATGGAGATACGACATAGGCTAGTATCTAGCATATCACAAAGGGCTGAGGAAAACTATTTCACATTTCTGTTCCTCCCAGATTTACTTGAGCTGAAACAGAGAACTCAACTGTTCATTCTTCGAAAGTAAAGAGCTCTTATACGCTGCAAAAAGAAACTGCTATATTAAATATGTAAATGTTAAAAGGAAGATTTGACCTATCTTTTTCTGAACTCAGCTTTATGCTTCTTAGATATAAAATACATGCTGTCGAGTAAGTGTCTCTAGCTACGCTGCTGAAAATTGTATCTTGTGCAATACATTCGTTGAACTAAACATTTTCTTAAAAATGCTTTCGTGGTCACTTGTACACCGCAAAATAAATTAACGAAACATCGTTTCATGCTGAACGTAAGCCGATAGTGACAGTGCTACCATCTACGTGCAATACACGCTGTCTATCTATTTGACATTGCAATGCAATTTTGTACACACGTAAATGAAATAGACAGTTTACTAACAATGATTTGGTAACAACGGAAGTCACATATCATAAATGTTGTCTTCCAAAAAAGTAACTTTATCTGTTATTTGAGCATGCTTTCAAACTGTTGACTATGGACTGAAAGGCACATTTGCAATCGCCGTTCGAAAGAACGGTTAACAGATGTAATTACAGAAGCTGATACATTAGAGCATGCACTTCTGATTCGTGGACACACATGGTCTGGCTTACCCGCGGTTTCGTCATAGACTGCACCTTTGATTGATGTCCAAAGAAAGAAATCAAAGGATTGGGGGACATCGCAGGCCATTTGACAACAGAATTTCGTTCTATCCAACGTCCAGGAAAGTTCTCATGTCAACTAAATTTACCAACAGGCGTTTATCTTAAGATGCTATTTTATTCAAAAAATGGCTCTGAGCGCTATGGGACTTAACATCTATGGTCATCAGTTCCCTAGAACTTAGAACTACTTAAACGTAACTAACCTAACGACAGCACACAACAGCCAGTCATCACGAGGCAGAGAAAATCCCTGATCCCGCCGGGAATCGAACCCGGGAACCTGGGCGCGGGAAGCGGGAACGCTACCGCACGTCCACGAGCTGCGGACTGTTATTTTATTGTAAAGGCTACCAGTTTGACCATTTCACTATGCCATCTTCAGGCCCTATATGCATCTCTTCAAATAAACGAAAATGTCATATAGAGCCATAAATCTCTGGACGTTGTGAATTCAATCGTTACACTAGTGCTTCATTAGAAGAAGGACAATCTCGGCCTCAGGGTCCCTGGAGTTTATGATATACCCTGTGAGTGTGGAAGCGATTATATAGGTCAGACGATTCGTACCGTTCCCGACCGCTGGGCAGAGCACCAACGCCATATTAAAAATTGAGAACTGGAGAAATCGGCAATTGCAGAGCACAGACTCACGAACAAACATAAAATATTGTTCGATGAAACTAAAATTCTGTCCCATGCCTCCACGAACTGGGATTCTGTTATTATGGAGGCTGTTGAAATAAGAATGAGCCAAAAGAACTTTAGCGGATACCACCTGAGCTGTGCATGGAAACGAGCGCTTGATGCAGAGAAGCAGCAGAGACGTTGCTTCCAAGGTTTACGTTCCATCGGAAGCGGTGGCGCCACCGGCGCACACAGTGACACCGTCTGAGACAGCAGTACGTAATCGCCGACCAATCATAAGCCGACCAATCAGAAGCCGTCCACGGACTACAAAGAGGCTACCACAGCAGCAGTGAAGACAGTCAGCTCCTGACGATGACGATGGAGGTAATCGTCGAAAGCTCGAGATTTTATCCAGAACTGACGCGGCAAGAATACCGAGAATGTTTTATATATTAGTGCCGTCGCGAAAAACTTCGTTCCCAAGACCTGAGTTACTATTACGTCTTCGAATGAATCACTATTGTGACGACTGAATTCACGATATCCAGAGATTTATGGGTCTGTATGACATTTTCTTTTAATTGTAGAGATGCATATGGGGCCTATAGATGGCATAGTGAAATGCTGAAACTGATAGCATTCAAAAGAAAATAAAATAACATCTTGAGATACACGGCTGTTGGTGAATTCCAATGACATTGACAGTTAATTAATCAGACGATGTAGCGTGTCCATAATGGATTGCAGAGCCTGAAGGTTGCCTATTGTCCTAGACACAAATGTAAATACCGTGTATATGTTTGGATGCATGTGTATTGTGTTTGAGAGCGTGTCAGTGCTAAGCAAGTCGCCGTTATCATTATTCAAAGTCGGTCAGAGTTTACTCCGGTGGAGAATAAGTGAGCCAAGGCGAAACTACAGGCGTAGTCCGACAGACGGCTCGTGTTCCTTATGGGCGTTCTTGTAACTACTCGCCCCAGTGCTGTCTCTCCCTGCTACGAGCAACAACATACCTAGTCACGAATGCGAAGCCGGTGGAGTTGATGATTTGTGAACAAGCAGCGCTGCCCCAGCGAAACAGCAATAATTGAATTCCTCTCTACTGGAAACCTGTTAGCATGACGGGCGGATTAACATTACGCTGAGCAAACAAGGAGGCGATTTAGTGCGAGGGAGTGCCTCGCATCTGCGTGGCAGCACCCAGTTATCTCGTAAATGAACCCGAAGAGAGGCGTGCGCGGAGCTGCGCGTTTGTAGCGCATTAGTATTAGCATCGGACAAATTCATACCGCGAGCGAGGCGAAGAGTGTGTAGCTCCGTATTTCATCTGGCCTGCGAGCGCGTAGGAGGGGCATGCAAAGCAGGACAGGGAGTCGGCGGCGCGCGTGCTAGCCCACAGACTCTGGGACGGAGTGCAGCCCGTGTGCTGCGGAGGGGGCGGCGCGATGCATCGATTAGCCGCGGCCAGCTTTCACGCGACCGTAATGGCGTGTTTTACATCGACCGGCCGCTGCCGCCGCCGCTGCCGCCGGCATTAATTTTAATTACCCGCGCCGGCAGTGCTGAGGTAACGCCGCCCGCTACGACGGTAATGCCCGCTTGATTGCTCTTAATAATGCTCGTTAGCTTCTGAGTGGATGAACTTTGTTTCTGTAGATCCCCAGACAACGAGGACTTGATACTCCTTTCGACAGGCCCCTCCCGTGCACGGCAAACGGAGGGGGAAGCAGCAAGCGCAATATCTGACATCTGAACGCTTACTTCTTACATCTACGGATGCCACAAATTACCCATAGAGTACGAATATCTGTGGGGTGATCGAAGCGAATTGCTCATATCATCAACATCAAACCAAAATGGTCCCCGGCACCAACATGGTCTCCACGGTTGTTTGCATTTTGCGCTAAAAGCGAGACTTTAATTACACTCATTTGCCCTGTCACGGATGCAAATTTCAATAAGTCAACGGCGGGTAAGTTACCTGAAGGTAAGTAGCAAAAATGTCTAATTGTAGTTATCACATCAACATGAAGCGCTTCATGGCTTTATCAATATCGAGAGACAGTGTAATGAAGGCATCAAATCACTCCGATAATTATGTGTCTGTGTTATCATATAGTCGGCCGGTGTGGCCGAGCGGTCCTAGGCGCTTCAGTCTGCCCCGGGCTTGGATGTGTGTGATGTCCTTAGGTTAGTTAGGTTAAAGCAGTTCTAAGTTCTAGGGGTCTGATGACCTCAGATGTTAAGTCCCATAGTGCTCAGACCCATTTTGTTATCATATACACTATCTGATCATAGTATATTTACATCCTTATGCAAGCGAAATCGATCACTAGATACCGCGAGAGGTGGATCCGCCACTATAAAAGGATGGAGAGAGTATTGTGCTGTCGGTAGAGAAGCAGTAATAGCACAAAGGGTCGTTCAGGAGAACTTACTGACTTTCGATCGTGGAATACTCATTGGATGCGAACTGAGTAACAAATTCATCGGGGACATTTCAAGCTGCCAAAGTCGACTGTTGCTGAAGTAATGGTGAAGTGGAAGCGCTAAGGAACATCCAGAATTAAGCCAAGAACAGACAGACTTATGTGCTGACAAACAGGGACCGTCGGGCATTGTGGGAAATCGTTGTAAAAAGTCGCATCAAATCAGTGGAAGAAATCACTCGTGAGTTACGAAGTCCTGCCAGCAACCCAACTACCACAATGACTTTGTCTAGGGGTAAAATGCTGCGGTCAGAGCTAAGCGACACCTGAGGTGGTGCACAGAGCAACTCCACTGCAAGATGGATGGCTGGAAACGAGTGATTTGGAGTGATGAATCACGCTGTACGCCGTGGAAATCCGATGGAAGGACTTGGATCTGGCATGCGCCTGGAGAAAGTTACCCGCCATTACGTGCAGTGCTAACAGTGAAGTACAGAGGAGGTGGGTGTATTTTTGGTGGTTAAGATGTGGTTCCGATATTGCGCTTAAGAAAAAGTTAAAGTTGGAAGGATATGAACATACTGTACAGAAGAGAAACAGTTAGTATAAGATGATTGTTCGTATAAGCATTACGATGCACCCTGCCATAAAGCAGGGTGTGTTAGGCAGTGGTTTGTGGACAATAACACTTCTGAAATAGACTAACCTGCCCACAGTCCTGGCTTGAATCCAACAGAATACCTTTTCCACTTATCAGAACGTCGACTTCGCTCTAGGCCATAGGGTCCGACATCATTATCTTCTGTAGTTTCGACTCTTGAGGAAGAAAGGGTTACCATTGCTCTACATAGATTCAGACAGCTGACTGAAATTGTCCCCGGCTGAGTTCAAGCAGTCATAAAGACTTACGCCACATTAATGTCACTAATAGGCGTAGAGACACTTTTTATTAGATAGTCAGACAAATGATAGATAAAGCCTGCAGCGTGGAAGCGTGCTGCCAATCATTCTATTGAATGTACACATATTTTACTCAATATTCACCTGCAGACAGAAATTATATATGACGTTCTGACTCATAACCACGGACTCGTACGAAACTCCAAGCCATTGCGCTCATTTTAAAGTAGTCTTAATGCGAAATTGTACTACTGTAGTAGAGTCAACGAAAGAAACCACTTTCCACAGATGCTCACGACACTCGCACGGGAACAGCCGACCAGCTTTGCCGTTTACGAGACGCTCGTTCCCACGCGGCGACATAACAATCTGCCCTTTGTCAAAGTCACTTACGTGAGTGGACTTCTGTTTTGGGGACCACATCGCCACCAGAAAGACTCACCATTCTTTCTACTCTGCCAGCATATCATTCTTACCGCCTTAGTCACCGGCATTCAACATCGCGCTGGGAAGTAGTAATAATTTATTGGCTCATTAGTGTATGTGTGGGAAAGAAATATGTTCTTGAGTCGTCTTAGAAGGTTCGCTCTTGAATGTACACAGTAAACTGTACGCTGATTCGCTAAACCTCTTTTATACTGTAGCCCTCTTCAATTTATTGGTCAGTTCTGAGACGCTGAATGAAGAAATTCACGAAAAATCAACAATGCCTACTCTCCAACTTCCCCACGTCCTCCTTTTACTCTTCGTATTCGGAACAGTGTCACCCCATCTCTCTTGTCAATGATGGATTTACACTGATCATCCAAAACATTATGACCACTGCCCGAAGTGACGCTGGGCACCGCCTCGTGTTATTGCGACCTTGTGACGCGGTAACAAAAGTATGTAAGCAGAGTAGACACGGATGGGGGATCACCCTAGCGAAGATACGGGCTGCAAATGGGGAAATACATTGAGAAAGCGACTCTGACTAAAGTCATATTATTATTACCCAGAGCCTGTGACTGAGCATCTTGGAAACGGCTGAGTTAGTCGAATGTTCACGTGCTACTGTCGTGACCATCCACGGAAAGAGATAGAAAGACAATGAAACCACTACTAGGCGCTGAATGGTTGGATGTCCTAGGCTCTTGACAGAACGTGGCGTTTGGAGGCTTGTCTGCTCTGTAAAGTAGCATAGATGGTGATCTGTGGCACTCTCTCGAAATAGCACAATGCTGGTGCACGCAGCAGGGTTTCGGAGCACACCGTTCATCGCACATTGTTGAACAAGGAGCTCTGCATCAGACCACCCCAACGTGCTCACATGTTGACCCAACGACATCGTCAGTTACGATTGCAGCGTGCACGCGATCATCGGGATTCGACCGTCGATCAACAGAAACGTGTCGGCTCTCCCGGTGAATCACATTTTTGCTACACTAGGTCGATGGTCGTCTCCAAAAACGCCGTCATCGAGGTGAACGGAGGCTCGAAACGTGCAGCGCGCCACGAACGCAGGCTGATGCGGGCAGTATTATGCTATGGGAGACATTCTTCCACGCTTGTGTGCGTCCTGTGTTAGTAACGGAAGACACAATGACAACTGCGAACTACCTGCATCCCTTCATGCTTAATGCCTTTCCCGACGGAGATGTCATCTTCCAGCAGTAAAATTTTCCGTGTCTCCGAGCCAGAACCGTGCTGCAGTGATTTGACGAGTATTATACTAAACTCACGTTGGTGTCACGGCGCCAAATTCACCTGAAATAGATAATATGGAACCTATCTGAGTCGATATCAGGAGCCATCACAGCGTGCGCAAATCATGGGCCCGTTGTTTACATGAATTACATGACCTGTGTGTAGACATCTAATGCCACATACCTCCACAAACCTACCAACAAACTGCCGGATCTCTGACACACGGAATCAGTGATGTATATGTTCCAAAGGCGGACAAACAAGTTATTAAGCAGGTGGTCATAATGTTTTGACTCACTAGTGTACATAGTTTCGTCTAAGTTTAAATGGCCTTGAGCACTACTGATATTAATAGCCATTCCTACCGACATTTGACTCTCCTGAGAAAAAATGTAGTGTGCGTCGATGACGACTCTGCACCATAACGCAACTGGCATACAGATTCCTTAAGATTAACGATTGTTATTCCGGTATAGAGAGGTTACCCGGAAAGACACGATAACTTTCGGGCGAGCAAAAATGTCTTTAGCTGAAAACCGCAAGAATACGTTAGTTTATTTCAACAGTGCAAGGGGTTCTGCGAAATTTATACAGACTTCACTAGTTACCTAACCACGTGTCATGTCGGATGAAGATGGTCTGGTGAGGCGTTATCGTGGCCGTGTGTGGAGGAGGGGCGTAGCGTATTTAACATTTTACTAAATTTAAGCTCAAATTATAGTTTCTGAGGGAAACACACATTTTGAGAAACATAGCTGTAGAATAATTGCAAAGGTTATACAGGAACAAGGTAAATTGTAAAAAGTTTATTTACGTTTAACCATTACTGGTTTCAATTTTTTTTTTTTAAATCCGTCGTCAGATGGTTCTCAGAAACAGTAATGTTCTGGTTTAGCTTTACAGTCGTTAATTGTTTTAGGGTTATGGTGTATGTTTCTGATCGATGTGGTTGTCGAATATTTCACAATGTTGTGTCTTCAACGTAAATCAAGGTTACACTGTAGGAAATACTGCAACCATCCTCAAGATTTGTTGAAATGGTTTAATTATACCATTACTAGTTTCAACCAATCGTTTGATGCCACCGTTGACTTCTTTTACATTTGAGGCATCCTGAAAAGCCCTCCTTTACATGTTGTAGGACAGAGGTTTGACTTTTTTTCTAGTCCATACTGAGCAGTGCCATCTGCATTCTGTACAAATTGTAAATAATAGCAGATGGCAGTTATAAGAGTCGAGGGACATCAAAGGGAAGCAGTGGTTAGGAATGGAGTGAGACAGGGTTGTAGCCTCTCGCCAATGTTACTGAGTCTGTATATTGAGCAAGCAGTAAAGGAAACAAAAGAAAAGTTCGGAGTAGGCATTAAAATCCATGGAGAAGAAATAAAAACTTTGAGGTTCGCCGATGACATTGTAATTCTGTCAGAGACAGCAAAGGACTTGGAAGAGCAGTTGAACGGAATGGACAGTGTCTTGAAAGGAGGGTATAAGATGAACATCAACAAAAGCAAACCGAGGATAATGGAATGTATTCGAATTAAGTCGAGTGATGCTGAGGGAATTAGATTAGGAAATGGGACACTTAAAGTAGTAAAGGAGTTTTGCTATTTGGCGAGCAAAATAACTGATGATGATCGAAGTAGAGGATATAAAATGTAGACTGGCAATGGCAAGGAAAGCGTTCCTGAAGAAGAGAAATTTATTAACATCGACTATTGATTTAAGTGTCAAGAAGTCGTTTCTGAAAGTATTTGTATGGAGTGTAGCCATCCATGTATGGAAGTCAAACATGGACGATAAATAGTTTAGACAAGAAGAGAATAACATAACTAATGAGGAGGTATTGAATAGAATTGGGGAGAAGAGGAGTTTGTGGCACAACTTGACTAGAAGAAGGGATCAATTGGTAGGACATGTTTTGAGGCATCAAGGGATCACGAATTTAGTAATGGAGGGCAGTGAGGAGGGTAAAAATCGTAGAGGGAGACCAAGAGATGAATGCACTAAGCAGATTCAGAAGGATGTAGGCTGCAGTAGGTACTGAAGAAGCTTGCACAGGATAGAGTAGCATGGAAAGCTGCATCAAACCAGTCTCAGGACTGATGACCACAACAACAACTGAGCAGTGAGTATATAAAGGAGGGCTTTTCAAGATGATACAAACGTAAAAGGCGTCAACACTACCATCTGTCAATGCGCTCAAGCCTGAAACTACTAATGGGATAATCAAGTCACGTCAAGAAAACTTGTGGCTGGTTGCAGTGTAATTTATGAAAACAGCTGCGGTGTTCTCCAACCGAAATGAATAATATAATAAATCAAGTTATTAACATGGGATAAATAAGTTACTAATGGGACTAAAATGTTACTATTTTCAAGAGATCCATCCGATTTTATAATTATATATCTTTCACGCGTATCTGCTTACAAATTTGGGACATTTTTCAGGGTTCCGTGCTTCAATCTTAAGAAACGGAACCATAACAGAATCGCACAGTTGTCAGTCTGTCTGCTTATCCGTCTGTCTGTCCTACTGTGGAGAAGGCTTTCTTTCAGGAACGACTGGGAGTATCAAGTTCAAATTTATGTTGCATATGAAGGTCTATGGTTCGTTGGCAGTGTAAGCATTTTAAGCTTCTAAGTCAATGTAATCAAAAGACACGGTCATGTATGTCACATATTTTGATACTCGAAAACTCACTCGTCAAAACCTATAGGGTACTTCCAGCTGTTCTAGAATCATGAAATTTGGAAAGGAACAATGTTTCACGGTACAAGTAACGGGAAAAATCTGAAACTGCTAATTCGTGATTATATCACACGAAAAAATATTCCTTTTGACATTTGTTATCCGACATAAAATTTGAAATTAAAACGTTCTTGAAAGTCTTGGATTTCACGGTACGGACATGTTGCCAGTATCATTGTCAATAACAGACAAAAATCGTCAGTATCCTCGATTCGCAGAAAGGATAAACTGTCTATATGCCCGTACATAATTAAGTATGTACGGGACCATCAGTGTGTGAGTCCAACTCGCACCTGTTCATTTTTACAATTGCGTTTAGAATCAAAATTTTCATTTACCTTTTACAGAATCTCAGTGTGCCCTCCATTGCGCGTACCACTGTCGTCCAATACTTTGGCGGGCATATCTGAGATTGCAGTATTCGTTGCTGTTGCTGTGCAACGACACAACTTTTCCCACAGTTGTTCGAAATGGAGGCCCGTAGACGGAGTCTTGGTCAAGAAAGGTCACATACACTAACATCAGGCGACCTTCGAGTCCAATACCGTCCAACGCTCTGAGCTATAGGAGGTTGCAGTGCTGTACTGTCAACAAAAATCACGCCGCGTAGTTTTAATTGAATTGGACCTGATGAAATGGAGACCGAAGAACCTCTTTCGTTGCTTTGTTGTTGACACTCGACTCGACGCACTTTTGGTAAGGAACTAGCGAGTACGCAAACAAATTACAGCAGTGAGGTCGCTACAGGCTACTAGAAGAGACAGCAACTAAGGCCAAGGTAAACTTTTAGTTTCGATGTGTAACGTGAACACCACCCGAGGTTTTTATGTTTGTTCGTGTAGGAGGAATAGCTTTGTAAAACCACATGTATCTTTTTGAGACAGCTTGTATTTTTGAAACATAAGATTTACACTATTTCTTATAGCGTCTGGAAACACTATAGCTTATTTTGTCGTATTTCCCTATGCACTGGCTGCCAACGTAACCGGCGCACCCGTCACCATGGTTACGCGCACCTGCTGTCGTTATTGGCCGCTGCCAGCTTCGCCCGACGCCCGCTTCCTCCAGACAGACGGAGTGGCAGCGAGGGGTTTCCGTGCCCGGCCGCTAACTCGAAAACCTCCCCCGCGTGTTCATGGGAGTTAAATTCGATTAGCGCTGGTTGTATTAGCGGGCGCCGGCGCTTTAATTAAGCAGAGATGCTATCTGTCAGGAGTACCAACAGCAGCAGCCTCTGGCCATTGCGTGCGCCGACAACACGCGAGCTCGCAGCGCTGCCAACATCATAGCAGACGTACAACTCACCGCCCCCTCCCTTCCCCCCCCCCCCCCCCCATATTATTATTAACTCTCAGAAGAAACGGTAGTGTGAAAATGTCGCGAAATTTAACTGCAGAACAACTGGTCAGAGCAAATGAACAGTTCCAGTAATCCCACCATCTCAACAGCACAGACATAAACAATCTTCATCAACACCAGCATAAAGTATGTGGCTACCAGTTCTGAACAAGTACGTTCCAATAGACATCAACCTTAATACTTTGCTCATGCACATATAAACGCATGCCCACTAGACCTACATGTGTTTGAATGAGGTAATTTTCTTCCTGAAATGAATCAAAATATGTGTAACGCTCTGGATTCGATTAAAATTTTCGGGATGTTTCTTACAGAACTGGAGAGCCAAGACTAAATATTTTAGTTTGCGAAAATAATTTCTATCATTCTTCATTTTCGGGATCTGAGTGAAAAGAATTGATACATAACGGGTAGTCAAATGAAAACGAGAAAAATGGAAAAAAGTACGTAAACTGCTTATTTTTTCAAACGTGATCGCCGTAACTATAAATACACTTTGAAACGTCCCCTTAGAAAAATTATGAATGACTGTGCTGGTAAACTCTTACGTTATTTGGTTTTCAAACAGTTGAGCAAAACTGAACATACTCAGACATTTCTCTCTTTACTTATTCTGATCATCACTAAACTGACACACAATATTTATAGCGCAACGCAATCTTTGAATAATCCCTACAAAAGAACGGCCCTGACTAACAATATCCTATACCTTTAATGAATCACTTACCTCACAAAAATCTTGGCTACTCGAACTACTGCAATACAACGACCGCCAATGCTGCTAGCTAAATAAAAGATTCTAACTACTGAAGGCACTAACTGCTGATAGGTATAGTTAGCAAAATGGTTCAAATGGCTCTGAGCACTATGCGACTCAACTTCTGAGGTCATCAGTCGCCTAGAGCTTAGAACTAATTAAACCTACTAACCTAAGGACATCACGCACATCCATACCCGAGGCAGGATTCGAACCTGCGACCGTAGCGGTCGCGCGGTTCCAGAGTATAGCGCCTAGAACCGCTCGGCCACCGCGGCCGGCTGATGTTCAAAAGTCATCAGATACATATCTATCAATTCATGACATCCATCTTTACAAACTTCCTTTTCCTGTCGGAAACACGTCAAGGTCGTTCGCAGATAGCAACCTCTCAAAACTCTGGCATCTCTCTCTCCACATCCACCACTGCTGGCGACTCGCCTCCAACTGCCCATCGCTATGCGCTGTTCACATTCAACTGCCCAACACTACAGCAGCGACATTCCAATAATGAGTCCAACCAGCCACAGACTGCACACAGCACAGTCAGTGATTTTCATACAGATCGCTAAGTGGCGTTACCAACATAAAGACCTAAACAGCCTACTTACAACTTATCCCACTGTGAGGCAAGACAGTCAGTTCCTTCAAGGAAAAATGTTTGCGGTTGCCTACGGAACTACGACTGTACCCAGGCGTGCGCCTCTTCCTCCGAAGCAATGCGACGGTCGCGGCTATCTTCCTAAATCGCTCCAAAAATGTGGGAGACATCAGTACTATATGGAGGATGTGTAAAGACTTCTCAGTGAAACTTCTGCAGCTTGGTCAAAACAACGTCGGCCAAACGTTGGCGCAACAGTGTACAAGATAAGGATATTAACGGTTACGGCAGTTACTTCTGAAATAATAAGTAATTACGTACTTTTTATCTGTTAGACTCGTTTTCATTTGACTGCTTCCTGTAACAGAAATCATGCCAGGGAACGATTGATATTAGTCATACTTGGACTTAAATTACGTCGACGATATTCAACACCCCGTTTTGTTACTCTTCATGGAAAGCCATCCTGTATTTACATTTCAGCAAGATAATGTCCGCCCGGAGTTTCTACTACTTGTCTTCGTGCCTACCAAACACCGGATCTCTTTCCAATTGAGAAAGTATGGAGCATTGTGGTCGGGGCCCTCCAACAAACTCCGGATTTTGACCATCTAACGCACCAGTTGGAAAAAACGGAGGCCCCATAATTGCCCGCTCTGCTCCTTGGACGCGAGAATGAAAAGTACAAAATGAATCTGTAAGGATAGCAGATAGTAACCAAAACCTCGAATTTGATTCAAACGATATTTTAGCTGTGTATTGTGGACGTAGTTGAACACTATGAGTTGGGTATATAAGGGATAATTTTTGCAGAAACAGTAATGAATCGTCATATATTGTCCTGAAACTTTCGTTTCTCCTTCGGGCATTTTTCAACTCTGCAGACTCATTGGCAAGAAGGCGTCATTTCGAGTACCTTAAATACCAAACTCCATAGAGATTGACACTAAAGCTGTAGCTCTGGCGAAAACAAGTACTTTAATACGGAATCCGCAACTAGAATATAAACGAAGCACATTTGATCTCTCTTATCCGTGGTTATCGGTATTAGTTCAGCGAACCGGCGAGGTAGTTTTCTCAGCGTGTTACGCCGGTTCCTTTCCAGGGCCTTCGTCATCTGGGCCAGTGCTCTAGCTCAGATGACACGGATGTCAACGGGACCTTAACTCACTCTTTCGAAATCGCGTCAGTCGGGGGGGGGGGGGGGGGGGGGGGGGACGGGACGGGACGGGACGGGACGTAGGAGA
This sequence comes from Schistocerca piceifrons, assembly GCF_021461385.2. NCBI lineage: Eukaryota > Metazoa > Arthropoda > Insecta > Orthoptera > Acrididae > Schistocerca > Schistocerca piceifrons. The sequence goes on from NC_060139.1 coordinate 1,053,201,402, forward strand.
GGGTCCTAGGAGTACGTCCTGCCACTCACCCTCGTCGTTCCATTGCCCCAGCTGTTAGCATAACTAAATTTTTAGTGAAGCTAAAAGACTGAATTAAACTGGTCCAAGCAGACGTCGGTATCACTGTACTTCATTCAAATCCACTGAAGAAAAACTATCCCGATGAAGCATTTCAGCCGGCCGAAGTGGCCGTGCGGTTAAAGGCGCTGCAGTCTGGAACCGCAAGACCGCTACGGTCGCAGGTTCGAATCCTGCCTTGGGCATGGATGTTTGTCATTTCCTTAGGTTAGTTAGGTTTAACTAGTTCTAAGTTCTAGGGGACTAATAACCTCAGAAGTTGAGTCCCATAGTGCTCAGAGCCATTTGAACCATTTGAAGCATTTCATTCAAATGGTTCAAATGGCTCTGAGCACTATGGGACTTAACATCTATGGTCATCAGTCCCCTAGAACTTAGAACTACCTAAACCTAACTAACCTAAGGACATCACACAACACCCAGTCATCACGAGGCAGAGAAAATCCCTGACCCCGCCGGGAATCGAACCCGGGAACCCTGGCGTAAGAAGCGAGAACGCTACCGCACGACCACGAGCAGCGGACAGCATTTCATTGTGTAGTGAGACATAAACTTCAAGATGGTGCGTTATTAAACTCGCCGCAGTAACAACATAATCGTAAATAAGCTTTCTAAAAACAAGCGAAAGCTTCAGTTTGCTATCCGCGAAAAGTACTAGTTACCATGGTGTAGTTATCGTTTCTCATCAGAATGTTTATATTGTCTCTAAATTTAAATTCATTAACAGATATTGCAGCTGATGTATTTTCGTTGGGTGCCGTTTATTAAGTTGCAACAGAATTATTTCACAGCGTCTTGTAATGAATTATTGCAATTAATAATACTTTCTGCCTTAGCTAACATAAGAGCATGTCTTTAAAATCAGGGGATAACACACATCAGTGGCTAGTCCTAACACATTATGTTATAGACAAATATTATTATACAAAATTCCATTTGAAATCTTTCACCGAAATTAAATAGCAACCAGTTTCTATTAACTTCCGTTGCTCTCATACTATTTAACTGAGAAAATAATTTTAATGGCTCTTCGTTACACGTAACCAGTCCAGCAACACAGAAAACTTTTTTAATTCCGCTTACTTGGAAAAACCATAAAATACTGGCTACGCCAGGTCCGCCCAGTCTTGTGAAAGAATGTATTAGAATTTGGTGCGCTGATATAAGCGTTGCTGGAAAGAAAAAGGTTGAAAGTCAATTTTGCCTTTGAATGGCGCTGATCTGATGGATCAGGCGATGCTAGATTGTTTTGCCGTCGGCCGGTTATGAATGCTGAAATATTGCAGATATTTGATACAGGGCACACAAAACTACGGAATAAAGGCGTGAAATAATCAGTTTTAAGCAATTATCTATTTTTAAAAATTAATTTATTACATATACGGTTACACACCTGCTATGGCTGCATAACGTATTATCACATTTACCAGAACATGAGAACAAGAGAGACGATGATCCTGAGAAGAGGAGCGTACATTGTCTCCTCTACATATGTAGAATAATTATAGATAATAATTCTCATTAATACAATTACCACAACATATCTATACGATGCGTGTCGACTGTGAATCAGGATATTAATGTCTTACAAAATTAATTATTTTTGATGATAAGTTTGTCCACACGTCCATACGATGTGCTCTGCTAACGTCATAATGAGTTTCATAAATATTTCGTCATAATAAGAGGTTGTACTAGTTTTGTGCAGACACTGTGAACTACATCTAGGCATCTATGAGCTCTTATTGTACTAATGGATTCAGTGTTGTATTACTTATTGTTCCTGCATATATTTTTAGGACCATGGCATCGAACTGTATGCACTTTATTATTGACACTCGCAAATAATACGGTAGGCATAACCTTCTGAAGATGTGCACTAAGTGTCCGAAACCCGGTAAGGAAATTAAATTTCTGTTGCGCAGCTGGTTTCTTACTACTGCATTATATCTTTAATTTTATAGTGCAGTTGTAAGTTTCCATCAGCAAAGAAAATAGTTGCAAAAATTTTAAGTAGGTTTTATGCACTGTATGATATTTAACAATAAATTCAGTGACAGTTTTTATCACGTAAATCATTTCTTCCTTTTATGTTTACTCTTAATAAATGTCTTGAATAGAACTAAAATTCAATTTTTTTTGTGTTGGGCCACAGTTGGTACTATTTACTTAATTACTGTTTGTGAAGTAAGATCCATTATTTTTCCGTACATTTTAGCATTTTGTACACTGCAATATTGAATGAGTCAAACATTTTTCCTAGCCCCACCACCACCTAATAGTTATCATCTGGATGAAAATACTTATTTTTAGAATTTGTTATGTTCTTCCACATGTTCTCTCTCTGTCTTTAACGACACACATTTTGCCAAAACAGTTTAACATAATACCCCCCACCCGATCTCTACAAGCGAAAGGCAGCAATGAGTCCAATCAATGTCATTGTAAACTAAATCATCGATGGAAGAACTGGAAGCAATCCGTTCGAAGCTGTGCTTTTTTATCTTCTTTCTTTGTTAATAAAGGAAACATCTCTAATGTCTTTCTGAAGAAAGATTTGTGTTGACCGGGACCTAAAGACACATGTCAACGAGATTCTTGTGCAGTATAGTCGTTTGTTCTGTTATGTTCACGCACCTCTGATTTGTTAACTGAGGTTAAATCTGAATTTGTTGATTCGGCCCAAATGGGGCAGGTAAGGAATACAAGACAACATATGTAGTGATTTTCGAAGCGGGAAAGGGAAATTGTAAGGAAGTACCAAAATCTCGTTCGCCATGTTCTGTATATCTTGAATCTGATGGCTCTTATCTCCAAGGAGCTGTTGCATTGTCCACTCAGGGTTATGAATGATAAAAATAGTAGTTTGTGTGAGTAAATACATGTCTGCTGAACTTTTACAATGCGCAGGTTAATGTATATAAAAATTCATATCATACGAAGAAATAAATGGATTAATGAATTGAATAAAAATTAGATAAATTCCAGGAATTAGTGAACGGCATTCCTCACATTAGGTGTGACCAGTCAAATGAAACATATATTAAAAAATAACATGAGTGACGAGCTGAAGAAGTGTACAGGTTTACCTGAAATGAGTGGAAGACAAGAGATTGACTAAAAAGAGTTTCCACTATTTCGGTACAAAACCCAAAACTACATTGTTCTGGCTTATAAGCCGAAGAAGAACTCCAAACATTGGAAATGGAACCTGAAAATGCCTACGACACAGATCTGTTATGCATATATGTTGTCATCAAACAAACAGTCCGAGACGGATAACTCATAGTACAAGAGAAGTTCCTTTGACGGACATGAGACAGCGGACGAGGTTATTCGAATGACCAAATTCTGCTCACACAATATAAAAAAAGGCTTTGGGAAATACACTACTGGCCATTAAAGTTGCTACACCACGAAGATGACGTGCTACAGACGCGAAATTTAACCGACAGGAAGAAGATGCTGTGATATGCAAATGATTTGTTTTTCAGAGCGTTGACACAAGGTTGGCGACGGTGGCGACACCTACAACGTGCTGACATGAGGAAAGTTTCCAGCCGACAGGAGTGCCTCTGATGGTGTACTCAACGACGAACCTGGGTGTTTACAGCATCATGATGGTCGTATCCGTGTCTGGCGACATCGCGGTGAACGCACATTGGAAGCGTGTATTCGTCATCGCCATACTGCCGTATCACCCGGCGTGATGGAATGGAGTGCCATTGGTTACACGTCTCGGTCACCTCTTGTTCGCATTGACGGCACTTTAAACAGTGGACGTTACATTTCAGATGTGTTACGACCCGTGGATCTACCCTTCATCCGATCCCTGCGAAACCCTACATTTCAGCAGGATAATGCACGACCACATGTTGCAGGTCCTGTACGTGCTTTTCGGGACACAGAAAATGTTCGACTACTGCCCTGGCCAGCACATTCTCCAGATCTCTCACCAACTGAAAACGTCTGGTCAATGGTGGCCGAGCAACTGGCTCGTCACAATCGCCAGTCACTACTCTTGATGAACTGTGGTATCGTGTTGAAGGTGCATGGACAGCTGTACCTGTACACGCCATCCAAGCTCTGTTTGACTCAATGCCCAAGCGTATGAAGGCCGTTATTACGGCTAGAGGTGGTTGTTCTGGGTACTGATTTCTCAGGATCTATGTACCCAAATTGCGTGAAAATGTAATCACATGTCAGTTCCAGTATAATATATATGTCCAATGAATATCCGTTTATCATCTGCATTTCTTCTTCGTGTATCGATTTTAATGGCCAGTAGTGTATGATGAAGTTTGACTTGATCTTAATTAGCTCGAAGGAAATGAAAAAAGGATAGGAAGATAGATCAGGGTTTAATGTCCTGTAGACGAGGAGTCTTTTGGGGGCCAACCGAAGCTGACACTGTAAAAAATATGGTAATTACGGAAACCTATGTTTGAACGGCCGAATATGCATCCATTTTGCTAACCAGTGAGCCACCTCAATGGGTAAAAAAAAAAAAAAAAAGAATAGAAAGGAACCGTGATAGCTTCATTCCCAGCAGTTGCTTTTAAGCCAATATATTCTTAAGCAGTCTTCGCACACTGTATCATTCTATATTTTATATTACTAAATAGAACGTTCTCTCTAACCTGTTTCTTTTGAACAACCTTTTATAATATTTTTGTATTTGGCAGCTTAGACTTGTTCTCCTCGTATCCCGCCCTTGCTGGTAATTTCAGACGGTTGTCTGTACATGAGATATAGCCAGAATTTGTACTCCGCATTTGCATGTTTTGATTGACCCACGGCCGAACATCCGATGCGTCCTAGCGGTAATAATTACAAACGCGTGGGGTACAATAACGAACCCTCGAGATATTAAGGCGTCCGTACGGGTGCGTCTGCGAGGAGGGCGCAGTGATGGAGGGAGAAAAAAAAAATAAAAAAAAAAACAGTAAACAGGCGGAAGGGCAAGAGCGGGCGGACCGGACCGCCCGTCGCGACGCGTCCGCAGGGCGCTCGTGCTGCGATAGCGGCGCTGTCTGGCGGCGCCTAATGAAGACGAATAAATCACCGCCGGCGGCGCCCCCCGCCGTCAGCCAATCAGCGGGCGCGCCGCGGATAAAATCGCCAATCACCGCCGCCCAATTACCGACACTTGCTGCTCCCGGGGAGGCCGCAGTGCCGGCCGCTCGCCGGGCGTCGTTACTCGGAGCGCCCGCAGACGCCGCTGCTAATGCCCTCGTCCCCCGGCTGACAACACACAAAATGTCGGTAACTGCTCACTTGGCACAAAACGCTGCCCTCACTCGGAAACTAGTGCTGAACTTCAGTTGATTTGTACACTGAGGTGACGAATGTCATGGGATAGCGATACGCACATATACAGATGGTGGTAGCATCGCGTGCACAACGCATAAGAGGACAGTGCATTCGATGAGATGTCATTTGTTCTCAGGTCATGCGTATGAAAAGGTTCCAGTCGTGATTAGGGCCACACAACGGGAATTAACAGACTTTGAACGTGGAGTGGTAGTTGGAAGTAGACGCATCTACATCTACATCTACATACATACTCCGCAATCCACCATACGGTGCATGGCGGAGGGTACCTCGTACCACAACTAGCATCTTCTATCCGTGTTCCACTCTCAAACAGAACGAGGGAAAAATGACTGCCTATATGCCCCTGTACGAGCCCTAATCTCTCTTATCTTTGTGGTTTTTCCGCGAAATGTAAGTTGGCGGCAGTAAAATTCTACTGCAGTCAGCCTCAAATGCTGGTTCTCTAAATTTCTTCAGTAGCGATTCACGAAAAAAAACGCCTCCTTTCCTCCAGAGACTCCCACCCGAGTTCCTGAAGCATTTCCGTAACACTCGCGTGATGATCAAACCTGCCAGTAACGAATCTAGCAGCCCGCCTCTGAATTGCTTCTATGTCCTCCCTCAATCCGACCTGATAGGGATCCCAAACGCTCGAGCAGTACTCAAGAATAGGTCGTATTAGTGTTTTATAGGCGGTCTCCTTTACAGATGAACCACATCTTCCCAAAATTCTAGCAATGAACCGAAAACGACTATCCGCCTTCCCCACAACTGCCATTACATGCTTGTCCCACTTCATATCGCTCTACAATGTTACGCCCAAATATTTCATCGACGTGACTGTGTCAAGCGCTACACTACTAAAGGAGTAGTCAAACATTACAGGATTCTTTTTCCTATTCATCTGCATTAATTTACTACATTTATCTATATTTAGAGTTAGCTGCCATTCTTCACAACAATTACAAATCCTGTGCAAGTCATCTTGTATCCTCCTACAGTCACTCAACGACGACACCTTCCCGTACACCACAGCATCATCAGCAAACAGCCGCACATTGCTATACACCCTATCCGAAAGATCGTTTATGTAGATGGAAAACAACAGCGGACCTACCACACTTCCCTGGGGCACTCCAGATGATACCCTCACCTCCGATGAACACTCACCATCGAGGACAGCGTACATGCTCGTAAGGGAATTCAGTATTCCAAGATCCACAACGTCTTGAGTGTGCCGAAAATAACAAATTTCGGACACTACCTCATACCACGGACAACGCACTGGCCGACGGCGTTCGCTTAACGACCCAAAGCGGGGGCGTTTGCATACATTTGTCAGTGTTAACAAACAACATTTCGTGAAATAACAGCAGAAATAAATATGGGACGTACGACGCACATATCCGTCCAAAATGTGCGGCGAAAACTGTCGTTAATGGGATGTAGCGGCAGACGACTGAGGCGAGTGGCTCTGCTAACAGCGCTACATCGCCAGCAGCGCCTCTCCATACCTTGTGACCGTAGCGGTTTTATCCTGGACGACTGGAAAACTGTGGCTTCGCCAGATGAGTATCGATTTCATTTGGCAAGAGCTGATGATAGGATCATTGTGTGGCACTGACGCCGCGAAGCCAAGCACCCAATTTGTCAACAAGTCACTGTGGAAGCTGCCAGTAGCTCCGTAATGGTATGGGCTGTGTTTACATGGACCGTTGACTGTAAATGGTTCAGTTAGGCTACTTGGAGACCATTTGCAGTAATTCCTAGACCTCATGTCCCAAACAACGGTGCAACTTTTGTGAATGACAATGTCCTGTGAGACCGGGGCAGAATTGTTCTCAATTGGTGGGAAGAACATTCTGGACCGTTCGAGCAAATGATTCGTCCACCCAGATCGCCGGACTTGAACCCCATCGAACATAATCGAGAGGTCAGTTCGTACACAAAATCGTGCATCGGCAATACTTTCGGAATCAGGAGTTGCTATAGGGGTAGCATGGCTCAATATTTCTGCAACGGTCTTCCATCGACTTGGTTGAGTCCATGCCACTTCGAATTTCTACACTACGCGACAGCAAAAGGAGGTCCAACACGATAATATGACGTATTCTTCAAAGCGTATGTGTGTTCTTCAGGTTGTGTCCGTGTGTAATGGAACAATTGCAATTTATCTTTCACAGGACGCATTTGAGACATAACAGTGGCCTCAGATCCTTCCCCCTTGTTTTTGATTTGTTTACCTTGTTGTTGTTATAGTCTGCAGACTTGTCTCATGCAATTTAAAGAGAGTCTCTGCTTATTTCACCTACGGAATGTGTATGTGTAGTACTTCGCCCTCCTGCCAGTGTTGGCAGTAGATATTAATGAGAATCGCTATGTTCAACAATTCTACGACCCTGGGTGTCGCACTAAAATCAGAAAAAATTACATGTGGGTTCCAACTAATATGCTAATTTTTACGAACCTTATTGTTCAGTACTGGAATTCACATCAGGCAAGACAGTAAACAGTACTTGCTTTAATACGCCGGCCGCTGTGGCAGAGCGGTTCTAGGCGCTTCAATCCGGAACCGCGCTACTGCTACAGTCGCAGTTTCGAATCCTGCCTCGGGCATGGATGTGTGTGATGTCAAAAAACAAAAAAAGGTTCAAACGGCTCTGACCACTATGGGACTTAACATCGGTGGTCATCAGTGCCCTAGAACTTAGAACTACTTAAACTTAACTAACCTAAAGACATCACATACATCCAAGCCCGAGGCAGGATTCGAACCTGCGACCGTAGCGGTCACGCGGTTCCAGACTGAAGCGCCTTTAACCGCACGTCCACACCGGCCGGCGAAGCGTCTAGAACCGCATGGCCACACCGGCCGGCTGTGTGATATCCTTAGGTTAGTTAGGTTTAAGTAGTTCTAAGTCTAGGGGACTGATGACCTCAGATGTTAAGTCCCATAGTGCTCACAGCCATTTGAACTATTTGAACTTGCTTTAATGTTTATCTTCCTCAGAGAGAGACAGTTTAAGACTTTCACACATGTAATAACGGAAATTGCTGTATACCATAGTTAATTAATAAATAAACATCAGATCCTAGGAATCCTGATGGTCTACTCGAATGAAAGCAGAAATTACAAAATAGTTTAATTCTTACAGAGATCAGATTTGATCATACCTTTTATGACCAACATCAGAATAAAAGTAAGTATTTTGTCGTACGAATCATTACGTTACACTTTACGATAGTCAAGAAAAAAACTTAACAGTATAAAGTGTTAATACAGCTTCACAGCTGCACATTCAATGACTGTACGTCGTATCCGGCAAACAGTCAGATGACAAGCTGTCTGCCGAATAAATTGCAACAAAACGTAGGAAATGTGTCGTTTGCAACGGTAACAAACGTAGAAACCATGCTGTGATCTAAAGTAAATAAGCTATTACAAAACTATTCACAGAATACAATATTTGGAGCCAATTTTTATAACGATGCCTGTTTTGCATGTTTAAAATTGAGAAACACCCACTGATGATGGATAAATTGTCGCTGAACCTAGTCTGGGAAAGAAAATAAATAAAAAAGCGTTTTTCATCGAAGCGGTCCAACAGTCCCGTGTTATTAATTTTTTATACAGTACGTATCCGCAATGGTGTTTACTTTGGCAGTGCAGCTCTGTTTTGTGTCGGTCGTAATGGATGATTTACGTCCATAGCATATGGCAGTACGGAACTTAATGATGGCAATAAACATATATACCCCGCGTTATTCTTAACGGTAATTCAACCTCACTTAAAACGTCATAGTGCAGTCGTGAAGTGAATTGTCCCCTTTCGAAACGCCGACAGTTATCCCTACCGTTCGGATCTCCTCCGTCGAGATTAACGACACACCGAATGTCATTAGAGAAATTGTGTTCCCGACAATACGCAACTAAATCCGCCGCCGTTTAGGATGTTTGTCAATGACGCTGATTGCAGCGTAATGATGCAGTCGGTTTGTAATTACCGCGTCCGCCTGAGATTGATGCTCGAGGATTCCGGCGTGCGCGCAGCCGGCAATCACGCCAACATTACGCCGGTAGCCGCACGTAAATCCGTTTAGCGCCGCACCGATCAATCAGGCATGCCGGCTTGCATGGCCGATGGAACGGAAATCCGACTCTCTCCGCCAGCTAGAAAAAGAACCACCATCCTAATACGTGTCTTGTTCGTATTCCATTGCATTTAATGCGCACCATACGTCTCCGACAGTGGTCATCAGGCGGGAGACTGCTTGTGGACTGAGATATGAGCTTCGTCTTCAGTGGTAGCAAGTACGTGTTTTATGCTAATGAGTTGAACGACCGCCCGAGGAACACGGATCCCTGGAGATGTTTTACGATTCCTCGAGAAGCCGTACGTCAGAAATCAATCGAGTTGTAATATACTCTGCGAGGTATCTGTTAGCAATACCAGAGCACTGACACTCGTAAAAATACACCAGGAGAAGTGCCAGTAGGCTGGACGAGAGTGGCAATCATAACTACATGAGCTGACGTCTGCGTAATTAGCGGACTCCGAGCTGCGAACCTTTAAGCCTTTATTTATCGGTTTTAGTGCTCTTGCTGCAGATATCCGACGCTTGCTACGAGTCCAGAGTGAAAACAGAATAAAAAACATGAGCTTCGTTTTGTGTACAAGGTCAATGTACCATGCAAAAGAAGTAAAGGTTCCTGATAGTCATTTGTAGCACTTGGTTACAAAATGTGTTCAAGAGATGCAGCTGCCCTCCTTCTGTAAAAAGACACAACGTAAATTTGCAAATTAGTAGGTTTTTGTGAACTGGAGGAATGAATGGGTAGCAGATAACGAACCCGGTCGTGAAGTAACGCAGAAACTTTTTGAGGGCATACAATGCCCAGGGCGCGGCCATTACGGCTGCACTGGCCAGCTCCCACTATAATTAAAGAGAGCCAAACAAAATTAGTTTCTAACTAAAGATTCCATTTATCTACAAAATTTCAAACTCACTGATTGTAATCTGACATTGGATGTATCTCTAATTAACAATTCATAAAATTACATCGGAATTTTTATATAGTTAGAGTAATTTCCTCCAGCCAAAGAGTACCACCGACTGTCTTCTTACGTGGAACAAATGAAGCGGGCAGGGTAATTATCACAATCTCCTTTTGGTTAATGCAGAAAACGCTAGAAATGGCGAATATCCTTAACAGTTCCTGGCCGCTACGTTTGAATGTAAGATGATGCTAGCGATGGCGTAGGCTCATTCAGAGAATTCGCAGCCAAGCAAGTGTCCCAACCTGAGAGGAAGAGAGACCAAGCCTCCCTTCGGGGGAGGCAGCACCATCTGTTCGTTCCCTGACGCTGTCATGTTGGCTGCTGGGACCTACTTGTGAACTGCTTACACACACTGCGGTGTGGCGGCCGAGTTCACGAATGGCACCGAGAGCCATTCGGTTGCTGATCTCGAGACGCCCTCACTTCGCAGACAGCAGTACTGTGGAAGATATCGCCATTTTGTTAATGAAGTGTTCCCTCTAGGACTGCCGATACCTTTAAACATACAAGGAATTCGATATATCGGTATTTAAAAAATATCATTATCGCCTGTCGATATATCTAAATAGCATCGATATATTGTTGTTGTTGTGGTCTTCAGTCCTGAGACTGGTTTGATGCAGCTGTCCTGTGCAAGCTTCTTCGTCTCCCATTATGTACTGCAGCTTACATCCTTCTGAATCTGCTTAGTGTATTCATCTCTTGGTCTCCCTCTACGATTTTTAGCCTCAACGCTGCCCTCCAATACTAAATTGTTGATCCCTTGATGTCTCAGAACATGTCCTACCAAACGATCCCTTCTTCTAGTCAAGTTCTGCCACAAACTCCTCTTCTCCCCAATCCTATTCAGTACCTCCTCATTAGTTATGTGATCTACCCATCTAATCCTCAGCATTCTTCTGTAGCCGCACATTTCGAAAGCTTCTATTCTCTTCTTGTCCAAACTATTTATCGTCCATGTTCACTTCCATACATGGCTATACTCCATACAAATACTTCCAGAAATGACTTCCTGACACTTAAATCTATATTCGATGTTAACAAATTTCTCTTCCTCAGAAACGCTTTCATTGCCATTGCCAGTCTACATTTTATATCATCTCTACTTCTACCATCATCAGTTATTTTGGTCCCCAAATACGAATACACATTTACTACTTTAAGCGTCTCATTTCCTAATCCAATTCCCTCAGCATGACCCGACTTAATTCGACTACATTCCATTATCCTCGTTTTGCTTTTGTTGATGTTCATCTTATATCGTCGTTTCAAGACACTGTCCATTTCGTTCAACTGCTCTTCCAAGTCATTTGCTGTCTCTGACAGAATTACAATGTCATCGGCGAACCTCAAAGTTTTTATTTCTTCTCCCTGGATTTTAATACCTACTCCAAATTTTTCTTTTGTTTCCGTTACTGCTTGCTCAATATTGAGATTGAGTAACATCGGGGAGAGGCTACAACCCCGTGTCACTCCCTTCCCAACCACTGCTTCCCTTTCATGTCCCTCGACTCTTATAACTGCCATCTGCTTTCTGTACAAATTGTAAATAGCATTTCGCTCCCTGTATTTTCCCTCTGCCACCTTCAGAATTTGAAAGAGAGTATTCCAGTCAACGTTGTCAAAAGCTTTCTCTAAGTCTACAAATGCTAGAAACGTAGGTTTGCCTTTTCTTAATCTAGCTTCTAAAATAAGTCGCAGTGTCAGTATTGCCTCACGTGTCCCCATATTTCTACGGAATCCAAACTGATCTTCCCCGAGGTCGGCTTCTACCAGTTTTTCCATTTGTCTGTAAAGAATTCCCGTTAGTATTTTACAGCCGTGACTTATTAAACTGGTAGTTCGGTAATTTTCTCGTACTGGCCCATAAAAATATCGGCTTCACATTGTAAATATACTGCCGATTTTGGAGTTGTACATTTAAGAACTGATTACTTATTAGATGCTCTGAACATCAACAAACTAGCAGCCTGCCGATCCCTTTTCGATCGAGAACTGAAAGGAAAACGATGGCTGTTCACGCTTGGTGATAATCACTTTCCTAACAATAGTAACTGCGTGTAAGTTGCACAATAAAACTTGGCCGATGGGTCCTTCGCTCGATTTCGTCACACATCGAATTTGTCCGGAACATTGCGTCTAGACTTCCCTGATCGTTTTTTTTCTTTTTTTCATTTCTGCCAACGCCAGCGAATTGGCAGTTGCAGTGTCATAACTGCGCGGTGAACCTAAACGTCGCAGTTTCTGTTGGTAGCGCCGAGCGCCGTTTACGCCAGCATTTCCCCTCACAGGTCTTCGCCCACCGCAAAGACCAATCTTGTCATTTAATTTCTTGTTCATCATTTTCAGGAAATGTTTTTGAAGAATGCCAATGTGAAGAAATAGCACATTAGTTGCGTTAAAAATGGTTTTTTAACACAACTGGTGTGTAATTTCTTCACGTCGGTAATCTTGTCATTCCATTCACACGTCACCCCCCCCCCCTCACCCCCAATGGAATTGGACTTCTTGTTTTGCGCCACATATACTAACTTCACACAGTCAAAGAGAAAGACTGGACGTGTTGAAAGTAAAAATATGTTCTACTGTAATTTTAAATGAACAATTTCAAATATGTACCAAAATCTGTGAAAAATGTGATATTAAATAAAAATATCGGCTGTCGATATTGTCGTTTAGACATCGTTACATCGGTGGAGAAAATACTGCCGATAGGTTTTGGAAAAAATATCGATATATCGATGGTTTGTCAACAGCCTCGTATGCTTCTCTGGACCTTGGGAGCGGCCATGCATTAGGGCCGTCCGTATAGATCAGCATGATTCGCGTTCAGAAACTTGCAGCTATCCCGTTGGTTGCTACCCAGCAATTACACCGCCTGTACCGCGAGCACCCGGTATCACTACATCACAAATCGTGATGACGTAAGCTTTGTCATTCGGCCCTCTCTCCTGTTTTCGTTATACGGATCTCGTGGCTAGCATCTTGTCATTCTCTCGTTCAACCATTCCTTACTCTCAAGAGACTGGAGTAATCTCGTTTAACTTCAATGTATTTTGATGTATTTTTTCGTTGTAATTCCTTGCCCTCCAGCAAGTTGGCTTCGTGCCTAGCCGCTCAAATTTGTGAGTGCATGTTATAAAACTCGTGACAGGGCGACCTTACGTTCGTCTGTGTTACTGTAATGTATACGCCTATTTTAATCATATTTACTGCCTGTTGTTTTCTGTAACTTTCCTACTGTCCCTTCGTCATTAAATGAAGCTATCAATTAGGTGACGAATCACCTGCAGAGACAAGAAATCCGACGCGTTTACGGTCAAGGGACCGCAAGTCAGCAGGTGTGTGCAACGTCCCGTCTGAGGGGAAAGGCGACAGGCAGAAGAGCACCATACCGCATCAGCCACCCGGCTCATTTACAACGAGAAATAATAAAGTAAAACTGGCTTATCCTTTGGGCGCATAACTTAAATCTGCCATTTATGCGTTATAATTGTAAATTACCAGAACGGCTAATCACCTCACTGAACTGTTTCCAAACTTTTACTTTCGTTCCATTAAGTGCGACATCGACGGCACAGTCATTTAACACAATAGTTACGTCTAAGAAATGTGCAGGAAAACTGAGTCGAAAGACTGGTGCTGCAAAAAGGGCGCCAGTTTTGGCTGTCAGGTATAGAGATACCAGATTTCCCGACAGCCCGGCGCCATAGATACAGCGAACAATCCGCCGGCTGCTTTCGGCAGCACATGTATGTCCGTCTCTTGTCAACTATAGAAGGTGGTTGGCTCGCCTTATACAAGGCAACAGTTGAGGCTACTGTCTTACAATATATCAAAATATTTACACGTATGGTCGCAACATACTACAGATTTCTGCTCCTACTGGGTGTAATAAAATATATCAAAATAATATCACGATGTACGATAATTGGAGTATCTGCTTAGTAGGGCGTTGAGGTAAGATGCGATTGTCCACGAATTGTTATCCCTGCCGGCATTGTTTTCTTCAGAGGCTTCTTAGGAAAACCGCGCGTATGTACAATATCTTTCCTGTGATGGACTGTCAAGAAAAATAAAAGACATACAGTATATGACTTCCGTTGCTAAATGCTGACATATTGTACTTGAAAGTATTGGATTTAATTGCACGAATGTAATTAACGTGCTGTATGTAATGGACCATAAGATATGAATATATAACCATACATAATACAAATTTTTAATTTTCTCTCTTTTTGTTCCACGTAATTGCGACATCGTATGCTTCGGAGTTTTTGCCGGCTCATGGTGCAGCTTCGAGAGCTTGCGACTCCGGAAATTAATTAAGTTTTTCTACCAAATTTCCAAAATTAAGTAATAGGTGGCAGCCATTAGCCGATTAGCATTATCACACACTGCACAACTACTGGGTATTTTACCAGACGCTCCGGTAAGGCAAGTTTAAAGATTATCTAAAAAACAGTAACAGAACGAGAACCAAAGATCACCTTTCAATTGTTATTGAGCATGTTTATATACGTTACCATATCTAAACTAAATTGCTGATATATCGCAATAGGTAAACGTTAAAAATACTTAAATAAAAAACAATAAAATTATCAATCAGTTGCAGGTAGTAGGTATAAGTAATAGATCCCTCAGGTTATACAAGTTGAGTTGGTACCCCGAACCAAGTGGCGGGAGGGACGCCCAAAAATTAGAAAAGTGGAGCTAGAAAACTGCCAGCTTCTTGTCTGCACAGTCACTATCAGTTGCTCATAAACAGTTTTCCTGTGAGGTGAGCATGTCTCGTTACTGCTTTCCTTGCAGCATCCTAAATTCTCTCAGTTCTCGTTAGCCCCTTGTTAAATTGCCTCTTTGGGTGACTAGCCTTCAAATAGGCACCGTGTTAGAGGATAAGGGCAGACGTTTCTATTTGTGACTCAGGACAGTGTACTGAACAACATTCCATCAGTATTTACTTCATTTGCAGACTAATAATTACAGCTTTTGGGAGTAGTAAATGTAGCAAGAGCAAGCCGTTAATGCTTATTTCCCTCTGGGTATCAGGTCAGGTGTTGAGATGTGGATGGATGAATGCAAAACGGTTAGTTTATACTGACAGGCGCACTCCACTTAGTGGTACAGTGGCGACGGTACAGAATACATCAGGTAGAACATTATGTGACGCGTGTGCGGGAAGATTGTTAGATGCAGAGAAAAAGCAAAAACGACACTTATTGAACACAATTTTTGTAGGCCAATTTCAAATATATTCTCGTTGTTAAAGGTACCAATAAACTTATTTCATTTTTTTCTGTTCCTCTAAAGAAGAAAGACGCGAAGATTGAAGTTTACCATCCCGTTTACTACAAGGTTACTAGACGTGCCCTATAAGCTCGGATTACGGAAAGCTAATGAAGAAAATCGACCACACACCTTCCAAAAAGAACCATCGCGGCAGTTGAGTCAGCTGACTTAATAAACAGTGCGAAACATGGATCTATATGGCCGAGTGGGAGCTGAATCATCGTCCTCTCGAATCCGCAAAAGGCAATCGCGAACTGAAAGGATAATTATTTCTCGATTCTTGGCATTTTAGATGAACTGTTTCTAAAGCTCCGTCTCACCGTTTGTAAAGTTGTATGTGGTGTTGTTGTTGTTGTGGTCTTCAGTCCTGAGACTGGTTTGATGCAGCTCTCCATGCTACTCTATCCTGTGCAAGCTTCTTCATCTCCCAGTACCTACTGCAACCTACATCCTTCTGAATCTGCTTGGTGTATTCATCTCTTGGTCTCCCTCTACGATTTTTACCCTCCACGCTGCCCTCCAATGCTAAATTGGTGATCCCTTTATGCCTCAGAACATGTCCTACAAATCAATCCCGTCTCCTAGTCAAGTTGTGCCACAAACTTCTCTTCTCCCCAATCCTCCTCATTAGTTATGTGATCTACCCATCTTATCGTCAGCATTCTTCTGTAGCACCACATTTCGAAAGCTTCTATTGTCTTCTTGTCCAAACTTCTTATCGTCCATGTTTCACTTCCATACATGGCTACACTCCATACAAACAATTTCAGAAATGACTTCCTGACACTTAATCAATACTCGATGTTAACAAATTTCTCTTCTTCAGAAACGCTTTCCTTGCCATTGCCAGTCTACATTTTATATCCTCTCTACTTCGACCATTTTGTTATTTTGCTCCCCAAATAGCAAAACTCCTTTACTACTTTAAGTGTCTCGTTTCCTAATCTAATACCCTCAGCATCTCCCCACTTAATTCGACTACATTCCATTATCCTCGTGTTGCTTTTGTTGATGTTCATCTTGTATCCTCCTTTCAAGACACTATCCATTCCGTTCAACTGCTCTTCCAAGTCCTTTGCTGTCTCTGACAGAATTACAATGTCATCGGCGAACCTCAAGATTTTTATTTCTTCTCCATGGATTTTAATACGTACTTCGAATTTTTCTTTTGTTTCCTTTACTGCTTGCTCAATATAAAGATTGAACAACGTCGGGGAGAGGCTACAACCCTGTCTCACTCCCTTCCAAACCACTGCTTCCCTTCCATGTCCCTCGACTCTTATAACTGCCATCTGGTTTCTGTACAAATTGTAAATAGCCTTTCGTTCCCTGTATTTTACCCCTGCCACCTTCAGAATCTGAAAGAGAGTATTTCAGTCAACATTGTCAAAAGCTTTCTCTAAGTCTACAAATGATAGAAACGTATGTTTGCCTTTCCTTGATCTAGCTTCCAAGATAAGTCGTAAGGTCAGTATTGCTTCACGTGTTCCAACATTTCTACGGAATCCATACTGATCTTCACCGAGGTCGGCCTCTACTAGTTTTTCCATTCGTCTGTAAAGAATTCGCGTTAGTATTTTGCAGCCGTGACTTATTAAACTGATAGTTCGGTAATTTTCACATCTGTCGACACCTGCTTTCTTTGGGATTGGAATTATTATATTCTTTTTTATGTCTGTGGGTATTTCGCCTGTCTCATACATCTTGCTCACCAGATGATAGAGTTTTGTCAGGACTGGCTCTCCCAAGGCTGTCAGTATTTCTAATTGAATGTTGTCTACTCCCGGGGCTTTGTTTCGACTAAGGTCTTTCAGTGCTCTGTCAAACTCTTCACGCAGTATCATATCTCCCATTTCATCTTCATCTACATCCTCTTCCATTTCCATAATATTGTCCTCAAATACATCGCCCTTGTATAGACCCTCTATATACTCCTTCCACCTTTCTGCTTTCCCTTCTTTGCTTAGAACTGGGTTTCAATCTGAGCTCTTGATATTCATACAAGTGGTTCTCTTTTCTCCAAAGGTCTCTTTAATTTTCCTGTAGGCAGTATCCATCTTACCCCTAGTGAGATAAGCCTCTACATCCTTACATTTGTCCTCTAGCCTTCCCTCCTTAGCCATTTTGCACTTCCTGTCGATCTCATTTTTGAGACGTTTGTATTCCTTTTTGCCTGCTTCATTTACTGCAGTTTTATATTTTCTCCTTTCATCAATTAAATTCAATATTACTTCTGTTACCCAAGGATTTCTACTAGCCCTCGTCTTTTTACCTACTTGATCCTCTGCTGCCTTCACTACGTCATCCCTCAAAGCTACCCATTCATCTTCTACTGTATTTCTTTCCCCCATTCCTGTCAACTGTTCCCTTATTCTCTCCCTGAATCTCTGTACAACCTCTGGCTTAGTCAGTTTATCCAGGTCCCATCTCCTTAAACTCCCACCTTTTTGCAGTTTCTTCAGTTTTAAATTTACAGTTCACAATCAATAGATTGTGGTCAGAGTCCACATCTGCCCCTGGAAACGTCTTACAATTTTAAACCTGGTTCCTAAATCTCTGTCTTACCATTATATAATCTGTCTGATACCTTTTAGTACCTCCAGGGTTCTTCCACGTATACAACCTTCTTTCATGATTCTTAAACCAAGTGTTGGCTATGATTAAGTTATGCTCTGCGCAGAATTCTACCAGGCGGCTTCCTCTTTCATTTCTTAGACCCAATCCATATTCACCTACTATGTTTCCTTCTCTGCCTTTTCCTACGCTTGAATTCCAGTCCCCCATGTCCATTAAATTTTCGTCTCCCTTCACTACCTGAATAATTTCTTTTATCTCATCATACATTTCATCAATTTCTTCGTCATCTGCTGAGCTAGTTGGCATATAAACTTGTACTACTGTAGTAGGCGTGGGCTTCGTATCTATCTTTGCCACAATAATGCGTTCACTATGCTGTTTGTAGTAGCTTACCCGCATTCCTATTGCTTTATTCATTATTGAACCTACTCCTGCATTACCCCTATTTGATTGTGTGTTTATAACCGTGTATTCGCCGGACCAAAAGTCTTGTTCCTCCTGCCACTGTACTTCACTAATTCCCACTATATCTAACTTCAACCTATCCATTTCCCTTTTTAAATTTTCTAACCTACCTGCCCGATTAAGGGATCTGACATTCCACGCTCCGATCCGTAGAACGCCAGTTTTCTTTCTCCTGATAACGACTTCCTCTTGAGTAGTCCCCGCACTGAGATCCGAATGGGGGACTATTTTACCTCCGGAATATTTTACCCAAGAGGATGCCATCATCATTAACCATACAGTAGAGCTGCATGCCCTCGGGAAAGATTACGGCTGTAGTTTCCCCTTTCTTTCAACAGTTCGCAGTACCAGCACAGCAAGGCCGTTTTGTTTAGTGTTACAAGGCCAGATCAGTCAATCATCCAGACTGTTGCCCCTGCAACTAATGAAAAGGCTGCTGCCCCTCTTCAGGAACCACACGTTTGTCTGACCTCTCAACAGATACCCCTCCGTTCTGGTTGCACCTACGGTACGACCATTTGTATCGCTGAGGCACGCAAGCCTACCCACCAAAGGCAAGGTCCATGGTTCAAGGGGGGAAGAAGTTATATGTCTGGAACCGAATTAGTAGCCATCCCTTTGATACGAACCCTCCCACGTTCCATAACGTGAATTAGGACAAACTAATAACCAATGATTCTACCTACCTGTTAATTTTATGCACTCTCAAATACGTGTACAAACGACAACAAAATGTCTTACCTTCTTAACCTGTTGATTGGTTCAAATGGCTCTGAGCACTATGGAACTTAACAGCTGAGGTCATCAGTCCCCTAGACTTAGAAGCACTTAAACCTAACTAATCTAAGGACATTACACACATCCATGCCAGAGGCAGGATTCGAACCTGCGACCGTAGTTGCAGCGCGGTTCCGGAATGAAGCGCCTAACCTGTTGAAACATTTCATAACTGTATGACAAGTCGACGGGCCTATACTCATCCCACCTGTCAGATTCCGGCATCTACATTTCAGAAAGTAAGTGAACGCAGACGATATCTTTTCGCACTTATTAAGGTAACACAGTTTTGTAGTAAGTATTGTAAAAAAAAAAAAGCTTGCAACATGCAAATATGCAGAGAGAGCACTCTGTTAGGAAATCTGCAAGTTGGCAACACAGTTCAATATTTGCACTGCTAATACCGCGTAAAAGATGAAACAAGATGTACTTCATGTGCCGTCCACTTCTATTTCATTTGCCCTGCAGTCGTAATTAGGCCTTCCACGCCAGCGTGTTTTCTTGTTCATTTATTTGTTTTCTTGCCTCTCCCAGTAATTTCCAACACGCATCACCTAGTCTTTCTTTACTGGTTTTCGCGTAAAAAGTATATGTCTAACTACGATACGCCGAAACTGATAATAGAAACTAATTTAATATTTTTTCCTTTTTATGCACGTCCGTAGCTTGCTTTTGAGAGCCCTTTTTCGTTTACCCAAAGCACTCTGCGCAATTTTTACAGTTCTTTTTACTTCCGATACTGTCACACGGTCACTGAATTCAGTTGATCTAAACAGAAATCTCACAACTGGTTCTGTGACTTTGGGCTAATATCTGCTTTTTTCTTATCAAATTACTGATATATTAGGTTTGTGCATAAGTTCGTAGAGATTTTGTTTTGCATGTTGGTATTTCGGTTGCTATGGATTTATTCATCGATTTTCATTTTTTATTCGTAGCTCACTGTTGCTATTTGAGTTTACATATTGACATTTTGCTATCTGGAGATAATGAGTTGAGCTATGGACGCTAGAAAATGGAGTGCCAAGTAGAGAAAGCGGGACATTTCAGACATATTCTTCTGTTTGAGTTCAACAGAGGGATGACAGCACCGGAGGCAGCCGGAAACATTTTTGTCTTGTATGGGGATAATGATACTGGACAGAGTTCGTCAAGAAAATTGTTTTTTCAGTTTAAAAGAGGATCGTATTGACACTGTAGACTCTCTACGTTCAGGAAGACTTTGAGAATTTGATGGAGATCATTTAAACGCGTTAATCCACAATGATCCACATTCGAGAACTGGCAGATATGGTGAACTGTGATTATTCTACCACCTTGCGATATTGGCATGCAATGGGGAAGGTTCAAAAATAGAGTGTATGGGTATCGCATGTTCTAAGACAAAACCACGAAAATCGGAGGGTTGACATACGCAAATCTCTGCTTGCCCCTCATCAATTGGCTCTTGAACAACATCGACCATTCCTATCCCGTATCGTTACTGCTGACGAGAAATTGTGTCTCTATGCTAACATACGAGAAAGAAAGGAATAGTTGAGCCCAAATAAAGCAGGAACCCCCCGTGCAAAGACTGGTGCACATCCACGAAGGGTAATATTATGGATCTGGTGGAACGGCGACGTTATGGTGTGCTACGAATTGCTTCCCCGAAGTGTAGCCATCACGGCTGACATTTATTGGTAACTGAGACGTCTTGCAGACGCAGTCCAAAACCAACGACCAAGAACACTGCGTGAAGTGATACTACTCCACGATAAGGCCACACCGCATTCTGCTAGACTGACAAAAAACACTGTACAGGAGTTGGGGTGGTGACTCATTCCGCAGTCACCTTCTTCAACTTATTTTTCGCCATCAGATTTTCAATTTCTCCGCTCTCTGTCGAACAACCTTCAAGGAACTTCCAGTTCAAGTCTCTGGTGCGTCTATCTGTCCTGTTTATTAAACTTACCAAAAAAACGCCACGAACTGACGCACCAACCCAGTAAACTACAATGTTGATTCAAAACATTGTGATCACTGCCCACTGCGAGACTGAATGAGAGCGTATGACGGAATAAGGAAAGGATACAGAGTGATTTTGTTAAATGGAGTCGAGCTGGACGATACGGTCTCTGGGAGTATAAGCAGCATAATAGTCATATGGGCATATGGCCGGAATTGCGTTAAAAGTGCGATACACCCACATGATAGTGGAGATAAAAGACCTTTGTAGGTTTCAATGGCTGAAAGCACACATGAGAACACACCAGGCAAGTGGGAATGTCACCACATCAAGAGGGCAGTGAGCTAGAGCGCGTAGTAGCTACGAGGGCAAATCTCAAAGTCTTTGTCCCTATTTTTAGTAGTCAAACTAAGGGACATACAGGCAGTGACAAATATACATCCAATTCTACGTACCTTACACTATATTTCCGCAGAGTCCCCACACCGGTTCACACATTTGTCCCATAACAGCACCAAATTTGAAATGCCCCTGCGGTAGAATTCATGTGGCTGACTATTGAACCACCGTCGTTTTGCTGTGTAGGCTTCGTCGTTACTTGTGGGTATCTGTCCTGCCAGGAATTTCTCCAGTGGTCCGAAAACGTGGACATCACTAGGGGGACAAGTCTGGACTGTGTGGAGGGTGGTGCAGAATTTCCCAGTGAAATGCCTGGAAGTTTTCGGCAGTTCTGATGGCCACACGTGGTCTCGCATTGTAGTGGAGCAGCATCACGTTGTCCACGTCGAGAATCCTTCGGCGCCTTCGCCTGGCGGCACCCGTCACACGTGACAGTGTGAACAATAACTGCCGGCATTGATGGCTGGACCTTGTGGCTTGAAATCCAGCAAGAGTGGTCCACGGCTATCCCAGAAAGCTGTTCCCCAAGAGATGGCGCTGAACGGAATTTTTTGTCACAACAGAACACGGATGTTTCCACACCATGCTCTGCTGGTTGGATTCCGGCGTGAAATGCAATATCGACGTTTCATCGCCAGTAACAATGCGGTCCAAGAAACCTCCGCCCTCCTTGGAGTACCATTACAGATGATTCAATGAAGACATCATTCTCTTGCGTTTCATCATGGCACCCGCTGACATGAAACCTTCCGGTACCTTAAGGACCCGTGACCGATGTCGTAAGCACTCCCATACGATATGCCAAGCTCCCGGGAAATGGCCGTCACGTGCACACTCCGATCTGCTTCCACCACTGCATCCACGCGGGAAATGTCGTCAGTCAGCGACGAATGCGGCCTCCCAGACCGCTCATTGTCAAGCAAGAGTTTACGGCCTTTGTCGAACTCACAACACCAACCCCTCACAGTTCTCAAAGCGAGACGGTTTTCCCCACATGTGGGCTGCATTTTCCTGTTGATTCCGATGGCCGCTCGTCCTTTGCTCCAGAGAAAACGAATCACACTTCGTTGCTCTATCACGGTGGATGTGTGAAGCAGACCCGCCATCTTGAAGGATTGACAGCAGCGCCTTGCGGTTGAGCTATCGGCATATAAAGCCGGAACGAACCAAGAAAGGTCCAACGCTCGGAATGGATATGTTGACTTCAAATTTATGGCCTTAATTTGTCTTAAAAATAGGGGCAAAAACTTCCTTATTTTCCCTCGTACATTGCCCTTTGTGCCGCCAAATTTACATCTTCCAGCAGGAAAGACAGGGTGTGCCTCAGGAAGTGCAGTTATGCGTCGCCCTTGTGGCGTTGTGGAAGGATGGGTGGACCCACAAGACGGTCGCCAATGATTCCCGCCCATACACTGAGGCTGAGCCGGTGCGGATGGTTCGCTGTCAACATACCATGGTGCCGGTATATCATTATCCGCCGTCAGAACAGACTACAGACTCCCACCGGCGAATAACGATACTTTCAGTGCGGGTGTACTCTACTGCCGAGCTCTTGTGGAAACTAGGTGAAGTGGCGAGTAATAACGATAATGGACAGTGGCGAATCGTCACACGGTGCGGCTACGACCGTGATTTCCTGTCAGAGATTTTGTGGACTGGCAAGACAGCCAACCCACTATGAGAGGAAGCCGAAACGCACGCGTTTTAGCTCACGCAGGCTGGCGTGAGGTCTGGAACAGGTCAAGGAAATGAGACTAACAAAAAATGTACGTGGTTGCTGGAATACTTAACTTTAATCCATAATTGGAGAACATCGCTCTTGACGGTACATGTTTTACAGCATCAATAGTGACTGGTAATGGCGCCTTGCTAGGTCGTAGCAAATGACGTAGCTGAAGGCTATGCTAACTATCGTCTCGGCAAATGAGAGCGTATTTTGTCAGTGAACCATCGCTAGCAAAGTCGGCTGTACAACTGGGGCGAGTGCTAGGAAGTCTCTCTAGACCTGCCGTGTGGCGGTGCTCGGTCTGCAATCACTGATAGTGGCGACACGCGGGTCTGACGTATACTAACGGACCGCGGCCGATTTAAAGGCTACCACTTAGCAAGTGTGGTGTCTGGCGGTGACACCACAAGAGAGATCACAGTGCATAATATTTTACAGGAAGTTATCTAGCGAAACCGAAGTTACATGTAGATTTCCAAAGGCAAACATTATAGGCCCTCTGCTGTGTTCAATGCACATGATGATTTTCCTAATTGCGCGCAAAATGCAGGAAAAGATCCCTGAGAGGATTAGTAGTAAAAAAATGTCATGTGGATATACAGCCGAAACTGCGCCCCATCTCCACTTGAAAGTGGAGATAAAAAGGTCATTGACAGCGTAGGTTTCAGTGATTGAAAGCACACTTCAGAACACACCAGGCAAGTGGGAATGTTCTGTCTGTACAAGTGGTTTAGCTCCAAACACAAGAGGGCAGTAATGTAGTCTATGACGGCAGCACTTCGTGGGGCCAGTCGTCCTTCCAAAACGCCTCGCAGGCGAGGCTTACCTGCACTTCCGATGGTGACCCTCCCTACACTGCTGGAAGACGGCCCTTTGGTGGTACCAATGGTTATATGACTACTTTATGGTGCTCCAGCTCATTTGCGCGTTTCCGTGAGGACATTCGACAGTATCCATCCCGGCCAATGGATCAGAGGAGGTGATCCAATGACATGGCCTGTACCTTAGGGATGCCGCTTATTGCTTAAACAACCGGCTTTCGCTTATATCGTTTTTCTTTTCTTTTCAGCGTCAGTTTAACCGGACTATTAAAACCGCTCAAAATAACCTGTTTCTGAAATAACCTATTTTCGGTTTTTTATTCATATTATTTTCTGTAATAAACTTACAAAACGAACAAAGATTGAAGTATTTGGCCGGCCGCTGTAGCCGAGCGGTTCTAGGCGTTGCAGTCCGGAACCGCGCTGCTGCTACGGTCGCAGGTTCGAATCCTGCCTCGCGCATGGATGTGTATGATGTCCTTAGGTTAGTTGAGTTTAAGTAGTTTCTAAGTATAGGGGACTGATGACCTCAGATGTTAAGTCCCATAGTGCTTAGAGCCATTTGAACCATTTTTTTGAAAAATTTTGGCTCACTCAGTTTCAAGATATTTAGAATCAAAATATAAAATTAAGTAGGCATAATAAAAGAAACCTTAGTCCATCCACTGTTCGCTCCTTTTCTTGAAAAGTGATAACTGGTTGACCACTACAACAAATCACCAGTATTCTCTAAGTGATTCCAATGTTTCTGAAACTCTGCTGAAAAATCATGTTGTAATCGGGGACATTAAAAATCCTCAGTGCTAAAGTTAAAAACTATGGTTGAAGTACTCTACTTCTCGTGTTAACTGATAGGTTTTCAAGGACTACAAGCAGATAATGGCATATTATGTAGGTACCGAAAGCAGATCAGACGCTTTCTATTTTTATTGTAAACTGTCAATGAACTGTAAAGTTTTACGTTTTCTCCTTATATTGCGCCACTAGTTTGTTGTGGCTCCTCCCGTTTTATAATCTCTTAAAGCAAACGGAGCATCGTACTTCACTGATACCGCAATTCGTACACTACTCCCCGACCATGGATGGTGCCCTCGTGCGATACAACCGATGTCCGAAAATGAGAGTAAGAAACTGCCATACAGACCAGAAGGAGCAAAGGTTGCGTCCCAGCCGCGCGGGATTAGCCGAGCGGTCTCAGGCGCCGCAGTCGTGGATTGTGCGGCTGGTCCCGTCCGAGGTTCGAATCCTCCGTCGGGCATGGGTGTGTGTGTTTGTCTTTAGGATAATTTAGTTAAGTAGTGTGTAAGCTTAGGGACTGATAACCTTAGAAGTTAAGTCCCATGGGATTTCGCACACATTTGAACATTTGTTGCGTCCCATCTAGTAGGCCACGTCACGTAGTAAGAAGTACATTATTGTCTCAGCAATGCTGTACCAGTTCTTTCGCCATGTGTTCGTTTCTCGTTTCTGTCGGTATTGTCATTAAAATAGCACTGATCGGTTTTTTCCATTTTATGTAACAACGCGATGTTTCAAAGCAGTGCAGATTTTACGAATAAAAGTTACCCGTTATTTAAAAAAAAAGGTTACTTAAAAATGGAAAATTTTAACAGTAACAGGCCGCTGTGGCTCATTGATATTCCGATTCTTTCACACGGTTCTTAGTTAAAAGTAAAAAAACCTTATATAACTGAAACCAAACTAATACCGAAAAGTACCGGTTATTCAGAACTAAAACATCGGTCTCCATTTTAACCGGTCGGTTTTTCCCATCCCTACTCCACAGGCGCCGGACCTCAGCCCCTTAAAATTTCGCCTTCGGAGGTACCTGAAAGAAGTTATGCATGCGAAGCCCATTGCGGACGTGCAGACAGAGGAACAGCGCATTCGTACTGCCTGTGACGCCATTCGGTTGCACGATGGGACATCTATACATTTGCATCAGTCGTTGCTGCGGCCGGCCTCTGTGGCCGAGCGGTTCTAGGCGCTTCAGTCTGGAACCGTGCTACCGCTACGGTCGCAGGTTCGGATCCTGCCTCGGGCATGGATGTGTGTGATGTCCTTAGGTTAGTTAGGTGTAAGTGGTTCTAAGTCTAGGGGACTGATGACCTCAGATGTTAAGTCCCATAGTGCTCAGAGCCATTTGAAGTCGCTGGTGTGTCGTGTTCGCCCATGCTCAGAGATCCGCTGTGGCCACAAACACTTTCCCTAACCGCGGTCTCACCACAGTATATCATGCAGTACAGTATACTGCGGAGGCACGATGAATTAAAAAATACACTATAGCACAGACACCATAAACACCAATATTTTAAATTATTTGCATCTAACATGATTTGGTGAAAACCTTTGTAGACATCGTGCATTTCCGGCCACATGCACATCTGACCTTTCTTGCTCCTTATCCTGTAAGAGATCGTTTCCTGTAGTTGTTTCCCATTTAGTAAAATCACCCTGCATAAGCGGAGTATAGACGAATGGGAATCTTTCGAGAGACGTTATGGACCGCAATGGGAGAAATCCACTGACGTAAATGTCTGTGGCGAAATACAAATTGTTATGGGCCGCCACCTGGGAGCGAGTATCTCGGGAAGAGCGAAACTACTCGGTCCCTGCAGCCGTAGCACCATCTACGGAAAGTGGTTAAAAAACGGTGAAACAACGATTAGGCAACAAGGTGGTCAACGTCCACCGAAAGTGGATACAGGAGTCTTACCCACCATGCCAGACTGGAAAGCAGGATAGACGGCTCTCTCTGGCAGGCCTGACGGCAGAGTAAAGCACTGTTGCAGGGATTAGTGTTTCGGAGCACAGTGTTGAGCGCACATTGTTGAAAGCGGTGGTCTGCATCAGGTGACTCCTGTGTTTGCCCATAGAACTCTACACTTCGTTCTTAACGGAAAAAAAATCGACCGATATAAAGGCGATTTCGGGAGTAGTCGAAGTATGACCGGTTACTATTTACAGTATACATAGATTATCTATCAGATAATGACGGAAGCTTTAAGAGGCTGTGCGAAAATGACGCTGTTGTCCACAATACCAAAAATCAGGATTTTGAAAACATCGATCATATGAAACCCAACTCGCACTTTTCTCACGTGACATACTGAAAGCTTTCGATCAAGGCAACCAGGTAGATGCAGTATTTCTTGGTTTCGGAAGAGCTTTTGACTGAGTACCACCCCTGCGCTTATTGTCACAAGTTCGATCATGTGGGGTATCAAGTGAAATTTGAGACTAGATTGAGAACTTATTTGCAGCGATAGCACAGCATGTTATCTTGTATGGAAGGTCATCGTCAGATGCAGAAATAACTTCGGGTGTGCCCCAGGGAAGTGTCTTGGAACCCCTTCTGTTCATGTTGTACATTAATGACTTTGCAGACAATATTAAGAATAAAAAATCAGGCTTTTTACATATGATGCAGTTATCTATAATGCAGTACTATCTGAGAGAAGCTGCATAAATATTCAGTTAGATCTTGATAAGATTTCAGTATGGTGCGGAGATATGCCGCTTGCTCTTAATGTTCAGAAATGTAAAGTTTTGCACTTCACAAAACGAAGAAACATACTATCTTATGATTCTAATATCAGTGAGTCACTGCTGAGATGGGCCAACTCATCAAATACCTGGCTGTAACATTTTGCAGGTATATGAAATAGAATGATGACACAGGTAAAGAAGGTGGCAGACTTCGGTTTATTGGTAGAATACTGGGGAAGTGCAATCAGCCTACAAAGGAAATTGTTTGCAAATCACTCGTGCGACCGGTTCCAGAATATTGCTCAAGTGTGTGGGACTCGCTCCAGATAGGACTGACAGGGGATACTGAAAGTGTGCAGTGAAGGGCAGCACGAATGATGACAGGTTTGTTGAATCCGCGGGAGAGTGTCAAGAGGTACTGAAGGAACTGAACGGCAAGACTCTTGAAGACAGACGTAAGCTATTCCGAGAAAGTCTATTAAGAAAGTTTCAAGGACCGTCTCTAAATGATTACTCTAGGAATAGGCCCATACTACAACCCCGTACGTATCGTTCACATAAGGATCGTGAGGGTAAGATAGAATAATTACTGCACGCATAGAGACATTCAAGCAGCCATTCTTACTGCGCTCCATAGGTGAATGGAACAGGAAGATACCCTAGTAACTGGTACAATAGGACGTACGCTCTGCCATGAGACTCTCGTTTGAAGAATATAGCTGTAGATGTAGATCTACCGCCAACCCACCTCACTAAGTTACCGGCGTCAAGAGTGCATCGTAGTATAGCGTAATGAAGTTCGAGCAGCAAAATAAAAAATGAATTTACTAGGTTGTAAATATATGTAACATCAAAATCATTTCTCTAGTTTATCCGTGACTTCCTAAATCGCATACGGCGGACGCCGAAGTACTTCATCTGAAGACACCTTAGCGCTTTTCCACCCTTTATTATTGTCTATTGCCGCGTCAGAGACGCCACACGACTAGGAAAATAAGGTGGAAGGAAAAGATTGTGCCTAGATGTAAGGACTGTAACATGAACATCAATAAAATTAAAACACGGTGTAGTCGAATTAAATCAAGCGATGCTGAGGGAGTCAGAGTGGAAAATGAGACAGTAAAAGTGATGGTCGAGTTTTTCTAATTGAGCGTCGGAATAACAGACGATAGTTGAAGCAGAGTAGAATATGAAAAGTGCACAGGAAACAGTAAGAAAAGAAATAATTTTTAAAACAAACTTAAGTACTACGAAGTACTTTGTGAAAGGACTTGCCTGGAGTAGAGACTTTGGCGGAAGTCACACGTAGACGATAAGCACTACAGACAAGAAGCGATCAGAACCCTTCGAACATTAGGTGGGTAAATCTGCTGACCAACGAAGAGGCACTGAATCGCACGGGGGAAGAAAGATCTTCGATGCACAACTTGACTAAAGGCACAGACTGGGTTACAATACGCATCCCAATGTGCGTCCCTAACATGGCAGTAGCAGACGCATTGCCCATAGGCAGGAACCTTGGTGCCGCACAGATAGTGCCCTTCTTTGAACTTTCTCGATGTGATCTGTCCGTCCTATCTGGTAAAGATCTCACACCGTGCAGCAGTGTTCTAAAAGAGGACGGAAAGCGTAATGTAGGCAGTCTCTGAGTTATTGAAAATAAACACAATGAACTTTAAATGCGTTTCTGATAGTAACTAACATAACTGACTCGAAAATGGAAAACACGAAGATCACGACCTACACAGATTTCTTGCCTGGATCCTGTCCAAGCACTCTCTGACTGACTTGGCGCGCTACAAAATCTGGTATACATATCGAACCTCTTCGCATATTCTAGGATGATTTTGTCCCCCTTTATTTAGCACAACTCCAAGTTTACTGCCACAGTTATGGCCAATGAATGATAGAATATCCCTAATATTTTCGAAATGAAACACGACTTAATGTTATAAATATTTGTATCTAAAGTCATTTCTCATTGTCACCCATCGTTCTGGAACTCCCCGATCCATCTGTCCTACTAAATGCACAATAGAATTCGTGGCATATACTGATGTGGCAAAGCTCATGAGAAACCTCCTAATGTCGTATTGGACTTCCTTTTTCTCGATATAGTGCAGCATCTCGACGTGGCATGGACTCAACAAGTCGAAAATCATCTGCAAGAATACTGAGGCATGTTGCCTTTATAACTGTCCATAATTGCGCAAGTGTTGCCCTTGCAGGATTTTGTGCACGAACTTACGTCTCGATCATGTACCGCAAATGTTGGATGGAATTAATGTCGGGCGATCTGGGTGGCCAAACCATTCGCACGAGTTTACCAGAATGGTCATCAAACCAATCGCGAACAATTGTGGCCCAGTGACATGGAACATTGACATCCACAAAAATCCCATCGTTGTTTGGAAACTTAACGTCTATAAGTAGCTGCATATGGTCTCCAAGTAGCCGAACATCTAGAGGACTCAATCCATTCCATGCAAACACGGCCCGTGTCATTATGAAGCCAGCACCAGCTTGCACAGTGTCTTGTTGACAACTTGGTTCCATGGCTTTGTCCGGTCTGTCCCACACTCGAAACTGAGCATGAGCTCTTACCAGTTGATATCGGGACTCATCCGACCAGGCCTCGGTTTTCCAATCGTCTAGGGTCCATCCGATGTGGTCAGGAGCCCAGGAGATTCAAATGGTTCAAATGGCTCTGAGCACTATGGGACTTAATATCTCACGTCATCAGTCCCCTAGACTTAGATCTACTTAAATCTAACCAACCTAACGTCATCACACACATCCATGCCCATGGCAGGATTCGAACCTGCGACCGCAGCAACAGCGCGGTTCCGGACTGAAGCGCCTAGAACCGCTAGGCCACAGCGGCCGGCGAGTCCAGGACAGGTGCTGCAGGCGACGTCGTGCTGTTAGCAAAGCCACTCGCGTCTATCGTTTGCTGTTACAGCCTGTTAACGCCACATTTGGCCGCACTTTCCTAACGGACACGTTCGTCGTAGTCCCAGGTTGATTTTTGTGATTAGTTCACGCAGTGTTGCTTGTCTGTTAACACTGATAATTCTACGCAAACACCGCTGCCCTTGGTCACTAAGTGAAGGCTGTCGCCCACTGCGTATTCCGTGGTGAGGCGTAATGCCTGAAATGTGGTATTCTTGGCACACTCTTGACATTGTGAATCTCGGAATATTGAATTCCCTAACTATTTCCGAAATGGAATGTCACATGAGTCTAGCCGTGCGGCCATAATCACGTTAGAAATCTTTTCACATGAATCATCTGATTACAACTGAGAGCTCCGCCAATTCACCGTTCTTTTATACGTTGCGTACGCGGTACCACCGCTGTCTGTACATGTGCGTAACCCTATCCTATGACTTTGGTTAGCCCAGTACGTTCTCAAACTGTATAGAGATTGGATTGGATTGTTTTGGGGGGATGAGATCAAACAGCGAGGTCATCGGTCTCATCGGATTAGGGAAGGACGAGGAAGGAAGTCGGCCGTGCCCTTCCAAAGGAACCATCTCGGCATTTGTCTGGAGTGATTTTAGGGAAATCACGGAATACGTAAATCAGGATGGCCGGACGCGGGATTGAACCGTCGTCGTCCAGAATGCGAGTCCAGTGAGCTAACCACTGCGCCACCTCGCTCGGTCAAGCTGCATAGAGACTTCAGAATGTAAGTTGCACAGGTTTCCCCACACTAAGGCTATTACGCAACAGGAATGGCACATTGTGAGAAGAAACTACGTGTTCTGCATTGTTTTGCAGACACGGTTCTGCTGCGGTATGTATAACACTTGCATCACAAGATACGAGTGAAATGGGGTGGCACAGCAGAATTCTTATGGACAAAAGGTGTAAATTACAAAGAAGATTCGTCGTGAAATTCTGGCGGCATATGAACCAAATTCACAGTCGTGTCCAGCCGCATTGGAGTAGTGCCAACGATTTGAGCAAGGCCGCACAGACACGGATGATGCAGGTTGGGAAATTGACATCTTGATCCACGTGATTTCCATCTTTTCGGAAAGCTGAAAGAACTTTTGGGGGTAAAGAATTTTCCAATGACGAGGGCATTCATACAACGGTTCTCGAGTAGCTCTGTGATCCAGGAGCGGATTTCTCTCATTGAAGAATTCGACAACTGGTAGTACGTTCTGATCGAGGTGGCCGAAATTTGGTGGCTATTTTGAAAAAAAAAAAAGTCATGTATATGTACCAGTTTGAAGTGTAGTCAGCATTCAGTAAAAGCTACTTGGCCTGCGGTAACAATATGAATGTGGTATTGTCCGAAGATCGCAGTGCCACAATAAAGTCGGCATCGTGGATCGATTTTCCACGATCTGCAATGACGAATGGAAGAGGCTGAAGAAGACAACCCCCCCCCCCCCCCTCTCTCAGCACCGCAGCGCCAACACACGGAGGTCGATACAGAGCTGAGCAAGGTCTCGTTCTGGCCGATGATGCAGTCAACATCATCTAGTTACGACACCAGTGCTTTTCAAAACTGAGATGAAACTGTACTTTTGTAAAACATGAACTTGTAATTCGAGAAAAGAGTATGTAATTGTGTGCTTAAAGTGATCCTTTTCTTTACAACGACAGTTGTGAATATTCGACACACTCCTATGGTAATGCATTGCATAAAGTTAATTAAATCTTTTTATCACTCTTGTAATAAAGTGAACTAATGGTTCATATGTAGCAGTTTCGATCAGTCATCTCCCAGAGCAATCCGCAGTTATGACCAGACGACTGCAATTTCGTCAGGTCATAACAGTGTAACAAACTCATTGAAGTCCCCTCGTACATCTAGCCGTAGTAACAGCCTCTCGCTACGAACGTGTATGTCCATATGGTGGCAATACTGTGACGTCTTAGTAATAAATAAAAAGCTAGAAAAAAATTAAAGAAAAAATAAAAGCTCCTCATTACGATAACGTAAGTCACAGGGTAATACAATACATTTGGTAATGGTAGGAGGTGTAGGAGGTGAAACCTGTTGCACGAAACCCCAAGATTTGACTACGGTAGGCAGGTACAAGTAGATATAGGTTGCCGTAATCGTGCAGAAATGAAGAGACTTGTAATAGGATACACTAACGTGGAGAATTTCATCAGAACAATCTCCAGACTAAAACCCATAACAACGACACCTTGTTCATGCCTTGTTTGGGTTCAGTTGCGATGAGGTCGTGTTTTGTAGCAAATAAGAAACCGTATCTTCCTTCGTTTTATTTACTCAAAATAGGAGATGGTAACCATAGACAATTTGCTGAAAGCGGATCCAGGCGAGAGAAGAAGCACACCTACGAAGGGCGTTCAATCAGTAATGCAACACTTTTTTTTCTCGGTCAATTTCGATTGAAAAAATGCGGAATTTGTTGTGGGACATTCTAGGATATTCCCGCTTCAGCCCCTATGGCTTCATGAATTTCCGGTTCCTGGTGGCACTGTACGCAGTCTTCAAAATGCCGTCTGTAACGGAGGTGTCTTCCAAGCAGAGAGTATACCCGGCGAAAAACCAAAGCACCGCAGGCTTTTATAGGCGTTTGTAGGCGAAGACCTGACAGTGACCAAAAGCACGGTGAGTCGTTGGGCGAGGCGTCTGTCATCATCGTAACAATGCCAGGCAGACTTGTCCCATCTTCCGCGTGCCGGCCGGCCGCACACAATAGTGACTAATGCAGTGTTGGAACGTGTGGACACCCTCATTCGAGGTGACCGTCTGATCTCAATCAAACACATCCCTGCAGAAATGGACGTCTCTGTTGGTAGTGCTGAGAAACTCGTTCACCAGTTGGCGTACTCAAAGGCGTGTTCCTGTTGAGTTCCTCGCCTCCGGACAGAAGACCGTGCAGAGCAACGTAGGACCGTCTGTGCGGAAGCAATACGTGGTCGAGCCTCTGACATCGACCAGTACAGTGGCGCCATGCGAGTATATAGGCCCTGACAGTAAGATAGCGTAAAGCTGTCTCATTGAACGGAGGTTTGGAGCCAAAAGAGTGGGGAATAATATGGTGTATTAGAATTCTGAATAAAACCAAACTGCTTCTTGAAAAAATGTATTGCACCACTTATCGAACTCCCACCGTACTTCGTTTCCACCTAGCACGGCCGTTAGATGACTTACGTACGTAATTGGCCGGGTGACGAGGCTATCTAGATGGACACCTCTGAGGTGGCAGTGGCGATCGGATCTGCCGCAGTCGCCGGCAGTCATTAAGACGCAATAAGAGCAACGCCGGCCGTCGCAGCGGTGGGAACGCGGCCCACAGAAGTTGCCGCGGCGCCCGAATGAGACGTCGAATCGGCGGCCGGCGCCAAATTGACCGCTGCCGAAACGTTTGCCACTCAATAACGATTGTTTCGGGCGGCGCACAAAGCGGACTCTGATGAGCTAATTAACGCTGCCGCCGGGAGCCTCGGCCGCGATTGTGGCGAACGTTAACTGCCGGCTGTGGAACCGTCCGCATTGTTGCTCCGGCGCGCGTGTATCGGCGAAACGCTTCCGAGAAGTACCACCGCTGCGATCCGTATTGCCGCTCCCCGACACCGAATGGCGCCTTTGTGCCTTTCGATTCGGCGCCTTCTCCGGGGACAAAGGCAGTTTCACGAGTGTCTGTAAACAGTACGATCGGCGTGTGAGGGATAAATTGAAACGTTTACGACAAACCTTGTCCGTTGCAGACGGTACCGTGGCCGAGGCTATCGCCTCGTTCCACCTGGATGCCCGACACGTGTCTGTAACTCACTTTGGCTCTCCAGTCTCTCCTACGTCCCATTAAGGGTGTAACAACGTATCTGTCAGCAGTCTGATAAAAATTGCAGAAAAGATGAACAGCTCATCCACGGTCATTAAGAAGCCAAGATGTATTACGATAGCACGAATAAGAGCCTGTCAGAGTCGTTCTTAAGTGCAAAAGACAATTACCGAGGCCGGCCGCGGTGGTCTAGCGGTTCAGGCGCTCAGTCCGGAACCGCGGGACTGCTACGGTCGCAGGTTCGAATCCTGCCTCGGGCATGGATGTGTGTGATGTCCTTAGGTTAGTTAGGTTTAAGTAGTTCTAAGTTCTAGGGGACTGATGACCACAGATGTTAAGTCCCATAGTGCTCAGAGCCATTTGAACCATTTTTGAACCAATTACCGAAGGACTATTACATTTTCGAGCGTTAAGACTGCTTATCCGGCATTCGAAAGATTTTCCCTTACTTTTCTGCCACTGTTTGGGCTTCAATAAAACGACACACCACGAAGAACTTGTCCGAATGGGACGAAACGCTGTAGATTTCGTGTACATATACTGACAAACAAGTGATTACTACGCACATTGGACTCGCATTCGGGAGGACGACGGTTCAATACCGCGTCCGACCATCCTGATTTAGGTTTTCCGTGATTTCTTTAAATCACTCCAGGCAAATGCTGCGATGGTTCCTTTGAAAGGGCACGGCCAACTTCCTTCCTCCTCGTTCCCTAATCCGATGAGACTGATGACCTCGCTGAGTGTTCTCTTCCCCCAAACAATCCAATCCAACCCAATCCAATCCAATCCAACTGATGACCACTTCAGAAAAATTTGATGTATGATTCAAGAGAAAGAGCTCCACAACTTGTGCAAGTCAATAATGCGTTGGGCCACTTCTGGCCCTTATGCAAGCAGTTACTCAACTTTTCACTGACTGGCAGAGTTGTTGCATGTCCTCCTGAGACATAGTGTGCCAAAATCCGTCCAGGTGGAGCATTACATTGTCAAAATCCCGAGCTGTTTGGACGGCCATGCACGTAATGCTTCAAATGTTTTCAATTGGGGAGAGAACCGGCGACCTTGCTGACTTTGGTATGGTTTGGCAAGCACGAAGACTAGTACTAGAAACTCTCCTCATATGCAGGCGTACATTGTGTTGCCGAAATGTAAGCCCAGGATGGCTTTGGCCTGGAATCTCACTGACTGGAGTGGACATTTCTTCATTGATGAGCACGCTTGGAAGTGAACCCCGACGACCAGCGAACGTTTGGAGATATATGTTGAGGGCGCTCCAACCAGCTCGGCATTTTGACGACCTAACGCTCCAATTGGACAAAGTTTCGCACAGTATCCCTCAAGAGGATATTTAACAATTCTGTCAATCAATGCGAAGCCGAATAACTGCTTACATAAGGGCCACAGGTGGCCCAACCCGTTACTGATTTGTTCAATTTGTGAAGCTTTTTCCCGTGAATAAACCGTCCAATTTGCAATGATTTGTTCGCAGGAGAACTTCTGTGAAGTTTGGAAGGTAGGAGACGAGATATTGGCTAAAGTAAAGCTGTGACGACGGGTCGTGAGTCGTGCTTGGATATTTCAGTTGATAGAGCACTTGCCCGCGGAAGCAAAGATCTCGAGTCTCGGTCCGGCACACGTCTGCCATGACGTTTCAATCATTTGTATGTCTGTTCAAGTACATCGCATCTACGGATTTCCGTCCCATTCGGGTAACGATTCGTGGTGCTTTTTTTTTTAGAATGGAATGATAATGCAATGAGTGAAATCTGTACTGCAGTAACATACGATTAATGAGCATAATTCATTGTCATCCAAAATTTAGAAGTAAAGCCCTATTTTTTAAAAGAGGAGTGTTTTGTTTTAACATCTAAATCTTAGATGTTGTATAAAGAGTGGCTTATATGTTTCTGAAGAAACGTTTCGCCCGATTTAGAAGAAAAAAGTTGGTGTTAAAAGAGGGACATGGTTCGTTTTAAAAGAAACGCCTTTGTTTGTTTTTGAAGAAGGAGAAATGCTCACTTTAGGAGTTTCTTTGTTCTCGAAGAAGACAGTTTTTGTTTCAAGAGAGGAACTCGTTGTCTTAAGACAGGAGTCTTGGCTGTTTTAGAATAGGAGCAGTGCTTGTATTTCAGACGCTTTGTTAGCGTTAGAAAGGAAGTTCTCGTCTGAAAGAGGACACTTGTTAGGCTTAGACAAAGAAGAAAAACAATTTTTGTTTTAGAAGGGGAGCAATGTTTCTTTGAGAAGAGAAATAATGTTCATTTCAGAAGAGGAGTTTGTTACAAAAGAGAAGTCTTGCTTGCTTTGGGAAAGGAGTTTTATTTGATTTCGAAGATGAGTCCTGTTTGCTTTGGAAGGGTATTATGGTCGTGTTTCGAAAAGCAATTTTTGTTGTCCTTTGGAAAAGCGACCATTGTTGTGAAATTTGTTAAGAGGACTATTACATGTTGTGCCATTAAAAAAGAAAATAAAGGAAAAAACTCAAAAAAGAAGTTAAGTGGCAGACTACAGATCCAAAGTATTCGGTTTGTTATCCAGGTAAGTTCTAGAATTTTTCTTTGTCCCTTTTCCCTTCTTTCACCTCTGCAAGTGTTAGCGTGAGGAATACTGGGTTGAACAGAGGTTCGGTATCCACCGTCACCTGTAAATAAATACCTGAATAAGTCGGTTCAAATATCGGAGGAAGGAGACGGAATACCAACAGCAGCTCCAAGATGCAAAATGTTTACCAAACCACTGTCGTTTCCAAAAAACAATCTTCCGATTAATGACAACTTTATTCTTATATGTCTTTAATACTGCTAAAAAATATCCTTAAACTTCTAATCAGAGAAATGAGTACTTGAGAAGATAATCAGAGGTATGAGGGATAATTTACAATTTAGCAGATTTTTTTTGAAAAAAAAAAAATATTTCTCAACGTGACGTACACTTAGTCTTCCATCACATGTCATGAATTTCATCCACAATCTGTTTAGAAAATGTTTTGAATCTGGTTTCTGAACTGCGCTGATTCATTCACGGCTATATTTAAATGTTTCATTCAGTAATAGATGGACTTTGGTACTGGCGCGAAGTATGAATGATTTCTCCTTTTGTTATGTTGCAGAAGGGCTGCAGCGTACGTTTGTAAATATAAAGTTATGTCACCACTCGAAAGTCACCTTTATTCATTTCTACAAAACGTGACAGCAGTTGCTGAAGGTAGCTAGCAACAGTAAGATGCGAACGTTGTATTTTTTTGTGTAAAGAAAGCCAGTGCAAAGGGAGAAATAACAGAAGGTAGATTAGAGTTTTTTGTCCCGTAAACTTCCAACTCGTTAGGAGACAGAGCGCAATTTCAGATTATGGGGATGACAAAGAATTAAGTTCTCCCTGTCTTTCTCGTGACAACCATCACGGCATTCAGTATATGGTAGTATTGTTGCACTGACGCTCGTTTTAGAGCGTGTTGTAAGTATAAAAGACGAAACATTGGTTCTCCATCTGTTCCTATTTTTCTTCCTTTCCGAGGATTTCTTAATAGCAATGTTTTATCCTATCTCCGTATCCCTCCAAGTCTGAAATACGTCAAAGTTTTACTTCAGACGAGTACTAAGCGTTTAGGGTTTCTCTGCAAATGAAAATTGATGCCAAATTTCTCACAGATATTCAATGGAGACGTACAGGACAACATGTTACAACTCTTTTGGCGTTAGTTGTTTCAGTGCAGTTACCTACCCAATATCATGTACAGTAACGTCTTATGTGTTTTCTTTGCAAGGAAACTTGAGAAATTACAGAAAGGATGTTATCAGCAGTACAACGCCAGAAGAAATACATAGGTTCTTAAAACGTGAAATTCCTACAGGAGGTAGTATTGGTCAAAGCTAGAAGAGGCGTTCCTATAATGATGTGTCCGGCAACCAGTGCTTGGTGAGGTATGGTCCTATCGTTTGGTGTAAACAGGATTCACAATAGACAGCACAGTGAATTACCACTACACACGTGTGTGGGCAGAAGCAAATGATGGAGCAATCATGGAGGTGGGGAATCAGCATCGCTTCAGTATCAATACGGGCAGGAAATGTCACTGACGAAGTCATAGGACCTCACACTTTACCAACACAAATGAACTGTTGCTGTGTATCACCGATTTCTGTCCGACGAATTACCAGCGCCTTGAGAGAATGATCTACTTTCAGAAATACGACAGCTGTGGTTTATGCGTGACTATCCAGCACCCTGTCGTCTACGGATCGAGCGACAGTACCTCGCCACAACGTTTGGACTGGTAGAGGAGGTCCGGTACCACGTTCTCCCTGTTCATTGGAACTGAATTCATGGAATTTCCGGCAATGGGAGATTTCAACGCATTGGTCTATGTCCAACCCATCGATAAGGACAGAAGTTACAAGAGTATGTGAGCAATGCATGTGACGGAATTCGATTGGACCCATGTATATCTGAAAGAGTGCATGATTCACTGCTAAGAAAGGCTGAAGGACGTGTCAGGGTGTGTGGCAACCACATGAAACTGTGCCTGTAGTGCGTAATTCTACGTAACCGACAGGTGGGAATGAGAGGGCAGTATCTCAACAGATACTGGTTTCCGGACATAGCATTGTCGAAACTTTCCTTCTAGTTTTGACCAACGCTATCTTCTGTAGGAATAGGCGAGAAAAAACCGCTCAGTATAGGAAATGTTTGGGACTATCAAGTTTCTCAACAGTGGTCTGTGGATGAGGAATAACAGTGGGAATCTATGGCTATTTAAGACATTCCTTCTGTAACGTGGTAGGCACTGCCAAACACATTACCACCAAAGAACATCGTGGCAGGATTCATGTTGACAGGCATCTGCCCTTTCAGTATATGTTTGGTGATGAAAACGTTTTGCTGTCGGTCGTGACTGATCGTCAAAAACCGAAGGAATCTACAAATTACGTTCTTCAAAGAGAGAACGTTGTAAGAAATAGGCCTATTCGCAGCACTGAACCAATTTCTTCTTCAGAAGCAAGTCCTTCCACATCGCAGCCAGAGTTCTGTATTATCCTAGAAGAAATCTGGAACTCTTCCAAAATCAACAGACATAACGTGTTCCAGTAGCAGAAGCAAATGTGAAAGATGTTTTGACTGATAGACTACTTTATATGCGCCTGTCAGAACAAGCGAGAAACCCAGCACAAGAAGAGAGGGGCAAAAGAAAAATGTGTGGTGACATTACATCCGATGAAGAAGGCGACTGGTTCTCTGCTGCGCGTGCTGGGACCTACTCGAATCTAATGACAACAACGAAATTATTTCAGTATCGGATTTGCACAGAATGGCCCATTAATATTAGTGTAAATTTCTTTAAAGATTACATTTGCAACAACTATAGTTTTGACAGTGATCTCATGGATAACTTATCAGAATAAGGGTTTCTAACAGTGTGAAGCTAATCAGGTGTTTCTATAATATTAATAAATTAATTACATACACAAAAAGAATACAGAATAATTCAAACGAAGACCCTTTTTATCAGTCCTTAACAGACTACAGTACGCACAGGGTACAAAAATAGAACTTTTCCGGAAAATACACTCCTGGAAATTGAAATAAGAACACCGTGAATTCATTGTCCCAGGAAGGGGAAACTTTATTGACACATTCCTGGGGTCAGATACATCACATGATCGCACTGACAGAACCACAGGCACATAGACACAGGCAACAGAGCATGCACAATGTCGGCACTAGTACAGTGTATATCCACCTTTCGCAGCAATGCAGGCTGCTATTCTCCCATGGAGACGATCGTAGAGATGCTGGATGTACTCCTGTGGAACGGCTTGCCGTGCCATTTCCACCTGGCGCCTCAGTTGGACCAGCGTTCGTGCTGGACGTGCAGACCGCGTGAGACGACGCTTCATCCAGTCCCAAACATGCTCAATGGGGGACAGATCCGGAGATCTTGCTGGCCAGGGTAGTTGACTTACACCTTCTAGAGCACGTTGGGTGGCACGGGATACATGCAGACGTGCATTGTCCTGTTGGAACAGCAAGTTCCCTTGCCGGTCTAGGAATGGTAGAACGATGGGTTCGATGACGGTTTGGATGTACCGTGCACTATTCAGTGTCCCCTCGACGATCACCAGTGGTGTACGGCCAGTGTAGGAGATCGCTCCCCACACCATGATGCCGGGTGTTGGCCCTGTGTGCCTCGGTCGTAGCAGTCCTGATTGTGGAGCTCACCTGCACGGCGCCAAACACGCATACGACCATCATTGGCACCAAGGCAGAAGCGACTCTCATCGCTGAAGACGACACGTCTCCATTCGTCCCTCCATTCACGCCTGTCGCGACACCACTGGAGGCGGGCTGCACGATGTTGGGGCGTGAGCGGAAGACGGCCTAACGGTGTGCGGGACCGTAGCCCAGCTTCATGGAGACGGTTGCGAATGGTCCTCGCCGATACCCCGGGAGCAACAGTGTCCCTAATTTGCTGGGAAGTGGCGGTGCGGTCCCCTACGGCACTGCGTAGGATCCTACGGTCTTGGCGTGCATCCGTGCGTCGCTGCGGTCCGGTCCCAGGTCGACGGGCACGTGCACCTTCCGCCGACCACTGGCGACAACATCGATGTACTGTGGAGTCCTTACGCCCCACGTGTTGAGCAATTCGGCGGTACGCCCACCCGGCCTCCCGCATGCCCACTATACGCCCTCGCTCAAAGTCCGTCAACTGCACATACGGTTCACGTCCACGCTGTCGCGGCATGCTACCAGTGTTAAAGACTGCGATGGAGCTCCGTATGCCACGGCAAACTGGCTGACACTGACGGCGGCGGTGCACAAATGCTGCGCAGCTAGCGCCATTCGACGGCCAACACCGCGGTTCCTGGTGTGTCCGCTGTGCCGTGCGTGTGATCATTGCTTGTACAGCCCTCTCGCAGTGTCCGGAGCAAGTATGGTGGGTCTGACACACCGGTGTCAATGTGTTCTTTTTTCCATTTCCAGGAGTGTATTTCATGCGCTTTAAGATGGGCAACACAACTTACATCATCTGCTTCTGGGGCGGAAGATTTAAGTTGGATTGCCTATCTTAAATTGCAGGAAATATTGTCCGGGACAGTATAAAATTGCGCAGTATGGTCCTACATTGTTACAATGTGCATAAACATAAATAATATCAAGCTACTGATACTGATGTTTCTTATGATGAACACAAGGACAAGGAAAAAGAATGCAACGAGTCTACAATGGTGTGCTTCATTATAAGATGTGTAACATCATAATGGCTTCAGAACATCTTCGTATAAAAATTATTGAAGCAAAAATCGAATAACTAGTCCTGATCTCTGCTATTCCAATTTCGTTTCTTCTACTTTTCTGTAGAGCTAATAAAGAATGAAAGTTTTCGCAGGGACGAAAAGTAATGGTGCGTAGTTATAGCGGTACCAACGAAATTTCAGAAACAGAGATTGAGTAAGAAACCTATGTCCCATCGATGAAAAATTCGATGTGAGTACTGATGGTTCTAGTCTATCATTATGTGGTGGTATTTCTTGAGAAATTATGCTTAACGTGAGTTGTAGAGAATCACTCCAGTGGATACGTCAACAATAGGCGAGACGACGCAATGACGAAGACATCTGAGGAACATTGCATAGGGACTGCTTTTAAATCGCTGGCTGGATTCGTTTTCTGTTTGCTGTGATTTTCATAAATCACGTCGTACGATAATGGCGATGTATCCTTGAGCAAAACAACATATCAGTACAAGTTCTTGCTGTCTGAAAAATCACCAAACACAGTTAATAGTACGGGAGAGTATTGCTCCTGGAGGATTATGTATGTAGGCACACGTGATGTTCCGTGGTCGATATTTTAATTTAGTGATCGTTTTTAGAAGCACATGAAAGAACGATTTTCCCCAATTTCCTACTGTTTTTGTGTAGCGTTTGTAAATATTACAAGTTGTACATGTTTAAATGTTATATAAAATATTGAAGCTATTTAGAGGACATTGTTGATTGTTCATTTACCAAGTTTTATGGTGAATAAAATTCTGTATATTTTGAAAACTAGTTACATAACACCCTTGACGGTTAGAACATATTTCTTCAGTTGTGCACCACTTGTCTTGAAACGGAAGGTCTTCTACCACAGAACACGTGCTATTTGCAAATGAAATGAGATTCTTTAACGTCTTCCTTTGTCTTAAAAATGGAAATTTGTGTTATTTGCCAACGCTTCTGTTTCAAAATGTTTTTAACTTGTAACTGATTTTTAACAACACTTCTTAATTTCATTTCACTTACTGATTATTGGT
Source organism: Schistocerca piceifrons (assembly GCF_021461385.2). Taxonomy (NCBI): domain Eukaryota; kingdom Metazoa; phylum Arthropoda; class Insecta; order Orthoptera; family Acrididae; genus Schistocerca; species Schistocerca piceifrons. The sequence continues at coordinate 1,053,244,425 of NC_060139.1, forward strand.
GTATAGTAGAGTAATAAAATAATACATAGACTAAATAGAGTATTGACAATATCTTCTCGACTGAAACATTTTAAAATTTGAATAGAATATTTGTTCCTAGGTACATAGTCATGTTGTTTTCCATATTTGTAAAAATCTTAATTTTCCTCAGTAATCTTTGAAGTTTCATAAAAAGACTGCAGCACACTTAAAGTGAATGTTATCATTTCAGAATGGAATAAGAAAACATATTAAACTCCCGCTATAGGTCCGGCTAGAGACGTGGATCTAAATGGATTTCGAGGTATCGGTCTCCCCCTGCGGGAAAAACAGTTTGTATGAAGTATGCAGTCACAACTGGACGCAGAGGGGTGTAGAGGACACAGAGGGGTGTAGAGGAAACTCATGTTTTCCTTATGAGTTGTAGGCAGGAGGCTGGCAGAGGCATTAATGAACATGAGTTATAAACAGCAACTGACAACAAAACAGAAGTAAATCTCTGCTCTGATTTATGAAATTTCCACAAAGTTTTGTTTATGCGGGGGTAGAATGTATCTCGAAAGCAAAGCAAGCACGTACGTTACGACGCTAACGACGCTGACGTCGACGCCTGAGGCCCCACCGCATCGCCGCCGCTGGTTACACCGCCCCCCCCCCCCGCACCCCCCCTGCCGAGGACACAATACTGCATATTAAAACCAGTGTAATCGGTGATTAAATGAATATTTATCAAACATAATCACGGCGCGCGCTACGCCACTAATTTATTTTACAGGAGGAATACTCAAATCTACATAAATTCAAAATCGCCCCTAATGGCACGGCAATTAACTTAATAATTGGTTATGCCCCCTTTTTTGGATAGCCTAATCTCGTTACCCGACGGTTCTTTCCAACAGAAATTTCCATTAAACTTGACGACTTTTCTGAGCAAATAGACATCCGGCCCTTTGGTTCACAATGAAGTTTCTAAATCCAATTTACTCCTCGCGTTTTTCCTTAGTGTCCTCTCAATCTGTACCCTTTATACGGCGTGTCCTAAGAACTCTCATGTTCCTAGAATGGACAGCAAAATGTGTACGCCGTACGAAGAATTAAGCGGTGCCACCCCAAACCGGCCGTCCCCTCAAATTGATGGCAACATTCTCGGGAACTACAGCCGTGACAACGCTATTCGTCGTGGTCTCCGCGTTGATTTCATTACTCCGGGTCGCGCTTAAAGATGCTGTTACGTGTTCACAGTAGCTGCTCTATAAACACGTCATCTGCACCTGCCTATATGTTCTTCAAGTCGACACAAGAGTATTAAGTGCCATAGCTTCCAGGATATTACTTTACTCGATTCTGCTTAAATTATCTACAGCAGCAAAGCCTGAAATTGATTCTTATAAAAAGCAGCAAAAACTCTTTCTGAAGATATTTTTTTTGAAAAAAGAGGGTTTTTCTGCTTGTATCATCAGTTCAACGTGTGACATGTAATAGAGGAATACAAGAATTCCAGTCGAAATTCTCTTGTTCTTTTTGTAGATAACAAGTAAGTCTTGAAGTAAAACTGACTGGGGAATTCAGCAGGAATCCGTTGGAAGCGAATATATATTCCTCAACTTTCAATACAGGGGCAATAACTTTTCACGATAAAATAATAACAGTAATAGCAGCTGACCGAGGATGAAGTGAAACCATCTGGACGAATACGTGACTGGGGCCATGGGTTGTGGCTGACATTATCTGATATGTAGCTGTCTCTTCCTGTGCGTCCGTAGCTGAGCAGATAGCGTGTATCACTGGGTAACACTCATCCCGCAAGACTCCCTGCAAACGAGTCGTTATTTTTATATCATGCGCAATATGAGAAACGGAAAGAGCTGTCCATCGACCTTTGTAATCGCACGGTTCACAAGACGTCAGGCGAACATGACATTAAAAACAATAAAATTAGCCACTGTTAGAGAGAAATGAAGGTTACGCTTTGTTTTATTGCTGTGTACGTTAATTTCGAAATTACGTTGTTTATACACGAGTAAAGCTCTGTAGTCATGTGGACTGGACTATGGATAATGGAGAGATTAAAGCTTTCGTAAGCATTAATTCCGAAACGCGCTGAAAAACACGTACTAACTGTTCTTCCTAATCTGTCTTCATCAGCCCGAAATGCGAGACAAATTGTTGATTTGCAAGCAGAAAACAAGCTGAAGCTTAGTCCATTTAACGTAGTTGGTCTGTAGTTAAAAAGGGTGGATAGCCATTCTAGCAGACGAACAAAAGCGGCAACTCATTTAACTTTTGTTCTGTGAATAAACGCTGTTTCAAAACACCAGCACATTGAGAATCTATCGAAAACATGTCGGTATTGCTACAATTTGCGGTAGTAAAATAACGAAAAGTGTCTTATTCGTGGTTAAAGATGTACTTTAATCGAAGACATTCTTGTCGGACAAAAAAGTTCCCTAAAGGAAGTAGCTCGCAAATTTTCTTTTATATTTTATAGATGACTGAGGCAAAGCTGCCTTTCAGTTATTTTGTGAATATGTCATTCTTTTCTATGCTTTTTATTTTGAGTGGTAGTTTGTTTTCCTAGGTGACAAACGTGTTTTGAAAATTTACTCGCATTTGCGTTTTCATGTTTAAATTCTAAATTACTGACAATGACGACTCACTTTTGAGAGACCACTCTTATATGTATATTAGATCGATCATGCTTCTGTTAAATTATTACGGAAGTCACAGAATCTTTTAGAAAGGAGGAAGAAATCTGTGGACGGGAAGAATCGAACCAGGAACCATTAGTTGCGTATTTGACAAATTCAACTCATAACCGCAGCGCCAACATCAGATTTCGTAGTTTTGCATTATAAGCTGTAACTTACAGCTCGTAAAAGCTTTAACCGCCGATAAGTCACTATCTGACCTTTCATTATAGTAACAATTAAAATAAATCGAACCAAAAACGAAGTGTTTGTATAAATCTTTCACACTGCGTATAGCATCAAAACAACGTCACGTTTGCAGGACTTCTTGTGAAATGAATGTTATCGGTTTCACTACCACACGAAAGAGTCGGGTTCAAATCCCATTACTGCCAAGGGCTTTTCCACGGTGGGTGCACCGGAACGAGGTATGCTCGCCGTTGTGAGGACAACCGAAGAGTTACTTAAATGAAAGTAGCAGCTCCAAGATCTGAAAATCTGACTTCGGCTGGGAGAGAGGGTGTGTTGATCGCATGCCCCTCCATAATACGCCACTGGCAGAGGATGACAAGGCGGTCGGTCGGCCTTGAGCGTTTCTCTGGGGTTCATCGCGGAGTTTTATCTACTGCAAGGAACAAGACTGCAAATATACCATTCCTTACTCAAAGAGAGTTGTGTAGCAAATATGAAGCAGTAGTTGCATTTCTTTTGCTGCCACGTGGTCATCATCTAAGATAACAAACTTTTTTCTACCGACATGATAGTGTTGCACAACTATCCAGTCTTCAGAGCACAAGTGTGGGATTTCAGTTTGGTGGTAAAAGCAGAGTGGAAGAGAACAATGTGTACATCTGACTAAAGCCGCATTTCGTTTTCAGCATCACTTCTGCATTCGATCAATCGAATATCAATCTCCACACTAATTACACTTTCAAACGATGATATTGGATTACTTAATAGTCGAAGTGAGATAGAATGTTAAAAAGTGGCATAGTCATATGTGTATATTGTTTTGTTCCACTTTACTTCCACCACTTCACTAAAATCTCCCTTTTGCACTCTGAAGACTGAGAGCTGTGCAACATTTTCAGTTTCGAAGAAAAAAGTTTGCTCTTCAGATAGTGTAATTATTTTAAGCACATAAAAATACAGCAATAAGTCACAACATTGTGGTTTTGGTCCTGTTATTTGGCTGTCTCATTTCTTCATATTACCAAAGTTCTTCTAGCGGACTTTGAATGGATGATCCTTCAAATGTTCCTCGTGGTAAGAGGCACACATTTTGGTGCGGTTCTGAGCGTCGCCGCTCACCTCGATGACTGTGTTTGTGAAGACGACTTTCGACCTAGTGCAGCAAAAAAGTGATTCACCCGAAAACCCAATACGTTTCCGTTCATCGACGATCAAATTGCGATGGTCCCGTGCCCGCTGCTTCCGCAATTGACGACGTCGTTGGGTCAGCATGTGAACACGTAGCGGTGTTCTGCTGCAGAGCTACCTGTCCAACAATGTTCGATAACAGTGTGCTCCGAAACACTTGTGCGTGCACCAGCATTGTGCTGTTTCGACAGAGGTGCCACCATCTGTCCTACTTTACGGAGCGGACAAGCCTTCACACCCCACGTTCTGTGATCAGTCGTGAACGTCCAACCATTTAGAGCCTACTAGTAATTTCACTGTCCTTCTACCTCTTTCCATAGATTCTCACGACAGTAGAACGTGAATATTCGACCAGCTTCGCCGTTTCCGAGATACTCGATCACAGACTATGTGTAATAATAATCTGCCCTTTCTCAAAGTCTCTTATCTCAATGGATTTCCCATTTGCAGCCCATATTTTTGCTAGGGTGATTCCCCGTCCTTGTCTGCTCCGCTTATTTACTTTTGTTACCGCGTCACGACCCCGCAACGGCACTAGCTAGCATCCAGCCTCGCAGTGGGCGGTGGACATAATGTTTTGGTTTATCGTTGTATGTACCCGCCTTCACCCTTCTTCCTAGCCAAGATCGTTTCTACTTTATACAGACTGGCTTTACGTCGTCGTTCCGCTGTTCTCTTAACGACTAAGGCATATGCTGCAAATATAATTGCGTCGTCTATCTCTAAAATGCTGTGAAACGTAACGATAGATAACGAAGGCCAACGATGGAAAAACTTTTTTGCTGAAAATACCTTATTCTTGTGTTTTTCAGGGTGGGAAATCCAACAAAACCGTATCACCCATAATTTCTTCACATTTCGCAGTTAAATTCGTTAAACTAAGCGATTTTTTAAAGAATTAACAGTTTTTATATAGTTAAAATAATTTAAAGAAGAGGTGTAATGAATATAGATGACGTTGGTAGCACTGCTGAAAAATATTTGCTGGTAAAAGAAAGTCGATTCAATTTTTGTGTTAACAGACGATGTTTTGTTTACTGTCAACCTAACCTCACTTTCCCGTTTCCTGTAAATATGCTCAGTACAATGTCTAATCGTGGTTGTAAAAACTCTGCTGTCACTTTTTGTTACATTTGTGGTGAATTTGTAATTAAAAATAGCCAACGAAACATTACAGACTTTGTGAAAAAGGTTTATCTGTCATACTTTGGATTTAAACTTAGTGGTCCAAATAAATCCACGGCTCCGCTTAAGGTATGTTAAGTGTGTGTTGAATATCTGAGAAAATGGTCCAAAAAGGAGAAAAAATCCTTTAGATTTGCTGTTCATATGATACAGAGGGAGCCAAGATATCATTCCGATAATTGCTACATTTGCATTTTTTATATTACCTGTCATAATTCGAAAAACAAGAACGTAATAAGCTACCTTAACCTTCCGTCCGACATCCGATCAGTAGCGCATGGTGTAGATTTGCCGGTTCCTGAACCACCAGATGATTTAATTTCTGTTCCAACAGAAGTATTTTCTGATGTACAATCTGATTTACATGAACCAAATGATGATGAATTCCATTGTAATACAGAAAGCCTACAGCCCAAATTGTTTACTCAGATCGAGCTTACCGATTTGGTTAGGGATCTGGGCTTAACGAAAGGAAAAGCTGAATTGCTTGGCTCCAGATTAAAAGAAAACAACTTGTTGGCAGTTGAAGCCAGCATATACATGTATAGAAAGAGAGAGCAGCAATTATCCAGGCTTTTTCAACAAGAAGATGATTTAGTGTAGTGCTCAGACATTCCTGGTCTGATGAATAAGTTTGGTATTGAATATAAAAAGGAAGATAGGAGGCTGTTTATCGATTTATCAAAAACTGGTTTAAAGGCTGTTTTATTACACAATGGTAACATGTATGTATCTGTACCTGTTGGACATTCTGTACACATGAAAGGAAGCTATGAAAATCTAGAAATAGTGCTAAATAAAACAGGCTATTCTTCTCATGGTTGGATGATATGTGGCGACCATACATGCTCCTTGGTCAGCAAGGTGGCTTTACCAAATTTCCATGTTTCTTAGAACATTCTACGCAAAAACCTTGTAGATCTAAAAACCGTACTCCTACCACCTCTACATATAAAGTTAGGCCTAATGAAATAGTTTGTAAAGGCTTTGCCTAAGGATGGACCATGTTTTAAGCATCTCTCCCAAAAGTTTCCACACCTTTCAGAAGCTAAACTAAAAGATGGCGTCTTTGTCGAACTTGGCATTAGAAAATTGATGTTTGTTGTTAACTTTGAATCCAAAATGACCTTAAAAGAGAAAGAAGCATAGGTATCATTCAAGCAAGTCGTTACAAAGTTCTTAGGACAGGAAAAAGACCGAGAATATGTTTCTATTACAGCTACAACGTTAAAGAAGTTTAAAACTTTATGATGTCTAATGAGCCTCAAAGTTCACTTTTTGAACGGTGACAATATTGGAGACGTTAGTGAGGAGTAAGGAGAGCGTTTTCACCAGGACGTTAAAGTGATGGAAAAACGCTACCAAGGCCTCTGGAACACCAACATGATGGGCGACTACTGTTGGTCACTTCACCGGAAAGTTCAGCAAGCGACTCATCGTAGAAAAAGTTATACAAGAAGCTTCAAAGAAAAAAAGAGAAAGAAAATACAAACCAATTCCAGCCGACAAGTGAAATCTCTAGCCGCACTGAGTAGCCGCGTGGTCTGAAGCGCCTTGTCACGGTCCGCGCGGCTCCCCCCGTCGGAGGTACGAGTTCTCCCTCGGGCATGGGTGTGTGTTGTCCTCAGAGTAAGTTAGTTAAAGTTAGATTAAATAGTGCGTAAGGTTAGGGACCGTTGACCTCGGCAGTTTGGTATCATAATTTCCAAACTTTGAAGCCTCCATTAACACATATCATTGTTTTAAGTAGCTTACTGTAAATACAAACCATGCTTATGTTGTAACAAAGAGTTTCATTAATTTCCCCGTTTACCGTATAGCATAGGATTTTTATACTGTATAATAAAAAACATATTGCTCTAAAACCACGGGTGATACAAAAAAAAACTAGGCTAGATTTGGATTCAGCTCATAAAAATCTATAAAAATCAGCTATCAAAGTAAAAAATATAAAAAAAAATTTTTTTCGTTGGCCTGTGTGATCATTTACTCGTACCAGCGTGACACAAAACGTACAGTGCATATCTGTGTATGATCATAACGTAATTTCATTCTACCTGCACAAAACATGAATAACTGCTTAATACATGAGAACCTAGATTTCTCAGCGTCGTGTACGACTTCATACACAACGGTAAGGAGAGATGGGCTAAAGAGTGGTGCAGTAACCGTCGTCATAGGAAAGATGGACAGGAGCAGAAATGATTAGGAACAAGTTAACACAGTAAGCAAAAGGTATACCAACAATGCAGCAAGAAAGAGAGTCCATCTGCACAACATCAATAAGAATGTGGCTCCATGAACTAAAGCGCAAATGATGGTGTTTGTGTCTGCATATCGTCATGTTGCGAAGTGGCTCCGAGTGTGAGTGGTTTGTGTGGCTGCCACCGGCCATTCTATATTGTGGCGTAAAGACCTGGTGGAGCCATGGTTCAGCGGAAGTGTTCCATTGGGGCTGCCAGATCCCACGCGAGCGCTATAGGCGTCTGATGGAAATTTACGATTTCTTTGCTACCTTTATGACACCAGTATGGTGGTATCGATAGGTGACACCACACTCAGACGTTTAAAATAACAGTTACAAAATAATCAACTTTTACGAAATTAGAACTAATTTTGCATACCTTCAGCTGCTGACGGGCGTTGATGTATATCAACAGGGTCAGGTGAAAATGTGTGCCCCGACCGGGACTCGAACCCGGGATCTCCTGCTTACATGGGAGACGCTCTACCTATCTGAGCCACCGAGGGCACAGAGGATAGTGCGACTGCAGGGACTATCTCCACACGCCTCCCGCGAGACCCACATTCTCACCTTGTTAGTCCACACACTACATTCGTAATGTCCCACCCCAATACACTCATTACGCGTGGAAGACATTATTACCAAGTTTTGTAAGAATTCGGAAAATATCTACATCTACATCTACATCTACATGATTACTCTGCAATTCACATTTAAGTGCTTGGCAGAGGGTTCATCGAACCACAATCATACTATCTCCCTACCATTCCACTCCCGAACAGCGCGCGGGAAAAACGAACACCTAAACCCTTCTGTTCGAGTTCTGATTTCTCTTATTTTATTTTGATGATCATTCCTATCTATGTAGGTTGAGCTCAACAAAATATTTTCGGATTCGGAAGAGGAAGTTAGTGACTGAAATTTCGAAAACAGATCTCGCCGCGACGAAAACCGTCTTTGCTTTATGACTTCCATCCCAACTCGCGTATCATATCTGCCACACTCTCTCCCCTATTACGTGATGATACAAAACGAGCTGCCCTTTTTTGCACCCTTTCGATGTCCTCCGTCAATCCTACCTGGTAAGGATCCCACACCGCGCAGCAATATTCTAACAGAGGACGAACGAGTGTAGTGTAAGCTGTCTCTTTAGTGGACTTGTTGCATCTTCTAAGTGTCCTGCCAATGAAACGCAACCTCTGGCTCGCCTTCCCCGCAATATCATCTATGTGGTCTTTCCAACTGAAATTGTTCGTAATTTTAACACACATGTACTTAGTTGAATTGACAGCCTTGAGAATTGTACTAGTTATCGAGTAATCGAACTCCAACGGGTTTCTTTTGGAACTCATGTGGATTACCTCACACTTTTCGTTATATAGCGTCAACTGCCACCTGCCACGATATACAGCAATCTTTTCTAAATCGCTTTGCAACTGATACTGGTCTTCGGATGACCTTACTAGACGGTAAATTACAGCATCATCTGCGAACAACCTAAGAGAACTGCTCAGATTGTCACCCAGGTCATTTATATAGATCAGGAACAGCAGAGGTCCCAGGACGCTTCCCTGGGAAACACCTGATATCACTTCAGTTTTACTCGATGATTTGCCGTCTATTACTACGAACTGTGACCTTCCTGACAGGAAATCACGAATCCAGTCGCACAACTGAGCTTGTGTGCATCTGCACAGAAGAAGAAGGTCATGGTCGGTATTGCCAGAACGTTGCAGTTCTAGACTTTCATGCTTGTGGCGCTCGGAGAGACTTGTATACGATAGGTGCATCATGTAATACAAGCTGTTGAGAAGATGGTTGACGAATGGAATGGGAACGACTGCTTGGTCTGTATTGTTCGGACAAGGGACCAGTGGCTGGAGAGACAGAGAGGTGTCGAGTTCCTGGCGGTGTTCGGAGGAGGGAAACAATTGTCATTTCCCATTTGCGGCGATTCTGGCGTGTTGATTATTTTCATTACGGCCGGCGCGTACCGACCACCAATTGGGCCGGCCGAGACGTGCAATTCACTTAGGAGAATTAGGGTCCAGGCGCTGTCATTAGGGCGAGGCGCCCCCAAGGACGGCTAACCGGAGGAAAACGCGGATCTCTCCTCTCCTCTCGTGGCGTTCTGTTTGTCAGCGGCTCGGCCCCGCGCTGTAATGAAAACCGGCGATCGGCCCTTTCCGGGGCCTGCGGGCCGGTTGATTGCCGGCGGCGTGTTTGCGCTGCGCTGCGTGGCGCGGCTGCCCGCGGCCGGAAACCCGGCGCGGTGCCCGCGGCCGGTGGTTACGCCGGCCTAATGTGGCGGCGACGTACGGCGGGCGCCGTAATGGCGCCTAATTCGACGGCCGGCCGCGACGCGCCGTGACTTACGGGTCCGAGGGGTGTCCATGTCGGACCAAAGACACTCGCCAGAGGCACACGAACAATGTGTCTTTACGTAAGTCTGCAGGCTTTCATGGCCGTTGTCACTGAAGTTAAAATCTGCTGGGTTATTAGGCCGCGTCATGTTTCTTCCAAAATGTTCGACGTTCCGACCCCTCTGCTGGGATCTTCTTCAGGATCGTTTGGTGTTCACTACTGCTAGAATACTGTCAGAGTCGAGTGTCACGTCCACTTCCTAGATGTGTTAGTGTACAGAAGAGTTGTAGCATCGCGTTTTAGTACCTGAATAGCGTAAATTCGCGTAGTCGTTTGTCTACTGTTTTGTTTTGAACGGCCAGTGTCGGTTGGTCGCAGTCAGTGTGCTCCCTGCCGCCGTTGGATAAGCAGCTGAGCAGCAAGTCGTATACTCCTAGCTCACTCATTTGTTACATAGTTTAATTCTTAATTTCTTTGCGTGTTTTTGGTTCTTGCATTGTTTAATTCATAAATTTCGGGCGTATTATAGTATTTGAGAGTGTAGCATCGTGTTTTAGTACCTGAATAGTGTAATTTCGCTTAGTCTCCTTCCGCCGCCGAGCAGTGTCAGCAGTGCGCAAGTAGCAGCATTACTGCATTTACTAGGCAATCTTGTATTTTAATAACCGTTTAAATTTTGTCGATTTGTTTGCGCTCTCTGTAGATTAGTTCAGACGTTCTTTGCAAAACAGTTTTTAGCATGGATAGGGACTGCAACTGCTGTGTTCGGATGCAGGCTGAGTTGGCATCCCTTCGCTCCCAGCTTCAGTCAGTGTTGGCTTCGGTCACACAGCTTGAGGCTGTTGCCAATGGGCATCACTGTGGGGGTCCGGATGGGGGTTTGTCGGGGACGGCCAGCTCGTCCCACGCATCCCCTGATCGGACTAAGACTGTGGTTGCCCGGGATACTGCCCGCATTGAGGCTGATCCCTCACCTGTGGTAGAGTGGGAGGTCGTTTCAAGGTGTGGCAGGGGGCGAAAGACATTCCGGAGGGCTGAACGGAAAGCCTCTCCAGTTTGTCTGACGAACCGGTTTCAGGCTCTGTCTCAGGCTGATACTGATCTTCGGCCTGACATGGCTGCTTGTCCTGTTCCAGAGGTTGCCCCTCAGTCTGCAAGATCCGGGCAGTCGCAGAGGGTGGGCTTACTGGTAGTTGGGAGCTCCAACGTCAGGCGCGTAATGGGGCCCCTTAGGGAAATGGCAGCAAGAGAGGGGAAGAAAACCAATGTGCACTCCGTGTGCATACCGGGGGGAGTCATTCCAGATGTGGAAAGGGTCCTTCCGGATGCCATGAAGGGTACAGGGTGCACCCATCTGCAGGTGGTCGCTCATGTCGGCACCAATGATGTGTGTCGCTATGGATCGGAGGAAATCCTCTCTGGCTTCCGGCGGCTATCTGATTTGGTGAAGACTGCCAGTCTCGCTAGCGGGATGAAAGCAGAGCTCACCATCTGCAGCATCGTCGACAGGACTGACTGCGGACCTTTGGTACAGAGCCGAGTGGAGGGTCTGAATCAGAGGCTGAGACGGTTCTGCGACCGTGTGGGCTGCAGATTCCTCGACTTGCGCCATAGGGTGGTGGGGTTTCGGGTTCCGCTGGATAGGTCAGGAGTCCACTACACGCAACAAGCGGCTACACGGGTAGCAGGGGTTGTGTGGCGTGGGCTGGGCGGTTTTTTAGGTTAGATGGCCTTGGGCAAGTACAGAAAGGGCAACAGCCTCAACGGGTGCGGGGCAAAGTCAGGACATGCGGGGACCAAGCAGCAATCGGTATTGTAATTGTCAACTGTCGAAGCTGCGTTGGTAAAGTACCGGAACTTCAAGCGCTGATAGAAAGCACCGAAGCTGAAATCGTTATAGGTACAGAAAGCTGGCTTAAGCCAGAGATAAATTCTGCCGAAATTTTTACAAAGGTACAGACGGTGTTTAGAAAGGATAGATTGCATGCAACCGGTGGTGGAGTGTTCATCGCTGTTAGTAGTAGTTTATCCTGTAGTGAAGTAGAAGTGGATAGTTCCTGTGAATTATTATGGGTGGAGGTTACACTAAACAACCGAACTAGGTTAATAATTGGCTCCTTTTACCGACCTCCCGACTCAGCAGCATTAGTGGCAGAACAACTGAGAGAAAATTTGGAATACATTGCACATAAATTTTCTCAGCATGTTATAGTCTTAGGTGGAGATTTCAATTTACCAGATATAGACTGGGACACTCAGATGTTTAGGACGGGTGGTAGGGACAGAGCATCGAGTGACATTATACTGAGTGCACTATCCGAAAATTACCTCGAGCAATTAAACAGAGAACCGACTCGTGGAGATAACATATTGGACCTACTGATAACAAACAGACCCGAACTTTTCGACTCTGTATGTACAGAACAGGGAATCAGTGATCTTAAGGCCGTTGCAGCATCCCTGAATATGGAAGTTAATAGGAATATAAAAAAAGGGAGGAGGGTTTATCTGTTTAGCAAGAGTAATAGAAGGCAGATTTCAGACTACCTAACAGATCAAAACGAAAATTTCTGTCCCGACACTGACAATGTTGAGTGTTTATGGAAAAAGTTCAAGGCAATCGTAAAATGCGTTTTAGACAGGTACGTGCCGAGTAAAACTGTGAGGGACGGGAAAAACTCACCGTGGTACAACAACAAAGTTAGGAAACTACTGCGAAAGCAAAGAGAGCTCCACTCCAAGTTTAAACGCAGCCAAAACCTCTCAGACAAACAGAAGCTAAACGATGTCAAAGTTAGCGTAAGGAGGGCTATGCGTGAAGCGTTCATTGAATTCGAAAGTAAAATTCTATGTACCGACTTGACAGAAAATCCTAGGAAGTTCTGGTCTTACGTTAAATCAGTAAATGGCTCGAAGCAGCATATCCAGACACTACGGGATGATGATGGCATTGAAACAGAGGATGACACGCGTAAAGCTGAAATACTAAACACCTTTTTCCAAAGCTGTTTCACAGAGGAAGACCGCACTGCAGTTCCTTCTCTAAATCCTCGCACAAACGAAAAAATGGCTGACATCGAAATAAGTGTCCAAGGAATAGAAAAGCAACTGGAATCACTCAATAGAGGAAAGTCCACTGGACCTGACGGGATACCAATTCGATTCTACACAGAGTACGCGAAAGAACTTGCCCCCCTTCTAACAGCCGTGTACCGCAAGTCTCTAGAGGAACGGAGGGTTCCAAATGATTGGAAAAGAGCACAGATAGTCCCAGTCTTCAAGAAGGGTCGTCGAGCAGATGCGCAAAACTATAGACCTATATCTCTTACGTCGATCTCTTGTAGAATTTTAGAACATGTTTTTTGCTCGCGTATCATGTCATTTCTGGAAACCCAGAATCTACTATGTAGGAATCAACATGGATTCCGGAAACAGCGATCGTGTGAGACCCAACTCGCCTTATTTGTTCATGAGACCCAGAAAATATTAGATACATGCTCCCAGGTAGATGCTATTTTTCTTGACTTCCGGAAGGCGTTCGATACAGTTCCACACTGTCGCCTGATAAACAAAGTAAGAGCCTACGGAATATCAGACCAGCTGTGTGGCTGGATTGAAGAGTTTTTAGCAAACAGAACACAGCATGTTGTTATCAACGGAGAAACGTCTACAGACGTTAAAGTAACCTCTGGCGTGCCACAGGGGAGTGTTATGGGACCATTGCTTTTCACAATATATATAAATGACTTAGTAGATAGTGTCGGAAGTTCCATGCGGCTTTTCGCTGATGATGCTGTAGTATACAGAGAAGTTGCTGCATTAGAAAATTGTAGCGAAATACAGGAAGATCTGCAGCGGATAGGCACTTGGTGCAGGGAGTGGCAACTGACCCTTAACATAGACAAATGTAATGTATTGCGAATACATAGAAAGAAGGATCCTTTATTGTATGATTATATGATAGCGGAACAAACACTGGTAGCAGTTACTTCTGTAAAATATCTGGGAGTATGCGTACGGAACGATTTGAAGTGGAATGATCATATAAAATTAATTGTTGGTACGGCGGGTACCAGGTTGAGATTCATTGGGAGAGTGCTTAGAAAATGTAGTCCATCAACAAAGGAGGTGGCTTACAAAACACTCGTTCGACCTATACTTGAGTATTGCTCATCAGTGTGGGATCCGTACCAGGTCGGGTTGACGGAGGAGATAGAGAAGATCCAAAGAAGAGCGGCGCGTTTCGTCACCGGGTTATTTGGTAACCGTGATAGCGTTACGGAGATGTTTAATAAACTCAAGTGGCAGACTCTGCAAGAGAGGCGCTCTGCATCGCGGTGTAGCTTGCTCGCCAGGTTTCGAGAGGGTGCGTTTCTGGATAAGGTATCGAATATATTGCTTCCCCCTACTTATACTTCCCGAAGAGATCACGAATGTAAAATTAGAGAGATTAGAGCGCGCACGGAGGCTTTCAGGCAGTCGTTCTTCCCGCGAACCATACGCGACTGGAACAGGAAAGGGAGGTAATGACAGTGGCACGTAAAGTGCCCTCCGCCACACACCGTTGGGTGGCTTGCGGAGTATCAATGTAGATGTAGATGTAGATGTAGAAGATCTGATAACACTAGTGCCGGCCGCGGTGGCCAAGCGGTTAAAGACGCTACAGTCTGGAACCGCGTGACTGCTACGGTCGCAGGTTCGAATCCTGCCCCGGGCATGGATGTGTGTGATGTCCTTAGGGTAGTTAGGTTTAAGTAGTTCTAAGTTCTAGGGGACTGATGACCTTAGAAGTTAAGTCCCATAGTGCTCAGAGCCATTTTTTGAACACCCTAGGTCACAGAGTGTACAGAAAGCCGACTAACACAAACAGATATTTATGTGCCACTTCGCACCACCACCCAGGCCAGAAGCAAGCAACACTCAACACTGTCTTCACGTGCCTCCTGTATTAGCGATGACGACAACTTGGAATCGGAGTTGAATTTTTTAAAGAGGACATTGAAGGCAAATGAGCATGATATTTATTCAATCGACAGGGCTTTTAGCCGGAATATTTATTTCGCTAATAAGAATGATGAGGAACCGCCTTCTCACTCCGTCAGGTTACCGTTCGTTTCTGGCATCACTGACCGCATACGCAGAATTTTGAAGAAAAATGGTATTCAGACATCTTTCTTTAGTCAAAACAAAATAAAAGACTTTTTCCGACGGAAAACGGATGGGCCTGATTACCTCCACAATGCGGACATCTATCAAGTGTCATATGGCTGTGGCAAAGTGGATATAGGCGAAACGGAAAGAACTGTTAAAGAACGCATTAAGGAACACGAACGGCACATGCGGCTAAAACAAAGTGCAAAATCGGCAGTAGCGGAACATTACGAGAACTGTGGCTCTGACATTGATTTTAATAACGTAGGTGTACTGGCTAAAGAAACAAACATTTATAGAAGAAAGGTCCGAGAAGCGGCTGAAATTTCTAAGAATGCATCTAATTTCAATAGAGAGGACGGCTATAGGCTTCCGGCATCACGGAAGTAAATACGCGGCCGCGTAGTGTGAGCGGCACAAACAGCACGCTGCAAGTCACCTCGGCGGACAATAATATTTTGGGTAAACATTCGCCCTCTCTTGCTCTGTCCGTTTCGAATCCAGCCACTGATGACGACCAACCAATAGCGGCAGCAGGCATTTCAACCAATAACCCTTCTCCGGCATAAATGTGCAAAAGTGCCTTTCTAACCAATGACGATGGACCGCCAACGGTATCCACAGGAGATGAGCTACCAACGCCCCTTCTTCTGCATCAGAACGGGAATTTTAGCCTTTGACTGTGGCCCACCAATGGTAGCCATTTGAATTTTAACCAATACTATCACTTCTCCAGCTAGGACGCCAGAAAACTCCCCCTTTATAAGTGGACGCGACACTCGTCTCTGACAGTGTTCTAGCAGTAGTGAACACCGAAACATCCTGAAGAAGATCCCAGCAGAGGGGTCGAAACGTCGAACATTTTAGAAGAAACATGACGCGGCCTAATAACCCAGAAGATTTTAACTTCAATGTGTCTTTGTCGGCTGTAGCGTGTACGCATTAGGATGCGTTCACAGTGGCACCTTGAGCACTCCGTCTTCAGGCCACAAGTGGCCCCATCCGATCGCCGTGTCATCCTCAGCTGAGGATGCGGATAGGAGGGGCGTGTGGTCAGCACACCACTCTCCCAGTCTTTACGATGATTTTCTTTGACCGGAGCCGCTACTAGTCGGTCAAGTAGCTCCTCAATTGACATCACCAAGCTGAGTGCACTCCGAAAAATGGCAACAGCACATGGCAGCCCGGATGGTCACCCATTCAAGTGCTGGCCACGCCCGACAGCGCTCAACTTCGGTGATCTGACGGGAACCAGTGTATCCACTGCGGCAAGACCGTTGCCGGCACCTTGAGCACTCGGCATTAAATCCTGAGCTCTGTGGAGTCGTGGTGGCGCCCACGAGAAATACGGGGCCGCAACGAACTTGTTACGTCACAACATTCACCTTGCCCGCCATACATCGCGAACACTCGCTCTGTGCAAAACTCATACGAAATGAATATGTCAATGAAAAGGTGGTTACTAAAGGTCTTTTCGTGTTTTATCGAGAGCTTGCATGTATTTAAACGCACATTTAACAGTTTCTGAACTCCTCTTGTAGTGGCGTGGCAAGACAGCCAAGCCACTCGGAGGTAGCCGAAAGGCACGCGTTAAGCTCACGCTGACTGGCGTGAGGTCTGAAACATTATAAGGAAATGAGAACTTAGAAAAACGGACGCAGTTGCTGTAATACTTAACTTTAATCCATAATTGTAGAACATCGCTCTTGATTGTACATGCTTCTTAAGATATATATCAAATGCTATGGCGCCTTGCTAGGTCGTAGCAAATGACGTAGCTGAAGGCTATGCTAACTATCGTCCTGGCAAATGAGAGCGTATTTTGTCAGTGAACCATCGCTAGCAAAGACGGCTGTACAACTGGGGCGAGTGCTAGGAAGTCTCTCTAGACCTGCCGTGTGGCGGCGCTCGGTCTGCAATCACTGACAGTGGCGACACGCGGGTCCGGCGTATACTAACGGACCGCGGCCGATTTAAAGGCTACCACCTAACAAGTGTGGTGTCTGGCGGTGACACCACACCTGTGAAATGAAATCCACTGCCCGCTGGAGATCACTGGTGGCACTCGTAAGACCTGTGTTGTGATGCACACTGCAGGGTTCGTATATCCCGTTGGCTGTGGCTTGTGACGTCACGCCACAGGTACAAAGTGCTACCACTAGGTGTCACACTCAGCGAGTCGTCTTTAGAGAGCCTGTATACAGAGACAGTGGCCATAGGTGAAGTTGCCCGTGATTGGTTGATTAGCTTTGGCACCATTTTTCTGCCAAACGTCTCTCGCGCTTCCTATGTTCGCCGTGCTTTTGAGTTGAATTGAAGTTCAGAGGACTTTTGGAAACGATTAAATGGTATCGGAGTTATTGAGAAACTTGTTATGCGTTGTGCATGCATGTTCGATTTAGTTGTATATCGTTTTTAGTACGTAATTAGCGTTTGCGATCTTAAATATGAGTTGAAATAATGAAGCGTTTTCTGATGAAGTCGGTAGGCCTACATGTTTGAAGTAAGAAGGCCTATTACAATTTACTGCATTTTTAAGCTCTTATTTCTTTAACAGTTCGTGCATACTGGTAGCATCACAAGCTTTTCTGAAGCCAATATCTGACAGTCGTTGCTGGAAACGGAAAGTTCCTGTCATTGTTGTGCCATGCTCATTTGACTTTATAGCGTCAAACTTTATTTCGTTCCGAATCAGAACACTAGGCATTATTTTGGTTTCAGTATTACTGCCTGACTGTTGACGCAGACAAGTTGTAAGCACGTTTTCCACAGTTATCGTGGTTGCTGGAACATTATTCGTAGTAAATAATTGTAGGTACTCTTGAAGACAGTTTTTAAAGAGACCTACTTACTGTGGGGTAGAAGGGATACGTTATATTTGGTTGTTATTACAGTAGCCTACATTTAACATTACCTGATTTTTGTAATCTTTTTCGTTTGTTATCTACGAGAGTTATTCAGTATATGGAAGAAAGTCGTAAACAGTTGCTTACTTGTGACACGCAAGAAGTTTGAAGACGTGACAAGAAGAACAAATACGTCTCACACTTTTTGCATGTGACAAGTAAACAACTGCTTACGACTTTCATTCATCTGATGTAATACAGGTACGTTAAATCTTTAGCGTTATACACTTCCGATACAAAACAAATGCTATACACTGTATTTTTTTATTTACGTTACTTTCATTGCAATATGTCTAGTAAACGAAGTTTAAAGGAGGTAAATGCAAGTACCGAATAATTTTTACAGCCACTGTATCAGATTTTCCTGTGCTGTACGTGGTAGGCTACTATGAGTATATTATAGCTGTAAAGAAAGGCATTTAACGAATGATTTCGCCATATTGTCTTGTGCTTTTGATTCGGTGAGTGTGTACTCCACTACTGAAGTCCCGCCCGCAGTTTGGCAGAAAAATGGCCACCGTATCGTCCGGTTGGCCACTCTCTCCCTATACAGGCTCTCTAGTCGTCTTCAGAGAGAGAGGGAGAGAGAGAGAGGGAGAGAGAGAGAGAGAGAGAGAGAGAGAGAATAGCCAACGCCGCTACTGCACGACAGCCATATTTCCGCCTAACTACGGCTGCACGCACAAGCGGACAACAGCTAAGTGGAAACTCCACTGTTACACCTCCGACACTGAAGCAAAAACATAATACAAAATTGTGGGAAATACGTTAGTAAACATGTTTTCAGTTAATATATATTTACAATACGAATAATAATCAGCATCTAATGGACACGTTGGCATCACTGTCCAAATGATACAGCTTATCGTCGACTCACTACTGCGCAGTACAACATAGACGAAGGTGACATGAGTCATGGAATGCCTCCTAGTATAGCGTCAGGCCGCCTTTTGCCCAGCGTAGTGTAACAACTCAAAGTGACGTGGACTTAACAATTCGTTGCAAGTCACTTGCAGAAATAGTGAGCTACGCTGCATCTATAGCCATCCACAATAGCGAAAGTGTTGTCGGTGCAGGAGTTTGAGCGTGAACTGACCTGTCGATTATGTTCCATAAATTTTCGATGGGATTCATGTCGGGCGATCTGAGTGGGCATAACATTTCCTCGAATTGTCCAGAATGTTCTTCAAACCAACCGCATACAGTTGTGGCCCACTGACATCACATTGTAGTTTGGGAATATGAAGTCCATGAATGGCTGAAAATGGTCTCCGAGTACCCGAACATGACCATTTGCAGTCAATGATCGGTTCAATTGGACCAGAGGACTCATCCCATCCTATTCCACGTATAAAAAAGGGCTTTTAAACTACTGTATTGAAATGAAACACTATTAGTTAATTCTTAACATAGAGGGCGTTACTTCCGTTACATGACGTAAACTAAGACTATTGTACTTGCTGTAAACAACCGCCTCAGTTCAACCTATATGGCAGTAAGAGCGCATGGTGACATGTACTGCCACGAGTTTGTTGTATTGTAACGCATATACACTCAAGATGGCTATTTATAGCTGAAATATAGAAATGCAAGAGTAATAAAAGACTAATAGGATTTTGACTGTTTGTTGTGTGCCTGTCCTTTCTTATAGTCTACAATTGCTGAGCACAACAGTTCCTTATGGAATCAAAGGTGCTCTTCACGTGAAACACCTGAGTACAGATGACAGATCCACCCATGTCCTGTGCTTTATACCATGCGACTGTGCCGTCAACTGCATACGTGCGCATCGTTGTTCCATGACTCTTGTCGCTTCACAATATGTGTGTCCTGCTTAATTTATGTGAAGCGGTGCAGAGTCGTTATGATCTCGCTTTTCAATGTCACCACGTATCATCTCGGGTACGTAACAGAAAGTTTCTCTCTTTATCTCATATATTCGTAAAACTTCTCTGGTTATTCCAGTAACTGACGAAATAGCGTACAGTACTCGCCACTTTCTTTTCGAGACAGATAAAGCTCAATCACTCGAATGCGGACTCATTTTTGATAGCAAAAACCACACTGCAGCACTCTCCTCCCAGCACATCGTGGCAGCGGAACCCCCCCCCCCCCCCCCCTGTGGGGTTGAAATAGATTGTAACCTACTTGAGAGAATAGATTGTAGCCTAAACTAACTTACACTCTTTTATCCCGACAAAAACTGACGAGGGAGCTGGGACGCACTGTGACCAAGCTGTAAGCCGATGTTGTGGGGCGACCTCTGGCGACTGCGTCTGCCGAACGTTGTCGGTGCCTCTCTGAATAAAGCCTAAAGCCGTCCTCTCACGGGACGTGAAAACACGCGTGGCCGAGGAGCTGGTGCCGTCACGGCCTGGAATCTCACCTTGCACTACATTGCGGAGCGTTAAATAAACAACCTGACACATCAGATTTTTGCCTCTTGGAGAGAATGGCGGGCAATGAGATCCGACGCGGGTTTGCATTACAAGCAGAATATAGGAGCCACGATATTGTATGTTAAACATCCTTTTTGGTGGGGTTTCCATCTTATAAAGAGCGTAGTATGAAAATAAGCTGTTTCCAAGCATCATCAGAGCGAAGATATCTCGAAAACGCACCGTTTTGGCTACCATTCGTTATAATAAAATGACAGGAAACTACACATCGATTAGTCAAAGGTTCTGTGGTTGCTGTTTTTAGTATCATAACTTGTGTATTGCAAAAGTATACCGTTTCTGTACTACGACACAACGATGATTTATCAAAAGTGCGTCTTTTTGTTACAATTTGAGTATCAAATATCAAATAATGACATTTATAGACAGCGTCTTTACACAATACATGCCACATACGGAGGCCCATATTTACTGCAATTTTTGTTGCTAAGGCCGATGACTGGAATGTTTCCCCAGTGACTAGAAATCTTAACGCAGCTGCCAGTCTATGCCTGAAAGTAAACACAAGTTATACACTAGAAGCCCCTGGGTTTATAAACTGGCTCATGTCTGTATCTTACCGGTAAATAACTTTTTCATTAACGCTGAGCAGCTTCAAAAACATCTTCTCTTCCATTTGAATGAAATTTCGAAACGAATCTCGATCTTGAAATCTATGTGATGAAGCACGTTATTTCAGAGCGTCGATAGTGAATGCAACATAGACGGTACGAATGTTACGCATGCGCAGATTGTCATTGGGCACTGTACCTTAACTGTGTTTCATTTAAAACCGAAAATGGGACGAAAATTCACCTGGTTCAACGAATAATTTCTAGTAGTACCGTATGTATCTCTGATTGTTAGACACCATTCTGTACAATTCCTTTACCATAAATTCGCTGTTCAAGCCAAATACGAGTCCAGAACTTTCTTCTCGACTTTCTCCGCTCTTCTCCGACAGTCGATAGCAGAGTTGTCGCAGCTATTTTATGATGCGAGTCAATTTTAGTGCAGAAACGATGTGATCTGCGAGTCAAATAAAGCCAACAACGACCTGTGGAGGGCGCTGATAGAACTAATCACCTTAACCAGCCTGTTGTGAGGTCGGATGTTCTGTGCGCGTCAACATCAACGTTAGATGCTTCGTCCCGTGTAGGGACGGCTTAAGGCACGGTCGCAATGCACCGACAACGATCAGCAGACGCCATCTGTAAGTTTTCTACGTAATTTATCTATACGTGAAATACTGAATATTCCTTTTCAAAAATTTTCTCCTCGTGTAACGTATCGTTTAGATATCGTATTCCCCAGCTGGGCAACACTGGCTGTTGGGTGACGCCATATTGCGCTTGTAAACAGTGTAGTGGAACAAAACTTTAATCTCAGTGAAACCTAGAATGCGAAATAATGAAAATGAATTTAATTAAATCCTAAAAGAAACTACAACGTGTACAACTTTGCTTCCGCCGTTTGCCGATAGGTGCCGACAGCTGTAAGTAGCGGTCGAAAGAAACAGGTCGCTGACGTCAGGCAGTTAGCTTGGACCTCGGTCAACATAACCTCGATCAAACATAGTCGAATGGTGTCTGCATCATGAAGTTGTTCTTGATTGAAAAATGTCAGTTTACGAACCTAATTCTCGTCATTTGCGGGAAGTGTTATTGTTTTGTTTCAGTATTAAGAAAACAGCGGATGAGTCTCGTCGAATGCTCTCAAGTACGTATGGTAAGGACACTGTTTGTGAAAGAACGTGTCGTGAGTGTTTTCAACGCTTCAAGAACGGTGATTTTAACGTCGCAGACCATTATAGTGGTGGAAGAGGGAATGTTTTCAAGATGCAGAATTGGAGACATCGCTGAGTGAAGACTCGCGTCAAACTCAAGAAGAATTGGCACGATTAGTGGGAGTGACTCAGCAAGCCATTTCCAAACGTCTCAAGGCTATGGGGCATGATTCAAGAAGAAGGAACTTGGGTCTCGTGTGAGCTGAAACCAAGAGACGTTGAACGGCGTTTGTGAATAGTTGCTTCAGAGGCAAAAACGTAAGGGATTTCTGCATCGCATTGTGATCGGGGACGAAAAATGGGTTCATTACGATAATCCTAAACGCAAGAAATCATGTGGATATCCCGGCCATGCTTCCTCGTATATGGCCAAACCGAATATTCATGGCTTCAAGAGCATGCTCTGCATTTGGTGGGACCAGCTCGGCGTCGTGTACTATGAGGTGTTAAAACCAAGTGAAACAATCAGAGGTGCTCGTTATCGAACGCAGTTAATGCGTCTGAGCAGAGCATTAAAAGACAAACGGCCGCAATACAGCTAGAGGCACGATAAAGTGATTTTGCAGTACGATAACACTCGACTTCATGTTGCAAAAGAGGTCAAAACGTACTTGGAAACGTTATAATGGGAGGTCCTATCCGACCCGCCGTATTCTCCAGATATTGCTTCCTCTATCACCTGTTTAGATCAATGGCGCATGGACTGGCTGACCAACACTTCCGATCTCATGAAGAAGTCAGAAACTTGATCGATTCGTGGATCGCTTCAAAAGATGAACAATTTTTTCGACGCGGGATTCGTAGACTTCCCGAAAGATGGGAGAAAGTAGTGGCCATCGATGGAAAATAGTTTTAATGATACATGTGTAACCACTTTGTTTCATTAAAGCCTCAAATTTTGGGGAAAAAACGGCGGAAGCAAATTTGTACACCTTGTAATTGCGAACACTCAATACTGAAGAACATTATGAAAGCTATTTAACATGAAATGCAATGTCTGACTTGAAATATCAAAAAAAAAAAAAAAAAAAAAAAAAAAAAAAAAAAAAAAAAAAAAAAAAAGTGAAACACTGTTCAGCTCGAAAGAAACTAACTATTTAAGATTACCTTCGTTGTTGATTGTAAATTAATCTGTTGACTTAGCACAACATCTGAAAATTCTGACAACATACTGTTTGCTCACAAGTTTACAAGGTGAGATTTGCCCTGAAAGAAAGGTAACTTACCTCTTGCTCAGTATGCTATTTTCTGTCTCATGTACTGACATTATCGAAAGCAAATTGAAATCAGCAAATACAGGAGCTAAAGAAAAATTATCTTCTCACTGCTAAAGTTTTCTTTTGGCCGTCAGAAACAATCTTTGGCTACGTGAGGCGTAAGGGGCAATTCACTCTCGACAAAATATTTAAAATTTTACCAAGAATGATGGAGGAGAGTTTTACTTTAAAGAAGAGCGTTCTTGAAAAATTAATCTCGGATTATCGTAAAAAAAAGACTGTACAACCTAAGAAGGCTCTTGCAATTACGAAATTTACTCATTACAGAAATAATAGACATCTAAACCAATTGCGTTGTTTGTGACATAATGAAAACAAAGAGGTAAAATTAACACTAGTCATGAATATTATTACTTATCTAAGGGACAAAGATTTCTTTAATTAATTGTTCTGACAAACTAACATATCATTCTTCTCTCTCTCTCTCTCTCTCTCTCTCTCTCTCTCTCTCTCTGTGTGTGTGTGTGTGTGTGTGTGTGTGTGTGTGTGTGTGTGTGTGTGTGTTTTGGTAACACGGAAATATGGTCCAAAAATCTTCTGGATCCATACAATCAAGAAAACATACTTACAAATAAGTTTCCATCTCTATAAGAGAGTATTCCAGATAATTTCTCCCCTATTCACACGTATCAGATCTCCTTCTCTAATACTCAATTGCTCGCTATTTAACCCTACCACCTTCTTTAAAAAAGTTATAGGCATATGCTCTTTCCTGTCTTATTCTATTTAAAGGGCATGATGATTATAAATTGCTAAAAATTATTATGGCTTTAAATATAAGTTTATTTGTTCCAATACAAAAAATTTTTACAGTATTACGTGCCAACAGTTTCAACTGTGATGCAAGCTCTGGGCCTCGTTGTGCTGTTGAACAGTAGAGTTTTACTTATGGAATAAACTGTCAATCACTGGTGGGCCTTCGGCTCCAAAAGCCCATATCGATGATATTTCGTTGAATGGTTCGCACTCTGACACTTGTTGATGGCCCAACATTGAAATGTGCAGCAATTTGAGGAATAGGTGCACTTCCTGTCACGTTGAACGATTCTCTTCAGTCGTCGTTGTTCTCGTTCTTGCAGGATCTATTTCCGTCCGCAGAGATGTCGGAGATTTGATGTTTTACCGGTTTCCTGATATTCACAGCACACACGTGGAATGGTCGTATGGGAAAATCCCCACTTCATCGCTACCTCGGAGATGCTGTGTCCCATTGCTCGTGCACCGACTATGACATTACGTTCAGACTCACTTAAATCTTGATAACCCGCCATTGTAGCAGCAGTAACCGATCTAACAACTGCGCCAGACACTTGTTGTCTTACATACGCGTTGTCGACCGCAGCGCCGTATTTTTCCTCTTTCGATATGTCTGTATTTGATTATGAATTCCTATGCCAGGTTCTTTGACGCTTCAGTGTATACTGTATATGATTAGACATTGAAAAACAACCCAATACCAGGTAACGCATTTCATTTGAAGAGGGGCTAGTCGTAACCGTACAATAACTTTCTTTTTGTTAATTCTGTTCAACACCTTGTTCAAAATATCGTGATTGTTATTAAGTCCAATACTACTTGAATACTACTCCATACAGTCAAGCCGTCGGCACAAGGGACGAGGCAGCTAACGCCGACGTGCATGCAGACCGCTTACTGAACATCACGTGACACAGTTCTGTCAGCACACCGCTAACGGGCTGACGTGATTTTTCGCACTTAGCGCCCTGCAGTGGCAGTTACAGGCTTTATTTGGGTCGCAAACCATACAGTTTGTTCACAAAAGTCTATGCGCGTAGAATTCCTACATCTGGGTTATTAAAACGCACATTTCCTCTCTTTACCATATTCTAGTCATGTAGTTATGTCAGCGGTATACATAAACATTTCAATATCCTTGAATGTATCTGGGTTATTAAAACGCACATTTCCTCTCTTTACCATATTCTAGTCATGTAGTTATGTCAGCGGTATACATAAACATTTCAATATCCTTGAATGTACAAGAAAACAAAAATGAAAGATAAATGTCCACTAAGTAAGGACATCAGATTATAAAAGTTCACCAAATCGAACAAACTGCGTTCTGATAGAGAGCGCTCTTATATTTACATAACCTAAAATATTGCAGAAATTATTTCTATTAATTTCATGGGAAAGTCCCGCAGCCTTTTAGAAAACGAGAAGATGAAAAAAAATTATATAGCAGGGCGGAGACCCTCCATCGTTCTGTCCTCCGTTCCACGACATGGCACGTCAATCAACTAAGCTATTCTCTAACATTGTAAGTAGTGACTACGTATTTTATTTTATAGTACTCTAAAGGCTTTAATGGTCGAATTGTTACTGTCTGACATTTAATTACAACAAATCACAAAAAGAGCGAAACGTTCTCACGAATCTTCAATTTGTCGTTGCCTTAAAACGATTTACCCTACGACATACAGGTTATAACGCGAAAATAACCACACACGAAAATTCTTTAACAACTGGTATGACGTTTACCGTCATTTTGCTACAACAAATCGTACCAATAACGATTCGTTCTTGCGACATTCAATGTGCTGGTGCTTACCAATAGTATATATTCATAGAATGTAACGTAAAACATAATATCCAACGAACATTATCTTATAATGAAAGCGGCAAATACAATATGGCGTCTTTCTGTTTGTGACGCAATGAGCGTTTTTGCTTCCTATTGGTTCTACTTTACGTGGCACGTTGCCGAAATATCAAAGAACTTATTTTGTATTTCACGTGACGAAATGGCTCCTCAACATAAAATACAGGAAGTGAGGTCACAAAACTCGTAGAGCGCCACGTCACCGTTACGTAACTCGTCCCGTGTGACGACGGCTTAAGCCGGGTGAGCTAATATAATGAGCAGGACAGGGTTGCAACAGAATTTACTCGCAAATCATCCGCAACTTTTATTTATACAATCAGTTATTTGTTGCCGAATAATCTAATTTACTTACCATGACAATGTATTCAAAGTTAACAAAAACACAATGTTGCAAATTTGAAATGACAACCGTTTCATTACAAAAATATCGAATTATGTTTTGGAAATGATTTCACAGTGTACTGCCCGGATAGCCGCGGGTGTTAGCACTCGGCTTCCGGGATTCGGGGATACGTGGCGGCCCCAGATCGAATCCGCCCTTTTGTTTAACGACGAGGGACTGTGTGTTGGCCAGCCTGGATGTGGTTTTTAAGCGATTTCCCACATCCGACCAGATGAATGCCGGGGTGCTACTCTCGTCTCGCCTTAGTTCCGCGTTCACAGACATACAGATAATGTTCGCACGCTTTGAATTGTGATGACTCTAGATGCTGCTAGGTGGGGTAAACTAATTCCGTCTTGTGGCTAACAATGCCAGATCCATGATTAGCGTGCCACCCATGCAGATATTGGAAAAAGATCAGGAAAAAAGAAGAGGAAGAAATGATTTTACAATCTAGGAAGAAGATATTCCATTCGGTCACACCAAAGAATTGTGTTATAGCGTATGAGCCAGAATTTTCAACTTGATATAGTGTAAGTACGGTTTCTGAATTTTTGTGAGCCCCAGATTCAGAAATATTGCTGTTCTCTTACTTTCGGACTGTACATTCCGAGATACACTCCTGTTGGTGATACTTATCATCCTCCTGATGCCACAGACCTCTTCTTTCTTGTACTAAACATTTAAATCTTTCACAATGCATGGTTTGCTTCTGGGGAAGTTCACCAGAAAAAAGTCTAATCTGACTTCCAGCAATCGTCGACCGAAATCTGTACGTTCTGTCGTTGGCATTGGCTTCGAAGAGACAACGCGCGTATTGGAGAACTGATTTGAAAAGGCAGGTCGTCTTCGTCCCACGTCGGTCGTTGGCGGAATCCCCCGGTGTTGTTACCACTGTGACCGTAGCCCTAAGCGGACAACTAGGCATGTTTTGTGTAATTAATTATCACGTCAAGATCGCATAATTACTACAGACATTAACATTTCGGTTTCAGCAAATTATTACCATCTTCAGATGTGATAAAAATGCACAAACAATTTCATCATGATGTATAAATTCAAATTATGTGCAGGCTGAGCATCATCAGTAAGATATAAAGTACCTCAATAAAATACGTATGCATTACAGTATAAAGTACGTCGATAAATTATATATGCATGAAGCCGTCACATGGGAATGAAGATTTTCATATTAATTTTAGCCATTTGTAATTGTAATACACAGTGCAAACTTGTAATGCGTCTGCATCTTTGTTGCCGGAACCGTTGAAGATCTTGCCAGATCTTTCGATCCGTTTTTCTCTGCCTCGTGATGACTGGGTGTTGTGTGATGTCCTTAGGTTAGTTAGGTTTAAGTAGTTCTAAGTTCTAGGGGACTGATGACCATAGATGTTAAGTCCCACAGCGCTCAGAGCCATTTTTTTGTCGATCCGTTGGAAGATCTACCGTGTTCTGCTGGAAATAGGGATTTTCCTCCGAAATCTTCAGACTTTCAGTTTTAATTTCGCTTTATAAGTCAACTTTCCGTGACGTAATACATGGTATTCCACGGATGGTGTAATATCAATAGATGTGAATTCCATGCTTGTACTTAGTAAATGGAAATGTCTTGTGGTTCAATTGGCGCTGAGCACTATGGGACTTAACATCTGAGGTCATCAGTCCCCTAGAACTTAGAACTACTTAAACCTAACTAACCTAAGGACATCACACACACCCATGCCCGAGGGAGGATTCAAACCTGCGACGGTAGCGGTCGTGCGGTTCCAGACTGTAGCGCCTAGAACCGCTCGGCCGAAAAGTCTTGTGGCTAGGGCCTCCCGTCAGGTAATCGCAGATGATTAGAGTAAAACAGTCGGTTGTAGCGGCTCACCATTTCGTTTGTATTGAAAGTATCTCAGTTTGGATAGCTACGTAGGTTGAGCGTTAAATAGTTAACCGTCAATACAATTAGTAATTCCGATGCCTCGTTGACAGTAGTAAGACGTAAAAAGAAAAAATACAGCTCGACATATAACGAAGCATGGGAAAATTAGCCGCTTTTTCGTGGGTGGTTAAGTAAAAGATAGAGAAGATCTTTTTTTGCTTCGTCTTCCGCGTGTCGCCGACACTTGAATTTGGTATCCGGGCACAGTGACCTGGAGAAACATATTACAGCGGAAAAAAAAGGTCGGAAACAGTAGTACTGTTGCGAAACAGGTTAAATAAAATGAAATTCCCTTTGTGAGCATTAAAATCAAATTAAGTAAAAGTGTCAGAGAAGGTAGAATACGTCTCGCTAGTTCAGTTTGCAATCGAGATCAACCAGTACATGCCTCAAACTGTCTAGAGGATCTGAAGTTCATGCAAGAAATGTTTACAATCATTTTCAGTCAAATCCAAAGCGTGTAGCTGAGGTTAGAGGATTTCAAAATTTCGTAAGCGTGACCCTCACAAGATACTACATCTGTGTCAAACACAATGGTGAAACGCCCGCTAAGCCCGCTGGGCAGAATAGGTAATAGGAGTGTGAAAAGGGCCAAGGGATGAGGTCAGCTTCTGCTTCTAATTGTCATTTATTGTAATTTAATAACCTTTACAACCAAAACGGCACATAGCCGAATATTTACCGAATGCAACTCTTTCACGGCTGAAGGCCTCCAACAAGAAATCTTAACAAGATAAAAATCCAATTAAGATTCCAATAAAATAATTCAAAAACCAACATACGCAAGGTGCAATACAAATGGCTGAGGGCCACAGTTAAATTTCAAAACTTCAGAACATATTACCATAGACCTTTAAAGGCAGAAGACTATCATGTTTAACAACAAAAAAATCAGCAAGATACAAATCCAATTAAGATAGGAATAAAATAATTTAAAGTAGCAACATATGCAAGGTGCAATACCAATGGCTGAGGGTCACAATTAACTGCAGAAGACCCCAGTGTTTAAGATTGAAAGATAAATTTAGAAATTAATTTTGCAAAATTTTAAGGAAACAAAACAAATAACCATAAGCCTAAAATTTAAAATAGCTGACAACATATAATTAAACACCGTTGGCACTCAGAAAGCCTCCAGGGAGGGTCTGTCTACCCTCGTTCACTTACTTCACTATACTTGATCCGTCGGAACCCAACCAGGGGACAGCCACGGAGAGACCGATATGACGACTTGCTTCCCGTCAATCAGTATATGAGAACTCAAACCGGCAATGTTACATACGTGATAATCCACATTGGAGTATGTATTAGCTGCCAAAATTACACACCATGTTGGACAGCGACAACAAGTGAGGAAAGGATGCTGCCTGAAATTACGTTAGTGGCCAGGGCAGGTAACCGGAAAACTAACGGCCACTAGGCAGAAAATTCCGCTGGTACACTTGAACTTGAAACACGGTAATAATTTACTTGGCTCAAAAGAACACTGCCTGAATTTACGTCAGTGCCCAGGGCAGGTAACCAGAACACTAACGGCCACAAGACAGAAAATTCCACTGGTGCACCCAAATCGTAGTCGAGAAAAATAGTTAATTGCACCGCATGGCGGCTAAATCTCAGCAGTAGAACCACTCGGTGTTGCTCACCGAAAACCTCCCCAACAGCAAACCACCGAAGCGAACCACCACAACATGAATAGACGCGGCTTGGGTAGTCGAAATCACTACTCAACTTTGACGTCCTGGGTCGGTGAACCACGAAGCTCATGGACAGCTCCACACACGCTCCGACACTGCGCAGGGGCTGCCAAAGGCCCCAGCTGACTGCACCGCGCGGAGATAACTTCCCTCGTCCGCAACAACCGACAGACTCGCTCCAGACCCCCTTGCCGGAAACTATATGCACCAAACCCAAGACGGTACACGGCGCAAATATCTATACACATCACTGCTGCCACACGTTGAATGGAGAAGAACCACGAGGTAACCGCAATAAGGGCGGGAAACCAAACACAGACAGATAGCGAAGTTCACGAAAACGCATAGTTGGGAGAGAGCACGGCTCAAATGGCTTCCTTTAAAGATAGTCGTTGGTCGACTTCTGCAGCAATATGAGGCCTTAAAATACAACCAAACCGTAAACCTCCAGGAACCGAAAGATTTCAAGCATCGATGCTTAGACTTCTACACTGCAGACGTTGAACAAATATACAAGTTATTTCATTTTGATGACGATCTGTTGAACGACCTAGAAGTTCTTGACCCCGAAAATGTAGGTAATAAACCTATTTCTTCATTGTTTGGACTTGAATCAATTTTCAAATTTGGTTGGAGACAACGAATTACGGCTGCTATGCACAGAATGGAGAAAGCTGCTAAATACTGGTATTAGTATTTTCGCCACAGTTCCAGCAGCCTTCTGGAATGCGGTTCGGGATATAAGCAACAAGGATGGAGATCCAGTGATTCCATAATTGTCTAAATTAATGATCTAACTTTTGTACGTATCTCGTTCATCGACTACCGCTGAAAGAGTGTTTTCTACAATGCATGGAATGAAAATCAAGACAAGGAATCGATTGACTAGTGGAACAATTTCAGGGTTGTGGCTTCAGTGAAAGAGTTCACGGCTTCCATGCAAGTGCTGAGTTTATCAAACTAATGGAGAGTGAAATGTACACGAAAAGTACGGTAAATAAGCTCAAAATGGTGCAGAGGGATCAGAGTGGGACAAAATTATATTTTCAAATAGTTTTAACTATGAAATATAGACAGAATAGTTATCTATAGTGTGAAATCGTCGTGAACAATATGATATTTGATAGTGGTCATCTACTGGCTTCTGATGAACGAACGTTTCAGACATTCTGGGGAAGTTTAGTACAGTAATTCCACAAATTTTATTTTTCACCTTTTAGTATATTTCGTACCATTCTTGAAACATCTCCGTTATAGAATACAGATTTTTTTTCGTCATCTCCCGACTCCTCCTTGTTAAACGTTTGATTTTATTTCATTTTTTTTTGTATCTGGCAACACTGGGCGTTTCACTGATATTCGAGACAGTAGTTTAGAAGAAATGACAATATTTGTAACCCATAATTCATCCAATTTTTGTATTAAACGGACTACTGTCATACGTAATGTTATTAAAAACGCAAGTCCGTGATGTCACGCACAATTATCAAAATGCTTCATATCCAATCACGTAAAGACTAAACAACGTTATTATCACCGCTCCAACGAACAGTACTCAAACAGTTACTAGCAGAAGGCTAACCATATGTTAACAGAATCACGGAATTTGCCGCAAGCAGAAGAATAATGAACTATTAACAACCAAGAGAATTATAACTCACTCACTATTCATAGAATTATGTATTTATTGCAACTGCGAGAGAAATGGTTACAGTACTAAATGTTGTGTTTATTGCTTTCAAAATTGACCGAGGAACTACCTTTCTTCTCATTTCTACAATCAGATTTTTAAGAAAAAACACAAGCTGGATAAATTAAACGTTTTACTACAGTCTATATGAAATAAATTTTTTGACATACAGATTGAGAAATCCAGAGCGGATTGAAACGTGTAGCCATAAAGCACGTGTAAGACGCACATTCTAGTTCCGCACATCCCTCAACCCGAGTAAACCTCTTGGAACCTCCATGTATCGTGTTTAAAAAAAAAAAATGGCTCTGAGCACTACGCGACTTAACTTCTGAGGTCATTAGTCGCCTAGAACTTAGAACTAATTAAACCTAACTAACCTAAGGACATCACAAACATCCATGTCCGAGGCAGGATTCGAACCTGCGACCGTAGCTTCGCTCGGCTCCAGACTGTAGCGCCTAGAACCGCACGGCCACTCCGGCCGGCGGATCGTGTTTCACCAAAATTATATGTTACTCGCTCCATGTCCAAACAAAAACTGTATGAAGGCATTACGGAAGCAATTTATGAAAACAAAAAAGATTGTTTCAGCGTTGGCACATAGTCTTGACATCATGACATCCAGGATCCTTTTAACGGTTCTTAATTAAAGTTCACCTCATAATTCCATGCGGTCATTCGTCACAAAAAGTTCAGCATTCATGAATTCAGTAACTCTGAGTTACAATATTGCACTTTTCGCCCAGCAACAGCCAATACTATAGAAAACTTGAGTATTGATCACATATACGATATTAGTACGATGAGTTTTCTCGTTAACATTGCTCTCGCTACACTCAGTGATACAAAGATTGCCAATAATGTGCTTTTACTGGTCCTTCTACATTATTTATGTTACGTTTTACGTTACAAAGTTGTGTAGTCTGTATATATAAATTAGTGTCAAAATTAAAGAAATGCGTCAAACTATATATACATTAGTGTGTAGTGCATAGTATTATTAGCAAAACGCAAATATTACAAAGTCAGTCTCATCGATGATAAAACGCCCTGTAAACTCTAGTTCGACTCGCGTTTGTCTTAATGTATATATTTTTGCAGATGTTGCGCCGCATTTGTATGTACGCAAGTTACAAACGTCAGTAATCATTGTCGAGACACACACCATTATTAGCTACGCATTTTCTCCGGTGACGAACCGTAGTCTACACTTCTCATTTGTAATATTTAGTATCAGCAAAATGCTAATACCATTTCAGAGCCACCCCTATACAAATATTGCATATTCTAGGGTTTTTCATGTTGTTTGAGAAGTCCAAGTTAGGAAATTAATTCTGGAATGTATAATGATACTATAAACCAGCGACATTTGCCAATATTTTCCACGATTTTTATGTCTCTTTTCAGAAAATTGTAAAATTGAACAACAAAAACTTTGTGGTAGTGTAAATATGTGAATAATTTCGTATTCTCCAATATAAGTTGTTACTTTACAAAAAGTTACATTTACTGTCAGTTCAAATCGCAGAAATCATGAGTGGGTGACATGGAATGTCAGGCCAGCGTCAAGTACTTCACACTGGTATTACTATGTGACTATTGTGACCGACAGCATACGACTCTGATAGTCGTGATACCGTATGTTGTCATATTGGCGGAGCACTCATGATCTCAACCTCCAATCAACCACCAAACCCACCATCTTATAGAACATCACATAGCATTGTCTATAACAAATAAGCTGGCTTCACATTCCATTAAAACTAATGTGATCTGACCGATCGAATGCGATAGTAAATAATTTGTCCAAGCAGCTGCTTGTCTTGCTGAACATATCGTCCAATAAAGAATTAATCAAAGAAAGACGGTAATTGTAAACGTTTTTAACAGAATACTGTTAATAAGATGCGCCATAATAAAAGTTAGCGTTGTTTCCTTGGGGTAAGATAACGTAAATTAGTTCGTTCTACATAGTGTCAACTAATTCTTTATTTAGCTCAGATAATAATCCATTCCCACTGATCTACAACAGATCATATTTTCTCACTGTAGTTTTATTTGTACGGTACGTTCAAACTGGCTTATTAACGTCGCTTCTGCAACATATAAACCAAATGCAACTATCACTATTAGCTTAATACCACTACCGCTATTGTCTGGATTTCTACACTGAAGTCGTCTTGATATTTGCATAAGCCTTTGAGAAACTAGTGAAAATCACAGCGCGTCAGAAACAGGACTATACAGCTTACGCGGTATTTGATAAAGGACATCTTACGGTACACCATGCGCTGCATTTCAGAAGTATTAATTTGTCGGAATGGTATTCGGGCATACAGCCAATCATTATTGGCATTTGCTATGTCCTTCAACATCAGGTGATCTGTCCGTAAAGTGTAAACTCTTTATGATGATTGAGTAATTTTCACTTCATAGACTCTCCCTTTGAAGAATTCGTACATAGTAAGTTTATGCCATTTTTGATGGGCTGTAGCCCGTATGCCACTATAGCAAAAAAATTCTTTTCACGTGCAGCTCATGGTGTACAATAATGTGCCCTTTATCAAACACGCACAAGATTTTTGCAGTTTTTCTTGTGTGTTTCATCCATGGGCGTTCGCAGAAAATTCATACAAGCTGGGTAATATTCTAAAATTGCCATCTGATTTGAGACAACTCAAGCGCCTGCTATTGATTATTAACAAAAAACCCAACAAAATTCTACAGTTTAATATTCATCCAAGCGAAAAAAAGGAAATATACTTTTAAAATGCTTCAACTTAGGCTGCCTACAACAGTATTTCCTTACTAAACTGTACATCACATTGCGTTAATGGATTTTATTGCATTATTTCCATATCTTCTATTTTTTTCAATTGTTGGCATGATTAAAGATTCATAGAATAAATTTTGTAAGCTACATTTTTTTTTATATTGTTTGAGTAAAGTGCAATGTAGGACAGCATTCGACAAGATGACTGTGGAAGAGCTCCCGAAACAATCATAAAATGTTCCTATGCCCCAGTTCGATTAGTTACTGCACATCAGTGCCGACTAGACTGTTGAATTCAACGGTGTGAGAGGTCCCCATCAACCGCACGTGGTTCGGATTCCACATTAATCTCTATGTCCAATTTCCTTGACTGGATAACTGGGGTAGATTAGGCGACACGCCGGTAGCCGAGGCAGTGTTTAATTAGCTACTGAGCGACATGCAGTTATTATTTTGGGGTTGTTAGGAGTATAAAAGCAAATATTATTATTGGTGATTCATGACAGTGTAATGAACAACATTACATAATTGTTTACTTCGTTTGCAGACTATATACCTATTAGGAGACTGTACCTATTAGGAGTAGTATCATTTTAGGTAAGTTAGTACCTTCATGTACATGTGGCAAGGATGAGTCAGTAACGCTTGTTTTTCCCTCGGCGGCAGGTTAGGTGTTTAAGTATGAACACATGGACGCAAAACGGTTAGTCTATACTGACGGGCGTAGTCCACTTAGTGGTGCAGTTAGGACCGTGCAGCAACATCGGGTAGTAAATTACGTCACACGCGTAAGGCGCAGGAGAAAAAAAAAAAAACAACACACTGAAGTAGGTGCATATTAACAGCCTGTATGTTTCTGAAATAAAAACGCATCGCTGGAAAAGGAATGAATAAAAGAAGGAAAGAAACGAAACTTTGATTCGCAGGCTTCTTTTATAATTCAGCATTGATAAACTTCATAGCATAAAAATTGTGTTACGTTCCGTAGTGAGGCTATGCTTTCCTTGTTCCGCCATATGACATTTTTTGTCCTTTACTGTTGTTTCACCCCCATCGCTATATATGACTGGAGGATGGACTGTCAGCGAATACAAATCGCCTCTCTCCGGCCATATGATAGTGAAATTTTAAAATATATTGTAAAACTGGACATTGGTGGTTGACAAAAATAAATGTTTGACACAATAAACAGCCAGGTCGTCAACTGCCTATGTTAAAATATAAGGGGCTTATTTGTTGATTAATTAAATTATTTGTACAGATGAAATGGCATATGAATGTTTCACAAAATATAAAAGACAGATAGACAGTTGCGTAAGTCGAAAGGTAAAAAGCTAATGTGGTGACTAGTTAAGACAGATGCATATGTGAGTGAAGTGATGAGTGGACGTGGACCACCAGGGATTGGGGTATCATGGTTCAAATGGCTCTGAGCACTTTTTTTTTTTAGACCGAAATGTGGTAAAAAAAATTGCAGTTTTTTTTTTAGGGATGTGAGGGAGGGCGGGGAAGGCAGAGCGATCAGGGGTCGTAACCCGAGGCCTGGTCGCAGTGTCCCCCTCGTCCGTCAAGGAATCAGGGATGGGAAGGGGAAATATTTTGTGGGAATTATTATTTATTTATTTATTTTTATTTACTGTTTTTAATACATTCTTAACGTGGTTTTACTTTATACCACAACAAAAATAAATTTATCTAGCACCGCATCGTGCTCTGAGAAAAAGAAAACAATATCTCGGTACATTCCTACACCGAAGTAATGTATATGGGGAAAAACGAAAAAAAATAAAAAATAAAGTGCTTCATACAGGATGCAGAAGGGTGTGTCGCTACTCTACTTACGCTTCATCATCCAGGTACGTCTTCACGTATATCATGTTGTTCCACCGAGAATCGAACTTAGTCATGTCAGCTCACTCAATGGGTATCGTCTCCTACCTGTTGATGATCCAGCTGCGTGGAGGGTCGCGTAGGGCACTCCCTAAGTAATTCGAAAAATACTGTCTGTATTTTGGGTTCCGTACGATCTTGCAATGACGTTCTTGTAGATAGTTCCGAAAGTGTAATACATCTTTAGGTCCATCGTGAAATAAGTAGTGTACCGCATGCGCGCGGATCCACGTGACAGCGTTGGTCCTGGTGCGTGGGAAATACTGTTGATCCGGAAATAGTAGAAACCGAGGTGTAATGTGTTCCGGAGTCACTCGTAGAAAATACGACAAAATTTGTCGCACCAAGCGCCATATGTCTTCTGCCGCCTCACATGTGAGACGGTGTTCGTCCGTGTCTGGTATCCCGCAGTATACGCAGAGAGGTGATTCCGCCATGTTTATCTTGTGGAGGCGTGATCAGGTGATCTGTTTACCATTGACTGTGATGTACCATGTGGATCGGACGGCTGTGTCCAGTGGAACCGCGTGAATCGTCTTCCACACCACCTTCCAATTAACCTGAGGGCTTTTGGTCTCTACGATGTTTCGTGGGCGCCTCTGCTGTAGGACATGATATATATCCCGCGCCGACGCCTGTTTCGTCGGTGGTACTGCGATACGGACATAGCTGTGTTCAATGTAAAAGTTCCCGAAGTAGTAGA
This sequence comes from Schistocerca piceifrons, assembly GCF_021461385.2. Classification (NCBI taxonomy): domain Eukaryota; kingdom Metazoa; phylum Arthropoda; class Insecta; order Orthoptera; family Acrididae; genus Schistocerca; species Schistocerca piceifrons. The sequence continues at coordinate 1,053,281,514 of NC_060139.1, forward strand.
AGGGTGGGGGTATGTCTTGCGTCGTCTGTGGGGGCATAAGGGAGGGCGGAGCTAAGGACTCCAACAGCAAACCTGTCAAACTTTCCCGGTGGTGGCGCCACAGCTTGATGTGCGAGCTGACATACAGGGCCACAGCTCTGTCGTGGACATGGACTAGACCAAGACCTCCCCTTTCTGGGGGAAGGGTCAGTGACTCATACTGACTTTGAAGAGCATGCCTGTACTGACGTAGGCTCCGAATGCCGCTAATAGACGTCGAGCCATCAGTAACGGTATTGGAAGAACACGCCCTATGTGTGGAAGGCGCGATGCGATGTAAACATTGACGAAGTGTGTCCTTTGGAGAATGTCGAGGGTCCGCAGACGAAGGTTGAAGATCTGGACCCGAATTTGTTGTAATAAGCGGCGGTAGTTACGAGCCGCGGTGCGCCGTATGTCGTCGTGAAACTCTATTCCGAGACATTTGATAGTGCCACGAAGCAGTAGGGGTTCGACACACGCTAGGGTCAACCCGTCTCCTATGGCCATGGCGACCGATTTGGCGACGTTGAGACAGCTGCCGGAAGCCACACCGTACGTGGTAATCCATTCTAGTGCTCTGTTGACATCGTCACGATTGCGGAACACGAGAACAAGGCCGTCTGCATATGCTGTACAGCGAAATGTGACGTCACGTAGGGTAAGACCGGTGAGGCGTTGACGGAGGCCACAGAGGAGCGGTTCTAGTGCCAGAGCATATAGTAATGTCGACAAGGGGCAGCCTTGACGCACGGAGCGGAAAATCGGGAGGGGCTGCGAGAGACGCCCGTTAACGAGCACTTTGGAAGTCGCCCCTCGGAGGAGGCGCATCACGACGTCTGTGAATTGCTGTGGGTACTGCATGTGCTGGAGAACGGACGTTAGGTACTCGTGATCCACTCGATCAAAAGCGTGGCTAAAATGTAGTGATGCCAGCGCTCCCGGGATGCGACGTGCCCTGGCTAGGGCTATTAAGTCACGGTATCGACACAGTGCTGTGTGGATGTTGTTGATACCCCCTAGGGAAGTCTGATCTGGCGAGATGACGTAAGGTAGGGTCGGTCGTAGACGGTTTGCTAATAGTCTGGTGAATATCTTCATGTCGCAGTTGACGAGTGTTAGCGGGCGGTAATCTTGTATTCGGGCCCCACCTTTAGGCTTGTGAACCGGTATAATGATTCCTTCTACGAAGGTCGCAGGGAGCGGCACCGCTGGGGACATAAGCTCCCCGCAGATGTCTGTTAACTTGGGAGCCAGTAAATACTGGAAAGTTCTATAAAACTCCACAGGGAGCCCGTCGGGGCCAGGAGACTTATTCGCCGCTCCTTTACCGATGGCGTCGATAACTTCGTCTTCCGTAATGTCGTTCAATAATTCAGTTTGGAAATCCTGTGGGACAATGCCGTAAACCAGTTGTGAGACTGCTGTCACCGTCGTCGGGTCGGAACATTGAGCAGAATAAAGCCGTGCGTAATGGTCGATGAAGGCTGCAGCAATATCGCGTTGTGTGGTGTGATGATGGCCGTCCTCAGCGGTGATGGCATGTATCAGCGCCCGTCTTCGCAGTGTACGTTCTCGGATGACGTGGTACATGGTGGGTCGTTCCGTTGCGAGTCTGTCTTGTGTCCGCGCTCGGACGATCGTCCCTTCGAGGTGTCGGCGCATATGGGCTACGATCTGTGCTTTCGCACGCTGAACTGTCAGCTGTCGTTCCGGTGTGAGTGGCAAGGAGGCGCATTCGCGAAGGACGGTGAAATAAAAATCAAGGGTCTGCCGCCTCCAAGCAGCAGTCTCACGACGATACGTAATAAAGGTTCGCTGTAGGGCCGGCTTGGCGCAGGTTAACCACCAACTAGTCGACGTAGGATACGTTGGGAGGCGGCGGACGCACAAACTCCACGTGTCTTCGATGGCGCATCGACAGAGCACTAGGCGACTTAACTTCTGAGGTCATCAGTCGCCTAGAACCTAGAACTAATTAAACCTTACTAACCTAAGGACATCACACACATCCATGCCCGAGGCAGGATTCGAACCTGCGACCGTAGCGGTCGCTCGGCTCCAGACTGTAGCGCCCAGAACCGCACGGCCACTCCGGCCGGCCGGGTTATCATGGGAATGTATCAATTAGGGTAGCGCATAAGAGAGTATTTGTGTGCGTGGATGTTTGGGGGAGGAATTTGAGAGAGTGAAGATGGATGCTGTTCCGGGTCAAACCTTAGCTTGTGGATGGAGAGGAATGGAGACGAAGGGAGTCCTGACCAGGGCAGGAAGGGTGGATTCTTTTTTGTCGGGCAGGACGGGTATATATCGGAGGAGATTTCAGTGTCGTGTGAGACAAAGCGATGAAAGTGTCGTTGAGAGAGGTCATGGAGAGTGTGGAGGTGTCGTGTTGGGAGAATGTGGTGGTAGAGGCGCGCCGAAGTACCAGGGTTAATGAGGAAGGGGAGAAGGAGCGGGAGGGTAGGATCAAGTTTGCGGCTAACGTAGTATAATAATTTTTTTCATAATGCGGAGCCACAGTCATAATATATTTCTTTAAAGTCAGTACCGCCATTAGACTGTTGTTTATTTACAGAGTTATAATTACACTTACACAATCATGATTTCGGCTTCAAAGTGCCATTATCAAGTTGTTGTGTACATAGTTCCGCGTAGTCAGCGCGTACACAACTTTTCCACTAGAGCGCGCCTCGCTAAGCACAACAGCGCAGGCGCAGCGCTCGTCCGTCTCCGCACTACGAGATGGCGCTGTCTTAGAGACGGACCAAATTCTGCTACCGCCGATCCGCGTATTAATATGTAAAGCAGCCAATGAGATTGCTGCTAATGTAGAACCCTTTCTCCTCGCGGATCACACTCACGCAGTGATACCTAAACGCGCGAGGTATTATAACGAGTGTACAGACCTCCGATTAGTTAGTCTGCATTAGTCTGTAGACAAGTTTCGGTCTGCGCCTAATAAGTTATCATATTCCTGTACATAGCCATGAAGATAAATGTGTAGACACTTTGTCAAGTATCAGAGATATGTGAGAATAAGATTAACGTACCAAGACCAAAGGAACTTCAGATTGTCAATTGTAAACAGCATCCAGAATCAAGTTATGTAATGTCTATGCTTGTTATTATTTTAATAAATGTGTGTGAAAATTAATCAAGTTCTGTTTAAAGTTGGTCACCGTCAATCTGCTACTCTAAGCGTGCAAGTGGCATTTCTATCGTCTGACCTAACGGCAGAAGATAAACACGCCACGATAAGACGACGAGACATATTGCTGACACTCGCCTACTTCGTTAGAGCGACAAGTCAAATAATGTGATGGTGTGTGTACCGAAGGTCTTACACTACGCACACCACACAAGTGTTCAAATTGCCTAAGATGACATACTGTCGTATTAAAATACACTATTAGACACACTGTCTAAGAGTCTACAGTATGCCACCTTAGGCAATTTACAACGCTTAAAACACTTGATAATGGCACTTCGAAACCGAAGTCATGATTGTGTAAGTGTAGATGTAGCACTGTAAATAAACAAGTCTAATGGCGGTAACGTAGTATACTTGAAGGTGTTCGAGATACAAGAGTAGAGCGGGGAATTTTGTAAGTTCGCAGAGGATTCGGGTGGCGGTGGGTGAGCGGATCTGGAACGTTAGGCGGAGTGCATGGGTTTCGAGGACCTGGAGGACGCAATAGAAGGAAGGAGGAACGGAAGGCCAAGTCACATTTGTATAGCCGATGTGAGGGATAAAATGCTCAAAGCATTAGGTGGAGCGACAGCTTTTGCTGCTAAGAACTGCTTGACAGCAAGCTGATTTAGTCGCGGTGAATGGCTCACGCCACACAGTTCAGTTTCGGCTACAGTAGCTGCACAAGTAGGGACAGCAATAGTGTGCCGTCAACTCATTTGTTGATAGAGATTTCACGCAAAATGTTGAAACCAGTTAGGCGCCACTGCTGCCATCTCTTGTGGAGTACAACACCTGCAGACATTATTTCCCACCCAACTCGCGTAAAACATTGTCTCAAGTATACTACATACACTGACACGTCTTAGTTGCTTGCTGAGCATCGACTCCGTTTTTAGAAGTGTAAAACACATCGGTCGTTTGTTCCGTGCGTTCAGGCTCACAAGTGTTGCCGCCCTTGTGTGACGATGGGCGAGGAAGACTGGAGGAAAAAAAAAAAAGAAACAACATAGTGAATTTTCTTCGAACAGCTGAACGTCTCGCAAAGAGAGAATAAACTCGCTGAGAGGACGGCCGGTCAGCAGGAGAAGCGGAGCAGCCAGATTAGATCGGCGTCCCCTTCTTTCGCACATTTTACTGCCGCCGCTTCCGGCTGCGGTCGTTGTAATTGCGAGACAAGCAAGCACTTAGTGCGCACTTTGCAATTACAGATGTGTATCGCGGCCGTGTTGCGGTTTTACGGCTTGCTCGCCCCATGCGGTCGTGTCACCTGCACGTTAAGAGTTGTCGCGATAAGGAGCGGCCTTTATGTTGCTTCTAACAGCATCCTGGTCACCGAACAGCCGCGCTGACACGGCCGCCGGAGTAAATCATTCACTTCTTTTCAAAGTCACGGTGTGTCTACTGGTTCACTGCTGCCCTCCTCATTTTCCTATCTGCTGGTATCTTTCCGTTACCACGTGACTATCAGTAGCAGGATCCCTTGTAATCTGTATATCCTGTACAGGATGTTTTTGGAGGAACAGGCAGATGCTACAAGGTGTACAACTTTGCTTCCGCCGTTTTTTCCGTAACATTTGAGGCTTTAATGAAACAAATTGGCTACACATGTACCATTAAAAGTATTTCCCATCGCTGGTCCCACCAAATAGCACGATCTTGGAGCCGTCAAGACTCGGTTTGGCCGTCGACGTGGAAGCATGGCCCGGATATCCCCATGATTTCTTGCGTTTAGATTTATTGTAAGGAACCCATTTTTCTTCCCCGGTCACAATGCGATGCAGAAATCCCTTCCGTTTTTCCCTCTGAAGCAACTGTTCACAAACACACAAACGCCGTACAATGTCTCTTGGTTTCAGCTTACACGGGACCCAAGTTCCTTCTTTCTCAATCATGTCCATAACCTTGAGACGTTTTTAAATGGATTGCTGTGTCACTCCCACTAATCGTGCCAATTCTTCTTGAATTTGACGCGAGTCTTCACTGAGCAATGTCTCCAATTCTGCGTCTTCTAAAACATTCCCTCTTCCACCACAATGCCGGTCTACGACGTTAAAATCGCCGTTCTTGAATCGTTGAAACCACTCACGACACGTTCTTTCACTAATAGCGTCGTTACCATACGTACTTGAGAGCATTCGATGAGACTGTCACTGTTTTCTACATATTGAAACGTAACAGTAACACCTCCCGCAAATGACGAGAATTAGGCTCGTAAACTGACATTTTAAATCAAGAAGAACTTTATGATGCTGACACAAATCGACTAATGTTTGAATGAGACTATGTTGACCGAGGTCCAAGCTAACTGCCTGACGTCTGCGATCTGTTTGTTTCGACCGCTACTTACCGTTGTCGCCACCTATCGGCAAACGGCGGAAGCTAAGTTGTACACCTTATAGTAACCTTCACCTAAAAATTTTTTGAAGAAACGAAGTCCCACGTATAAAAAAGCTCCAAACGCCTGATTTCAATTGAGTTAATAGGTTAACTACCTGAGGTTACGCATGTAACTAAGAAAAAGTTGAGAGTTGCCGAGTGCTCTAATTATCAAACACTGGATGAGTATAGTCCGGGTGATTTGTGCCCCGTTTTGAACAGAAACTAGTTTTTCACGCATCTCAATATTTTATGAGTCAAGAACAATGATATACGCCGACGTGCAAAAACATCATGACTAACTGCTTAATCGTTTGTTGGTCCGTCTTTGGAAAGAAATAAATAACAGACTGGGCGTATCAGGGATATGACAGTTTGTTAGTAGGTTTTTGGAGGTATGTGGCATTAGATGTCTATGCACGGGTCATGTAAATAACAGGCCGCTGATTTGCGTCCCCGGTGACGGCACTCGATCAGTCGAATTTAGTTGCCGAAACACCAACGTGAGTTCACTGTAATACTTATCAAAGTACTCTAGCGGCTACGAGACGCTGACGATTACACTGCTGAAAGATAACCCCGCCGCCGGGGATGACATAAAGTATGAAGGGATGGAGGTGGTTCGCAACTGTCAGCGTATCTCCGATTACAGCCACAGGTCCCATTCAGGCGCAGCAGAGTGTCTCCCATAGTCTAAAACTGCTCCCACCAGCCTGCGTTCGTGGAGTGCTGCGCGTTTCGAGTCGCCATTCAGGGACGACGGCGTTTGTGGAGGCGACTATCGACAAGTGTAGGAAAGGTGAGAATCGCCCGAAGACGCAGTGCGTCTCCATTGACCGGCAGTCGAGTCTCGATGGTCTCACGTCCACTACAATTGTAACTGACGATGTCGTTGGGTCAACATGTAAACACATAAGGGGTGATCTGCCGCAGAGCTCCATGTTCAACATTTTACGATGAACAGGGTGATCCGAAACACTTGCGCGTGCAGCATCGTTGTGCTCTTTCGGCAGAGATGCCACAGATCACTATCTAACATGCTTTACAGAGCAGACAGGCCTCCGAACCCCACGCCCTGTGAAGAGTCGTGGGCGTCCAACCATTTAACGCCTAGTGGTAGTTTCACTGTTCTTCTACCTCTTTCCGTAGATGCTGACGACAGTAGCACGTGAACATTCGACTAGCCTCGCCGTTTTCGGGATACTCGTTCAAAGGCTCTGCGTAATAATAATCTGCCCTTTGTCAGAGTTCCTTACCTCAGTGGATTTCCCCATTTGCAGCACATATCTTTGCCAGGGCGATTCCCCGTTCGTGTTTGCTCCGCTTACATACTTTCGTTACCGCGTAACGCGCCTGCAACGCTACCAGGCAGCATCTGACGTCAGGGTGGCGCCGGCCGCTGTGGCAGAGCGGTTCTAAGCGCTTCAGTCTGGAACCGCGCAACCGCTACGGTCGCAGGTTCGAATCCTGCCTCGGGCATGGATATATGTGATGTCCTTAGGTTAGTTAGGTTTAAGTAGTTCAAAGTTTAGGGAACTGATGACCTCAGATGTTAGGTCCTATAGTGCTCAGTGCCATTTCAGGGTGGCCAGTAGTCATAATGTTTTGGCTGATCGGTCTAATTTTGCAGGTGCATTCAGTGGTATATGTACACGCTGTCTGCGAAACGTGTTTCGAATAGAGGCAGTAATGAAAGGGGAATAAATTAAAACATCGTGCCTGATTCTGAAGTTTTACTACACGAACACCGAAAATGTAGTAAGCGATATCTTTGTTGATTTGGTCATTTTGTTGGGAGTGTCAGCGAGAAATGATTTTGTAAAGGTTTGAAAACATATGCAAAGTTTGTTGGAAGTCGCTAAGGGCCCTCCCTCTCAAATACTGGATGAACAGTGTCTGGTTAATCTCCGTACCGTGGTTTACGCTGCGTGTAGACACACACGTAGTTTCTAACTGTGTTTAACCTTCACGATTATAGCTCATAATGAGTAGATTATAGCAGACTTTTAAATTAGGTCAATAATTATATGACATACTGAAAATCAAGTTTTTGTTGCTGCAGAAAACCGTTATTGAGGATGGTCAGAAACAGTCTGAAAAGCTAGTAAGATTGTTTGTAGGGTAGGCTGTGCTGAGAAATAATTGGTAAGAAAAAAATTCGATTCGTTACGCCATTTCCTAGTTAATCAGCGCTAAAGTTAATCAGGTCGATTCGCACGCAGTTTCAACCGTCTCGCCAGAGGCGGTGTCGCCAAGCGCGTTGATCCTATGGTTTCCTAAAGTCGAACAAAAGAGTCATAGAAAAACAGGACACGGGGAGGTAGTAAGGATCGAACCCGAGCCTAAGCCTAAACAACCTCGTGCGCTGTCATCTGCTCTATGTCCGCCCCGATAGCTGAATGGTCAGCGTGACGGGTGCCGTCCTAGGGGGCCTGGGTTTGACTCCCGGCTGGGTCGGGGATTTTCTCCGCTCAGGGGCTGGGTGTTGCGTTGTCTTCGCCATCATTTCATTCCCATCCGGCATGCAGGTCGCCCACTGTGGCGTCGAATGTAGTAAGACCTGCACCAAGGCGGCCGGACCTGCCCCGTAAGGGGCCTCCCTGCCAATGACGCCAAACGCTCATTTCCATCTACTCTACGAGAACAACTGACACTGAATGTATCTGGTGGGCCACTTGAATTTGCATCGTTTTACTTCAATGCTAATTAACTCGGAAACGGCGCAACGTACTGAATTCTTTCCTAAACAATCATTTCTCAGCACTACCTTTCCTACGACATTCTTACAAGCTTTTCTGACTGTTCCTGACCATACTGTATAGGCAACCTTGGACCGCGTTCATATTCTCGGTTAACATTTTAGTGACGTAGATGTTAGGAGCTGGTAATGAAGATTTATTCCAACACAACATTCATGTAACATATCCCAAATATATATTATTTACAGAGATAAAGCTGGTTACTTAGGTAAGTTTCTATTCCTCGTGTTGGTACTCCGTTCGCTTTAGGTTTATTTATCGATTGTCATTTTTGATTTGAAGTTAAGCTTGTGAAACTGTGTTTATGTTGGCATGGTTAAATTTTTCCACTGAATCACTTAAGTATGCGGCACGTATCTACAAACGTTGAGTTTCTCGATGAGGTATTGCTGTACGAGTTTTGTAATGGAAACACTGCTGTTGCTTCTAGAGAATACGCTAGGTGCAGAGTATCAAGTTGGAAAGCGTTTACTGATATTTAAGTAAACACCGTGAGACCTATGCAGTGCCCAGCAGGCATAGCACGTGCAAAAGAGCGTAGCATGTATGTATGGTGGCGCTAGTGTTTACGGTGTGTGTGTGTGTGTTTTTTTTGTGTGTATGTGACACACACACCGATTTTTTAAATTTCCTCGCACAGCGCTCTCTCGTTGCACTTGTGCCCTGAAAATAACAGGGCGTGACCATTCGAAATATCGGCTGATTTCCCCAAGTTGTATTAACATCACATAACTATTTTTCTTTTACTGATTTTATTTTACTTCCTTTCTAATGTTATTCCACCATTAAAATTCACTTCGGTGACAAAATTACATTCGCACTGCAGGGGAGACAGTTTTAATATGTTAAAATGGCTCTGAGCACTATGGGACTCAACTGCTGAGGTCATTAGTCCCCTAGAACTTAGAACTAGTTAAACCTAACTAACCTAAGGACAGCACAAACATCCATGCCCGAGGCAGGATTCGAACCTGCGACCGTAGCGGTCTTGCGGTTCCAGACTGCAGCGCCTTTAACCGCACGGCCACTTCGGCCGGCTTTAATATGTTATATTTTTCAGACTTCTCCTCTAGCCAGCACTGTAATACAAATTTAATATATTGTCTTACTTTACTTTTAAACGATGGCATTCAGTTTTTATGTGCTTTGACCTTTCTCTGAATTTACAAAAAATTACTCCGGAAAATTAAGGTTTTCCAAATGTGAAAACATTTTTCAAGGTACAACGCAGTCATGTAGCTCGGACCAGTAATTGATGATTAAGTCATATCAAGTTATACGGAAGTATTATCAAAAACAAGCTGCAAGTTAAGTATGTTTTAAAATACCAGGTACTTAAAACTGGCACAATTTTCCATTTGCAAGACAGGTGACACTGTTATGTTAAAACAACGGTGGCCAAGTGATGCTATGGGCAGGGAAATTGTAGTGTGTGTGTGTGTGTGTGTGTGTGTGTGTGTTTTGGGAGGAGGGGGGGACGGGGGGCAGGGGTGGATTAGGGTTGTTTGATTGAAGAGATGCGTTCCGGCATCTACAATTTTAGAAATTAAGCACTGTTAAAACATCAAAGAAACTCAGTCTATTTGCAACGGTAAAAGACTTAAACCGTTTCAGGGTACGAGGTGGTGCACGACCGATGAATCGTGACTCAACGGTCCACAAGTTATATTTTTAAAAATATGTAGCATTTTACTCACCATAAAATTCTATATCCTAAGAACAACAGTATATTCCAAATAGATTTAATATATTTTACAGCCCTTAAATACATAGAATGCGAAATACTAAAAATGCTTCACAAAACACACTTCAAATCTAAGGCACCAAAAAATTGTAGAAAATGGCGGGAATTGCTTGTGGCGGTCTACAGTGCGTATTTCGACCAAAAAAACCTCTGGGTACAACATTCTCCCTTGGATGCATGATTCGTACACAACGTGGACACTTGAGCTTTCATAATTTTCAACCGTTCTGCTAATAGAATTGATATGCTTCACTTTGTAATTGAATCTGTCCCTGGTTCCAAAATATTTTATCTTTTAACTATTTGCTATCTCCAACATGTCATGGACTCTGGATATTTCTTCCAAGCATAATTTATTTTTCATTCCCAAAAATAGAGGGCTCTCCGACACCAGATAAATATATTGCTGCAGAAGAGAAGGAAGCCTGAGCTATAATTTGTTTATCCACTACGTTTACATGTGACATATCTTCCAAAGACAAAAACCTAATTTCGGAAACCATTTTTCGCTGTCGTGTTCACATGTTAAGCTTTGAAGCGGATTTGCTAGACCAGTAAATGTGACGCCTGGAAAACAGGTGTTATATTTTATGATTTAGTCAGCACAACCGCTATTTCACTTCACTCAGACGAGGTGTAAACAGCCTCAGTCTAACTTTTCTATTTATCCTTCACTGTACAAAAAGCCACTTCGTTCACGTTAGCCGAAAATCTTTAAAAACAAGACGAAACCTTAAAGTCCATGCATGTTTCCAAACTGGTTGCGTTTACATGGGAGCGAAAATTGATTGGGGAACTGGAAAACCGGCAACCAGAAACGGATTTCCAGTCTCGATTTTGGTGTGTTTACATGACCACCCAGAAGCGGTACTGGGAAATTGGTTTACAAACTCCTGTTTTGGGAGACCCATGTAAACGGGATGATTCTTATGAACTTCTGACACTATTGGTTTTTGATTCTCTCCTTTAATGTCCAAAGATACATGCAAAGAAATATCTCATACCTTGTGACGTATCAAGATGGCGGGTGATACTGCTATCTCTCTCTGCGATCATTTTGCGAAGATGGCGTGCCGCCTTTCTTGATTTTATGCGAACTTACATTAAAATAGTTATTAACGCTCTTGTGCAATAACGTCGACTGACACATCTTTTCTGAATAGAACAATTAATTTCTGAGTATATGAAATAATATCTAAGTGGGAATAACATTTTCTATTTATTCGCAATCACCGTTATTCAGTCGTATTTGATCACAACTCCCGATATGTAATTGTAAGGGCGCCAGCGTTTATTAAACAGGAAAGACACACAAAGCAACTACATATGCTATGCCTTCGCAGAAGTGTGGTTTAGTAATCAGCTAGCAACTTCCTTCCATATCTCCTGATCTGTAAAGAATCGATCTTCCATGTATGAAACTACTTCAAACTTCTTACTACTTAACAAATGAGTTAACGTGTTTAATATTTGACGTTAAGCATGTAAACCCTTCATGACCCGCAAGCCAAACTCTAATTATGTTGGTTTTCTTAGTCTGAAAGTGTGTTTGAAGTTAGCTGGAAGATACTAAGTGCTCTTATTCCTAAATATTGGCAGCTACCTCTAAATGCCAATATTTGAGAATAAGAGCACTTCGTACCTTCCAGCTAACTTCAGCTACCTCTAAATGATCATAGCTAACACTTGGTTCAAGAATCATAAAAAAAGAAGATTGTATACATGGAAGAAGCCTGGAGATACTGACAGGTTTCAGATAAATTATATAATGGTAAGACAGAGATTTAGAACCAGGCTCTAAATTGTAAGACATTTCCAGGGGCAGATGTGGACTCTGACCACAATCTATTGGTTATGAACTGTAGATTAAAGCCGAAGAAACTGCAAAAAGGCGGGAATTTAAGAAGATGTGACCTGCATAAACTGACTAAACCAGAGGTTGTACAGAGTTTCAGGGAGAGCATAAGGGAACAATTGACAGGAATGGGGGAAAGAAATACAGTAGAAGAAGAATGGGTAGCTTTGAGGGATGAAGTGGTGAAGGCAGCAGAAGAGCAAGTAGGTAAAAAGACGAGGGCTAGTAGAAATCCTTGGGCAACAGAAGAAATATTGAATTTAATTGATGAAAGGCGAAAATATAAAAATGCAGTAAATGAAGCAAGCAAAAAGGAATACAAACATCTCAAAAATGAGATCGACAGGAAGTACAAAATAGCTAAGCATGGATGGCTAGAGGACAAATGTAAGGATGTGGAGGCTTATCTCACTAGGGGTAAGATACAGTAGATACTGCCTACAGGAAAATTAAAGAGACCTTTGGAGAAAAGAGAACCACTTGTATGAATATCAAGAGCTCAGATGGAAACCCAGTTCTAACCAAAGAAGGGAAAGCAGAAAGGTGGAAGGAGTATATAGAGCGTCTATACAAGGGCGATGCATTTGAGGACAATATTATGGAAATGGAAGAGGATGTAGATGAAATGGGAGATGTGATTACTGCGTGAAGAGTTTGACAGAGCACTGAAAGACCTGAGTCGCAACAAAGCTCCGGGAGAATGGAATGGCTCTGAGCACTATGCGACTTAACTTCTGAGGTCGTCAGTCGCCTAGAACTTAGAACTAATTAAACCTAACTAACCTAAGGACATCACACACATCCAAGCCCGAGGCAGGATTCGAACCTGCGACCGCAGCGGTCACGCGGTTCCAGACTGAAGCGCCTTTAACCGCACGGCCACACCGGCCGGCCTACCGGGAGAGAACTATTGACAGCCAGTCCTGACAAAACTCTACCATCTGGTGAGCAAGATGTATGAGACAGGCGAAATACCCTCAGACTTCAAGAAGAATATAATAATTGCAATCCCAAAGAAAGCAGGTGTTGACAGATGTGAAAATTACCGAACTATCGGTTTAATAAGTCACAGCTGCAAAATACTAACACGAATTCTTTACAGACGAATGGAAAAAAACTAGTAGAAGCCGATCTTGGGGAAGATCAGTTTGGAGTCCGTAGAAATACTGGAACACGTGAGGCAATACTGACCCTACGAATTATCTTAGAAGCTAGATTAAGGAAAGACAAACCTACGTTCCTAGCATTTGTAGACTTAGAGAAAGCTTTTGACAATGTTGACTGGAATACTCTCTTTCAAATTCTGAAGGTGGCAGGGGTAAAATACAGGGAGCGAAAAGCTATTTACAATTTGTACAGAAACCAGATGGCAGTTATAAGAGTTGAGGGACATGAAAGGGAAGCAGTGGTTGGGAAGGGAATGAGACAGGGTTGTAGCCTCTCCCCGATGTTGTTCAATCTGTATATTGAGCAAGCAGTAAAGGAAACAAAAGAAAAATTCGGAGTAGGTATTAAAATCCATGGAGAAGAAATAAAAACTTTAAGGTTCGCAGATGACATTGTAATTCTGTCAGAGACTGCAAAGGACTTGGAAGAGCAGTTGAACGGAATGGAAAGTGTCTTGAAAGGAGGATATAAGATGAACATCAACAAAAGCAAAACTAGGATAATGGAATGTAGTCGAATTAAGTCTTGTGATTCTGAGAGAATTAGATTAGGAAATGAGACACTTAAAGTGGTAAAGGAGTTTTGCTATTTGGGGAGCAAAATAACTGATGATGGTCTAAGTAGAGAGGTTATAAAATGTAGACTGACAATGGCAAGGAAAGCGTTTCTGAAGAAGAGAAATTTGTTAACATCGTGTATAGATTTAAGTATCATGAAGTCGTTTCTGAAAGTATTTGTATGGAGTTTAGCCATGTATGGAAGTGAAACGTGGCCGATAAATAGTTTAGACAAGAAGAGAATAGAAGCTTTCGAAATATGGTGCTACAGAAGAATGCTGAAGATTAGATGGGTAGATCACATAACTAATGAGGAGGTATTAAATAGAATTAGGGAGAAGAGTAGCTTGTGGTACAACTTGACTAGAAGAAGGGATCGGTTGGTAGGACATGTTCTGAGGCATCAAGGGATTACCAGTTTAGTGTTGGAGGGCAGCGTGGAGGGTGAAAATCGTAGAGGGAGACCAATAGATGAATACACTAAACAGATACAGAAGGATGTAGGTTGCAGTAGGTACTGGGAGATGAAGAAGCTTGTACAGGATAGAGTAGCATGGAGAGCTGCATCAAACTAGTCTCAGGACTGAAGACCACAACAACCTCTAAACGTAAAAAAATTAATAGATGCGGACAAGTAGGAAGACGAAACCTCGGTTCCAGTAGTCTACATCTACATGGTTACTCTGCAATTCACACTAAGTGCCTGGCAGAGGGTACATCGCACCATTTTGATACTACTTCTCTGCCATTCCCCTCCAGAATGGCGTGTGGGAAAAAGGAACGCATAAATCTTTCCTTTCGAGCTCTGATTTCTCTTATTTTGTTATGATGATTATTTCTCCCTACGTAGGTGGGTGTCAACAAAATATTTTCGTATTCTACTAGCGTTCTGCTTGACATTGTCGAGTAGATTAAATATCTGGGCGTAACGTTGCAAAGTGATATGAAATGGAACGAGCATGTGAGGTAGGGAAGGCGGATGGTCGACTTCGGTTTATTGTAGAAATTTAAGGTCCAAATGGTTCAAATGGCTCTGAGCACTACGGGACTTAACTGTTGTGGTCATCAGTCCCCTACAACTTGGAACTACTTAAACCTAACTAACCTAAGGACATCACACACATCCATGCCCGAGGCAGGATTCGAACCTGCGACCGTAGCGGTCGCTCGGCTCCAGACTGTAGCGCCCAGAACCGCACGGAAAAATTTAAGGGAATAGTTGTTCAGCTGTAAAGGAAACCACATACAGAACGCTGGCGCGACCTATTCGTGAGTACTGCACGAGTGTTTGGGATGCTTATCAGGACGGGTTGAAGGAAGACATCGAAGCAATTCGGAGGCGGGCTGCTAGATTTCATGCTGGTAGATTTGAATAACAAGTAAGTGTTAAGGAGATGCTTTGGGAACTTAAATGGGAATCCCTGGAGGGAACGCGACGTTATTTTCGAGAAACACCATTGACAAAATTTGGAGAACAGGCATTGGATGCTCACTGCGTTCGATTCTACCATCGCGAACGTACTCTGCGCATAAGGACCACGAAGATAAGATTAGATAAATTAGGGCTCATACAGAAGCATACAGGCAGTCGTTTTTTATCGCTCTATTTGGGAGTGCAACAGGAAAGGAAATGTCTAGTAGTGTGTACAGGGTACCCTGCACCACGCATCTTACGGTGGCTTGTGGAATATCTATTTAGATGTAGATAACAGTCTAGGTAATTTGAGTGCCGCTGGCTACTCCTCCTGAAGATGTATAGAAAGTTTCTAAATTTAACGCTTGACATATTGCATTAGGCCTTTAACGTGAAAGTACACCTGTTAATGGGTAGATTATGACCGCATTTTAAATTTGGCCAGTAACTATATGAAACACTGAAAAATCAAATTTTTTATGGTCTTGGAAAATATTACGCAGGAAAACTACAACTGAGAACGGGTTACCACTTTAATTTTCTAGTACTGCAGGTGAATGGTTACCGTGACATAGTAAAAGCTAACCTTTCCGTCTTTTATAGCATATACATCAGATATATCTATGTATATCCGGATCCCGCTCCAGCTACTGCCGGGTCTGGGTGCTGATGAGTCCTCTCCATTTGGCTCGGTCCTGCCACCACTTTTTTTCCTCCACTTGCTGCCAGGTCACACCTCTCCTTTCCACAGATATTCTCACTCCCATTTTCCACCGTGTTCTTGGGCGCTCTCTAGATTTTTTTCCATACATCTTTAGTTCTTCTATAATTTTGTGGAGTCTCTGCCCATGCATCCTCTTAACATGCCCATACAATCTATTTTCTGCAGCCTCCTATTAATTTCGTTGGTTATTCTTTCATCCTTAGATATTTCGCTCCCTAAATAAGTGAAACTTTCTACCACTTTTGAGGGGTTCTCCATTCAAGGTAATATTTCCGACGATCCATTTCTCTCTTCCAAATACAATTACTTCACTCTTATCTTTATTTATTTTTAATCCATACCTTTTCATTATTTCCTTCCACGCATAAAGTTGTAGCTGTACATCTACCTCTTTAGCACCCCATATTATCATCTCCAAAAATCGTCTTTTTGTCTTTTTCTTTTACTTTATCTTTAACTGTCCTATTCATTCCCTCCATCACAACATTAAAAAGTGCAGAAGATAGAATACTTCCTTGCTAAATTCCTTGTCTTATTTCGAAGTATTCTGAGTTCCCCAATGGTGTTCTAATTCTACAGTTGTGTCCTCTGTACATTGTCTTTATTACATTGATGTATCCATCTTCTATATCTATCTTCTTTATTTCTTCCCAGAGTCTTTCCCTGTTAACTGAGTCATATGCCTTTTCTATGTCTATAAAAACAATTGACACCCTTTTGTTATACTCCCAACTTTTTCCAACAGTTGACGGATAGAAAATATCAGGTCGATTGTGCTTCTTTCTTTCCTAAACCCATGCTGTTCTTCACTGAGATCTATGTTCATCAGATCTATGTTCATGAATCGTTTTCAGAATTGCAACAACTTTAATCACTTGATATCACTCATTCCTTACTCCACCCTTATACATTCCTTTCAGTAACTGTTAATCCTTGATTCGTACACATCCAAATCTATAATACTTCCGACGTCCAGAGAATCTCGAGCAATCGCGTTGTCCCGTCCTCCTCTCACCGTTCTAGAACTGTCGGTTCCTCTGATTTTATACTGATATTAATCTCTCTGAGCGTACAGTTATACAACAGAAAATATATACGTACAACACTTACAGCCTCACATATACGCAAATTTCCATATTTTAGGTAATATGGGTAACACAGTGTCTTGCAAAAAATATTGTGAATCACTAAGAAGACTTGGTCGCATGCCAGTGTAACTTTGTACGCGTACACGCCACCAGCGGGTATGTAAACGATTAGGAGTTGTAGTTCTTTGTGAAAGCTATCACGTCCACCAGATTGCAGTAGCGTTATTGTGCTTACTATTACCGGGCCTAGTACCGTGTACAGGATGGGCTGAAAATGTGTGAAACGCTTGTAGTTATGTTGCACGGCTGATAGCACTGAGACATAAATGTTACGAAAAAATTCGACACCTTGCATCGTTTCCGAGTTATTTCGAATTGAAATTAGCCTGTCGGGACGTCGCGCGCTCACATTCAAGCGGCCTGCCAGGAGCGGTGTTATCCAGCGAGCGCTTTGTCTGGATAGCTGGAACTTGAACCTGCATGCGCGACGACCTGATTGGTTAACTTCAATACTACATAACTCGGAAATGCCGCAACGTATCGAATTTCTTTTCTTGACATTATGTCTGAGTACGACCTGCCCTGCAATCTCCGTCCAAACGTTTCACACACTTTCTAGCCACCCTGTATAAGCGGCATGAACAGCATCAGTCGTTGAGGATCGCAGTGAAGTATAGACAGCGTTACTAGCACCTGCAATAGTATGAAACAGGGCTCGTTGTAGGTCTCCATATGGCCAACTAGACCAACCGTGCAATATCCAGACTTTTGGGGTATTCAGATGTGACTGTGAGCTGATGTTGGACAGATTGAGAAAGTGAGGGCAGGTCGATCACGTCTGATCACCACAAGAGATGATCCACCGTATTGCGCAATGAGCTCATCGTAACCCTTTCACATATGCGTCCGACATCCGAGAACAAGTAACGGACCTCGTGCATCGTTCTGTGTTATCCCTCACTATTCTTCGGAGACTGGACTATGGAGGACTGTCGATATTTTTAAAAATATCGGGAATCCAATATATTGATATCTAAAAAAAATTTCATTGTCGGCCCTCGAAAAATCGAAGAAATGTATCGACGGAAAAGATACCCATATACCGGCCTATAAAAATATTGGCTGCACATTGTAAATATAATGCCGGTTTTAGAGCTGTATATTTATTGGTTTATTATTAGATATTCTGTACATCAACAGGTTAGCTCTATGATCATCCCCCTTAGAGCAGAAATGGAAACGAAAACGATGCACATCCACGCTTAGCGATAACCACTTTGCTAACAATGGTAACTGCATGTAAGTGGCACAATCAAAGGTGTCCGACTGATCCGTAGTTCGGTTTCGTCACATATCGGATTGGTCCGGAGCACTTGATGTCGACTTACCTGTTTTTTTTTTTTTTTTTTCATTTCTGCAAACACCAGCGAACTAGCAGTTGTAGTGCCAAAACTGCTTGGTCAAGCTAGAGGTTGCAGTTTCTGTTGGCAGCGCCGAGCGCCGAGTACATCAGCATTTCTGCTCACACGTCTCCGCCCACGGCAAAGATCAACATCGTCATTCACATTTTTTTGTACATCATTTTCAGCAACTGTTTTGAAGAATGCTGATTTGATGAAATATCGCACTAGTTTCGCTATTTTTTTTTAACCCAACGGATATGCTGTTCCTTCACATCGTAAATCTTATTATTCCGTTCACAACGCCACCTCATAGTGCAGCCGGCCACTGTGGCCGAATGGTTCTAGGCGCTTCAGTCCGGAATCGCGCTGCTGCTACTGTCGCAGGTTCGAATCCTGCCTCTGGCGTGGCTGTGTGTCATGTCCTTAGGTTAGTTAGGTTTAAGTTGTTCTAAGTCTAGGGGACTGGTGACCTCAGATGCTAAGTCCCATAGTTCACAGCGCCATTTCTTTGAACCCGTAGTCCAATCGGACTTCTTCTTTTGTGCCGCATATACTTGCTTCATATAGTCAAAGAGAATGATTGGATGTGATGAAAGCTCCGAAAGTAGTAAGACTCCTTCACACAGTGAAAGTAAAATTATGTTGTACTACAATTTCAAAAGAACAACTTGAAATATTTACCAAAAATTGTGAAAAAAGTGCAGTATAAAATAAAAATATCGTCACTCCACATTGATATTTTGATGTCAATATACCGGAGCATACCGCCCATGTATTTCGACACTGCTTGGAATGAATGTCAATACATCGATATATTATCAACAGTACAAGACTAGACAATTGCCGTCTCATGTGTAGACTGCTTTTAATGCCACAACAAGATGGAGTTTGGAGAGGTACCGCGACCAGGAGGTACGGACTGCCTGATGGATGGCGTCGCATTGTGTTCAACGTCGAAATGCGGTCCTGTACTGCTCCGGGTGACCATTGTCCGCGAGGATGTTTTGGAGAACGACATTGGTCTTACTCCTGGCTTCATCGTGCATGAATTCAGTTCACGGCTGGAAGTGCTTGAGGTAAATCTTACGCCACAATAGTAGACTACGTCACGGACATTCTGTGTCATCACACGTCAGCTTTCATTCGACAGCATAGTACCGGTATTTTTCAACAGGACAACGCTCATTCGCGCATGACACTGTCTCTGTGAAGTGTCCATGTGATTAGTGAGGTACTCCCGTCACCAGCGAGTTTCCTAGACTTGTCCCCGGTAGAACGTGTGTGGGGGCCATCTCGCATGCCAACTCCGTCCCCCTGTCAGTGTCGTGGCCATCAAGAACCGGCATCAAGGGGAGTGGGACAGTTGGCCTCAGGCGATGACACAAGACCTTTATGACTCCCTTCCCACCCGAATGAGTGCGTGTAACCAGCCGAGAGTGGTGCACGTGAGCTAATGCTCACAAGTTCTTTTGTAAAGTTGATTCGATATTGTAATCACTTGAATAACATCACATACGCTCTCTACCTTCGTTTCCTCCATCCAGATGGCATCACGGAGAGATGTAATCTTACCAGAGATACATTAAAAAAGTTGTTTCCTATTTTCATACATATTTACAAAAATGTGTGTGAATTCCTAAGGGACCAAATTGCGGAGGTCATCGGATCCTAGACTTTCACACTATTTAAACTAACTTACGCTAAGAACAACACACACACCCATGCCCATGGGAAGACTGGAACCTCCGGTGGGAGGGGCCGCGCAGTCCGTGACATGGTGCCTCAAACTGCACGGCCACTCCGCGCCGAATATATATTTATTTATTTGTACTTTAATGTGACGAAAACTAAATTGGAAAACCTGACAATCCTCGTTTTAGTCTTTTCAAAATGACTTTTCATTCTGTACATAGTCTGAAAGTCACCGTACAGCGTGTGTTAGATGTTAGCCTGCACTACTGCTAGTGATTTCCTTCCCTGTTACACTCGCAAATTAGAACCAGGGGAAAACGACTGTCTATATTGCTCCGTACAAGCCTCAGTTTCTCTTATCTTGTCCTCCCGGTCCTTACGCGAAATGTGCGTTGGCGGCAGTAGAACTGTTGTGGAATCAGCTTCAAATGAAGGTTCTCCAAATTTTCTGAACAGTATTCCTCGAAACGAACGTCGGCTTCCGTCCAAGGATTCCTATTTGAGTTCCAGAACCATCTCCATAATACTTCCATCTTGTTAAAATCTACAGGTGGCAAATTTAACAGTTCGCCTTTCAGTTCCTTCGATGTCTTCCTTTAATCCGATATGCCGCGGGTCCCAAACACTCGAGAATTGTGCTACAGCGAGTCACAATAGTGTGCCATATGCAGTCTGCTTTACAGATGTCACACTTTCCTAAAACTGTCCGAATAAATCGAAATCGACCATTCGCCTTCCCTCCTGAAATCCTTACATGCTCGTTCCATTTCATATAACTTTGCAACGCTGCGCCTCGGTATTTAATCGACGTTACTGTGTCAAACACTTCACTGTTGATCCGTGTCATCTCTCTAACAGGCGCCAGTGCTCTCGTCGGGCTTGTCTCGAGAGTGCCCGTCTCTCCAGAGCCTAGGCCAGAGGTGGCGCTTTTGTGCAGCCCTGACCTCAGGCTCGCGGGAGGAAGTTGGCCATTCCGTCATTCCGTCTGCGGCCCGTCGCCGTCGCGCGTAGCCTCGCCGCGGCCTTGCGCGGTCCCGTCCCTGGAAATCCTCGGCGCAATTTACGTTAATTAAATAAATGACACGGTCGGCCGCGGCGTCCCGCGGAATGAAGTCGCAATTACCGGCCGGGATTCCATTACAGCCACGCACGCGGCCCGGCCCGGCTCAGCTTGCCGGCAGCGCACGCGCGCTGTCGCCACTCGCCCGCCGACCAGCCTATCATTGGGAGAGCGCTTGCTCTCCTCAGCCTTCACGGTCTCAAACTGTTACCACAGTCCAGGACTGACAAATGCCAAGATTATCTTCGGATGTTCCGTTTTTAGTAGTGTCACGACCAGTTCTGCATAAGCCCTACGCGAGACGTCAAAAATCCCGACTCTCAGGTACTCTTAATAGTTCGAAATACTCTCTCCTATGACAGTAATGTGTCCACTTCAAAACCACCTTTCGCAGTGCGGACCACAGCGAGACGTGCAGGAAGAGAGCCAAAGAGGCTCTGGAAAGTACCAACAGGGATGTGGAACGATGAACACTCCACAACTGTGGCCAACTGCGCTTGTTTTCTCGCTCGAGGATCCATGATGCCAACAGCTCGATGGAGATGGATCCACAGATAGTCGATTGGGTTTAAATGCAGGGAGTTTGCTGGACTGGGGAGTATGGTAAACTCATCCTGGTGCGGCTATGCAGGGGCATGTGGCCGGCATACCTCTCTCCCGGCCGTCATCACTTTTCGCGACGAGAGGCGCTACTTCTCAGTCAAGTAGGCCTTCAGTTGCCCTCAGGGCGACTGGGTGCAGCCCGCTAGCATACAGCGCTAGGCAGCTGCGGACGGTAAGGTATCCAGCCACTAACCAAGCTCGACAGCGCTTAACTCCGGTGGTCTGACAGGAACCGATGTTACCACCGTGGCAAGACCTTTGGCGCGGGCCGGCCGCTGTGACCGAGCGGTTCTAGGTGCTTCAGTCTGGAACAGCGCGACCACTACGGTCGCAGGTTCTAATGCTGGCCGGCCGGAGTGGCCGTGCGGTTCTAGGCGCTGCAGTCTGGAACCGAGCGACCACTACGGTCGCAGGCTCGAATCCTGCCTCGGGCATGGATGTGTGTTATGTCCTTAGGTTAGTTAGGCTTAATTAGTTCTAAGTTCTAGGCGACTGATGACCTCAGACGTTAAGTCGCATTGTGCTCAGAGCCATTTGAACCATTTTTTCTAATGCTGCCTCAAGCATGGATGTGTGTGATGTCCTTAGGTTAGGTAGGTTTAAGTTGTTCTGAGTTCTAGGGGACTGATGACCTCAAATGTAAAGTCCCATAGTGCTCAGAGTTATTTGAACTTTGACGCGGTGGTACGGGAACAGTTTACAAACTTCATTGTTTCAGAAAAGTTTCCACCCTTGGCCGAAAGCCTTCATACATGGCACTCAGGATGTCAGATAACTCTCTCCTTTTCCGCATTACGACAATGACCACACTATTGTGCACATCTCCTAACACGCTATGTTATGAGTGTAATGGCTATAAATGGGTATTGTTGGGGTCTGGGAGCATCCACTTTGCTTAAAATCTCGCAGATGCCCAAAAAGACTAGTAAAGATCTCCTCGTAGGACAGATGCGTGGGTTCTAGGGTACCACACACACTTCGAAAGTAACTCAGAATAGTTAACAGAATAATATATTACTCAGGTTTGCTAACTCTGGTTATAGCTATTGTAGTGTGCAGATTTAGTCTGTCTGTGCTGCGTTGCCTACATTTTTATAACTACAGTAAATAATGTGTCTGCACTAAAGTCGGAAGAAACATAATCGCGTGTCTTGATATACTATCCGAAGAACTGTTACAAACCAACACTATTCAGTTAAATATCTAGGTATATGGTCTCCGTTCACACACTACCTATTCACTGCTCTGTTTCTTCTGAAGACTAACCACTGTCTGTCTATCGACCACTGTTTCTACCTCACTCGACGACTTGAAGATTGGCAGACACACAAAAGTTCTGCAGGAATTCTCCAGCAAGACTTTGACCGACGTACAGATCGCAACTGACAACTTCTGCTCGTGCACGGTTACTTAAGCACGCCGGCTGCGGTGGTCTCGCGGTTCTAGGCGCTCAGTCCGGAACCGCGCGACTGCTACGGTCGCAGGTTCAAATCCTGCCTCGGGCATGGATGTGTGTGATGTCCTTAGGTTAGTTAGGTTTAAGTAGTTCTAAGTTCTAGGGGACTGATGTCCACAGATGTTAAGTCCCATAGTGCTCAGAGCCATTTGAACCATTTATGAACTTAAGCACGCGTCTCTCTTCCTGTTGGTGCTGCCGCTCCAGCGGGCGTGATTCTCCCGGGCTGCGAGATTAGTTTGCTCGCAGCGATATTTTTTCTGCGGATGGACGTCCACGGTGCCTTGGTATCAACTGTCGCAAACTCTTCCTGTGTGGTATTTCAGGATAAATGCTAATATTTTTGTATGTGTTACACTGATATGTACACACATCAGTGCGTTAATTGTTTCTCCTACGCATTGAAGTCGTCACAAATGTTCCTAATCGATGTTTTCTAGATGATAAAAAAAAAGGTTCAAATGGCTCTGACCAGTATGAGACTTAACATCTGAGGTCATCAGTCCCCTAGAACTTAGAACTGTGGTGTCACCGCCAGACACCACACTTGCTAGGTGGTAGCCTTTAAATCGGCCGCGGTCCGCTAGTATACATCGGACCCGCGTGTTGCCACTGTCAGTGATTGCAGACCGAGCGCCGCCACACGGCAGGTCTAGAGAGACGTCCTAGCACTCGCCCCAGTTGTACAGCCGACTTTGCTAGCGAAGCTCTCATTTGCCGAGACGATAGTTAGCATAGCCTTCAGCTACGTCATTTGCTACGACCTAGCAAGGCGCCATTACCAGTTAATATTGAGATTGTAAAACCTGTACCGTAAAGAGCGATGTACACCAATTGTGGATTAAAGTTAAGTATTCCAAGAGCTTCGTACTTTATTTATTAGACTCAACTCCTTTAACTGTTCCAGACCTCACGCCAGTCTGCGTGAGCTTAAACGCGTGCATTTCGGCCTCCTCTAGCAACACGGTGTTGGCTGTTCTGCCAACACATCAAGAACTACTTAAACCTAACTAACCTAAGGATATCACAAACATCCATGCCCGAGGCAGGATTCGAACCTGCGACCGTAGCAGTCGTGCGGTTCCAAACTGAAGCCCCTAGAACCGCTCGGCCACAGCGGCCGGCTCTAGATGATCGTAAATACACCATTAAGACAACTGCAGCTCTCAGTATCGACTAACTGTTTTGCGTCCACGCGTCCTTACTGCAACACTTGATCTGCTGTCCATAGGAAAACAATCATTAGTGGCTTTCTGCTGTCACAGGTATTCAGAGGTATGACCCAACCTAAAAACATACACCTGGTAATAGTTATAATTGCTTCAATTCTGATGTAATGTTTAGTGCAAAGTCCTCAGTCATCAAACACCTGTCGTCTGTGAGTGGTTACTGCACGTTGACGTCCAATTTGATGGTGGTGGCATTAATGCGACTGGACCATGTACAGTGCGTATTCAGTTCAGAAATGGTCGCGTAAATGAAAGTCCCGAAACGAGTTTATGAATGCACCGACGACAATAACCAAAAAATTAGAATAAGGTATGACAGGAGATCGCTATCAGCCGATGAATTAAAGGGACGTGTCAGGGCATGCCCGAAAATAATCAGCCGCGTGGGTTTCGTTATCGCCACGCCGGTTTGTGGTCATTGTTTCTGTTTCTCACTCCATCTCACCTACTGACTGGTATGGATTTTTCGTGGCAGGGCTATTAGTACAGCACTTGCGTTGGATGCAGTGACCGCACCGTCCGCTTGCTTAGTTCAAACTTTCCTTTATACTGAAAACAAAACGTGATAGGCACCTGACTTCTAGATGTGTGTTCAACGTCAGTCCGTCGACGTTCTCAGTTCTTTCAATAACTGGAAATACAACCGGGAAATATTTGATAGAATATGTACCTATTTCGAAACACAGTAAATACAAACAATTTGAATGAAACAATATGCCAGCTAGGTATATTAAGTAGTTACATTAACCAGGCTAAACATCGGCCTGTCTTGCGATTTAAAGTTTCGTTAGTACTCTTAATAAACGCAAAGCATACAATTTTTATCGTGCACTTTTTCTGCACATTTATTCTTTTAATGCACATTTGTTTTGTAGACAAGCATGTAAGTCATACATGTCAGCGATACTAATTAAAAATTCAGTTTTAGCTTTTTTGAAATGTCGCACTCTTTGTTAATTCTGCCGGGTTCCCGGGTTCGATTCCCGGCGGGGTCAGGGGTTTTTTCTGCCTCGTGATGACTGGGTGTTGTGTGATGACCTTAGGTTAGTTAGGTTTAAGTAGTTCTAAGTTCTAGGGGACTGATGACCATAGATGTTAAGTCCCATAGTGCTCAGAGCCATTTGAACCATTTGTTAATTCTGCACATGTGCAAATACACATATAACAGAGAATTTCCTTATACTGTTACAAATTAGAACGATAGACTGTATGGCATGGACATTGCGACTCTAATAGTTTCTCCGATCTTCTTCGTTTCCAAAAATTTGGAAATAGGTGCAAATTCCACTCCCGCTGTAACAGTGACAATATCTGCTGCAGGAAAAGGATTCTGCCTAAGGACACTGAGGCGCCCACGAATTTCACCTGCTTCACTGAATACTTTAAAAGATACGCAACATTCATGCGCTGAGTCAACTGAGGCCACTTCAAACATATTCAGAATGAATAACAATTTCCTGACGTTCCCAATTACTTTTTACCGTTTATAGTCGCCGAATAACGACACCAGTTTCTTTCTCGTTGAACCTTTTTCCGTAGTATTTCTAAGACAACTTCAACGGCATAACACTTATGGAACATGATCAAGTAGTATCTAAATAAGAGCACCACAAATCACTGCCCCGCCCGTCTGCCCTGTTATACCAAATGTAAGAAAACACATAACGCAGATATGGTCTTGCGTTTACCTATGAGCTTGAAGCCCATAAGTCTGTGTTCCACTTTTGTAGCAATCAGATAACTCGTAAAGATACTGAGACATTCACAAGGATATGTGACAGTCGAAAAAGTGAATTTCGTTTATGGCGAATATGGCCAAACTATTGAAGCAGCGGTGACGTTGTATGCTGAAGAGTACCCAGAAAGATCGTACCAAGCACTCACGATGTCTTTACAAACATTATGAAAAATGCTCTAGGAACTGGAAATGTGGAGAATAAAATACGCCAAAGAAAAGGAGATCAAATGACGAAAGAAATGAAAATAAACTTTTAGCAGCGGTAACACACAACGGAAATGTCGCCAAGAGAAACCTAGGAACCACGAGAGGCATCAACCGAACAAGTGTTTTCTTAAGAGAACATTGTGAGAACATTGGAACAGTCGTTCAGAAGCACAAAATGGTCTGCACATTCACCGAACTTAACACTCCTAAACTTTTACCTGCGGCGAAAATTAAAACAATGACTATTACGAAACGCCGACAACTCCCGAAGACATGAAAAGCCTTATAACAATAACCAGTGCCGCCGTTAAAAAATCACTCCGTCTTCAGGCCACAAGTAGCCCATCGGGGCCATCCGACTGCCGTGTCATCCTCAGCTCAGGATGCGGGTAGGAGGGGAGATTTCAAGCCCCTGTTTCCTGAAAACTGGATCTGGCGACACTGCCTTAATCGTAGGGCTGTTGAAAAAAGAAAAAAAAATCAAATGGCTCTGAGCACTATGGGACTTAACATCTGTGGTCATCAGTCCCCTAGAACTTAGAACTACTTAAACCTAACTAACCTAAGGACATCACACACATCCATGCCCGAGGCAGGATTCGGACCTGCGACCGTAGCGGTCACGCGGTTCCAGACTGAAACGCCTAGAACCGCACGGCCGCACCGGCCGGCTGGCTGTTGCAAATCACATGTATTCATTACTGGCTAACGATTATTCCACGAACCTCCAAGTACCGTTTCGTTAATGCCTGAAACGTTTCATTACTGGCATGTCTTCTTCCCCGCTCGCAGTTCCTGCACCGACTCGGGTCTAGTCGGTTGTTTCCGTGCTCTTCAAAATCGTTTCCTCACTGGGCTCTGAGTACAGGAAACGTTTGGCTACTCGTCTGTCTTCTTTTCCAGCATGTTTGTGCCGACTCATTAGCTTTCGTATTCCTCGAGTTTCTTTTCCTCAGGGGAACAGGTCGTCAGTGACACGGAGTAGAGGGAAATTATGTATAAAGGTCATGGAACATTTTAAAATATCAATGTACATAAACGTCAACGGCCGTACCGCAGTGGTAAGACCGGTTCCCGTCGGATCACTGAAGTTACATCTACATCTACATCTACATGGATACTCTTCAAATCACATTTAAGTGGCTGACAGAGCGTTCATCGAATCACCTTCACAATTCTCTATTATTCCAATCTCGTATAGCGCGCGGAAAGAATGAACACCTATATATTTCCGTATGAGCTCTGATTTCCCTTGTTTTGTCCTGGTGATCGTTTCTCCCTATGCAGGTTGCTGTCAACAAAATATTTTCGCTTTCGGAGGAGAAAGTTGGTGATTGGAAATTCGTGAGAAGATTCCGTCGCAACGAAAAACGCCTTTCTTAAAACTATTTCCAGCCCAAATCCTGTATCATTTCTGTGACACTCTCTCCCATATTTCGCGATAATACAAAACATGTTGCCTTCATTTGAACTTTTTCGATGTACACCGCACAGCAATATTCTAAAAGAGGATGGACAAGCGTAGTGTAGGCAACCTCCCTAGTAGATCTGTTACATTTTCTAAGTGTTCTGGCAATAAAACGCAGTCATTGATTAGCCATCCCCACAACATTTTCTGTGTTCCCTCCAATTTAAGTTGTTCCTAATTGTAATACCTAGTTATTTAGTTGAATTTACGGCTTTTAGATTATACTGATTTATCGTGTAACTGAACTTTAACGAGTTACTCTTAGCATTCATGTGGATGACCTCACACTTTTCCTTACTCAATGTCAACTACCACATTTTGCACCATTCAGATATTTTTTTCTAAATCGTTTTGCAGTTTGTTTTCATCTTCTGATGACTTTATTAGTCGATAAACGACAGCGTCATCTGCAAACAACCGAAGACGGCTGCTCAAATTGTCTCCCACTTCGTCTATGTAGATAAGGAACAGTAAAGAGCCTATAACACTACCTTGCGGAACACCAGAAATCACTTCTGTTTTACTCGATGACTTTCTGTCAATTACTACGAACTGTGACCTCTCTGACAGGAAATCACAAATCCAAACTGAGACCATATTCCATAAGCACGCAATTTCACTACGAGCCGCTTGTGTGGTACAGTGTCAAAAGCCTTCCGGGAATCCCGAAATAGGGAATCTACCTGAAATCCCTTGTCAATACCGCTCAACGCTTCATGTGAATAAAGAACTAGTTGTGTTTCGCAGGAACTATGTTTTCTAAACCCATGATGACTGTGTGTCAATAGACCGTTTTCTTCGAGGTAATTCATAATGTTCGAACACAATATATGTTCTAAAATCCTGCTGCATATCGATGGTAAAGATATGTGCCTGTAATTTAGTAGATTACTCCTACTACTTTTTTGAATATTGGTGTGACCTGTGCAACTTTCCAGTTTTTGGGTAGGGATCTTTCGTCGAGCGTAAGGTTCTTTAGGACTGTTAAGAATGGAGCTAACGCATCAGCATACTCTGAACGGAACCTAACTGCTATACAGTCTGGACCAGGAGACTTGTTTTTATTAAGTGATTTAAGTTGCTTCACTACTTCGAGGACATTTACTTCTACGTTATTCATGTTGCTAGCTGTTCTCGATTCGAATTCTGGAATATTTACTTCGTCTTCTTTTGTGAAGGTATTTCGGAAGGCTGTGTTTAGTAAATCTGTTTTGGCAGCACTGTCTTCGATAGTCTCTCCATTGCTATCGTGCAGAGAAGGCATTGATTATTTCTTGCTGCTAACATATTTCACATACGGCCAGAATCTCTTTGGATTTTCCGTTACGGACTGTTCGTCTTGGCTAACACATGGTTGGGTGACCATCCGGGCTGTCAAGCGCTGTTGGCATGCGGGGCGTACTCAGCCATTGTGAGGCAAAGTAAGGTTCTCCTGCACTGAGAAGCAGCAGCTCAGATCACGAAAACTGACAACGTCCGCGAGAGCGGTATGCTGACCACACGCCCCTCCACATCAACATCCAGTGACACCTATCGCCTGAGGACGACAGGGCGGTCGGTCGGTACCATTGGGCCTTCCCATGTCTGTTCGTACGGAGAGAGAGAGAGAGAGAGAGAGAGAGAGAGAGAGAGAGAGAGAGAGAGAGAGAGAGGGAGGGAGGGAGAGAGTGAGAGAGTGAGAGAGAGTAGATTAGGTAAATGGCTAAGCATAACGTAACAAGACCGTCGTGCAGGGAAGATAATTTGGGAACCCGCCGACATGGGGGCCACTGGCCGTATCTGCTGATAATGGCGGGTGTCCAGGCAGAGAAAGCATTAAGCACTTTGTGTGCTAGAATTTGCCCGTTGTCAGTCGGTAGTGAATTTGCAAAGAGCCTTCCGATGCACGTTTCGGGGAAAGTTAACGTGCTCTGTTCCGCTCTGTGCTTTGACCGGCAAGAGAGTCTACGGACCCTTCTTCTTCTCTCAGAGAACTGCCAGTGGTATCACCTGTCTCGGTATGGTGCAATAATTATGGATCGTCGCGCAGTTCGGAACTGATAACGTGTGTCATCTTTCAGCAAGATGGCGCCCTCTACATTTTCACAACAGTGTATACGAAGTTGCCTGAGAGAGACGTTGTCACTGCGCCAGACAATCCGTGTTGCATCCACTGACCTGGCGTTACTCGAATGGCCGCCACGGCTACCGGTCTTTAAGCTTTGCGATTTTTCCTTGTGCGGTTACGTCAAGGACAGCGATGTTCCAGCTCTACCACCTCGAAGAGTTGCGACACCGCCTCGCAGCATCTATTCTTACTGTCACTACGAGTTAGATGTATGACGTGCGACCTAGTGTGGGAACACAGAACATTTATAAACAGCTCGTTACGTTATTATTTGTCCTTTACCAGTACCTATTTTTTGAAATGTTTCATGGACTTCATAATTACGCTGCACCGAATGTATTTTGTCACTCGTCTTATTTTTCTTCCCGCGTGACATTCGTGCCCGACGCGGACGGAGTCGGCATTATTCATAAACCTGCAGTTCCACACGCCATTGTTTCCGCCGTCCAGTATATCGCCGGCTGTTTCGACAGGCCATAGCGTTGTACGGCGATACGTAACAGGGCTATGGCAAACAGCCGAACACAGGTACTGCGGTCCGACGGCCCTGTAGTGTCGCAGTGGCGTGCCGCTGCAGAGGCCAGCCGCCATACGGTAGGATTATGGGCTACGTCAGTTGGATTTTGTTTTGCAAAGACAACGACTTCAACTCTTGCTACTTCAGCTGTTACCGTTAATACTGAAACATCCCCATAGAAAAATTTATAAATTTCAGTGCTGGAAAACCTCTACGTTATTTGAGTTTCAAACAGCTGAGCAAAACTGAACGTTCTCAGACATTTATCTCTTTACTTAATCTGAACTGACAAACAATACTTTTTTTTAGCGCAACGCAATCTCACTTTCAATTATCCCTACAGAAGAATGGCCCTGATTAAGAACAACCTATACCTTACATGAATCACTTACCTCACAAAAATCCTCGTTACTAAAACTACTGCAATACTGCGAGCGCCAATACTGCCACCTAAATAAAAGATTCTAACTACTGAAGGCACTGACTACTGACAGACATAGTTAGCAAATGAAAGATTTTGATAGAGAACAAACAATGTATTTACCTTAATAGTGTTCAAAAGTAACGCGCAGTTGGTGAGCCGCCAGCAGTTTGTAAGACTGGATGTCATGAACTGATATATATATATATATATATATATATATATATATATATATATATATATATATATATATATATTCTTACAAATTTCCTTTTTCTGCTTTTTCTGACGGACACACGTCCAGATCGTCCGCTCTCAAAACTCTGCCATCTCTCTCCACATCCACCACTGCTGGCGGCTCACCTCCAACTGCGCAACGCTACGCACTGGTAACATCCAACTGCCCAACACTACATCAGCGAATATTCCAACTATGCCAACCAGCCACAGATTGCACACAGCACAGTCAGTGGTTTTCATACAGAGCACTACGTGGCGATTCCAACATAAAAATCCAAATAGCCTACTTACAATATAAGTTCAGCCATGGTGATCGTTCATCAGAATGTTGAAGAGGAAAAGCTGTTCACGAAGAGAACTCACTCATATAGAGTAACCACGAGCACATTTATAAGTACAACTTGCCAGGATTGCGAAGACGTATTTACATACAATGGCTACATCAGTAAAAGTTGTGAGTAATGAATGTTTTGTAGCGTAGATGTGTATATTTCGACAATATCGAATGTATACGGTGCAAAACTGAGTCGTTACTTTTACAACCATACTTAGAAGACGCTATTACTATTCTGGACTGTCCGGATAACATTTTAAAATTCTTAGATACTGCCGCGATTTCTTTATTTGGCGTATAGCATGGCGAATGCAATTATGTAATTATACACCTAATATATTTCTACAAATTATAATTAAATACACACTCCATTCACATCAATGCGAGCACCGCCTATTACGACGTCAATTTGCTATAAATGTCAGGTGGCAGCACTAGCAGTGGAGGGTCTACAAAGCGTGTCAGGGAGAGGTGGGGAGGGGGGGTAAGACATTAAGTCGTTGTCGCCATGCAGAAACTGAGCGATTTATCTGACGTTCAGAAGGGCATCATCACTGGATTTCGGGACAACGTTCAAAGCATTTCCGAAACGGCTATGTTTGTAAACATTTCGCTTGCCGCCATGGTCAAAGTATACCGTGTATGGCAAATTGGCGCTATCCAATACTAGCACAAAGGCAACTGTGGTGCACCGCGGCCCACAGATGACAGGGGCCAATGAGGTTGTAGAGATGTGTACGGGCGAATAGAGGTGCAATTGTTGAGCAGTGGACCACCCAGATGAACCAAGGGCCTCAACGACTGTTCAGCGGACGTTGCTGCGTATGGGCCTCCGCAGTAGGCGTCTAATTCATGAATCAAAGCTGACTGCTGTTCATCGAAGGCTAGAATATGCAAGCCAGTAACCGGACGTCTAATGAGTAGCGCCATGTGGTCTCCGCAGATGAATCACGTTTTGTGCTTCATCGGACAGGTGGCCATTGAATCGTCAGATCTTCAGTAGGGACCAAGTTGGAGCCGTGTGGTCTGGGGAATTTCGTGGGATTTTCTGGTGATCTCGTCATTCTGGAAGGCACAGTGGGTCAACACAAGTAAGCATCTGTTGTTGGGGAGTATATCCACCCCTGCATACGGTTTATTCTTTCTTGGTATAATGGCATCTATCAGCACGGTAATGCAACGTGTCACACAGCTCTCAGTGAATATGCATGGTTAGAAGAGCAGCAGGAAGAGTTTACGGTACTTCCCTGGCCTCCAATCTAGACTCTGTGGGACTATCTCGACCTTGCTGCTCGCGCCATGGATCTTCAACTGAGAAACCTAGCATAGCTGGTTACGACAGTTGCATCCCTGCTGGTATCTTCCGAAACGTCATGCATGTTTCGCAGTGGTCCGCCCTGCAAAAAGTGGTTATTCGCGGCTATGACTGGTGGTCTCATTAATGTGACTGGTTGATGGTATGAAAGTTCACATCAAAAACAGAATTGCTGAAATCACAAGTGTCACCAACAAAGAGTCACACTTCTTATGTATTCGATTCCATAGCGGCCCACAGTCAAACACTCAGGTCACTGGCCAGAGAATGACCTTAACGGGTGTTCTGGTGTAATGTGGCAGATGGTATCTGCTTGCACCCACGGACATACCGCTGAAACTACATTTTCCGTCGGCAGAACCAGGCAAGTTTAAAGCCATGCGGGGCCCGTAGCACTGATAAACTGTGGGCCGCTATTCGTCAATATGTTTTTAGTTCCATACAACATGTGATGGTAACGTCTAGTAAGATTTTATTTCACTACTTTGGGTGCCAACAGATGATACGCATTTTGAGTTTTGAACCATTATTTGGCCATTATCTGACCAAAGACACTAAAATTACGACACGTATGACTTTTCCAAGTTCGGTTCACATAGTAAGGAAAGAAACATTGTTTAAACAAGTAAATAGTTCAATGTTTTTGTTACGTTTCCTCTACCAACACGAACATTGTTAAGTGGCTAGTCAGATCACGAAGGTAACTTCTGTCTTGAGTGGTTTTCAGCCGGTAATCCTCAATTATCTAGGAACTGGTGGACAGTGCAAGTGTTTTTGGATTGAGTTACGCTTTACGTAAACAGGAAGGACAAGGAAAAAGTTTAGAATTCAACACTAATACATACATAGATAGATTTGAACATTCATATACACACCTATACATTGAACCTTTGTTCACCTTATTTCCATAAAACACACGCAGGATATTTATACAAAGCAAACATGAATGTATCGGATTCGGCATCTCTGCAATTTGTGTGACGTGTCCCTTGGATCTCGTAAGGAGCTAGCCCGTTGCTTCAAAAGCTGAAATATCTGCACAGAAGAAAGAGTCGTGTCATAATCTACGTAACAATATTACACAGTGAAACGTCGTGTCACACCTGATAGGAAACCTTGAGCTATATTGTGCCTAGCGGTGCAAGTTCTAAAATTAACATCCGATGGGCTGGTGGCTGGGGGAGGGGCGGGGGGGAAGGGGGGCTGGACACAATGGCGATTTCAATGGGACCAAGATGAAATCATTCATGAAAACTTTACACAAACCCGTTCTACACGGAGCTACTGTAAAGGAACAATGTA
This sequence comes from Schistocerca piceifrons, assembly GCF_021461385.2. Taxonomy (NCBI): domain Eukaryota; kingdom Metazoa; phylum Arthropoda; class Insecta; order Orthoptera; family Acrididae; genus Schistocerca; species Schistocerca piceifrons. The sequence continues at coordinate 1,053,315,504 of NC_060139.1, forward strand.
AGCGAATTTAAAATAATTAGAAGTACATTAAACAGGACTGCTCCCACCTTAATTAGAACGAATAGCTGCCAGACTTTGGAAGTGTTCCGCTTGTTCCATTTCGCTTAACGGCCTGTGCCGTATATTGCAAGGGTATTTCAACAAACAGTTTTTACTTTTTTCGTTTTATTTATTTACACACACCGAACTCTCCTTGCTTACTAGGCAGGAATGCCGAGCATTACACTACTGCAGCACTGTGACTAACATTACTGCACGGACTACCCCATAATAATAATAACAGGTATAGTAATGCATAAGTGAATTTTAGAAACGTCCTCGTTATGTTATTGCCGAATGTGGGTAGCGACGGCTAAAAGAAACAACTGTACAGAAGGAATCAACGTGCAGAACAAGTTGACTAGTTAGAGGAAGAGCGAAAATAATAGGATAAGGTTAGCAGAGGACGTGGTGAAACTTCCCCTTTGTATGTAAAGAATGCTGGAAAAATCTTACGTTATTTGATTTTCAAACAGCAAAGCAAAACTAAGCGTACTTAGACAGTTATCTCTTTACTTATTCTGATCATCACTAAACTGACACACAATACTTTTAGCTCAACGCCATCTGACTTTCAATAATCCCTACAAAAGAATGGCCCTGACTAACAATAACCTATACCTTTCATGAATCACTTACCTCACAAAAATCTTCGTTACTCGAACTACTGCAATACAACGAGCGCCAATACTGCCAGCTAAATAAAAGATTCTAACTACTGAAGGCATTAACTACTGATAGGCATAGTTAGCAAATGAAAGATGATAGAGAGAATGATAGAGAAGAAACAATGTATTTTCCATAATAGCGTTCAAAAGTATATATATATATATATATATAATTTTGTGACATTCAATTAAACAAATTTCCTTTTCCTGAAGGACACACGTCCAGATCGTCCGCTCAAAACTCTGGCATCTCTCTGTCCACATCCACCACTGCCGGCGGCTCACCTCCAACTGCCTAACACTACGCACTGTTCACATCCAACTGCCCAACACTACACAAGCGAATATTCCAACAATGAGTCCAACCAGCTACAGACTGCACACAGCGCAGTCAGCGATTTTCATACAGAGCACTACGTGGAGTTACCAACATAAAAACCCAAACAGCCTACTTACAGTGGGAAGAAGGAAACAAAAATAGAAGGGAATGAGAAAAATATGGATTGCTTCATAGTGTGACAGAGTTACTGGTTCATTATTGGACAAACAGAGAACAGTTGGAATATGCCGAGAGAGCAACTACGCCGATGACAAAACAAAAAACTTTAAACTCTCTTGAATTTTTTTCCACAGTCGTATGCATAGGCTTCCGCAGAAATTTTTCAAAGACTGGGCAAAACTCTAAAATTGCAGTTTTTTATATAATTGATTCAGTGAGTTTGAAAATATCTCATGGCCAAGAACTAGATTTGATAAAAAATACGCTATTTACTTATTCTTTTTAAGTTAGTTTAATACATACGTGATAAGCAGCTTTCAATATCAATACGAAATATATATGTTATTAAGAGGAATATAGATTTCACATCTTTCATTCACTTATCTAAAATTACGCCGTCATATGATTAAAACGAGTATACTAACAGTTTATGGAATATGCGGGTTGTTCGGAAAGTAAGCAGCGATCCGTCGCGAAATGAAAACCAGTGAGAATCAAAACTGTTTTCTTTGCGCATTTAGCTACGCCTTCCAGGTACTTCTCTACATAGTCGCCGCTCCGACTTAGACATTTGTCGGAGCGTTATACCAAATTTCCAACACCATCGTCAATATGCAGCCGCCTGTGCTTTCCAGTAATTTTGTACACTGGTAGCCTCCGCCCAAATGCTGTCTTCGTATCCAGTGTTTCATGTGAACAGAGATGATACTCAGGACGAGCCTAATTAGGGCTGTGTTGTGGATGATCGAACACTTCCCATCGAAAACGCTGCAGGAGCGTCTTCACTGCCCCTGCAGAATGCGGCTGAGAATTGCCATGAAGAAGGAAGTGCGTGGCAGTTGTGTTAGGTGGGCTGCATTCATTAACGCGAAGCCTCTCAGCGGACCCTCCTACTTGGCGGGAGACATCGTTGTTCTGGGCACCTTTACTCGCTCACAACTGGAAAGAGCGTCTTGATGCTATCGACTGGCATACTGGAGACACTGCCCAAGACGTCTGTGAAAAGCCTCGCCTGATTTTCACAGTGGTTTCCATTTCGCGACTGATCGCTCCTCACTTTCCTAATAGCCCTCGTATAAAGCTTGAAAGTATTTAGCAAGAAATTCATATTCTGCAGACAACAAATTTGAAACTGAAACTAAAAATCAGAGCGATTGAAAAAGAACCCTGTAGGATCCAACTAACAATGACCCATTAGCACTCCACGAAGTGTGGAAACGGGGAATAAACTTTGAAACAGTCTTATTCAACGTAAATGCCATCTACAAAACAGCGTTCGCTTACAATATTTCACGTCTTAATTGATTTGTTGGATTACTTTCATGCTTTCTATTTTTTAATGTTGGCTGCGACAACTAAAGTTGAACAAAATGCTTTTTGGAATCTACGTTTCCTGGGTTTGTTAAGTTAAGTGTAGCTCAGGGCCAGTACAGGACTACTGAGTTGAGAACGACTCTATTCTTGGGAGGACATCGTTTCAACCTTGAAATCTGACACTTCTCGTAGCGTAGAAAACTCATGTTTTTGTTTCAATTGATGTGTTTTGGTTCATAGATTATGCAAAGATGTGCGCACTGACAATATAACATGGCTATGTTCTGCGTCTACCGCAATAGCTTCGCGGTGTGAAACTGAATGCAGAACAGTAAGCGAACACGGGTCTTTTTCACACACAGAAAATTGATAAACTTCCGTTGTGCGTTCGTTGGGAAGCAAGGGCTGGTGGCGTTCTCGTGGGTATTGGAAACGGTTGGTGGGCACGTGTATACCGCTTCCATGTTAACACTGTCTAGAAATATGCGTGTCAAGATGTTGGACCGGTCCATTCCTGTAGCTCGGAACTGGCTGTTAGAGAATCTAAACAGTGAAGAAGCAATGGCAGAAATAAAAATTCTGGGTGAATGGATATGAAGGACAACAATCGCTGATGACTTTGATATCCTCAATAAATGTGAAGAACGACTACAAGATGTGTTGCATGGAATGAAAAATCTTTAGATTACAGGATATGCACTGAATGTAAACCGGAAAAAGACAATGAGATGTAGCAAAATGAGATGTAACAAAATAACCAATGACTGACGAAGAAGGGGCGACATAAAAAGCAGACAAGCAAACGCAAAGAGGGCATTCCTGGCCAATAGAAGTTTATCGGTATCAAACATATGCCTTAATTCGTGGAAGAGATTTCCGAGAACGTGCGTCTATAGCACAGTATTGTATGGTAGTGAATCACCATCAATGGGAAAACCAGAACGGAAGAGAATCGAAGCGTTTGAGATCAGGTGCTACACATGTTGATAATTAGGTGGACTGATGAGGAAATAAATGGGGAGGTTTACCACAGAATCGGCGAGGAAAGGAATATATGGAGAACACTGTCTAAAAGAAAGGTTCGGACAATGTCCCCCCCCCCCCCCCATCCTTCCCCCTTTGTTGCGGGCGCGACGCCTATGGTCACATAGATGAACTGGAAAATTTTTAGCCGTGCTTTGTTGATAACGTAAAGCAAACAATATCCATCGACATTACTGTGGCACCAGATCACAGAACTGAACGACGTACCACAAAGGGACAAAACGTATAAATAAAACTCTTCTTCCCAGACGTGAGAAGAAAAAAAGGGTTTATAATGTAGAATTACGACGAAAGCATTCTACAGACGTTAGAAAGAGCATAGAATGTTTTTCACAAAGACCTATTGTATCCACTGCTTTAAAAATACATCACAATCATGCTCACACAGCCCGAAACATTAACTGCTAACTATTAATTCTGCCCAAAAAACTGGACTGAGCTGCTACGGGACCCCGACAGCGAGCGGGCTGAAGCAACGTGCTAGGCATGTGCCACATGAGTAAACCACACGTGAATGGAATGGGCCTGGATTATTTTCTGTGACACTAGGGTAAGTCGTAGGTACGATACGATTGGATATTGCAGTGCCTGTGTTATTCCAAATTACGATTCAATGTTCCTACGGACACGAATGCGTGTCTAAAGGAACAGGCGCTGCGGCGACTATAGCCGTTATGAAATACGTGTGATGTATTCGCAGACGCGAATATGGACAACCATCAGCTGTATAACGGAATGATGGCAGTAATGGAATGATGACAATGACCGGGACTCGAACTCGGTTTTCCCCCTCACCGCGAGCGGTCGCCTTACCATTAGGCTATCCGAGCTCGACTCGCGGCCAAAGCCAAACTTCCATATGTCGTCAACAATGCGTCCACAACCTATAATTGTTCATCAGTTATGTATATTCCAGTACAGGGGAGGCATCTTGCTTGAAAGTTGCTTGCCCGCTGTCCGCGGATAAATACGATCCTGCAATGCCTGTGTTTTTCCGAATTTCGATAAAATGTTCCTTTTGACTTGTTTGTAAACGATTTTGAAGTAAAATGTCTCGTCTGTACAGAAATATACGTAATGGAGGTACTGGTACAGGTTGTAGACACATGGTTGAAGATATACGGAAGTTTTGCTGTGGCCGTGAGTCATGCTCGGATAGTCTAATAGTAATGTGACAGCTCGCGATAAGCGGAAAATCCGGGTTCGAATGCCGGTACGGCACATATCTTCGTTGTCATCATTCCACCATACAGATGATGGTCGTTGATATTCACAACTGCGAATACATTTCATGTAAGACGTAGGTACGTACTGGCGAGAAGTCTTTCCAACTTTAGTCGATATTAACACTTTATCAAAGTACGTACCATTTTGATAATGGCCATTGAAGCTTTGCTGTCACTTTTACGGTAGCTTTCGCTTGAGTGAACGTTTATTTATACGTGCATAAAGTAGCTCAACCCACTGAAAATGCTGTCGATTCTGAAATAAACGCAGTTAGTCATTTGTTAAAAGTGAAAGCTGCCGAAATTTTATATCATCGAAATGTACGGAGAAAAAGCCATCAGCGCTGGAATGGCTAGAAAATGGTGTAGAATATGTAAAGATGACCGACCAAAGGTCCACGATGAGAAACGAAGTGAGCGAGAGTCCGTTATTACTGATGACCTAGTGCAGAAAACTGTAAAAAATTCGAGAAACAGAACCTACCTCATTTCTTATTATCTCGCCCCCTTCCCTCATATTTCAAGATGTTGCCAAATTGTAAACTGGAGATAAAAAATGAATTGTTCAAGATACACCGGAATCGAAACAACAGTACTTGGAATGGAGACAGTCAACATTCCCCAAGAAAGAGAGGTTCCATCAAACAATTTGGTCACGAAACATCACGTTCACTGTGTTTTTGGAAAGGTAGGAAGATTTGTTTATCGTTTTTTTGCCTTGGGGTAGCTCAGACAATACAGATAGATATTGTGAGATCATACAGAAATTGCGCCATGAAAAAAGCGTTGTATGCTCAGGAGAGAGCACGTTTTGCAGCACGACAATACCCGTCCTCATGATCTCATCGAGTCATATGGTTAGCAACAAGCTGGTCCTCTTCCATATAGCCCTGACCTAACGCCAAGGGACTGTCATTTTTTCTTGCACCTCTAAAGCCATCTTGCCTGCTTGCGCTGCGAAGAAGGTGACGGTGTCGAAACGGCAGTACAGGACTCGTTAAAAAATGAGACAATTTCTATGAGGATTGTTTTCAGAAGCTAAACATACGATACGATAAGCGCCTTAATATAAGGGGATATTATGTGGAGAAGTAGATTAAGTTCCAAGGTGTAAAAATGAAGTTATTGTAATACTGTTCTTTTTTGAAAACACACCTCGTAGTTCCTTGGTTTTTAAATACGGAGGGGCTTCGGGACATGGTCTGTCTCTTTATCCATTTGTCGACAGTTTTTGACCTGGGAGCAAAAGGTTGTTCTGAATCTGATTGAGTTGGGGGTCTTCCTGAAAATGCGTTCATATTCTATATTACTATTTACCTATGTACGACGTCAGTTCACCTGTGGCGTTGCTAAGTGTCGTCTGGCGGCGGTGTTGCAGGTGTGGTTCCAGAACCGGCGCGCCAAGTGGCGCAAGCAGGAGAAGGTGGGCCCGCAGGCGCACCCCTACTCGCCGCTGCAGGCCTACGGCGCGCCGCCGCCGGCCGCCGTCGTCGCGCCGACGCTGCCCAACCCGTTCGCGCACCTCGGCTTCGGGCTGCGCAAGCCGGCCTTCGACTCTGCGGGCGCCTTCCGCTACCAGCTGGCTGCCTACCTGCCGCCCCCGCACTTCCGACCGGCGCCGCCCCCGCCGCCCCACGGCCCGCCGCCGCTGCTAGCGCCCGCGGGGCTCGGCCCACTCGGCTACCACCACGCCACTGCAGGTTCCTTCCAGGTCCGTGCCTCCCACCAGAGACTGCTTTGCCACCACGCATCAGATGCACACAACGGGCAGCTTACCCCGCATATACAGTAGGCCAGTGGTTCCCAAGCTTTCTTAGATCATTACCCCTGAGTGCAATCAAACGTTGTTGGTACGCCCCCCCCCCCCCCAACTCCATCTGTTGTCCCCCCTCCGTCCCACAATATCGTAAACTTTAGCACATAACAAAACTTTACTTGGAATACTTCTATTTTTAAAATGATGAAAGATGAATGATATTTAGTGTGTGTGTGTGCGTAAAATGAATGAGGAAGGAATTCTAGGTGCATCACAAGTGCTTCCCTCAACTCCTTCTTAGATAAAAAAGCTAACTACCCACAGTAGGGGTACACACGAGTTAAAAACATACTTCTCCTGCAATACTACTAGTCCCCATTGCGGAACTTGCTTGACCTTGACACTACAAGCCCATTTAAAATCAACCAAGTGAGAATGTGTGCACTATTCTCACTGTTCGTAAATCACTTGATTGCTGCACTCCTTTTTTTTTTTTGTGAACTGGCAGAAATTGGAAGACTTCAGGCTGTTAATGCTTTGTATCTGACTGCAGCTGCTAACATTTTTACAAACGATTCCTTAACGATAAGTGAACCATTTGTATCATAATTTTACTAGAAATAATATCCATTTCTGTTCATAATGTCCAGTTTTTAAGCAGGTAATGAAACAGTATCAAAAGGCATAATGTATTAGAAAACGTTGCTTAAAGGTAAATAGCTTGTAGTGAATCACGTATTAACATTCTACCGTCTCAAAATCTTCATGATTCTACACCTCAGAGCGAATATTCAAATTAAATATTAAAAGATGTTCGTACATTTTCCTGTATAGTTAGAACAACTTTACCTGTTGATTGAATTGTTACTTGCTTCCATAAATCTTTTGCTTCAAACAAATGCTACATAATATTTTAAAATTATAATAAAGAAACGTTTACTGGAAGTATTACAGGTCAGATGAAAACAAACTGAACAGTATCCCAGAAGTCGTCTGCAAATGTATGCCGTCACGAGTCAGCAGACTAATATGTAGGTTTCAGTACAATAATGCCATGTGCGGTCTGTGCCGTCTATGGTCTAAGGCAAACAAAATAAGAAATAGTCATGTGTCACTTAAATGGTAGGTTTAGCCATCTAAAACATGTTTCAGGAAGAACAGTAAATAATTTAGGAGGTGGTAATACATACCAATTGGAATAAAACGTTCTATAAAACATGTGTCCAAGTTTTATTAGTTACCCAGATACAGCTGTTAGAACGTGACCCACACAAATACTCACAGTAGGTACTAAGTTTTCCAGCAGCGCTGAACCGAAATGGTACCGCTTTCAACTGCGTGACCAGCGGTAAGTGGAAATGTCGTGTGGCTAGCGCCTCCCGTCGGGCAGACCGTTGGCCTGGTGCAAGTCTTCGGTGACTTGCGTGTCGACGGGGATGAAATGGTGATGATTGGGACAACACAACACCCAGTCCCTGAGTGGAGAAAATCTCCGACCCAGCTGGGAATCGAACCCGGGCCGTTAGGTATGACATTCAGTCGCGCTGACCACTCAGCTACAAGGGGCGGATGTGACCGGCGATGTAAGTAATGAATTGTCATGCAACAGCATTCTTTCTACAATAGAGCACAACAGTTTCGCACACTGCTGGTTTCAGATTGTTGGAAAATGAATGTATTTTACACTACAGATCGCGTTTTCCTTCTCTAGGTAACCCACAAAGTCTGTTTGAGTACCAAAGACAGCGCACATGTTTCTTCTGTCTTTAATTCCTTCATGATCGAAGGTTTCCTGACTCTAAATGACCACTGGCAATCCAATAGGTTTAGATCCCTCTATAGCAGTGTTTCACAAATGGGGACGAAAGTTACCAGTAAAAACATTTTTCTTTCCGAAGACTAGGGTAACGTGTGACAGTTTGTGGTGGAGGTTACAGATTGTGAAACGAATGAATGAACAATATGTTCCCCACATAGTCCACACACTACACACGTACTGTGTACTGTGCGTCTATGACAGTAAAATTGAGTCATATAGATAAAATATCCTTAACTTTCTCATGAAAACACCCGAATTGAAAATAGATCCCCAAATTCACCAGAAATTGCCCCACAACAGATAAATGGCTGACAACACCATAACACAACAGTAACTACAGCGACGGCTGTTTGTAAGTGCACAGGAGAACTTGAACAGTATAATTTTTGACAGCTTGCGGATTTGTTGGTTAGTTTTCTTCGAATGCTGTTAAACGCAATGTACATGCGATAATCTGAAATATACGGCACTAAATCTTCTGCGCTATGCTGCACTGCTCCCCTAGAGTCGGTGAAACTTGGCATCAGGGTTGCGCGCATACCTTCTTTTTGAGGGGATGGAAGAAGGGGGGATGGGGCGGTTGTAGCTAAAATCTGATTACACTCAGGGGTAATTGTCACAGAAATGCCCGGAACCGCTGCTATTACAGCTAATGACAGCGCTCTACTCGGTGCTGCCACTACGCTCAACACCAGTAACCAAAACTTTGCAATTTCTTTTAGATGGCATAATGTGAAACCCCCTAACAAAGTAAAATGTAAACTTTCACTGCCATAAATGTCACACTTACGAGTAAAAATTTTCACGACTGTTTATCGTGGAATATTTTAGCAAGTGTCTCTAATAATAGTCAGAGTAAGCCCTAGCACTGAAACTCTACCACAGCATCCACCGAACAGTTAAAGCTTTTCCAAACAGCGCAGTACTACTAGATTTCGGAAAATCCGCATTATCTGAGATGGTTGCCGCGATGGACTTTTGTTGGGCGTCCGCTACCCAAAACATTTTTAGAACGTTCCCCTGATGCTCATGCTGTTCGCAAGACTTTCTAGTCTCTCTCACCTCCGTTTCTGTAAGAAAAATTAATATCTGAATTGAAATTCAGAACAGATAACTCACTTGTCATTCGTCCCTAACGGCTTGGATTGGACACTTAACAAGTCTTACTGTGATGACTGATGTCACTGCCGTAAATTAATGTTTGGTTCTAGGCACAGTCGACACACATAATTCCAGGTTCAAGGGATCTGACGAGAAACTGGAATAACTGTGACTTCAATTTAGCAAAAGTCTCTTATAAATGTGGAATCTCGAAAAAGTTGAATTAAAAGTTTAAAAATGGTACTATAGTCTGAGTAACATTCAAATTTCATTACAAAAGGTAGCAGTAGTAGCAACTGCACTCATATTAAAAGAAAGTTCATTTTTTCACCCTCTTAATTATTTCTTATTTGTCTTAACATTTCCGACTAAAGGCACGCACAAATTTCCGAGAATACATGATAAAACGTCAGTTTCAATCATTTTTACCCTGTCTAATAATCTGTGATCAACGCTCGAATTTTCTCCATATATCTTCTTAAATCGAAGTCAAACTTTTTTTAAAATTAGAGTGCCACCCCACACTAGCGGCGAACCCTTCAACGTCCAGCCTGGCAATGAATGACGTAGCCATTTCTTAGGAATGTAACATTCGAGATGATTGTTCTCTCTCTCCTCTTCACTGACAAAGCCATTACAGTAAACATTCGGCAACAGGTGGGAACACACGTAGCCTGTTCCGCTTTCTCCGTCCTTACGACATGTTTGCAGCAAACTTAACTTCTCGCCTCAGAACCGTCGATCGCGTGAGTGACGGAATTTTGAAAGGTTTCGCCACGTCCTCTTTCTTTTCCACTCCACATTCCACAACAACAATAACTGCTCCTTTTCTGTGAAAATCAAACACGGGTACTTCTTCAGCTTTACTTTTACAGCTGATTTACGTGCTGTAGTAACTTACGCATTTTCGAGAAACAAAGGATTGTTGCAGAGCGTTGAATGATCAAATAATTATCTCAATAGGTGATGAAGAAATCGAATTACCGAGTATTTCGTGGCCGCTGTTGTCGGATTATACACCGTTCGCAGGTAGTCTGTTGTGACAATCGCTTCGATTTATCGAATGTATAAATAAAAACACGATTGTTCTATTTATCGAGTATTTCTTACAGTGACGCGACAGTTATTTCAATTTATCGAGAAATCGATTTACTGAGAGCGAATTAGCTCGAGTCTTCTCTATAACTATCTTGTAGAAATAAGGAATTTACAGCCGTATTTTTTATAAAATATATTAATTTCGCGACCAGTTTCGACACTACATTAGTGTCACAATCAGGCTCTGTGCAAACTGAATGGTGCTACCTAACCACCGGTGCATTGTGACAGATAGTGTATTCGCTGTTCTCGTGGATTTCTATTGACAAGATATATGTACTCCAGCCATCGTGTAAGCAGTCCATGAGACCAGTGAATACACATGGTACCTGTCATAATGCACCGAGGATTAGATGCTGCCAGTTTTGACAAGGACCTGAAGATGATACTAATTTAGTGTCGAAACTGGTGGCGAAGTTAAACTATTTTGCAGTAAGTACGGCTGTTGGTATTCCTTATTTTTACAAGTTTATGATAAGCCGCAGTTGCACTTCCATTACAATGATGGATCATCTAAATCTGTGTATTTATCTGATTAGATCCTTTACGTATTTTGATAGGAGTTTCTTGATCCTGTTTCAGACACTGCTGGCAAACATCTCGGCTGCACAACATCAGCAGCAGCAACAGCAGCAGCGGCACAGTCCCAAAGACGAGTACCAGCAGGCGGTGCCCAACCCACCCCCGCGTCTGCCCCCGCAGCAGCAGGAGCAGGCGGCCACGGCGACGGCGCTCCTGGCCGCTGCCATCGTGCCTCCCCCGCCGCACCCTCCAGGCCCGCCTACCAGCCCGGGGGCGGCGGTGGCGGCGGCAGCGGCGGCGGCGGCCGCAGCGGCGGCAGCTGCCGCCCCCGAGATCGACCGTCGCAGCTCCAGCATCGCGGCGCTGCGGCTCAAGGCGCGCGAGCACGAGCTGCGGCTGGAGATGCTTCGCAAGAACGGAGACCTCATAAGCTGAGCGCCGTTCCTCGGGGAATCCCCATCCAGAGAGTGTTTCAGGCTTGCCGAACGTGCTAGTTGTGTCTGGAGATGTTGCGAAAAAATGGAGACCTGACCAGCCCACTAGAGATCCCTATCCAGGGAGTGTTTCGCTGCTGCCAGTCGCCCTTAGTGTGTCTAGATGCTGAGAAAGAATGGGAGATCTCATTAGCTGAGGGCCATTCCACAGGGAATCCCCATCCAGCGAATACTTCAGGGTTGTTAAACGTATTGCAAGTGTCTCTAGATGCTGGAGGAGAAGGGAGACACCAGCCGAGTGGCTGCCCACGGAGAGTCCCCACCCAGCCAGTGGCTCCGTGCTGCCGATCACCCTGACGTCTTGAGATGCTGGGAGACCACGGAGACTTCATCGGGTGATCGTCAGCCCACAAGGACTTCCCATCCAGCTTTAATATTACCGAATGTGCTGACTGTATCTCAAGATGCTGCGCAAGAACGAGAAACGTTATCGGCTGAGCGTCAGCCCAACATTCTTTCATTGTAGCTGAAAGCTTAATTGTGGGTCCAGATACTTTTCAAAAATGCATTGTTGTGAACCAACAGGTGGATAATCGTAATCTAAGAAACACTCGACTCCTCCTAAGCTGGGTTTATATGAACTACATAAGCACATAGCTACATTTGCATACATTGCGGAAGGACATCATTGGCAGTTGCATACTGGAACATCAGGAATCCTCCTTAAGCGAAACATCCAGTCACGCTGGAAGAAAGAGCAGTGTCTCAGAATACTACACGAAATGGAGACCTCACCTGCTGAACGCTGGCAGACGGAGAATCCCCGCTCAATGTTCGCCTCAGCGTCGCTGAAAGACTTAACATATTCGTATTACCTCTTGGGATAACATTGTCTTTTGTGCACACTCCAGACTTAGACATCGAAGAAAAGTGTTTACCATTGACATACGTGTAGGACTGCATAATTATGCGAAACATGGCTGGCACTAAGTTCCTTCCTTTGACTTTTTGAAAGTAAACACAACGGGTGATTATGTAGTATTATAACTGAGCTCTCCTCCCATAGGTCTACACCTCGCTTGAGACGTAATATTTGTTTCTCACAGGCTTGGCGAACATTACGCATAACATGTTAGCGCTGCAAGCTGTAGAACCCTGAAGACGAAAATAAACCTGATACATGGCGTCAAACTTGAATAGTATTACAGCAATGATACGCTCAGTACACTCCGTGCAACACTAGTTGTCAATAACACACGTGACAGAACGTGAATATTTTTGCGAAAGGCAAAGAAATTGTTCGCAGTCGCTGGTTGGAGGCTGATGTCAAAGCGATGTTGGGGGGAGGTGGAGCGAATCAGTAAAGACTAAAACTATGAGCCTCATTAGTAGTCTTCAGTTATTCGTTGTTACATCTTAATCAAGAAGGGGCTTCTGGCAGCTTTCATAGGTAATTAAGATCCTCAAGACGTACTATCTTTCTATAAATCAATTGACATCGCTGAAATTGTTAGTTACGAAACAAAAACTACTGATTTTGTCACACAGTGGGCAAAAATTGACGCTAATGTGGCGTTAACCATGCAGTGCGTCACACGATTGATCCCAGTGAGCCGGTAATGATGTGCTTATACAACAAAAGTCTTGTAAAAATGCAAGCTAAAGAACTGAAGTAAATATCTGCTACACTAAGCACCACTCACAAAAGTCGTTGAATATGGGAGATTCCGTTTTCACTCATTAAATAGGCACTATAAAATGTCTAGGGACATTGGGTCTTACGGTATTGTGTCCGTAACTGTAATACGTGGCACTGACAGATGATGCCTTGAGTTTCTTCATTATAAAACATTTACTCTGATGTGGATATGTATTTAATTGTGAGTGAAATAGATTAGAAACCGCACTTTTAAAAGGAACTGTCGGTTTTCACATATGAATCGCTGTGTTGCAATATTTCTACTATATGTCAGAAATCTTTAAAATAGTCGTACCTGGTAATTTTCCACGGAATTGACATCAAATCTGACATCGAATCGCATCGTATGCGCACATTTATTTGCTGCCAGATTTCACAGAGATTTCTGTAATCAACAGAATGTCAGCCTATAAATTTCTTACAAGGTAACGTTGTAGCAACGAGAGGAAGACATAGAAGATTTATTTTAAAAAATTATCGCTTATGGATAAATATTTTATACAGAAAAACATAGTGATATCAACATTACAATTTTTTATTAAACATTGCAGCTCACTACGGAAGAAAACACCCGTCCACCAAAAAGCTTTAAGATGTACATACCCCCTGACATATTCACGTAAGAGCGTATGAAAACCGGCATTTTCAAAGTACACTTATTTTTTCCATGATAATAAGCAGGGCTGCTTTATATTCAAGGATATCGATTGTAAAGGTGTTAACCGAAATATTCTGAATACTCTTTCCTCTCTCCATGTTCGTCATTACGAAAGTAAAATGTGATATAGAGAGTTTTGCTTGTAAATATTGTAAGTAATTGCTTCAAAATATTGCAGCGAGATACCTATTTCATTATTAATAACCGAACCTGTTTCCTGTTAAAATATTGTTAATTTTTTATTACTTAAAATGTGTTCCAGATGTCTTGTGCAGTGATGAAAAAATAAAATATTATTCCACTTTACACCCTGCGTACTCTGTTTTTTTATGGTTACTAAGTTAATGATGTATGTACAAACGAGACGTTTACTCAGCATTGACCATTTACTTATCTATCCATACACTGTGTCGAAACAAGTATGTATACATTTACGTATTTGTAAATACAGTACATAAATTTGAAAGTAAAATCCTTTAAAAATTCATTGTAATATTTAACACAAAACTTGATTTGAGACAATATTTTAGTTCCCCTCCAGTTGCAACAATAAATTGCTCCACGCATTCCACATTTACACTTGTCGTGACACGATCCTTCTGCACTCCCTCCCCTCTGAGTCAATTGCCATCAAGACTGTCACTAGTTAGCCAATGAACCCCGAGGATTGTGGATTTGAGACTAATGCCAGTTCTTTTGCTTCATTTTTCCACGTCACTTTCTGTCCTTTCCTATTCTCGCTTCCAGCATTGAAATATCAGCCGGAGCGTCAGCAATCATCCTAGCAACCCAGAGCGCTGTGCAATTGTTACTAATACCGGGTGGTTATATTTAATGTGCAGCTACTCATGGCGATCCAATTTGGGCTGTAATTATCGTACGGCAGCGAAAATTGGCAGATGTTCTAATGCATTAATGAGCAACCGTTTAACGCTGGAAACAGTTAGTTTCAGTTTTGACCACCAGGTGCAAATCTGGCGCTATACCGCATCTCATCGATGTTTCCGGTACTCATAATGAACAAACTGTGTAAGCGGCGGTTCATAATTAAATCAAGATTATGTCTTTCTCACTTGTTTGACCTTTTCTGCCCACGTTCTGTTCTTAATCCGTAACATATGGAAACGTTTCTCTACATCTTTCTTGCATTCACAGCGCAAGATTTGCACCTGGTGGCTAAACATCGAACCATTTTTTTCCACTATAAATCGGTTCCGCTTTAAGGCATTACAATACGTACCAAGTTTCGCTGCCATACGAAATGAGAAATGTACGAATACGTTAAGCAATACTGAGCCTGTGACTTATCTTAAGAGATAGGTTAAAGAAAGATTTAGAGAAAGCTTTTGACATTGTTGACTGCAATACAGTCTTTGAGACTCTGAAAGTGGCAGGGAGCGAAAGGTTATCTACATCTAGTACAGGAACCAGACTGGAGTTACAAGAGACAGACGACATTAAAGGGAAGCAGCCGTTCAGAAAGGAGTGAGGCATGACTGTAACCTATCCACGATGATATTCAGTCTGTACGTTGAGCAATCAGTAAAAGTAACTATTCAGTCTGTACGTTGAGCAATCATAAAAGTAGTCAAGGAGAAATTTAGAAAGGGGATTAAAGTATTGGGAGCAAGAAAAAAAAAAGGAAAAAAACCAGAAGACAAGGGTAATGCAAATGCAGTCGAATTAGAACAGGCAGTTCTGAGAGAATTTCATTAGGAAAAGAAACATAAAAGTAGTTCATGAGTTCTTCTACTGGGTAGAACTAGAGAGGACATAAAAAGTAAACGGCTACAGCAAGAAAAGTATTTCTGAAAAAGATGAATTTGTTAACACCTAGTAATAATTTTTCCAATGGCCTTGGCCCAGTGTTAGCACAGATTCCTTCAGACCGCTGCAGTTAAGCGCTTTCAGGTCGGTTAGCACTTGGATTGGTGACCGACCGCGTCTACCGAGCGCTGTCGCCGAGAGGTGCACTCAGCTCTTGTGAGGCAAACTGAGGAGCTACTTGGTTGAGGAGTAGCAGGTCCGGTCGTGGAAACTGACAACGGCCCAGAGAGCGGTGTGCTGACCACATGCCTCTCCATATCCGCATCCAGTGACGCCTATCGGCTGAGGCTGACACGGCGGCCGGTCGGTACCGTTAGGCCTTCTGAGGCCTGTTCGGGTGGAGTTTTGTTTTAATAAAAATCTGAGTGTTAGGGAGACTTTCCTGAAAGTATTTGTCGATAGCTTAGATTTTTAACGGAATGAATTTTGAAAGTTACGCGGTTCGGATGAGAAGGGAAGATAAGATACAGCATTGAAATGTGGTGCTATAGAAGTAAGTTGAAGGTTAGATGGGTATACTGAATAACAAATAGGAGATACTGAATTGAAATGGGGGAAAAACTATGACACTTCTCGACTAAAAGAAGAGACCGTTGGATAGGACACATCCTGAGGTACCAAAGAATCGTCAACTTGGTGATGAAGGGAAGTGTGGAGATAAAAGTTGGAGAGGAAAACCAAGGAAAGAGATAGGTAAGCAGGTTTGAAAGGATGTAGATTGCAGTAGTTATTCGAATATGAAGGTGCCTGCACAGAGTAGACCGGCGTGGACAGTTGAATAAAACCAGCCTTAAATATCACAACAACAAGAGTAAATCATAAGGAAGACAGAAGGTTGATTAATGTCCTATTGACAACGAGACATTGAAGTCGGAGCTCAAGCTGGGTTTATGGAAGGATTGGGTAGAAAATCGGCAGTGCCATTTATGGAGGAACAATCTCGGCATCTGGTCTATGCTGTTTACGAAAGTAAAGGAAAACCTAAATTTTAAAGGCCAGATGGTGACTTGAACCGTCATACTCCCAAATGCAAATCAAACTGTGTTAACCACTGCTCCACCTCTCTGGATAAACGAGTATGTGAACTAAGTTCATTCGAAATTACTCCTACTGTTCCAGAGCCATCTTTTACGTAACTCATTTCTAATGCCACTCCCGACTCTTTTGTTTCAGTGCTACAAAAATTGTCATCGAAGAGCCCAACAACTTATAAAACTATGGATTAGGCATTAATATAAGTCGTTATCGATTTGTTTACACGTACCTCCATTCATAATCACATCAAACTTTCAAGGGAGCTAGGAATGCCTCATCCTAAGAACATGTTTTTCCGTGGAGAGTGACATATATGTATCAAGTTTGAAGGCCAGTATGCCACGTCTCCCAGAGTTATGGATACACGTCACAGTTTTCCCTTTCCCACCCACACAAACCTTCATGCTAGGCTGCCTTGTTCCCATGGTAATTGGTGTCCTGGCACAACGTCATACTTGTACGAAATCTGGTTGAAATATACTGAAACACAGTAAGCAAATATAAATCCAAGGAATATGCTTACCGGTCATTGAGTCAACCGTCTTCAATTGAAGGTTTGCGTGAGTACATTTTACACCAACGAAGAGAAGATAGAAGTGCTTGTCTTCTATGATAAATGTAAGCTGCAGAATACTAACTAACAAAGATTGGCCTGGAGGCCCCATTTAGGGGAGTTCGGCCGCCGTATTGCAATTCATTTTGAGATGAAGAAAATGAAAATGATGACAGACAGACAACACTGATTCCCCTGCTGGGAGTCAAACCCGGGGCCCCTGCGTGGTAGGCGGTGACGCTACCGCTACACCACGGAGGTGGACACGAGCAAAGATAAAAGAAAGTTAATCATCCTGGTTAATATTCTACTGGTAGCTAAACAACATTTTATTAACACATTTTTATTTTGCTTCTGGAACAAAAAGTTATTTGAGATGATCAAGATAAATGGAAAACCCTATACAATTCTGCGGTGGTATTGTTCTCCGTCGGACTAAAGAACAGCTCACTTCACACAAATAGAGATCTGCGTTTTAACTTTTAACAAAGCAAATAGTAGGAAGGGAAGGAGTTACACGTTTTTACGTCTGGTTGATGTCCTTAGACACGGAAGTTTAGCCTGTATTCGTACAGCTATGAGGAATGAAATCGGCCCGCCTTTTGGTAAAGGAAGCGCACTGGCATTTGCCGGAAGCGATTTGGTGAAATCGAGGAAACTGTACACTTACAGAAAAAAATGGCAACACCAAAAACTAATTAATATTAGTAATGAACTTTCGGGAATACGTTTGTCCAGGTAACATATTTAAGTATTAACACAGAAGATTACAGTTAAATGTAAGCGCGATATAAGCCATTGCATATATGAGAAGCTGGTACATTAACCGACAGAATGTTGAATGCAACCATGGAAACGTCCATGCATTGTGTTGTAGTTTGTTGGATAGAGTTGCATGCCTGTTGCACTTGTTCGGTCAATACAGGGACGGCTAATGCAAGTTGTAGATGACGCTAGAGTTGTCATCCAATGATGTCCCATATGTGTTGGTTTGGAGACAACCCGCCAGGGTAGCCGAGAGCGCTAACGCGCTGCTTCCTGGATTCGGGTAGGCGTGCCGGCACCGGGTCGAATCCGCCAGGCGGATTGACGACGAGAGCCGGTGTGCCGACCAGCTTGGATGTGGTTTTTAGGCGGTTTTCAACATCCTGCTAGGTGAATACCGGGCTGGTCCCCACGTTCCGCCTCAGTTACGCAGCCCGCAGACATCTGAACATATTCACACTATTTCATGGATTCCACTAGACGCATACAGGGTACACTAATTCCGTCCTGGGGGGTACGGGGTGGCGGCAGGAAGGGCATCCGGCCACCCCTTAAAATTAACATGCCAAATCCGATTAACCATGGCCGACCCTGCATAACCACGGGACAAGGCGCTAGCGGTAGAATATAATGTGTTGGATTTGAGACACATGTGATGCTTGAGTAGGCCAAGACAACAAGACGACACTCTGTAGAGCAAGTTGGGTTACAACAGCGGTATGTGGGCTAGCATTATCCTGTTGGAAAACATCCCCTGGAATGCTGTTCATGAGTGTCAGCACAACACGTCGAATCCTCAGAGTGACGTACAATTCTGCAGGCAGGGTGCGTGGGTTGATCAGGAGAGTGCTGCTCCTGTCATACGAAATCGAACTCTAGACCATAACTCCATGTATAATTCCAGTGTGTCTAGACTGCAGACAGGCTGGTTGCAGGTCTTCAACTGGCCTCCTTCTGGCAAACACACGGCCATCACTGGCTGTGAAGCAGAAACAAATTTCATCGGAAAACACAACAGACAACGTTTTTCATATTAGGTGTATTGTGCTGCCACGTACTGCCAGGTACTCCATATCAGCCACCTCAGTAGTCATTAGACATCCTGAGAGAGCAGAATGGGGCGCTCCGCGGAACTCACGGACTTCGAACGTGGTCAGGTGATAGGGTGTCACTTGTGTCATACGTCTGTATGCGAGATTTCCACGCTCCTAAACATCCCTAGGTGCGCTGTTTCTGGTGTGATAGTGGAGTGGAAACGTGAAGGGACACGTAAAGCACAAAAGCGTACAGGCTGACCTCGTCTGTTGACAGAGACCGCCGACAGTTGAAGAGGGTTGAATGTGTAATGGGCAGACATCTATCCAGACCATCACATAGGAATTGCAAACTGCATCAAGATCCACTGCGAGCACTATGAGAGTTAGGTGGGATATGAGAAAAACGTGGATTTCATTGTCGAGCGGCTGCTCATAAGCCACACATCACGCCGGTAAATGCCAAACGACGCCTCGCTTGGTGTAAGGAGCGTAAAAATTGGACGATTGAACAGTGGAAAAACGTTGTGCGGAGTGACGAATCACGGTACAAAATGTGGCGACCCGATGGCAGGGTGTAGGTATGGTGAATGCCCGGTGAGCGTCATCTGCCAGCATGTGAAGAGCCAACAGTAAAATTCGGAAGGTGGTGGTGTTATGGTGTGGTCGTGGTTTTCGTGGAGGGGACTTGCACCCTTTGTTGTTTTGCTTGGCACTATCACAGCACAGGCCTACTTTGATGTTTCAAGCACGTTTTTGCATCCCACTTTTGAAGAATGGTTCGGGGATGGCGATTGCATCTTTCAACACGATCGAGCAACCTGTTCATAATGCTCGGCTTGTATTGGCGTGGTTACACGACAATAACATTCCTGTAATGGACTGGCCTGCACAAAGTCCTGACCTGAATGTTATAGAACACCTTTGAGATGTTTTGGTACGCCGACTTTGTGGCAGGCCTCACTGACCGACGTAGATACCTCTCTTCAGTGTAGTGCTCCTCGAAGAATCGGCTGCCATTCCCCAAGAAACCTTCCAGCACCTGATTGCCTGTGAGAGTGGAAGCTGTCATCAAGGCTAATGGTGGGTCAATGCCATATTGAATTCCAGCATTATTGATGGTGGGCGCCACGAACTTGTAAGTCTGTTTCAGCCAGGTGTCCGAATACTTTTGATCGCATAGTGTATATGGTCAATGGAACACACTCTAAGAGGGGTATGGCTCATAAGTGTTCTTGGAGTGACTGATTTGTGACACTTAGTCGTGTCACTGTGGTGCCAAATGCTGCTCCAGTTGCTGTTGCAGATGCAGTGTGTCAGAGCCTTATGCCCAACACGATGGTCTTCCCTCTCGGTATCGGCACGAGGCCTTCCGGTGCCCGGTCTTCTTGCGAGCGTACTTAGTACCTAGTGTCAAAATATTTCGATCAGAGACCAGAAATGTTACTAGCTACTGAAACTAAAAATTAACAAAATTCTTTATTTTAGTTTACTGTTCTGCGACACAAGTAGCTTTCTTTATTTGAACTTTAGATATTTAAATACAGTGAAACGTAGTTTGTGTGTGAGTGGCAGCAACGAAACTTGTTATTCCTCCCAAGAACGATACTAAAACACAAACAGAAAGAAACAAAAACTCTACGTGCAACCTCCTCTTTGGTCCCTGGAAATCATATAACTCAACAATGTACGCTTCTTAAGCAGCTGGTGCTTTGTGACCCACTGCAGTTCCTGAAATAAAGTTTGGCCGCTCGTCAGTCAAGTCTCAGTTTTGCTACGTGCTGCTCACTCGATGGTTCCTCTTTCTTGTGTTTTGCTTTGAGCAACGATCAAGATCAACTCTGTGGGTAAAGTCAGTACTAGCAAGCCAAGTAATTCCGGTCGTAATATGCTAGCACCTTTACTCTGTGGGTAAAGTCAGTACTAGCAAGCCAAGTAATTCCGGTCGTAATATGCTAGCACCTTTACATCCAACAGTACACACTCAAGTAAGTACCTCCCTAGAGGCAGCACAAAACCACACAGTTTTCCACAAAATACGAGCCACAACCCAGTCACCTCTGGGACTGCTTCCAGACAGCTAACAGGAGGACACGGACAAAATTCGGATAATTTCCAGTCAAAACGAAGACTTAGATACTACTGTTACTTCCTCGTTACACGTAAACGATTAATAATTACCACCTTCCACAAAATACTGTTAGTCAATAAAAATCTCCCTTTCTAGTACTAAAAAATTTGTAGGAGCAAATACTATCAACAAAACCTACTCGAACAAAGTCGGTCATAAACCGATCTCAGGACAAAAAGTCGCAGCCACGCCGGGTAACGGTAGTCCCTTCACTATTTTAGACCTACCGAACCATTAAGTCTGTGCATCGGGAAGTCTGCCCCACAAGACCCCAAATCAGACCTCAACCAAGACGGACTATGACCTGCTGTCTTTTGACGAACTGACTCCTACGAGGCTCACACGTGGACTGCCTATCCTTCTCCTGTAAAAATCGTTTGGCACCATCATTGCGACCAAACACGCGACGCCGCCTCGACTTCTGACAATGATTTAATTAATATCGTCGGCCTTCGGCGAGTTCTAGCGGTGGTCAGCTACTCCGCAGTGTCGTCACATCCCTGATTTCTGCGAGTGGCTGCCTCGTTGCTTCTTTCTTTCTTTGTGCGTTTATCTCCTTTTGGCTTCCAATGAAGCGTGAATCTAGAACATTGTGTAATGTGTGTTGTTCTGGTAGCGGTGCTGATGTTCAAGACCATAAAAGTGGGTTAAAAGCTGAGAACTATGTGAGGAAGTTAACCTTGCATTACTGCGCAACTGTTTCTCCAGGTATCTCGTCTAGCTTACCAAATTCCTAACCAGACTAACATTAATTATAATCTTTTAGTACTCATCTTACGATAACCGGTGATACATATGTATAAAAAAGACATTTTAAATAAAAGAACTAAATCAGTTTATATTTGGACATTTATTTTAACATTGATCATTGTTCCGTTAAAATTCAGCATATCAAACTTGATTCATAACTAAACTGGTGCCTTGTTTAGGATTGTGAAAATGTGAGTTTGTAATCTTACGGAACACATCAAATAGGGAGCAAAGATTGGGAGACTACGTACAACACTGCATTCATAAAATAACACACGAAGAACGTTGAAACATATCCCAGAGGAAATCAACCACAACCAACCGATTCAATATTCACCCAAAGAAGTTACGTTCGTAGCGCAATCCTGTCTGTCATGAAATTACCACACACTGGTATACTAAATTCATACTAACACTCTGTGAAATCTTCCCGAAAAGAATAGCTGAGGGCTACTTTGATGCTTACACCACATGCTTCACGCGGTCAACTTGGTTTACACAAAGAGTGTAACTCCACAATAATTTTGATAATTAAAATAAATTACATCGAAACGCAATTTACAAAAGAAAAACCACGAACTGATTACTAGCGTCTTACTATTAACCTGATGGGTCAAACAATTGTATAAGTACGTGGTACTGGTCTCACAAAGTACACCACACGTGGGTTGAACATAAAGAAAAGTTGCTGTATTGAAACATATTGTCAAGATGAGACGCTATAATCTCCTGCACATTCGCATTTAAGATTGATGATCTTAGTTAGAGTTACTGATCAACACGTGGTTCCACTTTACTCACAAAGTAGTGACAAAGCAACTACCGGAATATATTCTGAACTTCACACTCGAATTACACTGCGTTGCAATTTAAGATAACATTAGATATTTTAGAGATAAACCTGAAATAACGGTGATTAAATTTTCAGTTAGGCTGAACTTAAGAAATCCATTGTCCTACGGACTTAGCAGACACGCGCTTAGCCGGAGATCTTACCACTTCAGACGCTCGCCGCGGACAGACTGACCTGGGCTCCTACCTGAGGGGTGCCTCACAAATACAAACGGAAGTGGGCAGAGGGGCAGCTTCCTATACCAACATGACGAGGGACGGACAGGACCATACTAAGAATAGAAACTTCTATGCTTTTAGAAAGCGTAGCTACCTGTTCCGACGTTGGTCCTACTGTTCTCTAGCAGACAGGCTTGTCTGCTACCATCAATCATGCAACTAGAAATACATTTGCTCATTTATCCTCTCACACAGAAGGGAAGGGGGATGACAGTATCTTATCATATACAGTATATAAAAGAAAGCGGATGTCGGTTCCGTATGAGACTGTGTGACATGAATTACATATAAACTGTGTTTTAAAGTGTAGTAGTGTGACAGATCGTTCTTGTTTATGTGTAAAAGTAACACGTTTCACTGCTCAGTCTCCTCCCAGATAGTCAGAAACACCACAGCAAATTTAGAAGAGGAATTTATGCCGTAAATGACAACAGATTTAAGAAATTAACATGAAATGAATCCAACAGAGACCTTTCAATTGTTTCAACAGACATACACAACTAACACACTCATTTTCACACAAACAACCCTTGTTTACAGACCCATTAGCACTGAGATGGAGAACAAGGGTAAAGGCGAACTTATCCCGTGCACACGAAACAGAGCAGTCCATAAAAATTCCATCATTGTTTTGAGCATGAAGTCCATGAATAGCTGCAAACGATCTCCAAGTAGCCATTTCCAGTCGATGTTCGGTTCAATTGGATCAGACCCAGTCCATTCCACGTAAACACAGCCCACACTATTCTGGAGCCACCACCAGCTCGCCAGTTTGAAACATGCGTCCTTAGCTTGGCTACACTCGAACCCTACCATCACCCCTTATCAAATGAAATCGGGACTCATCTAACCTGATAACGGTTTTCCAATCTAGGGTCCAACCGATATGGTCGCGAGCCCAAAGAGGCACTGCAGGCGTGTGTGTGTGTGTGTGTGTGTTGGGGTTTATGGGCGCTCAACATCGAGGTCATCAGCGCCCTGACACACATTAAAAGGAACGAATGTGGAGAGACCTAATAAAACTGAAGAACACATTCAAAGAAAACAGGAAAAGAGGGAAATTACTACATAAGAAAGTATAACCGAAGGGAAGGGAAAACATAGCAACAAGAATGACACAGGAATGTGTCATTGGCTGGCCACTTACAGAAAAGATGGGCGAGCTTGTCACACAGTGAGCAAATTAAAATCCGCTCCCTAAAATCTTTGTAAAAACATTTGACAAGGCACAGAACTTTAAAACTTTAACCACATTCGTCCGAGTGTTGCCTAAAAGAGTTGGCAGGTCCGCTGGCAAATCAGCCGAGGCCCGCTGGTCAGAAAATAAAACACAATCCAGTAAAATGTGGCTCACAGTGACCTGGACGCCGCAAGCACCACACAATGGAGGGTCCTCTCGCCGGAGCAGGAAGCCATGCGTCATAGGGCTGTGGCCTATTCGAAGCCGAGTGAGGAGAACCTCGTCCCGTCGATGGGGCTGAAAGGAAGTACACCACACACGCGTTGTGGGCTTGACTAGACGGAGCTTATTGTCAGTCACTTCCAGCCACTCATCCTCCCACCGACACATGACTCTGGAGCTCAACAGCGAGGTGAGTGCGTGCAACGGGATAGCACACTGAGATACGTGTGGATCAAGACACGCCTCCTTGGCTGCGAGATCTGCCCGTTCATTCCCAGCAATGCCGACATGCCCCGGAACCCAGCAGAAAGCTACAACCTTCCCCAGTCGCTGTAGTCGGAGGAGGGCATCCTGGATGGTCTGGACTACTTTATCCGCCGGATACAAACGGTGCAAGGATAGAAGGGCACTGAGTGAATCGGAACAGACAAGAAATTTAAGAGAGGAAGAAAGTCTCATCGGCTCCAGTGCCCGCAAGATCGCAGACAATTCTGCATCAAAGACAGTAAAAGTCTGAGGCAGGCGGACCTTGAGGACACGATCCGGAAAAACAACTGAGCAACCCACGGAATCCCCTTGTTTCGACCCATCCGTAAAAACAGCTACATAGTCGTGGTGCTCAGATAAAATAGCAGAAAATGCTGCATTAAAAACGGTGGCAGGAGTGCAATCTCTCTTGTACTGAAATAAATCTAAAATCACACGTGGCCTCTTCAGTAACCAGGGTGGCAGGCGGTTAAAACCCAGGATTTGGGGTTGTACAGACTCCACACCGAGGGACTCAAGCACACGGTGCACTCTGATCCCAAACGGCAACGTAGCCCGGGGACGGCGGGAAAAAAGGCGATCCAGAGGTGGATGGGCAACAAGATGGTGAGCAGGCGAGCTGGGAGCTGCAAGAAACTTACAAGCTTGGCGCACCAGCAAGAGCTGCCGCCGGATGGTAAGTGGCGGTTCGCCAGCCTCAGCACAGAGGCTGGGTACGGGACTGGTCCGATAAGCACCCGTAGCTAGTCGAATCCCAGCATGGTGAACAGCGTCAAGGATCCGCAAATAAGACGGCCTCGCTGACCCATATACTGTGCAGCCATAGTCCAGCCGTGAGCGCACGAAAGCTCGATAAAACCGAAGGAGACGCGCCCTGTCCGCTCCCCAAGACCTGTGGCTGAGGCACTTCAGGATGTTCAGTGCCTTTCAAGTCACGTAGGTGTGGCAACCATGACAACCTGGAGTCAAAAATTAGGCCTAGAAACCGCACTGTGTCTCCAAACTGTAGGACAGTATCCCCCATATGCAAGGCAGGCAACGTAAAAAGACGACGAGAACGATTAAAATGAACACAAACACACTTATCGGCAGAAAACCTAAAACCCGTCTTTGCAGCCCACTCCTCTAACCGCCGCACCGTTAGTTGCAAGTGACGGCTCGCGGATGCAACACTAGAGGAGGAACAGAAAACAGCAAAGTCGTCCACAAACAAGGAGCACTGTACTGGACTCCGCACTGTAGACGTTATACTGTTGATTGCAATGGCAAAGAGGGTAACGCTTAAAACACTGCCCTGGGGGACACCGTTCTGTTGCTCAAAGCGATCAGACAGTGTGTTACCAACGCGGGTCCGAAAAAACCGCTGAGACAGGAAAGACCGAATGAAAATAGGGAGACGGCCACGAAAGCCCCATTGATGCAGTTGTGCAAGAATACAGTGTCTCCAAGTAGTATCATATGCCTTACTGATATCAAAGAAGATACCGATACAGTGATGCTGACGGAGGAAAGCCTGCTGAACAGCCGCCTCGAGGAGGGTCAGGTTGTCGACTGTGGATCGAAATTTTCGGAATCCACACTGAAAGCGGCTAAGGAGCTGTCTGGTCTCTAGCAGCCAGACCAGACGACGGTTAACCATCCGTTCCAGGGTCTTTCCGACACAGCTTGTCAAGGCGATACTACGATAACTACTGGGACATGTGCGGTCCTTTCCTGGTTTGAGGAGAGGGATGAGGATTGCCTCCCTCCACGAGGTTGGGAACAGTCCCGTGTGCCATATGAGATTAAAACATTCAAGGAGGATTTCCTTTGACGCCGCTGGAAGATGTCTAAGCATGGAGTACCGGATGCGGTCGTAACCTGGTGCAGTGTCAGAAGTCTCAGTAAGAGCCGACTCAAGTTCCCACATGGAGAAAGGGGAGTTGTAGGCCTCAGAACCGTTCGACCGAAAGTTCAAATTCGCTCTTTCGACAGTCGCACGGTAGCGACGAAACGCTGGATCCTGGGTTGCAGTGGCAGTACTTTGTGCAAAATGCTCTGCCAGCGACTGAGCTATGGCGCTGGGTGTCGTTTGGAGGCATCCCTGGTTCAGGACTGCTGCTATTGGTAAACGGCTGCGTTTACCGGAAATCCTCCGGATGGCTTCCCATACCTTTGTGGAACAAGTGGAACGGTTGATGGAGTCCAGAAACTCCTGCCATGACCTTGTCTTGCTCTCTTTAATGACACGGCGTGCCGTGGCTCTCGCGATACGAAAGGCGGTAAGATTGACCGTTGTTGGGCGGCATTTAAATCGGCGAAGAGCCGCACGCCTGTCACGGATGGCTGAACGGCACTCTTCTGTCCACCAAGGCACAAGGCGCCGCTTAAGAGTGCCAGAAGACTGTGGTATGGACAGGTCAGCAGCATGGTGGATCACAAGCGTGATGTGATCCACCCATTCCTGTACGCAGGTGTGGCGGTCAAAGACAGCCAACCGAGTGAACAGTGGCCAGTTAGCCCTGCCAATCATCCACGATGGTGGCCGCTGCTCCAGCAATACACCATCCAGGAGATGAATGCGGATAGGGAAGTGATCGCTGGAATGTAGGTCGTCAATGACCTCCCAGTGAACGGAGTCAGTGAGGGTTGGAGAGCAGAAAGATAGGTCAGTGGCTGAGAATGACCCTGTAGCACTAGAGAAATGAGTCGGAGTACCTGTGTTGAGGATGCACAACACTTGAGATGTTAGGAGGCCCTCCAAAATTCGACCTCGAGCGCAAAGAGAAGTGGAGCCCCACAGGACATGATGGGCACTGCAGGCGATGTCGTGCTGTTAGCAATGGCACTCGCTTCGTTCGTCTGCTACGATGGCCATTAACACCAAATTTCGCCGAACTGCTCGATCGGATACGTTCGTCGTAGGTCTCACATTGATTTCTACAGTCATTTCAGGCAGTGTTGCTTGTCTGTTGCACCGACAACTCTGCACAAACGCCGCTGTTCTCGGTCGTTTAAGTGACGGCCGTCGGCCATTGCGTTGTCAGTGGTGGAAAGGTAATGCCCTAAATGTGGTATTTTTGGCACTCTCTTGTCACTGTGGTTCTCTGAATATTGTACTCCCTAACGATTCCTGAAACGGGATCCTCCATATATCTTGCTCCATTTATCATTCCGCGTTCGAAGTCTGTTAATTACCACGGTGCGCCCATAATCACGTCGGAAACTTTTTCACATGAGTTACCTGAGTATAGATGACAGCTACGCCAAAGCACTGCCCTTCTACCCCTTGTGTACGCTATACTATCACCGTTTGTAAATATAGCTGTCCCATGACTTTCGTCATCTCGGTGTATTTATTAAATTTAGCACTTACTACATAGAAAAAAAAAACGCAAAGTGTGACTCAGGCTCGGAAGTTAGCTGACTGTATAAATCTGCATAGTGTTATGGACCATTTGGAAGTCGCGAACGATATTATGGAACTTAGCAGTGAGTATGAACTACTACCATGTCTGGGATTGATTAGTTTGGACGAATTTTTTGGTCTGTTTCAACGAAACCTGTGCTAACAGCCCTTGAGAAAAAAAGGAACTGATATAATACATATCCTCTGCTGGTGTATTGCTACACGAAATGGGCTCCTAAATAAACAGGTTTGTTGGAGGACATCGAAGGAGATCAAAGAAGGGCACCTGGTTTAATAGTATCGCGAAATAGGTACATAGAACGTGAGTTGGAGTGGAAGGTGTTTAACGTTGCATGAGATCTTTTCACAAAATTTCAATCACCGATTTTCTCCTCCTAAAGTGAAAGTATTTTGTTGACTCTCACCTACGTAGGGA
The DNA here is from genome assembly GCF_021461385.2 of Schistocerca piceifrons. Classification (NCBI taxonomy): domain Eukaryota; kingdom Metazoa; phylum Arthropoda; class Insecta; order Orthoptera; family Acrididae; genus Schistocerca; species Schistocerca piceifrons. The sequence continues at coordinate 1,053,344,040 of NC_060139.1, forward strand.
GAAATGACCATTACCATAAAATAAGGGAATTCAGAGCACGTACAGAACAATTCATTTATCCCACGTTCTGTTCGAGAGTGGAACAGTCGAGAAAGATCCTAAAAGTGGTTGTATAAACCTTCACACAAACAAGTAAGTGTGAATTGCAGTGTATACATGTAATATAGAAGTATTAAAGTACGACCGAATATAAGAAACTGTAAAAATTGATAACCAAGTCATGGAACTAGCTGCCGTGATTTTTATTTTGAACAGTAGAATACGACAACCTAACGAACAGAAAAAGACATCAGAATTGGTCTGGAGCCCTTTCGTAAACTGTTAGGCTTTCAAAATGCAGCTTTCGAGGTATCGCCTACAATATGTTTTATTACCAACTTTGATGTAAGTCCATAAGACATAACTGTAAGATGAAAAAATTTAAACTACTCAGTTACTGAGGGTCGCTTGGGGAGCGAAGGAGAGATGCATGTTGGCAATACGAGAAAATGTAGGAATATACAGAAAAACTAAGAAATCGATTAAGAAATAGACTCGTGTGTGAGACGCAAGTATGACTACAACGAAAATGAAATAAAGGTTGGCGGGGAATGTATTCGTGTGAGAGGATAGTACTGTAGATGGACTAAGAGCTCGTTGGTGAAGAAATGAGGAAAGATAGAGAGCCATGATGTAGTGTAGTGATAATTCATCTTATCCTTACTGCCCACCAGTGGAAGTTACAGCTTTCACGGTGGGCGGTAAGTGGCAGGAACTTTAAAAATACTTTCATTAGGCTTTCAGAAAATTTTGACATTAATCATGTGGTGAGTAATTACTGTTATATGTTTTAACTTCCTGTAACTCTGCTTTATAATTTTTATAAAGTTATTTTCCTAACTTATGAATGATCCGTACTGTGGAACAAGTGGGCGTTTAGATAATTTTACTGCCAACACAGATACAGAAGTAGGCGGTAGGAAAAAAGTTGACTACCCCTGACATAATGGAAGGTTGCTAGATGACATTAGAAAACAGAGAGGGCCAGTATGGATGCATATTGCTGCTGACCATAATGCGTGGAGAGTCCTACAGGTAGGCGTTTATCGGTGGTTGTCAAATAGATTACGATGGTGGTGATGATGGTGATGATGACGATGACGATGGGGATGACGTAATAGAACAGAGACAAACATCAATTTTCTGGGCTTCCACTGTTGCAAAAAATATCTTATTTACAAGCTTAAAATATAATAAGCGGACTTCGTATTGTTTGCTGCTACTATGCCAAAGTACCGATACCGCTGTTGAATACCATACGACCATTGTGAGTATTAAAAAAAATAAGACATACAAGTTGTTTCACAAATACTGTTACAAGCTGCTAGGTGCTGTAGAGGGGCCGTAGTAGATAAAGTTTAGGTAAAGGACCCACCGTTTCTGTTCAAAATACGTTAGAAGATTGGATCATTTTGAAACATCCCGCTCCACGGTACGTGCACAAACTGGTAATAGGGCACTGTCGTTAGTCCATGTTGTATTTACATCGAACACCATTTTCCTCCGACTACAACGTCCGCAACTATGACGGTTAACAGTGGTTCTCCACGGACGCGCCGCACTCTCGCCATTGAAGAGCGCGTCCTCCGTCACGTAGAAGGGAACCCGACGACGAGCACTCCAGACATCGCCCGTGCCTTGGGCTCCTGTAGACCATACAGTCCAGGACTGATTTCCTCGCTGTGTGCGTAACGTGAAGAGCGACTCGACCTTCAAAGCTATTCCGGATCCAAGCGGTCATGGGTTCTTCATCAAACTTTATCTACTAGCTCCCCTCTACAACTCCTAGAGGCCTATAAGGAATAGTGAAACACCCAATATAAACCTAAATGATGTTGGGTGTAGTAAATTATATAGTCAACTTTCGGCACATCAAATGTAATATCTTTTGTATTTTTCCACGTCCTGTGACATTTAAAACCGACTGGATTCATCGTTTTGTGCTGTGGTCATTGAACTGTATGAGCGAGCCTTTACGTAGAGATTCTCTTATCTGTTAGCGTTAATTGTTTACGTATAGACAGATGAAAGTTAATTCTGGGTATAGTCTCTCGCTAATTCGCTAATGTTCCAATGATGGTTGACTTGGGGGGGGGGGGGGGGGGGCAACCGAACAGCGAGGTCATCGGTCCCATCAGATTAGGCCAGGATGGGGAACCATCTCGGTATTTGCCTGAAGCGATTTAGGGAAATCATGGGAAACCTAAATGAGGATGACCGGACGCGGGTTTGAACCATTGTCTTCCAAACTGCGAGTCCAGTGTACTAACAACTGCTCTACCTATCTCAGTTTTTCCAAAGAGTTTTCTTTTTGTTTCTCTAGTTCTCCTTTTTCCTTCTTCTTCCTTTTCTTCTTCTTCTTCTTCTTCTTCTTCTTCTTCTTCTTCCGTGCCTAATTTCCCATGCCTCTAGGTTTCGCCCCTCGTTGTATTCTTCCGCCATTCGTAACTTATTTCCGTCATTTCAGGGTGTAGTCCAATCGTTTTCACGCTATTCTTTGAGACCTAATCCATGTATTCGGTAAGTGTCCAGGATCTTTCTTCGGTTCTTTTACGTCAAATTTATTCTTATCACCTGGTTAGGTTCACTGCGGATGACATGTCCGTACCAGCGTAGGTGATTCACTTGAAGATTTTCTGCTAAGTTTGCTACCTTAAAAGAGCCTCAGATGTTGTAGCTTGTTACTCTGTCTTCAGGCTCACTGCTTCAGCGCAGCGGAGCATCATCGTGTCCGTAACCTGGAACCTCCGTACGACTAACTTGTGAATGGCCCAACATTGTTAACCGTTCGTCAGAAGGTGCTCTTATCTGCCGTGTGTATATAGTTCCTATGACTTCGGCGCTTATTTTCTCAACAAAAATGACTCCACATAGTGACTTTTTCAGGCACACTGTTTTATCCATGGAAACTGTGCATATTATTACCTATGCAAAGTACCTGACCTGGGCAGTTGGTGTTATAAGAGTATTTTCTAGATACATTTGAGGTTTGGAACTAGTGGCCTTTCTTGAAAAATTGCAATACATATACTACGTTTTCGTACTACTTTATGACTACCTTGTACAGCCATGCACCGAACATTAAGGTCCTCTTGATCTGCTAGTAGAGATTCTGCTGTTAGAATAAGAACTTACATAGGTATGCTCTAAAAAATGAAATTGCTCAGCATGTACTTCCCATTTGTTTCGGCATTTTGGAAGCTTACGAAAGCTTCTCCGAATATTACAACAAAGCCTATCTGCGACTAAACTCACCATACAGCAGATCTGGGATTTACAAATACGAAACAGACGAGAATGTTGGAAACTAAAACTGAGCTGGCAGGATAGGGAACCAAAACACTATTCTATGCGGAGCGTTCCATCATAGATACATATACCTTTATCCGCGGCTATTTTCGAACACCTGCATTCATTTTCAAATAATTCCGTGCATCAGAAGGTACGATGATAATGGAAATGCAAAATAAAAATTGTTAAGTAACATGAATATTTTTCGAACTTTCTGTAGGCACAGGTTAAAACAATTCAATACATCAGTTAAGACCTACCTGCATCTTGTGTATATCAATGTAATATAATTCCAATGGAACATTCGAAAGGCTTATTCATACCACGTCAACATAACAGATATGGTTAGGAGAACCTGAAAGGCGCCCTTAGTTGCTTGCTATATAATCATACCCGATGTCTCCATTTACAGCAAAATAAACCAAAAAATTTCATATTTACTTTCCCAAATATATGTCACAATTTTGTTTTATAAATTTTGGTCTTAGGAACATTCTAATTTTCGTCAAATGTTGTTGTGGCAATACATCTTTTATAAAAACGTAATATTTAACATTGTATCCATGGCAGTGCATTGTTTTACCACCAGACACAACTACTGCAGATTTGGATATTTTGTAATTATTATTATAGTAACTCTGGACAATGGCCTTGCCACAGTGGATACACCGGTTCTCGTCAGATCACCGAAGTTAAGTGCAGCCGGGATTGGCCGGCACTTGGATAGGTGACCTTCCAGACTGCCATGCGCTGTTGCCATTTTTCGGGGTGCACTCAGCCTCGTGGTGCCAACTGAGGAGCTACTCGAGTGAACAGTAGCGGCTCCGGTCAAAGAAAACCATCATAACGACCGGGAGAGCGGTGTGCTGACCACAAGCCCCTCCTACCCGCATCCTCAGCTGAGGATGACACGGCGGTGGGATGGTCCGATTTGGTCACTTGTGGTCTGAAGACGGAGTGCTCTCTCGATTATAGTAATTTATAGACGTTTTAAATTTGATGAACAATGGTGTAATACATATTTTGTTGAAATTATAAAACTGTAATCTCAACTTGAAAATTTCTATATAATAGCTGCAGGCATTGTGGCGACTAGTTGTTGGCTGCTGATCGCTGCAGGCTGACTGTTGCGCTTTCAAGACATTGTACTCATTTGTATTGTGCTGAAGGCAATTCCCAAGTTCAGCGAATTTTATTAGTTCGCCTTTTCCCATCGTGCTATAGCTTACAAAATTTCTTTTTATTATTGTTAAAGTTTTATCTAGTGTCACATTACTTAATAGGTGCATTATGTTAAGTAACACTAATCATTTTAACAGTAATTGTAAAATGTGTAAATGTGGCAGCAATTTTTAAGTTTTGATTAAAGATATAAGGCCTCAACCACTCCTGATGAAATTCAGTGTAGTTTTAAAACGAAAATTTGAAAAACAATCTAAAGTTCGTTTGAGCAAATAGTGACAGCCTGCAAGGACACACAGTAAGCAAATGAAGATGTCTGTGAAATTCTCCTGACCAGGATTGTTATGTTGATCTGGTGTATGAACAAGTCTTTTGATTCACAATTGCCATTATATTACATTGAAATATGAGAGATGCAGGCATGTCATAAGTGATGTGTTGAATTGCTATTATGTGTCCATTTAGAATGCTTGAAAGCTATTTATGTATTTTAACAATTCCTATTTTATATTTTTATTAATATAGTAAGTTCTTATGTGGTTAGTGGTTTGAAAATAAACACAAGCACTCCAAACTACTCAGCAAAAAATATTATATGCAGCTGTCAGATAAAACTAAACAAATAATAGATAAATTCAGCTGCTAACCCTTTAGGCAAATGAAAAGTTGAAATTGCAAAAACATGTGCCCTGTCAGTCTTTGCAGGACACTCGTGCATACTGGAGGAAGAGGAAGCATCGGGTTAAAATCTACACCAAAATTAAGTTCCACCGAAAATATTTGCTGTGGGGAATTACACCAACGCTAAGGTAAGTATACGTTAAACAAATGAAGAAGTGCTTTGACTGCCATACATCAAGCAGAGAAATTACTGATGAGACGTGAAATTAGTGAAACGTATGAGTGGAAAGACTGGATCAATTGTTGTATTTAAGAGCTTCATTTAAAATTAGTAACCGTCACATTGTTTCTAGAATTTGTGGTGACCAAGTAGTGTTTACAATGTGGGTGAATTAAGTAAGAAACTTGGCAATAAGAGTAATAGGTTGGTCAGGAATGGTGAATGTGAGGAAATGCTAGACGCTGGCTGGGGTTGCCGAGCTGTTCCAGGCAGTACAGTCTGGAACCGCGCGACCGCTATGCTCGGAGGTTCGAATCCTGCATCGGGCATGGATGCGTGTGATGTCCTTAGGTTTAAGTAGTTCTAAGTTCTAGGGGTTTCATGACCTCAGAAGTTAAGTCTCATAGTGCCATTTGAACCATTTTTTTTTAAGTAAAGTTGAATATTTGACTAACGTGGAATTTTATAATGAGGAAGTGATTATGTTACAGAAAGGTATGAGGTATAGTCCAACTGTATCAATAAAAGAAAGTGATGTAGCTGATATTGTAGCTAAGATAAAATAGTGTGTTCGCATATTAAAATAATAAGCATCGAAGGAGCAGCAGGGATTGCATTTAGGGGCCAAAATTGATTCCAAAGGAGACAAAAGCTCACACAAGTATAATAAACTTCTTGCTAGCATTAGTGTATAGTTAAAAGAAAGTGTAACAATAGCATTAAAGGATGATAAAAGTAACACACTGGTCATAGTGAAAGAGAGTATTCCATTACAGAAGTATTGCAGTTTTTGTAGAGAATGACATTGTAAAAACATACAGAAACCTGACCAAATCATTTAAAGGCACCCTTGAGATAATGTTGTTGCTTCCATATGGGAAATGAAGGGGGTTCATAATGAATCCTAAGCTTCCACCAGTCAAAGCCTCAATGAAACTCCACAAATTGGGAACAAGTGCATACATCACTGTTAATGCCAGAGCGGGTCCGATGGCACAGTTAAATAGTTTTTTGTGTAAGAAACTAGTGAGCTGATATAGATTTTCAGTGAGCTGCAGTGTACCCAGAAATCTGGTTTTTACTAAGTAAAATAACGAACTGCCAGTCATTGATTACATGCTACTTGTGTCATTTGACATCCTAAACCTATATACTGATTTGACAATAAACTTTAAAAATAATAAGAAGTAGCTTAGTATGTTATGACATGATAAAAAGTTGAAGTAATAGCATTTCTGGAACTATTGCAATTTAGCTTGAGTTTTACTTCCATTTTGACGGGAAAATAACCCAACAGAAGCTAGGCTGGGCGATGGACAATTGCCTCTCTGGGTTACTAGCAAACATCTTTTATCTATAATGGAGAGACAGAAAACCTCACGAAAACCCATTTTTGGTGCAGAAGATAATATGTACAAACGCTATGTTGATGATACATTTATTGTAATAAACAGAGAGGGAAGACCTGTGTTTCCTCCATACGACTTTTAACTAACAGTGCCACAATACTAAATACACTTCAGAAAAGAATACAATAAGAAGATTAATTTTTTAGACTTGATAGCAGCAAGGTCAGAAAATTAGTTGAAATATTCTGCGTATCATGAACTGACGCAATCAGATGCATTAACAGAACAGAACTCCAACCATTCAACGCAACACAATTTATGGTATTTGTTTGCTATTTGTTTGATGAAACAAGAATACAAGCAGAGTTAGGCATTCTCAACCATATAGCAGTAGTGAATGATTTTAGGAGAGGTTTAGTTACACATATACTCAATAAATCTAAATGCAATAAGAATATAACTTTGGATATAAAGTTTATTGTGCAGAAACATTATGATAGTATTACAGAATAGCTAGTGCGGTCCTTCTCTAGGCTGCAAAAAGTGGCATATCAGACAGCTGGCTAATAACACAGGCCAACGATGGAAAAACTTTTTTGCTGAAAATGCCTTATTCTTATGTTTATTAGGCTGTAAAAACGCTGCTGGGAGTTTTTGTTATATTTGTGGTGAATTTGTGACTAAACAACACCAAAGAAACATTACAAATTTAGTGAAAAATGTTTATCTCTCATACTTTGGATCTAAACTTGGTGGTCGAGATAAATCTTGGGCGCCACACAAGATATGTTATGTGTGTGTTGAAGATCTGAGAAAATGGTGATAAAAGGAGAAAAAAGTCTTGACATTTACTGTTCCTATGATATGGAGGGAGCCAAGAAATGATTCCAATGATTGCTACTTCTGCAGTGTTGATATTAATAGTCATAATTCGAAAAACAAGAAGATAGTAAGGTACCCTAACCTTCCGTCCGCCATCCGACCACTAGGGTATAGTGTAGATTTGCCGGTTCCTGAACCACCAGATGATTTAAATTCAACTCCAACAGAAGTATTTTCTGGTGTACAATGTGATTTGGATGAATAAGATGATGACGAATTCCATTGTAATACAGACAGTCTAGAGCCCAAATTGTTTACTCAGACCAAGCTTAACGATTTGGTCAGGGATCTGGGCTTACCGAAAGGAAAAGCTGAATTGCTTGGCTGTAGATTAAAAGAAATGAACTTATTGGAAGTTGGAACCAGCATATACATGTATAGAAAGAGAGAGTAACAATTTTCCAACTTTTTTCAGCAAGAAGTTGATTTAGTGTACTGCTCAGACATTCCCGGTCTGATGAATGAGTTTGGTATTGAATACAAAAAGAAAGACTGGAGGCTTCTTATCGATTCATCCAAAACTAGTTTAAAGGCTGTTTTATTACACAATGGTAACGTATGCATCTATACCTGTACTGTACATATGAAAGAAAGCTATGAAAACATAGAAATAGTGCTAAATAAAATAGGCTATTCTGCTCATGGTTGGATGATACGTGGCGATCATGCATGCTTCTTGATCAGCAAGGTGGCTTTACCAAATTGCCGTGTTTCTTGTGTGAAAGGGACAGTAGGGCTAGGGATCAACACTGATGCAGAAAGAACGGCATATGAGGGTGTCTTTACAACCTGGTGAGAAGAACATTCTACGCAAAAACCTTGTGGATCCAAAAAAAAGTAATCCTACGACCTCTACATACAAAGTTAGGCCTAATGAAATAGTTTGTAAAGGCTTTGCCTAAAGATGGACCATGTTTTAAGTATCTGTGCCAATAGTTTCCACACCTTTCAAAAGCTAAACTAAAAGAGGGCGTCTTTGTCGGACCTGACATTAGACAGTACGGGAGATGTTAGTGAGGAGCAAGGACAGTGCTTTCATCAGGACATTAAAGTAATTGAAAGACGCTACCAAAGCCGCTGGAACACCGACATGATGGGGGCTACTGTTAGTCACGTCATCTAAAAGTTCAGCAAGCGACTCATTGTAGAAAAAGCAACACAAGAAGCTTCAAACAAAAAAGAGATAGAAAATACAAACCAATTCCAGATCACAAGTGAAACCTCTATTATCACATAACATTGTTTTAAGTAGCTTACTGTAAATAAAAATCATGCTTATGTTGTAACAAAGTGTTTCAGTTACTTCCCCGTTTACTGTATAGCATAGGATTTTTATACTACATAACAAAAAGCTTATTGCTCGAAAGCTATGGGTGGTACAAAGAAACTAAAGCTCCATTCGGATTCACCTCATAAAAATCTATAAATATCAGCTATCAAAGTAAAATAAAGTTAAAAAATTTTTTTTTCGTTGGTCCGTGTTATTTAGGTTTGAGCCAAAATATAAAACTGTAAAAAATGAAGAAAAGATTAGATAGTGTGATGCGTCTGGCTTGTATAGATTACAGTGTGGAACATGTTATTGCTTCTAAATACGACAAACTGGTCGAAATTTTGTAACTAGATTTATGTAAAATATCGTCCCAGATAATAAGAGTCCCTTTGTCCAATATTTACAAAGTACAAAACATGAAACAAGTAGTGGTCAAAATGGTAACAAAAATTTCGCACCTGGCACCTAAGGGAGTGAAACTGGATGTACTTGAGGAATGAGAGCTGTATAAATGGAAAGTAAAAGAGCTGGATAAAGTGGTGACTGAACAGTCAGAATTTAAGTACAATAATATTTTTGCCCCTTTTAAAAATGAGATATGTTTCAGTACAGCAGCCAGCTTACAGTCGGCGCAGGTAAGTAGTTGTCACGTGTTGCGTTAATGTCTTGGGCTTTTATCAGTATGATATGAATACATTTTATTTTAACTGCATAATATCTGGAATGTTTTAAAAGCACAACAGTCAGGCAATGGCGGTTGAGCGATGACGCGGTGATCAGCAGGGTGCAAGTATTTGCGAAGAACTCTAGCTGATGTTGTCAAGATAGTTTAAAGTTGCGAGTACAGTTTCATTATTTTAATCGCGTATATATTAAATCACTGATGATAAGATTTAAAATGAGTGTAAAGTTACCGTAATAATAATTGTAAAACATGGAAATGTGGCAGTATTGTGTCTTGTCTTAACACAATGCGACGAATGGATACAATTTTAATTTTACGTTTTTCTAAAAATGTATTGTCCCAACCACATTTCATGAAAATTAAAGTTTCTTTATCAGGCGGGTCTCGAAACTTTCTGGGCTGTTGAGCTTAAACTAATAATGATGGACATCCATAAGAAGTTAATCATTTTGTGCGCGTACTGCTTACTTTGTGGTAATGTGCGCACATTTTTCAAAAAATTAAAAAGTCCTGGAAAGAGTCTCGTACCACCAAACTGACATATGAGTACGAAGGCAGGTGTAAACGTGGGCAGGAACGTAACGTTTGCTCCAAAAAAATCGTTCAATGAGAAAATAATATATGATGCTGTAAACAAAAGCAATGTAGTGCTATAGGATGTTATAAAAACAGAAACTAGGAAAGACGGACACAAGTATAATAATATACAAGTCACAGGTGGGGTTAGAATGATAGAAAATCATTAGTGATTGACAAAGTTTGTAAAGGACTATTACTCTAGTACTGCAAAGAAACTGCAACAAAATCTTCCTAAAACACATATAGCGCTCCCAATGACTTACACAGCAAGCACAATTGTGTTGTTTCCTACAACAGAGCTTGAAGTCAGGGAGACAATGCAAAAAGTAAAAAGATAGAAGGCAGCAGGCATACTTGAGATTCCTGCCTCTTTTCTGAAGAATTACATAGACAGAGTGAAAGCTGCATTAACAAACATTATAAATGATCCCTCAGCTCATATATTTTCGCGGAGTGCGTAAAGCACGCACAAGTTGTATACTTACTAAAGAAAAGTAATGCGGAGTGCATTGGAAACTACGGACCAGTATTACTACCAGCAGCATCCTGAAAAACAACTGAATCAATAATAAAAGACAGACTACAGGGATACATCAACAAACGGGCCATTACAGAATTCAGCAAAGTGATTCTTGAAGCTCTTGACATGGATAATTATGTTACAGTCATATTCTTATACTTGTTACTAGTAGCATTAAGTGTAAGAGGAATAGTAAACATGTGGTTCCAGTAATACCAGGAATACTGGTAGAGACAGTTCACATGTCTCCTGATGATAAATTTTTAAAAATCACTGTCAGAAAAGAAACGTATAAACGTAGATGTCCACCACGGTAGCGCATTGGGTCCAATTCCTTTCTTTATATGTATCAATGAGTTTCCATACCCTCTTTTAAAAATATGTGCCGATTTTAAAATCGTGTTTATCACGTAAAGATGTAGCAATAACCAGATTTTAAATCTAGAACTTCACTGGTTTCTGAGTTCTCAATTTTTAATATGATTTTAACGGTATTTTTGGAAACCAGCTTTTGGTACTCAGACGTCAATTTTCACATTCCTGATCTTTAACTACATTCATAAGACATAGTTAAATAGTTCTATGCATTCAATTTATGGGAACTACTCGTATTATTAACCTACGTGCTGCATTCTTTTTTTTCAAATTTTAAACTGACATTTTCTTTAATTATTAGCATATAAATATGATAATGAAATAGGCGAATGACATTTTGAATAATATTAACTCATAGAAGCATGCAATTTCATGAATACTGCTTCCCGAAAAAATTCCGTTCAGTTTGGTTAATGTTTATAATAAAAAAAGCTGGCACTAAACATAAGAAAAAAACTTATGCGAACTGTAGTACAAAGCACATACCCATTATAATTAAATCGACCCTGCGTTCCCCCTTTCTGCGTATAAGGCTGCTTCTTTTAATTTGGGGACCAGGGTAGCATTTTTTTGAATTTTTCGTCCTCCAGGCAGCGTCTTGTGGATTGCTTTGTTGATCTCTAGGTAAGCGGATCTTTTTCTGGGAGTATGAGAAAGATGTGCAGGTACTCCTGCTCTGCTCAGTCTTCAGACATTCCACAATAAATGGAGAAAGAGCTTCTGCGAGACCCGAAAGTATCTTGTTTTGAGACATAAATATGTCTTTGGACAAAATGACACTGTGCAAACTTTCATTTGCATGTTGTATCTTGCCATTAGTGGATCTTTCCAGTACTGCAACAGATGCAAGTCTCTGATGGACAAGTACTATGTTGACCACGTCATCCATAGTAACAGGAATGTTAATATTATCTCTGTGAGATCCTGGTGTTTCACCTAGTAATTCGAATACCACCAAATCGGTTTGGTATCTAAGAGTAAACACCCCAAAGAAGTTTTATGGCGGGATATTCCCTTAAAAGAGGACATTGCTCGCTTTCATGGTGTAGAACTGGTACCATTAGGTCATGTGACCCTGCACCACTAACATCAGTGAAGTAGTTTGTGCCTATGACTCGGTTTTATGGAATCAGCACAGGAAAATTTGTCGATGTGGTGATGTGACAGAAAGACAGAATGGAGCTATTGTGTTTGGACGTGTGCATGACCACACTGTGACTGCAGCTGTTCCATTTGTTGGTCTATCAATCCGAACCGTCGAACGGGTCTGGAAGGAATTATGTATCACACGCAGGCACGTAACGCGGAGTAAGAACAGTGGTCGTAAGAAGATACTGGAGCTCAACGCCGAGGTTGTCAGCGAAAGAGATACTAATCGATAGGCACAGCAGACGAGTGTGCCTCCTTGTCAGTTACAAGTCAGTGAATACAGATCGATGACAACAAGTTTTCGATCGAACACAGAGAAGAGAATTGCATGCAGTGGAGATGTGGAGCCAAACATCTCGTAAGGAGGTTACTCACACGGGCATATCAAGCTCTTCGTCTGCAGTGAGCCAAACAACGCAGAAACTGGTCGGCAGCTGACTTGCCAGCGCGTAGTGCGGTCCTACGGACCGTGGTGCTGCCTGTCGTCACATTCTGCAAGGTGTTGAGAGTGCAGACGGCACAATACTCGGATTTTTGCCCTTTAGTTGTACTGTGAAACCTCGCTTCCTGCCCAGTGTTATGACTCCAGGCCAACGGGAAGTACCTTACAGAATCTGATGAGTAAGTCTGCCGCTATCAAAGCAGGTGACTTATATGGCCGTGTCTTTTAAGTGCATTGACTTAGAATCTTACTTTTATTATACTGTAAGAGACCCTAGTGTTTGACTAAATTTCAGCTTAATAAGTCTAGCAGCTCTTTAGGAAAAGGGATTTCAACAATCGGACAGATGGACAGACGGACAACGAAGTGATCCTATAAGTGGTCAGTTTTTGCTGTTTGAGGTACGGGACACCAAAAAATAATTAGTATCGTCAAAAACATCGAAATTAACGTCAGATTCGTAACAGTTTTCCACGGAGCAGTTATTCACTTCCCGCGGAACATCAGAGTTCTGCGAAACACGGCCTGGGAAACACCGTTCTATCGCACCTCGACTCGTCAGCTAAATCACCCGATCTTAATCCTACACAAAATTTCTGGGAACAATTGGATCAGGAAGTGCTATGTAGCAGTAGAAATTCTCACAATTTTGTTGCTCTGCGGAATGCGATCACCAATAAATTGTTGCAGTAGGGTATGACATACTTGAAGAAACTTGTGGTCTCCCTCGCTCACCGAACTGATGTCATTATCAAGTCTAACATGAGCTGAACTGTCCGACATGTTTTCTCCAAAGTATAGGTTATTCATACTTGTTTACATACGAGCCACAATGCGAGTGGAGACTTCTAAATAAATGTAGTGCAGAATTCATCGTAAATATCGGTAGCTGCTCAGTTGTGAACTGTACTAACTATTGCGGAAATGGTTTTTGCATGTTTAGATTTTCTAGTGACCCTGAATGAAGATAAAGATTGGCCATACAGTGCCGGAGAGACAACTGGGAACCACCTGGCGCTCAGCTGTGTATTGTAAATATACGTTAATGAAAGTAGTTACAAACGGGAAACCAGTTGTATGCAACTGCGTTTCTTCCTAGTCCAAAACTATACTGAAGCAGTTCGTCTCAAAATTTTTGGATTGCAGAATCTTTTTCCTAATTGTCAGAGTGGAGAGGAATATTTTTCATTTATTTTTAAGTCTTATAATAAACATACATACACAAGATGGATAATATTATTTAACCACATTTGTTACATAGAACGAGTGACAAATCAGATATTTTTATAACGGACTGGTCATTGTGAGGGAACATGTACAAGTAACATAACCTTCAGAGAACAAAGTTTTTACCACCACTCAACAGGCAACAAACCTATCATGAAGTACATAAAATGAATACTGGTTAAATGATGGATCAAACTGTTAACAAAAATTCTTTTCACTGTGAGATGAAACTAAACTTTCCCTTACCTCTGCATAACAAAAATGTGGCATTACCTCCTTTTCAATAAAAAACGAAAACCTCTTTTATAAGTGGCTGTATTCAGGCAGAACTAATACACAGCCACATGTTATTACTGTATAACACCCATTTTTGGAGACATTGATACCGAGTTATTAACTGGTTACATTTAATATTTACAAGCTACCACGCAAGTTCCAAGCCAATTTTTCTGTACCTGTGTAATATTACACTTCAGTTTTTCTGTTACCTGAAAATGGCATTCTAAATATCTCTATAAGCATTAATTACTGTCTGGTTCACTTCATATATGCAATGTCAAATATTTTATCAGGAATACTGTAGAAAGTTGTGTTAATAGGTTAACCACTCACAATGTAAACACTGCTGAATCCTCAGAGATGTGAAAACAAGGCGGATGATTCAGCCCGTTATATAGTAACTCTAATCTAGGCTATATGCGATGTTACACGATATTAGCGTCGTGCCTCCTGGGGGAGATTATTTTTTGTCCGGTATGATTGCTGACTTGGCACTATGTCCAGTTAATCTGCAGGTAGCCCTGTGTCCCGATACTCAGGTCGGAGGAATTCTAGAGCGTATCATCTCCTGTACGACCTTGCGTACTGCAGCGTAGTGTCGTTTAAACTAACCTCAGATCTGGCGAATGCTTCACTTAGTCACGAGGATCTGTTCTTGTGAGGTTCTGAAAACGGAGTACCTAGTACACTAAACAGATCGAGTGCCAGTCCGTGGAATCTGTGCTGCGTTGTGCGCGATCACCTGCAATGTGCGTCGTTGCGAGGTTTCGAGTCACGTAGCGGCCGGCTCGGGCCGCGGTGGCAATGAATTCGCTTCTCTGAGAAACCGCAGCCGCTGACTGCCGTCTGGGAACTGCGCCGCCGCGCCGCCCCCGTAATAAAATGCGCGCCTGCGGCCAGCAGCACGATCGCGGCCGCATCTCGGCCGCCGCTCCACAGGTACACACCAAACACCTGCTGCCGCGGGCAGAGAGCTCGCCTCGGGGCGTTTCAGTATGCACACAGAGTGTAAAACGCACGATCAAGCACAGAGGGCGGGTTAGCCGCTTCAAAAGAAGAAAACATTGGTACTAACTCGAAAACCTTTTAAACTACACAAGGGACTGTTAAAAATCTTTATCCAAACACACGACCGGTTTCGCAAACTGCAGGGTGTATCAAAAAGAATCATCCGATTTGGCATGTCTGTATCTCTGAAACTTATAAACAAATACAATAAATTTAATGTTTTTGATGAATGGGAAGCTTAAACGTTTTTCATCATACGTTTTCGTAGGTGTTCAGTATGACCCCCTTGAAATGCGCGGCATATGTCAATGCGGTATTCAAATTGTTTCCACACTGCACCGAGCATGTCTTGAGTTACAGCTTTCACAGCTGCTGTTATCCAATGTCTCACTTCAGTCATTGTTGTTGGGAACGGAGGCACATAAACAGAGTCTTTATAAACCCCCCTGTGCGGCTGGCCACGGCGGAGGTTCGAGTCCTACCTTGGGCATGGGTGTGTGCGTTTGTCCTTAGGATAATTTAGGTTAAGTAGTGTGTAAGCTTAGGGACTGATGACCTTATCAGTTAAGTCCCATAAGATTTCACACACATTTTGAACATATAAACCCCATCACAAATAATCAATCGGGTATGGTGACCTTGGAGGCTAGTAGTGAGAGGCTGAATCATTTAGTCCAGTCCGACCGATCCATCGTTCAGTAATCCTTTGATTTAAAAATTCCCACACTTCCAGAGGCCAGTGTGGTAGTGCCCCATCCTGTTGGTAAATGAAGTCCTTCGAATAAGCCTCCAACTGTAGAAAAGAAAATTCTCAAGCATTTCGAAATATGTGCTTCTTGTACAGCGTTCTTGGCAAAGAAAAATGGACCATACATCTTTACCCGTGAAACTGCACAAAACACATTAAATTTTGGAGGGTCTCTCTCATGCCGTACAACTTCATGTGGTTTTTCCATACGCCATATTCTCACATTATGACGGTTCTCCATTCCATTTAAATGGTATGTTGCCTCGTCACTAAACACTAAGAGTGGAAGAAAGCTTTCATCCTCCATCTTGCCAACAACGAAATTACGGAACTCCATACGTTGTTGTTTGTCACGTTCGGGAAGAGCTTGCAGCAGATGAATATTTTATAGTTTCATGTGTAAACGTCGACGCAACACACGCCAGCCGGATATCGGGGGCATATTGAGCTGTCGAGCTGCACGGCGAACGGATTTCTGCGGACTCCTCGTGGAACTGTGGAGGATGTGTTCGACGTCTGTGTCAGACACTCGGGGACGGCTCGGCGATTTGCCTTTACACAGACAACTTGTTTCTCAGAATTGTTCATGCCATCGTCTAATGTTCTGTGCTGTAGCAGGCTTCTACACCATACCTAGTACGAAAGTGTTGTTGAAAAGTTATTACTGACCCGTACTGCACAAAACGTGCAACACAAAACGCTTTCTGTTGTCCCGACACCATTTTTACTTGAACTGAAGTGGGCGCACACTGCCGCTATCTAGCAGCAACCATCTAAAACTCGAGAGTTTGCTCTTTCCAGGTTGTCCATCTGCATATCTCAAATAACATAATAGTTATGATTTTTGATACACGCTGTATACTTGCATCATCAGGTGTTTATATGTACAGTAATATATAAAACAATCTAATTTTGGCAATGACAGGTAGTGGAAAATAAAAGCGATTAGGTTTCTGTCTACTTAATTCATAAAAGCGATCTTTTTAAAAGACGAAACAACCACATTCCCTAATATTCTCATGAAGACATCTACATTTCTAACTCCCAAATGTGCGAACGGCCATAAACAGTAAATAGGGATCTTCTAAGGCGGGCTATGAACATCAAGAGCGGGGACTTATTGGATATTAAATTACTAATATATACAGATTTGTAAAAAAAAAAAAAAATCGCATTTAAAACGTTGATGGAGAAACAGCTGTTTGAGTAATGTCACATTTTACTTCCGCTGCAGGCAGCCTGGACAGAAAGCGTTGCTGTTGCCAGTATTAAACTAATCGTAGTGTGGCCTACGCAGAAAGCCGCTAAGTGGCCAATCTTGGAAATGAGGTGTGTGTGATTAGGCACCCTGATTGAAAATTTTGGGGCTGGCTATACATTTTGAAAAATCAAACTGTAACATTCAGATATAATACGTTCTTTGACTTAATCGTTTATGTACAAATTACTGGTACAGTTAATTCCGAAACGTTTTCGGATACTACCAATGTTCCTGTAGGGCACTGATACTCATTGCGATCCCCTTATAGTTATTAATTATTTACACAAAATATATTTTTTGAATAACTACACACACAAAAAATAGCGCGGTAATAATAGAGGAATACCATTTACTTCAGTAATCAAAATTGGCTAAGCCGTCTCTATGACGTAAATCAGTTTGTGGGTTGAGGTTATTTTTCGCGCCCTGAAAAGAACATGACAATATATCCTCAACTCGGACTGATTTACAGCACAGAAACGTCTTAGCCAGTTCTGGTTATTTAAATGAATGATATTTCTCTACTCTTACAACACTAAAAAACGTTTTATCTGTGAAAGTATTTTTTAAAAAATATCTGTGTGAATGGCAAGGGAATCGCGTTTTGTATTAATGCTCTACAGAAACTCTGAGAGTATATGAAAACGTTTCGAAATTTATAGTACAGTAGTTTGGACATAAGTGATTTTTTTCCGTCTTTATACAGATCGCTTCTATTCATTGACTGTGAGTAAATAAGAACTTAATCGCTTCTATTTTCCAATAATCTGCCATTGCCAAAATTCTGATAAATTATTTCATACATTAGTATACAGATTAACATCTGATGACGCTAATATAATTTGCGAAACCAGTCGTATCTTGGAATAAGGATTTTTAACAGTAGCAGCGTTCCTCCTATTACAACAGGAAATGTTTCGACTGTGGATGACCTACATACAAAGTGCTTTTTTAAAGGGCATCATAGACGTCATTGACTGTAAAACTATTTGTTTGTAAAGTGTATTATTAAAGTCTGAGGCTGTTATCAAGCGGAGTACCGTGAAAATTGTTCATGTACTGCAAAATTAAATATGCAACTTACGGCTGCGATGATTACGTACATACACGTCAGATATTTTTTAAAATCTTGACACTTGCTGAAGTACAATTTTCGCAGCACTTCACATTATAACGGCTAAAAGGCTGACACTGCAATAGTGGATTTTTGGAGTAAATAGTTTTACAGTGAAAGGAGTAACGAGGTTTTCGAAGTGAAGAAACTACAAGAGCTAGGTCACTGGCGTTCGCAGGATGAAAAAAAAAAAAAGCAGGAAGTCGATATGAAGTGTTCCGAACAGATCGGATACGTGACGAATCCGAACGACGGACCCATCGGACACCTTTTATTGTGCCACTTAACTACAGTTACCATTGTTAGCAAAGTGGTTACCGCCAACCGTGAACGTGCATCGTTTTCCCTTCATTTCTTTCTCTAAGGAAGATAAGGGAGATGCTAGCTTGATAGTGCGCAGGATATCTAACAACAAATCAATACTTAAATGTATAACTCTAAAACAAGCAGTATATTTACAATGTTCAGCCGATATTTTGATAGCCCGGTTAATCAATACTTTTCCCGTCGATATACTCGTATTTTTGTATGTGGTAGCATGGATCTTCCTGTTTTAACTCAGTTCGATTGAAAAATCTAGGAAAAGTGAGGTAACAACAGGTAATTATTCTGTCTCATGTACAATGATAGTGAAAATATCAAAAATCTGCATCTTTTCTCAGTCTTTATAGTCTAATAATGATCTATTCCAAGACTGAAACTGCTTGTTAGTAAAGAGTTCCTTAACTTCCAGTTGAGTAGTTAAATCCTTACCACAAGGAAAAGAAACAAGTATCTGTTATTTCATTCTATTTTACAGAAATTTTAGGTGAATTAGTACTGTACAGGCTATAAGGGAAAATAATATTCATTCGATCCCCCTTTTGTGGTCTAATGTTATGAGTTAACGGGAGCTAAACGTGCAGTCCAAAACTATCAAATGGTTCAAATGGCTCTGAGCACTATGGGACTTAACATCTGTGGTCATCAGTCCCCTAGAATTAGAACTACTTAAACCTAACGAACCTAAGGACACCACACACATCCATGTCCGAGGCAGGATTCAAACCTGCGACCGTAGTGGTCAGGCGGTTCCAGACTGAAGCGCCCAGAGCCGCACGGCCACATCGGCCGGCCCAAAACTATGGATAACAACACAAATGCACTAACTCGTTTCACCACGCATCCCGCATATGACATCATTGCAGTAAGAATATTCGACACTTGTTGCGAGTGTTACAATCAGCCAGAATCTTCATTATCTAAATAATGGGTGTGGGAATGCCAAGCAATAGAATATTTGCAAGGAAGTCACTGTTTGCCGTTCTTCCACTTCAGATGCAACCACAAGGCGTACATTCAGGTTTCAGCTACACAGAGCGTAGTGATAGGTCCCGGCGATGAAACAAGTTTCGCCCATGTGAAAGCGTCCACGGTGCTGTTGTTTTTTAGTGTTGTCTGTTATTTCATTGTGTTGTGCTTGAGAACTTGGAGGCTTTAGTTTACGCGAAATGGTTAAGCGTTGGTTACTTATGCAGGCTTGTTTTAAACCGGTAGTTGTTCGGAACAAGAACGAAACATAGTTGCCATTCGTTAAGTAAGGTTGCTAGCATTACAAGCGACAGAACCATTCCGTTCTTTAGTGCACGTGAAATGTTTGTATTTCCTTATTTGAAAGGTTTGTTTCCGTAGGAAATATTTCGTGGTCTTCTTAAATCTGCCAGTACTTTTTGCAGTTCCGTACGTCCTGAATGAGTATGGTCTATACTTGAAATGACGGTGATGCTTTCTGACTTCATGTATCAACTGATTATATTGGTCTGCTTGAATATATTCGGTCAAGACAGTACAAAATTTCCTTTAATACCTCAAAATCACGGTCACATGGCAGGAAACCGTGACCCTGAAACGCAAAATAAAGTGGCATATATTGCAACCATCTACTCATGGCCAGTGAAATAAAGTAACTTCACTAGCGTGTGATTATAATTTTGTTCAGGACAACTGCCTTCTTTTATACTGGCCCATTTGTCTTTCGTGACATCTAGTGGACAATTCTGCATTACATAGGAGTATCCGGATACATTGATCAGATAATGGGGATAGTGTATTTTGACCTACAATGTACATGGACACGGCAGCTGTTGTCAGTGAGCCGGCCGCTGTGGTCTCGCGGTTCTAGGCGCTCAGTCCGGAACCGCTCGACTGCTACGGTCGCAGGTTCGAATCCTGCCTCGGGCATGGATGTGTGTGTTGTCCTTAGGTTAGTTAGGTTTAAGTAGTTGTAAGTTCTAGGGGACTGATGACCACAGATGTTAAGTCCCATAGTGCTCAGAGCCATTTTTGTTGTCAGTGATTCGCCTTTTATTTGTTTGTTTTTGTTTTTGTTTTGTCCCTCCACTTTCATAAATGGGAAAGGCGGGCACATAGCGTGACTACTCCTCCTTGTTGTCTTATATTAACTTATTTTATGCTTTTGAGTCACTTTTAATTTTGGTTTTGGGCAAGGATTTTCATGTTTATTTTGAGTATGTACTCTTTCCTAATCTCTGTCTTTCGCATGGAGGATCGTAACGATACATTTGCCCAAGTGCTGATGCAAACCTCCCTAAAACCTCAGAAACAATCTATTGAAACTTGTCTTGACTGTACAGGGTGTATAAAAATGAATCATTCGATTTGGCACGTCTATATTTCTGAAACTAAGAAACATGTACAATAAATTTTGTTTTTGATTAAGGGGAAGCTTAAAAGTTTTCTTTGAGGCCTCTTCACAGGTGTTCAGTATGCCACCTTGAGATGCACGGCTTATGTCAGTGCGGTATTCAAATTGTTCCCACACTGCAGCAAGCAAGTCTTGTGTTACATCTTCCACAGCTGCTGTTATGCTATGTCTCACTTCACTCATTGTTGGTAACAGAGGTACATAAACAGAGTCTTTCATAAACCCCCACAAGAAGTAAACACATACAGTCAGGTCCAGTGACCTTGGAGACCAGTAATGTAAAGTTGAATCATCTGGTCCAATGCGACCGATCCATCGTTCAGTAACCCTTTGATTTAAAAATTCCCGCACTTCCAGATCCCAGTGTGGCAGTGCCCCATCCTATTGGTAAATGAAGTCGTTCGAATCAGCCTCCAACTGTAGAAAAGAAAATTCTCAAGCATATCATGAGCTTTTTGTACAGTGTCCTTGACAAAGAAAAATGGACCATAAATCTTTTCCCTTGAAACTGCACAAAACACATCAAGTTTTGGAGGGTCCCTCTCATGTTGTACAATTTCATGTGGTTGTTCCGTACACCATATTCTCAAATTATGACGGTTCTCCTTTCCATTTAAATGGTATGTTGCCTCGTCACTAAACACTAAGCGTAGAAGAAAATTGTCGTCCTCCATCATACCAAGAATGAAATTACAGAAGTCCACACGTTGTTGTTTGTCACCTTCGGGAAGAGCTTGCAGTAGCTGAATATTTTATGGTTTCGTGTGTAAATGTCGACACAACACACGGCAGGCGGATATCGGGGGCATTTCGAGCTGTCGAGCTGCACGGCGAACGGATTTCTGCGGACTCCTTGTGAAACTGTGGAGGATGCTTTCGACGTCTGTGTCAGACACTGGGGAATGGCCCGGTGATTTGCCTCTATACAAACAACCTTTTTCTCGGAATTGTTCATGCCATCATCTACTGCTCTGTCCTGTAGGAGGATCCACACCATACCTAGTACGAAAGTCACACTGAACAGTTATTACTGACCCGCACTACGCAAAACGTAGAAAACAAAAAGCTTTCTGTTGTCTCGACACCATTTGTACTGGAAGTGAAGTGAGCGCTCACTGCTGCTACCTAGCGGAAACCATGTAAAACTCGAGAGTTTGCTCTTTCCAACAGTACGTTGTTCACGCACATATATCATATAACATAACAGTTATGATTTTTTTAAATCGGATGACTTTTTTATGCCTCCTGTATCTTGCCTATTTGTCGTCTTCGTCTTGTGTTTAATGTGTTTTCTCTTGATACGTGCTTGTTGGTGTGTTTAGATGTCGTATTCCTGTGCAGGTTCATCGTCTAGTAGATGATTTACCTTTTCTCTTGTGTGTCTGTTGCGGTAACATTTGTTGGGGTTGGTGGGTCAGTCGCATTTCTGCATGTTTTAATGATAATGGGCAGATAGGGATATTTCGTGTTTGAATAACTCACGACTGTATATTGTCTTTCTAGAAGTTTGGTTGTCGCTGTTTTATTCTGATATGGTTTAGCTGTCAGTTCCAGCCATCTTTCCTTTAGTGGTTTTCCCTTTACATTTTGATAGACTATATTATGTTTGATCCTGGGTTAGTGTACGCTGTAATGCTTAATATTTTCCTCTCTGCTGCCATTATTTTTCGTTTCACTGTTTCGCTTGATATCCATGCTGGTGCGGCGCACTCCAGGACGGGGCGAATGGAAGTTTTGTAAGTGTATACCATCGTTTTTGTGTTTACGCCATTTGTTCGGCCTCTCAGTAGACGAAGTATGCTTAGCCACGTTTTTAGTTATACTGTGATGTTGGGTCCGCGACATAGATTTGTCGAGGATGATCCCCAGATACTTTGCATTCTCTTTTCTGGTGATGGTTTGACTTTTTCTGGTTGTTGGTTAAGAGAACGGATTGGTTATGTTTGAAAGAGACTGCCAGCCACTCTGCGTTTGCAGGAATGTCCCGGAGCCGCAGGCCCGGCGCGTCAGCGGCGGACCCGGGCTAACGCCGGCTGACGGCTTAATACGGCGCCACCTAATGGGTTTAGCTCTCCGAAATATTCCCGGCGCACGTTAACATATAATCCCGATAGGCGGGCGGTGGGTCCGCCCCGCAGGAGAAAGTATGTTAAGTAGCGGCCGGCGACTGGCGGCGGCGCGACTTCGCGACGGCCAGATAGTGCCGGCGGGACACGCAAAGCCACTCTGCCGCAGATAGGCGGCGCTGGCGGATAGCGCGGGAATGTCGCCGACGCGGAGGAGCCGGCGAGGCGGCCGCTGCCGCACAGTGGAGGAGAGGAGGAGCTGCACCTGCCGCGCGGTTACCCGAACCCCGCAGGGAGACCCACTGGCGCTGAGAACTTCTGCACAAAGATCCTTCGCGGTGGCGTACCCGCGCTGGGGCAACCAGGACAATACCCAGGGGCATCCAAGGACATGTGTACCAGGCCGACCGCTGTGGCCGAGTGGTTCTAGGCGCTTCAGTCCGGAACCGCGCGGGTGTTACGGCGGCAAGTTCGAATACTGCCTCGGGCATGGATGTGTGTGATGTCCTTAGTTAGGTTTAAGCAGTTCAAAGTTCTAGGGGACTGATGGCCTCAGATGTTAAGTCTCATAGTGCTCACAGCCATTTCAACCATTTGAACCACGTGTCCCACAATAAGGAGATGAAAAAATTATGAAAAATAAAAATGCATTTTTCCATAGTTCTCTTCCTGGTACCAAAGCGCACTCGCCCGTAACTACGCTACTGGGCATTGGAATCGCTACAGAAAGAAGAAACGCAGATGATAAACGCGTTTTCATTGGACAAATATATTATACTAGAATTGACATGTGATTACATTTTCAACCAATTTGGTTACATAGATTCTGAGAAATCAGTACCCAGAACAACCACCTCTGGCCGTAATAACGGCCTTGATACGCCTGGCCATTGAGTCAAACAGAGCTTGGATGGCGTGTACAGCTGCCCATGCAGCTTCAACACGATACCACAATTCATCAAGAGTAGAGAGTGGCGTATTGTGGCGAGCCAGTTGCTCGGCCACCATTGACCAGACGTATCGAATTGGTGAGAGATCTGGAGAATGTGATGGCCAGGGCAGCACTCGAACATTTTCTGTATCCAGAAAGGCCCGTACAGGAGCTACAACATGCGGTCATGCATTATCCTGCTGAAATGTAGGGTTTCGCAGGGATCGAATGAGCCACCGGTCGTAACACATCTGAAATGTAATGTCCACTGTTCAAAGTGCCGTTAATGCGAGATACCTTCACGACGGGTGATACGCAAGTATGGCGATGACGAATACACGCTTTCAACGTGCGTTCACCGCGATGTCGCAAAACACGGATGCGACCATCATCATGCTGTAAACAGAACCTGAATTCATCCGAAAAAATGACGTTTTGTCATTCGTATACCCAGATTCGTCGTTGAGTACACCATCGCAGGCGCTCCTGATGCAGCGTCAAGGGTAACCGCAGTCATGGTCTCCGAGCTGATAGTCCATGCTGCTGCAAACGTCGTCGAACTCTTCGTGCAGATGGTTCTTGCCTTGAAAATTTCCCCATCTGTTGACTCAGGGATTGAGACGTGGCTGCACGATCCGTTGCAGCCATGCGGATAAGATGCCTATCAAGTCGACTGCTAGTAATACGAGGCCGTTGGGATCCAGCACGGCGTTCCGTATTACCCTCCTGAACCCACCGATTCCATATTCTGCAAACAGTCGTTGGATCTCGACCAACGCGAGCATCAATGTGACGATACTATAAACCGCAATAGCGATAGGCTACAATTCGACCTTTATCAAAGTCGGAAACGTGATGGTATGCATTTCTCTTCCTTACACGAGGCATCACAACAACGTTTCACCAGGCAACGCCGGTCAACTGCTGTTTGCGTATGAGAAATCGGTTGGAAACTTTCCTCATGTCAGCACGTTATAGGTGTCGCCACCGGCGCCAACCTTGTGTGAATGCTCTGAAAAGCTAATCATTTGCATATCACAGCATCTTCTTCCTGCCGATTAAATTTGGCGTCCGTAACACGTCATCTTCATAGTGTAGCAATTTCAATGGCCAGTAGTGTAAATGTTTGTTAGCGTTCTGAGATAACTACAGATATTACTGCGAGGGCGTACTGAAAAGTTATCCTTCCGAATTTTTTACTTGAAAGTTTTTAAAGTCTATTAAGTCAGATTAAGTTCTACTTGTTTATTATTCGTGTCTACACATTCGCAGCCCTTTGTCGCTAGAGAGCTCCGGATTGTAGCTTGTGACGTGCCGGTGTGTAACGCAACTGGGCATACGCCAGTGTGTGACAGAGAGCGTGCTGCAGTCGGGTCTAGAATTCAAAGAGTTCGCCCACACATCGAGCGCCCATTCCTTCAGCAAGACAATGCAGATTACACAGGAGCGCTGTGACACGTGCAACAGTCCGACACCTTTCGTTCGCTGTCATCGCTCAAGGTCCGTCCATTTCCGACTTGGCCTCATCCGAGTTTCAGTTTCTTTCCAAAATCTAAAGAACACCTTCCAGGACATCGCTTTGATAGTGATGAAACGGTACAAGCAGAAGTGAAAAACATTCCACAGTGACGGTATCAACAAAGTGGCCTTTCGTTGGGAGAAATGTGTTCGTCGCCAGCGTGATTATGTTGAGAAATAAATACGTAGACACGAAGAATAAAGATGTAGAATGTCAATAACGTTTGTTTTACTAAAAAATCTTTAAGAGTTTTCATAGAAAAAATTAGAAGGCTTTACTTTTCAGCACGTCCTCGTATATCCTGCATTGAAAACCGGAGAAGTGTTAGGATTTGCGCTATGAGTATTCCATACAATTATAGGAAGAGATAATAATACCAATAATAATAACAACAACAATAATAATAATGTGGCTCAATGGGCGGATGTAACTCTTTCAATTGGAAGTTACTTCAGAGATTTGAGGGTCCCTAACCTACTCAAGTTATCCAAACGGGAAAAGGGGACCTACAGTTATTAGCAATCAGGTGCTGTTTCTGGCAATTCCTCACGTAGTTGAGGGGCGAGGGCTGGGTTAAAACGAAGATCGAAAAATTCGTAGTCGAACAGAGAAAAAGTCCCGGTTTCTAGGCACACGCTTTAACGCTAGACCAGCAGGACCGGCACTTATGTAGATAATTCATCCATAAGTTTCGATGAGTGACATAATATATGTTGTAGAAGAAAACGTCGTCCGTTGTAGATTATACAATTATATTCTTTATGCGTTATTCGATTGGCCAGTTTCGACACTAACTCATTTTCAAGCAGTTATACGTATGCTTTATGCAATATGTCGTACATAATGGGGTATACAAACGAATAGTCATTTAACGTGTGAAACCATACGTGCAATAATTCATCTACGTTACCATCTATGAACGAAATCATCGTTTTAGAAGCATATAACCAAATTATCTCATTTGCGAACTATAACACTTCCACATACTGACTACTAAAGACTATGTTTTCTTTCAGAAAATTCTCGGAGGATGTGGACCCACATATGAACGAAATAATGAAAATATGTAACTTAAATAGCCATATATTTTGGTTACCTTGGTATAGAAGTTAAAATGTTTTACACCGTCTATGTACTGAAGATATGAATATTTGACATAAATTTTAACTCGATATCTTACCCGTTCCTGAGAAAAAGGGGTCTTAAGAGAAGGACAGACAGGCGGGTGAACAACAAACGGCAAAAAAGGAAATATTATTCTATCTCATACAATTGCAGTTTAACCATTTCCGAATTTTTTTCCTCTGTATGTACTGTGAAACCTTGCTTCTTGTGACATTCCATGATTCTAGGTGAACTGGAAGTACCATGTAGGTTTCGTGTGTAAATAAATGGCATAAATGGCCATATTTTGTAATTGCGTTGACTTAGAAGTTGAAACTTTTAACACCGTCAAGGGACCGCAGACCCCAGCAGTGACATAAATTTCACCTTTGTACCCTCTGCATAGGGTTCTCAACAGTCGCACAGCCAGACAGACATGGAACAAAGTGATCCTATAATGGTCCCGTTTTTAGCAGTTCAGGTACGGAACCATAAAAATGAGAGAGAATCCTCAGGGACAGTTATAAATAACTGTAGGATCTACAGAGTGGAATGAACAGTGTAATAGCGACAAACTTAACATGAAAACTAGTGACCACGAAAGAGACAGAATTAAAGATTACTGATACACTGGAAGCAAAATTGCGCATTATAGCGGAAGCGAGGAGAAACTTAAATAAGAGGATGGTAGAGGAAGAAATTTCTGAGAACATACGATCTGACCGCAGAACCGAATGGTAGTGAATCATGGAATGTGGCAAAATCAGGAAAGGGGAGAATCGAAGTGTTTGAGATGTGGTGCTGAAAAAGGACCTTAAAATTTAGGTGGGCCGATAAGATAATGAGTAGGGAGGCTGTCGCCGAATTGACGAAGAAAGTATGATATAGAAAACACTAACAAGAAGAAGGTACAGGCTGATAGGTCATCATGGAATAACCTCGGCAGTAGTAGACGGAACTGTGGAGGGTAAAAACTACTGAGGAAAACAGAGACAACTAATAATTGAGGACCTAAGGTGGAAGAATTATTCTGAGATGGAGCAGTCGAGATAGTAGAGGAATTCAAACCAGTCAGAAGACTGATGAATAAAAAACAAAAGGTGGGAAAGCAAACAGATGTGAATAGACGCATTTTCTGTAGGAGGACATAGATAAATCAGCTGTAATGGGAAACGTTTTGTAGAGGGAAACCATGACAGTCTGTCTGATAAGATGCTGGCCCTGCTAGCCACAAGCGGAATTAGAGTAGGTTGAACAGATAATAACACATGCTGCTACACACGCAAACAATTTTAATCTGAAGGAGAAAAATATAGAAGTTAGTGAAACCTGGTGTTTGGTTATGAGGATGAATTCCACCAGCGTCGAGAACATCTACAACTTGTTTGCCCGCAGTATGCTACGGTGGTACGATTTAAAAGTTTTGTTAACTACCCAGAAATTCAATACAGAGTACTAGAAATAAATCAATAGTCCAAAAATGACGCTGTAGTTTGTAGGTAAGAACGTTGTAACCATATTTGAGATTTTAGGAACAGCGCTGTTAGAAACACCTAGCATCAGACGTTCGTTTGGGGAACTGCTGTCTGACACATCGAGTGTACTTTCACAACAAATTAAAAAGAAATTATAAAGAAGAAAAAGGGGGGCAGGAATGTATGTGAGAGACGAGGTGTGGGCAACATTTTGGCGAAGTGGGAAAGATAGAGGCTGCAGAGAAGGGAGGTGGATACCAGTTTAGTTCCTGGGTTCCCACTACTGTTGATAACGCCAATGCCCCCGGCCTGTCGGAGGACCTGGCATTGACCAGGAGAACATACGGACTGGTTCTCTTAGATAATCTTTGTGTGGTTCATAAAGCAGTACGATTCGCTTGACAAAAACATTTACAGAGATCGAATTCGAAAATATGAATATCCTAGAATTTATAGGGTCGCAGGAATTCTCAGCGAATTTCACTGGTGAAACTCTAGCTATAAGGCGGGTCATGGTGTCGTCATGTCGCAACGTTTCGACCAATTTCCTACTCTCTATATTCAGGCCTCGACACATAACCCGAGAAGATTTCATTAAAATCATTTCTTTTTTATTAACAAACGCTTGAAAATACACTCCTGGAAATTGAAATAAGAACACCGTGAATTCATTGTCCCAGGAAGGGGAAACTTTATTGACACATTCCTGGGGTCAGATACATCACATGATCACACTGACAGAACCACAGGCACATAGACACAGGCAACAGAGCATGCACAATGTCGGCACTAGTACAGTGTGTATCCACCTTTCGCAGCAATGCAGGCTGCTATTCTTCCATGGAGACGATCGTAGAGATTCTGGATGTAGTCCTGTGGAACGGCTTGCCATGCCATTTCCACCTGGCGCCTCAGTTGGACCAGCGTTCGTGCTGGACGTGCAGACCGCGTGAGACGACGCTTCATCCAGTCCCAAACATGCTCAATGGGGGACAGATCCGGAGATCTTGCTGGCCAGGGTAGTTGACTTACACCTTCTAGAGCACGTTGGGTGGCACGGGATACATGCGGACGTGCATTGTCCTGTTGGAACAGCAAGTTCCCTTGCCGGTCTAGGAATGGTAGAACGATGGGTTCGATGACGGTTTGGATGTACCGTGCACTATTCAGTGTCCCCTCGACGATCACCAGTGGTGTACGGCCAGTGTAGGAGATCGCTCCCCACACCATGATGCCGGGTGTTGGCACTGTGTGCCTCGGTCGTATGCAGTCCTGATTGTGGAGCTCACCTGCACGGCGCCAAACACGCATACGACCATCATTGGCACCAAGGCAGAAGCGACTCTCATCGCTGAAGACGACACGTCTCCATTCGTCCCTCCATTCACGCCTGTCGCGACACCACTGGAGGCGGGCTGCACGATGTTGGGGCGTGAGCGGAAGACGGCCTAACGGTGTGCGGGACCGTAGCCCAGCTTCATGGAGACGGTTGCGAGTGGTCCTCGCCGATACCCCAGGAGCAACAGTGTCCCTAATTTGCTGGGAAGTGGCGGTGCGGTCCCCTACGGCACTGCATAGGATCCTACGGTCTTGGCGTGCATCCGTGCGTCGCTGCGGTCCGGTCCCAGGTCGACGGGCACGTGCACCTTCCGCCGACCACTGGCGACAACATCGATGTACGGTGGAGACCTCACGCCCCACGTGTTGAGCAATTCGGCGGTACGTCCACCCGGCCTCCCGCATGCCCACTATACGCCGTCGCTCAAAGTCTGTCAACTGCACATACGGTTCACGTCGACGCTGTCGCGGCATGCTACCAGTGTTAAAGACTGCGATGGAACTCCGTATGCCACGGCAAACTGGCTGACACTGACGGCGGCGGTGCACAAATGCTGCGCAGCTAGCGCCATTCGACGGCCAACACCGCGGTTCCTGGTGTGTCCGCTGTGCCGTGCGTGTGATCATTGCTTGTACAGCCCTCTCGCAGTGTTCGGAGCAAGTATGGTGGGTCTGACACACCGGTGTCAATGTGTTCTTTTTTCCATTTCCAGGAGTGTATGAGTAGTTATAATAACTTAAATTTCAATGCAAATACGAGAAATAAAATAAAAAATAAATAATTTTTTGTTTCTAGAGATTACAGAAACAGTATTAAAAACAGTTTCTACGTAGTTTGCATTTTTGTAGCAAATTTTAATTTATCGTGAGTACACACATTTTTGTATAATGAGCAATTAAGAAATAAAGAATTCGTTATTTTTATTAAAATTGTGATTCGATATTTTTAAATCAACGTATCAGTATGTTAAAAAAATACAGAAATGAAATATACGACAGAAAAATATCGCGGCTAATGGGAACTGTACGAAGAACCACGTAATCATGTGACTAGAGTGCTATGCATGCAATCGCAGTCGGCCCTGTTTGGAAGATGAGATTTTTTCTACTTGACATCGGTCGGAAATTTTGAAATTAGATTTTTTTGGAGCTTTTTTTAGATGGACATCGTACCACTTTAGGAAACTGATGCCCAGGCACTGACCTTCAAATTCCTCCAAGCATGTACTGTCCCTTAAACATCATAATTAGATCGAAGATCCATGACAGCAGGACAATATATTCAATGTATGGTAGGAAAGGGCGACCTTCTCTTGAGGATTATGCGAGAAAATGATCTGATGATTAAGAATGGAAAATGAATGAGGCTGTTAGCAAAGAAAAGGAACATCATGTTTAATGTACCGTCGACGACGAGGTCATTAAAGACAGAGGAAGAAGAGAAGGATGGATTCAAAGTAAGCAACTCGGCATTTGCCTTAAGCGATTTAGAGAAACTGCACAGAAAACTTAAGTGCTGGTAGCCGGACGACTGTCAACAAATCTCAGCCCTACTCCCTCACGTCCTGGTATTTGAGTCGAGTGGTAAAGTCAGCGCTACCTTGCCTGGCGAGACTATTCGCTCATAATGAAATTGTGAGCGGGATGCATAAGAAAAACTGACAGTAAGGTCAGGTCATGGTGTGAGACATATAATAATGTATGTGAATTTAACCAAACTTTCCTCAGCTCTACCTGTTATGCTTGACAGCGGCGTTGTGGTAACTGACAGTAGAATTTTAGAACATGTTTTTTGCTCACGTATCATGTCGTTTTCGGAAATCCAGAATCTACTCTGTAGGAATCAACATGGATTCCGGAAACAGCGATCGTGTGAGACCCAACTCGCTTTATTTATTCATGAGACCCAGAAAATATTGGATACAGGCTCCCAGGTAGATGGTATTTTCCTTGACTTCCGGAAGGCATTCGATACAGTTCCGCACTGTCGCCTGATAAAAAAAGTAAGAGCCTACGGAATATCAGACCAGCTGTGTGGCTGGATTGAAGAGTTTTTAGCAAACAGAACACAGCATGTTGTTATCAATGGAGAGACGTCTACAGACGTTAAGGTAACCTCTGGCGTGCCACAGGGGAGTGTTAGGGACCATTGCTTTAAACAATATATATAAATGACCTAGTAGATAGTGTCGGATTGTTCCATGCGGCTTTTCGCGGATGATGCTGTAGTATACAGAGAAGTTGCAGCATTAGAAAATTGTACCGAAATGCAGGAAGATCTGCAGCGGATAGGCACTTGGTGCAGGGAGTGGCAACTGACCCTTAACATAGATAAATGTAATGTATTGCGAATACATAGAAAGAAGGATACTTTATTGTACGATTATATGATAGCGGAACAAACACTGGTAGCAGTTACTCCTGTAAAATATCTGGGAGTATGCGTGCAGGACGATTTAAAGTGGAATGATCACATAAAATTAATTGTTGGTCAGGCGGGTACCAGGTTGAGATTCATTGGGAGAGTGCTTAGAAAATGTAGTCCATCAACAAAGGAGGTGGCTTACAAAGCACTCGTTCGACCTATACTTGAGTATTGCTCATCAGTGTGGGATCCGTACCAGGTCGGGTTGGCAGATGAGAAGATCCAAAGAAGAGCGGCGCGTTTCGTCACAGGGTTATTTGGTAACCGTGATAGCGTTACGGAGATGTTTAGCAAACTCAAGCGGCAGACTCTGCAAGAGAGGCGCTCTGCATCGCGGTGTAGCCTGCTCGCCAGGTTTCGAGAGGGTGCGTTTCTGGATAAGGTATCGAATATATTGCTTCCCCCTACTTACACCTCCCGAGGAGATCACGAATGTAAAATTAGAGAGATTCGAGCGCGCACGGAGGCTTTCAGACAGTCGTTCTTCCCGCAAATCATACGCGAATGGAGCAGAAAAGGGAGGTAATGACAGTGGCACGTAAAGTGCTCTCCGCCACACACCGTTGGGTGGCTTGCGGAGTATAAATGTAGATGTAGATGTAGATGTAACTGTTTACACTCAATATCCAATGCTATGTAAGCTATGTCGGGGTGCTCTCGTGTGGAATCATCCTGGTACACGACAACGTCCGCCCCCCATGCTGTCAGCTGGACGAAGGCTACGCTTCAGCGACGGGGTAACACTGCAACATCCTCCTGTGAGTTAACGAGCATTTCGCTCTCATTTAAGTACGTGGCCGAAAGAGTCAGCCTTCAGGAATTGTGAAACGAACCCTGTCGTCCAGGACCGCGAGCTACAAAGAGCGCGGATTCACAACAAATTGGGGATACTCACAAGCGTCTATTGTCTATTGAGGCCTAAGTGCTGTAGTCTGCGAGTGAGACAGCCGAGAACCTACGTCATAGGGAAACTCAGTAGAAGGCTTTCGTGGCCAAGAGACGAAGCTGTGTTAAATATGGCGGTCCTAAGATCGGCTACAAAGGGGAACATTTATGGAAACTATTTAACTCTGTAGTAATGCAGGGAATGAAGCCACAGTAATTTTCATCTACCATCTTCCATAAATTTCCATGGTGATCCCAATAAATCTTGAATATTGAGATATCTGTAATAGTTCAGGATTTACTGCTGAATTGAAATTCACAACTTTTGTAACAAAGACCTGCATGCTAAAATCTGAACGCTGTTGCCGATCTTAACGATCGACATTTTATACGGATGCACATCATTAAAATGGCGAACGTTGTAAATATCAACTCTCTAACTTCATTTGCTTAAAAGACATAGTAAATTTAAATTATCAGTACTAGCAGTTAAGCATCAGATCATCATTTCCTCCATACAAAACACATTGAACGATGACAGCATGACACATCTTTGAATAATTAGGAAACAGAATATTTGTTGTAAAGTTTAGTGCATAATACTTACTTTTGTTCTTTATTTATTTATGAGAAAGCACATTCATGCAGGGCTACTGGCTGTGGCATTCAAAGCTAAAAAGGAAAGTGTTGTGTCTAGACAAGACAGCCTAGACACAATGAGAGGAAGCCGAAAGGCACGTGCTAAGCTAAAGCAGGATGGCTTGGGGTCTGAAACAGGATACGTAATGAATGCTATAAAGAAAAGTACATAGCTTCTGGAATACTTAACTTTAATCCATCCTTTTGGTACATCTGGAGATTGTGGCGGTACAAGTGAGACTCTTTAGATACATGCAATGTTACTAATGGCGCCATTGACTTAGCTGAAGGCTATTCTAACTATTGGCTCGGCTAATGAGCAATGCTTCGTCCATGTAGTCGCTAGCAAAGTCGTCCATACAACTGGGGTCAAGTGCTAGTCAGTCTCTCGAGACCTGCCTTGTGGTGGCGCTCGGTCTGCGATCACACAGTGGCGACACGCGGGTCCGACACGTACTAATAGACCGCGGCTGATTTAAGCCTACCACCTAGCAAGTGTGGTGTCTGGCAGTGACACCACAGAAAGTGTATTGGTTTTATGTAAAAGAATGTGTAACACCTTACCTGTCACTTATCTGGTTTTGGCGTGTGTTCACCCCAGTCGACTAACAGATCAACAGAGAGTGCAAAACTGCCGCAATATAGGATAACACAAAGAAAGTAATAAGGCCCTGTGATTCCTGATTAAACTGCGGTGGCAGTGTTGACATTAATTGCTTCAGAACTGATCCCTTTTCATTAAAAAGGGGTGCACATTGATGTTATATTCAGCTATTGAACTCCAGATCCAAATGTTGAACGTAAAATTAATTAAGAAAGTGACTTGGGATTTCAACTACTTGATTGAAAACAGATGCAGTCGATTAGCACAAATTTATTTACCTCACGAGCATCAATCATCACATTACATGACTCTCCTAACAGGCAGTGGTAATAAATTGCGTTTACGTGGAGTAAAACGCGATAAATCAAAATTAATTCCTATCAACTGACCCAGGTGTAATGCGAAGTGCGAGAAGAATTCCGCAATATACGGCCCATGAAACACTCATGGAAACTTTGCCAGCGTGATCCAACAAATTAAGCAGTGGCCTAACACAAGCTGGAGCGGGAGAAATGTCACCAAATTCAGCGTGGCGGG
Source organism: Schistocerca piceifrons (assembly GCF_021461385.2). NCBI lineage: Eukaryota > Metazoa > Arthropoda > Insecta > Orthoptera > Acrididae > Schistocerca > Schistocerca piceifrons. The sequence goes on from NC_060139.1 coordinate 1,053,378,511, forward strand.
GCGGTGTCGTTGTGCAGACGTCGGCCAGCCTCGTGGTGCTCATCTATTCAGTCCTAGCTATCTTGCTCAGTACATAGCTGAACGAAAACTTTCTAACTCCAAGCTCAATCATTCCGTTTGCTAAGTCCTAAACTGCAGAGATGCTTACTCTCTCTCAGGCAAGCTGAGTAAAGAATGCCACTTCCGCACTCTAGGCAAGCTGGGAACGGAAGACTTCTATGGAGACTTCTGCCAGTCCGCTCTTTACCTCGGTTTCCCCTCCAGCAAAATCACTTATCCCAATTGCAGTGCAAGACCCATTAATTATGCATCGCTTCCCAGCGCCGACCAATGCCTGCTCTGGGAATTGAACAAATTCCCACAAAATTTCCCTTCCTCTCAACTTCTGCTATTTAGCTCCTCCCAGGCCACCCATTAAGGGCACCTGCATAAAACACCAATTTTCCCGAAATTATGACTCCCAGGAGAGTACTTCAAATTCCTTGGTCCTATGTTCACATCGGAGGACAGTATATTTCATTCTGTCGCCCTTCACCTGATTTACTTCAGACTCTGCAGACCGTGTATTCAGCGTGAAGTTCTATAGCCACAAACATGCATATTTTGGCCTCTGTTGACCGCTTCACTGTAGCTTTGCGCGGTTTTCTCGCATGTTTCACTGAAAATGTGACGACAGACATTTATCAACAGGCATACAAGTCCTCCATCTCCTTCCCGGTACACTAGCATGAGGTCAACCACCCCCTCACTGTCACTCATCTTAAGGCAGCCGGAGGCCATGCCCTGTTACCGCTTTCTCAGAGTTTGAGCTGCCCTAAGCTGCCTATTGTCGCTTCCCTTCACCACTCCCCAGCTGTGTGCTGCCACCCAGCTGCAGTCAACTGTGAATACTTCCCCGTGATAAACTAACCCCCAGTAAATCTACGCATTTCCACAAGGTTTCCATGTCACATGAATTACTTTAAAACCATCACCCAACATTAATTATTTCAATATGTCTATACTATACCCTCTACAAGATGCATTGTGCCTTGTCAGTCATTTTTGTTCAGCCCTGTTAATTACCCATGGTCTAGGGGCAAGTCTGCCGCCGGCAGTGCTGCGAGGCGGTCACGTGCCAGAGCGCTGCGGGCGAGGCGCGCACCGTGTGTTTGTGTTTACTTCGGCCGCTGTAAGTGCCGTTTTCCCTTCTAGACCACCATGGCGCAAAACTATCGGAAGAAGACATTACGTTTCAACTTTTGTTCCGACTTCGCCCGACCCAAGGACCTGGATGTAGAACGATTTATTCGCAATGAAGTTAAAATACCACCAACGGATCTAATTGGTATCCACTTGTCCATAGTTAGCAGTACCGTCTATGTCAGAATGATCAACGATGCGGCGTGCGACAAGGTGCTTCAAGAGGCAAAACGTGGACTGCGTTTCTGTCATTCCGACAGCAGCGTCGGACCCGTTACCGTCGATCAGGCAGGTCTCGGCACACGGACGATAAGGATCTTCGAACTGCCGTTCGAACTACCTGCAGACGTCGTCATCGAGGCGCTCCGTCCCTATGGCAACGTTCTGGAACATGTTGCCGAACGACGGGTACAATTTCAAACCTATCCCGTTTTAAACGGTGTTAGGTCCGCATCGAGTTGCAGAAACACGTGCCTTCCTATCTACGTATCGGAGGCTGCCGTGCCATTATAATGTACGACGGCCAACCTCGGACCTGTTCCGGTTGCGGGAAAGAAGGTCACCTACGGTCTGAATGCATTCAAAGACGTGTCGCGCAGCTCCCGTTGTCGGAAGCGTCCGTCACACCCACGATGACCGCCCTACCGGTCACTTACGCAGCGGCTCTCGCCACGTCTACAGTTTCGTCCAGTCCGTCGCCCGGTCCTTCCGATCGGCACGTCCCACCGTCCCAGTCACCTATGGACGGTGCGGACGTCCCACCTGACGACCTTGCCGCCGAACACGCTCCCGCACCGGACGCTGAGGAGAACAGTACTTCTTCACAACACCTGTTTGACAATTTCATTGCACCCACCGACGCCTTCGAACCAGGTCGACGCTCCTCCTTGCCGTCGTCCGACACTGAGGAACACGTGCGCAAACAACGCTCGCCACGTAGGCGCAAACGCCGTCGCCGTTCACCCACGGGCTCTCAAAGCGTCGCCACCCGCGACGACGAAGACGACACCCAACCAGCCGAAATTTCAACGCAGAGGTCGGCGGACAACTTTCACGATGAACAAGACGTTTCGCAGGCGGGATCACTATAGAGCTCGCCACGCACAATGTAACGATCGGTGCGCCGGTTGAGACGCCTGTCTCCCCGCCGACAACTCCAGATCTCTCTCACCACGACGCAATTCCCATGGACATTGGACAGACCCACGGCACAGGACCATGGGCCGACGACATTGAGGAAGATACGCCCCCTCCTCCGGATGAGTTGCCTCAGTCGAACAAGGCTGCCTGTTAACATCAAAAGCGAGGCACTGCAGCTGATGGGACGGGACTTCCTGTCGGTGCCTTCCTCTTACTTTCCTTGGTGATGGTAGATACGCGTCCACCACCACTGAAACAAACGTACCGGTTCGCCACACTGAACATCAACATGATCGGCACTGCACCCAAGATGCAACTCCTATGTGACATGCTTCGGGCCTCTGACGTCGACGTCGCCCTTCTTCAGGAAGTACGCGTTGCCACACTACCACCAGTCTACGGCTACGACTCATACACGTCCACATGTGAACAATTAGGGCGTGGAGTGGCTTTCTACATACGCGAAGGAATCCCACTCAAGGACACGACAATCCTTCACTGTGGAAGAGGCATGGCTGTTACCATCTTCGACACGCGCGTCATCAATATCTACGCTCCGTCTGGCTCCACGAACCGTCGGCAGCGGTCCACTTTCTTCGGACATGACGTGGCGCCCCTGTTTTCTGGACGCTATGATCGCCTTATTATGGGATGCGATTTCAACCAAATGCCTGGTTATTCGCCATGCCCGGCGCTGCTCACCTCAATCGAAGATTTTCATCTAGTGGACGTTTGGGAGAAAATTGATGGCAATACCCCCGGATGTACCCATTATACAGCACATTCTGCGAGCAGACTGGACCGGTTTTATGTCTCTGCCCACCTTGGCAATGAAGTCGCCCAAGCTGAACGATGGCCCCTTACATTTTCGGACCACTGCGCCGTCATTTGCTCCCTGGTTCTGCCACCTCAGTCAGTGTGGCGCAGCAAAGGTTACTGGAAGCTTAATACCTCCCTCCTTAATGATCCACACTGCCGACAATGTATTGCCACTACATGAGCGTCTTGCGAAAGACGCCTTCCGCAGTACACATCCACGTTCCATTGGTGGCTCAAATGTGCCAAACCTGCGATCAGAAAGGCCTTCATACAATGTGGCAAGGAAGCAGCAGCATGGCATCGAGACACCACATATTTTCATTACGCCGTCCTCCGTGAGCTCGATGCGCTCCCTCCATCACCTGACACCCATAGGGAACGACAGCGTACTAAAGCTCGTCTCCTCTCTCTTCAACGTGCACGACTACATGGTGTCGTGGTGCGTTCCCGACGACAAGACCTCCTCCACGACGAAACCCCATCCACAATCCATGCCGCATCCGACCATAGTCGTCGACGTCGACTTTTCGTCCCCACCATCACGACCTCCGATGGTGTTCACCACACAACACAGGCGGCGGTGGTATTTGCCTTCGCTGAACATTATCGCCAATTTTATGATGATGAACCGATGGCGACGCCCATTCCTGATGATCTCCGTCCTTCCCCTGATCGGACCCTCACTATAGCGGAGTCAACGTCCATGATGTCTGCAATCACTGCAGAAGAGGTGGTAGATGCGATCAACAAAGGGGCCAAGAACAAATCACCCGGATCAGATGGTCTCCCAGTGGAGTTTTACCGGGCGTTCACCACGTTAATTCTTCCTCGCTGGACGGAAATGATTCAGGAAATCTTTACTCCGTCCTTCCCTGTTCCACCTGAATTCGTCACTGGCATTGTTCTACCTGTGCCTAAACCGAAGGGAGAGTCTCATGTCTCTGCATATCGCCCCCTTACACTACTGAATGCAGACTATAAAATCTATGCACGCCTCTTAGCAGCGCGCATACGCACCGTCTTACCTACGGTCCTTTCACCTGAGCAGACTGCACGTGGTTGTGGGGCCACCTTACAAACAGCCCTAGGAGAATGCCGTGACCTCATTGCACTGGCGTCAGTTAGTCGCCTTCGTGCAGCACTGGTATCCGTCGATTTCACGAGTGCCTTTGATCGCGTTCGACACCCATTCCTTCTCATGGTGGCGACACGTATGGGGTTCCCATTACTTTTTGTCGATGCCATTCGCCGGTTACTACTTCCTGCGGTCTCGATGGTACAAGTCAATGTGACGCCTGTAGGACCGATTCCTATACGCCGCTCTGTGCGTCAAGGGTGCCCTATGTCTACTTTACTATATGCCATTGCACCAGAGCCCCTCATCACTGGACTTACCTCTAGACTGCAGGGCCTCACTTTGCGTGACTACACCTTTCACTGTAGGGCTTATGCGGACGACCTCCTCTTTCTCACCTGCTCCTCCACGGAACTCAATGACGCCATCCAATGGATCCACCAGTATGGACGTCTTTCTGGTAGCATTCTTAATGTCCGTAAATCGACTATGATGCACATTGGGCGCCGCCTCCCGGCTATGGTGTCGACGCCACTCCCAGTCAGTGCCACCCTTCGTTACTTGGGAATCGAATTTACGAGCTCCACACACCACACAGTGACCCTGGCTTACGGCGGCTTTTGCAGTCGATTCGGCACCATGTCCGCGGTCAAATGCACCGTAACTTAAACCAACTCCAACGTGTGTCCTATGTCAACATGTATGTCGCCCCTAAACTGGTACACGTCGCCCAGATCCTCCCAATGCCGTTACTCCTTGGCCGCCGCATCCAATCAGCTTTTGGATATTTCGTGTCAGCAGGGGCACTTTTCAAAGTCCGCTACAACACTCTAACACTGCCTCCTGCAAAAGGTGGCCTCGGACTCGTCAACGTGCGGGCACGATATTCTGCACTCTTTGTCCACACTCTGTTGCGCCACTGGCAGGGGCCGGTCCCGTCCTTAACACGCAGTCTCTTAGATATCCTCCGACCAGCTTCTCTCGATCCACCGATCAATGTGGCACCTATTTCTCCATTATTGTACCACGTCGCCAATTGTTTCATAGAACTCAGCTACGTTCGGGCCGATCTTCCAGTCATCCGTCCTCCCCTTACAAAAGATTATTATCGTTTGTTTGTGCTGTCCAACCCTTGCGACCCCATGGTGCTACAGCATCCTGACATTAACTGGCGCACGGTTTGGGGCTGTGTGCATGCACCCTTTTTACCGTCGTCTGTGTGTGCACTCTGGTATGTTTTAGTCTATGGAAAATTCCCGACTAATAGTCGACTTTGTCGCATAGCACTGGCCACCTCCCTACTCTGTCCTGGCTGTCAGCTCGAAGACACCGACGAGCACCCTCTTACGTGCCCCCTGAAACAAAACGTATGGCTCCACATCCAACGAATCGTGGGCTTTTACCTCCGTGTCCCGCCAACGACGGTAACCCCGGATTTCCTGCTGTTGCCCCAGACATTTCACTACCCTCTTGCTAAGCACCGTACTCTAATCTGGTTTCGAGGACAGGCTTTAGAATACCTCTTTCAGAGTGGTTCGCATACAGTCCTTGACTTCTGGTACAAAGTTGTGACCGCGCATAGCACCCTCACCCGAAAACCATCTTACCGACAAACTTTTGCCGGTTATCTCCGCAGCGTCTTCCTTGACACCCCTCAAAGTTGGGGTGTACCATGCCTACCTGTCACATGATGCAACACCCTTAACCAAATTCTCATGCATCGACAAAAAAAAAAAAAAATTAAAAAAAGTAAGAAGACAGAATATGTTATATTTTGTTGTATTTAATGTTTTTCTTTTTAATTTTTTTAACTAACAGTCATTTGTATATGTTTAAATGGTATCTTGAAGAACTCTTGCATAGTGAATATATATGCAGTTTTAGTTTGTTCAATACAAATTATTAAAAAAAAGAACAAAAAAAAGAAAAGAGGATATGTTATATTTTGTTGTATTTAATGTTATTCTAATAATTTGTTTACCTAACACTCATTTGTATATGTTTAACTGGTACCTTGAAGAACTGTTGCTTTGTGTATATATATATATATGTACTCTCCGTCTGTTCAATAAAAATTTAAAAAAAAAAAGTGGCTAGGATAGCTGGCTTTCACCCAGCAGGCCCGGGTTCCATTCCCGGCATGGGAACAAATTTTTATCTTTGCCGTTACTCATTAAAAGTGATGCATATTCCTCGTGACATGAGTTCAGTTGCATCTGAAAGTGTTATGGAACAAAACATGCTACCAAACATTGGTTAAAGAAGTAGAATAATATTAGAAATGGTTGCCATGAAGAGCTACAGACTTAGTGCGTACAACAAGAAAAAAAAAAAAAGGTTAGCGTCTTTGATTCATAATCAAAACGTCTTCGGTCGCGGGTTCGATCCCCGCCACTGCCTAAATTTTGATAAATAATCAGCATTGGCGGCCGAAGACTTTCGGCATAAGAAGTCAGCCTCATTCTGCCAACGGCCTTGTCAAAGAGGGCGGAGGAGCGGATAGAGGTTCAGGGCACTCTCTTGTCCAGGACATGTGGCCTGTAATTGAAGAAGTGTCATGATGATCTCTCCATTGGCAAAAGGTTCCGGAATAGTCCCCCATTCGGATCTCCGGGAGGGGACTGCCAAGGGGGGGTTACCATGAGAAAAAGATTGACTAATCTACGAAATGATAACGTTCTACGAGTCGGGGCGTGGAATGTCAGAAGCTTGAACGTGGTAGGGAAACTAGAAAATCTGAAAAGGGAAATGCAAAGGCTCACTCTAGATATAGTAGGGGTCAGTGAAGTGAAGTGGAAGGAAGACAAGGATTTCTGGTCAGATGAGTATCGGGTGATATCAACAGCAGCAGAAAATGGTATAACAGGTGTAGGATTCGTTATGAATAGGAAGGTAGGGCAGAGGGGGTGTTACTGTGAACACTTCAGTGACCGGGTTGTTCTAATCAGAATCGACAGCAGACCAACACCGACAACGATAGCTCAGGTATACATGCCGACGTCGCAAGCTGAAGATGAACAGATAGAGGAAGTGTATGAGGATATTGAAAGGGTAATGCAATGTGTAAAGGGGGATGAAAATCTAATAGTCATGGGCGACTGGAATGCAGTTGTAGCGGAAGGAGTAGAAGAAAAGGTTACAGGAGAATATGGGCTTGGGACAAGGAATGAAAGAGGAGAAAAACTAATTGAGTTCTGTAACAAGTTTCAGCTAGTAATAGCGAATATCCTGTTCAAGAATCACAAGAGGAGGAGGTATACTTGGAAAAGGCCGGGAGATACGGGAAGATTTCAATTACATTACATCATGGTCAGACAGAGATTCCGAAATCAGATACTGGATTGTAAGGCGTACCCAGGAGCAGATATAGACTCAGATCACAATATAGTAGTGATGAAGAGTAGGCTGAAGTTCAAGACATTAGTCAGGAAGAATCAATACGCAAAGAAGTGGGATACGGAAGTACTAAGGAATGACGAGATACGTTTGAAGTTCTCTAACGCTATAGATACAGCAATAAGGAATAGCGGAGAAGCCAGTACAGTTGAAGAGGAATGGACATCTCTAAAAAGGGCCATCACAGAAGTTGGGAAGGAAAACATAGGTACAAAGAAGGTAGCTGCGAAGAAACCATGGGTAACAGAAGAAATACTTCAGTTGATTGATGAAAGGAGGAAGTACAAACATGTTCCGGGAAAATCAGGAATACAGAAATACAAGTCGCTGAGGAATGAAATAAATAGGAAGTGCAAGGAAGCTAAGACGAAATGGCTGCAGGAAAAATGTGAAGATATCGAAAAAGATATGATTGTCGGAAAGACAGACTCAGCATACAGGAAATTCAAAACAACCTTTGGTGACATTAAAAGCAACCGTGGTAACATTAAGAGTGCAACGGGAATTCCACTGTTAAATGCAGAGACGAGAGCAGATAGGTGGAAAGAATACACTGAAAGCCTCTATGAGGGTGAAGATTTGTCTGATGTGATAGAAGAAGAAACAGGAGTCGATTTAGAAGAAATAGGGGATCCAGTATTAGATTCAGAATTTAAAAGAGCTTTGGAGGACTTACGGTCAAATAAGGCAGAAGGGATAGATAACATTCCATCAGAATTTCTAAAATCATTGGGGGAAGTGGCAACAAAACGACTATTCACGTTGGTGTGTAGAATATATGAGTCTGGCGATATACCATCTGACTTTCGGAAAAGCATCATCCACACAATTCCGAAGACGGCAAGAGCTGACAAGTGCGAGAATTATCGCACAATCAGCTTAACAGCTCATGCATCGAAGCTGCTTACAAGAATAATATACAGAAGAATGGAAAAGAAAATTGAGAATGCGGTAGGTGACGATCAGTTTGGCTTTAGGAAAAGTAAAGGGACGAAAGAGGCAATTCTGACTTTACGGCTAATATTAGAAGCAAGGCTAAAGAAAAATCAAGACACTTTCATAGGATTTGTCGACCTGGAAAAGCGTTCGACAGTATAAAATGGTGCAAGCTGTTCGAGATTCTGAAAAAAGTAGGGGTAAGCTATATAGAGAGACGGGTCATATAAAATATGTACAACAACAAGGCTGTAGCCTTTCGCCCCTACTCTTCAATCCGTACATCGAGGAAGCAATGATGGAAATAAAAGAAAGGTTCAGGAGTGGAATTAAAATACTAGGTGAAAGGATATCAATGATACGATTCGCTGATGACATTGCTATCCTGAGTGAAAGTGAAGAAGAATTAAATGATCTGCTGAACGGAATGAACAGTCTAATGAATACACAGTATGGTTTGAGAGTAAATCGGAGAAAGACGAAGGTAATGAGAAGTAGTAGAAATGAGAACAGCGAGAAACTTAACATTAGGATTGATGGTCACGAAGCCAATGAAGTTAAGGAATTCTGCTACCTAGGCAGTAAAATAACCAATGACGGACGGAGCAAGGAGGACATCAAAAGCAGACTCGCTATGGCAAAAAAGGCATTTCTGACCAAGAGAAGTCTACTAATATCAAATACCGGCGTTAATTTGAGGAAGAAATTTCTGAGGAAGTACGTCTGGAGTACAGCATTGTATGGTAGTGAAACATGGACTGTGGGAAAACCGGAACAGAAGAGAATCGAAGCATTTGAGATGTGGTGCTATAGACGAATGTTGAAAATTTGGTGGACTGATAAGGTAAGGAATGAGGAGGTTCTACGCAGAATCGGAGAGGAAAGGAATATGTGGAAAACACTGATAAGGAGAAGGGACAGGATGATAGGACATCTGCTAAGACATAAGGGAATGACTTCCATGGTACTAGAGAGAGCTGTAGAGGGCAAAAACTGTAGAGGAAGACAGAGATTGGAATACGTCAAGCAAATAATTGAAGACGTAGGTTGCAAGTGCTACTCTGAGATGAAGAGGTTAGCACAGGAAAGGAATTCGTGGTGGGCCGCATCAAACCAGTCAGTAGACTGATGACCGAAAAAAAAAAAAAAAAAAAAAAACTGTTCGCTCAACGTGAGTTCGGTGATCTTCAATGACTTCATGTAAGGGGCATAGTTCTTGCCATCTTACACTTGTAACGTTTATTATGTAATGGATATTATTGTTACTTTATTTAGAAAGTGAAAGTGGTCAAGCTTTGATTATTTAAATATGTTAAAATGTAAAGTAATGTAGAATAAGCTGTAGCCGATCAGATGGACGGCTTCAGGAAAGGGAATTGCCCTAGTCAGTTGAGTGAGGACACTCGACGCGCGGGAAACGCGGCCAGGGACGAACAGAGGGACAGTACTGGTGCAGAAGCGAAAGGACAGTTCAGGTCTAGACACCAAAGGGTACAGTGCTGGTAGAGACGCGGAAGCGGACGGTCGGTCTTTAGGGCTAGGAAGTGAAACGACTTTGAAAATTTTGCATTGTGTGGTATCACAGGACTTTGTCTCTGAGTGATGAGCAGCCGCACGCCTGTTGTGAACTCTAATTTTTCACGTAGATAACTTGCATTTCACGATGAGGTTATGATTGATCGAACTGTGTCAAATGGACAGTAACAATAACTCGCCCGTCCACGCCTGGTCCCAGGCACGAATCCGCTCGACGGACTTGTGTCGAGGTCCAGTGACCCGGCCAGTCTGTGGATGGTTTTTAGGCGGTTTTCCATCTGCCTTAGCGAATGCGGGATGGTTCCTCTTATTCCCCCTCAGTTACACTATGTCGGCGATTGCTGCGCAAACAAGTTCTCCACGTACACGTACACCACCATACGCAAACGAAACGGTTACACTTGTCTGGTGTGAGATGTTCCCTGGGAGGGTCCACCAGGGGCCGAACCGCACAATAACCCTGGGTTCGGTGTGGGGCGTCGGAGGGGTGAAGTGGACTGCGGTGTTCGTCATGGGGTTGTGGACCACTGTGGCTGCGGCGGGGACGGAGAGACTCCGTCGTTTCTAGGTCGCCGGTTAACATACATACAATACAATACAACAGTAACTCTAAGTAATATCACTTTCGCTATTAGTTTGCTTTCTGAATAAACATTATTCTAACTAAATCGCAACTGTGTGACCTACGTCATTTATGGGTCGTTAATTTAATTCTCGATATTATTGTTACTGTTATTATGTGTTATGTTAACTTTGTATTTCGCAAACTTGCCATCAGCCAGACCAAAGAGTCACAAGTGCCTAACTTAGGGCGTGTAATGCGACACGTGCGGTTCAACCCATAGACGAGTTTGAGCCAAGAAATTTCGATGATGAGGCATCGCATGTGAGCCCGAACTTTGGGATGTTAGCTCGCACTCCGTACAGCCCTGATCTTTCACCGTGTGATTTTCACATCTTTGACGACCTGAAGAAAGACGTGTATGAATGTCGGTTTCAGTTGAACGAGGAAGTGCAAGAAGAACGTTTGAGGTGATCAATTTTGAATGAAACCTTTCTATGGTCCCGCTAAGGCGGGTAGTCGGTTTCCGTTTGACTGCTCCTTATAATCCTGAAAAGTCTGAAATGAGAACACTGCTCATCTAAATCTTGACCTTTTTTTTTTTAGAAAGATTTTTGCAACAACTCATGATTTTCAATCGTAGCACGAGGTCAACATTTTCCTTTCTCATATACAGTTCTTCTTACAACGACATTTCAGTTTCTATTCAGTAATTAAAACATTGATAAGGATGCACCGTTAACTCTCATGATACTCTACCTAGACAAAATCAATTTTCAGTTCCTTAATCCTCCGATAAAACGAAATCGTTCGATACACGCCACCACAATTGTATTCTGTCTGATATTTACTTTGGAATTTTTCTAGTGATTTTTGTTTTCGTGTGTTTTCATCTTTTCTAACCCTCCCCCATCTTCAATCCGGTTCAATCAGTATACTGCAAAAATGATTTCCGTACGAGGAGTACGGGCGGTTTGTGAGGAATTGTGAATGTTATCTAAGATGCACTGAATTATCCATATAATTAGCCGCCAGGACAGCTTAAAATTATGTGAAACTTAATTTTCTTCATAAGACACGTCATAATCCGGACGTGGGGCTTGCTGGACGCCACGAGGATGACGTCTCAAGCCACTAAAGTAAAACAAGGAGCTTCTACTGAGGCTGAAGTTGTCTGGACAGCTTTGGAGACTGCATAAGCCGTCTACTCAGTTTAAAGTTCGGTATATTATTACAGAATAATTCCTTACCTGCTCTGATTTGGTGAAACTATCCCCTATAACAGACAACATAATTGATCATGTAACTGATTGATGAACGTAGTATGATGCGAGTGCAAGGCTGAATAATACTTGAGCAACTCACAGTAACTTTAAGACACAAAATAAAATTAGGAGGCATAGCAGTACGAAACTGAATGTAAGTGAACATGAAATATCATTACTAAGTTTTCAGGGATAGTGAAAGTGTTTTTGGAACTCTAGCTAAAGTCGGGCACAGTGGTATGGAATGTAGACCCAGAGTTGTAATTATAACCGTCAATTACGAAACATAAAATACAGGATGTATTAAAAAAAATCCGATTTAAAAAAAAATCATAACTGTTATGTTATATGATACATGTGCGTGAACAACGTCCTATTGGAAAGAGCAAACTCTCGAGTTTAAGATGGTTCCCGCTAGGTAGCAGCAGTGTGCGCCCACTTCAGTTCTAGAAAAAATGGTGTCGGGACAACAGAAAGCGTTTTGTGTTCTATGTTTAGCACAGTGCGGGTCAGTAATAACTGTTGAGTGTGACTTTCGTACTAGACGTGGTATGGGAGCCTCCTACAGCACAGAGCATTAGACGATGGCATGAACAATTCCGAGAAACAGGTCGTTTGTGAAAAAGGCAAATCGCCAGGGCGTCCCCGAGTGTCTGACACAGACGTCGAACGCATCCACCATAGTTTCACAAGGAGTCCGCCGAAATCCGTCCGCCGTGAAGCTCGACGGTTCAGCATGCCCCGATGTCCGACTGGCGTGTGTTGCGTCGACGTTTACACATGAAACCATAAAATATTCCGCTACTTCAAGCTCTTCTTGAAGGTGACAAACACTAACGTGCGGAGTTCTGTAATTTCGTTCTTGGCAAGATGGAGGACTACAATTTTCTTCCACTCTTAGTGTTTAGTGACGAGGAAACGTTATACTTAAATGGAAAGGAGAACCGTAAAATATAAGAATATGGAGAACGGAACAACTACAAAAAGTTTTACAACATGAGAGGAACTCTCCAAAGTTTAATGTGCTTTCTGCAGTTTCACAGGAAAATATGTATGGTCCATATTTCTTTGCCGAGAACACTATTACAGGAAGCACATATCTCGATATGCTTTGGGACTTTCTTTATCCAAGTTGGAGACTGATTCAAATCACTTAATTCACGCTGATGGGGCACCATCACACTGGCATCTGGAAGTGTGGGTATTTTTAAATCAAAGGATTACTGAACGATGGATCGGTCGCACTGGACCAGATGATTCACCCTTATTACATTACTGGCCTCCAAGGTCACCGGACCTGACTGTATACGATTGTTTCTTGTTGGGGTTTGTAAAAGTCTCTATGTGCCTCCGTTATCCACATCAATGAACGAACTGAGTCATCGCATAACAGCAGCTGTGGAAACTGTAACTCAAGACATGTTCGCTGTAGTGTGGGAACAATTAGAATACGGCATTGCACGTCAAGGGGCGCATATTGAACACCTATGAAAAGATATGAACAAAAAAAAAACTTTTTGAGTTTCCCGTTCATCACAAAAGGAAATTCATTGTATATGTTTACTAGTTTCAAAAATATAGACGTGACAAATCGGATGATTCTTTTTTATGCACCCTGCACAGTATATTCTCTTCTGCAGGACCTAGAATTTCGTCACTGCAAGTTATTTCACCGTCACACTTACCGTCTTCACTGAAAATAACTGCATGCCCTGAACGGGATACGAAATGCTCAGAACATCGGGTACTGCCGTCAATGTGAAAAAACCATGTGATAATGATAGACTGAATCAATCAGTATAGCAAAAGAAACGCACGGCTTTGCACAATCGCGCAATAGCTGCAAAGTGTCGGCGTTGTTACTGCAGTTGAATGGGAAATAAATGACCCGGTAGGACAAAATAAAGAGAGAATGTTTATGCACCACTGGACATAGAACCGAATCGTTAAATCAAGTGAACAAAAGAATAAAAGATCTCTCAGCCCACAACGAGACGCGTTAGATAAACATAAACACGTGGTCATCATTTGAACCAATTGCCTAACTGAAATTACAGGAGAATCGACCGTATTGACAGTAGCATTCCTCGGATTAAGTGACTGAAGCCTGATTCTGTGCCAAGCCTCGAAACATTCGATTATAGAAAGACAATGGATCACAAATGACACATGGAACATGAGTCCGCACATAGCATTCATGTCAAGTTGCAACTTGAGCCAACGAAATTTAACCACGGATTGCAAATAACTCACGAATGGCTATCGAAATAGCTTTACAGATAGGCGATGCGTACCAATAACCTCAGTAATATGAAACATCTCACCGAAGCTGCTATTCAGAGACCAGCCGCATCTAACACAGAAAGTGGTCCAGACTTGCCCACGGAATTCGGTAGAGTAACTCATTTGAAGCTAAATCCCAGCTTCTCATCGTGAGCAAGGCGCGATGTGATTGGCTCCTGAACCGGAAACCAAACACGTGACTTTCCTCAAGCCCCACAGAGAAATCATGTCTCTGGTAATGCTGCCATAAATGTCACGCGAAGTAACGAAAATACAGAACGCGTAAAACTGAACACAGAAGGCGACGGTTTGACAGTGACATTAATGTTACCACCACGTATGCTCGACGTCAGAGCGCCACAACCACTCACAGAAGGCAGTTAACAGCAGTAGGATTGTATAGATGTTGTGTTGAGAGAAGGTGTGTGAGGGGGGGGGGAGGGGGGGGGAGGGGAGTGGACGCGGGAAACAGCAAAATCCGGGACAGAGGCAACTGAGGTGCACCACTGGCCACACATGACAGCGGTGAACAACGGCTGCGGAGCTGTGTGTGGGCGAATAGAGGTGCAACTGTTGAGCAACTGACAGCCCAGATGATCGAAGGCTCCACCACCAGTTTTTCCTCAGCGGTCGTTGCTGCGCATGGGCTTCCCAAATAGGCGCCTGCTCCATGCACCCATGCTGACTGCTGTTCATCGGAGACAAAGGCTGGAATTTGCACACCAGTACCGCAACCATGTTCACAGGGCTGCACGTAAACGTTCCTGGTTGGGTGAACACACAGGCCAATGATTCTGTCTTTTCATCTTGATTAAACAGTATTTTGCAACACTAACGAAGCCAGGTGTAAGATTTCTTTGTTTTTGAGTGGAACAACAGTGAAAGAACATTGCTGAAAGCTTTCGTTTGTTTTTTTGTAAAGCCAAGATCACGTCCCTGATGAAATGGATCCTTGGACTTGCAACCCTGTAACTTTGTAGAGCAACGGCCATGAAACAAATGTATTTGCTGCGGATTCACAGTCTCGTAAAATTCTTTCAAAGACTGAGTGATCCCCAATGACTGTATGTTTATTAAAAGCCCACTATCGCATTTTCAACTTTTTGAATATGTGCAGTAGGCACGATATTTTTTTATTGTTTTTCCTGTTTGTGGCATAGCAATGGTCTGTGCAACCAACGCTGCTAAATGGTTCAAATGGCTCTGAGCACTATTGGACTTAACATCTGAGGTCATCAGTCCCCTAGAACTTAGAACTACTTAAACCGAACTAACCTAAGGACATCACACACATCCATGCCCGAGGCAGGATTCGAACCTGCGACCGTAGCGGTCGCGCGGTTCCAGACTGCAGCGCCTAGAACCGCTCGGCCACACCGGCCGGGCCAACGCTGCTAAGAGCACTAGACTCTCACGTCCTTTTTATTGCTTTTATTGATGACTTTTACTTTGCTTACAGCATCTGCTATCCTCTTGAAAAATGACCAAAAGGGTGAAATTACACTACTGGCCATTAAAATTGCTACACCACGAAGATGATGTGCTACAGACGCGAAATTTAACCGACAGGAAGAAGATGCTGTCATATGCAAATGATTAGCTTTTCAGAGCATTCACACAAGGTTGGCGCCGGTGGCGACACCTACAACGTTCTGACATGAGGAAAGTATCCAACCGATTTCTCATACACAAACAGCAGTTGGCCGGCTTTGCCTGTTGAAACGTTGTTGTGATGCCTCGTGTAAGGAGGAGAAATGCGTACCATCACGTTTCCGACTTTGAGAAAGATCGGATTGTAGGCTATCGCGATTGCGGTTTATGGTATCGCGACATTGCTGCTCGCGTTGGTCGAGATCCAATGACTGTTAGCAGAATATTGAATAGATGGGTTCAGGAGGGTAATACGAAACGCCGTACTGGATCCCAACGACCTCGTATCACTAGCAGTCGAGATGACAGGCATCTTATCCGCATGGCTGCAACGGATCGTGCAGCCACGTCTCGATCCCTGAGTCAACAGATGGGGACGTTTGCAAGACGACAACCATCTGCACGAACACTTGGACGACGTTTGCAGCAGCATGGACTATCAGCTCGGAGACCATGGCTGCGGTTTCCCTTGACGCTGCATCACAGACAGGAGCGCCTGCGATGGTGTACTCAACGACGAACCTGGGTGCACGAATGGCAAAACGTCATTATTTTCGGATGAATCCAGGTTCTGTTTACAGGATCATGATGGTCGCATCCGTGTTTGGCGACGTTGCGGTGAACGCACATTGGAAGCGTGTATTCGTCATCGCCATACTGCTGTATCACCCGGCGTGATGGTATGGGGTGCCATTGGTTACACGTCTCGGTTACCTCTTGTTCGCATTGACGGCACTTAGAAAAGTGGACGTTACATTTCAGATGTGTTACGACCCGTGGCTCTACCCTTCATTCGATCCCTGCGAAACCCTACATTTCAGCAGGATAATGCACGACCGCATGTTGCAGGTCCTGTACAGGCCTTTCTGGATACAGAAAATGTTCGAGTGCTGCCCTGGCCAGCACATTCTCCAGATCTCTCACCAATTGAAAAGTCTGGTCAATGGTGGCCAAGCAACTGGATCGTCATAATACGCCAGTCACTACTCTTGGTGAACTGTGGTATCGTGTTGAAGCTGCATGGGCAGCTGTACCTGTACACGCCATCCAAGCTCTGTTTAACTCAATGCCCAAGCGTATGAAGGCCGTTATTACGGCCAGAGGTGGTTGTTATGGCTACTGATTTTTCAGCATCTATGCACCCAAATTGCGTGAAAATGTAATCACATGTCAGTTCTAGTATAATATATTTGTCCAATTAGTACCCATTTATCATCTGCATTTCTTCTTGGTGTAGCAATTTTAACGGCCAGTAGTGTACAACAATCTATTTTCAATAAACGTACAGTCAATGGCGAAAATGAAGTCTTTCAAGGAACGGCCACAGTGGTGAATTTGAGAATCTGCAGATTGAGGTTCGCTTTTCGTAAATTAAACAAAGAAAATGAGTATATTTTAACAACATGAATTAATTTATATTGCAAGTAACCCGTAGACTAAGGTACTGATAAAAATGAAAAGAGAACTTAGAATTTAAAATCTATTTTTTAAACATCGTTTTATACTGTAAATGATCTCCGACACCGATTCAAAGTTGACATCCTTATGGAAATGACTGGTTCTAGAAAATTCCGAGCATGTTCCAGATCATTTTGCAGCATCAAAGAATCTTGAGATCAGTTCTTCACGGGTGTTGAATATTCCTCTTGCCCGCTTCTGCCTGTCGTTTTGTGGGCATAGCCCCACAATGTTTCTGATATGATGTGGGAAATTCGATTAGGCGTCCGCTACCCTGATGCAATCTAATTATCAGTTATATTTTTTAGCCCATACACAGGAATGTTGTGGCCATGGTGGTCTAGTAGGTAGAGCGTTAGACCGGAGCCCAGAAGGTCCCCAGTTCAATGTCCGGTAGGTGCGAGGACTCTTCCTCTTTCCAGTCACTCCAGAACGGTGGTAGGTCCACTCTGCCTGCTGTCAAAATGAGTACCGCGGACGTATACAGGGGATAGAAGGCCGCGGAGGCCCTCGGCCCGCTACCCGCCCCTTTGTGCTGCAGTGGAGAAAGGTTGTACTCTGTCTACAGTAAGGCCAACAGCCGGATTAAAGGTTTCTGTCATAAACTACTTTACAAGAATATTGCAGCGCCATAAATGTACCGAAAGGTATGAAGACACCCTGAGGATTGACGCTTGGTGCTGGGGTGGTCAGCCGAGCCTTTAACGTAAGTAAATGCAGCATATTGCGCATAAAGTGATAAGAGAATTATTTATATTGGATTACGTAATGGCGAAAACTCACTGGAAACCGTCACAACCGCAAACCACCTAGGAGTAAGCGTCCAGAATGACCTAAAATGGAATGGCTACATAAAACTAACTGTAGGAGGTTGATGTTGATTGCAAGAAGCCTAATATAATTCGCTTAAGTAAGAAGAGAATAGAAAAACTGGTAGAAGCCGGCCGGCCGCGGTGGTCCGGAACCGTGCGACTGCTACGGTCGCAGGTTCGAATCCTGCCTCGGGCATGGATGTGTGTGATGTCCTTAGGTTAGTTAGGTTTAAGTAGTTCTAAGTTCTAGGGGACTGATGACCACAGCAGTTGAGTCCCATAGTGCTCAGAGACATTTGAACCATTTTGGTAGAAGCCGACCTCTGGGAAGATCAGTTTGGATTCCGTAGAAATGTTGGAACACGTGAGGCAATACTGACCTTACGACTTATCTTAGAAGGAAGATTAAGGAAAGGCAAACCTACCTTTCTAGCATTTGTAGACTTAGGGAAAGCTTTTAACAATGTTGACTGGAATACTCTCTTTCAAATTCTAAAGGTGGCAGGGGTAAAATACAGGGAGCGAAAGGCTATTTACAATTTGTACAGAAACCAGATGGCAGTTATAAGAGTCGAGGGGCATTAAAGGGAAGCAGTGGTTGGGAAGGGAGTGAGACAGGGCTGTAGCCTCTCCCCGATGTTATTCCATCTGTATATTGAGCAAGCAGTAAAAGAAACAAAAAAAAAATTTGGAGTAGGTGTTAAAACCCAGGGAGAAGAAATAAAAACTTTGAGGTTTGCCGATGACATTGTAATTCTGTCAGAGACAGCAAAGGAGTTGGAAGAGCAGTTGAACGGAATGGGCAGCGTCTTGAAAGGAGGGTATAAGATGAACATCAACAAAAGCAAAACGAGGATAATGGAATGTAGTCGAATTAAGTCGGGTGATGCTGAGGGAATTATATTAGGAAATGAGACACTTAAAGTAGTAGAGGAGTTTTGCTATTTGGGGAGCAAAATAACTGATGATTGTCGAAGTAGAGAGGATATAAAATGTAGATTGGCAATGGCAAGGAAAGCGTTTCTGAAGAAGAGAAATTTGTTAACGTCGAGTATAGGTTTAAGTGTCAGGAAGTCGTTTCTGAAAGTATTTGTATGGAGTATAGCCATGTATGGAAGTGAAACATGGACGATAAATAGTTTGGACAAGAAGAGAATAGAAGCTTTCGAAATGTGGTGCTACAGAAGAATGTTGAGGATTAGGTGGATAGATCACGTAACTAATGAGGAGGTATTGAATAGGATTGGGGAGAAGTTTGTGGCACAACTTGACGAGAAGAAGGGAACAGTTGGTAGGCCATGTCCTGAGGCATCAAGGGATCACAAATTTAATATTGGATGGCCGTGTGGAGGGTAAAAATCATAGAGGGAGACCGAGAGATGAATACACTAGGCAGATTCAGAAGCATGTAGGTTGCAGTAGGTACTGGGAGATGAAGGAGCTTGCACAGGATAGATTAGCATGGAGAGCTGCATCAAACCAGTCTCAGGACTGAAGACCACAACAACAACAACAACAACAACAACAAGAGAAACACCAGAACAATGTTATATTGAGTTTTGAGTGAAGTTTGTCAGTGTGAGATCGTTGTCATATATGATTTACGGGTGAGATCGAAAAAAAAGTGGCGCTTCATTTCGAAATCACGAACTCCAATAACTCACCAAAGTCCACAGGCAGGCGCTACAAAGTAGACGTTTCTTCCAGTGACACATATAACGTGATAGGGTCATGACAGGGATATCAGAGGAATAGGAATTCGTACGTAAGCTTACCGACAGCCGTTTATCACGTGCACCAATTGCGAATCCAGACGGGAAAGGCGGATATGAGTGCGGTATCGATAGTACTCTCTAATATATACTGCAAGGCGTTTTGTGGGGAACTGATCTAGACGGCACCATTATTTTCTTGTACAGCGTCACTATTGCCCATCAAACAATAATGTCATGAAAACTGCAGATCCATTTGTTTAGCATGGCCTAATATGCAGATTTGTGAGTGCTGTGCATACGCACGAGAAAAGGTGTAGAAGCGCACGCACCTGTGAGAGGCGCAACTGGGGTAGTGCAGGTCGGCGGCGCATACCTCCTACGCGGCAGCGGCAGGGACAACGCTTCGTCGTGTACGAACAGCGAAGTGACGCTTGCCGTGAGACGCCACACAGGGTGTTTCCTTGGTAGCCCTGCCACTGCAGCTGACTTAGCCGCGTGGCAGCCCCTAGCGAAGCCCGGCATTAAGCCAAAAGCAAACGGAAGGCAACGTCGTTCAGACCACCACTCAAATTCGGTACTGTCTCCTGTTGACACTTGGAACGAGAAGCAGACAGTAAAAAGAAGGGGAAACTTTCTCTCAACGCCAGATATTTTTAGTAGAAAACACAATGCCGAAAAAAACCGTCTTCAAGAACAGTGTACTGCGGAACTTGGGTATAAAGGTGCTTACTATAAGGTTGTATAGTACTGGTTCATTTTTCACGGTTACCGGCGATCTGATGGCGCTCTCGAGGCCTGTCTGTGCGCTCTCTGTTTCGCCTTTCAGGCAGTAACTGTGCTGTATTTATAAGTGAACAATGTATGCAACATTTTCTGTAAAGTACAACCATGCACTCCGACGTGTACATTTTACTGTTGAACAACATCAAAAATTTAAACAGGATGGCTTTTTGAGCCTGTAACAACCTGGATGGACGTACTGACAGATTGTTGCACTTTGGGGCACAGTGTATCAGTGGTATGTCGCTGCTTGCAACAGTGGTCTGTGGAACATTCCCACACCCTTGGACAAGGTTATGGACGTCCGTATAGCACATATGCATGAGACTGCCATCTTGTGAGAGGAGCTGTGGACAACCGAACATCATCCAGGGAAGATGTACGTGAGATGTCATAAAGGACCATTGGGACCAGCTGCTTGCTAAAGGACTAAGCCTCTGGACTAAGCCTCTGGCCTCTGCCTAGGCTACTACTGACATACAACACCATCAAGCGTGGCTACTCCAGTGTCCTGTAAGACTCAAGTAGAGAGTGGAATAACAATCTGTTGTCTAGATTCATGAGAATAGGTTTTGTCTGTATGTGTGTGATCAGTGTTTAAGAGTGTGGCGTAGACCTCCTGAGCGGCCTATTCTGGAGTCCACTTGTCCACGACACACAAGTCTTTCCCCAAGTTTCATGATGTCGGTGGCCATCAGTTACAACTCGCGATCACATCTGATGTTACTGCAGGATAAAGAAATCAGTGCCTACTACATTGCAGAGGTTGTTATTCACATGCTACTGCGTTTGCTTCGACAGGAAAGTGATGTGCTTTTTCTGCAGGACAATGGACGTGCATATACTGCTGCTCTTCATGTTGTACAATAACTGCCTTGGCCGGCAAGTTCATCAATTCTCTCTCCAATTGAACACATGGTGAAGTGGAAAATTAGTCGTTCTTCAGAGCCTGAAAGAAAACTGCTGAATTGCAAGAAAAGTTGCACGGTTCTTGGGACAATTAATCGCAGGACGCCATTCGGCACCTTTATCATCGTTTTCATGTGAGAATACTAGTCTATGCTGCCGCCAGTATTAATGCGACTTGTCGCGTACCAGCATAGTTTTGTGGTGCAATAGGAACGTTGACGACAATCTGAGGGTTGTTGGGGTGTCCACCTTTGTTGTCGGAGATGAGAGGGAGAAAGCTCTCCGTGGTGGAACTGGGTGGTTATTGGTTGCAGTGCTAATCTTTTAGGATTAATGGCAGGATGGGTATGCTGAAGAGTTCAGTATTTATTTTAAATAATTCTTTTATTATCTCTTTGATAACTTATAAAAGAGGTGCGAGGTCCTAACCCCTTCTTTAATAAATGTCAGAATCAATTTATTCTTATCAACAGGGCGCACACCTGAGCTTACAAGAGACAATTACTCTTCCGTAAATTGTTCTTGTTAATTACGAAACTACAAATGCTATCTATTCCTCAAGACGAAGACAGATCGTCTATGTTCAAAGCTATTCCCCAGAATGGATAATGATTACTTATCTAGCAGATGATGTGCGTGTCACCAGATCTGATCACCGACTTCTCGCTGAGAATATTACTTCAGCATACGTCTGCTGCTGCTTCCTGGCGCAGCTACACGGTGCCTCCTCAAAGCGGCCACTCGGTAGTCGATCATACTACTGCTCTCTTTCTCTCTATCCTCTCCCATAATCTCTTGCTTATGTACCATTTTAAGTCGCGGCTGACCTTCTATAATACCCGTTCGGGATATTTCCATCAGCTGACTCCTTCGACACATAAACTCGTTAATGTTCGATTTCTCTTATAGGTTTCCACTTTATGTTACCACTTACGTATACTGGAAAGCTTGCTTTACCGTCAGGGCTTGTGCCTCTTGGCGCGTTCTCAAACAGATCCATCACGTGTTTAATCCGTGATCCGACTTGCTACTTGATGTCCCTACTTTACCTAACATATGGTAAACTTCTGTTGAAGTCTCACTGCGGTTCAAATATTGTTTTGTTGTTGTTGTGGTCTTCAGTCCTGAGACTGGTCTGATGCAGCTCTCACCGCTACCCTATCCTGTGCAAGCTTCTTCATCTCCCAGTACTTACTGCGACCTACATCCTTCTGAATCTGCCTAGTGTATTGATCTCTTGGTCTCCCTCTACGATTTTTACCCTCCACGCTGCCCTCCAATGCTAAATTTGTCTTCCCTTGATGCCTCGGAACATGTCCTACCAACCGATACCTTCTTCTAGTCAAGTTGAGTCACAGGCTTCTCTTCTCCCCAATTCTATTCAATACCTCCTAATTAGTTATGTGATCTACCCATCTAATCTTCAGCATTCTTCTGTAGCACATTTCGAAAGCTTCTATTCTCTTCTTGTCCAAACTATTTATCGTCCATGTTTCACTTCCATACATGGCTGCACTCCATACAAATACTTTCAGAAACGACTTGCTGACACTTAAATCTATATCCGATGTTAACAAATTTATCTTCTTCAGAAACGCTTTCACTGCCATTGCCAGTCTATATTTTATATCTTCTGTACTTCGACCATCATCAGTTATTTTGCTCCCCAAATAGCAAAACTCTTCTACTACTTTCAGTGTCCCATTTCCTAATCTAATTCCCTCAGCATCACCTGACTTAATTTGGCTACATTCCATTATTCTCGTTTTCCTATTGTTGATGTTCATCTTATATCCTCCTTTGAAGACACTGTCCATCCCATTCAACTGCTCTTCCGAGTCCTTTGCTGTATCTGTCAGAATTAGAATGTCATCGTCGAATCTCAAAGTTTTTATTTCTTCTCCATGGATTTTAATACCTACTCCGAATTTTTCTTTTGTTTCCTTTACTGATTGCTCAATATACAGACTGAATAACATCGGGGAGAGGCTACAACCCAGTCTCACACCCATCCCAACCACTGCTTCCCTTTCGTGCCCCTCAACTCTTATAACTGCCATCTGCTTCTGTACAAACTGTAAATAGCCTTTCGCTCCCTGTATTTTACCCCTGCCACCTCCAGAATTTGAAAGAGAGTATTTCTGTCAACATTGTCAAAAGCTTTCTCTAAGTCTACAAATGCTAGGAACATAGGTCCGCCATTCCTTAATCTTTCTTCTAAGATAAGTCGTAGGGTCAGTATTGCCTCACGTGTTCCAATATTTCTGAATTTCCCCGAAGTCGGCTTCTAATAGTTTTTCCATTCGTCTGTAAAGAACTCGCGTTAGTATTTTGCAGCTGTCACTTATTAAACTGATAGCTCGGTAATTTTCACATCTGCCAACACCTGCTTTCTTTGGGATTGGAATTATTATATTCTTCGTTAAGTCTGAGGGTATTTCGCCTGTCTCATACATCTTGCTCGCCAGATGGTAGAGTTTTGTCAGGACTGGCCCTCCCAAGGCCGTCAGCAGTTCTAATGGAATGTTGTCTACTCCCGGGGCCTTGTTTCGATTCAGGTCTTTGAGTGCGCTGTCAAACTCTTCACGCAGTATCGTATCTCTCATTTCATCTTCATCTACATTATGTTCCATTTCCATAACATTGTCCTCAAGTACATCGCCCTTGTATAGACCCTCTATATACTCTTTCCACCTTTCTGCTTTACCTTCTTTGCTTAGAACTGGGTTTCCATCTAAATTCTTGATTTTCATATAAGTGTTTCTCTTTTCTTAATGCGCATGTATTGATCTTAAGCGTTTTATCCCTCTTCCCCTCACAAATATCCTCCGCGATGGTTTCCCTATTCTTAAACTCTCATACTTCTAATTTCATGAAGTTACAATTATTCTCCTTCCATTTGATCTGACAAGTATTGCTTATTAAATTTTTTCTTTGGACTGGGCAGACTTTTTCGGCCCCCTTACTGTGAGATGTGGTCTACGTTCATCATCCTGTATGATTGCACTCATGAACTACCTGTGATATCACCCATCAATAACATGGCCTTTTACCTGAGGGTGTTGCACTTTTTCCTTGCTGAAATCGAAAATTAAAATCCATCAGGCCCTCAGGTATACTCTAAAGTGTTCTGTTCACAGAAACTTTACGAATCAGAGAGAGTGAGTTGTGAGATTTAATTAGAAATGTGATTCATAAATTCTCGATGTTGAAGACAGAAATCTGCAGGCTGAGTGTTTCTTGATGGTTGGTACATATATGTTTGCAAATTATGAGTGGTCATAATGTTTTAATTGTTACGTCGAAAAAACAAAGTTACTTGATTAGTTTTTGTTTGTTGCAGGTGCTTGACTCCAGTCCAGGTACACACTGAAATCCCTGCGTCACATTATTGTATCCTGCCGCTACAGAAGAAAATGGCATGGCCCATTGACAAAGTAGGAATGGGGTTTGCCATTTTGGTTTGGCTCTTCTAACAGTGCTCTGTCTTACTATGGTGGGAGAATTTTGATGTGTACCATGACTGCAGTGATGCATATGCAAACAAACAAAAAGTAATCATGTAACGTTATTATTTCAAAATAACAATGAAAACTATGTGGTCATCCCCTTATATTGTATTAAAGTAGGTGTTAACATTAAAGCTTGAGGTGAATTTTGAGTTTCAAAGATGCATAGGTTGGTTGAAAGAAAATTATAACCTATGAAAAGAGACACTCTAAATCAGCAGGTAATAGTACTCATTCATTTATATTAAAATGAAAATTTCAGATTCAGTACATACTTCATTTATTTTTGATAATTAATTTAGCAAACAATAATATTAATTTTTATAAGCCTAACAGAAAATAAGTTCACAATTTTGTAAACATTAATTTTAGAGGATCTCTTTCATAAATTACCGTAGATTTAAAGTACTTGACAAGAAGTCTGCTTTCCAGCAGTAACCACTAGTCACTACTTCTACTTTCAGCACAATGACAGAACCACAAACGAAACTCAGTACTAAATGCCACCATGCATTAAATTATTAAATTCTGATACAGAAACAATTAAGTTAGCTAAACAAATTGATAACAGAGATGAAACAATTATAAAAGAAAAATACAAAAATCCTGTTGTTATTACTTGTAAAACAGAATTAGACAATGTTAAATTAGATAGAGTTTCAAGAGAATCACCAGAAATTTTAGAAGAACTTAAAAAGGAACGCTACTATTTATTGGATTTGAACATAACACAAGATTTTGTAAGAATTTTTAATAAAGAAGAAAAGATCGAATATTTAACAAATAATTTTAACTTTCAAAAACAAGGAGAATACAAAGAAGATTGTAATGTAATAGTAAACAATGATAATAATGCTGGAAAAGTATGTTTCACTTCGATTAATTGTGATTCTGGGGTAGAAATATACAATAAATTTATATGTCAAATAACAAGTCCAGGAGTATATAAAAATTTAGGTAACCATTTTATACATTTTTTAAAAATGTCCAGATAAAAAACTGTAAGAAATATTTGCTAGTAAATTTTTCAAAGAAAATGGAATCAAAAGATTAGAAGGAACAACTTATAATTATATTAACTCAAATTTCCAAAATGTACTAGAATTTGATCCATTTGTAGAGTTTGATACAGTTTGTTTAAAAATAATAATAAATAACAACAAATATTACAGAAAAGCTCCTTATTATTCTGTTCCAATATCTAAAATGTGACAGATATTAACAAATTCCTTACAAAGTAGTTGTTGTATTGCTTTTAATGATCTCTTACAATATGTCTATTAGGGTGATAAACAATCAAAAAAGTTAACCAGAATACAAATAAAATATCGAACACATAATAAAGAAGACAGAGAAAACTGACCAAATTTCTTTTATATGTGTTTACTTTTAATTTTTACCTATTAACTGTGAAGAAATTTTCGAAGAGAAAGAGAATTTAATTTCTATAAAACAAATGTTTTACAAAATCTGGAGATGTAGATTTTTCTGAACGCAGTAGTTTATTTTCTACAATAGCAAAAGGAATAAATACTAAAGAGTTAGGAGTAACTCATACTAAAAATGTTATTCCACTTGTGTCTAAAAAGAGAACTAATATTTCCTGCAATCTCTATCCTCTTGCAGTTTGAGAAATAAAACCAATTAAGCAAAGATATTTCCCATCTACTGAAAACCAAGACCAAACACTAGAAAATATAGGAATCCAAGTGCAAAAAACTTTTATTTTGAACATAAAAGATCTATACAACATTAATATAAGAAAGACTTACAAAAAGAAGAGAAAATAGAAGAAGATAGTGGGAGTATTTTAATAAATGAGACAAAGAAGTTGACATAAGTCATTGTGATTATATATATATATATATATATATATATATATATATATATATATATATATATATAGTACAGAATACTAATAATGTTACTAAAAATATGGAACTGATCTTTTTCTTTATTAAAGGTGTACTTCAAAATACATTAACAAAAATAAGTAAAAGCATAGAAGATTTTAAAAAGGTAGGATTTGTTTTTAATCCATAAAATGGGTTAGAAATAATATTTTTCCAGCAGAAATATCATTATTGGATATAAATGTAAATGTTACTAAAAATTATAATGGAAATTATTATCCTAATATCGAAAAGATTCATAGAAGCATTAGGAAATAAGGAAAATATGATAAAGAAATAAGAGAACAAACAGTTAATGCGAAAATGGGAGAAACAGCAGGAAAACTAAGAGTAACTGACCTGGTAAGATTAGAAAGTATATAAGAAGAAAAAAGATTAATAATTTCCAGTTTTTCTAAAATAGGCTATAGAGGTAAAGAAAGACATATATTTAACTTTAAAAATATAGAAAGTTGTTATCATCTAATTATTTATTAGGAAAATAAAGGCAGGATAGCAAAATAGATCTAAATGATAAGATTGAGGTTAAACTCGATCAAATAAAAAAAACTCCAAATAAACAAAAGGCATGATTATTATTAACAAATTTGAATTCTGGAATAGTTATACTGTTTTCTTTTAAAAAAGTTTAAAAGACCATTTGCATATTCTATAGAAAGTCCACATAAATATGTTATATAATTTTTAATACAATATTCTGCGTTCAGGTACTAAGGAACAAAACCATTTTTTCATCATTATTACAAATTTGGTATACATTATAATCTTAATAGGTTAATAACAATAAACATAATTTATCTTCTGTCTTATTTTTAGTGGTATATATGTCTACATTAGAATTCCAAGTAGCTATATCTTTAGGAATAATAAGTTTTCCATTTACTTTAATTATGTATATTAAAAATGTGTTGTAAGAAATGGAGGTAGACAGAAATGATAAAATTTTAGATCTGTTCTACAAGAATAAAATGCATTACCAAGTTATGAGAGAAAAATTAAATAATTTGTTAGACAAAGAAAACCGAGTAGAATCTCTGAATTCACTTTTACTCAAAAATGGTTGTTTAAATATTACAGTTTATGATCAAGAGAAGATGCTTTTGTAGAATTAAAAGACTTAAATACACATAGTAAAACTAAATATATGAAGAAGACCTATAAGGTGATTAATAAATGTTATTTGGAACAAAATAATTCGGATTCTAGCAAAGAAAATGAAATATATAGTGATAAATATCGGAAAGACGAATTTCTAGTTTAACTTTTGTTTACTGCTAATTTGAAATCTACAAATATTTTTTACAGTTCTCAGAAAAATTTATTGCTAAAAGTAAACTTGAAACGAACAAAAATTCACTAAAAACAGATATCAATTATTGTAACAGAGAAAAAATTAATAAATTTAAAAAAGAGTAAAGTAATTAAACTCGATAAATTAATTGAACACGAAATGATGACAAAAATAAGAAATATTTTCTATCTGAATGATGATTGATTTAATTCAAAACAATGATAAAACAATGAAACAACCAAACAAATGTCAAATAAATGTTAAACACATGGCTTTACTCCACCAACTCCTCACTTCAGCTTCTTGCCACTGACTCCTCATTTGGGCCTCTCAGAACTGATTCCTTCCTGTGGCTTCCCACCATCGACTCCTCCCTTCAGCTTGTTGCCACCAACTCCTCAATACGACCTCTCACCACTTATTCCTTTGTGCAGCTTCTCACCACCGACTCCTTACTTCACTTTTTCGCCACTGACTCCTCCCTCCAACCTGTCGCCACCCACTGCTGTGGCTTTTATTCTCAGAGTGCCTTGCAATCCCTTATTGCTCCACGTGGACTCCAGCAAAGACATGTATCAACCAATAGATGGCGGAATTATATTTTCACACCTATTCCATAAAGCAAACATTCTGGGTTCCTCTGCCTCCAGCAGAGGGTCAGAAGTCCTCCCAATGGAGGTACTAGTCACCATAAAGGTAAAGTTGCCTTGTTATTTCTGACAACACCGTCTGATTCCCAAGCAAACTGCTCCCTCTTTGCATGTGTAGGACATCAGTAGGCATGAGAACCAAAACGAAAACAGAAAAATATGCTGTGTACGTCGGCAACACACTGTTGGTCACCCTGCTGTGTGGGTCTACATTTTACTTGGAAATAGTTCACATTGACGGCAGATATGGATCCCGGAAGCCAAACATTCATCTATTCAGCCCACAAATACCGAGAAGGTTTGAGAAGAGTCGTCTTCTGGCCAGTGATGCCTTCATATTTTCATGTCAGGGTTGGGGGGGGGGGGGGGACATTTTTTCCACACATGTAATTTACAAATTTTGAAGTCGTTTTTATCTGCTCATGACTTTATCTACATTCCTGGAAATTGAAATAAGAACACCGTGAATTCATTGTCCCAGGAAGGGGAAACTTTATTGACACATTCCTGGGCTCAGATACATCACATGATCACACTGACAGAACCACAGGCACATAGACACAGGCAACAGAGCATGCGCAATGTCGGCACTAGTACAGTGTATATCCACCTTCCGCAGCAATGCAGGCGGCTATTCTCCCATGGAGACGATCGTAGAGATGCTGGATGTAGTCCTGTGGAACGGCTTGCCATGCCATTTCCACCTGGCGCCTCAGTTGGACCAGCATTCGTGCTGGACGTGCAGACCGCGTGAGACGACGCTTCATCCAGTCCCAAACATGCTCAATGGGGGACAGATCCGGAGATCTTGCTGGCCAGGGTAGTTGACTTACACCTTCTAGAGCACATTGGGTGGCACGGGATACATGCGGACGTGCATTGTCCTGTTGGAACAGCAAGTTCCCTTGCCGGTCTAGGAATGGTAGAACGATGGGTTCGATGACGGTTTGGATGTACCGTGCACTATTCAGTGTCCCCTCAACGATCACCAGTGGTGTACGGCTAGTGTAGGAGATCGCTCCCCACACCATGATGCCGGGTGTTGGCCCTGTGTGCCTCGGTCGTATGCCGTCCTGATTGTGGCGCTCACCTGCACGGCGCCAAACACGCATACGACCATCATTGGCACCAAGGCAGAAGCGACTCTCATCGCTGAAGATGACACGTCTCCATTCGTCCCTCCATTCACGCCTGTCGCGACACCACTGGAGGCGGGTTGCACGATGTTGGGGCGTGAGCGGATGACGGCCTAACGGTGTGCGGGACCGTAGCCCAGCTTCATGGAGACGGTTGCGAATGGTCCTCGCCGATACCCCAGGAGCAACAGTGTCCCTAATTTGCTGGGAAGTGGCGGTGCGGTCCCCTACGGCAATGCGTAGGATCCTACGGTCTTGGCGTGCATCCGTGCATCGCTGCGGTCCGGTCCCAGGTCGACGGGCACGTGCACCTTCCGCCGACCACTGGCGACAACATCGATGTACTGTAGAGACCTCACGCCCCACGTGTTGAGCAATTCGGCGGTACGTCCACCCGGCCTCCCGCATGCCCACTATACGCCCTCGCTCAAAGTCCGTCAACTGCACATATGGTTCACGTCCACGCTGTCGCTGCATGCTACCAGTGTTAAAGACTGCGATGGAGCTCCGTATGCCACGGCAAACTGGCTGACACTGACGGCGGCGGTGCACAAATGCTGCGCAGCTAGCGCCATCCGACGGCCAACACCGCGGTTCCTGGTGTGTCCGCTGTGCCGTGCGTGTGATCATTGTTTGTACAGCCCTCTCGCAGTGTCCGGAGCAAGTATGGTGGGTCTGACACACCAGTGTCAATGTGTTCTTTTTTCCATTTCCAGGAGTGTATTAGGTTGTACAGTGCACTTTTAACACCTGGACAATGTTATCAACATGAAGAAGCAAATAGTATAATTATAGTAAAGCCTGTTTTTACGTTTACAGATTTTACATTTTCCACCATTTACTTTAATTTCTATGTAAAACATTCTTGGATGTCTTGTCACGTCAGTTCGGGATAAAATTTCGAGTTTCGACGATAGCCTCCATCATCATTGGTAAAAGCAACTGGCTGTCTGCACTGCTGCTGTGGTGACATTATATAGCCCATGGATGGCTTCTGATTCATCTAGAGGGTTGGTTCCCCTCCATCGACAACGACAGATTGCAGAGCCTGGCCTACCCTCAGGGTGGAATCTCCAACTTTGAAGCTTGTCGCTGTCGCTGTTTGTCTGTCTGTCCGTCTGTCTGTCTGCCAGTGCTGCCACCCGGTGCTTGCTGCTGTAGCTGTTCGTCTGTCAGTCCGGCCTGCCTGTTCATCGCCACCTTCTTGCAGACATCGTCCAGCCACTGCCCAGAGAAATTCATCGGCCCACTTTCATAGCCTGCCAGAGGGGCTGCTGTCCCCTCATGCTGGCAGCTCCTTCACTACCGCCGTCAACTCCGTTGCTGTCTTCCCTGCCCTCTCGCACGCTGCCACCATATCACACCCCACCACCTCTGTCATTTTCACCTTCCCCTCTGCTGCTCGAACCACCATCACGTGGAGCTCATCCTCCACCCCCATTCCCATGCTTTCTTCCCTCCATGTCCACCCTGCTCCTGCGCCATTTTTGGCTGTAACTACCCTCAACTCTCGCTCCCCTGTCAGTGTCGCCCAATCACCATCTGCAGACTTCCCACCACTCCCTGCACCACCTCCGACAGGCTCCAAGCCAGCACAGATTTTGGTCCGTCGTTCCACAGTCTCTATGCCACCCACGTCCCCTTCCTCTGCGTCATCCACACCTCAGGGCGGTACCACCCCCGCCATCTCCCCCTGAAACCCACCCTCACCCCCTCTCCACCTTGTCATGACCGCAAAACCTTCCAAGCACCCTAATGTTGACCACTGCCCCACTATCTCCTCAAAGAAAACCCCTGATTCCCATAGCCCACCCATCCCCATGGACGTGACCCTGACTCCCACTCCTACCATCCACACCTTTGTTCTCTCCAAACCTGACCCTCAATTCTTTGAACAGCACCCTCACCCTGACCATCCGTAAATACTACCCTAATGCCCCCATCTCCCTTCTTATTCCGCTTAAGGACTCAGTCCTCATTAAATACCCCAATTGTTCCTTGCACAATGATCTCCTCTCCCGCATCCCACATATACAATTTGGCCAATGAGCCACCCTCACCCCCTACCACAGCCCATCCTCTCCTTGTCAGCCTCATCCACCCCGACGTCTGCCAATCTTCACTGCCATGACCAAGGAGCTTAGCCTCGTGGTCACGGAGGCTGAGGTGCTGGTGAAACTCTACTCCCAGCCCAACATCGAAATCTGTTCGGCCCGTCACATCTTTAATGATGTCGAGCTGACTTATCTAATGTGGATATTCACCGAATCCTCCTCCTCCATTGACTGCCTCCTTACCATGAGAGCCCTCATATATAATCGCCATCACAATGTGGACCCCTCCTGTTCCCCAGTCCAATGCTACTGCTGCCAACTCTGCCTCACCTACAACAACCACGACTGCAAGAACTCCCCTACCTGTCCCCCCTCCCCCCCCACTCCAAAGCTACCCACTTCCTAAAGAACTGCCCCAACCTCACCTTCCCCCCTCCTGCAACACCTGTAATGAACCACATCCTACCTACTCCTCGAAGTGTAAAGTGAAACCTCCTCCAGTCACCCTGAGGTCACTGACCCTGTCCATCCTGTTGATGACCCCATCCACTCCAACAACTCGCTCTGCCCTCCACCTACTGCAGAGGAAATCATCTGTTTCATCACCATTGTGCTTCAAAACATCTGCCCCTTCCAGCACTCCCACACCCTTTCCGCAATTTTCCTCGCTGATCGTTCCATCTTCCATCTTACCACCTATGCCACCTACTCCCACAACCAGGCCCACATCACCTTCACCCCCCTCACCACCCTCATCTCTCTCTCCCCTCCCATGGTACAATATTCGATCCCTGCCCACCCACAAACTCCTCTTCCTCCACACCCTCCATTAGCACCATGTGGATGCCTTCATCCTAAATGAAACGTTCCTTCAACCCCATATCTCCATCTCCACAGCTCCTTACACCCTTCACCGCACTGATAACCCGTACCCTCTGGAGTGTGGCGGAGTTGCTGTAGGTCACCTTAAGCACCTCCCTCTTCAGCCCCAACCTCTCCATAACAATCCTGCCAAGTATCTCACCCTCAGCCTCTTCTTCCCCACCCTTACCATCACCTGTGCCACCATTTATGTCCACCCTCGCACCCCCATCTCATACCATTTCCTGGCCCATACTGACCACACCTTCTCCACCTACATGACTGCCGACGACGTCAATATCCACAGCTGTGCTCCTGCCGACCTCAAGTGGTGGAATTGGTTTATCACTATCATCCGGGGAGACCTGGTTCCCCTCCCCCAGCACACCCAACCTAAATCCAACACCACTCGCTATGTGATCCTTCCCTCTCAAAACCTCCTTGGACGCGTCACCACAGATGTCCTTGACCTCATTGGCAGTGACCATGCTCCTGTTCTCCTCACTATCTCTAATGGTCGCCATCCCCGCCCCACTCCTCGCCCTGACATCCCTCCTAAACTTGTCCATGATTACACCCGTGCCAACTGGAATGCCGACCGGGACTTTATTCACACCCAGGCTGAAGGCCACGACCTTACCCTCCAATCTACTGATGACATCTCCCGCACTGCTGCCTTCCAGCACCAGACCTTGTCTGACACCGTCGTCACCCATATCCCCACCAAAGCCATCCACCGTCACTGCCCAGCCCTGCCCCAACAGCCCAACAGGCAGTCCTCCTTCGAGAATCCCGCCGCTACCGCTCTTTTCTCCACACTTGTGACCAGGACACACTTACCCGTCACTGGCAATTACAATGACACATCCACAACCCCCTTACTGCGAAGAAATGCTGTGCATGACGCCAGACATGTACACAACTCAACATGACACTCCCAATAAATTCTTCCAGGTATTGGTATTGGTCTGCTTTCCACCACCTTACTGGGAACAACCCCACCCCCCAGTACCCTTTCCTCCTTGATGACCGTCCCTTTCCTGACAACCTCAGTAAGGTCAACCACTTTGCCTCTCACCTATCCAATGTTTTTCCCATCCCAGATGATCCCCAATTTGATTATTCCCTCTTCCCTGACGTCATTGACCATACAAATACCTCCGTCCCTCCCTTTGCTCCTAGCTTTTAGTGCTTGGGACCCCCACCAGCATCTGAACTTAACACTCCCATCACTACATAGGACATCAGCCTCACAATGCACTCCTTGCACTCCCTGCACACAAAACTGCTCACGGCCACCACCGCATTACCTACCACCACCTCAAACACTGGCCTCCCTCCTTCCTTGCAGTCGTAGCCACCCTCTACAATGTCATCCTTGCCACCGGCTTCTACCCTGGACTGTGGAAAAAATTCCCATATCCTGATGTTCTCCAAACCCAACAAGCCTCTTCCTGTCATTCTGTATGTGTCACCTCGGTGTTCAGCAAGCTCTTGGAATCCATGCTAACCTGGCGCATCCATCACCACCTCCACCGAAACCACCTCCTCCCCAACACCCAATGTGGCTTTCGACCTTCCTTCTCTGCTGATGACCAACTCCTACGCCTGACTCATCTCTTCTCCCTCGAGCTTAACTCTCGTTGCTCTGCCAATTTTGTCTCCCTGTCCCTATGACCATGTCTGGCACCCCAGTCTACTGTTCAAACTCAAAACGTATGCCTTTCCTGTCAACTACATCTGTGTGCTGGCCTCCTTCCTCTCCCGCCGCCTCTTCTATGTTATCATCCATAATACCGATTCCTACACCTTGTACCCCTCTGCAGGTGTGTCCTCTCCCCTCTCCTCTACCTCCTGTACATGGCAGATACGCCCCAACCCCTCCCCTCCAGTACACCTCCTGCAGTATGCCAATGACACTGCATACCTTGCCCTCACTCCTACCCTCCAATGATCGCAATGCTCTCTCCAGAATCACCTTGACCTTTTTGCCACATGGTCTGACCAGTGGCTCCTGAAAATAAATCCTTCCAAGACCCAGGCAATCATCGTAGGTCATACCACTTGCTCCATCCAGCTTCTGGATTTCTCCCTTACCATGTGCACCCATCCTGTCCGCCTCTCCCCCACCCTCACTTACCTTGGCCTCACCATTGACCGTCACCTCACCTGGTTCCCTCATCTCTGCCCCATCCAATCAAAAGTCCGCAACCGCCTCCAACTCTTCAAACTCCTCTTTGGCCAGACATTCGGGTTGCACCCCTCTACCATCTTCCACACCTAATAATCCTTAATCCATCCCATCCTTTGTTATGCCAGTCCTGCCTGGATATCCACCCCCCAAATTCTATAAGTCCCTCCAGATCCTTGAGTGCCATGTATTCGGCCTTGCCTTCCATATACACCTCCTGTCCCCCATGCGGATCCTCTATGACCATTCCTTTCCCCAATCTGCTCCTATCCCTCGACCATATCCGCATGCTCTACACCTCCCGCCGCCTTGATCCCCCTCACCCCCTGGTTGCTCCTCTCCTCTCCCATCCCCGCCCCCTGCCACGTCTTTACTGCTGTGTCCCCCCTACCCTCGATCTCTACACCCTTCATCCCCTTTCCCAAGGTGGCTTCTGTCAATTCCCCCTCCGGGATTATGCACTCTCTCCATTTATCCCTCCTATCAACTCTGATCCTCACCCCGTCCTTTCCTTTGTCCTTTTCCTGGGTTCCCTCTTCCCCTCCCCCTCCCCCCTCCATCCTGTTCTTTCCCCAACTACCCTCTCTCTGCCTCCCTTCTCTCCCCCGAGTCCTTTTGCATTTTCCTTTCTCTGCCTTTCCCCATTCCCTGTCGTGTCTACCCTGCTCCCCCCTTGTGGGTCCTCTCCCTTCGTCCCCCTCCCAGCTTTTGTTTTTCCCTCTCCTCCCCCTTTTTCTTCCCCCTCCTCTGTCCAAGTCCCCCCTCCCATCTGCCCTTGCCTATGGAGTGTCTTTTTCATGCCGATCTTTTAGTGCAGTTTTCCTAGTGATTGTTAAGTGTTGTGCATCTTTTCCGAAGAGTTGCGAACGGACATCATGCTGTCGCAGGACGTGATTTTTTTATATCTCTTGCGAACAGAATCCAGACTGTCGCCCTGATTTTTTAATTGTCTGTCAACTTTTTCCCTGTATGCTTCAAGTGTATTTTATTCTCATCGCCCAGCATTAGTTTTATGTTTTAACTTTCCACAATTTTCCTCCGTTTTACATTTTACGTCACCGTTTTATCGCCTGTTTTTATTGTTTCTTATCTTCTTATGTTTTAAAAATTCTGTAGGCTGAAGAGCGGCGTACTAAGCTGGTGCCAGCCCGCCCCCTTCGGGGGGGGGGGGGGGGGAATCGAAATCCAATAAAGGACAAAAAGGCTTCTGATTGGTCAGTTTCTGACTCGTCGACGATAACATACTGCTGTCGCAGACGGTGTCAATGTCTGCGCTGGTGGCGCCACCGCTTCCGTGGGAACGTAAACACTGCAAGGAATGTCTCTGCTGCTTCTCCACGTCGAGCGCTCGTTTCATTGCACCGCTCAGATACTATCCGCTATCACGGTTAAAGTTCTTCTCGCTCATTCTTATTTGAACAGCCTTCTTAATGAGAGAATCCCAGTGCGTGGAGGCATGGAATAAAATTTTTGTTTCATCAAACAGTAGTTTACGTTTGTTATTGAGGCTGTGCTTCACAATTACCGATCTCTCTAGTTCTCTATTTTTAATAGGCCGTTGGTGTTCTGCACAGCGGTCGGAAAAGGTGCGAATGGTGTGACCTATATAATTGTTTCCACATTCACAGGGGATATTATAAATTCCAGAGACCCTGAGGCCGAGATGTCCTTAAGAGGGTGCATCACTCGTTAATTTTCTTTAATTTTCTTAGCAGGACGAAAAGTCAGTCTTATACCCCGTATACCCAGAACTCTTCCTATTTTACTACATATAGTGACACAAAAAGGAAGAATCGCAATCGATGAGTGTGCAGCATTTTTACGTTTCCTTTTCTTGGAGAATGCTGCCTTTATATCGCGCGCACCATAGCCATTCTTTAGGAACACGTACTTCAGTGGTTGTCTTAGGACTTCAAGAGGTCCTCGTCAGAAGCAGTTTCTGGTCTGTATATCAACGTTTTCCAAATGACCACCTTTTGAACAGGATGATGCAAACTGTGCATTAAGATATAGATCGGTATGCGTAGAGTTTCAGTGCGTAGGGTGGCCGAGATACCTGTCCGCCTGTCGTTGTACTAAAACGTCTAAGAACGGCAACCTTTCTTCCTTCTCTACCTCGACAGCGAACTAGATGTTCGGATGTTTGCTGTTCATGTGTCCCATGAATTGTTCAAGAGCTTCTGCGCCGTGAGGCCAGATCATAAATGTATCGTCAACATAACGGTAAAATAAGGATGGACGGAGGGGAGCCGAATTTAATGAACGTTCCTCAAAATTAACCATAAAAAATTTAGCCAATGATGGAGACAACGGAGAGCCCTTCGCCATACCGTCCGTCATTTTATAAAATTTTCTACCATATAAGAAGTAGGTGGTCGTCATCACATGCATGGACAATTTTATACTTTCAGGAGGAAAAAGATCCGCCAGCAATTTCAAAGTGTCTTCCCCAAGAACTTTTGTGAACAGGAATGCCATGTCCAGGCTGACTAAAGTGTCATTTGGACAAACTCTGATCTGTTTGATTTTCTCAACATCTGGGAGTTTCTGATGTGATGTTCGCACCGGCCAACTGTAGGAATCATCAACTTTGTTAGGTATTTGGCCAGCTTGTAGTCAGGAGAACCAATTGCACTGACAATAGGTCTCAGGGGAACATTATCCTTGTGGATCTTCGGTATTCGGTACAACCTGGGAGGTCTAAGAGCTCGGACTCTGAAATTTTTCGTAACTTCATCTGGCTGACCGGGACTCTTCAGTAGCTCCTGACGATGACGATGGAGGCTGTCACCGAAAGCTCGAGTTTTTATCCCGAACTGACGCGGCAAGAAAACCGAGAATGTTTTATGTGTCAGTGCCGTCACGAAAGACTTCGTTCTCATACATTATTTTCTGCCGGCCCTGTCATAAACCCTACTGTTTCGGTTAATGGTTTTCCGCATTAAAACATTCTTGCGTATAACATTTGCACATCTTGCGCTTTTGAATCACTGCAGCGAGCTTCATGAAACGATGTTCAAGTCGATTTATGGGGAACCTACAGCTCACACACAATCTGTGGAATAATGCACAACATGAAACTGCAAATTTTTACGATTTTACCTCATTTTTTACATGTCTGTGTTTAACGTCCACTTATAACAAAAAATTCATTCTTTTAATGTTGGTAAGACCAAGAATCCACGAGCCTCTAAAACAAACGTAATAATGTCGTTCGAGAATGCATTCCGACATGTTGAAAATAAATTAATGGTTCATCTGCTTATTGTCACTGTCGAGTAACTTCCTCTTGTTTGCTTGTACCAGGTAAGGATATTAAAACAAAGACAATCGATATTTTGTACGGATATTTTTACCAAACATAGCAAGTCCATCTGCGAAATACTGATATTCGTGTGTTGAATTTTTGTTTCATTTTTTAAAAGAAAGGAATTATTAAACAGCCCATTTCAGTTGTTTCAGTAGCTGTAATAAGCACATGTTGTCCAATAGATGTTCATCACTTTCAAGAACCTCTGTATGCTATCATGCACTGTGACCGCTCTAGGATAGTTACACAAAAATTTTCGTACGTCTTCAAATAATGAGATTTTTCAAGGAACAACAAAACTATTTTAAGTTTTACTTCATTTTATTTTGTACTCTATTTCATAAACATTTTATATCATTTTTACGTCATTTTGTCGACATTTTCAGGATATTTTACTGATAATTTTACAGGAATTTTAAGTCATAAAAATCCGGGCCCAGCGATTATAAGCCCTTTTCCAAATTCGTAAACGAAATAAATACTCATTAGCAGCAGCTTCCCCCAGTGGCCATCCTCCGCGGGCGCCCCTGCTTCCGGCATAAAGCGTTTTGTACGGCGCCTCCCTGGCGCTGCACGCGACCTGTTTGGTTTGCCTCGGACACCGCCGAGCTATCGGACACTGGAGCCAGCTTGCGTGACAGACGCCATCAGGACTGTTCGGCCCTTCTGCGAACACTTGCCCGGTCGCAGCCCTCCAACAACACTTCACTTCCCTCTGTACGTAGCGGCAGCGAAACAGACCAAACAAAATGAAGTTAAATCAAGGAAGGCTACGTAAACCCATGATTAACCAGAGCAAATGAATGCCGGCCGTCTAAGTGCGCCATCATTGTTAGATCAATCACACCTCGTCGCAATTTTGATTAGCAACACCATAATAACTGGACCTGCTCTCTTTCAATATATTAACTTTTTCAGAATCGGTTCCCTTGATATTGCCAGTCTACAATTTACATGCTATCTCCTTCAGCCGTCGTCAAATATTTTGCTGCCCAAAGGACAAAACTCATCTACTGTACACTGCTAAGCCAAAACGTTATGACCATTGCCCAGTGCTCACAGCGACATTGAATGCCACCAGGTGGCATTGAGGGCACGTGAAGCGGTGACCAAAGAATGTCACCGGAGCAGGAATGGGTGGGGAGCCACCAAATCGAAGATGTGGGCTGCAAGTAGGGAAATCCATTGAGATAAGAGTGACAAAGGACATATTATTGCACAGAACCTGTGAACGAGTTTCTCGAACACGACAATGCTGGTCGAATGTTCATGTCCTACTATCGTGAGCGTCTACGGAAAGAGGTAGAAAGGCAGTGAAACTGCCACTAGGTGCTAAATAGTCCGGCGTCCACGACTCTTCACAGAATGTGCGGTTCGGAGGATTGTTTGCTCTGTAAAATAGCATAAATGGTGATCTGTGGCATCTCTGCCGATAGAGTACAATGCTGGTGCTCGCACAAGTGTTTCGCAGCACACCGTTCATCGTACATTGTTGAACATGAAACTCCTCAGCTGGCTACTCCTATTTGTTCACATGTGGACCCAGCGTCATAATTAATTACGATTGCAATGGGCACGAAACCATTGGTATTCGACTATCGATGGATAGAAACGTGTCTGGTATTTCGGTGAATCATATTTTGGTACACTAGAGCCGATGGTCGTCTCCGCAAACGCCATCATCGAGGTGAACGGCGGCTCGAAACATGCAGTGCGCCACGGACTCAGGCTGGCGGCTGCAATATTATACTACGCGAGACACTCAGACACTCCCCTGCGCTTGCATGGGATTTACGGAAATAATCGAAGACACGCCGACAGATGCGAACCACCTGCATTCCTTCATGCTTGATGTCTTTCCCGACGGCGATGCCATGATTCAGCAGTATAACTGTCCGTTTCTCGCAGCCAGAACCATGCTGGAGTGGTTCGAGCAACATTATAGTTAACTCACGTTGATGTCTCCCGCGACCACATTCGCCTGATATAAATCCTATGGCTCCTATCTTCGTCGCTATTGGGCGCCATCACCGCATACGCAAATCAGCGGCCTGTAATTTACGCAAATTTCCATGACCTGTGCGTAGGCATCTAATGCCACATACCTCCACAAACCTGCCAACAAACTGTCGGATCCATGATGCGCAGAAACAGGCTCATCAGTGTTTCCTTTGTTAACCCAATTCTCTCAGCTTCACCTGATTCAATTCGACTACACCCATCACCTTTGCTTTACTTCTCTTGTTGTTAAACGGTTTTCAACTCATTATCCACTCTGTTCAACAGATTTTACAAGTCCTCTGCAGTTTCTGACCGGATTACAATGTCATGTGCAAACCTTAAATTTTTTACTCATTTTCTCTGAACTTTCATTTCTTTTACAAATCCCTACTTAGTTTTCTTGACTTCTTTCTCTTGCTGCAGATTAATAACAACAGCGGCGGGCTGCAACCCTAGCTTACTCCCTTCTGAGCTGCTCTACTTTACGTTCTTCGACAGCAATATCTGGTCTGGCTTTTGTACAAGTTTCACACTTTTATCCTAGCCACTTTCAGAATTTGAAAGAGTGCATCCCAACCATCAATGTCAAAACGTTTTCGTAACTACAGAAATGCACGTTGACCTTTTTTTGTATTTTGAGATTATCGTACGCTTCGTAAACTTCTCTGGATTCCAGTATGATGTTCCTCAAATTCAACTTGTGCCGCCACGCGGAGTAACCGCGCGGTCCAAGTTGCTTTACCACGGTTCACGCGGCCTACGCCGTCGGAGTTTCGAGTCCTCCCTCGGGCATCGGTGTGTGTGTTGTCCTTAGCGTAAGTTTAAGTTAGATTAAGTAGTGTGTAAGCCTAGGGACCGATGACCTCAGCAGTTTGGTCTCATTGGAACTTACCACAAATTTCCAAAAATTTCCAGCTTGTGCCAGTCTTTTCATTCATCTGTAATCAATTCGTGTCAATATTTTGCAACAGTGACTTCTTAAACTGATTGTTCCATGATATTTACAGCTGTGAGCCTCTGGCTTCTGTGTAATTGGAATTATTTGTGGAGTCCAAAGATATTTATCCTGTCTCATATAACATACCAGTTGTCATAGTTTTGACTATTACTGATTTTCCCATACATTTTAACAGTTATGAGGGAATGTCTTCCTTTGCAGGTGTTTCGACTTAAGTCGGCCGCTGTGGCCGACTGATTCCAGGCGCTTCAGTCGGGAACGTCGCTGCTGCTACGGTCGCAGGTTCGAATCCTGCCTCAGGCACGGATGTGTGTGATGTCGTTAGGTTAGTTAGATTTAAATAGTTCTAAGTTTAGGGGACTGATGACCTCAGATGTTACTTCCCACAGTGCTTAGAGCCATTTGAATTTCGACTTAAGTGTTTCGGCACTATGTCAAACTCTTTTCGCCGTATCACATCTATCATCTGGTCTTCATCTGCTTCCTCGTATCTTTCCAAAATACAATCTTCAAGTTGCTTTCCCCTGTATGGCCCTCCACATTTTGTCTTTCCCCTCTTTCCTTAGTTATGAATTGCCTTAGGATCTTCTGACATTCGTGAAGCTGCTTCACTTTTCTTCAAAAGTCTCTTTAATTTTCCATCACACTGAATATATCTTTCTCATAGTCATGCGGGCTTCTTCAGCTTTGCATTTATAATCTAGCCATTCCTGCTTTCCCATTTCCAGCTTCTGTCAGTCAGATTTTTGAGATGCGTGTCTGAGTGATCTGGTGCTTCTTCTGTTTTCCCCATTCATCAGTTTAATTAATTTTCAAATAAGTTATCCAAGTGTTTTTGCTACCATTTACCTATTTGATCCTCTGCTGCCGTCACTACTTCATCTCTTAAATCTACCTGCTATTCTTCTGTTATATTCCTTTGCTCTGTCTCAATGAATCATTGCCTAATACGCCCTTTGAAACTCTCAAAACACTCTTGTTCTTTCTACATCTGTATCTACATCTACACCTATGTCATCTTGCGATGTGTAGAAGAGAGATGACTGGATTTTAGTGTCCCTATGATATCGTGCAAATAATGAAGGAGCAAATCTGCTTTGGTTTTACCGACGGCACCATTCCGATAACGACGCTAAGTCTGTTATACAGGGTGTTACAAAAAGGTGCGGCCAAACTTTCAGGAAACATTCCTCACACACAAATAAAGAAAATATGTTACGTGGACATGCGTCCGGAAACGCTTAC
This sequence comes from Schistocerca piceifrons, assembly GCF_021461385.2. Lineage (NCBI taxonomy): Eukaryota > Metazoa > Arthropoda > Insecta > Orthoptera > Acrididae > Schistocerca > Schistocerca piceifrons. Next base: position 1,053,421,148 of record NC_060139.1, read on the forward strand.
TTTCCATGTTAGAGCTCATTTTATTACTTCTCTTCAAATCACATTAATCATGGAATGGAAACACACAGTAACAGAACGTACCAGCGTGACTTCAAACACTTTGTTACAGGAAATGTTCAAAATGTCCTCCGGTAGCGAGGATACATGCATCCACCCTCGGTCGCATGGAATCCCTGATGCGCTGATGCAGCCCTGGAGAATGGTGCATTGTATCACAGCCGTCCACAATACGAGCACGAAGAGTCTCTACATTTGGTACCGGGCTTGCGTAGACAAGAGCTTTCAAATGGCCCCATAAATGAGAGTCAAGAGGGTTGAGGTCAGGAGAGCGTGGAGGCCATGGAATTGGTACGCCTCTACCAATCCATCGGTCACCGAATCTGTTGTTGAGAAGCGTACGAACACTTAGACTGATATGTGCAGGGGCTCCATCGTGCATGAACCTCATGTTGTGTCGTACATGTAAAGGCACATGTTCTAGCAGCACAGGTAGAGTATCCTGTATGAAATCATGATAACGTGCTCCATTGAGCGTAGGTGGAAGAACGTGGGGCCCAATCAAGACACCACCAATAATGCCTGCCCTAACGTTCACAGAAAATCTGTGTTGATGACGTGATTGCACAATTGCGTGCGGATTCTCGTTAGCCCACACATGTTGATTGTGAAAATTTACAGTTTGATCACGGTTCTCATCCGTAAAGAGAACATTTGCACTGAAATGAGGATTGACGCATTGTTTGATTAACCATTCGCAGAAGTGTACCCGTGGAGGCCAATCGGCTGCTGATAGTGCCTGCACACGCTGTACATTGTATGGAAACAACTGGTTCTCCCGTAGCATTCTCCATACAGTGACGTGGTCAACGTTACCTTGTACAGCAGCAACTTCTCTGACGCTGACATTAGGGTTATCGTCAACTGCACGAAGAATTGCCTCGTCCATTGTAGATATCCTCGTCGTTCTAGGTCTTCCCCAGTCGCGAGTCATAGGCTGGAATGTTCCGTGCTCCCTAAGACGCCGATCAGTTGCTTCGAACGTCTTCCTGTCGGGACACCTTCGTTCTGGAAATCTGTCTCGATACAAACGTACCGCGCTACGGCTATTGCCCCGTGCTAATCCATACATCAAATGGGCGTCTACTAGCTCCGCATTTGTAAACAATGCACTGACTGCAAAACCACGTTGGTGATGAACACTAACCTGTTGATGGTACGTACTGATGTGCTTGATGCTAGTACTGTAGAGCAATGAGTCGCATGTCAACACAAGCACCGAAGTCAACATTACCTTCCTTCAATTGGGCTAACTGGCGGTGAATCGAGGAAGTACAGTACATACTGACGAAACTAAAATGAGCTCTAACATGGATATCAAGCGTTTCCGGACACATGTCCACATAACATCTTTTCTTTATTTGTGTGTGAGGAATGTTTCCTGAAAGTTTGGCCGTACATTTTTGTAACACCCTGTATAAAGTATAGATAATTTAAATATGGATTATCGTGTGGAGGTTCGAAGCGATGCCATTCTCTATTAGTGGCTGTTCCACTTTCTCGATTGCAGAATGAAATATCAATTTTTCTCTTCCCTTAGCCTTTTCCCATTTCTGTACGGAACAGCATTCCTAAACACCAGTTTCGGAAATGGTAGTGCCATTTAATGGCCGGACACACTTCCTGAGGTCACCACTTTCCCAAGGAAGAAATATACAGTATGTGACCCGTCTTGTTCTAGTGTAGGGCTTGTGGTCAAGAGTTAGAACGTTGTAGGCAATCTTCTCTTTTCTTGTAACGATCTGAGTACATGAAAATATGTCATCATAAAATACTCCAGATATATACCTCTTTTTATATGAAATCTTCACCCAAGAAACAATTTGTAGAACAACGTGATCAAATTTTACAGAAATATTTTTAAAAAAAGGAGCGCTTACTTTGCGAACTGAAAGGAAATGGCCCATAAATGAATACTTGAATGAAATTTAAGGTTACTGAGCCTTCTAGAAAATTCGTAATATGAGCCTGAGAATGCATAGCGATCTTCGTTTTTGGTAGGTAATGTCCAGTGAGCATGCGTGGTTCCATCTGATAGTCTAATACCCTACTATAAAAAACCTGAAATATAAATTTGAACAAAAACGAAATCGAACAGACTCTGATAAGCAGCACGTGTTCTCGAATTCTCCAGACCACCACCTACCTTCTAATTTATACATTATGCAAAGAACAGAAAAAAGTTTCTGCTGTCTTGAGTTTTGAAAAGTTTCTGCAAATTGTACTCGGAAAAAAACTTATACTGATTGTAGTTTTTCTCTTACATTGACCTAATATTCCTGCCTAAAACAGAACTATGATTAAAGTTCGTGCTTGAAATGAAGCGCAGATTGGAAAGTGAATACAAAGCACATAATCAGTCGCATCTTTGGACGTGAATGTCAGAAGTGACTTGGGAATGAAAACAAATTGTGGGAGCTTTAGTTAAATTTATGATTGTTGTTGTTGTTGTTGTTGTTACTGGGGTTTTCAGTCCAGAGACTGGTTTGACGCAGCTTTCCATGCTACACTATCCTGTGCAAACTTCTACATCTCCCAGTACCTACTGCAACCTATATCCTTCTGAATCTGCTTAGTGTACTCATCTCTTGATCTCCCTCTACGATTTTTACCCTCCACGCTGCCCTCCAATACCCCCTTGATGCCTCAGAACATGTCCTACCAACCGATCCCTTCTTCTAGTCAGGTTGTGCCACAAATTTCTCTTCTCCCTAATTCTATTCAATACCTCCTCATTAGTTATGTGATCTACCCACCTAATCTTCAGCATTATTCTGTGGCACCACATTTCAAAAGCTTCTATTCTCTTCATGTCCAAACTATTTATCGTCCACGTTTCACTTCCATACACGGCCACACTCCATACAAATACTTTCAGAAACGACTTCGTGACACTCACATCTATACTCGATGTTAACAAATTTCTCTTCTTCAGAAACGCTTTGCTTGCCATTGCAAGTCTACCTTTTATATCCTCTCTACTTCGACCGTCATCAGTTATTTTGCTCCCTAAATAGCAAAACACATTTACTACTTTAAGCGTCTCATTTCGTAATCTAATATCCTCAGCATCACCTGATTTAATTCAACTACATTCCATTATCCTCGTTTTGCTTTTGTTGATGTTCGTCTTATATCCTCCTTTCAAGACACTGCCCATGTTACTTTTACTTGTTTTAGGTTTAAAAAGAATCTGTCTACCTCACTGAACATTACGTTTATTCCACATTGTACAGCGACACAAAGACACACATCATCAAAGACCTAGTACTTGTCTCTCCAAAGACTATAGAGCAGAAGTGCTGCCAACTTTTGTCTGCCACTTAATTAAATACAAACACATATAACTGTAACACTTTCCCTTACTTAAGAAAAAAAGGGAACACATCAACATGAAATGCCCATCTTATGACATAAATCTAACAGCCTTGGTTTTTCCAGCGGCTTCGTCAGTATATCTGCTAACTGGTCCTCAGTTGAAATATGTTGAATGCCTAACTCTCCTTCCAATATCTTTCCTCTGACGAAGAAATACTTTATTTTTATATGCTTAGTGCGATGATGGAACTCGGGGTTTTGTGCGAGTTTCACTGTTGCCTGATTTTCTACCATAAGGACTGGAACTTCACTCAGCTTTCTCATTCCTCTAAAAAGACTACTCAGATAGATCATCTCATTCACAGCTTCTGTTGCAGCTAGCAGCTCTGGTTCTGTTGTAGATGTTGCAGTCACTGCCTGTCTTTGGCTGAGCCAGCAGATAGCTCCACCTGCACGTGTAATAAGTACACCAGAGGTTGACCGTCCAGTTTTGTTGCACCCTCCAAAGTCTGCATCGCTGTAGCAAACTAATATGCCACTGCACAAATTTGGACGATAGATTATGCCTAGATCACATGTATCTGCTACATACCAGAGTACTCGCTTTAGTCGCGCTACATCTTCTGTTGATGCCATGTCAAGAGTTCGAGACAGGAAGCTCACACTATAAGCCAGGTCAGGTCTCGTTCCAAGCATCAGGTACATCAGTGCTCCAGCTGCTTGCCGATAGGGAAAGTTACACTTCTCTGCATTCTTTCCTTCTACCTGTAAGGTATCTGGTTCCTTTACAATTGGTACTGAGACAGGTTTGCCCTCTTGAAAACTGAAACGCTCCAGAATCTTCTTTGCACAGGCTTGTTGACCTATCTTGATTGCACCATCATCAAAGCGTTTTATCTCAAGTCCAAGGAAATATGATGCTGGTTTCACAGTGATCTTAAATTCAGCCTTCAACTCATCAAGAAACTTTCTGGCATCCAGCTGATCACTTGCCATAACTAACCCATCGTCTACATAAATAGCAACTAAAAGTTTCTTGCCACCTCCTTCTCTGATATGTAAACAAGGATCTACATCACTTGCCTTGAAACCTGCTGAAATGAGAAATGCTCGAAACCGTTTAATCCACCATCTTGGGGCTTGCTTAAGTCCATACAAAATTCGCCTTAATTCGCAAACTCTCTCTGTGCCTTCATTCTACCCTTCTGGCTGTTGCATTAATGTTATTTCTTCTAGTTCTCCATACAAGAATGCTGTAGACACATCAAACTGTATTAGATGCATCTTTTCAGCTGCAGCAACACTTAACATTGAAAGAATTGTGCTCAGCTCAGCTACTGGACTGAAGGTCTCACTGTAGTCTACACCATAGCGTTGATTAAAACCCTTGATGACAAGTCTTGCTTTATATTTCTCATCACTTCCATCAGGATTAGTCTTTACACGAAAAACCCACTTACATGGTATAGCTCTTGCTCGTTTTGGTAGAGTAGTCAGTTCACATGACTAATTCTCTTGTAGTGACTTCATTTTATTTTTCATAGCTTGCTTCCACTAAACACTTTGTGTACTATTTACAGCTTCTTCATATGATTCTGGTTCTTCATTTGTTTCATTAATCATCTCTTCAGTGAACATTACAAAGTCATTTAACCATGAAGGTTTCATTAATGTTAAATGATTTCGCAGTTGCCGATGAGGCTGGATGAAGATTTCCTCTTCTCTGATATGAGCACTGCCCTCTTCAGTCTCCGATTCTTCAGACTCTTCCTTGTTGGAGTTTACCTCATCTTTTTCTTCAGCTGCATACTTTCCCTGATTACTTTGCTCAACATCCTGCAATGGTAATTTGACTTGTTCTTCACAACTTGTAGGCTTTTCATGGAAGATTACATCTCTGCCGAGAATGACTTTGTTTTCTTCTTTCACCCAAATCCTGTAACGCTCATCTCCATCATACCCCAAGAAATAACCCTTGACAGCTTTCTTATCCATTTTCAATCTTCTTTGAACTGGAATGTGGGTATAGCATGTAGAGCCTACTATACGTAAATGTTTTATTCTTGGCTTCTTGCCAAACCACAGCTCAAATGGACTAATTCCTTCTACAGATGATTTTGCAGTTTGATTCAAAATGTACACTGATGCTCCAACCAATTGTGCCCATATGGCTGCTGGGAAATTAGCTTCTTTATTTGAATACTTGAAGGTTCTTGCCATTTCAACTATAGTTCGCATGTCCCTCTCACTTCCACCATTTTTTGCGGTGTGTAGGGTGATGATTTTGCAGTTAGATTCAAAATGTACACTGAAGCTCCAACCAATTCTGCCCATGTGGCTGCTGGGAAATTAACTTCTTTATTTAAATACTTGAAGGTTCTTGCCATTTCAACTATAATTCACATGTCCCGCTAACTTCCACCATTTTTTTGCGGTGTGTAGGGTGCTGTCAGCCTCTCAGTAACGCCTTCTGCTTGCATTATGTCCTTAACTTCCTTACTGTCGAATTCTACACCGTTGACACTCAGCAGCTCTTTGGCTGTATGACGTAGCATCTTTGAAAGTTGAAGAACATATTTCAATGCATCTTTGACTTGAGACTTTTGCCTTACAAGGAAGAAATACCGAAATTTTGTGTAGCTGTCCTTGAACACAACCATAGATCTCTTCTTCTGAAAAGATTCATTGAAAGGTCCACAGACATCAGCTGACATTAGTTCACCTGGGCAGGTTGACTTCTCTCTGTTACCAAATGGTAAGCGATGTGCTTTGCCATAAATGCATGGCTCACAAAGTGACTTCTCCAAGGGAAAATTTATGCCTAATTTCCTTTCTATCATTCCTTTGACATGGTGTTTATCCTGATGTCCCCACCTCTCATGATACAGTTGCAATAATGAAGTTTCTTCAATGGCATTTACTTCAGCAATTTCTTTGGGCAAATTTTGTTGAATGTCTGCCTTGTACAAGGTTCCAAAGGGCTCACGGGTTCCATGCAACACTACCTTGTCATCAATTTTAAGCCAACACTCTCTTGTTGATGACTTAAATTCACTATTAGCATTCTGGTCCTGTGCAGCTAACACTGAAAACAAATTTCTAGATAATTGTGGAACATACCACACATACAACAACATCACATTTTGCCCATCAGTCAGAGATGATAACTGAATATTGCCTTTTCCCACTGCCATTAGAGTTTCTCTTCCGGCTGCCTTTACACCACATGGAGTGTCAAATTTTAGAAAGTCTGTAAAATACTGTGAACAGTTTGTTACATGCCTTGTAGCTCCGTTATCAACCCAGCACGATGCTGAATCTGGCTCAACTGCATAGGCCTCTTCACAGACAGACATAGCTCTGCAGATGACGAAGAAATTGATGAAATGTATGATGAGATAAAAGATATTATTCAGGTAGAGAAGGGAGACGAAAATTTAATAGTCATGGGTGACTGGAATTCGAGAGTAGGAAAAGGGAGAGAAGGAAATATAGTAGGTGAATATGGATTGGGGGAAAGAAATGAAAGAGGAAGCCGTCTGGTAGAATTTTGCACAGAGCATAACTTAATCATAGCTAACACTTGGTTCAAGAATCATAAAAGAAGGTTGTACACATGGAAGAATTATGAAAATACTAGAAGGTTTCAGATACATTATATAATGGTAAGTCAGAGATTTAGGAACCAGGTATTAGATTGTAAGACATTCCCACACTCTGACCACAATCTATTGGTTATGAGCTGTAGATTACCACTGAAGAAACTGCAAAAAGGTGGGAATTTATGGAGATGGGATCTGGACAAACTGATTAAACCAGAGATTGTACATAGTTTCAGGGACACCATAAGGGAACAATTGTCAGAAATGGGGGAAAGAAATACAGTAGAAGAAGAATGGGTAGCTCTGAGGGATGAAGTAGTGAAGGCAGCTGAGGATCAAGTAGGTAAAAGGACGAGGGCTAGTAGAAATCTTTGGGTAACAGAAAAAGTATTGATTTTAATTGATGAAAGGAGAAAATATAAAAATGCAGTAAAAGAAGCAGGCAAAAAGGAATACAAACGTCTCAAAATTGAGATCGACAGGAAGTGCAAAATGGCTAAGCAGGGACGGCTAGAGGACAAATGTAAGGATGAAGAGGCTTATCTCACTAGGATTAAGATAGTTACTGCCTACAGGAAAATTTTAAGAGACCTTTGGAGAAAAGAGAACCACTTGTAAGAACATCAAGAGCTCAGATCGAAACCCAGTTCTAATCAAAGAAGTGAAAGCAGAAAGGTGGAAGGAGTGTATAGAGGGTCTATACAAGGGAGACGTACCTGACGACAATATTCTGGAAATGGAACATAATGTAGATGAAGACGAAATGGGAGATACAATACTGCGTGAAGAGTTTGACAGAGCACTGAAAGACCTGAGTCGAAACAAGGCCCCAGGAGTAGACAACATTCCATTAGAACTACTGACGGCCTTGGGAGAGCCAGTCCTGGAAAAACTCTACCATCTGGTGGGCAAGATGTATGAGACAGGCGAAATACCCTCAGACTTCCATAAGAATATAATAATTCCAATCACAAAGAAAGCACGTGTTGACAGATGTGAAAATTACCGAACAATCAGTTTAATAAGCCACAGCTGCAAAATACTAACGCGAATTCTTTACAGACGAATGGAAAAACTAGTAGAAGCCAACCTTGGGGAAGATCAGTTTGGATTCCGTAGAAATGTTGGAACACGTGAGGCAATACTGACCTTACGACTTATCTTAGAAGAAAGAATAAGGAAAGGCAAACCTACGTTTTTAGCATTTGTAGACTTTGAGAAAGCTATTGACAATGTTGACTGGAATACTCTCTTTCAAATTGTAAAGGTGACAGGGGTAAAATACAGGGAGTGAAAGGCTATTTACAATTTGTACAGAAACCAGATGGCAGTTATATGAGTTGAGGGACATGAAAGGGAAGCAACGGTTGGGAAGGCAGTGAGACAGGGTTGTAGCATCTCCCCGATGTTGTTCAATCTGTATATTGAGCAAGCAGTAAAGGAAACAAAAGAAAAATTCGGAGTAGGTATTAAAATCCATGGAGAAAAAATAAAAACTTTGAGGTTCGCCGATGACATTGTAATTCTGTCAGAGACAGCAAAGGACTTGGAAGAGCAGTTGAATGGAATGGACAGTGTCTTGAAAGGGGGATATAAGATGAACATCAACAAAAGCAAAACGAGTATAATGGAATGTAGTCGAATTAAGTCGGGTGATGCTGAGGGAATTAGATTAGGAAATGAGACGCTTAAAGTAGTAAAGCAATTTTGCTATTTGGGGAGCAAAATAACTGATGATGGTCGACGTAGAGAGGATATAAAATGTAGACTGGCAATGGCAAGGAAAGCGTTTCTGAAGAAGAGAACTTTGTTAACATCAAGTATAGATTTCAATGTCAGGAAGTCGTTTCTGAAAGTATTTGTATTGAGTGTAGCCATGTATGGAAGTGAAACATGGACAATAAGTAGTTTGGTCAAGAAGAGAATAGAAGCTTTCGAAATGTGGTGCTACAGGAGAATGCTGAAGATTAGATGGGGAGATCACATAACTAATGATGAGGTATTGAATAGAATTGGGGAGAAGAGGAGTTTGTGGCACAACTTGACAAGAAGAAGGGACCGGTTGGTAGGACATGTTCTGAGGCATCAAGGGATCACAAATTTAGCATTGGAGGGCAGCGTGGAGGGTAAAAATCGTAGAGGGAGACCAAGAGATCAATACACTAAGCAGATTCAGAAGGACGTAGGTTGCAGTAGGTACTGGGAGATGAAGAAACTTGCACAGGATAGGGTAGCATGGAGAGCTGCATCAAACCAGTCTCAGGACTGATGACCACAACAACAACAAACAACATGTACCGTCAAGAGCGACGATGATTATTAATGGATTAAAGTTAAGTATCAATCTAATTACATCCGCCTTCTGAATTCTAATTCCTTGTCATGTTCCAGACCTCACGTCAGTATAGTGTTTCCCTCCTCACGCCAACCTGCGTGAGCTAAAACTCGTGCATTTCGGCCTCCCCTAGTAACACGGTGTTGGCTCTTCTGCCAACACAACATTAATAATAACACAGTGAGAAAAATACAGAACGTTCCACTAAATGCTGTTACACAACCAAATTGACGAGATCGTGTTGTTCAGGTCCCAGGAGACCACATTTACCAAGCAGCAGTAATTCACTATGTATAAAGGGTGAGTCACCTAACGTTACCGCTGGATATATTTCGTAAACCACATCAAATACTGACGAACCGATTCCACAGACCGTACGTGAGGGGAGGGGCTAGTGTAAGTGTTTAATACAAATCATACAAAAATGCACGGAAGAATGTTTTTTTAACACAAACCTACGTTTTTTTAAATGAAACCACGTTAGTTTTGTTAGCACATCTGAACACATAAACAAATACGCAATCAATGCCATTTGTTGCATTGTAAAATGTTAATTACATTCGGAGATATTGTAACCTAAAGTTGACGCTTGAAACCTCCGACGTTCAGTTGCGTGTTGTAACAAACACTTCATTGCTGGGGCCCAAACAGCTGCAACATACATCGCGTTTCTACAGAATGATCTGCCAACGTTGCTCGAAAATGTCCCACTGGAAACGCGTCGACGTATGTGGTGTCAGCATGATGGTGCACCTGCACATTCCGCAATTAACACTAGGCTGACCCTTGACAGGACGTTCGACGGGCGTTTCATAGGACGTGGAGGACGCATAAATCGGCCAGCCCGTTCTCCTGATCTTACACCTCTGGACTTCTTTCTGTGGGGTACGTTAAAGGAGAATTTGTACCGTGATGTGCCTACAACCCCAGAGGATATGAAACAACGTATTGTCGCAGCCTGCGGCGACATTACACCAGATGTACTGCGGCGTGTACGACATTCATTACGCCAAAGATTGCAATTGTGTGCAGCAAATGATGGCCACCACATTGAACATCTATTGGCCTGACATGTCGGGACACACTCTATTCCACTCCGTAATTGAAAACGGAAACCACGTGTTTCATGGTTATGTACATGTGCGTCAGTGAAAAAGACCAATAAAAAGGTGTTAGCATGCGGACGTTATGTGCTGTTCCAGTCTCTTCTGTCCCTAAGGTCCATCACCGTTCCCTTTGCATCCCACCGTAATTCGGTGCTCTCCGATACACACGATCGCACAGCGGAGGAGTGATACTCAAGCGTCAAATTTAGGTTACAATATCTCCGGATGTAATTAACATTTTGCAATGCAACAAACGGCACTGATTACGTATTTGTTTATATGTTCAGATGTGCTAACAAAACTAACGGGGTTCCATTTAAAAAAAACGTAGGTTTGTGTTAAAAAACATACTTCCGTGCATTTTTTTATGGTTTGTATTAACCAATTACACTAGCCCCTCCCCTCACGTTCGGTCTGTGGAATCGACTCGTCAGTATTTGATGTGGTTTACGAAATATATCCAGCGGTAGTGTTAGGTGACTCACCCTGTATACTGTACAAAACCGCCCTTCTTAGGCAGACTTTACCTAACACATCGACTGCCAAATGTACCATACATGAACGCAACTCCGGGCAGGACTCCAGTTGAGCAAATAAATTAGTAGCATCAAATATCGTAACGAGCCACATACACACAGCAAAAAGTTCCAACAACGCCGTCCCACATCAGAATGAAGTTCAGAAACCGGTGCTGGAGCTTCCAGGGGAAAATTTGACGAGCCAACCGAGCCCACACCCTAACCTGGCAAACGATTCCAAAATTCAGCAACTAGTTGTGTCCGGGCCAGAGTATCACAGGACCCCACCGGACCTCCACATCAGACAGGCAGGCAGAACAAGTACGCCGACTCCAATTAATCACCACCGCATGGCCAGCACAGCGACGAGTCGCCTCCGCCCAGACCACTCTGCTCATATTGTGAGGCACAACAATCTTAGCGCTACTCACCAGCAGGTTAGGCAGAGCGAACTTCACGTTCCATGCAATACCCGGAAAACCGCTACCCTCTCGCTTTCCGCCGGCCACCGCAAACACACGCCAGCGACGTAATAGCAAATCGCCACCGGAGCGCAATCTGCACCAGCACAGCGATCTATAATTGATTACAGTGCGCGCTCTGAACAATATCACAGGATAGCGGCGCGCGCCATATCAAATGGTTATGGATTTAGTCTCAATAATCATAAATTTTTTCGTAATAAATGATCATAAGTTTTTCCCCCCCCCATGAACCATGGACCTTGCCATTGGTGGAGATGCTTGCGTGCCTCAGTGATACAGATAGCCGTACCGTAGGTGCAACCACAACGACCGGGTATCTGTTGAGAGGCCAGACAAACGTGTGGTTCCTGAAGAGGGGCAGCAGCCTTTTCAGTAGTTGCAAGGGCAACAGTCTGGATGATTGACTGACCTGGCCTTGTAACACTAACCAAAACGGCCTTTCTGTGCTGGTACTGCGAACGACGGAAAGCAAGGGGAAACTACGGCTGTAATTTTTCCCGAGGGCATGCAGCTTTACTGTATGGTTAAATGATGATGGCGTCCTCTTGGGTAAAATATTCCATTCGGATCTCCGGGTGGGGACTACTCAGGAGGACATCGTTATCAGGAGAAAGAAAACTGGCATTCTAACCTACCTGCCCGATTAAGGGATCTGACATTCCACGTTCCGTTGCGCAGAATGCCAGTTTTATTTCTCCTGATAACGACGTCCTCTTGAGTAGTCCCCGCCCGGAGATCCGAATGGGGGACTATTTTACCTCCGGAATATTTTACCCAAGAGGACGCCACCATCATTAACCATACAGTAAAGCTGTATGCCCTCGGGAAAAATTACGGCTGTAGTTTCCCCTTGCTTTCAGCCGTTCGCAGTACCAGCACAGCAAGGCCGTTTTGATTAGTGTTACAAGGCGAGATCAGTCAATCATACAGATTGCTGCCCCTGCAACTACTGAAAAGGCTGCTGCCCCTCTTCAGGAACCACACCTTTGTCTGGCCTCTCAACAGATACCCCTCCGTTGTGGTTGCACCTACGGTACGGCCATCTGTATCGCTGAGGCACGCAAGCCTCCCCACCAACGGCAAGGTCCATGGTTCATGGGGGGAGGTACATGATTCACAATATTATCTGTTCAGATTATAGTAACTGAATATGGCGCCTTGCTAGGTCGTAGCAAATGACGTAGTTGAAGGCTAAGCTAAACTGTCGTCTCGGCTAATGAGAACGGATGTAGACAGTGAACCATCGCTATCAAAGTCGGCTGTACAACTGAGGCGAGAGCTAGGGAGTCTCTCTAGACTAGACCTGCCGTGTGGCGGCGCTCGGTCTGCAATTCACTGATAGTGGCGACACGCGCGTCCGACGTATACTAACGGACCGCGGCCGATTTAAAGGCTACCACCTAGCAAGTGTGGTGTCTGGCGGTGACACCACAGTTAACTTGGTGGAATTGTCACGTTTGGTGTCGTTAAGGCATTTCTAAGACTGTGATTTAACTATTCATGTGCGTTTGGCTTTTGTTGTTTCGTTTTAAGTAGCGAGAATTGTTTATTGAGATTTGTGTGTGTTGGCTTCTGGCACTTATTAAGAGCGCCCGAGTTAACGGCGCCGTGGCTATCATGTGCTGTCGTGAAGTTATATTGTATTTTTGAATTTTATCTTGTGTTGATCGTATCTGTCGTATGTTACAGAACATAACCAAGGTGCGTAAGGGATCGGAAGTTGTGGGAGGTATGTCGGGGAGCTCTCAGCGGTTTATTTCGGGGACCGTTTCTAGTGGGAAGGCTCCGAAGTGTTGAGAGCTCGCTCGTCTGTGATTGCGTTGGGAGTTGGCCTTGTAGCCAAGTAGCATGCATAGAGCAGGATGGACGTTGCTCTATGATGACACGAGCAAAAAATTTCAGAATGGCATACTTGCAGAAAAAGTGTCGGTAGTGGAAGAAGGTGAAAGGACATCCTTTTAATGCAAAGGAATATGTGGGCTCGCAGACGATGGTCATGACCTGACCTCTGAAGCATTTTCTAACGGGAAGCGCCAGAGAGCGCATTCTGCCGAAAATCGGGGATATATTTTCGTTTATCAGAAAGCTAAGGAAGAACGAGGGTGAATGGAACTTTCCAGAAAATCCTCTGACAGGGGTATGAGCTTCAGGTGATTGGCTGGCAGATTCATAACCCATGTAGTGGGACGTAATGTTTTGTAACGGCCTCTGGGGTTAATCGCCTGAGCGTAAACGTAGACGCCGTGTGTCCAGCAGTGAGCAGCGTATGATGTGAAAAGGCTCGTCCTTCTGCGGATCGATCGAAGGCACCTAACAGGCGAGAGTTGCAGTGCAGAAACCGGCAGTTAAGTTTCGAGAAGTGTTGCTGTCAATACAAGGAGGGCTTCAAGTTGTTTCTCTGTGACAGAGTTGTTATTCTGTTTACTCGAGCAACAATTCTTCAGCACAAACTTAAGCGCTTCTTTACGGGAGAATACTTGAGTCGAATTTCTGTTCCTGTCTAGAGAGAAAACAGAAATCTGGACTCGTGCTTTGTCTTGTACTGAGGTAATTTGAACCCTTGGAGTTTGTGGACGGTATATTGCGTACACTGTATAGGCAGAGAACTGAACGTACGCTAAATACATAATCAGAACAGCAGCCAGTGCCCCAAAGGGCAGATCACTGGTGCAGTACAGCTGCTGTTCCCACTTCAGCAGGTGGTATGCGCACTCTGGTTCAGTGGATAGGGAACACTGACAGCAGATGTGTTGAGTTCTACTTGCTGGTCCACTGAGATTTTCCTGAAAGTGCCAGTCAGCGTGGAGGTCTTCTGTTTCTCACCGCTAATCAGTTTCAGCCAACTTTTGAGTCCGTCTAATAATGGGCGACCCGGTCTAAAGTCAAACATATGTTCTGCCAATCTCGAAATTACACGTAGTTTAGAATGCGATATTGTGTATTTCATATTTGTTCAATTTTTTGCGCGCTACATGTTTTTTTGTTGAGAAAAAACATGTTACTGTATCCTGGTGTGATTCATTCTAGTGGCATCCTGTGAAGAACGATTAGTTTGATGTGCTAAACTGAAGTGAAGTAAAAGCACAACTCGATTTTTCGTTTTATGGAAATCCGAGGGTGTCAACGGCAGAGTCATTTTTATCATTTGTATGCGTGACAAATCCATTACGGAGACAACATTAGACAGCTGCACATACGCATACTATATGCTATACACCATGGAGGTTCAAGAAACAATGAAAGATAAATTGAACACAACAGAAGGCAGAATCAAAGTCCTGAAAATACTTCACTCACATATTGTGCCAAGCTGCAAAATACAACCTGTGAGCTGGCCATGGTTCTTGACCTGGCCGTAGTTCTTGTAGCTGTCTAAATGACAAAGGTCATCACGAAACGAGCTCAAAGCCAGCTATCACACCAACGGTGCAGAGCAAAAACGTGAAAGCGGAAGCCAAGAACACCATCAGAGCCAGGGCAGTACACCGAAAGTCGGCCTCTAACAGAGTGCTGAAGCCGTTTTGTTCCTCATTCAAAAGGACCCACAAGCCCATGCATGCCCGTGATTGGTTCATACCTCATACCGTATTCCCTATAGAGAAGCCTTCATTCGACTAGTCAAAGAGTGCGTATCTTATATAACTGATCACATGGTACAGTATACGATATTCTTCTGATTCAGAACTATTGGAAGACTGAATAATTTTGAAAGATGTGTCATGGCTGTCAAGATTTATTAATACCTCTAAAATGTATTCCCCATAGAGAAGCCTTCATTCGACTAGTCAAAGAGTGCATATCTTATATAACTGATCACATGGTACAGTATATCTTTACGATATACTTCTGATTCAGAACTATCGGAAGAATGAATAATTTTGAAAGATGTGTCATGGCTGTCAAGATTTATTAATACAAGAGGTCAAGTTTTTATTGTAAGAAGTGTCTTGGCTGTCAAGTTTTGTTAATGTACGACGTGTCTTGGACCCTATGAAAAGAAAGGAAGCCCGATTAAGTAGTCATGTTAAACACTACAGATAGGCATAGTGCTGGGCAGACTTGATGACCGTGACGGATAAGTGGGCAAACGTAGCTGTTACCACACGCAGAAGCGACAGCGCGGTGGGCCGGTCAGGGTCAACGCCCCATAACAGACCTGTATGTAACAGTGGCTAAAACAAGGAAGTGCTAATCCTAGTGGAGCATTTACAGACTATTTAAGAAGGTCTGAGTAACTTCTGGAGAGATTTCTGTCATTAAAAGGACCTTCAGTAACAGCACGGGAAGGCATCACTGCGAGAGGATCTGCTCCAAGATCCCCCAAAAGCATTTTTAAACGGCAATCGGAGGCAGTCTCAGCAGTCACCGTTATAGTTACAGTCACAATCGTCTCCAGGGAGCATTAGAGTAGTCGGAAGCCGTCACTGTAAAGAGACAGTTTGATGATGCTGCGGTGGACTACGAGAAGAGTGTACACATTCAATGGAGGCAACCAATTTTCCTGTAAGCAACCAGCCACGGTTATTACCTTGAGTTTTCTGCCTCTTAGTAAAGAACAGGCTGTGTCTAGAAGTAGCAACAAGTAATAGTATTTCTGTATTTCAGGATATAAAGAGGAACCAGGAGTAGTTAGTATTTTTCTGTGTTTCTCAGCAACCATATATAAGTTTCAATATATCACACAGCCAGCCGGTTGCAAATAACTGTTTGGTTCCTTGACCTAGGTTTCGACGCCTCCAAGGACGTCTTCATCAGAACGAAATTTTGAAAAAAAACCTATAAAATAATGCATAGAAAATTAAGTACATTAACCGAGATGACAACTGCCATGACGTAGAAAGGTTACTTACGTAAAATTACATTGCGAGAAGGCAATGGTTAGAGTTTAGAGCAGACATGCTCAAGTTAAAACTAAAGTAAAACACGTTCCAGCCTTTGCCATGTATGTCTAGCCAGGAAAAAACATCAGACTAATTGGCCCAGTACCTGATTTCTCTGTGTCTCAG
Source organism: Schistocerca piceifrons (assembly GCF_021461385.2). Taxonomy (NCBI): domain Eukaryota; kingdom Metazoa; phylum Arthropoda; class Insecta; order Orthoptera; family Acrididae; genus Schistocerca; species Schistocerca piceifrons. The sequence continues at coordinate 1,053,437,575 of NC_060139.1, forward strand.
AATACAAGAAGGAACATTTACTGTTTCGTGTTCGTCTCTTATTTCGATTTGAGTATTTCATTCTGTATCATCGGAACGACACGCAAGCACAGTACTCGCCCCTAATAGTGAAAGATAGAACTCAGGGAATGGAGTTGCTGGAAAAGACTAACATATGGAGCGGTAGAGTGTCATTGTCGATGTGTAGAAAGTCACTGCCAGACACCTCTCCGAGTGCGGAAGTATTTGCACCCTTATTCACTTCCTACGGGGCCAACAAGCTTCTCCTCTCTGTTACACCATCACCGTCACCGTCAGCATCAACATCACCTCCGTCGTTAACGGGAAATTAGCGGATCTCAGCCCAGTGTCATCAACGACCTGATTACGTCACGAAGGCAACACTGGTGCCTGGGTGCGACAGACGATATTTTAACGAAAAACTTGCAACGTTTTAGAAGTGTTTGAGTGGAGTGAAACCGATGGGGTACCGCCTTGGTATATACCTAGATCAAACAAACACCGTCTGAAGAGGCCTTGAAAGTCCAACAGTACCGACCGGCCGCCGTGTCGTCATCAGCCTTAGGCGCACTGATGCCGACACTGAAGGGCACGTCAACAGCGCAATGCTCTCCCGACCGTTGTCAGTTTTCGCTACCGATGCCGCTATTTCTCAGTCATGTAGCTCCTGAATTGACCTCACAAGGGTTGGGTGCACCCCGCACCGAGCCAAGCCCGACAGCGCTTAACTTTGGTGATCTGACGGGAACCGATGTTACCACTGGGGCAAGGCAGTTGGTGTATGTACCTAGGTGGATGAGAACAACCACCTAAAAACTACAGCCATGCTGGCCGGATCACCATTCATCGTCGTTATTTCGTGAGGTGGATTCGATCCCAGGTTGCATCGCCTGACCATGTCCCAGAATCGACTGTGTCACGGCTCTAGACCATTCGAGCTGATGAGAATGAAGTGTGAGTAGCCTATGAAATTTAAAGTGATCAAATTTGTACTTGTTTACAATTAAATTTTTCAGTGTTCACGCTGAAAGGAAACAAGACCGCGACTCTATTCCTCGAATTTCCGTCGTCAGCGCAGCATCCTCGCTACGCCGTCGCGCGCCGCGGTATGCACACTTCACAGCTCGCCCGACACTTTGGAACGTAATGACGAATTTCTCCGTAATCCGAGGCGGTAATTGCGAGAGCCGGAAACACAATTGAAACCGAGAGCGGCCACGCCCGGTTCTCACGGCGCCGAGTCACGGAATTCGTCTCCGTGTCGCTCGACGGGCGGGGGCGGCGGTGTCACCGCGCGGCTGAGGTGAGGACTCAATTGTGTGCAGTGCGGCACCGCGGTCCGCATGCGTCATTACGGCGCCTCTGATTACAGAGCGGCCGCGTGCCTGCTTAAGTAAAACGAGAAATAAGGGGACGATTGTCATCCAGCGCTCGTGAAACACTTAAAGAGATCTCGGCGGGCTGTCGGCCCGGGGAGAGCGACCACGTGCCTATTGTCTTAGGGTGTAATAACTACACGCGCGTGTGCCTGTCGTGTTGCATACTAAATGAGATTTACGGCTCTCACTAGCGGGTAACGTCAGCTGCGAACTGGACCCTTACTTACGTCGACAGCTGTCGTTAGTACGTTATTCGCACTAAGAAACGATTCCTTCACGGATTAGAAGCACCCTGTTACCTGTTCCATCCCCATGTCGGCATGCTGTTGTCTCCTAGTAGGGATGGGGAGAACAGAACAGTTAAAACCGACACCGGCCTTTCGGTTGTCAATAATCGGTGTTATCCGCTGTTTGTTTGGTCTCGGTTATAAGAGACGTGTTTTTCTTTTACTTTCTACTGATATTCGGGTAAAAACTAAAACATCAATTAGCCACAGCAACAGCGGTGAAATTTTTGATTTTAAATTAAACTTTTTTAAAAGCGAGTAATTTTGATTCGTAAAAATTTAATGGCTGTGGAATATTGCGTTATTATAGAAAATGGGATAATCTATCAGTGCTATTTTAATAACAATGCTGACAGAAACGAGCAACAAACGAATGGCATACGAAGCGTACAATGTTGCTGAGACAATAATGTGCCGCTTACCATGTGGCTTGACCCGCTGGATAGTACGCACGGTACATGTGCACTATGCGAGGCTTGGCCTGCCTGAGCTACACGGTAGTTTCTCGCAGTTCTATTACAGAATTGCACCATCCTTAGGCCGGAAGTATTTTTCAAAGAGTGCTCGATTAGCTCAACTTGTGACATCATATAAGGAGAAAACTTAAAACCCAAAAATTGCAATAATAACGCAAAGTAGCTTATCTGCTGCCTGTGTCTACATGTCGTTGTTGTGGTCTTCAGTCCTGAGACTGGTTTCATGCAACTCTCCATGCTACTCTATCCTGTGCATGCTGCTTCATCTCCCAGTACGTACTGCAACCTACATGCTTCTGAATCTTCTTAGTGTATTCATCTCTTGGTCTACCTCTAGCATTTTTACCCTCCACCCTGCCCTCCATTACTAAATTGGTGATCCCTTGATGCCTCAGAGCATGTCCTACCAACCGATACCTTCTTCTAGTCAAGTTGTGCCACAAGCTCCTCTTCTCCCCAATCCTATTCAATACCTCCTCATTAGTTATGTGATCTACCCACCTAATCTTCAGCATTCTTCTGTAGTACCACATTTCGAAAGCTTCCATTCTCTTCTTGTCCAAACTATTTATCGTCCATGTTTCACTTCCATACATGGCTCCTCGTTTTGCTTTTGTTGATGTTCATCTTATATCCTCCATTCAAGACACTGTCCATTCCGTTCAACTGCTCTTCCAAGTCCTTTGCTGTCTCTGACAGAATTACAATGTCATCGGCGAACCTTAAAGTTTTTATTTCTTCTCCATGGATTTTAATACCTACTCCGAATTTTTCTTTTGTTTCTTTTACTGCTGGCTCAATATACAGATTGAACAACATCGGGGAGAGGCTACAACCCTGTCTCACTCCCTTCCAAACCACTGCTCCCCTTTCATGTCCCTCGACTCTTATAACTGCCATCTGGTTTCTGTACAAATTGTAAATAGCCTTTCGCTCCCTGTATTTTACACCTGCTACCTTCAAATTTTGAAAGAGAGTATTCCAGTCAACATTGTCAAAAGCTTTCTCTAAGTCTACAAATGCTAGAAACGTAGGTTTGCCTTTTCTTAATCTGGCTTCTATGATAAGTCGTAGGGTCAGTATTGTCTCACGTGTTCCCATATTTCTACGGAATCCAAACTGATCATCCCCGAGGTCGGCTTCTACCAGTTTTTCCATTCGTCTGTAAAGAATTTGCGGTAGTATTTTGCAGCCGTGACTTATTAAACTGATAATTCGGTAATTTTCACATCTGTCAACGCCTGCTTTCTTTGGGATTGGAATTATTATATTCTTCTTGAAGTCTGAGGGTATTTCGCCTGTCTCATATATCTTGCTCACCAGATGGTATAGTTTTGTCAGGATTGGCTCTCCTAAGGCTGTCAGTAGTTCTAATGGAATGTTGTCTACTCCCGGGGCCTTGTTTCTACTTAGGTCTTTCAGTGCTCTATCAAACTCTTCACGCAGTATGATATCTCCCATTTCATCTTCATCTACATCCTCTTCCATTTCTATAACATTGTCCTCAAGTTCATCGCCCTCGTATAGACCCTCTATATAGTCCTTCCACCTTTCAGCTTTCCCTTCTCTGCTTAGAACTCGGTTTCCATCTGAGGTCTTGATATTCATACAAGTGGTTCTCTTTTCTCCAAAGGTCTCTTTAATTTTCCTGTAGGCAGTATCTATCTTAACCCAAGTGAGATAACCCTCTACATCCTTACATTTGTCCTCTAGCCGTGCCTGCTTAGCCATTTTGCAATTCCTGTCGATATCATTTTTGAGGCGTTTGTATTCCTTTTTGCCTCCTTCATCTACTGCATTTTATATTTCATCCTTTCGTGAATTAAATTCAATATTTCTTCTTTCACCCAAGGATTTCTACTAGCCCTCGTCTTTTTACCTACTTGATCCTCTGCTACCTTCACTACTTCATCCCTCAGAGCCACCCATTCTTCTTCTACTGTATTTCTTTCCCCCATTCTTGTCAATTGTTCCCTTATGATCTCCTTGAAACTCTGTACAACCTCTGGTTTAGTCAGTTTATCCAGGTCCCATCTCCTTAGATTCCCACCATTTTGCAGTTTCTTCAGTTTTAATCTGCAGTTCATAACCAATAGATTGTGGTCAGAGTCCATATCTGCCCCTGGAAATTTCTTACAATTTAAAACCTGGTGCCTAAATCTCTGTCTTACCATTGTATAATCTATCTGAAACCTGTCAGTATCTCCAGGCTCCTTCCATGTATACAACCTTCTTTTATGATTCTTGAACCAAGTGTTAGCTATAATTAAGTTGTGCTCTGTGCAAAATTCCACCAGGCGGCTTCCTCTTTCATTTCTTAACCACAATCCATATTCACCTACTACGTTTCCTTCTCTTCCTTTACCTACTACCGAATTCCAGTCACCGATGACTATTAAGTTTTCGTCTCCCTTCACTATCTGAATAATTTCTTTTATCTCATCATACATTTCTTCAATTTCTTCGTCATCTGCAGACCTAGTAGGTATATAGACTTGTACTACTGTCGTAGGCGTGGACTTGGTGTCTATCTTGGCCACAATGCGTTCGCTGTGCTGTTTGTAGTAGCTTACCCGCATTCCTATTGCTTTATTCATTATTAAACCTACTCCTGCATTACCCCTATTTGATTTTGTATTTATAACCCTGTATTCACCTGACGAAAAGTCTTGTTCCTCCTGCCACCGAACTCCACTAATTCGCACTATATCTAACTTTAACCTATCCATTTCCCTTTTTAAATTTTCTAACCTACCTGCCCGATTAATGGATCTGACATTCCACGCTCCGATCCGTAGAATGCCAGTTTTCTTTCTGTTGATAACGACGTCCTCTTGAGTAGTCCCCGCCCGGAGATCCGAATGGGGGACTATTTTACCTCCGGAATATTTTACCCAAGAGGACGCCATCATCATTTAACCGTACAGTAAAGCTGCATGCCCTCGGGAAAAATTACGGCCGTAGTTTCCCCTTGCTTTCCGCCGTTCTCAGTACCAGCACAACAAGGCCGTTCTGGTTAGTGTTACAAGGCCAGATCAGTCAATCATCCAGACAGTTGCCCCTGCAACTACTGAAAAGGCTGCTGCCCCTCTTCAGGAACCATACGTTTGTCTGGCCTCTCAACAGGTACCCCTCCGTTGTGGTTGCATCTACGGTACGGCTATCTGTATCTCTGAGGCACGCAAGCCTCCCCACCAACGGCAAGATCTATGGTTCAGGGGGGGGGGGGGGGGGGCTGTCTACACAGTATTCCAGAAACAAGAGTTATTTAACCTCAGTTTTCACTCTTTAGCACTGACTATTAGTAATGCCCAAATAGTGCTAGTGTCATCGATTTCATCAAACATTTTTGAGCAGAGTTATAGAAAATTATAAAACAGCAGAAGAATACTGGTGATTTTTGTAGTATTGAAACACTTACCACTTTTTGAGAAAAGGAGTGAATGAGGAACTAAGTTCTCTTTCATTTGGTTATTAAGTTAAATATGTTGATTCTGAGTATCTTCAAACTGAGGGAGTCAAACATGTTCAATCTTTCTTAGATTTGTACGTTTATTATACGAAGTAATACGAATAAAAAAACCGAAAATCGATTATTTCAGAAACCTGTTATTTAAGCAGTTTTAACATTCACGTAAAACTGACGTTGAAAAATACCGATACAAGCGAAAATCGGGTGTTTCAGCGAAACCCCTAGACGGAGCCATGCTGACTAAGATTAAAAGGGGGAAGGCACCAGACCCAGATGATATCTGTTCATAGGTTTTCCTAACCTTCATATAACGAAGCAGGGTATTCTGACTTCCCCACGTTGACTTTTTTCCCTAATATTATTTTATCTGAATACTATATTCACAGTAATGTCTGACCCATTTTTTTGTGTTTATAGTTACTGACGGCATATATTGTTCTGGTTGTGAACCTATCCTGCTTAGCATGAAATGTTTTGACTTCTTACGTCAAAAATGAAGATGTTACGAAATATTTCTCTCGTTCATCTTTTTTTTGTTATTTTCCATTGTAGAGTTTGAAAGAACCCCTCCACTTGTACGAAACCTGGATAAATCTATCAGTTCAGCCAGTGAGTCCGGAGAGCGTGGTGTAAGAGGCGTGCAGTATGACTGGCCGTGCTTTTGCATCCGAGTTTTGTGGAGGTGATGGTAGTCCATCCTCGGATTATCTTAGTGAGTCGTCGTTTAGGATTCTTTCTATCTGTTTTGCCGAGAAGCTCTCGAAGTTTATGTCCCTCGCAGAGGTAGTACCAGCTCCGTCAGGTTCTCTGTAATGTGCAGTTCTACTATCTGTGATTCTACATGATAAATTAGGAATCTACATTATTCGGAATAACGTTCAAAAGGGATACCGTTATGATGTATTTATTTACTAAACACCATAAACTGATAATATCGAAATAATTAACAAAAGTAGATCGGAAGGCATCTAGTCGGCAACTGGCGACTATGGCGCACAGCCTGTACCTCGTATATTTCGAAGCCGTTCGTACATTTACGTTGGTTTAAACATTGCTCGTTTATTTATTAAGATGATGACTTCTGGCGTTGCAATATTGTTGAAAGCAAGTACTTACAACCTAGAGGCTCCACGTAATATCTGTTCTGGAAAAAGCGACTTTTATTAGCAAATAATTATTAAGCAAGATTACTTTCTTCGTGCCAAGGCAACAGTGCTGGATCCACGTACCCCGCTGCTGACGTGAAGGCCGCCGTAAACGATCAATATTTGACCGTGTACGGTGCAGTTCGACTTGCTTGTCATGCACAGATCGTGTTTCACGTACCTGCGAGAAATTCTGATTGACAGAAAGTTTGACAAGTTGGCGAACATTGTCTATGTCCACGTTTCACCGCATACTTTTAGTGAAAAACTATTTTATTACAATTTATTTCACTGTATGGTGGATTTACACTACTATAAAAACTATCAAGTATAGAAACAAAGTAGTGCTGACAATTACCAAATTGGAAGCGGTACCACATATATACCAGCCATATATTGCGCATGAAGAGGTTATGAACAATATCAGTATTTTGTACTGTTAGTGGGCTGCTTCTGTGTTGGCAGCGCTGTGTAGCGCTTTGCATTGGATCTCTGACTGCGCTTTCTTTGTAAGAGACTCTGTGGCTGGTCGGACTCGTTGTTGGAAGTTAACCGCCAGTAGTGCTGGGCAGTTGGAACTTAGTTGGCAGCAGTGATGGAAGTACTCTTGGGCAGTTGGAGGAGAATGTTGGTGGATGTCAAATGTGAAAAGTCACATTGATGAAGGATAGAGGTATGAAGTGTCAGCGTAAGCTAACGATCTGGAAGTCTCTGACTTGGAGATTGTATATTATTCATGATTACATACCTTTGTACTAGATGCCAATGACGATCTATATTCGTGTTTGAACTGGATGTGACATTATTAAGGTAAAAAATAAATTATTTGGTTTGCAACAAAATGTTTCCTTTGCTAACCATACGCTCATTAGTAGTTAGTGATTTTAGTAGTTAGAATCTTCCATTTAGCTGGCAGTATTGGCGCTCGCTGTGTTGTAGTAGTAGTTCGCGTAATGAAGATTTTTGTGAGGTCAGTGATTAATGAAATGTATAGGATTTATTTTTAGTAAGGGACATTCTTTTGAATCAATTATTTGAAATCAAGTTATCTTTTTTTGAGCAGTCAGACTGGGTTGCATTAGGATATTGTAGGTCAGTGTTGACATGATAAGAATAAGTGAAGAGAAAGTACGCACAGTACGTTCAGTTTCACTCAGCAACTTCATAACCAAATGACGCAGAAGTTTCAACGTCTCATTTCATTCAGCAGTTTAAGTACAGAATCACAAATGAAAATGAAGAATTTTCAGTACATACAGTGACCAAAAAGCGGAGTGGAATGAAAGAAAAGACATCGAAGTCCTCCGGTTCTTCCACGGACGATGTGGGCTCTGTATTCCCACGTTACTGTCTTTTAATGTCCTGTCGTTAGAGGACCAAGTAGAAGACAATGAATTTTCGCACACTTGTGTCTTTTTTTTCTATGTGACGGTGATGTAACGCTAAACAAGTTATTAAACGTTTCACTGTCCATCCGCCGAAAGTTCATATAATCATCAGGTTCTGAGTGAAACATTTCCATTAACGGGTTTCCAGTTTTATTCTTCTCTCCCGTTTTAAACCATTCCCTGGACTGGCGTTTTGTTTTCTTCTTCTTTAGACATATCTGCATTTGTAGCCATTACCACTGGTCCCAAAATACAGTGAACATCAATGTTCAAAGTGAGGTTAAACTGCCAAACATTGTTTGAACGTGTACGGGCTTTCTTGGCAAATCCGTGGCTCGATAAGGGCGAGCTTTTGAAACACGTTTGATCGTTTGAGGTGACTTCAACAGGTGTTCTGATGCATAGCCAACAGCGCCTCACACCACAGTCCACTGGCAACGCCAGATGGTTCACCGGCTACTTCAGCCAGCGTCGCAACTGAACTCTTGGTCTCTACTGTGTGCTTTCTGCAGTACAGCTTTACTCACTGAAGGATACATGATATCTGCAGAGGCGGTACAAAATTCTAATATTGGAAAATAAGGAAATAAAATGTGACTTGAACAGAAGGGGTACCTTACAAGTACCGATAAAAAAAGAAATTCCGAAGGAAATTTTGCACAAGGGAAAGAAAAAAAAATCACTTCATTCTAACTTTCTGCAAGGTGTACAACTTTGCTTCCGCCGTTTGCCTATAGGTGGCGCCAACGGTAAGTAGCGGTCGAAAGAAACAAATCGCAGACGTCAGGCAGTTATCTTGGACTTCAGTCAACATAGCCTCATACTATCATTAGTCGATTTGTGTCTGCATCATAAAGTTGTTCTTGATTGAAAATATTATTTTACGAGTCTAATTCTCGTAATTTGTGGGAGGTGTTACTGTTTTGTTTCAATATGAAGAAAACAGCCTCTGAGTCTCATCGAATGCTCTGAAGTATATATGGTAAGGACGCTATTAGTGAAAGAACGTGTCGTGGGTGGTTTCAACACTTCAAGGACGGTGATTTCAACGTCGTAGACCGGCATAGTGGTGGAAGAGAGAATGTTTTCGAAGATGCAGAATTTGAGACATTGCTGAGTGAAGACTCGCGTCAAACTCAAGAAGAATTCGCACGATTAGTGGGAGTGACACAGCAAACCATTTCGAAACGTCTCAAGGCTATAGGCTTGATTCAGAAAGAAGAAACTTGGGTCCCGTGTGAGCTGAAACCAAGAGATGTTGAACGGCGTTTGTGTGCTTGTGAACAGTTGCTTCAGAGGCAAAAACGGAATGGATTTCTTGATCGCATTGTCACCGGGGACGAAAAATGGTTTCATTACGATAACTCTAAACGCAAAAAATCATGGGGATACCCCGGCCATGCTTCCACGTCGACGGCCAAACCGAATATTCATGGCTCCAAGATCATGCTCTGCACTTCGTGGGACCAGCTCGGCGTCGTGCTCTATGAGATGTTAAAACCAAGTGAAACAATCACAAGCGCTCGTTATCGAACGCAATGAATGCGTCTGAGCATAGGATTAAAAGACAAACGACCACAATACGGCAAGAGGCGCGATAAAGTGATTTTGCAGTACGACAACGCTCGACCCCACGTTGCAAGAGAGGTCAAAACATACTTGGAAACGTTAAAATTGGAAGTCCTACCCAACCCGCCGTATTCTCCAGACATTGCTCCCTCCGACTATCACCTGTTTAGATCAATGGCGTATGGCTTGGCTGACCATGAATTCCGATCTCATGAGGAAGTCGCAAATTGGATCGATTCGTGGATCGCTTCAAAAGATGAACAGTTTTTTCGAAGCGCTATTCGTACACTGCCCGAAAGATGGGAGAAAGTAGTGGCCAGCGATGAAAAATACTTTGAATGATGCATGTGTAACCAATTTGTTTCATTAAATCCTCAAACGTTGGGGGAAAAACGGCGGAAGCAAAGTTGTACACCTTGTATGTCCCAAAAAGGGGAAAGTCAGTAAACTAACTCTCTACTCAGCATCACGAGAGGCAAGTGATTGGTGAAGAAAGTGAATACGGACCTGAAACCATACTCTTCCACATCAAAATCTAAGGTGCCTGGAAAATGGAGAAAAATGACAAGAGAGTACAGCTGCGTTAGAGGAAACAGACGGTGGCCATTAAGAGTTTTCGTGGAGGTGATGGATACTGCAACACCGAATGCATATATTCCACACTTACAAAGATTTTCTGAGTGGCAGGAGAATAATTGGAGTCGACGGAAGCTGTACTGGTATTTCGACTCAGGAAAGGCAACATGAAGGACAGTGCGAGAAATGTCAACAGTGTTCATAAGGATGTACAAGGTGTACTGAAAGCATGTGGTATTGAATTTCAGACAGTAGTTATCCAACCCCAGAGTTCCAAGTTAGCAACACCACTGGAATTCAGGATTGCAAGAGGAACGAAGATCGGAAAACAAGACTCCGTTGTGTAATATGCAAGAAAGCTGTTATTATATACAAAGAGAATAAACTATTTTTATGAAGCGCGTGTTGTACAAAAATGTACTTGGACGAACGATTCAAAAATTTTATTTGTTATTTTGAGACCAAGTACTAGTTTACTGCACTGAGATCTAACTTGTATACACTTTTAATTTACGGGTGTCCAACATTGAATTTCCCTCGTGAGTGACATAAAAATTATTGTATTTTGTATCTGTGTTCAATTTAAAGACTAATAATAATTGAAAAACAGTATTCCATTAACAAATTTATTTACTGAAAACAACTGAATCTAAAATCAAATATTACACTAAATCACAAAGCTGTATAGGGGTAGTCAAAATATCCCTTTTCTTAACAATGCTCGGCAACGGGAAGATTAAAGTGCAGCGCTGGTAACTGTGCATTTTTAAACACCCTTAATTAGCGAAACATAGAGGGAGCGAAAAGTTATCGACAACTTGTACATAAAGTATTCAGTGACAAGAGTCGAAGAGATTGAAGAGGGAGCAATAGTGAGAAGGAAGTGAGACAGAGTTGTAGCCTCTCGCTGATGTTATTCAATGCGTACATTGGCCAAGCAGTAACGAGAAGCAAGGAGAGATTAGGAAAGGGAATTTTACAGTTCAAGAAGAAGAAATAAAAACTCTGACTTTTGCCGATTACATTTAAAATCTTTCAGAGACGGAAAGGACTTGGAAGAGCAGTTGATCGGATGGGTACAGCCTTGAAACAAAGTTATAAGATGAATATAAACAGACTCTAAAACAAGAGTAATGCAATGTGGTTGAATGAAATTGGGTAATGTCGACAGCATTATACTAAGAAGTGACGCTCTAGAAGCAGTCGACGAGTTTTGCTGTTTGCGAAACCGAGTAACTGAAGTTGGTCGAAGTAGAAAAGACGTACAATGCAAACTGGTAGCAAGAACAGCGTATCTGAAAAAGAGAAAACTGTCATTAGGTAAGACAAAATTAAGTAGTAGGGAGTTGCTGCAGGATTTCGTGAGAAGTACCATTTCTTAGACAGATTACCCATTCCTGTTTCCTCCTCACGTCGGTCACACTTCTCTCATATGATAGACCAACATGTCACGAACGCAACAGTAAATCTCTGAGTTTCTTCACTGTCTGCTGCTAGACCTGCTTGATAAGAGTCTGGGACGACGGAAAAGTTCTCTAGAACAGGTTGCCCTGTCACATACCATTCCTTCAAAGGTTTTTTCGTTTGCAGTCCTGTTACGAGGATCATGTACCACACTGACAAATATATTCTCTTCTGAGGCACGCTGCCCTTTTAATTTTTATAATAATTAATTCGTATGGGTGTGCTTATACTAAAGGGATTCAATTAATTTAATTATTTGAATGCTAGGTTTGTTAGTATCAAGCCAATTAAAACGTACTACGGTGTGTCTTCACTCCTGAAATAGAGATGATATCAGTCTGATAATTATTGTATATCCGGCACTTAAACATTAACGACGGTGGGTACATGTAGTGGAACTGACATCCAAACCTACAGATGTCAGTCAGATCAGTACCAAAAGCTGTACCTCGTCAGACTGTCAACCAAAACTACAATATAATTTGTGCTGTGTGCGGTAGTCTACGAGAACGTGCGTGAACGTAAGAAATACGCGCAACACCGGACCTGAGGAGCACGGGAATAGCATCACTGTCAGCATTTGTCGTGTAGAGCTTCCCTCGGGAAATGGGAAGAGTGCTAGTTTTTGTTCCTAAGATCCGGGATTCGATCACTGGTCAAGGCAGTTTTTGTACTGCAGTACTTGGAACAACATATTCCGGACATGTAAAAGAGCTGTTCGGCGTTTATAGCAGTGTTCTATTGGCAGTCCGCTTTCGCTTTGTTTATTTGAAATCAGCAAACCTATAGAGTAGGTTTGTAGTTTCACAGGACAAACGTAAGCCATTGGAACAGAAGAACAAAGGCACATAACTTTATATGCGTCGTACTGAATTTTTTTAACGAAGGAGAAAAAAAAACCTTTACGAACAGAGGGAACCATTGCGCAACACACAGATTTCCATCAGCAGTCCATATAGTTCAGTCAATATCTTATAGCTGGCGTAACTTCCTGGAACCATTTTGCTTCGTACAACGTTTTGAGACTTTTACACACTACTATCGGATAATACTTCAAGTGCGTTCATCTTTTAGGAGAGACAAAGATACGTTGGTAAAACATTCAATTAAATTGATAAATTCCATCTGCTGCTCTGTTGTACAATGCCCTCGTTAAACTTTTTCTACAACGTGTGCATAATTTTATATCGTAATATCAGTCTACACATCGACTACGTTCATCTTCCATTACAAGTCCCTTAACTTTTCTCATAGCTTTCCCGGTCAAATAAGGTAAAGATATCCTGATGTACTATTAAGCTATGCCTTGCTCAGTCAGTGTTGTCCTTTGTGTACAGTGGCCAGATGTAATATTAGAACACTAGTTGCACTAGCTGCAGCAGAAGCAGCTTGAGCACACACGTTCATGAAGCATTTAGAGTTGTGACTTCGCTGCTACAGGTATGCTCTCTGCATCCCGTGGTGGGGTGGTTTTTGTTGTGGCTGTACTGCTAGCCAAATGCTGGTTCCTGTGCTGAGAGGAGGCGCTCCGGATGATATGCAATACTTATTATCCAAATTTTCCAAAATTATTCGACGAAAAAATTTGATTTTTACATATCTTGTAGTCTGATAGACTGTGTGATCAGAAGTATCCGGATGCCTGGCTGAAAATGACTTACAAGTTCGTGGTGCCCTCCATCGGTAACGCTGGAATTCTATATGCTGTTGCGCCACCCTTAACCTTGATGACAGTTTCCACTCTCGCAGACATACGTTCGATCAGGTGCTGGAAGGTTTCTTGGGGAATGGCAGCCCATTCTTCACGGAGTGCTGCACTGAGGAGAGGCCTGGCACGATGTCGGCGTTCCAAAACATCCCAAAGGTGTTCCATAAGATTCAGATCAGGACTCTGTGCATGCCAGTCCATTACAGGGATGTTATTGTCGTGTAACCACTCCGCCACAGGCCGAGCATTATGAACCGGCACGTGTTCAATCGTCTTGAAAGATGCAATCACCATCACCGCATTGCCAGACGGTTCTTAAAACATCAGTGTAGGCCTGTGCTGTGATAGTGCCACGCAAAACAAAAAGGGATGCAAGCCCTCTCCATGAAAAACACGACCACACCGTAACACCACCGCCTCCTAATTTTACTGTTGGCACTACACACGCTGGAAGATGATGTTCACCGGGTATTCGCCATACCGATACACTGCCATCGGATCGCCAGATTGTGTACCTTGATTCGTAACTCCACACAACGTTTTTCCACTGTTTAATCATCCACTGTTTGCCTTCGTTACACCAACCGAGGTGTCGTTTGGCATTTACCGGCGTTACGTGTGGCTTATGAGCAGCCGCTCGACCATGAAATCCAAGTTTTCTCACCTCCCGCCTAACTGTCATACTTGCAGTGAATCCTGCTTCAGTTTGGAATTTCTATCTGATGGTCTGGATAGATGTCCGCCTATTACACATCAGGACCCTCTTCAACTGTCGGCGGTCTGTTAGCCAACAGACGAGGTCGCCCTGTACGCTTTTGTGCTGTACGTGTTCCTTCACGTTTTCACTTCACTATCACATCGGAAACAGTGGACCTAGGGATGTTTAGGAGTGTGGAAATTTCGCTTACAGACGTATGACAAAAGCGACACCCAGTCACCTGACCACGTTCGAAGTCCGTTCGTTCCGCGGAGCGCCCCATTCTGCTCTCTCACGATGTCTAATGACTACTGAGGTCGCTGATGTGGAGTACCTGGCAGTAGGTGGCAGCACAATGCACCTAATATAAAAAAGGTATGTTTTTGGAGGTGATTGATACTTTTGATCACATAGTGTATCTTCAGTGGAAAAGAACTTTTTTTTTCGTTATCCATGACACACACTGCGCTGCATCAAATTAAGTGACACATTGCACGATATTTTAACGAGGCAAAAGAGCGTTGCATAAACTTTATATATAGTTGATCTTAGCTCAAACACTGCAGTAAATAAAACGTAGAGAAGTTATCAAAAATTTTATTTAAAATTGAGATGAGAGCAATACCGCGTTTCGGTATCGAGTTATTGGGTGCTATATCCGACGGACGGTCGTGCACTACGCGTCCATTCACATCCTTACACAACGCGAATCATGTGGTCATAACAATCGTCATATCTCGTAAGCGATTCAAGACATCGAAAAGAGATTTTTTAGGAGCTGTAGCACGCAATGAGTTAATGTGCTGAATGATAAGTTCTTGAATCTTTTTTATCCAGTGAGTTATGCAAGTAACTCGTACGCAGCTGTGAGAGATCGGCCGCTCAGGACGCATACAGACCTCAATAGTACTCTAGGAAAACCGAAGCAGCAAGTGTACACACGTCCACAGTGCCCGGACAGTAGCTTAGTAGAACTTGTATACAAGTCAACAGTAGTGATAGTTCTGTGGAGGCGATATTCACATTAGTCATAGTTTCTTAGATTTCTCAAGCTGCAGAGCACTTTATGTGTTTAGCGTAACATACAGTATCTGTGGTGAAGTATATCCCTTTGGACAACTTAGGGTTTCTCACTTCCATTGTTTGCTGAGCTACACTCAAGAGCGTTGATACTTCTTGCAGAAAGCATCCCATCCAACACTTTTGACAATGCAGTAATGCCTAATACAGTTATTCACATCAGATGTACTGCAATCAAAGTGCACACAAAGTGCACTCTGCGTAATAGCTGGTAGTACCGGTCGATTGGGTGACAAGTGTATTTGAAATGAAAATTGCGTGTGAAAACTACCAAACAAAACCAGCTACTCTTGAAAGGAGCCTGCCACTGGAGCTTCTTGAGCACCTCCACAATGCTGTAGAGTTTAGAAATCAATTCCGTAACGAAACCTGCCGCTCTTCGTTGGGACTGCTTTATCACTACTGTTAATTCTGCTTGGTAAGTGTCTCAGAACAATGAACAGTACCCAAGAAACGCTCTCCCCCCTTCCCCCCCCCCCTAATGAAAACAGCACATTGCCATTGATGGGGAGGCTTGCATGCTTCAGTGACTCAGTGATACAGATAACCGTGCCGTAGGTGCAACTACAACGAAGGGGTGTCTGTTGAGAGGCCAGACAAACGTGTGGTTCCTGAAGAGGGGCAGCAGCCTTTTCAGTAGTTTCAGGGGCAATAGTCTGGATGACTGACTGATTTGACCTCTTAACATCAACCAAAACGGCCTTGCTGTGCTGCTACTGCGAACGGTTGAAAGCAAGAGGAAACCACAACCGTAATTTTTCCGGAGGGCATTTAGCTCTACTATATGGTTAAATAATGATCGCGTCATCGTGAGTGAAATATTCTGGAGATAATATAGTGCTCCATTCGGATCTCCGGGAGCAGACTAATCAGGAAGACGTCGTTTAAAATGATGATGGCGCCCTCTTGGGTAAAATATTTCGAAGGTAAAATGGTCCCCCATTCGGATCTCCATGTAGGAACTACTCAGGAGAAACAAAACGTTCTAAGGCTCGGAGCTTGGAATGTCAGATTACTGGATCGGGCAGGTAGGTTAGAAAATTTAAGAAGGTAGATGGATAGGTTAAAGCTAGATATAGTGGGAATTAGTGAAGCTCGGTGACAGGAGGAACAAGACTTCTGGTCAGGTGAATACAGGGTTATAAATACAAAATCAGATATGGATAATGCAGGAGTAGGTTTAATAATGAATAGAAAAATAGGAACGTGGAAAAGCTACTACAAACAGCATACTGAACGCATTATTGTGGCCAAGATAGACACGAAGCCCACGCCTACCAAAGCATTAAAATTTTATACGCCAACTACTTCCGCAGAAGATGAAGAGATTGAAGAAATGTATGATGCGATAAAAGAAGTTATTCAGATAGTTAAGGGAGACATAAATTTAATAGTCATGGGGGAATGAAATTCTATAGTAGAAAAAGGAAGAAGGAAAAGTAGTAGGTAAATATGGACTGAGTGTAGGGAATGAAAGAGGAAGCCGCCTGGTAGAATTTTGCACAGAGCATAACTTAATCATAGCTAACATTTGGTTTAAGAATCATGAAAGAAGATTGTATACGTGGAAGAGACCTGCGAACTCTGGAAGGTTTCAGATAGATTATATAACGGTAAGACAGAGATTTAGGAAACAAATTTTGAATTGTAAGACATTTCCAGGGACGGATGTGGACTCCGACCACAATTTGTTGGTTACGAACTGTAGATTAAAAATGAAGAAATCACAAGAAGGTAGAATTTAAAGAAGTTGGGACTAAGATAAATTGAAAGAACCAGATGAAGTAGAAAGTTTCAGAGAGAGCATTAAGGAACGATTGGCAAGAATAGAGGAAAGAAATGCAGTAGAAGAAGAGTGGTTAGCTTTGGGAGATGAAATAGTGAAGGCAGCAGAAGATCAGGTAGGGCTAGTAGAGATCTTTGGGTAACAGAAGAGATATTGAATGTAATTGATGGAAGGAGAAAATATAAAAATGCGGTAAATGAAGCAGGTGACGAGGAATACAAACGTCTCGAAAATGAGATCGGCATGAAGTGCAAAATTGTGAAGCAGGGATGGCTGGAGGACAAATCTAAGGAAGTAGAAGCATATATCACTAGGGGTAAGATAGATACTCCCTATAGGGAAATTAAAGAGACCTTTGGAGAAAAAAGAACCACCTGTATGAATATCAAGAGCTCAGATGAAAAACCAGTCCTAAGCACAGAAGGAAAAACAGAAAGGTGGTGGGAGTATATAGAGGGTTTACACAAGGGTGATGTACTTGAGGACAATATTATGGAAATGGTAGAGAACGTAGACAAAGATGAAATGAGAGATATGATACTGCGTGAAGAATTGGACAGAGCACTGAAAAACCTATACTGCGTGAAGAATTGGACAGAGCACTGAGCACTGAAAAACCTAAGTCGAAACAAGGCCCAGGGAGTAGACAACACTCCATTTGAACTATTGGTAGCATTGGGTGAGCTAGCCGTGACAAAACTCTTCCATCTGGTGAGCAAGTTGTATGAGACAGGCGAAATATCCTCAGACTTCAACAAGAATATAATAGTTCTCATCGCAAAGAAAACAACTGTTCAGCTGTTGACAGATGTGAAAATTACCGAACTATCAGTTCCATAAGTCACGATTGCAAAATACTAAAACAAATTCTTTACCGACGAACTGAAAAACTGGTGGAAGCCGGCCTCGTGGAAGATCGGTTTGGATTCCGTGCAATACTGACCGTACGACTTATCTTACAACATAGCTTAAGGAAAGGCAAACCTACGTTTTTAGCATTTCTAGACTTAGAGAAAGCTTTTGACAATATTGACATTAATACTCTCTTTCAAATTATGAAGGTAGCTGAAGTGAAATACAAGGAGCGAAAGGTTATTTACAATTTGTACAGAAACCAAATGGAAGTTATAAGAATCGAGGGGAGCTGTGGTTGAGAAGGGAATGAGACAGGGTTGTAGCCTCTCCACGATGTTATCCAATCTGTATATTGAGCAAGCAGTAAAGCAAAAAAAAAGAACAATTTGGAGTAGGAATTAAAATCCATGGAGAAGTAATAAAAACTTTGAGGTTTGCCGATGACATTGTAATTCTGTCAGAGACAGCAAACGACGTCGAAGAGCAGTTGAGTGGAATGCACAGTGTCTTGAAAGGTGGATATAAAATTAACATCAATAATAGCAAATCGAGGATAATAGAATGTATTTGAATTAAGTCAGGTGATGCTAAGGGAATTAGATTAGAAAATGAGATCTTAAAGTAGTAGATGAATTTTGCTATCTGGTTAGCAAAGTAACTGATGATGGTCGAAGTAGAGAAGATATAAAATGTAGACTGTCTATGGCAAGGAAAGCGTTTCTGAAGAAGAGAAATTTGTTAACATCGAGTATAGATTTAAGTGTCACAAAGTCTTTTCTGTAAGTATTTGTTTGGAGTGTAGCCATGTATGGAGGTGGAACATGGATGACTAATAGTTTAGATAAGAAGAGAATAGAAGCTATCGAAACGTGGTGGTACAGAAGAATGCTGAAGATTAGATTGGTAAATGACGCAACTGATGAGGAGCTACTGAATAGAATTGGGGAGAAGAGAAATCTGTAGCGCAACTTGACCAGAAGAAGTAATCGGTTGGTAGAACACGTTCTGAGGCATCAAGGGATCACAAATGTAATACTGAGGGAGGAGTTGAGGGTAAAAATCGTAGAGGGAGACCAAGAGATGTATACACTAGGGAGATTCAGAAGGATGTAGGTTGCAATAGTTACTCGGAGATGAAAAGACTTGTACAGGATAGAGTAGCATGGAGAGCTGCATCAAACCAGTCCCTGGGCTGCAGACCGCAACTACAACAATCCAAGAATCAGCCGACAAGTGTTCTCGGACCAATTCTTGGGTTAATGAGTTATATTTCCTCAAGATTCTTTCAGTGAAGCTCAGCCTATAATCTGCTTTTTCTACAATTTCTTTTATGTACTCATCGTCCCGAGGCTACCCACATGTACTTTAGAGTTCTTACTGTTTCCACTGAATTTTCACCAATAGTGTAATCGAATAGTAGTGGATCTTTTCACCCATTTACGCACAGTGTTACATTTATTTACGTTCAGCGTTAATCATCAATCCTCCGCAGGTATTCATGAATTACGCTACAGTCTACAGACGCTGCAGCCTTCCAATAGAAAACTGTGTCGGCTGCAAAAGAGCTCACGTTATCCACTAGATCACTTACGTATACTGTTAACAGTAACGGCCCTTTAACATTGCTTTGGGGTATCCCAGAAATCACCTTTACATCTATTTTGTCCCGATAAGACTAACGTAATGAGTTCTATCTCCTAGAAAGTAATAAAATCAGTCACAAATCTGGTCTGATATTCAGTAAGGTTGTAACCTTCCCCTTCCTAATCCACAAATCTGGTCCGATATTTGTTAAGATTGTAACCTCCCCCCTTGTAATCGGCCTGCTGTGTAAAGTTATGGGGGTTTGCTCTAGCTTGCTTATTGTTGAATTGAGAACAACTGTGTGAGGTGAAATAACAAGTTTAATGTCGCAATATTTCTCACCACATTACAGCCTTTCACACAGTTTTCAACTCGCCAACATAAAAACAGCGCAATGGAGAACGCATCTTGCCAACATCAAAAAGTGAAATAAGTTTAGACACAGCTATGTTAATTATTAACTCTCTGAAAGAACATTAATCCTAAGCACAATAACATGAAAGTTTAATTGGACGTTTCTTTACAAAATTGCTCCTACACATACGTTATGATGTTGGTCATTACTACGAAAATCGTTGGATTCCGGTTCAAAGTTCGGTGTTATTTAGGATGACAATCAAATCTACGGTGGATCATTAGTCAAGTGACAAATTTGAGGGAAAGATTACCCGAGGCCACTCGAGTTTACAATGGATGCAAGCTGGTGAACTAACAAAGTTTACGCCTCGGCATATGGTATTTACCTATAGCTGCGACGTGCTGCTGTCTGCAAGGCCGCTCTCTCCCACTGAAATTCCTACAAAGCTAATTTGGCCTCTGCTGAACTTCCAAGCAGAAACTTTCCCTATGTTTCTCGTTATGCGAGAAAACATGTACTCAGCCATAATCTTATTATGTGGCGATATACGTACGCATTGTGGGAGTAGCGTGCATATTATAGTGCCCTCTCAGTTCTCGCAAGAACAATTAACTAATCTGGCTGGTTTGTTTCTCCACAGTGGGAGCTAAACATTGCCACAGCTAGTTTAAGCAGGAGTGCAGCCAATTTCTTCTCTGCATTGAAGGAGTGCTACACACTTTATTCTGCACTTGACGCCAGTTCGGAGAAGAGTCCCCCTTCAAAATTTCTCTCTTGTCCTCTCATGGCAGAACTGGCTCCTTCCACTTGGGTTCCTTTTTCATGTCACGGCTTTTTCCGACCAATAGGAGCGTTCCTCTTCTTTTGTAGAAACACCCTCTACCAATCGCAACTTCCCTTCTATCAAACTGCGTCCGAACTTCAGTAGTTTCCTCCTTCCTAGTGAGTTTCCACCAATCGGACATTTTGTGCCCGTTCCAGACGCATAAAGTACATTGACCTTTCCGTGTGTTGCACTCGCTGGACGAAAATGCGTCACTTTCTTTTGTTCGTATCCCATTGGAATTTCGAAACACAGTTTTCTAAAGCTTCTTCTCTGCTCTTGTACCGGTGCCCTCGCTACAGGTGGCCCTCCAGCTTGAATCACCTAGCCTAGGGTCCTCTTTCCTGCCACCCTTTAAGTGGCTGCTGGCGTCACTCCTGCAGAACGGTTTCGCTACGCCGTTGTGGAGCTGGCTTTTCAAAACTGAAAGCGACTCGACTCACGTTCCCTGTTCTACCTTCTGCTCAAAGACATGCATTGTATAGGAATGGTATGTTAATTACCATCGATTGAATGTCATCCCTTTTTGCATTACATATTGATAGGCAAATGTTCTCATTACTGTCGATTTACGTTAGGTGTCATCTTCACCTTCTCATTGCGATTTGTAAAGGTCTCATGTAAGGTGCAAATCTGACCATTTATTTTGCCACCTTACAACTGGACTGCGATATAACAGACCATGATCGTATATGCCTAATGAAAATTTAACAGTGAGAAAGGCTGTAGTTCCTGAAGGAAAGTGACACTGGTTAGTTCAAGGGAAGTGTACAACAGGCTCTTCTGAAGGAAGAATCTATTCCAAATTTAAGCGAAATACTGCTGATAATTTTGGAACTGGTGGAGTATAGTATAATCGCTCACGAACCACACAGGGGGAGTAAAGGGTACTATGTAATATTTACAAGAAAAATCAGTGATGACACAAAGAGAACACTAATTAGCTGAAAAAAGGCTAATTCGGCCCTCTGGATTTCATGAACGAACGGAGAGAGCTGTGTTTCACAAGACCTCTGTTTACGGACTCCGTGTTTGTATTTATAGCACAGATTGTCTTTCAATAGGAACGTCATAATAGGTGAGCGCAGAAGATAGTCCGCAAGTCTAGAATGGATTGACACCATTGATACAGGTCTATAATAATGAGCATAAAATTGACGTTCGTTTTTCTTCAGTTGGCTACTAGCCTTCTTTTTTCCAGTGATTTCGATAAATTACTGCTAGAAGGGAAGCAAATTCTTTCAGATAACTCTGTAGAATCTCGCAGTTGTCTCATGCGGTCCAGATGCTTTTCCACTATAGAGCTGTTTTAATTGATTTTCTGTTCCTCTGTCACATACCTCAATATACGCCATTTCGGCATTCGTGCTATGACTGAAAGCAATTTCTGAATATTGAGTTGATTATGTCGGCCTTCTCTCTGCCATTTTCCGTTTCGGTGTCATTATGATCATTGAGTGACTGAATACACGATTTCTATATGCTTATTGACTTTACGTAAGACCAAAACTTCTTAGTAGTGTTGGCAAAACTGTACTTTCGAATTCACTCAACGCTTCTCACATTTGTCTCCTTACGCTCACTGTGCATTCGTTCAGCTCTCACCATTTAAATCTATCCAAAAGCTCTCTTTTCTTTCGCAATAAGCATCCAACACGGTTATTGTACCACTGGGGGGGGGGGGGGGGAGGGAGGTGGGGGTCTTCAGCACCCCTCACAAACATCACAAGCATGCTAGGCAAGTACTGGTTCGAGGCGAATTGTTCAGTACTTTTGAATTTCATCCATTGTTGCTCCACATCCTCGTCCTCAGAGCAGAATGTTTAATATTGACTACTGAAATAGGTTGCAAAGTGTTATCTGTCACTCTTGCTAAGTAATAGTATTTTTCTTTGTAACACTTACAGTCATTGATGCTATAACAAAGTAATGATCAGCAGTGCCCTCTTCTTCCATAACTGATACGAAAAGCTGCAGCCTGTGAGTTATTGGGAGGCCAAAGACATTCCCATCAAGGTTCGGTTCTATATATGCTGGAAATAATTTTTAGTTTCCAACGAGCCCCTGTCTCTTACACCAGTTTCAATCGCGTAACGTACCATTCTATGGCTGGCAAATCGAAGTCTCCCCTTATTACAACAGCATGATCAGGAAACTTAACAATATTCTCCAAGTTTTCTCTGAAGTACTCTGTCACTATGAGTCCTGAGATAGGTGGTCCATAAAAGCACGTATGACCCACATTTTATCCTTACTTTTACCCAGGCCATTCGCATTCAGATTGTAGCCCCACCAGATGTTATCGAGTCCTTACAGCAATAAAATACGCCCCCACCATCGCCACCATCAAGGGTGCTCCATACGCCCAGCAGCAGCATTTCAGCACAACTGCAAGAAGTAGGTAAGAGTAAGGGCATCTTCATTGTGTATACAGGGTGTCCCAGAAATGTTGCGACAAACTTCGAGGGTTTGTAAAGGGTATCTCGGGGAACAAATCGAGGGTAGGAACCCGTGTCCGGTAAAGACACTCAATGACGTTACAGTACTTGGCAGTTATAAGCGCCAGCGCCATGTCTTCGGCAGCAAAGATTACTTTCTATGCTGACAGACTGTGGGCGGAACGTCTCGCAGTGTTGCTTGTTGTTCAGTGATCGTGACTGATAACCACGATCGAGAAGGCAGAAGATGGAGATAACTGCTCCGTGGACAGGCCTTGTCTCCTGCGAATGTAATGCTCTGTTGCTTTGGTGGATGACAGTTTTGGACATTGGTTTGCACCTGCAGTTAATTTTTCTCTTGGAATCCTCTAAAATCTCCAATATTTTTCTGGTGTACAGGAGAAAAATAAACTGCAGATCGAAACTAGTATCCAAAACGTAATCCGCAGAGGAAAAAGATCATTGCATTTTCAGGAGACGAGCCCTGTCTATGGGGCAGCTACCTCCATCTTCTCAACTGGCGACCATGGCAATCACTAGTGATCACTGAATAACAAACAACATTACGAGACGTTCCGGCATACAATGTCACGTTTCCTGCCGAAGGGGCGGCCTAGCTGTAGGCGCCGATGCCTGTATATCCTGCGCTCTGGCATCGATGCGTGACATTTCTGGACACAGGTTTATATCCTGGATTTGTTTACCACTACAAAAATGGTTCAAATGGCTCTGAGCACTATGGGACTCAACATCTTAGGTCATAAGTCCCCTAGAACTTAGAACTACTTAAACCTAACTAACCTAAGGACATCACACACACCCATGCCCGAGGCAGGATTCGAACCTGCGACCGTAGCAGTCCCGCGGTTCCGGACTGCAGCGCCGGAACCGCACGGCCACCGCGGCCGGCTTACCACTACACATCATACAATTTCGCGAAGTTTGTAGCAACATTTCTCCGACACTCTGTATAGGAAAACTTTATGCACCGAATTCTTCATTCAGTAGTAGCATTTTAAAGTTGTTTGTTTGTGAGATAATCGTGCTATGTCTCATGTAAGAAGGAGGACGTCTGCCAAAACGTGTCGAAATTCGTCAGTGGCAGGATAGTGGCCTACATAGATGAGTCAAAACTGACAATTCTTACTAATGTGCATACACTATAGTTGGTTGTATAGTCATGAGAACAATAGCTTAAAATAAATAACAATAAAAAATTGGGGTGTCGAGGCTGTGGCCCTTTATTTGATTGCAATCACACGACTGTCATGTGAATATGGAATGTGTGTGTTCAGGAGGGCTGTACTCAATGCCATGCAGGATCTCAATGGCCGCATGCAACTAGCGCCTGAGGAGAGAGGGATATTGTTCGTTTCGTCATACAGGATCGATCTTGACTGTTTGTTCGTGTGAACCAGTTGGTAGCAACTAATTCCTACTTCGAAATTCATGGTGACACTTACTGAACTATATTAAAAAAGAACATGAATTAGTTAAAAAGTACGGCGCGCACACACCTTATTCAACATGTAAACATCACTACAGATATTCGGATTTAGGTTATGACATGTTCGATATGCCTCCCATTACCGGCCACTATGTCGCGCAGACGAATAGCGAAATTCTGCATCACCCGCTGAAGTGTCGAAACATAGATGCTGTCGATGACCTCCTGCATAACTGTTTTCAGCTCAGTATTGGTTTTGGGGCTATTTCTGTACACCTTTCTTTAATATAGCCCAATAAAAAGAAGTCTCATGTGTGCAGATCCGGAGAATATGGCAGCCAATCGAGGCTCATGCCAGTGCCTCTGGGTACCCCAGAGCCAGAATGCGGTCGCCAGAGTGCTCCACCAGGACATCAGACATTCTCCTGCTTCGATGAGCTGTAGCTGCGTCTTGAATGAACCACAACTCTTGTCGAAATCAGGGTCACTTTGGATAATTGGGATGAAATCTGTGGTGTCACCGCCAGACACCACACTTGCTAGGTGGTAGCCTTTAAATCGGCCGCGGTCCGTTAGTATTCGTCGGACCCGCGTGTCGCCACTGTCAGTGATTGCAGACCGAGCGCCGCCACACGGCAGGTCTAGAGAGACGTACTAACACTCGCCCCAGTTGTACAGCCGACTTTGCCAGAAGGGGATCACTGACAATTACGCTCTCATTTGCCGAGACGATAGTTAGCATAGCCTTCAGCTATATTTGCTACGACCTAGCAAGGCGCCATTACCAGTTATTATTGCTATTATACTTCTGTATCATCAAGAGCGATGTTCTACAATTGTGGATTAAAGTTAAGTATTACATCAACTACGTACTTTATTTGCTACTAAAAATTCCCTTAACTGTTCCAGACCTCACGCCAGTCTGCGTGAGCTTAACGCGTGCATTTCGGCCTCCTTTATTAACACGGTGTTGGCTCTTCTGCCAACACTTCAAAATCATCTTCCAAAACCTTCATGTACCGTTCGGTAGTCACCGTGTCATCAAGGAATATCGCACCGATTATCTCGTGATTGGACATAGCACATCACACAGTCATCCGTTGAGGATGAAGGACTTCTCGTTCGCGAAAGACGGTGTCTCAGTCCCCCAAATGCGCAGTTTTCTTTATTGACGAACCCATCCAAATGAAAGTGGCCTTCTTCGCTAAACTAAACCACACATGCGCTAAGTAATTGCCATCATTCCCCGCAGCCAACCGTGCAGTTTGAACGTCCTATCGCAAAAAGCTCAGATGTTATGACGGTTTTATTTCATGCAGTTCAATAACTGTCACCCTGTACCTTTCCCTTATGTTGGTACAAATGCGGTGAGTTTAAGGATACTTCGTGACAAATTACCAGTCGCTCTACTTCTAAATAAATTTATTTACCTTTTTGATTACGCTCCTGTCGTGGGTTTTCATTAATTAGAAGGATTACCTTACAACCGTTAGTATTGTCATTGCTGAAATCTTGACAACAGTTATGTATTTTGTATAAAATATGAAGGCATCATTTATTTAATAGGAAAAAAATTTAAAGTGGGTTCTGTGTTTCGAGATTTTCGTGAACCTTATGGTCCAACGAACTGCTTGGAACTCCCCATGATAATTGGAAATGGTAAGTGAGAAGCCCAGCTTAACCCGCAGGACAGGACAGGTAGTTTAAACTGTGGAAAGGGGCCAAAATAAGGGGCTGTCAGTTACATTCGAACATACAAAATCTTTATTTGATCAAACATTGCTAGAGCCCCCCCCCCCCTCCCCATTTTTTTTAACGCACAGCTTTAATGTTTGGGGATTAATTACCAGCTGAAAGCCACTTTAATTTAAAAACGGCTGAAGGCCCGTAACTTAAAATGCAAACATAATCAGAAAGAATCTTACGCCTTAAGCGCAAAATAACCTTAATTTAAAGAAATCGGCTAGACGTCATACAATTAAAAACAACAAGAACAAATAAAATAAGGCCGTACACCCAAATCGTTCGAGGTTCGGCCTGGAATTCAAACACTAACGCTCGCTTAGGTGAGACAGGCAGTTGGCCCAACCATCCTCGATCCGACGACAACCCAACTGACCGACAGTGAGCGGACCCACCAACAAGATAACTTCCACTTCACCCGACCAGGCCACAACAGGGAATTCAATGGAACAGCGTAGAAGATATTCGCTCCCTCAACCAATCATACATGTAGCTGTCAAACTACACACAGTGCTGTACAGCAACAACACTGCCTGAAATTTGCGTCAACGACCAGGGCAGGTAACGGCCACAAGGCAGAAGATAGTTCGAATGGCTCTGAGCACTGTGGGACTTAACATCTATGGTCATCAGTCCCCTAGAACTTAGAACTACTTAAACCTAACTAACCTAAGGACATCACACAACACCCAGTCATCACGAGGCAGAGAAAAATCCCTGACCCCGCCGGGAATCGAACCCGGGAACCGGGGCGCGGGAAGTGAGAACGCTACCGCACGACCACGAGCTGCGGACAAAAGGCAGAAGATTTTGCTGGTGCACTTCAATTCAAATAACCAAATACAGTGAAACTCCACCAGCGGGTGGCTAGAATTTTCCAGTTTGAAAACCACGTTGTTGCTCGCGGGAATATCCCAACAGCCGACAACGAACTCCAAACGGCACAATGTGAACAGTCTTGACTTGCTGGTAGATTAAATGAAAACTCAACTTTCGTGTGCAGGGTCGGTGAGGCATGGACCTTGTAGCAATGGGAACAGCCACACACACTCCGACACCATGTAGAGACTGCCAGCGGCCCTGGCCAAACCACGTCCCGCAGAGAATTCCTCGCTCCTCCACGCCCACTGACCGACTGCCCAGGCCCGGAAACGTTGAAAGGACCAAGTATACGTCGGCCGATGACACGACCAACCGAACGACCAACAACCAACGGGCGTCCCGCTCCAATCTCCCTTCGTCGGACAGTTCATGTGTGTCGCCAGCGGTCGGCGATCACTGGCTGTCCGCACCTCTTTGGCGCTCCGCCGCCGACTTCACTGCTGCTGCGTCCCGACTACACTGCTGGTCCGTCCCGAACTCAAGGTCAGACACACGACGACCCATAAATACTATCAGTCACTCCAGAGATGGTACAACAGTGCACTTATCGATACGTGCTGCTACTGCGGCTCATAGGCAAGTAAGGCAGGAAGTTAGTGACGCCTGTAAGTGGAATAAGAAAACGAGGCGGCAGTACCGTAATAGAAGATGACAAACAATAAATGGCATGGACACGAGTGTTGCCCGGCTCCGTAGGATTTTATGGGACCAAACTGCTGATGCGATCGGTCCCTAAGCTTACACACTACATAATCTAACTTACACTAACTTACGCTAAGGACGACACACACACCCATGCCCGAGGGAGGACTCGAACCTCCGACGGGGGGAGCCGCGCGGACCGTGACAAGGCGCCTTAGACCGCTCAGCTACCCCAGTGGCCCCCATGATAAGAGGTAGATCAAAAATAAGTCTTAAGTTTTATGGAGCCAAGGATTTTCTTTACCCTAAGAAATTTTAAACAAAGTATTTCATTACTTACTAAAATGATATCCCTTTGTCACCTATATAGATGTTTATTGTGCAAACTTAAAACTGCTTAATATTACATTGCTCTCGAAATTAGTATTGCATCAATCAGGCAAATCTCTAGTTGATGCACCGGTCATGAACTGACCATTCTCTAGGTAAATTAGCTAATGTGCTAGAGGAAAAGGAGCTCATGTATTCATGGAGTCACATATATGTCATCGCTGTCCCCTTCAGAAAGGCCTCTGGCAACCAAGAGACGACTAATAGTTGTGTGTTCAAGGGCGCCGATATACATCCCAGTACCAAAAACTGGTGCGTTATATAGTAAAAATCTCGAGGACCCTGCCAATAGTGCTGGAAACGTTCTCAACTGGGCAGAGGTCCGGCGATCTTGCTGGCCAAGATAGCAAGATAGGATAGTGGGCCAGTGGACATTATCTTGCCGAAATTTAAGGACAGCTCGCCGTGAAGGGCAACAATCCGCCCACCCGTTGTTCTGTATGGATGCCACGGATGGCAAACAAAGGTGTCCTGCTATGAAAGGAAATGGCGACTCAGACCATCTCTCCTGGTTGTTGGGTGGTAATCCAATGCTGTGTGGGACGTCTCCAGACACGTCTTCATTGGTCATCGGGGCTCAGTCCGAAGCCGGTCTCATCACTGTAGACAATTCTACTCCAGTTAATGAGATTCGAGGCAGAAAACGCGCCTGGAGAAATTCGGGACAGCGGTGGGATGCCAGCCTGATTGCTGCATGCTACACGTCGCGACAGCCAGAAGTGCCAGTCTGGGCTGTCATTTCTTTTCATAGCAGGACTGATTTGGTTGTCATCCGCGGTAACCATTACTACATATCGGTACGATGGCGATATTCTACATCTCGTTTTGTTGCCCTTCATAAAAATCCCTCATGTGCTTACGTTTCAGCAAAAGAATTCCTACTGCTTTTTTTGATGCTTACCAAACCGTACCTTTGCCAGCAACGCCACCGGATCTCTATTTGAAAACGGTTGCCCCAATAGGGGGAGAGTCCTCCAATCAGCTTGTAAGGTTGCAGGTGTTTTATTTGTTTCTGCTTGCTTATTCTTGAATTGAGAACACTGTGTGAGGTGAAATGACAAGTTTAATGTCGCTATATTTCTCACCACATTACAGCTTTTCACACAGTTTTCAACTCGCCAACATAAAAACAGCGCAATAGATAACGCATCTTGGCAACATCAAAAAGTGAAATAAGTTTGTACACAACAATGTTAAATATTAACTCTCTGAAATAACATTAATCTTAAGCACAATAATATAAAAGTTTAATAGGACGTTTCTTTACATTAGTCCTAAGCGCAATAATATGAAAGGTTAATTGGACGTTTCTTTACAAAATCGCTTCTACTGGAAATGAGCGTTTGGCGTCATTGGCCGGGAGGCCCCTCGCGGGGCAGGTCCGGCCGCCATATCGCAGGTCTTATTACATTCGGCGCCACATTGGGCGACCTGCACGCCGGATGGGGATGAAATGATGATGAACACAACACAACACCCAGTCCCTGAGCGGAGAAAATCTCCGACCCAGCCGGGAATCGAACCCGGGCCCAGAGGACGGCAATCCGTCACGCTGACCACTCAGCTACTGGGGCGGATATCGCTTCTACTCATACGTTATGATGTTGGTCAGCACTACGAAAATCGTCCGATTCCGGTTTAAAGTTCGGTACTATTTAGGATGACAATCAAGTCTACGGTGGATGGTTAATCAAGTGACAAATTTGAGTTCAAAATTACCCAAGGCCACTCGAGTTTACAGTGGTCGCAAGCTGGTGTGGCAACAAAGTTTACGCCTCTGCACGCGGTATTTACCTTAAGCTGCAACGTGCTGCTGTCTGCAAGGCCGCTCTATCCCACTCAAATTCCTACAAAGCTAATCTGGCATTTGCTGAACTTTCGAGCAGAAACTTTCCCTACGTTCCTCGTTATGCGAGACAACATGCACTCAGCCCTAGTCTTATTATGTGGCGATATACATGCACATGGTTGGAGCAGTGTGCATATTATAGTGCCCTCTCAGTCCTCGCAAGAACAATTAACTAACCTGGCTCATTCCTTTCTCCACAGTTGGAGTTAAACGTTGCTACAGCTAATTTTCGCTGGGGTGCAGCCACTGTGAACGCAGTGTCCACACCAATTTTTTCTCTACGTCGTACTGAGCGTTAAGCGCTCCGTTCTGCACTTGACGCTAGGTCAGAGAAGAGCCCCCTTTCAAAACTTCTCTCTTGTCCTACTCGTGGTAGAACTGCCTCCCTCCACTTGGGTTCCTTTTTCACTTCACGGCTTTTTCCGACCAAAGGAGCGTTCCTCTCATTTTGTAGAAACACCCTCTACCAATCTCTACCTCACTTCTAACAAACTGCATCGAGACTTCAGTGGGTTTCTCCATCATAGTGAGTTTCCGCCAATCGGACGTTTTGTGCCCGTTCTAGGCGCCCAAACTACATTGACCTTACCGTGTGTCACACTCGGTGAACGAAAATGCGTCACTTGCTTCTGTTCGTATCCCGTTGGAATTTCGAGACGCAGTTTTCTAAAGCTTCTTCACTGCCCTTGTACCGATGCCCTCGCGACAGGCGGCCCTCCAGCTTGAATCACCTGGCCCGGGGTCGCTGTCCTCTTTCCTGCCACCCTCTTAAGTGGTCGCCAGTGCAACTCTCGCAGCGCGGTTTCTCTGCGCCGTTGTGGAGCTCAACTCGCGTTACCTGTTCTACCTTCCGCTCAAAGACATGCATTGTATAGGAATGGTGTGTTAATTACCATTGGTTTGCTGTCATCCCTTTTTGCATTACATATTGATAGGCAAACGTTCTCAAAACTGTCGATATACGTTAGGTGTCATCTTCACTTTCTCACTGCGATTTGTAGAGGTCTCATTAAGGTGCGAGTCTGACCTTTTATTCTGCCACATTACAAGCTAGGCATTTTCACGATGTAGTGCACCAGATGGGCAGAATTTGGCACAATAATCCAATAAATCAATTAATCAATACCAAGCCGAATAATGCTTGTATAAGTGCTAGATGTCGACCAACGTGTTACTGACTTGCTCAGTTTGCGAAGCTCTTGAATTAATCATCGATTTTTTGTAAAATTGTTACCAGTCGTTTGTCCGTACACGTACATCACATCTACTGATTTCCCTCCCACTTTGATAATTCCTTCATAGTGCCTTTTTTTTCTTTCTTTTTCTTCTTTTTCTTGGAATGTATTTTCTTCTGACAGTATAATCCATTCTGAAGTAGCAATGGTCAGTGGTTTTATGTGATAAGTTCTCAAAATTATGCCTTGTGACAGATTACTTGCAGACAGAAGCCGATTCCATTAAGTTGCGTAAGCTAATGGGCAACACGTCTCATGTAGCTGAGCAAGTTTACGGCCTGTGTCGCTTCTTGAGTCCATAGCAGGTGGCCGTTGACGTCTAACATAAATTGAAAGCACCTGGGACGACCAAAACCGAGCGCTGGATTAATACGGCGGCCGTTACGTAAGGAGCGGACTTTCCGTGGAGAACGATGTAATCCGCTGCGGCCAAGTCGTTATACTCGGGCACGTTCTCTGGCGTCTTTCTGTTCTTAAATACTGCTGCTAGAAACGAAGGGTAGCTGACAGGAGCCAACCAGTACTTAACTTGGTCCCCAAGATGGGAAACTGTATTGATTTGCTGGCACATAGATGTTACCATCAATAAGTACTAATTTCACATTTACTGTAATATCCCAAATATTAGCCACACTCAAATATACGTCACATCCTTAACTTTATTCTACTTTATTCTATTTTATTTTATTATTTATTTATTTATTTGTTTAGAAAGGGGGTTATGGGGAGGGGGGCAGGTGGAATAAGACAGAAAATAGGTAGAACAAAATTTATGTCACATTACCTATTTATAAAAATGTCTTCAGAATACGTAGTGCAGTTTGCTTGGAGTATTTTCGGTAACTCTAACAATGTTTTCAAAACTCGTCATTCGGCTTCCAAGAAACGTAAATTTTCAATGAATCTATTACTAGCCGGCCGAAGTGGCCGTGCGGTTAAAGGCGCTGCAGTCTGGAACCGCAAGACCGCTACGGTCGCAGGTTCGAATCCTGCCTCGGGCATGGATGTTTGTGATGTCCTTAGGTTAGTTAGGTTTAACTAGTTCTAAGTTCTAGGGGACTGATGACCTCAGCAGTTGAGTCCC
The DNA here is from genome assembly GCF_021461385.2 of Schistocerca piceifrons. Lineage (NCBI taxonomy): Eukaryota > Metazoa > Arthropoda > Insecta > Orthoptera > Acrididae > Schistocerca > Schistocerca piceifrons. The sequence goes on from NC_060139.1 coordinate 1,053,469,932, forward strand.
ATAGTGCTCAGAGCCATTTGAACCATTTTGAACCATCTATTACCAGTTTCGGCTTACGGCCGTGCGACACGAAATTCTAATACAAAAGACGTTTAAACTGAGGATCTAGGGAGAATTTCTGTATGATGCGAAATGTGGCAATTGGCACTAAACAAAGAAAAGTGCGAAGTCATCCACATGGTTACTAAAAGAAATCCGGTAAATTTTGGGTATACGATAAATCGCACAAATCTAAGGGCCGTCAATTTGACTAAATACCTAGGAATTACAATTACGAGCAACTGTAATTGGAAAGACCACATAGATAATATTGTGGGGAAGGTGAAACAAAGACTGCGTTTTGTTGGCAGAACAAGTGTAATGTAGGCTGTCTCTAAAGAGACATCTTCTGTCTCTTTAGAGACAACCTACATTACACTTGTTCGTTCTCTGCTGGAATATTGCTGCGCGGTGTGGGATCCTTACCAGGTAGGATTGTCGGAGGACATCGAAAAAGTGCAAAGAAGGGGAACTCGTTTCGTGTTATCGCGCAATAGGGTTGTGGGAGTGTCACTGATATGATACGCGAGTTGTGGTGGCAGTCACTGAAACAAAGGCGGTTTTCTTTGCGGCGAGATCTATTTACGAAATTTCAATCACCAACTCTCTCTTCCGAATGCGAAAATATTTTGTTGACACTCAGTTTAATAAGGCACAGCTGCAAAATACTAACGCCGATTCCTTACAGACGAATGGAAAAACTGGTAGAAGCCGACCTCGGGGAAGGTCAGTTTGGATTCCGTAGAAATGTTGGAACACGTGAGGCAATACTGACCCTACGACTTATCTTAGAAGAAAGCTACGTTTCTAGAATTTGTAGACTTAGAGAAAGCATTTGACAATGTTCACTGGAATACTCTCTTTCAAATTCTAAAGGTGGCAGGGGTAAAATACAGGGAGCGAAAGGCTATTTACAATTTGTACAGAAACCAGATGGCAGTTATAAGAGTCGAGGGACATGAAAGGGAAGCAGTTGTTGGGAAGGGAGTAAGAGAGGGTTGTAGCCTCTCCCCGATGTTATTCAATCTGAATTTTGAGCAAGCAGTAAAGGAAACAAAAGAAAAGTTCGGAGTACGTATTAAAATCCATGGAGAAGAAACAAAAACTTTGAGGTTCGCCGATGACATTGTAATTCTGTCAGAGACAGCAAAGGACTTGAAAGAGCAGTTTAACGGAATGGACAGTGTCTTGAAAGGAGGGTATAAGATGAACATCAACAAAAGCAAAACGAGGCTAATGGAATCTAGTCGAATTAAGTCAGGTGATTGTGAGGAAATTAGATTAGGATATGAGGCACTTAAAGTAGTAAAGGAATTTTGATATTTGGGGAGCAAAATAACAGATGATGGTCGACGTAGAGAGGATATAAAATGTAGACTGGCAATGGCAAGAAAAGCGTTTCTGAAGAAGAGAAATCTGTTAACATCGAGTATAGATTTCAATGTCAGGAAGTCGTTTCTGAAAGTATTTGTATGGAGTGTAGCCATGTATGGAAGTGAAACATCGACGATAAATAGTTTAGACAAGAAGAGAATAGAAGCTTTCGAAGTGTGGTGCTACTGAAGAATGCTGAAGATTAGATCAGATAACTAATGAGGAGGTATTGAATAGAATTGGGGAGAAGAGGAGTTTGTGGCACAACTTGACTAGAAGAAGGGATCGGTTGGTAGGATATGTTCTGAGGCATCAAGGGATCACCAATTTAGTATTGGAGGGCAGCGTGGAGGGTAAAAATCGAAGAAGGAGACCAAGAAATGAACACACTAAGCAGATTCAGAAGGATGTACGCTGCAGTAGGTACTGGGAGATGAAGAAGCTTGCACAGTATAGAGTAGCATTGAAAGGTGCATCTAACCAGTCTCAGGACTGAAGACCACAACAACAACAACACCTACGTAGGGAGAAATGATCATCATAATAAAATAAGAGAAGGAACAGAAAGAATTAGGTGTTCCTTTTTGCCACGCGCCATTCGAGAGTGGTATGGTACAGAAGTAGTATGAAAATGGTTCGATGAACCCTCTGCCAGGCACTTAAGTGTGATTTGCAGAGTAACCATGTAGATGTAGAGGTAGATGTAGATGTAGATGAGGAGCAGCGAGATGGATGTTGACATGTACTTGGGGAGACAAGAAAAAATCAGCTAAAGCAGGGGACGTGCTGGAGTGGAAAGCGTGATTGGGTGTTATCTGGCCCAGGAACATTTTTTGTTGGTTGCAAGAAAAGACCAAAACAGCGACCTAAGTGAAATTGTACGATGAGCTTTGATGAAATGCTCATACTCCTAACAGCATTAAAAAACCTACATCAGTATTTGACGCTGTTAATTCTATTATCGTGCAGGTAAACAAATTCTGTCACGTTTACAAAGCTGTTTCCTGCTAGACATGTATCTGGAATGAAGGTTTGCTAACTGCAGTATCCCTTCCGCCTGTGAGCATTGTAGACATTCTCTATGGGCTTCACACGGGAAGATCGCGCTGGCTAAGCATTACCTGAATTGTTTGGTTTACTGCTGATTTTCGTCAGCAAATCTGCCGAACTGCTACTACGCTTCTGACCTGCTTCTACACATACCGCATCTCCCGGAACAGATGCTTTTCAAACTTACTCGCGAGCATGCCCTAGGTGGGCATCACCAGCGATCTGATTGGCTGGGAGCGCTAAAACGTCCTGAGATGGCCACGCTTCCGCCCCATATTGACAGAGAGAGACAACTGAAAGAATTTACACTGCGTATCGATCTTTGTTACACGACATCTCTGCGAAAAATTAGCAAAACTACCAAAATATACAAAATGCCATTCAACGCAACTTTCAAGAATTAATCTTTTGCCAAGTTACGAGCAGTGTGACGTTGGGCGTTGTGGGCTTGTGGAGCGAAACTATGCTACAGTGCACGAACAAGATCATACGAGAGTGTCAAGGATATTATGTCTACAGATAAAACTACGTGTGGTCTTTTGTATACCTACATGTGTTCAACGTTTCTCGATGTAGGCATCCTTCTCATGGATATCTGACGTGCAGTAAAGACTAGCTAAATCTCGGTAAATCAAAACACACATTTCGTTTCCTTACAGTCAGTGAGAGGACTCGTCTGATAAGAGATATGAGTCTTATTGTTCAGTATTTCACTGAACACATTGCGCGCTGGTGTGCCTACTGTAAACGATGCCTGCCGTGATGAACAGTCTTCTCACGACAGCAGCAAGGACTCGCTTTAGGGGTCTGGTGCCGTGGTTTTGTTCTGTCGAGTACCTAACAATAAATATCGCTGTGTGTGTGTGTGTGTGTGTGTGTGTGTGTGTGTGTGTGGGTGCGTTTGTAGTCATGAAATGTTTTGGATATACCTTCCATATATTCCTCAGTCATTGTAAATAATTGCTGCAGATTACGAACATAGTGTTTCACAGCAGATTAATTTTGCTGGTCATGCTTAGAACAGAGTAAGTTAGTGTTAGGCTAGTATGTCAATCGTTACAGAACCGCCGGTGCAACAAACCTCGTGCAGACAGAAACGCGAGCACCGCTTTGCTACACGACAAGACGGTTGGAGGTAACACCATGTCACTTCACCGACCGAGCGCCGCTACGAAGTCAGACGTAGACAGAAAGAACCGATCTCAGTGACACAGAAGGTTTTTTGAAATTACAACGGCGATGCAAGGAGGGCTGACAGATGCGATAAATGAGTTCAAATGCGCTCAAGAAACCAGAATCACTACGTCACAGGCTCGATCTGTTAAACAGAGAGGCTTTCGGATGTCAAGAACACATTTGGTCGTGCTGCTGTTCTGTGTCGTTCGAGCCAGAGAGAAAGACAGTTTTTTGAGCTTCAGTGAAACCATGGCGTGATAATCGATGATGAGCAGCCTACTACTTGCTTGCTAACTTCAACATCTAGGGGCAGCTAACCAATGCATACCACACCCATGGTTTGCCACTGTTGCCTATTGGGACGTCACCAATTAGAAGACTGGTGAGCAGTCAACCCTCCTCCACTTACGGGTGGTCACAGACGATCTTCAAGCTGCTATCTTCGCACCGACCTGATGAGGCGCGTCCGCATGGTCTCCTGGCAACTCGTGAGCATCTGCTGCAGTAATGGCAGCTCCCTGGAGAGTGGTCGGGCCTGGTCTTCGCGATAATCCACACCTTGTACCACAGTCGGCAGTCTGTACCTTAGTGCACGAAGGGCTGCACTAGAGAGCACTGAGGTGGTAGTCGCACTGAGTTGTCGCAGTACGTCTAGGTGGGCAGCCGGCGTGGCAGCTCGGCGTATTCGCTCAGATGGTTGTCTGCTCTCTGTAATAAAATAAGCTTGGGTGAATGGATCAACGACGAACTTGAACGGGTGTCATGGTAAGTCCACCCCGAATAAATGCAACGAACAATAACGAAGAAAATGAGATTTAAAAAAAAGAGAGAGAGAAAAGAAGGACCATGCATTTCTTGCCCCACTACTGACGCCATCACAGCATGCAGCCGTGGTAATGACCCATAGTGGCGACGTCACGACTCGCTGACGACGCATCAGCATTCCTTTGTGGCATGTGCGTCCGCAGCCAGGTGCCATTTCCAGCTCTGAAGACTCTTATACCTTCGAAAACTCTGCTTGACCAGTAAATGTTATTACAGATAACGCTTTATTGACGCCTCCGGGAGTCCACTGCACAACTCACCCTCGCTCTTCGTTCGCTCCTGACCGCGACTCCCTCGCCAGATCGCTACAGCAGTCATGTTGAACGTTTAAATACCCACCCACCTATCAACTGAACCTGTCGCCAGCCTGCCCACAGCGCTAGTTTGCTGCTCATGTGATAAAGGTCCTTCGACTCCAGTGAATGAAAACCATCTTTTTATTGGGCGTTGTAGCACCATACGCTACCCTGCTATCCTACTATTAAATATGCAAGTGCCTAGTACACAGACGTGGCACAAGAGAATTACCCCGCCTTTCACAACATCACATGTCCTGCTTCACTGCGACATACAGGGTTATTACAAACGATTGAAGCGATTTCACAGCTCTACAATAACTTTATTATTTGAGATATTTTCACAATGCTTTGCACACACATACAAAAACTCAAAAAGTTTTTTTAGGCATTCACAAATGTGCCCCTTTAGTGATTCGGCAGACATCAAGCCGATAATCAAGTTCCTCCCACACTCGGCGCAGCATGTCCCCATCAATGAGTTCGAAAGCATCGTTGATGCGAGCTCGCAGTTCTGGCACGTTTCTTGGTAGAGGAGGTTTAAACATTGAATCTTTCACATAACCCCACAGAAAGAAATCGCATGGGGTTAAGCCGGGAGAGCGTGGAGGCCATGACATGAATTGCTGATCATGATCTCCACCACGACCGATCCATCGGTTTTCCAATCTCCTGTTTAAGAAATGCAGAACGTCATGATGGAAGTGCGGTGGAGCACCATCCTGTTGAAACCTGAAGTCGACGCTGTCGGTCTCCAGTAGTGGCGTGAGCCAATTTTCCAGCATGTCCAGATACACGTGTCCTGTAACGTTTTTTTCGCAGAAGAAAAAGGGGCCGTAATCTTTAAACCGTGAGATTGCACAAAACACGTTAACTTTTGGTGAATTGCGAATTTGCTGCACGAATGCGTGAGGATTCTCTACCGGCCAGATTCGCACATTGTGTCTGTTCACTTCACCATTAAGAAAAAATGTTGCTTCATCACTGAAAACAAGTTTCGCACTGAACGCATCCTCTTCCATGAGCTGTTGCAACCGCGCCGAAAATTCAAAGCGTTTGACTTTGTCATCGGGTGTCAGGGCTTGTAGCAATTGTAAACGGTAAGGCTTCTGCTTTAGCCTTTTCCGTAAGATTTTCCAAACCGTCGGCTGTGGTACGTTTAGCTCCCTGCTTGCTTTATTCGTCGACTTCCGTGGGCTACGCGTGAAACTTGCCCGCACTCGTTCAACCGTTTCTTCGCTCATTGCAGGCCGACCCGTTGATTTCCCCTTACAGAGGCATCCAGAAGCTTTAAACTGCGCATACCATCGCCGAATGGAGTTAGCAGTTGGTGGATCTCTGTTGAACTTCGTCCTGAAGTGTCGTTGCACTGTTATGACTGACTGATGTGAGTACATTTCCACCACGACATACGCTTTCTCGGCTCCTGTCGCCATTTTGTCTCACTGCGCTCTCGAGCGCTCTGGTGGCAGGAAACTGAAGTGCGGCTTCAGCCGAACAAAACTTTATGAGTTTTTCTACGTATCTGTAGTGTGTCGTGACCATATGTCAATGAATGGAGCTACAGTGAATTTATGAAATCGCTTCAATCATTTGTAATAGCCCTGTACAATTGACATTTTTTAAAAAATGCTAAGCGCTAAAATAAATTCAGTATCTATGCTAGCTATATCCGTGGCCAGCCATAAATCTATCTTACCACTTTCGCACACGAAGCTGCTACTCCTAGAAACTGCTTATTTTTGCTAAATCGCGAGATGGTGGCGGTCCGTTCTCTGTGACACACAACCACTCACCAGCCACTCGTTGTCCCTCGCAGATGTAGCGCTTATGGGCTGAAAAAATCGTTCTTCAGTGTGCATTGTCTTCCTGAAAAATGGAACTTGCACGAATATTGTACCATACCCTATAGTACATATGTTACACAAATGTTCACCCATGACGTGCTTTAATTCCAAGGTCCTGTTTCAGGGACCAACCAGCCTAGTGGTAAACAATCACAAGTTGATGATGAACGAGTGTTACAGACAAAACCTCAGCCAACGACTTCTTAGTCCGCAAAATTTTATTATTAGGTTTTCGACTAACTGCACATCATCTTCAGCTGTTTATGGCGCGATCTCACGCCAGAAATTTTTTTGTAAGCCTTTTGGTTACAAGGTAATTAAAACATAATTAATACAAAAATTTATAAGGAGATTCATCCCTTGTTCCATAACTGTGGTCAAGGCCTCTCTTGTTTACTGTTTGGGTTATTAAAATACTGCACTCTGGCAATGAAATTATAAGTGCATTTCGTCGACTCCTTACTAGCACCAGCATCTCTTATCACGAGGATGACTGGCACTCACTCCGCTATTCTCCAATACTGTACCATCTGTACAAGTCTAATATTATTTTCAACAAAATGAGCAAAATGCGTAAAATGTCTGGTGCGTTCTGGCACGAAACGCCATACTTGAAACTCTTGTTTAATACTTGTTCTAAATCGAGCATCATGTCTTAGACATTGGCTGGGCATCTGACACGAGTTTTTGAGTAGTTGCGATTTTCACGATTTTTCCATTAGAAACTGTTTACAGTAGGCAGTGCGGTGGCTTGTCTGATTCAAGTCAGATAAGGATGATGTGATGTTTTACTTGAAAGAAAGGCCATAACACTATGTTGCTCGTCGTAAGGAGAAAAGAGTTGTGCTGGCAAGCCTGGTGTTCGGAATTTTAGGTGCTCATGATATTGTAGTGACTTACACCTGCGCTGATGGGTAGAGAGACTTGTTGATCACTTAGTTCAAATGGTTGAAATGGCTCTGAGCACTATGGGACTTAACATTTGTGGTCATCAGTCCCCTAGAACTTAGAACTACTTAAACCTAACTAACCTAAGGACATCACACACATTGTCTTTCTGGCTCTTAATATTTTACGTTCAGTACTGAGCCGTGGTAAAAACTGCTGTTTTGAAGAGCGCGTCGCAGTGCGTAGTGTCAAGCAGTCGCCCTCCTTTCTGGCAGTGGCGCCTCTGTGGCAATCGCAGCTTTGGTGTCTCCCTCTAGTAGGAAAGGGAAAAGCTTGCCTGTTCACGTGCATTTAAGGGGAGCTATGAGCTCGCCAGTCGGTCACTCTCTCGTCCCCAGCTTGCTAGTCTGTCTCTCGTCCGCATTTGTTAGGTAGTTAGTGTCTGTCTGTCGTTCGGAGTGTTAGTATGTCTGTCGTTCGGATCAACATTTAAAGCCGGCAAAATGAGAGTCTTTCCACTCCGCCAGTAAGAGAACTCAGCGAGTGGTCGCCCGGTCGGGGCTTAGTTCCTGCATCTGAGTCTGCGCGTTAGACCGCCAGTCTGCTCGAGTTTGCTCAGGCAATGGTCATTGGCGGTTGGATCGATCGGTTGGTCGGTCGCGCACTGAGACACAAGATGACTTGTCCGTCTTGAGCGTCGGCGCATGTGAGGTCGCCAAGTGAGTCCAGTGGGCCGCTACATATAGCGAGGGGTAACTTCGGGGGTGAAACGAGTCCAACAGGAGTCAAGCCACGACATCGGTCTGGCCGGTGCGAGCTGCGACGCCGTGAGACGGGAGATCGGCGTGCCTTCCTGCGTCCGTTGAATCGGCTGGCTGCGGACGGTTCGGGAGAGCGATTTGGGGGTGCTGCGCCACGTCTCCTCGAGAAATCGCAGTTTATTAGATGTTAAGTGATTGGTGACATGTTGTTTGATTTACTCTTGTTAAATTCTACTTGTTTTCTTGGTGAGGTCACCAGCCGTTTTTCTTTGGGTTCGTCCCACCATTATTCTCCGTTTGCCCACCCGCGGGAAGGTGGTTGTTTATAAATCGGGTGGTCCGTTTTTCCCTTGTGGAGTAGGGGCAGGTTAAAGCAACCTGCGGTTCGGGTTGTTCAGTAATCTCCCTATCAGTCTACCATACGTTAGTAGCTGCCTCTGTCATGTTTGTCGGATTTGGTGTGTTAACGAATTTATTGCTTGGAGTTTAACGGCCTAATACATGAAATATGTTTTGATCTTTGGAAGCTTTGGTATTATTGCCTATGATCTTGAGAGCCGGTATCTGTGTACTGTGGAGCATCTTAACTATTGTTTGGCCAACCTTGTAGAATTTTATATAAGGTTGCATTTCATGGGATTTTATTTATATGACCATTTTAGTATATAAAGTGCCACCCTTTCACAGTAAGACTTATCTTAGAAGTTAACATCAAGTTGCACTTTCGATGACAAGGTTAATATTTTAATTGTTAGTGTTTTGTTCCACCTCAATCCCTGCCGCGGGGGTGCATAGTTTGTGTGCTTGTGTAAAATGTTGAAACTCTTAGTTTAAAGTTATCTGGTGTGTTGCAGATTTGCACCAGTGTAGTCTTTCAGAGGCTGTTGTGAGCGGTCGTAACTACGGCCGTATCAAAAGGGAACGGCAAGGTTCTCTGCCCGAAAGCTCATTCAGTCAAAACCTGTTTCTTTCTGCCTCTGAATAAATAACTTTGATATTTCTTTTTAAAAAACGCTTTTAGGCACTATTAAAGTGAATAAAATTCCCATTTGTTAAAAGGAATTTGGTTATGATTTCATCAGTTACTCCCTGTCAACTACTTCCATGCTTACATATTGTGATTAAATGTGTTAATGTTCTTGATGAATCGCTAATAAATAAAATAATTTCTTAAGAATATTCTTTGAAAATAAATCGCGGTTCAAGTACCTAGTCATTCTAGCTAGCTGTAAGAGAGCTGCGTCGATGGACCGAAGTCCAAGGGCAGTACAGAGCCCGCACTAAGACGCTCCCTAGCCCTGCGAGTAAGCAAAAAGTTCTCGTTCGAAGGCTGTGCAGTCCATAATCAGGAAGCCAGTCAGGCTAAATCGCCGTGAGCATTGAGTCAAATATCCCACCGACGCACGAGCTTCAGGATATCCGTTTGGTGAAAACCGTGTTCTGGTGCGTGAAGAAGTCCGTAACTGCCTGGCACACATCCTGCTCGACCATTCTAGGTCTTCTATGAGGGACCGACAGCGTGATGATCGTATGGGGAGAGGTCAGGACTGCAAGGCAGGTGCTTTAGTGTCTCCCACTTGCCCATAATGGATGAGGCTGGCCTCCCAGGTCGACCGGGGTCGTCTGTCGAATCGCGACCAGCACGGAACTTGGTGCGCCACACCATTTCAAAACTGTGGTTTTCGGCAGACCCGCTGCCCCACACACATTTTTCATTCTCCGATGGACGTTCACCGGTGCCCGTCCTTCGGCAGCCATGACAGGATTAAAAGCACGTTAATCCTGTTTGGATTCATTTAGTGATAACGTCGCAGTAATTCACTTTTTGACATTTACCACAAGCATGTCGGAAAGACACGAATGACACATTAACTCCTTTCCTACACGTCGGTGCTTCTATACCAGCATTGGAGTCCCGTTACGTTGCATATATGCTGCAGCAACGCCCTCAAATGGATACTTTGTGATCGCCCTTATGCTAAACCGCTATCCCGCAACGCATTACCAGCTGCAGGTTGCCTATAATACGACTTCCAGTACAACAAAATTATTGCAATTATTTTGTTGCTAAGTGCCCTCATTCTGAAATAATTGCTCAGTAACAGGCAATGACAGTTCACAGCGACCAGATTACTGTAATACCACAATTTACAAAATTGTCTGCAAGAGGACTATTACTGAGGAGCTTCTACCACAATTCACGAACTCTATTCAAGTTATGTTGGAGCTATCTGCCGAATTCATCCACGTGTGAATTTGTGTTGTAGAAAGAGGATACTGGTCACTCCTAACAACATCCTCTCCCTTCCTTATGGTACAGGACTCCACAGTAGGGATGGATGAAAAATAAGTGGGTAGTAACTGATAAGCGTTTGTGTGGGACACTGTTGTGGAAATGATGTGAGATGGAAATGATGAGGAAGAGGACCCCAAAGGAAGTAATTAGAGGGAGGAAAGTGAAGAGAATAAGAGCCCTGACATGGAAAGGAAGAAGAGCACCGTGTTAAATCTGGAAGGAAGACTAGATCTCTGGGCGGATTCCGTGGTCATGTCGCGGGAGCTAGTTAAAGCCACTGTGGTACAGGATGTAGAAATTGTGTAGGTCTGAGGTGAGGGGTTGTGCCTGTGCAAGAGTGGCAGATTGAGAGTGTTGCTAATCAGAGAGGAAACGACGGGGTGTTTGATGTCCAAGAAAATGGAGGAAATCGGAACGTGTTCGGTGTGGGAGAGGTGTAGGGGGAGGAGATGAATTAATAAGTTCATACAGGATTTCAAGTGGGGGATGCCAACCGGTCATGGAAGGCGAGGTGGAGTGCTCCAGAATTATTGCTGAAATGAAGTTTTGTGCAGCTCTCTCATCTTCTCTCTGATAGCCTTGAGAATATAAAAGCATCGTATTGTCGTCCACTCGTAATGCTGTATTTCCTTGCTAAGTCCTCTTGAATCATTTGAGGCTTTCTCGTCTGTTCTTCAGATGTCTAGTTGCTACTCTGGGTGTACTCCCATTTGCGAACCACCAGCGCATCCTGAACTGTCTCGGTCACATAATGTATCTCCATGTGTTGATGGGATGCGGCGGTGCGGGGTCGGTCGTCTGTGTTGTTGTTGTTAACGCAATCGCTCAGTCCACCTACCTCGATAGGACTCTTGCCGATGTCTCTTCACTCTGTGATAGCAGATACGTGTTACGCAGTGTAAAGCAGCGTTGATGAAACCACCCCCTCATGCATACCACACAGAGGCCGCGTAACCCTAGTTGAAAGTCAGTTTCTGAAAATTCATGAGTACAAAATTTCGGGATATTCAGTCTACTTTCAGAAAAGCATTTAAAATTAGACCAACTCCGTTTTTTATTTATATTGAAACACGTGAAATGGCTATCAAGTCCGTATTTAATATGGTGAAACGCTATCACTGGAAGTTCACTGTCTGCATAAGAGATATTCACTTGAAAAATCAGCCAGAATTTTAGCAAGTCCGACCCGACTAATTTTCACGTTCTGGCAGTCACAGACCCACAACTATTAGCGAGTTAAACATTTGGTCGTTTCACTGGTCTTCTTCGTAAGAAGTGCTCGCCAAAATAGTCCGTACAGAGCACGAAACACGCCACACAGAGTTGTTACTAAGACCATAAAGTTAACACGCTCACATCTCTCAAACTATTTAACTTAGAAACACCAAACGTTCATTAAAATGTTCGTAACTCCAATCGCTTCAGTCACGATATGTTCGAACCGAAATTAGCTCACTATTTCCTCATCTTACAGAATATTTGTCAGGAGTGACCTAACATCGTGTTTTCGGTAGGCCGGCTAACAAGCGACTCTCTTGAGGTCTTGAGGTACTCGCCTGTCTGCCCACTCCTCTATTCGCAAGGGAACAGCTTAATTCTGATTGGCTGTTGATCAAAACGACCAATCAGAACGTTCCTTCCTGCCATTCTCACTGCATATCTTGCCTTATCCAATCACTAATTTGATAGTAATTAAGGTAAGCAAAACTTCAATTGCTTGTATTATGTTTAATCAAAATAAGCAAGCGCGAAACATTCTTCAGATCGATAAATGAACTTATTCCGCCTCTAACTGCCATTCTGGCTGCTTTTATACAAAAGCGTGCTCACACAGACATACGTCACCTGAAACGTGGTTGCAACATAACTTTCCTACGGTTCGTTTGTACAACGTCTTACGTAAATTGAAATATTAAATTTTAACGTATGTCCCACATACATTTTCTCAATCATTCTGACGCACTCAACCAACAAAATATAGTCAAATAATAATTTTGACCTATTTTTGTATTATGTAATGCAAAGTGACTAAAGAAAATTCTAGTTAATTGATTTTTATGCACTGATAGCTTTGTAATGGCTTTAAATGATAACGGAAGTCAATCTGTTATTGTTTCCAAGTTGGTTTTTAAAAAAAAATAAGCGTGCGTTTTAGTACTTTTAGGTAGTTCTCTTTATCTCCGGAACTATAATAAATAAAAGTCTGAAATTTTGACAGCATCATTCCATTAATAACAAAAATCTGTGTGCCAAATTTGAACACAATCGAATAATAATTAATATGGATTATTTAGATTCATAGAGGGTATGAATCTTCGTATCGACTGAATCTTACACTATGCAATTCTCACGCAGGCAGCGTCAGCTGTGCTATGAGCGGAGAGAAAAACAACATAGCCATCCTGCAGCCACCGAGCTAGACGGCTGCGTGCCTTACTGTGACGAATGTTATCTTGTAATAACTTGCAATGTTACAGGGCAACCAATACAAAGCCCATGGACAGTTTGGTAAAAGCGCTCGCTTTTACCGGTGGCTGTCGACCTGAAACTACTCTGCTCTACTGCCCGAGTCGATGGTTCCATACTGTACGCGACTTCAAACTGTAGTGGAGTACTAGTACAAATTTCGTGTTTCGTGACAAGTTAAAGTAATATCATAAAGATGTTGGATCAATGTCAAGATCTGTGCTTGTTAATTTTTAGAAAACTTGTTGCTCTGTTAATCTTTCTTTAAGTGACGTTTACAGCACACAATTAACATCCTTAATAATGTATTAATAGCCAACTGAGGAAAGATACACATTAGGGTGATGTAAACGAAAAACTACTTGCAAATAAGTAGGGCTAAATGGGAAAACTGGATTACCCATCAAGAACATGAGCACAAATCCACACTTCCATTTTTGTAAGTGCGTAGGTAAAGAAAATTTCTTGTTCCTGACGTGATGTTACAAACTCCTATCCACAGTTATGCACCTGCCCCTCGTATATCAACTGCTTGCTTCTTATATCACTGTGGTTGCGGCAATGTCGGGATGTGATCAAATCCGTCCTTTGTTCAAGTGTATAATTACCACACGTCGCAAGTAAAAACAGAGTCAAGCTGTGTTAAATAGTAAAAAAGAAAAACCTTCACAGCCGAGCCAGCGGATGAAGATGCTCATATCGGTGCAGGTGCCTTGCCTTCTTGCAGCTGATGTAACTTAACTGCACTTTTTCTCATCGAAGGATTAGGTCTGTATCTCTGCCAAATGGTTCCGTCCCTCAAAGAACGTAATTAATTTAATGGCACCTTTCTTGCTCTTTTCTTGGCATTGACATTAAGAGCGCTATTTACAGCGTCCACTGTAATGAAAGAAGCCACTAAGGGTACAGAGACAAATGACTTGTGTAAGCAGCACCAGGTAATCAAAAAGAAAATGCCAAGTCACTTGAAATGGAGTTGTTAAAACACTGTATGTCTGTTTCGACAGTAAAACAGGGCGTCAAGAATGTCGTTTTGGGACATCTGGTTGCAAAGTTTCAAATGTCCGAATACAGAATCGATAAAAGGAAGATGGCGTGCAAGGGCGAACCCAGACTGAGCACATCATTTTTCCTTAAGAAATTAGAAATTTGTTTATAAAATATCCCAATATTCAGAATGATAATTAAAACCACAATTTTCTCTTGCACCTGATACACAGCAATGAACAGCAAATTTCTCTTACATAACCAGTGTTTAAGACAAGAGAAATATCAGTTTAAGCAGCAAGCTTCACTTACACAATCAAATCTAAATCGCAGAACAATAACTGAAATAACTACTGTTTATCACAATAAACAGGCTGAAGTCAGACTTACCACCACCAAGGCTACTCTTAAAACTCATTAGACAACTAGTTAAAGTAACTAAAGGTTCGAGCGAGACGTATATATTATGGAGATGCTTCAGGAACTCAAATGGGAATCCGTAGAAGGAAAGCGTCGTTCTATTCGAGGAAACTATCGAGAAAATTCAGGGAACCGGCGTTTGAAGTTGACTACAGAACGATTCTACAGCCACAAACGTACGTTTTACGTAAGGACCACGAAGATAAGATAAATCAGAAATCGTACAGTCGTTTTTCCTTCACTCTATTTGCGAGTGGAACAGGAAAGGAAATGACCAGTAGTGGTAAAGGGTACTCTCTGCCACGCACCATTACGGAGTATGTATGTAGATGTTGGTGTAGTTAAGATGGATATGACCACTGGAAAAAAACTGGATCAAGCTTTTACTCATCACTGTTCCTCATAATATCAGATATGTGGTAGTAAGTAAGAGGAACTGAAACTTAAATAAAACATCATCTGCGCGATTGCGCTGGTGCTTTTCCCGTTAAATGTTTCGTAAAAGAATTGTTTTACTATTTTTGTGATTATCTGATATGACAAAATGTTAAAGAGACTATAACTTAGTCCATAATTTTCTTTTTAAAAAGAAGAGATCGGTGTGGGAAGGGATGAAAGAAACTTCCGTCTGGGACAAATAAACTAACTGACCCAGAGGGAAATCGTGAAATAAAATTCAGTGAAACTAACGTTTTAGCGACGACAGCGCATTATCATGTGCTCTTATTTAGGTTCGCAGTAGGGATTAACTAACACTGTGATAATTTTAACAGAAAAGAACGAAGGTTTAAATGAAATGTGGATGGTAACTTTGCACCAGCAGCATGAGAATCGATTACCTTTTGTTGAAAAAGGTGACACTAACCAGAGTTAATCACACGTTCGGCACCACGTTATGACCGGTGGGGCTCTCTATAGTCAATTCAGATCTCTAAATTCGTGGGGCACCTTGAGCCTCCGACGCTGTTCACCGTTTTGTCACCGAATCTGTCTCCCGCAGTTTGACACGAAATATCAGGGATTAGTTTTAGATATCGACCACAGCTTCTCACCGCGGTAATCTTAACTGAAACAAAGGCTGGGGTGAAAGCCTACATTACATGACTGAACGAGTATTGTGATAAACTGATGTTACTTTCAAGGTGAATAAAAGTACTTAATACATGGTGGCAGCTGAGAATCTGCGCCAAACTAGGGACTAGAACCCAAATTTCCTGCTTGGTGGGTGACAGTGCCTTAACCATTACGCTGCATTGGGACGTCTCCAGCTTCTCGCACGTGTAATCCGAGAATAAAACCATCGGGGAATGGAGCTGGTGGTGGACCAAGGTTTAGTTTCCCCACAAGTTATATGTGTAAATTAGATTAGAGTTTTCACCAATAAATTTCATATAATTGTATCTATGGAGATTCCGTATCTGCATTCCACAGAATCTAGTTCGTATAGAGTGGAAAGAATAAAACTGGCCAGGAAAATAATTCATCCACCTTAAGATAGGCAAGAGAATGACCAGGAGATCGGTGTGCTGACCCCATGCCTCTCCATACTACATCCAACTGACGGCAGCAGCAGAGAATGACATGGCGGTCGGTCAGTCGCCATTGGTCCATCTGTTGCCAGAACGCAGAGCTTTGCTTTCCATTAAGATAGGCAACCCAACTTACATTCCCTTCAGAAGCGGAAGATATAAGTAGGGTTGTCTACCTTGCGGTGCGTGAAATATTTTCGGGGCCAGTTTGCCGATCTTTCAGATTCCTTGTGACGTATTTTGCCACTATCCTCCTACTGCTGTGCTGTGTCCATATAAGCTATGGGAAATGGTCGAAAATCGTAGATGGAAACTTGGGCGAGAATAGAATTCTGAGCCAGGCGTACAGGCGAGCTCATGTAGCCTTTAATGGTTAGGGCGACTGCCTCCGATAAGCAGAACGTTTGTGTATGAATGCAGAGTCTCGCAGCGATAACATTGAATAAAACGTTCTCGGGTTTCCAACCGCGTCAATTGCTTAAAACTACACGACAGGTTTCGGTCAAGCACTCACTGGCTATTGTCAAGTGGTATGACAGTCATACCACATGACAATGGCCAAGGAGTGCTTGACCGAAACCTGTCGTGTAGTTTTAAGCAATTGACGCGGTTGGAAACCCGAGAACATTTTATTCAGAACGTTTGTGTTCGAATAACGCTGAGGCAGATTCTGAATTGTCGCTATACATTCACTACACTGCAGTTTAAGAATTATATCGAAACGGTTTGCGCTGCAATTTGATGTCATTGCATCCTTACTGATTTACGCCTCATCGATCCATCCATTTCATTTGATTGTGCTTAGTTCATTTTAATTAAAAATTCATTTTGCAAGTGACGTTTCTTTTTGCGTGATATCGCTCATCTAACTACGAGGGGCGTTCAATAAGCAATGCATCACTTTTTTTCTGGAAGCAGGGTGGCTTCGTTTGGGATTCCGATACACCATATTTTGTACACAAAACCCTGTTTTTGAACATCATCTCCGTTCAATGCGACGGCCTGACGCCTCCTTACTGGGAGGCCAGTATGCTGGCATGGTAGCACTCTACTGGCCGATGTCGGAGCCAGCGTCTTGCTGCATCAATAACCTTCTCATCACCCAGGTGCTGCTTCCGAGGAGTGCATCCATCATTTGACCAAACAGATAGTAGTCGGGAGGTGCGATATCGGAGATGTAGGGTGGATCACGAAGAAAAGGTTCATTGAAATTTTATTACCTGCTCCCGGGCGCGCAGATTGGTTTGAGACCTTGTGTTCTCATAGAGAAGGTGAAGCGCGAATTCACTTTCAAAATCTTTTCTTAAAGAATTTACTTTATTTACTAGCGATTCATCAAGAACATTAACACATTTAATCGCACTGTGTGAGCGTGGAAGTAGTTGCCAGTGGGTAACTGACGAAAACAAATTTCTTCCAACAAATGGAAGTTTTATTACTAAAACCCTCTCCTTTTTTTCTTTTTAAAAAACAGATTTATAAATTATAATCAGAAAGCACCCTCTAAATATCAAGTTACAATGTATCCAGAGGCAGAAATAATTTTTTTTTAGAGTATGAGCTTTCGGGATGAGAAGCTTCTTGCCACTCCCTTTTAACACGGCCGTAGTTACGACCGCTCATAACAATCTCTGAAAGACTACACTGGTGCATATCTCCAACACACCAGATTATTTTAAACTAAAATTTTTAACAACTCACACAAACACATGAACTATGCACCCCGTAGGAGGGATGGAAATGGTACAAAACACTCACATTAAAAAAATTACTTGCCACCGAAAGTGCAACTTGTTTTTAAAAGAAACTCTTCCGGTGGAAGGGTGGCAACTATACATACTAAATGACCATTTAAATAAAACCCCATGAAATGCAGTCTTACATAAAATGTACAAACATGCTCAACATTACACATATACCGGCTCTGAAGATGATAGGCAAGATAAAAAAAATATTTCAGGAATCCAGCCTTTACACCTTAAGCAATAAATTCGTTAACACCGAATCTGACAAACATGACAGAGGCAGCTATTAACGTATGGCAGACCGACAGACAGAGAGACAGACAGACACTAACTGCCTAACAAATGCGGACGAGAGACAGACAAGTAAGCTGGGGCGAGAGACTGACCAAGAAAACAAGTAGAATTTAAGAAGTAAATGAAATAAACATATCACGAATCACTTAACTTCTAATAAACTGCGATGTCTGACGAAGACCTGGCGCAGCACCCCCAAAACGCTCTCCCGAACCGTCAGCTGCCAGCCGCATCAACGGACGCAGGAAGGCGCGCCGATCTCCCGTCTCACGGCGTCGCAGCCCGCACCGACCAGACCGATGTCGTGGGTTGACTCCTGTTGCTCTCGTGTCGGCCGCGAAGCCACTACCTCTCGCTATACGGCGCAGACCACTGGACTGATGTGGCGACCTCACATGCGCCGATGCTCAAGGCGGACAAGTCATCTTGTGTCCCAGTGCGCGACCGACCAACCGATCGATCCAATCACCAATGACCATTGCCTGAACAAACTCGAGCGGACTGGCTGCCTAGCACTCCGGACGACAGACAGACACTGACTGACCCACACTGACCCGGCTGACCAACTGACCCCACTCCCGAGCTCATAGCGCCCCTTAAATGCACGTGAACAGGCAACCTTTCCCCTTTCCCACCAGAGGGTGACACCAAAGCTGCGACTGCCACAGCAGCACCACCACCAGAAACGGAGGGCGACTGGTTCACACTACGCGCTGCGGCGCGCTCTTCAAAACAGCAATAGTTACCACGACTCAGGAGTTCGAATGAGAGTGTCCGCACGTTCCTACATTGCGGGAGTCACAGCTGTGTGCAGACGCCCGGCATGCGGGAGATCGCACAAGTTTGCGCGACCTTGCTGCGATGGTGACAGGCGCCTCGCCCAACGACTCACCGTGGTTTTGTTCACTACCATGTCTCCTTAGACATCCTGCAAGCGCCTATCAACATCTACGATTCTCTGGTTTTCCGCCTAAGGAAACTCAGTGACAGCTGTCTGCTTGGAACGTGCCTCCGCTACAAACGCCATTTTGAAAGCTACGTACAGCGCTCCCACGTATCAGAAATTCATGAAACCGCTGGGGCTGAAGCGGGACATTCCACGATGTCCCACAACAAATTCCACACTTTTTCAACCGATACTGGTCGAGAAAGAGAAGTGTTGCATTACTTGTTGAAGGTCTGTTGTGCTCAGATACACCTTGTAGAACACAGGATTTAAATCGACTGAAGTACACTACTGGCCATTAAAATTGCTGCACCATGAAGATGACGTGCTACAGACGCGACATGTAACCGACAGGAAGAAGATGCTGTGATATGAGAAAGATTATCTTTTCAGAGCATTCACACAAGGTTGGCGCTGGTGGCGACACCTACAACGTGCTGAAATGAGATCAGGGAAGTTTCCAACCGGTTTCTCATGCAGAAACAGCAGTTGACCGGCGTTGCCTGGTAAAACGTTGATGTGATGCCTCGTGTAAGGAGGAGAAATGCGAACCATCACGTTTCCGACTTTGATAGAGGTCGGATTGTAGCCTATCGTGATTGTGGTTTATCGTACCGCGACATTGCTACTCGCGTTGGTCGAGATCCAATGACTGTTAGCAGAATATGGAATCGGTGGGTTCAGGAGGGTAATACGGAACGCCGTGCTGGATCCCAACGACATCGTATCACTAGCAGCCGAGGTGACAGGCATCTTATCCGCATGGCTGTAACGGATCGTGCACCCATGTCTCGATCCCTGAGTCAACAGATGGGGACGTTTGCAAGACAACAACCATCTGCACGAACAGTTCGACGACGTTTGCAGCAGCATGGACTATTAGCTCGGAGACCATGGCTGAGGTTACCCTTGACGCTGCATCACAGACAGGAGCTCCTGCGATGGTGTTCTCAATGACGAACCTGCGTGCACGAATGGCAAAACGTCATTTTTTCGGATGAATCCAGGTTCTGTTTAGAGCATCGTGATGGTCGCATCCGTTTTTGGCGACATCGCAGTGAACGCACATTGGAAGCGTGTATTCGACATCGCCATACTGGCTTATCATCCGGTGGGATAGTATGCGGTGACATTGGTATCACGTATCGGTCACCTCTTCTTCGCATTGACGGCACTTTGAACAGTGGACGATACATTTCAGATGTGTTACGACCCGTGGCTCTGTCCTTCATTCGATCTCTGGGAAACCCTACATTTCAGCAGGATAATGCACGACCGCATGTTGCAGGTCCTGTACGGCCCTATCTGGATACAGAAAATGTTCGACTACTGCCCTGGCCAGAACATTCTCCAGATCTCTCACCAACTGAAAACGTCTGGCCAATGGTGGCCGAGCAATTGGCTCGTCATAATACGCCAGTCACTACTCTTGATGAACTGTGGTATCGTGTTGAAGCTACACGGGCAGCTGTACCAGTACACGCCATCCAAGCTCTGTTTGACTCAATGGCCAGGCGTATCTAGGCCGTTATTACGGCCAGAGTTGGTTGTTCTGGATACTTATTTCTCAGGATCTATGCAGGCAAATTGCGTGAAAATGTAATCAAATGGTTCAAATGGCTCTCAGTATTATGGGACTTAACAGCTGAGGTCATCAGTCACCTAGAACTTAGAACTACTTAAACCTAACTAACCTAAGGGCATCACACATATCCATGCCCGAGGCAGGATTCAAACATGTGACTACAGCGGTCGCGCGGTTCCAGACTGAAGCGCCTAGAACCGCTCGGCCACTCTGGTCGGCAAAATGTAATCGCATGTCAGTTCTAATATAATATATTTGTCCAATGAATACTCGTTTATCATCTGTATTTCTTCTTGGTGTAGCAAATTATGGCCAGTAGTGTATATACTTCGATTGCTCATGTATTGTAGAGTTTAGTATTGCAAAATGGCGTTTCATCCTACATCATAACGAAAACTACTAAGTTTACAGTTTCATTCTGAAGTGTCTCATAGAGCCTTTACCAAACTCCGTCAATGAACTCCTGCGTTACGACAGGGTCGGAAATACTCTTGTACAGCAGTGTCGAACTGAATTAGGATAATCTATAAACCAGTAGCGGACTTATCTTTCGACATGCTGTCTAAATTATTACTGAACTCTTTTAGTCCAGTATTCCATTTAGTGCTATAATCACAAGCGACTAATACAATTATTTACGTGAAATATGTTTCAGGAGCTATGCATTCTTTGTGTGCACTTGATTCTCTGACAGCTTTTTACTATCATTTGTACGTTAGCAAAAATTAGCGAAAATGAAAACAAAGTCGTTACTTTTAAATATGCGGAGTAAAATCTATTAGCTGTATGCGAACGAAATATAAGCAACATTATTGTCATGTCTTCATTAGACCAATAAAATTCCGGCAACACTATAAGTATATTAATGACATTTCATAAGTAACATTGCCAGCTACCAAATTTGTTCTGCTCGTAGATGATGGGAACTCTAGAATGAATAGCAAATGAAGTACAGTTTTAGAAAGATCAATTAATGAAATTTTCATGTACATAATAATTTGACCCTGGCCAATTCTTTGTAGACAAAATTTTGAAGGACACGCTATATGGAGTTCGGAATTTGTCACAGATTTCCTGCCATTATATGTGACAGAAGAGGCTAACAGTTTTAAATTCTTGGGATTACAATTTGATAACAAATTCATTTGTGAGAAGCAGAGCTGCTGAAGGTCCTAACCAAATCTTCATTGGCTATGTGGATGTTTTCCCACATAAGTGAATAAAAATAAGAAAGCCAGCACACTTTATTTACTTGCTTTCCATAATTTTTGGGGTGACTCATCAAGTCAAGGTAAATTTTACCGAGTCCAGAAGCACGTAGTAGATATTATTGGTGGAGTGGAATCAAGAATGCCCTGGAGAAGTCTATTAAAGGAACTGAGGATGTGTACTACTGCTGCCCAGTATATTTATTTATTAATAAATTTTGTCATACAACAACTCTTTTTTATACCCAATTCAGTTCATGGAATCAATACCAGAAATAACAACAAACGTTATCAACATTCAAAGAGACTTACGTTGGCCCACTAGAGTGCGACATACATTTTCAGTGTCTCGCTTGCAGCCATAAAAACTGTGCTTACTAATAAATTTCAATTTATGGCGGACCTAACGTAATTTTTCGGGGGTAATAGCTACTCCTGTGACAAATTTCTTAGTAGGACAGATTGAAGAAAATATTGTTGATAATGTACACGGTCGTAGCCAGTGAAGGAATATTTATATATCTGGTTCGGCTGTGCCCAAATGACAGAAGTCGCCTGCCTTTCAGAACCGAGGCAGCTCTCTCCTGTTAGAGCCGCTGGCAAGAGACACCCTCGACATTCTGCTGAAGTCAGCTGGCAAATTCACGCCATCGGTTTACCAATAGCGTGCATGGGAGGCAGATCAAGAATGTAGACTCGGAGGGCTCTGGAGGGCGAACACAGTCGTTTCCCGCTCCCCGTCATTGCGATCTCGAGAAGAACTGGCGTCTTTATTGGGAGCGAGAGCATCTGGCCACCAACAGAATTTAACATGTACCGCCTCCCCTGCGGTGCCCAATCTTTTTAGTTTGTTGGACCTCACAGACTGGCCTGTACCTGGTAACTTTCTACCCTAGGCGCTCCCCATGTATCCCGTAGACTGAAATACACTGAAGCACCAAAGAAACTGGTATGGGTATGAGTTTTCAAATACAGAGATATGTAAAGAGGCAGAATACGGCGCTGCTGTTTGCGACGCCTATATAAGACAACAAGTGTCTGGCACAATTCTTAGATCGGTCACTGCTGTTACAATGGCAGATTGTCAAGATTTAATTGAGTTTGAATGGGTTGTTATAGTCGTGGCACGAGCGATGGAACACAACGTCTCCAAGGTAGCGACGAAGTCGGGATTTTCCCGTACGACAATTTCCCGATTGTATCGTGAGGTTTAGGAATCCAGTAAAACATCAAATTTAGGACATCGCTGCCGCCGGAAAAAAGACCCTGGAACAACGGGAGGAACGACGACTGAAGAGAATTGTTCAGCGTGACAGAAGTACAATCTTCCCGCAAATTGCTCCAGTTTTGAGTGCTGGGCCGTCAACATGTGTCAGCGTGCGAACCATTGATCGATGTGAGCTTTGGAAGCCGAAGGCCCACTCGTGTCCCGCTGGTGACTGCACGACACAAAGCCTTACGCCTCGCCTGGCCCGTCAACACTGACATTGGACTCTTGATGACTGGAAACATGCTGCCTAGTCGGACGAGTTTCGTTTCAAACTGTATCGAGCATTTGGACGTGTACGGGCATGGAGACAACCGCATGAATCCATAGACTCTGTATGTCATTAGGGGCTGTTCAAGCTGGTGGAGGCTCTGTAATGACGTGGGCGTGTGCAGTTGGAGTGATATGTGACCCCGATACGTCTGGGTACGACATAACAGGTGACAAGTACGTAAGCATCCTGTCTGATCACCTGCATCCATTCATGTCCACTGCGCATTCCGACGCACTTCGGAAATTCCAGCAGGAAATGCTTCACTCCACACGTCAGAATTGCTACAGACTGGCTCCAGGAACACTCTTCTGAGTTTAAACACTTCCGCTGGCAGCCAAACTCCCACACATGAACATTATTGAGCACATCCGGGCTGCCTTGCAACGTGCTGTTCAGAAGAGATCTTACGACTTTATGGACAGCCTTGGCGGATTCATGGAGTCGATTCCCTCTATCACTACTTCAGACGTTATTCGAGTCTATGCCACGTCGTTTTGTGGCATTCTGCGTGCTCGAGGGGGGCTCTACACGATATTAGGCAAGTTACCAGTTTCTTTGGCTCTTCAGTGTACGTTCTCTTTATTTAACCTAATTTCCTGTTCTGTCATTTAACATCAGCCCTGGACGCCCACCTGATAAGTCCTCACCGCCTGACCATCCGTACATTGTCGTCAGAATCGGGTTCATTGGTTGTTAAATTGTCAAAATCTTTAAACTGCTGGAAAGCTGTATGAGTTTACAAGCAGACATTCTAGGCCTTCAGTCAAACAAATTCGTATCTGCAGATTAGCTGGCAACGTCATCGCCGTGAGACGCGTTGGAAAGAAAGGAGGGAAGGAGGATTAGCTTTCGAAGGAGCTGTTCCAGCGTTAGTGTTACGAGGTTTAGAGAAATAACAAACTTAAATGTAGTTGGCCGAATAGTAATTTGAACAGACTTTCCGAATACAGGCGCAGTGTCTTACCGCTGCATCACCTCCCATTGTGAAAGTTTGGGAGAAAAAAAAAATGGTTCAAATGGCTCTGAGCACTATGGGACTCAACTGCTGAGGTCATTAGTCCCCTAGAACTTAGAGCTAGTTAAACCTAACCAACCTAAGGACATCACAGACATCCATGCCCGAGGCAGGATTCGAACCTGCGACCGTAGCGGTCTTGCGGTTCCAGACTGCAGCGCCTTTAACCGCATGGAAAGATTGGGAGATCTCGAAGCCCTAGACAAGAATTTTCATTATGTAAATGGCACCTGAAAATCGTCAAGCCTACGGAAATAAATATTTTAGTATTAAGGGGAGCCAAAGGATGTTAATAAATGCACTTATTTAAGGAACAATATAAAGATAATATTACTCCCAGAATAAAGGCTCGTAGATTCTTCGTCTTTCTACTTATATTCCAAGCGCTCTTTGTAAATAACCAATGGCATGTCAGGGCTACAAGTTGCGCCGTAATTGTTAAATGATGAAGGTTCCGTAAATTTTCCTAATAGTCTGATGACGCGATACAACGTACCGACTCACTTAAATATTTGGCGTGACGATAGTATTTTACATAATGTATCAAACATTACGGTGCGGAGTGAGGAACTGTTTCGGCTGCAGATACGTCTAGATTATTGAATACAGCGATGCTACACCGTCCGAAAAGCGGCATAAGTACGTCGTTTACCAACAGCGCACAGCGGGTTGTGTGCCTCAGTTCGACCGCTGGGAAGCCATTTGCAAGTCAATGACCCTCATTGTCGGCTAACCGGCGGATCTGATCGAGAAGGGGTCCTTCCAGCTACGTGGGTAGCGTAATTCTCGTCTGCCGGTTGCTGCGAACACGTTGGGCCCGCGGCTGCGAGCACGCTGTTGGTAACCTGAGATGAAGTTATAAAGCTGGCCCACGGGCAGAGGTTTCGATTTATTTCATTACACTTTGCTCTGTTCCCAGCCTTGTAATGATACGACTGAGTTAACCCCCTCTCCGCGCAGACGTAGCCCCACATCGTCCAGCTTTCCATTGCAACCTGTTCTGTGCGCCGTTCCAAGTATTTTGTGGTACATTAATCACGAGAAACTCAAACGGAATTGCCGGGTTTATTTAAGCAAAGCGTTTGCGCAGTCTGTTGTTAGCTGGTATTTATCAGGCTGCTTTCGCGCCCCCGATTGAAGTTTCCAGAAATGCTAATCGCATGGCTCCATAGAATTGGATTAACTTCACAAAATGAACGGTTTATGGGCGGTAACTGATCACAGAAATTACAGTGCGCTGTTCATAGTAGGATCTGGATTATTTATTAGAATTGATTCCCTAAAGGCTACTCCACTGTGTTTTCTTCTCTGATGTTCCAGTTTGAGTTTGTATTGATGGATGGTCAGGTATTTCGTTTTGCAGCTGCAAGGGCAAAGTAACGCTAATTAAAGTACGTCTACCAATGGACGCAATGAAAGTAGCAATGGTGACTTTTGTCCACAGGTTTAAACTGCACTGATGAACAGATTAATATTTTATGTGAGTAGCCCTCACTTGTGTGTGTTTGTTAACGGAAAACCTAAATGTGCTACTGAGCTCAAAGCCACAGCACTTACATGAAACTGAAAAGAATCCTATGTGAGTAAACCTATCTCATTCGTAAGCAAATAAATAACCAAACAATATTTTCACGCTCAGTAGGCTTGGTCAACGAGAATTGTTTGAAAAAACGAAAGTGAGTAAAAAAGAATCTTTGATGCCGACCTGTATAAGAAAGTAAACTGAAACACACGAAAATTTCCCTGCTGACATATGGCCTTGGAAAATTAAAGAAACTGACACAACCTACAATGCGCAAAGAAAATGGAACAATCAGTTGTGAATCTCACCTGCAAAATGAAGTACTGACAGAAACAGCAACGCAGCAAGACACCGCAACAATTAAAAAAAAAAATACTGCTAAAAGCTAACTACTACAGTAGGCCCAGTGAAACTGAGTTCATAATCTTCACACAGAATGCCAATGAAAGGCATGACTCAACTTTTAAGCACCGAAATTTCAATTAGGAAGGATCTTACCAAAGAAAAAAATTATAGATTCTAAGATAAAAATTCATTTAATCTAATAACTTCCATGGTACAGTTAATTAACTCAGAAGATCAGTGAGTGGAACAATTATCAAAAAGTCGACTGTGGCGAGGGTTAAGTGGACCAACAATACAAGACTACAAAAATAAAAATAAACTTTTTACCCCATCTAATAACACCTTGTTCTTCATTCCAAAACCTTTCTTATCTCCGTATGCTATCCGGCCATTGTTCTGAGTCATCATTCCTCTTCGTAATATATCTGCAACTCACGTAGTTCCAAAAGAGCGTTCATGCATTACACTGTACACTCCTAGAATCCCCGCCTGCTGCACACCGAAGCTATCCACTACTGACTGTCAAAGATTGTGCGACTCCACAGTGCTGCCACCGCAGACACACTGTTGCCAACAGCTGTCTCTCTGACCACAGTCCTTCAAATATATAATCTTCACTTACGTATCTTAACACATCCAATAACATCATCAAAAAACAGCCGTCTTACAATATGTTACAGGAAATGAGGAAATAGCGTACCACGATGTTGGTCTCAGAGAGTCAGGTTTTTCAATGGGTCATTCAGTTACATTGGCCAAGACAATAATTTTAGGAAAGTCAGTTTTACCGTCGATACAGGTGTTTTAATCTAGTTTCCATCATGGTCTTGTGACCTTCCCATTTTGTTCGGCCTGATAAGGATTACGTGTATCTAATAACTTGGTAGGGCACCAGCTCTGAAAGTTTTTGACCAAAACAGTATTAGAAGGTATATAACCAATACATAAATAGCAGTTTGTATACTGTTGAACTAAAATTTTAACTAACGGTACTGTGATTACCAAGATCAATTTTGATTACGCAGCTTAGAGTTTGGTTAATCACTGATTGTATTTAAGTGAAATATTGATAAACTAATGATAAAATATGGTCACCAGCTCTAAGCTGGATAAATTGCTTAGAGTTAATTTATTATGATTATTCTTATCTTAACGTAACAATCAGATCTACTCTTATTCATGACGCCAGTCGCTGTTCGCGCTAAAGCGGATTTCATAATAGGGAGTCGCAAAATTAATTCAAATAACACTTAGAATTCACAAATTTCATAAATAAATAGAATATTAAATGAATGAATAATTGTTGCGCGCAACACGGTAGCAATTATACTGCGTGACCTCACTTAACTCGTAGTGAGAAAAATTTGTACCGACAGCTCTTCTCTAACACGCCGATATCATTATTAATATTACTTCAGTAAAACACCATCAGACACGCTGGAATACGGTAGCCAAAATATGGAAACAACCACAGTATGCATAAAATTTAGTATAATACTTACAATTAATTAGAAATGTAATTATTAGAATGCAAACACTAACTTCAAAATTTTGGCTAGTGTGTTCATTCAAATTTCGATTAATGAGTTTAATTACTCAGTATCTGTTTGAAGTAAATCATGATTTATAACATGAATCTCAGAATAAGCTACAGTAGTACTAGGAGAACGTTCCAGGTAATAATGCTTGACAATATGATCACCACTGGCTACATTATTTTATATTTCATACAAAAATTATATTTTTCATATTACACGAAGCCATGGCAAGGCCTTTTTTCATGATAAAGTCTGTAGTACTCTGATCTTACAGTTTTTACTTCTGCAGACGTGGAGTAGCAGCTTGGTGGCAATCACGTTCCACCCTTCCACAACATGGTAGCTCGTTTCCCGATGCTGACGTTTCTGGAATTTTCAATGGCCAAGTGACACCTGTTATTCAGCAGCATTCTTCTCCCCACACAGGTTGGATCCTTAAAACCAGTATCCAATATACTGTGCCTCTAGTGCGTTATAGTGCAACTAGAAACTACAAAAATTTGATGATTTTGTTTCCACCACGCTAAAGCCACCAACCGTTCTGTCAGTTCTGTCTTGCAGTTCTGCCACTGCACTCTCTCTATGGCCTACCACTTGTCGAGTCCGAGATTTTAAACACTGCTATGTTCCTTAGTCTACTACATAGTTTTACAAAATTGTTTTCTTTGTTCATGGAATATTTCATTTACAACAAATACATATTCGACAGTTATGATATTTGCAAGCATGCACGCGTCCACGTCCGAAGGAACATAGTATCTTACTTTGTGGTGTCACCGCCAGACACCACACTTGCTAGGTGGTAGCCTTTAAATCGGCCGCGGTCCATTAGTATACGCCGGACCCGCGTGTCGCCACTATCAGTGATAGCAGACCGAGCGCCACCACACGGCAGGTCTAGAGAGACGTACTAGCACTCGCCCCAGTCGTACAGCCGACTTTGCAAGGAAAGGTTCACTGACAAATACGCTCCCATTTGCCGAGACGATAGTTAGCATAGCCTTCAACTACATTTGCTACGACCTAGCAAGGCGCAGTTTTCAATTGATATTGAGATTCTATTAATGTATCATCAAGAGCGATGTTCTACAAATGTGGATTAAAGTTAAGTATTCCAGAAGCTACGTACTTTTCTTTATAGCATTCATTACGTATCCTGTTTCAGATCTCACGCCAGCCTGCGTGAGTTTAAGCGCGTGCCTTTTGGCTTCCTCTCATTGTGTCTAGGCTGTCTTGTCTAGACACAACATACTTATTGATAACACAGGCGCTGTAATTTCATATTTATCTGCCGATAGTGGGCCTCCGACTTACAACTAAAATGTCTCCCCCGTACAGAATAACGTTAATGGGACGTACGAGTGCAGGTACGACGTATTGACTACGACATATGGAATTTTCGGTCTGGCCGTGAGTCGCCCTTGGATAATTGAAGTTGTTACAGCGACTCCTCACCTAAATCGAGAAACTCGGGTTTGAGTCCCAGTCCGGTACAAATTTTCATTCCATTACACTGCTAGAGATGCTTCATATTCCCAACTGCGGAAACAAAGTCTGACTCTGGCAGTGAAGCCATGCGGACGGATCTGTTCACATCCTCACTGCAGCGCGCTTTCTAGGTATTTACTTGCTTCGGCAGCCTTCACGCGGGTGAGTTCTTTCGAAGTAAATGACTATTTCTGTCCGAAATCGACGCTGAAATTCAGTTTCCTGACTGAATATCTACGTCTCAAGGCGCTAAAAGTAGAGCGATTTCTTCGATACGACGTAAAATTCTCTATTGTGATTTTGTTTGAATTCACCTTTCAACTATGGATAGTGTGATTTAAGTTAAACTTGTAATCGATGCTGCATGTGACGCGATTTAAGAAAAGATGAGGGATGGACTCAAGTTCCGGTTTTCGGACGACAACAGTGGTCCGATGACCGTGGATCATATGGGTTTCAGTCTCAGGACGATCCGCATATTCTAACTCCCATACAAAATGCCACTGGACGACGTGGTGTCCGCGCTCAGGCCATGCGGAACAATTGACAGCCACAGAAGTGGGCACCATTCACCACCTACCCTGTGCTGAATGGAATGTGACAAGTATGCATTGTCCTCACAAGCATGTTCTGTCAAATCTACCCCTGGGGATGCTGAGCGATCATCATGTATGAGGACAGCCAAAGAACTGCTCGGACTGCAGGAAAAACGGCCACATTTGTTCAGAATTTTCAACTCAATAAACTTTACCAACAGCCGTGTACTTAGATTATTTTATTTTATTTCGAACGCAATCAGTTTCGGCAATTCATTTTGTCATCTTCAGGCAAAACCTAAGCATACGGCTGTTGGTAAGGTTTATTGAATGGAAAAGTACATACCAGCCGATGTCCCCTTGCCATAATGGACCGAAAGAGACTTTGTTCAGAATGTCTGCTGCAACATACTTCCGAGGTCCAACCCACAGATCTGATGCCGTCCAACACCCTATCTTTATCTCCCACATATTTAGAGGCACTCTGAACTGATCCCAGTTAGATGCATGAGTCTCCCACTCAGCCAACACTGGGCCCTGTGATGCATTCCCGCAGCCTGAACATCCCACTGGGGAGGTATGGGTGGATGATATTGTTGTCGAGTCTTCGGACGAGGACACACAGGCGTCTGTAGCCATGGCGACACAGGAAAGATACAGTGTTTTGTATGGCCATGGCGACACAGGAAAGATACGGTTTTTTGTGTGGTGAAAGAGCCTCTTGGCGTGGTTGATCTGGTGCTTCGATTACACCTCCTCCCGCCGTTGTTATGAATGTCCACTGCTTGCGAACCAGCTGTCAACGTACAAGATTGCCTCCGTCAATCTCAGCATGATAAGTGTGCGTATCAAACTTCAACTTTTGTGCGATCCGCTCAGGGCGACAGACGCGAAAGATGCACTACTGCAGGAAGTTCGACTGGAGACCTTACCAAACTTCTGTGAGTTAACTGCTTACTGATAACTGCTCTGCTACTATGTTAGGCCATCCAATGGCTCCCCTTGTGCGAGACGGAACAGAGGTAGCTAATGTAATATACTTGCCTTCGTCTTCGAGACTGGCGTTTGGTATGCAGGGGAGTCGAATGATTAAAGTATAGGTCCCTTCTGTAACACATAAAAGGTGTGACCAGATACAGTTTTATGCGGAAGAAATTATTCCTCTCTTCTTGGGCCTCTATGACTACACCATTATTGGCGGAAACTTTGACAGAGAGCTATCTCAGAAAGACGGACAACTGAACCACACTCTGTGACCTGAGCTATATCGTTTGGTACAAATACTTGCGTCTTGCTGATACTTTGGAGGTGTTACGGTGTGATCGCCATGACTTTAATTATGTGATCAGTCATTCAGCTAGCAGACTCAATCACATCTATGTATTCCTTTGACCTAGCAACAACGATTCTAGCAGTGGATCGCTGGCCCACAGCCCATAGAGCACACATCTACACAGTGATCCTTTGGAGGCAGACAGTGTGGAGAGGCTGTGGATTACGGAAACTGAATGTGGCACTCCTACAGGATCAGGAACGTAGGCAACTAATAGCGAGTGTGTGGGCCTCGTCTGAATGTCAATTGCTGAGGTATCCTTCATCGCTTCAGTGGTGGCTCGAATGCATCAAATCAGCTTTATGATGTGCGCTGGTTGGTTATGGTAGGGAAAATCGCTCTGGCACTTACTTCTGTAATGTGCTTCTCTGAGAACTTATGGCCCTCCCACCATCCATCAATCGCCAGACAGAGATACGGAGTTTTAAAGCGAAGATTCTCACGCTTACTCGTCATAGGCTTGAAGGCGAATAACCTCCCCCTATGCACCACATAATTATCTACGAAGGACGACAAAGACGATGACCATTGGTGCATATTCTGGATCTCCCAGATGGTAACAGGGTAATTACTGAGTTGGACATCACATGTTCGTTTGTCAACCACTATCATCGACTATATCAGGAAGTCCACAATGATGATGCAGCATTTTATCAGCTGTCCCCATGTCCCACATGGCATTCCTTTTTGTGGGGTCATAAATGATGAAGTTGCGGACACCCTTTCCCAGAGGGCAATTCATAAATCACCGAGTCCAGATGTTTTGGATTAGAATTCTGGCTCCATGATGGAAGGAGATGCACCAAGAATTTCTGTCATTAGTGATTCCTGTAACACCAGCTTTCATTTAATCTCTCGTTATTTGGATTTAAAGAACATTTTTTGTGGATCACATGAAGAAGACACGATTTCCAATGCCACACTTATGCAGATGACCTACTCCTCGCTCATTCTTCGGAGGAGACCTGGTTGGCACTAGGATGGATCGAGCAGTTTGGGAATGCAGCAGGCGGTAACATGAACATGGTCAAGTCAAGTGCCATGGCAAAGAGCAGAGGGTTGCAGTAAGGGAGTGTGGCCCTGCTGCAGATGATGAATAAATTTTGATGTTGAGGCATTGTATTTACGAGAGATGTTGGCCTTGCGATAGCGCTGAGCTGTAAAATCCATTTACGAGCTCTCTATACTGGCCTCCGAGCTTTAGACATAGGCTCGCCTTCATTTACACCGCATAGTGTCCCAGATACGTCATTTGACACAGATCCTACCAAAGACTCCAGTGATGGCAAAGCGGCTCCAGGAGACCTTTGGAAACTTCATTAGTAATGGACTTCTCTTCAGTATACGATACGATGCCCTCACTTCTCGCAGTGGAGGACTGGGGCTTATCATCATTCATGCCTATGCGGGTGCCCTTTACGTAAACACCAAGCTACAGGTTTGAACCCATCATCGGTACAGTTTTACCGATCTACTTATTAATGAACTTGCGCCTCCATTCTTTCTCTGCTGCACTCGTTCACATAATGCCTGTGCTTTTGTACGTGAAATCATGCGTTATCGGTTGTAGCTATGTGCACACGAATTTCCACCGTACTGGGGCACCTACCGCAAGTGATATGTACGGTCTGTTGTTGAGAAACCACCATGGGTATGTAGTTGAGAGACGTCACTCAGGAGTGGCGTGGTCAGTGGTGTGGAGAACGATTCACTAAAAATATCTCGCATTGGAGGTTCGCGCCACCTGGCACCTTGAGGTTTATGAAGGTTTACACGACACTGCTCTAGCTGACTCTCCAGTGTGAATGCTGTGTCACAAGATCGACACAGTTGAACATCGTCTGGAATGTGGACCTTCCACGGATGTGTGGCTTCTGATTCGGAAGTTGTTTGCCTTGTTCCTCCTAGTGGCGCCCCACGCGATCGAGCCTGGAGTGCTCCTTCGTATGACTGAGAACTACATCAAAGGACTTTCTGCGTACTGCCTTCTTCGGGGCGGCCTCAAAGATGTGTGAACAGCCAAGATCGGTAGTAAATCTTGGCCATCTGGAGTTCCTATACTACATATCGTCAGCATTCTGCTAATGTCAGGAATATGTCAGAGATGTGTTTTGATTTTGGACTTTCCTACACGAATAACAGGATGAATTGCATTACTCTTCCATATATCATCAGATTTTTGCTAACTAATTAATCAGTATGTTTCAGGACATCCCCCCCCTCCCCGCCCCACCGCAACTTTGCTGTACCGGGTAAGAGAAGTTTATCTAGCAATGGGCCATTGAAGAAAAATGTACTTCAAGAAAACATATCCGGGACCCCATGAGGGGAGTTGGGACTGGATGGCGTTTATTTTTTAATGTTTCGAGTGGTCGTCCCTACCCGTCACAAATTTTCATTGTCGTCATTTCATTATACAGCTGGAAGTGGTTCATATTCGCAACTGCGACTACATTTTATGTCTTTCATAGCAGCTGTAGTCAGCACACTGCCTGTTCCTTCGGACACGCGTGCATTGCATCGTAGTTCTTCACTACACAGACACTGAAATTTCGTGTTCGTAAATTTGCATCTGGTGTGCTGTTCTAATGGCAAAGTCAGTCACGCTTGCGGTGCCTTACGTGTAGGATATTCTTCACTTCCGCTCTGTCATAACGCTACAAATATTGGGTTTGATTTCTACGTGAGGTTCTGTGCTTTCTGAACGTACACCCTAAGTCCAAATCATTATTGTGTTCAAGTGAGATCTCGGTAGCGGCGTTGTCCATTTCTTTTGTTTCCATGGCGTCCATGTCCTTTCCACGTAAGGGATAGTGAACTTTTTAAGTTGATCCGACATGTGCAACACAGTTCTCTGGAAACCCTTGATTCGTTGATAGATACTTCTGATTTGACTTCGGATCAGGAACACACAGCGTATTTTGACACCGAACTATATGTACTCTTTGCTAAATTCGTGAATTCCTTATAAGTCGAAAAATTATTGCTCAGTGTTCCTAAGTTCCTATCCGTCACAGAGATGGATCAGCTAGTACAGTCCTCCACGGAGATGCTGACGTTGAAAACACGAATATTTGTGTGTTCAGTGTGCCTCCAGAGGTGATAATATTTACCTTAATTACATTCTGCTTAAATATGAGCTTAAAAACATTCGTCTTGAACGATGGTCCATCCAGCACTGATTTCAATGTTACAGCGGAATAAGTTCCATAAAAACGCATGTGACACAGAATATCCCGTCTCATTTACAAGTATGTGGGTACCGTATACGAATCTTCTGATTTTCTGGTGCAGCTTCGATTTCCGCAGATGCTTCCTCTGAACCTGTCCAGAAGTCGGAACAATTGGTGTATTTTTCCGTTGCCGACTGTTCCGTTCGTTCCACCTGTTGAGTCACAGCACCGTTCTATTCCCTTGTCTAGTAGGCTACTCTCGACGGCGGGTCTATTTCCTTCCACAAGATTTAGTACGTAGAATACCCGCACCTGAGAGGTATGATAATTGAGAGAGATCAGCTTCAGTTGTAGTAATATTTATTCAAATCACAGCCGGTTTCGAGATTTTAAAATCCGATCTTCCGGTGTATCAAATTCCAATGTCTGGTAATATATGTTTCGCGGTCGGGCCAATCAGTTCTGAAATCCAGGGAAGGCAAAACTGGTGAATAAAACTTCTTGCAAAAGGACGATATAAGCACAGAAATCATTAATAAATTGATATATTGAAGGTACTGTGCTACTTAAGCGAGGGACTTCAGGAAAACTTGCGAATTTTATTAATGATGATGGTCATGCAATCCAAAATTGGAGGATCATGCCTCCTCAGAATGTTCCATTTCTGGCCGTGTTTCAGGCAGATGAGGTGCTTGCTCTTATTACTCCTTCTGCCTCCCGTAAATCACTTAAGGAGTTTATGCCGGCTTTTGGTCCCTGTTGGGTGCGATGTGTACCGTGACGTTAAACGAGGTTATGCAGTCAGGAACTCTGCCGGCAGACTTTAAGGTAGGTAAACTTGTATTAATAGCCAAACAATCTGACCGTGTCATCGTTAATACATTTCGTTCTCTCACTCTGCTTAATTTTGGTTATAAAACTGCTACGAGGGAAATTGACAACAGGTTATCTTTCTGGTGGCGAACGTGAATGGGGAGCATCAGAGTTGCCTTCCTGTCGCCCAATTTTGACTCCAATAGCGATGTACCGGGATGTAATTTCAGTTGCTGTAGTCACTTCCGCTCACTGTGCCCGCGCTATTCTGGATTTTAATGAGGCATTTGCTGTGTTTCTCATAGCTATTTGTGTCGTGTATTGTAGATAAACGGTTTTACTGCTGACGCTCGTATAGATCTTTCCCACATGTTTCAGGGCATCGCGGTAGAGATACTTGTTAATGGTCAGCTGACGCCACCGATCGCGATTACTCGGCGTGTGCTCCGGGGCGCCGGCCGCGGTGACCGAGCGGTTCTAGGCGCTTCAGTCCGGAACCGCGCGACTGCTACGGTCGCAGGTTCGAATCCTGCCTCGGACATGGATGTGTGTGATGTCCTTAGGTTAGGTTTACGTAGTTGTAAGTTCTAGGTACTGATGACCTCAGATATTATGTCCCATAGAGTTCAGAGCCATTTGAACCATTTTTTGCCCCGGGGAAACAAGCCTTCCGTGTCGTCATTTGTTCTTTGCCTGAAATCGCTGCTTCACCGTCTCTCACTTCTGTTACCAGTAATGATTGTTTTGGTGCGACCACGATGAGATGATTTTTCTCCACCATAGTGAGGAGTTTCCCCTGTTAAAGAAAGAGTTAGATTATTGTCGAGTCTCTGGCGCATTGCTGAATTAAGGAAAAATAAAATTTTTACACTTCAGAACTTCGATGATTTTACTGTTCCGTGGGCTACTGTTACAGACCGGCTTACGTCACTGGGGTCCATCGTCGATCCTTGCAGTGTTAAAATAGCAACATTTACCTGGAAAACTGTAACTGAAAAAATTGTGGGGGCCATATTGGGACTAATAAGAGTAGCCCGGACGAGTAAATACGGTTGGACGTGGAGGAAAAGACCTACAGTTATTTCACACAGGATGGAACAACCGTCCATAATACAGCCGGCCGAACCTTGGAGCACATTTACACAATCTTCACGCCTGACGGAGTTGTTACTAGAGGTCAATCTGATCGCAGCCCTACCTGGCCACGGAGGTCACCTGATCTGTCAGTGCGCAGGTACTCTGGGTGGGGAGCCCTCAAGTCTAATATGTATTGCAACAACCCTCGCAGTCTTCAAGAACTGCAGCAGAACGTGTCGGACGAGACTGCAGCATTTCTGCCGTCCAGCTTCGATCCACCTTCAGCAACTTGCTGACTAGGGCTAAAAACTGCCAAGTCGTCACTTTCAACATCTGCTTCAGTCATTCTAGTACCGTATTTCCTTTCCTGTGCTGGGTTTCTTTGTACTCTAGAACTCTGTTCTGCGGGCCACTTTTATTTGCCCACACTGTACATTAGACACCCTATTTTTATTGTTACTTGGGAGTCACATACTTTCACAACTCGGCTATTCACACTTGAGCGTCCACCGAGTCTTGTTGCGTCTGGTGATTTTGGTTATCGTAATTGCAAACTATGGCACGTTAGAGAATTTTACGTTTCCGTGAGCTGTTTGGGTGCCGATGTACTGCAGAGGGCGTTACCTACGACCTGGTCTTTGCTGGGAGAGGGTAGTCTGTCCCAATCCCATAGAACTATTGTCGAGCCGGATCCCTGAAAGACAGCACGGAACAACGTGAACTTTCTGGTTCATTCCATGGCGGTGATCTTTTGTTGATATAGAGTCGTTATTAATGTGATTCACGCTAATGACCCTTTGAATCGATTGGGTTCAGTGACACAGACAAATACAGTAAATGTGTTCCTATAGATGCCACCCAGCATCGATTTACCAGCTACGGACATTTGGCGAACTGCTATTGGTACTTAAACAGTTGGCTTTCCTTACTAGATTTTTTGACACCGCCTACGTCACCGACATTGTTCTGCCGTCTGTAACTTTGTTTCTTCCGAAAAGGAAAAACAATACAGTAATGTGACTGCTTGGTCATTTTGTACACTTCGTTGTCGCTGGTGATGCGGGAGACGTTCACTTGGCGCTTCGATAGTACACACATTCTGCATACTCGTGCAGACGGCAGTCGACCGCTTTCAGGACTGCTTCGCCAACAAGGTCACCATTAACTTTCACCGGAAGGGCATTGGATGAGGTCAGATGCGGGTGCCGTAGGCTTGTGATGGCACGCTCTGCTGCACAACAGCCTAAAAAACTTTATGTGAATGACGACTCGACTTACATTACCAGCTGCTGGGTAGAGGACACGCAACAGTACAGATGTATATATTTATACGAGGGTGAGTCAAATGAAAACCTTAAATATTTGTTTAAATATTATTTATTGTGCAGAAGAGGTGCAAAGCTGTAACACGTTTCAACCTAATCTCCCCAACACTCAATGCAAGTCCTCCAGCACTTACAAAGTGCATAAATTCCGTTAGAAAAAAATTCTTTTGGTAGTCATCGCAACCACTAATGCACCCTTCATCAGAACGGAACTTCTTTCCTCCCATTGCGTCTTTGAGTGGTCCAAACATATCGAAATCACTTGGGGCAAGGTCTGGTGAGTATGGTGGATGAGGAAGACGCTCGAAATGCAAGTCTCTGAGTGTTGCAACTGTTGTACAGGCAGTGTGGGGCCTTGAATTGTCATGGTGCAAAAGGAAACTTGCTGATAGCAATCCATGTCGCTTTGATTTGATTGCAGTTCGCAGATGATTTTTTAGGAGATCTGTGTACGATGCACTGGTGACAGTGGTCCCTCTAGGCATGTAATGCTCAAAAATGACGCCTTTTTCGTCCCGAAAGAGAGTCAGCATAACCTTCCCTGCTGATGGTTCTGTTCGAAACTTCTCTGGATTTGGTGATGAGGAATGGCGCCATTCCTTACTCGCTCTCTTCGTTTCTGGTTGGTGGAAGTGAAGCCAGATTTCGTCCCCAGTAACGAGTCTTGCAAGGAAGCCATCACCTTCTCGTTCAAACCGCCGAAGAAGTTACTCACAAGCATCAATACGTCGTTCTCTCATTTCAGAAGTCAGCTGCCGTGGCACCCATCTTGCAGACACTTTGTGAAACTGGAGCACATCATTCACAATGTGGTGTGCTGACCCATGACTAATCTGTAAACATGATGCATCGTCATTCAGTGTCACTCGGCGGGTTTCCTTCACTATAGCTTTAACTGCTGCAATGTTCTGTGGAGTCATAACTCATTGTGTCTGACCTGGACGAGGAGCATCTTCCACTGAAGTCACACCATTTGCGAACTTCCTACTCCATTCGTAGACTTGTTGCTGTGACAAACATGCATCACCGTACTGAACCTTCATTCGTCGATGACTTTCAATAGGTTTCACACCCTCAATACGCAAAAACCGAATAACAGAACGCTGTTCTTCCCTGGTGCAAGTCAAAAGTGGGGCGGCCATCTTTATACTGATACTGCGACGGTCTTTGTGCATCTGCACTATGCTGCCACCTACAGGCCATTCTGCATGCTGTTTATAGCACGTTTACCAACTTACAGGATAACGGCGCGAAATTTCGATATGTTATTACAAATTTAAGGTTCTCATTTGACTCACCCTCGTATACAAACAGTGACAGCATTCGGACTCCGTGGTCGCTGGATAAAACAATTAAAAAAAGTGATAGAGCGTTTGGTTAGAAACCGAAAGGTTGGAGGATAGAATTCTGTGTGTGCCACTTTTTTATGCTCTGCTTTTTGAGGTAGCATTCACCTCTCAATGAAGTGGAGATTCGCCAGAGACGACACCTGGCTCTGGTTTCATGTTGCACTGTAACTCCCCTTTCCCTGGTTAGATAACTGGTTAAGGATGTCCATGTCGCCTAAGTGAATTTCTGTTGACTGCAATCGTTTCAGAATAACTGCATAGCGAGAAAACATGCGAATCCAAAACTTGTGGTTTTCAATTTCTAATGCTTTTACAGCGGTGCAGCAGATGACTCAGCTTTCAGTTTTCTGCTTTCCTTGAGTCAAACATGTGTGCAACCACTATTCTGTGCGTGGTGGGTTGAAGGATGTTATTTGTTGGGACACTTTCAAATTACGCAGAAGGCTGGTAACAGAAACAGATTTAGGTCTTATAAAGACAATAAAGACACTGATCTTCTATAATGAGAGTCAGAGATTCCTTGCAGTCGAATGCACGAGATTTCGAAATATTAATGTAGATTGTTGAGGGGCGCATTTGGCAATATGACTACAATTTCAAACTGCCAGTTTCTGCTTCCCTCAGATTACCAGTCGCGATTTACCGTCTTAATTCACTGCATATTCTTCGAACAAAGGATAGCGAGTTACTCATGATTTAAATAATGAAGACTGCACCAGTTAGTTACTTTTTCGTGCTTAGCACAACGCGTTTCCAGAATTTATTCTCATTTTCAGTTGCATTGGTTTACACAGATATTTTTGGTGAATTTGCATATTTGATTTTCTGCCTCTTTTGAGTCTTTTTGAGGATACACAGCAATCGGAACATTGGACTAAATGAATCTTTGAGTGTTTTTCCTGTTTACCGACTGCAGTGCAGCCTCAAAAAGGCGCAAGAGAGATGGAAAATCATACGTGCAAATATAATCAAAAATGTTCTCGTAAATAAATGCACATGAAAATGAGTATACCTTCTCAAAACGTGTTGTACTAGCCATGAGAAAATAAGTAACTGGTGCAGTTTTCATTTGTAAATCATTAATGTCACAGCTACAGACATTCCTGAAAAATCGAATATGATGAACGAGAGTAAGTGAGTTACTCAGTTTCGAAGTATGGTGATACATACTACCAGTAAGGAAAAGATAATCAAATCATCAGGCTGTGATGCGATAGTTAATATTTATAATAACGAAATTTTTTAATTCCCTGCAATGGTTTGAGAAGAGCTACGTAGCGTAAGAAACATATGAACACAAAAAGTGTTGTTTTATTTTTTACACTTCAAGTAAAACGTTTCTTGAAGAAATATTTCAGCAACTTCGGCTCTCACGTTCGTTCAGCAGTGCAGCAGATGACTCAATTTTCAGCTTTCTGCTTTCTTTGAATCAAACTTAGATGTGAACACGATTCTTTGCGTGACAGGGTGAAGACGTCTGTCGTATTGCGGCAATGAGCCTCAACAATGCATCACATTGTGTACTATGCTTCACAAGAGGAGTGCTGTAACACGAGCAATCATGGAGATTATGTGCGTTGTTCCTTACTTTTGTCAGCCAACCTCCGACACATGTTGAATCCCTCACATACACACACATAAACCCATCATTCGCATACAATATTTACATTGGTTGTACATATATTGCTAACATCACGATGTGTTTCCATCGTTGCCATGAGATGTTACTCCAAATGACAGTTCTATTTGGAACACGTAACATTTCATGCCTACAGACAACTGATGTGATGACTGACTTACCTAAAGTTGTTCTTTGAATTTTATTCACGTCCACCCCTCCCCCCCCCCCCCCACACACACACAAAAAAGAAAAAACCATACGCCAGTCAAGCCTTCTAGCCGTAGATACTTAATGCCGGACAGCTTCGCTAGTAATGAAATACAAGCATTACTAGCTGAGAAATCCGGCATTGCTGGGGT
This sequence comes from Schistocerca piceifrons, assembly GCF_021461385.2. Classification (NCBI taxonomy): domain Eukaryota; kingdom Metazoa; phylum Arthropoda; class Insecta; order Orthoptera; family Acrididae; genus Schistocerca; species Schistocerca piceifrons. Next base: position 1,053,510,699 of record NC_060139.1, read on the forward strand.
ATTCCAGTCTTCTCTTAGTCCATCTTCTCCTCCCTCCTCTCTTCGTCCACCTTCCCCCTTTACCTGTCCATCGCCTCCTTCCCACTCTCTTTATCCACTCCCTCCTCCCCCTTTCTCTACCCATCCCCTCTCTCTTTATCCACCTCTTCTGCCTCCTCTATACATTCCCCTTTCCATGTCCACCACCTCCAACCCTCCTTCTCTCTGCCCATGTACACCATCCCCTGCTATCTTTCTATCTCTACCATCTCCCACTCTTTGTATCCTCGTGCTCTCCTCGTGCTCCATCTCCTCCGTCCCCCTCTCTCTGTCAATATACTTCTCCTTCCTCCGTCCATCTGCTTCTTCCCCTCTGTCAATCTTATCCACCCCCTCTAATTCCGTCTCTGCCCCCTCCTCTTCTTGCCAATCTCCTCCTCCCCTCTCTCTGTCTGTCTACTCTTCCTCCCTCTCTCTGCACTTATCCTCCTCCCCCTCTCCCTGTTCATCTGCTACCCTTTCATTCTCCATAATTTGTATGGATGAAATATTTTAAACTGTGATGTACTGACTCAACCTCAATTCTTAATCAAGGAATCAGCATGATGAAATACGTGTATCTCTATTAGAATGAAACAGAACACATATCTAAGGAGATAACAAGTCTAATAACATAAAGACTGATGGAGAAGTGGAAAATATTGGAGGTGCATTTAAATTGTTTATTTCCCCTTTAATATACAAAATTTGTCTCAAACTCAAAACCTGTAAGCAAAGAGATTTGATCTCCCAAGTCATCTGGAAAGGTCATTTACTTTTGGAAATCTGCAGTTAGCACAAAATGACGTTAAAAGGTAAAGTAGTATGTGTTGCTCACTGACTGGGCGGTACGAATATTAGTTATACGAGCTGATCAGGACATGGAATCACTCGAGAAAGCGCTTTGTTCTCGGCACTCGTGAGCTGGCGGCTAGGTTTGACTACAGTTTTGAGATGTATATCATTTACCTTGAACCTCTGGCATTAGTTATGCCTTCCAAGAAATAATTCATGGCCCAGAAATTTTAGTGGAGATCATGGCAGCGTAGGATATGCATCCATATTGAACTGTAGATGGGTGTGACAATTGAGATGCACTATCTTATCTTCACTTAGCTTTGCTTTCCAGTTTGGGAATCCAGTAGCTACCTTATTGGGTCCTGCTCTTGTTGTTGCACTGCTGTAGGCACAGTGTTCGGTGAATCTGGAGGGCAATTGTGTCCAACAGTACAAATCCGATCTCAGTCTACTGTTTTCCGTAGTTTACAGAATCTCCGTGCAGAAGCACAATACAGCGAGGACATTTTAAACAACTAATCCTCCTACATTGTACCACCACGGTATGTTCGAAACACAGTCTGGGAAATGAATAGGAATGGAGGAAGGAATGGGAAGTGACTCTTTCAGAGGTCATGTTTGTTTCCGTCAGAAGTGACCTTAGTGGTTAACACCATTCGGCCATAGGTGACAAACACCACCACCACGTTTACTACAACTATGCACAGCTATCATGCGCCTTGTCCTGGCGTGGGGCACCATTTAAAAAATGGCCTTTATTATAAAATGAGTATACTGTTTCTTTCTCTTAAATTTCTGGCTTAGAAGACCAAGTACGAGGTGCATTCAAGTTCTAAGGCCGCCGATTTTTTTTCTAATTAACTACTCACCCGAAATCGATGGAACTGGCGTTACTTCTCGACGTAATCGCCCTGCAGACGTACACATTTTTCACAACGCTGACGCCATAATTCCATGGCAGCGGCGAAGGCTTCTTTAGGAGTCTAATTTGACTACTGGAAAATCGCTGAGGCAATAGCAGCACGGCTGGTGAATGTGCGGCCAAGGAGAGTGTCTTTCATTGTTGGAAAAAGCCCAAAGTCACTAGGAGCCAGGTCAGGTGAGTAGGGAGCATGATGAATCACTTCAAAGTTGTTATCACGAAGAAACTGTTGCGTAACGTTAGCTCGATGTGTGGGTGCGTTGTCTTGGTGAAACAGCACATGCGCAGCCCTTCCCGGACGTTTTTGTTGCAGTGCAGGAAGGAATTTGTTCTTCAACAAATTTTCGTAGGATGCACCTGTTACCGTAGTGCCCTTTGGAACGCAATGGGTAAGGATTACGCCCTCGCTATCCCAGAACATGGACACCATCATTTTTTCAGCACTGGCGGTTACCCGAAATTTTTTTGGTGGCGGTGAATCTGTGTGCTTCCATTGAGCTGACTGGCGCTTTGTTTCTGGATTGAAAAATGGCATCCACGTCTCATCCATTGTCACAACCGGCGAAAAGAAAGTCTCATTCATGCTGTCGTTGCGCGTCAACATTGCTTGGCAACATGCCACACGGGCAGCCGTGTGGTCGTCCGTCAGCATTCGTGGCACCCACCTGGATGACACTTTTCGCATTTTCAGATCGTCATGCAGGATTGTGTGCACAGAACTCACAGAAATGCCAACTCTGGAGGCGATATGTTCAACAGTCATTCGGCGATCCCCCAAAACAATTCTCTCCACTTTCTCGATCATGTCGTCAGACCAGCTTGTGCGAGCCCGAGGCTGTCTCGGTTTGTTGTCACATGATGTTCTGCCTTCATTAAACTGTCGCACCCATGAACGCACTTTTGACACATCCATAACTCCATCACCACACGTCTACTTGAACTGTCGATGAATTTCAATTGGTTTCACACCACGCAAATTCAGAAAACGAATGATTGCACGCTGTTCAAATAAGGAAAACGTCGCCATTTTAAGTATTTAAAACAGTTCTCATTCTCGCCGCTGGCGGTAAAATTCCATCTGCCATACGGTGCTGCCATCTCTGGGACTTATTGACAATGAACGGGGCCTCATTTTGAAACAATGCGCATGTTTCTATCTCTTTCCAGTCCGGAGAAAAAAAATCGGAGGCCTTAGAACTTGAATGCACCTCGTAGAATGAGCGAGCTACTGGATTTTTAATGTTTTGAAACCTCTAATTCTAAGTTTTCAAACGTTTGTTTGGACAAGGGATGTTTATATCTATTGAAATCAGGCAATCTGACTACTATGCAATGTGCGCGAAGTAATCTACTACATGCAAACTTTAACCTTCATTACTGAGATTCCTGAGTCTTTATCTTGAAATAGTATTCTGCTGCACACATGGTATAATCTGTTCTTTATTATCTTTAAGAAGATGATGAGCTGAGCTTGAGGGCGTTGATGTTCTCTTGATGTTGATTCGCAGGTAAGTGGTTAAACGATATAATAGAACTTTTGAGTCATCATCTATTGTTTCAAATTTGTTGTCGGCACCAACTGTTGCCGTGCAGTCTTACCACTGATCACATTTATTATATCACTATGTTCATCACTTAGTTGCAATAAAAATTATTTTCTTATTCAATAATCACTCCGATCTTATGTCTTCAGTATTCTATCTAAAACTGCTAATTATCTCTAAAACATTAACTTCACCTCCTCTGCTGTTCCAACTGAAATACAGTTCTGTGAATTTCTCTCCAGCTAACTCCCTGGAGCTGGAATTAAATACTGAAATGACCAAGATTTGAAGAGCTGTTTTCCAACGCTGAAGCCTACTTCAAGGCGTCACACTGTCTTCTCCGATGGCAGGTCGACGACAGCTTGAGGAATCGCAACCAGTCGAACTGAAGGATTGTGAGCAGTCGGTTCATCAGTATCTTCGAGATTCAGATCATATCAGCTACTTGGGACAGCGCATCTAAGGTTTACTGTAAACGGGAACTGGAAAGAAAGGTATTGGGCATTATACACTGAAGAGCACGCAGAAGTGCCGCAACACGACGTGGCATGGACTCGACTAATGTCTGGAGTAGTGCTGGAGGGAACTGACACCATGAATCCTGCAGGGCTGTCCGTAAGTCCGGAAGAGTACGAGGGCGGGAGATTTCTTATAAATAGTACGTTGGAAGCCATCCCAGATATGCTCAACAATGTTCACGGCTGGGGAGTTTGGTGGGCAGCGGAAGTGGTTAAACTCAGAAGAGTGTTCCTGGAACCAATCTGTACCAATTCTGGACGTGTGGGGTGTCGCATTGTCCTGCTGCAAATGCCCAAGTCAATTGCAATGCACAATGGACATGAATGGGTGCAGGTGATCAGACAGGATGCTTACGTACGTGTCACCTGTCAAGAGTCGTATCTAGACGGATCAGGCGTCCCACATCACTGTAACTGCACACGCCCCAAACAGAGCCTCCACCAGTTTCAAAAGTCCCCTGATGACATGCAGGGTCCATGGATTCATATCCGTACACGTCCATCCACTGGATACAATTTGAAACCACACTTGTCCGACCAGGCAACATGTTTGAAGTCATCAACAATCCATTGTAGGTGTTGACGGGCCCAGGTGAGGCGTAGAGTTTTGTTTTGTGCAGTCATCAAGGATACACGGTTCCGAAAGCCCATACCGATGATGTATCGCTGAATGGTTCACACGTTGACACTTGTTGACAGCCCAGCATTGAAATCTGCAGCAATTTGTGAAAGGGTTGCACTTCTGTCACGTTGACGATTCTCTACAGTCGTCGTTGGTGCCGTCCTTGCAGGATCTTCTGCCGACCGCAGCGATGTCGGAGATTTCATGTATTACGGAATTCCTGATATTCACGGTACATTCGTGATATGGTTGTACGGGAAAATCCTCGCTTCATCACTGCCTCGGAGGCGCTGTGTCCCATCGCTCGTGCGCCGACTATAACACCGTGTTTAAACTCACTTAAATCTTAATAACCTGATATTGCAGCAGCAGTAACTGCTGTAATAACTGGTTTCCTATATAGGCGCTGCCAACCGCAATTCTCCTTTTTACATATCTCTGTATTTGAATACGCATGCCTATACCAGTTTCTTTGGTGTTTCAGTGTGTGAGCGTTGTGAATGGAGCCATATTCGAAGAATAAGCCCCTACATGTTATAATCACGTTCAAATTACTTGTATTAACGACCTTCTCGAGTCTGGCCGGCTGCAGGTCGTGGAAATTATCGATGCTGAGTTTCATCATAGCCTGTTCCTGACGGCTCCACTCCAATCAAAGAACTCTACACCACAGACGAATCACATTTTACTATCCGGGTCATGGAAGTTTCCCTCAAAATCTGCTTAGAGATTGAAATAGCACAGCTACATCTCCTGCTGCAAAAAGTGATGCTAATGCGAACGACAAATCAGACACGCTAGAATTATTTAGATTAAAAAATGAGGCAGGTTTCCCTCTTTCTATGTAAAACGTTTCTTAAATGAATTTCAGTTTGTAATAACTTACTTTCCGAATGAAAACTGAAAAATTACTTCTATGTGTACTTTACAGTTACACCTAAAAGGTGAATACCCCTGCAGACAGCAAATAATTACCTACTGATTAGAGAAGTCACGAAAGTCTTTTCCTCTGATCTGATTACTTTCCTTAAGGTCTTTTTTCATCACTTAATCTTGGGAGATCTCCACTAACTCGACAAATTCTTACGAAACTGGAAAATTACGGCCAGCAACGGAGGAATGTACTACGAACGTCTTTTCCCGTATTCCGTTTTTATTTCGGAGTTGCACACAAAGCTGCAAGCTCTTCTAGTAAGCCTCTGGCATCTCTGCTGACGTCTCGTACTGCCAGACCTGAGCGCTGCCAGCAGACCTGCTGTGGCGTCCAAGAGAGCGGTAGGGCCTTTACGTCTACGGCTGTGTACGAGGGGCATATTTTCTCTGCCAATTCCCGCTGAAAAAATGAGGAATTTACTGTAGAACACAGTGGAGTAGTCATGCTTCAGCCCCTTGAGTTTCATGGTATTCTGACAAGTGGAGGCGATATCTGTAGTCTTCAAGATGGCGTCTATAAGTCAGGTACGTTCCAAGCATAGTGAAACGCACGGTTAAATCCGCAAGACAGAACAGGTAGTTGGTACTGCGGAAAGGGGCCAAAAATGAGCGGCTGTCAGTTACACTCGAACACATATAACTTTATTTAGTTGCCCAAACATTACAGCGCAAATTTTCGAGCTTAACTGTCGACTGAATACGTCACACAATCTTGGGGCTTAAGGACACAACCTCAAATTTTTAAAACGGCTGAAGGCCTATGATTTAAAAGACAACTATAATAAATTTTCAAAAGGCAGAAAGCGCAAGGTTTTATCCTTAAATAATATTTCAATTAGGCTGAAAGCCCAAACAATCTAAGACATGACGAGTAAGGAATTTTAATTTTATAACGGCTGAAGGCCCATTATTTAAAAACCCAACTAAAAGCATACAATTTAAAACCATCGGCTATGAGCTATTAAAAATACGCAATCAAACACCAATAAGAAAAGGTAGTGCAGCCAGCGGCGCTCAGAAGTTTCCGGGGGTCGGTCTGCACTTGAAATGTTAACGTTCGCTTAGTGGAGACAGGTAGTAGGCCCAACTATATCCGATCCGCCGGCAACCCAACCAAGAGACAGTCAACGGACCCACCGACAAGGCGACTTGCTTTCCACCCGACCAGTACACAAAGGACTCCAAAGTCAAAAGTGTAGCCGCCCACAACCAAGTGTGCATAAGCTGTCAAAATTACACACACGTGTTGGACAGCGACAACACGGTGAGGAAAGGACACTGCCTGAATTGTACGTCAGCGGCCAGGGCAGATAACCGGAACGCTAATGGCCACAAGGCAGAAAATTCCGCTGGTGCACTTGAACTTCAAATAACCAAAATATAGTTAAACTCCACCGGATGGTGGCCAAACTTTCGGCAACTCGAACACTCGCTGTTGCTCACGGGAATACCCCCAACAGCGAACCATGAAACCAACGGCCAAATGTGAACAGACTGGCTTCGGTAATTAAATGACCACTCAACTTTGATGTCCGGGGTCGATGAGCCACGAACCTCGTAACAATCGGAACAGCTCCCACACAGTCCGACACTGTGCAGAGACCGCCAGCGGGCCCGGTCCACTGCGCTGCGCGGAGATTTCCTGGCTGATCCACACCAACCGACCGACGACCGCCCACCGGCTAGCCGGAAACCGTAAGCGCCAGACCAAAGATAGTACAAGGTGCGAGTATCGATACACACGGCTGCTGCCACACGTAGAAAGAGGAACAACCACGGCATAACCGCAATAACAGTGGGAAACCAAACACAAAGTAACAATCAACGTTGAAACCAACGCATAAGTCGGGGTCAGCACGGCTCACATAGAGCTGTTATTGAGTTTCTTTTGGCGGAATACCAAAGCATCGCCGATTTTCATGGGTGTTTGCAGAACGTCTACGAAGACCTGGCAGTGAACAAAAGCACGGTGAATCGTTGGGCGAGGCGTCTATCAACATCGCAACGAGGTCGTGCAAACGTATCCGATCTCGTGCGTGCCGGCCTGCTTACCCAGTTTTGACTCCTACAGAGTTGGGACGTCCGGACACTATGATTGATCGACGGGTCTCTATCAAACACCTCACTGTACAACTGGACGTCTCTGTTGGTAGTGCTGACACACGTGATCATCAGTTGATCCACTCAATTGTGTGTTCCCCCTGGGTTCCTCGCCGCCTATCAGAAGACCATAAAGGGCAAATAAGGACGGCGTGTGCAGAACTGCTTGCACTTTACGAGGCTGATCGTGGCAAGCATTTGTTGAACATCGACATAGGCGATGAGACATGGGTACATCACTTCGAACCGGAAACAGAACGGTAAGTCCCGGACTGGCGACAACGTTCATCCTCGGCAGGTAAAGTCATGGCGATGGCCTTCTGTGACTCTGAAGAGGTTATTCTGTTTTGATGTACTCCCTCATGGTGTAGCGATACTATAAAGTGTATTGTTCCAACCTCAGGAAACTGAAGACAACTTCAGCGTGTTCGTTGCCCCAAAAACGCAAACAAAACTCGCCTTCTCCATAACAAGGCAAGGACGCACAAAAGTCTAAGCACCAGAGCGGAGCTCACAAAACTTCATTGGTGTGTTTTTCCTCACCTCGCATCTTCCGACATCCCTCTGTTTGACCCTATGGGGGAAGCAGTACGTGGATGATGGAGATGTTATTAGTGCAGCAAGACATTGGCTCCGACGTCGGTCGGTAGACTGGCACCATGCGGGCGTGCGGAACCTCCCAAAGAGGCAGCGTAAGGCTGTTCCACTGAACGGAGATCATGTTGAAAAATAGGGTTTTGTAGCCAAAATAGACTGGAATAATATGGTCTACTGGAACCATGAGCAAAACCAACCTACATTCAGAAAAAAATGCATTGCATTACTTGTTGAACGCCCTCCGCAAATACTTCGCAAACTTTCATATGATGGGTGAGGTAGGAGACCCTATACCACTACTAGTCATTTCCTTTCTCGTTCCACTCGCAAACGGAGAGAGAGAAAAACAACGGTACATACGCCTCCCTATGAGCTCCGATCTCGCTCATCTTGTCTTCACGTCACTTAATGCGAATGTACGTTGGTGGCAGTAGTCGTTCTGCAGTCTGTCACAACTGCCGATTCTCTGAATTTCTCAATAGGCTTTCGCGAATAGAACACCTTTTACTCTCCAGGGATTCCCATTAGAATTCATGGTGTGTTTCCGTAATACTCTCGTGTTCATCGAAAGTACCGGTAAAAAATCTAGCAGCACGCCTGCGAATTGTTTCGATGTGTTCCCGTAATTCGATCTGATGGCGATTTCAAACACTAGAGGGGTACTCAAGAATGGGTTGAGCAATTGGTCTGTTGGCGTTCTCCTATACAGATGAGCTACACTTTCCAAGAATTCTGCCAATAAGTCAAAGTCGATCATTCGTCTTCCCTACAACCCATCTTAAGTGCTCGTTTCATTTCATGTCACTTTTTGAGCGTTATTCCCAGATATTCAATCGACGTGACTGGGTCAAGCAGCGCCTGCTTCTGAAATGCATTAATTTACATTTTTACACGTTTAGAGGAAACTGCCATTCATCGCACCAAACGAAAGTTCTACCCAAGTCGTTCCGTATTCTAAGTAAATTAAATGGGATCACAGCTGTCAGCAGCATCGGGAAATTTCGCACAATCAGCGGCAACGAGTGAAAATGGGTTCAGGACCGAGATTCGAACCCAGTATCTTCTTCTTACGAGGCAGGTGCCTTAACCACTTCCGGGACACAGTTTATTTTATTTATTTATTTATTTATTGTTCCGTGGGATCAAATTAAGGAGAAGTCTCCATGGTCATGGAACGAGTCAATACATGAAATTATAACACGATATTAGAAACAGATAAAATGAAATATAAAAAACATATTCAGGTGACAAGTCGTAAGTTTAAATGAAGAAAATCAACAATGTAACACTGGAATTGGCTTAATTTTTTAGCTCTTCCAGGAGCTCCTCGACAGAATAGAAGGAGTGAGTCATGATGAAACTCTTCAGTTTAGACTTAAAAGAGTTTGGGCTACAGCTAAGATTTTTGAGTTCTTGTGGTAGCTTATTGAAAATGGATGCAGCAGAATACTGCACCCCTTTCTGCACAAGAGTCAAGGAAGTGCATTCTACGTGCAGATTTGATTTCTGCCTAGTATTAACTAAGTGAAAGCTGCTAACTCTTGGGAATAGGATAATATTGCTAACAACAAACGACATTAAAGAAAATATATACTGTGAGGGCAATGTCAGAATTCCCAGATTTTTGAATAGGGGTCGACAAGACGTTCTCTAACTTACACCACATACAGCTCGAACAGCCCGTTTTCGAGCCAAAAATACCCTTTTTGAATCAGAAGAATTACCCCAAAAGATAATACCATACGACATAAACGTATGAAATTATGCGAAGTAGACTACTTTTCGTGTTGAAGTGTCACTTATTTCGGATACTGTTCTAATGGTAAATAAAGCAGCATTTAATTTCTGAACAAGATCCTGGACATGGGCTTTCCACAACAGCTTACTATCTATCCGAACGCCTAGGAACTTGAACTGTTCTGTCTCGCTTATAATATGCCTATTCTGTCTGATCAAAATATCGGTTCTTGCTGAATTGTGAGTTAGAAACTGTAAAAACTGAGTCTTACTGTGATTTAGCATCAAATTAATTTCCACAAGCCACGAACTTATTTCATGAACTACATTATTTGTTACTGTTTCAATATTACACACAAGATCCTTCACTATCAAGCTGGTGTCATCAGCAAACAGAAATATTTTTGAATCACCTGTAATACTAGAAGGCATATCATTTATATAAATAAGAAACAGCAGTGGCCCCAGCACCGACCCTTGGGGAACGCCCCACTTAACAGTGCCCCATTGGGACTGAACATCACTACCACTCTCAATATTGCGGAGAATTACCCTCTGCTTTCTGTTCTTAAAGTAAGAGGCGAACCAATTGTAAGCTACTCCCCCTACTCCATAATGGTCCAACTTCTGCAGTAATATTTTGTGGTCAACACAGTCAAAAGCCTTCGTTAAATCAAAGAAAACACCTAGCGTCCGCAACCTTTTATTTAATCCGTCCAAAACCTCACAGAGAAAAGAGAATACTGCATTTTCAGTTGTTAAGCCATTTCTAAAACCAAACTGAACATTTGACAGCAAATTATGTGAATTTAAATGCTCCAGTAACCTTGTATATACAACCTTCTCGATAACTTTAGCAAACACCGATGGCATTGAAGTAGGTCTAAAATTGTCAACATTATCAATGTCTCCCTTTTTATAAAGTGGCTTTACTACCGAGTACTTTAATCGGTCGGGAAACCGGCCACTCCTAAAGGAAAAGTTACAGATATGGCTGAGAACTGGGCTAACATACATAGAACAATACTTCAGTATTCTGCTAGATACCCATGAGAGTTCTTGGTCTTTAGTGATTTAATTATTAACTCAATCTCCCTCTTGTCAGTATCATGGAGGAGCATTTCAGGTAACAGTCTCGGAACACTTTTTTCTAAGAGCGCTATATGATTCCCTGTTGGGACTAGGTTTCTATTTAGTTCACCTGCTATATTCAGAAAGTGATTATTAAATACTGTACATATATGCGACTTATCAGTAACACGGACATTCCCACTACGCACTGATTCTATATCCTCGACCTGTCTCTGCAGACCAGCAACTTCCTTTACGACTGACCATATGGTTTTAATTTTATCCTGAGACTTAGCTATTCTATCTGCATGCCACATACTTTTTGCCTTCCTAATAACATTTTTAAGCACCTTACAATACTGTTTGTAATGGGCTGCTGCATTTAGATTTTGACTGTTTCTAACGTTTTGATGTAATTGCCACTTTGTTCTACAAGATATTCTTATCCCTCTAGTCAGCCACCCAGGCTGCCTGTTTGTGCTAGTACCCTGTTTTGAACGTTCTAACGGAAAGCAACTTTCAAAGAGCATGAGAAAAGTCTTGAGAAAAGCATTATATTTATCGTCTACTGTATCAGCGCTATAAACATCTTGCCACTCTTGTTCCTTTATAAGGTTTACAAAGGTCTCTACAGCAACTGGATCAGCTTTCCCGAACAGCTGATGGCTATATTTAACACGTGTTGCAGCACAAAAATCTTTTAAAGTTAAAATTTGTGCATCATGATCTGAAAGGCCATTCACCTTTTTGCTAACAGAATGCCCTTCTAGTAATGAGGAATGAACAAAAATGTTGTCTATGGTTGTTCTACTGTTCCCTTGCACTCTCGTTGGAAAGAATACGGTTTGCATAAGATTATATGAATTAAAGAGGTCTACCAGCATCCTCTTCCTTGCACAATCACTAATACAATTAATATTGAAGTCACCACATATAACTAACTTTTTGTATTTCCTATAAAGTGAACCAAGAACGTACTCTAGCTTTAACAAAAATGTTGTGAAATCGGAGTCTGGGGATCTATAAATAACAACAGTTAGAAGTTTAGTTCCGTTAAATTTAACCACACCTGCACAACATTCAAACACCTTTTCAGTGCAGTACTTTGAAACATCAATTGACTCAAATGGTATGCCGTTTTTCACATACATGGCTACTCCCCCACACCGCAAAGAGCTCCTCGAAAAGCTGCCAGCCAACCTGTATCCTGGTAAAGGAAGCCTCTGAAGTATCTCCTTAGTTAAGAAGTGTTCCGATATACCAATAATTTCAGAGTCAACATCTATAAGCAGTTTACTAACTTTATCTCTAATACCTTGTATATTTTGATCAAATGTACTAATTCCCTCATTACTCGGATACCTAAGCTTTGTCAAAAGTGATTCCCTTGTTAGAGAGACTTCCCTTAAGCGGGAATACCTATCATCTGACTTCAGTCTAAAAAAGGTGCAACTCTAACACCCACTACTGCAGAAATTTTTCCATGAGTGATCCCACCAACCCCACCTATGCTGTCACCTATAAGCTTTGCCAACCTCCCCTTCCCATACCTGTTGAGGTGCAGGCCATGTCTAGTGAAACCCGTCCTGCTGACAGACTCCACCGACACCACTGAAATGTGACCCATGCTATCTGTCATCAGCGCACCCCCAAGTCTCATGTTATTACGCCTGACGGCTGTATTAAGATGAGGCAGATCGTGACGCTGAAACAGTTCCACGAAATGTACATTCGTGTTGCCAGTCTGTGTGGCTATCTTTTCCAGGTCACCATCTATGCTATACTCCCCATCCCTACCAATACTATCACCAGCCCCACCCACAATCACTACCTGATCCTCTTTAGTAAAATCCCTACTTAACCCCCCTATGTTAACAGTCACCTGAGCCAACCCTGCATTAGGCTTCACAATGCTGGTGACCTGGTACTCACTCCCCAGCACTTCCTGCAACTGCTGGCCTACACCTCTGCCATGAGAACTACCTAACAGCAGAACCTTCTTCTTCCACTTCGACTTTGCAACTGTTCTAGGTACAGTAACTACTGAGGTCTGCTGAATACTTCCTACATCTACAGCTACTAGAGATTCCTCTCCACTAGACTCTGACAGTTGGTCATATCTATTGTAAACACCAATAGTAAAACTATCTGAAAATCTTCTTCTCCTAGCAGATCTCTTGCCAACAGCCAGCTCCCATTCGCCATCCCCCATCTCCCTCCTCATCCTATCTAGCTCCTCCTGTGCGTTTTTCAACTGCACCTGAAGGGCACAGATCTTACGCTCCTGCTCCTCTATCAACTTACTCTTGCTACATAACCTGCAGTCCCAGGAGAGGATCTCACCAGAATGCCCACTGGCCTCCCCACTGCATTCCCCCAGTGAAAATACTTCGAACAAGTCTCACACCGCAATCCACTACTCACGAACCTACGGCAAAGCCCACACTTCTCACTCATGGTAAAATTTTACTTTTTCTAAGTTCCGCTACTACAATAAGAAGATGTTAAAAACCTGACTACAATAATCACAAACTTACTCTACAAGGGAAGTAAAGACTATTATTAACAGTATTAATAAACAACAAATGTGAATATAACAAAAGACTAATACAGAAAGAGAATCAAACGTCTAATGACACAGTAATGAAGCTGAAAACAGTTCCCAAAAGGTTCTTCTGAAATTATTTCACCAGAAAACACCAAGAACACCAGTTGAAGACTACTAAAGTTCCTAAATAAGCTACTATACACAAACAATTAATTAGTACTTAGCTTTCGATGCGCCGCTACAGCTGCAACTGATCAGCACGGAATGTAAACACAGGCAAGAGGTTAAGTTGCTCGATACGAAACACTCACAAATATCAGGTCACAACACAAGAAAGGCAGAGGTGAATGAAGAAACCACTAATACGTCACTTATATAGTAAATATTATCACAAAAACCGTTAAAATATGTATCTGAAACCTAAAAATATATGAAAACTTAGAGAGCGATCTCACACGCAGTCATTCGCTTATGACGTCACACCAAAGATCTCTAAGTGTTATCGCAAATGCGCAGACTACCTCGGCACGCGTCATGGCCGATCCACATTCTCACCGAATGCCATCTATCAGCAGTCTCTGTCCACTGACCCCATGCTCGCTACTCTCAGATTACCACAGGAGGTCGGACGTATTTGTGCATCCGCACTGAAGGAGGTGGATCCAATGCCCATCTAGGCATGTCAATTATAAGAATGCTTGGTGGCTGTTCCTTCTGTCCGAAGGAACAGACGCCACGCGTTCGTATAACACTATGTAGTCTCCTATAGTCAGTCAGCGACGACCGTCCATCTACGTACACTACAGTGTTATCAACAAACATTGGCAGATTGCAGCTCACCGATTCCGTCAGATCGTTCACGTGAATATACACTCCTGGAAATGGAAAAAAGAACACATTGACACCGGTGTGTCAGACCCACCATACTTGCTCCGGACACTGCGAGAGGGCTGTACAAGCAATGATCACACGCACGGCACAGCGGACACACCAGGAACCGCGGTGTTGGCCGTCGAATGGCGCTAGCTGCGCAGCATTTGTCCACCGCCGCCGTCAGTGTCAGCCAGTTTGCCGTAGCATACGGAGCTCCATCGCAGTCTTTAACACTGGTAGCATGCCGCGACAGCGTGGACGTGAACCGTATGTGCAGTTGACGGACTTTGAGCGAGGGAGTATAGTGGGCATGCGGGAGGCCGGGTGGACGTACCGCCGAATTGCTCAACACGTGGGGCGTGAGGTCTCCACAGTACATCGATGTTGTCGCCAGTGGTCGGCGGAAGGTGCACGTGCCCGTCGACCTTGGACCGGACCGCAGCGACGCACGGATGCACGCCAAGACCGTAGGATCCTACGCAGTGCCGTAGGGGACCGCACCGCCACTTCCCAGCAAATTAGGGACACTGTTGCTCCTGGGGTATCGGCGAGGACCATTCGCAACCGTCTCCATGAAGCTGGGCTACGGTCCCGCACACCGTTAGGCCGTCTTCCGCTCACGCCCCAACATCGTGCAGCCCGCCTCCAGTGGTGTCGCGACAGGCGTGAATGGAGGGACGAATGGAGACGTGTCGTCTTCAGCGATGAGAGTCGCTTCTGCCTTGGTGCCAATGATGGTCGTATGCGTGTTTGGCGCCGTGCAGGAGAGCGCCACAATCAGGACTGCATACGACCGAGGCACACAGGGCCAACACCCGGCATCATGGTGTGGGGAGCGATCTCCTACACTGGCCGTACACCACTGGTGATCGTCGAGGGGACACTGAATAGTGCACGGTACATCCAAACCGTCATCGAACCCATCGTTCTACCATTCCTAGACCGGCAAGAGAACTTGCTGTTCCAACAGGACAATGCACGTCCGCATGTATCCCGTGCCACCCAACGTGCTCCAGAAGGTGTAAGTCAACTACCCTGGCCAGCAAGATCTCCGGATCTGTCCCCCATTGAGCATGTTTGGGACTGGATGAAGCGTCGTCTCACGCGGTCTGCACGTCCAGCACGAACGCTGGTCCAACTGAGGCGCCAGGTGGATATGGCATGGCAAGCCGTTCCACAGGACTACACCCAGCATCTCTACGATCGTCTCCATGGAAGAATAGCAGCCTGCATTGCTGCGAAAGGTGGATATACACTGTACTAGTGCCGACATTGTGCATGCTCTGTTGCCTGTGTCTATGTGCCTGTGGTTCTGTCAGTGTGATCATGTGATGTATCTGACCCCAGGAATGTGTCAATAAAGTTTCCCCTTCCTGGGACAATGAATTCACGGTGTTCTTATTTCAATTTCCAGGAGTGTAGAAGAAAAGCGTTTCTATAACACTTCCATGGGGCACTCCTAACGATACCCTTGTCTCTGATAAACATTCGCCATCCAGGACAACGTTGTGAGTTTTACTACTTATGAAGTCTTAGAGCCACTCACTGTCTGAGAACCTATTCCGTATGCTTCGACCAATGTTATTAGTCTGCACTATGCCAAATCCTTTCCGAAAATCTACAAATATGGGATTTACCTCACTCCCTACATCCGTAGTTCGCAGGTGCTAATCTTCACGATGGTCTCATTGAACTTTGTTAGGTGCTGATCACGTTGTCTTACGCGAGCAAGTGTCGTTTTCCGTGGCTGTCTTCGCTGATCAATAACAGAGTCGTTGCTTGCCCATTATATTTGTGTTTGATTTTCGCATGACTTGTACACTACTGGCCATTAAAATTGCTACACCAAGAAGGAATGCAGATGATAAACGGGTATTCATTGGACAAATATATTATACTAGAACTGACATGTGATCACATTTTCACGCAATTTGGGTGCATAGATCCTGAGAAATCAGTACCCAGAACGACCACCTCTGGCCGCAATAACGGCCTCGATACGCCTGGGCATTGAGTCAAACAGAGCTTGGATGCCGTGTACAGGTACAGCTGCCCATGCAGCTCCAACACGATACCACAGTTCATCAGGAGTAGTGACTGGCGTATTGTGACGAGCCAGTTGCTCGGCCACCATTGACCAGACGTTTTCCATTGGTGAGAGATCTGGAGAATGTGCTGACCAGGGCAGCAGTCGAACATTTTCTGTATCCAGAAAGGCCCGTACAGGACCTGCAACATGCGGTCGTGCATTATCCTGCTGAAATGTAGGGTTTCGCAGGGATCGAATGAAGGGTAGAGCCACGGGTCGTAACACATCTGAAATGTAACGTCCACTGTTCAAAGTGCCGTCAGTGCGAACAAGAAGTGACCGAAATGTGCAACCAATGGCTCCCCGTACCACCACGCCGGGTGATACGCCAGTATGGCGATGACGAATACACGCTTCCAATGTACGTTCACCGCGATGTCGCCAAACACGGATGCGACCGTCATGATGCTGTAAATAGAACCTGTATTTATCCGAAAAAATGCTTTCGCCATTCGTGCACCCAGGTTCGTCGTTGAGTATATCATTGCAGGGGCTCCTGTCTGTGATGCACCGTCAAGGGTAGCCACAGTCATGGTCTCCTAGCTGATATCCCATGTTGCTGCAAACGTCGTCGAACTGTTCGTGCAGATGGTTGTTGTCTTGCAATCGTCGCCATCTGTTGACTTAGGGATCGAGACGTGGCTGCACGATCCGTTACAGCCCTGCGGATAAGATGCCTGTCATCTCGATTGCTAGTGATACGAGGCCGTTGGGATCCAACACGGCGTTCCGTATTACCCTCCTGAACGCATCGATTCCATATTCTGCTAACTGTCATTGGATCTCGACCAACGCGAGCAGCAATGTCGCGATACGATAAACCGCAATCGCGCTAGGCTACAAACCGACCTTTATCAAAGTCGGAAACGTGATGGTACGCATTTCTTCTCCTTACACGAGGCATCAGAACAACGTTTCACCAGACATCGCCAGTCAACTGCTGTTTGTGTATGAGAAATCGGTTCGAAACTTTCCTCATGTCAGCACGTTGTAGGTGTCGCCACCCCCTGCCTTGTGTGAATGCTCTGAAAAGCTAATCATTTGCATATCACAGCATCTTCTTCCTGTCGGTTAAATTCCGCATCTGTAGCACGTCATTTTAATGGCCAGTAGTGTGTTTTCCTATTTATCGTGATACTAATGTTGTCTCCATGACAATATCTCACACAAGGACATATTCGTATGTACATGTTAGTACCATATATTTCTACGGTGTTATCTTGTTTTTTTACTGTGCGCGTATGTGGTCACTCTCTTGTTTTGTTGAAATAGAAATCGACTTGAGATTGGTCGTGATGCTGATACTAATCGTTCAGTGAAGGTTGTATTCTCTTGCGCGTTATGGTAGTGCAAGAAACTAGAGGGCAATTCAGAGTGTAAGTAGTGATTACGAACGGCCGTAACTATTTTCTCCATGGCGATAGATGGCGATACATCGATAAGAATTACAGAGATGAGCAGCGTGCTCTTTTCAAAAAATTCCGGAACTTTGGCCACAAAATTTCTCTACGCTTACCTTTTACTTATTGTGCACGGTCTCCTTCGAAATACTGTCTTCCACAATTGATACACCGCTACCAACGCCGTTTTCACCTCCGGAAGCAGCTATGGTACGCCTCTTGATGGATCGCACGAAGCGTCATCTGCGAATTTTCTTTCATCTCGTCTATCGTCGCAAATCTTCATCCTTTGAAAGGTGTGTTCAATTCTGGAAATAAAAAAAAATCACAGGGGGCAGGTCTAAAGAATACGGAGGATGAGGCAGCACAGCGATTTCGTTCTTTGTGCAACAGTTACGCACCAACAGGGATGACTGTGTGTGTGCGTTATTGCGATGCCATGAATTGTCTCGCCACATTTCGGGCTGTTTCCTTCTAACAGTGTCCCGCAGGCATCGCAACACGTCCCAATAGTACTGCCGATTAACAGTTTGAGCCTGTTGTACAACTTTGTGATGAACTAATCCTTCAGAGTCAAAGAAGACTATCAGCATGGCTTTGACTTTTGGCCTGACCTGCCGAGCTCGTTTTGGTCTTGAAGAAACTTTGCCGACGCATAGTGACGATTGAACCTTGGTCACAACATTATAACGGTAGACCCACGTTTCATCACCAGTTATGTTTATCTTAAGGAATATATCGTTCTCATTTGCGCTACCCAAAAGCGCTTTAGAAATTGCTGCCTTGACTCATGAGCCACGGGCTACGTCATGCGTTCCAAGATGCTGTGTCAGGATTTCATGACATGATCCAACTGAAATGTTACATTCTTCTGAAATCTCTCAGACAATCAGTCTTCTATTGGCATGCACAGTTTCGTTTAGGTTCCCACCATGAGCATCATCGGTAGACGTCGAATGGCATCCTGAACCAGGGTCCTCTTTAACTTCCGCCCGGCCATTTTTAAACCGTATGAACCTTTCGTAACACCAAGTACGGCTTAAGTACTAAAAAATGTCGTGCGATTAGGGCCTCCCGTCGGGTAGACCGTTCGCCGGGTGCAAGTCTTTCGATTTGACGGCACTTCGGCGACTTGGGCGTCGATGGGGATGAAATGATGATGATCAGGACAACACAACACGCAGTCCCTGAGCGGAGAAAATCTCCGACGCAGCTGGGAATCGAACCCAGGCCCTTAGGATTGACATTCCGTCGCGCTGAGCACTCACCTACCGTAGGCTTCCTGCCTTTGCTGTGTCTCTGTAAAGGTCTTCTTGAGTTTCACGCAAAATTTAATGCGGACTGGTTGCTCCTCTAACTCTGCAATATCGAAATTGGCAGACTGTGCGACACAACCTTCTGTTCAATATAGCACTGAGCAATAACTAACAAACATTCATCAATGAAACTTCCGGAAATTACACATTGAACACAGGGGTGTGCAGCGATTCCAACCGCATTTCGCTCCAACACATCTTCGACGCAGAATTACGAATGTTCCGCAGAGATCTGGTATTCTGTAAGTGAGGCGGGTAAAGGAAGAATACGTTCCTGCTACACTGCGAAGTTGGGATTGGACACGCTAAGCGTCATGTGATTGCCTAATGTGTTGCCTAATGTGAGTGATACTTGCACAAGGAAAAAAGTATGTTAATGGCTCTTAGAGGTTCCTATACGGGCGAAAGACGGCCCCACAAACTCACGCGACAGGCGAAGGTCATCGTGCATGCGTACACGTTTGTTTAAGCAAGCTGACACGATCAGGAAGTTGCACACTGGAAATTACTTCGTCTTGCAGCGTAATTTAGTTTTTACGCGAAGCAATTAACTGACGCGGAATAATTAAGGACTTCCGCTTTTTGTAGTGGCAGGTGGCGACAACGCCGGTGAGCGCACTAAAACCCGCCCAGGGGACAGGGAGGAAGTGGGGGGGGGGGGGGAAGGGGGGAGGACACTGTTTGCTGCGGGCTGCGACCGCACTCTTCTTGCCTCTGACTCTTCACCTTCAAGAATTACACATTTCATGCTTGCGACAAGAAAGGCTGAACGGAGTGGCATAGCGAAGAGGACGCACTGGAAAACGAAAGAGCGACAACGAATGCAAGTCTTAGGTAAGAGCTGTTGTGTACATTTTCTTTTCGTATACAAACGGCCCATGAAGTCAAAAAACTAATTTTGAAATAATTCTTCAGAAATGACATTATTACTGAGTTTCTTTGTTGAGAATTTTCCAATTTCTCAACAGCTGTTATAATGTTCGGAGAGCTTTGCCACAGGAAAGTTAAGCGGTAGGAAGAATAGCTAACTTATTACACTGCACAATTTAGATGGTGTCCGCCAACGAATACAGAAATAGAGAGTGTAACTGCAATATTTTCACAAGAAACCCGTCCTGATCACGAGACACAGGCTAACGCAGGACGTTTCTTTCATTTGTCCACCCCACTTGGTAGTACGTAATTTACTTGATCAACAAACTCCGTACGGAGCAGAACATTTCATAAATCTACTAGCAGAGTGGAAAAAAATGTCATTAACCATGTTCGACAACTTCCGCTGTGAGATCAGTTGCTGTTTCTCAGATAAGTGAATAAACTTGAGCTGCCGTCCCATGTCTTAAATCACTCTATGATCTCATGGAACCTGAAAAGGTAGGTAGAATAGAATGCTAAGGAACCGGGGAACAAGAGCTCAGCAGAGATGGAGCACACGTTTAGATGGGGCTAGTGTGGAAAGTAGACCGTGGTCTTAAAGGACTCATCAACATCATAGTCCGCAAGCCACATAATGGTGTGTGGCTGTGGGTTCTTTTTGTACCACCAGTTGACCCCTCCAACCTTCTTCCATTCGCAAATAGCGCGTGGGAAGAATGATTGTCGCTATGCCTCTGTATTGGCTCGAACTTCTAAGATTTTTTCGTCATGGTCATTAGGCGAGACGTATGTGAGGCGGAATAATATGTTGTTCGACTCTTCACGGAAAGTCCTCTCTCGAAATTTGAATGGCAAATCTTTCCGTGATGCACAACGCCTCTCTTGCAATGTACGCCAGTGGAAGTTGCTGAGCGCCTCCGTAGCGCCCGCATGCTGACTAAACGATTCCGTGACGAAACGCGCTGCTCTTCGTTGGATCTTCTCTATCTCTTCTATCAGTCCTATCTTGTAGCGATCGCACATAGGTGAACAGTACTCAGTAATCGGTCGAACAAGCGCCTTATAAGCCACTTCCTTCGTGGATGAGTTACATTTCCTTAACATTCTTCCTTTGTATCTCAGTCTGGCATATCTATGTCCTTCTGTTTGTTTTGTGTGGTCATTTCACTTAAGGTCACTCAGATATTTTACGGTAGGTACTGTTTCCGGTGGTTTGTCATCAATAGTGTACCTACACAGTAGTGGATTTCTTTTCATATTTATGTGCAATATGTTATAGTACCTTACGTTCTGCGTCAACTGCCAGAGTCTGCGTCATCCATCAACTCCCTGGAGGCTATTCTGCAAATCGTTACTATCTTCTCAGTCCACATGATCTCGTTCATCATAAGTCATTTGTGGAAACTATGCAAGTCTTTAATGACAGTAGGTTGCTCGAGGACATGATACCTATTTTCTCTATTGCAAACTTAGTCTTTAAAAATTAAACACATCGCTTGGTACATAACTAGAGTGTGGATCCAATCTCTACAGGGTACCTAAATGATACAGCGTTTACGAGGTTTTTTTCAAACCAAAGACGAAATCTGTAGAGTATTCCAGACGTTTGGATTGGAAACTATACAAACTATAGAAGATTATAAGTTGTATATTTTGAGATCGAGAATCAATGAAACTGAATGTTCCAAACAGCACGTTTTGAGACACTAGTGTGTGAGCCTAATGCTTATAAACGGCTTATATTGTCCCTGAATCGACATCAGCGGCGCTACGCTCAACACTGCATATCACCTGTGAAGAGCCATTGGTGAACTTCTTTCCACTATGGAGTCTGTGGTATAAGAAACGTTCATAAGAAGTGTATAGGTACTGGTTGGTGGGATCCTAGTTGCCTGTCTCATTATATAACTGACAACAGGGAGCTTGAGAGCGCAGAACAATGCACGCATGTATCCAAACTGGCGGCTGTCATCTCGAACACTTGCTATGAGCTTTATTTGTTGGTATCCGATCCCCCTGATATTTTGTTTATGTCAACATAAAACTAAACATCAATTTCTGAACATTAGTTCCTGATTTGACATACTCTTTGTAAGATCCATTACCAACAATATGATTTTGACCATTACGTTTTGCGAAACGCTGCAAAGTTCTTCATTTTCACAAAATATATTCTGATATGTTC
This sequence comes from Schistocerca piceifrons, assembly GCF_021461385.2. Lineage (NCBI taxonomy): Eukaryota > Metazoa > Arthropoda > Insecta > Orthoptera > Acrididae > Schistocerca > Schistocerca piceifrons. The sequence continues at coordinate 1,053,532,846 of NC_060139.1, forward strand.
GAAACTTGCTGTTTCCATACCTCACTCACGTTCTCCACCTCAAAGTATCTTTTCGAAACTTATGCCAACAAATTCAGTAAAAGCGTGCTGACGGCATCGCACTGGTCGCTATATTTCTTTTTATTATTATTTTGGACTTACGCAAAATGCATCACATAGCCAGCAATAGTTATAACTGTGCAGCGTTAACATAAGACAATGAGTCAAATTAAGCTGACAGAATAAACTCAGTATATTGGATGGTACAATGTACCAAAGAGATTTTATTACAGTCGCGATTACATTATGTACAAGTATATTCTTAGAGTGATTTCGCTTAAAGAATCTTCTTCTAGATAGTTTAAGTCTTCATCTAAAAATATAATTCTCTATTTTTAGAGAGTATATAACTGTACAACGTGTCATTCCAACAACTGGGCTGTCTGCATAAGACTGCTGGAACCAAGTGGACACAGAACAACGTTCAAATATGTATATGAGCCTCTTTAGAGTTTTCCGCTGTCAAATTGTACTTATTGTCATCGAATTTGTAGAGTACGTAGCGAACGTTTGTAGTTAGGGGGGAACCCTTTGCAGTCAACTTCCTGCACGGTACTTCCTGCGGTATCTTGTAGTTAGTGCATGCCAGTATCACATGATTCAGAGTGGCATCATCAGATCGATCCTCATCACAGCTTCAGAAACTAGAAATTTTATTCGATGTACTTGAACATGGTAACAACCATGTGCTAGCCTGTAACGAATGATGGATTTACTTAGATTGACATAGTCGAACAATAGTCGAGAAGAGTTGTTAAACTGCATGGCCACTAGGTATCTGGTTCTACATGCACAATTCCATTCATAGTAAGCACATTTCTAGGTTATAGGTTTAAAAGCAGTACGAGGGATTTGTGTTGGACGGTACTGTCCTTTAGAGATCGTCCTCGGAGGTCGATTAAGTTATTACGGAAAATTCCATATGTTATTTTATCCACAGCACACGAACGTCTATGTCATTTCTGCTTGTTTTTAAAATGGTCTCCAGTACATAGAAAATATTTGCGTTAGTCTTCTTGCCGAATGTCGGATTGTGTAATTTCTTCAAAACGTCCGTGAGGAGCAATAAGAGCTAAATGTCGTAAATAGCCTCCCTTGTGACCCACAGGTATGCTAATTAGATAGAAGTGTTACATGGAAGTGCAGTTATTTGAAAGGTATTAGAGGGGCTGAACAAGGCGTCTCCTATTCCCTCTCCTGTTTTAGATCCATCTGTGTACATACAAGCGTACTGTGGCCAGTATTGTTCAATAAATTTCTCTATTTCGTAAATAATGTCCCTCCCGGTTCTTAAGTCTTGTGGCAAGTATGGAAGCCTTATTTATACAAGCATTCCGGGTTTTTCACCAGTACCGCCGTAGGATGCAAACCCAGAAAAAATCATCCACTCAGTTTGCTGAGATAGCAAAAATCAAACACTTGGTGTATTTTCTTTAAACTGTCAGCCGAATTAGGTCTGTTCAGCAATGTAACCGGGCCATAGTATTGCCGAATATATATGGGCTGAGTTCTCGTTGATGGTGTATCACCTAGTTCATAGCTCCTCAGACTTGGACAGCATCAGCAACTGAAAAAAATGGTACCGACCTCATTTTACCAAATACAATGTGTGAAATAACGCCCACCAAATGTGATGCAAGGCCACTGCGTGGCATTTTCCAAGCTTTTTCATATTAGTAACCACCACAAAGTAATTGATTGAGTACGTAATGCAAGAGATTCAATTTAATATCGCTACTAACAAGCTCAGACTATTTGGACCGTTATCTCTACACATACTGCTATAGGAAAGCGGCAGCACGCAAACGAGAAATTAGGTGTATATAAGCTACAATTGTCGGAATTTGACGCACTGGAGTCTACTGGAGAAAATACTTATTTGCAGCAGTGAGTTTTTGGACCTTCAAAAGACGAAGAAATGTTCACAACTGTACTCATTAACTGAGATCCTTTTACAGAAACAGTGTACAGAATTAAAACTTTCTTAACTGAGAATCGTTTAGCAAATTGAACTTTACACCTCAAACATTCACATATTTTGCTTACAGTTCACGAACAGCAGCGCACTTTACAAACAGACAAATTTTACGGTATAATAACCGTAATTGCGACAGCAGCTACAACGTAGCTCGCAGCAACAACCATAATCCTGAAGCGTTTTTGAGAAAAGCTGGAGTCAAATCACACTTACACACGTACATGCCTGTCTGTTCTGTTCAGAAATTCCGTTCAGTACTCTACCTGTACACAATACGAGGGTGTTTCAAAAAGGAAGATACATATTATCGTGGTGGGTCACGTAATTTTTATTGGATTCATCCCTACACTTCAAAATGACCCAGATATTTGACACTATTTACCGGCTACAGTGGAGACTCCATTATCCGGACCTCAATTACAAGGAATCTCGGTTATCTGTATTGGAAATGTCGTGTGGCTAGGGCCTCCCGTCGGGTAGACCGTTCGCCTGGTGCAGGTCTTTCGATTTGACGCCACTTCGGCGACCTGCACGTCGATGGGGATGAAATGATGATGATTAGGACAACACAAAACCCAGTCCCTGAGCGGAGAAAATCTCCGACCCAGCCGGGAATCGAACCCGGGCCCTTAGGATTGACAGTCTGTCACGCTGACCGCGAATGACGAACAAAAATGTTACTGCAGTCTAGTCTGCGCGTGCCCGGACACGTAGCGGTGGCACTACCCACCCGCGCCCCACGCGATCTCTGCCATCGGGTGTTTGATTCTTGTTTGAGTTAGACGTTTGTCAATCGCTACGCACCTGCTCCGTGTCGCGTCTATGCTTAAAAACTTCAAAGAACAAAAGATTGGGGTCACCGCTTAAAGAGAAAATAAACATAACAGATTCATTAAAAATGGAGAAACTGGTCTTAAGTGAACCAGTAAGTACGACGTAGATACTTCTGTGATAAGTGATATTAAAAAGAATGCCGACTATTTTGAAGCACTTCTGCAAGCTTTGCTGTTAAGACGGCAGTAAACACCAAAAGTGATGAAGAAACCCAAAAATAAAGTTCTGAAAGAAGCCAGAATGAGATTTTCACTCTGCAGCTGAGTGTGCTCTGATATGAAGCTTCCTGGCAGATTAAAACTGTGTGCCAGATCGAGTCTCGAAATCGGGACCTTTGCCTTTCGCGGACAAGTGCTCTACCAACTGAGCTACCCGAGCACGACTCACGCCCCGTCCTCACAGCTTTACTTCTGCCAGTACCTCGTCTCCTACCTTCCAAAGTTTACAGAAGCTCTCCTGCGAACCTTGGAGAACTAGCACTCCTGAAAGAAAGGATATTGCGGAGACATGGCTTCTCCTTTCTTTCTTTCAGGATGCTATTTCTGCAAGGTTCGCAGGAGAGATTCTGTAAAGTTTGGAAGGTAGGAGACGAGGTACTGGCAGAAGTAAAGCTGTGAGGACGGGGCGTGAGTCGTGCTTCGGTAGCTCAGTTGGTAGAGCACTTGCCCGCGAAAGGCAAACGTCCCGAGTTCGAGACTCGGTCCGGCACACAGTTTTAATCTGCCAGGAAGTTTCATATCAGCGCACACTCCGCTGCAGAGTGAAAATCTCATTCTGGAAACATCCCCCAGGCTGTGGCTAAGGCATTTCTCCGCAATATCCTTTCTTTCAGGAGTGCTAGTTCTGCAAGGTTCGCAGGAGAGCTTCTGTAAAGTTTGGAAGGTAGGAGACGAGGTACTGACAGAAGTAAAGCTGTGAGGACGGGGCGTGAGTCGTGCTCGGGTAGCTCAGTTGGTAGAGCACTTGCCCGCGAAAGGCAAAGGTCCCGATTTCGAGACTCGGTCCGGCAGACAGTTTTGATCTGCCAGGAAGTTTCTGAAAGAAGGTTTGAATTATGTAAGTCTGCAGGCTTTCGTGGCCGTTGTCACTGAAGTTAAAATCTTCTGGGTTATTAGGCCGCGTCATGTTTCTTCTAAAATGTTCGACGTTTCGACCCCTTTGCTGGGATCTTCCTCAGGATCTTTTTGGTGATCACTACTGCTAGAACACTGTCAACACAAGTGTCGCGTCCACTTAGCAAGGGGGAATTTTCTGGCGATCGTGCTGGAGAAGTGATAGTATTGGTTAAAATACATGTGGCTACCATTGGTGGGCCATAGTCATAGGATAATACAGAACAAGTTGTGTTGGTGGCTCATCTCCTGCGTATATCATTGGCGGTCATCGTCACTGGATAGGGAGGCACTGTTCCACACTTATGCTGGAGAAGGGTTATTGGTTGAAATGCCTGCTAACGCCATTGATTGGTCGTCATCAGTAGCTAGATTCGAAACGGACAGAGCAAGAGAGGGGGAAAGTTTACCCAAAATATTATTTCCGCCGAGGTGACTTGCAGCGGCCGCGTATTTACTTCCTTGATAACGGGGAGCCACGATGCCGGAATTGTTGGTTTTCACAAAAACGGTGAACTTTGCACACTATATTAGGCCCTTTACGCTGCGAAAGAACATTGCATTTGACTAAAAAACATGTATCGATTAATCCATGGTGGTAATTAATGGATGGTTGTGCAGATTTAAATTTCGTCATGCAATCCGCGAACTGGAAATAGTCATCTGATGTAAATGCAGGATTTAAAAAAAGAATTAAACTACAGTCACTGCTTATGTGACTTTCCTTACGTATTTCATGATTTAAGTTGCAGGATTTTAGTAATTATAAGTAAATATGTACATACATACGAAATAGTGTCTTATCTCTTAACAAACATTGTTTTTGTTCATTTTAATAAGTTTAATTAGTTTTTGTTGTTTTGAATAAACACTTAACATTATGTATTAACCCTTGAGACCTAACTATAGGACAACGTACCTAAAAGATGAGCGTACACGGGGGACGTAGATTATCTTTCTAGAGTTACAAAAATCGTTTTTCTTTATACATTCAGTTATCCATATCTTCGATTATCCGAATGACTTGCGACAACAGTTAGTCCTGTTAATCGAGTCTCCACGACTGGAATGTTCTACCGATCCTTCAGTTCCTCGACGGTAGCAATCCTCCGCTCCTTGGTCGTGGAACGATTCAAGAACCAGTATGTGAACGTCGTAATCGTTCTAAAATGTGTCCTCTGCCACCCTCTCCCCCCCCCCCCCTTCCTTCCCTCCCGCCTTCGGGATGATCTTTCAGCTTGCGGAAAGATGTAAAACGGATGACCCATGTCTTCGCGGTCTTGGTCAAATTGTTGACACCATTTAACTACGGCTGATCGTGACTGTGCAATAGGTCCGTTTACCGCCAGAATTTCGCGGTGATTCGTGCGCAGTTTAGACGTCCCCCCCCCCCTCCCCCCCCCCCCACCACCCCAAGAATCGTACTGTCACCTGCTTCGATAATGTTTCCAGCTACACGCCATTTCACTCCCACCCTGTGATGCATGTGTTACCTGCATCGCAGAAGAACTGTGTTTACATGAAAGCCGGAATAAGTAGTCTCTTCTGTTGCGTTGGGGTCTCAGCGTGGGACGACGTGTGTAACTTTATTTCTGAAGTCCATGCGCAGGAACATTTCTGAAATACGAGTCTGCCTTGAGGTGACATAAGTCATGGGGTAGCGTTATGCTCATACACAGACGGCGGTAGTACCGCCTATACAAAATATAAAAGGGTGGTGCACTGGAGGAGCTGTCATTTTCACTCAGGCGATTCATGTGGAAAGGTTTCTGACGTGATTGTGGCCACACGATGGAATTAACAGACTCTGAATGCGGAACGGAAGTTGGAGCTAGACGCACGCGACATTCCAGGTCGGATATCATTACGGAATTTTAGGAAATTCAGTATTCTGAGATCCAAAGTGTCATATTTCAGGCACTGCCTCTCTCCACAGACAATGCAGTTGTCGACGGCCTTCATTTAACGACCGAGAGCAGAGGCGTTTGTGCATAGTTGTCAGTGCTAACAGACAAGCAATACTGCTTGAAATAACCGCGGTAGTCAATGTGAGACACACGACGAACGCATCTGTTAGGACAGTGTAGCGAAATTTGTCGTCAGACGACCGATGCGAGTCACTTTGCTAGCAGTGCGACATCGCCTGCAGCACCCCTCCAGGGCTCCTGACCATATCGGTTGGACCTTAGATGACTGGGAAACCGTGGCCTGATCAGACGAGTCCCGATTACAGTTGGTAAGAGCTGATGGTTGTGTTCGAGTGTGGCGCAGACCCCACGAAGCCATGGACCCCTATAGTCAACAAGGCTGTGTGCAAGATGATGCTGGCTCCGTAATGGTGTAGGCTCTGTTCACATGGAATGGACTGAACCGATCATTGACTATTTGCAACCATTCATGGATATCATGTTCCCAAACAACGATGGAATTTTTATGGACGACAATGCACCATGTTACAGGGCCACAAGCATTCGCGATTGGTTTGAAAAACATTCTGGAGGGTTAGAGTGAACGATTTGGCCACCCAGATCGTCTGACATGTCTCCCACCGAACATACAAGGGATATAATCAAGATGGCAAACTTCTCAGTTATGAACGGCTGTAGAGGCGGCATGGCTCATTATTTCTGCAGGGGACTTCAGACGACTTGCTGAGTGCCTTTCACGTCGAGTTCCGCCACTACACAGGGCAAAAGGAGGTCCGACACAATAGTAGGAGGCACCACCCGACTTCTGTCACCTCAGTGTAAAGTGGAATCAGTTACGAATATTACAGTTCAACGATCTTACTGCCAGTATCAATGAAATTACTACGACGCTCTTCTGCAACGACACGGACCAAATGTCAGTTATTATTAAACAGTAAATAATTACGTCTCTGCAGTGTTACATGTTCAATTTTAATTATGTGTAACTATATATTATGGAGTCGCACTGAAAAGTAGCACTGGAATAGTGACTTACGTTCTTGATTTATTTGCAACTTAACCTCAGTCATGTTTAAATTTATTATTTTAATACACTACTGGCCATTAAAATTGCTACACCAAGAAGAAATGCAGATGATAAACGGGTATTCATTGGACACATATATTATACTAGAACTGACACGTGATTACATTTTCACGCAATTTGGGTGCATAGATCCTGAGAAATCAGTACCCAGAACAACCACCTCTGGCCGTAATAACGGCTTGATACGCCTGGGCATTGAGTCAAACAGAGCTTGGATGGCGTGTACAGGTACAGCTGCCCATGCAGCTCCAACACGATACCACAGTTCATCAAGAGTAGTGACTGGCGTATTGTGACGAGACAGTTGCTCGGCCACCATTGACCAGACGTTTTCAATTGGTGAGAGACCTGGAGAGTGTGCTGGCCAGGGCAGCAGTCGAACATTTTCTGTGTCCAGAAAGGCCCGTACAGGACCTGCAACATGCGGTCGTGCATTATCCTGCTGAAATGTAGGGTTTCGCAGGGATCGAATGAAGGGTAGAGCCACGGGTCATAACACATCTGAAAACGTCCACTGTTCAAAGTACCGTCAATGCGAACAAGAGGTGACCGAGACGTGTAAGCAGTGTCACCCCGTACCATCACGCCGGGTGATATCCCAGTGTGGCGATGACGAATACACGCTTCCAATGTGCGTTCACCGCGATGTCGCCAAACACGGAACCGACCATCATGATGGTGTAAACTGAACTTGGATTCATCCGAAAAAATGACGTTTTGTCATTCGTGAAACCAGGTTCGTCGATAAGTACGCCATCGCAGGCGCTCCTGTCTGTTCAAATGGCTCTGAGCACTATGGGACTTAACATCTGAGGTCATCAGTCACCTAGAACTTAGAACTACTTAAACCTAACTACCCTGAGGACATCACACACATCCATACCCGAGGCAGGGTTCGAACCTGCGACCGTAGCGGTCGCGTGGTTCCATACTGAAGCGCCTAGAACCGCTCGGCCACATCGGCCGGCGCTCCTGTCTGTGATGCAGCGTCAAAGGTAACCGCAGCCGTGGTCTCCGAGCTGATAGTCCATGTTGCTGCAAACGTCGTCGAAATGTACGTGCAGATGGTTGTTGTCTTGCAAACGTCCCCATGTGTTGACTCAGGAATCGAGACGTGGCTGCACGATCCGTTACAGCCGTGCGGATAAGATGCGTGTCATCTCGACTGCTAGTGATACGTGGCCGGTGGGACCCAACACGGCGTTACATATTACCCTCCTGAACCCACCGATTCCATATTCTGCAAACAGTAATTGGATCTCCGCCAACGCGAGCAGCAATGTCGGGATACGATAAACCGCAATCGCGATAAGCTAAAATCCGACCTTTATCAAAGTCGGAAACGTGATGGTCCGCATTTCTCCTCATTACGCGAGGCATCACAACAATGTTTCACCAGGAAACGCCGGTCAACTGCTGTTTGTGTATGAGAAATTGGTTGGAAACTTTCCTCATGTCAGCACGTTGTAGGTGTCGCCACCTACGCTAACCCTGTGTGAATGCTCTGAAAAGCTAATCATTTGCATATCACAGCATCTTCTTCCTGTCGGTTAAATTTCGTGTCTGTGGCACGTCATCTTGGTGGTGTAGCAATTTTAATGGCCAGTAGTGTAGTCGCTTTTAACTCTAACACTACTACAATTCTAATGGAAGGTAGTTTAATCGGTGTAGTTTCACATGTGTAGCGATGCAGAGATCGTGACCAAACTTGTCCTCAATCATTCAATTAACTGAGGCTTTTCATTCGTTGTCGACGCATACAATTTAATTAAAATAGCCGCACTGGGCTCTATTAGCAGGCAGCAGAAGTATTTAGCCCGACACTTAGAGATGTGGCCGTTGTAACACCAGGACTTCGGGAAGCCAGTCCAACTCCTCGTGTAGTTACACCTTCACTCCCTATTTTATTGCTGCTCTCGAATACTCCAGTCCAAAATACACTCCTGGAAATGAAAAAAAGAACACATTGACACCGGTGTGTCAGACCCACCATACTTGCTCCGGATACTGCGAGAGGGCTGTACAAGCAATGATCACACGCACGGCACAGCGGACACACCAGGAACCGCGGTGTTGGCCGTCGAATGGCGCTAGCTGCGCAGCATTTGTGCACCGCCGCCGTCAGTGTCAGCCAGTTTGCCGTGGCATACGGAGCTCCATCGCAGTCTTTAACACTGGTAGCATGCCGCGACAGCGTGGACGTGAACCGTATGTGCAGTTGACGGACTTCGAGCGAGGGCGTATAGTGGGCATGCGGGAGGCCGGGTGGACGTACCGCCGAATTGCTCAACACGTGGGGCGTGAGGTCTCCACAGTACATCGATGTTGTCGCCAGTGGTCGGCGGAAGGTGCACGTGCCCGTCGACGTGGGACCGGACCGCAGCGACGCACGGATGCACGCCAAGACCGTAGGATCCTACGCAGTGCCGTAGGGGACCGCACCGCCACTTCCCAGCAAATTAGGGACACTGTTGCTCCTGGGGTATCGGCGAGGACCATTCGCAACCGTCTCCATGAAGCTGGGCTACGGTCCCGCCCACCGTTAGGCCGTCTTCCGCTCACGCCCCAACATCGTGCAGCCCGCCTCCAGTGGTGTCGCGACTGGATTGAATGGAGGGACGAATGGAGACGTGTCGTCTTCAGCGATGAGAGTCGCTTCTGCCGTGGTGCCAATGATGGTCGTATGCGTGTTTGGCGCCGTGCAGGTGAGCGCCACAATCAGGACTGCATACGACCGAGGCACACAGGGCCAACACCCGGCATCATGGTGTGGGGAGCGATCTCCTACACTGGCCGTACACCACTGGTGATCGTCGAGGGGACACTGAATAGTGCACGGTACATCCAAACCGTCATCGAACCCATCGTTCTACCATTCCTAGACCGGCAAGGGAACTTGCTGTTCCAACAGGACAATGCACGTCCGCATGTATCCCGTGCCACCCAACGTGCTCTAGAAGGTGTAAGTCAACTACCCTGGCCAGCAAGATCTCCGGATCTGTCCCCCCATTGAGCATGTTTGGGACTGGATGAAGCGTCGTCTTACGCGGTCTGCACGTCCAGCACGAACGCTGGTCCAATTGAGGCGCCAGGTGGAAATGGAATGGCAAGCCGTTCCACAGGACTACATCTCTACGATCGTCTCCATGGGAGAATAGCAGCCTGCATTGCTGCGAAAGGTGGATATACACTGTACTAGTGTCGACATTGTGCATGCTCTGTTGCCTGTGTCTATGTGCCTGTGGCTCTGTCAGTGTGATCATGTGATGTATCTGACCCCAGGAATGTGTCAATAAAGTTTCCCCTTCCTGGGACAATGAATTCACGGTGTTCTTATTTCAATTTCCAGGAGTGTATTTTACAGAAAGTTTAGTTATAGTAGTCGCAGATATTATTTTAAATAATTCTTGATAGCTTTTACAGTAGAATATAACAAAGTTTCTGATATAATTACGCCTAACCATAAGCGAATGTTTATCACTTTGTGTATTGAGTATAAAGTGCCATTTTCGTAGGCAACGTATTTAGTTATCTAATTGTATGGACGCTTCAGTGACAGATATCCGGACATCCACTTCGCTGTGTGACTTTCACTATGAAAGCCATTGCCGTACCACAGATGAGTAAAGAGCTGTTACCTCGAAACAAAAAAATTTTGGGTTTGCTTCTACTGCCTTGTCTTCAAATCTTGCTCTCAGTAACATCCTCTAGAAGTGCTATTATTCAGACACTCAGTATGTGTGCTAGTGAATTGGAATGGCAGTATCTGACACCAGTAGAAGCTAAATATATGAGATACACGATTTTCTTGGGTTGGACAAAATGATGTTAGTACCAGTGTAACAGAGAACTAGTCGCATACTCCAGCCGTCCATTGCTGAGTTTTATCGGGCAAAAAATTAAAGAAATAAGTCCCATACTTATATCAGTTACATATGGAAAATATTGTGATGTTAAAACTTCATAATGGGTGATCTATCAAAATTCAGAAGTGGAAGCGTTTTTGAAGTCATTTTATCGGGAGCCTTAGTAATGATATTGGGCATCATTATAGGTGTTGGAAGAGGTACCGAGCCGACCATAATGACAGACTTTATCGAAATCTGGAGAAACATCATCTGCCAAGCACAATATATTTCTAAAACCGGAACTCGATGACAGAGAGACTGGTTTTGAAATGGATTGTGGCCACAAAACACAGAGCTACAACATCTCACATAACATAGTACCTAAAGTGAACACACACGGTGTGAACTGCTTATGGCACACATTCATTACAGAGCGGCTGTTGTGACACAACGTGTGTCGGGAGCATACGAATTAGACATAACAACAACAGGAAAGGTAATCTGGTGAAGCGAATCATCGTTTACGTTATTCCCGGTTAATGGATTTGTTTATCTTTGGAAAATGACTGCACGAGCATTTCATGCTGCGTGCAACCGTTGCGCTATAAAGCCTATCAGGAAGTGACTGATGCAGGGGGCTCGATGTTGTACTGTGGGCGCGTCCCACATTGTCCTACATGCGTGGATTACTGGACGGCATTATATCAGTATTTTGGGAGATAATTTTCACAATTTTGCTGCAAACAGAGTTCCCTGGTGAATGACCTGAGTAGCAAGACAATAATGTCCTGATCGACACATGTGAAATCGTCTGAGACTGGTTTAACTAACGTATCTCGTGTGGCTCCATCGTTTCCTGATCCAAATATTACTGAACAACTGTGGGGAATTTTGCAGGGCATTCCGAGTATACTTCTGAAATACCGTCCATTTTACGAGCACTGGGAGACGGGGTATCCAGAGGAGAGGCAGGGAAAGGGCATATGCTCCTTTCACCTCCCCCCCTCTCGTCCCAAACCGACGTAAACTTGGTAACGTTATAACATAGATCTGATATTTTAGTAATATTTTTCTCAATTACCATCGAATTTTGTAAAAGTAAGAGCATTTGATGCTATGTAACTTCGATATTCCACCTGTGACTAAAACAAAAGATGTTTTTTTGTTATTGTTTTTGACATTCATTTTGCAAAACTATACTTAACAACCTTTGTGTTTTTACGTAAATTATTATTACATTCGGTTATGTCGGTAGAGAAATGTTCGGGAACGTTACGTGCTTTTATATTTATCAGAGCGTAGGTAGTGGTGGTAACAACGGCCCTGGTCATTGTTACGTGAGAGCGCGCTTGGGAGCCATGTCACAGAGTGGACGTGTGTATCTCGTGCAAGACGAGAAATTGGCCAATGTGAGCGCAGTGGGAGCGACGTATGTGGGCAGAATCTAGTTTCAGATAATATCAACACCCTTCCCTGAAGTCATCTACAAGAAATCAGTGTGTTTTCGTGACGACTGGAGGTAATGGAGCACTGTCGCGGCCGCCGACACCGGCAACTCAGCGGCATCGACAACCCGCAGTTTCGTCGACATCAGATTGGCTTACAACTTTTGTGAGGTATGCCCAATGAATTTCATAATAACACTAGTTGTGTAAAACTGTAAGCCCCGATCATATCATTAAGCTTTGACATTATTTCTTCGGCTAAGGTCCTATACCTTTCCTAATGTACTAGAGCCGAGTACAGAAAGAGACTATTTAGAAATTTTGCAAGTTTTGTTGTTTTACAGAATGATCATAATCCTTCAGTGATGACGTGTCAAGGCTGTCAAATTTTATTAATGTAAGACATTTCATGGACGCTACGAAAACAAAGGAATTTTACTGAGCAGTAACTGCCAGACAACGCACAGGCTGAGTCGAGATGGGCATCAGAAAGCAGGTTCCAGGGCTAGAGCTAAGTATGACGTCATATACCAACGTCCAGCAGAGAAACCGAGCGGAATACCGATGTGACCGTTTAGCTGGTCTCCATTAGTCTGGGCTTTCACAGCTGCAGATTGCTTCCCGAAACTCAGTGTTTAATATAAGTTAAGCAACGGATCTGACTAAAGCAGTTAATGAGAAAAGGGTGGCGTAGCATTGAATTCCAAGTACTAATATTACGGTTACGTGGAACATGTCACAAATTACATAAAAAATTAAATCTACACTAAGGCGAAAGTGTTCTGGAGAAGGTGCAGGTAACGTGAGAGAGACGAAAATGTTATAGGTACAAATATACACCCACAAATCACAAGAAAAAATATAGAAATCATAACAGTACAACTGTTTGGTCTGTAGTGGACAGGTTCACGGAAACGTAATTTCGACAATAATGGAGAATTACAAAAAAAAAAAAAAAAAAAAAAAGAAAAACGAACAAACTTGACCTGAGAACTGTGATAGGTCTGAGTTCGGCACACGAATATCGGAAAGACACAGCCCGATGTTCAACTCAAGGTGAGTTAACTGTGGACGTAGGTACGCGGCGGTAGCGTGTGTGACTGTGCAGGATTGTCAGAATGTCCTATCATCGGCCGGCCGAAGTGGCCGTGCGGTTAAAGGCGCTGCAGTCTGGAACCGCAAGACCGCTACGGTCGCAGGTTCGAATCCTGCCTCGGGCATGGATGTTTGTGATGTCCTTAGGTTAGTTAGGTTTAACTAGTTCTAAGTTCTAGGGGACTAATGACCTCAGCAGTTGAGTCCCATAGTGCTCAGAGCCATTTGAACCATTTGTCCTATCATCGATCAGGCCTACCACTCCGAGAGAAACAGTGGTCCAGGCAAGGATGATGTGGTATGGTGGCTTGCGGCCAGGTATAGACAAGACAAAGGACACTCGCGTCTCAACAGCTCTGCGTGTCGTCTGGATTTCTCCATTTCTCAAAAGAGAGCAAGGGACTGTATCGGCTCAGCATGGAGCAGCAGACGGTATACCAGTATTAACATCTTGAGATGCGCTTCTCCACTGCATTGATAACAGCTAGACGCAAAGGAGTCGCTCGACAGAGCAGAGGAAAGGCTTGTCTGAGGAGTAGCGCTACAGTACATGGTATTGCTGTCCAAGAGTGGCGTTTAAAATTAATGATTTTACACTACTTGCGCATTTGTAAAAGCGCACTGTAATTGAAAAGCCAGCTAAATCACGCTGGGCTAACAGGTAATGAGGGTTGTGGAAAAGGCCAAGGGAGTTGCGGTCGGATTCATTTCACAATTGTAATTTATTATCATTTAGTTCACAAATACACTTTTAAAATAATTAAATTTGCTTCGCGACTGAAGGCCTCCAAACAGATGCTTTAGAATGAGTTCAATTCTGAAAAGACATGACACACAGTTAAATTTACGAATAAGATAAATCGTATACATAAATGAGATCAGCATGGGGAGCGGCTGAAGGCTACCGAATTATATCTCCAAAATTCCAAATATACTATGATGATTGCCGGCCGAAGTGGCCGTGCGGTTCTATGCACTGCAGTCTGGAACCGCGAGACCGCTACGGTCGCAGGTTCGAATCCTGCCTCGGGCGTGGATGTGTGTGATGTCCTTAGCTAGGTTTAAGTAGTTCTAAGTCTCGGGGACTGATGATCTCAGATGTTAAGTCCCATAGTGCTCAGAGCCATTTGAACGATTTTTTTTTAACTATGATGATTACTGAAGGCAGGAGGCCACAATGTTTTAAGATGCTAACAGGGCTGATGGCCCACAAGGTGCACAGAAAGAGATAAACAAACGCAATAAGATGGCTGAAGGCCACAAAGTTAAATTCTGCAAATTAAGGAAATATATTTTGCAACAATCGGTAAAACAATACATTAAGTTTAAAATTTTTCTTTTTGCAACACCAACGGTGGAAGGCCCACAATAACTTGTAAAATCTTTCAGAGGAAATTACAATAACCTTTCAAGAGCAGAAGGCGATAATGTTTAGACTTGAAGGAAACTCTGAGAACATTTTTCCGCGGCTGAAGGCCCACAACTAACCTTGCCAAATTAAAAACATAAAACACAGTTAAATTACAACAACATTAACACTGCCAAAAGGATAATTAAGAGAAGGGCACTCTGGAGTCTCCAGTAGATTGGTCCGCCCTCGCTCACTTAGGCGAGACAGGTGGTGAGTCCAACTACACTTAATTCGTGCGAACCCAACCAAAGGACAGTCACGGACCGACCGACCAACCGCTTGCTTGCCACGACGGAGTACATGAGAATTCAAGGCCCCAAAGAAATTACAAGTATCACTATCTCCAAACAAACGCGTATGTGAACTGAGCTACCAAAACTACACACCATATTGGGCAGCAACAGCAGGTGAGGAAAAGACACTGCCTAAAAACTACGTTAGCGGCCAGGCCACGTAACCAGAACACTAACGGCCATAAGGCAGAAAATTCCGCTGGTGCACTTGACTGTGGGTAAATTAATTTCATCAATTCCACCTGACTGAGGCAATCTCGAACACTTCACTCGTTGTTGCTCACAGGAAAACCTCCACAACAGCAACGCCGGAACCAACTACGTAATGCTCAAAACCACTCAACCTTCACGTCCTGGGTCGGCGAGCGACGATGCTCGTACCGATCGGACAGCTCCAGACAGACTCCAACACTGCGCAGAGACCGCCAGCGGTCCAGTCGACAACGCCACACGGAGATGTCCTCCGACCAACCGACCGACCAACAATCCACCAAAAGTCAGGCCCGGCTTAAGTCATGCGAGGCGGCAACGGTCGGGCGGGCGATGTCCGTGCAGGGCTGACTGCTGCTGGAGGCCGGCGACTGGCTGCGCTCCAGACGCGTTGCAGCTGACTGCCAGGGCCCAACTCACGACCCCAACTGCCGCCGTGAACTCTCCTCCTCGCACGTTCCGACTGACTTCACGGCAGATGACCACCGGGAAGTCATAGCAGCCTCAGTAACGCCAGTAATTTAAATCAACGTGGTGGGATGGAAATACGTTACAGCAGGGTGTAAAATACCAAATGGTTGGCGGCGAGCCATGCACGGCTCAGGAATTCTCTCGAGAAGAAAAATTTGTAGATCAGTTTAAAGCATAGTGTTGTCATGCATGGTGGATTGGTCAATGTCGCTTTCGAAACACAGGAAGATATGCCGTGCTTGATTCTGCACTGCCGTCATCCGTCAACATGCGCAGGATTGCATTAGAGTGTTCTGTGGTGTCACCGCCAGACACCACACTTGCTAAGTGGTAGCTTTTAAATCGGCCGCGGTCCATTAGTATACGTCGGACCCGCGTGTCGCCACTATCAGTGATTGCAGACCGAGCGCCGCCACACGGCAGGTCTAGAGAAACTTCCTAGGACTCGCCCCAGTTGTACAGCCGACGTTGATAGCCATGGTTCACTGAGAATTACGCTCTCATTTGCCGAGACGATAGTTAGCATAGCCTTCAGCTACGTCAATTGCTACGACCTAGCAAGGCGCCATTTATCTTTTGCTGGTTCTCTTATAAAACCTGTACCGTCAGACCTATGTTCTTCAATTATGGAATAAAGTTAAGTATTCTACCAGTTACCTCCTGTTTGCTAGTCTTATTTCTCTGACCTGTTCCAGACTTCACGACCGTTTGCGTGAGCTTTAATGAACTTTAACAGCGTGCATTTCGGCCTCCTCAGCCGGCCGAAGTGGCCGTGCGGTTAAAGGCGCTGCAGTCTGGAACCGCAAGACCGCTACGGTCGCAGGTTCGAATCCTGCCTCGGGCATGGATGTTTGTGATGTCCTTAGGTTAGTTAGGTTTAACGAGTTCTAAGTTCTAGGGGACTAATGACCTCAGCAGTTGAGTCCCATAGTGCTCAGAGCCATTTGAACCATTTTTCGGCCTCCTCAAGAAACACAGTGTTGGCACTTATGTCAACACCTCATGTTCCTTCTCTGCTGTTGTGGTGTGCGGATGCGAACCGCATTACGCGCTGTAGCTGCCTGTTTTGCCAGTGATTAGCATCTTCGATGTGACACCTGGTAATCTCCTTGACAGGCACCTCTTGCGGCTGCGGCCGCGGCTCATCCTCCGGTGCACCTTCAAGGTCGTCTCAAAAGGACATGTGGCACTGGGCGACTCATTTATCTAGGCGCTCAGTCCGGAGCCGCGCGACTGCTACGGTCGCAGGTTCGAATCCTGCCTCGGGCATGGATGTGTGTGATGTCCTTAGGTTAGTTAGGTTTAAGTAGTTCTAAGTTCTAGGGGACTGATGTCCATTGATGTTAAGTCCCATAGTGCTCAGAGCCATTTGAACCATTTTTTTGACTCATTTATTCATTTATTTTGTTTTACATGTTCAAGACTTAGATACGCAAAATAATTAAAATGCTACATGATAAATAAAAGTACAGTACTGTAATAAAAGATACTGAAAATAGTAACATATTACAGCAAGACACATATGGTTTCTATTAAATGGACTGCAAACTCTAGAATTCCGCGGTTCTGATGGCCTTATCACTTGCTGCATAAAGATCTTCTGTGGTGCAAGGATGTGGCAGGTTTCTGCAGACCAGGTCGCCACACACACGTAATTCCTCCTCAGTGGTGCAGCCCCACATGCTGACTTCCGCCTTGCAAATTGGCACTCCTGTCCTCAGTCGGTTTAGAGCCTTCCATGTTTCGTATGGCTGATGGAAGCACGCGGCAGGCTCCTCTCTGATGTTCTTACTATCCCTTTCAGTTAGTGAATCTTGCCATAGCTCTGTCCGGCGAGGTGTAGGTGCTGACGTTGTGTGCATGAAGCTCCTTCTTGACCTCAGCCTAAGTCTTTGTGCTTCACGTTCGAACAGGGGATGCTTGGGGTCGGTTTCCTGTTTCTTTTACTCAAGTTCTGCGGCTGTTCTACGGATATCTGTGGCACTATATCCATTATTTGATAGATTCTGGTAAGAAGAGGCGGTCGTAGGCAGTCACAACACGTCCGGTCTCATTCAGTGCCGTGTCTCCACCTGTGTAGCATGTGTGGAGTTGCGCAAGTCTGGTGATGGAAATTCTGCTGCCCAGAAGCTTAGTGCCAGGGCGCATGCACGGAGCATGTTAGGCTGTGATCCACCGGTGATGCCAAGAAGTTTACGTATATGTTGGTCCGAACAGATACTTTGTCTTGTTTCTTGGCAGTGATCTTTGAATGTGACACTACGATCCAATTTCACTCCCAGTATCGTAGTGTCATAGTTGTTGCCCTCTCCAGGTCATACTCATTGACACCACTCAAAGTGCGAGCGAAAGTTGTTGCCGAGCCCAACGTATCACTTTCTCTTTCTTGTCCGTCTCCTCCCACCTCGGCACGGATGCATGCTGCTACCAGCTATGTTTCCAATGAGAACCACCTTGTCGTCGCGTGGTGATGGCTGTTCACTAATGGTTGAGCAACCACTCTCCATGATTTGCGTAAAATACTTTTTTTCGTTTGTTTAAGACAACTGGTTTCAACAGACTGCGTTGTCATCGCCAGGTATTTCGTCACAAAACCTCATTTTACGCTGTCCTCGGCATGTTTTACAACGACAGATTTTAATGCCTGAAGATGACAGCATAGTCTGTTGAAATGGGTTGTCGTAAATAAAAAAAAATATTTTATGCGATGTTGGCTGTTGAATGGTTTTTACCATTTAAACAGATCACCTTTCAGTCTCTCAACATGAGAAAATTCAATGTCCATAGTTTCTGCTAGTTTCTGCATTTTATTCACCTTCAAAAAATTACAATGATATTTATTTACGTTAGCAGCCCCTTTGAATGCTTGGTTGGTTGTGTTTGGGGAAGGAGACCAGACAGCGTGGTCATCGGTCTCAGCGGATTAGGGAAGGAAGTCGGCCGTGCCCTTTCAGAGGAACCATCCCGGCATTTGCCTTGAGTGATTTAGGGAAATCACGGAAAACCTAAATCAGGATGGCCGGACGCGGGATTGAACCGTCGTCCTCCCGAATGCGAGTTCAGTGTCTGACCACTGCGCCACCTCGCTCGGTTTTGAATGCTTTGCACTTCTATTACACTTCACCCACAATATATGATTCCATGAAATATGTAAATTAACCTGATAGGCTTATGTTAGACAGCTATTTTCATTCACAAATTATTTTGTCTTCATTTTTTTACTTAATAAATTTCTATCCACGTAAAGCAGTTTTATATTTACATCGTAAATTGATGGTCTAAGGTAAGTTATTAGCTTAGTTGTTAGATTTATTAGTCGTTAGTGAAGGCATCCATCATTTACCTTTTTGTCAATACAACTGTTAGTTTATGTACATGACTTAAAGTAGTAATATTCTATCTATTGTTTCTAACATCCCCTAATATAATAAACAAGGTGAAGAAAAGAACTAGGCTGGGCGATGCATATTTATACCAAATACTCGATCTGTGAACATTAACTTTACACAAAAATTTACACACGCTCTTAGTCTCTTCCAGTGTATTCCCATATTTCATACGAACCTTCATTGCTTCCTAATTTCTCGGTCTTCGTTAGCTTATTTTCCACTACTTAACAGAGACTACATTTCAACTGACCTTCCACTAGAGTCATAAGTTTCGTGGTTCTTAATAAGGTTAGTTGCGAGTGGTTGGTCGTCTTAATGGAAGATGTGCGTTCCGGATTGCCTCACTTCATAACTGTCCGTTCCAACAGTAGAGATCAAGAAACTTGTTTACTGAAACTACAATACTCGCACCTTCGACGCCCCAAAATAAAAATAAAAAAGATTTTTCCCAAACTAGCTTATCACAAAGGCTCACAGCTACCCTTGACGTTGGACTATTTCACTCCCTTAGGCATGAAAATTAACTGATGTACTCTTTCCGCACAGCAGGGTCCTGACGCTCCTCTGGTGTGGAAAAAGTATGTGCCGCAGAGCTGTAAATCTTTCCACCAGTTAAGGACACTTACAAAACCAAGCGCCATTGAAATACTTATCTCTGTATTCAACTGTATAATAAAAGCATTCGCCTTTGATTCTAGTAACTCGACAGACAAATACCCCTAACCAATTCGTTACTTCTTTCTTGCCGTCATTCACACAGGAGTCTTCACCTAGCTTATGATGTCCCTCATATTATTCACTTGATCAGCACACATTTACACAATAACATTTTATACACACTATACTCCCCTCCCCAATGGTACTATTTCTATTCCCAACACAATTTTCTGTAGAGAACACATTCCTAGATCTTACACTCTAATTTATATCATGAAACAACTATTCACATCAGAAAGCTGCCGGAGTCTACCACTACAATCTACCACTGCACAGCCTCTTAGTTCCCGCCGTTTGGATCCAATACAGCATACGATGCAAATAATTCGAAAAATAATTGGCAATTGTATATAACCGCATTCAGAAAAATACCGACAAATAAACCTACCACATTCTATACTACCATTACATGTTAAAAAATTACCCACATTGGCGCATCATCTCTACGCAATTTCTGTTCTGCATTATTTATTGTGACATATTATATCCTCTTTTTGTTCCTTCTTGGATCAGGAAGTCGAATTTCATTTCAGCCTGCAGTGTACCCCCAGTTCTCCCGAATCTATCTTTGCTGTGGTTTCTGTGACGATTCTATCCTCTCGTGCCTGGTCTGCTTGTTTTGCCTTCTTGTCCAAATTTTTTAGATATTTCTTCTGTGGTGTCACCGCCAGACACCACACTTGCTAGGTGGTAGCCTTTAAATCGGCCGCGGTCCGTTAGTATATGTCGGACCCGCGTGTCACCACTATCAGTGATTGCAGACCGAGCGCCGCCACACGGCAGGTCTAGTCTAGTGAGACTCCCTAGCACTCGCCCCAGTTGTACAGCCGACTTTACTAGCGATGGTTCACTGTCTACATACGCTTTCATTTGCAGAGACGACAGTTTAGCATAGCCTTCAGCTACGTCATTTGCTACGGCCTAGTAAGGCGCCATATTCAATTACTATACGAATGTATTCTGAACAGATATTGTGAATCACGTACCGTCAAGAGCGACGTTCATCATTAATGGATTAAAGTTAAGTATGAAACTAGCTACGTCCGCTTTCTGAATTCTAATTCCTTGTCATGTTCCAGACCTCACGTCGTATAGTTCTTCCCTCCTCACGCCAGCCTGAGTGAGCTAAAACGCGTGCATTTCGGCCTTCAGCCAAAAGCTCTCCAGCCAACACTACATTTTCGTTTCTTCCCTTGCCTGCTTTTCCTCCCCATCTATCTTTCCAAAAAATTCTAGACTTCTGAGCTTAGGATACTCCAGTTCTGATGGTCTTCTTGGCAACGTGGCAGCCAGACTCAACCGAGTACCTCTCTGTGGGGTATTGTTCCTGTTCATGCTATCTTCAGCTTCATAATTTCTAAATGCCATGATCGCATCAATGCGTCGTTATGCCCTTATGTCTGTATTACTATCTGCTCCTATACAATCTGCTAATTCTCTTTCCTATACACTGTTACTAAAGGCTGTCTCCTCAGGAGGGAACACAGCTTGCTCTCTATCTACTACAATCTCTTCTCTAATCTCTTCTGCCTCCATAATTTCTGACTGACTCCTTGTTCCTGGTCTGGTCTGACATAGTTTTCATTCGCCGACAAAAACTGAACATATAAAAACTTTATATCGACACCAAATTAAAAAAATAACTCACAATATCACATTCCACTTTCATACAAATGACTACCCTCCAAAATCAACTTCCAGACATATTAATACCACACAACACATCTGCGACATGAAACCACTGATGGCATAATCGTGCCAGATAGAGAACATGGGATTACATAGCTTGCCTGCCCTCTTAGTCACGAAAAGACAGCATGAATTTAATGAAACATTAGCAAATATTTAATTCCGTGCCCCAATAACTAGCCAGTTCTGCTAGATTATTTCACTGATACAAGCATGTGGACTGGCAGCATGAGTGTTGCAGATATACATCGTGCCACAGTCTGCTCTGCAAGTGATCTCCGTCTCTCTACTTCTGCCATTGAAGTTCGCCGCTAGAGAGAAAAGCTTCTGCTCGAATGACATCTGCCACCAGAATTTTGCTACCAGACTGAAACCTGGACCCAGAAAGCCGATAGTAAATGCTACGAGACTCAAAGACAGAATTATAAGGCCACACGCTGTCTCTGTGTACCTCTCCTTTTATCAGAGTCTCCCATGAAAAAACATCACAGACCAATGAGCCCAAAGTGCATAGCCAATTGTGCAGTTTTTGTTTCGTTAATGTTCTCTCACTATCGGCTGTATAAAACATGTCCTCCAATGGTATTTTCTCCTGCTCCGACTGTTCAGAGAATCAAGGAATGTGGGCTTCAGAAGAGCTTCATGACTTTAACTACCAGCCTGCAGTCTCCTCTAAAAAAAATTTTGAAAGATGTCAGTGACTTCCATTTCTTCTCTTTTTCAGAACACTCATTTCATAGCTTTCATGACTAATGGATGGAAAAACCTCTCTCACTCTATCTGCCTTCTATGAACCCACCAGCTAAGGCACAATGCCCTCTGAAGAATGCTCACTTCAAGAAGCAGACATATTGTAATAGACCATAAAGCGGATGGGGAGTCATCTCAGGCTATCATAGCGTATTCGTAAGGACCACGTACAGTTCTTCACTTTCCAAATACTCACAAAGACCGTTTATCGATACCCTTTCTGGTGCTCAAATCCTGATCCTCCAGAACGGAAAGCCCAAGTGCACCCCCCTAACAATTATACCACCAGAGGTAATTGGAATTGGGGGAAAATTAAAAATGGCAGAACCCTTTCCAGGACTCGAACCCTGGTACTTCTGGATGGAAAGCCCAAGCGCACCCCCAACACATGGAAACTGTCCAGATGCAGGAGAGGAAGGGTTCAGTTAGTATACCTTAGTTATTTTGGTCAGGAAATTGAAATAAAGGTACGTAACAATCATATAATTTATCATAAATCTTGGGCCTAAATACGCAACAACACACATAGCGCTACACAAGGACGGGCCAAAATAGCTATAAAATTCGAAAACTGGCTATACCATACAACTGCTGGTAAAAAAATTCGCAATACTACTCTAAACTAGTGACAGACACACTCAAACTCTACCCTTCACCTGCAGGCTGGCGGGAGAAAAGCAGCGATGTAAGATTCAAACTTTATTCCTTTTGGCTGGAAATTTGGACACGTGACAAGATGTTAATATCGGACAGAGAGGAATTTAAAAAGTGTATTACCTGTAAAAACACAGTATCTATTGTTGTTTGACATCATTTTTCACTACAAAGACCTGCTCAAAAACCACCCTGCACCCTAGGTAACCGAAGCCAGTACATGCTACCACAACTGATGGGAAAAATGCATCACAGTTGTAATTACACTTCAGAATTGTGAAAAAACGAGCACTCATAATGAACAGGTCATAATGCAACACATGTGGCCAGGAAAATCGTCGTCCTCAAACACAGCAGAGGGGGGGGGGGGGGGGGGGGGCGGCAGCTGAACGTGCGTTCACATCGAGAGGCGCTCACAAACTGTCGAAAATCGAGGCCCTCTTACCTTACCTCATGAGTCATATCCTTGCCTCCCTCCATCCATCCGCCTATGGAGAGGACACAGGCTTTTTCAAATGGCCAGCTGCTCTCCTGCTCTTTGCGCTCTACCACCCTTCTGCCTTCGTCGTGCTTGCTAACTGCCTTGAGGTGACACTCCTTTGCCAACACAGTAGCATGTATAGTTAACTATGTAAGTAGGCTGTTTAGGTTTTTGTGTTGGTAACGCCACGTAGCGCTCTGTATGAAAATCACTAACTGTGCTGTCTGCAGTTGTGGCTGGTTTCCATTGTTGGAATACTCTAGTGTTGGGCAGTTGGAGGTGAGCTGCCAGCAGTGTTGGATGTGGGGAGAGAGATGGCAGAGTTTTGAGAGCGGATGATCTGGACGTGTGCCCATCAGAAAGAGTAAATTTGTAAGACTGGATGTCATGAACGTATATATATATATATATATATATATATATATATATATATATATTTGAACACTATTAAGGTAAATACATTGTTTGTTCTCTATCAAAATCTTTCATTTGCTAACTATGCCTATCAGTAGTTAGTGCCTTCAGTAGTTTGAATCTTTTATTTAGCTGGCAGTAGTGGCGCTCGCTGTATTGCAGTAGTTCGAGTAACGAAGATTTTTGGTGAGGTAAGTGATTTGTGAAAGGTATAGGTTATTGTTAGTCAGGGCCATTCTTTTGCAGGGATTATTGAAAGTCAGATTGCGTTGCGCTAAAAATATTGTGTGCCCGTTTAGTGAATGTCTGAGTACGTTCACTTTTGCTCAGCAGTTTGAAAATCAAATAACGTAGAGGCTTTCCAGCACTGTTATTTATAATATGTTTCTAAGGGGATGTTTCATATGTCAACCGTTAGCGAAGGATACCTCTCTGGAATCTTCTGATTTTTTTCTTGTAGTTTGTGTAGTAAGTGTAGCTATTGTTTATTGCTTGAGCGTAATTGTAGAGAGAATTTCCTTTGTAGTTGTAGTCTTTCATTGTTGTACAGTAAAACAGTTGTGGCATGCTTGTAGATTTGCACCAAATATTTCGCAGCTGCGTTTGCAATTAACGAGATATTATTTTCAGTGCTATGCTAATTTGTTTTCTTGTTTTTGCTCTTCAAATTGTGCTTTCCTTGTTACCGTGTGAAATACGTGATAATTATGGCGTGTGGAAAACGTAACACTAGGCTCCAAAGTAAACTGAGAAATGATAATGACGACGATTGTAGCTTATCAGCACCACCGTGTAATGAATTAACAGACATTCAACGTAGTAATTTGGTAATTGTGCATAGGGAAATGGAGCGACCGGCAACTAATGGAATAGACAGTGAAAAAATTAGTGAACAGGGAAGTATTATCGATCGATCGGTCGGCAACAGCTCGCCTCAGGAATCTGATATGACAGGACACAATCTTGCAAATACTGTAGATTCAGGTTTTGGGTCCTCACCGTTTTATCAAATAAGTCAAGACACATTTTCTGCTTGTCAAAATGTGAATGTTGCGGGTGCAAATGCACTGCCAAAAATCATAGAGGAACAGATTTCAGACACTAATACATTATTGTTGCAATTAATGCAACAAATGAAACATAATCAGGGCCAAACACAGCAACAGTTAGACACAATGGAACAAAATCTTCAAAAGTTAGACACAATGGAACAACACCAGAGAAAAACACAGCAACAGCTTCAAATGTTAGACACCACTCATGAACAAGCACGTGAAGGATAAACTGCTGAGTTACTTAAAATCGAATCGAACTGTCAAAAAGTCTGTAATGAGGTAAAAACACAAATTTGTGAGCATTTTCAATCTATTTTTTCGCCTCATAAAAATGCATTACAGAATCACGAAGCAGCCGTAAAAGAACAGCAAACTATTGTTCATGAAAATCACGACAACTTGCAAGCTAAAATTGACTCAACTGCATCTGCCAATTCGGTTACGCAACTTGCAGAAACTCAAGGAAACTTAAAGGACATAGTAGATACGTTTTCAACACAAATGGACACTCTGAAACTTAGTTCAGTAAAACACACTGAGGAAATCAGTTCATTATCGGAGGAAGTAGCCGAACTTTCGGATCAGTTCACTAACTTATCTACAAAGGTAGATGATGATCTGAATGACACAAGACACGTAGCCTTCACTGACAGAAGAGTATGAACAAATTAGAAAATTCAAACAAAATCAGAATCAAATCAATACACAGTACAAAAGAGAAATCAGGGAAGTACAAGATCAGTTGACACAGGTAATACAAGAATTACATATTTCAGAGGAGACTCGCGCTCCAACACGGGAAGGGGGATTTAGAAATACGGAAAAGGCGCAAAATAATAACAGGGCATTTCGGAAGTTATGAAAGAAATTGGCAATGTGCACCGAATTTTGAGATGGAACCGCCGACACGACATAACAATGACCGATATGCGACTCGTCGACACGATGATTTTGGCTATAAGCTGTTCATTACTACACGTAAATTCAAAACATTTAAGAAATCTGGCAACGACATTCATCCACAAGCGTGGCTTCATCAATTCTCTCATTGTTTTCCTCCCAACTGGTCATTAGAGCACAGATTAGAACTTATGTGTGGCTATTTAGAGAATGAACGAGCTGTAAGAATGCGATCGGTCATTCATGATTGTCACAGTGAAGGAGAATTTTACCATGCCTTCCTCTCAGCATATTGGTCTCAAACTACACAAGACCGAGTAAAACATAGCATCATAATGATGAAACGTCTCGAACAATCGGAATTTTCTAGTCTTGTCAAATATTTCGAAGACATGTTACATAAGAATCACTATCTTTCAAACCCATACAGCCCCTCAGAACTCATCCGCATTTGCTTAATCAAATTGCCTGAACATTTACGACATATTATTTTGTCAGGACGTTGCAAAGACGACATTGAAGCTTTTCAGGGACTCTTACAAGAATTATAAATTGACACAGGCAGTCGCGGGATGCGAAAACAGGAAAACAATCATTATAGGTCACGTCCGTCACAATTCCGTGACGACGGAAACAATAACTGGACACGACAAGGCTATTCTTACAACGCAAATCGTGACCAAAACAGACGCTACTGACATGACAACCACTGGCAGCGTAATAATAATCACAGGGAAACATCACCTCTCTGTGATAATGACTATAACAGAGACAATCAGAGAAACAGACAATATGGGAACCACAGTAATTATTATCGAGGGAGACAGAATAGCTTCAGACGCAACGGTCCACCGCGCAGTTACGATTCCGGGAGAAATTCTCCACCACACGACCGACAAAAGAGAAATTATGGAAACTACCAACATAACGACAGACCTGAATGTCATCAGAACTGGCGGGATTCAAACAGGGCAGGGCCTTCTCGACAAGGTGAATTTGTAGAAGTTAGATCTCCAAATCCCAATGACGACGCATGCCAAGAAAGAGACAATAGGCAATGACTCACACCGCTGGCAGCCACAAAACGTACTTATGAAGCTGACAACGTAGCTGCCGTGGATAGTAATTACATAAAAATGGAAGTCATTAGGGACATCATACTCCAGGAAGACGACGTAAAACATAACAACATTGCATATCCTGTAATTCACATTACAGTAAATGACGTAAAATTTACGGCAGTACTTGACTCTGGCAGTCCCATTTTAGTAATTAGTGAAACAGCTTTTAGAAAATGCAACATATCGAACGATTGCCCCACACTTCCGTTACGTAAGATTAAATTACAAGGTGCAATTGTTGGAAAAAGTGTAGATGTACGCCAACAAACCAACTTAGAGTTCTTTTGTCAAAGCCACAGTTTCTCCATGAACTCTCTTGTTTTTCCATACTGTCGACGGAAATTATATTGGGAATAGACTTTGTGAATGAATACAAAGCAATCTTAAACTTTCACGATGCTGAAATAAGATTAGGGAAAGAAAGTAAGTCAATAGCTTTGAAATTTGAAGATTGGCTCTCAAGCCATGACGAGGAAATTAATCGGCTTTACCTCCTGTTAGACAACAGTTCGGAACTTTCGACGGAACTTGACACTAACAATCACTCTGCAAGTACTGACAGGGATGATATCGACAGCGTATTTGATCGTAATGAGTTAATTCAGAATAAAATTCAACCCACTGAGAATTGTAATGACACTGATATGCAGGAACTTTTTGGGATTTTACAAGCACATTCCACAGTTTTTACTCACAGAACAGGAACAATCAAGGGATTTCAATACCAATTTTGTGTTCGTGAGCATACTAAATTTTGTGTTAAACCATACGTAATTCCGGCACATTATAGAACAGAAACACAGTCTGTGCTTGACGAGGGCATTATTGAGCCTGCAGTAAGCTCATGCAACAATCCATTACGTGTTGTTCAGAAGAAAAATGGATCGATCCGGCTCGTCTTAGATTCGAGACAAATCAATACTATCATCATTCCTGAAACAGACAAGCCGCAAACGTTGGAAGAACTTCTTCAAAATTTTAATGGTGTGAAAGTGTTGTCTTCCATTGATCTCAGATCCAGCTTTTATCAGATCGAACTTCATTCAGAATGTAGAAAATACACAGCTTTTCTTTGTTTCGGCTTTTGTTATCAAATTTCGGAAACTTCCTTTTGGTTTGAACATTTCTTCGGCAGGATTCATTCGTGGGCTAAATTCCATATTACCTTATATGTGGACAATATTCTGATAGCAGAAGCCTCATGGGAACAACATAATCGCATCCTCAACAGTGTGTTACATATTTTTGCAGAATCTGGAATTACAGTTAACTTGGAAAAGTCTGAATTCGGTAGGACAAAGGTGAAGTCTTTGGGATATATTATTTCTTCTGAAGGCACTCAGCCGGATCCTGAAAAGTTGGAAGCAATCAGAGCCATTTCAGTTCCATCCAGAAAAAAACAAGTCCGCAGTTTTCTAGGTCTCGTAAATTTTTATTGTCGTTTTCTGAATATGCAAATTCTAGTTACACAAAGACTTTGTTCTCTCACTGGAAAAAATAGTATTTGGAACAGGGACGAACAGGCACAGTTGGAATTCAGTTCTTTGAAAGAGTCGCTACTTAACGCGCCAATATTAGCTCATTCTGATTTGGCACAAGATTTCTGTCTTAGCATGGATTCTTCTAAAGTCGGTCTTGGTGCCCATTTATTTCAAGAAGCCATGGAAAATGACGTTACTGTTCAGAAAGCCATTGCTTTTGTTAGCCGACTGCTAACAAAGTCTGAAAAAAATTATTCCGTTACTGAATTAGAAGCTTTAGCTGTCGTTCGGGCATTTAACAAATTCCGTTTCTTTCTTTCTTTCTGGTAAGCACATAAAAGTATACACTGATCATCGTGCATTACAATTTCTTATGTCTTCAAAATTAAATCATGACAGGTTAAAACGTTGGGCATTGTTTCTGCAAGAATTCCACTTCACGATAGTTTACATTCCCGGTAAGGAGAACATTGTTGCGGCCGCACTGTCACGCGCACCGGCTGGGCTTGAGAAAAGTAACACAGAAGGCAACCTCGAGAAGAATTTCAGTATTCTTTACATTCAGAAAGTCGCCTTTGAAAACTTCATCACCACATTTTTAAAGGACATTGCTCATGAACAAGATAAAGATCCGATTTGGAAAGACATCAAAAGTAAATGGCATGAAAAGACACACACGCAGATTCGGCATTATTATCTGGTTGTAAACAACATACTGTTCAAACGCTGCACTGTTGATGACAAGCTATGGGTACTTTGCATTCCTGACAAGTTAATTAATAAGCTAATTTGGTACATTCATTTCAGCTATGCACATTTTGGTCCATGAAAATGTTACCATATTCTTCGGACGACTTGTTGTTTTAACAATATAGAAAAGAGAATTGGAAGACTCTTGTCTATTTGTAAATTTTGTCAAAAGGCTAAACCATCTACTATCTCACATCGTGCTCCGTTGTTTCCTATCATTCCTTGTAAATTAAAAGAATTTGCTGCTGTTGATCTCTTGGGACCCCTTGTCAGAACATCGAATGGATTTTCGTACGTTCTAGTAGCTGTTGAACTTACTTCAAAATTTGTTTCTTTCACTCCGTTACGTAAAGCCACTGGGCGGTCTGTATCAACGCCTTTGTTAAAAATTTCTTACGTAAGTTGGCCACGTTGCTAAAGTCATTTCAGATAACGGACCGCAATTCAGATCTGCTGTCTGGTCAGGCATGCTTCAGAACCTTAAAATCAAACCTGTTTTCATTTCATTGTACTCACCACATTGTAACCCGTCTGAAGGGATTATGAAAGAAATCAATAACCTTTGCAGACTTTATTGTCACAGAAAGCATCAGTATTGGGACAGATATTTACACTTATTTCAAAACGTGCTAAATGAAATGCCTCATGACTCCACTGCTTTACCGCATGTTCTTGTACTGAAGAATGAAGAATCACCGAACAGAATCAGAGAGCTTGTACCTTTTCCGAATACACGTAAACTTCGACACAAAGACATAATTGATTTGGCTATTAAGAATATAAATTCTGCAGCAGACAAAAGGAGAAAACTACAAGGTAAAGCAAATGCTAAGAAATTACATATTGGTCAGAAAGTCCTCATTAAAGCTCATTCATTGTCACATAAGAAGAAACACTTGAGTCACAAATTCTTTCTGATTTACAATGAACCTTACAGAATCCGACGTATACCACATGATAATTGCGTTGAAGTTGAAACTCTGCGTACTAGGAAGAGTAACGAATTGCACCACATCTCACATGTAAAACCGTTTATTGAGAGATAATCTGCTTTTTAACTTAGTCTCTGCCATAAAGTTTTTCTCTTCACGTTACTTGTACGCTTTGTCACACTTAGAAACTGTTAACTTGCAACAATGTTTTGAAGTTAACTATCCAGTCTAGAACCTAGGTAACATATTTAGACAGTAATTACGAATGCATTGTTATAGTGAACAGACGACACAGTATTATTGTGTGTGTACATTCTTGCTTATTAGTTGCACCATTGTGTAACAACTATAAGGTTCACATACTTAGAACATATACTGGCACTGCTAATGAGATTTTCATGTAACATTTTGGTTTACTTGAAAATACATTCTGGATTTAAAGTACTTTCTGAGAGATACCAGATGACACAGTGGTTACTTTCTTTGACAGCTACAAGATTATACCACGACGTTACTAATGAGTGACACAATTTATATTATTGCTTTTGCGCTGTATGTTTCATATGTGCACAGTTTTTATAAATTCTTCTGGAAATTAAAACATGTTTCAGTAGTAACTTTTGTGGTATAGCTACAATGAGAGAGCCTTTTTCGTAGCACAACAATATGTTACAGTATAGTACTTTCTTGATCACGGTAATGTACGTAATAACTACGTTATATATACGCATAGCATTTCATTTTCGTTTATTACGAGGTAAGTACATTGGCTTCTGCAGAACTTTGCTTACAGTGGATAATAACTACGACACTTCGACAGAATTATCGTACAAGACACACAGTTTAGCGCTACAGGATACGTATTTGAGTGATTAATTGTGTACTTAAAACATTTATTTTTAAAGATCTTTGAATTACAAAGATACAAAGGTTCTCCGTGATATATTTCATTCCATTGCTGTAATCTGTAACACCTGAGGGTATAATTACATTAATCCTCAGGGGGTACACGCGTACTTAGTGTACTAAGTGTGTAGCGAGCGCTGGAGCCCTAGCTAATATGGTATTTGCTTATACAACTTTACACATCGGTACCGTATCTCTCCAACACAGAATTACACAGCTATCTGATCATTCAAC
Source organism: Schistocerca piceifrons (assembly GCF_021461385.2). Classification (NCBI taxonomy): domain Eukaryota; kingdom Metazoa; phylum Arthropoda; class Insecta; order Orthoptera; family Acrididae; genus Schistocerca; species Schistocerca piceifrons. The sequence continues at coordinate 1,053,564,070 of NC_060139.1, forward strand.
AGAGAAACAAACATTTTTTTTTACTATGTCAGTGACACATGTTTACGCAATTACACAGTTGGATAACTTCACACTTATGAAATTGTATTTTTTGTCTGTACTTTGTGAACTGTACATATTTTTTCGGAACCATTATGATACTATGAGAGCTTTGAATGATGTATTTGGTATGGGATAATGATTTTTAAAGTACGTTTCAGGTAGATGACACTATTTAAATGAGCAGAGAATTTTTTTTGGGTTTTGAAATTATTGCAGAAAGCTATGACGTTTTTGAGATTTGACAGAGGTGTTATGATGTTATTATTACGACGACGATGAGTATTATGCTGTTGAGGTATGCTTATGATCAATAAGCTGATGCTACCATATATGAGGAATGTGATTATGTGTTTATATGTATATGAATAATGAATAGAAGTTAGGGACTCTGGTTAGTGAAAAAGGATGTTGGAAACCAAGAAACGTAGTTTAAGAGTTATGAAATGTGTGTATATGCGTGAATGTATCAGAACGCCGGCGAAAATTTTTTGGACACTGTTATAGTCATAGGATTTTGTTTATACACATTTGTAACGCAAATTCTCAACCTGTGAAATTTTTTTATGTGAGACTGTCACTGTAGCGCAAACTGCTGTCGTAAATATTTCGGTAAGAAAGCTAAGTGACCTTCACGTAATGCGTCGTGGGCACCCAGCTGTGGCAGTCGCCTAGAGAAAAATATCATTAGGTGGGGAAGAAAAGAGGCCATTAACGTCGCTATTGACATTTCTTTGCAGAAAGTATTTCAAATAAGACACACTCATACTTGAAACATATGATTACAGTTTTGAGGTTATACTTTCTGATATTTACTGAAATGCCTAATGAAATGATGAGAAATATTTTATTTCTATGCACCTGATTATGGCTACTGTCTTTCTAGTTGAGATATTTTTTTATTGCTTTATGAAATGCCATATGGCTAGTGAATGATGTTTCATGTTTTGCTTTGTATATATATTTGCCTATTTTGTTTAATATCAAGTTTCTAGCTGCATTGCAGCATTGGTTATAATAAAATTTAATAGATGTACTAATGTAAATATTTTCTGTCTACAGATCCACTAAACAATAATTTTATGATCTACTTTCTTAAAAAAAAGGGAACACAAACAGACATTTCCCTTCACAGGAATTGCATAAATAATTTTTTAACGATTTGGTAACTTGTCTGCTAGAGTAAGTTATCGTGATGCATTACTCTAGTGTTAAGATGTGACATAGGTGTTAGACATGGCCATCTTTACTGTAATATTTTTTCTGCTTGAGCTATGTCATATTTAGGTATAAGTTACTGCATTTGCTGCTGCTGTTTGCCAGGCATACTACTGATTTATTTACTACTGATTTATTTTTCTTGTTGCCGCACATTAGCTCATATTAGTTGTAATGTTGCATTTGGTTTGCTAATTTATATTTATTGCTGCTAGTTTTGCCAATTTGCACTTTTTTGTCATTGCTGTTTGTGTTCATTGTTTTGTACTGCTGCATTGCCTCATCCCTTAGTTTATGGATCTGAGCTTAGTAGATTTTTAAGTTAGCTTAAGAGGCGGTAGACTATATAAGAGAATGAGCTGTGATGAATTGGAAAAAATGCATTAAGAAGTGTTATGAAAAGAGTTTGTAAAAAAATGGTTACTGTATGATAAAGAATAATTATTTTGAAAGAGGATATCAATAGAGCACAGCAAGCAGGTATAGATAGGACTTTTTGGGAATAATGATGAACGAAGGGAGATCTCAAAGAAGTAAAGAAAATTTTGTTTACGAATGAAATACTATAAATACTGCAGTAAAACAAACCCTGTCCTTTCCTTTTGTGTTATTCCGCTACGTGTTTGTGTACCCTTGTGTATTTGTGTTCTTCCTGTCTTTATATGTTTATCCGATAAGATTTATGTTGTAGAATTTTTCTAATAATACGTTATTTACTGTGCAAAGATGTTTAGATATTATTTATTCTGTTCTGTTATATTGCTCATGTGTGAAATTAATGTTTCGAAAACTATTCTAATTATTTTATTTATTTACTTACGTCATAATTCCTGTAACACTGATGTACATGTTTATTTCTATTCTTTTGTAAAGCCCATATTACTACAAATGTTATCTGTAGCATTATGGTCTCTAATGATGTATTTTGTACCTTTTTAACTGTATTCTTATGTTGTAAATTTATAATTGTATCGATACCAGTTCTTCAAATTAAGTTTTATTTCACTGCACACGTTTCTGTTGGTCATAGTATATGCACAATATGTGAGAAGTTGGTACTGTTAGTGTTTGCATGTGTGTTAATAATTCAGTAAGCGACTGGTTGACAGCATTGCTGGTTCTAAGGACAATTCAAAAAACTTTGTGAGTGCACAAGTGGTGGTTTATGGACTTGCTATATTATCTGCAAAACTCTTCGATGGTGATTGTGCACCTGCACAGTCGCAACAGATGGCTGCTGCCTGTCTCTACAACTGCAGCAGTGGGTCTGTACCTTTGATGGCCCACCAATACCATACTCCCTACCAGGACTACAGTTGGTCTACTCTGTGATGACCTACCTACCAATATTCTTCAAAACTTCGAATGAATCCGCTGTGGGTTTGCTCTGTTGTGGCCCATTACCTGTCTGAATGTCAGGAGTCAGCACTGTTTCCCGTTGGAAGAACAATACTACTTCTTCAAGACTGCATGGAAATCCACAACTTTGAGAAGAACACTGCAATTTTACCACAAGAGATACTTGGAACTGGGGGGAAATTAAAAATGGCAGAGACCTGGTCCTTGTGGATGGAAAGCCCAAGCACACCCCCAACACATGGAAACTGTCCAGATGCACCAGAGGAAGGGTTAGTTAGTGTACTTTAGTTATTTTGGTCAGGAAATTGAAATAAAGGTGCGTAATAATCATATAATTTATCATAAATCTTGGGCCTAATTACGCAACTACACACATAGCGCTACACAAGGACGGCCCAAAATCGCAATAAAATTCAAAAACTGGCTATACCATACAACTGCTGGTAAAAAAATTCGCAATACTACTCTAAACTAGTGACAGACACACTCAAACTCTACCCTTCACCTGCAAGCTGGCTAGAGAAAAGGAGCGATGTAAGATTCAAACTTTATTCCTTTTGGCTGGAAATTTGGACACGTGACAAGATGTTAATATCGGACAGAGAGGAATTTAAAAAAGTGTATTACCTGTAAGAATACAGTATCTATCGTTGTTTCACATCATTTTTCACTACAAAGACCTGCTCAAAAACCACCCTGCACCCTAGGTAACCGAAGCCAGTACATGCTACCACAACTGATGGGAAAAATGCATCACAGTTGTAATTACACTTCAGAATTGTGAAAAAACGAGCACTCATAATGAACAGGTCATAATGCAACACATGTGGCCAGGAAAATCGTCGTCCTCAAACACAGCAGAGGGGGGGGGGGGGGGCGGCAGCTGAACGTGCGTTCACATCGAGAGGCGCTCACAAACTGTCGAAAATCGAGGCCCTCTTACCTTACCTCATGAGTCATATCCTTGCCTCCCTCCATCCATCCGCCTATGGAGAGGACACAGGCTTTTTCAAATGGCCAGCTGCTCTCCTGCTCTTTGCGCTCTACCACCCTTCTGCCTTCGTCGTGCACAGAGAATACAGCAGCTAATTTTGGCATGGATCGATTTATGGCATTATTACTACAACTTAATGAAAATCTCAAACAGCAAATTAATGAAAAATACGACAACCTTAACGAATCGAACAAACAACTTAATGAAAAACTAGATAACAATTCTAAACAGTTGAATGAAAAACAAGACAACAATTTCAAACAGCTTAGTGAACAGATTACAGCCTTTGCCGTGCAATGTCACGATACTAAAGAACAATTACGTGAGGAAATTAAGGCTTGTGCTAGGAACAGTAGTGAAGAAATTACATCTGTAGCACAAGAATTAAGTAATACACATGCAGCTACAACTAAATTACTTAGAGATGAAATTAGTGCAGTCGCTAAACAATGTTCTGAAAACGCAACGCAGTTACGCGACGAGTTTAAATTAATGTCAGCAGAATTTTCACGCACGCTGGATGCGAAAGTAGACGCGAAATTTGACCAACAGAACAGCCAAATTGATGAACGTTTTAATCACCACCTACAAAACAGTGAAACGTGTTACAGTAAATTCATACTGGAACAGAATAAAGTAAAGCAACAAGTCATGGAAACAATTACTGCACAGAGACAGGAAGATAAGCGTAAATTGTTTACGAAAGCAAAAACAAACGTAGACAACAATATTGCTACAGTATCAGACGAAATCAAACAGTTGAACACCGAATTGCATAATGAAATCTCGGATCTTAAACAAAAACTGACACACACACATTAGACTTTCAGACAATGACCAACAGACTTGAAAAGTTGGAACTATTACAGGATCCCGATGCCATCAAAGCAGACGTAAAATACAAAAAGAAATTAATGCTTGTGATACTAAAAACGATGATCAGGTAAAAGCACTGACTGAAAAATGTGATGAATTGGCCAGTCGTATTGACGTTATCGAAAATAATAATGACACCAAATCAGACGATACGTCACCAGTTCCGCTTAATCAAACACCCGAATTCCAAAATACATTACATAGAAAATTGTCAACTTTACAACAAGAAGTGACAGAGATTTAAAATATTTCAGCCTTTAACACATCACAGCATACGCCATTTTCTGAACATTTGTCAGACTCACACAGCCAGTATAATTTAGATAATTTACAGAGAGTACGTGACTTAGATTCCGAACAGTCACAGACAAACAGACTAGCATACAATCCTGAACCTGCTCAGACATTCAGAGACGAAAATTCTGATTACAAGCACTTTCTATCCGTGAGAAAATTTAAAGTATTGAAAAATGACAGAACACAGATTCACCCCTTGGATTGGATACAACAATTTGCTTTTGAATTTTCACCGGCATTACGTGTAATGCAGAAATTAAAATTTATTTGCAGTGGGTAATGGACCTCAGGGGATTCATTGCACTTCGATGAATATGTGCCGTAGCGTGCACAGGGCCCCGAGCCATAGTAGTGCTATTTCATCTTTAGTTTTCTGCACTGCTGCCTTCTCTTTTACTATCCTTTATATCTATCAAAACAGCTCTTAAACTATCGATCTATCTAGGATTAAGGATGAAAAAAGAAAACCTGATATGACGAGTTTTACCTGAAAGTGACAGTTTTCATTAGACACTCTCAAGATGACAAGAACTACCAGCATAATTTTAATAAGTGACAATATTTTTAATTATCAGTATCGTCAAAATTATCAGCAACAGGAACCACATTTTGGTAACAATAGAGGATTTTTCCCCACAACAACAACAAAACCAGCTGGTTAGCATACCTAACCAACACTGTAATGTGCAAGGTCAACCAAGCTTTAATGTCTCGCCGCCTACACGTATAGCGTCGGCTCCACCAAATAATAACGCACAGCAACAAGGAGATCAGTACGTACAGAAGGCACATCATTTCAATTCCGATCGCAACGCGCCGTATAGCAATGATTATTATGAGAGACGTAAATGTAATGAGCATAATTTTCAGCGTAACAGTCGGTCTTACCAGCGGCATAATCAACCGCAACAACAGATTATCATGAATGAACCAGACAGTAGATATCATCCCGAACGTAATACGTCAGGACGAAATAACAGAACAGTTCAAATAGTTGAAATGCCACAGCATCCTCACGCAAATAACAGCACGTCAGAAAGAATTTGACTAGATACAGTACAGGTTGCATCTTCCAGCAACGTAAGCACTACTTTTGACACGCAGAATGTTGTTCACTAAAATGTTATTAGTTTTGACGACATCCGATACACACTTTTGCATTAAAGACAGAATCACAACGTATATAGACGACTTTCTTATTGCAGAAGCTAACTGGTCTGAACACAATCTGATTCTTGAACAACTGTTTCAAACTTTTCGTGCACAAGGAATCACAGTTAATCTTGGCAAATCGCACTTTGGCAAAACTTCTATAAAATTTCTTGGACATGTAATTTCAGCAGAAGGCATTGCGCCTGACCTGGAAAAACTTCAAGCTTTACTTGACATTACTGTACCTACGACGAAGAAACAATTACGCAGCTTTCTGGGATTAATTAACTTTTTTCGTAAATTTATTCATTGCTCTGCTTTAGAGACACCTAGATTATGTCAATTGACAGGTAAAAACACTATTTGGTCCTGGGATAGCCAAGCGCTGTCTGAGTTTGTTAATTTGAAACATGCCTTGTTGAATGCAGCTCTTTTATCACACCCAGATCTTACTAAAAAATTTTCCATTGCCACCGACAGTTGTAACACCGCTTTAGGCGTACACATTTTTCAGGTAATTGAAGAAGACGATACTACAGTAATTAAAAACATCGCCTTTGCGAGTCGCACTCTGTCACCTGCTGAGCGCAATTATTCTGTTACAGAACTTGAAACATTATGTGTTGTATGGGCATTTACAAGATTTAGGCATTTTCTTTATGGAAGACATACGACAGTTTACACAGAACATAGAGCTATCCAGTTTTTACTTTCCGCTAAATATACACTCGACAGATTAAGCAGATGGAAACTTTATTTACAGGAATTTAATTTTACAATTGTTCATATTCCCGGTACGCAAAATATTGTAGCAGACGCACTGTCCCGTTCTCTTAGCAACAATCAGCAAGACATCGCAACCAACTTCTGCCAAGTAAATTTTAGCGTCATGTATATTCAACAAGTTGCATTTGAAAATTTCATTTCGGCGTCATTACGAGACATAGCACAAGAGCAGAGTAAAGACAACGCATGGAAAGAAATTAAACACCTTTGGCAAGATAGAAATAATGTTACCATTAGAAACCATTACACTGTACGCAATAACATTCTGTTTTGCCGCTCTCACCCTGACAGCAACAACTGGTTACTATGCATTCCTGACGAACTTGTTAACAAATTAATTTGGTATACTCATTTAAGTTACGCACATTACGGAGCCAGAAAATGTTTTCTTATACTGAGACAGAACTGTTATTTTGCCAACATGGAGAAACGTATTCGACGAGCTTTAGCGTCATGCAAAATCTGCCAGAAAGCTAAATCAGACACGACTTCACATATTCCTCCGTTACATCCCATTGTACCCGTTAAATAAGACATATGGGCGCTGTAGACATTTTTGGTCCAATTCCCAGAACTTGTAGAGGTTTTGGCTACATCTTTGTCGCTGTTGAACTCACTTCGAAATTTGTTACCTTCACTCCGTTACGCAAAGCTACTGCTAAATCTGTTTCGAAAGCATTTGTAAAACATTTTCTATTTCATGTAGGACATATATTGAAAGTAATTTCCGACAATGGACCACAGTTTCGATCTGCTATATGGACACGTATGTTACGAGCAAGAAACACTTCTCCGATCTATATATCCAACTATCACGCTTCTTCGAACCTTTCTGAACGTCTAATGAAAGAAATTGGTGAACTGTGTAGAATATACTGCCATAAAAGACATATTGATTGGGACACACACATACTCTCATTCCAGGATGTAATTAATTCCATACCAAATGATTCTACTATGCTATCTCCGACTGTTATATTGAAAAGTGTTGAACCACCTACCAAAATTAAAGAATTAGTATCCTTTCCTACATCGAGTCGACTACGCCACCATGAAATAATTGACATTGCACTCAACAACATCAAACGTGCCGCAGAGCGCCAGAGAAGACAGAAAAACAGGTTTGTACACGCCGTGACTTTCACATTGGACGGAAGATATTAGTACGTACACACTATTTATCCAACAGAGGAAAGAGTAGATGCAGTAAATTTGAGCTTCTATACACAGGTCCATATCGAATTCGCAGCATTCCTCACCCCAATGTAGTACACGTCGAAACTTTGAGAACCAGAAAAAGCAAGGGCAATCACCATGTCTCCAATATTAAACCCTTTATTGAATGAACATACTTTATGATTTATCACACTGTAATGCCATTTCCTGGCTAAAATGGCTCTGAGCATTATGGGACTTAACATCTATGGTCATCAGTCCCCTAGAACTTAGAACTACTTAAACCTAACTAAGGACAGCGCACAACACCCAGTCATCGCGAGGCAGAGAAAATCCCTGACCCCGCCGGGAATCGAACCCGGGAACCCGGGCGTAGGAAGCGAGAACGCTACCGCACGACCACGAGCTGCGGACGCCATTTCCTGATTTTTTATATGACCATTTAAGCAATTATATTTATATGAACACTTACTGATGATTATCGTATTTTTTCCTGGCAAGTGCCCGGCAAGGTAAGGTTAGCAGGTCGCTTTTCTTGTCGTTACACATCAGACCGTGCACATTTTTCCAGATAAACTTACATATTTTATGACCAATTATGCAATTCTATCTATGTGATTACTTACTGATGATTATCATATTTTTCTTGGCAAGTGCCCGGCAAGGTAAGGTTAGCAGGTCGCTTTTCTTGTCGTTATATATCAGACCGTGCACATTTTCCAGTTTTCGTGTATGTATGATTGTTTTCCTGTTTTGTTTGTTTGCACTACGAAATCTTTAAGATATAACAAACACCAGTTGATTTTGACATTTTTTCTTATGATATCTCAACATCGTGACTATTTTGCATTTTTTGCTACTACATTATGATACTCTGTTTACATTTATTTTTTGCACTTGAAAACTGTCTATGTTTCTGATATAATACGTTTTCTGTCATGCTGTGCTGTATGCTTAATTATATCACTAGAAACATGTTTTTATTTAATGAGTATATGATTTAAACGCAAGATATTAATCTTTATTCATCATTTTCAGAAAGCAATAACGTGTAAAAGAAATAACTTAAACAAACCACAGTGGATTACTATGAAATGGGAATTTCACCTTCGGAATGAACAAAAGAAAATGCAATATCTTGTCACGAAGAGTAAATAGATCAGAATTAACAAACATTAACAAGAATATACTATACACATCGTATGATAGCAGTCTTAACTAATTATTTTTCTTTCAGAATACGAGGCGATTGATGCAGGCTGTCAGACAGAACTACACTCTTAGTTTTAGAGATGAAATATGCTAGAAATAAGAAACTCTATACTATGAATAGTTGTAGGAAGTAAATGGTAATATGAATAATGAATAATGAAGTGTCTTTTTTGCAGATGATAATGAATGGTGATGAACAGTTATATGAAGAATATGCTAATATGAATAATGAAGTTTTTCTTTGCAGGTGATGATAGTAATGAAGTTATGGTAATATGAATAATGAAGTTTTTCCTTGTAGATTAGAATAATGGTGAAGTTTATATATTTACTATTAGTTAAGAGATGCTATGTAGTTATTTAAGTATTTGTTGCAGCTCGTTTTGACAGTCTGTCTTATGTCGCATGGTATAATGACTGAATGTTTTGGAAAGGACAGCTAGAGTACATACACACTGAGTACACGGTTCATTACCCATTAATTCGAAGTTCACTACTTTTCAGCATAATATGCGTTTCTTCGGTCAGCTGAATAATCAATTTTGTATTTTTTCAGGAGAAGCTATTCATGAAATTAATGTGTTATAAGCAGTTAGCTATTAAACTTGTTCTAGTACTTGCATTTTATTTTACCTATTTGTGTGTATCATTCATAAATGTGGTCACATATACTCTACTTGTTTCATAACCTTGCTACAGCTGACTCATGGCGAATGACGTTATTAATCCTCATTTCCAGCAATAAGTCAAAAGCTAATATTTTCATGCCCCAGCAATTAATTATCGATCTCAACGCAATGCAGTGCTAGCACAAAAAAAGTATTACCAGTCTCAAATAATGCTACCAGTTTAAGAGATATTTCTAGTTCTAAATATAATGCAAATTTCTCAGATGTATTAATCCATTATGTCTATGTATTATTGGACCACAGACCTTGAGTAATAGTTACTGTGTTACATTTTAAATATGTCCGATGTCACTTCAATGATAAGTTCTGAGTAAAACTGAATAATGTTTTGTAATAATGCATATATGCTATGCCAATAATTTCTGTAAATAATATTTTTGTTGTACTCTATAAATGCTACGCCAATAATTAACTCTCATTTTGAATGATGACTTCTGAATAATATTGAATAATGTTTTATAAACTATATGAATACTTTGTAACTGGCCAATGAGTGCCAATGATTACCACAGTCAGATGAGTTATGAATAGTGTTTTGTAATATTCAATACTTGCTACATGTTTAGTAACTGGCCAATGAATGTCAATGATTACTATAATTAGACGAATTATGTAAATGCTATGCCATTAATTAACTCTTGCTTTGAATGATCACTTATGAATAATGCATAAAAATGGTTTGTAACTGGCCAATGAGTGCCAATATTTACTGTAATCAGATGACTTATGAATAATGTTATGTAATGCACCATACATAGTACAGAAATGTTTAGTAACTAAGCAATGAGTGCCAACAATTACTCAAATCGGTTGATAGCCTAGTGTAATTCTCAATGATGACTAGCATAAGACTTAATGTCCTTCACCTTCTAACCTAATTATCAGAAATTACTGCAATATCCGTTTGTCCTGTCCATACTCATGATAAAGGAGCACTATATTTGGATTTTGCACTAATTCTACGTTGGTGAAAGAGTATGTATTCTACAAGAGTGTGGTGTTGACACATCATGCTGTCCACCACCTTGACCGATGGAGATGTTATTATGGTCCCACTGTTTGGTGTACATAATGTACTACCAAATTAATACATTGAATATTAATATAACATTTCAGTGTCTTGGCTACACTGATTAATACTTCAGGGAAGAGAACTTCAGATTGTCTCAGTTGGTGTTGTGCTTCTGTAGAAAGATATGGACTTTCAGTGCAGCTATGTGCAATCTACTGTTCTACAACCATGATGCAATCCTTCCCATTCCTTTCCTAGTTCTTGTAAAATGGTAAACACATATACAGTGCATGTGCACTTTATGTCATTTGTTAATATGTTTTGTACTCATTGCGTATCGTAGTTCTTGTAAAATGGTAGAAATATATACAGTGCGTGTGCACTTTATGTCATTTGTTAATATGTTTTATACTCATTGCGTATCGTAGTTCTTGTAAAATGGTAGAAATATATACAGTGCGTGTGCACTTTATGTCATTTGTTAATATGTTTTGTACTCATTGCGTATACATTTTGTGATTTCTTGATATGTTCTGTACTCAGTGCATGTGCACAATATTTTATTTCATGTTCTGCACTTATATATATGTATATACTCTATGACTGTAAACTTAGTTAATTAAGTAGATTATAGAAAAATTTGTTTCTCATGGCAAGTCCAATTGACTCACCCCCCCCCAGTGGAGGGTTATGTAAGAGGTCCGAGCAGATGTAATTTCGATGTATTGCTCATGTGCTGCCTGTGATATGCAAGGTATAAGAGAATCACTGACCAGAGAGCAGTGTTGACTGAGTAGGAACTGTGTAGCTGTAGTAGTAAGTTGTTGCTAGTGGCTAGTCTGCAGTCTGCTCTGGTCTCGTATAGTGAATCGTGTTGGCTGGGCCGGTCGCGGTGCAGTGATGCCGGAGCCTGAGTATTATTGTATAAGGCAAAAAGCAGCCTCGCGCATATCTAGTAATGTTATCTGAACTCCCATGTAAATGTTTTAAAAATGTCCTAATAATAATCTTTCTCATATAAAGTAATTCTTAACAAGCATTCATTTCAATTTAAAGAATTTACTAATTTCTCCAATCCATGATCATTCCGATTGTTGCAAAAGAAAAATCAGTTGCTTCCTTTCATAAATGACAAATCTATCGGACAGCATTGCACAGGGCCGTGCTAAAAAATAATTTATTGTAAGAGCAGATATATATGCGTTATCCGGCGACTTCATTGAGGTCAGAATTTTTCTCTTTTTATTCAGAATGATCTTTCAGGGCCAAGACGCAGCACTGTTGGCGTCCAAAATTTACCATGTTAAATTCACAGTCAATTATTGAAAAGTTATAAGTGAGCGACAATTTAATTGAGAGGTTTAGGAATTTTTCTGTTTTGAGGTTACACTAAAATGGTAACGAAATTTTGTGGGGAGGTAAAAATGGTAACGAAATTTTGTAGGGAGGTTACAAATGTGAAAGAAAGAATTTTGTGGGGAGGTTACAACATATTTTTATATATATATATATATATATATATATATATATATATATATATATATATATATTTGAACACTATTAAGGTAAATACATTGTTTGTTCTCTATCAAGATCTTTCAGTAGTTAGTGCCTTCAGCCCGGAAAGCGGTGCGTTAGACCGCACGGCCAACCGGGCGGACTCATGCTGTAACACGCTAGCGTTTACGAAACAAATCGTGAGAGCCTGTCTCGCCTTGTGTAGGTGAGGGATTGAAATTTCGTTAAAACTTATCTCCTCAACGAAAACAAAGAAACGCCTGTCAATAATCATCCCGTAGTACCCTAGCCATCTCTTCCACCGACTAGTTGGCACGTCATTGTTACCAAATTGATAGGCTAATTAATTAAATTGATCATGGAAGTAAATTTGCATGGCGAGTAATTTTTTTTCAGCAGTCATATCACACTTACCAGGTAGATAAAATGGGAATCCATGGAAGGAAGACGATGTTCTTTTCGAGGAACGCTATCGAGAAATGATAATTGAGGCTGACCACAGAGGGATTCCACAGTCCACAACATACACTTGACGTAAGGACAGCGCTATTAAAAAACCATCATAACGACTATGTTGTCACCCTGCATAAAAAGCGGTCTTACGTCAACAGGCACACACGGTTCACTGATAGCGTTACGATTTCTGGTAGAAATGGTGTCTGCGATTTCGAATCAAGTCTATCCATTCAATGACATACTTGCATTGGACCCTGTAGAGACATCTTTTATCACAGCACGGGTGAAACATATTCGTGTCACTCTCATATCTCGAAACGAGTGACCTTTTTCGAACCTGTCTGCTAAGGATCACATACAGCAAAAACTCCAGCGCTGCTTTTTAGACAGTCCCTCTGTCCCTCTGCATCTTGCAACTACTCTTCAGTCTCTACCCCACCCTTGGTGCAGTTTCTCCATGTGATCGTTCGAATTTAAGTCAGACCTGAAGGGAAGTTGGAGAGCGCTACACCTAAGACCTTCTGCATCTCGTGGAGAAACAGGACGAGCCGAGTTAATGTGACAGGACCACGTTTTGACCCCTTGGTGGAAATGGGAACATGTCATAGCGCCGCCAACAGTGTGCGGTGTGTAATGCCAGCGCTAAATGAAGCTTTCCCCTGCAACACGAGGTAGTAGAAAAGATAGTACGAGCAGTTATGGTGGTATTTCTTGTTGGGAAAAGTAAGAAGACATGGAAGAAGTCCGCGGATTTTGCTACTGCAATGCTATACATCTCCAAACTATATACAGATACTGCAGTCCAAAGGAGATATGCATCTCTTAGTGTGCATTGATGTCTATCACGCAAATATTCTCTCCCACCTCGGTATTTTGAACCATCCAACAGAAAAAACCTATGGACTATATTATACTCAGCTAACCTCATCCGTCCGAGAACTCGATAAGATTTTACCCACGTTCCGATATATCTGAAACAAATACAGTGTGCTTTCCGGCACTGACCATATGTGGCGAGCCTATTAAATATACAGGTATTGGTTCACTGGAACAGGTGGCTCATGATCGAAGTCGCTTCCACAGACCGATGTAAAGTTTCATTACCTGTGCTGTAGGAGGACCATGTCCAACAGACTATCAATCACACGAGAGGACTCCTGTATTGTTCCATCATAAGCGGCTATATATATATATATATATATATATATATATATATATATATATATATATATATATATATATTACAGGGTGAGTCACCTAACGTTACCGCTGGATATATTTGGTAAACCACATCAAATACTGACAAACCGATTCCACAGACCAACCGTGAGGAGAGGGACTAGAGTAATTGGTTAATACAAACCATAAAAAAATGCACGGAAGTATGTTTTTTAACACAAACCTACGTTTTTTAAATGAAACCCCGTTAGTTTTGTTGGCACATCTGAACATATAAACAAATACGTAATCAGTACCGTATGTTGCATTGTAAAATGTTAATTACATTCGGAGATATTGTAACCTAAAGTTGACGCTTGAGTACCACTCCTCTGCAATTAACACTGGGCTGACCCTTGACAGGATGTTCGACGGGCGTTTCATAGGACGTGGAGGAAACATAAATTGGCCAGCCCGTTATATATATATATAACACATCCAGTCAATGTGCATCGCGATTCACTTTGTTTTTTCTACCATGACTTAGAGGTCTGTGTCAGCTGCTGCTAAACTGACATTAACACATTTCAATCCTCTGGCTGTCACAGGAAGTTGAACATTGCATAGCATAAACTATACAGCTACCACAACTTCGGCTAGTAGAAGTAAAACACAGAGTTGATGTTTCTCACTGACAAAAATGTGAAAGGCATTGCAACATATGGAAACTGGAAGAGTTTGCTGTATTGTAGACCGCTTCCAATAGTTGTCCAAAGGAGATGACCTGTACATTTAATATCATCCTCCTCATCGACACGGTAGTGGATGTCTTGGTGCCCATTTCGAAAAGCATTGTTCCTTCATTTTGTAGTCATGTGCATTATTACTGTTCCAGTGTTGACCATCGGCAGAAGGTGCTCTTCACGTCATGTGTTAGGTAGTACAAATAAAAATAGGTACTGTTCCCTTATTGGTAAAAAAGAATAAAAAATAAAAATAGAAACATATGGAGGGCATCGTACATATGGAAACAGGACCAGTCTGCAGCACTGAGGAACGCTTCCAAACAATTCTACATTTAATCCCATGCTCCACAGTGACAAGTAGCAGATATCCAGTGTTTCGCCAAAGCTCCTCTGTCCGAGTGGTGTCAGTCAATCATTATGTTTCAATCAAGAGTGTACCCAGTGGATGGTTGAGATGTGAAAGACACCGTTGATATGGGGCGATATACTGTAATTCACACTGCAGGTGATTGCAAGATCAATTTTAACAATTTTTACCTGTTGTTCCGTAATTTCAACACCAGTCAGTGACACGGTAGAACACTTCCCAATTTCTACATCACCGCTAGGTCATCCCTCCACTACTTTGCAAGTACCTTACACTGGGTTGCGAATGCAGCTAGATGACTATGCAGTACATCCAGTCGACCATATACACCGAAGTATACCAGACGGCGTCCTATACTAATGCAAAGAGGTTATCTGCATATTTCCCGCATATCGATCATAGTGCGAAATTTACGATTACAACTGACCATCTTTCCTTGTGTGGATAGGCGCCACAAAGTATTGGGCATTCGTAGTATAAAGACAGAGATTGACATATCCCTCCCACACTGTCATTGACCAATCCTTCCTGCAATACTAATCGTACCAACGGTACCCATCCAAAGCCCAAGATCTCTCTAGATGCGTTCATGTCGAGGAGGGTCTCATCTCTTATCGGTATGTAGTAACCATGAAAGTGTTGTGTTGCTATGACAGACAGTTAAGAACAAACGTGTGATTTATACATGATGCCCCCCCCCCAGGGGGTCCACAATTCTGTTGTGGATACGTGCATGGCCAGCACCCGATCCCAAGCTAGCGCAGCTCTCTTTTCTTTCTGGGCTGCATACCTCCCCTTTCCAAATCCCTCCCTGTCCCTGATTACACCACTGCCCCACCCCTCCCCTCCTCCTTCTCCCTTTCTTTGGGAGTATGTTTTGCACCTACTTTAAGAGATAGACGCTTGTGAATGTATGACGTGGTTTCTCTTCTTTATCTCTGTAATAGAAACTTTCTGTCCTTACTTTGCCCTCTTTTCCTTGATTCCTCACTTTACCTTCTTCTCAGCTGCGGCGATTGAGAATTTTTCTCTTCTTTCCTTTCTTTTGTTCCTCCTTTTCTCTTTCTTTCCACCCTGTGCGTGCCTTAATGTTGACCCACGGATTCCCATGCTTAGCCAGTGATGGGGTAACGTGTAATTCCTCGCCCCTGGTAGACAAGTAGGACACGTAAGTAAGCCCTGGTAAAGGACAGGCCCAGGAAGAGATGACTACCCGAGCTGGTACGTTCCGAACATGCTGATTGGGCTCTCTGTCCGTTTCTCAGGAGGTATGACATGAGTTATGGATAATCACCTAAGGTGGGAGTGCCCTGAGAGAGGACACCCACTAGGAAGGAGCGCGCCATTGGAGATGGAGGTAATCATGAGGGATACTTTCGCAATGGTTTCTTCTACTTCTACAACTTCTGCCCACAAAAGAAACCTAGATAAGTCTCGCCTACAGAAAATTCTTCCTAGTGCCAAAATCACTAGTTTATTCTTGGTCTGACAAATGTCATGACTTCTCAACAATAAACCCTTTCATTATATAGAAAGGTGTCAGCGGAATTGCAGGTCCTGTAGAGTCCTGCTCCAGGTTACGAAATGACACTTTGTTGTTAAAAACAGACAGTAACCTCCTGGCACACAAATTGCTTTGACCTACACTGCTATACACTTTACTTGTCCGGGCAGAAGTGCACTGTACCTTAAACTCATCATGTGGGGTGGCTTATACCCGATCTCTCGACGGATTATCAAATGAGGACATTCAAAATTACCTGTCTGATAAGGGAGTAACGGCTGTACATCGAGTAATGAAAAGGGTTGAAAAGTAATTGGTACCAACCCGTATTCTCTTCTTGACGTTTGACAGAGATCAACTTCCATCGAACATTGAAATGGCATTAGAGTTAATCTCAGTTCGCCCTTACATCTCCAACCCTAAGCACTGCTATCGGTGTCAGAGGATTAATCATATCCGCCAGTCGTTTTCCAACAGGGCCAAATGCGTTATTTGTGCCAGGGATGCCCACGAGAGTGATTGTCCACTCCCATCCCCTCGTTACATCAGCTGTATGGGCGACCACGCTGCTTCCTCTAGAGATTGCCCTATTTTAAAGATGAACCAATTATTCAGGAAATCCGAGTGAAGGAAAAGGTGTCTAGCTTTGCTGCTCATAAGTTATTCTGCAGTGGAAAACCCACTGTGCCCCCAGCGGGTAAATATAGCACTGTTCTAGCCTCTCCTGGGCCTACTAAGGAAGTAGCCAAGCAGACTTGCAATCTCACCTTTAGCCCCACGGTCGTCAGATCAGCCAGCCTGAAGATCGCCCATTCCATTTCCCCACTATTACCTACTCACTCTTGGGCTCAAAGGGCCCAAAATCGGACGCCCAGACTTCAACAAAAGGACAATTTTAATAAAAATATTTGGAACAGCGATATTTTTTTTTAAATGTTTCTTTTTAAAATTCAGTCTTGATCGCACCACGTATGCTACAAGAACATAGGTGACCGGTTTCGATCATATCACATGACCATCATCAGACCTGTAATTTAATTTAGAAAGTAATAGAAACCTTACTAGATTGACAATAAAATATGACAAAATGCTTATAAGGATAAAAAACAATAAGACTTGTTTTGAACGGCCAGTGTCGGTCGGTCAAAGCCAGTGTGCTCCCTGCCGCCGTTGGATAAGCAGTTGCCAGCAGCAAGTCGTATACTCTTAGCTCACTTATTTGTTACATAGTTTAATTCTTACTTTCTTTGCGTGTTTTTGGGTACTTGCATAGTTTAACTCACAAATTTTAGGCGCATTATAGTATTTGAGAGTTGTATCATTGCGTTTTAGTACCTGACTAGTGTAAAATCGCGTATTCTCCTTCCGCCGCCGAGCAGTGTGTCAGCAGTGCGCAAGTAGCAGCATTACTGCATTTACTAGGCAATCTTGCATTCTAATAACCGTTTAAGTTTTGTGTCGAATTGTTTGTGCTCTCTGTAGATTAGTTCAGACGTTCTTTGCACAACAGTAATTAGCATGGATAGGGACTGCGACTGCTGTGTTCGGATGCGGGCTGAGTTGGCATCCCTTCGCTCCCAGCTTCAGGCAATATTCGACTGTTGCCAATGGCTGTTGCCAATGGGCATCACTGTGAGGGTCCGGACGAGGGTTTGTCGGGGACGGCCAATTCGTCCCACACATCTCCCGATCGGACTTCGGCTGTGGCTGCCCGGGATACTGCCCACATTGAGGCTGACCCCTCGCCTATGGTAGAGTGGGAGGTCGTCTAGAGGTGTGCCAGGGGCGAAAGACATTCCGAAGAGCTCAACAGAAGGCCTATCCAGTTTGTCTGACGAACCGGTTTCAGGCTCTGTCTACGGCTGATACTGATCTTCAGCCGGACATGGCTGCTTGTCCTGTTCCAAAGGTTGCCCCTCAGATCCGGGCGGTCGCAGAGTGTGGGCTTACTGTTAGTTGGGAGCTCCAACGTCAGGCGCGAAATGGGGCCCCTTAGGTATATGGCTGCAAGGGAGGGGAAGAAAACCAATGTGCACTCCGTGTGCATACCGGGGGGAGTCATTCCAGATGTAGAAAGGGTCCTTCAGGATGCCATGAAGGGTACAGGTTACACCCATCTGCAGATGGTCGATCATGTCGGCACCAATGATGTGTGTCGCTATGGGTCGGAGGAAATCCTCTCTGGTTTCCGGCGGCAATCTGATTTGGTGAAGACTGCCAGTCTCGCTAGCGGGATAAGGCAGAGCTCACCATCTGCAGCATCGTCGACAGGACTGACTGCGGACATTTGGTACAGAGCCGAATGGAGGCTCTGAATCAGAGACTGAGACGCTTCTGCGGCCGTGTGGGCTGCAGATTCCTCGACTTGCGCCATAGGGTGGTGGGGTTTCGGGTTCCGCTGGATGGGTCAGGAGTCCACTACACATAGCAGGCGGCTACCCGGATAGCAGGGGTTGTGTGGCGTGGACTGGGAGGTTTTATAGGTTAGATAGCCTCGGGCAAGTACAGAAAGGGCAACAGCCTCAAAGCGTGTGGGGCAAAGTCGGGACATGCGGGGACCAAGCAGTAGTCGGTACTGTAATTGCAAACTGTCGAAGCTGCGTCGGTAAAGTACCGGAACTTCAAGTGCTGATAGAAAGCATCGAAGCTGAAATCGTTATAGGTACGGAAAGCTGGCTGAAGCCAGAGATAAATTCTGCCGAAAGTTTTACAAAGACACAGACGGTGTTTAGAAAGGATAGATTGCATGCAAACGGTGGTGGCGTGTTTGTCGCTGTTAGTAGTAGTTTATCCTGTAATGAAATAGAAGTGGATAGTTCCTGCGAATTATTATGGGTGGAGGTTATACTCAACAACCGAGCTAGGTCAATAATTGGCTCCTTTTACCGACCTCCCGACTCAGCAGCATTAGTGGAAGAACAACTGAGAGAAAATCTGGAATACATTGCACATAAATTTCCTCAGCATGTTATAGTCTTAGGTGGAGATTTCAATTTACCAGGTAAAGACTGGGACACTCAGATGTTTAGGACGGGTGCTAGGGACAGAGCATCGAATGACATTATACTAAGTGCACTATCCGAAAATTGTCTCGAGCAATTAAACAGAGAACCGACTCGTGGAGATAACATCTTGGACCTACTGATAACAAACAGACCCGAACTTTTCGACTCTGTAAGCTCAAAACAGGGAATCAGTGATCATAAGGCCGTTGCAAAATCCCTGAATATGGAAGTAAATAGGATTATAAAAAAAGGGAGGAGGTTTATCTGTTTAGCAGGAGTAACAGGAGACAGATTTCAGACTACCTGACAGATCAAAACGAAAATTTCTGTTCCTACACTGACAATGTTGAGTGTTTATGGAAAAACTTCAAAGCAATCGTGAAATTGGTTTTAGACATGTATGTGCCGAATAAAACTGTGAGGGACGGGAAAAAATCCACCGTGGTTCAACAATAAAGTTAGGAAACTACTGCGAAAGCAAAGAGAGCTTCACTGCAAGTTCAAACGCAGCCAAAACCTCTCAGACAACCAGAGGCTAAACGATGTCAAAGCGTAAGGAGGGCTATGCGTGAAGCGTTCAGTGAATTTGAAAGTAATATTCTATGTACCGACTTGACAGAAAATCCTAAGAAATTCTCATCTGATATTAAATCAGTAAGTGGATCGAAACAGCATATCCAGACACTCTGGGACGATGATGGTATTGAAACAGAGGATGACACGGGAAAAGCCGGCCGCGGTGGTCTAGCGGTTCTTGGCGCGCAGTCCGGAACCGCGCGACTGCTACGGTCGCAGGTTCGAATCCTGCCTCGGGCATGGATGTGCGTGATGTCCTTAGGTTAGTTAGGTTTAAGTAGTTCTAAGTTCTAGGGGACTGATGACCACAGATGTTAAGTCCCATAGTGCTCAGAGCCATTTGAACCATTTGATGACACGCGAAAAACTGAAATACTAAACATCTTTTTCCAAAGTTGTTTCACAGAGGAAGACCGCACTGCAGCTCCAAGTCACCGCACGAACGAAATAATGGCTGACATCGAAATAAGTGTCCAAGGAATAGAAAAGCAACTGAAATCACTCAACAGACGAAAGTCCACTGGACCTGACGGGATACCAATTCGATTCTACACAGAGTACGCGAAAGAACTTGCCCCCCATCTAACAGCCGTGTACCGCAAGTCTCTAGAGGAACGGAAGGTTCCAAATGATTGGAAAAGGGCACAGGTAGTACCGGTCATCAAGAAGGGTCGTCGAGCAGATGCGCAAAACTATACACCTTTATCTCTGACATCGATCTGTTGTAGAATTTTAGAACATATTTTTTGCTCGCGTATCATGTCATTTATGGAAACCCAGAATCTACTCTGTAGGAATCAACATGGATTCCGGAAACAGCGATCGTTTGAGACCAAACTCCCTCTTTTTTGGTTTATGAGGCCAATAAAATATTAGATACAGGCTGCCAGGTAGATGCTATTTTCCTTGACTTCCGGAAGGCGTTCGATACAGTTCCGCACTGCCGCCTGATAAACAAAATAAGAGCCTACGGAATATCAGACCAGCTGTGTGGCTGAATTGAAGAGTTTTTAGCAAACAGAACACAGCATGTTATTCTCAATGGAGAGACGTCTACAGACGTTAAAGTAACCTCTGGCGTGCCACAGGGGATTGTTATGGGACCATGCTTATCACAATATATATAAATGAACTAGTAGATAGTGTCGGAAGTTCCATGCGGCTTTTCGCGGATGACGCTGTAGTATACACAGAAGTTGCAGCATTAGGAAATTGTAGCGAAATGCAGGAAGATCTGCAGCGGATAGGCACTTGGTGCAGGGAGTGGCAACTGACCCTTAACATAGACAAATGTAATGCGTCGCGAATACATAGAAAGAAGGATCCTTTATTGTATGATTATATGATAGCGGAACAAACGCTGGTAGCAGTTACTCCTGTAAAATATCTGGGAGTATGCGTACGGAACGATTTGAAGTGGAATGATCATATAAAATTAACTGTTGGTAAGGCGGGTGCCAGGTTGAGACTAATTGGGAGAGTCCTTAGAAAATGTAGTCCATCAACAAAGGAGGTGGCTTACAAAACACTCGTTCGACCTATACTTGAGTATTGCTCATCAATGTGGAATCCGTACCAGGTCGGGTTGACAGAGGAGGTAGAGACGATCCAAAGAAGAGCAGCGCGTTTCGTCACTGGGTTATTTGGTAACCGTGATAGCGTTACGGAGATGTTTAATAAACTCAAGTGGCAGACTCTGCAATGGAGGCGCCCTGCATCGCGGTGTACCTTGCTGTCCAGGTTTCGAGAAGGTGCGTTTCTGGATGAGGTATCGAATATATTGCTTCCTCCTACTTATACCTCCCGAGGAGATCACAAATGTAAAATTAGAGAGATTCGAGCGCGCACGGAAGCTTTCCGGCAGTCGTTCTTGCCGCGAACCATACGCGACTGGAACAAAAAAGGGAGGTAATGACAGTAGCACGTAAAGTGCCCTCCGCCACACACCGCTGGGTGGCTTGCGGAGTATAAATCAAGATGTAGATGTAGATCCTTCGAAGACGGTAGGTGGAGCACTCGTCTCAGCTGCTGTGATGTCAGCTGGTGCCAGCAAGTGACGGGCGTACGCTTAAATACGAAGATGCTCCGCCTACATCTTCTCCCTCTACCTCACGTCAACCAATCAGAGTAAAACGGGTTCACACAATAGTCAAAACTTAAAAGAACAAAGCACAATAATAACATAAAATAGTTATGTATAAAATATCTTATTACAACCATGGGTCTACTTAAATATTGTATAAGATATAAAATTAAAAGCTTTAAAATAACTCTACAGACGATGGATACTCAGTGTGCCCTCTAAGGGCTAAGGTGGTACTACCACAATGGTTTCAAAGTCAACGATGTAGTGAAGGTCTTTGGCATTGCGGCATCATATCGATATGTGAGTTGTGACTCGACTGCAAGTATACGCCTATGCTATATTCAGTCTGCCTGTCTTATATTAACTTAATTTGGCCCTGGAGATATATGCAATAACGGAATGATTAGCTGCAGAGTGGTATGATATTACATACATTTTTTTAAATGTCATAGAGCTACTTTATTAAAAATAGAGTTCCACAAAACAGCCTACTCGTGAAGATTTTTCATTTACCCGGACCTCACAACCCTCCACTTCTCCTTCACCTCAATGTCCTCCTTCCAAGAAGACTCATAAGAAACACAGTTCCTCTCCTCCACCACAGCGTGTTTCTTCTACAGCGCCACCCAGTGGTAGCCACCCTCGGCCATCTTCTGTGTCACCAAGACACAATTGGCTGGTGGCCAATCAACTAGCCGATCACTGGCAGCAGGAGCTGCCCCGAACAACCTATGGCTCAGGGTCGTCTGCGTATAACTGAATGCCATTCCACACCATCGGCCATCAGCTCTCAGCAGTTGCTGGTTTGACAGAAACTGTGGTGAGAGTTTACTTTTTTTGTCAACCTTATGCCAGTTATCCATTGGAATATCCACGAAATTCGCTCCAATCGGGATGAACTGTCGATCCTCTTACGAACCTACTGCCCGGTCATCTTCTGTCTTCAGGAAACAAAGCTATGTCCCCAAGATCGCTTTGTCCTCTGTCATTTCCAATCGGTCTGGTTTGATCTCCCATCTCCCATTTGTTACTGGCGTTCTCGCACGGGGGGGGGGGGGGGGGGAATATGATTCTTCTCCATGATACTATCCGTCATCACCCAATCCATTTATGCAGTTTCTTCCAAGCTGTGGCTGTACGCCTCTCCATTTCTGGATCCATCTTCTGTCTTTGTACCATATTCATTTCCTCATCTACACCAATGGCAAGAGCCAATCTCCTGCATCTCCTTGCTCAGCTCTCACCCCCTATCTGCTGATTGGGGTTTTCAATGCCTACCACCTGCTTTGGGGATCTCTAGGTCCTTGTCCGAGAGGCTCCCTACTAACTGACCTCTTTCACCAAATGGATCATTTTTGCCTCAACAATGGGGAACCTACATTTTTGTCTGCCTCCACGTCAACCTACTCTCATTTGGACCTTTCGGTCGGTACTGTTCAGCTAGCTTGGCGCTTTGAATGGTTCGCTCTTGCTAATACACTCTCGATTGACCATTTTCCATGTTTCCTTCGATTACAGCCATGACTGCCATCTATGCGGCCAAGACCGTGGAAGATTTCCCAAGCTGATTTGACACTTTTCTCCTCTCTAGCAACATTTGATGACCATCCATTTCCTAGCATCGACGGTCACTCATGTAATAGAAGTTATTCTTACAGACACGGAACATTCAATACCCCATACCTCCCGTTTACCCTGACACCGCACAGTTCCTTGGTGGAGCGAGGCGTGCCGTGATGCAATACGCGAGCAGAGATGTGTGCTTCACGTTTTCTGCCATCATCCCACGTTGGACAACTGTATTTGATATAAGCAGTTACCTGCATGAGGCCGTCATATCAGACGCAATAGCAAGGAGACAAATTGGGATTTCTTTATAAGCTCCTGTAATACCTTTACTCCCCCATCAGTTGTTTGGAGTCGAATCCGACACCTATATTGCACATCCAGTTATTTCCCAATCTCTGGGCTAACTGTTGTACAGGGTACCTTAGTGGACCCAGTCGCCATCTCAACTCATTGGGTCGACACGTTGCTGAGATTTTGAGCTCTTCTAATTATTTACTAACCTTTGTCTCACAGAAATGGGTAGCGGAAGAGCGATCTTTAGCTTTTTCCTCTCAAAATCACGAAAGTTGTAATAACGTTTTTCAGTGAGGGTCTCAGACATGCACGCTCCTCCTCTCGCTCTGCTGCTCTGCGACCGGATGGTATCCACGTCCAAATGTTGCTGCACCTATCATACCCTAATCTGTGATACCTCCTTCGCCTTTATAACCGACTATGGATCCACAGTATCTTTCCCAGAAGATGGTCGGAAGCTGTCGTCATTCCAGTTCCGAATCCTCGAAAGGAAATCCTCAAGCTATCGCCCAATCTCTCTCTCGAGTATTGTTTGTAAGGTTTTTCAACATATTGTAAATTGCCATTTAGGCTGGTGGCCGGAGTCCCGAAACCTTTTAACCACTGCCCAATGCGGTTTCCGAAAGCATCGTTCCGCAGTTGACTATCTTATTGCTCTCTCTACTTACATCACGAACAACTTTGTCAGGAAACGCCAAACGGTAGCAATGTTTTCTGAGCTGGAGAAGGCATATGATAGCTATTGGAGGACAGGAATTCTCCGCACCTCTTCGGGCTTTCGAGGTCGGCTTACCCTTTTCATCTGTAAATTTATGGCAGAGCGCATATTTAAGGTGCGGGTGAACAATACTCTGTCCCGTACATTCTCCCAAGATAACGGGATGGCTCTGACCACTATGGGACTTAACAACTGTGGTCATCAGTCCCCTAGAACTTAGAACTACTTAAACCTAACTTACCTAAGGACATCACACACATCCATGCCCGAGGCAGAATTCGAACCTGCGACCGTAGCAGTCGATAACGGGATGCCCCAGGGCTCTATGCTAAGTGTTGTACCGATTGCCACCGCCATAAATCCAATTATAGATTGTCTCCTCCCAGATGTCTCAGGCTCACTCTTTGTCGACGATTTTGAGATCTACTACAGCTCTCAACGGACCAGCCTTTTCGGACGACGTCTTCAAGGATGTCTCTCTCGCCTCTACTCATGGAGCATCGAAACCGGCTCTCGATTTTCAGTAAGACAGTCTGTGTTAATTTCTGTCGTCGTATGCAGTTTTATCCGTCTTCCCTTAATTGAGTCCCTGTCGCCCTTCCGTTCGCGGACGTCGCCAAATTCTTGGGATTTATTTTTGACAGAAAACTGTGCTGGTCTCCCACGTTTCATATCTTTCGGCTCGCTGTCTGCAATCCCTCGACACTCATTGCTTTCTGAGTGGTTCCTCCTTGGAAGCGAACAGAGTCGTCCTCCTCCGCCTGTATCGCTCCATAGTGCGCTCGAAATTGGACTATGGAAGCACAGTTTACTTCTTTGCTCGGCCGTCTATTCTCCGGCGTCTATGTCCACCAGCGTGGATTGCGTTTAGCGTCTGGAGCTTTTTGCACCAAGCCCATTGAGAGCCTTTATTCTGAAGCTGCTGGATCTCTGCTGTCCAATAGCCGAGCTGTCCTGAGTCATTACGCTAGTCGTCTGTCTTCCATGCCTGCTTATCTGACCCACGTCCTTTTTTTCGACCCCTCCTTGAATTTAGGGTATGCAGGTCACCCTTCCTCTCTACTATAAATGGGAGTCAACTTCCGTGAACTGGTACATTCTCTTTCCTTCCAGTTTTCTAAAACTTTCTTGATTAATGGGGGTACGGAGCCAACTTGGCTTTGCCCCCATATCTGCCTTCTCTGTGACCTTTGTCAGCTTCCCAAGGATAGTACCCCCCCCCCCCCCCCCTCTCATCCCTTATAGTTTATCGTCGGACATTTGCTGCTCTATATGTACAAATGGAGGATGTCACTTTTATTTACACTGACGGCTCCAAGACCACATTTGGTGTCAGGATTGGCTATATTGTTGGCTACACACCTATTGGATTTTGGCTTCCCGACCAGTGTTCGGATTTTACTGCGGAGCTTTACACTGTTCTCCATGCCGTCCAATACGTCTGTCGCCATCAGCGGATACAGTATATTACACGATTGGATTCGCTCAGCTCACTCCTCAGCCTCCAAGTTCGTTATCCCGTCCACCATCTGGTCCACTGGATTCAAACTGCCTCCACATGCTCCACTTGGGGGGGCACCTCTGTGGCATTCCTCTGGATCCGAGAGCATGGTGGTATCTGCGGAAAGAAGGCAGCTGATAAGCGGCAAAGGCTGCTGTCTCTCTTCCTCGGCCCTGCTGTTCGCATGGTTCCTTTTGCCGATCTACAGAGCGTTTCATGTCGTCGTGTTGCTCTTTTATGGCACATTCATTGGTCTGCACTTCTCAATAATAAATTACGGGACATAAGACCTCGTCCCTGTTATTGGTCCTCTTCCTTCCGGCCTCGTCGCCGGGTGGAGGTAATTTTAACTAGACTCCGGATTGGGCACTGTCTTTTCAACCTCCCCCACTGCTCTCAACCGTGGACTGTGCGACACCTTTTACTTCAGTGCCCATATTTTAATCAGCTATGCGCCCGTTTACAGGTCTCGCCTGATATATCTTCTCTTTTAGTAGATAACGCGCGCCCAGCCGACCGCGTCCTTGAGCTTGTTAGTGTTAGTGAAATGACATCGGTCATTTGAAGCTCTTTCGGGGAAAACAACCCCCGTTCAATAGCACTTTTCTAGGTTTTCCTTCCGTTTTTAGTTTCCCTCCTCCTTGAGTTTTGCTCCCATTGCTGCTATTTTAAATTTCGGTTTTTAACCCTTCACTAAGTCACAGAATGGGCGCTTATGACAGTAGCAGTTTTGCGGCCTAAAACCATAATAATAATAAAAAAATACATGATGGAGGTCCAGTCGTATGGAGTTTGAAACGTTTCACGCAGATCAACCGGGCAATCAATTCTGAAGCATTACTCCACTGTCCACAATCAGTACCAGGAAGGTACCGACATGAGAGAAATAAGCATAGATCATATGCACACACTCCAATGATTACACGGTTCTGCACCTAAAAATGCTACGCTGTTAAAGTCATATTGTTTCCGAAGTATGATTCATGCAGAATGCAATGCTCTTAATACTCTAATGGAGGATATGTTTGCCCAACATCAGACGTACAATCACCCCGCAAGTATGTTACCCCATTCACTGCGGTGACAAATTTTAAAAGATAAAACTGCGTGAGAACGCAGTTATGGATCGACATGCATATGTCTTTTCTGGTTTAATATGAGACCTCTGTGTAATACATATGTCTCCTTTACTGGAGTGACTGTTAGGAAAACCCACATAGTCTACAGGAGGAGGGGGAGGGTTAAAACCGAATGCAGCTAGAGCATAATTTTTAAGCTTTTCTCGGGCTTGAGTGACCGGGTACGCGGCAACCCTCCTCAGTTCCCCGCATTTCGTGATACGTTTTCTTTAATTTTGTGTATTCTCAGTCAACTTAAGTAATTTTGCAACAAACAATCCTGTTGGGGGAACACCTGCGACTGAGCATTGTAGCAGAGGTTGAAAATACACCTTCAGTTGTAATGTTCTTTTATTATCACATGACCGGCGTCAGGCTCTTAGAAGCCCATCTTCAGGTGTCGTACTGGAAATAGCAAGAGATGGGAGATAGTTTTTACACGTAGCAAAACACATATAAAACAAAAAGAAATTCATAAAAAGGTTTTAAAAAGCATTTCAAAACCGCCGGTCGGTTTAGGTGCTGTGAAACCTGTGTCAATGTGACAGTGACACCAGACAGAGCTACGGACGACTGCCTGGGTAGGGAAACATACAAATAATAGCAGAACACTTACACTTGGTGCTGTGGCCCCCAAGCGCCGCGGTGGACTTTTACTAGGAGTGGTGTGCTACCTATGAGCGGAGAACAGGGAGTAGTGGATGCGAACGAGGAAGCAAACTGGTAAACCAGAGTGGTAAATGTTGTGTCTAGACAAGACAGCCTAGACACAATGAGAGGAAGCCGAAAGGCACGCGCAAAGCTAAAGCTGGATGGCGTGAGGTCTGAAACAGGGTACGTAATGAATGCTATAAAGAAAAGTACGTAGCTTCTGGAATACTTAACTTTAATCCATCCTTTTGGTACATCTGGAGATTGTGGCGATAGAAGTGAGACTCTTTGGATACATGCAATGTTACTAATGGCGCCTTGCTAGGTCGTAGCCATTGACTTAGCTGAAGGGTATTCTAACTATCTGCTCTGCAAATGAGCGAGGCTTCGTCAGTATAGTCGCTAACAAAGTCGTCCGTACAACTGGGCGGAGTGCTAGTCCGTATCTCGAGACCTGCCTTATGGTGGCGCTCGGTCTGCGATCACACAGTGGCGACACGCGGGTCCGACATGTACTAATGGACCGCGGCCGATTTAAAGCTACCACCTAGCAAGTGTGGTGTCTGGCGGTGACACCACAGTAAAAGTGCTACCATCTGTTGACGGGGAGAAGAACGCGGAGCCAGTAGCCCGACCATTCACAATTGGAATCAGTGGTTTACATTTAAAATGAAGAAAAAACAAAAATTGCAAAAAAATACTCGAAATAAGTTAAAAGTGCATTATGCGTAGTAAAGGAGTGTATGGAACAGATCAGTACACAACTGTGGTAAAACTGAGTGGAAGTTGCGGTACAAAGTTTATATATAAACCGTAAAGCGCAATGAAACTTCCCTCTTACATGAGTGGCAAACAAGTTTTCAATTTGTGGGGATATATAAGTGGCAATATGGAACAAGGGCCACAGTCATCATTTAAAAGAAAATACGAATTTGCCACTCCTATTTACAAAAGGAAAAATAGAGAGACTTTACATTCCACATTGCCAGAAAGTGATATGCCAATTAATAGCTAGCAGCAATTGAGCCGTGGTTGGCTCGCGTTGCTGACTTGCCTCCGTCAGTGGCAGCAGCAGCGCTTATCGATACTAGTACTATTGTACCATCTTTGTGGCTGCTATATTTCAGTGTGGTGATGTGTTTGGCAGTCCATTAGTTGGGACAGAGCAGCGAGGAAGTCTCCGTGGCGCGGGGTCAGGCTGTGACTGCTAGCGGTATATGCGCGCGGTCGGATTGTGAGGCGCTAGCTGCGAGAGCTACAAAGTTCGTTGCCCACCGAAGCGGGACACTGAAGTTGAGTGATCAATTAACCTGTTATGAAACCTCAACTACTGTGACATCTCTTCCTTCATTGCCGGTTGTTGCTCCCTGGGCCGTTCCGGCTAGCAGCAACGTGTGGTGTGTTGGAGTCGGCGAAATTTTGCAGCCGTCTTGGTGTATGATTTTTAACCAATAAAATTATTGTTACTTATCAGCGGAGTGCACCAACGGTATTTTCTGCCTTGTGGCCGTTAGCGTAGTTTTCCGGCAATGTGTTTTCCTTGCCGTGTTGATGCTGTCTGACATGGCGTGTAGTTCGACAGCCTTTTAGTTGTTTGTTCATATTTTTTTCTTAAGAATCGTTATTGTGCCTTGGCTGCTCTTCGACGCCAGTTTGGAAGACGTAATGCTGCTGGTATCTTCGTCCTCGGCTCACATTTTCCGATGTACCGTTGGGCGGGTGGAAGGG
Organism: Schistocerca piceifrons; assembly: GCF_021461385.2. Taxonomy (NCBI): domain Eukaryota; kingdom Metazoa; phylum Arthropoda; class Insecta; order Orthoptera; family Acrididae; genus Schistocerca; species Schistocerca piceifrons. The sequence goes on from NC_060139.1 coordinate 1,053,593,875, forward strand.
AATTGATTAGGCTGTTGATCGGTCCTTCAGCTGTCCCTGGGTCGGGTTGCCACCTGATTATTTAACCTTACTCTGGGCTGCCTGCCTCACCCTACCTTACGTTAGAGCTACCTTCTCAGGCCGACCCTTGGAACACTTCTGAGCACCACTGTTGTTTTGGTTTTAGATTGTGATTTTCATTTCAGTCTGATGTACTGTGCGAGGCCTTCAGCCGTCTATTAATTTAGTTTCTTTTAATTTTAAATAAGGCCCTCAGCCGACTTAAATTAAAAATTTGAGGGCTGATTTTTGTGTAAGATCTAAAATTTTGAAAGTTTGTTCTATCTGAAATTCTTGTTATCCAGGCCCTAAGTCATGAGTTGTTCAATGTCCAGTGTGTGGCCTTCAGCTGAACTTTTACGTGAAATGTTTTTAAGATAAGGCCTTCAGCCGTCTTAAATTAAAATTTTGGAAATTAATTTATTCAAAACTAATTTTTTTGGAAAATTTAATCTTTCTGAAATTCTTGTTATCCATGCCCTAAGACCTGAGTTGTTCAATATCTTGTGTGTGGCCTTCAGCCGAGTATGTACGTGAAATATTTTTTTTAAAACAAGGCCTTCAGCTGCGTGTGTTCTTTAAAGCAATTTTTTTTAATAACTTGTGTCCAGGCCTTCAGTCGTTCTTGTTTTTGGTGTGGTTTTCGGCCCTCAGCCCAGAAGGTATCGCAAGTTTTCTTAACTAGGCCTTCAGCTGTATTGTTTTAATTTGATCCTTTTAAGGCAGTGTGTATTTAAGTGGTTCTTAGGAAAATAAAAGTTTGTGTGTTTTGTGCAACTAACAGTAACTGATTACGGCCACCTCCACAACCTAACCCGATTCGCTCTACCCTGCGAAACCAGATTTCAGCAATAGTACTAAAAGGACACATTAAAAGTGGGGTCGATTAAAACCTGCTTACCAACAGTCGACAACTAATCGAGGATTACATGAGATAAGACCTGAGACGCATTTAACATAATGAAAACAGGTAAATTTTGAATTAGGTGGGGCACAGATAATGACGCAGCACAATAATGAACCACAATCATAGGATAAAGTGAAAAACATGCGAACGTCTATTAACAGAGGTCAATTTTACAGCTATGAAAAATGAACTGGATGGACCTTGCTGACCTCACTATAGGAAACAGGCATATGCTGTACATTCGTCATTGAAGGCCACAAAAATAATGGCAAAAAACACTGACCCAATCAAGAAATATACATGTGTGGCTTACAGTAATCAGGGACCAGAAAGAGAAGGAAATGAGGCTGGACGCTGTTTCAAAAAAGAAAAGTTATTCACCAGGAATGCGAGCTTGAGCGCAGTTTGCTCGTTCAGAATGCCACATGGATCACGGCAAATACTGCTGATGATTTTTATTTTTTCTAAAACTTTTAAAACTGGGAACCTTCGTTGAATATGTAGAATGCTGCAGTTTGTGTTTATATTTGAAATGGAATGTTTATGATACTTCAGGTGGTTAGAGCGGATTTGGAGTTGCTAAGATCCTGATGCTCTCTGAACTGTACGTTAAAGGATTGACCAATTTGGCCTACGTATGCGGAAGGGCACTCACTTAACTTGATGCGATAGACGCCCGATTGTGGGTAGCGATTGTGTTCTCTGGTTTCGTGGTACTTCAATAGGTGCCCGACCTTATGCGGGGTGAAGAAGGCGGGTATAACTCCCTCTTTTCTAAGCCATTTGCCAATCCTGTTAGATACAACACCTACATATGACACTGCGCAAAAAATTTTTTTATAGTTATCATTATTAGTAGATGACAGGGTATTCCCATAGCGATCGCTGGAAGCGGCTTTCGATTGCATTTGCTGATGAAGAACACCAAAAACATTTGGCTGGTAACCATTAGCATGTGCTATGAATTAATGGTATAGTTTTCTTTTGAGAGAGGGACTCTGGCCGCGCAGCACGAAGAGCTGCCATTTTTTGCTGCTTTGGATGAACTGAAGAGCAATGAATAATAGAACTAATCGCAGATGGTTTTCTAAATATGTTAAAGTGAACTTTACTGTTCTGTAACGAAATTTCCAGATCTAAAAATGGAAATGTAAAGCCAGAATGGTATTCTATCGCACACCGAATCTTGGGGTGCATTTTGTTAAAGTCGTGTTGAAAAAGTTGCAGCTGGGCGTCGGTCCTGTTATACAAAAATATGATGTCATCAACATATCTTTTGTAGCATGCTACTGTTCGAAGGTGTTGTAGGTGGGTTGAAAAGAACTGATGTTCAATGTGATTGATGTAAACATTACCTGTTAAAATGACAATTGGGGGTCCAATGGCTAACCCGTCAGTTTGTCCATATATGGTGTCTCTGAAGGCAAAGTAATTATGGTCCAGGAAAATTCTGATTAAATGAAGGAATTCACAGATTTTTTGAGAATCTACACGAGATAACATCCGTACGTTGGACTGAATAACAGGTATCACCTCTTTAATAGGGATATTCGTGTACACGCTTACGATGTCGGGACTTGCTACATTCGTATCACTGGTTACAATTACATGTCTGAGGTGTGTAATTAACTCCTCTCTGTTCTTTATGGCATCATCCTCATGGGAAAAATAATGCTTACTGAGGAACCATTGCAATCCTTACGCAATAAGTAACCTGGGGCATAAATAGGGTAGATAGTTGGTCTTAAAGGAGCCAGTGGCTTACGAAGTTTCACGAGGCCTCTGGAAGTGGGCATTCTCGGATTCATCAGTATTACAGATTTTTAAGAAATGAGGTGAATAACGCATCTGTTTCTTTAAGTGCCTTCTTAATTTCCGTAACGAATTTAGCTGTGTAGTTAAATGAGTATGTTTTGATAACAGGGCTGGAGAGGAAGTCCTGTGCTTTCCGTGCGTAGTCGGTCTCTTATAAAACTACTGATGTGTGGCCTCTGTCCGCCAGCACAATTATGGCTTGGTTCTCCTGAAGGTTCCTGTTAATGTCGCGCAAAATGGATTGGTCCCGCGCGTGGACATTCCTCTTACGGGGATTCCAGAGTTTCTGATTTTTGTGATTTGCTGGGCCAAGTTCTAGTGCAATGGCTTTATTCAGTTTTTGACAGACGGAGTTTATTGTGGGGTTATCTGATTTAGCCTGCTCCAGGGCAACGACAGTACGGGCCACTAACGAAGAGGAAGTATTTTGATTAAATGTGGATCCGAGACTGTGGGCTACCTCTTAATTGAGAAAACACATTTCCTCACAATTAAAAACGATTCTAGTTTGGTTCTCCAACGTATGGTGAAAACTAAAATTACATCTAGGAGATACTTCTAAAGCAGAGTCAAACCTCACACCTAATCTCGAGAACGGTGTCAAGTTTACCCCTTTGTTGCCTGAAGGTACTTGAAAGTACCAGTAAGTTTTGACTCTCATTTTCTCGTGGTGCAGTTTCGTGATCTGAGAGCCTGTCGGTACGTAACAGTAACTCTGCTCTACTGTTTCAGAGATGTTATTGTGCAATACATAGACCTCTCTGGCGGTCATCGCTTGAAATTGTTTTTCGCGCGCTGCTGTGAAAACAGAAGATTGTATGTGCTTGTTTCCATGGTGTTGCCCTGAATTTGTGCGCAATTTATTGAAACTTCCGTTGAGTTCTTCATTGTAAGTACTTACATTCTTTGTTTTTTATAATAGTTTGAAGCATTACGTTACAAGTGAATGAGATAAAGTGGAAAATATGAAACGGACTTATTAGTACCGCCAGGTTGTGCGAACACTTTATTGTAGCAACAGTGCGTTACCTCCACTTTTTCTCACACAGATGGACGAAAATCGTAAAACTGGTGGATACTTTCGACCTTTGAGTGATGCAGAGATTGAAGCAATTTTGTATGAGGACATTCCCTCTGATACTGCAGAGGATGCTGACATCGAATATGATGACGAAAATGTTAATAATTTTGACAAAGCTTTTTCGTGCAATTTGCAAGAGGAAGATTGTAAAACAAACTCCACTTGTTCGGATAATGATGCCTCAGAGAGTTCTTTGCCGTTTACATCTTCACCTCAATGTGAATATTGGACAAACAGAATGTGGAGAGACGAACACATTGAAACAAGGAACTATGAATACAGATATAGTAAAGGTGTCTTCTTACACTTAGATTATCATAAATTCTTTTTCAGCAGTAGTCAATTTCTTCTTTTTCATTTCACGAATTACTCTAGAATCCTGTTCCATCTATGACAACTCCAGTACTAATTCCATTCATGTATTCGTTTTGCAGGGCCTATGGAAGAATTATTTCAGGATTGCCTCACAGCCACTGATGTTTTTATTTTAATTTTGAAGCCAATTGTAGAAGACATAATTTTCCAGAGCAATCTTTACGCAACACAGAAGGGAAAAATTTTAAATCTGCAGGAGCATGAGCTGTTTGCTTTTTTGGGAATTAATTTATTTATGGGTTACCACAAGCTGCCGTCGTGGAAACACTATTGGTCTGCATGTGATGACCTTAGTATTAGTATTGTACGGCGATGCATGAGTAGTGACAGGTTTGATTTTATTTTGAGTAATTTACATCATAATGATAACAAAAAAATTCCAGAAAGAAACAGTGATAAATTGTATAAAATATGCCCGCTTCTGACTGCTTTGAATAAGCAATTTATGTCCATATACAGGGGCACTACAGAACTCAGTATTGATGAGTCAGTGATGGTCTTCAAGAGAAGAAGTAGCATAAAGCAATATAATCCATTAAAACCAATCAAAAGAGGCTACAAACTATGGGCAATTTGTGATCAAAAAGGATACACACTCAATTTTGAAGTGTATCAAGGTAGAAAAGAGACACTGGAGAAGGACTTTGAAGGGTACGGTTTAGGGGAGAGAGTAGTACTGAAATTGTCTAAACCGTATTGGGGTCAGTACAGAAAATTGTACTTTGACAATTTTTTCACTTCTATTCCACTTTTGGAGAAATTAAAATCCGTAAATACATTTGCCTGTGGAACAATTAGAGCAAACAGGAAAGATTTGCCAGCGAATGTACCTAAAGAAAAATGTCTAAAGCGTGGGGAGTCAAATCTCAGAGTGTCATCTTTAGACCTAACAGTATTTCAATGGAGGGACAATAAAGTAGTGTATTTTGCGTCAAACTTCCATGGCACTGAACAGAGCATAGTGTCAAGAAAACAGAAATATGGAACTAGTATGACTATACCATGTCCAGTTGTTGCATGTGATTACAATAAAAACATGGGTGGTGTGGATCATCCAGTCAGGTTACGTTCAACTTATGGTCTTGACAGGCGATCAAAGAAATGGTGGCACCGTCTCTTCTGGGGAGCAATAGAAATTGCTTTTGTCAATGCTTACGTCATTTTTCAGTGATCTACATGAGGCACTGCAACTGCTGGAATTCAGGCGTGCTGTGTTACTAGGGCTAATGAATGAACAGCAAGTGCCAAATCTCAAAAAGAGAAACTCCGGTAAAGATGAAATAACTCCCCCAAAGAGAAGGAAAGATAACTTCTCTGTTACTAAGGATGTACGTCTTGGCAACCGAGGAAACCATTTTGTAGTGTTCAGTTGTAAAAGAGCACGATGCGAAATGTGTGCAAAAAATAAAATTCAGTCGAGACCACATTCACAATGTAGTACATGTAAAGTGTATTTGTGCTGCAATGAGAAAAACAACTGTTTCCTACAATTTCATGAGGTATCACTAAATGTGTGATATGTATACACTGTCAAAAATGTATAGCTAAGTTACTATGTATTGTAAAGTTGCTCCAGAAGGTAAATTTATACGAAATTAAAAAAAAAGTCAGAAATATAATATTTTTGTTAATTAATGTTCTAATGTAAAAATATTTAATATTTATGTGGAATAAAGTACAAGTTATAAAAATTGGAGCATTTTTCTGCGCATGTTGTGATTCTGTCAATGGAGTCTGACGGTACTTCTGAGTACCAGGAGTGAAAAAAATTGTAGAAAATAAAATAAAATTTCACAAAAAATCCTACCGTCATTTGAGGCCACAATAGCATAAATCCTGCAAAGAAAATGATAAAAAGTAAATTTTTTCTTGTGTCAGGAAACAAAGGGTTATGGTATCGTCAGTTTTTGAGTTGTATTGCGATTTTAAGCTGTCCTTTTGCAGTGCTACGCACGTAGTTGTGCAGTTAGGTCCGATCTTTATCATTAATTACATAATTAGGACCTATCTTTACATCTGCTTCCCGACCAAAATAAATGTAGTATACTAACCTAACCTTCCTCCCCTTCATCTGGACAGTTTCCTTGTGTTGGAGGATGCAGTGGGGCTTTCCATCCAGAAGGACCAGTGTTCGAGTCCCGGAAAGGGCTCCACCATTTTAAATTTGTCTCCAATCCCAAGCGCCTCTGAAATAACTGTGTTGGGGAGGGGGGGGGGGGGTGCAATTGGGCTTTCTGTTCAAGAGCACCAGGATTCGAGTTCCGGAAAGTGTAGCGCTATTTTTAATTTCCTACCTATTCCCGCTTGGTGCGTGGGGTGGGAAGTTAGCACAGCCCTGAGACAAGAAATTCCCTACCAAAATTCGAAATTCCTGCCACGATTCGAAATTGCTGGCAAAAATCCAAATTTCGACTAAAATTGGAAATTGTCTCCGAAATTCTCGCCAGTAGAATAGGTGGGGGATGGTGGAGAGGGGGTCTGGGGCCCACGAGCTGGCTGAGAAAAAGACATGACGTCATCAGGGAGTGGGGGTGGGTGCGGTCGGGGGTGAGGGTGGGCATTATCGGGGTTGCTGGGAGAAATTAATTGATGAATTTAATTAAGTTTCATATCAATTTGATATTAAAACTGGAGTGAGAGCACCGTCTCCTTACTACCGGCCAGGAGCGCCATCATCCACTGTTAGCATCCTGCTCTTAAGTTGTTGCAAGGATCCCCTGGAAGAACCGCGGCACAATGTGCCGGACATTGCTGCTCATTTTTTGTTAGGACTGGTTGTTCCTGGGTTCGGTTTGCAAGAAAATATTCTACATACATGCACTAAGTCCGAAATACCAGACAGAAAGACGAACAAATATGGTTTGATTTCCACAGTCACTTTCATAATCTTTGTCATTTTAATAAAAGATAATCTGTTGATCGGCCTGCACCAGACTTTAATTAGTGTCAGACGTGAGTAGTGCGTAAAAAAATGAAAAGTATCAGGCTGGGAATGGCTTGGCATTTTTAAAACAGCTGTGCTGTAACTGCTGGCAGGTAAAATTACTCCCCAGAGTAATCAGAAGGCGCCAAGGTGATTTGAGTCCAGTGGAGGCAATAGCAGCCAGAACGTTCTAGAATCTGCTGGAACCTTAGGATGACTTTTGGACGAATCAGAGGAAATCTAAGAGAGAAACTCGTCGAAGAGCCCTAAAAAATCAGTACATAAGTAAGCAGCTAGATGCAGTATCACAGCGAAGTTCTTATGAGCAGTAACACGGCGAGCCATGAAGTCACTGCAGAGTGGTACTTTTACGCTGGAGCAATACTACTACTAGAAGTCTGTATACATACGAGGGCGGACAACTGTGCTTCCATTAAGTATACAGCAACAGTCACCTTGAGTTGTCTGCCTGTTAAAAAAGAAAAAGTACCGTCCGTCTCTAGTAGGAATTAGTAATAGTTAATGTTTCCGTGTATCATAATGTAGAAGGCAACAAGCACTGTTTTGCACCTGTCTCCTAGAATGAATAAGTTATCTGACTGCGTAAGTTGCAACGAAGAGTACTCAACATTTTCTGCATTTCGAATATAAAAAGAACAAGTGTTCTATCGCACTTGGTTCGAAGAGTGGTTAAGTAATCTGATATGTATAATCAGAATTAGTTAGAAGCTGAGTGCTCGCAACTGATAGCGAACGACAGAAATCAACAACCAGGAGTTTATGGAAAGGTAGGGTGTAATTATTAATGTGTGCAAGTATAAACTCACAGTAAGACACCGCACTGAAAACGGTTACACTATTCCGAAAGTAAATCGTTCTTAAATTGAATCCTACGAATCATAACTTCTGCTCTCCGTTCCAGAATCGCTTGTGGTAAGCCTCCAAGAACACTTGCTTCGTTTCACTCGTTAAAGATGACTCAGTGGACGTGAGCCTACATTGTCGTAAAAGTCCCGATGGTGCCGCGCGGCCTGTACCTTCGCCTAGGCTGTCGGTGGGACCCGTGCTGCTACATGACAGAAGTCTCTCTCAGTTTGTCAGTTTGTTCAGTGCAACAGTTATAGAAGTGAAAATACTATAATTTTAAGGCAACCTTTATTAAAATATACTGAAATATGATCAGTGCAACAATACTGGCAAAGTAAAACAATATTTTTCTTTACAGTTTTCGTTTTATTATTAATTTAGTGAATGTGTCTTCTGTTTTTGCTTGCTTGGTGTTTCATATTTCAGCGATTTTGATTATTATTATTTCATGCAACCTGAAATAGTGATAACTATGGCCGGCCGCGGTGGCGGAGCGGTTTTAGGCGCTTCAGTCCGGATCCGCTCTACTGCTACGATCGCAGGTTCGAATCCTGCCTCGGACATGAATGTGTGTGATGTCCTTAGTTTAGTTAGGTTTAAGTAGTTCTAAGTTATAGGGGACTGACGACCTCAGATGTTGACTCCCATAGTGCTCAGAGTCACTTGAACCATTTGATAATTATGGCCTCTTAATTCAACCAGGAAAGAAAACCGGAAAGGGCTGGAATAATGGCGAATTTACACACTTCATTCACTGGCAATACACAAATGTATTTCACACAGTTTCAATCACATAGCAGCCAATTACGCTTTTAATTATTTCTTATAAATTAGTTAAAAGGTCAAGAAACGAGAAATCTATTTAAAGTTCAACGACGATTTAAATAATTTACAGAAAATTTGAAGTAACTTTAACCCAAGATGACTTAACATTCTTTAATGCAAAACTGGCCCAATATAAGGCACAGAACGTAATAAGGCTAAAGGCATAATAAAGGCAAACGTAAATCTAAACTACAGTACGAGAACAGCCCAGAACGGCCTTAATTATAAAACTGAGAGAGTAAAACATGATTTAAAATTGAGTGATTAAAAAACTCTACGAGTATACTGAAAGTAATGAAAAAGAATTTAACACGAATATCTAGGCAAGATAATTTTAAAACCAAAAAACACATCAATTGAAGATTTAAGAAGTTCTCCACAAACACAAGAATAAATAAGTTACAACAGATTAAGGTATATGCTGGTATCCCAAAACACGTCAACATTTGCTTAAGGTGAAGCCAACAAGCTAACGGATACAAATTCAGAATTATTCCAAGTATAAATGTAACTTGAACAGGAACATTAAATAGTGCGTCTGCGGTTGTAGGAAACAGCTGGCTAAGCAAGCCAACGAGGTGTGAGTAAGTTGGGTCCGATCTTTGGTAAAATGTACTAGTAATGGAGTACGAAAGATTAGTAACGATATTTCCATGCGGCACAAATAATTTTAATTAGACAGAATTCCCCCACACAGCCGTGCATCAAATTATTAACTCTTAGGGCAGAATTAATTAATCTGAGCTCTTACCAAAAACCATGACAACTTAACAGCTTTTAACACGTTAACCAATAGATTTAAGAAACCAGTTAAAAATATTTCAAAAAAATGATTTCAGCCATGAGACTGTAATATCAGAAAATAATGTTCCTTTCTAGCAAACCATAAAGCAGCTACAAGGACACATGCACGACATTCGGAGCTCATCAGTACAAATATTAAACCATAGCGGTTCGGAGAAAACAAATGCTTCCTGGAACAGACTGAAATGTATCTGATCCACTAAATCAGAAGAAACGGACTATATTATTTCTTAGAATACGGCTTTAGCATTAGCTTCAAAGAAACTAGAACGGCAAAGGAAAATTATAAATAGGCAAATAAAATAGCAAAACAGACACACATCTGAGATGAATAATTAATCATTCGTGGTAACTGACAATACTAAACATTTCACTGCGCCTCCATTTGAAAATTACGAGAACAACATTTACTTTAAGAATCACAAGAATTAAAGGAGGCGGAGAAGAACAGGTAACGCTTACACTAATGCACACCGCCAACTCTCAAAATAACTTTCTTCTGGAAAACGGCGCTTTATACTGGCTAAAGGTTCACCGAGCACCAAGGACACATAAAACATATGAAACAAATTATAATGAGACATCAGGAAAAGAATCAGTTTAAAATGTCTACCAGATCTTGCAATCACATTGCCCTTCGAGTACCACGGAGACACGAGCGTCCATACCCAACAAACAGAAGGAAGACATACTAAAGTGGTGAACAGCTCGGCGCCCTTCTCATAAATCACAGCACTAACCACGTCGGTACTCCGTAAGCTACACGGGTGACGTGACCCCAGTACTGATCGCCCGCCGACAGCTAACACGACGGTGGGCAGGCCCCACGGGAAGCATGTTACAGCTTCGTTCCTCAGCTCAGACTGCCCACCAAACCGGCCAGCAACCCCGGAGCCGCTACACCAGAGGGCGCTGCGCTCCAACGGCAACATGTTAGTCAAAGATCGTGTGAACAGTGATATCGATACATTGCGAAAAAACCGCCACGCTTCACAAGGATTTCTAAATTACTTTAAACTGTGAAATTCTACACGTTGCATTTGCTTAGTTATCAAGAGCTGGCTGTACGGGTAAACGTTACCGCGAGACAATGTAATGCGATCCTAATAACCGTACACCATTTCGTCACTTTCATAAAGATTATTTGATTTTTTTGTTGAAATTATTACATTTGATTTCCTTTGGTAATAAAAAACCAAAGGCCTTTTTCTCTTCGTTATTTCGTAAACTGTTTCTGTGGGTTTTGCGCGATAACGGTGAAGTCACTGATGACAGTGCCATTAAAGCAGAGTTATTAAACACGGTTTACCGAAGCTCCTTCACTAAAGAAGACGAAGTAAATATTCCTGAATTCCAATCAAGAGAAACTGCCAAGATGAGAAACATAGAAGTAGATATCCTTGAAGTAACGAAGCAGCTTAAATCACTTAATAAAGGCAAAGCCTCCGGTCCAGGTTGTATACCAGTCAGGTTTCTCTCAGAGTATGCTGATAAAATAGCTCCATATTTAGAAATTATACAGTACCACTCGCTCATAGAAAGATCCATACATAAATACTGGAAATTGCTCAACCCATACCAATACCCAAAAAGGGAAGTAGGTGTAATCCGCTGAATTACAGGCCCAACTCACTAACGTCGATTTGCAGTAGGGTTTTGGAACATATACTGTATTCGAACATAATGAAGTACCTCGAAGAAAACCATTTGTTGACACGTAGTCAGCGCGGATTCAGAAAATATCGCTCTTGCGAAACACAACTAGCTCTTTATATCATGAAGTAATAAGTGCTATCGACAGCGGATGTCAAATTGATTCCATATTTTTAGATTTCCAGAAGGTTTTCCTCACAAGCGTCTTCTAACCAAACTGCGTGCCTACGGAGTATCGCCTCAGTTGTGCGACTGGATTCGTGATTTCCTGTCAGAAAGGTCACAGTTCGTAGTAATAGATGGAAAGTCATCGAGTAAAACAGAAGTAATATCCGGCATTCTCCAAGGAAGTGTTATAGCCCCTCTATTGTTCCTGATCTATATTAACGACATAGGAGACAATCTGAGTAGCCGTCTTAGATTGTTTGCAGATGATGCTGTCATTTACCGTCTTGCGAAGTCATCAGATGATCAAAACGACTTCCAAAATGATTTCGATAAGATATCTGTATGGTGCGAAAAGTGGCAACTGACTATGAATAAAGAAAAGTGTGAAGTTATTCATATGAGTACTAAACGAAATCAGCTAAATTTCGATTACGCGATAAGTCACACAAATCTGAGGGCTCTAGATTGAACTTAGGGATTTCAATTACAAATAACCTAAATTGGAACGATCACATAGATAATGTTGTGGGCAGAGCCAACCAATGACTGCGACTCATTGGCAGAACACTTAGAAGGTGCAACAGGTCTACTAAAGAGACTGCTTACACCACGCTTGTTCGCCCTACTCTGGAGTATTGCTTCGCGGTGTGGGATCCGCATCTGGCGAGACTGACGGATGACATCGAAAAAGTACGAAGAAGGGCAGCTCGTTTTGTATTATCGCGAAATAGGGGAGATAGTGTCACAGACATGATACGTGAATTGGAGTGGCAATCATTAAAACAAAGGCGTTTTCCGTTGCGACGGGATCTTCACATGAAATTTCAATCGCCAGTTTTCTCTTCCGATTGCGAAAACATTCTGTTGCCACCCACCTACGTAGGGAGAAATGATCATCACGATAAAATAAGAGAAATCGAGGCTTGCATAGGAAAATTTAAGTGCTCGTTTCTCCCGCGTGCCGTTCGAGGGTGGAACGGTAGAGAGACAGCTTTAAGGTGGTAAATAGTCTTCACGGGTGTCCCGTTGTGCAAATCCCACAATATTTCCTCGGAGCAACTGTCCGACATCATCAGGTTGTTGAACCTCGCTGGTGGCTAGGTACGACTGACGAGATCCGCATGGCGACGCTTCTATATATAGAGCACGAGCGTGAAGATTGCGCAGGCGCGGAAACCACGCACGCGCAAAAATTTGCAGGTAGATGGCGCCAGACTCAAACGCCCTCTGCCGGGAAACGCAGAGCGGCCGTTCTGCGCTTGCGCTGACGCTGTGTTTACTAACATGCTGCCAACGTTATGACGGGTCTATTGTCGAAAGCTCTTTGCTTTCTAATCCTGATTTAACAGCAACCAATGCAGGGTTCCAGGCACTTTAGCTTTTCTTGATGTTTTGGTACGAAGGAAAGCAGATGGAACCTTGGGACACAGCGTTTACCGCAAGCCAACCCATACAGGTCTATATTAGCAGGCCACAAGCTGCCATCATCCAGCACAATGCGGTAGTGCATTACGTACGCTAGTTCATAGAGCGCGTGTGGTATCTGACTCTGAAAGCATGCCGAGTGAGACGCAACATTTGAAGACAGTCTTCCGTCAAAACGGTTATTCTGAGAGACAGATACGTAATGCATTCAGGCCCGAGCGAGTTCAATCTGTGGAGCAGAATGAAGATCCGAAGACACCCACCACCTTGGCCTTCTTGCCGTACTTTGGTGCCATGTCGTCAAGTATCGGAAGAGTCCTCGAAAGATGTGACATCAAGTGTATTTTCCGGCCATCTGCAAAACTGAGGAAGCTGTTAGGTTGGCTTAAGGATGATCTCGGTCTGAGGAAACGTGTTGTGTACATGATTCCTCGTCAGTGTGGGGCGGCATATATAGGTCAGACATGTCGCACAGTACAAGAACGTTGCGATGAACATCAGCGTCATACGCGCCTACGCCAACCGGAGAAGTCGGCAATTGCAGAACACTGCCTGAACACAAGACATCACATGATTTATGAAAAGACGGAAGTTTGATCCCCAGCATCCTCTTTCTGGGATTGCGTCATTAAGGAAGCAATACATATCCGTACAGCTGATAACCTTATCAACAGGGATGCGGGATTTCAAATGAGTACAGCCTGGAACCCTGCATTGGCTGCTGTTAAATCACGACGAGAAAGCAAAGAGCTTTCGATAATAGACCCGTCATAACTTTGGCAGCATGTTAGTAAACAGCGCACGCGCAGAACGGCCGCTCTGCGGTTCCAGGCATAGGGGGTTTGAGTCTGGCGCCATCTACCTGCAAATTTTTGCGCATGCGTGGTTTCTGCGCCTGCGCAATCTTCACGCGCGTGCTCTATATATAGAAGCGTCGCCATGAGGATCTTCCCTCCATCTCTACACCCTACATCTCCTTTCCCAAGGTGGCTTCCATCAACTCCCCCTCCCGGATGATGCCCTCTCTCCCTCCATTTATCTCTCCTATCAACTCTGATCCTCACTCCCTCACTCCCCCTCCTTTCCTCTGTCCTTTCCCTGGGCTCCCTCTACGCCCCTTCCGTCCTGTTTTCTCCCCAGTAAACCTCTCCCTACCTCCCTTCTCCCCCCCCCCCCCTGAGTCCTTTGGTATTCCCCTCCTCTGCCTACCCCACTCCCTGTCGCGTCTGCCCAGCGCCCCCCACCCCTCTTATGGGTCCTCATCCTCCATCAGCTCCTTTCCCGGCTCCCCCCCCCTTTTTTATTTTCCCATGATCTGTCCAGATTCCCTCCACCTGCTCTCGGCTGTGGTATGTCACATTTGCCAACATTTTAGTGCAGTGTTCCAGTGACTGTTCAGTGTTGTTCGTCTTTCTCGTGTTGCGAACAGAAACCATGCTGTCGCTGGGTGTGAATTTTATGTCTTTTGCGAACAGAAACCAGACTGTCTATTGTTTTACCTGTCTGCTTTGTCTGTATGTTCTTAGCGTCATCATCCCTCTGTTCTTTGTTTTAAGTACCACGATTTCTTTTCGCCACGTTACTCTTTAAGTCTCCGATTCTATCGCATGTTTTTGTTATTTATTCTGTTCATCTTTCTAACAAAGTCTGTAGGCTGAAGAGCGGCATACTAAGCTGCTGCCAGCCCGCCCCCTTCGGGGGGAATTGAAATTCAATAAAGGAAAAAAAGAAAAATGCGGATCACGTCAGTCGTACCTAGCCACCAGCGAGGTTCAACCACCTGATGATGTCAGACAGTTGCTCCGAGGAAATATTGTGGGATTTGCACAACGTCATCCGGCGGCACACCCGTGAAGACTATTTACAACATATCCGTCGGGAAAGCCTGAAGAGTCACAGCTTTAAGGTGGTTCATTGAACCATCTACCAGGCAATTTGTTGTGAATAGCAGAGTAATCACATAGATGCAGATTTCTTTATCGGCACACGTTATTCATATAAATTACGTAATAATTATCGTTTCCGTAACAAAATGGTTAATAAACGGCGTTTATCCAATTGTACTGGCGACCGAGTTAGGACTTGCACTGGACTGGATACTTATTTCTCTGTTGTGCTTGACTTGCATTTGTTCGTCCCATGTTCGATACAAGCTGCATTTCGTACGAAACGTGTGCCACCTACCGGCCACTAAGGATTTTGCATTTCGTAACAAGACGTATCCGGCGTCGGAACGAGGAGTCTCGGTGGTCCCACCGGGAGCGCCTGCAGCAGCGTCGCGCACCCGCAGATCGTGCTGTACGCCGCGGACAGCGGACTGCCCGTGCCGCGTCCCGGGCCAACAGCGCGGCCCGCGATGAAAAATACCCGGCGCGACGGGCGCGCGAGCGTAATTAGTTTAGGCCTCATTACGCGTGATTATTTTCATTAGGGGCCGATTTATCAGGCGGCCGTAATGAGCCGAGGCGAGAGCTGCGCGAGTGGGCGGGGGAAGGGCGGGAGGAGGCTGCTGACGGATGGCCCCGGCGGGCACCGTACGGGTCTTCGTGGCGGCGCGGGGCCGTACACGTCCCGTGTGCGCAGCGCACATTCCTCGCCCGTGGCCCACGGCCTCAGGCGGTCTCGCCACGCCGGCGGTGGGCTCCAGGCAGCCGATCAGGCTTTCCAGGCTGCCCGCCTGCTCATTCCCACGCACGTGTGCGCTTGTTACTCAAAATAAAATACGTGTAACGTCTTCAGAGTAATCTTCATTGGCGCCAGTATACTGCTGGCAACTTTTATAACAGTTTGTACCAATAAAGACGTACAACGGTTTAATTTTATTAATAAACTCATATGCTGAAAAGAATAGACTGGCTGGGTGAGATTAAGATATGCGAACACAAAATAAGCAGTCTCGCATATGCGGATGACTTAGTTGTGATGACAGATTCGATTGAAAGTTTGCAAAGTAATATTTCAGAGCTAGGTCAGAAATGTAAGGACTATGGTATGAGGATTAGCATCTACAAAACGAAAGTAATGACAGTCGGAAAGAGATATAAACGGATTGAGTGCCAAATACGAGGAACAAAGTTAAAACAGGTGGACGGTTTCAAGTATTTAGGATGCATATTCTCACAGGATGGCAACATAGTGAAAGAACTGGAAGCGAGGTGTAGCAAAGCTAATGCAGTGAGCGCTCAGCTACGATCTGCAAGAAGGAAGTCAGTACCAAGACTAAGTTATCTGTGCACTTTTCAATCTTTCGACCAACTTTGTTGTATGGAAGCGAAAGCTGGGTGGATTCAGGTTACCTTATGAATAAGGTTGAGGTTACGGATATGAAAGCAGCTAGGATGATGAGAACAATGGCAGGAGGGTGTCCACAATGAGGAAATCAAAGAAAAACTGGGAGTGAACTCTCTAGATGTAGCAGTCAGGGCGAACAGGCTTAGATGGTGGAGTCATGTAACACGCATGGGAGAAGCAAGGTTACCCAAGAGACTCATGGGTTCAGCAGTAGAGGGTAGGAGGAGTCGGGCTAGACCAACCTGGATTCGGTTAAGAATGATTTTGAAGTAATAGGCTTAACATCAGAAGAGGCACCAATGTTAGCACTGAATAGGGGATCATGGAGGAATTTTATAAGGGGGACTCCAGACTGAACGCTGAAAGGCATAATCAGTCTTAAATGATGATGATGATGATGAATAAACTCCCTCTAGAACAAAACCGACTTCGAAATTACAGATTCCATCGTTAGATATGCGATGAGTTACGACACAGAAAGGTGCCTGTCGCCACTGAAAACAGTGCCACAGATTACTCCGAAATCGTAACGCAGCACACATATGTTGCATTAATACACACGCACTCTTCCTTCTTTCACTGGTGCCATGTCCCGCGCTAAATCAGGATCGGCATTGTTAGGAACGGATTTGGGAAGGTTAGTGGAAATGCGTGGCCGGATTCGCTTCCTGCCGCCCCGGGACGGAATTAGTGTACCCCAGCTGTCTGCGTCGAGTGTAATTCAAGGAAATGCGAACGTGTTCAGATGTCTGTGAGTCGTGTAACTGAGGCGGAACGTGGGGGCCAGTCCGGTATTTACCTGGCGTGATGTGGAAAACCGCCTAAAAACCACATCCAGGCTCGCCGGGACACCGACCGACGACGGTAATCCGCCGGGCGGATTCGACCCGGGGCCGGTGCGCCTACCCGAGTCCAGGAAGCAGCGCATTAGCGCTCTCGGCTAGCATGACGGGTCTAATACAATCGCACAGAGGTGACTAAAGTCATGGGATAATGATATGGATTTATACAGATGGCATTAGTGTCGCGTACACAAGGTACGAAACGGCAGTGGATTGGCGTTGTCATTTGTATCCAGGTGACTGCTGTGAACCGGTCACCGACTTTATTATGGCCGCGCCACGGGAATTAGTGGACTTTGAGCGCGGAATGGTAGTTGAAAGGTGAAGCATGGGACATTTTATTTCGGAAATCGTTAGGGAATTGAGTGTTCCACCATTCACAGCATCAGATTTTAGACATTCCTCTCTTTATGGACAACGCACTGGTCAACGGCTTTCAGTTAACGACCGCGTTTGCGTATGTCAGTGGTAACAGTGAATCAACACTGCATGAAATAACCACAGAAATCAATGCAGGACGTACGACAAACGTATCCGGTGGGAGAGTGCTTTAAAGGGCTATGGCAACAGACAACAACCGCGAATGCCTTTGCTATCAGCACGACATCGCCGGCTGCGTTTCTCCTGGGCTCGTGACCATATCGGTTGGCCGTAAAGAACTTGAAAACCGTGGCCTGGTCAGATAAGTCCCGGTTTCAGTTGGTAAAAGCTGATGGTAGCGTTCGAGTCTGGCGCAGACCCACGAAGTCATGGACCCAAGTTGTCAACAAGGCACTGTGCAAGCTGATGATAGCTCCATAATGGTGTGGACTGTGTTTTCATGGAATGAATTGCCTACTCTGATCCCATTGAACCGCTCGTTGACTGGCAATGGTTATGTTCGCCTACTTCGACACAATTTTCAGCCATTAATGGGCTTCATATTCCCAAACAACTATGGAATTTTAATGGATGACAATGCGCTATGTCACCGGGCCACAGTAGTTCGCGAGCGAATTGAAGAACATTCTGGAGAGTTCGAGAGAATGATTTGTCCACCCCAGATCGCCCGACATTAATCCCATCGAACATTTATGGGACGTAATTGGGAGGCCAGTTGATGCACAAAATCCTGCACCGGCAGCACTTCCGGAATTGTGGGCGGCTATAGGGGCAGAATGGTACATTGTTTCTGCAGGGGACTTCCAACGGCTGGTTGAGACCACGCATTTCGAGTTGCTACACTACGTCAGGCAAAAGGAAGTCCGACACAACATTAGCAGGTATCGCATGACTGTGGTCCCTACGTGTGCATGTGGTTTTAAAACATAAATCTATCTGATAATTGAGGTTTAAACACTTAAAACGCATTGTGGGTGTAAATAAACAGTGACTTATAACAGTAAACTTGAATGAGATTTTCACTCTGCAGCGGAGTGTGCGCTGATATGAAATTTCCTGGCAGATCAAAACTGTGTGCCGGACCGAGACTTGGAAGGTAGTAGACGAGGTACTGGCAGAAGTAAAGCTGTAAGGACGGGGATTGAGTCGTACTTGGGTAGCTTAGTTGGTAGAGTATTTGCCCGCGAAAGGCAAAGGTCCCGAGTTCGAGTCTCGGTCCGGCACACAGTTTTAACAGTAAACTTGTTGTTCCATTCGATGTTCACGGAACTGTTGAAACGTACCCATAGAAAAATTATGAATGACTCTGATAGTAAACTTCTACGTTATTTGATACAAACACAGCTGAGTATAACTGAACGTACTCAGACAGTTTTCTCTTTACCTATTCTGATCAACACTAAACTGACACACAATGTTTTCTTAGCGCAATGCAGTCTGACTTTCAATAATCCCTACAAAAGAATTGCCCTCACTAACAATAACCTATACGTTTCACGAATCACTTACCTCAAAAAAATCTTCGTTACTCGAACTACTGCAATACAGCGAGCGCCAATACTGCCAGCTAAATAAAAAATCCTAACTACTGAAGGCACTAACTACTGATAGGCATAGTTAGCAAATGAAAGATTTTGATGGAGAACAAACAATATATTTACCTTAATAGTGTTCAAAAGTCGTCATATATATATATCTATCAATTCATGACATCCATCTTTACAAATTTCCTTTTTCTGGCGGACACATGTCCAGATCGTCCGCTTACAGCAACCTCTCAAAACTCTGGCATCTCTCCCTCCACATCCACCACTGCTGGCGGCTCACCTCCAACTGCCAAACGCTACGCGCTGTTCACATCTAACTGCCCAACACTAAAATAGGGAATATTCCAACAATGAGTCAGACCAGCCACAGACTGCACACAGCACAGTCAGCGATTTTCATACGGAGCACTACGTGGCGTTACCAACATGAAAACCTAAACAGCCCATATACACTGTAAACTTATTAATTTCTGGTGGGATACTGAGATTACTTACGGTATGTTTCACTTTGTCAGTGATTAGCTACTGTGAAAAAGACCATGTTACACCGATGTACGGGTTCTACGCTTAACTGCAGGTCCCGCTATGACTGCCAGGATGAGGCATATCGAAAATCGGAGGAAGCCAGGGGCACACCATCTCCAATAGTACTTTGCCTAGTAAAGCATTCCTCTGTTCAAAGCAACATTCGAGTTTTGGGCAGCTGTACGTTTAGGTGAACGTGGAGTACATCGCATTATTATTTCATTAAGAGTCCAAGTTTGAATAAAATTCGTGCATTCTATTGGGTACCAAAGATTCGAAAGTACTTAAAAAACTTTGCACTCAAATCTGAGTTAAAGAGCGCGCTTTTAATAATCAAGTTTCACCGGTTAACTTATGGTCATCAAGTTTCACAGGTTAACAGGGTGTAAACTATTTCGCGTCCGTAGAAGAATACTACACATCCACCCTGGGTAACGCTAAATGAGCTAGAACGAATCGATAGCCAGACCAAATACTGGATTTCCTGTTAACAGACATGCAGACAAGTCAAAATCATAAAGTCTTACAAAAATTGCCTGCTCAGGATCAGGTGATTAAAAGACTTGTCCTTTCAGTCCAAGTATGCCATTTAAATATAGAAGGCATTAGCCGAGCTAAAAGCGACTACTTATCTAAACTCCATGCAGATAATGATTTTGATGTAGTTCTAATACAGGAAACACGTGTTCCAACTGAAACAGGTCTGACGGCAGTTTATTATTTGCATTTCTGGAATTTGTACATACTTTAGATGTCTCAAACGCTAAGCGACGATTTTGAATGGCTTATTATTCGCGCTCAGAGTAGCTTTTTCGCTGGAGAGTGTGTCTGTTTCGTGATCGCTGCTTGGCAGCGAGGAGCGTGGGAATTCTATCGTTTGAGTAATAGTGGGACGAACGCCGAGCAGAGGACTCGTGGAAATGTAGATGTGAAGTTAAGTGTAACTGTGTTTAAGTAAAACGATTTTGTGTTTGAATATTGTGAAACAGAAGAGGATCTAATTAGCGATTTAGAATGAAAAGAGTATGAAGAGGGACGAAGGCAATTTTTTTATTGATTGGTACTGCAGTCGCTAGTAGTTGAATGAGACATCTATATCAGAGAACTTTAGATTGCCTGCATCTCGTGGTCGTGCGGTTGCGTTCTCGCTTCACACGCCCGGGTTCCCGGGTTCGATTCCCGGCGGCGTCAGAGATTTTATCTGCCTCGTGATGGCTGGGTGTTGTGTGATGTCCTTAGGTTAGGTAGGTTTAAGTATTTCTAAGTTCTACGGGACTGATGACCATAGATGTTAAGTCCCATAGTGCTCAGAGCCATTCGAAACATTTTTTTGAACTTAAGATTTTTTATTAAAGACTTAGTAATTTTCACTGTAAGACGTTTTTCATGTTTGTTAATGATTTGTCTAACATTTATGAGAGTTTGGTATCAATGTTGCCCTTTGTCAATGTTAATGAGTGTTGTAACATGAGTAGCATACAAGTAATAATTGTCAGATAGTTTAAAAACAGTTTGTTAAAGGAATATTTCACCTAAGAGCATTGTCCACATCCTCGGTCCAAGTCATTTTTTATTTGAAGGAGTGTCTCACTGAATAATGTGTATAAAATAGTTTACGTTTTCTTCGTACATACATATTTAAACTGGTTGAAGGTGGGACACAGCTGGTATAATTTTTATTAAAAATGAAATTCCTCAAGCTGTACTTAAGATTTTTTATTTACTTCGCTACTGGTTTCGACGTAAGCCTGCACATTTTGATGTAATCAGTTGTGTGTGGCTCAGTCAAGAAGTCCGCGGTGAGACCAACACGTACTCCACATTGATCATGTGGAGCACGTGTTGGTCTCGCCACGCGTTTCTAGACAGAGCCACACACAACCGATTACATCAAAGTGTGCGGGCCTGAAGATGGCGTTGACGCAACATCGAAACTTGTAGCGAGGTAAATAAAAAATATTAAGTACAGCTGGAGGAATTTAATTTTTAATAAAAAAATCCTACGTTTTGTCTGGAGCATTGCACTAAGCTCTCAGCAGCTGTAGTTGGCAATTTGCGGCTGGTGCACAGAGAGCAGCAAGCACTGCGTTAGCAAGCAATTAGTTTACGAGGTAAGATAGTTTCATGTCAGGATCAGTTTTCTACGAAAATTATCAACGCACAGGGAGCATTTCATGAACAGTCCTATTAGGCAGATCATTAGCGCACAGGGCCCACTTTTTAAATTAAAGATATGGATTCAATAAGTTTCCCCGTTTTGTTAGAAAATTAATAAAACATGGACTAATTCATCTTATATTATCACAGGCAGATATATTTGGTTTCTCTCGTAGTAGAAAATGCACTAAGTCACCCAAAGCTAAACAACAAGAATGTTACAAACAACGAATCAAGCCAGTACGAGTTCAAAAAATCAAACGAAAACAATTTTAAAGGCAACTTTCACAGCTAAGGAAGATCTTCGTAAAAGAGGTAGGATCCACGGCTATCATCTTATACGTGCTACATACCACAGCATGTACGGTGTTGCCACCTATGTATGGAGCAATGCCGAGCACGCTCGCCTCATTTCAACAAATACAGAAACTGAGATCCATTATGTTTAGATACAAATGGAGAACACCATTAAAATAATATTTACAAGCCACCAAACGTGCCGTGGCCACTGGATGTCCTGCCGGGTACTGCCCACCCATCGTTTTATGCTGGAGATTTTAATAGTTCAAATGGTTCAAATGGCTCTGAGCACTATGGGACTTAACTTCTTAGGTCATCAGTCTCCTAGAACTTAGAACTACTTAAACCTAACTAACCTAAGGACACCTAACACATCCATGCCCAAAGCAGGATTCGAACCTGCGACCGTAACGGTCGCGCGGTTCCAGACTGTAGCGCCTAGAACAGCTCGGCCACCCCAGCCGGCCTTTAATAGTCATCATGGTCATGGGAACTGTGCACGTGACAATGAATGTGGTATTGTGCTCAACGACTGGGCTGAAAATGAAAATCTATACCTGGTTTATGATGCCAAGAATTTGGGAACTTCCAGATCGACCGCTTGGCGAAGAGACTACAATCAGGATCTTTGCTTTGTGTACTGGGACTGCAGAGGGCACCCAGTGCCTATATCCCTAGAAGGCATACCTAATCTCTCATACAGTCAACACAGACCAGTAATCCTCATAGGGCGATTTCTGTCCCAATAGCGACTTCAGTACCACGACCCAGACGGAATTTCCTCAGGGCTGATTGGTGAAGTTTTGCCGACTACGTAGATATCAGTTTTATTCCAACAGAACCTGAAAACTACCCTCCATTTGTTGGGGCTGTTCTTACTGTTGCTAAGAAGTTTACCCATCGTCGATACAGAAAGAAGTACAGACCAGGGTGGAATGAACATTGCGATTAGCTTTATGAAGATTATAGCGGAACTGGCGATAACGATATTGCAGACGACCTCCTCCATTGCTGACGCTGCTAGAAGAATGCGAGGCTTCTGCGTAAGCTTGGTTTAGACTCCAATAACCCTGCTGAGAAGCATGTAGATCACACCGTGACAAACAAAATACTTACAAAATAAAACGAGAAGTCACCTCTCTAAATCCTCAGTAACCAAACGCATCCAATTTCTCTTCACGATCTACAGTAACTGAATTGTATGAGACCATGAACCTAACTAAACGTAGTACAGCACCTGGTCTGGATAATATACACTCGGGATTTCTTATAAACATGGGTGATGGTGGAAAGAAATAGCTGGTCTGCTTCTTCTCCAACGTCCTCGATAATCGATCAGTGTCCAGAGAGCCAAAGAGAACAAAAATGGTAGCAAATTTGAAACCAAGTAAACCAGCTGACCACCCTCAAAGACCAATTTCCCTTTTGAGCTGTACTTATAAACTATTGGAGAGGCTCATTTATAATAGCATTAGCGTTAACAACTCACATAGAGGCTGACTTCCAAGAAAACCTGAAGACATCTGTCTCGTTCGTAGATCCAACCGCTGAATGTGACACAGTCTGGAGAGAATTACTAAATTAATCGATGCGGAAAAACTGTAGCTCTAATCAATAAAATAATAAAAAATTGATATTTTCGCTTTTACTTGGGAGAAAATGTGAGCAGGAAGAGGAAATTAAGTAATGGTCAGCCACAGGGGTCCGTCTTAGCCCCCCCCCCCCCCAATTATCCAACCTCCATATCCCAGATCTCCCCAATACCAAATCAACAAAATTCTGCTACGCGAACGATATCGCTTTTACTTATAGAACCAAAGATCTCGGACAAGCGGAGACAATTCTCAAAGAAGATGTAGCCGTTATGAGCTCCTATTTTTGAAAGTGGCGACTTGGACCCGATAGAAGTAAAATTGGAGATCTACAATCCAGTGAACAACAAACAAGCTAATACGGGGCTAAGAGTGAAACTCTGCCGCAGCAAGTATCACAAGTACCTTGGCGTCACCCTT
This sequence comes from Schistocerca piceifrons, assembly GCF_021461385.2. NCBI lineage: Eukaryota > Metazoa > Arthropoda > Insecta > Orthoptera > Acrididae > Schistocerca > Schistocerca piceifrons. The sequence continues at coordinate 1,053,617,812 of NC_060139.1, forward strand.
GACAGCACTCTTTCATATAAAAAGAATCTTGAAAATACCACGCAAAGAAGAAAGCTCCTGATAATATTTTTCAAATATTGTGTGGAATGGCATGGGAAGCTTCCGCAGATACCTTGCTCATATCGTCCATTGCGCTGTCTTCTCAGCAGCCGAGTATTGTGGCCCGGTGTGGCTAAACAGCTGCCACACCAACTTGATCGACGTCCAGTTGAATGAGACTGGGACAATCCGACCAACACCCATTTCTGCTGAGAAACATCTATCCACCCGCAATCCGTAGAAGCCAGGCCTTGCTTAGGGAATACCTCGAGCTACAGGAGAACCTGGAATTACCTGATGGGACGACATATCAGGCCACAGTGGGACAAGTATCTCAACAGCCAGGGTCAGTACTCCTAATATGCAGGTACTGATTTCTCTAATTATGCCTCCGGCTCGTTTCTTTTTCAACGACCCTTATAACATGCTGTTGTGGTTGCCGTCCTAAATGCGGAGGGAAAAATTACATACTGTTGTGGCTGTCGTCATAAATGAATGTTACTGCAAGGTGATAGGTTATTGTTCTGAGGGAACTATACAGATCTGTTGTATTGCTGTTACTTGGCTTGGCCTAGCCATCAGTAGCCATCCAGCCAAACGTATCCTTGGGCTAATAGTGTCTGCCTTCATACTAAAGATACCTTTTGTTGTGGACTGTCAAGACAGCCAGTCCACAATGACGGGTAGCCGAAAGGCACGCGTTTAAGCTCACGCAGGCTGGCGTGAGGTCTGGAACAGTTAAAGGAATTGAGTCTAGTAAAAAAGGTACATAGCTGCTGGAATACTTAACTTTAATCCATAATTGGTGAACATCGTTCTGACGGTACATGTATCACAAGATAAATAGCAAATGATAATGGCGCCTTGCTAGGTCGTAGCAAATGACGTAGCTGAAGGCTATGCTAACTATCGTCTCGGCAAATGAGAGCGTAATTTGTCAGTGAATCATCGCTAGCAAAGTAGTCTGTACAACTGGGGCGAGTGCTAGGAAGTCTCTCTAGACGTGCCGTGTGGCGGCGCTCGGTCTGCAATCACTGACAGTGGCGACACGCGGGTCCGACGTATACTAACGGTGAAAGGTGGCTACACTGAGCCACGGCGCCAGAGATTGCGCCAAAGAGTATTATTCAGCCGCCTCCACTGTCAGTGCCTGTCGAGGACTGGTAGTAGTCAGTGCTTGGGTAGAACTCGTAGTAGTCTGTGTTTGTTGAGATGTGCTAGTAGGCAGTGCTTGCTGAGATGTGATATTGGAGAGTTCTGGTTGAGATGTGGTAGTAGCGAGTCGGTGTGGAGAGATTGTAATGTTTAGAGTGCTTTTCATCAATATAAACGAAGGTAAAAAAAAAAATTTTCCTTTCTCTCTCATTAATTCAGTGTCCTAAATAATGCGTCATTACAGGTTCAGTCAACAAAGCGTTTGACATGTGTTCTTGTATTAGAGCGTAATTCTGGGTTTCTTGCGCAATTATAGTATTTCTAATTTTTTTTATCACGTCAGTGTAAATGGTATTTGAAATTTCTTGTCTTATTGAAGAAGAACCGTGCCAAATGTGTACGTTGAGTCACACTTCCACACACAGAACAGTTACTCTTGTGCTTTGGTTTCGTAGGTTTTATAGTAGCTGGGGACTTAATTAATTATTTGTGTTAACGAAAATTTTCTTTCATTCTTTGTTGTTGTTCTATGCAGTCAGATTGCGTAATAATACTAGTCAGGGCCAACCGTTTACGAGACATAGCGTAATCGGACATACAGCTAAACTAAAAACTTAAAAAGTATTTTCATTAAGAAATAATTAAGCCCCCATGCACGTGGCGACCCTGCCAGGATCGTCCCTTGGAATTCTTCTGATTACAAAAATAGTAGACAGTAGTATTGTTGTAGTAATTTGTAGTTTAGTAATTGTAGTCTATTTTGCATGTGTAGATTTGGTAATTGGCATTCTTCTAATGGTATTTTTTTGTAGAATTTAAATTTGTTGTCTTGTCTATGGGTTTGACAATTTAGTGCAATTATTTCAATTGTTCACTAATCGTGTTTGAGGGAAACATTTCGTGTGAATGGTATTGTTGGAGATAAGGAGTCATTGTGTCTAATTTTCGTACAGTGACGAGTTTTGTATGTTTTGTAAATAATTACGCGATCTATGAAAAAGGCAAAAATGATGGATAGTGAGAATGACGAAATTGTTGACATGGCGAACTCGCCAACACAGGAGAACAGTATGATGAATAATGAAGTGGGAAACAATTTAATAAATCGGGAAAATAGTCCGAAACCATTTCAAAATTTTTCTCAATCAGAAAATTCACAGAATACGAGATTAACGACAGAAGATTCTGGAATAGTATCGAACACAGATAGCTTTACAGCTATGCCGAAGGAAACTGGTTTTGCGAGAAATGTTAGGGGCGAAAAGAATTTTGAAACTGTTAACATGGAGCAGTTGATGAGTGCAATATTAAATTTGGGATCTCGGTTAGACTCACAAATGGGAACAGTGGAGCAGTTTCGATCTGAATTTAAAACAGAGTTAGGAACAATTAAAACAGAGATGGGAACTTTACGATCTGAATTAAAAACTGATATGGGAACAATGGAAACACGGTTGGACTCACGAATAGGGACATGTTTCAAAAATATGAAAGATGAGTTGAAGAAAGAAATCAGAGAAGAAGTACAACCAATACTGAATTCTCACAATAATAGATTAATTGCAGTAGAGATTAGACAAAGGAAACAGGGTAGAGAACAGGAAGAAAGAGATCGCGTGATAGTACAAGATTTTTCGGAGTTAAATTTACAACATGCACACGATAAGGAAGAAATATTTGAGAGAATCGAGGAATCCGTACCAAATGACAGAATAAATAATCTAACACAACAATATGAACAGTTAACTACCAAAAGTGTCAATACTGAAACCCGAGTCGCGACACTTACGGAAGACGTAAATAAACAGAAAGAAAAAATAGGTGACTTATCGGAAAGAGTTGAGGAGATTTCAGATAATTTGACAAATCTTAGTTTAAATGGGGACAGAGATTCGGATGATACAGCTCCATTACCATTTGCAGAAACCGAAGAGTACCAGAACATTAATAAGCATGTTGAAAATCAGGGAAAATTTAATGAACGCGTTAAAAGGGAAGTTGAAGCATTACGAAAGCAAGTCAAACAAATTGAAGGCGAAATCGTAGGAAAAGATAGCAAAAGAAATTTAGAATCACAGATAGCAGAGGGCTTTGAAGAAAATAATTTATGGATACAACAAGAGAGCGCCAGGCGCGCGAACTTCACAATAATCAACATTGGGACTGGGACAGACGCGGTAGGTCTTTGTCGCCACGAGGCGAAAACTTTGACTATAAACACTTCTTAACTGTACGGAAGTTTAAGATATTTCGCATTTCTAAGAACGACATACATCCATGTTCATGGTCAGGTCAATTTGCGAACGCACTTCTGCCAAATTTGCCACTAAGTCACAAACCGGAAATTATGTGCGGCTATTAAAGTCCTCAGGGGATTCACTACTCTAAGTGAATATGTGCCGTAGCGTGCATAGGGCCCTGAGCTGTAGTGGTGCTATTTCTCTTTTAGTTTTCTGTACCGCTGCCTACTCTTTTACTATTCTTTGCATCTGTCAAAACAACTCTTCTACTATCAATCTATCTAGAGAGTAAGTAAACAATAACCGGATATGACTATTTTACGTAAAAGTGATTTCGGAAATTACCGTTTGGACTTACTGTATCTTCAGCAGCATTCATTCATAGTTTAAATGAAATTTTACCTGTTTATCTTCGTGACAATATTACTTCATATGTTGATGACATTCTTATTGCTAAACATTCTTCGAGTGAGCATAACAAAGTTTTGGATTCATTATTACGTATTTTTGCAAGAGTTGGCATTACAGTGAACTTAGAAAAATATGAATTTGGTCGTTCTCAGGTGAAATTTCTCGGTCGCATTATTTCTACAGAAGGTATTCTTCCTGATCCAGAGAAATTAGACGCTATTCGTAACTATGCTGTTCCTACCACAAAACGTGATGTTCGTAGTTTCCTTGGTGTCTGTAATTTTCTTAGACGCTTTGTTAGATTGGACGATTTGGCCACACCTCGTTTATGTGAGCTATCCGGTAAGAATTCTAAATGGTGTTGGGATGAGGAAGCTCAATCAGAATTTGAACAACTTCGTGATGCTTTAGTTGCTGCTCCACTTCTTTCACATCCGGATTTATCTAAAGATTTTTGTTTGGCGACGGACTCATCATACAAGGGCCTAGGGGCACACTTATTTCAAGAGATAGAAGAAGACGGCGTTGTAGTACAGAAAACTATTGCATTTGGAAGTCGTGTTCTCTCTAAATCAGAAAAGAATTATTCGATTACGGAACTTGAAGCTTTGGCTGTTGTTTGGGCTTTTACAAAATTTCAGACATTTTTGTTTGGCAGACATACTAAGGTTTACACCGATTATCGAGCTCTGGAATTTCTTATGTTGACAAAATTAACTCATGGCAGATTGTCACGATGGGCGTTGTACCTACAGGAATTTGATTTTAGTATTGTTTACATACAGGGTTCTTCAAATATTGTTGCTGATGCTTTATCACGTGCACCTATGGGTTTGAAACAAAGTTCTGAAGAGGACTGCAAGGAAAACAATTATTGTTTGATGTATATTCAAGTTGTTGCGTTTGAGAACTTTATTTCGTCTTCGCTCCAGGACATCGTTAAGGAGCAAAATAAGGATCCAATCTGGAAGGACATTAAGGAGAAGTGGAGGAGAAAGGAAAGCATAGCGATTAGACAGCATTATTTAGTTCGCAATGACATTCTTTTTAAACGAAAATCGGTCGACAACTCTGGTTAGTTTGTATTCCTGATGAGTGGGTTAATAAGCTGATTTGGTATACGCATTCAGTTATGCACACTTTGGTCCCAGAAAATGCTTTCATAAATAACGGGAAAATTGCTACTTCAGTAATATGGAAAAACGTATTCGATCTGTTCTGGCCAAATGCAAATTATGTCAAAAGGCCAGGCCGACAACAAATTCTCACAGAGCACCGTTGTTTCCTATCATTCCAGTGAAATTAAAGGACATGGCTGCAGTCGATTTGTTCGGTCCAGTGGCTCGTTCTACTAATGGTTTTGCGCACATTTTTGTAGCAGTGGAGTTGACATCAAAATATGTGTGCTTTACACCTTTACGCAAAGCAACAGCTCGTTCAGTATCTAACGCTTTCATCAAACATTTTCTTAAAGAAGTGGGTCATGTTGATAAGGTTATATCAGATAATGGATCACAGTTTCGCTCTAAAATTTATCTCCGTACTCTACAGCGTCGTAAAATTAAACCAATTTTCATTTCACTTTTTCACCCTCAATCTAACGCTTCAGAGAGATGGATGAAGGAAATCAGTAAATTGTGTCGTCTTTACTGTCATCAGAATCTCAGAACGTGGGATCAGTATCTTCATATTTTTCAAAATATTCTGAATGAACTCCCTAATGATTCACTTCTTTACCGCCTATACTGACATTAAAAAACAAAGCACCCACAAATCGCATTTCTGAAATCGTTCCTTTTCCGCTTTCACGGAAACTGCGGCATTCTGAAGTTGTGAACATGGCTCTACAAAATATTGCATCTGTGGCTGCTAGAAGAGAGAAATCAGCTAAACGTCCTGGTCATTTAAAAACTTTTTCATTTGGCCAAAAGGTGTTAATTAAGTCTCATCGTTTGTCTCACAAAGGAAAAGGCTTGTGTCGCAAATTTTTTCTGCTTTATAGCGGTCCATATAGAATTCGCAAAATTATACATGATAGCACTGTTGAAGTAGAAACTCTTACATCTCGACGCTCTAGGGGAATACATCATATATCTAACGTTAAAATATTTGTGGAATGATATACCTCTGAAAAATTTTCGTGGAATGACATACTTGTGAGAAACTAACAGCTACATGTAAACACGCAGAGAGTACAAGGATACCGCGCTGTGTTTTGGCGGCGGCACATACTCAAAGCAACAGTCAAGTCTGCGCGCCGCACAAGGCAGTCGTTGACCGCAAACAATTACACAATTACTTCCTACGTCACGCGCCTACAGCTGATCGAGCGCTCAGTGCGAATGCACTGACAGCCGTAAACAAATACACAGTCTAAAGTTCTCCGACTAAATTCAGTATAAAGCTATAGTGACTTGATGAATTATGTTATTAACATTCAGTATTTTTCAGGATACAGTTGTATAAAATATTTAAGAACTTCAGGTAAATTCTATGTGTCTCCGACGTTAAGAGGACTTGCTATAGAGAAAATTTCAGAAAGAATGTAATTTCGAAGAAAAAAGTAATAAACTAAAAAGGTAATTATTAATTGAGTTTATTTTTCAGGTATCAAATTTCCACTTAGGTATGTACTTTAGACGTAATCTGCTGCTCGCAATCACGTGATTCATACTTTGTGCTAAATTTTATGTTCTATGAAATTACTTGTGAAGCGACGTGCTTGCGTACGTTAACTGATTTTGACATTGGTTATTAATGAACATGGTTGTTATTTATATATATTATGCATCGCTTGGCTGCACTGCTCTTTCGCTGATGTTATATTTTTCTATTATTTGCCCGCTGTGCTTATTTATTTAAATTATAATTGTCACCTGATTAATTGTGCTGATGTGGTTAGGTATGTAAGTTATACTTTGTGATTTATCTGCTTGCGCCTTCATGTTTACTTATTAAGATGACATATGAACATTTATTTGCTTATGCTGATATGATGAGAATGACCTGTTTATTACGTAAGATATATGTTTGCTGCTATGCGTATGGATTGCATATTTATACATTTCTGTTTGTTGTCATAACTACTCTTTAATTTGGTATATAGAAATGCTGATATACTGTGTACAAACATAGAGTTTAGGTCACACTATTGGATTAATTATAGATTGTTCGCTTGGCAGAGCCTCATTGTAAGAATTGTGCTGCATCCACTTGTTGACATTCTGTTCACTACTGGTATATTTACTCGCTATTGCATGTTTTGCTTACGCTCAGTGCCTTATATTTTTAAGACAGGAAAATGAACTGCTATAATTCGACATAAACGACATTAGTACAAGAAACTTCATAGAAGTCACATGAGCTGGAGGCTTTATGAAAGCTGTATAAATTTATGCTAATAGGAAGGAAGCTATCGACGTGACATACCAAAACTAGGTTTAGACCATTGACAGTTATTACACTGCATTTTTCGTGAGCAATTGAAATAGGAAGTGACACTTGACACAAGAAATACTCCACATGTTTGCTTCTGTTTGCCATAATTCTTGAAGTGGTGTACACACTGTGAAATATTATGATCATTCACACTCCGTAATCGTACTTAATTACTGAGAGTTATTCGAACTAAGTCTGTTAGAGGTCATGTATGCAATTCTTTGTTTATAATTCACAATGAGTAGAAGATTTGGGTCAGATGGATTACACAGAGGTTGTGTGTTGACAATGTGTCTTCGGAATGTATGGGATGATGAGGTTTGCATTAGGATTTTATCTGTACTTGTCGAGGAGACTGACTAGAGGAATGAGTTGTTATGGAAGTGAAATGATATTGGTAATAAGGTTTATATGTGTCAACGTATTGAAGAGATATTATTGAGGTATTGAGATTATATGAAGTTGATGATTATTGGAGTTTTTGTGGACAAGAGGTAAGGTAAATGATATTGATGATAAGATTTATATGTATCGACGTAAGAGGTATTATTCAAGTATTGGGATTATGTGATGCTGATGATTATTGGAGTTTTGGTGGATAAGAGGTAAAGTAAGTGAGGTGCATATTTGTTTTTGTTGGTCTATATGGAACAAGGAGGATGAAGATAGCAGACTAGAACACTAAAGTAGAAGGAAGATCGTCTACACACATTTGTTAAATCAATAAGCAGTACATACTTATTTTTTGAAGAGAGGAAGTATTTGCATATCTTGGCACACTGACAGTTGTTCAGCAACCGTACATTTTGATCTGTCTTGGCAAACATTGGTCTTGACATGATGATTATGACGTTGACTTAACTATTATTGACTGTTATACATTGCTGCCACTACTACTTGATACACAGGATGAACATCAAATTTTGACAAAATTACATTTACACAGTTAACACTATTCAATTACACAGTAGTACTTAATGTGGATGAAAGATGAGTGAGTGTGTTTTGTGTGTTTTCCTTTCCTAATCCTACCCACCTATCTCCTAAATATTATTTTATTTGTTTGTTGTGGCTTGCACTGACACCCATAAATATTATAGGTTTACTGACATTTGTGTATTTGTAATAGTTAATATGACAATTATCTGACATCATTTGTGTGTTTGTTATGATTTGTATGTTTAGTGTGTAAAAGCATTTGTATGTGTATTCAAACTATTGTTCATGCCTGAACTGTCTGATTAGTGATGGTGAATATTATGAAGTGTTACCTGCACTTGTTCAACATTGATGGGTGCCACTTAGAAATGTTTAATTTCTGCTGATGAACTGTGGGATTAGTGATAGTGAATATTATGGACTGTTACTTGTACTTTTTCTACAGGATTGGTGCCACTAGGACATGTTTAATTTCTGCTTATAAACTCTGATGAACAGTGTGATCAGTGATAGTGAATATTATGGACTGCTCTCTGGACCTACTCAACTTTGTTGGGTGCCAAAGATGGAACTGCTTCTACTGAAATAATGTCACTTGTTGGTGTCTGCACCTACTCAACACTGCTGGGTGCCACTAATGAACTGCTTCTATTGAAAAGTTGTCACTTGTTGGTGTCTGCACGTGTTCAACAAAGTTGGGTGCCACAGATGGAACTGTTTTTACTGAACTAATGTCACTTGTTGGTGTCTGCACTTGTTCAACACTACTGGGTGCCACTGTTAAAACTGTTTCTACTGAAATGATGTTACTTCTTGCTGTCTGCACCTACTCAACATTGCTGGGTGCCACTGATGGATTGCTTCTACTCAACTAATGTTACTTGTTGCTGTGTGTACCTGTTCAACATTGCTGGGTGCCACTAATGGAACTGCTTCTGCTGAATGATGTCACTTGTTGGTGTCTGCACCTGTTCATCATTGCTGGGTGCCACTGATGGACTGCTTCTACTAAAATGATGTCACTTGTTGGTATTTGCACCTGTTGACCATCGCTCGGTGCTACTGCTGGAACTAATCATTCAAAGCATTTTATGTGAACATTTGTATAAACTGATTTTTTGTGTATTGTGTAAACTATTACGTAAAGTCACATGTATGAAAGAACTTGTATTGCTTACTGTATTTCATATATTAGGTTATTGAAAGATCAGTGCAAAGCCAAAAAAATTTTATCTAATTATGTGATGTTTTGGTATTAATATTATCTTTTATTTTTGTCTGTATTTTTGTGGACGAATTTGTTGGTATTTTCACCACCAATGCTGGCAAAAATACCATCAAAATCTGGCCCGTGTAGGAGGGGCATATGAAAGGTGGCTACACTGAGCCACAGCGCCAGAGATTGCGCCAAAGAGTATTATTGAGTCGCCTCCACTGACAGTGCCTGTCTAGGACTCGTAGTAGTCAGTGCTTGGGCAGAACTCGTAGTAGTAAGTGTTAGTTGAGATGTGCTAGTAGGCAGTGCTTGCTGAGATGTGATATGGGAGAGTTCTGGTTGAGATGAGGTAGTAGCGAGTCGGCGTGGAGAGATTGTAATGTTTAGAGTGCTTTCCATCAATATAAATGAAGGTAAAAGAAAAAAAATCTTTTTCTCTCTCATTATTTCAGTGTGCTAAATAATGCGTCATTACAGGTTCAGTCAACAAAGCATCTGGCGTGTGTTCTTGTATTAGAGTGTAATTCTGGGTTTCTTGCGCAATTATAGTATTTATAATTTTTTTTATCACGTCAGTATAAATGGTATTTCAAATTTCTTGTCTTATTGAAGAAGAACCATGCCAGATGTGTACATTGAGTCACACTTCCACACACAGAACAGTTATACTTGTGCCTTGGTTTTGTAGGTTTTATAGTTGCTGGGGAGTTCTTCCCAAGCACTGCCAGTGCAGGAGGCTGAATAATACTCTTTGGCTCAATCTCTGGCGCTGTGGCTCAGTGTAGCCACCTTTCATATGCCCCTCCTCCACGGGCCAGAATTTGATGGTATTTTTGCCAGCATTGGTGGTGAAAATACCACCAAATTCGTCCACAGAAATACAGACAAAATAAAGGATGATATTAATACCTAAATATCACATAATTAGTTAAAATTTTGTCTTTGCACTGACCTTTCAATAATCTAATATATAAAATACAGTAAGCAATAGAAATTCCTTCATACATGTGACTTTACATAATAGTTTACACAATACACAAAAAATCAGTTTATACAAATGTTCACATAAAATGATTTTAATGACAAAAAAAACAAGTAGTTGATAGTTCCAGCAGTAGCACCCAGCAATGTTGAACAGGTGCAGACACCAACAAGTGACATTATTTCAGTAGAAGCAGTTCCATCAGTGGCACCCATCAATCTTGAGTAGGTGCAGACACCAACAAGTGACATTATCTCGGTAAAAGCAGTCCATCAGTGGCACCCAGCAATGTTGAGCAGGTGCAGACACCAACAAGTGACATTATCTCAGTAGAAATAGTTTCATCAGTGGCACCCAGCAGTGTTGAGCAGGTGCAGACACCAACAAGTGACATTCTTTCAGTAGAAGCAGTTCCATCAGTGGCACCCAGCAATGTTGAACATGTGCACACAGTAACAGGTCACATTTCTCAGCAGAAGCAGTTCCATTAGTGGCACCCAGCAATGTAGAACAGGTGCAGACACCAACAAGTGACATCATTTTAATAAAAGCAGTTCCATCAGTTGCACCCAGCAATGTTAGACAGGTGCAGACACCAACAAGTGACATTATCTAAGTAGAAGCAGTTCCATCAGTTGCGCCCAGCAATGTTGAACAGGTGCAGACACCAACAAGTGACATTATTTCAGTAGAAGCAGTTACATTAGTGGCACTCAGCAATGTTGAGCAGGTGCAGACACCAACAAGTGACATTATGTCAGTAGAAGCAGTTCATTAGTGGCACCCAGTAATGTTGAGCAGGTGCAGACACCAACAAGTGACATCATTTCAGTAGAAGCAGTCCATCAGTGGCACCCAGCAATGTTGAACAGGTGCAGACACCAACAAGTGACATCATTTCAGTAGAAGCAGTCCATCAGTGGCACCCAGCAATGTTGAGCAGGTACACACAGCAACAAGTCACCTTTCTCAGCAGAAGCAGTCCCATCTGTGGCACCCAGCAATGTTGAACAGGTGCAGACACCAACAAGTGACATTATTTCAGTAGAAGCAGTTCATCAGTGGCACCCAGTAATGTTGAACAGGTACACACAGCAACAAGTCACATTATTTCAGTAAAAAACAGTCCATCAGTGCCACCCAGTAATGTTGAGCAGGTGCAGACACCAACAAGTGACATTATTTCAGTAGAAGCAGTACCATTTTTGGCACCTAACAAAGTTGAGTAGGTCCAGAGTGCAGTCCATAATATTCACTATCACTGATCACACTGTTCATCAGAGTTTATAAGCAGAAATTAAACATGTCCTAGTGGCACCAATCATGTAGAAAAAGTACAAGTAACAGTCGATAATATTCACTATCACTAATCCCACAGTTCATCAGCAGAAATTAAACATTTCTAAGTGGCACCCATCAATGTTGAACAAGTTCAGGTAACACTTCATAATATTCACCATCACTAATCAGACAGTTCAGGCATGAACAATAGTTTGAATACACATACAAATGCTTTTACACACTAAACATACAAATCATAACAAACACACAAATGATGTCAGATAATTGTCATATTAGCTATTACAAATACACAAATATCAGTAAATCTTTATATTTATGGGTGTCAGTGCAAGCCACTACAAACAAAAAAATCATATTTAGGAGATAGGTGGGTAGGATTAGGAAAGGAAAACACACAAAACACACTCACTCATGTTTCATCCACATTAAGTACTACTGTGTAATTGAAAAGTGTTAACTGTGTAAATGCAATTCTGTCAAAATTTCATGTTCGTCATGTGTATCAAGTAGTAGTGGCAGCAATGTATAACAGTCAATAATAGTTAAGTCAACGTCATAGTCATCATGTCAAGAACAATGTTTGCCAAGACAGATCAAAATGTACGGTTGCTGAACAACTGTCAGTGTGCCAAGATATGCAAATACTTCCTCTCTTCAAAAAAAAAGTATGTACTGCTTATTGATTTAACAAGTGTGTGTAGACTATCTTCCTTCTACTTTAGTGTTCTAGTCTGCTATCTTCATCCTCCTTGTTTCATATAGACCAACAAAAAAAATATGCACCTCACTTACTGTACCTCTTATCCACCAAAACTTCAATAATCATCAGCATCACATAATCTCAATACTTCAATAATACCTCTTACGTCGATACATATAAATCTTATCATCAATATCATTTACCTTACCTCTTGTCCACAAAAACTCCAATAATCATCAACTTCATATAATCTCACTACCTCAATAATATCTCTTCAATACGTTGACACATATAAACCTTATTACCAATATCATTTCACTTCCATAACAACTCATTCCTCTAGTCAGTCTCCTCGACAAGTACAGATAAAATCCTAATGCAAACCTCATCATCCCATACATTCCGAAGACACATTGTCAACACACAACCTCTGTGTAATCCATCTGACCCAAATCTTCTACTCATTGTGAATTATAAACAAAGAATTGCATACATGACCTCTAACAGACTTAGTTCAAATAACTCTCAGTAATTAAGTACGATTACGGAGTGTGAATGATCATAATATTTCACAGTGTGTACACCACTTCAAGAATTATGGCAAACAGAAGCAAACATGTGGAGTATTTCTTGTGTCAAGTGTCACTTCCTATTTCAACTGCTCACGAAAAATGCAGTGTAATAACTGTCAATGGTCTAAACCTAGTTTTGGTATGTCACGTCGATAGCTTCCTTCCTATTAGCATAAATTTATACAGCTCCCATAAAACCTCAGCTCATGTCACTTCTATGAAGTTTCTTGTACTAAAGTCGTTCGTCGAATTATAGCAGTTCATTTTCTTATGTTAAAAATATAAGGCACTGAGCGTAAGCAAAACATGCAATAGCGAGTAAATATACCAGTAGTGAACAGAATGTCAACAAGTGGATGCAGCACAATTCTTACAACGAGGCTCTGCCAAGCGAACAATCTATAATTAATCCAATAGTGTGACCTAAACTCTATGTTTGTACACAGTATATCAGCATTTCTATATACCAAATTAAAGAGTAGTTGTGACGACAAACAGAAATGTATAAATATGCAATCCATACGCATAGCAGTAAACATATATCTTACGTAATAAACAGGTCATTCTCATCATATCAGCATAAGCAAATAAATGTTCATATGTCATCTTAATAAGTAAACATGAAGGCGCAGGCAGATAAATCACAAAGTATAACTTACATGCATAATCACAGTCAGCACAATTAATCAGGTTACAATTATAATTTAAATAAATAAGCACAGCAGGCACATAATAGAAAAATATGACATCAGTGAAAAAGCATAGCAGCCAAGCGATGCATAATATACAAAAATAACAACCCTGTTCATTAATAAAACATTGACAAAATCAGTTAACGTACGCAACCATGTCGCTTCACAAGTAAATTCATAGAACATGAAATTAGCACAAAGTATGAATCACGTGATTGCGAGCAGCAAATTACGTCTAAAGTACGTACCTACGTGGAAATATGTTACCTGAAAAATAAACTCAATTAATAATTACCTTTTTGGTTATTACTTTCTTCTTCGAAATTACTTTCCTTCTGAAATTTTCTCGATGGCAAGTCCTCTTAACGCCGGAGACACACAGAATTTACCTGAAGTTCTTAAATATTTTATAGAACCGTATCCTGAAAAATGCTGAATGTTAATAACATAATTCATCAAGTCACTATAGCTTTATACTGAATTTAGTCGGAGAACTTTAGACTGTGTATTTGTTTACGGCTGTCAGTGCATTCGCACTGAGCGCTCGATCAGCTGTAGGCGCGTGTCGTAGGAAGCAATTGTTTGCGGTCAACGACTGCCTTGTGCGGCGCGCAGACTTGACTGTTGCTTTGAGTATATGCCGCCACCAAAACACAGCGCGGTATCCTTGTACTCTCCGCATGTTTACATAAACTGTTGGTTTCTGAGTCCGTCGCCAAACAAAAATCTTTAGATAAATCCGGATGTGAAAGAAGTGGAGCAGCAACTAAAGCATCACGTAGTTGTTCAAATTCTGACTGAGCTTCCTCATCCCAACACCAATTAGATTTCTTTCCAGATAGTTCACATATACGAGGTGTGGCCAAATCGTACAATCTAACAAAGCGTCTATGAAAATTACAGACACCAAGAAAACTACGAATATCATGTTTTGTAGTAGGAACAGCATAATTACGAATAGCGTCTAGTTTCTCTGGATCAGGAAGAATACCTTCTGTAGAAATAATGTGACCGAGAAATTTCACCTGTGAACGACCGAATTCAGATTTCTCCAAGTTCACAGTAATGTCAACTCTTGCAAAGATATGTAATAATGAATCCTAAATTTTGTTGTGCTCACTCCAAGAATGTTTAGCAATAAGAATGTCGTCAACATATGAAGTAATATTGTCACGTAGATAAACAGGTAAAATTTCATTTAAGCTACGAATGAATGCTGCTGAAGATACAGTAAGTCCAAACGGTAATTTCCGAAACTGGTAACAGTTACCAAAGGCTAAAAAGGCAGTGTATTTTCTACAATCAGGGTGGAGTTCTATTTGCCAAAAACTTGCGCGCATGTCAATCGTGGATAAAACTTTAATTCCATGAAAATGTTGAAGAAGTTCATCTAAATTTTGTGGACGGTCAGTTTCAGGGATGATGATATTATTTATCTGTCTGGAATCCAGAACCAAACGAATTGACCCATCCATTTTAAGAACAACGTGTAATGGGCTGGTATAAGGACTGACTGCAGGCTCAATAATGCCCTGATCTAACATGTACTGAAGTTCATTCTTAACCTTGTCTCTGTAAGCCAAAGGAATAGCGTACGTTTTCCCGCGAAATGGTGTGTGTTCTTTTACTTTAAATAAATATTGTAAGCCTTGTATAGTTCCTGTGTGATGACTAAACACTGTAGGATGTGAAGTCAAAATGTGGTGCAGCTCTTCTCTTGCAACGTCATCTGGCACTTCAGCTTTCTTAACCTTTTCATTAATTAATTATTCGCTATTAACTATATCATCCATCGCGTCTCTGTATCTATTGTCATTGTCATGAATAAACACATTGTCGTCATAATGCTCAACGAAAACATCAGAAGTAAGAAACCTTAAACATTTTGTATCTGACTCAGATCTTGTTAAACACTCGAAAAATTTCAAACATTTCGGCATTCCGGCAACAGTCAAATTCACACTTCCTTCTTTAAAGTTCAAAATTGCCTTATGTGCGTTAAGAAACTCCATACCTAATATAATTAGTGTACTGAGTAATGGAACAATAATAAAATTAGCAGAAAATTCGTATCCTTGACAAATGAAATTTAAGTTGGTCTGTTGTTTAACTTCACACTTTTTCCAGAAATCGCTCCTCGAATTGTAGTTTTTGAAATAGGTAACACAGGACAGGCAATAGTTCTTTCACATATACGAAAAACTGATTCACTAATGACGTTCAATGGGCTCCCAGAATCTAAAACTGCAGTGAACTTATTCTTACCCAAACATACTTCAATAACAGGATGTAAAAATGCGTCTACATTATTTTCCTTTTCGTCTAGCAAAATGTCTCTCATGTCTTCCAGGCGTACGTAGTGTAAAGTCGTAGTGTCATTACTTTCTGAACCGTCTATATTGCTGCCAGAAGCCGAAGCTGCAAGTCATTGTCGATTGTTTGCGTCACGTCTTTGATTATTCGCGTCATTTCGCGGATCAATTTCTACTATTTGCACTTGTCTCTCTGAAGATCTGTCACGTGGAGGATGCCAATTAGGTCCTTCCTGTCTGTTAGATGCAAATTCTTGGTTGTGTCTGTTATTAAAAATTCTGTTTTCCTGTCTGTCTGCATAACTACTTTTTGTGTAATTTCGACTGTCACTTCTGAAATTATTGTTGTATCTACTACCCTGATTATTTCTGTAGTAAGAATTTCTATTATTGTATGAATAATTTCTGTCTTGATGATATCGATTACTGTTTCCGTATGATTGATCATTCCGGTAGGAATTACCGTTATTATAACTGTCTGTGTAATTTCTGTTAGAACGTCTGTTATTGTCATAAGGCTGGTATCTACTGTCCTGTCTGTTACGTCTGTCATTCTCAACATTACCCATATAACACCCGTTCCGATCACTATCCCTTTTCTCTGAAAATCTATTGTAATTACTGTTACTGAAAAAATTACAAGAAGTCCCGTCGTCGCTGTCATACTCAAGTTCTTGTAGCAAAGTCTTAAAAGTCTCAATGTCGTCTTTACATCTTCCGGCTAAAGCAATTTGTCTTATGGATTGTGGCAACTTAGTTAAACAAATGCGAATTAATTCAGTCGGGCTGTAAGGGTTGGAAAGGAAGTGATTCTTTCGAATCATGTCTTCAAAATATTCTGCCGGCGTGCGGAACACAGACTGTTTAAAATTACACTGCATAATCAGATTATGTTTGACTCTGTCTGTGTGTTTTCGGACCAATATGCCGATAGAAATGCATGATAAAAATCATTCAGATTATTACGATCTCTAATGACTGCGCGCATCCGCGTCGCCGGTTCGTTTTCTAAATATCCACACATAAACTCCAGTTTGTGACTTAGTGGCCAATTTGGTGGGAGTGCATACATAAATTGATCTAACCATGAACATGGATGTATGTCGTTCTTAGAATTGCGGAAGATCTTAAATTTCCGAACAGTCAAAAAGTGTTTATAGTCAGAGTTTTCGCCTCGTGGCAACAAAGACCTACCGCGTCTGTCCCAGTACCAATGACGATTATTGTTAAATTCACGCGCCTGGCGCTCTCTTGTTGCATCCCGTAAATGAAACAAATTATTTTCTTCAAACCCCTCTGGTATCTGTGATTCTAAATTTCTTTTGCCGTCTTTTCCTACGATTTCGCCTTCAATTTGTTTGACTTGGTTTTTTAATGCCTCAAATTCCCTTTTCACGCGTTCATTAAATTTTCCCTGATTTTCAACATGCTTATTTATATTCTGGTACTCTTCGGTTTCTGCAAATGGCAATGGTGCTGTATCATCTGAATCTCTGTCCCCATTTAAACTAAGATTTGTCACTTTGTCTGAAATCTCCTCAACTCTTTCCGATAAATCACCTATTTGTTCTTTCTGTTTATTTATGTCTTCCGTAAGTGTCGCGACTCGGGTTTCAGTATTAACACATTTAGTAGTTAACTGTTCATACTGTTGTGTTAGGTTATTTAATCTGTCATTTGGTACGGATTCCTCGATTCTCTCAAATATTTCTTCCTTATCTTTTGCACGTTGTAAATTTAACTCTGAAAATTTCTGTACTATCACGCGATCTCTTTCTTCCTGCTCTCTATCCTGTTCCCTTTGTCTAATCTCTACTGCAATTAATCTATTATTGTGAGAATTCAAAATCGGTTGTACTTCTTCTCTTATTTCTTTCTTTAATTCATCTTTCATATTTTTGAAACATGTCCCTATTCGTGAGTCTAACCGTGTTTCCAAAGTTCCCATCTCTGTTTTAATTGTTCCAATCTCTGTTTTAAATTCAGATCCTAACCGTGTTTCCATTGTTCCCATCTCTGTTTCTAAACGTGTTGCCACTGTTTTTAATTCAGATCCCAAATTTAATATTGCACCCATCAACTGCTCCATATTAAATGGTTCAAAATTCTTTTCGCCCCGAACATTTCCCGCAAAACCAGTTTCCTTCGTCATAGCTGTAAAGCTATCTGTGTTCGATTCTATTTCAGAATCTTCTATCGTTAATCTCGTATTCTGTGAATTTTCTAATTGAGAAAAATTTTGAAATGGTTCTGGTCTGTCTTCCCGACTTATTAAATTGTTTTCAACTCCATTATTCATCATACTGTTGTCCTGTGTTGGCGACTTCATCATGTCAACAATTTCGTTATTCTAACTATTCATCATTTTTGCCTTTTTCACTGATCGCGTAATCATTTACAAAATATACAAAACTCGTCACTGTACGAAAATTACACACAATGACTCTTTATCTCCAACAATACCATTTACATGAAAAGTTTCCCTCAAACACGATTAATCGAACAATTGAAATAATTGCACTAAATTGTCATACCCGTAGGCAAGACAACAAATTTAAATTTTGAAAAATACCATTAGAAGAATGCCAATTACCAAATCTACACATGCAATATAAACTACAAATTACTACAACAATACTACTGTCTACTATTTTTACAATCAGAAGATTCCAAGGGACGATCCGAAGCAGCGGTCGCCACGTGCATGGGGGCTTAATTAAATATAATGAAAATACTTTTTAAATTTTTAGTAGCTGTCTGTCCGATTACGCTGTGTCTCGTAAACGGTTGGTACTGACTAGTATTTGTACGCAATCTGACTGCATAGAATAACAACAAAGAATGAAAGGAAAATTTTCGTTAACACAATTAACTAATTAAGTCCCCAGCAACTATAAAACCTACGAAACCAAAGCACAAGAGTAACTGTTCTGTGTGTGGAAGTGTGATTCAACGTACACATCTGGCACGGTTCTTCTTCAATAAGACAAGAAATTTTAAATATCATTTATACTGACATGATAAAAAAATTAGAAATACTATAATTGCGCAAGAAACCCAGAATTACACTCTAATACAAGAACACACGCCAGACGCTTTGTTGACTGAACCTGTAATGACGCATTATTTAGGACACTGAAATAATGAGAGAGGAAAGAAAATTTTTTTTTTAGCTTCGTTTATATTGATGAAAAGCACTCTAAACATTACAATCTCTCCACACCGACTCGCTACTACCACATCTCAACCAGAACTCTCCAATATCACATCTCAGCAAGCACTGCCTACTAGCACATCTCAACAAACACAGACTACTACGAGTTCTTCCCAAGCACTGCCAGTGGAGGCGGCTGAAAAATACTCTTTGGCGCAATCTCTGGCGCTGTGGCTCAGTGTAGCCACCTTTCGGGGGCTTAATTATTTGTAATGCAAATACTTTTTAAATTTTTAGTAGCTGTCTGTCCGATTACGCTGTGTCTGTAAACGGTTGGCCCTGACTAGTATTTGTACGCAATCTGACTGCATAGAATAACAACAAAGAATGAAATGAAAATTTCCGTTAACACAATTAATTAATTAAGCCCCCAGCAACTATAAAACCTACGAAACCAAAGTACAAGAGTAACTGTTCTGTGTGTGGAAGTGTGATTCAACGTACACATCTGGCACGGTTCTTCTTCAATAAGACAAGAAATTATAAATATCATTTATACTGACGTGATAAAAAAAATTAGAAATACTATAATTGCGAAAGAAACACAGAATTACACTCTAATACAAGAACACACGCCAGTCGCTTTGTTGACTGAACCTGTAATGACGCATTATTTAGCACACTGAAATAATGAGAGAGAAAAGAAAAATTTTTTTTTTACCTTCGTTTATATTGATGAAAAGCACTCCAAACATTACAATCTCTCCACACCGACTCGCTACTACCACATCTCAACCAGAGCTCTCCAATATCACATCTCAGCAAGCACTGCCTACTAGCACATCTCAACAAACACGGACTACTACGAGTTCTACCCAAGCACTGACTACTACGAGTCCTCGACAGGCACCGCCAGTGGAGGCGGCTCAATAATACCCTTTGGCGCAATCTCTGGCGCCGTGGCTCAGTGTAGCCACCTTTCATATGCCCTTCCTCCACAGGCCAGAATTTGATGGTATTTTTGCCAGCATTGGTGGTGAAAATACCACCACATTCGTCCACAAAAATACAGACAAAATTAAAAGATAATATTAATACCTAAATATCACATAATTAGTTAAAATTTTGGCTTTGCACTGACCTTTCAATAATCTAATATATAAAATACAGTAGGCAATATAAATTCCTTCATACATGTGACTTTACATGATAGTTTACACAATACACAAAAAAACAGTTTATACAAATGTTCACATAAAATGATTTTAATGATTCAAAAAAACAAGTAGTTGATACTTCCAGCAGTAGCACCCAGCAGTGTTGAACAGGTGCAGACACCAACAAGTGACATTATTTCAGTATAAGCAGTTCCATCAGTGGCACCCATCAATCTTGAGTAGGTGCAGACACCAACAAGTGACATTATCTCAGTAAAAGCAGTCCATCAGTGGCACCCAGCAATGTTGAGATGGTGCAGACACCAACAAGTGACATTATCTCAGTAGAAATAGTTTCATCAGTGGCATCCAGCAATGTTGAACAGGTGCAGACACCAACAAGTGACATTATTTCAGTAGAAGCAGTTCCATCTTTATCACCCAACAAAGTTGATTAGGTCCAGAGTGCAGTCCATAATATTCACTATCACTGATCACACTGTTCATCAAAGTTTGTAAGCAGAAATTAAACATGTCCTAGTGGCACCAATCATGTAGAAAAAGTACAAGTAACAGTCCATAATATTCACTATCACTAATCACACAGTTCATCAGCAGAAATTAAACATTTCTAAGTGGCACCCATCAGTGTTGAACAAGTTCAGGTAACACTTCATAATATTCACCATCACTAATCAGACAGTTCAGGCATGAACAATAGTTTGAATACACATACAAATGCTTTTACACACTAAACATACAAATCATAACAAACACACAAATGAAGTCAGATAATTGTCATATTAACTATTACAAATACACAAATGTCAGTAAACCTATAATATTTATGGGTGTCAGTGCAAGACACAACAAACAAATGAAATAATATTTAGGAGATAGGTGGGTAGGATTAGGAAAGGAAAACACACAAAACACACTCACTCATCTTTCATCCACATTAAGTACTACTGTGTAATTGAATAGTGTTAACTGTGTAAATGTAATTTTGTCAAAATTTGATGTTCATCCTGTGTATCAAGTAGTAGTGGCAGCAATGTATAACAGTCAATAATAGTTAAGTCAACGTCATAGTCATCATGTCAAGAACAATGTTTGCCAAGACAGATCAAAATGTACGGTTGCTGAACAACTGTCAGTGTGCCAAGATATGCAAATACTTCCTCTCTTCAAAAAAAAGTATGTACTGCTTATTGATTTAACAAGTGTGTGTAGACAATCTTCCTTCTACTTTAGTGTTCTAGTCTGCTATCTTCATCCTCCTTGTTTCATATAGACCAACAAAAAAAATATGCACCTCACTTACTGTACCTCTTATCCACCAAAACTTCAATAATCATCAGCATCACATAATCTCAATACTTCAATAATACCTCTTACGTCGATACATATAAATCTTATCATCAATATCATTTACCTTACCTCTTGTCCACAAAAACTCCAATAATCATCAACTTCATATAATCTCAATGCCTCAATAATATCTCTTCAATACGTCGACACATATAAACCTTATTACCAATATCATTCCACTTCCATAACAACTCTTTCCTCTAGTCAGTCTCCTCGAACAAGTACAGATAAATACTTATGAAAACCTCATCATCCTATACAATCCGAAGACACATTGTCAACACACAACCTCTGTGTAATCCATCTGACCCAAATCTTCTACTCATTATGAATTAAAAAATAAAGAAATGCATACATGACCTCTAACAGACTTAGTTCGAATAACTCTCAGTAATTAAGTACGATTACGGAGTGTGAATGATCATAATATTTCACAGTGTGTACACCACTTCAAGAATTATGGCAAACAGAAGCAAACATGTGGAGTATTTCTTGTGTCAAGTGTCACTTCCTATTTCAACTGCTCACGAAAAATGCAGTGTAGTAACTGTCAATGGTCTAAACCTAGTTTTGGTATGTCACGTCGTTAGCTTCCTTCCTATTAGCATAAATTTATACAGCTTCCATAAAACCTCAGCTCATGTGACTTCTATGAAGTTTCTTGTACTAATGTCGGTCGTCGAATTATAGCAGTTCATTTTCTTATCTTAAAAATATAAGGCACTGAGCGTAAGCAAAACATGCAATAGCGAGTAAATATACCAGTAGTGAACAGAATGTCAACAAGTGGATGCAGCACAATTCTTACAACGAGGCTCTGCCAAGCGAACAATCTATAATTAATCCAATAGTGTGACCTAAACTCTATGTTTGTACACAGTATATCAGCATTTCTATATACCAAATTAAAGAGTAGTTGTGAAGACAAACAGAAATGTATAAATATGCAATCCATACGCATAACAGTAAACATATATCTTACGTAATAAACAGGTCATTAGCATCAGATCAGCATAATCAAATAAATGTTCATACGTCATCTTAATAAGTAAACAAGAAGGCGCAAGCAGATAAATCACAAAGTATAACTTACATACATAATCACAGTCAGCTCAATTATTCAGGTTACAATTATAATTTCAATAAATAAGCACAGCAGACACATAATAGAAAAATATGACATCAGTGAAAAAGCATAGCAGCCAAGCGATGCATAATATACACAAATAACAACCCTGTTCATTAATAAAACATTGACAAAACCAGTTAACGTACGCAAGCACGTCGCTTCACAAGTAAATATATAGAACATGAAATTAGCACAAAGTATGAATCACGTGATTGCGAGCAGCAAATTACGTCTAACGTACGTACCTAAGTGGAAATATGTTACCTGAAAAATAAACTCAATTAATCATTACCTTTTTAGTTTATTACTTTCTTCTTCGAAATTACATTCTTTCTGAAATTTTCTCGATGGCAAGTCCTCTTAACGCCGGAGACACACAGAATTTACCTGAAGTTCTTAAATATTTTATAGAACCGTAATCTGAAAAATACTGAATGTTAATAACATAACTCATCAAGTCACTATAGCTTTATACTGAATTTAGTCGGAGAACTTTAGACTGTGTATTTTTTTACGGCTGTCAGTGCCTCGCACTGAGCGCTCGATCAGCTGTAGGCGCGTGACGTAGGAAGCAATTGTTTGTGGTCAACGACTGCCTTGTGTGGCGCGCAGACTTGACTGTTGCTTTGAGTATATGCCGCCGCCAAAACACAGCGCGGTATCCTTGTACTCTCTGCGTGTTTACGTGTTGCTGTTAGTTTCTCACAAGTATATCATTCCACAAAAATTTTTCAAAAGTATTTCATTCCACAAAAATTTTAACGTTAGATATATGATGTATTCCCCTAGAGCGTCGTAATTTAAGAGTTTCTACTTCAACAGTGTTATCATGTATAATTTTGTGAATTCTATATGGACCGTTATAAAGCAGAAAAAATTTGCGACACAAGCCTTTTCCTTTGTGAGACAAACGATGAGACTTAATTAACTCTTTTTGACCAACGGACAAAATTTTTAAACGACCAGGACGTTTAGCTGATTTCCCTCTTCTAGCAGCCGCAGATGCAATATTTTGTAGAGCCAGGTTGACAACTTCAGAATGCCGCAGTTTCCGTGAAGGCGGTAAAGGAACGATTTCAGAAATGGGATTTGTGGGTGCTTTGTTTCTTAATTTCAGTATAGGCAGTAAAGAAGTTGAATCATTAGGAAGTTCATTCAGAATATTTTGAAAAATATGAAGATACTGATCCCACGTTCTGTGATTCTGATGACAATAAAGACGACACAATTTATTGATTTCCTTCATCCATCTCTCTGAAGCGTTAGATTGAGGGTGAAAAAGTGAAATGAAAATTGGTTTAATTTTACGACGCCGTAGAGTACGAAGCCAAATTTTAGAGCGAAACTGTGATCCATTATCTGATATAACCTTATCAACATGACCCACTTCTTTAAGAAAATGTTTGATGAAAGCATTAGATACTGAACGAGCTGTTGCTTTGCGTAAAGGTGTAAAACACACATATTTTGACTTCAACTCCACTGCTACGAAAATGTACGCAAAACCATTAGTAGAACGAACCACTGGACTGATCAAATCGACTGCAGCCATCTCCTTTAATTTCGTTGGAATGATAGGAAACAACGGTGCTCTGTGAGAAATTGTTGGCGGCTTAGCCTTTTGACATAATTTGCATTTGGCCAGAACAGATCGAATACGTTTTTCCATATTACTGAAGTAGCAATTATCTCGTAATTAATGAAAGCATTTTCTGGGACCAAAGTGTGCATAACTGAAATGCGTATACCAAATCAGCTTATTAACCCACTCATCAGGAATACAAACTAAACAAACAGAGTTGTCGACCGATTCTCGTTTCAAAAGAATGTCATTACGAACTAAATAATGCTGTCTAATCGCTACGCTTTCCTTACTCCTCCACTTCTGCTTAATGTCCTTCCAGATTGGATCCTTATTTTGCTCCTTAACGATGTCCTGGAGCGAAGACGAAATAAAGTTCTCAAACGCAACACCTTGAATATACATCAAACAATAATTGTTTTCCTTGCAGTCCTCTTCAGAACTTTGTTTCAAACCCATAGGTGCACGTGATAAAGCATCAGTAACAATATTTGAAGAACCCTGTATGTAAACAATACTAAAATCAAATTCCTGTAGGTACAACGCCCATCGTGACAATCTGCCATGAGTTAATTTTGTCGACATAAGAAATTCCAGAGCTCGATGATCGGTGTAAACCTTAGTATGTCTGCCAAACAAAAATGTCCGAAATTTTGTAAAAGCCCAAACAACAGCCAAAGATTCAAGTTCCGTAATCGAATAATTCTTTTCTGATTTAGAGAGAACACGACTTCCAAATGCAATAGTTTTCTGTACTACAACCCCGCTTTCTTCTTTCTCTTGAAATGAATGTGCACCTAGGCCTTTGTATGATGAGTCCGTCGCCAAACAAAAATCCTTAGATAAATCCGGATGTGAAAGAAGTGGAGCAGCAACTAAAGCATCACGAAGTTGTTCAAATTCTGACTGAGCTTCCTCATCCCAACACCAATTAGATTTCTTTCCAGATAGTTCACATATACGAGGTGTGGCCAAATCGTCCAATCTAACAAAGCGTCTAAGAAAATTACAGACACCAAGAAAACTACGAATATCATGTTTTGTAGTAGGAACAGCATAATTACGAATAGCGTCTAGTTTCTCTGGATCAGGAAGAATACCTTCTGTAGAAATAATGTGACCGAGAAATTTTACCTGTGAACGACCAAATTCATATTTCTCCAAGTTCACAGTAATGCCAACTCTTGCTAAGGTACGTAATAATGAATCCAAAATTTTGTTGTGCTCACTCCAAGAATGTTTAACAATAAGAATATCGTCAACATATGAAGTAATATTGTCACGAAGATAAACAGGTAAAATTTCATTTAAGCTACGAATGAATGCTGCTGAAGATACAGTAAGTCCAAACGGTAATTTCCGAAGTCACTTTTGGGTAAATTAGTCATATCCGGTTATTGTTTACTTACTCTCTAGATAGATTGATAGTAGAAGAGTTGTTTTGACAGATGCAAAGAATAGTAAAAGAGTAGGCAGCGGTACAGAAAACTAAAAGAGAAATAGCACCACTACAGCTCGGGGCCCTATGCTCGCTACGGCACATATTCACTTAGAGTAGTGAGTCCCCTGAGGACAATTCCAAAGTCACTTTTGGGTAAAACAGTCATATCTGGTTATTGTTTAACGACTCTGTAGATAGATAGATAGTCGAAGTGTTGGTTTTTCAGATGCAAAGAATAGTAAAAGAGTAGGCAGCGGTGCAGAAAACTAAAAGGGAAATAGCACCACTACAGCTTGGGGCCCTATGCACGCTACGGCACATATTCACTTAGAGTAGTGAATCCCCTGAGGACTTTAATAGCTGCACGTAATTTTCAGTTTGTGACTTAGTGGCCAATTTGGTGGAAGTGCGTACGTAAATTGATCTAACCACGCACATGGAAGTATGTCATTCTTAGAATTATGAAAGATCTTAAATTTCCGAACAGTCAAAAAGTGTTTACAGTCAAAGTTTTCGCCTCGTGGCGACAAAGACCTACCGCATCTGTCCCAGTCACAATGACGATTATTGTCAAGTCCGCGCGCCTGGCACTCTCTTGTTGCATCCCGTAAATGAAACAAATTATTTTCTTCAAACCCCTCTGGTATCTGTGATTCTAAATTTCTTTTGCCGTCTTTTCCTACGATTTCGCCTTCAATTTGTTTGACTTGCTTTTTTAATGCCTCAAATTCCCTTTTCACGCGTTTATTAAATTTTCCCTGATTTTCAACATGCTTATTTATGTTCTGATACTCTTCGGTTTCTGCAAATGGCAATGGTGCTGTATCATCTGAATCTCTGTCGCCATGTAAACTAAGATTTGTCAATTTATCTGAAATCTCTTCAACTCTTTCCGATAAGTCACCTAATAGTTCTTTCTGTTTATCTACGTCTGCCATAAGTGTCGCGACTTGGGTTTCAGTATTAACACATTTAGTAGTTAACTGTTCAAACTGTTGTGTTAGGTTATTTAATCTGTCACTTGGTACGGATTCCTCGATTCTCTCAAATATTTCTTCCTTGTCTTTTGCACGTTGTAAATTTAACTCTGAAAATTTCTGTACTATCACGCGATCTCTTTCTTCCTGTTCTCTATCCTGTTCCCTTTGGCTAATCGCTACTGCAATTAATCTATTATTGTGAGAATTCAAAATCGGTTGTACTTCTTCTCCTATTTCTTTCTTTAATTCATCTTTCATATTTTTGAAACATGTCCCTATTCGTGAGTCTAACCGTGTTTCCAAAGTTCCCATCTCTGTTTTAATTGTTCCAATCTCTGTTTTAAATTCAGATCCTAACCGTGTTTCCATTGTTCCCATCTCTGTTTCTAAACGTGTTGCCACTGTTTTTAATTCAGATCCCAAATTTAATATTGCACCCATCAACTGCTCCATATTAAATGGTTCAAAATTCTTTTCGCCCCGAACATTTCCCGCAAAACCAGTTTCCTTCGTCATAGCTGTAAAGCTATCTGTGTTCGATACTATTTCAGAATCTTCTATCGTTAATCTCGTAATCTGTGAATTTTCTAATTGAGAAAAATTTTGAAATGGTTCTGGACTGTCTTCCCGACTTATTAAATTGTTTTAACTCCATTATTTATCATACTATTGTCCTGTGTTGGCGACTTCGTCATGTCAACAATTTCGTTATTCTAACTATTCATCATTTTTGCCTTTTTCACTGATCGCGTAATCATTTACAAAATATACAAAACTCGTCACTGTACGAAAATTACACACAATGACTCTTTATCTCCAACAATACCATTTACATGAAAAGTTTCCCTCAAACACGATTAATCGAACAATTGAAATAATTGCACTAAATTGTCAAACCCGTAGACAAGACAACAAATTTAAATTTTGAAAAATACCATTAGAAGAATGCCAATTACCAAATCTACACATGCAATATAAAATACAAGTTACTACAACAATACTACTGTCTACTATTTTTACAATCAGAAGATTCCAAGGGATGATCCGAAGCAGCGGTCGCCACGTGCATGGGGGCTTAATTAAATATAATGAAAATACTTTTTAAATTTTTAGTAGCTGTCTGTCCGATTACGCTGTGTCTCGTAAACGGTTGGCCCTGACTAGTATTTGTACGCAATCTGACTGCATAGAATAACAACAAAGAATGAAATGAAAATTTTCGTTAACACAATTAATTAATTAAGTCCCCAGCAACTATAAAACCTACGAAATCAAAGCACAAGAGTAACTGTTCTGTGTGTGGAAGTGTGATTCAATGTACACATTTGGCACGGTTCTTCTTCAATAAGACAAGAAATTTTAAATATCATTTATACTGACGTGATAAAAAAAATTAGAAATACTCTAATTGCGTAAGAAACCCAGAATTACACTCTAATACAAGAACACACGCCAGACGCTTTGTTGACTGAACCTGTAATGACGCATTATTTAGGACACTGAAATAATGAGAGAGAAAAGAAATTTTTTTTACCTTCGTTTATATTGATGAAAGGCACTCTAAACATTACAATCTCTCCACACCGACTCGCTACTACCACATCTCAACCAGAACTCTCCAATATCACATCTCAGCAAGCACTGCCTACTAGCACATCTCAACAAACACAGACTACTACGAGTTCTACCCAAGCACTGACTACTACGAGACCTCGACAGGCACTCACTACTACGAGTTATCCCCAAGTACTGACTACTACGAGTCCTCGACAGGCACTGCCAGTGGAGGCAGCTGAATAATACTCTCTGGCGCAATCTCTGGCGCCGTGGCTTAGTGTAGCCACCTTTCAACGGTCCGCGGCCGATTTAAAGGCTACCACCTAGCAAGTGTGGTGTCTGGCGGTGACACCACATTCCTCCCCCGCAAATCGGCGTACGATTGTGTTATAAGGCTTCCGCCCACCGTGGGTAGGACCCCATGTTGACATATGCGATGAGGTGGGGAGCCTAACAACAGGCGAGGCTGTGCCACCCGCGCCCTGCCATTCGGTCCGAGGGGAGCTAGGAAACGCCTGAAAACCTAGTCCAGGGTGCACGCCAACATGCGGTGTATGTGCCCTTAGAGAGACAGGAGGGGCCGAAGGGTCGACCTCCATCGAGTCGTGGCACCCGACGGGCGAAGACGCCATGTGGTCCGGAGCGGGCAAGAGTTCCATGGCGGAGGACAACTGGTCACGGGAAGTGATCGGCGGCGCGTGACCCAGGGAGGCGCCCGGCGGTTGCAGCGACGCGTCCACTGCGGGCGTCGTCGGAGGGAGAACAGGCTCTGGACTCGGATGTATGCCTTGGGCATTGAATACATGGCCCAGATAGGGTAAGGCACGAGCAAAAAACACACATTTGTCCTTCCGCAAGCGAAGACCAGTTTATCGCAAGACCTGAAATAATGTTCTGAGATAGGCGAAATGTTCTTCTTCCGTCTTTCCGGAGATCACAATATCGTCCAGACAGTTGATACAGTAGGGACCGATGCACAAACAGTTTGTAGATGTTGCTGAAACAATGCAGGGGCGGATGCACACCCGAATGGCAGTCGTTTGAATCGGTACAAACCAAGATGCGTCTTAACCACCAAAACGCGCTGGGATTCTTCGTCCACCGGTATTTGCAAGTACGCATCTCCTAGGTCCAACTTCGAAAAATATTTACCCGGGCACAGTTTGCCAATAAGATCTTCCGGGCGGGGTAAAGGAAAAGTTGCAATCACTAGTTGGGGATTCACTGTTGCCTTGAAGTCCACACAAAGTCTCAACTTTCCGGAAGGTTTTGGCAAAATTACTGAGGGTGATGCCCAGAGAGAAGCCTGCACACGTTCAATCACACCTTGTGATTCCAAATCGCGTAATGTTCTGGCGACCTCATCACGCAATGCGTGGGGAACTTTGCGTGCTCGGAAAAATTTCGGTTGCGCGTTTACTTTCAGTTCCAAATGTGCTATATAGTTCTTAGCGCAACCAAGGCCAGGTGCAAAAATGTCTGCAAATTCGTCACATAGACTAGCAACACTGGCTAAAGGCAAAGTCTGGTTCACTGATAGGACCTGATTTACTATAGACAAGTTAAACAACTGAAACAAATCTAAACCAAACAAGTTCACTGCAGAAGAAGAATGAAGGACGTACAATGACACAAGTTTTGTTTGTCCTTTGTATGTTGCAAGAAGGCTGCACTGTCCTAACACAGGGATTGCTTGTCCTGAATAACCACTTAACTTAACATTTGCGGCATGCAACGGAGGTGTGCCCAGCTGTTTGTACGTGTTGTGATTGATCAGTGAAACTGCAGCTCCGGTATCGAACTGGAATACTATCACGTTGCCATTAATGTCCAAGTCTACAAAAATTTTATTGTCCTGCTGACGACAAGAGCGACTGTCTCGTGCAACGTGAACTGACACTGGTACAGAATCACTTGCGACTTGACGTGATTTCCGGCGACGTCGACGCACACTATTTGTGGGACGAACACAGTCACTGTTAGAGAGAGTGGCACTGGGCGGAGTCGAATGAACTACATGAATTTCCATGGGCGAAGGTTCACGAGCCTGAGTATTCTGGGTTCGATTCCGATTCCGGCACGAAGCAAACGGCCTGGAATGGTTGTGAGTGTCCGATGGGAGCTTTTCCTGGCAAACACTTTGAACATGTCCTCGTTTATTACAGAAAAAGCAAATAGCCTGGCGTGACGGGCAATTTTCACGCCAATGTCTAGTAGTACACCGCGGGCATGATTTCACTGCATTTGCTTGCTGGCGCGGCACACGTGGCAGAGAGCTTGGCGGCAGGTGCGCGGACGTGCGCGAAGGTTGTTTACTGTTCCGTGTAGCTCGCCCGGCGGGCCAGTTAATGTGACACACGGGTGGCGAAGTTTCAAATGATTCCTGAGCAAAGTCAAGTGTGTCCTGCCGATCCAATATGTCCATCACTTGTTGAAGGGAGGGATTGACTAGTTTCAAAATCTGTTCCCGTATACGAACATCAGAAATGTTCTGTGCAATTGCATCACGTACCATAGTATCTGAATAAGGAAGTCCACATTGACACTCAAAAGCACAATCCCTAGTAAGGCCTTGCAAAGTTGCAACCCACTCCCTATTAGTCTTATCGGCTGTACGTTTTGTACGAAAGAAGGTATACCTTTTTGCTACTACATTGACTGATTTCTTGAAATATGCATCTAATGCAGACAAAATTTCGTCGTAGGACAGAGTTGCTACGTTGCATCGGGGAAATAATTTCACTATCACATGGTACGTCTGGACGCCTACGGCGGAAAGGAGAAAAGGCTGCCGCTCATTACCTTGAATTCTGTAGGCGGCGAGATGGAATCCAAATTGGCGTGACCACTTCCTCCAGCTTTCCGGTGCAGCATCAAAAGGACGAAAAGGTGGTGCAACTGCGTGTTGTGACTGCGGTAGCGGTGGAGCGGCGGCTGCCGCATCATTTTGCATTGCACGTTGACCCTGGACGAGCTGTCCAAGGGCATCCAATAAGGCCTGCGTCTGCTGATTCTGCAAGCGATAAAATTCGGACAGTACATCTGGAGATTGTGGCGAAGCCATGACACAAGTAAATCAATATAGGTACGAACGCAGAATTCCCGTCGCCAAACTGTTGTGGACTGGCAAGACAGCCAATCCACAATGACGGATAGCCGAAAGGCACGCGTTTAAGCTCACGCAGGCTGGCGTGACGTCTGGAACAGTTAAATGAATTGAGTCTAGCAAAGAAGGTACATAGCTGCTGGAATACTTAACTTTAATCCATAATTGGTGAACATCGTTCTGACGGTACATGCATCACAAGATAAATATCAAATGATAATGGCGCCTTGCTAGGTCGTAGCAAATGACGTAGCTGAAGGCTCTGCTAACTATCGTCTCGGCAAATGAGAGCGTAATTTGTCAGTGAACCATCGCTAGCAAAGTAGTCTGTACAACTGGGGCGAGTGCTAGGAAGTCTCTCTAGACCTGCCGTGTGGCGGCGCTCAGTCTGCAATCACAGTGGCGACACGCGGGTCCGACGTATACTAACGGACCGCGGCCGATTTAAAAGCTACCACCTAGCAAGTGTGGTGTCTGGCGGTGACACCACACCTTTCTAAGATCCTCGCTGATTAGTGAAACTTAATAATTATACAATGAGGGGAGTAACATGACATTCTTCTGGATTTAATGAATAATATGATACGGCTTCCAACCGCCTCTCATCTTGGGACCATAAACAAAACCATTATGGAAATTTTTAAACGGACTGATTAGAATATTATTTACCAAACAGGATGCACACATTAATTTAAGTTCAGCTGTTTCTTCTCTTCGTGCATCTGCTAATCTTTAAAACAAGCGAATCAACTTCCTGACGTATTCCGCATAATTTTACTCGATAATGACTTATGTAATAGTTTTCTGGGGTAACTCATCACTTAAAAAGACAGTACAGCCTGCACAAAAGCAAACAGTAACAATAATACACTCCTGGAAATGGAAAAAAGAACACATTGACACCGGTGTGTCAGACCCACCATACTTGCTCCGGACACTGCGAGAGGGCTATACAAGCAATGATCACACGCACGGCACAGCGGACACACCAGGAACCGCGGTGTTGGCCGTCGAATGGCGCTAGCTGCGCAGCATTTGTGCACCGCCACCGTCGGTGTCAGCCAGTTTGCCGTGGCATACGGAGCTCCATCGCAGTCTTTAACACTGGTAGCATGCCGCGACAGCGTGGACCTGAACCGTATGTGCAGTTGACGGACTTTGAGCGAGGGCGTATAGTGGGCATGCGGGAGGCCGGGTGGACGTACCGCCGAATTGCTCAACACGTGGGGCGTGAGGTCTCCACAGTACATCGATGTTGTCGCCAGTGGTCGGCGGAAGGAGCACGTGCCCGTCGACCTGGGACCGGACCGCAGCGACGCACGGATGCACGCCAAGACCGTAGGATCCTACGCAGTGCCGTAGGGGACCGCACCGCCACCTCCCAGCAAATTAGGGACACTGTTGCTCCTGGGGTATCGGCGAGGACCATTCGCAACCGTTTCCATGAAGCTGGGCTACGGTCCCGCACACCGTTAGGCCGTCTTCTGCTCACGCCCCAACATCGTGCAGCCCGCCTCCAGTGGTGTCGCGACAGGCGTGAATGGAGGGACGAATGGAGACGTGTCGTCTTCAGCGATGAGAGTCGCTTCTGCCTTGGTGCCAATGATGGTCGTATGCGTGTTTGGCGCCGTGCAGGTGAGCGCCACAATCAGGACTGCATACGACCGAGGCACACAGGGCCAACACCCGGCATCATGGTGTGGGGAGCGATCTCCTACACTGGCCGTACACCACTGGTGATCGTCGAGGGGACACTGAATAGTGCACGGTGCATCCAAACCGTCATCGAACCCATCGTTCTACCATTCCTAGACCGGCAAGGGAACTTGCTGTTCCAACAGGACAATGCACGTCCGCATGTATCCCGTGCCACCCAACGTGCTCTAGAAGGTGTAAGTCAACTACCCTGGCCAGCAAGATCTCCGGATCTGTCCCCCATTGAGCATGTTTGGGACTGGATGAAGCGGCGTCTCACGCGGTCTGCACGTCCAGCACGAACGCTGATCCAACTGGGGCGTCAGGTGGAAATGGCATGGCAAGCCGTTCCACAGGACTACATCCAGCATCTCTACGATCGTCTCCATGGGAGAATAGCAGCCTGCATTGCTGCGAAAGGTGGATATACACTGTACTAGTGCCGACATTGTGCATGCTCTGTTGCCTGTGTCTATGTGCCTGTGGTTCTGTGAGTGTGATCATGTGATGTATCTGACCCCAGGAATGTGCCAATAAAGTTTCCCCTTCCTGGGACAATGAATTCACGGTGTTCTTATTTCAATTTCCAGGAGTGTATGTACTATTCACCCGCGGTCGTCATGTAGGCATCTATCCAAGGAGTTAGGAATTTTAAGTGTACCATAACAATACATATATTCCCTATTGAAATTAATCATAAATAATCCATCAGAATTCGAGAATAATAGAATGTCCATAGCTAGAAAACTAGAGCAAAAAGTGGCCTTTATATCCCACTATTGAAGCTGTCCGAAAGGAGTTGAACATGCAGCAGCAAAAATATTTGATCATTTACCTACTACCATAAAATGTCTGACAGGTAATAAACAATTCTTAAATAATTTTATCATTGCTCCTGGACAACTTCTTCTATTCCTTGGATTAACTGTTATTTAAAAACAGGTTATCTGTATAAAAACAATTATATGGTCACTAAAGCTAACACCAATCGCGTATAGATATCCTGTAAACTGACTCTTTCCACTGCATTTCGATAGAAAAAATCGTTGTAATGACCTATGGAACATGTAACTAACTATCCAACCAACCCAGTTATAGAGTTTTTGATGTCGGGTGAACAATTATGTTAAAATGTCCTGCCCTTCGGATGTCATACTACAACAGCCGGGAACAGCAGGCTCCTAGAACTGCACAAGCAGCGAATGTCACACATGGTTATCTTTTCTTCAGATCTCCAGGGCGCCCTTTTCCCAAATAAGAATGTCCTTCGTCTTTATTTTGTTTGACAGAATGCACAAATATGCCTGTGTAGTGTTGTTCGTTGTGCAACAAGAGTCAACACAAGATTATTGCCGGCGGCAACTATAACAACTCAGGCCGCAACAACTCGGGACGCAGCGGGTACAACAGGACGATAGAGCTTTGAGTTTTGTTCCAGTGCGAGGGATTGCTTGTAATGAAGCACTTTCTACTCACGAGGGGTATGAGTCATTTCATTACAGGACGTGGACCTGACATTCCTGAACAAAGTAGGACGATGATATAACGGCGACTGTAACAGGGCAGAAATTGTGAAGCCGAGCCATATGGTTCGGCACTGAATTCTCTTCATAAAGATCACCAGATACGAAGGAGCTGAAATAGAAGTTGGAACAACATACGACGAATCAGTGTAGCATACGTTAAACAAAAGAGCTGAGAAGATGTTCAGGAGATAGCTGGTGAGTCCGGGGAATGTCTAAGTCACCATAAAGAAGTAATTACATAACTAAATTACATAAATAAATGGTACAGAACCTGTTAAACTGTGTATTGTGGGTGGAGAGCCGCAGGGGAGTTCGGGAGCTATAGCTTGTGTAGAGGCCGGGCTGTGCTCCCGACACGGTGCTGTGAAACGGCCGGAGCACAGGAGAAGAAGTCGAGCACAGATTCGCTGTGGTACGACGTGAGGATTCCTGGAGTCTGGGAGGCAACCTCTGCGTCAGTGGAAGTACGGTGCAGATGACGGACAGAAGTGCGACTGTCAAAATTTAAAATGAGAGTTGAAAGTCAACCGAAATTTTTAACGGAAAGGAAACATTACAAGGTATGAACTTCGAACTCAAAATCTTCCAGAGTCTAGAAAAATCTATGTTGGTGGCACTTTACGTCTACTTAGATATTCTGCAAATCGCATTTAAGTGCCTGGCAGAGGGTTGATCGAACCACTCACTCAGTAATTCCCTATTATTCCAATCTCGAACAGCGCCCGGAAGAAACGAACACGCTTATCTTCCCGTAAGAGGTCTGATTTACCTCATTTTGTTACGAAGATCGTTTATTCTTACGTAGGTTGGCGTCAATGAAATATTTTCGCATTCGGAGGAGAAAGTTCATGATTGAAATTTCGTGAGAAAATTCCACCACAACTAAAAGCGCCTCTGTTTTAATGATGTCCACCCCAAACGCTGTTTCATTTCAGTGACACTCTCTCCCATATTTCACGATAAACAAAAAGTGCTTCTGTTCGTTCATCTTCCTCGATGTTTTCCGTTAATCCCATCTGGTGAGTATCCCAGAACGCGCGGCAGTACTCCATAAGAGGACGGACAAGCATAGTGTAGGCAGTCTCTGTAGTAAATGTGTTACATTTTCTAGCTGTTCTGCCGATAAAATGCAGTGTCTGGTTTGCCTTCCCCATAACACTTTCCTTGTGTTTTTTCCAATTTAAGTTGTTCGTAATTGTAATTCCTAGGTATTTAATTGAATTTACGGCCTTTTGATTTGACTGATTTATCGCGTAACCCAAGTTTAACGGATTGCTTTAGCACTCATGTGAATGACGTCACACTTTTCATTATTTAGCGCGAATTGCCAATTTTCGAACTTACAGACAGCTTTTCTAAATCGATTTGTAATTTGTTTTGATCTTATAATGACTTTACTAGACGATAAACGACAGCATCATCTGCAAACAACCTAAGACGGGTTCTCAGATCGTTTCTTAAATCGTTTATATAGATGAAGAACAGCAAGCGGCGGACAATACTACCTTGGTGAACGCCAGAAATCACTTCTGTTTTACTCGTGGAACGTTAGAAATCACTTCCGTTTTACTCGATGACTTCCCGTCAATTACTACGAACTATTACTTCTTGAAAGAAAATCACGAATCCAGTCACATAACTGGGACGGTATTTCCTAAGCACTACAAGCTGCTTGTGTGGTACTATGTCAAAAACTTTCTGGAAACCTATAAATACGAAACCAATTTGAAATCCCTTGTACTGAACACTACATGTGAATAAAGGTCTAGTTGTGTTTCACAAGTACCATGTTTTCTAAATCCGTACTGACTATGTGGAAATAGACAGTTCCCCACGAGGTAATTCATAATTTTCGAACACAACGTATGTTCCCAATCCTGCTGAATGTTAACGTTAATGAATGGGACAGTAATTTAGTAGGTTACTCCTACTGCCTTTCTTCTTTGAGTACGGGTCTATTGTCGAGCGAACGATTGTGTATGATGGTTAAGTATGAAGCTATTGCATCAGCATACTCTGAAAAGAACGTGTTTGATATACATTCTAGATCTGAAGAATTGCTTTTATTAAGTGATTTCAATTGCTGCACTACTCCGAGGATATCTACTTCTAAGTTACTCATGTTGGCAACTGCTGTTGATTCGAATTCTGGAATATTTACTCCGTCTTCTTTGGGGAAGGAATTTCGGAAGGCTGTGTATATTAACCCTGCTTTGGCATCTCTGTCGTCGATAATATTCCCATTGCTGTCGCGCAGAGAAGGCATTGATTGTGTCTTGCCGCTAACATACTTAAGATACAACCAGAATCTCTTTAGAGTTTCTGGCAAATAATTTAAATTAATATAATTATTGTTTTTAATACATGTACTCTCATATAATCAAGGTTAAAAGCAAAGCAAAATGAAATGCCTGATAGCATAAATAATTAAGGTAGTGTGCAGAAATCTGAATATCTTTCTCCGAAAATCGTTATTTACCGGGTGATCAAAAAGTCAGTATAAATTTGAAAAGTTAATAAACCACGGAATAATGTAGATAGAGAAGTAAAAACTGACACACATGCTTGGAATGACATGGGGTTTCATTAGAACCGAAAAGAAGAACACCCCATTTTGCTAGACGCGTGAAAGATCTCTTGCGCGCGTCGTTTGGTGATGATCGTGTGCTCAACCGCCACTTTCGTCATGCTTGGCCTCCCAGGTCCCCAGACCTCAGTCCGTGCGATTATTGGCTTTGGGGTTACATGAAGTCGCAAGTGTATCGTGATCGACCGACATCTCTAGGGATGCTGAAAGACATTCGACGCCAATGCCTCACCATAACTCCGGACATGCTTTACAGTGCTGTTCATAACATTATTCCTCGACTACAGTATTGTTGAGGAATGATGGTGGACATATTGAGCATTTCCTGTAAAGAACATCATCTTTGCTTTGTCTTACTATTTTATGCTAATTATTGCTATTCTGATCAGATGAAGCGCCATCTGTCGGACATTTTTGAACGTTTGTATTTTTTTGGTTCTAATAAAACCCCATGTCATTCCAAGCATGTGTGTCAATTAGTACCTCTCTATCTATATTATTCCGTGATTTATTCAGTTTTCAAATTTATACAGACTGTTTGATCACCCGCTATATCAGCGTAGCAATATAATCATCATAACAGACAATTAAGTTTCTTGGTAACAGACCTATAGGTGGTGAAAGCAGTAAATATACTGAGTGGGGTGGAGGGAGGGGGGGTTTGGGAGGTGTGAGACACTGAATGGCTAATGTGGGGCACTCTGAATTTCCATGTTTCTATTTAAACTACGTAGTTGCCACACCGTTCACAAGTACGCACTAGCACCTGTACTTCCTGTCGAAATGGCTGGTTTCCTCTTAAATGTGCAATTGTAGAAGAGAAGCTTGTTTTTCATAAGCACGGGTATGTTACAATAACTTTTTTTTGTTCATTTGTATGGGTAATTATATTTACTTGTACAGACAGAAATACTGAAAATATGTGCCCCTAACGTCTATATTTGTTCCATTACAGTTAGTTTAACACACGCAACCAAGTCTTTTAATATTGTCCCTTAAAGTAAGAATGACGGTGCAGGGAGGACTTGTGCGCCATACAGTAAAAGGAATGGGACAGTGTCCCACACCACCCTACTGTTACTACTGATCAAATGTCATTTTATATATTGTTTCTTTTGTTTTTTTTTTAGGTAAAATGACTCGTAAACGGAAGAAAAAGAGCTTGGATACGGTACGAAAGACAAACAATTTTACTTCTGGTGCAGTGAAGTTGGTTTGTGAAGACGGAAAAAACGTATGAGATGTTGCAAGAATAAAGAATGTATTAAAATCTGAAGTCGTAAGGCATGTAGAAAAAGTTACTTGCCTCTGATGAAAAGAATAATATAATTTACAAGCGAACCTGGAAATGCCTCGCAATTGCTAAATATGTATTAGAATTAGATTTACGTCCTAATCTTCTTCTCTCCTCTCTCACTGAAAGTCTTCTCCTCTCCCATTCATGGTCAAATCTTCCTACTCCCCTCTCGCTCTGTCCATCACCTCCTTCCCCCTCTGTGTCGTTCTTCTCCACCCCTCTCTATATGTCCATTTCTTCACTCCACGCTGTCCACCTCCTCTCCCCCTTTTCTCTGATGTTGAGCGTTGTTTATTGTTATTGGAAACAAAACCTTGATCGGGAATGGAAACCGATTAAAAATGAAAGAATCACTGGATGGGAGCAGTGATGTCTGGCGTATGAGAGAGACCTCTCCAGCTGTTCTGGAATCTGTTAGGATAGTAGTTTCAATGACAGTATTTGGCATAGTTACTATTACGAAAATTTGGACGATTCAGATTCCGTAGTAGTCTACTAACATAAGCAATAAACAATAAATACCACTTTCCTGTTTCCTGTTAATAGCGACTACAAGGAAGAAAGCAAAAAGGCACACTACTGCATAGAATTTTTCTTTAAAATTATACATAGAAAAAATTATATATGAGAGAAACAATTTGTCCAGTGGTTGAAATATTCTGCTATCATAGTTATAACTGACTGTGAGAAAGAAAAGTAAACCTCGCATTTTCACAGTACAGCACAGCGCAGTACAACACAGCATTTCTTTCCCGCCTGTCAGTTTTGACAGAAAAGCCGTACAATATTGTTTAAAATAATTTATGGATTTGCTTCCCACCTATCGGCCGAACTCCAAGTCCTTCAGATTACGGAACATGTCAGCAAGGGCTTTAATTCCACCATGTCGATGCCAGCGGTTTTCCTAGACCTGTAATACACATATGACAAGATCTGGCAAGATAATCTTGTGTACAAAATGCTGACACAGACGACCATCCCCGACAGGTATGTGAAGATCTTGGATAATTGCCTCCACGATAGGACCTTCTTCGTTTCTCAGCAAGATCAACGATCCAGCCTACGTCACATGTCGATGGATACCCCTCAGGGCTCTGTGTTGTCTCCCATCCCTTTTAACGTTTATGTTAAGGATGTACCAGTACTCCCACACTGCCACCTGGCGTAATACGCCGATGATACGGCGCTCTATAGCACCGGCCGCAACGCGAACCTTCTCAATGGTCGCCTCCAGAGGCAGGTGGACGCGACAGTAACCTGGTGTCGTTCCAGCAAGATTGCCGTGAATGTTACCAAATCTACGGCAGTCTCCTTCACTAAAGAGCGTCCCATCCTGTCCCACAACAACACTATTGCAGGCGTCCAGGTCCCATGGTCCCCTGACACCAAATACCTAGTTATCCGGATGGATAAAAAAAATGCTCTTCCATCGCCATGCAGAATATGTTGTTGCAACAGATATAAAAAAGTTGTTTATTAGAGCACCATTTAAAAATCTGTCAAAAACTTTTCGAGATTTCTGGTAACTACATTAAACAAAGTCTTTTCTCTACATAGTACTACATATTTTAGTTGCCTTTTGTATGATCTTCTCCACTAAGAAAAATTTAAATTGAGGTGCTGACAGCTATTCAGATGCACTAAAATGACATTACTTAGCAAGCTACATTAGTCTATTACATAATATTATAAAATGCAGGTATGTGCTCAAAGCTACTACGATATGCATATCGTGCTAGAACAACAACTTCCTTCATCAGGCAGCAGCTGTATTGTGGAAATACGGGCTTACTAATGTGTATAAACGGATGATGGCCGGCCGCTGTGGCCGAGCGTTTCTAGGCCCTTCAGTCTGGAACCGCGGGACCGCTACGTTCGCAGGTTCGAACCCTGCCTCGGGCAAAGATGTGTGTGATGTCCTTAGGCTAGTTAGGTTTAAGTAGTTCTACGTTCTAGGGGACTGATGACCTCAGATGTTG
Organism: Schistocerca piceifrons; assembly: GCF_021461385.2. Taxonomy (NCBI): domain Eukaryota; kingdom Metazoa; phylum Arthropoda; class Insecta; order Orthoptera; family Acrididae; genus Schistocerca; species Schistocerca piceifrons. The sequence goes on from NC_060139.1 coordinate 1,053,658,371, forward strand.
AGTCCCATAGTGCTCAGAGCCATATGAACCATTTGAAACTGATGATGACTACTGCCCACTGTGAGGCTGTATGCCGCCTGATGGCGGAAAGTAAATAAGTGGAGCAGCGACGAATGGGTAGTCATTACAGTGACGATATGGACTGCAAATGGGGCAATGTAAGTGACTTAGACAGAGCATTATGGATTCGGTGAAGCTGATTAGGTGTCATGTGCATCTATAGAAATTGGAAGAAGAATGGTGAAGCCATGAAAGGGCGAAGGCATTTGATATCACCTGCACGGCACACAAAATCAATATCGGACGCTTGCCTCCACTGTAGAGCATGTGGCAGATCTAACGACAGAGAACCACAGTGGCGCACGCCCAGTGCTGCGAAGTACACACTTCAGTGCATACTGTCGAACATGGGGCTCCGCAGCAGATGACTGCTACGTGTTCGCATGTTGACCTAACGAAACTGTCATTTACGATTGCACTGGGCATGAGATCATTGAGATTTCACTGATGATCAGTGGAAACGTGTCACTTGGTCGAATGAATCATATTCCCTGTTATACAAGATAGATCTTTGTCGGTGTACATGCCATCACACAGGCGAGCAGCAGCACCGTGCCATGTACACATGCCAGTGAGAGCAGTATCATGCTGTGGTGGACATTAACGTCTGCTGTTGCAGACCACCTGATTCCTTTATACTTGATATCCTCGCCGATTGCGATGGCATCTCCGATCAAAATAACTAAGCATATCACAAGGCCAGACCCATGGTAAATTCATTTGAGGAACATTTTAGTAAATTGACGTTGATATCTTGGCAACCACATTTTCCTGATCTGAACCAAATGAAGCACTTCTGGGACACTATTGGGCACCAGGTCTGCACCCTGAAGAAACTGGTTTGTAACATATGATGAATGTGTATCCTGTGCATAGCTATCTAGTGCCACACACTTCTGGAAGTATGCCAAGGACTTGACAAAGCCATGCCATGCAGTATCGATGCCGTATTACACTCAGAGATGGACCAACACGTTACTACAGAGGTGCCATAATGTTTTGTCTCATCAGTGTAGCTGAAACGTAGGTAAAATTAATCGGATGTTGATGGACTATATGTTGTGTATGTGATCTGTTCAGGCATGTTTTTGATGAAAGTTTCTTTAGTCTCTGTTTCTTTTTCTGCCATGTCTTCCTCATTACTTATTCTATGTGATAAAGCGAAATAGAACCTGAGCATCCCTGTGGATACCCTACAAAATCTTTTTACTGAGAGTCGGCACATAATATAGTAACATTAAAAAACTAAAATATCAGACATCACCCAGGTCTAACATCTGAACTACTGGCAGAAGTAATGAAAAAATTTTAAAAGATCGATAAAAACAAATAGAAAAATATCTGGTGAAACAGCCCTAAACAACGTACACAAAAATCTAAAACAACATAATAACATAATGCTCCCATCACTAACGCAGAAAAAGAGAACACAATGCTCATCATAAAAGAGGCAGACTACATTGAGGAAATAGAAGAAGTTTTTGAAGAAAATAACATGACTGAAGTAACTAATGACTCAATACAAAGATATCAAAGAAACGTTAAGACGGTCTAGAAAAACATCACATGCAGTTTGGGAGGAAACAAGATAAAAAGAATGACAGCAAAAAAGTCATGAATTTTCAAACTCAACAAGCCTTCCAAAAAACCGCAAACTTAATATTTCAGTCAGATCAGCAGTAAATTTCAGAAAAGCCCAATAATACATACTAAGGAAACACATGAGACATTCGTACACAAAACCTACATGTACATAAATGAAAGAATCCTTAAAAGAATATTTGTCATTACAGAGATAATGAATATTAATACACCCCAACAGCAACATGGATTTCTTTTGACTTCATGTACCCATATACCCATAGGAGAAAATACAAGCATCGTAGAAGACTAACTGGAAAGCTACAAAGTTCCAGACACACATATAAATGAAACCTCGTGTTTCCTGAGGCTAATCACAGTACAGGATTATTTCAATTTAAATTGAAGAACAGCCAAAATGTATTTTTTTCTTTGTTTTGATATGTTTCACACAACCAATGCATGCATTTACAAAACTTTCGAAATACAATGTGTTACTACACCATACAGTAACATAATTATAGAGATTCAACTTGTAACATGATAACTTACATTGCATAGTTGATAGCCACACATACTTACATTACATAGCTGAGGGTTACATATAAGTATTATACTGACTGTGTAAGGCTCACCATCACACATAAAATAAAATGAAATGGTTGTGCACATTTAATGTATACTCTCCAGTCAGGTACTTCGTGAGATTAAATGGCAAGACATATAATTTCTTGCTGAGCGAGTCAAAGCACTATCAGCATGCACTTTGATTGAAACTACCTCATGAAATTTAATGTAAAACAATGTAAAGAAAAAAACATCAATATCACTAATCTATAGCAAATATTTGTCCCTTTTCTGGGGTTTCACACATACAAGTCTAAAAACATAGCTGGTTATTAAAATAATTGTAAATCGCGGAGTAAAATCACAAATTAAAATTATTGCCATATTTATGGGCATTAAAACTCATAAATATTTTAAATTACAGTTTATTATACCATTAAAACTAACCAATTAGATATGGTGACACGATTCCTCTTACAAGTATCAGAGAGCAATATATCGAGGGGAAGGTATTTAGAACATTTGTATTTATTTACAGTGTACAAATTTGGTATGTACACACTTTTGCATATATTCCTGAAGAAAACAAACTTCAAATTGCATGGAACTTTCATATTTAAATCATATGGAATTAAGAAGACCACTGATATTGTTTCTGCTGATGTCACAAACATGGTAGCAAGTCGCCACATTTATTAGTATGAATACATTTCTAGGATTCATAACTGGTTAGAAATACCTTCCCAATTAACATAAAAGAAAAGTTAAAAAATGCCATTATTTCGGACATTGACTTATGTATGTTGTGTTTGTAAATGCACGTTAAAATCATTATAAACCAGCTACAACTAAATGTATGTGGCTGGAGAAGTCGAACATTTCGACATTATTAGTCTAAAGATTGCTGTTTATTAAGAGAGAAAAACGTAATAAATTTTCAAATTATGGCGCATGAAATTTTCGCCAAATGCCAAGAACATACATGGAGTACACAGAGCAATAAGCGTCATATTTCTACTACGAGGGCAGTTCAATAAGTAATGCAACACATTTTTTTTCTGAAACAGGGGTTGTTTTATTCAGCATTGAAATACACCAGGTTATTCCCCAATCTTTTAGCTACACAACACTATTTTTCAACGTAATCTCCATTCAATGCTACGGCCTTACCCCACCTTGAAATGAGGGCCTGTATGCCTGCACGGTACTATTCCATTGGTCGATGTCGGAGCCAACGTCGTACTGCATCAATAACTTCTTCATCATCCACGTAGTGCCTCTCACGGATTGCGTCCTTCATTGGGCCAAACATATGGAAATCCGACGGTGCGAGATCGGGGCTGTAGGGTGCATGAGGAAGAACAGTCCACTGAAGTTTTGTGAGCTCCTCTCGGTTGCGAAGACTTGTGTGAGGTCTTGCGTTGTCATGAAGAAGGAGAAGTTCGTTCAGATTTTTGTGCCTACGAACACGCTGAAGTCGTTTCTTCAATTTCTGAAGAGTAGCACAATACACTTCAGAGTTTATCGTTTGACCATGGGGAAGGACATCGAACAGAATAACCCCTTCAGCGTCCCAGAAGACTGTAACCATGACTTTACCGGCTGAGGGTATGGCTTTAAACTTTTTCTTGGTAGGGGAGTGGGTGTGGCGCCACTCCATTGATTGCCGTTTTGTTTCGAAGTGATGAACCCATGTTTCATCGCCTGTAACAATCTTTGAAAAGAAATTGCCACCCTCAGCCTCATGACGAGCAAGCAATTCCGCACAGATGGTTCTCCTTTGCTCTTTATGGTGTTCGGTTAGATAACGAGGGACCCAGCGGGAACAAACCTTTGAATATCCCAACTGGTGAACAATTGTGACAGCACTAACAACAGAGATGTCAAGTTGAGCACTGAGTTGTTTGGTGGTGATCCGTCGATCATCTCGAACGAGTGTGTTCGCATGCTCCGCCATTGCAGGAGTCACAGCTGTGCACGGCCGGCCCGCACGCGGGAGATCAGGCAGTCTTGCTTGACCTTGCGGCGATGATGACACACGCTTTGCCCAACGACTCACCGTGCTTTTGTCCACTGCCAAATCACCGTAGACATTCTGCAAGCGCCTATGAATATCTGAGATGCCCTGGTTTTCCGCCAAAAGAAACTCGGTCACTGCCCGTTGTTTGCAACGCACATCCGTTACAGACGCCATTTTAACAGCTCCGTACAGCGCTGCCACCTGTCGGAAGTCAATGAAACTATACGAGACGAAGCGGGAATGTTTGAAAATATTCCACAAGAAATTTCCGGTTTTTTCAACCAAAATTGGCCGAGAAAAAAAATGTGTTGCATTACTTATTGAACTGCCCTCGTATATATAGCTTTAAGGACATAATATATGAGAATATTTACACAAAGTAAACTGACGATTGCTTGAACTACCTTCGTTTAATCAGTGACGTCATCACGCACCGAGTTACTGTAAAAGGCATCGTGTACAGTAAGTTGTTGACATAACTCCTAACTCTGCTTGCATATATGCTTCTGCCTTCTGGGTCTACACAAATATGAATAAAGTTCCTTTATATCGTACGTGTCTGAGGCTAAAATGACAGGTAGTTAAAAGCTTTTTACTTTTGTATCATGGGTAGTACTTGTTCCTGAAGGCAAAGCGTAACTGCTTCATTCACAGCCAACTACAGATTTAGTTAATAACTAGGTCACAACCGAAAGCGGCAGTTTTAATTTCTTTTTTATGTGAATTTAAAAGGTTTTTACAACCATTTATGAATCTTGGAAATATGTTCGTGCCCATAAAATCAGCGTCTCTTTATCATTTTTATGATGTCGGCAGAGTCAACATGAATGTTCCTTCTAATAGTCATCTGGTTTAAATACGAATGTTCCATCCAGTTTCAAATTTTTTGCCTTCATGAATACACAGAAATACATAAATGTAACAAATATGCCCATTATAGATAAATATGTATGCCAAATATTCCTTCCTCTCCACATATTACACTCCAATAGTTGCAGATGTAAGAGGTACCATGACACCATGTCTGAATGGTATGTTTAATCTGTGTTAATGTAGGTTAATTTTATTTGCATAATAACCTGTTACACATTTGACATGTGTTTTAACGACTGTAAAAGTGACAATTATCGTTGCAACTTGTACTTTTACTACATTTTTACAATTATTTTAAAAACCATGTAAAATTTTTTAGATTTGTACGTGTGAAAGCCCGAAAAAGCAATGGATACTTGCGATACTTCGTGATATTAGTGTCTTATGTGCTACGTTGTTTAGCATTAGCCTTCATGAGGTAGTTTCAGTCAAAGTGCGTACTGATAGGGCTTTCACTCGCTCAGAAAGAACCGATATGTTGTGCTATTTAATATTAGAATTGACCTGACTGGAGAGTTTACATGAAATGTGCACGACGAGCTTACTCCATTTTATGTATGATGGGATGCTTTATACAGCATAATACGGACAACATGTGGCCCTCGGCTATATAATGTAAGTACGTGTGGCTCTTAACTATGTGATTTAAGTTACCATGTTATAAATTGAATTTGTCTAATTACGTTACTGTACGATGCAAAAACACATTGTATTTCCACAGTTCTGTATATGCATGCATTGGTCGAGTGGAACATATCAAAATAAGGAAAAACTACATGTGAATTATGGCTGTTCTAGAATTTTAATTTCTAACAGTTGCTGTTCCACTGCAGGCGAATGCCTGCAGCCGGTAAAATTATTTTACTTTCAACGACTTCTTTCTGCAATAAGAAGGGCTGTCTATGTGGTCCTCTACCAGCGAAACCTTAGCCAACATTTTACTGGCTCACACAGAGAATATAATCTTCAACAACACTGTGAAACAAGAAGGATACATTATAATAATACTGGTACCTATGTATGAATGACATAACCTGTCTCAAAGATGAAACAGAATAGGACAGGAGAGTTAAACAAAAACATCAACGCAGTACACCGAAAAATACGCTTCATAATGGAAACTGAAGAAAACAATAAACAAAATTTCCGAGACCCCACAATAATAAGAAACAACAACCAATACGAATTCCCCGTCTGCAGAAAACCTACATTCACAAGCTGTTATTATCAACAGCTCATCCAACCACCCATGAGTACATAAATATTCCAGTTTCACATACATGTTCTACAGGTTAAAAGAACCGGTCTCAAACCCAAAACTGCACATACAAACTAAACTGAATCAGAGAAAATGCTAATGAAAAATGAATGCGGATCTGAAACCACGTAGAAGCTCAACAACAAGGTAAAACTGAAAGACAACGGAAGTGTCCACTCACGCAAGTGCACAACTTAAGGGTCTGATAACGAAGAGGAACAACGCTCAGACAACACAGCAGACTGCGCCACATCTGACGAAGAAAACGAATGATACACAATAATACATAATAATTAAATAACACATAGAATTGCAAACATAATGAAGTAGCAAGGGACACGAATAGCATTCAACAAACGCAACACAATACCAAAAAGGCAACGATCAGACAGAAGAACTGTAAACATGTTCTGCAGTGCTGGAATGTACGAACTCACACGCAATTCCTATGATTTCCAATACAGAAGACAGACATGCAGGAATTGCCAAACAAGGTACACAGAACACACGAGAGCTAAAAAGGAGTGAGAACACACATTTCATTTTCACAGAACATTTAATAAAAGGAAACCACCACCCCACAATACCGAAACTGATCCAAATATTCTGAAACACAGCAAACCTTGACACCGAAAATTTGCATTAGAGGAATACTGTTGCATACAAAAGGCTATAGTAAAACATGAACGTAAACACCACTCAAGGATTACACCTTAGGGCTGTTCTGACTGGCCGACTGCTGTGAAAAAGGCAGTACGCGGAGTGATCTACGATCGTGGACGTGTGATCAGCGTGTGGCCCATCCCTCTAACCGTTATTGCCATTAGATGAATACTGAAGATGCTATAGCTTCTTTATTGATACGGCTCCTGATTGGCCTCACAAGGACTGAGTGTACCCTATATGAGACCTCCCTACTTCAGAAAAAATTTGAGGAGATATCGGGAATTAGTCCTTCCGTGTCAAAAGCCACAGTTACGGAGGCAGTCAGAAGCTATAGTGGAAGGAAAAATCTTACTAAACGAACACACACACACACACACACACACACACACACACATCTTGCAACAATACGCTCCTTACTGCTTTTAGAGAACTAACACGGAACACATATCAGAAATAACACACACACACACACACACACACACACACACACACACACACACATAAACGCATGATTATTCGCCCCCCACTTACCCCCACCCCTACCCCGACCCCCTATCCCCATCCTCCTACACTGTGACCTAGGTGAGGAACAGAAGTCGTCAGAATTCCCGATACAGCTTCCAAAATTTTCTTCGTACGCAATACGTTTCGCTGCACACATCTCCTATAACATGGCCTAATCTTTGAATCAATGCCAAGGTGGGCAGTTACGAATATTCTGTGTTACCTCAGTAACGAAAGCCGACCAAGTAACACATGACAGAATGCGTTACATCTGAGTGGCCACCAAAATTGTATCACACTCTGTTCGTCATAACACTGACGTTCGTAAATTCACATTCCCATATTCGTAAATAACAGCCGCTCATACCTATGAAGATGACATGCTGTATGTCGCAAAATGCCAAAAAACATAGAAATTCCGCAATGACTTTTAAATAAGAAGGTACTGCAGCATTATTCCCACGAAACAGGAACCAACCAGTAAACATGTAATGAAATTGAATCACGTAGTTCCTACGAAACAGTATGGGTAGAGGTTATACTTGACAATAGGACTAAACTATTAATTGGATCGTTTCATCGAACACCCGACTCAGTAGATATAGTTGCTGAACAGTTCAGAGAAAACTTGAGTCTCATTTTAAATAGGTGCCCCACTCATTCAATTATACTCTGTGGCGACTTCATACTACCCTCGATATGCTGGAAAAATTATACGTTCAAAGCCGGCGGCAGGCATAAAACCTCATCCGAAATTGTACTGAATGGTTTCTTAAAAATTATTTTGAACAATTAGTTCAAGAGCCCACTCGAAGCGTAAATGGTTGCGATAGCATACTTGACCTCTCAGAAACAAATAATCCTGGACAAATAGGGAGTATCATGACGAATACAGGGATTAGCGACCACAAGGCAATTGTTGCTAGCCTAAATACCGTAACACCCACAACCACCAAAAAGAAACGCAAAGTACATCTATTTAAAACGCTGATAAAAATGCTCTTAACTCCTTTCTAAGAAGCAGTCTCCCCTCCTTCCGATCTGATCACGCAAGCGCAGAAAAGATGTGGAATGATTTCAAAGAGATATATACCACATAAATTAGTAAGTGATGTTACTGATTCACCATGGTACACAAAACGGGTCAGATTACTGCTGCAGAAGCAACGAAAACAAAAATGCCAAATTTAAGATTCTTAAGTTTCGGTGAGGTTCGAAATACATCTCGAACTTCAACGCGAGACGCTTTCAATAATTTCCACAACGAAACTCTGTCTCGGAATCTGGCAGAAAGCCCAAAGAGATTCTGGTCATGCACAGAGCACACCAGTGGCAAGATGCAATCAATACCTTAACTGCGCGATAGCAAAATGTGTGTGAAATCTTATGGGACTTAACTGCTAAGGTCATCAGTACCTAAACTTACACGGTACTTAACCTAAATTATCCTAAGGACAATCACACACACCCATGCCCGAGGGAGGACTCGAACCTCCGCCGCGATCAGCCGCACAATCCAGGACTGCAACGCGCGATAACAACGGTATAGTCACCACTAAAGCAGAGTTATTAAAAACGGTTTTCCAAAACTCCTTCACCAAAGAAGATGATATACATATTTCCTGAATTCCAATCAAGAGCAACTGCGAAAATGAGAAACATAGAAGTAGATATTCTAGGTGCAGCAAAGCAGCTTAGATCACTTAATAAAGCCTAGGCCTCCGGTCCAGAGTGTTTACCAGTCATATACAACCGCTAGCTCACAGAAAGCTCCGTACTTAAAGACGGGAAAATTGCTCAAGTCACACCAATACCCAAAGAGGAAAACAGGAGTAATCTGCTGAATTACAGGCCCGTATCACTAACGTCAATTTGCAACATGATTTTAGAACATATACTGTCTTAGAACATTATGAAGCACCTCGAAGAAAACGATTTATTGACACGTAGTCAGCACGGATTCAGGAAATATCGTCCTTGTGAAACACAACTAGCTCTTTACACTCATGAAATAATGAGTGCTATCTACATCTACATCTACATTTATACTCCGCAAGTCACCCAACGGTGTGTCGCGGAGGGCACTTCACGTGCCACTGTCGTTACCTCCATTTCCTGTTCCAGTCGCGTATGGTTCGCGGCAAGAACGACTGCCGGAAAGCTTCCGTTCGCGCTCGAATTTCTCTGATTTTACATTCGTGGTCTCCTTGGGAGGTATAAATAGGGGCAAGCAATATATTCATTACCTCATCCAGAAACGCACCCTCTCGAAACCTGGACAGCAAGCTACACCGCAATGCAGAGTGCCTCTCTTGCAGAGTCTGCCACTTTGCTAAACATCTCTGTAACGCTATCACGCTTACCAAATAACCCTGTGCCGAAACGCCCCGCTCTTCTTTGGATCTACTCTATCTCCTCTGTCAACCCGACCTGGTACGGATCCCACACTGACGAGCAATACTCAAGTATAGGTCGAACGAGTGTTTTGTAAGCCACCTCCTTTGTTGATGGACTACATTTTCTAAGGACTCTCCCAATTAGTCTCAACCTGGCACCCGCCTTACCAACAATTAATTTTATATGATCATTCCACTTCAAATCGTTCTGTACGCATACTCCCAGATATTTTACAGAAGTAACTGCTACCAATGTTTGTTCCGCTATCATATAACCATACAATAAAGGATGCTTCTTTCTATGTATTCGCAATACATTACATTTGTCTATGTTAAGGGTCAGTTGCCACTCCCTGAACCAAGCGCCTTACCGCTGCAGATCTTCCTGCATTTCACTGCAATTTTCTAATGCTGCAACTTCTCAGTATACTACAGCATCATCCGCGAAAAGCTGCGTGGAACTTCCGACACTATCTACTAGGTCATATATATATATATATATATATATATATATATATATATATATATATATATATATACATATATTGTGAAAAGCAATGGTCCCATAACACTCCCCTGTGGCACGCCAGACGTTACTTTAACTTCTGTAGACGTCTCTGCATTGAGAACAATATGCTGTGTTCTGTTCGCTAAAAACTCTTCGGCCACACATCTGGTCTGATATTCCGTAGGCTCTTACTTTGTTTATCAGGCGGCAGTGCGGAACTGCATCGAACGCCTTTCGGAAGTCAAGGAAAATGGCATCTACCTGGGAGCCTGTATCTAATATTTTCTGGGTCTCATGAACAAATAAAGCGATTTCGGTTTCACACGATCGCTGTTTCCGGAATCCATGTTGATTCCTATAGAGTAGATTCTGTGTTTCCAGAAATGACATAACACGGGAGCAAAAAACCATGTTCTAAAATTCTGCAACAGATCGATGTCAGGTAGTTTTGCCCATCTGCTCGACGACCCTTCTTGAAAACTGGAACTACCTGTGCTCTTTTCCAATCATTTGGAACCTTCCGTTCATCTAGAGATTTGCAGTACACGGCTGTTAGAAGGGGGGCAAGTTCTTTCGCGTACTCTGTGTAGAATCGAATTGGTACCCCGTCAGGACCAGTGGACTTTCCTCTTGTTGAGTGATTTCAGTTGCTTTTCTATTCCTTGGACACTTATTTCGATGTCAGCTATTTTTTCGTTCGTGCGAGGATTTAGAGAAGAAACTGAACTGCGGTCTTCCTCTGTGAAACAGCTTTGGAAGAAGGTGTTTAGTATTTCAGCTTTACGCGTGTCATCCTCTGTTTCAATGCCTTTATCATCCCAGGGTGTCTGGATATGCTGTTTCGATCCACTTACTGATTTAAAAAAATTGGTTCAAATGGCTCTGAGCACTATGGGACTTAACAGCTGTGGTCATCAGTCCCCTAGAACTTAGAGCTACTTAAACCTAACTAACCTAAGGACATCACACACATCCATGCCCGAGGCAGGATTCGAACCTGCGACCGTAGCAGTCGCGCGGTTCCGGACTGCGCGCCTAGAACCGCGAGACCACCGCGGCCGGCTTACTGATCGTAAGACCAGTACTTCCTAGGATTTTCTGTCAAATTGATTCCATATTTTTAGATTTCCAGAAGGCTTTCGACCCCGCTCCTCACAATCGTCTTCTAACCAAACTGCAGCCTGTGGAATATCGGCTCAGTTGTGCGGCTGCATTCGTGATTTCCTGTCAGAAACGTCACAGTTCGTAGTAACAGACGGAAAGTCATCGAGTAAAACAGAAATATTATCCGGCATTCCCCAAGGAAGTGTTATAGGCCTTCTATTTTTCCTGATCTATATGAACGACATAGGAGACAATCTGAGTAGTCGTGTTAGAGTATTGGCAGATGATGCTGTCATTTACCATCTTGTAAAGTCATCACACGATCAAAACGAATTGCAAAATGAATTAGATACGATAGCTGTGGGGTGCGAGAAGTGGCAATTGAGCCTGAATAAAGAAAAGTGTGAAGATATTCACACGAGTACTAAAAGAAATCAGCTAAATTTCGATTACGTGGTAAGTCTTACAAATCTAAAGGCTGTAAATTCAACTAAATACTTAGGGATTATAATTACAAGTAACCTAAATTGGAACGATGAAAGACTGCGTTTCAATGGCAGAACACTTAGAAAGTGTAACGTGTCTACTAAAGAGACTGCTTACACCACACTTGTCCGCCCTATTCTGGAGTACTGTTGCGTGGTGTGGGATCCGCATCAAGTGGGACAGACGGACGACGTCGAAAAAGTTCAAAGAAGGGCGGCTCGTTTTATATGATCACGAAGTAGGGGAGATAGTGCCACAGACATGATACGTGAATTGGAGTAGCAACCATTAAAACAAAGGCGTTTTTCGTTGCGACAGGATCTTCTCATGAAATTTCAATCACCTGTTTTCTCCTCCCATTGTGAAAAAATTTTGTTGGCACCTACCTACATAGGGAGAATGATCATCAAGATAAAATAAGAGAAATCAGGGCTAGCACAGAAAATTTTAAGTGCTCATTTTTCCCGCGCGCTGTTCGAAAGTGGAACGGTAGAGTCAGCTTGTAGGTGGTTCATTGAACCCTCTGCCAGACACTTAATTGTGAATAGCAGAGTAATCACGTAGATGCAGATGTAGATGTAGACGTCATTCTTCGTAATGTACTTACATGATGCTAAATTTTATCCATGTTTTAGAATAAATAAACCTACTGATGATGACGGTATTTCGCTGAAAGTAATTCGGCAAGGTAAAGAAACAAAAGCGTTTGCATTAAGGCGTACCCACAACCCCAAATTGAAAGCGATATTTTCTTAGATAGGTAAACATAAGAAACGTTAATGTTTTTCCTACTTCTGTAAGTAGTTTAATTAGTTATTTTTCTGAGGTGTTCAGAAACGAGTTATACTTCTTAAAATTGAACAATCTTTTTTCATTCTTGGACTTATTGAATGCGAACCAACTGTGTACAGATCAGTTTAAATCTAATTTACGTCAATTTTATTTAGTTGGCTACAAACGTTCAAGCCTTAGGGGTGTATGCATCACGCACTGTGGTGAATGTTGTGACGGCAGAATGCTCAGTTAAGTCAGAAGTTCAAAGGAATGTATAACTTAATGCGTGTTGTAAACGACGAGCGCACAAGATGAAAAGATGCCTGTCTCATGGAGTGACAAATGTCCTCGACGACCTATTTGGAGTTAGGTGGGATTGCAGTTTCGTTGACATAAACACGATTAGATATCCCCGAAAAAATAAATCTACTGGTTTTCAATCGGTTGTGTGAAATCGGGCAATCGCCGACTATCCGCAACATGTCACCGTACTCATTGAGTGTGTACGTCACTTTCATTCATCGCCAATATTCGTGGCAGACCGAACTTCGTTTGCTTGTGCGTTCCGACCTACCTTGCATACCACAGGGTAAGGATACATTCTACAATGTAACAAAACAAAGCTTCAGATAGGCCATCGAAAAAGCGTGTGATACCACCAGTTAAACGTCATTTAAAAGGCGTATTGGAGTCGTGTATTCATGAAAATGGCCACTCTTTTTAACACCTCCATTAAATACAAACTCCGCCGCTAAAACATCCCTCTGAAAACATTCACTTACACCGAGACGAAAAATATCGTGGAATAGGGATATGAACATACACTGATGGTGGTAATATCGCGTACACAAGGTATAAAATGGCGGTGCATCGCCGGAGCTGTCACTTGTACTGAACTGACTCGCGTTAAAAGGTTTCCGACATGATTATGGCCCCACGGCGGGAATTAACTAACTTGGGACGCAGAACCGTAGTTGCAGCTGGACGCCTGGGACACACAATTTCAGAAAACGTCACAAAATTCAGTATACCGAAATCCACAACGTCGAGAGTGTGCCAAGAATAGCAAATGGCAGGCGTTACTTCTCACCATGGACAACAGAATGGCCGACGACTTTCACTTAACGACCGAGGGCAGCGCCGAATGCATACAGTTGTCAGTGCTAATAGAGAAGCAACAATGCGCAAAATAATAGCAGATATCAATGTGGGACGTAGCCCTTAGGACAGTGCGGCGAATTTTTGCGTTAATGAGCTATGACAGCAACGACATACGCGAGTGCTTTTGCTGACGACAACACATCGCCTGCAGCACCTCTCCTGGGCTCGTGACCATACCGGGTGAACCCTAGATGACTCGAAAACCGAAGCCTAGTCAGATGAGTCCCGATTTCAGCTGGTAAGAGATGATGGTTGGCTTCGAATGTGGCGCAGACCTACAAAGCCATGGACCCAATTTGTCAACGAGGCTATATGGGGGCTGGTGGCGGCTCCATAATTGCGTGGACTGAGTTTACTTGGAATGGTCTTGGTTCTCTGGATAAACTGAAGCGATAATTGAATGGAAATGGCTATATTTGGGTACTTGAAAACTTGCAGCCGTTAATGGACGTAATTTTCTCAAACATCGATGGTCCATGGCACTGGGCCACAACAGTTTGCAGTTGGTTTCAACAATATTATGGACAATTCGAGTGTATGTTCTGATCACTCAGATCGCCCGACATGAATGGACCCCAAGGTCCAACGCGTAAGGGCCATATTCGAGAGGTCAGATAGTGCACCAAATCCTGCACCAACAACACTTTTGGAATTGAGGACGGCTATGGAGCCAACATGGCATAATATTTCTCCCACGACTTGTTGAGTCCATGTCATGGCGACCTGCTGCAGAATGCCGGACAAAAGGAGGTCCGACACGATATTAGGAGGTATCCCATGACTTTGTTACTTCAGTATATTTACAGCATTTTGGATCAAACCATGAAACTTTGAACGTTTCTACCTACCTAAAATTGATAGATATATGATTTAAACTGATTCATTTTAACTCATTTATATAACTCTCATGGAAATAGCGAAGTAAACTGTGTTCATAGCTTCGCAGAAAGAGTACTGTTTTGGACAAACAAATTTTACTTTAAATAATTATTTTGTAACCTACAGAGCAAAACACCTTATCTTGAACACTCTGTACACATCTTACGATTTAGGAATTTATAAGTAAGCATTACTCTGAGAGGAAGGAGGAAAGAAATACGCTCAAAGTGGTATTTTGCATTTCTTTATCATTTTTGACAGTCTCTTAGGAGAGTTGCTACAGCAAGACGAAATGCAGATGATAAACGGGTATTTATAGGACAAATATATTATACTAGTACTGACAGGGACCGATGACCATAGCAGTCTGGTCCCTTTAATCCCCCAAACCAACCAACAAACTAGTACTGACATGTGATTACATTTTCACGCAATTTGAGTGCACAGATCCTGACAAATCAGTACCAAGAACAACCACCTCTGGCCGTAATAACGGCCTTGATACGCCTGGGTATTGAGTCAAACAGAGCTTGGATGGCGTGTGCAGGTACAGTTGCCCATGCGGCTTCAACACGATACCACACTTCATCAAGAGTACTGACTGGCGTATTGTAACGAGCCAGTTGCTCGGTCACAACTGAGCAGACGTTTTCAATTGGTGAGAGATCTGGAGAATGTGCTGACCAGGGCAGCAGTCGAACATTTTCTGTATCCAGAAAGGCCCGTTCAGGACCTGCAACATGCAATCGTGCATTATCCTGATGAAATGTAGGGTTTCGCAAGGATCGAATGAAGGGCAGAGCCATGGGTCGTAACACATGCGAAGAAGAGGTGACCGAGAAGTGTAACCAATGGCACCCCATACCATCACGCCGGGTGATACGCCAGTATGGTGATGACAAATACACGCTTCCAATGTGCGTTCACCGTGATGTCGCCAAACACGGATGCGACCATCATGATGCTGTAAACAGAACCTGGATTCATCCGAAGAAATGAGGTTTTGCGATTCGTGCGCCCAGGTTCGGCGTTGAGTACACCATTCCAGACGCTCCTATCTGTGATGCAGCCTCAAGGGTAACCGCAGCCATGGTCTCCGAGCTGATAGTCCATGCTGCTGCAAACGTCGTCGAACTGTTCGTGCAGATGCTGATTGTCTCGCAAACGTTCCCATCTGTTGACTCAGGGATCGAGACTTGGCTGCACGATCCGTTACTGCCATGCGGATAAGATGCCTGTCATCTCAACTGCTAGTGATACGAGGCCGTTGGGGTCCAGCACGGCATTCCGTATTACCCTCCTGAACCCACCGATTCCATATTCTGCTAACAGTCATTGGATCTCGACCAACGCGAGCAGTAATGTCGCGATACGATAAACCGCAATCGCGACAGGCTACAATCCCACCTTTACGTCGGAAACGTGATGGTACGCATTTCTCCACCTAATACGAGGCATCACAACAACGTTTCACTAGGCAACGCCGGTCAACTGCTGTTTGTGTATGAGAAATCAGTTGGAAACTTTCCTCATGTCAGCACGTTGTAGATGTCGCCAACGGAGCCAACCTTGTGTGAATGCTCTGAAAAGCTAATCATTTGAATATCACAGTATCTTCTGCCTGTCGGTTAAATTACGCGTCTGTAGCACGTCATCTTCGTAGTGCAGCAATTTTAATGCCAGTAGTGTACTATCTTTAGCGCTGATTGGAAGAACACTGATCATAGTCTCCAATACAAATTTTATAAACAGCTCATCATTACGCGTTTCGAGATATCCCCACCACCAGATCTGTCAAAAACCATACACAGACCTATGTAGCCTCCTATTACATTCCGGCAGGCAATCACTGCCCAAACTCATAATCACTAACCGCAACGGAAGTTGTACGGCCAGCTGCATGCTTCTGAGTAGCAGTCACGCAGTGACATTTGTGCAGATTACTAGTGCTCGGCGGTGTCATGACGCCGTGTAGCGGCTGCAGCGTCTGTCTCTTCACGGAGGCTCGCTGCCGCCCGCGCTGTCTTGTCCGGAAGGGTGAACGGCCGCTCCGTCGCGTTATGAGGTGACGCGACTCCATTAACTTAATAGCTGAGATTAATGGCGTCCAATCCGACGCCCGCTTGTTTCAGGGGGAAGAATACCGTAACGGGAGTTGCTTGTAAGCAGAGGACGATGAGTGCCACATGCCGCTCCTGAGTTAACGCGCTCGTAATGAATCAGACCCACAGGAAGTGTCGGCACCGGCGCCGTTACCTTAACGACGCAAGTGGCGGCTGCACGCGGCAGGGCAGCAGAGTCATCTGCGCTCGGTGGGGCGTCCTGAGGGCTTGCCGCGCTCTGATCAAGAGTCCGTCTACACTGACACTGTGGCTCCCCAAATAATCGAATTACCAGAAGTGAAGTTCGATTTGTTAAATTTATTTCAGTTTTGTAAACACTATCAAACCTTCGTTTGTAGCATCTGTACACTTATGTAGACTTAAATAAAACATTCGACAATGTTGACTGGAATACTCTATTTCAGCCGGCCAGAGTGGCAGAGCAGTTCTAGGCCCTACGGTCGCAGGTTCGAGTCCTGCGTCGGGCATGTATGTGTGTGATGTCCTTAGGTTAGTTAGGTTTAAGTATTTATAAGTTGTAGGGGACAGAAGTTAAGTCCCATAGTGCTTCTAAAGGTTGAAGGGGTAAAATACAGGGACCGATAGGCTATTTACAAATTGTACAGAAACCAGAAAGCAGTTACAAGAGTCGAGGGGCATGAAAGGGAAGCGGTGGTAGAGAAGGGAGTGAGACAGGGTTGTAGCCTATCCCTGACGTTATTCAATCTGTATATTGAGCAAGCGGTAAAGGAAACAAAACAAAAATTGTGAGTAGGAATTAAAGTCCAGGGAGAAGAAGTAAAAACGTTGGCGTTTTTGCCGATGACATTGTGATTCTGTCAGAGACAGCAAAGGGTTTGGAACAGCAATTGAAAGGAATGGACAGCGTTTTGAAAGGAGGATATAAGATGAACATCGATAAAAGTAAAATGTGGATAATGGAATGTAGTCGAATTAAATCAGGTGATGCCGATGGAATTAGAGTAGCAAATGACACACTGAAAGTAGCAGATTATTTTTGATATATGGGCAGTAAAATAACTGAAGATGGTCGAAATAGAGAGGAAATAAAATGTAGACTGACAATGGCAAGAAAGGCGTTTCTGAAGAAGAGAAATTTGTTAATATCGACTCTAGATGTAAGTGTGAGGAAGTCTTTTCTGAAACTATTCGTATGGAGCCATGTACGGAAGTGAAACATGGATGATAAACAGCTTAGACAAAAAGACAACAGAAGCTTTCGAAATGTGGTGCTACAGCAAAATGTTGAAAATTAGCTGGTTCGATCATGTAACTACTGAACACAATTGGGGAGACTGAAATGTGTGGCACAACTTGACCAAAAGAAGGGATCGGTAAATAGGACACACTATGGGACGTCAAGGCATCACTGATTTAGTACTGGAGGGAAGCGTGTCGGGGGGCTAAAAATCGTAGAGGGAACCCAAGAGAAGAATACAATAAGCAGGTTCAGCTGAAGTTACTCGGAGATGAAGAGGCATGCACAGGAGAGAGTAGCCTAGAGAGCTGCATCAAACCAGTCTTAGAACTGAGGATCACACCAACAACAACATCATCAAAGTTGTCTTGTTCGTCCTTCGTCAAAGTCGCTGCTTCTCGTTACCTATAAACCTGGGCAGACACACTGACACGACGTTTCTTGGTACGCAGACAGAAAAAGCATATTTAATCAGGTTACCTACCATTCGGAAAGTGGATGCACTCAGCGACTGTGTGTGACTTACAAATTATAGAGTGCAGCAATCAGTCGTCCTTATTAGATTTTATTATACAAATCCTGATTACGGCTAGTAGCTAGCCATTCTCAATGCACTATTTTTTATTCTCAATGCATGTAAGTCCCCGTTGATCGGACGTTAGTCATAGTTCTTTTTTATTATATGTATGATTTTGAACACGTGTTCCAAAGTGGAAGGTTCCACTCTTATTTGACGTACTTAAATCGACAAAAAAGATTATGTTATTTGTGGTGTCACCGCCAGACACCACACTTGCTAGGTGGTAGCCTTTAAATCGGCCGCGGTCCGTTAGTATACGTCGGACCCGCGTGTCGCCCCTATCAGTGATTGCAGACCGAGCGCCGCCACACGGCAGGTCTAGAGAGTCTTCCTAGCACTCGCCCCAGTTGTACAGCCGACATTGCTAGCGATGGTTCACTGACAAATTACGCTCTCATTTGCCAAGACGATAGTTAGTATAGCCTTCAGCTACGTCATTTGCTACGACCTAGCAAGGCGCCATTACCAGTTACTATTGATGCTGTAAAACATGTACCGTCAAGAGCGATGTTCACCAATTATAAATTAAAGTTAAGTATTCCAGTAGTTACGTACGTTCTTTGCTACTATAACGTCCTTGTCCATTTCCAGACCTCACGCCAGCCTGCGTGAGCTTAAACGCGTGCCTTTCGGCTTCCTCCTAGTGGATTGGCTGTCTTGCCAGTCCACTACATTATTAATAACCAGCGAACCCCACAGTGTTTCCTAATAGCTGAATAAGTATGGAAATTGGATATATGTCCTAACCTGCTTCTCCCCTCTCTCTCTATCCCTATCCATCTCCACCCTCCTCTGTCCATCTCCACATCTACTGCCCCCTCTCTCCGATCCTGAGCCTTGTTTTTGTAATTGTAAATTCAGCTTCCGTATTAATATTCTAATCATAAACTGATAAGCCATAAATACAACTGCAGTGAAGAAAACAAAACAGTACATCGTTTTGTATTCAATTTTCGTTTGAAAATACATAAAACGAGAAAGAATATGAATGGAAGAAAAAATTTTTCTAATAGTTTAAACGCCCCACTGTGGTAGTTAAAAGTCGATTGCGAGAAAGAAAGAAGAAAGCAGAAGAGCAAAGCACAGAATTTTCTTTCTTGCAGTCGGTTTTAACCTGTATATTAATGTAGATAACCTTTGTCCACAGGAATGTTTACTGGAGTGCCCTGCAAAATCTGGAAGTACATTTGGTCATGTAATTTTCGAAATTTTTGGTAACACCATTTCCCTTTCCCAGCCGGCCGAAGTGGCCGTGCGGTTCTAAGCGCTACAGTTTGGAACCGCGTTCCCGCTACGGTCGCAGGTTCGAATCCTCCATCGGGCATGGATGTGTGTGATGTCCTTAGGTTATGGAGGTTTAAGTATTTCTAAGTTCTAGGGGACTGATGACCACAGCAGTTAAGTCCCATAGTGCCCAGAACCATTTGAACAATTTCTTTAAAAAAAAAATGGTGCAAATGGCTCTGAGCACTATGGGACTCAACTGCTGAGGTCATTAGTCCCCTAGAACTTAGAACTAGTTAAACCTAACTAACCTAAGGACATCACAAACATCCATGCCCGAGGCAGGATTCGAACCTGCGACCGTAGCGGTCTTGCGGTTCCAGACTGCAGCGCCTTTAACCGCACGGCCACTTCGGCCGGCTCCATATTTTTCCCTTTTCCATATTAAGTATGTATTTATATATTATAAGATGGCCCTCCAATAAGTTCATAAAAGCAGGGGCGTATTTGTATACAACTTTGTGTCAAGATTTCAAAGCAACCGGTGGAGAAGTTTGGGAGACTGAAGACTTTGAACAAACAAACATTTACATTTTTGTTCATGTAGATGTTACTGGGTTATTAACTCCACCGGAGAAAAGGAAAGCAGATCTCACGGAAGAAGTACCAATGAGATAGTGGTACAAAAACAGTGAAACAACCCATTTTTGCGAAATCAGTAATGACTTGAGATTTTTCAAAACGTTGGGAATAAGAAATACAAGTGAGAGACCAATGAGATTCTCTGTGCGGTATTTCAGTCAATAAGAAGAAGAAAAGCTATAGAATAACGTGTGCGTTAGTTTGTTTCAGACAGGTTTGTAGATACAAGAGGGTTTTAAATGTTGTTTGCCTGTAGCTGGACGTTTGTAATGTGTCGTCATACTGTTTGCATATTTATCTTCTTAATTTTGAAGATGGTTTTAATAACTACGTAACGCAATTTGATTAGAAATAAATAAATGAACAAATTACAAATGTACTGGAAAATACGAACTTTTGAAAACTGCCAATTTATGTTACTATAGAACACTAAAATCCAGCGCTTCCATGCTGGCCCTTAAAAAAACCTTTATTCTACTAGTCAACGCCAGGAAACATGTTTTGATGATATCATATCGTCAAACGTACTAAAAACATTTCGAACAAAAAGGGAGTCCATTTTTGAGTACTACTTTTATCCATACTAATTTTGGTTGAATCTCCTAACTGAAATTTTACGTTGCCCGTGTGTTCACCACCTTCAAGCAGACTCCAGACAATGCAAAGTTCATCACGCATTTCGTTATTAATGGTTTGCCTAAACCATATTTTACTATTAAAAAAATCAATGAACCATTTTCCAGAAGATGTGCAAGCACGTAGCCAAAGGCGTAGTCCAGTGGTCCGGACCCCTATTCCCTCCCCTCTCCACCATGACGTAAACGAAATTACACCTGACCTAGCCTTCGTGTAATGACACTGGAAGTTATAAGAGCGATCAAAAAGTTTCCGTCTCAAGGCACTGCTGCAGCCTATATGCAACGAAGCGCGATTCCGATGCGGGTATGCACGCAACGACGTAGGTATACAAGCAGCGACATGTCGGAAAGCGATTCGTGTGGCGTTCGTGTCTTATCGACGTGCGTGATGTAAACACGGAATCGTGAATTACGGCGACGATATAACAAAATTTGTCCAAACACGACCAAAGTGTTGTTATTCTTTTCTTGGCCGCTACAGAACAGATACTGGTGACATCCTCAGAGAACGAGGAATGTGTGTGGGGGAACATGTCTGTCTAAAATGACTGTTGTGAAATGGCGCGACAAGGGTGCTGCTGCTTCTGGATAACGCACTTCACCACATCGCAAATGTTGCAACGAAGAAGTTACGCCATCTCAATTGGAAGACAATCTGAGCTCTCTTCGCGCGATTATTGCGCGTACTGTGACTTACAAAAGGCCTTGAAAGATCGACATTACTGATGCGGTCCTCTTCATGCAGCAGGACGCTGTTTTTTACCAAACGGGTATCTTGAACCTGGTGCGTCGATGTGATGATTGTCTCAATATAGACGGCGATTTTGCCTGAGTGGGGTACCGATTCTGGACTACATGGACTTTGAATGGAAACTTTTTGACCACTCGTTGAATCTTTATTTTCAATCATACGACTAAAACGGGATACGCACTAGCGACAGGCAACAAGACTATTAATAGATTTAATAGATTTAAACTGTAAGGTGGTCACGTCATTCTGATTTTTGTAAGTTATCGATGTGCACTTCGGAGAGAGAGAGAGAGAGAGAGAGCAAGTTACGTTACTGTTAAACAACCTTTCATCTTGTGCCACAGGCTTTGCCTCTGCGCAATCTCATACATTCTTAGTTGAAGCGTTGTAGGTGATGGACGTGTTTAATAGTGCTGTGTTGACTTGTGATCATATGTGTAAGGTGAAGGAAGTTTATCAAGTAGCCGAGAAGAATATGATGTACATACTCAAAGGCGAAAGGAATATAAATTTTGAGTAGTATAATTTTTTAAAGGGAAGAAGTTTGAGGTAAGATTGCAGCTCTGCGCACTTAATTGTAGAAATGATTGTTGGCAGTTAGTTAACTTTGTTCACCTCCTCAGAGCTGAGAGAAAGACCACCACACATCTCTGAGTTATGCATTAACGTATTAACAGATTAAGCAGTTTAGTTTTTATAGGGACTCTCTCTTAACAGTGTACCCTTTTACAATCATTGTTCGCTATGTTAAGCATAGAACTCTTCAGACCAATGTTAACGTGTGAAAATCTCTCGAAGTTATACTATGTCGTTCTGAGTACATACTCCATTGTAAAACCGTTGTCTTGGAATATCATTTCATAGGCATACTTACTCTCCCCATCCCACTGTTTATCGTTACGCGTTACCACACTGCACCATGTGGTATGAAACGGTTAGAATATAGCTTGCAAAATTTATTTAAAACATTAGAAATGTTGCTTAGCCGCTGCCTGCTTTCTGTTGTGCTTTCGAGAAATCTGTATCAATGTTGTCAAGACGCGAGGTAAGTGGAAATTTTGATTAGGATGAGACAATCGTTTTACTTCAGTTGCGCATTTAATATAAAGACACGTTGTACTGCGACCAGTTACAGTTCAATTCAGATTAGGTTCTATTTACTCAAAGATCAGCATACGAGTCTAACAAGGGGAGGCCGCCAATTGTGAAATTCAGATTCGATTCATACTGCGCATAATAAAAGCTCATGGCCAGACGCGTAATGTGGTAAAGCACCAAGATGCACTTCGCAGCCGTTGTCGAGAAAATCGACAGTTAAAAGAAATCGTTGCGGTGAAATACTCTCTACCATTAATAATTTTCTGCAGCGTCGTGGCGCAGCGGTAAACGCACGGGTTCATAATCAGAAAGTCACCGGATCGAATCTCGTGCTATTGAGCTTTCTTTTTGTTTTGTTTTCTGTAATTCAAATGTATACACACACACACACACACACATATATATATAAATCCATAGTCCACCACCAATTGTCTTCTCCGATTTTTGGCGATATGATACGATACGCGTGGTATGCATCAAACCTGACGAACGACAGAACAATTTTTCAGAATGTGAATCAGGTGTGTTTCCCAACAGATAATTTAAAAAACAATTGTTCTTGTAAAAACGCATCGTTTATCAGATGTGCTCGATGTCGTTCTGTTTCCTGCTTTCCATGTTTCTATGATAACTATCACTCCGGTTCGTGCGATACTCCAGCTACTTCTGGTCACTAATTGTTAATTATGTGCGATTGTATACCGAACTTTTCAGTAAATTGTATCCACTTGAATAATATTTGTGATATTGTGGTTTATTTCAAGTTTTATTTTTCCACGACAAACGACTTTCAACAACTTATTATATGCATAATTGTTGCAACTGATTGCCGGAAATTATATATATATATATATATATATATATATACACTCCTGGAAATGGAAAAAAGAACACATTGACACCGGTGTGTCAAACCCACCACACTTGCGCCGGACACTGCGAGAGGGCTGTACAAGCAATGATCACACGCACGGCACAGCGGACACACCAGGAACCGCGGTGTTGGCCGTCGAATGGCGCTAGCTGCGCAGCATTTGTGCACCGCCGCCGTCAGTGTCAGCCAGTTTTCCGTGGCACACGGAGCTCCATCGCAGTCTTTAACACTGGTAGCATGCCGCGACAGCGTGGACGTGAACCGTATGTGCAGTTGACGGACTTTGAGCGAGGGCGTATAGTGGGCATGCGGGAGGCCGGGTGGACGTACCGCCGAATTGCTCAACACGTGAGGCGTGAGGTCTCCACAGTACATCGATGTTGTCGCCAGTGGTCGGCGGAAGGTGCACGTGCCCGTCGACCTGGGACCGGACCGCAGCGACGCACGGATGCACGCCAAGACCGTAGGATCCTACGCAGTGCCGTAGGGGACCGCACCGCCACTTCCCAGCAAATTAGGGACACTGTTGCTCCTGGGGTATCGGCGAGGACCATTCGCAACCGTCTCCATGAAGCTGGGCTACGGTCCCGCACACCGTTAGGCCGTCTTCCGCTCACGCCCCAACATCGTGCTGCCCGCCTCCAGTGGTGTCGCGACAGGCGTGAATGGAGGGACGAATGGAGACGTGTCGTCTTCAGCGATGAGAGTTGCTTCTGCCTTGGTGCCAATGATGGTCGTATGCGTGTTTGGCGCCGTGCAGGTGAGCGCCACAATCAGGACTGCATACGACCGAGGCACACAGGGCCAACACCCGGCATCATGGTGTGGGGAGCGATCTCCTACACTGGCCGTGCACCACTGGTGATCGTCGAGGGGACACTGAATAGTGCACGGTACATCGAAACCGTCATCGAACCCATCGTTCTACCATTCCTAGACCGGCAAGGGAACTTGCTGTTCCAACAGGACAATGCACGTCCGCATGTATCCCGTGCCACCCAACGTGCTCTAGAAGGTGTAAGTCAACTACCCTGGTCAGCAAGATCTCCGGATCTGTCCCCCATTGAGCATGTTTGGGACTGGATGAAGCGTCGTCTCACGCGGTCTGCACGTCCAGCACGAACGCTGGTCCAACTGAGGCGCCAGGTGGAAATGGCATGGCAAGCCGTTCCACAGGACTACATCCAGCATCTCTACGATCGTCTCCATGAGAGAATAGCAGCCTGCATTGCTGCGAAAGGTGGATATACACTGTACTAGTGCCGACATTGTGCATGCTCTGTTGCCTGTGTCTATGTGCCCGTGGTTCTGTCAGTGTGATCATGTGATGTATCTGACTCCAGGAATGTGTCAATAAAGTTTCCCCTTCCTGGGACAATGAATTCACGGTGTTCTTATTTCAATTTCCAGGAGTGTATATATATATATATATATATATATATATATATATATATATATATATATATATATATATATATAATTTCCGGCAATCAGTTGCAACAATTATGCATATAATAAGTTGCTGAAAGTCGTTTGTCGTGGAAAAATAAAACTTGAATATATATATATATGAATTACAAAAAACAAATAATAAAAAAAATTGCACGGCTTGAGAGTCGATCCGGCGACCTTCGGATTACGAACCCGAGCGCTTATCGCTGCGCCACGACACTGCAGAAAAATTCTTAATCGTAGAGAGTATTTCACCACAACGGTTTCTTTTAACTGTCGATTTTTCTCGACAACGGCTGAGAAGTGCATCTTGGTGCTTTGCCACATTACAGCTCTGGCCATGAGCTTTGATTATGCGCAGTATGAATCGAATCTGAATTTCACAATTGGCGGCCTCCCCTTGTAAGTT
Source organism: Schistocerca piceifrons (assembly GCF_021461385.2). Lineage (NCBI taxonomy): Eukaryota > Metazoa > Arthropoda > Insecta > Orthoptera > Acrididae > Schistocerca > Schistocerca piceifrons. The sequence goes on from NC_060139.1 coordinate 1,053,684,197, forward strand.
GAATAACAGTTAGTGATTATGTAGCTGGATAATACGTACACTTTTTACATAGTGGGAGGTAAAGTTGAGCGAAATTTGACAGAAAAAAATACACAGAGTTGGGAAGTTACAAAACTATCGATATATCGACGGAACTATTGACGTTTGCGTATTCTTACTTTTGTTATGACCAATTATTGCACACTGCTGGTCTTACCTGACTTCGGTTTATGTTTCGTTAATCAGTTCAGGTCTTACTTCATTTAATGTAAGTGCTGCCGTTTATCATTTTGGCGCTGGTGGTGTTGTGATAGTATTTTGTTACGTCATCCTTGCACGCTGTGTAGTTCCTTTGTGGATACAGGAGTGAGGAACAGATGCTGTTCGTGAACAGATAATTCAGGTATTAATTTATTCTACATCCAATATCAAATAGTAGAAACAATATACAACTTTGCTGCATCAGTTGCTAACAGTAGATTTGAATGTAGAATTATAAAGAGATACAAAAGATTTATAAATCTGTTACTCTTCAACACAATGTCTATTCAGAAGATGTCTAGCATTGCGCACTACGGAAAGGTGTATACGTTAATCAACTGGCAAACACACAAAATGGGATCAGTTCATGAATGTTCAAACTTCAGTACATCCGCCACTGGAGCTCCGGAGAGGTGATGCTTTTATCTTGTTGGCAGTGGCGTACTCGTTCGTGGCAGTGCCCTCGTGTCACAGCTGTAGGAAACGCGGCGGCGTAACTGGCGTCGCGCGTATTTGAAAGTGCAGGCTATCGGATAGGGGCCGATACTGCATTTATAATTATGGACATGTTTGTAACAAGAAAGAAGAAAAAACAGATTCTGATTCGTCCACTAGCGTTATGATAAGTACGACCTACTACAATAGCCTAACCATCTATCTGTGGTACATTAATTTAAGCACTGAAGTCGTTATCTAAGGACTGGTAGAACTTGGGTCTTGAAATATTTCAGTATATCACAAGGCAGCGGAGCGATGAATATCACTGGAAATAGCATTAAACTAAAGTCAGTGCATAAAAATACACATGGACTTGCCTGTGTCGCTCAGAATCTAGTCGAACGACAAAAATATCGCCGAAACGACGGTGGTTGCATGTGTTTAAAATATTTGCTCATTATTCTATCACTATTGGCCCAAATCTTGACATCCAGGAAGTACTGAGATATGAAAACTAGTTCCTATACGGAACGATGAGGAGGCGTTTGTGGAGAGCAGATAGCCTATGTGATGACAACACATTCTATAGTTTGTTCCTTTCTAAAAGATTTTTTCAGTGGACTGCTTGAATTTGACCGAGCTGACTGCGAGCTGTATCCCCGCCCCCCACCCCCCCTCCCTTAGGCCCGAAATCTATTTACGCTCTTGCGAATACTACAATAACTGATGCCATGAATTGCCACCAGAAATCTTAAAATGCCTCAACTAATGCGATATTAAATGATGAAACATGCTCAATGAAAGGAAATAAAGGAAACACATGCAATATAAGAATTCCACATTTTGCTGTGATGTATTTTATTTTCTTTGAAAGCAGTGTACAAAAACCATTTTTTCACATTCTCCACCGATCAGGATAGCTCTGCGCCTTGAGCTGTTGAACTAGCAATCCATGAATTTGGGAGGCAAAGTAATTTGAATTTACCTGCCGGCAACCACGAATATTGTTTTCTGTGGTTTCAGGCAAATGGCGGGGTTGATGGCTTACTACAGGTCACAGCCAATTCCTCCGAGTTCCTTTCTTTCCTGTCGCATCCCAATTAACTTGAAGATGCAGTCTGTCTGCTTAAATGGAAAGAGGTGCATCGAAGGCGAGCCAGACATCTCTTCGGAGCCTCTTGACATTAAAAGCCATATTTACATTGGAAGGCGGCTAGCAATAGTCATTTTCTATTGCGTTTCTGTGGATAAAGATGGCTCATTTGTGAAACAGCGCTAAATCCTGTCTTCAAGTTGTACAACAGGTACGATGTTCTGCTGTGAAATGCCTTATTTCTAATATCCTTGAAACAGTGAGTCCAACTATCACAACCCTAACGTATTTGTATATAAATGTGATACATTGGACAAGGTATGTGATACATCTTAGAGGAGTTTGTTAAAATCAGAGGCTTTATAACCATATAATAATGTTTTAATACAAACTCATTCATGAGGTCGCATACGTTAGAAGTCGAGTTGAAGTTAATACATAAATCAATGTTAAGATCGCAAAACTGCAGCTCATAGTATCTGTGTAATCCGTTTTGCTATATAGATAAATTTGGTTGCTCTAGTTCAAAGTTGGAATGAACAATTTAAAAAAATATTATTGTTCACTAAAGGAATTTGAAGAATTTTAATGAAATGAAAGTTACTTTAATAAAATTTGAGACTGAATTGAGGAAGTTTGAATGCTACGGTGTGCTGAAGAAATTCTTAGTTGGTTTCAGGTAAGTCGTAAATTTAAATACAAGATTGTAGGAGAAAGGTAGCTATTGTCAAAAAAGATTTCAACCCGTTTAAGTTTATAAATTATTCAACCCAACATTAAAATCGTTCTGCTCTGCGATGGTGAATCTTACATTGTTGTTGTTGTTGTTGTGGTCTTCAGTCCTGAGACTGGTTCGATGCAGCTCTCCATGCTACTCTATCCTGTGCAAGCTTCTTCATCTCCCAGTACCTACTGCAGCCTACATCCTTCTTAATCTGTTTGGTGTATTCATCTCTTGGTCTCCCTCTACGATTTTTACCCTCCACGCTGCCCTCCAATACTAAATTGGTGATCCCTTGATGCCTCAGAACATGTCCTACGAACCGGTCCCTTCTTCTTGTGAAGTTGTGCCACAAACTCATCTTCTCCCCAATTCTATTCAATACCTTCTCATTAGTTATGTGATCTACCCATCTAATCTTCAGCATTCTTCTGTAGCACCACTTTCGAAAGCTTCTATTCTCTTCTTATCCAAACTATTCATCGTCCACGTTTCACTTCCATACATGGCTACACTCCACACAAATAGTTTCAGAAACGACTTCCTGACACTTAAATCTATACTCGATGTTAACAAATGTCTCTTCTTCAGAAACGCTTTCCTTGCCATTGCCTGTCTGCATTTTATATCCTCTCTACTTCGACAATCATCAGTTATTTTGCCCCCCAAATAGCAAAACTTCTTTACTACTTTAAGTGCATCATTTCCTAATCTAATTCCCTCAGCATCACCTGATTTAATTTGACTACATTCCATTATCCTCGTTTTGCTTTTGTTGATGTTCATCTTATATCTTACTTTCAAGACACTGTCCATTCCGTTCAACTGCTCTTCCAAGTCCTTTGCTGTCTCCGACAGAATTACAATGTCATCGGTGAACCTTAAAGTTTTTATTTTTTCTCCATGGATTTTAATACCTACTCCAAATCTTTCTTTTTTGTTTCCTTTACTGCTTGCTCAATATACAGATTGAACAACATCGGGTAGAGGCTACAACCCTGTCTCACTCCCTTCCCAACCACTACTTCCCTTTCACGTCCCTCGGCCCTTATATCTGCCATCTGCTTTCTGTACAAATTGTAAATAGCCTTTCGCTCTCTGTATTTTATCCCTGCCACCTTAATCTTTCTTCTAAGATAAATCGTAGAGTCAGTTTTGCCTCACGTGTTCCAACATTTCTACGGAATCCAAACTGATCTTCCCCGAGGTCAGCTCTACCAGTTTTTCCATTCGTCTGTAAAGAATTCGCGTTGGTATGTTGCAGCCGTGGCTTATTAAACTGATAGTTCGGTAATTTTCACATCTGTCAAAGCCTGCTTTTTGTGAGATTGGAATTATTATATTCTTCTTGAAGTCTGAGGGTATTTCGCCTGTCTCATACATCTTGCTCACCAGATGGTAGAGTTTTGTTAGAACTGGCTCTCCCAAGGCCGTCAGCAGTTGTAATGGAATGTTGTCTACTCCCAGCGCCTTGTTTCGACTTAGGTCTTTCAGTGCTCTATCAAACTCTTCACGCAGTATCATATCTCCCATTTCATCTTCATCTACGTCCTCTTCCATTTCTATAACATTGTCCTCAAGTAAATCGCCCTTGTACAGACCCTCTATATACTCCTTCCACCTTTCTGCTTTCCCTTCTTTTCTTAGAACTGGGTTTCCATCTGAGCTCTTGATATTCATACAAGTGATTCTCTTTCCTCCAAAGGTCTCTTTAATTTTCCTACATTACATTAGAATCTGTGTTTTGTTAGCAACGAGGCAATACAATATACCCAATTTTTAATTCGTATGGCAGTAGAGTGAAGTTGTCATATTGCCAAATAAAGAAATATTTTACGTTATTTTACCCATAGTTTTTAGTGTTTCTTCCGTGAGTGTATTACTTTAGTAAAATAAAGAACAACCGCCTTCCGCCACAATTGTGATTTTATTTTAATGCTCTATGCATTTCGAGCTCTGGATACTTTTCTTGTCGGCCGCGGTGGCCTAGCGGTTCTAAGCGCTTCAGTGCGGAACCGCGCGACTGCTACGGTCGCAGGTTCGAATCCTGCCTCGGGCATGGATGTGTGTGATGTCCTTAGGTTAGTGAGGTTTAAGTAGTTCTACGTTCTAGGGGACTGATGACCTCAGATGTTATGTCCCATAGTGCTCTGAGGCATTTGATACTCTTCTTCAGGTGCTTCAGCAGTCTACGTTAATTCTTGTCTTTTTTCAGATTTAGGTTAATTCTGGTTCTGGTAAAATTACAATTTTACATTACAAAGTGGAACATTGGGAACACAAGTTTCCAAAATGAAGATAAATCGAAATATAACTTACTGTTTGCAACAGAGAAAGCATGGTTCTGAAGCACGGTATGAGTAAACATATTTATGTGCATTTGTACACTTTATATATCTGTATAAAAATGTTTATTCTTACTACACTTAAAAACGTGTATCTACTCTGTCACATACACACATAAGAACATACATGGGTAAAACATATTTGCTCACATTGTGCTTCGAAGTCATGTATCCACTACTCGGAACAGTGAGCTTCCTTTCTATTTGTCTTAGTTTTTTAAGCTCGTTTTCACAAACTGTCACTTTGTAATATACCATTGTAATCTTACTAGGACCACAATTAACTTAAATTTGACACAAGAAAAGAAGTTGATTTAGACTGTTAAAGTACTTGAAAATTAGTTCCCTGGGCACGGACTGCATCGTACCTTGAAATAAAATCACGATTGGAGTGCAGGTGGTTGGTCTCTATTTTACAAAAGAAATATTTAATTGTACATTTGGGTATTTCTTATTATAATGTTAAATTTTTTAAGAGAAGCTCTCTTTCCTTAATTTTGTAGACCTAACCCTATTTTATTACGTTTTCCCGAAAGAATATTATGTACATAAAATTGATAAAGAAATGAATGGGTTTTCAGATTGGACTGAGAAACATGAGCCTTTTCAAAGACCTCTAAATCAGAACTTTCCTTCGACAAAAACCTGGTTACGTCCTTGGCTGTTGCAACAGCTCTTAGGATACCCCGTACACTGAGCCCCAAGGTTTCCGTAAATTACATTGTCTGATAATGTGAAGTACTCATTAGGGAAAGAGGGAACAAAGTGAAACCTACTGATTGAGAGGGTGTGTGACTTTATCTCAGTGATTAGAAAATGGAGACAAATTTACGAAGAACTTGAAAGTGTGAGCCCATTTATCTCGATGACGCTGCACCCCGTCTGGCCTGGATGAATGCTGTCATTCTCCTGACACAAATTGCCCAACAACTGTTGTATCGAGTGCTTCATATCCTGGACACTGGTACTGAGATCGAGTTGACATCCGAGCTGATTCCACAATTGTTTTATGGGGGCGGACATGGGGGTCTTGTTGGCCATGTTCGTACCTCAGTATCACACAGAGTGTTCACAAAGACACGCGCTATTCTTTATCATATTCTGATAGCTCTCCTAGACGAAAAACGGCGGCGTCATCTGCAAAGAGTCTAAGAGTGTTGCTCACAATGTCTCCAAAGTCGCTCAAATACGTAGATTAACCCTTGGCTTCCCAGGCCATTTTTTTGTAACACTCTGTCTTAGGTGAAGTCTGACAGACCGCCATAAAAATTGTATTCAGCAGTTTTTTATGTAATAGGTTACATTAACACCAAACAAAACACTATATACTGTAGTAACCACAACCAACTGCGGGAACGCCTTGGTCTGCGGATCGGAGCCGCCAGGCGGGGAAGCCGCCGGCGGTGGAGCACGCACCACCGGGTGAACACAGGACGAGTCGGACGACAGACCAACGACAACTGACAACAACCGACCACGACCGACTATGAGCGACACGACAAGGAAGCGATAAACAACGGAGGCTTGTGGAAAGCACAACACCAAACACCAAACGTTAATCCACTCCGAACCAGAGCCTGGCAAATGTCAACAACGAGCAACGACCAGAACGCAGTACCGCCGAGATAGAAACGAAATCCAGAGCGAGTACCAAACTGGCTGGACTAGGTTTTTTTTTGTTTTCTTTATTGTATTTCAATTCCCCATTGGGGCGGGCTGGCAGCAGCATATGCGCTGCTCTTCAGCCGAAAGACATAGAACAAAACATTAGAAGACATTTAAAAACAGCAAAGGAGAGAATAAGGTGAACATAGATATAAAAAAGGGGGAACAACATGGAAGGCAATAGACAAAAAAATGGGGTGACTAAAATGGAGATAAAAAACTGTTTAAAAGTAGCCAACACAAAACGTCACACACTGCGACAATTAAAAGAACACAAGGCACAGTATAAAGGTATCGACGGATGGCATAGCACATAACATAACACTGACGGTGAACCTCAAGGCAGTACACAATTAAAATCACACCTCTTGACGCACAGGAGAAACAGCACTAGACAACACTGATGTGGCACACTGATGATGATCAATACAGAGGATCTGCCAGGCGCTAGGAGATGAGGGGGACCTGAAGAAGGGAGGGAGGGGAAGGGATGGAGGAGATGAGCGGGGGGTGCGCTGAAGAAGGCCAGGTAGGGAGGGATGTGGGAAGGAAAGAGGCAAGTATGGGGTGCAGGGTCTCAGGGGAGGGGGGGATGGAGGAAAATCCGCTCTGGGAGAAGGAGGGAAGAGGAAAAAGGGGGCCCTGGGGAGGGGGGGGGGGAACAAGGCTAGGTTATAGTTGGAAGGAAGGGTAGAAGTCACGGTGAAGTTCATCATCCGGGAGGGGGAGGCGTTGGAAATTGCCCTGATGAAGAAGATGGTGTGGAGGTGGAGAGAGGGAGGGATACAGCGACAGAGGCGCAGCAATGGGCGGGGGGTGGAGTGGAAGGAGGAAACCAGAGCGTGGGGGGGATCAAGCCTGTGAACAATGTAAAGGATGCGGAGATGTTGGAGGAACAGGAGGAGGTGGGGGAAGGGGATCAGTTCATACAGGAGCCGTGTGGGGGAAGGAAGGCGGATACAGAAGGCAAGGCGGAGCGCATGGCGTTCAAGGATTTGGAGGGCCTTGTAAAAGCGGGTGGGGGCAGAGATCCAGGCAACGCTGGCATAACAGAGGATAGGACGGATGAGGGATTTGTAGGTGTGGAGGATCGTAGAAGGATGCAATCCCCATGTTCGGCCAGACAGGAGTTTCAGAAGGCGGAGGCGGGAATGGGCTTTCTGCTGGATGGTCTGGAGATAAGGGGTCCAGGTGAGGTGTCGGTCGAGGGTGAGGCCAAGGTATTTCAGGGTGGGGGTGAGCTGGATAGGACGACCATGAAGGGTGAGGTAGAAATCATGGAGGCGAAAGGAGCGAGTGGTGCGGCCTATGATGATTGCCTGGGTTTTGGAGGGGTTGTTGGACTAGGGCAGAGCGGGTCCCTATATACGAAACCGGAGGGAGCGGCTATTGGCCGCTGCCTGCACGTGGCGTAGCGGTGGCGCCCTCGCTGCGCGAGAGCCGCTGCGCGGAATAGCCGCCTCGGAGGCGGACTCCTCTATGGGCTGACCACGTCCATTTGTTCTGCCGCGTGTTTGACTTCCGCGGCGGAAGGTACTAGATATACAAATAAATTTTAAAGTTTACTTTTATAAAAAAAACGCATTTAAAAAATTTCACAAAATGAACATAATATTACATGTTAATGTTAATGCTTGTGAAAACTCAAATACCTTCCACTTCAAATTTTACTTTTTGCTGTATTTGTATAGTTTATTATACATGCTATAATAAAAATTTAAAGAAACTCTCATAAAAAATTTTAAAAAAATGAAAATTACACTAGTAATTTTCAGGTCTTTAGTTTTCTTCTCAGATGTTTACTTTGCACTCGCTGGTAATTTTTGCAGAGAAATCAAGCTAGGTTATCTTCTTGCAACAACGACAAATATAAAACGTCTTTCTTTTCTTTTTTGGGTAACAGGTGGAGCATGTTTTGTGTTTTTCCTATCGTTCTACGACGACTTCAGTTCTTGGTTCTGCTACACCCAAACCACAGTGAATGGATACGCGAAGTTCACGGGCTATGTGACTGTTATTGATTCGCTTGTTATCTATGGTGTCACCAACGAGTTTGCAAGCTTCTTCAAAAAATTAAAGCAGTTCACGCGAGTATCGTCTTTGTAGGCTTTGTCAAAGACAAACGCATTTTTGGCAGTTATGCCAACCAAGCGGAAAAACGTCATTGGCTGTCGTTGGAAGAGGCTTCAACGACCAGTGATATTTGTTTCAACCTCGTATTTGTAGCGGAATTTTGAGCTACAGATTCAGTCTCTATAATTCTGTCTTCATTACTTCGATCATTTGTTTCATTCAAGGATTTCACAGATGGCAAAACAAATTCATCTTCACTTTCGCACTGTTTCTATTCTGATTTAAGTTCACTTTCTATTTCGTTGTCACTACCTAATCCGACATTATTTCCTAAACTGTTCTCAAACCATTTAAAAACATTATCCTCAAATTGATGCTACGTAATAGCAGATGAAGACTTCGCTACTGAATCCATAACGCAGAGCTCCAGTTGCGGTCTAAGAGACAGCTAGGACGAAAGAAGCAGCAATAGCATAGGTTCACGTCACTTTAAAGTCATTACTGACAAAGGAAATCCCTGCAACTTCGAGGCAGAACAACTAGATAACGCTGTATTCTCCTACCCTATTGCTGGCCGTTGTGGCTGAGCGGTTCTAGGCGCTTCAGTCTTGAGCTGCGCGGCCGCTACTGTCGCAGGTTCGAATCATGCCTCGGGCATGGATGTGTGTGATGTCCTTCGGTTAGTTCGATTTAAGTAGTTCTAAGCTCTAGGAGACTGATGACCTCAGATGTTAAGTCCCATAGTGCTCAGAGCCATTTGAACCATTTTTCCTACCCTACTTCTATGCATTAGCAACAGAGTAACAACAAATGCTAGCGGTCTGTGAGACCACACGTGCGATATTAAGGGTTGAGAACAGCAGATGGCCTGCAACACTTCCTTGGAGAATCTCGGATATCATTTCGGTCCCATTAGTGAGACGACAATCCATAGACACGCATTACAATCAGAAGACGATTGTAGCGAATGACGTCAAGAGCCTTCTGGAAGTATAGAAATATGGAATTAACTTGAGATCTCGTGACGGTAGCAACGGTAGCACTCCTTTCTTTGTGAGAATAGTGATCCACTTGGATACAGCAAGAAATAGATTTCGTGAATTCGTCCAGGTTATGCGCCAATGTATCGATTTCTTCGACGTTTTTCATTATGTTGGAACACAATATGTGTTCCAGATTCCTACAATACCTAGTCTACCCTACTGTATACCTCAACAGGCAAACGTGAGAAAATCTCAAAAAATTACTTGTCTCGTCCTTTAAAAGCGACTTGTATCACAGTGTAATTAGCTGATTTAGTGTCTGCAGAAATTAAATCTGAAATATGCAAGGTACGTGAAAATCAGCGTACGGCATCGTTGGCCGAGAAGCTCACCCAGGGAAGTTCAGATGCCAAGGGCAAGTTTTATTTCAGTCGACACCACATTGGGCCACTTGCCCGCCGGTGATGAGAATAAAATGATGATGAGGACAACACAACGCCCAGTCCCCGACCGGAGAAAATCTCCAACCCGGCCAGGAATCGAACCCGGGCCCGCTTGCATGGGAGGCGAGCACGTTACCACCCAGATAAGCAAGCGAACAGTATGTAAGGTATTCCTACACAATTACCATGAATAATTATAAGATTAACAGATGTGCAAGAGGTCGAAATAAGGTCTAATAGCTCATGGAGCAACAACTCCTGGTATAAAATTATGTGAGTATTTAACAATTGTTAGCATCTCTGAATCTCTTATTCTTTAAAAAGAGACATTGGTCATTGCATACGACAGAAACCCGTCATTTCGAAGCAAACATCCTGGAAATGTAGCTGGTTATATTTATTATTTAGGAAAGTTATACGACATTACGGAACTCAAATTTAATTAAGATGAAGACTATAAAACCTTTATTCAATCTAATCAAGTGAACAATTTAGAATGAATAATATGAAGCAATGTTTTGGTAACTGTAAGAAGCAAAAATGAATAAGATTTCGACTTCGGGGCACCTTGCAAAAGGAAGATAGCTGAGACAAATATTCAATACAGACGCCGGAGCATTCAAGATACAACACCAAATGACGTAACTGTGAGCTGCTCAGAAATTGGATTGCTCTATTGCCTGAGCGAAACTTACACTCAGGTACAGTGAGAGAGTGTCTATCAGCACCAGATCAGAAATGGGGAGCGAATGCTCTTCAATTCAAGTTCTCTCCTGAGCTCTTACAATTCCCAAGCACGAATGGAGGGGAGCTGGAATGCTGCTGCCAGTAGAAAGAACGGGTACGTTGCATTTTCTACGTGAAACCGAGGGGAACTAGCATAAATTTCCCATCTAAATCTTACAAAACGCCTGATTAGGATTCATGAGATTGTTACCGTCTTTAAGCAGTCTCTCTCCACTAGTCAGCACCATCTGAATGCATCTTCTGGTGGGCGAGATACTTTCGACAGTACGTAAGTATGGAGGGAAGCAATGAAGTTTCTAACTCCAGGGAACTGCTCGTGTTGGCTCCCCTACGATGTACAGACAGAGAGGAAAATTTCATCCTGAAGCACCCTCAGGGAAAATGAGTGGCGGCTGGTGGCACAGTTGTCTATAGCATGGGTTAGCACCGGGAACTGTCCACAAGAATCATTTCAGGAGCCAGGACCATTTCCGCGAAATCTGGCAGCTACCCTGGAAGTTCTCGTTCCCTGGTTTTGAGATACCCTGAAAAGTTTTCTGCCAAGCCCTGCAAACTCGGTCCCTTCTATTGTTAACAAATTTAATAGTTTCAGCTCCCAGCAAAATGTACCGAGTTCACACAATTAATTACCAACTATTAGTAAGAGACTTGAAAGAAAATCGCAATCCCATATCTGGGAGTCATGTTCCCTTAACAGTAGTCGATGGGTTATAGATGTTTCTGGACATGAGGTCCTATTACAAACAATGTGAATTTTCTCGTCCTCTGCATCACCAAGAAGCTTGAAACTCGAATTTACAAACAGCACCTGCATGTAGGCGACTAACGTCTGACATGTGTGAAGTGGTTGCCTTCCTGCAGGCGCCTGAACTACTTCGCAGAGTTTCTCCGTAAAGGCACATGTTTAAAATTCTCAATAAGTATGCGGCGGGTGCCACTGAGGATATTACCTAACTGGGGGATCTTAGAAGGATCTTTTGTCGTTTTATTCGTGAATGTGTCAATGCCCCCCCCCCCCCCCCCCCCCCGGTGATAGCCCCACAGGAGAGAGTGAAACGGGAGCCCTGGAAAAGCACAGGCACACTTTTCTGCTTCGCATCACGTTCAAATTTCGTCGAATGGTTTTGAACGGCTACTAGTGGTTGCACCCGGTACACCACAGCAGAAATTACGCTCGCACTGATCACATTTAGTTGCACTGCAGCACATGATGTCCGCCGAGAAGGGCTGAATCGCTCAGATTGTTTCAGCAGTATCAGAGGTTGTCAGGAACGTCTTCCTGTTCCTCAGTGCACTGCAACCGCGACATGCGTGAGAATCAACATACCTAGCAAAGAGGTGGTTTCATTGACCCTCTTTATGCCACACCGTTAGGCCTCTTCTTGTCGTTTCTGAGCTGTGGTGTGTCTGATGTATTTTCCTGGACTATCCATACGAAAACCGTGTGATTTCAACGCTGGGCGTTGCCATCGAGTCGCAGTAGACGGTGGCGTTAGGTAAAGCTGTGGTGGAATTTGGTTCCAATGTGACATCATTAATCGACTTTACACATCACATAAAATTCTGAGCTCTTGGCTTCTTGTCGTAAGTGTCGACACCTTGCTGTTTGAAGCTCTATCTAGCTCGAGCTCGAGGGTGACGTCACAGGGGGCAGCCCTCTTGCACCACTACAGAGGATACAAGCGTATGGGGCCTGAAGATGGCAAAATTAATTGCCGAAACTGGTTGCTTTCAGAACTAGATTGTTGGCACCTTTGGACCTAATTTCACGCTAGTGTGTCGCAGTGAGGGACAGTTACGGGGTTTAGGAGTGGTTCCTTGATTCTGTTTTGCAGTTTATATTCATAGGTGTACTTGTGAATCTGCTTCTGTGGGCTCCCCTCTTCAAGCTAAACTTTAAGTAGAAGTCATGATGCAGTGCTGCACTCTATTACGCACCTGAAGATGGGTAAATACAGCTATATTGCATCAAGTACATGGCCTGACAAAAGAAAGTGAAGACTGGAAGGGGCAGAGGAAACGAAAATTTATCGGTTGAGAGATAATGTGATGTTTGAACAATCATAAAATCGAGGCAAATTTAGCATGATCTTGAAATTATGAGCCAACTTTTACCATTGTTCAGGCATATAAATATTTAAAAGCACCCGCTACTACTCCGTCCTACTTCTGATATTCCCTATTTATTATATGTTGAGCTACCTTAATTTTATTCAACAACATAAACTTTTTCTCTATTATACCTAACGTTATAGCTATTTACATTTATTTGGTAGAACAAAAGTATCAGTCTAGCATTGCACCCTCTCTCGCCTGCATGTGTGCAATGATTCCGATGGGAAAGGTGACAAAGCCGTTTATGTTCTCCTGAGATACGTTGGCTCACAACTGTTGTAACTTGCCCTTGCCGCCCCCTAGATACTGTAACTAAGACGGAGTTGCTGCTGGAACAGGTCCCACACATGTTCTTTTGGAGACAGATCTGAGGATCTTGATGGCCATGGCAGTAGTTGAACACCATGCAGTTCGCAGAGGAACATAGTAAATGTGAAACGGCATTATCCTGTTGAAAAATGGCATCGAGCAACTGTCACATGAGAAGTAACACATGAGGACGTAGGATGTCCGTGATATACCTCTGTGCCATCAAATTTCCAACAATCACCACCAACCCTGATCTGGTCATACCCTATAGTTCCCTATACTATGATTCCGGGATTAATAGCGCTGTGACTCTCGAAAACGTTGCCATATTCGGCATCTGTGGTATCCGAGGTAGTGGAGAATCTTGGTTCATCTCTGAACAATTCATCAGCATTCCATGCTTCCCAGTCACTGCATCGCTCCAAATGCAGCTGTTTATGTTTGGTGTTAACACCAGCCTACGCTCTGGATATCCTGGCTGGCTGTTGCTATTCTCTGACTACTGGTTTAGGATGACGCAGAAGGCTGGGGGGCTCCACTACTTGTTCTCGGATGGAGGTGCAGGTTTGGAAACGTTGCGACGTGCGTGGCGCACATTCGACGCTCCATGCTTGTGGTGCATAGACTCGGTCGACCGGTAACGTGACGAGGGGTATGACTACCCTCATGTTTTCTTCATTTCATCAACAGTCCACCATAACATCCGAATGCCGAATAGATCTAGATGTTGCACGATTCGACTAGCTGGGAAAACGGAAACGCACAATAAGGCCCATTTGAAACCCTTTCAGGTCATGATAACGCTTTGTCAAACAAGTACGCTGCATCTCCTTCACATTGGTCACTCCAATACCTGTCGCTGTCCATGACCTCTTGAAAACCCCACCAGATATCTTAAGAATGTTAAACACCACTATCGTTAATGCTCTTTGGTGGCCAAATCGCAACTCTAATCGTTTACGTACCCGCCGATCGTGTGTGCTTGTACTGAGTCAAGTTGAAGCCCGACCGTGTCTTCTTGGTGTTTCACCTTTTCTGTCAGGCTGTGTAACGTGGTGCTTAGCAACTGAGCTCTTCTACCAGTGTCGTGGATAAACTAATGTGAATCCCTTTAGACACAGGATTTGGAGGTCTCGCTTCCGATTACTGCCAGTCGCTCAGCTAATCGCCTGGTCCTAGACCAGCGTCCGGCGTTGTGTGTGGGCCTCGTGTGTCGGCTTAGAGCTGAGTTGTGGCGGCGCAGCACGGTCGACTGCGACCTCTGCTGCTGCTGCTGCTGCTGCTGCCGCTGTTGGCGGCCTGTGACGGCGCCGCGGCTCCCGTGGATTCCGCCGGTGAATGCCGCTAATTAGAGGTGACAGCGCGATTAATCTCGTCCCGGGACGAGCGTGGAATGCGGTAGCTGTCGTGTCGGCAGACCGTCACCGGCCACGTGGCCGTCGCAGTGTCTCGATTGCAGCCCCAGAATCTGTCTTGAATGAAGTCAGATTAAGATTGTCTCTAAGCTTTTATTTAAATGTGTAATTTAATGGTCTGAAACAACTTTTACTGATTACTAGCAGTGTTTCAGACAAGCCCATGTGATAATGCAGTCCTACTCAACATACTGAGTGAAAACGGTTAAACTTTCGGAAGTGCAACGTACATGTTGCTCACGTGTTTCATAAGAAAACAATTTACTTAATATCAGCAAAGGAGATTCGCTAAGCGAACAGGTTGCTGGGAGGTTCGTGATATGGAAAAATAATCGACTCAGGCATCGCATTTGTATATGCCGTCTGTGAGATCTAAACTAGCATAGAAATCTGATAATACGCCTCATACGTCTGAGATCTAGCGATTTTCGACGAACCTATCGAGAAATTGATGTAGAAAAAAAAAACAGAGCTGCCAGCGGAATGCATTCACCATCTCTAAACGTGCGACAATAAGTTTCAGGTATTGCACAAAGAAGCATAATATCCCAAGTCTTCTCAATATTCATAAAGTAATCTCACAAAGGTTGTGTAATTGAAGGAGACTGCGACTGAATGCCACGATTGCTCACGGATGAATGAAATACAACTGGATATCGTTGTCCACGTGGACACACAATTCTGAATAAATCACAAAGGAATCCGAACAAGACAGCTGCACGAGAACTTACTACTGCTAATCATGATTCAACAAACGAACGCTATCTACATGAATGCACTTGAAAACGTGTGTAAAGCGTTGATGAATCTAAAATCGTGTTTCGATCTCAACTGACAAATATGATGCATGATGGTGAAAACCGCAGTCAGCGTCCACCACCTTAAAGCATGAAATTTTGTCCTAGACAAGCCGGAACGACTCAGAATTCATGCCACAGTTTAGCTTCTGGCCGACCGTGGTTATACACAACACACAACCGAAAATTCGCATCCCTTTGCCTGGCTGCCTCACGCGGGCCGAGGTACCTGACTGGTGCAAGATACGTCACACGCACATCAGTCTGAGATGCGACAACCGGCTACAGCATGCTAGAGCATCTAGAAGCATCTGCTTCTTTGAAAAATGGAGGACTGACAAGTTGCGTACTTACGAAACGAGTCGATGAGAACAAGAGAAACATTTCAAGGTACGCCTACATCTATATATGTTCTCACTAAATATGGTCAGGTGCCATAGAGGGTATTGGCCAACTGGGGGGCTTAGAGGAACCCTTCGCCGTTCGCGCTTGTGTCGATGTCGCCCCCCCCCCCCCCCCCTACTTGATCACGTCACAGGTAGGAATGAAACAGAAACACTGAAAATGTGAGCACTCTCTGTCGCATCGCATCACATTCAAATTTCGTTGAATGGTTTTGAACTGTCTCCAGTTGTTCCACCATGGATATCAGAACAAAAATTGCTGAATTTCAAAGAGGCGAGGTCAGGTTTAATAGGTTGGAGCCTCGCGATGTCAATCGAGAAGGGTTTAATCACCCGGGAGGTGTCAACAATGTGAGAGGTTTTCAAGAACGTCTTACAGTTACTCATCACATTACAAAATGTCGTATCCGATGGCGGAATGTGTGGGAATCAAAGTCCCAAGAAAGAGGGGTGTTCTCATTGATGCTTTTTATGCCAGCCCCTGAGGCTTCTCCGTGTCGACTCTGAGCGGTGGTGTGTCTGAAATGTTTTCTCCGCCACTTGTAAGGAAACCTCTAGATTTCAACGCTCGGCGTCGCGGTTCTGATCTCCATCGTATATGCGTTAAAGGAAAGGGTGAAAAGTGAGTTAAGAGGGGTTGTGATGACCTTTTCATCGTGTGACTATTGGCGTTGCGTAGGATTGTGGTGAAATTTGGTACCAATGTGACATAATTAACCCAGCATACACCACACGTGAACTTGTGAGCTTTTAGTGTTTTTCTTCGCAGCCACCTACAAATTGCTGTTTGAAGTGTCATAGAGCAAGAAGGTGACGTCACAGAGTGCCACACTTTTCCACTGTTACAGAGGATGGTTGTCCGCATGTTTGACTTCAACTTTAATCTTACGCGTCGCAACGGGAAACAACTAGGGGTCTCGAACAAGTAATGCTATAATTCTATTGGAAAATGTACTTTTCTTCTGAGTCCAGATTGCCCAGCGCAAATTAATCTTAACTCTATATATAACAAAGAAAATGTCGAATTATATCTGTTTATTATTTCTCAGTAAGAAAACTATAGCAGGAGTACGATGAACTGAAAAACCTCTCTGCAGCACTGTAGCCACCCTCACGGTAGGCAAAAACAAATTTGACGACGTATGCGCATCTGTAATTATCAAGGAGTCTTCTCGCTACACCCTTGGTAATGTGCCAAGACGCTATGCTCCCACTGCTTAATGTCTCCCCCTTCAGCCGGGGCTACTGTATTTATTCTACAAGTTTGTGCCTTACGGCACAATTATTACGTGTATTATGAATAAAATTAAATATCATGTAATCTTTCAGCGTTGCTGGTGGCTAATTATACTAATAATTCAATGTATCCACGAGAAGTTAGGAATACCTAAATGTTTCCGATTTTATTTACATGCAAATCGTGTTTATAATATACTGCTTTTTGAAGATCTCCAGTTTGTTGGTTTCTTCTAGAAGTGTTGCACATGCTTACAAAACAACAACAACAATAATAATAACGTGATAAGAAAGCAGCCTGGGTTCATCTGCGCGATTATAGACTTGACTTCACCGTACCACTTATACGCGATGTGTTCAGTAATTTGATGTATACATTTCAGCGTCGCCTACCACTACAGTTTTACCCTCCAAAAGCCCCCTCATTCCTTGTATCATTCTCTGATATCTTATCACGTGTCCTACCATTCTCTTCCTTCTTCTTGTTCGTGTTTTCCATATATTCCTTTTGATGTGTCGACAGAAGTGCCGACACAGTGTGTCTTGAGGAGACCGAAATGCACGCTATAAGCTCACGCAGGATGGCGTGAGGTCTGAAACAGGATACGTAATGAATGCTATAGAGAAAAGTACGTAGCTTCTGGAATACTTAACTTTAATCCCTCATTTGTATACATCGTTCTTGATGAGACATGCTTCATACGATAACTATCAATTGCTATGGCGCCTTGCTAGGTCGTAGCCATTGACTTAGCTGAAGGCTATTCTAACTATCTGCTCTGCAAATGAGCGAGGCTTCGTCAGTGAGCATCGCTAGCTAAGTCGTCCGTACAGCTGGGGCGAGTGCTAGTAAGTCTCTCCAGACCTGCCGTGTGGTGGCGCTCGGTCTGCGATCACTGACAGTGGCGACACGCGGGTCCGACATGTACTAATGGACCGCGGCCGATTTAAAGCTACCACCTAGCAAGTGTGGTATCTGGCGGTGGCACCACACCTTTCTTCGCCGATTTTAGGCAGAACCTCGTCATTCCTTACATCTAATCAGCACCGTACCTCAAATGTTTCGATTCTCTTTTTTTCCTGTTTCTCCACAGCCAATGATTCATTACCACACAATTCCTGTGCTCCAAGCGTACATTTTTAGCAACTTCTTCTTCATTTATTTCTGTCATTGCTTCTTCAATTTACTGATTCAATATTAGGGGCGAAAGATCACCTCCGTGTTTTACATTCATTTTAATCCGAGCACTTCATTCTTGGTCTTCCGACATTATCGGTTGGATTTTGTACATATTGTACATCACCCCTCCCCAATTTTCTTTTCCATTCTTCTGTGTATTATTCTTACCAGCAGCTTGGATGTATTAGTTGATTGCGCAATAATTCTCGCACGTATCTACCCATCCTATCTTCGGAACTTTATGGATGATGGTATATCGCTAGTGTCATACATTCTATACATCAACCTGAATAATCGTTCAGCTACCCCTAACGATTTTAGAAATTCCGATGGAATGTTATCTATCCATTCTAAAATATTTGGTTTCAAGTTTTTCAGAGATTTCAGTAACTCTAATTCTAATGCTGGATTCCCTACGTCTTTCTAATGGACTCCAGTTTCTTTCCTTATCAAGTCGTCAGACAATTCCTCCCCGTCATAGAGGCTTTGTATGTACTTTTTCCACCTACCCGCTCTCCTATGCGTTTAACAGAGGCATTCCCATGCTCTTAATCTTGCTGCCCTTCCTTTTAATTTAACTGAAGTTTGTTTAGACTTTCCTACATGCTCAGAGAGTCCTTTCACCGCTCATTCCATTTTAGATTTCTTAGCGTTTTTCCTGCAGCTATTTCGCCCTGGCTACTGTAAATTTCCTATTTATTTAATTCCTAGGTGATTTAAGTTGCTGTGTTCCTGTCTGTCCCAGGACATTTTTCTACTCCCTTCTTTCGTTCATCAATTGAAGCATTTATTTTCTCACCCAAGGTTTTCTCGCAGTTACCATCTTAGTGCCTATATTTGTCTTTCCAATGTCTGTGATTGCTCTGTTTAGAGATGTCCACTCCTCTTCAACTGAACTGCCTGCCGTGGTATTCCTTATCGCAGTATCCATATCATTAGCGAATCTCAAAGGGGTCTGATTATTTGGTTCAAATGGCTCTGAGCACTATGGGACTTAACATCTGAGGTCATCAGTCCCCTAGAACTTAGAACTACTTAAACGTAACTACCCTAAGGACATCACAAACAGCCATGCCAAGGGCAGGATTCGAACCTGCGACCGGACTGAAGCGCCTAGTACCGCTCGGCCACACTGGACGGCTCTCATTATTTCTCAGCACTTCAGTGTACCACTTTCTTCTTCCCGACAACTCTCTTAAGCTTCAGTGTAATCTTCATAATTACTAAATTGTGAGTTGTGTCAATATCTGCTCCTGGATACACCTTGTAAGCCAATAGCTGATTTCGGAAACTCTGTCTGACCATGATGTAATCTATCTGGAATGTCCCCATGTCTCCAGGCCTTTTCCAAATATGCCTCAACCTCTTGTGATTCTTGAACATAGCATTTGTTATTACTAGCTAATATTTGTTTCAGAACTCAGGCTTTCTCCTCCCTACGTTCTACTTCTTCCACTATAATCACATTCCAATCCCCCATCATTATTAGATTTTCATCTCCTATTATGTGCTGAGTAACCGTTTTCAATATTCTCATGTAAGTAATTCGTCTTCTGCTTGCGACGTTGGCATGTATAATTGAATTGGTATTGTCGGTGTTGATTTTCGGTCGATTCTGATGAGAACAACCCTACCACTGACCTGTTCACAGTTACGCACTCTCTGGCCTACCTCCCTGTTCACAACGAACCTTACTCCTCTCTTAGCATTTTCTGCTGGTATTGATATTACCCTATATTATTGACCTGACCATAAATCCTTGTTTTCTTCCCATCCCACTTCACTGACCCCCAGTACGTCTATATGAAGCCTGAGCACATCCCTTTTCAGTTTTCTAGCGTTTGTCTTATTCTTATTGTTATCTCCCTTTGGTACTCCCCTCCCGGAAACTGAACAGGCAACTAATCCGGAATCTTTTGTCAATGGGTAGATTATCAGGACACTTTTTGAATTACAGGCCCAAGGCCTGAGGATATACTTTATGTGTTTTAATGCAGTGGTTCCCATTGCCTTTTGCATCATCATATCGTTGACCATTGCTGATCCTCCCGGCGTTTGGAGGCAGTTTCCCACTCGCAGGGCAAGAGAATGCACTAAATCTCCGTTCACTTCTCCGTCCTCTTTGACAGGGACGTTGGAGGATGACTGCTTATGCCGGAAGTATTCGGCAACCACTGCTGATGATTTTTGATCTCAGTTTAAGCAGTGACTAGGTTGGAACCCGGAACCGAAGACGGTTTTGTTCCCTATCCATAGACTATGGGTTAAACGATAGCTAATTTTATTTCTCTTCACCTCGTAATAAGACGTAATATTTGAGGGCTGTGTCACGCTTTTGCATGGGATAGTGTACCCAGCATACGGTATTAGATAAAAAATATCCGGACACATCCATGTAATGCGGAATCGGTCACTAGATGTCATGAGAGACGGATCCCCCGCTATAAAAGGAGATATACTGCGTAGTCAGTAGAGAAGCAGTAACAGAAGAATGTCAGCAGTGCTCATTGTCTTCGAACGTGGCCTAGTCACTAAGCCGGCCGCTGTGGCCGTGCGGTTCTAGGCGCTTCAGCCTGGAACCGCGCGACTGCTACGGCCGCAGGTTCGAATCCTGCCTCGGGCATGGGTGTGTGTGATGTCCTTAGTTTAGTTAGGTTTAAGTAGTGCTAAGTTCTAGGGGACTGATGACCTCAGATGCTAAGTCCCATAGTGCTCAGAGCCATTTGAACCAATTGAACTAGTCACTAGATTTGACCTGAGTAACAGTTTCACCAGAGGATGATTCAACTCTTCTACAGCTGTCCGAGTGGAGTGTTAGTGATGCGATGCGACTGTGAAGTAGAAACGTGGAGAAACAACCGCAGCTAACCCAAACCTGGCAGACCTCATTTATAGCCCGCGCAGGCAACGGTGGAGGAAGTGCAATGGCCAATTCTCGTCCAAAGCGGCGGGCGAGTTCGTAGGGCCCGACAGCGTTTGTCTCCTTTCGGCCGGTCGGCGATGCCAGAATCGAGGCGCGCGTCCCGCAATCTCTCTCAAACGATTTTACAGAAAATAGTCGCTAAAAATTAATTTTTGCGTTGCTTATAGTTTTGTACTTTGTAAGTAGCCTTGTTTAGGTTTTTATGTTGGTAACGCCACGTAGCCGTCTGTATGAAAATCACTGACTGTGCTGTGTGCAGTCTGTGGCTGATTTGCATTGTTGGAATATTTGCTATTGTAGTGTTGGGCAGTTGGATGTGAAAAGCGCGTAGCGTTGCGCAGTTGGAGGTGAGCCGCCAGCAGTGGTGGATGTGGGGAGAGAGATGGCAGAATTTTGAGGGCAGACGATCAGGACGTGTGTCCGTCAGAAAAAGGAAATTTGTGAGACTGGATGTCATTAACTGTTATGTATGATGACTTTTCAATATTATTAAGGTAAATACATTGTTTATCAAAATCTTTCATTTGCTAACTATGCCGATCAGTAGTTAGAATCTTTTATCTACCTGGCAGAATTGGCGCTCGCTGTATTGCAGTAGTTCGAGTAACGAAGATTTTTGTGAGGTAAGTGATTCATGAAAGGTATAGGTTATATTCAGTCAGGGTCATTCTTTTGTAGGGATTATCGAAAGTCAGATTGCAGTGGGCTAAAAATATTGGGTGTCAGTTTAGTGTTGATCAGAATAAGTAAAGAGAGAAATGTCTGAGTACATTCAGTTTTGTTGAGCTGTTTGAAAATCAAATAACGTAGAGGTTTACGAGCACAGTAACTCATAATATTTTCTAAGGGGGATGTTGCATCTTCAGGCTCATGATGATGTGTCCATAATTTTGTTACTGGTCATATTCACTGTGAAAATTACGTGGAAGCAAGACACTGCGCAAAATAAGAAAAAGTTTGCAAAAAGAAATAGGGATTGCTATGATTTTGTGTTTGGTGCATGTCACATAATATGTTGCTGCGTATGACATTTATCTAACATACTGACTTTTCTTTAGACTTGCTTTGAGGTCTATATTTGTCACCAATCCAGAGAACACTGAACCGATGTAGCACACTCTTTCGCGATCGCGGCAAACCAGCGATAACGTCAGAGTGAAATATTCACAAAATTTATCATATTTCATAAACGGTGTGAGATATCGAAATGAGATTTTGCCAAAGGATAGCTCACAAAGAGGATACTACTTTGCCGTATGGTTGTTAGACAAAATTTCAATATCTACCGCGTTATTTCACTAACTACAGACTTTTTCGATGAAATAATGTAATCTTTAAGGGCCATCGATTTCTGGTGAAACGAGAAATGTTGTGGAATTTTCGAACAATCTAAGTGAAGATACACTCCTGGAAATTGAAATAAGAACACCGTGAATTCATTGTCCCAGGAAGGGGAAACTTTATTGACACATTCCTGGGGTCAGATACATCACATGATCACACTGACAGAACCACAGGCACATAGACACAGGCAACAGAGCATGCACAATGTCGGCACTAGTACAGTGTATATCCACCTTTCGCAGCAATGCAGGCTGCTATTCTCCCATGGAGACGATCGTAGAGATGATGGATGTAGTCCTGTGGAACGGCTTGCCATGCCATTTCCACCTGGCGCCTCAGTTGGACCAGCGTTCGTGCTGGACGTGCAGACCGCGTGAGACGACGCTTCATCCAGTCCCAAACATGCTCAATGGGGGACAGATCCGGAGATCTTGCTGGCCAGGGTAGTTGACTTACACCTTCTAGAGCACGTTGGGTGGCACGGGATACATGCGGACGTGCATTGTCCTGTTGGAACAGCAAGTTCCCTTGCCGGTCTAGGAATGGTAGAACGATGGGTTCGCTAACGGTTTGGATGTACCGTGCACTATTCAGTGTCCCCTCGACGATCACCAGTGGTGTACGGCCAGTGTAGGAGATCGCTCCCCACACCATGATGCCGGGTGTTGGCCCTGTGTGCCTCGGTCGTATGCAGTCCTGATTGTGGCGCTCACCTGCACGGCGCCAAACACGCATACGACCATCATTGGCACCAAGGCAGAAGCGACTCTCATCGCTGAAGACGACACGTCTCCATTCGTCCCTCCATTCACGCCTGTCGCGACACCACTGGAGACGGGCTGCACGATGTTGGGGCGTGAGCGGAAGACGGCATAACGGTGTGCAGGACCGTAGCCCAGCTTCATGGAGACGGTTGCGAATGGTCCTCGCCGATACCCCAGGAGCAACAGTGTCCCTAATTTGCTGGGAAGTGGCGGTGCGGTCCCCTACGGCACTGCGTAGGATCCTACGGTCTTGGCGTGCATCCGTGCGTCGCTGCGGTCCGGTCCCAGGTCGACGGGCACGTGCACCTTCCGCCGACCACTGGCGACAACATCGATGTACTGTGGAGACCTCACGCCCCACGTGTTGAGCAATTCGGCGGTACGTCCACCCGGCCTCCCGCATGCCCACTATACGCCCTCGCTCAAAGTCCGTCAACTGCACATACGGTTCACGTCCACGCTGTCGTGGCATGCTACCAGTGTTAAAGACTGCGATGGAGCTCCGTATGCCACGGCAAACTGGCTGACACTGACGGCGGCGGTGCACAAATGCTGCGCAGCTAGCGCCATTCGACGGCCAACACCGCGGTTCCTGGTGTGTCCGCTGTGCCGTGCGTGTGATCATTGCTTGTACAGCCCTCTCGCAGTGTCCGGAGCAAGTATGGTGGGTCTGACACACCGGTGTCAATGTGTTCTTTTTTCCATTTCCAGGAGTGTATTACACGTTTAGTTTGTACCTGGATATGCTTTTTCATAAACTACAGACCTTATTTTTCCTCAGCCCCCAATAAACTTAATAAACCGTTGTTTTAGAATTCTGTTGCAGTTGCGTCTGCACATATTAGCGAGATGAGAATGTGTAAATGCGTTGGTAAATGAATCAAATATTAATACAACAACAACAGAAATGTATAGGTTTCACTCTCATGAAGTTGCTCTGAGAGTCACAAATGGTTAACAAGTTATGCGAAAGTAAATAGTTGCATTTTCAGCGGAATTCTTTTCAGTGCTAAGGAACGATTCATGTGTTGTAAAGAGCCACTGGCCAGTGAATCACTGGAAACCAGAGATTTGACGTCATGAATCACGCTATATCGTGAGGCAATCAGATGAAAGGCTTTGGATTTAGCGAATTCCTGAAGAACATTACCAGCCATCGTGTGTAGTGGCAACACTGAAATATAGAGGAGGTGGTGTTCCGTTGTGGGGGTGATTTTCGTGATTAGTGTGTGGCCCCCTACTGCCCTTAAGAAAACGGTAAATGGGAAGAGATACGAACACTGTCTTGCAAGCACTGTGTGCTGCGTACCATTCAGAAACAGTTCGAAGACGATGATGTTCGTGTGACCATGACAAGGTACTCTATGATGAAGCACCATCTGTGAGGCAATAGTTTGTGGACAAAAGCGTTCCTGAAATGGACTGACATCCTAGGCTCCCGATCAGAATTCAATGGAACACCCATAGGACGCAATTTCAGTACCTTCTCTGGTATTGGCTCTTGAGGAAGAATGGGATGCCATTCCTCCACTGACATTTAGTCACTGTTACTGCTCAAAAGCTGCTTATTGTTATATTATTTTACTTGTTGTGGTACTTTATGTTGTGTTAGAATATTATCTGGACAATGTATTGGTTTTTACTATAGGTTTCCAAGTGTTGTACTGTTAACTAAACTCGTCGTTTACGTAATATGTTGAGTGACGAAATCTTGGTAAAGCGCTGTTAACGAAATTTAATTGCGAGTTCTTCAGTCTGTAAAAAGTCGCTGTGTGATTGCAGATTCCGTTCGCCATGTCTCCATCGCCTCTCCAAATTCACGTCAGCGAATATATCTGAAACGCTCTAGATATTTATGAGAATTTAATTGTAGAGGAATAATTAATTTTGAGTCTTACTTATGAATCAGTTGAGATGAACTATTTTATTTCTTATGGTACAGTAAAATATATCTACAGAGCTATAGTAGTTTCAAAATAATCTTAACGACAGCAATAGCCCGTAGAACAGTAGACAGAATAATTAACATTCCATATACCAACGAAAATTACATATAAATAAGAGATAATATAATTGTTCATATCTCTCTGCAGGATTACAGAGTCATTGATTCCTCCATATATCACACATTGCCAAACAGTCATCTCACTAATAAAATTAAATTACCAAATTACAGTGACCTCCCCAGGTGTACAGCAGAGTGACGCACAAATCGATAATGAACTCATGCACAAACATTTTATAGCTCACAATTTTAATAACACGTTGTTAAGTTCTTTAAACATTTTCAATCACACATCACTGGTGTTAAGTTTTTGTCCAGTTGATCATTGGTCATGTTTGACATGACAATAATTGTGGTTTTACCGACATATATTATTAATTGTTATGATGTTGGTCTAGTGTTGTGTAATGTTCACTACGTTCCGTTACAGTTCTCAACACTGGAAAAGACAACCCTGGGCTCTAACTGGCCTCCTCATTCGAACAGGGATAACCGGAAAAACCAGGAAACAGCGCAACGAGGCCTTCAGTACTGACAATTGCAATGAAAGTGTAGCAGTTTATGAACAATACATGAATGATTCTAGATGTCACTATACGTAAATCGTGCTTGATGACTAGATTTCACTAAACTTTTCCATGTCTCTCTCTCATTTGTTAGATACATGTCCCGTATAGCATAGAAATTACAATCTTTTAAATATATACAATCATTGCCTTCTAGTGTCGTCCTGTTGTGTAAGTGGCAGGCGACAATGAAGTTGACGCGAAAGTCGACTCGAATCAGGATCGCAGAATGACCAGTTCAGGACGGGCGTTGGACATGGATCTTAAACTTCCTTCAGGTCGGTACGGGAATCAAATCGAGGATGGGACATGGAACAATCTTAATAGAGCATCAGAATTTTTGAAAGTCAATTTCTATGCCTTTAAGAAATGGGCGAGTTCTTACAGGTAGTCCGTTCTCACATGACGAATCTGTGGTCCTTAGAAATTCGGATTCAGAGTTTATATCGGAGAACTGAATAACTAACAACACCGACACTTTATATTATCCAGTCCGCATAGATCAGCGAAAACTTCAGATCACACAGTTGATTGGAGTATTTTTAACAACACTGTATGTCTTTATGATTAATGATTGTAGCACACCACTTATAGCAATTTAATGTTCTATTGAAACACGAACGTTCATAGCAGTTCATACAAATAGATTTGATCACAATCTATGACACTAACTGCGCACTCATGATGGATTACATTACATTATGTGACAGCACAGTCTTCACAAGATTACACACTGAAAAGTCATGTAGAAATACCGGTTTCAATAAAATTTGATGTTAATCACTGTACAAGGTTTATACACATAATTGTGTGTCAGTAAAAGCTATTCCGTAGGAAAACAGTCCGCAGAGTTGTTCACCAAAAACTCTGTGTCCAAATGTCTTTGGAAAACAGCTAGTCCCACAATCATTTCTGCACGTTTTAACATTCTTTAATAAAAGTAAGCATGTATATACATCTCCTGGGGGTATGGGGATGTATTTCCTAACAAGAAAGGGACAAAAGAGCAAAAAGAATACGCCCAAAGGAGTCGAGTAGACACCTCGTGAATCTGTATAGATTAGCATTAAATAGATATCACTAATATTAAAGGCATCATCCTTAAGTAAGTGTGTCTGTCTGTCAGTGTACTATGTAGGAATAAATCACTAGCATCCTTATCATAGACAGTGAAAAGCTGTCGCTAATCACACAATACTAAAAGAAATAACAAAATATTATCATATCATTGTTGCAATACTGGTAGAACTATTTAAAATGAATAAAAATAGAGTTCAAAAATCATAATATCTGTATCATCTCAGCTAGAGAGCGTAATAGTGACTAAATACTAGTACAAAACTTACTTTTAAACCTTTAGTGAAATTATTAAGCACTGATTATTTGTATTTTAATGTTTAAGAACGTGATAAGGGTACATTCCTTTCACTTTGTTATTATTTGTGTGACCTAATACACAGGCTCTAGGGTTAGGATAGAAATGATCCAATTTCTTTCTTCTTTTAAGTAATGATGTTTTTTGGTGGGTCTTTAGTAGTATTTTTGTGTCCACTTGGTGTGTCTGTCTTTCCTTCAATTGTTGCTCATGATAATGTTTAATCTGTTGAGCTTTTCTCTTCACTGTGGCTATAGTTCCATGAATCTTTGTCTTCCGAAGTTATTCTAAACATATATCTTGGGTAAATAATTAACCCAATCATTGTTCTCTCTCTTATCCATTATTAGGTCTGCTGGTGTTGATTCAGTTGATGAACGTGTTAAATTGTTGTACGTTTCTTCAAATTGATGCAGATAATCCACCCACAATATATGTTTGTGGTGACAATATGTTCTAATAAATCTATTTACGTCACTAAATAACCTCACAATCGGGTTAGCTTCTGGGTAGAATCTGGAATTTATAATTTGTCTCCTGAATATGTTCTTCATCTGTCTTATAAAACTGGCTGCAGTGTCAGACAAGAAAACTAGTGGCTTTCCAATATGCAGAATATAATCCGTTGTGAGCCTGTGGATGATAGACTGCACAGTACACACCTTGATTGGATATAATTTTACATATATATGAATTGATCGCAGAGTCCAACAATGTATTTGACATTTCCTCTAGCATGAGGCAGGAGTCGCATTACATCCATTCTCACAACATGTAGTGGTTGTTCAATACTAATTGGATGTAATATGTCTCTGGCGTCATGGTTCGAAGCTTTTGCCTTCTGACAGATATCCCACGTCTTGATCGTGCTTTGCACAATTCTTCTTTGATTGGGAATTTGGAGACATCTTCCAGTCTTTTCTGAGTATCTATATGCTCCACAATGTCACCAAGCTACGTGTGTATGTCATATTAATTTCTGAACGTAGTCTTGTGGAATGCAAACACAACAATTGTTTGACTGAGGATGTCTCCTGTGGAGTAAGACATTATCATGCAATTGATACAGCTAATTTATCGTTTGTAAATTTTCTGCCTGAACCTCCTGAATTACATGATTCCAACGAGAAGTAGTTGTGCCATGTTCCTGCACATTCTAAGATACATTCTTCGATTTTCCACATACCCCATTAACAAAACCTGAAATTCCGTTGTTTGGTCTTCTATTATTCAGAAAGCTTAGTGCCTCGTGATCACAATATACTCTAGTATATGATTTTGCTAGATAATAATGAAATTTTCAAAATGCTCATATATCTGCTAATGCTTCCGATTCTGTGGTTGTATGAGCTCATTCACTGTCACTAATCGTTCGATTTGAAAATGATAGCGCAAAACATATGTACACAATTAATTAAAGGGACCTGAGATAGGTAAGCTCCTAAACCATATAACGACGCACGCCATCAATCCAAAATCTAATGTCATGTCTGGATGACGTAAGATAGGTGCATTGTTAAATGTTATCTCACAGTCATGAGTCCATTGCCATGACATTTTCTTCTTTAACAAAGACAACAATGGTTCTCAATTTAAGACCTGGTTTGGTATGAAAGGACGATAAGATGAAGCTAATCCTAAAAATATCTTTAATTGGGTTCTATTACGTGGTGATGGTGCCTTCTCTGTTTCACTAATCTTTCTTTCGTAGGTAAAATATCAGAAGATGAAATCGGATGTCCTAGGAAGTGGATACCAGTTAGTGTATATTTCGATTTTCTTGAGTTTGAAATTCTCCCCTGATAGTCGGAAATTCTCCAGCACTCGTCTTAAAATCTCAGCATGTTGCTTCCAGTGAGGTGTTGCAATGGAGATGTCATCCAGAAATGGAGCGAGTAAATCACGTAGTTCTGTATCTAGTGCAGAAATGAATACACCCAGACACATCCTCTTATAATGCCATACAGTTATGAGAGACATATCCTCTTAGAATACCTTGTTTGTCTTCAAACAACATAGTATCATCCTGTAATAATTGTTTTAATTTATGTTTTTGCTGAGGCATTACAGAATTAGATTCAATTACTTTTGTGTTGAACTGCTCTAATATGCTTCGGCTGCAATCATCCGTCATTCGGTCGTTGATCTTCCTGCTGTTATCCCGGCTAATGAATTTTATCGCAATCCTTTGACAATAGCGCCCATGCAGTTCCTGCTTCAGCACCAGATTAACTGTCAGAGGTACTCCGTCTATACTGAACATAAGCTTTCTGCATGCGAAGTCTATTATTGCATTCAATTTTCTCAGTAATTCATGCTCAAGCATTAACTACAGAACAAGATTAGGTACCACTAGGCACGTGGCATCTATAGTTCCATTACCGAGGTACATTTCGATTCCTATTTGCAGTTTAATTGAATGAGAGCATCCTCCTATATCACCAAGTATTTTGCGGTTCACCACTGATAAGGTCAGCAACTTTGCTCGTTCCTGTAGTCTCATCAAATGAGCCGTGGAGACAGCATTTCACTTGCGCCAGTGTTTAAGATTGCTATAATACTGAATCCAACACTGTTCACATTAATAGCCGCTTATGCTATGCTTTTCTGTTTTTAAAGTTACAGGACTTGTCAACGTGCAATAATTCGTCCCTAATGTTGGCAACATGTTTGTACATTATCTTAATATTACTGTCACAGCCTCGTTCAGTAACTCCAACTAGTCTTTCGAGGCTGAAGTTGGTCGCGTCTACGTTTCCTACTATCTGTGGTTCAGCGATGCTTGTTCATATGCAACGTCATTAATAATTGGTGGTTAATTCTGCCAATTATTACCGGTTTCATTCTGATTTAATGGAATATTTCTATTCTGATTCCGGTGTGACGTTCCTGGATTTTTTCGATAACCGGGGTTAAATCGCTTATCATGTTTCTTGTTGTACCCATGTTTATTATCGATTCCATTTCTTTGATTATTGCCTTTGATAAATCATGTGAAACAGTTTGTTGGTTTACACCAGCAATTGCATGTTGCTGATGGTTGTTCGTGTGTCTGTTTCCATTATTCTTTCTAGTTGATCCGTTATGCTCATTGCCACTGTTTCCTCTGGCTCTGGCGTCTTCCATTAACCTTTCTACGACGTCTCCTGCAGTAAAAAATTCATCAAAACTGGTTTAACTGACATGCAATAATTAGTTTATATATCCAGTGGCAATTTTGTTTTTAATATTCTGATGAGGTCTTTGGCAGATACTTATTATACCTCTCATAGTATCTACGTAGTATGCCTAGACGTGAATTGTAAGGTTCGGCTGTATATGTGCTTACGAATCCTCTCTTGTATCACAGAAGATGAGTATTTCGCAATAAATGCATGTTTAAACTCAGCATATGTATCGCAGATCTCTGCTGCTTCAGCTGCCCATATGGCTCCATCTCCTGAAATTTTCCCACTCACATAACTAATCTCCTGGCTTTCCGCCCATATTCTCGGTGAAACTCCTTTACATGATCTAATAAAAACAATGGATGTACGGTCTTCTTTTCCGGATTATAAGCTGGAAACTGTCTGTACTTAATTAATTTCTCCTCCATACGTAACGCCGCATAATCACCAACATGATTTGTCATTACATTCACAAGTGTTAAAACTTGTCTATGGACCTGTTCATTAGCTCTAAAAGCTTGCTGCGTAATGTGTGGAGTAGATCTTCCGTTCACAGATTCATTGTCCGCGACAACTGAACAATTGTTAGGGCACGTGTGACGAAAATCATTTACTGTACTTGCTTGCTCACTTCTTCGACCTACTTGCAAACTTATCAAATTCCTGATTGGCTAAATCTCTGACTGACATGGGATCCTTTACCACATAATGAACCTTTTGTTCAACAGTATTAGTCAGCTGTGTGTCTTGCTCACCTGAACACTGCTACAAAAAGTCTGTAAATTGTTCCGTTTGTCGCGTGAGTTGTACTTTTATAATGTTCAACCGACCCCGAGTAACTTTATCTACGGCTTTTGACAACTCAGCAGTAGTATTCGATAGCTCATCTTGGCCTAATTTCACATTCTCAAATTCCTATTTTAAAGTATTAAATGCGTCTGGAAATTGTTTATGTTGATCTCGGAAGTGACCAAATTCAGTGGCTAAACTTGTTTGTGCATTAGAAACCTGGTGAATTGCACAGTTGAGTGCAGTTTGCAGCTCTACTTCTTGATTCTGAAATGCAGTTTCAGTTGCCTGCAATTCGGTTTTTAATTCAGTCTCCCGGTTTTGAAATTGTGATTGAAATTCCGTTTTTAACACTATATGACTATTCTGCAGTTCAGTTCTTTGCACTGTTTTGGTTGTTCTGCAATTCTGTTCTTAATTCTGTTGAATTTGTTCAGTGCGCTCTAACAGTAACGTAATCCGATCAGGAATCTCTTGCACATTTGTCTGCGGAACATTTTGTTCTTTCCGTTGTGCCATTTTAGCTTGCTGTCTTGTTCTTACCATAAATTTATTAATATTTTACACAGATCGTGTGACAGAATTTGCATTGTTTAAATTAACTGCCGTTCGGTCCTAAACAATACTATGCTGCAAAAACGTGTCTGCCTGTTACGCAACAGCGCGCTAAGAACAATCTCATTTCGCTCACGTACCGACAACGTCACACAGATAGTTGACGCAAATAAGCTTTGGTACTATGTCTAATCTACAAAAAGGAAAATGCCTATTTACCACTCACTCATCCATACAATCCCGTAGATAGGTTAAGAGAGATAGAGATGAAAATGTGCACCTACTTTCCGTTGACTGCTGCTTAGTGGACTGCTGTTACAATTCTTTGCTCTCCAGCTTTCTATTACCGGTATGTACACCTCTCCGTCAATAGCACTCGAGTAAACATGCATGAAAAAGAAGTACAACATTAGTTCCTTATAACAGTAGTACATACAATATATATAAAATACAATACGTTATAATGTTCGTGTTTCTGTGAAGACTCAAGTTGTGTCCCGTCTGTGGGCCACAATTGCTACATTATTTTATTTGTTGTGGTGTTTTATGTTGTGTTGGAATATTATTTGGACGAGAATTTCGTTTGTACTGTTGGCTTCCAAGTGGTGTACTGTTAGCTAAACTCGTCGTTTGCGTAACATGTGGCGAAATCTGATAAAGCACTGTTAACGCTATTTAATTGCGATTTCTTGAGTCTGTAAAGAATCGCTTTGTGGTGCAAGTTCGTGCGCCATGTCTACAGCGTCACTCCAATTGCACGTCAACGCAGATATCTGGAACACACTAGATATTTATGGGAATGTAACTGTAGAAGAATAATTAATTTCGAGTCTCACCTATTAATCAGCTGAGATGAGCTCTTTTATTTCTTCTGATACAATACAACGTATCTATAGAGCTGTAGTAATTTCAAGATAATCTTAAGGGGAACAATAGCCAGAAGAACAATAGTCAAAATAATTAACTTTCCAAATAATAACAAGAACTATGTATAAATCAGAGATGATAGTACTGTTCATATCGCTCTGAAAGATTATAGCATCTTTGACTCCTGCATACATCGCACAATGTCACATAGTCATTTCACTGATAAAATTGTTCATATTAAAATGTAACATTAGGGTATAAATGACTCTGTCCGTGATGCGAACGAAGTAATTTTGAGTATTGAATATTTAAAATGATTAGTTGCCAGGACACGAGGCCCACAACCTGTATTTGAATATGAAACTGAGCTAGCTGTTTAGTTGTGTAATAAGCAGCAAAATGCGGAGCTGTGTTTCAGATGACTAATTTTTTTACTTTTAGAATTTGCAGTAGGAATCTTAGAAGTGGAACAGGCTGCAGTCAATACATTGCAGAAGAAATATGTTTCAAAATGTTTTTGAAGAATGTTTTGCATCCACTGCGTTATGGGCTAGGAGGCCAGAATTAACATGTATAGATTACCACTTTCTTAGATCACACTCATGTCAGATAGTCTCGTGAAATGAATGCTTTAATTTAACATCGCTGAATACAATACGCTGAGCTACGCAGCTATCTGAAAAGTCGTAATCAACCCCACGTTAAGAGAAATGTGTTCTGCTTTCAAATTAATGTTTTCCTCTACTACAACAGCAGCCAAGTCCAGGAATATTATTCGCTAAAGCTGTAACTGAAATCTTTAAAAAATAGCAGGCTGCAATTTGAATACATCTACATGAGTTCTGTGCAGTTCACATCAAGTACCTCGCAGAGGATTCTTCCAACCACACTAAGACTCTTTCTCTACCTTTCCACACTCTTAAAAGCGTGTAGGGGAAATGAACTCTTAAATATTTCTGTACTAGCTCTTATTTCATTATTATGATCATGCTCCCTATGTAGGTTGGCGACAATGAAGTATTTTCATAACCAGAGGAGAAAGTATACAATTGAAACTTCGTAAAAAGATCTCGCCACTCCACCCAAACTTGCTTATCATATTCGTGACAGTTTCTTCCCTGTTTCTCGATCGTGCAAAACAAACTGCCCTTCCTTCAATTTTCGATGTCCTTCACCAATCCTATCTGGTAACGATTCCATACAGCCAGCAATACTCCAGCAGAAGAGAAACAAGCGTAGTGTAGGCAATCTCTCTCGTAGACATGTTGCACTTCTGAGTGTTCTGCCAATAAAATGTAGTCTTTGGTTTCCCTTCCCCACAACATTATCTATGTGATCATTCCAATTTAAGTTGTTCGTAACTGTAATTCCTAGGTATTTAGCCGAACTGACAGGCTTTAAGTTTGTTCGATTTGTCGTGTAACGGAAATTCAACGGGAATTATTTTCGTACTCATGTGGACGACCTTACACATTCCTTATTGAGAGACAGTTGCCACTTTTCTCACCAGGCATCGTGTCTAACTCATTTTGCAAACTGGTTTTGATCTTCTTATGACTTTACTAGACGGTATATGACAGCATGATCTGCAAACAATCTGAAAGGGCTACTCAGATCGTCTGCTGAATCGTTCACGTCGATTAGGAACGGAAAATGTACTGTAACACTTCCTTGGGGAATGCCGGATAGTCGTTCTATCTTAGTCGATGATTTGCCGTCGGTTACTACGTGCTGTGACTTTACTCACAGGAAATCTCGAATCCAGTCACACAAGTGAAGCGATACTGCATAGGCACGCAGTTTGATTAGGAGTCTATTGTGAGGAACTGTGTCGAAAGCGTTCTGGAAATCTAGATACATATGATTAACCTGAGCTCTCCTGTCGATAGAACTCAGGATATTTCCTGAACCCCTGCTGATTGTGTTCAGTACACTGTTATCTTTGAATACACTATATGTTCCTAAATAAATGAAAGAAAGCAGAAATATATTTGATGTAAGTAAATACTGAATATTAACATGAAACTTAGGCAGAGAAGAGCAACTGTCCTGTGAATCGCTGCCAATAATTCTCTCTCACTTCGTCGGAGAGTTGGTGGCACTCATTTCCTGTAGAGACGTGGTATTGATGGACAGCTGATGTGTTGAATAGGCAGACTAGTATTGGGTCAACGGTAGCGATGACGAAACTCGTTTCTGGTCCCCAAACTTGAGTGCTAGATATATGTTTCTGCTCTAAGCTCCGTTATATATACACTATATTATATTAACAAGCGATTAGAATTGTTTCACAGCTGCAAATCGTCTTTCTCGATTTTCAGCTTAAAACAAACGTTCTTCCTTAACATCTCTTTCATAGTATCTGATTTTTATTACAGAAACGTATCAATGTCCATAGATCGAAGACTCTCTAATACACTTCACAAAAATCAAACAGAGTTGTTGGTAACTCCCAAAAGCACCAAAAAGTAGCTGTATCTATTGTTACGTCCTTAAAACAAAGAATAGTAATAGGTTCTCTAATTAAAACTATGCTTCTTGAGTTTAAACCTCTCTGGTGGAGTACTATGATTATGTTATCCACTCGTTCACAGATGTCACTCTCGTCTTCATTCCATGGTCTGTCTATCGAGATCTCATGGTTTGTAACATGAGGATACTGTCGTCAGTCACGGATTCTCTCTCTCTCTCTCTCTCTCTTTCTTCATTGTTTGAGGCATGAAAATGAAAAAAAAGTCATAGTAATAACCACTCTCTCTCTTATCATACACAATTTAAAACATTCTACCTAAATTACATCTATTAGGGTACGAAAAATAAATTAGTTGCATTTTGACCTCACAGAAAAACACGCAGCTCTCGAACGGAGCCGGCCAATGTGGCCTAGCGGTTCTAGGCGCTTCAGTCGGGAACTGCGCGACCGCTACGGTCGCAGGTTCACATACTTCCTCGGGATGGATGTGTGTGACGTCCTTAGATTAGTTAGGTTTAAGTAGTTCTAAGTTCTAGCGGACTGATGACCTCAGATGTTGAGTCCCATAGTGCTCAGAGCCATTTGAACCATTTTTTTGGAACGGAATTTCCGTGAGAAAATATATGGAAGAAGTGTTACCTTACAAGACTTCACTGAAAGTGTCCTAGCAGGGCTCAAACCGTAATAAACTTGAAGTTTATTAGTGTATTAGTGTCCAGTAATATGTGTCTGGATAGTTTGCATCAGATGTGCCGCGCGGGGTAGCCGAGCGGTCTTAGGGGTCTTGTCACGGTCCGCGCGGCCTCCCCCCTTCGGAGGTTCGAGTCCTCTCTCGGGCAAGGGTGTGTGTATTGTCCATAGGTTTATGTTAGTTTTTAAGTTAGATTAAGTAGTGTGTAAGCTTTGGGACCGATGACCTCAGCAGTTTGGTCCCATAAGATCTTGCCACTAATAAAATAAAATAATCATCAGACGCACTGATGAGCCAAAACATTATGACCACTACACACCTCGAGGTCGAATGCCGGAAGTGACGTTGCGGACACTCGACGCGGTACGCAAGCTGTACGTGTAGAGCAGAGATTAATGGGATATTTTCGAAAGATTTTGTTTGTCGGAGCACTTTATTTCTCATGGTACACAGGATTCCACAGCATCCACAACACTTGTGTCATTGCCGTTACCCATTATGATGATCTCGGTGCTTTCGTTTCATTAGCGTATTTGTACACTTCGTTACCATATTTTGTCTGTATAGTGTGGTGTAACAGGTGCTGACTGCATGACATGTTTACTAAAGGTGAATAGCAGGAAGTGACCGCACAATCTGTAGCCCCGGGCACGATAGCAGAAAGACACGTACTTACTACTTTGTAGTGGTCTTCAAGGAAAACAAGCGCCACTCGTGTCGAGTTTCCATTGCTTTGATACTTCCGACATGATGATACAGCATTAATGCGTGAAAACTGTTCCTTTAGACTTGACGTCCTATAAGGCTGTTGGCACAAGTATGCTATTATCGCGCTTAAGGAAAGTGTCCAGCACAGCAACGCCCGGCTAACTGCTCTCGCCGGACACCCAGAGGCAAAGCTAGTGACGCCAGAACGCCCTCATTTGACACGCCTCGACTTCAATCTGTCCTGGAATGTGATCGGCGACGCGTGAAATTGTCTCTTTAATCACCATCCATTAACTCGTAACGCTGAACTCCTCTTTCGCGGCGGTATCACTGTCCGTATAATGACTCAATGCAATGTTTATAATCTGGCTGTCGTCGGTACATGGACATAGACCGCCCTCCGTCGCAAGGTGAACCGCACGTTTATGCAAATTCGTCAATCTGCGGAGAGACACGCTGCGTCCAGCCGGTGGTGCCCAGAGGCGTCCGCCTGGAACAACCAACCAGCTTCCAGTCCTCAGACGATCGAGCAGCTGCCGGCACCACCCAGTCCGTCGGTCAGCCGTTCTTGGAGCACCAATTGGTACAGCTCCAGTCCACGGAAAAGACATCCTTAGTTTCACAGACATATAGCATGAGCGGACCGTCTATGACTGATCAAGAAATTTCTTGCAATACAAAACGGGACTTGCAGACCTATGTACGATGGCTAGGAGACGAACAGAAGGATCCCACTGGACTTAGCGTTGTCTCAATGTAAACCACAGGGACCAGATACCGACAATAATTCACGTGAAAATTGTGTAAATGTTTTTGATCCTGATGATGATCTTTTTCGAGACTGAAACTAGTATCCAGAGAGAAAATTCAGTGATTGAAGAATGACCCATCACAGCATGTCAGACGTATTTATTATAGCATAACAAATTACTGGATCTAAAATTTCCCTCTATTGTGGACGATATTTCTGCAAGTCTGAAGGCAAATGCAGTTTATTTCAGATCAATAGAAATATCTGTTCTCCCTAAAGCCATAATAGAAAAATTCAAGTCAATGAGGTTTTTCCTCGACTGAGTTAAACAAAACAGTTGTGCAACAGACCAGTCTTCGACTGTGTTCTGTTGTAGCGACACGTTGCAATATGCTTACCAGTTAGCTGAAATATAAATATGCATAGCTTTAAAGAAAAGAAGGATGATGAAATAATGGATATAGGAGAGGTATAAATCTGGAAAAACAGTGGTTTTGGGAGAAATTTACATAAAAACGTGCGCTTCCTTTTCATTAGCATATATTCAAAGAAAAGCGTCGATATATCCGGAACCGCAACTAAAGAGAATACTTCAAAACTCGATTCTGTTTGATCAGTGACTTGCGGCTCGCATTCCTCCAACATCGAACACACTTTTTTACCGACATAAGTGAAATGAAGGTTTTTTTTACCGACTAAGTGAAATGATGGTTCAAACATTTGATCTCACAAAATCATAGAAAATAGGTCGGTGCCCACGTGTGTGTTGATTAACACGAGCCGTGAGATATTGATCAAACAAGATCAAAATTTGTCATTTCCAGTTTACTCGAAGTTTCCAATATAACCTGCGCCGGAGAAATCATCTCAATGAACGAACTCACGTCATGAAGTTGGGCGTTATTGTGAAACTTAATTATGATCTAATTTCACCAAATGAAGTCACTTCAGCTCAAGGCAAAGTGAGTTGAATATTTTTCAAAAGTTTCGTAATTTAATGTTATTAATTATGATTAACTATCCTGTCTGTGGGCATGGTGGTCCGACCGGCAGAGTACTAGAATCCAGCCCAGGCCTTTTCAGGTTCGATCCCGGGTGGGTGCTGGGATTCTTCCTCATTCCAGCCACTCCAGGACAGTCCCAGGTCAATTCAGACTGCTCTCTAAATGCGTGCCGGAGAACTTTCCCGAGGCTAAAAGGCGGCCGGAGTGAGGGACCTCCCCCCCCTCCTCCTCCTAGTGCCGTGGCGCATAGAAGGCTGCACTCTACCTGCGTGCAAGTACCTGCGACCGGCCGTGACGGAAATTCGCACCAGAATTCAAGACCCAGGGCGTTGCTTTCAACCCTGTAAACCGAACAGGAAACCCTGTTACTTCATGTCGTGTAATATATCTCTAACGACATGTCTGGGAAATTCAGTGATGCAGAAAGAAGTATGAATACATACGAACGATGAGAGATACTTTCTTTAATCAGAGCACACGTGAAAAATGGTTACGGCGTTCTTTCTTTGATCGTGGTTACTAGAAAATTGCTTACCAATGTACTTTAAGTTTGCTGGTATTACCATTTCGTACTTTCGGGGATGATGTTGCAACTTTATTCCGAAACTGGAAGCTAAAAAAAATGCATTAATCTTTCAACAAGACCGCGCGGAATCCCACCGTGTGCTTGTATTGTATGTTAGATGAAAAGTGGATGATAGTCATTCAACGATCGTAGACAATAGGAAATGCGTAAATGGAACAAGTTTTTGTTTAAAGGAAATATGACCGTGGTTGCAGATTCTCACTCTGCATCCATTAAGCATCGATCCCCACGATATATGAGTCGCCGAAGAATATTGTAAGCGAGAGTCTGTGTTTCGGTTATTAAAAACACAAACATACCTTCACATTAATAGGCAAAGTACAGCGATCAGTACACTTTTCTGATATGTTGACGCAAATACTATGATAAATGAATCATCGCAATTACTCTAATGTTACGTAAAGTGAATATTTCTGTAATGATGGGTGTCAACAATTTTTAAATCACACAAAAGAATCTAGCCTTAACACATCGATCTACTCCTTACAGTTCTCAGACAGAAGTCAGTCAACTCAGTTCTTTTCTTGCTATGAGTAAATGCTGGAAACCAAAGGGCGCTGAGCTTTTTCACAGACGTGTTACCTTATCTAAGTTAGGCGTGTATTTCGCCCGAAGTAGGAATGCTGTTCTTAGTTTCTTCACAGGGGAGTGTAGTAGCTTTCTTTCAAGTACAATTCGGTCACAAAATCGATCACATTGCAAGATGTACTGCACATGCAATCCAAAGCTGATAAAAATTACACCAAAGTGTTTGGCATTACCTTGATTCCAAGCAAGGATGCGGCAAATTTCTCATAGCTATAGTGAGAGAAAAGTAGACAGAGATCAGCATTATATGTGTGGCGATGGTCTGCACAAGGCAGAGAGACGGAGATACGTCTAAATGTGCAGCGATAATTTTATGCTATAATCAAGCATACTTGGACGTCGATCACGTTTAAATGATGAAAAATACCGGCAGTTATAGGCACTTTTTAGAATAGTTTTTTCTTATTGACTTGTACGGACAAAAAATGGTTCAAATGGCTCTGAGCACTATGGGACTTAACTGCTGTGGTCATCAGACCCCTGGAACTTAGAACTACTTAAACCTAACTAACCTAAGGACATCACACACATCCATGCCCGAGGCAGGATTCCAACCTGCGACCGTAGCAGTCGCGCGGTTCCAGACGGCAGCGCCTAGAACCGCTCGGCCACTCCGGCCGGCTTTGTACGGACAAGGACACGCTGCATCATAAACGTGTTGGAAAGAGTTCTGTGAAAAGGATCATTTTAC
This sequence comes from Schistocerca piceifrons, assembly GCF_021461385.2. Taxonomy (NCBI): domain Eukaryota; kingdom Metazoa; phylum Arthropoda; class Insecta; order Orthoptera; family Acrididae; genus Schistocerca; species Schistocerca piceifrons. The sequence goes on from NC_060139.1 coordinate 1,053,724,248, forward strand.
CTACACTATCGACATCTTTGGAATTCAAGATAGCTAAGTGTCCTTCAACTACATCTCTGTGTTTAACAAAATTAAACGTAGTAAGGTGGCGTAGCTCCACTTACTATTATTCCTTGCATAATTACTTTTGTGACCTCTTTTCTAAATGTAAAATGTATAGGCCTATCATCATTACATAAAGTTGATGCATTTTTATTCACACCGTATTTAGTCAAATTAATTATTCAATGTACAGCTGACGTGTCACTTATGATAACAGTCCAAATTGTTTTTGAGGAAACATTTTATTTAGCAATATTCACAGTTTTAGAGCCATATAACCCACGTACACTTCCAAATTTCACCATGCTAATAATTATTTGCTTTATCAGTGACATCCATTGTTTAAAAATATTCATTCTCCCTTTTGTAACTACAGTATTACGTTTTCCAGAAAGTTATTTTTTTTTCAAAAGTTCTTAGCGTTCAGCTATTGTATTGTACAACTAATCTTGAGATGTAATACTTTCCAAAACCATGTGTTATACTTTTGTTGTCCCAGTTTTCCAAAACTGAACAAATTTCCTAGAATAACATCGTAATTTGTAAATTACTTCAACTGAAAAGTTATATTTTCCAGAAAATTCTTAGAGGACTTCTGTGTGTTACAGTGTGCACCGTACTTCCCGTTCCATAAAACAGGACAGTTATTTACGCCAATTAAAGGACGTAAGGACATCCATCAGGTTACTAAATTAAGCAGTGTCTCTGCTTAGTGTATTTCAGCATTATTTACTTTTTCTATCTCTTGAGTTAATATCTAAAACGTAGTAGCTTTGTGTTTTTAACACGTTGTAATGTCTGTCCTAGGCGTGTCTCTAAATAGAGGCCGTGCACGAAACCATAGCCAGTCGTAGCCCGCATTTCACTACACGAACTGCTATGTGAGGCAGTGGCCACATAGGAGCCCAAGAGAACGGGCAGTGTGTTAGTCAGTGTGACAAAACAGGTTGTGTTTGTATAGAGTTGTGACCTTGTGCGTTTTGATATACATCATTCGTGTGAGTAACTATGAAAAGCCACTTGTGAAATAGTCTTAGGCTACTGATTGTGTAGTTTACCGGTATGAGACGATAAATCTGTAGAACACGTTAAAAGTAAGATGACAGATGTGAATGTGTTCAATAGCAAAAAGTTAGAAGGAAATGAAAACATACACAATTTGGGTTGTATGGAATTATTTATTAACTGTTTAAACCACCTATAAATAACGAACAGAAAGATAGCGATATATGAAAATCTGCGAGAGTTATTAGAGCCCATTTCCCTTTCAATGCACAAGTCCGTAGATTTCTGCAAGCTGCCTGAATTCTCCCCCCCCCCCCCGCCACCGCTTGCCCAACTCGCCCAACTCCTGCCTGTTGCACCGAACCCGAAGGCAAGTCTACATCAGTAGGTTAAAGCTACTCGAATGTTGCCGACAGAAACCGAAGCGTTCATTCACTGGGGCGCGGTCAACCGAGGAACACGTCTGCAGCTGTTCATTCCACAGCATCTACGGCGCACTGACAAAGAGAGTTTGGCAAGAATGAGCGCAGAATACGGCATCTTGGTTTAACTGAACAATGTGAACATCGGCGGTAGATATTATCACAACAGGACCAAACGTGAAACATCATTAAACGAAATATTCTGTATGTTAAAAAAAATATGGGCCTTAGACAAGAGCGAAGAAGTAACTTCTGAAATTTTCCAAGGATATTTCTTCTTCTAATAAGTTTCGGGTGTGCAGCCGGAACCAGTCGACATTCTGCCATGATATTTCGGCTCAGAGACAGCCGGCCATCTTCAGGTGAGTACACAACTACTGAAGAGATCATTTATTTTCTGGTAGGTGGAAGTACAGCATCTTGAGTGGATCACAGTTTTACTGTGTAAGGTAAAAACGTCCTATCCTACAACGATGTTACGCCAAGGACATCACTGTAGAGCACGTTGAAGATGTGGCGGTGGGACTTTAAGTCCTATGTCACCCTCAGATGGTGGAAGTTCAAGGTGGAGACAATAGGTAACACAACTAAATTAGGTACTGAATTTGGTTTTTTGTGATGGTCAACACATATTGAGTGGTCGTATCAACACTGACACTTCATTAGTGGCCGTACCAGGGCTGTCGTTAGCCATGGTCTGAATCTGATTCCTCAAGGATGGTGAGAGGAACAGGGTGACGGTGGCAGTCCTTTGGAGCCATGGTGCCAATATTTTGTAAGCTAGGGACTGTGTCATGCAGGGCACCCACTTTGTCATAGAGACACATTGCCTCCTCTCGAATAGACATCTTCAGAGTGACAATGTTCGTTTCCTCATGGAGGGTAACTACCCTCGTGAGGGAGGGGTATGCAGGCTTCACTGAAGCACCAAATTCAGCAGGTGCAGAAGGCTCTGCATCTGGGAGGCACTAGTCATAGCCCATGCAGGCGAGCTATAGGCGAGGTAAGAGTGGACAACCATCCGGTACAGTTGGGGCTTGGTTGTGAGGTTCAGTTCTCTGCTGCTGAACATTGCATACAATGCTTTTATCAGCTTCTGTCCTTTTTGGGTGACGTATTCTGCACGTCGGTGAAAGAGCAGTTTTTTTATCCATTCTGACACCTAGATGTTTGGTATCAGGGGATCATGGGACCTGGACTCCTGCAATAGAGATGTTGCAGCGGAGGACTGGGCGCCGTTTGGTGAAGCAGACTGCCATGGTTTTGGCGGCATTGAGGGCAATCTTATTTGGATGACACTAGGTTACTGTCGCGTCCACCTGCCTCTGCAGACGAACAATCAGCTGGTCCGTTTTGCGACCGGTCGTACGGAGTGCCGTATCATTGGCGTATTGCGCCAGGTGGCAGTGTGGGATGACTGGCATAGCATTAACACAAGTGTTAAAGAGGATGGGAGACAACACAGAGCCTTGAGGGGTACCCATCGACATGTGAAGTAAGCTTGAGCGTTTTCCTTGCTGAGTAACCAAGAACGATCTATCATGGAGGAAATTATCCGTGATCTTAACATAGATGTCAGGAATGTACCGCTGTGTCAGCATATTCTACACAACATGGTCCTGCCAAAACTTGTCGTGCGTGATTCGCAGGTCCAGGAAAACCACTGCCATCGACATGGTGGAGTTAAAGCCCTTGCTGACATGTTCTGTGATCCTAAGGTCTTGGAGTTCGACCGACAGATGGTAAGCGAATCCGAACTGTTGTGGATATACAGTCCCAGCCACTGTGAAAGTCTGGGAAGTGTAGTGGAGGATCAAAGGTTGTAGAAACTTTGCCATAGTATTCAGAATGTTAAAAGGTCTGTTGCTAGAAGGGATCCTTTGAGGGCCTGGGGATAGCAATCAGTTTGACCTGCTTCCACTGTGGGGGAAAAAGGTTTGTTGTGAGACAGCAGTTCAGGACGCTGGTAAGTAAGACCAGTGGCTTGTTTGGGAGCTAGTGGAGGTGTTCGTTTAAGATGCCATCCAAACCTGGGGCCGACTGCCCACTGCCAGAGGATCCATTGGATTTCCACCAGGGATGTAAGGTGAGGGGCAGTCAGAGGTGGTCTTTGTCTGAAAGTGGCAACGGCCGCCACATTCGTCTAGGAGTTCCTCAGGCATAAAGGCCTGGATAAGCAATTGGTTCTGGGCGTCAAATGAACTGGCCAAGTTTCTACCACATGGAAGGCCATCAATTATGCAGATCGGATGGTTGGCCTTCTTCAGTGTGGAGCACCGTAGGGCTCGGATAACAGTCGATGCTGATCTTTGATGGAGGAGAAAGACAGACATCTTGTTCTCCCATTGTTCTGTTTTTCATTTGGGGAGGCAGTGGCAAAAATCACATTGAAGCCTAATGAGTCCAGTAGTCCATAGCCCTTGATTTCACAGAGTTGAGGACTTGGAGATAATCGTCCTTTGTTTCAAGCAGGTACTTGGCGTGTTCTTTCTGGTAAACTGCACGCAGTTGTCCTGCAATAAGGCGTTGCAATTCAGTGTTCAGTTTAATGTTGTTCATGGGATTGTAAACCACGATAAGAGGAATCTTCTCCTTCTTTGCTGGTGTTGGCTATGGATTCTGAGAAGTGGGATCGGGAAGGGGACCCATATCCTGGTCCATGGCACCAACAGGTGTGGCTGCTCCAGGTGTGGAGGCATCTGAATGCCAGGCTGCGATGGGCACCAGCGGAAGATCGTTCAGATTTTCGACCCTTGGGGGGGTGGAGGGGGGTGGGAACGGCGGGGTTGATATCCACAGAAGGCCCGTTGGGCCGACGAGATGGTGTAGATGAAACACGATGGTTGTGTCAATGCTGGGGGCAAACATGTGAGAGAGGCCTATCCTCAGGCGGCCGTGGGAGTCGTCGGATGACGAAGAGGAACTTCGGTCCCTCACGCGAGTTTGTGGACAGAGTGCACGAAAATCGATATCACTATCCGTGGCAGGCGGCACGATGCGCTCGGTCCGTAGCCCGTTGGGCTCTCCGAGACGGCCTTCAACCGACCGTTGTGTCATTGCTGCACGAAGGGGCGGCGGAAGGGTCGCATAACCGCGGATTCCTGTCCATGGGCCTGTTCATGCTTTGCATTGGCACGATTGACGTAGTCAAGGTGCTTGCAGGCAAAATACACTAACGCCTGTCACCTATATACGCCCGGTACAACGGGACGCGTACGAAACAACAACGCTGCCTTAGATGGCGAACGACAAATCAACGTCGACTCACACACTACGACGGGACAACGCTGAGCGACACTCGTAACCGTAACGAACGACGCGGACGTACTCGCAAGTAAACACTGTCGACTCCAAAATGACCGACGGTGAAGAGCCCAGGTGAATTTACGGTATTTATACCTAATCTCGAGCATGCGAGATGTACTGGCATCTTTCGGCGAGTGCGTCAGGTGGTGACATTCGGGAGACAGCCGAGATGTGCGTGCTGTCCTCAGTGGTGGAAGTGAGAGATGGTCTAATCATTGAGTATCGAAAGACCCAGTCAGCTCCACTTTGACTGGATAATTTTAATGACAGGATTCTAATTTTTAACCAGTTGAAAGCCGTTGTAACGGTTGTCTCTCCATAACCTGCTTCTTATTTAAACGAATTCTTTGGACAAACAGGCGGCGTCGCCAGGGGGCCCTTTGTTCCCCCAGGTGGCTAATCTTTCTCTCGAGGAGTTTGAGGAGAAAGCACTTGAGTCTGCTGTCCCGCGCATATCACTACCTGACGATTGCACCGGAAGATGCCAGCACATTTCGCATGCGCGAGATTCGGCATAAATATCGTGAATGCACCTCGGCCCTTCAGCAGTCGATGAGTCTGGACCGAAATATCGTGGCGAAATCCAGCTGTACACCCGAAAATTATTAGGAGAACAGCGAAGAAAATTAAAATTAAGAACTCTGCTTTCATAGTACTGCTGAAAATGCTGTGTCATTGAGACTCAGAAGCGAAGTGGAACTGGGAGCGATGTTCACGTATCAAAAGTATAGTTTTCTGAGAGAGTGATTCACCTGTGGCATGTAATCTTTAAATAGCCTGTGACGACTTTAGTTATTTGAAGTCCCTATGCAGAAAAAACTAATTCCACCCCTCATTTAGACATAAATATTCCACCAAGTAACGTACATCTGTATGTAACAGAATGCCAACTGCTGCGGCTAATAATAGGTTGATAGATCCTCCATCGGGCGCCTCCCCAGGTGGCGGATAGGGGAAAGCCTCCCAGATATGGGTGGCACCGAGGAAATCAAATACTCGGGGCGGACCAAAACTATCACATCCTCGAGGATAAGCCCAGACACGTCTGTGTGGTAACCACCGGTACTCTGGCCAGCGTCTGTCACCAATGGTGCGGCTGATACGAGCTCCAGGAACTGAAAATCCCTGGTTCTACCAAACTAGCGCAAGCCAGACGAATTACAAGCATAATGGCAAGTACACCTAAAAACAACATTACCCCAGGTGGACGATCCACCCGTCGCAAGACGGCAACCAGGCACTCAGATTCTGGGGGACCTGGAGATGTACTAAAGGGCGAGTCGGATCGCTCTGGCAAACTACTCAAGAAAACACACACATACTTTGGCACCGTCAACATACAGACACTAATACAAACGGGAAAATTACACAATCTAACAACGGAACTCACCAGTCAAAAGATCTCGATCCTAGCGCTACAAGAAACAAGATACACGGATTCAGACACAATAGACTACGGAAACTACAGATTCTTCAAGAGTGGAACAAACAGGAAAATCGGCAAAGGAGGAGCACTCCTCGGCATGGCCTTCGCAGTAAACAAAAACATCCTAGACTCAGTAAAAGAAGTCAACGCGATCAACAACAGGCTCATGACCATGCGAATCAAACACGCCAACAAGAACTACACCCTCATCAACGTACATGCCCCCACGAACGCAGACAAGGACAAACCAGAAGAAACAGACAAATTCTGGGACAAACTCGAAACCACCCTGGCAAAAATACCCCAAGACAACGCGAAAATTCTACTAGGCGATTTCAACGCACACATCGGCAGAGAAAAACGCTACAGAAAAACAGTAGGAAATTTCCCTGCACACAAATACACCAACAAAAACGGCACCAGACTGATCGAACTCTGCCAGCAAAACAACCTCAAAATCATGTCAACCTCCCTGATGAAAAAGCCCAAGAAACAAAAGACGTGGCGATCACCAGTCCACTCACTAGGCGAATTCCAGATAGATCACGGCAATCTCCTATGAATACCAGAAAGAAATCCACGACGTCCAAGTGAGAAATGGCGCCAACATAGATTCGGACCACTACCTAACAAGAATCAAAATCAAACTCACACCAAGAAGACAACACAAAAAGAAATTGACCTCACCGAAATTTGATACAAGAAAGATCAGAGAATCGAACATCACAGAACACTGGGAAAAACAAAAAGCGAAATATTGGACCAGCTTTAAACAAAAAATTGTGAACACAGCCGAAGAACTGATCCCGCTGACTAGAAAACCCAGGCACCCTTGGTGGAACACTACCTGCGAAATCGCCCTACAAAATCGAAGAACAGCTTTCACAAACTACAACAGCAACAAAACACAAGAAACACAGGACAACTTCTATGAAATTCGAAGACAAACATCGAAAGCAATAAGACAAGAGAAACGCAAATACATAAACGATCAGCTAAACTCCATCGAAGAAGACTTCAGAAATTTCAACACACGGGATTTCTACAGGACGTTCGCCAACCAAGTCAAAGGATACTCACCACAGAACCTCTGCTTCAGAAAAGAAGACGGAAAACTGGCACTTACCAACAAAGAAAACTGTGAAGAGCTCGCGAAGTACTTTCCAAAATTACTAAATTGCCCGGAACCTAACTCAACCTTCGAACCCCGAGAACCGGCCAACGCACCGGAAGACTCACCATCACCAACAAAAGAAGAAATCCTCCACTGCATAAAGAAACTGAAAAACAACAAGGCAGCCGGTGAAGACGGAATAACGGCAGAACTGCTGAAGAACCTAAGACCAAACTCGCTAAACGAAATCACACAAATCATACAGAACACCTGGACAAGCGAAATCATACCTGACGACTGGAAGACCGCGCTCATTCACCCGCTACACAAGAAAGGTGACAGGACAGACACAAACAATTATAGAGGAATTTCCCTGCTACCGGTCATCTACAAAATTCTATCAACCTGCCTTCTCACCAGAACGCAAGGACAACTGGAACCCGCCATCTCGGAATACCAAGCGGGTTTCAGACCCAACAGAGCCTGCCCCGAACAAATCTTCAACCTGAAATCAATCATAAAATCCCACATGACAAGCCCCAAAAAAATCATCTGCACTTTCGTCGACTTCAAAAAGGCTTACGACTCGATCGACAGAAAGTCCCTCATCCAAATCCTCAGAGAAAAAGGCCTAGACCAAAAGACCCGAAGACTAATCGAACAGACACTAACCAATACAAAATCCAAAGTCAAATTCATGGGCGAAATCTCGGACCCCTTTGAAATCCACACTGGCCTAAGACAAGATGGACTATCCCCGCTATTGTTCAACATCGTCCTGGACAAAGTAATGAGCGAATGGGAAGCTGAAGTCAGGAGACAAAACACCTGGAGACCAGTCACATTAGGAAGGAAAAGACTGGAAATCCCTTACCTAGCATTCGCAGACGACCTAGCGATACTGACCTATGACCCAACATCAGCAAAAATACAGATCGAAATCTTGAAAGAATGCGCCGAGAAAGTCGGCCTACAAATCTCTTTTGAAAAAAACGCAAGTCCTAACAAGAGAAGGCGACAACATCACAACCAAGTACGGCAAAATTAAAGGGGTCACACACTTCAGATACCTAGGCGAAATCATCGAACCGACCGGAACAGAGAAACTGGCTTACGAAGACAGACAACAGAAGACACGGAAATCACTAGGCATGGTACGAAACGTCTACAACAAACAATGCATTTCCAGAAACACCAAGATCAGACACTATAACACAGTGATCAAACCCGCCGTACTGTATGCCAGCGAAACACTAGCACTCAACAGGAAAATCAAAATTGAAGAAATCAAAAAAGAAGAACGCAAAATCATGAGGAAAATTTTAGGAGGAAGACCCACACCAGATGGCTACAGACTACAGAAGAACTCAACAGTAGAAGCATATTCGAACATCGAGAACGATATGAGAAAAAGGCGCCTTAAATTCTACGGACATTTAGATAGACTCCCTGAAACAAGACTCACCAAGAAAATTCTAGAACACATCAAGACACTTAAAGTCTCGACACCCTGGATGGAAGGAGTCCGAAAAGACCTACAAGCAATTGGCACCACAAACACCGCAGACAGAAGCACCTTCCGAAAACACATAGACAATTGGGAAGTAAAGTCAGAAGCGCTTAAACAGCGGACCAAACAATAATGGTCTGAGGAGAGAAAAGAGGCCCTCTCCAAGAGAATGAAGGAGTACTGGAAGGACAAGAAGAACAAGCCTTCAAAGTCATAAGCTTAACGATTTCCTTTTAGGGAAAATTCGCCAACAATAATAATAATATTAATAAATACATGGATATGGAACTCACCATACTCAAGTGAGGCAAAGTTGTCTTCATGCCCCGAGCTCTGGAGGGAGGGAGAGGGGGGAGGGGGGGCAAACCGAGGTATCTGCCCCGGACGGCAATTTCAGGGAGCGCCAAGTTCATATTCTTGCAGGAAAAAATCGTGTTTCACATAGTGCCTAGCATCCAAAACAGTTTGGCCTATGGATTATTCATATGATTTTGAAACGTAGCACTGCTGGTTTTTAAACATTTTTGAACACTTTCTAAGTTGATTTCCGAAAGAATCGTAAGTTGATTTTTGAATGAGTGCATAGTGTGCGTGATGTCTCCGCCAGAGGAATCCCCGTCGCGTCAAGAAACTAAAAACTTTCTCTCTGACAAAAGGAGACGGGACTTTACGAGCTGAGGCGAATAAATCCGGACGGGCGAACAGCAATCACTGTTTTTTTATATGTGGTTGATTGGGTGTGCGAATGATAAGCCTTATTATAATTACTAGCGAAATCTATAGATCGAGACTATCAGAGTGGAAATAATCAGGAATAACAGGTAAGAAAGATTACATATTATCTTCTCGGTGTATTCAAGAAAATGAAATTGACAGGAAGTTTCTGCCAGATCGCTGCACCACTAAGGACCAGTTGTACATTCCCCGGTTAGCAGCGCTTCTATTCTCTGGATGGCGAAAAACGCGTTGTACGAATACGTGATAACGCCTAACCGGAGAGCAAACTCGGGATAACTGAACCGGTGATTCTGGATTGGTCAGTGAAGTTAATTGGAGAATAAATTATTGACTATCGCAGGAATAGTTACAGCATTAGTGGTGAAAAGATTGTTTGTTTTAACGAGGAAGGATAAAAAACGGGGACATCACACAAATTATATAAAAGAATATGAAGATCCAAATTTACATAAATATTTCGTACTACTATTACTACCTTTCGATCTCATGCTTAAGAAACTGGAGCATGTGAATGAAATGTGAAACTTTTACCTAACATAAAAATTTTTGCTTGTAATAGGCCTAATATCCATTTGATACTGGTACTTCGTGAATCACAGGCTATTCTGTCGTCTTATTTACGTTAATGAGGTAGATAAAGATGAGCAACTGTGCAAAAACGACCTCGCTTAATTGACGTGTGCTATAATCGCTGCAATACTTAATAGACCTGTTTCATTTTATCAATCAGACAGGGAGCAAATAGAAGTAATCGAATCGAGTGACCACATCGCTCTAGGGTATTATTCTTACTAACAGCTTTTTCAGTGTCAGACAATGACATTTTGATTTTTCACGTAACAAAACGTTTACCGAATTTTGATGAGGTAATCGATTCTTTCGCAGAAAGGAAAGCTCGCGGTGTAAAACTGTAGCAAGATTAGAGAGAAGAAGATGCTGGGACCTATGGATTGAAGAAATGTGTACTGTCTTGCTTGTCGCTTGTCCTTGCTGATTTTATGTGTCCTATATTTAATTTTATGTCACACAAAAGAGGAAGTTATTAGCTAATAGGTAATAAAGACAGCAGATTTTCTGAAGAGTTCTTATTCTCTCGTTCACTAATAACCCCAACCAATAGTAGCTGTGAGTTTATTTTAAGGGGAGTAGGGTGTCAAACCGGCCGAGCAGGAGAGGCAACAAATGAAATTTTAATTTCCACTGTCCTGAATATATGTTTGATGGCTTCCATTATAAAATATACACTTTGAATTCCACAGACCGAAACACACTGACATGCTATAGAAGAATGCTGAGTGAAGAGGAGTGGTACTGCACTTTGGCACAGGTAAGACCAAGTGACATGTCTTACATTTCCTCGAAGACATATGTGTTATATATTAAACTCTTTAGAAATATGTGCACTACTACATGAACATATTTTGGAAAAATCGGTTTTCTGAAAGGTATTGACGTCCTACCTCAAACGCTCGAGTGGGAGGGCGAGCGTCACCAGTATCAAGTTTTTGTCCCGCTTCGGAAATATCGTAGATCCGGGACTAGTTGTTTACGGCGTCGATCACGTCTTCATAATCTACGGAGTTATTACAAATGATTGAAGCGATTTCACAGCTCTACAATAACTTTATTATTTGAGATATTTTCACAATGCTTTGCACACACATACACAAAACTCAAAAAGTTTTTTTAGGCATTCACAAATGTTCGATATGTGCCCCTTTAGTGATTCGGCAGACATCAAGCCGATAATCAAGTTCCTCCCACACTCGGCGCAGCGCGTCCCCATCAATGAGTTCGAAAGCATCGTTGATGCGAGCTCGCAGTTCTGGCACGTTTCTTGGTAGAGGAGGTTTAAACACTGAATCTTTCACATAACCCCACAGAAAGAAATCGCATGGGGTTAAGTCGGGAGAGCGTGGAGGCCATGACATGAATTGCTGATCATGATCTCCACCACGACCGATCCATCGGTTTTCCAATCTCCTGTTTAAGAAATGCCGAACATCATGATGGAAGTGCGGTGGAGCACCATCCTGTTGAAAGATGAAGTCGGCGCCGTCGGTCTCCAGCTATGGCATGAGCCAGTTTTCCAGCATGTCCAGATACACGTGTCCTGTAACGTTTTTTTCGCAGAAGAAAAAGGGGCCGTAAACTTTAAACCGTGAGATTGCACAAAGCACGTTAACTTTTGGTGAATTGCGAATTTGCTGCACGAATGCGTGAGGATTCTCTACCGCCCAGATTCGGACATTGTGTCTGTTCACTTCACCATTAAGAAAAAATGTTGCTTCATCACTGAAAACAAGTTTCGCACTGAACGCATCCTCTTCCATGAGCTGTTACAACCGCGCCGAAAATTCAAAGCGTTTGACTTTGTCATCGGGTGTCAGGGCTTGTAGAAATTGTAAACGGTAAGGCTTCTGCTTTAGCCTTTTCCGTAAGATTTTCCAAACTGTCAGCTGTGGTACGTTTAGCTCCCTGCTTGCTTTATTCGTCGACTTCCGCGGCTACGCGTGAAACTTTCCCTCACGCGTTCAACCGTTTCTTCGCTCACTGCAGGCCGACGCGTTGATTTCCCCTCCCAGAGGCATCCAGAAGCTTTAAACTGCGCATACCATCGCCGAATGGAGTTAGCAGTTGGTGGATCTTTGTTGAACTTCGTCCTGAAGTGTCGTTGATCTGTTATGACTGACTGATGTGAGTGCATTTCAAGCACGACATACGCTTTCTCGGCTCCTGTCGCCATTTTGTCTCACTGCGCTCTCGAGCGCTCTGGCGGCAGAAACCTGAAGTGCGGCTTCAGCCGAACAAAACTTTATGAGTTTTTCTACGTATCTGTAGTGTGTCGTGACCATACGTCAATGAATGGAGCTACAGTGAATTCATGAAATCGCTTCAATCATTTGTAATAGCCATGTAGTTGTTGTGTTGTGCCAGAATTCGTGGAGAGGACGGGAAGACTGTTGACTCGATTCTGCTACATAGATGAGCGCAAATAATTCTCGAGTCTTTTGAGGAGAGAGAAAGAGTGCTCGGCTGAACAACTGGTGTCAGCGGATGACAAAAATACTCGTACTGCAATCTCCGAATGAGAAAACGCCTCTTGAGTGTGGTTTTTCACGCAACACTCTATACAAAGTACTCAGGAAGGTGGCTTTTATTTCGCTACTCTTCACGTACAGGCTTTTTAAATGAATAACCTCATCACTCAAAAATTCTTCTAGGTGGCCTCTGTAATGCAGCTGCAGCTTTCTAGCACACTTCAATAGTTCTGCGTTATCTCGTCCAGGAAAATTGCTTAGGAACTCAAAATTGTTTAATATCTCTATATTTGCACTCTTTCACGCAGTTTGCTCTTTCTTTATTACCTTAGCTCTCAAGAGTTTCCGGTACAAAGAACTACACACTGTTCTCCGGCTGTCACTCAATTTAATTACTACCAGAATATAAATCACGAACTAACCACTGAAAAACTGCACTCTTCGGAGTTTCGAGTTAAACTCAACTACCATCCGGCGGTTAGAATGGCTGGAGGTTTTTTCTTTGAATTAGTGCACCTGCGGAGCTGAGAGGTCACCGTGGCAGAATGTATACAATGGGCGTGGGTTCAATTGCTGGCAGTTTCAGAGATTTTCTCCGTTCGGGAGACTGGGTGTTGTGTTGTGTCCATCATCAATTCATCCGCATCGACAAAAATGCCGCCGAAGACCGGTCTACCTGTCGGGCGGCCCTAGCCAAAGGCGCACTTCGCACTTCTTTGTAGGTATTGAGAGTTTCGGCACTGACTATTCATAGCGGCGTCTTCCATCACAAAGGTCAGCCGTGAGTAAAGGGATTTGCCTTCCGAACCTGCACCACATGAAAAGGAACGATACTGAATAAAGTGGATAATGGACACATTGTCTTGAGGTCACATTACTGAAACAAAACCTAACTTTTTTCCGTTGTTCGCTTCTCATTTCTGCTCCTGTCGAGCTTTCCTAAGATTATAGTTGCTGCACCGCTCTGTAGCCAACCTCTCCTAACCATTTTGCATGTAGTCGTATACAACAGCAATGTTCAACATTTTACCGACTGTTGCCATTGTTATACACATCCATTCCATTATCAGTTAAGTTCGCCTCCTCTCTTCAAGAGTTGTGAATTGTTGTTGTTTTGTGGTCTTCAGTCCTCAGACTGCTTTGATGCAGCTCTCCATGCTACTTTATCCTGTGCAAGCCTCTTCATCTCCCAGTACCTACTGCAGCCTACATCCTTATCAATCTGCTTAGTGTATTCATCTCTTGGTCTCCCTCTACGATTTTAACCCTCCACACTGCCCTCCAATACTAAATTGGTGATCCCTTGATGCCTCAGAACATGTCCTACCAACTGATCCCTTCCTCTAGTCAAGTTGTGCCACAAACTCCTCTTTTCCCCAATTCTATTCAATACCTCCTCATTAGTTATGTGCTCTACCCGTCTAATCTTCAGCATTCTTCCGTAGCACCACATTTCGAAAGCTTCTATTCTCTTCTTGTCTAAACTATTTATCGTCCATGTTTCTGTTCCATACATGGCTACACTCCATACAAATACTTTCAGAAACGACTTCCTGACAAATCTATACTCGATGTTAACAAATTTCTCTTCTTCAGAAACGCTTTCCTTGCCATTGCCAGTCTACATTTTATATCCTCTCTACTTCGACCATCATCAGCTATTTTACTCCCTAAATAGCAAAACTCCTTTACTACTTTAAGTGTCTCATTTCCTAATCTAATTCCCTCAGCATCACCCGCTTTAATTTGACTACATTCCATTATCCTCGTCTTGCTTTTGTTGATGTTCATCTTATATCCTCCTTTCAATACACTATCTATTCCGTTCAACTGCTCTTCCAAGTCCTTTGCTGTCTCTGACAGAATTACAATGTCATCGGCGAACCTCAAAGGTTACAACCCTGTCTCACTCCCTTCCCAACCACTGCTTCCCTTTCATGTCCCTCGACTCTTATAACTGCCATCTGGTTTCTGTACAAATTGTAAATAGCCTTCGCTCCCTGTATTTTACCCCTGCCACCTTCAGAAATTTAAAGAGAGTATTCCAGTCAACATTGTCATAAGCTTTCTCTAAGTCTACAAATGCTAGAAACGTAGGTTTGCCTTTCCTTAATCTTTCTCCTAAGATAAGTCGTAGGGTCAGTATTGCCTCACGTGTTCCAACATTTCTGCGGAATCCAAACTGAACGTCACCGAGGTCGGCTTCTACCAGTCTTTTTATTCGTCTGTAAAGAAATAGCGTTAGTATTTACAGCTGTGACTTATTAAACTGATAGTTCGGTAAGTTTCACATCTGTCAATACCTGCTTTCTTTGGGATTGGAATTATTATATTCTTCTTGAAGTCTGAGACAATTTCGCCTGTCTCATACATATTGCTTACGAGATGGTAGAGGTTTGTCAGGACTGGCTCTCCCAAGGCTGTCAGTAGTTCTAATGGAATGCTGCCTACTTCCGGGGTCTTGTTTCGACTTAGGTCTTTCAGTGCTCTGTCAAACTCTTCACGCAGTATCATATCTCTCATTTCATCTTCATCTACCTCCTCTTCCATCTCCATAATATTGTCCTCAAGTACATTGCCCTTGCGTAGATCCTCTATATACTCCTTCCACCTTTCTGCTTTCCCTTCTTTGCTTAGAACTGGGTATCCAGTTGAGCTCCTGATATTCATTGAAGTGGTTCTCTTTTCTCCAAAGGTCTCTTTAATTTACCCCTCATGAGATAAGCCTCTACACCCTTACATTTGTCCTCTAGCCATCCCTGCTTAACCATTTTGCACTTCCTGTCAATCTCATTTTTGAGACGTTTGTATTCCTTTTTGCCTGCTTCACTTGCTGCATTTTTGTATTTTCTCCTTTCATCAATTAAATTCAGTATCTCTTCTGTTACCCAAGAATTTCTACTAACCCTCGTCTTTTTACCTACTTGATCCTCCGCTGCCTTCACTATTTCATTCCTCAAAGCTACCCGTTCTTCTACTGTATTTCTTTCCCCCATTCCTGTCAATTGTTCCCTTATGCTCTCCCTGAAACTCTGTACAACCTCTGGTTCTTTCAGTTTATCCAGCTGCCACCTCCTTAAATTCCCATCTTTTTGCAGTTTCTTCAGTTTTAATCTAAAGTTCATAACCAATAGATTGTGGTCAGAGTCCACATCTGCCCCTGGAAATGTCTTACAATTTAAAATCTGGTTCCTAAATCTCTGTCTTACCATTATATAATCTATCTGAAACCTTTTAGTATCTCCAGGGTTCTTCCATGTATACAACCTTCTTTCATGATTCTTGAACCAAGTGTTAGGTACGATTAAGTTATGCTCTGTGCAAAATTCTACAAGGCGCCTTCTTCTTTCATTTCTTCCCCCCAATCCATATTCACCCACTACGTTTCCTTCTCTCCCTTTTCCTACTGTCGAATTTCAGTCACCCATGACTATTACATTTTCATCTCCCTTCACTACCTGAATAATTTCTTTTATCTCATCATACATTTCATCAACTACTTCATCATCTGCTGAGCTAGTTGGCATATAAACTTGTACCACTGCAGAAGGCGTGGGCTCCGTGTCTATCTTGGCCACAATAATGCGTTCACTATGCTGTTTGTAGTAGCTTACCCGCACTCCTATTGTTTCATTCATTATTAATCCTACTCCTGCATTCCCCCTATTTGATTTTGTATTTATAACCCTGTATTCACCTGACCAAAAGTCTTGTTCCTCCTGCCACCGAACTTCACTAATTCCCACTATCTATTTCCGTTTTTAAATTTTCTAACCTACCTGCCCGATTAAGGGATCTGACATTGTGAATAAAATGTTTTAAAAACCGCCAACAGCTTATAATGTACCCCTTACCGTCCTTCAAAATCTGCCGCCCTAGGCAGCTGCCTTGTCTTCATAGACCTAAATACACTTCTGAGTGTAGCAGAAAATCTCTGGGAAGAGTAACTGATTTTCTCGTCACAGTGTGCTGCTTTGTTAGTTTCTGTTGCACAAGAACGAGCAGTAAC
This sequence comes from Schistocerca piceifrons, assembly GCF_021461385.2. Lineage (NCBI taxonomy): Eukaryota > Metazoa > Arthropoda > Insecta > Orthoptera > Acrididae > Schistocerca > Schistocerca piceifrons. The sequence goes on from NC_060139.1 coordinate 1,053,740,861, forward strand.
TGATAATTTATCTTTCTTTGTTAGAAAAGAGTAATCGTCTTCTAAACGACGGCCTGTCCCTCCGGAGGTTCGAGTCCTCCCTCGGGCATGGGCGTGAGTGTTGTCCTTAGCGTTAAGTTAGTTTAAGTAGTGTGTAAGTCTAGGGACCGATGACCTCATAAGTTTCGTCCCTTAGAAATTCAGACACATTTGAACATCTAAACGACGTGGCGAAATGGTTCGTACATTTATATCGTATTTGGGACGACGACGATTCAAATCCACATTTGGCCATCCAGATATCGCTTTACTGTGATTTCCCTGAATAGCTCCAGGAAAATGCCGGGATGGTTCCTTTGATATAGGCATCACCGCTTCCCTTCCTCACCCTTCTGTAATCTGTGATCCACTCTAACTACCACGCTGTCGACGGTACGTTAAACTTTAATTTCCATTCTCCTTTCCTTCCTTCTCTAAAAGAAGTAACGTTCGAAGAACTGTCAAGTTTTCCTCTCCTCCCGTCTCCACATCCCTTTTTTCACCTGCAATGACCATTTTCTTCTTTTCGCGTTGTTGACTGCCACGACATACGATCACAATATCCAGTCGCATTGGTGTGACTTCATGTCAAAAGCCTGAATGACCATCTTTTTCAGCGCAGACCGCTGCGAGATTTGCAGGAAGAGAGTCGTTGAGGCCCTGGAAGGTACCGACTGGAATGTGGGGCATCGCCGACTCCAGTGCCGCAGCCAGCTGCTATAGGTTTCTCGGTTCATGATCCATGGCGCGAACAGTCCGATCGAGGTGGTCCCACGTATTCTCGATTTGGGTTTAAATGCCGAAGTTTGGTGGCCAGGAGAGTATGGTAAAGTCATGTTGGTGATTTTCGAACCACTCACGCACACTGTCAGCAGCGTGACACGTTACGTTGTCCTACTGGTAGACGTCATCAAGCCGAAGGAAAACAAACTGCATGTAGAGCTCTCTTCTCCGGTCTGGACCCTTCTGATGATCGTTGTGTTTGCTTTCTGACGTTTCACGCCGTACAGCCCAACGACCGTCCGTCCGATGGGACATAAAACGTGATTCACGTAAAGAGGCCACCTGTCGTCTCTGAGTGGACGTCCAGTTCCGGCGCTGACGTGCAAAATCCAGCCTTCGGCGCTGGTGGACAGCAGTCAGCGTGGCTCTATGAACCAGGCCTGTACCGGAGGACCGTAGGTAGCAACGTTCGCTGAACTCTCGTTGAGGAGACGCTGTTGGTAGCCCCTCGGTCCATCTGGGCGGTCAGCTCCACGCCTGTTCGCCCGTACACATATCTGCAGCTGTCGTTCAGCTCTGTCATTGAAACGTGGTACTTAGGGAAGGCAAGAAAAAGTGCGGACGGGGCCTAATCAGTTACCGTTGGTTGCACAGTAAACACATACACGTTATTGAAGGAAATAATTTGTTAAAAACAATCATTTAGGAAAAAATTGACTGTAACACAAGCTACGCTGACGGTTGAAGGACTTATTACGAAAGAATTCAAAATTATTTGTCGGATGAAGGCCACAAGCAATACTTCCCAACAATTAGCGGTTGAAGGCCTGAATTACAAGTGAGGAAGACAACTACACGTTTAAAATCCCAAAATAATTTTTAAAACAATCATCAAACAAATTGACTGTAATACAGGGTACACCGACGGCTGAAGGCCTTATTAAGAAGAATTCAAATTATTTGTCGGGTGAAGGCCACAAGCAATAGCAGTAATTTAAACCAAAAATTATTTTTAAACAATTGACACAATCAGGCCAAATAAAGAACAGAGTGACCCAGAGATAGTGCTCCAAGGATCAACCTGAGAAAAAGTCCCTACAGCTGCGAAAGCGGTGGGACAGGCAGCCAAGAGTTATGCTCACTTAACAGGATGGCAACTCAAACTAGGGACAGCTTAAACGCCGACCAGCACACTCGAAAACTCCTCCTAAGACGCGATAACCAATACCACGATAGAATAACAGTTAACATCGTGAAATGGCAAGCATTTACTTACACAAGTTGGCTCCACCAAATCCTAGTATGCACACAGGGTTAAGACCGAACTGCTTATTCAAGATATGACTAGACGCACATGGAACCGCAAAAGACAATTCCACAAACAACTCAACCAATGCTAAAACAGTCACTATACAGCAACAAGACGAATTGCACGTAGACCAGAATGTTAAGAACACAGAAACGGTCGAAAGACCAGACACACGTCGTCCACTGAGACGACCGACCGAAGGACCCACCATCGGTCTTTGCCAGTCTAGTCAGGCAAGGCAAACGTCGGAGTACAAAACCGCCAAGTGACAGCTTGATGGCATGAGGTCAGTTCGACGGACGGAGACACACACAAATTGCACTACTCGAATATAACGATCCATTCCACTTAAACTCGCTGAATCCGGACCTCGACGTGGTCGTGCACTCTCACGACCACATCCTTCCATCGGGCAGTGCATGTATCGCCAGCTCCCTAGGCGAGAACAGGCGGTGTCGGACCCCACTGCTGCTCCGTCCCCACTTAACTCCGACACACCACGACCCGAAAATGCTAGAGGTGGCTCCAAAGATAGTACCTCAGTACTCGCTATCGATAAACGCCGCTGCTGCCACTCACGGACAGAGAAAGCGAGCGAACGTAGTGGCGCCAGTGAACGCAATAAGAAAACGAGAGGTCACAATCCGAATACACGACGCCAACCTGTCAACGCCGCAAACGCGAGCCGGACCACGCCTCAGTCATCCATGGCTTGTGGTGCACCAGAATTGCCACGACGCTGGCTTTGGATAGCTCCATTTCACCATGCACGGTATACTTTAAGCACAGAGACACGCGAACACTTTACAACCTGTGGTGTGCGTACTGTAAGACCTTCAGTACACACACCATCAGCGCGGGATTAGCCGAGCGGTCTGAGGCGCTGCAGTCATGGACTGCGCGGCTGGTCCCAGCGGAGGTTCGAGTCCTCCCTCGGGCATGGGTGTGTGTGTTTGTTCTTAGGATAATTGAGGTTAAGTAGTGTGTAAGCTTAGGGACTGATGACCTTAGCAGTTAAGTCCCACAAGATTCGGTTAAAGGCGCTGCAGTTTGGAACCGCAAGACCGTTACGGTCGCAGGTTCGAATCCTGCCTCGGGCATGGATGTTTGTGATGTCCTTAGGTTAGTTAGGTTTAACTAGTTCTAAGTTCTAGGGGACTAATGACCTCAGCAGTTGAGTCCCATAGTGCTCAGAGCCATTTGAACCATTTTCCCACAACATTTCACACACCTTTGAACATTTTTGAACACACCATCAGATTATTTGACTTGTTGCTCTAACGAAGTAGGCGAGGGTGAGCAATATGTCTCGTGGTCTTATCGTGGCGTGTTTATCTTCTACCGTTAGATCAGACGATAGAAACGCGACTTGCACGCTTAGAGTAGCAGATTGACGGTGACCCACTTTAAAGAGAACTTGATTAATTTTCACACACATTTATTAAAATAATAACAAGCATAAAAATTACTTAACTTGGTTCTGGATGCTATTTACAATTGACAATCTGAAGTTCCCTTGGTATTGGTACGTTAATATTATTCTCAGATATATCTCTGATACTTGACAAAAGTGTCTATACATTTATCTTCATGGCTATGTACAGGAATGTGGTAATCTTATTGGAGGCAGACTGAACTTGACTATAGACTGATACAGACAAATGTAGAACTCGTACAGACTAATGCAGACTGGTACAGACTGGGTCAGACAAATGCAGACTGACTAATCGGAGGTCTGTACACTCGTTATAATACCTCGCGCGTTCAGGTATCACTGCGCGAGTGTGATCCGTGAGGAGAAAAGGTTCTACGTCAGCAGCAATCTCATTGGCTGCGTTACATATTAATACGTGGATCGGCGGAAGCAGAATTTGGTCCGTCTCTATGGCAGCGCCATCTCGTAGAGCGGAGACGGACGAGCACTGCGCCTTCACTTTTGTGCTTAGCGGGGCGCGCTGTAGTGGGAAAGTTGTGTACGTGCTGACTACGCGGAACTATGTACACAACACAACCCCCCCCCCCCCCCATCCCAACACGCTTTATATACCCTCCACTACTAGTGCTGCCATCTGCCTTCTGTGAATGGATAGTGCACGTTGACGTCAAACATAGATGGTGGTCACGTTAACTTGACTGGAGTCTGTCTGGTGCAGTGCACACGAAGCCATGACGCAGCTTCCGCTGTGTGAATGCGTGTACTTGTCCTGTTCACTTTAGCGCTCGCTCTGTCGTGTGCTTGAGGGAACTTGCAAATGTGAACTCAAGCATCAGAACAGGTCGGAAACTTACAGAATCTAAGTTGGTATCCCGAGGTTGGGTAGTTTTGCTGCAGGTATTGCATTACTTTTGAACTCCTAGTACACTAGTAAAATTAGGAGGCGGAAAGGCCCTAGCACCGTACTTGGTGTGAAAGTTGGCTCTTTCCATTCCGAGCACCACTTCTAACCGGATGAGTGAGCCGGCTAAGCGCGAGCGAGCGAATGGACGGGTCCGGCACACACGCGCAGCAACCGGCTGTCGGCGGGACCACACGTGGAGGCGAGCTGATGACGAGGGCGGCCGCCGCTGGTCGTTAATTACGGCTCGCCGCCGCCGCCGCCGCCCCCAGCCGGCCATTTGCCTGTAAATGAGGCCGCTGATACTTTGTGTCAATCAGCCGGACGGACCGCTGCGCCGTCGCGTGTTAACGACGCCGGCCGACGCCGCGATGAAAGCCGAGATTTACAAAAGCCGCCACCGGCTCAGCCAAAAGGAAGAGGCGGACTTCCGCCATAGCCCTGTCTGTTGCCCGCCACTGGCTGTCGTTTACTGAACATGAGGTACTTAACCGTCCCACGCCATTGGTTGGTAGCAGGTGTGGATGTCGATGTGATACACTGCTCTGCTAAACTTAAGGGCGAAAACAACTTTCGTAAGACGTGTCACTAGCCCATCGCTGTAACTCACTCAAACCCATCTACTCCCAGTTGCCCATTCTTACTTATTCAATCAGCCCAACTCATTGTCATTACCTCTTTGTGTCTCTCTAATTGCCACTATCTCCTGTCTCACAGCCACAGTCTCCTTCGTTCTGTCGTACTACTACTGTCTCATCTCACTGTCATTATTTCCCTCTTCCTCTCTTGTACTGCTGCTATCTCATTCATTCCTTCCCACTTCTGCTGTCTCTTCGCACTGTCACAAACTCTCTCTTCCTCGTTGTCACTGTCATAGACACTGTCTCTCATTACACCTACTTCCATTTTCTCCTTCTCCTTATTCGTCTCCCACTGGCACAGTCTGCTTCAGTCTTTTCCTAGGACTGTTCTGTCACTGTCCACTACAGTATGTTTCACAGCTTTTGTGTCCCCCTCTTTCTCCCACACTCCCGTTATCTTCTCCGCTCTTTCTATACCACGACTACTGTCTGATATCGTCCAGTATTTATTACTTGTTCGTCTCTTTCCCACTGCCAATGTCTCCTTACCTATCAGCATAAAAAAAAAACACGAATATGTTTACAAACCAAAATTTTTGGGATAATTTTTAAAGTTGCTGAGGAAGGTAGTATGGGGCAGCTGATACCCCACTTTTCAGCGTCTTTTAAGCAGAAGTATAATTGCCATCTTTTGGCTCCGATAGGAATCTTTTTCCGCTGGTTCCCTTCCTTTCTCTGCTACAGTAGGACATGTCAGCCATATGAAAATAACTTTAGATAGTTTAAATATGTGAAATTAAATAATACAGAATTTTACAACTGACACCTGATTTTACGTACACAAAAATTTTGCATGTGCTTCAGTACTAGAATGGGATTTCAGAACCCTTCTGATGATACCGACGACGCTTTACAGCATATTTCTCCGTGCTACGTCATTTTATCAACTGCTTTAGCTACGCATCAGATTTTATGTGGACAAGTGGGGTACCTTTAAACCTCTGTATCTCGGAAACGTATAAGGAGAATAAAAACGTTTTCAAGGTTGTTCGAGATCTGAATCTTAGGAGTATATCGTAAAAATTTCAGGTGTTTGGAAGACGTGAATCGGTTTTAGTACGAGAAAATGGTTAAAACCACTTTTGTTGTAGTTTTCTAAGGAACCACCAATGAACTAATGGTGCTTCCTTAAGCTCCTTAAGACCCACCGTCGACCACATCAAATGTAAAAACAACCAACCCATTTGCTCCATTTACCTAAACAGTAGGGCCCTATAGGAGAATGACACTAAGACGATCCTTCTGTTTGGTATTCAAATGGTCTCTAGCCGGAGGGCTATCCGAAGCGCTCGACCCTAACTTCCTATCACAAAAAGAATCAGAGCTATCAACCCCTCAAGAACTCTGTTAGGAGCGGCGTTTTGGAAGATATGAGGCAGCTGATGCTATCGCTTGCTAACAGAAACTTCTACAGTACATTACAAAAAAAAAAAAAAAAATGGCTCTGAGCACTTTGGGACTCAACTTCTGAGTCCCCTAGAGCTTGGAACTACTTAAACCTAACTAACCTAAGGACATCACACACATCCATGCTCGAGGCAGGATTCGAACCTGCGACCGTAGCGGTCGCGCGGTGCAGACTATAGCGCCTAGAACCGCACGGCCACTCCGGCCGGCAGTACATTATACATGGTAATTGAAAGAAATACACAACGAGACGAACAGAAATGTCGCTTCCATTCCAAGACAATAATTACTCTGAATTTACCGTGATTCCTAATGGCGCCCTCGGCGTTACAAAATGTTGGGCATGGATCACCACGGACGGCAGTGCAACGTCTGAATGTCCTCCCATGCTCACCACGAGGTTGGTAAGTTATTCTTTGGTAGGGCGGGCTTGATAACTACTAAATGGTTGGCAGCTCTTGTCTACATGCTGTAACGGTGTAGTACAATGTTCCTGGGTGCATTAGACGTTCTGTCTCTCTACATATGAGAGTACGTTCACTGTTGTCGGAAATGGTCGGTTTTGGTTGTCAAGTTATTATGGTGTCGGGAAGCATAACGTTGAATGGGCGTACTGGCTTCCAAATCTCTGGACGTCCGCAGCTCATCGTCCAGTGGCTAGCTTTGCTATCTCTGGATCAGTGGGTCCCGGTTTCGATTCCCGGCCGGTTTCGGGATTTTCTCTGCCCAGGGACTGGGTGTTGGTGTTGTCCTCAGCATTCCATCATCATTCCTGGGAAGTGGCGAGATTGGACTGTGTTCAGATTGGGAATGTGTATGGGCGCTGATGACCACGCAGTTGAGCGCCCCAAAAACCAATCATCATCATCAAATCTGTGGACACGGTACACTTACCGCTGAACATTATTGCGACACTATACTCGTTCCGCAGGAACGTCTCTGCCGTCATTTTTACAGATGAAAGTGCGCGACCGCATCGAAACGTGCAGGTGGAGCAGCTCATGCAGCGCGAAAATACTAGGTCAGTTGATCAAACATAGATATATCGATATTCGCCATTAAATACCGATACATATCGGTGATGCATATTAACACGAAATATCGATATATCGACATCAAAATGGCGATATCGAAAGCCGATATTTTAATTTTATATTATTATTATTATTATTATTATTATTATAGCAATTTTCGGTAAATATATGAAATTGTTGTTTTAAAATTGTAACAAAACATTATTTTACTTTTACTGTGTGAAGGAGGCTTACTACATTTACATGACGTCCATTATTTCCTTGATTGTTTGAAGAAAGTACCGGTAATAAGGTTTCCGATGTGGAGAAATAGCACCAGTTGCTACTTCTTCACTGTGGCGTCCATCAAATACAGTGCTGAACAAGATGACCATAATCTTAATGACAAGACTGGTTTTTGCGGTGGGCGGAGATATACTGACGTAATCGGCGCTCGGCGCTACGAACAGAAACTGCAACGTCTATCTTCATCACGCAGTTTGGACCCTAGAACTACCAGGTCAGTGGCGTTTACAGAAACAGGGAAGTGCCATGATGTGTTGCAGACAAATCCGACTGGTGACGAAACTGAAAGACGGACCCATCGGGCATGTTTTAATGTGCCACTGACATTCAGTCACCATGTTTGCGAAGTGTTTATCGCCAAACATGTACGTGCATCGTTTTCAAAAATGGTTCAAATGGCTCTGAGCACTATGGGACTTAACATCTGAGGTCATCAGTGCCCTAGAACTTATAACTACTTAAACCTAACTAACCTATGGACATCAAACACATCCATGCCCGAGGCAGGATTCGAACCTGCGACCGTAGCAGTCTCACGGTTCCAGACTGAAGCGCCTAGAACCGCTCGGCCACTCTGGCCGGCGCATCGTTTTCCTTTCAGTTCTTGCTCACAGGGGGATAAGCAGGCAGCTGGCTTGTTCATGTACAGAATATCTAATAATAAATCAATACATAAATGTACATATCTAAAAGCGGCAGTATATTTACAATGTGCAACCGATATTTTTTTAGGCCGGTATTTATTTCGTCGTTGTATTGATAATCTTTTCATATATTGCGGGCCGATAATTATATCTTTTTAAATATCGGTTTTCTCGGACTCCCGATATTTTTAAAAATATCAGCACTCTTCGGAGATACTCGGCGAATGGACTGGCCTGTGTGTTCCCCTGACTTAAATCCCATACAGCCTGTGTTGGATGCGTTGGGGAGGCGCACTGCAGGATCTCCGCGTTCACCATCGACCACCCACCAGTTGTCAAGCCCGCTGGTGGAACAATGGAGCGCCCTACCGCAACAAATTCTCAGCCTTATGGCCAGCATTGGAGCACAGTGCGAAGCATACTCGATGGCCGTGGTGCTCACACACTCCATTAAGAAACAGGTCCCGCCTTTTGGAGTGCCCAGGAGACCATCAGGAATCGCAGTGACTTCAGTGTAATTGTTATGTTTGTATAAAAGTGTCGTCTCTGTTCCGCCCATTGCGTACGCCTTTCAGTTACCTTTTGTACTATACTTTCACAGCTCAAATTTCATCAGGTTATGTTTTTTGGCAGTGACAAATCTAGCGAAAGCTTCTTTCGTCCCCAAGTTCGGCACATTAGTGTATTTATAGTGTTTCTGTTATGAAACACGTCACCAATTGCGACAAAAAATATTAAGTCGAGCTTTACCTTGTCTCCCAAACTATCAGCTGACACCCTTGAGCAACTAGTGAGGGCTATTTGTTGGCAGTACACAACGGTTCCGAGTACCGTAACCTCTTGCGGCCTGGGTAAATTAACTGTGATCTGATGATGGTTATGGTAACTGAATCCGGTCACAACAACAGAAATTTAGAAAAGAATCTAATAAGAGCTGTTACTAGTTTTTCGTATACATTGGGTGAACGATAGCTGTTTGCAATGCACCACACAACGATCTAGACTAGGTCGAGACGAACGGTTTGATATGGCACACAAGTGCTCTCTCACTCGGTATTTTGAGTACACTTGCTCCCTCTCACGCCACCGGCTTAGGTGCTCGGATTTTCGAAATTTATTTCGTTGTTGTTGTTGTTGTGGTCTTCAGTCCTGAGACTGGTTTGATGCAGCTCTCCATGTTACTGTATCCTGTGCAAGCTTTTTCATCTCCCAGTACCTACTGCAGCCTACATCCTTCTGAATATGCTTAGTGTATTCATCTCTTGGTCTCCCTCTACGATTTTACCCTCCACGCTGCCCTCCAATACTAAAGTGGTGATCCCTCGATGCCTCAGAACATGTCCTACCAAGATCCCTTCTTCTAGTCAAGTTGTGCCACAAACTTCTCTTCTCCCCAATTCTATTCAGCACCTCCTCATTAGTTATGTGATATACCCATCTAATCTTCAGCATTCTTCTGTAGCACCACATTTCGAAAGCTTCTATTCTCTTCTTGTCTAAACCATTTATCGTCCACGTTTCACTTCCATACATGGCTACACTCCATACAAATGCTTTAAGAAACGACTTCCTGACATTTAAATTTATACTCGATGTTAACAAACTTTTCTTCTTCAGAAACGCTTTCCTTGCCATTGCCAGTCTACATTTTATATCCTCTCTACTTAGACCATCATCGGTTATTTTGTTCCCCAAATAGCAATACTCCTTCACTACTTTAAGTGTCTCGTTTCCTAATCTAATTCTCTCAGCATCACCCGACTTAATTCGACTACATTCCATTATCCTCGTTTTGCTTTTGTTGATGTTCATCTTATACCCTCCTTTCAAGACACTGTCCATCCGTACAACTGCTCATCCAAGTCCCTTGCTGTCTCTGACAGAATTACAATGTCATCAGCGAACCTCCAACTTTTTATTTCTTCTCCATGGATTTTAATACCTACTCCGAACTTTTCTTTTGTTTCCTTTACTGCTTGCTCAATATACAGATTGAATAACATCGGGGATAGGCTACAACCCTGTCTCACTCCCTTCCCAACCACTGCTTCCCTTTCATACCCCTCGACTCTTATAACTGCCATCTGGTTTCTGTACAAATTGTAAATAGCCTTTCGCTCCCTGTATTTTACCCCTACCACCTTCAGAATTTGAAAGAGATTATTCCAATCAACATTGTCAAAAGCTTTCTCTAAGTCTACAAATGCTAGAAACGTAGGTTTGCCTGTCCTTAATCTTTCTTCTAAGATAAGTCGTAGGGTCAGTATTGCCTCACGTGTTCCAACATTTCTACGGAATCCAAACTTATCTTCCCCGAGGTCGGCTTCTACCAGTTTTTCCATACGTCTGGAAATAATTCGCGTTAGTATTTTGCAGCTGTGACTTATTAAACTGATAGTTCGGTAATTTTCATATCTGTCAACACCTGCTTTCTTTGGGATTGGAATTATTATATACTTCTTGAAGTCAGAGGGTATTTCGCCTGTCTCATACATCTTGCTCATCAGACGGTAGAGTTTTGTCAGGACTGGCTCTCCCAAGGCTGTCAGTAGTTCTAATGGAATGTTGTCTACTCCCGGGATCTTGTTTCGACTTAGGTCTTTCAGTGCTTTATCAAACTCTTCACGCAGTATCATATCTCCCATTTCATCTTCATCTACATCCTCTTGCCTTTCTATAACATTGCCGTCAAGTACATCGCCCTTGTATAGTTCCTCTTGTACTCCTTATTTCGTTAACAGTAGTAATTTAAACATTCCTGGAGGGCTAAGAAAGAAATGAAAGACTTTTATAAAAAAATACTTTTAGAATTCGATTTAAACTTAACTGTTACATGTACGGTCGTCTCTTGGTAAGAATTGCAGAAAAACAAAGGGATGATTTTTATCTTTACGCTGTTGTAATTCACAGTCTTTTGAGATAAAATTTACTCAAACATCAATTTTATAATTTTAAGTGCAAGAACAATGACGATTTTTGCGAGAAAAAGAAATCAGCTTCAAACGGTTAAAGCTTACTAAGATGGTGAGGGTTATAGAAATTGTGGTGTAGCTTCGGTGGATTTTTTAGGCAAGTTTGAAGTTGCTTCGTGGCTTGATAGGTCACAAGTGTCTTGTATCAGACTGTTCGCCTCGGTGTCCTCAACACCAATGTCGTACGTTGTAAACGGTTGTCGTTTACACGCTGTATAAACAAAAACTCGCAGAAGTTCCACCACATTGCCAAAATTTCTTGCCTCGTCTTAATGATTATCTATGCGCGCTGTCTCGGGAAATCATCAAACCTAGAGGAGGCTGTATACAGGATGCTAAAACTGCTGTCCGAGGCAAAACGCCCATAGCCGTGTGGGTCCGAGGTTATGATCGTATACTGTTCTTGAGAGACCACGAGCGCCCTGTTCGATATGAGGATACAATCTGATTACGGGGAAACTGATTGCGAATGTTAATTTTTCAGTTTCTACTAGTGTAACTGTAATCACGGAATCGTTATATAGATAGTTGTGTGTAGACAGCAGTTGATTACTGCGACTAGGAAAGCGGCAAAAATTTTCGTTGCATAGCGTAGCCAAAACTAGTTTGCAGCCCTTGTGATGCTAATCAGAAGACGTCAAGTGGCTTCATAGGTAATATATACCAGCTGTACTGCTTGTAGACCTCCTAGGCAAGTCATGATGAACGTCAGAGGACCACGTCTTCTTAGGGATGAAATTCTCTTTAAGCTGTTGTTTGCTTGAATTCGAAGATTTTTTGAGTACATTTGCTGAAGAGATACTCGCGAACAACGAAAAGAAACACACAAAGAGCGATGGATTGAAGACGGAATTTGGGACCCAAAGATATAAGAAAGACAGTCAGGTAACAGCGTGAACGAGTTAAAAACCAAAAATAGGTTCATACAGTTAGACGCAAATGTGCCACGTTAGCCCGACGAGACAAAAGCAGTTGTAGAGATGACAACAAAGAGACACTGAAGACAAAGGTAGAGGGGCCCAAAATGCTGCGAAATAAGACCAGGGCGTCATACTGTATCGTTCGAGAACTTATGGGAGCCCATAGTTTTCCAAACGGCCACATAAAGTATAAAAATGCAAAACTACTGATATCAGCAGCTGAACAAGCTGCCTGATGAGTTGGGTACATCAAAAAAACCTTACATCAGTCCAAGTCACTTAATACTTCCATCTTTGCAATCAGAAGTCACACGCATGTACAACAGTTCAATCAACCAAGAGCAAAAAAAGGACGGATAGGGGAAAAACCGTGTAGTTTCAACTTTTTGCATAGTGCTAGGAGGGAATGTCCTGAACAACTTGCTAAAAATCCTAACCGGTGGAGTGTGAGCGTTTCGGAGAGGGTGAATACTAAATTAAACTACATTAAATTTCGTACAAAAGAAGGTTATATTCATTTTTTCTCTAGAACTAATCATTTCCTCGTTCAGGGCGTGGGAAGATAACAGATTACTAAAAATATTGTTCTAACAGTCTGAAATTAATTTTTATCTTTAAGTGAAGTGGATTAAAAACAAATATTAAATCTGTGTTTACATCTAAGTGCAGTAGAGCCGTAATAAGAGATAAACTGCGTTCCAGCAATGTAACAGAATGGAGAGAGATGTGTGGTATAGAAGTGCGAGGGAAGGTAGGTCGCTGGATTCTGGTCTTGAGCTTCCATCCTTCGCATCTCGGCAAATTGAAGGTCGAGCAGGGTATTCCCCACTCTGCCCACTTCACTACGTGACAAGGAGCCACTAGAGAGTGTTTCACAAAGCCGTGCAGTCTCTCCACAATGCGCCTAATGAATCGCTGGCGACGCAGTATGCAGACATGTCCGGGCAGTGTTTCTTTTGCACAGAATGCGTTAATAATACATGTAATGCAGGTAAGAGTTACAATAACACGAACGCGGGTAGTGGATTTGGAGAGGATGTACGTAAATCTCTGCACACTGCATTGCACTGCTTGATTCTTAGTCATCATGTACGGCTGCTGTAGCACCCTTTCTGGAAAGACTACATCCCCGGACATGAGCGATGCTCGGTTTCCGGTTTATAGACAGACTATACTTTCCTACAATCTTGTGCATAGACAAAACAAGTTTACTGAGCTCGTGTTGATACAGTGGAATTGTTTTTAGTTCATTAAGTGATTATTTCTTTGCAGTTGTTAAGTGGGGTGATTTGTAACACACGTTCCTTTATGTTTGATTTGTGTGAGGTGTCAGTGACCTATGTAGAGCTGACGAGAAAGAGACTGGGTTGGTAAGTATAACACCTTGCTACTGTCTGTCGTTCACAGCATATTGTAAACCTATGTGACTCTACATCAGTCACTTGGTGGTGAATTAATAAATGACCAAAAATTTATTCCATTTCTCTCGCTATTAATTTTGTCAATGGTATACTACATAAACCTTTCCAGGAATAGCAGACAGTTGTTAGAATGGACTGCACTGAGTACAGCCAGTTACGACATATGTGCAGTATGCCTTCCAAACTGTGTGTGAACGCATCTGGTGAAATGCAACTGACCATATTCTAGACTAGAAGAGTAATCTGCCGTAATGAACTGCTTATGTTGAAATGAAATTCTATAACACCTAGGTGGCCTACTTCTGTTGCAGCAGAACGCAAAAGAATGCCTCTGAGCACTGTGGGACTTAACTTCTGAGGTCATCAGTAGCCTAGAACTTAGAACTACTTAAACCCAACTAACCTAAGGACATCACAGACAGCCATGCCCGTGGCAGGATTCGAATCCGCGACCGCAGCGGTCGCGCAGTTCCTGACTGTAGCGCCTAGAACCGCTCCGTCACCCCGGCCGGCCAGAAGATTAACCCTCCAAACCTCTTTAGGTACTGGAGAGGTGAGGTGCGCTGACGCATTTGATGCCACTCATGCTATGAAAAGTATTCCACACAGTGACACTGCAGACAATGAATCCAGAAAGGACACTACAACTACCATACACGACGACTAAGAATCAAATTTTTCCCTAGCCTGGTACTGAGTGTGTAGGAGATTTACGTAGACCGTGCCCAAATCCACCGCCTGTGTTGTGTCATTAGCAACTCATATCTGGATTGCATGTGGGGTTGACGTATTTTACGCAAAAGAAACACTCCCCTGGACACGTCTGCGCACTGCGTCGCCAGTGATTAATAAGGCCAGCTGTGGAGGGACTGTGTAACTTTGTAGAACACTCTGTAGTTGCTTCTTGTGACGTAGTGAAGTAGACGGAGTGGAGAAGTTTGCGGAGCTGTGAATGAGGGAAGTACACTGCCAGAATCCAGCGGCTTACCTTCCCTCGCACTTCTATGCCACACATCTGCCCTCTCCACCCTGTTACACCCCTGGAACGCAATTTATCCCTTAACAGGACTCTTCTACACTTACATGTGGTACACACGTTTAATATTTGTTTTTAATCCATTTCATTTAAACATAAACATTAATTTAGACAGTTAGAACAATATTTTTAAGAATCAGTTATTTTCCCATACCCTGAATGCGGAAAAGATTAGTCCAAGAGAAAAAATGAACAGGGACTTCCTTGTAGGAAATTTAATGTAGTTCAATTTAGCACAGGGAAATATTTTCTATAGAAGCCGCAGTTTTCGAGTTACGCGAGAAGAACAAGGAGTCCTTTAAACCCAACCCCATCCAAACGTTCGCATCCCACCGGTCAGGATTTTTACTATGTAGTTCAGGACACTCCCTCCAAGCACTGTGCAAAAATTTACAATTAAGCGATCTTCTCCCCTAATTATCTCACTAATGAAGGATGATGCACGCCTAGTGTTGTGGACAAAGTTCTCATATAATCCTCAGTTTTATCCAGTCTGACAAAGTATTTCTCGGGGACTGTATGATCCTCCTTATAATTGGCACGAAAACTAATTTTTTACTTACTTTGTATATTGTCCCATAGGAGTATAATTGACAAAGCAAGATGATGCTCTTTTCTTTTTGTTTTGTGGTTCTGGTAATTTTAATGGTGGCCGATACCGTTTAAAAATACAGAATATTTTTGATTGTGTCAAGTAGTTGTAAAATAAAAAGTAAAATAAAAAAGACACACTGAAGAATGCAAGAGAGAGTGAAGGAAAAAGTAATCAGAAAAATGTTATGTCCAAATTATCTTGTAGAAGAAATGTACAGACTAACAGAAAGAAAATGAAAAGAATATGTAATTGTATGTGAATATAAGGAAGCACACCATAAAATTGATCATACTTGAAGAATGAAGCCAAGGAGGTCAACTAGTCAAACGACGGGATTCTGCGAAATTCGCAACTGAAATTGAAACAAAAAAATGATCCGGTGCACTAAAGAAATACCCGAAAAAAACGTGATATAGGAAGTAGGGAAATATTGAGGCAGAAAATTCACGACTGGGCAGTTGACCCGGCAGGAAAGACCGCAGGAAGTCTGACGAGCGGAAAAGAGCCCATTCTTGGAGAGAGAAAGTAGCGTTATATGGGCACAAAGGTAAGCTAAAATAAAACTCTGAAGTGGCCTCATGCTGTACGTCACGTTGTCCGGAAGGGCCAATACGTGAGTGATAATAAAAAAAGAGTCAATCACGGTCTCCCGAGAAATGTGATTTCTTTTTTTTTTTCAAAATAATTACTTCTGTCACACAATGTAATTCGGAAGACATATCTACTCTCACCATCTGTGACGACTGAAGTTCTCTTAACTGTATAGCCGCATACGAGAAGAAACTTACAGACAGCGGAACATACGAGCTGTAACTCGAAGAAAGGAGAGGCGGTCAATGCCTGCAGTTCTAAAATCGAGAAAAGAACGTGATCGCATTAGCGGAAAGTAACCTTCTTGGTTCCGCTGTAACCAGGTAGTCGAAATAAAAGTAATGGTTCCTCGCGGTAAGTACTGGTGTACAGTGGGTTAACGTTCTGATCAGAGGAAAGAGGTATTGGAAAATTGGATTGCGGCGGATGTGAAGATTAAAAGAGTCGATTACCGGCTGAACTGAAACAAAAGGCAGGGGACTGAAAACTACGGCACTCTAATCAGGGCGTCAGCTCTTCATTGTCTCACTGGAAGAGGAGCGGTGGGGTGGTCGCGAGTGATTACTGCTGCGCGGGCTCGGTTACCTCGCACAGCATGTGGCGGACGCGGTCCAGTTACGGCGGTCAACAGCTCCTGACCCGCGACCGGGCGGCGGCATCTGGCGGGCAGCGCACGTACAGTACCTGCCCGGTGACCCCGGGACAAAGGAACAGTACGACCAGGCAGCCAGCCAGCCAGGAAGTGGAGTGGTGTGGCCCAGGCCGGTGTGATTCCGTGGGTAATCACGGCGCCGCCATTAGGACTCATTACGGCCGCAGCTGTTTGCCCGGTGTCGCGCAACCCGTCATTACGCGCCGAAGGGGCTAATGCGGCCCCCGCTCTACCTGGCGCGGACACTCCGCCGTGCTGCGCCGCACTGAAATCCTACACCCCTCTTCTCCACTTGGGACCGCAGTCAAGCCGGAAGCCCGCCTTCGCAGACTAGGAATGGTCTGTGGTTGGTGCCACAAGTCTGCGCTCCCTGAATCCCTATCTACATCGTCGTTGCTTTGGACTTCACTCCGCACACTGGTTGGGGTGGTTCTCGAAGAAAATGGTTCAAATGGCTCTGAGCACTATGCGACTTAACTTCTGAGGTCATCAGTCGCCTAGAACTTAGAACTAATTAAACCTAACTAAGCTAAGGACAACACACACATCCATGCCCGAGGCAGGATTCGAACCTGCGACCGTAGCGGTCGCTCGGCTCCAGACTGTAGCGCCTAGAACCGCACGGCCACTCGGTCCGGCTGGGGTGGTTCTCGTACTTTGGCTGAATGATTGGGCTTAACCGATAGAATTCCAACCTTCACAACACGAACTCTGAAGTCCCTGAATCATACAAATCCTGCTAATTTAGCTCGGAACAACTTGACTGTAATAGGGGCTTAACACGAAAAAACTTCGAATATATTATCTGGCTCAGTAGAACAGACTACTGGGGGTCTAAAATTTGCGATATGGCTGCATAGCATATGACGGCAAAAGCTGCACTGTACCAAGCGTAAAACAGGTCTGAAAATGATAAGAATAAGCACTTTTCCCTACTACACGTAGCAATCACTAAATAAAGGAAAACCCGCACTACACTGTAACTACACTGTCCTGTGCCGCGCGGGATTAGCCGAGCGGTCTCAGGCGCTGCAGTCATCGACTGTGCAGCTGATCCCGGCGGAGGTTCGAGTCCTCCCTCGGACATGGGTGTGTGTGTTTGTCCATAGGAAAATTTAGGTTAAGTAGTGTGTAAGCTTAGGGACTGATGACCTTAGCTGATAAGTCCCATAAGATTTCATACACATTTGAACATTTTACGCTGTCCTGTCACATTGATGTGAAAACCTCTCAAATCCTTAATAACCACCATTTGCAGCCCAGACCCCTGCTAGACGTGGTGGAAGAGAGTCTGTAAGGCTTCGGAAGCTATTGGTAGGGATCTGGAGCCATGCCGACTGCAATGCCGTGGCCATCTGTACTTGGTTTCTCGGTTGAGGATCCATAGTGTGAACGGCTCAATCGAAGTCGTTCCATAGATTTTCGATTGGATTTAAATCCAGGGACTTTGTTGGTCAGGGGAGTACTGTAAACTCATACAGATGGTCTTCAAACCAAGAACGTACATTGCGAGCTGTGTGACATGTCGCATTGTCCTGCTGGTGCATGCCATTGTGCCGAGGAAAAATAAACTGCAAGTGAGGGTGGACATGGTCCCCCAAGACAGATGCTTACTCCATTGTGCCTTCCAGAACGACGGCATCGTCCAGAGAATGCCATGAAAGCATTCCATGGACCATAGCACTCCCTCCTCGGGGCTCTGACCTCCCGACGATTGTTCTAAGGTGTTTGCTTTCAGATGTTTCACACTGATGGAACATAAAACGTGATATATCTGAAAAGGCCACCTGTCGCCACACAGTGGACATCCAGCTGCGGTACTGGCGTGCAAATTCCACTGTTCGTCGCCAATGAACAGCAGCGAGCGTGGGAACATGGACCAGACACCTACTGCGGACGCTCATACGTAGCAACGATCGCTGAACGGTAGTTGAGAAGACACTGTTGGTAGCACATTAGCTCGTCTCGGCAGTTATTTCCTGAACAACTCCACGTCTATTCACCAATATACGTCTCCACAGCCGCCATTCATCCCTATCATTCATGGCTCGTGATGCACCATAGTTGCCTCGGCGCCAGATTTGGATAGCGTCATTTTGCCATGCACAGTATGCTTTAACTTCGGCGACATGCAGACAGTTCACAGACTTCATCGTTCCGGAAATGCTTCCACCCTTTGCCCGAAAGTCAATGGTCATACCCTACTGGACGTCAGATAAATCGCTCCATCTTCGCTTTACAACAAAGACTACACTGTTATCCGCACCCCCCCCCCCCCCCTCCCATCTCCATGACACACTCTATATACCCTGTACTGCTGGTACTGTCACTTGTCGTCTGTGATTGGTTATTGTACGTTGACGTCGAACATGTGCAGTGTTCATATTAATGTTACTGGACCATGAAGTTTAAAATAATCGTCAGACAGTCACTCATCTTCCAGTAAAATAAAAGTTCTGTCAGTCAGCAACACATATTGCATATATTCTTAAAGAACAACATACAATAACTGTGCCTCATAACATCTACTAATTAACATTTTCTACATGCAAAATTATCCAGTGTTGAATTATAATATTCTGGCCAGGGAAAATAACACTTACATCAGCCAAGAAAGAACACAAAACTGTCATTGTACAAACTTTGAACAAATTTTCTTCTGGTATAGAAATGAATCTATAAATTCCCTGCTGTCTGGATCATTGCTTTCTCACCTCCACAGCTCACAAATCTTCCATCTACATAGTCACTACCCTGTCTTCGAATACTGTGCGGCATCTTATAAATTCAAATGCAAGAGATTTTCAGAGAGAAATTAATAACAGAATTACCCTGCACTTGGAGCCCTTATCCCCTAGCTCAGGGAACACTTTGAATACATCAATAGTAGTGGGACAAAGTTCGTTCTGGTGCAATTTGTAAATGGAGATTGCCTACAGAAGGGGAAGGTACATAATCAGGGGTAAACCTATTGTTCTCCTTTGATTCACATGTCCTTAACCTATTGTTCTGCTAAAAGGATCCTTCCTTTTGACTGACAGGTCCTTAACCTATTGGTCCCCCACCACATTGCGCCACTCCCCTCCCTTCTCACTCCCCATCGCTGCTACAGGTACATTTTCAGGTCTGACTTACTTGAATAGCCCCTCTCACTCTTATCAGTTTCGATTGACTACTTAATTGATCAATTAATTAACCTCTCCCCCTCTGGCAAACACCCTCCTCTCCCACCCTCTCTCCCAGAAATTGGCGGGAAATGACTCAGTTGATCAGACATTTAGAGGGAATTCGATTTCAGTGTATAGAATATTGCTTAAACAATTTGCACATTGTTTAGAATATTGTTTAATTATTTATGGCAGTGAGTGGAATATAGTTTTTTATTTAGTTAAGGAATTTGTCCAGAAATAGATTGCAGTTTATGGAATAATATTTAAACAATTTAGACAATATGAGGAATGTTGTTTGTTTAAACAACTTAGGGGATTGAAGGCAGTGTGTAGAATATAGTTTACTTATTTATTTACAGAATTTTTCAGGAAATCGATCACCACTTCTCCTATCCCAGCCTGGTTCCCCACTCTCCCACCCCCCTCCCCTCCACTCCCCTGCCCGGAAATTAGCGGCTCTGTGGTGGAGAGGAAGGGTCTCACCAAGGGAAGTGCAAGGGCATATGGTTTATCTACCAAAAAAAAAAAAAAAAAAATCAGTTTGCAGGGGTTGGATTTTTGTTGCTCATCATTTTCTGCTGTTAGGAAAGATGCAGATCTTGTAATAAGTAATTACATCAATCGCCCTTTTTATTCCAATCGCACAAGGAATACTCTCATGAAACACACATCACACGTAACTACACAGTTAAAAATATTTCGATCGGGAAGTACGGACAGCCCGTCAACCTCTGTCCACTGGACTGCACAGGATGCCAACACACACGGGATACTCCAGCGGCCCTCTCGAAGTGACGACTCGGCCATTAGCTGCCGAACCACATGCGGTAGTCAGTTCAGGTCCCGTAAGGATGAGGCGGCGGTACGTCTTCCATACATTAATACCTGTGGAAATACGTGTTCACCTAGGCACCGTTGCTGGCGCGATGACGCATAGCTGCAGGTGCATCACTGAGAGAGATGTTTGCACAGCGGATCACCCTCAGTGAGATGTTTGAATAGCATCTCACCGTCGCAGGCGCAGCTAAAAGGTTCTCAGTGTTATACTGATGTCACACGTTTATGTAAATAAGAGCCACGTCACTTTCAGAAATCTTAAAATGTCGTATAAATAGTGAAGCTTTTGTTATTGTTGTAGGAGGTTCCGTGATGTCTCAGCTTGTCTGCATGGGAATTCTCGCCCTACCAGAACCTGTTTACGGAAACAGCTCAGAATAACACCGAATGCATTCTTCCTGGTGGTGCTAATGAGACATCACGTGTTCCCTTCCTGGAATTCGTGACGTCCTGTCCACATACGTCTCGGAAACGGTAAACGTTCTCACCGCTAAAAGCCTTCATCATGTCTGTGCACACTAGTGAAAACACCGTTCATCATTAAACCATTCTTGTTGTTTGGAAAGAGAGCATTGTCTAAACAAAGATGGGGAAATCAGAGCAATTATGCAAACAGAATTCGAAGCACTGTATTATAGAAGAGAAAAATGGCGGAAATTTTTGGTGTCTTACAGCTACTGGTCTGGAGATGTCCTAATGCTACAGTGGTAGATGAGTGATAGCGATCCCACCAGAGATGGATGACCTGCTTCAACTTGTCTTTGAACACTTGCTTTCTCAGAACTTTCCATAGATACCTTGCCTCCATGTTGTTCCAACCAGTTTGTAGAGGCTCCTATGCACCAGCACAAAGGATGTCTTGTGAATGAATAGAGTATTCTGATTGGTTCTTACTTAATTTACCTGCCAAATTACTTATGCTGCTGGTGTGGGTGCACTATCATTCTATGTAATTGTCGTCAGCCTCACTTTGAGGCCAAGCTAATGTAGTCACCACTTCCGCACCACTAAGCAACGTCCCGTATCAGTCCACCTACGGTACTCACTAAGGCCCTGAGCCATGCCGTGTTCGATATCTCGTATGAGGCTCTCGCAATCGTCATGTTTGGCCAGAGAAGAGGGCGTGAGGCGAGGCGCGAGTGTGTCGAGAGAGTGAGAGCGACGTGGGCAGCGATTGGCGTGATGCATGGAGAGAGAGGAAGTGCCTTAACGCAGACAGTAACGGTCCAGTCGGCCAGTGTTGTGGCTGTGTGGGCCTATTCTATAGATCCGTGGGTTCACTGCCTGGTGTTGGCCCGAGTACATGGGTCACTCTTCGTTGGCATTTAAGGAAGACAACATAAATGGACTGAGTTGGGGCTGTCCAGTTAGCAAGAGAACATCCACCATTATTCTGCGGAATTCTTAAATGGCACAACATTTTGGAAAGCAGTTTAACCCCGAGCGTATGGGAGCACGTTTGACTTCTGCAAGTTTCTTCGTATCCACTATGATCTTTGAGCACTATGTCGGGTGGGCACCTTCGAGAACATTCTTCCTTGCAAATGTTCATCTTAGGTGTTAAGCCATCTTACACCATATCGTTGTGCACTTCTGTGTATTCCTTTGCAAGTGGTTATTTGCTGTACCATGACCAAGGTCTGCCTTCCGTTTAATTTTGGAACTGTCGATTCCGTGTCACCTAGAGGTTGAGAGTAACAATATTCACATTCGAATTACAGTCACTGCTCAGCCTTCCTAACTTGAAGTGGTATTGATGTACACATTTGCAGGGTGCTAGTTTAAGAGTTTCCTTTTTAAAAGAGGATCCGTTAATACGTGTATTATTTGTGTATTTTGGTTGATTGACTCAGGAGGTGTTTCCTGTGTATTTTAAGTTTTGTTAGATCTTGCTGGCAATTATACACTGAAGAGTCCAAGAAACTGGTACACCTGCCTAACTGCGTGTATGGCACCTGTGAGCACGGAGAAGTACCGCAACATGACGTGGTATGGACTCGATCAATGTCTGAAGTAGTGCTGGAGGGAAATGACACCATAAATCATACAAGGCTGT
This sequence comes from Schistocerca piceifrons, assembly GCF_021461385.2. NCBI lineage: Eukaryota > Metazoa > Arthropoda > Insecta > Orthoptera > Acrididae > Schistocerca > Schistocerca piceifrons. The sequence goes on from NC_060139.1 coordinate 1,053,763,508, forward strand.
CCGTAAATCCGTAGGAGTACCAGAGGGTGGAGATCTCTTCTGAACAGAACTTTGCAAGGCATCTCAGATATGCTGAATAATCTTCATGTCTGGGGAGTTTAGCGGCCAGCAAAACTTAGAGGAGTGTTCCTGGGACCACTCTATAGCAATTCTGGACGTATAGGGTGTCGCACTGTCCTGCTGGAATTGCCCAGGTCCGTCGGAATCCACAATGGAGATGAATGGAAGCAGGTAATTAGATAGGATGCTTAAGTACGTGTCACCTGTCAGAGTCGTATCTAGACGTAACAGGGGTCCCATAAAACTCCAACTGCACACACCCCACGCCATTACAGTGCCTCCACCAACTTGAACAGTCCTCTGCTGACATGCAGGGTCCCTGGATTCACGATGTTGTCTCCATACCCGTATACTTGCATCCGCTTGATACAATTTGAAACGAGACTCGTCCAACCAGGCAACATGTTTCCAGTCATCAGTGGTCTAAAGTCGGTGTTGATGGGCCATGGCGAGGCGTAAGGCTTTGTGTCGTGCAGTCATCAAGGATAGAGGAGTGGGCCTTTGGCTCCGAAAGCCCATATCGATGATGCTTCGTTGAATGGTTCACACGATGTCACTTGTTGATGGACCAGCACTGAAATCCGCAGCAATTTGCGGAAAGGTTGCGCTTATGTCACTTCGAACTATTCTCTTGAGTCTTCATTGGTCCCGTTCTTGCAGGATTTTTTTCCAACCTCAGCGATGTCGGATGTCTGATGTTTTGCCGGATTCCTGATATGCACAGTACCAGATACATTCGTGAAATGGTCGTACGGGAAAATCCCCACTTCTTCGCTACTTCGGAGACTCTGTGTCCCATCGCTCGTACACCGACTCTAGCACCACGTTCAAACTCATTTAAATCTTGATAACCTGCCATTGTAGCAGCAGTAACCGATCTAACGACTGTGCCAGACACTTGTCACATATAGGTGTTGCCGACGGCAACGCCGTATTCGGCCTGTTTACATATCCCTATATTTGAATACGCATGCCTTTGGCGCTTCAGTGTATTTTGGTAACAGTTCGGTAAACATGGTTTGGTCTTAACTGCAAGCCGCGTGTGGCTGCTGGAGTCCTGTTCGCTCGTGCCAGAGCCCATGTTTTGTAATTGTTTGCTTGTCACCCATGCCGCTTTACGCAGATCTGTACAAAGTAGGTAATAGATGCTTTAAGCCTTTTGCGAACTAGTTTCTTCTGTTTCCTTTTTGGCTGGTCAGTGCATATGTCGCCATTTAAGATTGTAAATTTTGACAATTTTGCCTGTGATGCAATTCTCAGCTGCTGAAATTGCGAAACGAACTGCTCCTTCCCCAGGATTAGGTTTGAGTGCATGTGGTGCCGATCTTTAAGCTGTCTTTTGTTTAATGAGTTATTATGTTTTGAAATAGTTATTTAATTTTGCCTTTATCATGTGCGAGTATTATGTTAATTCTGTCTTTGTAGGGTCCCTTAATGTTTAGTGTCGAAGCTTTACCGTAGAAAATATCTTAGACACATTAAATTAGATCGTAAATTATTGTTTTGTTCCGATCTGGAGCTTACAAAAACTTGCCGAGGTTTGGGCTTTCATTGCTTGTTACTACTTAAAGCTAACTGGATCTCTTGACGGGTCCGGCAGTGGCTGTAAATGTTTATGTACGTGGTCAGCTGGTATTTATGTTTTAGAGAGGCGGAGCCTGGATGCTGGGAGGGACTGTAAGAAATCCCGAAGGTGTGGATGACGTCGGGGCATGTTATTAGCCCCTGGGTGGCTTACTCGCAAGCAGAGTTTACGTTTTACCTTGTTCTTGCTATGTGCTTTGCTAAGTTCGATAACTGTTTTTCACCAGTAACGTTTTTGGTGATATTCCCTATCCTGATGTCAAGAACAGTAGTCGCTCACGCAAGTATTAACATTCTGAATAATTTTCCTTTAACAATTGTTTTAAATCAAAGTACTGGTTTTGTAATTTGATGTGAAACATACTTTCATCATTCTATGGCTGAGATCTGTATTGGGAAAATCCTTATAATCACTGTGGAAGAAGCCTAGTGTTTCAACTCTATTGGTTCAAATGGCTCTGAGAACTATGGGACTTAACATCTGAAGTCATCAGTCCACTAGAACTTAGAATTACTCAAATCTAACTAATCTAAGGACATCACACACATCCATGCCCGAGGCAGGATTCCAGACTGAAGCGCCTAAAACCGCTCGGCCACACCGGCCGGCTTTAACTGTATTAATTGATGTATGTTTAATTATTGTATTTTAAAACTTGGTGGTGCCACGAATGATGTTCAGTACTCCTTTTGTCCAGTTCTTTCGATCCCAAGGTAAGCAGGCACGGCAGGTCGTGTATCAGACCTAACCACTGGATTGGGAAACGAACGCCAGAACAATCTCATTTATAGTGTCTTCTCCATAAACAAAACTGGGTATCAGTCAAAAGTTAAAAGGGAGAAGAACACTCACAAAAACACCGCAAGTTCTCACTGGGCCAAATGGAATTTACTGTCTTCTATAACACCACACCATGTCCCCGCTTTGTTATCAAATAATACCTTCAGTTGTTTGACGTCTGTACGTTCTGATAAGACTGTATTTCTTTGGAAAATGCTATAGAACTGGGAGGAACAGCTAGGTAGCCACTGCCAATGCTCCATTACGTCACCGACAAGATTCTTCCTACTCGTAAGCGAGGCGTCAAACATGTTAGAGAGTTCCAAAGAGCTGGAAGGTACCAGACAGCTAGTTGTTACCTCCCAGTTCTTTGGGACTCTTAATTACGTTCGTCGCCTCGGTTACGTATAACAGAAGTTTTTATCAGTAAGCTCAGTTACGGTGCAAGATTTTATGAGTGGAAATGTATACCCCTCACCTCCCCCTGAAACACAAATGCGCCCTGTTCTCCATAGTCCAATCGATGTTCGCTTCCCTCTTGTCATTTTTAACTTATTTATTTATTATTGCGTTTAATAGCAATTTATACTTAAAGCGGTTTTTAATTTCCCCAGATTGTCAGATGATGCCTAGAACAGGCGAAAAGCGCCACATGTGAAGATTTAATAAACCTATCTTGTGCAACCAAGAATTTTTTTCCTGATCTAAAAATAAATTTAAGCGCGTTTAATTTAGTTGAGCCTTTGCTTGTCCCTACAACGTTTACTCCCACTCACCGCAAGCTTACCTACACGACCAAATCAACCAATCGATTCTTTCACTCAAGCTGTGCCATAAGTTTCTTTCCTCACTAATTCTGTTCATAACGACATCATTAGTTATCCGATGTACCCATCCGATCTTTGGCATTCTTTTGTTGCGCTATATTTCAAAAGTTTCTACTCACTTCTAGTTTTAACTGTATACTGTCCACGTCTCACTGCCTTACAAGGCAACAGCACAGACAAATACCTTCAAAAAAGACTTCCTAACATCGAAATTTATATTTGACGTTAATAACTTTCCCATGTTCACAAAAGCTTTTTATTTGCTATTCTCTACTTCACCCACCTTCAGTTATTTTGCGCCCAGATAGCAAAACTTAACTATTGCTTCTAGTACCTCAGTTTCTAATATACTTCCCTCAGCATCACCCGATTTACTATGAATTATAACTGTCTTAATTGCAATATAATATAATAACTACACTGGTGTCCTAAATTAAACCATCAAACCACTATTTCGCCGTCCTGTTTCTAATTCACGAAGTAATCATACAAACTGTCAACAGATGTCCGTATGACCGGGTTCTGCACGGAAGACAGCATTCCGGTCAACGGACAATCACGCCAATGACGACGTCAGGTCACCTATCAAACGGCGTGGTGTTTGCCGGGTACTCCAAATCCACAGTCGCTATGTACACAGTCATTGAACGATGTTGTTTGGCACAGTGAAGACGCCTACCAGACTCTCTGCGGCGGAGGGACATAGGAAGAATGGAAGACGGACAGCCGCAAACTGATGTGGCCCGATGGCTTGAGGAGAATCTTGCTGTCGTTTGTGGGACGTGGCGACAGTTCATAGAGACCGGAAGATCAAAGCAGGGCCGACCACGTGTGACAGTAGAGAGATAAAAATGGTTCAAATGGCTCTGAGCACTGTGGGATTTAACTTCTGAGGTTATCAGTCCTCTAGAACTTAGAACTACTTAAACCTAACTAACCTAAGGACATCAGACACATCAATGACCGAGGTAGGATTCGAACTTGCGACCGTAACGGTCACGCGGTTCCAGACTGTATCGCCTAGAACCGCTCGGCCACCCCGGCCGGCATAGCATTAGAGAGAGAGGACCGTTATTTGGCTGGAAGAGGACGACGGTGCCGCCTTAGTACTTTACAGCAACTGGCATTTGACCTCGCAGCATCCACTGGACGTGTTGTGTCGATGCAAACGGTGTACAGAAGGCTTCGAAGAGTGGCCTTTACTGTCAGAGACGTGCTGCATGTATATCTCTGACGTATTTTCACAGTAGGAAACGTCTGAAGTGCAGTCGTCAACATGCTAAATGGACTGTCGATCAATGGGCTAACATTCTTTCCACAGATGAGTCCCGCTTTAGTCTGGAGAGTGATTATCGACGGATTTCCACGTGAAGGGAACATGGAAAAAGATTTCGGGATCCAGACATTGTCAAAAGAGACCGATATAGAGGAGGGTCCCTAATCGTGTGAGCACGGATTATGTTGACCACTCGAACACCTCTTCATGAGCTTGTACCGTTGAATCGGCATGGTATCGTGATGAAATCTTGGGACCTCATGTGAGGCTGTTGCAGGGTGCTGTGGGCCCATACTTCGTGTTGACGGACTATATTGTTCGATCTCATAGAGCAAAAGTGGCTGATATTTTCTTGGAAACGGAAGAATTCGCACGTGTGTCGTGGCCTGCTCGCTCTCCCCATTTGATCCCCACAGAGAAAGTCTGGGATTCACTAGGGACACGAGTTGCATCACGTCAGGATCCACCAACCACTCTCGAAAACTTGCGAGCAGCTCTGCAGCAAGAATGGACGTTATTGCCTCAATATGAGATTGATGAAATCATTTACAGCATTCCTCATTGTTGTCAGGCCTGTATTGCTGCCAGACGTTGTCACATCCCATACTGAGGAACATTTTTGTCGGCAGTTACGCATGTTGCAGTTGTTTATGTATTCTTCACATTGTTTCTACTTTACTGTCACCTGTTTGTCCAAAAGTGTGTGTGAAATCTTATGGGACTTAACTGCTAAGGTCATCAGCCCTTAAGCTTACACACTGCTTAACCTAAATTATCCTAAGGACAAACACACACACCCATGCCTGAGGGAGGACTCGAACCTCCACCGGGACCAACCGCACAGTCCATGACTGCAAGTGCCTCAGACCGCTCGGCTAATCCCCCGCGGCTCACCTGTTTGTACTGTTGTATGGCAAAATAAACACAACTTCGTAGAATTTCTATTTGTTGCTTTAATTTTGGACACCAGTGTAGATGCGGGGCCCTTTGGGAATATGAACCCCACAACGAACTTGTGACGTCACATAGTCGTCCTGTCCGACATGCATTGCCAACGTTCGGCTGTGTCTCGAGCCAGGCTAGAAGTCAGTATGCCAGTGAAAAGGTACCCAATGAAGTCCTTGACTGTGTTATATTTTATCGAGGGCGTCAGTGTAGTTAAACGCGTAGTGCAAATTATTAAACTGGTCTGAAATAGTAACTCCTCCCCGCTGGAGACGGTCGCTGCTACTCGTAAGACCTGTACTGTCACACGCTGTGATGTACGCCACAGGGTCCGTATATCTCGCTGGCCCTGCTAGTGGCCGCAAGTTTCGGTTTATTAGCGACCATGTTAGTATCCATGGAAACTGACCTGTGTAAGGTGCAGGAGAGATAGTTTCTCTTACTATGTATTTGCCTCACCAACACCACCTGAATTAACAAGGCCTGTGTGCTGCCTGCGAACAGCATGATAGATGGTACTAAGAGTACTCATAGCTGCAGCAAACAATTAGCGTCTTGTCGCACTGTGCTGAGCTTGGGAATACATGAGTCTTGCTCAGTGTGATCGTTTTAGAATGTCTTTAATGTTATTTATGTGAGGCACAGTTCAGATCTGTGTTAGACACGACGTCCTACAGACGTTATGTGACCGGGTGTAGCAGACAGGATCGAAAGTGCAAGTTTTCTTTTCATTTTGGAAGGAAGAAAAATGGATATGGGCTATGCAAAAAGAAACTATCAGCAAAACATCAAAGGTAAGCTGTTTGACGTGGTTTATGATTATACTTATTATCAAGTAAATAACATGAAACATAACCCTAAATTTTCGCATTGCTTAGCACTTACTGTGTTACTATCTTGGCAGAATTGTTTTTGTAATGTCACATTAAAATTGAACATCATGAGAGAAGCGTGTCCACTGCCCTAGATAAACTCTGCAAAAGGATTTAATCCCTTCGGGTTTGATATTTTGGTTTCCAACGAATGTTTCAGTGTGTCGTCGTTCATATACATCTACACCTACATGGATACTCTGCAAATCACATTTAAGTGCCTGGCAGAGGTTTCATCAAACCACCTTCACAATTGTCTATTATTCCAATCTCGTATAGCACGCGGAAAGAATGAACACCTATATCTTTCCGTACGAGCTCTGATTTCCCTTATTTTATCGTGGTGATCGTTCCTCCCTATGTAGGTCGGTGTCAACAAAATATTTTTGCATTCGGAGGAGAAAGTTAATGTTTGGAATTTCGTGAGAAGATTCCGTCGCAACGAAAAACGCCTTTCTTCTAATGATTTCCAGTCCAAATCCTGTATCATTTCTGTGACACTCTTTCCAATATTTCGTGATAATACAAAACGTGCTGCTTTTCTTTTAACTTTTTTAATGTACTCCGTCAGTCCTATCTGGTAAGGATCCCACACCACGCAGCAGTATTCTAAAAGAGGACGGACTAGCATTGTTTAGGCAGTCTCCTTAGCAGGTCCGTTACATTTTACAGTTTGTTTTGATCTTCTGATGACTTTATTAGTCGATGAACGACAGTGTCATCTGTAAACAACCGAAGACGGCTGCTCAGATTATCTCCCAAGTCGTTTATATAGATAAGAAACGGCAAAGGGCCTATAATACTACCTTGGGGAATGCCTGAAATCACTTCCGTTTTACTCGATGACTTTCCATCAGTTACTACGAACTATGATCTCTCTGACAGAAAATCGCAAATCCAGTCACATAACTGAGACGGTATTCCATAAACTTGCAATTTCACTACGAGCCGCTTGTGTGGTACAGTGTCAAAAGCCTTCAGGAAATCCAGGAATACGGAATCGATCTGAAATCACTTGTCAATAGCACTCAGCACTTCATGTGAATAAAGAGCTAGTTGTGTTTCACAGGAACGATGTTTTCTAAACCCATGTTGACTATGTGTCGTTGAATTCATAGACATTACAGAAGACAGCCTGTTTCTTGTTGGGTTATGCATGTGATACCGCCTGAGAATTTTTGATTAGAACGAGTTATTCTCTTCTGTTCTATTTTATTTGTTTACTTCCGTGAAAGCTAACCCTGATACGGAACAGGAGTGCCACCGTGTACTCTGTAGCGATCCACGTACCATGTTTAGAGAGGTTGCTTTGTTACTGATTCAGAGGGGGTCATTCCTATGTCAGTCGAGTTGCTCGAAGAAATTTAGCAAGGCGTTGTGTTTAGCAGAAGCTGGATCAGTGGTTCAGCGGACTAACAGCAAGGTTCTCGAAACTCATTTGAAAGGGAGACCGAAAGAGTACAGGTTTTCGTGTTGTCGCTAAGTAATTAGAGGAAGGGCTCTATTTGGGTGTTTTATTATTTGACCATTTTAGAGTAGCAATCCAGTGTTTGAATAATGTAACATGAGAAAGTAGCCAAATATGAATGACGCGACACTGACGTCCTTAAGATAACGCAACTAATAGTTCATAAATATCTACCAGAAGTGAATAAGTTTCCGTGTATTAGTGTATGAAAAATAACTGATATAAGACTTGTTTGATTAAAATAATGACTTAAATATCTAGAAACATGATACGTAGACAAAAAAGTGTTTCTAGAAGTGTCTACTGGTAGAAATTGCTCTTGGGTGGACAAGACATGTATGAGTATTTTTGGTAGGTGGGCTGCGCAACGAACAGGTCTTCTGAATGTGGGTACCGTTGACCTATCCCGTGGTAACGTATTTTCGTTCCACGCACATAGGGGGCAGCCGGCGCCTTGCCGACTTAAGCGGGTTGGGCAAGCTTGCAGAGTGACACGTGTGCTGTACTTAGTTGGGTCATTTACACAGGTGAAGGGCTGGAGGCGGTATACTGCCTGAAAATCCCTTTGTTTGGCCGTCTGGAGAAGTTCTACTTGCTGTTTTACAATTCCAGAGGTAGGGGGTGTTCCTGCAGTCTAGGCTGTTAAGTTCTAGAACTGCGTTAAGAAGGAAGTTACTCTAAGCGTATCAAATCTGAGGACACGACACCAAGGGCTATGAAACCACTACTCCAGGACGATTGTAGAGGATTATTTCAAATGTTTTTTATTCCAGTGTTCGATTACAATATGAAGTACTTCGACGATGTCCGGTTTCAGTCAGTAATGACCATCTTCAGATTTGTTCTACACCATGTTCTAATGTGATAAAGCCGTAATGGCGTCGTCAAATCATATAAATACACTCATCAAAGCGTCGTCAAGTAGAACTAAAATATGGTGTAAAATAGGCCACATCGTCCACACAGTCATTTTGTAACTGGCGTTACTGTACAAAACATACTGACGTGCAGTAGCTAGCAGAAATATGTTTGCCTATATCCATGATATATGCCAGTTACAAAATGACCTTGGACGATGTGACCTATTTTACACCATATTTTAGTTCTTCGTGACGATGCTTTGCTGAGAATATATATAACATATTTTCTTTCTTTGTGTGTGAGGAATGTTTCCTGAAAGTTTGGCCGTACCTCTTTGTAACACCATATATATATATATATATATATATATATATATATATATATATATATATAAATATATATATTGACGACGACAGTACGGCTGTGTCACATTAGGACATAGTGTAAAACAGATCTGAAAATGGTCATTACTGTTTGAAACCGGTAATCGTCGAAGGATTTTATATTGTGATCAATGACTGGAATAAAAAAAAATATGACTGTACCTGGATCATTGTTTGTATTTGCAACTATGTTGCAGCTTGTGAAAAGATTATTTCGTCCTAAACCTGTCTCTTCCGGTCCCCACGGGAAAGTTGGCACTAACTGTTCACTTGTTGCAGCTTTCCATGGTTAATACGGGTATTTCGTGAGTGTGTGTGTTTAACAATTTATTTATTACGAATGATGACGTTTCCTCATCTCCCTCTGCGTCCAATGACAATGGTTGAGTACTGCATTAGATCTTCTACATTATTACTTCAGCTGGGGATCTTTTATGAGCATATAGTAATGACAATATCGGGAATCCCACTACGGAACATAGTTTCTGAAGCTCTTAACCATAACTCTTCTGTTTATATTTGCTGAAATGCTTAAATGTTTCAAAGTATTTAATTCGCATCGCCCGTGTTTTGGTAACCCGATTTTGTAGCTCCTTTAAAGCGATGTTTTAACATTCAAAATAATAATTTTGTGAGGTAATGGCCGAGTAGTGGCGCCCTGGAAATATTATATGTTTGGAGTTGGGGAGGCCGCACAGGACACTTGTCAAAGCCGAGGCACGGCAGCAACCATGTGGTGCCCAACGTTAGCTGAGCATGAGGGGAGCCCCAGTGCGTGGTCCATCGAGCATGTGACTGGGAATTCGTTGGTGATGCTATGTGCTGGAAGGGCCAAAGATGGCGGACTTTGTGAAACCTTAATGGCAGACGTTTCACAGTTCGTGTAGAAATTAATAGTAGCCAGATGAATCATGATACCTCAAAAAGAAACATGTGCACTCGACAGCAAAAAAAGTGGGTCACGCCAGAATTCCAAAGTGTAGGCTCCACCTGAATGTATGCAACCAACACAGCATAGCTATGTTGCACAGTGTCACAACCCTCCACAGTACAGTCATTGTAAGATACACAATGGGTACCGCTAGAGACTACTAGAGAACACCGATCTTTATGACAGTCTGTCCAGATGTAAAGTGAAACCACGATGGTACAGAAGCGATCAGACAGTCCTTAACGTTTGTAAACTAAACTTAATTACAATAAGTGACATATCAAACGTTATGGGGCAACTAATTTTGTCACATAAGTCGTTCGATAATCCTTAGGCACAATTAAACATTTGAGACAGTATATGGATTTATAAAGTTGTATAGCAATTGGAAACAAGTCCTTTGCTGTCCAAAAGGTTTGTCAACAAATGCTGAACGTCGTTCAACGTTCAATGGGGAGTGGTTTCACATCAATTTTATGTAATACTTAATTAATTTTCAAATGGCTCTGCCGGCTAGGTTGGCCGAGCGGTTCTAGGCGCTACAGTCTGGAACCGCGCGACCGCTACGGTCGTAGGTTCGAATCCTGCCTCGGGCATGGCTGTGTGTGATGTCCTTATGTTAGTTAGGTTTAAGTAGTTCTAAGTTCTAGAGCCATTTGAACCCTTTTTTTTTTCAAATGGCTCTGAGCACTATGGGACTTAACATCTGAGATCATGAGTCCCCTAGAACTTAGAATCACTCGGCCACCACGGCCGGCTATGTAATACTAAACAGTTAAAAGAAAACGTGATTAACGGCGGTAAGCACTCTACGGAAATCCCAACATTAACAGCGAATCACAAGTAATATCATTGTTTACATTACTCACCAACAGTTACTTGTACACAAAGTTGTACTTTAAATAACATGACCAACGTCTTCGTTCTGGATCCGGATGCAAACCCAGAACGTAAAGCCATTGTTAAGCAAGCAAAACTTTGTGTCTTATCGAGACGCGATCACTAGGCAGAAAGAGACGTCAAATATTGACGTTTGCACCAGTATCAGTTATCAATTCTCAACTTGAACGTAAATGTTTGTACGAAACCAGGAACACTAACATGACAGTTACCTTCTTGGTAATTAACCTCGAAAGACGTTGTATATTGTTGCATTGTCAAGGAACAAAGGATGCACGTGTTTAAAATTGAAATGCCATCATGTAATGCTTGTGACAGGGATGCGAGCCCAGAATCTAATCGGATTGTTGAATAAGTACGTAAAATCAGAATGTAGGTATCACAGTTTGTCACCAGTAGTGAGGTTGGAACCTTAAATGACGACTGAAGTTGTATTGCCTGACCGGGACTCGAGCCCGGCGCCTACCACCGTCGTTTTCTAACCAGGAACAGACGAGAAATGTCCAGTGTTGGTCCACCATTAGCGAGATGTGCGCACGTTTAACTAGAAATAAGGCGACGAAAACGTCTGTGCTGAGAGTGGAACGCCGCTCACATGGTTATGAAGACACGTTAATAATCAAATTCTTATTCAGTAGTAGCTAGGAGTAGCATGTTTAGTTGCAAACCTTAAGGCCTTTCTCATTCCTAGTAACGTGTTACCTAATATCTGCGATATTATGGTGTTAATTTACAAGTGGATTGACTGCCGTAAAGAGCAATGTTCTCTAGGAGTCGTGTATCATTGAGATGTAAATGAAGAGCCTCAGCAGAAAGGAATTTCCGTCGTGCAGCACGTATTGTCTCAGAGACGCTGAGTACATGTTATAGCCGGCCGTGGTGGTCTAGCGGTTCTAGGCGCTCAGTCAGGAAGCGCGCGACTGCTACGGTCGCAGGTTCGAATCCTGCCTCCGGCATGGATGTGTGTGATGTCCTTATGTTAGTTAGGTTTAAGTAGTTCTAAGTTCTAGGGGACTGATGACCACAGATGTTAAGTCCCATAGTGCTCAGAGCCATTTGAACCAGTACATGTTATAAGTGCTCAAAACGAGTATTATATACTACATATATACTATTATTTGGAGAAGCTGCCGCCAAACCTGTTTACTTCTACATTCCGCTTACTTGTCCGCTTACAAGAAAGAATAGTTTCCTGCGTCATGCTATTGATAGCTAGGTGAAATATTTTGTGGGCTATGTTTAAAAAGAATGTATTTTTGAATGCACTGCTCGTCAAATATTTGAATGAATTGTCAACTGTAAGTGCCCCTGCACAAGTTTTAGCATAGTAGCTGTAGCTGCGTTAGGGTAGGTTAGGTGTAACTGTTGATCCTTCGGCCGGCCGCGGTGGCCGTGCGGTTCTGGCGCTGCAGTCCGGAACCGCGGGACTGCTACGGTCGCAGGTTCGAGTACTGCCACGGGCATGGGTGTGTGTGGTGTCGTTAGGTTAGTTACGTTTAAGTAGTTCTAAGTTCTAGGGTACTTATGACCTAAGATGTTGAGTCCCATCGTGTTCAGATCCTTCAAGGGGTCTGTCCTAGCCGCGGCTCGCGAGCTACGCGCCAGCCAGGCTGGCCGAGGCGAGACGGAAGTGAGCGAGCTGGCGGTGGCGTTGGTGGGCCAACAGCCCGGGACGAGCCAGCACGGCTGCGCCGCATACCTCTGCCTCTGCCGCTCCGTTTGACGTAAATTTGTTTACCTCCTCTCCTGGCATCAGTAAAAGAGCGGCAAGCAGAAATACACATCAGGCTGTCTGCCGTAATGGCTCACTGGGAGAGGTCTATTCGAGATAGTCGTCGCTCTCATTGAGAAAGGAAGATGTTCCATCAGAGAAGCTGGCAGACGGTATGGCGTACCACATACGACTGCAACGAGATGGTGGAGGATCTGCCTTGAAAGAGGCACCACCATCAGAGCTCTTGGCTCAGGCAGGAAGAGAGTGATCTCACAGCAGGAAGACAGGGACCTAGTGTCTAGGAGCAGAGAAAATCCCTTTCTAAATGAGAAGCAGTTGCGACGGAAGACCAACTTCCCCGGCTCCAGTGACACGATTCGCCGAAAGCTTAAGGACGCTGGACTGCATGCACGACGATCCGCCGTGAAACAAGAGGTCAGCGAAGACAACGTTTTATACCGGCTAGCATTTGTGGAGCTCTATCGGAGGATCTGAGGGCGTCGTGGGACAACATTTATGAGAAGGTGTTTTCCACCAGTAACGATGGTCCACGAATCGTTTACAGGCCACAAGGAACTCGCCATCGACGCGAATATGTAACCACGACGACAAGAAGTGGCCGGCTATCTGTTACCTGCTGGGGTTGGATTTCTGCGAGAGGGGCGGGAATCATTCACAGGATAGAAGGAACTCTGGACAGCGTGCAGTATGCCCACATATTGGAAAATGTGATGTTTACGTCAGTGCGAATGCTGTACGCAGAAGAGGACGTCACATTACAAGATGACCATTCTCCCATTCACAAGTCTGCATCTGATCAGCAGCGGCTCTCCACGATTGGTGTCAACGTCATGGACTGGCCACCACGGGCGGCTGATATGAGCCCCATGGAAAACATGTGGGCTGAGGTCGCCAGAACATTAACAGAAAACTGGCCACGAAACCAACCAACTACTGTGGACGCTCTTTGGGACTGCGTCCTGGAAGCCTGGGAGCAAGTTGCTTCTTTAGGCTGTTACGTCCGACGGCTTATACATTACATTCTATGCCAAGACGAATGATAGGAGTACAAAATAATGAAGGATTCTGGATAAAATATGAGAGTCCTTAAAATGTTTTGTTATGTCTTCTTTTTCGTCATTTTTCCTCATTTGGAGTTAGTGGAAGATCGCGTGGCAGCAGAAAAGATACAATATGGGTTAGTTTTCCTTTGAGTTGCCTGTTTAATTCAAGTGGGTTTCTTTTGAATATACAGTTTGTTAAATATTCTACAGGGCTATTACAAATGATTGAAGCGATTTCATAAAATCACTGTAGCTCCATTCATTGACATATGGTCACGACACACTACAGATACGTAGAAAAACTCATAAAGTTTTGTTCGGCTGAAGCCGCACTTCAGGTTTCTGCCGCCAGAGCGCTCGAGAGCGCAGTGAGACAAAATGGCGACAGGAGCCGAGAAAGCGTATGTCGTGCTTGAAATGCACTCACATCAGTCAGTCATAACAGTGCAACGACACTTCAGGACGAAGTTCAACAAAGATCCACCAACTGCTAACTCCATTCGGCGATGGTATGCGCAGTTTAAAGCTTCTGGATGCCTCTGTAAGGGGAAATCAACGGGTTGGTCTGCAGTGAGCGAAGAAACGGTTGAACGCGTGCGGGCAAGTTTCACGCATAGTGATGTGAAAGATTCAGTGTTTAAACCTCCTCTACCAAGAAACGTGCCAGAACTGCGAGCTCGCATTAACAATGCTTTCGAACTCATTGATGAGGACATGCTGCGCCGAGTGTGGGAGGAACTTGATTATCGGCTTGATGTCTGCCGAATCACTAAAGGGGCACATATCGAACATTTGTGAATGCCTAAAAAAACTTTTTGAGTTTTTGTATGTGTGTGCAAAGCATTGTGAAAATATCTCAAATAATAAAGTTATTGTAGAGCTGTGAAATCGCTTCAATCATTTGTAATAACCCTGTATTTTGATTTCATTTATACCCTGTCTAGATACTTACAAACTAATCAGCGTAGATGGACTCTGTCACAGTAGTCTACGTTATTTCAAATACATCTCTCCCTTCCCCTCCATCCATGAATACACCCTCCGTCCTCCACACAATACGCAAACGATTTCATATTATGTTTACTCGTTGTTAATATCTCCTCTATTCTCTGTCACACTCTCTCTCTCTCCGACACTATCGCTGCAAGTGCCTTTCTATTCCAGTCCCCCCAAAACTTTACAAACAAATCTAGCGGTTTCCACTGACGCTACATTTTCTCTTTTAATTGCTGCTATCATTCCTCTCAACACCTATGAAACGCATTCTTTGATCTCCCCTTCTCTATAACCCATTCTTCGTTCTGAAAACTGTCCTTCCTTATCTCTCGGTCCTAAGATAAAACGAACTGTGGCACACATCTAAGTAAGCGATACTTTGCTAGCATTTCACGCTTATTTTTTGCACTTCTGCACTTCTATCCATTCCCAGATCCCGTCCCCCTTGCTGTTCTAACATTCTGCGTGGTTTCTGTCTGTTCTATATCGTGTCTCCCTACCACTTTCGCGCAACGACGCTCTGAGCGTGTTTTTTAGGGAATTGACTAGTTTGAACCTGGGACCTGTTGCTGGTAAGGAGACGCCAGACCACACATGACATGTAGAGTTCAGAAGAGGTCAGTGAGACTAGCGATGATATAACCAAATACTTAATGATTTTAGCGTCAGCTCCACTGCGCTCCCTGTAAAAGAATCTTAATACTAACTAAATTTAGTGGAAGGGGTTCAAGGCTTTCCTATTTTTAGTTAGCTGGTAAAATAACATCGAGAAAGCAGTTAAGTTTACCATTGGAAATTTTATTCTACTCACAAAACATTGTTTATAAATTGCACTATTGATAAAAGGAAATGTTTTAATACAGGATGGTAAAAACCAACTGCGTTCAACAAAAATGTGAACGAATATTCCCTGAATGGGTTTCCAAGTTCTACAATGGATCGAAGGATGACCTATGCCATATCACATCTATAATCTAGGTTTAAATTAAGTTTCACAAAAGCGAAAACTATCAAAATGGTCTACAGTGACCCTCAATTGTGTTTAATTACTTATCTAACTTGTCGTAAATTACAGTGGATGATGTGGCTTCTCAATAACTATATAACAGAAAAATCATCACGTTTCAGATTTTTACTTCAAGTGGCAAATGTGAACACCATGAGCTTTAATTGACGATCGACACTAGTATTACGCAAAAAGGGGTGTAACAGATGAGACTTCTGCAGTTCTGAGTGAAGCTTTATGCGCTGTTATGCGGCATCGCGTGCGTTCATTACCTTGTCGGTGTTCGTCAGGGGGCAGCGGACAGCACAGCTCCGCTCACCTCGCTGTCTCGGAAGCAACTCTCTCCTAACTTCTCCTTACTACAATTTACCGAAGTTGGTTTAAAAAAACTATCTGGCTGTGTTTTCATCTGACCAATCAGGGTCTCAATGTTAACCTTAAGCTCCGCCTACAAAAATTCTGTCTATCCAATGAGAAACGTTATACTTTTTGTGGTGGGGCAATGTTTTTAAAGTTTGCAACGTAACAGAGACGCGAAAAAGTCTCACGCTAAAACTTGCAGCTGGTGTGGTCCTTTTAGTGTTATCGTAAGATCTATATTGTTCTTCTGGAGGGCTCTATCTTTTAACATGGGCTGGCGGGTGGTCCTGACGTAACAGAGACGCGAAAACGTCTCACGCTAAAACTTGCGGCTGGGGTGGTCCGTCCCTTATCGTAGAGCCTTCTAGCTTAACACGGTTCTGCTCTCGGCTTCTGTTCTCGTTTCTCCCCTCGGAACTGCGTCTGTCTCACGGTGGGAAGGTGTGACATGCATTTAGGCATTCTTGTGTTAGTCTGTGGTATTCCATTTGCTCACTCGTTACTCGTATTACTTTGGTTAATTTAATGTCACGATTTATTCGGAGCTATGTGACATACTACTGGATTTGCGTATCATGTCAGGGTTTTCATGGAAGGTTTTGGATTTGCCTGACACCTTACTCTGTTACCCGTCCCTTGACATCTGCATCTACATCTAAATGAACACTCTGTAATTCATAATTATGTGCTTGGCAGGTGGTTCACTGATCTGGTGGATTACTCTTGTATTTATGTGTAAAACGTCTAGGTTCACATCTCACGTCAGGCGTAGATTTTTAACACACACAAGTAACTCTTCTTCATCCCTAGTAACGCCAAGTGCAGAACACCAGTAAGCTCCTTAGTTCAATATCCGCAGTAAAGATAACATCCCTTCGCTGCCGACTGGGGCAGAGCAGCATTCGTTTGAGCTGTGACGGATAGAGAAACTCCGGAAGGCAGAGACTCTGTCACCAGCAAGCCGTCGTAAACTAGAAAACGTATTTCATTTAATGAACCAATGGCCATGTAAGTTCACAAGGCTCTTACCTTATTTGAAGTGAAAATTGTGGTGCTGGACAGGGATTCGAATTCGATTTCACTGTGTTCCCCAAGATTGCAAACTCTTCTACGCCTCCTCGAAAGGTATCTATCTGTTTTCGAATCCCGATCAGCACAAAATATTGAATATTTCATTTCAAGCCCTAGCATGTGCACTTCGAACTACTAGTGAAAAATAGTTGCATTCTCAACGTCTCTTCGTGCGTCAGCTGTAACGTGTTCGTTTCAACTCACAGCCACATGATGAGCTTTTTATCACAACAATACAAGATCGAACGTTTCGTTACATCTTTTCAAGTTCAAACATTCCTCTCCATCCTACTGGAGAAAACGGAATTTGGTTTGACGTTGTGTTCGTTGTGATCACCAACGACGATATGTTGTGGATTCAACTTCTAGACAGCAGAGTATTTTCCATCACATTATTCAAAGTACAAACATGCCACTCCTAGCTAATATTGGAAAATAATTTGATAGTTAAAGTGTCTTCGTGACCACGTGTGCGGGGTTTGAATTCCATTCAGCACAGAGCTTTTCGTCGCTTGATGCTTAGCTAAACATGCGCACATCTCGCTACGGGTGAACCAACAACAGCTATTTGTCATCTGCTCCTGGCTAGGAAACGACGGCGCTAGATGCCGGGTTCGAATCCCAGTCAGGCAAAATCAATTCTATCGTCACTTAAGGGTCCAACATCTCGCTGTTGGTGAAAACATTTGATATTTAACTTCTGATTTTACGCACTTCGTTAAGAATCCGATTAGGTGCTGGGTTCACATCCCTGTCACAAGCCTTACATGATGACATTTCAATTTTAAACATGAGCATACCTTGTTCCTTGTGAATGACACCATATTAAACGTCGGTGGAGGTAGTTCGCAGGAAGGTAACTGTTATGACAGCATTCCCAGTTCAGTACAAATACTGTATTTTCGTCATTTATTTTCAGGATCTGAATTGATAAGTAATACTGGTGCAAACGTCTATACTTCACGTCTCTTTATGCCTAGTGATCTTGTCTCAATAAGGCACAAAAAAAGCTTAGCTTAGTTAGCAATGGCTATAGGTGCTGTGTTTGAATCCAGGAGTAGAACGACGACGTTGGTCATGTCATTTAAAAGTTCAAATTTGTGTACACGTAGCTGTTGATGTGTTAAGAGAACAATGATATTACTGGTGATTCGCTGTTAATGTTGAGATTTCCGTAGAGTGCTTGTTGCCGTTAATCGCGTTTTTTTACTGGTTCCTCCAATATCCAGTGTCCACAGCCACTCGCTGTTGAGCAACGTTCAGCACATGGATGGAAAACGGTTTCGAGATCGAAAAACTTTTTTCCAGTTGCAGTACAGCTTTGCAACTCCATATATTGTCTCAAGTATTTAATTTTGACTAAGGATTAATGTACGCTATATGTAAAATAATCCGTTTTCTCAGAACTTTTGGAATGCACTTGTCTTAATTAAGGTTAGTTTATGAGTGTTATGGGGTGTCTCATCGCTAAGAACGTGATTTCTAATATGTTTTGTTTGACGATATTAGTTGACGCTTAGACTGACTGCCATAAGACCTTTGGTCTTTAGTAGTCCTTTGCGGTACCCATTGTGTGTAGTCAAACGACTGTACCCCATGGGTTTTTGGTGTTAGAGGACCTGCAACACTGCTATGTTATGTTGGTTGTATTCGTCAATGACTTACTTTTTTTTCTGTAAAGTGTACATTACTGTTATCTGCACGACCGTTCTGATGGTGTTATCAGATTTTCAATATCTTCATTAGTTTAAAGTTCAGTATCTAATGGTAAATTATACAAGTAACACCCAGCAACGAATTTCCAAAATATAAACGCTTCATCCGATTTTTTCGATCGCCATGTCTTTAGAAAGCTATTAGTGTAAACCTAAGCTGGTATGAATTACAGTCATCTAACTTCAATAGTACATGAGTTATTGGAGGTCAAAGTGGCCGATTACTATCGATCGTGTCAGACCATAAGTACTCCACAGTTACACAAAAAAAGCGTTAGCAGCAAGCTTATAAATATATTTATTCATCTATGTCTTTGTTTACATCCGATATATACTATTCATGAAGAAATTGGTTAAATATTTACCGTGTTTTAGAAAGCACAGAGACATTAGGCTACTGGCCTACCTTTTGTTCTATACCTTTGATATATGTTTATGTATCTAATAATTGTGTTAGAGCGTGTTTATGGTCCAGCCGTCGAAATATTTATTTAATTTCAAGTTATTTAAATGGCAATCCAGTATTTCGAATGTGATTCATTATGTTTGTGTGGGTGTGTTGGCTTGAAGACATGGCGCGAGCACTCTGGCGAATCACAGCGCTCGTGAATGGGGAGACTGGACGGAAGCGAGTTCGGGAGAGAGGACAGAGGATTACGGCACGGGACACGGGCAGTGCTGGACGTGACGACGCGACAGATGCTCGGTCGCGGCACAGACTTGGGGAGAGTGGGGCAGTTTGCGCGTGGTCGCAGAGGTTAGAAATATTTGGGAGTGCCGACCTGTGCACTTCTGCGATTTTGGTGGCTTCTGCAGTCAAGTCGTAGTACGCGTTCAGAAGTGAATATCTAGCGAGCTATGTTGTTGTTCATAACTACACTACTGCCCATTAAAATTTCTACACCACGAAGATGACGTGCTACAGACGCGAAAATTAACCGACAGGAAGAAGATGCTCTGATATGCAAATGATTAGCTTTTCAGAGCATTCACACAAGGTTGGCTCCGGTGGCGACACCTACAACGCGCTCACATGAGGAAAGTTTCCAACCGATTTCTCATACACAAACAGCAGTTGACAGGGGTTGCCTAATGAAACGTTGTTGTGATGCCTCGTGTAAGGAGGAGAAATGCGTACCATCACGTTTCCGACTTTGATAAAGGTCGGATTGTAGCATATCGCGATTGCGGTTCATCGTATCGCGACATTGCTGCTCGCGTTGGTCGAGATCCAATGACTGTTAACAGAATATGGAATCGGTGGGTTCAGGAGGGTAATACGGAACGCTGTGCTGGATCCCAACGGTCTCGTATCACTAGCAGTCGAGATGACAGGCATCTTACCGCATGGCTGTAACGGATCGTGCAACCACGTCTCGATCCCTGAGCCAACAGATGGGAACGTTTGCAAGACAACAACCATCTGCACGAACAGTTCGACGACGTTTGCAGCAGCATTGACTATCACTCGCAGACCATGGCTGCGGTTACCCTTGACGCTGCTTCACGGACAGGAGCGCCTGCGATGGTGTACTCAACGACGAGATTGGGTGCAAAAATGGCAAAACGCCATGTTTTTGGATGAATCCAGGTTCTGTTTACAGCATCATGATGGTCGCATCCGTGTTAACCGAGATCGCGGTGAACGCACATTAGCAGCGTGTATTCGTCATCGCCATACTGGCGTATCACCCGGCGTGATGGTATGGGGTACCATTGGTTACACGTCTCGGTCACCTCTTGTTGACATTGACAGCACTTTCAACAGCAGACGTTACATTTCAGATGTGTTACAAGCCGTGGCTCTACCCTTCATTCGATCCCTGCGAAATCCTACATTTCAGTAGGATAATGAACGACCGGATGTTGCAGGTCCTGTACGGGCCTTTCTTGATACGGAAAATGTTCGACTGCTGCCCTGGCCAGCACATTCTCCAGATCTCTCACCAATTGAAAATGTCTGGTCAATGGTGGCCAAGCAACTGGCTCGTCACAATACGCCAGTCACTACTCTTGATGAACTGTGGTATCGTGTTGAAGCTGCATGGGCAGCTGTAAGTGTACACGCCATCCAAGCTGTGTTTGACTCAATACCCAGGCGTATCGAGGCCGTTATTACGGCCAGACGTGGTTGTTCTGGGTACAAATTTCTCAGGATCTATGCACCAAAATTGCGTGAAAATGTAATCTCATTTCAGTTCTAGTATAATATATTTGTCCAATGAATGCCCGTTTATCATCTGCATTTCTTCTTGGTGTAGCAATGTTAATGGCCAGTAGTGTAATTACGTGATGTAGAAATCTGTTGTTTTCCTGCTATTAAACTTATATTTTAATTAATTAATTAATTAATTAATTAATTAATTAATTAATTAATAAGTGTTTTGCAGAAATATACCGCATTCTCAAAAATACTTCTAATATCATACTCATCATTTAAAGTCATTAAGATAGTATCTGCAGATTTTATTTAAATGCCATCTTTCATTTATAAATTTATATGTTACATTAATAAGTCGCAATTTCCGAGTGATAGAAACTTCTGACCATTCGATTCATGTGCGTATTCTTATCGTATAATGTAGGTTCAGCAGTATTTGGCCTGCAAGTACGTGTCCCAGCCCGTAGACAACGAAACCAGCCAAAACTTTCAATATTTCAACATTGAGTCGGAGGGTATGTAGTTGAGGGCCACCCCATTTCATTCAATTTATTTGAAAGCCCTGATTTTTTAACGGTGTTCATTTCTATCCGTTACAGTTTTGCAATATTCGTTATAGTGACTAATTGTTATTACCATTACTAGGCTCCAGTCTTCTGGTATTGCCAATACCAGTGAACCAGAAGTATAGCGTTAATTTCTTCAATAAACATGGATTGATTTATTCACGCAGTAAAAGTATTTTATTCTTTATTAACCTTTCAGATACTGTTTAACTTGAATCAAGTAAAGATTCCTTTACGATTAAATGTGGATATATGCTCTGTAAGTGTTATCTTGGGTTGAAGACTAAACTGATGAAACCTTGTGCTAACTTCCTGGTAAAAATTATTCCTGAATCTTACCACTTACCTGACGCTATCTATCAGAAACGAACAGAAAACATGGCTTTAACTTAATTTAAAACCCAACAATGTTTAAAAAATATTTTTTCACAAAAATTTTGAAACGTTGTCCAACAGTCACGCTTCCGCAAAAGCATAATAATACGAACCAAGACTTCTGGACTTTATATCCTTGTCATTGCTTTGCTTTATAGGGCTCTCACTCCTACTCCAGCTTTCTTGCTTCTCCAGTCCTGGTGATGTGGTGTTTCATGCAGTCATCCTGGGTATCGTCTGCTTGAAACAGGAACATCGTCATTTCGGACTCTTGACTGTGGAGCAGCAGGAATGGGGTGAAGCTTGTATTGTCTTCCTTGACCATGTTGTATACGAATGCCACGATGAGCAGTATTATACTTCAATCTTTCTTTTTGACGATAGCGTACTCCTCAGCTTCTTATTAAAACATTCTATGAGGTCATTCACATATGAATGGGAGATAGTTGTCATCCTATTTGTTAAGGCGCAACGTCAAATTATCTCTGATACTAGTCTCGACTGGAAATCCTTACCTAGGTCAGACATCATCCTAGGGGTTGCACTGTGCTTCTAAATTTTGACGTCTATAAGGAACTTTGCCAATTCCAGAGCTTTGCAGTTGGCGCATTTTTCTTGACAGCATAGTGGATGAAGTAGTCAGTGCAAACTACTACACATTGATTCCCATTTGTCGGCTTCAGTAAATTCCCCAAGAGATCGATTTCGATTCACTGGACTGGTGCTGCTCCAGGTGGGATTGGTACCTGACACCCTTGATATAACCGTGAGATGTGCTTCTATGATTGGCATTCCTTAAAGTGGCTCACTCAGTACCTAATGGATTGGAAGAGACCTTGTCATTGAAACCCATGTCTCATTTGGTCTTATGTCTTCCCGAATTGAAGTTGACCAGAAGTTGGAACATCATGGAAATAATTCAGGACAACTGATCATACATGAAAGGACTAACAGCCATTTACTTCGCACTGGATCGTAATTAATATTGTTTAATGTTTCATTAATTAATTAGAATTCTCCTTTGATCAGCCCCTCCTTCATTACAGCTTCTCTGGTTTTCGGGACTCTAATTTAATGCAGCGATGACTGAAGATTAATCCATGTTGCTGTGTTGTGCCAAAGGAGTCCATGAAAGGCAGTCAGAGTCCTTGTGTTTGGATCTCTTTTGTATCCTACTATGGCGTATTCCTGAAGCCTTGCTGCTTATCTCACCATCCACCTGATCGATCCTTCAGGGCAGTTAGCCAGCTGAAAGAAAGGTCGTCCATCACAGAAGTGAATGGTTTGACAAATAAATATGGCCGGAACTTACTGATGGCCCAAATTACTGCAAGGTATGGTTTCTTTGTTATAGAGGAGTCCATTTCAGAGTTGGAGACTATAAGCTGTCGCAGGTATAGCACATTCCTGAATTAGTACAAGAGCTGCCCCTATCCCAAAACTTCTAGCATCAATGTGAAGTCCTGCCTCGGTATTTTCGTCATACAGTGCTAGAACTGGAGAAAATTTTAGCATCTCCCATTTCAGGAAAATTTGTCGTCTCCCTGCAGTAGTTCTTGCAAGGGGTGTGCCCTCGAAAAGTCCTTTATTAATTCCCAGTAGTAAAAGCACGTTCTGAGAAAATTTCTCATATCACGAATACGCCATGGAGTCAGAAAATCAGTCATAGCTATTATTTTCTCTGGATCAGGATGGACTATCGCCATTTACTAGGTGCCCACGATTTTTATTTCTTGGATGATGAGGAGGCAATTTTTCAGATACAGAAGCAGATTTGCAGTCTGGATACACTTCATCGCAGTGGACTTTGCTTATATGTCCTTCCGATGTCTTCAGAAACTGACAATGTCATACAGATACCAGAGACACACAATCCATTTAAGATGTCAGAGCAGGTTGCCCATCATCCGTTCGAAGATAGCTGCAGCGTTACGAAGTCCAAACGCCATAACTTTGAATCCACAAAGACCATCAGGTGTTAAGAAGGCAGTTTCCCTTCGGTCGGCATAGTCATCTTCAATTTTTCCAGTAGCCCGTCTGCATATCCATAGCTGAGAATTACTTATCTACTTTCGATCAGTCTACAGTGTCACCAAGGCGCAGCTATGGACAGACATCTTTCTTTGTGATTTCATTTAGTCATTGATAATCAATGTAGAAACGCCATATTCTGTCCTTCTTCCTCACAAGTGCCACAGGAGAAGACCAAGGATCATCAGAAGCTTCAGTAATGACATCTTGTATCATCTTCTCTACTTCCTCTAGGATTATCAGTCATTCAGCTGACGACACTTTTTATGACCATTGGATAGTTGGCGAATGATCCCCAGTGTTATGACAATGTTTTACCCTCGGGTGCTTTGGCTGTCTTTCCCCCACCTTGGATACGAAAGCATACAAAAACAGCCGCAGAACGGATATCAATTGCTGAAGTTCCTCCTTCAGGCCAGATCCTATTGACGTTTCGATAGTAGCTTCACGCCCTGTGTTGTCTGTTGTTGGAGTGGAGCACAGATCTTTGTCAATGACACTAAGCTGCCCTTCATGGGCTGGTTCCTCTCTCCCAGAACACCCACCTGAGGGATCAGCAATCACCGACAATGCTTTTGATTGTCGCTGGCATGTAGATTTCTTTTGTTATTCTGAGTAGGTTTTTGCACTCAACAAAACCTCCGCAGTTTAACTAGGCATCTCTATTGGCGATTGGAAGTCGTCTAATTGGTGATAGTGGCATTATAACGAGTACATCGATAAACTAACGGGTATCTTTGTTATGTGTGCTTAATGAAACAGCTTCGTCAGTACGCAGCTCTGAACTTCCACAGTCTGCTTGTGATACCTGAAAGCAGCCTCTTCTGGGAATAACATCGTGAGTAAATTCTCCTAAAATGACAAATTCGAAAGGTTAGGTTCTATGTTTGATAGATATTCTTTCAAAACGTGTTCTGTCAGCTGGATGTAATTTCCTTTTACTATCCTCAGCATAACTGTTTTCGCATCACGGAGCATAGTATTCTTTACCTGATGACGACAAGCATCATATATCAGAGAAAAGGAGGCATTTGAATCGACGACCGCCTGGACAGGTACGTCTGGTACAACTAACTGATCCCCTCCCCTCCCCCTTTCCTGTTTCACTCGTGAATAGTGCCTGGAAAGAATGATTGTTACTAAGCCTCTGTATTACCCGTAATTTCTCGAATTTTCTCGTCGTAGTCATTTGGTGAGACATTTGTGGTGGGAAGTGAGATACTGTCCGACTTTTCCCGGAAAGTGTCCTCGTGAAATTTCGACAGTAAACCCCTCCGAGATACGCAATGCCTCTCCTGCAGTGACTGCCACCAGAGTTTGCTGGGCATCTCTGTAACGATCTTGCGACTAAACGCTGCGCTGTTCATTCGAGCTTAACTACCTCTTGTCAGTTCTTCCTGGTAAAGATCTCAGACTGGTCAACAATATTCAATAATCGCTCGAACAAGCACATTACAAGCCACTCTCTTCATGGATGAGTTACGTTTCTTTAAGATCTTTCCTGCGAATCTATCTGGCATCTAGTTTTCCTACTGTTTATTTTATGCGGTCATTTTGCTTACAGTCGCTCTGGATGTAACTCCTAGGTATTCTACTGTAGATACTGTTTCCAGCAATTTTTCATCAGTAGTGTAGTTGTACAGCAGTGGATATCTTCTAAGTACGCGTTATGTGTTACTATTATTTAAGTTCAGGATCAACTGCCCGAGCCTGCATCATTCATCTATTCTCTGCAGGTCATTCTGCAAATCGGTACTGTCTTCCGTCGTTGCTGCTTTTTTTATAAACAACAGTGTAGTCTGCCAGCAGTCTTAAAGAGCTTCCGACCCTTTCTACTGGTTCATTTACATAAATTGTAAACAGTAAGGTTACTATCACACTTCCTTGTGGTACTCCAGAAATTACTTTTACATCTACCGACCGAGGTGGTGCGGTGTTTAGCACACTAGACTCGCATTCGGGAGGACGACGCTTCGAACGTGCATCCGGTCATCCTGATTTAGGTTTTCGGTGATTTGCCTAAATCACTTCAGGCAAATGCCGGGATGGTTCCTTTAGAAGAGCACGGCTGACTTCCTTCACCATCCTCCCGTACCTGGTGGGACCGATGATAACGCTGTTTGGTCCCCTCCCCAAAATCAACCAACCAATCCTTTACAAATAATTAAATAAATAAATTAATTAATAAATTAATGGCTCTGAGCACTATGAGACTTAACTTCTGAGGTCATCAGTCGCCTAGAACTTAGAACTACTTAAATCCAACTAACCTAAGGACAGCACACACATCCATGCCCGAGGCAGGATTCTAACCTGCGACCGTAGCGGTGACGCGGTTCCGGACTGACGCGCCTAGAACCGCTCGGCCACACCGGCCGGCAATCCTTTACATTTGTCGATTTTGTTCCGTTAAGAGCGACGTGTCGAGATCTGTAAGTCAAGTGTCCATTCCCAAATCTGGTCCGATATGCGGTAAGCGTATTTTTGTCACTAAACGGCATTGCGGGGTGGTGTCAAATGCCTTACTGAAATCAAGGAACACGGCATCAATCCCAGCGCCGTTTTTTTACAGCGCTATTGAGGAACAGAGCGCGTTGAGTTCCATAAGATCTCTGTTTGCGGAATCACTGTTGATTTTTATAGAGGAAATTTTCGTTCTCCTTGAACGTCATAATACGTAATAATTCTTGGTTAAACCTGTTGTATCATTGGGAGCTCAGGAAAAAGGCTCTAAAATTGTAGTTAAATTTTAACATTATGGGTACGTAACTTTTAGAAAGATTCGAATAGCAATTTGCACGAATGTAGAACACTTGCTTATGGTCGTAAGGCTTCTGTTAAGTAATGAATGTTGCGAGCAGAATGTTAGATGCAGGTTCCTATGTTTAAGGGTGAATTATATTTTCTATTTATAACTAGTTTTTGTTCACCAGAGGTGAGCTGGGGGAGTATGTTTTTCGTAAACAATTCGTGTCACAGTTCCCGGAATGTAATAGAAACGGACGGAGGAGCAAGAACGTGTCCCGGGAACATCTGCAGTGGGAGTGACTGCGTGAAATCGGACATCCTCCGTAAGACAATGGCGCCGCGGGCCCTGGACAAGCAGCTCCGGCTGTGCCTGCTTTAATAAATATTCAGGCCGCAAGAAGCGGGCGCTGCCAGAATTCATTAGGCGCTAATTTAAAATTGGCTCTGCTTCATGGCGGTGCGCGGACAGCCCGCGTAATGAGAGTTTTTATATGCGCCGCAGTTAATTACAAGTATTTGAAAAAGTCGATTCTCTACGCCTCGTAGCAGAAATTACGTGTACAGTTAGAAGGGCTGTCCGTTCTCTCTCTCTCCCCATCTCTCTCTATCCACTGTGCTATTTTCCTTATGCTTGTTTGTCGATTTCTCATCGCTAACAAAAAACTTGATGACAACAGACAAAAATTAAGCAAATGGAAGGAAATTTGTGGTAAGTTCCTATGGGACCAAACTGCAGAGGTCATCGGTCCCTAGGCTTACACACTACTTAACCTAACTTAAACTAACCTTTGCTAAGGACAACACACTCACGCACACCCATGTCCGAGGGAGGACTCGAACCTCCGACGGGGGGAGCCTCGTGAACCACGGCAAGGCGCCCTAGATCGCTCGGCTACCCCGCGCGGCTTCAGCAAATGTTTCTAGGTATATTCGTGAAAGCTTCCTAGTGGATGAAATAAAAGCTGGGTGCGCCGAGAATGAATTATTTTATACGAATGAAATTCCTTTAAAATCAGTACACAACCAGTTGGTGTTATACACTAACAATCCAAAACATTATGTCCACTGCACACCGCGAAGTTGGGTGTGGCCCGGTGGCGTTGCGGGCACCAGACGTCATAAAGTACACTACTGACCATTAAAATTGCTACACCAAGAAGAAATGCAGATGATAAACGGGCATTCATTGGACAAATATATTATACTAGAACTGACATGTTATTACATTTACACGGAATTTGGGTGCATAGATCCTGAGATACCAGTACCCAGAACAACCACCTCTGGCCGTAATAACGGCCTTGATACGCCTGGGCATCGAGTCAAACAGAGCTTGGATGGCGTATACAGGTACAGCTGCCCATGCAGCTTCAATACGATACCACACGATACCATAGTTCATCAATAGTAGTGACTGGCGTATTGTGACGAGCCAGTTGCTCGGCCACCATTGACCGGACGTTTTCAATTGGTAACAGATCTGGAGAATGTGCTGACCAGGGCAGCAGTCGACCATTTTCTGTATCCAGAAAGGCCCGTACAGGAGCTGCAACATGCGGTCGTGCATTATCCTGCTGAAATGTAGGGTTTCGCAGGGATCGAATGAAGGGTAACCAACCTGAAATGTAACGTCCACTGTTCAAAGTGCCGTCAATGCAAACAAGAGGTGAGCAAGACGTGTAACCAATGGCACCCCATACCATCACGCCACGTGATACGCCAGTATGGCGATGACGAATAAACGCTGCCAATGTGCGTTCACCGCGATGTCGCCAAACACGGATGCGACCATCGTGATGCTGTAAACAGAATCTGGATTCATCCGAAAAAAATGACGTTTTGCCGTTCGTGCACCCAGGTTCGTCGTTGAGTACACCATGGCAGGCGGTCCTGTCTGATGCAGGGTCACGGGTAACCGCAGCCATGGTCTCCGAGCTGATAGTCTGTGCTGCTGCAAACGTCGTCGAACTGTTCGTGCAGATGGTTGTTGTCTGGCAAACGTCCTCATCTGTTGACTCAGGTATCGAGACGTGGCTGCACGATCCGTTACAGCCATGCGGATAAGATGCCTGTCATCTCGACTGCTACTGATACGAGGCCGTTGGGATCCAGCAAGGCGTTCCGTATTACCCTCCTGGACCCACCGATTCCATATTCTGCTAACAGTCACTGGATCTCGACCAACGCGAGCAGCAATGTCGCGATACGATAAACCGCAATCGGGATAGGCTACAATCCGACCTTTATCAAAGTGGAAAGTCATGTTACGCATTTCTCCTCTTTACACGAGGCATCACAACAACATTTCATCAAGCAACGCCAGTCAACTGCAGTTTGTGTATGAGAAATCGCTTGGAAACTTTCCTCATGTCAGCACGTTGTAGGTGTCGCCACCGGCGCCAATCTTGTATAAATGCTCTGAAACGGTAATCGTTTACATATCACGGCATCTTCTTCCTGTCGGTTAAATTTCGCTCTGTAGCACGTCATCTTCGTGGTGTAGCATTTTTAATGTCCAGTAGTGTACGTAAGCTGAACAGACTCGGACGGGGATCACCCAAGCGAAGCGGGAAATTCATTGAGATAAGCGGCTTTGACAAAGGGCAGATTATTATTACGCAGAACCTGCGAACGAGTATCTCGAAAACGGCGAAGCTTGTAGAATGTTTGCGTGCTACTGTCGTGAGCATCTACAGAAAGAGGTAGAAGGGCAGTGAAACTACGACTAGACTCTAAATGGTTGGACGCCCACGACTCTTCACAGAACGTGGCGTTCGGAGGCTGGTCTGCTCTGTAAAGTAGGATAGATGGTGATCCGTGGCATCTCTGCCGAAATAGCACAATGCTGGTGCACTCACAAGTATTGCGCAGCACACCGTCCGTTGTAAATTGTTCAGCGTGAGGGTCTTCAGCAGACCACCCCTACGAGTTCATTTCTCGACGCCAGCGACATCGTCAGTTACGACTGCAGCGTGCACGGAACCTTCTGTTTTCGGCCGTCGATAAATGGAAACGTGTAGGCTCTTCGGGTGAATCACGTTTTTTCTACACTAGGTCGCTGGTCGTCTCCACAGACGCCGTCAACGAGGTGAACGGTGGCTCGAAACGTGTAGCGCCACGGACGCAGTTTGGTGGGAGCGGTATAATGCTATGGGAGACATTCTCCTGCACTTGCACGCGTCCTGCGTATTAATCGAAGACACGCTGACAGCTGCGAACCACCTGCATCCATTCATGCTTGATGTCTTCCCCCACGACAATGCCATCTTGCAGCAGTGTAGTTGTCCGTGTCTCAAGAGTCAGAACAGTGCTATAGTTGTTCGAGAAGCATTGCAGTGAAATCTTGTTGATGTCACGGCGACCAGATTCCCCAGATGTAAATCCTATGGAACCCATCTGCGTCACTATCGGGCACCATCAGTCTGTACACAAATCAGCGGCCTGCTATTTACACGAATTACATGAGCTGTGCGTAGATATCTAATGCCACATACCTCCACAAGGCTACCAACTAATTGTCGGGAACATGATATGCAGAATCAGTAATATATTTCGTTCCAAACATGGACAAACAAGTTGTTAACCAGTTGGTCATAATGTTCTGGCTCATCAGTGAACGTGTACCATTACACTCGCGACGGCTAAGGCTGCTGCCTCAACACATGGTGGCCACTGTATTTCCTTCAATCATCTGCCCATATTTATCTAGCACAGCTTAGGACTACCACAAACCTAAGCAAGTTTATTGCGTTGTTTGTCGTGGTATCGTCGAGAAATCGCGGTACCACACCAAAGTCGGCTACACATATCGATACCACATACGTTAACGGGTAATCCCCAACGACGTACGGGAGACAATTCTGAAGACCACACCTCTTCTCTCAGCATAATAAGCACCCTCATACTGAGATCTATATAGTGGCGAGCATGCAGGAGTACATCCTAAATTTTCTTTTCTATTTTCCTTTATATTATTCTTGTCAGCATCTTGGATGCATGATATGTTAAGCTAATTGTACGACAATTCGCGCACTTGTCAGCTTTTGCATTCTTCGGAATTGTATGGATGACATTTTCCTGAAAGTCAGACGGTATACTGCCAGAGTCATACATTCTACAAACCAACGTGAATAGTCGATTTGTTACCACTTCCAGTAATGATTTTAGAAGTTCTGATAGCGTATTATCTATACCTTACGATCAAATATGGCCTTATTTGATCGTAAGTCCTCCAAAGCTGTCTTAAATTCTGATTCTAATTCTAGATCCACTATCTCTTCTAAATCGACTCCTGTTTCTTCTTCTAACACATCAGACAGATCTTACGCTCATAGAGGCCTTCAATGTACTCTTTCCAATTATCCGCTCTCTACTCCGCATTTAACAATGAAATTCTGGTTGTACTCTTAATGTTACCACCCTTGCTATCAATTTCACCGAAGGTCGTTTTGACTTTGTTATACGCCAAGTCAGTGCTTCCGACTATCATTTCTTTTTCGATTTCTTCACATTTTTCATGCAGACATTTTGTCTTAGCTTCCCCGCACTTCCTATTTATTTCATTCCACAGCGACTTGAATTTCTGTATACCTGAATTTCCCTGAAAATTTTTGCACTTCCTTCTTTCATCGATCAGCTGAAGTATAGTTTCTTTGCAGCTACTTTCTTTGTACCTATGTTTTTCTTTCCAGATTCTGTGACTGCCCTTTTTAGAGATGTCCATTCCTCTTCCACTGTACTGCCTACTGGACTATTCTTTATAGCTGTATCTACATCCTTAGAGAACTTCAAGCGTATCTCGTCATTCCATAGTAGTTCCGTATCTCACTTCTTTGCGCATTCATCCTTCCTGACTAACCTCTTAAACTTCAGCCTACTCTTAATACTACTACATTGTGATCTTACTGTTAGTCTATATCTGCTCCTTGATATGCCTTACAATCCAGTATCTGATTTCGGAATCTCTGTTTGACCATGATGTAATCCAACTGAAATTTTCCCGTAACTCCCGGCCTTTTCCAAGTGTACCTCCTCCTAGCCCAGCCGGCTAGCCTCGCTGTCTAACGAGTTGCTTCCCGAGCGGAAAGGTGTGCCGGTCCGCGGCACGAATCCGCCCGGCGGATTGGTGTCGAGGTCCGGTGTGCCGGTCAGCCTGTGGATGGTTTTTAAGGAGGTTTTCCATCATCCTCTGCGAATGCTGGCTGGTTCCCTTTATTTCGCCTCAGTCATTGTCGGCGATTGCTGTGCAAACACCATTTCCACACACTCGTACATCACTATTAGTCTACCACACAAACGTTTGGGGTTACACTCGTCTGGAATGAAAGGGTTCCAACCGCACGGTAATTTTGGGTTTGGTGTGGGGCGGCCGTGGGGTGGGTGGACTGCTGTGGCCTGTTGGGTTGTGAACCACTGAGGGCTACCGCGAGTCGAAGCCTCTCCGTCGTTTGTAGGTTCCTGGCTTAATATAACACAATACAATCCCTCCTCCTCATGTGATACTTGAACAGAGCTGAAACTTATTGCAGAACTCAATTAGTCTTTCTCCTCTCTCATTTCTTCTCCCAAGCCGATATTCTTCAGTAACCTTTTCTTCTACTTCATCCCCTGCAACTACATTCCAGTCCCCCATGACTATTAGATTTTCATTCCTTATGAGTATTGTATTACCCTTTCATTATCCTCATATACTTTCTCTGTCTCTTCATCTTCAACTTGCGACATCAGCATGTGAAACTGAACTGTCGTTGCCGGTGTTGGCTTGCTGTTGATTCTGATAAGAATAACCATATCACTGAACTGTTCACATGAAGACACTCTCTGCCCTACCTTTCCATTCACAACGAGTGCTACTCCCTGTTGATATAACCCTATACTCATCTGACCAGAAATTGTTGTCTTCTTTCCATTTCACTTCACTGACCCCTACTACATCTAAATTGAGCCTTTGCATTTACCTTTTCAGATTTTCTAGTTTCTCTACCACATCAAGCTTCTCACATTCCACGCAACGACTCGTAGAACGTTAAGCTGTCGTTGTTTATTCAACCTTTTTATCCCTCTTGCCAGTCCCCTCCCAGAGTTGCAAATGGGGGACTATTCCGGAATCTTTTGCCAATGGACAGATCATCATGACACTTTTCAATTACACGCCGCATGTCCTGTGGACTCACGTTGTGTGTCTTTAATGCAGTGGTTTCCATTGCCTTCTGCATCCACATGCCATTGATCGTTACTGATACTTCCGCCTTCAGGGTAAGAGAGTGTCCTGAAACTCCGTCCGCTCTTCCGCCGTCTTTGACAACGCCATTGGAGAATGAGGGTGACTTCTTATGCCAGAAGTCTTCGGTTGCCAATGCTGATTATTAATCACAATTTAAGCGGCGGCGGGTTCGAACCCGGGATGTTTTTGTTGTATTTGGTCGTAGCGGACGTCACATGACATCCGTTGAAGTTCGTTGTTGATCCTTTCACTTAGGTTTTTATTGCAGCTATGATGCCGGCGCCGCTAGACGACGGGTCTCTTAGGAATGAAATAAACAGGAAGTGCAAGGAAATTTACTAGAAATGGCTGCAGGAAGCCCGAAAAAGAAATGGTTGTCGGAAGAAAAGGTATAGTAAACAGAAAAGTCAATACACACAGGTGTTAACATTACGAGTTCAAGCGCAATTCCGCTGCTAAACGCAGAAGAGAAAGCGGATAAGTTGAAAGAATGCATTGAAGGTCTCTACGAGAGGGAGGAACTATCTGCCGACGTGACAGAAGCAAATGTGGAAGTCGATGTGGAAGACATACAGAGTTCAATATTACAGAGCTGGAGAGAGTTTTAGAGGACTTGCGACGAAATAAGGTGGAAGGCATGTGTAAAATTCCTTCGAAATTTGTAAAATTATTGAGGAAATAGCACCCAAACGACTATTCAAGTTGGTGCTGAAAGTTGCGTGTTCATATGCAATTTCATTTTTTGCTCTCAGTATTTTGGCTGTTTTTAAGTCATTAGTTTATCTTGAAATGGTTTACATTTTTATACAATAATCAGCTTCATTTTGTCGAAACAGTCTCTTTCTTTCTGCACTAATGCATTTCGTATCTTTGGAGGCTGGATTAGGCTATTTTTGGAACTACTAGGCAATGTTGTTGTAATGAGGATTCGCTGTTTTGTTACTGGTTTTCTGTTTGAAAAGTGGTCTAGTCTGATTTTTTTCTTGTCTGGTGTCGATGCCAGCTGGTTCTGAATTTGTACAATGATGAAAAATACGGATAATAGCTTTTCAGCTACATTCTGTGGTGAGTATTGGTCGTGTTGTAGGTTCAAATTGATCATCCTTTTTTTGTCTTTATTGTTATTTTGAAACCTTTACAGTATAGGTAGGCCGGCAGAGGCCTATCTACGCCGCTCTTCGGCCACAGAGAACACATACAGGAAACAGAGAGACAGAAAAACAAACAAATATGGTGGATAAAAACGAGAGTCAGACATATAGTAAAATAAATGAAGCCTTTCACGGGCGCACTGCTTGTATAAAAACGTTCATCACTGCACACAACGGGGAAGACAGTTTACATACGTGGACGGAGGAGCACAAACGGAGAGACACAGAAGCACCGACATGAAGACACACACGGTCACTGGCGACATTCTCCGGCGCACGAAGATGCACCTTTCACACGCAAAAGCCGCGGACCTGGACCTGCAAAGGGAAGATGTGCGGGTAGGAGGGAGAGGGGGAGGGTGTTGATGCCAGTGGAAGAGGAGAAGGGAGGGGGAGCGAAGAGTGTAGGGGGGGTGTGGAAGCCCGGTGGAGGGGGGAGGGGAGGGACAGAGGAAGAGAGGAGGAAGAGAAGGGAAAGAGGGTGTCATGGAGGAAAAACAGGGGGAGGAAGGGGAGGATCAAAGTTGGTAGGAGGGGTTGATGGTGGGGAGGAGGGCGTCATCAGGGAGGGGGAGTTGGCAGAAGCCACTGTGGGCAAGGATGTGGAGTGAGGAGACATGATCTTTTTTTTTCTTTTTCCTTTATTGAATTTCAATTCCCCCAGAAGGGGGCGGACTGGCAGCAGCTTAGTACGCTGCTCTGCAGCCTACAGACTTTTTTAAAAACAGAATAAGAGAAGAAACAAGAAAAACAGTTTAAAATGGCGGAAAATTGTGGAAAGTTAAAACAGAAAGAAAACGGGTTGGCAATGTTAATAAAATACACATGATTCAGACAAGTAACATAGTAGACACACAATTAAAAAAAAAAAAAAGCATGGCGACAGTCTGGTTTCTGTTTGCAAGAGATAAAAAATCGCACCCAGTGACGGTATGATGGCTGTTCGCAACACTTCCCAAAAGACACAATACGGAACACTCACTGTAAAACACTGCACGAATATGTCGGCACAAAGATGACACTCCCTAGCCAAGGGCAGATAGGGGGGGCAGGGAGACCCGGAGGAGGGGGAAAACAAGGAGGGAGGAGAGGAAAAGACGTAAAGGGGGGGGGGACCAAAGGAGGGAGAGGACTAATAAGGGGGGAGAGGGGCAGGGCAGATGCGAGAGGGAATGGGAAAAGAAAGAGGAGGGAAATGCAAAAGGACTCGGGGGAGAGAAGGGGGCAGAGAGAGGGGAGAGACATGATCATCCTCTTCCGCATTATAAATGAACAACTGCGTTGCTATAAGTCCTGCATTTAGATCATGTGATTTTGTTACTTACTGGGACAAACTCATTTTGTATTTGCTACTTTGAGAACCATGCAGGCAATGTGAGTTAACAGCACTATGAAAGGTGTTCAATACCATAAGTAATGCTACATGTTTCTTTTCTCAGACAATTTCAGTAAAAAAAAATTCGAATTTGGTTGTGGGCGTCGTGCAATATTTCCGCTTCAGCCCCTATGGTTTCATGAAGTTACGATAGGTGGCAGTGTTGTAAGTAGTCTTCAAAATGGCGTCTCTAACTTACGGGCCCTCCGAGCAGAGAGCTGCCACTGAGTTTCTTTTAATGGAAAACCAGAGCATCGCAGATATTCACAGGCACTTGCAGAGTGTCGAAACAGACCTGGCTGTGAACAAAAGCACAGTGAGTCTTTGGGCGAGGTGACTTATCATCGCAACGAGGTCGCGCAAAGCTGTGCGATCTCCTGCGTACCGCCCGGCAGCACACAGCTGTGACGCCGCAGTGCTGGAACATGCGCGTGGTCGACGTCTCATGATCAAACGCGCCGCTGAGCAAACTGGACGTCTCTCCTAGCAGTGCTGCCACACTCGTCCACACCAGCTGAGGTACTCAGAGGTGTGTGACCGCTGTGTTCCTCGCCGTGTAACGCAGGGCCATAAAGAGCAACGAAGGACCGCCTGAGCAGCAATGACTGGGCGTTACAATAATAATCTTGACCATTTTTTGTCGATCATCGTCAGAGGCGATGACACATGGATCCATCGCTTTTAACCGAAAAGAAAACGGCAATCCATGGACAGGCACCAAACCAGCCCTGATCTCGCACCTCCCGACTTCCATCTGTTTGGCTCGATCAAGGGCGCACTCCACGGGAAGCAATAAGTGGATGATGGGGAGGTTATTGGTGCAGCAAGACGTTTACTCCGACGTCTCGTTGAACGGAAATTATGTTGAAAAATTGGATTTGTAGCTCAAGGAGTGGGGAATAATATAGCGTATTAGAATGCTGAATAAAACCCACCTGCTTTCAGAAAAAAAGTGGCATTACTTACTGAATACCTCTCGTACTTTCCAGAGGACAATGTAATATTCATAATCTTTTCTTTAAATTATTTTCCTCTGCCCACATTATTTGACTTATTACCTTGCGTAATGTAGCTGCATGCTGGCCTGCTGTCATATTGGGCTCAATTTTTCCTGCCGAGCTCGCGACGTAAACTCTCAGACATAGAATGAGCAGTTACCTGAATTAAGTTCATTTTGCACTTGCAAACCATCGCCGATAAATACTCCCTTCTTTGTATAACACTGCTGACTGACGTGTCATATTAATAGATTCAACTACTCTCCGATTTACTTCACTAGTTTAATTACATATTTTGTTTTGCTGGTAACTTTAAGGAAGCAAACAATAAAAACCTGGATTGATAATTAGTGGCAGATTACACACGGTGTGATTTACGAGGATATGTCAACAAGTATCTGCAATAAAGTTTTATAATTTACTACAACAAGAGAACAAAATTTTTTATCTCATTTTTCGAAATATTCGTCCTGCCTTTCAATGCACTTGCTCCAGGGTTGCAAAAGGTTTACCGTACCCTCTGAAAAAAGGTTTTTGGTGGCGCAGCAAGCCGCGTATGAGCCGCTTGCTTAACCTATTGATCTGAGCTGAATTGACGTCCTTTCAGAGTATTTTTAAGTGGACAGAAGAGACGGTAATTCGACGGGGCGAGATCGTGGCTGTGTGCAGGGTGCTCCAACATGTCGAAACACAGCACCTGAAGCGTTTGAGTGGTGTAGGCCGCGGTATGCGGACCCGCTTTGTCATGCCACAAAATAACGCCTTGTGACTATGGACCTCTGGGTTTAGTGCAAATTTCGGGCTCAGCTAGTTTAACAGCATGTCACTGTAACTTTCTGTGGTAACTGTTGAGTTATTTTCCACATAATGTTCCAAGAACTGTTCTTGTGAGTCCCAACAGCTGTGAGCATCACTTTTCCTGGGAAAGGTTGACTCCTGAATTTTTTTTTGAGTGGTCATTCGGGGTGCTTCCATTCCGTCCTCTGGCGTTTGCTCTCTGTTTCGAAACTATGAATCCATGGGTGATCTCCAGCGACGATTCGCTTCAGAAACGTTTCACCTTTGTTAGCGTTATGGTCCCGTTGCACTTGTGCCCTCCATCTCGCACAGAGATTGGTGAATGTTGTTATGAACGGTTTCATATACAGAAGCATGACTAATCTACGTACATCATCAGCAGTCACTCGTCAGTTAATGAAGATCAGGCACAGCTTGTTCAGTACTGGCATTAGTTATGCCTGTACCTGGACGCCTCCCTCTTTCCTCATCATTCACTCTCGTACCACTACTTCCGAATGGTTCAGTTCACCGGTAGAAATTTAGCTGAGACAAAACATTGTACTCAAATGGTTCAAATGGCTCTGAGCACTATGCGACTTAACTTCAGAGGTCATCAGTCACCTAGAACTTAGAACTAATTAAACCTAACTAACCTAAGTACATCAAACACATCCATGCCGGAGGCAGGATTCGAACCTGCGACCGTAGCGGTCGCTCGGTTCCAGACTGTAGCGCCTAGAACCGCAAGGCCACTCCAGCTGGTCATTGCACTCCTATTGTGTTAAAAGTCTTCTATGAACTGTCACTCCCGTTACACATTCAGACCACAAAAAACGGACTATGGAATGCCGTTCTTCTATGGTGTGAACAGAGCGTGGCGCGGCGATCTTTACGTCACAACAAAGCAAAGCGGACTGACGTAATAACAACAGGCAAAACCAACAGCTCCCTCTAGTGGCTGGTGTGTACACAAAGCCGTAGAGCCGACATAAAGACAATTAGAGTAAAACTGGAGGTACTTATTGACTTATCCTCGGATTGTTACACTGATTACTCACTTCGAAACCAATTTACCTACACTCAGTTTCCGCAAGACCTCGCATGCCGCAATATGACATTAATGAAACCACACTGACACTCTAAGACCGTCACAACGGGACGCAGCACGGATAATTAGCGCTACAACGTATTAACGAGCACGGTAAACTAGTATCAACTCAATACCGCAACTTTCCACTCGCTAGTGGCTACTGAGTTGCCACACCAAGCGCACGCACGCACAAACGCACTTTTAACACAATAGGAGTGCAATGACCAGCTGGAGTGGCCTTGCGGTTCTAGGCGCTACAGTTTAAGGAAAGCATTGCTACCGGGCGACGATTATTCTGAAATGCGGGACTGGCTAACTCAGCGGTAGCTGCAGTAACATAATACACAATCTACAATGAAACTAACCGACAAATTTACGACAGATGTAATAAACAATAACAAATATATCGTCGTGGGAGAATAAAGGATCCTTAAACATACCCCGGCCTCAGAAAATTAATTTCGCCTGGAAATTTCTGGTGACTTAAGTTTCAGCTTGAAATTAATCAAGAAAGAAACGTCTCAGTAGACAAGAAAGAAACAACAGATAAATACCCCATAATGGCAAATTAACAGCCACGTGAATTATAGATACGTACTTAATAGGTGTCACCACCTGAAAACATAACTCAAGGAATAAGTATAGATGAGATTAATGAAATACGTCCAACATGTATTGTTTAAAAAGTGTCAGTGGAAAAAGACAAATATATGCAGAACGCGATTATTATACGGAACTGTATCGCTATTATTTAACAGACCATTGTGTGCAAAATCCTTAACTTTTTCTTCACGAAAACAAATGCATAATCTGATTTTTTAAAATACTGTTATTAGCAAAATGATTAAATTGTGAATGAAGCTAATCAACTATTTACTTACAGCAACTAATGCCATTGATAGAAGACATTAAATCAGCATCTCTATCTTTTTAGCTTTTCTCTAAACAAACTTCATTAAGCTCAAAAGAATGTACATTGAGGGGAACAAACACTCCGATTTGTGTTATTTTGGTAGATAAACATCAACTTCTTATCAAGTCACATAACAACAGTAATAATGGGAAATAACCAATTACTCCAGTGGAGCAGTTGTTACCACTGCAGCCTTTTTACATCAAGAACTCAATATCCTTTCGTGTCGAACTTTGATCAATATCATCCTTGCAATTTTATTTGGTCTTGACAAATTTATCCAGTTCACTAACAGTAATTCGAAGATCAGAAGAACGTCGTCCTACATGAAAAATTAACTTAGCGTCTGCATTACTTCCGCCAATAATCAACGGCATAATGGATTACTGCACTCGGTTCACTAGACTAACAAGCTCCTTGTTGCTGTGCGATTGACGCTGAACTTCCTTCTGTTCATCGTTTTATTTCCTGCCTTGAGCATAATTCTCGCAAGTCTTTACAGTATCACATGTAGGTCCAACCTTTCGTTCAGAACTGCTTTCGATTTTTGACGATGTTCGAGCTTTTTGTTCCTATGTGCAGTCAATTCTTGCTCAGTATCATTTAGTTTCTACGTATTGTCGTCAAGTCTTTTGTTCATATCTGAGTTCATTTTTTGATTATTATCATGTAACTTTCGAGAATCTACTCTCTAACCGTCTCTCAGTTTTCGTAAAAGCAGAATTAACACAATCTCCCCTGCAGCACTATCGACGTGATTGTTGTTTATCACTACCTCTCACAATTCAATGTGTACATTCATAATTTAATTTTAATACTCAGTTGTCTCTACAATTTGAATTCTGTTTAGTAATCCCTGTTCATTAACGTGTTTCATATTAATACTGTCGCATTTAACGCTGTCCTGCCCTTTAATTACACCATGGTTCTCGGTATGACTAGCCACTCTTATTCAAATATGTATACTACGCGCGCAGTTTGTAATCCCATTGATAGTTTGTCACACCTTCTTTCCATTCCAACGTTGTCTTAAAAATCGAAGCGCTACTGAAAATTACAAATTCAATCACAATATGTTGATGCTTGCAATTGGGCTACGGATCTGAAGATGGTTGTAGGATCCGGCGTCCTTGTCACCGGTGTCCATGTGTAACACGATCAGCTGGTGTGTCATTGCTGAGAACTTTTAGCACGCTGACTATGGATGATTCGACTGGAACCAGTTAATGGTAGTCGTACTCGGCACAACTTTTATCAAAGTGATTACTCATTTCAAAACCAGTTTATCTGCAATCACTTTTAGCGAGATCCCATATGCGACAATACATTTCATACTGAAACCTTAAGACTAAAATCAGAATGCGGATAATTAGCCACAAAACATTAGCGACCACCACCGCCCAATGTCGACTCCGTGTTGCAACTGTCCACTCACTGCCGAGTTACTACACCAAGCGCACGTGCAAAGAAGCAATCACAACTTCAGAAAAGCGTTGTCAGTAGGAAACTATTACTCTGACATGCATCACTCAGCTAACTCTGCGGCAGCTGAAGTAATATAATTTTCGATGAAACGAATCGATAAACTTACGACAAATGCCACCAAGAATAACAAGTATGTCTACGGGGAGGATGTAGAATCTTTATACATGCATGGATTTAGGTTTCAGATGGAGACAGGTGAGTCATCAGTTGCTGTCTTGGAAGTTTGATGATTTCTGAATACAATGCACGGTGATCCGATATTTTAGTGAGATATATTGTAGAATACATGACATGGAAGGCCTCTGTAGTTGTAATAGTAGGAAGTGATTTTGTTTTGACGTTATATTCTGATGATAGTGGGGCTAAAGAAAGGATTTGTTTATGACTTCGAATCTAAATTGAATGATTTCAGATAAGAGGAAACATCCCCATTTGAATTGGTTTGGGTTACAAGCTGAGATAAAACACA
Source organism: Schistocerca piceifrons (assembly GCF_021461385.2). Lineage (NCBI taxonomy): Eukaryota > Metazoa > Arthropoda > Insecta > Orthoptera > Acrididae > Schistocerca > Schistocerca piceifrons. Next base: position 1,053,804,687 of record NC_060139.1, read on the forward strand.
TTATATAATTTTTGGACCAGTTCTTGAGGAACAATAACTTACTGTTTAATGTCTGAATAGTGAGCTATTCGAAATTCTCTTACGTTGTGCCTACATTAGGCAAGTGTGTAATAACTCATTTATTGCAGCATAGCTGACTAGTTCAGTGCTTTACGTAACTGCCGAAGATACCAGGTCATTTTATCACACAATACACCACTTACCGTGTAAACAATTACTGAGACTGGGAGACATTCCATCAGAGAGTTGGAAAAATCTCATCCATGCAGTTCCAAAGGTAACAAGAGCTCATAATAACAAGAATGACGTGCTCGACAAGAAAGGGTGTAAGGCAGGAATGCAGCGTGCAGACTGCCTATTGGATGGATTTCGGGAGCGTTTTATTAATGATTTCCAGTAATTACATTTTATTTCTTTCTTTCACGCTCAGCAATCTAATGTTTTCGTGGCCGCTCCAGTGTCTTGTGTATCGGGACCAGTCTATGTTGCAGGCCAAGAGTAGATTGTAATGATCAGATATTGCTAGTGAGGCATGCTCTTTTAAGCGTCACCTCTAGTGATCAATGGAAAGTGTAGGAACATTGTGATATGTGGTTTCGGGGTACGTGGGTACTGCTTGAGCACCAGACGAGATGTTCTTCCTCCACTCAGCTTCAAACCTGACAGTACGCCACCTTTCTTCACTCTCTATTAATTCCAGACTTTGGTCCACCGTAACTTGTGGCGGCTTCTCCAAGTAGCTGATGCATGTTCACCTTCCACAGGTGTGCCCCTTGTATCCCGATTACTGAATTACATCATGCATTTTTACCCCATGTACTAAATTACAATATGTATTTTCACCTGTTTAATTCTCCTGTTATTACTTGGTATTATCCTTACTGGGTGGCCAGTCCTCACCATTCCCGGCAGCGGTACAGTAGTTTTTGTCCTTCACCGTTCAATCTGCTCATCGAAGGAACTTCGACGAGTGGCCGAGCGGTTAAATGCGCTACAGTCTGGAACCGCACGACCGCTACGGTCGCAGGTTCGAATCCTGCCTCGGGCCTGGATGTGTGTGATGTCCTTAGGTTAGTTCGGTTTAAGTAGTTCTTAGTTCTAGGGGACTTACGACCACAGCAGTTGAGTCCCATAGTGCTCAGAGCCATTTGAACCATTTTGAGTTTCGACGAAATTAAAAGGCTCATGAGTGCGACTAAAGTTCAGGGTGAAAAGCAACGATAAGATTTTCTGATAACATTCCCATCGTCAGTGAAAGTGAGGAAGAACTGCAGGACATGGATGAACATTCTACTTAGCACATAATGGGAACTGAGAGTAAGCCGAAGAAAGACGAAAGTAGTAAGTAGTAGCAGAAATGAGAACAGTGGGAAACCTACCATCAAACTTGGGTACCACCACGTAGACGATTTAAAAGAATTGAATGTAAATTAATACATGACGGACTTACATTGCCTACTAGAACAGGCAGAGGGTATTCCTGCCCAAAAAAGAACCTACAGGTATCACATATCGGCTTTAAGAAATTTCTGCAGACGTCTGCTTGGCTTACAGAATTGAATGAAGGTGATTCATGGACTGCGTGAAAATCGGAAACGAAGAAAATCGAAGCGTTTGAGATGTGGTGTCACACAAAGATGTTGAAAATTAAGTGGACTGATAAGGTTCAGAATGAGGAGGTTGTCCATAGAATCGACGAGACAAGAAATACGTGAAAAACACAGACAATAAGAAAGGACAGGATGATAGGGTATGAGTTAAGACGCCAGGGAATAACTCTCATTATACCGCGGGGAGTTCTACAGGGGAATATCCGACAAACAACTGACGATGTTCGATGTTGGTTGGTTGATTTAAATGAGGGGAAGGGACCAAACTGCTAGGTCATCGACCCCTCGTTCCAATTAAAATAATTCCATAAGGGTGACAGTAAAATAATCGAGACATACGAAACACAACTGGAAGAAAGGAGAAAAACACAAGAACGACAGAAGAGCAACAAACACTAAAATGGACAAAATAGGACACGAAAATGAGAGGGAGACACAAGAAACATATAGAAGAGATAAAAAAAAACAGAGCAGATTACCATAGCTGGCTGACCATGAGAATAAGAAGGAGAAGCCAGCCACTCTGCAACACAGTAAAATCTCCATCCTCAAAGCACTAGGGTGGAGGACACAGAGGGAGAAAGGACACGCGCTAAAACTTAGATCAAATGATGAAACCCACCCTCACGAATAAAACGTAAAACTAAAGTTGCTGTTGAGGCATTGTCGCCCAACACCGAAGGTAGGGTGCTGGAACCGCTACGGTCACAGGTTCGAATCCTGCCTCGGGCATGGATGTGTCTGATGTGCTTAGGTTAGTTAGGTTTAAGTAGTTCTAAGTTCCAGGGGACTGATGACCACAGTGTTAAGTCCCATAGTGCTCAGAGCCATTTGAACCATTTTGTGAGCCACAGCGAAACCGAGGTGCGTCCTCGCGACAGAGCAGGTAACCATGCGTTAGCCACGTATGGCCAATACGGAGGACAACTGATTCCCTGCGAGAGGACCACATGGGAGACTTCCACACATTCGTAGTCTCCTTAATGACACGCAATTTGTTGTGTGTACTGTTATGCCATTCCGTCTCCCAAAGCTGATAAACTCTGCGGAATAAGACAGAACGCAGGTCAGTTTCGGAGATGCCCATCTTCAGAAGCGATTTCCACGTAGCCTATTTGGCCAGCCTGTCGACAGTTTCGTTGACTGGGATTCCGATGTGTCCTGCGGTCCACACAAACTCCACTGAACGATCGGATCATTCCAGGGCATAGAAGGACTCCTGAATGGACGTTACCAAGGGATGTCGAGGGTAACACTGGTCGATAGCTTGTAGGCTAATCAAGGAGTCAGTACACAGGACAAAAAATGGTTCAAATGGCTCTGAACACTATGGCACTTAACTGCTAAGGTCATCAGTCCCCTAGAACTTAGAACTACTTAATCCTAACTAACCTAAGGACATCACAAACATCCATACCCGAGGTAGGATTCGAACCTGCGACAGTAGTGGTTCCAGACTGTAGCGCCTAGAACCGCTCGGCCACTCCGGCCGGCTACACAGGACAAATGACTCTCCAGGGCATGAGCGGATGTGCTCAAGAGCACGAGATATGGCCGTCAGTTCTGCAGTGAAATCACTGCAGCCATTTGGCTAGGAGTTCTGTTCAATATGCTCTCTATGAACATACGCAAATCCTACGTGACCATCAGCCATCGAGCTGTCGGTCTAAACCACTTCATGGCCCAAGTACATGTCGAGAATCGAGAGGAAGTGATAGCGGAGAGCTGCAGGGTTAACGGAGTCCTTAGAGCCATGCGAAAGGTCCAGAAGAATCTGCGCCTTAGTTTTACACCATGGAGGTGTACGTGAATGGACCTCGAGGCGTGGTGGTAACGGGAAGGACTTCATTTCAGACAGAAGGTACCGGACGCGAACCGCAATCGTAAACTCTGACCTGGGTCGCCTATGCGGGAGATGAACCGACTTCTCAGAGCTATATAATGCCATTAAGTGTCCTACAACACATGCAACTGAGCAGTTGGGAAAGTTTTTATTGAGAAACGCAAGACAATCAAATGAAAGCTGAAAGTGCAACCACAGAAAAAAGTTATTTGATACTAACAATTACGAAACACAATTAGCTACATTCAAAAGGGGACTTGAGATAGTGCAAACGGCCGCAGGTGGTCTCACTGGGTGGTTGTCTCAAGGACTGATTGGCACAAGTCTCAATTTTCAGATGCCTTTGCTTGCTGGCGATCTAGAACGAAGTTGAAGCATGACCACAATATTCTCAGTAGGGTGTAAGCTGTCTCTAGTTCCTGGTGAGAGTTTCTCGAATTTTATTTAAGTTTTTGTTATGATAACAGGTCCAGCGGCGGTGTCAGAGTTAAATGGCGCGGCAAGTGGAAAAGTATTCCAAAGTTGAAACAAGGCGGTCAGTAGGATTCTTGAGAAAAATAGTCTAAATTACACACAGATCCACTGTGACATTTTGGTGGTATCTGAACAAAATGCAGTGTTGCGTCCAGCCACAGTGAAATGGTCCGAACGATTTGATTAAGGCCGTATGAACGTGAGTAATGCTGATCGTGTAACGTCGAAGTATGGTGCAGCAGTCTCTAATAGTTATTTGGCCCGCCGCAGTAATGTGTAACTTACTTTTTGAACTGCCCTCGAATGCACTTAAATAACTAGTGTCTAAATTAGTGTTAAATAAGTCATCATCATCATCATCAGTCGTCTGATGCACTGAGGGAAAAAATCGCAGCACCAAGGAGGAGTTGGCGACATAAAAGAGAGTTGGTAGGCGTGTATGGACATCTGAAAGATGATATAGACTTCAGTGTGCAAACGAAAGCCTCATTGAGGGGTAGTGTGGACGTCAGTTGTATTTTCTGATGAAAGGTGGTCTTGCCTTGATGGCATTGATTGCTTTGTTGGTTAACAGGAGGGCAGTTGATGGCCCGCAACCTACCTGTCTGCGTGTGATGGTCACAACGGACATACCCCAGGATTTATGGTCTCTAGTGCCATTTCGTGCAGGAGCACTCTCATGGTTATCTCTCGCGACACTTGGCTGCAAAATGTGTACGTCAGTCTGGTGATTCGACCTGCTGCGGCCATTCATGAACAGCATACCACAGGGTATTTTCCAACAGGATAGCGCTTCTCCACATACCGCTGTTGTAACCCAACATGCTCTACAGAATTCCGACATGTTGCCTTGGACTGCTCGATCATCGTATCTCTCTCTAATCGAACACATACGGGGCATCATCGGCCGACAACTCCATCGTCATCCATAACCACTATTAGCCGTCTCCGTATTGATCGACCACGTGCAACAGGCGTAGAACTAGCACTCCTGAAAGTTGGTAGATCACTTGCCCGCGACAGGCGAAGGTCCCGAGTTCGAGTCTCGGTCCGGCACCAGTTTTAATCTGCCAGAAAGTTTAATATCAGCGCACACTCCGTTGCAGAGTGAGAATCTCATTCTGGAAACATCCTCCAGGCTGTGACTAAGCCATGTCTCCGCAATATCCTTTCATTCAGGAGTGCTAGTTCTGCAAGGTTCGCAGGTGAGCTTCTGTATAGTTTGAAAGGTAGGAGACGAGGTATTGACAGGAGCTGTGACGACGGGGCGTGAGTCGTGCTTGGGTAGCTTAGTTGGTAGAGCACTTGCCCGCGAAAACCAAATGTCCCGATTTCGAGTCTCGGTCCGGCACACAGTTTTAATCTGCGAGGAAGTTTCATACTCATTTGAATGTTCTCCAGAGCATAATGGAGTCGCCGCCAGCTTATCTTCGTCCCGCGCTACACGTGTTAAGGAGCTGTTCCCTGGAAGTCAACAGATTCGCGCCCTTCCATTGGCGTATTGAAGAAGGTATAGGGATTAATCAGATGAGGCAATGCTCTGACACTGCGGCAACGTGCACTGCCGATGGTCACATGCCCATTTCACTCGTAGCGGCCAATGTCGTTGTGTTAACCGTGGCACATGCATGGGTCTTCAGCTTCGGAGGCCCATCGTTAGGAGTGTTCGGTGCAGTGTGTGTTCTGACGGACTCGTATCCTGCACAGTATCACAGTCTGATGTTGGTGTCCAGCTCGCGACGTCCAGAATCTGTAACGAGGGGTGGCTCGCCATTCTCAGGACGTCTGGACGTGTTTTACCTTGGTTTCGTCACGTGTTTAGACATTCACCACAGCGCTTCTCGAACAACCGACAAGTCGTGCAGTTTCTCAAATCCTCGCGCCGCGCCGCCGTACCATCACAATCTACCCCCGATCAAATTCAGAGTGATCGCGCACCTCCCCCATTCTACACACAGACAACACGGCCACTGACACTACATGCTCCGTGCTTGTGTCTGACCAGCAGGAAGGGGACGCTGCTATCACCTGGACGGGTGTGTATCGAGAGTAGATGGGTGGTCATAATTCCTGGTTGATTAGTGTATGTCCTCATTTCATGAGACACAGTATACACGTCCGCAGCTCGTGGTCGTGCGGTAGCGTTCTCGCTTCCCACGCCCGGGTTCCCGGGTTCGATTCCCGGCGGGGTCAGGGATTTTCTCTGCCTCATGATGACTGGGTGTTGTGTGATGTCCTTAGGTTAGTTAGGTTTAAGTAGTTCTAAGTTCTAGGGGACTGATGACCATAGATGTTAAGCCCCATAGTGCTCAGAGCCATTTGAACCATTTGAACAGTATACACGTCTGGGATATCAACTGAGACGTTGTACCAATACACAGCGATGAAAAGCTTCATGCAACTGGCCTCCCCCTGACGATCAAAAATCCGCAGTGAAAATTAGAATCACGGTAGGGAACTGTATCCCTAAGGGTTGAGCACCTATGACACGGACTTCTCAAATGACAAGAAGTATAAAAATTGTGACTTCTGAAATTTTCCCGGCGTATTTCTTCTTCTTGTAAAATTGTATATGCGTAGGAGGTCTCTGGAGTGTAGACAGCAAGAACAGTGCGGAACTGATGTGTTGAATCGCCTTCGTAGTCCCCGACGAGGTATACCAGTGTGAGTTAAATGTTCGTTAGGATAACATAGGACAGCACCTGTGGTCGAAGCAGCCGGCCAGTGCGTCTGCCCGGCGGGCAAGTGTTCACAGTAGCTGCGGGCTTCGTCAAGGCCGCCATTACGGCGGTACAGGTAGACCGACGTACGTGCAGCCAACTGTCCGCTCCTCGTTAGCGTCGTGCGTTTTTAATGGTTGCAAACCGTTTGCAATTATCCACACGCGCTGCTGCATGTTAGGTGGCGGGAAAAAAAAATTAAGTCATGCACACAATTCGAAGGCGAAAGGATGTAGTTTGTCATACTTCGTTGTGTTATAATATGCTTAGAGTTTCCAAATTAATTTTCCGGAATATTATTGTAAAATATTTTTTTAATATAAAACTCACCAACTGATGACAAGCAGTACTTAATTACATAATATTTTCTCGAGTGTCCTATTACTGCTTTACAAAAATGTTGTTAAGTGTTGCTGATGTCCTTCGAAGAAAATACTATGAGAAAAAAATTCCGCCCAGTATACACGATATAGTATACTTATGAGACAAAACAATGTGACCTCCTGCTCAGTAGCATATTTGGCCACCTTTGGAGCGCAGCACGGTAGAGATTCTGCGTGTTATGGTTCGATAAGTTTCCGGAGTAGAAGTAGATAAAGTTAAGGAATTCTACTACCTAGGCAGCAAAATAACCAATGACGGACTTTACAAGAAGGCCATCGAAAGCAGACTAGCACTGGCAAAAAGTGTTTTCCTGGCCAAGAAAAACCGAAATATGTGAGAATCGAAGCAATTGAGATGTGGTGCCACAGACGAATATTGAACACTGCGTGGACTGATAAGGTAAGGAATGAGGATTCTGCGCAGAATCGGAGAGGAAAGGAATATGTGGAAAACACTGAAAAGAACAAGGGGTATGGCTGTAGTGCATCGTAACGCATATGCAGCAACAACTGGAGCAAAACAGGGACACAACGAACTGTTACAAATCGTTTACTTCAAGGACACCTCCGAGCCAGACGCCCTTAAGCGTGTGTTCCACTGACCCCAAACCACCGCTATTTTCGACTTTACTGGTGTCAAGCGAGAGCTCATTGGAGAGCAGGTTGGAGGTCTGTTGTGTTTTCTGATGAAAGCTGGTCTATCTCGGTGCCAGGGACGTCCGTGCGTTGCCTGGAAGGAGGCCACTTGAGTGTTGGGAACAAACCAGTATGCGTGTTAGGCACGCTGGATCTACACCTGGTCTGGGGTGCGGTTTTGTACGACGGCAGTCGCAGTCGTGGTTATTCCTCGCGGCCCTTCGCTGCAAATTTGTACAGTCTAGTGATACGACATGTTTTGCTGCCGTTCATGAACAGAATTCCAGGCAGTGTTTTGCCACAAATTAACGCTCACCCATATACCGCTGTTGTAAGCCAACATACACTACGGAGTGTCGACAAGTTGCCCTGGCCTGCCCGATCACCAGATCTGTCTCCAAATGACCACATGTGGCACATCATCGGACGACAACTCCAGCGTCATCAACAAACAGCATTAAGCGTCAATTTATTGACCAATCAAGAGCAACAGGCATGGAACTCTATCCCACAAACTGACATCCAGAACTTGCACAACACAATGCATGCACATCTCAATGCTTCGCTTCATTATTATGCCGGTTGCACTGGTTATTAATGTAACAACTTTTTACGTTTGCAAAACGTATCTGGCGTTCACATTAACCTGTGATCTTGTAATTTTAATCACTTAGATATCCTACGTAGACAAATGTATTGCCGAAATTTCATGACTCTACAGTAATTATTTTTTTCCATCAGTGCATATGTATGAATCTAAGTGCTACCTGATGTTGACAGTGTACAATGTTACCCGCAACAGCAAAATAATATTTTGAACATGTAAGTACATTCGAATATTAGAACTGTGCGTGCAAAAAATGTGTTGGTTATTTTGTGCAGTTTTCTCTGCAGACACCTCTAAAACGAGCTCAAAATTTTACTACTGTTCGGCACAACAGGACTTTTCTATTCAAAAAGGGACAACAAACTCTGAAGACTTACGAACGATTGTTGGTTAATATTACACCGTAATAGACAATATGTCGATGGTGTATATTAATACCGAGGAAATGTTGCCACCTCGAAGGAGATACATGTAAATTCATATAGTGCAGGTTCTTCCCAGGCTTGACTGTTTCAACATCGACTCGAGATACACAACGAAAAGAGCATATTGGTGATTAAAAAGCAACACTTGAAGAGCAGAAGTATTCGATCGAGTGGTACTCTTTCGACTTGTTTTCTGTTTTTGCATTTATTGATTCGTAAATCTACATCTACATCTACATCTACATCCATACTCCGCAAGCCACCTGACGGTGTGTGGCGGAGGGTACCTTGAGTAGCTCTATCGGTTCTCCCTTCTATTCCAGTCTCGTATTGTTCGTGGAAAGAAGGATTGTCGGTATGCCTCTGTGTGGGCTCTAATATCTCTGATTTTATCCTCATGGTCTCTTCGCGAGATATACGTAGGAGGGATCAATATACTGCTTGACTCTTCGGTGAAGGTATGTTCTCGAAACTTTGACAAAAGCCCGTACCGAGCTACTGAGCGTCTCTCCTGCAGAGTCTTCCACTGGAGTTTATCTATCATCTCCGTAACGCTTTCGCGATTACTAAATGATCCTGTAACGAAGCGCGCTGCTCTCCGTTGGATCTTCTCTATATCTTCTATCAACCCTATCTGGTACGGATCCCACACTGCTGAGCAGTATTCAAGCAGTGGGCGAACAAGCGTACTGTAACCTACTTCCTTTGTTTTCGGATAGCATTTCCTTAGGATTCTTCCAATGAATCTCAGTCTGGCATCTGCTTTACCGACGATCAAGATTATATGATCATTCCATTTTAAATCACTCCTAATGCCTACTCCCAGATAATTTATGGTATTAACTGCTTCCAGTTACTGACCTGCTATTTTGTAGCTAAATGATAAAGGATCTATCTTTCTGTGTATTCGCAGCACATTACACTTGTCTACACTGAGATTCAATTGCCATTCCCTGCGCCATGCGTCAATTCGCTGCAGATCCTCCTGCTTTTTAGTACAATTTTCCATTGTTACAACCTCTCGATACACCACAGCATCATCTGCAAAAAGCTTCAGTGAACTTCCGATGTCATCCACAAGGTCACTTTTCTCTCTACCAACTAGTTGAAATATTTGTCCGAATACAGAAACGGATTAGTTTTAAAAAGTTATTTTGTATGCAGTGTATCTAAAGCAGTAAGTGTGAGCATTACGTTTTATTTGTTTTGCTGATCGAGGGACTGTCATAAGCATTTTGCAACATTTGTACCTTGTTAGCTCTAAGTAGCTTGTACCCCACTTAGTTGTGGGACTTTCCTTTTCCTATTGAGGACAATGTGCTTCTATGCAATCACATTACTGTAGATGAAAACTGGACGAAGCTATGATCCGGTAAATAATACTAAAATGCTCTCAATGGAACAAACTATCTTTAGCATATTTGTCATGTAATACCTAACGTATTTTAAATCGGGTTTCCGAGTCACTTCTTTAATATGGTTTCATTTTTTCGAAAGCGCTCTACGAGTACTGTGGTGTCACCGCCAGACACCACACTTGCTAGGTGGTAGCCTTTAAATCGGCCGCGGTCCATTAGTATACGTCGGACCCGCGTGTCGCCCCTATCAGTGATTACAGACCGAGCGCCGCCACACGGCAGGTCTAGAGAGACTTCCTAGCACTCGCCCCAGTTGTACAGCCGACTTTGCTAGCGATGGTTCACTGACAAATTACGCTCTCATTTGCCGAGACGATAGTTAGCATAGCCTTCAGCTACGTCATTTGCTACGACCTAGCAAAGCGCCATTACCAGTTACTATCGATGCTGTAAAACATGTACCGTCAAGAGCGATGTTCACCATTTACGGATTAAAGTTAAGTATTCCAACAGCTACGTCCTTTTTTGCTAAAGTCTAACTTCCTTGACCTGTTCCAGACCTCACGCCAGCCTGCGTGAGCTAAAACGCGTGCCTTTCGGCTTCCTCTCATAGTGGGTTGGCTCTCTTGCCAATCCACAACAAGTACTGTACGTGAATTCGTATTCATGTGCTTGCCGCTGTGTGTGTTCGTGTGTATCGTAGATTTGAGAGTACTTGAACTAGATTTCTAGATATTCTTAAGGTGAATAGTAGAAAAGTTTTTCATTTAGCTTACTGTCTTGGCGTTAGGGAGAAAGACGCTCGATTCAGGATGAGGACATGAGCACATTATCAATAAAATAACTATCTCATAACGAAACAAATTATTCAAATTTATCATCAATTCTGCTGTTACACCATAATTTGTACCTACTGTCTAGCTGACGATTGTAAATAAAGCACATCAGCGCTGGCGATGGGTTTATCACGGACGAGTTTACTTTGAATTTTCGGTACTTTCTAAATCCATCCCTCCACCCCACACGTCACCGCCGCATGTGTGACGAACATTATAGAACACCATGTTCATTTTACTCTCTTTGCATTCGATTCCCTGAACAATGTCGGTACACCTTAGGGCAAGCTAAGATGTATTTTGAGGATCATAGGATATTATTGTGTGAGCGTTTTCTTATATGTTTCTCAGCTCAACTTTAAACGTACGCCGGCATATTACTGTTCACGCGAATATTGCCAACTCAGTGTAAGCATACAACAAATCTTGATGGATTCAGTTTCACAAGACATATCTCCAACTCTATTTCGTCCCATGGCGCCATAGAAGAGGAGAAAAAATGGATTAATTAGGACACTAAGTATTGGACACAAAGGCATTCCAGTAAGAGGGTACTTAATAAAACCTTTGGTATCATGATTACATTGTTAATTAAGACAAAATATTATTTCAGTTCTGTATGTAGCTGAAAGGAGTGAGCCAATAGTGCCGTCTATTCCTGCCGATGGTGTCCTAAAAAAACGAACCGACATTGTCTTGGAAAAAGGTTACAAGATATATATAAACAAACTTCTGACAGGGGTAAAGTAATCCATTTGAGTTAAACCCAGCGAAACTGAGAAAATCTGTAATCCATGTGAATTAAACTAAGCGAAACTGAGGGAATAAGATGAGGGAATGAGTAACTAAAAGCAGCAGCTGAGTTCTGCTTTTTGGGCATGGCTGTAGTAGAGGGGACATAAACTGCGCACTGGCAATAGCAACAAAAGCCGTTCTGAGGAGTCTTGAAATTTTAACATCAAATATAAATGTTGGTGTTAAAAAGTCTATTCTGAAGGAATTTGTCTGGTTTGTAGCCTTGTATGGTAGCTATACGCGGATGATAAGCAGTGTAGATAGAAAGGGGTATAATGGATGCTTGCGAAATGTGGTGCCTCTGGAGAATGATGGATAAATCAGATGGATAAATAGGATAAGTAATGAAGAGGTCCCAGAATGAGATTTTCACCCTTCAGCGGAGTGTGCGCTGATATACAGAGTGCTGATGTGTAGAGCACTTGCCCGCGAAAGGCAAAGGTCCCGAGTTTGAGTCTCGTTCCGGCACACAGTTTTAATCTGCCAGGAAGTTTCAATGAAGAGGTCCTCCATCGAAAAACGTTTTGTGGCACAAGTTGACTAAAAGAGAGGATCATTTGATAGGGCGTACCAATAACACCACCATACGTACACACTCACCGATTTTTAATGAATCAAAGTGCCACATACAAAACAGCTTCAAACGTCTGATAACTTTGCAGATGGATTAATGTGTGAAATATTTGATACCAAGCAATAGTTATGACTGAAGCAGTAAGACCCTCATTGTGTTGGGAAGGGGATAAACTATTTACCTTTGGATCTTTTGTGGATCTGAAAACTAGAAAAAGCTTAGAAAAGGTTCAGAAAAAACAGAATCGCTTGAACGACTGGAGATAGAAGGTTCATATTCACAGGACGTCTACATTAGTATGTTATGCAGAAATAGCTCAACACGACCTACCAATAAAAGGTACCTGCGGCTCTCGCTGTCTCTATAAACCGAAGGTAATTGATCAGTGTGACGTGAGCAGATGTGCAGCAGGCCTCGCAGACACATGCGCGAACCGTACCGTCAAATGAGCACCGAGCTTGAAAGAGGGAGCCTTACTAGCACGAGAAAATATGATTCATCCATGCGGGGTACGAAGTGTTTCGGTAATGCAACGACTGTGTGCAGAACGGTTCGCGGAAGACCGTAGAACATGATGGGGTGTGTCAGGTCGCACCACCCAGACCACCCCCCCCCCCCCCCCCCCCCCCCCCCCCCGAGGAGATCTACAGCTCATCTGAATGGTATTTCAAGACAGATCCGCATCCTCCTCGCCTCTGGCGCAACAGTTGATCGGTGTAACACATCGTACACTACGAGATGCATTCAAGTTCTAAGGCCTCCGATTTTTTTTCTCCGGACTGGAAAGAGATAGAAACATTCGCATTGTTTTAAAATGAGGCCGCGTTCATTGTCAATACATCCCAGAGATGGCAGCACCGTACGGCAGATGGAATTTTACCGCCAGCAGCGAGAATGAGAACTGTTTTAAATACTTAAAATGGTGACATTTTCCTTACTTGAACAGCGTGCAATCATTCGTTTTCTGAATTTGAGTGGCGTGAAACCAATTGAAATTCATCGACAGTTGAAGGAGACATGTGGTGATGGAGTTATGGATGTGTCGAAAGTGCGTTCGTGGGTGCGACAGTTTAATGAAGGCAGAACATCGTGTGACAACAAACCGAAACAACTTCGGGTTCGCACAAGCCGGTCTGACGACATGATCGAGAAAGTGGAGAGAATTGCTTTGGGAGATCGCCGAATGACTGATGAACAGATTGCCTCCAGAATTGGCATTTCTGTGGGTTCTGTGCACACAATCCTGCATGACGACCTGAAAATACGATAAGTGTCATCCAGGTGGGTGCCACGAATGCTGACGGACGACCACATGGCTGCCCGTGTGGCATGTTGCGAAGCAATGTTGACGCGCAACGACAGCATGAATGGGACTTCCTTTTCGTCGGTTGTGACAATGGATGAGACGTGGATGCCATTTTTCAATCCAGAAACAAAGCGCCAGTCAGCTCAATGGAAGCACACAGATTCACCGCCACCAAAAAAATTTCGGGTAACCGCCAGTGCTGAAAAAATGATTGTGTCCATGTTCTGGGACAGCGAGGGCGTAATCCATACCCATTGCGTTCCAAAGGGCACTACGGTAACAGGTGCATCCTACGAAAATGTTTTGAAGAACAAATTCCTTCCTGCACTGCAACAAAAACGTCCGGGAAGGGCTGCGCGTGTGCTGTTTCACCAAGAAAACGCACCCGCACATCGAGCTAACGTTACGCCACAGTTTCTTCGTGATAACAACTTTGAAGTGATTCCTCATGCTCCCTACACACCTGACCTGGCTCCTAGTGACTTTTGGCTTTTTCCAACAATGAAAGACACTCTCCGTGGCCGCACATTCACCAGCCGTGCTGCTATTGCCTCAGCGATTTTCCAGTGGTCAAAACAGACTCCTAAAGAAGCCTTCGCTGCTGCCATGGAATTATGGCGTCAGCGTTGTGAAAAATGTGTACGTCTGCAGGGCGATTACGTCGAGAAGTAACGCCAGTTTCATCGATTTCGGGTGAGTAATTAATTAGAAAAAAAAAATCGGAGGCCTTAGAACTTGAATGCACCTCGTATCAGGGGTGACAGTCCGTCGCCGTTTATTACGGCAAGGGTTACGTGCGCGTCGTCTGCCTATCTGCCTATCTTTGACGAATGCGCAGAAACATGCTAGACGGCAATGGTGTATGCGACGACGTCACTGGGGACGGGAATGGTATCAGGCAGTGTTTCCGGACGAATCCAGGTTCTGTTTGTCTGAAAATGATGGCCGCATTTTGGTTCGTCACAGCCGGGGGGAATGCCATCACAGTGACTGAATTCGCACAAGACATACAGCGCCAACTCAAGGCCTTATGGTGTTGGGTGCTATTGGGTACAACCGTAAATCACAGTTGGTGCGTGTCCAAGGCACCGTAAGGAGTATGACATCCTGCAACCTGTAGCCATACCCTTTCTGCACAACATACGAGGCGCCATTTTTCGGCAAGACAGCCCTCTGAAGAATATAATATGAGAATTAATAAAGCAAAAACAAAAGTAATGGCATGCGACAAAGAAGATCAAGTGAAAGTCCAAGTTCATGTAGGCAATGAACTGCTTGAACAAGTTGATAAATTTACTTATCTGGGCAGTAATATTACCAGGGACGGAAGGAGCAAGGCAGAAGTGAGAAGTAGAATAGCTCAAGCAAAGGCTGCTATTAACAAGAAGAAAAACGTATTAACATCTAAGAGCATCAGCCTTGAAACCAGGAAAAGATTTTTGAAGTCATATGTGTGGAGTGTGGCATGCTATGGGTGTGAAACATGGACTCTCGGGACAGAGGAACAGCAGAAGCTAAATTCTTTTGAAATGTGGTGCTATAGACACATGCTGAAGATAAAATGGATCGACAAGGTTACAAACGAAGTGGTCCTGGAAAGAGCAGGTGAGAAGAGAAGCTTCTGGAGTTTCATTGTTAAAAGAAGAGTGCAATTTACAGGCCATCTATTAAGACATAAAGGACTCCTGAACACAATCATAGAGGGATATGTCGAGGGAAAAAGACCAAGAGGAAGACCACGACTGAGGTACATGGATCAAATCGTGAAAGATGTGGGATGTAACAGCTATAAAGAAATGAAGAGAAAAGCTGAAAGACGCACAGAATGGAGACAAGCTGCCATTGTAGCTGTTGCAAACCAATCCTTGGATTGACCACTACAGAAGAAGAAAAAGTCCTCGACCACATTTGGCTGCACCAACATGTGGCTTTCTGGAGTCACAGGATGTCAGCCTTTTGCCCTGTCCCGCCAAACCACCAAACTTGTTGCCAATCGAAAATGTGTGGGATATGGTGAAAAGACGGGTGCAGCGCTGTGATCCAATGCCAACCACCACAGATGAACTTTGGAACCAGGTGAATGCAGCATGAATGGCTGTACCATAGGAGCCATTCGCGCCTTATACATGTCGATGCCATCACACATGGAACATGTTATCAGGAATAATGGCGGAATCCGTAGCTACTAGGCACTAGGACATATCTGAACCGAGTTAAATGAGATGCTTATCGTTTTTGCAGAGCGTAATAATGTACATGTCCACCGAATATGTATGTCCTATCTCTACTTGTTCAGGTGTTCTGCTTTTTTTCTGAACATGAGTGTATTATAAGAGGTTCATTCAAATGAAACCTGGTCAGTGCGTCTACCTTAGCCTTACACGTAAGTTGGTACCATGTAACTGCCGGTATGATGGCGCCATCTATTGGTAGAATGGTGCTATCTTTGAGTCATATACAACGTTGAGGAGGAAAACGACTTTCTGTCGCTTATTGTCACAGGTGACGAAACATGGTGTCACCATTTTGAACCGGAAAGCAAGAGTCAAAGCATGCAATGGAAACATGGGACTTCAGCACCTCCAAAGAAATCAAAGGCCGTGCACACCAGGCCTGGCAAGGTCGTGATATATTTGTTCCTTACCACAACGGACGACTGCTTGTCGAGTTCCTGGAAGGTGGAACTACTATCAATGCCCAGCGATATCAAGTCACTACACAGAACTTTAGACGAGCCACCATGTCGAAACGCCGAGGCATGTTGTCCAATGGAATTATCCTGTACTGCGTATAACTACATATTTGAGTTAATAAAATCGTTACCGTTACTTTGCAGTAGTGACCGGGTTTCATTTGAGTGCCCCCAAATATCAGCCCTGTATGTAGATGAAAGGAGTGAGCAAGTACTGCAGTATATTCGTGAAGTTATTCAATCTGTATAATGAGCAATCCGGAAAAAGAAGCTTTTTAAACGAAGCTGTATATCCGGGAGAGAAAATAAATACATTCATATGTTCTGATTACATTGTAATCCAGTGATATACAGTAAAGGAGTTGTAAGTTGAGTTGAACGTAACGGATAGTATCATGAAGGAACGTAACCGACAATGTCTTGGAAAAAGGTTACAAGATAAATATCAACAAATTTGAGGCAAGGGTAAGGTAATCCATTTGAATTAAACTAAGCGAAGCTGAGGGAATTAGATTAGGGAATGAATCACTAAGAGCAGCAGATGAGTTCTGCTATACGGACAGCGACACACCTGCATATGACTGAAGTACAGGGGACATAAGTTGCAGATTCGCAGTAGCAACAAAGCAATAGCAGCTTGCTGAATATCAAATATTTCGCACATAAATTCATTTGCAAAGTTGTCAAACGTTTGAAGCTGTTTTGTATGTGAGACTTCTGACGTTTGCTAATATTTTAACATCAAATACAAATAGTAGTGTTAAAAAGTCATTTCTGAGGGTATCTGTCTGGTGCGTAGCCTTGTATGGAAGTGATACGCGGACGATAAGCAGTATAGACAGGAACAGAATGGATGCTTGGTAAACGTGATGCCACTGGAGAGTGCCGAAGATCAGATGGGAAACAGAATAAGATCCTGCATCGAAAAGAATGTTGTGGCACATGTTGACTAAAAGAAGGCATCAGTTGACAAGACCTGCCAGTAACGCCACAATACGCACACACACACAGATTTTTAATGAATCAAAGTCCCGCATACGAAACAGTTTAAAACGTGTTACTACTTTGTAAACGAGTTAGCGTGTGAAATACTTGATGTGAAGCATGTTAAACATTTATGACTGAAGTAACAAAACTCCCATTGTGTTGTAAAGGGATAAACTGTTCTCCCTTCATTATTTTATGGGTCTGCAAACTAGGAAAAGGTTAGAAAAGGTTCGAAAGAATGTTTAAAGTTTGTTGGAAGTCTAAAGTGCTCTCTTTAACAAACAACGGATGAGTGTAGTCTGGGTAATTTTGTCCTCCTTTTTAAGAAAGGCTAGTTTTCATGTCGCTCTGTGACGTCATATTTCCTGAACTGTGTATCGCACAATGATATAATTTTGCAGGTACATTCAATGGTATATACGGCTGCTGTCTGCAAAATGAGTTGCGAACAGAGTTAGTCGTAAAGGACTATTAAACTTAAAAGACATGTGTGGTGTTGTAGTTTTACTGCATGAACAGTGAAAATGTACTCGTAGTAAGCGATAATTGGTTTTCCTTTCATTACTTTATGGAGAGTGTTAGCGAGGAAATGTTTCAGATACGTTTCTAATTTTGTATAAATTTCGTTGCAAATCGGCATGTGCTGTCATTGTCAAACACAGCGTGAATAAAATCTCGGTAACTGCTCGCTGTGAGTTACTCTGCCTGAAGACATTCACAGTTTCTAACTTCAGTACCTAACTTACTGTGCTATACCTTTTTAACGTCAGGTTATCATTTTTAATGACCAGATTATTATAGGATATACCAATTTTAAATTCAGACAATAATTATATGAAATACTGGAAGCCGTTAGATAGGCAACCCGTCATCGGGTTTGGGTGACCGGTGTAGCCGTTTATTGATATACAAGAATACTTCCTGAGGCGTCAACCTGTTATCAGTTTAGTAACGGTGGTAAGTCTGGTAGGTAGAAATTGTTGAGGAGCACCAAGGCTTGACAACTATAGGCAGGTCCATGGGTGCAGTATTTATTCAGAGATGAAAAAGCTTACACAGGTTAGACTGACATGGAGAGCCGTATAAAACTAACCTACAGATTTATTAACACAACAACAACACGCAGATTTTTCATTTTTCTTTGTCGGTGCATCACTTAACAGAAAGTTGGTAGGTATCCATGGACGATAGAGTGATGTAATTTCTGGTCTCGTGGCGTTTCCCGACGTTGCTATGAGACGTCTCAGTCATTAGGGGCGGCGTCACTAATGGGGTCGGCTTACCGACGGGACAGGACAGGTGCGGGCAACACGGCCAGCATGAGAAGGTTTTTGCCGCAAAACCGCCGCACGCTCATGCAGGTGCTCCGGGCGGCGTCCACAGCGGACAGCGCGCTTATTTGCTCCCTGTCCGGGGCCTCTGTACTACCGGGAAAGCGCCTGTGGTAGGCGTGCTTCGTCAGTAACGTAGCCTCGGCGTCGGGCCTTCGGTAATATCAATGTTAGGGAAAGCGAATGGATGACTTAGATTTGTTGGGAGCGTTCTGAAGACGTTCGATGCAACTGTAATGGAATTCTCACACAACACACTGTGTAGTATAGATTTCGATGCACTTAATTTTATTTATTTAATTTTTAGTACGAAATTATTTTCGTTACGAAACTTTGTCTCTAATTAACATCATGAGTTTTTACGACAAAGACATTATATCGCCGCAATGAAGACATTATATTGCTGGTGCTAACCCATGTCGCAGCGCTTGTTTTAAATTCATTATTCAGTTGTCTGTCGTCAGAATGATCTAGAGAGAGAGGGGTAGGAATTCTGGTTGCTACTCCTGAACCGGTTACTTTAGTACATCGAAGAATGTCAGATACTGTAACGTTGAGTCAGTACTTGAGATTTCAAACATATTTAAAATGCAACGTCAAAGTAAGCTAAACTCCGTCCGAACATGCCTTGAAGGCCTAACGGTACCGACCGACAGCCGTGTCTTCCTCAACCCACAGGTGACACTGGATGCTGTGGGCACCGCTCTCCCGGTCGTTGCAGCTTTCGTTATTGGAGCCCCTACTTCCCAGTCAAGTAGCTCCTCAATTGGCCTCACAAAGGCTGAGTGAACCCCACTTACCAACAGCTCTCGGCAGACCGAACGGTCACCCGTCCAACTGCTGCCAGAGTTCGAGAGTGCTTAACATCGGTTATCTGACGGGAAACGGAGTTACCGCTGCGGCAAGGCCGGTGGCACAAGCTACAATAATAAAACAAGGAGAAACCCTGTTGTCGTTTCATAGCTTGACCAAGATTCACTACTCAATTATCCTGTTCCATGTGACTATACAGTGTGTAACGGGTATAAGTGCACATATTTTTATATATAGTACTATAATACACTCCTGGACATTGAAATAAGAACACCGTGAATTCATTGTCCCAGGAAGGGGAAACTTTATTGACACATTCCTGGGGTCAGATACATCACATGATCACACTGACAGAACCACAGGCACATAGCCACAGGCAACAGAGCATGCACAATGTCGGCACTAGTACAGTGTATATCCACCTTTCGCAGCAATGCAGGCTGCTATTCTCCCATGGAGACGATCGTAGAGATGCTGGATGTAGTCCTGTGGAACGGCTTGCCATGCCATTTCCACCTGGCGCCTCAGTTGGACCAGCGTTCGTGCTGGACATGCAGACCGCGTGAGACGACGCTTCATCCAGTCCCAAACATGCTCAATGGGGGACAGATCCGGAGATCTTGCTGGCCAGGGTAGTTGACTTACACCTTCTAGAGCACTTTGGGTGGCACGGGATACATGCGGACGTGCATTGTCCTGTTGGAACAGCAAGTTCCCTTGCCGGTCTAGGAATGGTAGAACGATGGGTTCGATGACGGTTTGGATGTCCCCTCGACGATCACCAGTGGTGTACGGCCAGTGTAGGAGATCGCTCCCCACACCATGATGCCGGGTGTTGGCCCTGTGTGCCTCGGTCGTAGCAGTCCTGATTGTGGCGCTCACCTGCACGGCGCCAAACACGCATACGACCATCATTGACACCAAGGCAGAAGCGACTCTCATCGCTGAAGACGACACGTCTCCATTCGTCCCTCCATTCACGCCTGTCGCGACACCACTGGAGGCGGACTGCACGATGTTGGGGCGTGAGCGGAAGACGGCCTAACGGTGTGCGGGACCGTAGCCCAGCTTCATGGAGACGGCTGCGATTGGTCCTCGCCGATACCCCAGGAGCAACAGTGTCCCTAATTTGCTGGGAAGTGGCGGTGCGGTCCCCTACGGCACTGCGTAGGATCCTACGGTCTTGGCGTGCATCCGTGCGTCGCTGCGGTCCGGTCCCAGGTCGACGGGCACGTGCACCTTCCGCCGACCACTGGCGACATCATCGATGTACTGTGGAGACCTCACGCCCCACGTGTTGAGCAATTCGGCGGTACGTCCACCCGGCCTCCCGAATGCCCACTATACCCCCTCGCTCAAAGTTCGTCAGCTGCACATACGGTTCACGTCCACGCTGTCGCGGCATGCTACCAGTGTTAAAGACTGCGATGGAGCTCCGTATGCCACGGCAAACTGGCTGACACTGACGGCGGCGGTGCACAAATGCTGCGCAGCTAGCGCCATTCGACGGCCAACACCGCGGTTCCTGGTGTGTCCGCTGTGCCGTGCGTGTGATCATTGCTTGTACAGCCCTCTCGCAGTGTCCGGAGCAAGTATGGTGGGTCTGACACACCGGCGTCAATGTGTTCTTTTTTCCATTTCCAGGAGTGTATATACACACATTAGTGTGTTGACTGGTTTCTCTCTGCAACGAACAGTCTTTCCACAAACTTTACGACGTGATGTTTTGTGCATGGTGGTAACTGCAGTGTTGAGCGGAATACAGCTGTCGGTATGGATAACCGTTTTGCGTCCACGCGTACACACTTCATCACTTGACCTGCTGCCGAAGGTAAAGTAAGCATTAATGGCTTGCTCTTGCCACACATGGTTGGAGGTGCCAAGCAACCTAAAAACGTACTATTTGTAATGGCTATAATTATTAATCTACCGATGACGTAAATACTGATTCAACGTCATTCAGTACACCATCCCCAGGAAATATCTTGGCTTATACCTGCTACACCCTGTACATTAAATGACCACTCCCACGGCGGTGAGAGAGATACTGCGTCTTTTATGAAGTTACTTATAAGTCGATCCTCGCGTGCAATCTAACAAAGGAAATGACATAAGAGATAATTCAAGTCTAAACCATATCGTTCTGATATCAATTCATTTTACTAATTTTTCAGTTGTATTTAAGCTGTTAGCGATTTTTTTTATTACAGTCATGATAGCTGGTATGATCAGTCCTACTCTGTTCCATTGGTTGGAATCGTTACCAAGTAGGCGTAACAACAGACACTGAACGATTTATTTATTTATTTTGGGTCATCAGTCATCTGACTAATCTGATGCAGCCCGCCACGCATTCCTCTCCTGTGCCAACCTTTCCGTCTCAGAGCAACACTTGCAATTTATTTGCTGGATGTACTCTATTCTCTGTCTTCCTCTACCGTTTTTACCCTCTGCAGGTCCCTCTAGAGCCATGGAAGCTATTCTCTAATGTGTTAAGTCATGTCCTACCATCCTGTCCCTTATTCGTGCCAGTATTTTCCATATATTCATTTCTTTGCCAATTCTATGGAGAACCTCCTCATTCCTTACCTTATCGGTCCATCTAATTTTCAACATTATTCTGTAGCACCATGTCTCAAATGCTTGGCTTCTCTTCTGTTTTGGTTTTCCCACAGTCCATATTTCGCTACCATACAAACGTACATCATCAGAAATTTCTTCCTCAAATTAAGGTCTGTGTTTGATACTAGTAGACTTTTCATGGCCAGAATCGCCCTTTTTGCCACTGTTAAGCTTTTTTTAATGTCCTCCTTGATCCGTCTGTCGTAGGTTATTTCGCTGCCTAGGTACGAGAATCCCTTAACTTCATCTACTTCGTGACTGTCAATCCTGATATTTAGTTTCTCACTGTTGTCATTTCTGTTACTTCTCGTTACATTCGTCTTTCTTCGATTTACTTTCAGTCCATTTCCTGCCGTCATTAGACTGTTCATTCCATTCAGCAGACTCTGTAATTCTTCTTTTTCACTGATGATAGCAGTCACATCACCGAATCTTATGATATCCTTTCACCTTAAATTTAATCTACTCATGAACCTTCCTGTTGTTTCCATCATTGCCTCTTTGATGTGTAGATTGAACAGTAGGGGCGACAGACTACATCCCTGTCTTACACCCTTTTTAATCCGAGAACTTCGTCCTTGGTCTTCCAGTCTTATTATTCCTTCTTGGTTCTTGTCCATATTGTATATTACCCGTCTCTCCCTATAGCTTACCCCTATTCTTCTCGGAATTCATAACATCTTGGACTGTGTCAGACTGTCGAACGCTTTCTCCAAGTGGACAAATCCTATGAACGTGTCTTGATTATTCTTTAGTGTTGCTTCCATTATTAACTGCAATGTCATAATTGCCTCTCTAGTGCCTTTACGTTTGCTTAAGTCAAACTGATCATCATCTAACATATACTCAGTTCTCTTTTCCATCCTTTTATATATTATAATTGTCAGCAACTTGGTCGCATGAGCTGTTAATCTGACTGTTCCTTAATTTTTGGACTTGTCGGCTCTTGCAGTCTTCGGAATTGTGTGGGTGATGTTTTTCCGAAGTCAGGTGGTATTCTACACTCCAACGAATTACAGACGCTTATCTAGTACCGTAAAAAATCGACATACCTCAGACGAAAGTGTAACAGAATTGCTCGAGGAGCTTAAATGGGAATCCTTGACGGAAGGACGACGCATTTCTTTCGAAACTTTCTTTGGTAAGTTTAGAGAATCTGGACTCGAGGACGCCTGTTGGGACCATTACGCTACGCTTAGGGATCGTGAGCGTAAGATGAGAGAAGTAAGGACGCGTACAGAGACGTACAGTCACTTTTCCAGCGCCCAGTACACGAACAAACGTTCAAATGTTGAAATGTGTGTGAATTTCTAAGGGACCAAACTGCTGAGGTCATCGGTCCCTAGGCTTACACACTACCGCGCGGCAGTACACGAACAGAATAGGAAAAGAATGTGCTCTGCATAGTAGCTTTTGGAGTATTTACCTAGTCGTAGACGTTGAACAATTACGAACTTGCCTTGTTGAAATGAGTTTCAAGGAATGTGCTAATTTCTACTGTAAAAGAAATCTCTCAAATAGCTTCGTCATTCTTTGACGGAACTCCGAAACTATGTGTAAGATACTCAGACTCCACGTGTCCTTCTACATTTCGTCAGCGTCGCTGACGACTTCATCATCCATGATCGTACGTACACTTTACACGTCGAGCAAGTCATCGACTTTACTCTTTATACATATAAACAAATGCAATACGCTTTTATGGAGGGATCTCAGTTGTTTTTCTTAATCCACTTGACCACCATTATGAGGCGAACTCTGGTTCTTTGTAGCCTCCTTCTCTGACAACAGAGAACTCATCCCTCAACACAAAGACGAAATCGTACACCATAACATAGCACAATCAATTCCCACACAAGATAGGAAACATCTTCAGAAAACCTAAAATTGTTAGATTTTTCAGGACACACAGAACAATACAAAACAAAGGACATCAGAAGAGAATGATATATAAAACAGTTAAGGAATATAAACATGTAATATCTTCAGCTAAAAATATATCTGGATGGCTCCGTGAAATACTAACATCAGGTAGAACATATAAAGCCATTGAGGGTTAATGTACCCACTCCACATATCCAGAACATCTAGTAAAGGAAAACTACCGCCATACTGCTATAAAAAAATGCATGACCGTCTGGTGCCATAACAAAAAAGGAAAGAAAATGCCCACTCTACAGGATCAATATTTCAATACAAAAGGACGTAAATAAAATTAAAACCTGCTAAATGACGAAATAGCAATACCAAAAGGACAATACACACACACACACACACACACACACATACACACACACACACACACAACATGCACTGTGACCCACCACCCACCCTCCTTAATACCCACCCCAACACTCCATTCTACTAAAAAATGGTTCAAATGGCTCTGAGCACTATGAGACTTAACTTCTGAGGTCATCAGTCGCCTAGAACTTAGAACTAATTAAACCTAACTAACTTAAGGACGTCACACACATCCATGCCCGAGGCAGGATTCGAACCTGCGACCGTAGCAGTCGCTCAGCTCCAGACTGTAGCGCCTAGAACCACACGGCCACTCCGGCCGGCTCTATTCTACTCTCACCCTCTATACCTCCGATTATCCTCAGTGAGCCTTACAGTATGTGAGCAAGAATATGTGCAGGTTATATGAAGTGAAATGTTACATGTGACCTCTCAACTGCATGTTGTGCTATGTGCAACTATTACATACAGAAGGAAACATGGACACACAAAAAGAACATGACACGAAATGTAAATGTAAAAGAACACAGCCAAGTATTTGGAAATAATTAGATAATTTGAATGAGCTGCCAAGAATCATCGCAGAATATGAATAAATAAATAATTTGTTTTATTTGATAGACCACTGATGATGACTGACGTGGGCAGACAGAAATAAAACACTGAGTTGCGAAAGAAGGATTTTTTATCATCTTCATGATAAAGCAAAAGTGAAGATGCAACTGAGGAGCGATGGCTAGAAATATCAGCAACGAGGTACCCCTTTCAGAAGAGTGATCGATTTCTACTGAGGAGCTGCCTTTATGAGGCCATCCTGTGCACCTGTCTACACACAGTAGATCTCTTGTGTGCTCAGTCTCGCTCAGTGCCCTCTAGAGCCTCTCTGCATTGTACCTTCATCCTCCCTTATTACAACAGGTCCATGAATGCCTTCACTCGCTCGCTGGTGCTGGTGGCAAAGTGTCAGTCTTCTTGGATACGTTATCATGTCGGAAAATGAGGTTGCTGCGGCTGCTAAGTCAGCCAGTCTACTACCCAAGTCTTTTAGCTATTCTGTTACCTCCAATAATCTCAGTGTTATATGCAGGAACGTTCCCTGGACCTGGCACGAACTCGGGTGGTCTCACTGTATGAACAAACTTCGGGATGTTAAACCTCTCTCTGTTCTTCGAAGAAATGCATCTCGTCCAGCTCGTCGCGAAGAGATGATTAGGCTCCTCTATGTTATTTATCTTCTAGAAACACGGAGTGCTGTACTGAAAACGCGCTCCTTCCTAAATCATAATTTCGGTGCTTATGGTCACATTCTTTATGTACCCTGAAGCTAAGGAAATGAAGTCGGTACGCGCAATTTTATATTTCCTGCAGGTTTTTATAGGCTCATGTAGAAGTAACTAACACCCCTGAAGGAAATTATCACATAAAAGTCGAAACGTGCTTGTGATAATAAATATCAGGGTTGAAGCACGTAATTCACCCATTTCGGGTATATCATTATTTATTTATCTGTTTCAAAATATGAAAATTGCAATAATATTGTCACATAAACTTTTACACTTCATCTACGGTACAAATGTGATACCCATTGGCAGCACACTTAACGAGTCGCAACTGAAACATAGACTCAGCTCTAGGGAAAGCCAGTACAAATAAATCGCTAATAAACTATACTGAATTAGAAAAATTGGCACACTTTATTCTGGAATATTCTGTTAGTGCGTGCGACCTGTATCAGGTTATTCTTATCAAGGGCATCGTATTAGAAAAGGATTCCAACGTGAATTACAAGGAATTTTTATTTCTGACAGGAGAATCTGACAGTAACGGTGCGAAGTATAAAGTGACAAACGCTTGACAAGAGAGACATAATGCCTCTAAAATCTACATATAAAATTGAAAAGAGAAACAACGCTTTGAGGCAAATTTACGAATATTTGATAGGTTCCTAAAAGTTGCTTCAGTAGTGACTGAAAATAAAGGCACACATAGCAGAGGCATAAATGGCGTCTTTTTACTATGCTCCGTTACTGAGTTTAGCGGCACCATCCTTAATATTTCGGTGTAATACAGCTACAGTTTGATAAAACATTCCTGAAAGTGGCTTAAGCCCATTTGTAAAATAGAAAAGCTAGAAGCAAAGACTGAACCATGGTGTAGTTCAATCCCTGTAGATTTTTTGTTTTTATTGCGTCATATGGTAATACTTTGCCTCTAGGCCCTCGAAAAAGACGGGACACTTAAGTCGTGACCTGCGGCTGAGGTTTTCCCAAAATTCAGAGATGTATGGCTTAAATGTAGTGTATGTTTTTCTTATAAATGGCTGACCTTTCTAAACTATGATAGTCAACAAACGTGTGTGACACTGGAGCAAAGCACAGACAGTGTCTTTACAAACAAATGAGTTTGTTGCTGAGTTTCTGCTTTCTTGACAACTCAGAAATGCAGACAACAGTTGAAAAATATCCTGGAGGTATGCAGTACCCTAGGAAAGCCCGCTAGGCTAGCTGCGTGGTTTAACGCTCTGCTTCCCGAGCGGGAAGGCGTGCCGGTTTTCGGCACGAGTCCGTCTGGCAGATTAGTGTCGAGGTCCAGTGTGCCAACCAGCCTGTGGATGGTTTTTAAGGCGGTTTTCCATCTGCCTCTGCGAACATGGGCTGGTTCCCCTTATTCCGCCTCAGTTACACTATGTCGTCGATTGCTGCACGAACAATGTCTCCACATGTGCATACGCCATAATCACTCTACCACGGAAACATCTGGGGTTACACTTGTCTGGTATGAGACGTTCCCGGGGGCAGGGGGGGGGGGGGGAAGGGGGCGTGTCCACTGCGAGCCGAACCGCACAATAGCCCTGGGTTCAGTGTGGGGCGGCGGTGGGGTGAGTGGACTGCTGTGGTCTGTTTTGGGGTTGTGAACCACTGAGGGCTACCGCGGGATGAAGCCTCTCGATCGTTTCTAGGCCCCCAGTTCAATGCACAGTAGACACGCTAGGGAACTTCAACGTGTACTGTAATATAACACAACACTGAACACGACACGTAAGTTCGAGTTCACTTACCAGATAATGTAAGATCAGGAAATTTCACCCTGTATGAAGACTGGTAGGCTTGATTATGCGGTATGGGTCATTCGTTGGGTGGGACTGCAGACAGAAACCAACTGTGACGAAGGGGACATTACGTGAAATCCAGTGGCCACGTCTACAGAGTGGGGGATGAATTAACAAAACTTCCAAGCAATAGCAGCTACAGATCAGCGAGTGTAATCGACCAGACAGTGAAGAATCGGACAAGAGGAAAGAGGAAGTGAGTTTTCCATCTGGAGACACGAAAACCGGTAGCCAACTCATTCTTGAGACGCGATTCAGTCCGGCGTCTACCATCAATGTGTGAAATCTCACTTCTTTTCCATTTTGAAAGGACTTTGGTTTGATACTAGAATCTTCAAGGATCCTAATGAACTTTCTTATCCTGACCTGAGGCACTAAAATACTATGCTAACACTGCACCTGCGAGATAATAACCCTAGATATATGTTGAGAGGATGCATTACTTCGCGTCAACCGCCGAGCTGTGCTGCACCTGAAGGATTAGGTCAGCCAGTGCAGAAAAATGAACGAGTAAACAGAGTCTCTACGAAGCCACAGAACACAGAAGATGGAAGTTTGCAGCTGTCTTCCCGCAACCACATACATGACGAAAGGTGATCGATGTGTTGCACCAAAATTGTATCTGTTACACATGCCGTCATGTAAAACTGAGTTCATCGAGTGGCAAGATGCACTGGTCCATCGCTCCCCTCCCCCACCACTTACCCAATACTGATTCAAATTGTTCCTGAGAATGTATTTGTGTTTTTGAGCCTATAATAAACGAAAATGTTTCCATGTATTAATGTTTCAATCAGTTTGCTTTCAGTACAACCTCACTTGCATATATCCTTTGTCATTGTACTGTACTATACATGTGTAACAATTATAAGTGCAGATATTTTTAAATATTGTACCTCAATATGTACACAAATCAGTTCGTTGATTCGTTTTTCTCTGAGTCGAACATTCCTCACACAAACATAAATTTTTCAACCTGATGTTTCCTGTGTGGTCGTAACTGCACCAATAAGTGGACTATGCCTGTCAGTATAGACTAACCGCTTTGCATCAATACGTCCACGCTTCGATACCTGATCTGCTACCCAGGGAAACGCAAGCATAAATGGCTTGCTTTACACGTAATTGGAGGTACTTTGACTTAATTCCTTTGACCCCTATGGGGGCACAGAGCATCCAGGAGAGCTCGCCACTTGTCTGTCTTCGGCCATTTGCCTCAATTCTGGCCAGGTCTTGCCAACTCTTTCTGCTTCCCCTTCCACTCTCCTCTTCCATGTGCCCCTAGATCTTCGTCTCTTCCTTGTTCGCTGGGGATTCCATTTCAATACTTTTCTCTCAATGGCTCCATCTGGTTTTCTCATGGTGTGCCCCAACCAAACCCACTTTCTCTCTCGTATCAGGTCTTCTATAGGTATCTGGTTTGTTATTAGCCAGAGCTCCTCATCACGTATTTGTTTCTGGCCACCAGATATTCATGATGCGTCGAAGACATCTACTTATGAAGCTTTGTAACTGGGATGTTATCTTTTTATCCATTTTCAAGCTTTCACTGGCGTACAGGGCAGCCTTCACGTTTGTATTAAAAATACGGATTTTTGTTTTGTACGTGATATTTGTATTTTTCCATATTGGATACAATTCTATAGAGGCATCATTTGCCTTTTTAATGCGGTTTTTCACATCATCTCCAGCTCTACCATCTTCCGTCACTATACTTCCCAGATACAGGAATGAGTTGACGGTCTCCACCTACTGCTCTCATATTAACAGTGGCACCTCCATCTTCCCTGAATTTACTTTCATTTCCTTTGTTTTACCTGTATTTACCTTATTTATCTTGAGGCCAGTAGTCTCCGATTCTTCTTTCAGTAAGTTTAATTTAGCTTGCATATCAGTCAGCCTTTGAGCTAATAAATCTATGTCATGTGCAAAAACCAAATCCTCCAGACTTTCATGGATCCCCCACTGGATTCCTCGTCTCCTGCCTGCTGTGACTCTTTTCATAACTGAGTCTAGAACAAGTAGAAAAAGTGTTGGTGATAAAAGTCAAACATGCAGGACCCCAGTTGTTACTTTTAGGGGCTCTGTCATACTTCCCTTGTGGAGTACGCAACATTTGTAGCCATCACATTGATCTTTTATGATGTTTAAGGTCTTCTGTGGTACGCCATACTTCCGCAACACCTGCCAGACCACTTTGTGTTTCACAGAATCGAAGGCCTTTTGAAAATCAATGAGTGCCAGGTACATGGTTGCTTGGAATTCTTCATTTTGCTCTAAAATGATCCTAAGAGTGTTAATAAGATCAACATAACTGCGTTGTGCCCTAAAACCTGCCTGTTCTTCACGCAGTCGCTTTTCAAGAGACTCTTTAATTCTGTTTAATATAATTATGGTAAGGACCTTACTGGGCACTGACAACAATGTAATACGACGCCAGTTGTTACAGTCTGACAAATTTCCCTTTTTTTGGGAGCTTTACCACCAAACCATTTTTTCAGTCCTTTGGAGATTTTCTCTTCAAGCCAAATATGCTTCCGCAATGGATGGAGCATTTTAATAGTACTTTCAATATCGGCTTTTAAGAGCTCCGGTGCTGTGTTGTCTAGGCCTGGAGCCTTTGTATTCTTTAGTGTTTTCAAAGCAATTTAATTTCGTCCATTATGGGGCACTGCAAATTTATATCTTGATCTTCTTCGACTTCCTCTGGAACATCTCTTACTTGTTCCTCTTGCTTGTCTTCACAATTTAACAGTTCCTTGAAGTTCTCCTCCCATCTCTGTATCTGTGGCTGTTGAGTTGTAAGCATCATCCCATGCTTGTTCTTAACTGGTCCTTCACGTCTGAAGTTCTTCATTGACAAACTTTCGGTTATATTGCAGAGCTCTTTCATATTTCCTTGTCTTGCTGCCTCTTCTGCTAATTCTGCTTGCTCATGTATCCATTTCCTTTTATCTCGACGTAGCCATATTTTCACCTTTTGTTCACCTCCGTGTATTCTTTATACACTTCGCTCTTCTGCGCTCTTGTCTTACAAAGATTTAACTTCAGTTTTAGTTCTTTACTGTGGCTGATTTCATTCCATATAGCACTGGAGATCCATTCCTTCCTTTGATCTCTCTTAAATCCTAAGATTTTTTCTCCCACATCTTTGATTTTTTGACAACATGTTTCAATTCCCTCTTCCATAAAATTTTCTTCGGAGATTACTTGGAATCTGTTTTGTAGTTCAAGGGCAAATGTTTCTTTGATCTGTTGGGCTTTTAACCTTGCCTCATCTACTTGAGCTTGGTTCTCTTTGCCACTATCTTCAGTCTGAATTCCGCCAAAACTAGGTTGTGTGGACTCCCAACGTGTGCTCCTCTTCTGTTTCTGACATCTAAGAGAGAGTGTCGGAACTTGCGGCTTATAACTATGTGGTCTATTTGATTTTCGACAACGTGGTCTGGAGAAACCCACGCTATCTTACGGCAGTTACGATGTGGAAACAACGTGCCTCCAATGACTATGTCATGTTCAGCGCACGTATCTCTCTACAGTTCACCATTTACATTCCCGATCCCCATGTCATGCACACCCATGATATGTTAAAAGCCCTTCATTTTCTGAACCAACTTTTGCGTTCAAGTCACCCATTGAAATTTTTATGTCCCTAGAAATTGTTTGCCTAAGGACTCCGTTAAGCACTGTATAAAATGCATCTTTTAATTCTCCTTTAGCTACTTCAGTAGGTGTATAGCATTGAATTACAGTGACATATCGCACATTTGTTATCCGTTCTGAGACTGGTTTCCAGTAAGCTCTTCTTGCTGCTTTTAGATAGTAAGAGCCCTAAACCATTTCCATGCACCGCGTCCTCACGTGTCTGAGCCGCATACAGCAGCACTCCACCACTTTGTGTTTGGAATTCCCCAGATTCTGGCCACCTTGCTTGGAGGTACTAATCAACGTAAAAACATATGACTTGTAATAGTTATAATTATTAGCCTGGAAATGATGTAAATACTGATGTAACGTTATTCAGTATACAGTCGTCAGTCACTGATGGAAATATCTGCACTGATACCCATTTCGGTCTGTATACATTATGAATCGTACAGTATCGTAGTCAACAATATATTCAGAATGTAGTCTTCAGACTGCTGTAGAATGCTGTAAGAATTGTCCTGAGTGGCCTTGCGTACTAGCTCTGTTGACTCTGTGAGATCGTTCACATTCTCTATTGGTTTCCTTGGGCCAGGCTCTCCCAGAGAAAATACTTTGCATAGTTTGTTTGCAGAGGTAAATCATTATAGTACTTAGATGTCTCACTTCACTACAGAATGCCTCTAATGTAATTGAAGTTTTATTTGTTTCATTAACTGAGAGAGCTAACCTCTCTCTGTTATATCTTTGCATGGTGATCTACATTCGAACTTATTTGTCATAGTTCTTAAAAAATCTGAGGTGTATGTGATTTTCTGCAGCAGTGTCAGTTGATGTGTGATACATGTTGTAGTTTGTATGCCTACTCTGACGTAACGTTTAGAAAATATTGCTGTACATATACTTTACAGGAATTTTACTTTTCTTTAGCGTTTATTATGTTCTTGTTTCTCTTTGCACATGACAATCACAAATTTGTTAAAGCCATTTTTGCTGAAGGGACAAGGGGTCTTATATCACTTGAGTTTGCCCCTTCATTTGTCTTCTCTTCTTTCGGAAAATCAATTCTTCTCAGAAATATTTTTCTACAGTAGTTCAAATTGTTCCTCCTTGTTTGCCTTAAACGGTATGTATGTAGTCTACTCTTTTACTGTCGCTGTAGTTGATACACTAATGAAGAAAGCTTTTCGCTCTCCACGACTCTTTCAGCATTATATTTTTCACGTAGTTCTAAAATATGTGCCTTTCCGCTGCCTTTAGAGTTTACATATACTGTTTATTGCAATTACATGTTTGTAATAGCACAACGGTTCAGTTACGTAATATCGAACAATATGCAACAGCATGCCGTTTTCTATCAATATATAACTGTCATTTTAACACAAAGTGAATGTCTCTTGTAATTTGCTGAACCTACTCCGTTCACCAAAGCACTTCCCTTCCGATTAAAAGGAATTAGGTTGTCGAGCCGAGAAAATTTTGATCCGGCCGGTAAATATAATCAAATGAGCTTAGTTAGGGATATATACTCAAAGTGTATCAACAGAAAATAATCAATTTTAGAGAATTTGTAAGCGTCCTACTCAGTTCAATGTTCATTAGTAGCGTAAGTAAATCCTAACATGCCCTCATTTTGAAAGATATGCCCTTTCATATACGAAGTTTTAGCCCTTGTAATCAATTTATGAACACAATCTCACCACAACACCGCAATAGAAGGTTGATTGAGAAAACTGAGGGACGCAAAACTATCTGCAATGCCCCAGCAATGTCGAATGTGTTTATCGATTTGTCCTAGAACTTGCATTGTCTGTAATTATAATAGTCAAATATGATTCAGCAGGTATATATACTATTCTGTGGAACCACGCACAACGTATCTTGAGTGGCATATAATTGACTTTAGAAAACAAAACAAAGACAACAATACACGTCCTATCAGCACACACGGAAGAGGCAGTTAAAGTTAAGATACGTGGTGACTATGTAAACAAAAATTCGATACGAATCACGAACTATTTTGGAAGGTAAAATGAGGGGAACAGTGACTGAATTGCCTCTAAAATTCTTCAGATTCATTGGCCTATGATATCATTCTGCACCAAGCCTCAAAGCTACTGCTGTCACAAGAAAGGTGGAGCCGGTAATGTCACGTAGCATTCAAGTCCATCATTCGCGATAGCCACAACAAGTTGGCAAAGCGAAGTAAGAACATTTAACCGCAAAATGCAAGTGTGTTCTGAATGATTAAGAGAATAGTATTGGAGATTTGCATTGCTGACGTACAACCATTGTAAATGAAACCATTTCACCAAGCAGCGACTCATTGAGACGCCGCATTCAACGCCAAACTCGTCTTGTCTACGCCTCTGAACACACCAGAGCAGTGTGTTCTTGAAACCAAGACGCAGCGTGCCCTGTGAGTGGGCATAGCTACCACTGGCCCATACAGAGCGTGCTTCATTCAAGTCTCGCAGACTCAACTTCCAAAGATACAAGTGTTCATAGTCGATACTGGAAACAGAATCATCTTTTGATTACTCTAGCAATAACTAGTTTCACAGAACAAAGTAAATGTAGAAATAGTAAAGCTGAATATGGAAAGTGGCTGTTTAACACGCAACTTACATACTGAAATAAAAATTATTAATAATAATAAAAATTTAAAAGCATAGTATTACTACTAGCAAGTATTCAACAACTTCCTCACGTTTTCTTAAAATAAAGGGAAGCTTTTACTTACCTTGTGTATCATTATTTTTCCATAGTAAGTTCCTTATCAACCTTTTTTGCTATTTTTTGTGTTCAAAGTGATGGGTGAGTCGTATTAGGACATGGCAAACGCAACACGTTTAGTAGAATTCAGGAGACAGCTTGGCACCCGAAGTTTGGACTGTATCCTGCCTCTTGAAACCTCCCATTAGAAAAATTATAAATGACTGTGCTTAAACTGATACACAATATTATAGCGCAACGCAATCTGACTTTCAAAAACCCCTACAAAAGAATGGTCCTGACTAACAATAACCTATACCTTTCATGAATCACTTACCTCACAAAAATCTTCATTACTCAAACTATTGCAACACAGCGTGCGTCAATACTGCCAGCTGAATGTGGTGTCACCGCCAGACACCACACTTGCTAGGTGGTAGCCTTTTAAACCGGCCGCGGTCCGCTAGTATACGACGGACCCGCGTGTCGCCACTGTCAGTGATTGCAGACCGAATGCCACCACACGGCAGGTCTAGAGAGACTTACTAGCACTCGCCCCAGTTGTACAGCCGACGTTGCTAGGAAAGGTTCACTGAGAATTACGCTCTCAATTGCCGAGACGATAGTTAGCATAGCCTTCAGCTAAGTCAATTGCTACGACCTAGCAAGGCGCCATTTATCCTTTGCTATGTATCTAATGAAGCACGTACATCAACAAGACCAATGTTCACCAATTGTGGATTAAAGCTAAGTATTCCAGCAGCTACGTACTTTTCTTTGTAGCATTCATTACGTATCCTGTTTCAGACCTCACGCCAGCCTGCGTGAGTTTAAGCGCGTGCCTTTCGGTTACCCGTCACTGTGGACTGGCTGTCTTGTCAGTCCACAACACTGAATAAAAGATTCTAACTACTGAAGGCATTAACTACTGATAGGCATGCTTAGCAAATGAAAGATTTTGATAGAGAACAAACAATGTATTTACCTTAATAGTGTTCAAAAGTCATAATATATATATATATCAGTTCATGATATCAAGTATTACAAATTTACTCTCTCTGATGGACACACGTCCAGATCATCCGCTCTCAAAACTCCGCCATTTCTCTCCCCTCATCCACCACTGCTGGCGACTAACCTCCAACTGCGCAACGCTACGCGCTGTTCACATCCAACTGCCCAACACTACAATAGCAAACGAAAATGCAAACCAGCCACAGACTGTACACAGCACAGCCAGTGATTTTCATACAGAGCGCTACGTGGCGTTACCAATTTAAAACCCTAAACAGCCTACTTACACTCTTAGCAGTCACGTAGCAGGTGTGAGCTTCATGTACGGTATTGTGTTTGCGTGTGCTCAGTCCTGTACTACCCGTCGAGCGACTTTACCTGCATTGGCTACTCAGGGAACACAACATTCCACGAAAGCCTTCTGCAGTATATTCTACAGCCCCACCGGTCTGTTGTAGCCCTCACAATCACGAAGTGTACGAATAGCTCATTTATCGAATTCCTTTGTAAAGATGCACCAGGTGGGCTCATTAAAATTCTAGCAGGGCATACTGGTATGTCGACGTAAAAGAGTGGATAATTAAGCGATGAAAGTGTTATACATGGTTTAGTATGGGCCATTCTACAGTAAACACGTCGTATAAACATACACTGAAGAGCCAAAACATTATGACCACCTGCTTAATAGCTTGTTTGCCCTCTTTGGAACGAAATACATTACTGATTCTGCTTCCCAGGTATCCGACAGTTTCTTGGTAGGTTCGTGAGGTATGTGGCATTAGATGTCTATGCACAGATCATGTAATCCGCGTGAATAACGGACTGATCAAGTGGTTTAAATATCTATGCGTAACGCTCCAAAGCGATATGAAATGGAAGGAGCATTTGAGATCTGTGGTAGGGAAGGCAAATGGTCGACTTCGGTTTATTGGGAGAATTTTAGGAAAGAGTAGTTCACCTGTAAAAGAGACCGCATATAGGACGCTGGTGCGACCTGTTCTCGAGTACGGCTCGAGTGTTTGGGACTCGAGTGTTTGGGATCCGTACGAGGACGGACTGGAGGAAGACAACGAAAAAATTCAGAGGCAGGCTGCTAGATTTGTTACCAGTAGGTTCGAACAACACGTAAGTATTACGAAGACGCTTCGGGAACTGAAATGGGAATCGCTGGAGGGAGAGCGACGATCCTTTCGAGAAACACTATTGAGAGAATTTCGAGAACCGGCATCTTACTGCCGAATGATTCTACTGCCGCCAACATACAGTGCGTGTAAGGACCACGAAGATAAGGTACGGGAAATTAGGGCTCATACGGAGGCATACAGACAGTCGTTCTTCCCTCGCTCTACTTGCGAGTGGAACAGGAGGGGAAATGACAAGTAGCGCTACGGAGTACCCTGCACCACACGCGGTAAGGTGGCTTGCGGAGTATCTGTGTAGATGTAAATGTAGGTCGTTCTGCCTCTCATTAAGACAGGCCAGAACGCTAAGATCCATTACAGTAACGCTGTATAGCTCCGTGCAGAAGGTGCGCAGCCACGCGGAGTGGCCGCTCGGCTAGAGGCACTATGTCATCGATTGCGCAGCGCCTCCCGCCGAAGGTCCGAGTCCTCCCTCGGGCATGGGTGTGTGTGTTGGCCTTAGCATAAGTTAGTTTAAGTAGTGTGTAAGTCTAGGGGATGATGACCTCAGCAGTTTGGCCCCTTAGGAATTAGCACACGTTTTGAAGGTGCGCACACTCAGGTAACCAATATGACAAAAAAACTGCGATTTCCAATTAGCTGTTTCTCGGTAAACATTGTCACCGGGATTTATACGGTGCTTTCCCTTCGGAATGATCAATATAATAGTGTGCTAATGTCAGCTTTTATGATTCTGATGCACATTCTATTTGGCAGTGCGGAGGAGTAAATAAATCAAGAGGTTTTAGTGTATAGGAAAGCGACTGTACTGAAAAACCATACAGCTTAGACGATACTGTACATCGTTATCACAAGTCGTTCACACCTCTCCTATCTCCACTACAGAACATTAGTACAACAACAACCACAAAACTGTAAGTCAATTTACTACTAGGCAGATGGATAGAACTACAAGATGAACACCTGTACCTGTTGTAATTTATTATACGTCTATAGTAGTTATGACCTTGGTACTTACGCCCTGAAAATATTCCCTTCTAATATAAAATTTTTACCCATGAGTGAACAACAATGAGATCTCACTACTGCTAATTGAATATTAGGTAGTAACCACACTTTTGTAGCACAACGGAATATATGAAGGGGTCTTCATCATGCATTAAAGCACTACAAAATTAAAACCAGACGTCCAACTATTTCCATGCAACCTACAAATGCAGCTGCGCCTTTTCTTGTAAAGAAGGCACGTGCAATGCAGATGTAACTGCGCCTTGTTTTGCCTAGCACATAGTAGCAAGAAGCGTGTCCAGGACTGCAACACATGCCTCGAAGTTCTGAACAAGCCAAACCGACCTTGTATTGGCCGCAAATTACTTGCAAAGAAAAAATACCTTGTCTTCTTAAAGAAGTTTATAGTACTACTAATTCTCCTGAAGGCAGATTGTCTGCACGAAGTTGTGCTTGCATCGGCTACAAGAATGTGAACAAAAACAGATTATCAAAAAGATATAATGCCTTAGGGCAAATGTAACAATATTTGATGAGTGAGAAAGTAAATCGAAACACAACTAATATATATACAGATGGCCCATATGAAAGCATAAACCAACGTTCGTAAAATAAAAGGTGTGAGCTGAAGAAAACCCAACGTCGGGCACAATGGAAACGCGTCTCTAACCTGAAAAATCAGGTTGTGTAGAAAGACACCAATGTAACGCCAGCTTTTTTTTTTTTTTTGTGTCACTTCGTTGAAGAAAGGCCCATAGGCTTTGCCGATTCGCCGTGTACTTTTGTGTGTGTTTGGATGGTTGTACTGTGGTAGCACTCTTTATATGACTTTGGGGACAGGAAAGTTATTGTTTTCGGACCTCGTCCGCCAATCCGCCTCCTTGGGTGGTGGTTTTCGCTTCCTCTTCAGGAGTTATGTGGTTGGACGTTTTCGTTGTCTTCTTGTTTCTTCCGAGGCGATTCGCCGTTGGGCTGTCGTACTTTGTTTTGGTTTCGGATGCGACTACTAGTTTATTTTAGTGAGTAGTATTTAAGTCGTACCTGCCTCTCCGTATGAGCTATGATCTTTCTACACATTTATTTAGAGAGGTGGCTAATGATTCTAATCCTGCCTATACTTATGAGCTATGAGTGTTCTACTCATTTATTTAGAGAGGTGGTTAATGATTCTAATCTATCTACAGCGTTATGTGCAATTCTAATCTACTAGAGGTGGCTGATGATTTTTAATCTATATACAGAGTTTATGTTTAATATACTAGGTGTCAGTTTAGTCTGCTGGCTCTTCAATTATGCTACGTGGCACGCGTTGCTTGTGAAATTGCTTAGGTTTGCTGGTGCCTACGTTAGTCAAATGTCTGCAGTTATCTCTTATAATATCTAGCTTGTTATGGACCTGTGTTGCTAATTTCCTGACTGTTTCGTCTAACATGTCCATCTCCATGATATCGTGGAGGTCTCTGGTGCGTGCCCATGGTGGGACGCCTAGGATCCAGCGCAACATTTTATTTTGGACGATTTGTAGTTGGTATCTGGTGGTTCTGCTTGCGGTGCCCCACAAGTTGCAGCCACACGTCATCGCAGGCAAGACTGTCGTTTTGTACAATGTTCGTTTAGTTTCTTGTATTAGGTTTGTACTTTTGAATATGGGGAAGAGGGCCTTCGCTAGGTTTTGAGCTTTTTGTTTCCTTTCCTTAATGTGCCGGTGGTAGAGTAGCTTCCTGTCCAATGTGACGCCTAAATACTTTACTTCATCCCTCAAGGGCGGGTCCTGTGTATTTAGTCTCAGGTTTTCTTCAAGGATGGGTCTTTTTATCGCAAAGTAGACTGCAGCTCATTTCCCTGCGTTCAGCTGCAGTTTATTTTGGCGACACTCTACTCCCACTAGAAACACTTGTCGCTGCAGCCTTTTGATGTTGGTGAGGTAACGTTTGTCGCTTGTGTAAAAGGCCGTATCGTCAGAGAACTGGGCACTGTTTACTCCTGGCTCCAGTGGGATATCTTCTGCGTAGATGTTAAACAGGGTTGGCGAATCAACTGATCCTTGGGGAATTCCTGCATTCAGCGGTCGTATGGATGAGTGTTTTCCGTCAATTTCGACCACGAAGTGTCTGTTGGTCAGGAAGCTGTCTATAATTTTGACGTAGATGGCTGGGATGGTTGTCTGTCTTAAGAGTTTCCATATTAGGTTCTGATGCCACACTTTGTCAAACGCTTTTTCCCAGTCAAGGAAGATGGCGGCTATTGAATTTTCGTAGTTCATAATTTGGGAGATGTGTTCTTTTAGCCGGAGTACTTGGAGCTCGGCGGAAACTTTCCTTTGGAAGCCAAACTGTTCTGCCCGGATGGTGTTCTTTTCAGTGAGGGCTTTTTGTATACGGTTTAGTATGACCCTCTCAAGGATTTTCCCCATGGGTTGTAGGAGGCTTATTGGTCTATTATTGGCTGGTAGGCTGGGGTTTTTGCCTACTTTCGGATTGTTATGAGTTTCGCTTTATTCCATATTGTTGGGAAGTAATTTAGTTGTAGACATCGGTTTATTATTCTGGTCAGGAGGAGAAGGGGTTTTCTAGGGAGGTTTTTGAGATGCATGTTAGCTATTCTGTCAAGGCCTGGTGCTGTTTTTCCGCTTCTTTTCCGTATTTCTTTTGTTATTTCACTGGGTGTGGCTAGTTCTGGTGGTATGGCTGGTATTGTGTTTCTGAGTGCTTCGGTTTCACGTCTCATTAAGTTGTCTTTTTCGTGGTCTTCCCGTGTGCGAACATCATGCTGGGGTAGGGAGTTTTGATCTTCAAAGGTGTCAGCCAGTAGTTCGGCTCTTGCCAGGGCATCGAACACGGTGCCTTGTTGGCCCAATAGGGCCCTCTTCCCTGTTGGCTGGCTTTTTAAGTTTTTGACTAACTTCCATTCATCCTGTGAGTGGAGCCTGAATGTTTCCATGAGGTCGCCCCATTTTTGGGCGCGCCATTCTGTGAGACGTTTTTGCAGTTCTCTTGTTAGCTTGTTCATTCCTGTCCGGTCCCTAGGCTAGCGCGTTCGTTGCCATCGTTTTCGTGCCTTGTTTTTCAGGTGTCAGAGGTCTTGCAGTAGTGGTGCAAGATTGTCTTGCTGTTTTTAGATTGATGTTGCTGTGGTGGCGTTTTTGGCGGCTATTTGGATATCTTTAGCTAGCTTCTGTATTGCTTCATGAACTTTGTTGACGATGGTGAGGTCGGTGGTTGGTCGGGTCGTGGCTGTTAATGCTGTTCTATATTGGTCCCAGTTCATGTGGTTTTGTTTGGTGGTTGAGATGGTGGTCTGATCTTACGGATATTGACGAGTACTGGGTGATTGTCGGATGACAGGTTGTTGCAGACTGTCTTCGTTACATTGCCTATTGGGCCCTTGGTTAGTATAATATCTAGGACATCTGGTCTCTGCTGGGGTAGGAGTGGTAAATGTGTGGGGTCGTCTGGCCCTTGGACGATAAACTGAAGCGTTTCTTCTAATGACTGCAGCTTATTTCCCTTCGGGTTCACTATCCGTGAGTTCCAAAACGGATGTTTTGCGTTTATATCTCCCCCCAAGAGAATTCTGGGGTGGAGATCTAGCATTGTTCGTAAGTATTCTTCTAGAAGCTGGCGGTTTGGGGCGAGGTATGTGGCTCCGATTAGCATCGCCCCGTCGTCGGTGTTTATTTCGGCGAGTGTGACTTCCATCTGCTGTAGTTCTGGGATGCTCACTGGGTTGTGGGTTATTGTCTTTTTGATGATTATTGCTGTGCCTCCACCTTGTTGGTTTCGTTGGTCGGATCTGTAACAGGTCATGTTTCGGAGTCGGAAGTTGGCTGATGGCTGCAGGTGGATTGCTGTAACCAGCATGATATCAATGTCCTTTCCGGTAATGAACGCTTGGGTTTCGGTCTTTTTGCGTTTGATGCCATTAGCGTTCCAGACGCAAATGGTTATGTCCCGTTTTTGTCCTCTGTGGTCCGCCATTTTTAGTCGGTGAGCATTATGGCTGCTTCTAGCAGGATTACTGCCTTTGCCGTTTTGTCTTGTACTGCGCGGAGTTTGTTGGCCGTTGTTATGATGGTTGTCACAAGGTTTTGTTTATTAAATAGTGGTAGTGTGGACAGAATTCCAACCAGTGCTATTCCCGGTTCAGTGGGCCTGTGGTCTGCTGGTGGTTGTTGTTGTGGTGCAGTGCCCAGTTGTCGTTGTGTTGGGGTGCCTGGGGCCACGGTTCTGTCGTGTTCTGGGTGTCGCTTTGGGGGTGACGTTACATTTGCATACGTGCCTCTTGTGATGGTGGCATTTGCCAATGTCTATCTTTTGTCAGCGGGTCTTGTCGAGTCCGTCTGTAGTTCCGTTCTTGTGTGTTCTTTTCGGGTTATGTTGTGGCTTTGGGCTGGTCTGAATGGCTTTAGTCTCTTTTGGTAATGTTCGAACCGTTTTAAGTGTGCTGGGTGGCTCCCTTTGCAGTTTGCGCAGGTGGGTGGCTCTGTTCGTGGCTTCTGGCAGTCCTTGCAGTGGTGCAGTCCGGCGCAGCGTATACATCGTGCTGGCAGCTGACAATAGTTTGCGGTGTGGTCTAGCCTTTGGCATCGATGGCACTGCACGGGACCGTTTCTCGCCCTGTATGCCTCCACACGTACCACCACCAACCCCAGCAAGCCACGTATGTCGTACAGTTTGTCGGCCTCTTTAATTTGTGGCGTTGCAATTTGGTAAGTTCTCTGGGGGATGAGTTGATGAGTTTCTCTGCCCCTCCTTTTGTGTTAGAAAACGGACACGATTTGGTGGCCTTTTTGTGTTAGCGCTGCTTTTACTTCGTCTACCGGCGTGTTGGGTAGTAACCCTGTCGTAACATATCCCCTACAGCGTTGATCGGCATGCTGGTGGCCGTAGTAGGGTAGCTTTTCCTCTCTCAGGTATTTTTCTGCCTCCCTGTAGTTTTCCGCTGTGTCGAAATGGTATTTCACGCTGTCTCCGCCGAAGATGGCTTTTAGTGGCTCCTTCATCTTTTCCTTTAGAGACTTGTTTTGTTGTTGGAAATCGCATGGTTGATGAACCACGGTTGGTGGTATTTTGTTGGTGGCCATGATGCGCGCCGCTTGGGGTTTTATTGTGTGTTGCGGTGACTGTTGCCGTTGTTCGGCGTTCTTGTAACGCCAGCAAGCAACGCTCTCACCATAAATACAAACTACAGCAATCTTAGATACCACCTTATCAGTAATGCTAGATGTAATAAGGTCTGAACTTAAGAAAGTGTCTGCGAGTAGAGCAATTTCGGCTGCTGCACGTGGCGACCTCAGCAATAGGCAGATGCAGAGTGCCTCGTTACGTAGTCACAAGAGCCAAGCGAACTCAAATCTAACCGCGTACCCACCTGACTGGTCGGCAGGGCTGTGCTTTCATTGTATTCCTTGCCGATTTGCTGCTGATCGAAAGACGCGACTTCAGTAACATACGACAGGATGCAATACGTAGTATTTGAGCCTTGGAAGTTACTCACAACGCATATATCAGTATACACAATGATGAGCCAAAACATTATGATGACTGCCCACAGCATACCGATGTGGCCGTGCGGTTCTAGGCGCTTCAGTCCGGAACCGCGAGACTGCGACGGTCGCAGTTTGGAATCCTGCCTCGGGCATGGATGTGTGTGATGTCCTTAGGTTAGTTAGGTTTAAGTAGTTCTAAGTTCTAGGGGACTTATGACCACAGATGTAGAGTCCCATAGTGCTCAGAGTCATTTGAACCATTCGACTGCCCAACGCGATTTTGTGTATTGTCTGGTGGCGTTGAGGGCACGTGACGCGGTAAGAGAAGTAATGAGCGGAGCAGAGACGGATGGGAGATCTTTCTAGTGACAAAAAGGGGTGCTATTGCGGCAATCCGCAGGCATAAGCGACTTTGACAAAATCCAAGTTGTTGTGGCCCGTGTCTGGGAGCGAGAATTTCGGAAACGGCGAAGCGTGCGGTTGTAGTGAGCATCTGTGGAAAATGGTTGAGGAATGATGAAACCACGAGAATTTGGACGTTAGTACCTCATCACAAAACGTAGGGATCGGAGGCTTGCCCCCTTGCCAAAGCAGTATAGCCGGTGATCTGTGGCAGATTTGATGGCGGAGTAAATGGTTCAAATGGCTCTGAGCACTATGCGACTTAACTTCTGAAGTCATCAGTCCCATAGAACTTAGAACTACTTAAACCTAACTAACCTAAGGATATCACACACATCCATGGCCGAGACAGGATTCGAACCTGCGACCGTAGCGGTCGCGCGGTTCCAGACTGTAGCGCCTAGAACCGCTCGGCCACTCCGGCCGGCACGACGGAGTACGGTGCAGACGCAAGCAGAAGTGTTTTGGAGCACACCGTTGAGTGCACGGTGTTGAACATGGCGTTCCGCTGTAGAGGACCTCTACGCTTCCCCATTTTGATCCAACAGCACCATCGGTTAAGATTACAGTAGGCATGAGATTGTCGAGACTGGACCACGCATCAATGGAATCGTGTCCCCTGGAGGGATGAATCCCGTTTATTGTTACAGCAGGTTAATGGTCGTGTCCAGATACGCCGTCATCCATGCGAATGGCTGCTCGTAACATGCAGCGCGCCACGCATTCAGGCCGGTGGGAGCAGTAGTGTGGTATGGGGGTTTCCATGGGACCTGCAGTAGTAATCGAATGCAGCAAGACAGCTGTCAACTACTATTACGGACCTTATGCTTGATGTCTTCCTCGAAAGCAATGGCATCTTCCGGCGGAATAAGTGTGGGTGCCATAAGGCCAGAATCGCGCTGCACTGGTTTGAGGAGCATGATAGTGCACACACGTTGATGTCCTTTCCCATAAAATTCGTCTTCTCTGAATCCGATAAAACGCAGCTTTGACA
The DNA here is from genome assembly GCF_021461385.2 of Schistocerca piceifrons. Classification (NCBI taxonomy): domain Eukaryota; kingdom Metazoa; phylum Arthropoda; class Insecta; order Orthoptera; family Acrididae; genus Schistocerca; species Schistocerca piceifrons. Next base: position 1,053,848,460 of record NC_060139.1, read on the forward strand.
CTGTCGGGCGCCAGGTCTGCGCCCAGAAACCAACCACCCGTAAATTACGGGAAGTGCGTAGGCACCTGGTGCCAAAAACCTCTGGAAACCTATCAAGTACTTGTCAAACCCACCGCAAGCAAAATCACTGTTGAATTGCGTTCCAGAAGTGGACCAATGAGCTTTTAAGTAGGTGACCATAATGTTTAGGGCCATCAGTGTATATTATGAAAGACGTTTGTCACAAATGACTTTCAAAGGTACAAGAACAAAGTGCTATAAAACTATGGTATTGTATCATTCGCCATTCGAGTTCTCTTCAAAAAACAGGTGCACTAGGGTGACATGTGCCAAAGCGATCGTTCTTGGTTTATAGCGAAATTTGGGCCACAACTAGAACCGCTAAGCGAGCAAGAGTATTCAAGTAATATTTCTAAGAAGGACTAATGGCTCCTCTACAGTGTATAAGAAGAAAACCATAGGCGTATAATACGAAATTGCAACACTCGAGAATAAATCGCGACGCATTGCACATAAAATAAATAAACCTCCTTTGATAGAGAGACTACAACAATTAAGCTCTTCTTAAAGCATTAATTAATGTGCAGAAATACAGTCAGGTGTGTGAAAAACTCATACTGAATTACAGGGTGACACAGAAAACGGGAACATTTCCAAAGTCCTATAAAACTAGAAGTGATGAAGGAAAGAAATTGCGTTCATAGTAATTGAAACCTTATAGCTTTGCCATTTACGAAACATTTATCTTTTTTGTTAAATTGCGTCCTTTAGATTGCGTCTTCCTGTACGAATACAGTCGCGAAATCTGCTGTTGAGATTCTTCATTGACCACTGCAACATCTCACTTGGGATACTATGAATTGCATCCCGTATTCTCTGTTTCAACTCATTCACTGTTCTTGGGTGAGTCATGTAGACTTTAATCTTACAGCACTTCTCGCACATGTGCCATTGATTGCCCCGCCCTGTTGAAACCAGGCTTCTTGAACGTTTGGGAAGTTGTTCAGTGCAGGTGTAACGAAAGTTCGTAACATCTCCACGTAACGATCGGCACTGACAGTTATTGTTTTTCCCTGTTCATTTGCGAGAAAATACGGTCCGATAATCCCAAGTGGTGAAACACCACATCATACTGTCTGTCACTTTACTAGCGTGTATAGGTCGCTCATGAACGTCATTAGGATTTGTGCTTTCCCAATAACGGTAGTTCTGTTTATTCACATAACCTCTGAGATGAAAATGTGTCTCATCTGACATCCACAACTTGTTTAGAAATTCATCAGCATTGTTATTTTTTTATCATTTGTTAACAGAAGCCTAATCGTAGCCGGTAATCATTGCCCTTCGATTCTTGCACCATCTTTAGTTTGTACGGATGAAATTTTAAATTAAGACGAACAATTTAGCGAACACACTCTCGGGACATTCCAACCACTGGTGCTTGCCTACGATTGAACGTCGTGGGCTCCGCAAGACAGATTCGCGCACGAAATCAATGTTCGCTAGAGAAGGCACACTTCTTGGTCGTCCTGTTGGTTTCTTCTTGATGGAAAATCCAGTTATCAACCCAACATTTATCGCGTGTTTCGATGGAACCTCCAGTCCTAAATTATAAAAACGCCTAAACTCCCTCTGCGCCAATACCAAACTAACATTGTTTTTACAAAACAATTTTATGTCTAACGTACGCTGTTGTCCGTTCCACTGATCCCTGATTACTGAAATGGCGGACTGTTTACTCGCTAAGTGTCACGCACACGCAGTGCTGCCAAAAGCCCATGGCTGCCACTACTTATTTCAAACATTACCGTTATTCTGTGTCACCCTGTATCTCTAGAAGTCTTTTGAAAAACGCGTTCAGAACTGTTTGAACTTCTGTAACCCTTGGTAATGTTATATTAGCTCAGCGCACGCCACAGTGTGAAGCATTCTGCTGTGTTTGTAACATTCGTCACTTTCACACTAAATAGAATAATAAACTAGCCATGAGGCCATTCGACAGCCGTAGTAAAAACAAGCGTGTCGATATGACTATTGGTGAAGTAAGAAGTGGAATTATTCACACAAAAAGAGATTACGAGGGAAATGTGCTAAATGTGACTACCACAAAGCAGTTTCGGGTCCAGGTCCCATTTCCACATTTACCTTATTTCCTGTTCCTTTTCTCCCGAGAAAGCTCATCGTACATTTTAACGAGCCGAGTACCACTAAATTCTTTTTTTTAAAATTCTAGGGTATAGCTAAAATGTATCTCTACCCACTAAAAAAGTTCAAATTTAGACAATAGAGCAAAACACTATCAGTTACGGAAAATTTTGTTTCGATTTCTTGAATGATTTATGGCAGATTATGGATGTCAACGTTTCAGCAAAGAACGTCAATTTGAAACAATAGAATGATGAGAGAGAGACTGATAGGACAGCGAACGAAGCATTACACAGGGTTCTCTGCAGACACTGTTAAATGTCACTCTGCGCTAGCTAGATGCCTCAAGTTCTTTGATTATGGACACATATTTAAGTTCTGTCATTCACCTATCGTAGTATATGGGCATTGTGTGGAAATAGATCAGGAAAAAAACAAATGCCATAACAAGATGAATCCTGCAAGAAATGGGAAAAATGTACAGCAAAAGTAAAGGACTGTCCTACTTATCAGATAATATTGGAAAGAAAAATCGAAATGACTAATTATTAATGACTACAGTAACTGACTGCCTCTACCCACAAATGAACGAGAAGATAAAGAAAATACTCGCCTCAACTCAAAGAAGCATATATCTCCATCTAAACGGTTAAGAAAATGGTTCAAATGGCTCTGAGCACTATGGAACTTAACTTCTGAGGTCATCAGTCCCCTAGAACTTAGAACTATTTAAACCTAACTAACGTAAGGACAACACACACATCCATGTCCGAGGCAGGATTCGAACCTGCGACCGTAGCGGTCACTCGGTTCCAGACTGTAGCGCCTAGAACCGCTCGGCAATCCCGGCCGGCACGGTTAAGAGATAAACAACGTGATGTAAAATTTACAATGACCCTACACTTGCTTAGCGAAAGACTGATGTTTGATATCTACAAGTTGTAAGGTTCCTGGTAGCTTTTACTTTTGTAGGTAAGTCAAACTATGCCCTGAATTAAGAAACATGCACTGTAAAATACAATGTTTACACCCGTTAATCAAATCAGTAATGCAGTTTGACTGCAAGGAGTTTGAAGAAAATTGTGGCATCCAAACAGCGAAGCCTTACGTTTTTGGTAGAATGATTTACAATACGCATATCAAAAGCTAACTAAATTTTTGTGTGAACGTGAGAAATTGCACCAAGCACCTAACTGAGCATAGTGACAGCCCCATGCAATGAAGTGGACATGTGGTCCCAATCTTTTCTGAAAACTCACACATTAAAGACATCAAATAAGCACATTTTTCCATAAAATAAAGCACGGCGTCTTTGCCATCTGCGTCAACATCAACGTCTACCTTTTCTCTGAAAAGCATGCAAAATATGCGAAATATAATATTCGTAGTCATTAGCACTCTCAGAATTCCTTAAAGAATCTACCGATTACTTAAGAAGTTGTCGTACTTCAACTTCTAATTGTAAGAATAATTCGTCTAAACAGGAAAGTGTGTGGCAAGAAAATTCGCTTTGAAAGAATATTAGAATGTAGAACCATGTAATTGACTCCCAGATGGTAATTCAATCATATCAGTACATGTAACATAACTGCACAGAATACATGTGGCACACACAGATCCAATACGTAAGACTGTATAGTTCTTGCGGGTAATGAAGTATTGACAAAGGCTCACTGATAGCGAATGTGACAAAATTAACTGTACTATCATTCGGATGATTTAATTGCAAGTAGGTACTGTACCGATCAAGGAAACATACTCTACTCACAAGGACACAAATACCGAATCTCCACATGTGAGACACACTTCCAACCTGTGAAAGGTATAGTCATGCACAAATGATAGCAAAATCGTATTGCTATAGTGTTCTGTTTGCACACAGCCAAACCACCTCACTGTTCAGCAGAACAGCAACCTTCGCCATCAGACTCCCAAATACGATCGATGTATCACTGTCCAGTAGGGCAGGAGAAAAGAGTGACTCATTGAGACTCATCATGCCCCTGCAATCTCAGCGTGGCGTCTGTGAGCTGGTTGTTTGACACAGCCGGAACCAAAGAGTGGTTCCTCAATACCTCACAGTTTGACCCAAAAACAACTAAATTTTCCGGAATAGATATTAGTTACATAACTGCATGATTGCTACAAGTCTGTGGTAACTACGACGCGAGATAACTGAATTGTAGAAACAGAAAGTCAAATACTGGAAATTTCAATGTAAGAGCCATATTTCAAAATTATCTGAACCCCCATCCCATTCTGTCAACAGAAAGCAGATTATGGGTGTTGGCATCCAAAGTGATTAAAACATAGAATTCCAGAAGTATAAAACACGAGTAGACCGTAGACAGCTGTGCGATAGCTAAGAGGATACGTCCAAGCTGTCTAGTGGAGAAGAGTTGGGTTACATACAGCCTTGAGAGATCTAAAGCGTTTTGGACAACCCGTGGGAAATTTAATTACCTTCCCGGTTCCCGAATTAATGTGGGGCGTTTTATAACTTACGGCGTCTTTCATTCTTTCGAAGATTAAGATAACCGGACTGCCGTAGAATGTTATACTACTGTCTGTTGGATTACTGCAGGAACCGATTCGCAACACTGTGAAGTCCCGCGTCAGTAGTTAGCAAACGTTTTACGAAAGGATGCCCTCAGGTTTCTATTCGCGGATTTTAATTAAATTCTGTAACGTTAACTTAGAACCACTTCTGAATTGATTAAAAAACTGCCAGTAACTAATAGAAGTTTTGGCATATGCTGACGACCTGCTGCTTTTTGTACACACCAACAATTGTGATACGTTAGAAAATAATTGTGGCAAACTCCATGGAATCATGCATGAGGTGCGCTCGACAATGCAACTCAGAGTAGCACCACAAGAATCGACGTACATGTTACTCAAAGGAAGACTTCTTAGGGGTCCAACCATTACAATAAATCAGGCGATAATTCGAACGTATACCGTCAACAGCGATTTCTATGTGTAAACAGACCAACACCTGACATTGAAGACTTCACGTAGAATATATAGCGAATAAATTTAGTTGTATAAATATTACAGTTATCAATATGGGACAAAGGAGGTTCGTTTTGCCCATGACTGTACATTAACTGCGATTGTTGACAACGGAGTCAGTATTTGGGCGCTAAGGTCACGGCTGGTCAGAGCTGCTACTGCGCTGCAAAAATACAGCGAGCAATCGTGTTATGCTACTACGAAGTCTTGAACACCACATCTATACGCGTCCTAACTATATTACGGAGCGTATATCCCCAGAGCCTACAAATAAGAAAAATGCTGCCACCTATTGACTGAAGAAAAAACAGTAGAAAAATTTACATAAAATTCTTGGTGAACCAGCAAAAATTCTGTTACTAACAAAGAGTTCGTAATTTTCAGAATGACATCAGAGATGGAATTTCTCAGACACAGGAAGGAAAATTTTTCATATTCTCTCTCATGCAAACGAAAGGCTTCATGTAACACATATCGAGTGAATTAGAGACTGGTCCACGTGAGCCATATCATGCAAATCTGAATAGAATAGGTAAAACGCCAATGACCAGCGTTACTGTGGCAAAATCGGCGCACCAGACCATGTCCCACGTGAATATTTCTTAGTTGAAGATATAGCAAGGACTGCTACAAAGTCTGTAGGAGGTAAAACTGTTTACAACATAGCCAGAGTAAAATAAGACTTCAGTATCACAATTCTACTAACTGATGCTCTCTCACGAAAACTATGGCGTAACAGTAAACAACAGACACCACAGTAGAGACGAGTAAAGCTTGTAGACGACCCTAGGAAACGAGAAGGAAGCCCCATAGCTCTAAGTGCGCTTGGCCCAGTAAAGTATGAGTGACGGAAGGTGACGACAAGCGTGCCTGAGAAGAACAAGAGGAGTCAGTGAAGGTTAAGCGATGCGCTCTGATGCGTAGTCACACTGTCTCTAGAAAGATCTTGCTGGACCCGACAGCTTGGTCGACCTGATAAAGGTACAGAAACAACAGATAAATTCCAGAATGAGATTTTCACTATGTAGTGGAGTGTGAGCTGATATGAAACTTCCTTTAGTAGCAAATTGTGTTTCTGTATTCATCTGAGACTATAGTAAAGAGGAACAGTGCAGCTAAATGTCAGTGATAATTTGCGCGTGTGTGGATTTCTAAATAATGAAGGAGGCCCAGTACCTTAAAACTACGAAAGACGATTGCAGGGCAAGAGAGCAGGACAACACACATGGAAGGATAGCAAAAATTGACAATGTAAACATTTGCACTTCATAATGAGAATAAATGTTCCAAATGCGTTGTACTGTGCATAAAACACACATAACTGGCGCAGTGTTTCACTGTTTAAATCATGTATGGCAAATTTACAGGCTTTCCGAAAACATAGATTATGATTAATATGAATGAAATAAGACCCCGGAACAGTTAAGTTACAAATGGGGTCTAAATTAGAAGTAATGGTAATTGTCACCGGAGTGTTACGAAACAAAACATGTACATTAGACACTGTAAGAAAAATGTAGAAATGGGAAGCAGCACAACCTGTCGCGTAGAGTAAATGAGAAATAGACCGTAACCTAGATGCAGGATTACTCCATGTGAGGGCGTTAAAGTATTTCTGAGATCCTCGCCCTCGAATGGTTCGAATGGCTCTGAGCACTATGGGAGGTCATCAGTCCCCTAGAACTTAGAACTACTTAAACCTAACTAAGCTAAGGACATCGCACACATCCATGCCCGAGGCAGGTTTCGAACCTGCGACTGTAGTGGTCGCGCGGTTCCAGATTGTAGCGCCTAGAACCTTTCGGCCACCTCGGCCGGCTCCTCGCCCTCGAATAGTGAATAATACAGTTGTAGATCTGGCGGTGTGTGCCCAGGCGCCACAGGCTCAGTGTGTTCCCGAGGTGCTTGTGAAGTATCATCTCAGTTGCGCGCTACTGGATTCGAGATATCCTGTCAGAGACGTCACAGTCATAGGAATTGACTTGAAGTCACAGAGTGAAACGGAAGCGAGACTTGTGGTTCCCCAAGGAAGGGTTACGGCTCATGCTGTTTTTAATCTATTTAAACGATTTAGGAGACAATCTGAGAAGCACTCTTCGATTGTTTGCAGATGACACTTGCGTTTACGTGTAGCAAAGTACTCGGAAAAAGCCGGCCGGAGTGGCTGTGCGGTTCTAGGCGCTACAGTTTGGAACCGCGAGACGGCTACGGTCGCAGGTTCGAATCCTGCCTCGGGCATGGACGTGTGTAATGTCCTTTGCTTAGTTAGGTTTAATTAGTTCTAAGTTCTAGGCGACTGATGACCTTAGAAGTTAAGTCGCATAGTGCTCAGAGCCATTTGAACCATTTTACTCGCAAAAACAAAACGAACTGATACATGATTTAGACAAGTTATCTGCATGATGGGGAAAGTGAGAATTGACCCTACACAACAGAACAGTGTGAGGTCCTCCACATGAGTAATAAAAGTGTCTCTTTACATTGATGTTGTTTGGTAAATAACATAAATGTATAGGTCGTACAGCCAATAAAACGCCTAGTGATTAAAATTACAAAAAATCTTAAATTAGAACCGTCATATAGACATATTGTGGGGAAAGCGAACCAATGACTTAGAAAATACAACAAATTTGCTACAGAGACTGCCGACACTAAGGTTGTCCATTCTCTTCTGTAGTATTGCTATGCGGTGTGGGATCTTACTAGACAGCATTGGTGGAGGACATGGAAAAAGTTCAAAGAACGGCGTTCGTTTTGTACTAACGTAAAATAGTGACAGAGCCACCCACGAGGGTGGGGGGGGGGGGGGGGGCGGGGGGTGGTCAACCCCGAGAAATGCTGGGGTGTCCGGGCCTTTGTACGGGGGGGAAGGAGGGTGGCGGAAGGGGGGGGGGGCGGTACGTGAAAGTAATTGTATCAGTATACGCGTTTTTGCTCTATATTCAATTGTGATTATGTTGAAGATCGAAATTTTTGCTGAACTGTCTCTGCTGGGATATCGCACAAGTACGTATGGTCAATCGACAGATCCCTACATCCACCGTTTGGAACGTTTTTCAGCGACAAATACACTGATCGACAAGAACGCTATGACCATCGACCTCCTGTCGATATAAACTTGTCCAGGCGATAGCAGCGACACCTGGCGAGCAATGACTGCCAGTAACACACGCACGGTGTGTGTAGCGTCAGTGAGCATGCTGACCGTGTATAGAAAGGGGAAGGCGCACGATCCATCTGAGACTGACCGAGGGCAGTGTGTGATGGCGCGGAGGCTTGGCATGAGAATTTTGGAAACTGTGCGACATATCGGGTGTTCGAATAGCGCTGTGCTGAGTGTGTTCAACAAGTAGCGAAAACTCGGTGAGACCACGCCCAGACACCGTGGGGTTGTAAGGCGACCCCTCATTACATATGTCGGTCGGCCCGGACTGGGCAGATTTTTTTTTTAAAAAAAAAGGCAGAATAAATGGGAAATTCTTGAAGGGATTCTGGAATATTGTGATTTGTAGAAAATGACGGGGTGATGCAGTTAGCAATGCTATCATAGATGTGAAAGAACTTCGTTTACAACATTATCACGGTCAGTGCTTTGATAATGGACTAAATATGGCTTGACAAATAAAAGATGTGCAAGCAAAAATGAGAGACATTTATCCGCAGGCAACATTTTCTCCTTGTGCAGTTCATACTCTGAACTTAGTAGGATTACATGCTACTAGAAGTAATGAAGTAGTAAGCACATTCATCTGTCTGAACTAGCTGTAGAATTTCTTCAGTGGAAGCCCACATAAATGGGAAGGGTTATTAAAATCCACCGTCAGTCGATCTCTTCTAGGACTGTCTGAAAGAAGATGGAGGAAAGGCAGTGAAGTCCATAGCAGGAAAATTATCAGAAGTAGTAGAAGTTTTAAAATTCAAAAAAATTCAATGCAGTCTGTCTCTTGATGGTATCGTGGAAGTAAATAGGCTGAAATTTTTTTTCTCCTAGTTTGAAACACTGTTTCTCTTGAATGTTTGGAGAGAAATTTTAAAATATAAAACCGTAAGAAGTTTGATTCTACAGTCAGAGGATATTAACCTTGATGACACTGTACAACAAAAAAAAAAATTCAGGTGCAGAGATAAAACATGGTGGACATAACTAATTTGAACTTGCTGAATCCGAAAATGCAGTTAGATTTTCACATCACCCTCCAGTTTTTTGTTACAGAAATTTTTAAATGCCTATATCTAAAACCACAGACTATGGTGGTCTACACTAAATTTAGACAATTTGTAACATACTTAATCCCATAAAACTATCTTACTCTAGTGTCCTGGGCGTAATGTACATTTTTACAAGAAAAATTGCAACATTCATTTGCTCGATGATGATTTTGACGGTGGAGGGTTGAGTCTTTTTCATGACAACTTCCTTCTGTGGGATATATATCCTTCACGCTTCAAAAACTAACAGTAATCACTTAACATTGGAGGGTTCCATCTACCTTTATAGTGGCTTTCCATTCGCAAAATATCCTGACGGAATCTTTCTCCGTGTTCGTCACTAACCGCTCCCAAATTGGTAGGGAAGAAATCTAAATGAGAATGATGGAAATGGATTTTTAATGACATTCAGCGTCCAAGATTTTATAGTTCTCTAAAAGAGTTCCCACTAATATGTTAATGTTTTCTGCTCTTGTATTCCCTAGAAAAACCTTCAACGACATCCTTAAGAGAATGCCATGCTGCAAGTTCTGACTTAATTTTTCTTCGAAGTTCTTACCCTGCATTAACTCTCTAATTTGTGACCCAATAAAAATCTCCTCTTTCAATTTGGTGTCACTTAAATCAGGGAACACTGCACGTAGATGCATCAAACCATTAGCATTCCCTTGACAAAATTCTTCATAAGGCCGAGCTTAATGTGCAGTGGGGAAGGAAAACATTTTGAGAATCCACCAAAGGTACATATTTCACATTTTCTCTCCATGTAGCCAGTTTCTCTCGTGGTGGCCACTGTATAATGTTTATCTGTTGCACGGCTGTCCCAAAGACAAAGGAAACAGCAATACTTTGTGAAACCACTTTAGAGACCAGTTAGTAAACCAATCACCTTAAGATCATATTTTCCAGTTTTCCTCCCTATAATTAATGGCTTCAAGTATCTCTGACTAATTTACGTAGTTCTCTTTCATAGTCACAGCGTACCCTGCAGATACGAATGGAATCGTATTTCCATTATGCAATAGTACAGCCTTCAGACTTGGCTTGGAAGCGTCAATAAACAAGCGCCACTCAGTAGCATCGCATGGTACGTTTAACTGTTTCGTCAATCCTTCTGCATCACTACAAGCACAAACGTTGACCACCACACGGTAATATGTCATCAAATCTTTGTTAAGTTGCCTAAACTGAGTAAATCCTGTTTCTTCATGAAGTAAGTTCCATTTCTTAAGATGTGAAGATAAAATTTCTGCATGCTCCTTGGATTAGTATAAATCACGAAGTAAGTCATTCAAGTCTGCTTGTGTAACTGAATGTGGTCTTTGTTCTGGAAAGTGCCCCTCTTCACTTGACTGCCATCGTGTTTCATCAGCGTTTGCAGATTCATTATCAGAATTAGGAACTTCTTCACACACTAGTGGAGGAGTTGAAACTGGTAGGTCTTCACTGTGGGGAACAGGTCTGATTGCTGAGGGAAGGTTAGGGTACTTAATATTCTTCTTATTCTTTGATGAATATCAATTTACATTAGTCAAACAGAAGTAGCAATCATCAACATGACTTTGAGGCACTCGCCAGATCATTAGTATCCCAAATAATAAGTGCTCTGTTTTTCCTTTCAGCCTTTGAGTTAGTTTAGAATTGAACCTAGTGCAAGTTATGTGAGGCGCCCAATTTTTATCCTGATCTCCAAGTTGGCATTTGAAGTATAAGTGATACGACGTCTTCAGTAAGTTAGAAATTTCTCGTCTTTGTTTCCTTGTCGTGAATTCACCACAAATACAACAAAGTGAATCGGGTTGGTTTGTACATCCACCTTTTGATTTCTTCATGTTGTGTTTTCAATGGCTACAAAACACTTTTCTGTGGAATGAACTTAGCCAGATCAATTCCTGAAAAAGAAAAATTCAAAGACTTGAGATAATGTAGAAGGAAGAGTAAGCAAATGTATGTGACTGGAGGGTTTAAATACATAATGTAAAATACACTAATGTTACATATTTCATTTAAAAAGTAGTTCACATTAAAGCAAAGAACAAAAAAGGTCACTGCAGTAACTTTTATCACACTTCATTCAAACACAAAGCACTTAAAAATTATACAGTAAATTGAGCTATGTTATATAACTTGTAGGCCATAACTTTTGATCCTGACGTGATGGACACTTTCCAGTTTCACGTTTTATGCCACATTACAATATAGAATTAAGTTTTATATTCACTTTGTCTCTACCAAAACCACTTTTGACTAGTGCAATGAAACGATATATTACGATTACTATTTTTTTTAAGAGAGACGTATCTTACTGAGGTGGTAGGGGTGCATCTGACACACTCCCAGATGAAACTGAAGAACAACAATCACAAAAAAGGTTTTTGATGTAATCATAGACAAAAATGTTTCACAGATGGATTCTCCGTATGAAGAAATGAGAAATATTTGATCAAACTTTGGAGCTATTTTCAGGATAAATACAAATGAGGACGATGGCAATACGATTAAGAAATTAACTAGAACTTATCCTTATGATCTGACTGGTAATTGTAGTGGGACGAAATTAAGCGTCACCCATCCACCAAAGTCAGCCCAGTTTGCAGGTGACTATAAGTTTAATTTAGTTTTGTTTATGTGTTTTCTTATTATTTGTAACAGATGTGAATTATCTAAAAGTTTTGTATTTTTTTTATGTGTTTCATGTACGGAGAGGTCGGCGCAACGAACGGGGACAGCATCTTCGTTGCCGCGACCAGAGAGGAAATTGCTGGCCGCTATACGTCGCGGGTCGACAGCCAAGGAGCAACAGAAGATCCTGGAACCGAGTTGTTGCGTCGTGTTTCTAAAAATTAAAAATGAATTTTTATACTCTTTTTGTACAACAATGACGTCATATAGAGCTTAATCTTATTGAAATGTCAGTCACTGTCTGTCAACGCTCAAGTTCACATCTGTATGTGTAGGAAGCTAATAAAATAGTGTGTGCTATTAAAGTTGAAACACGTGTCTTGAAGATTTATTTATGAAGAATTGTGTGAACGGATTAATAATATATTTGACAAGATTAGTAATTCTTACGTCGTTCACCGAAACTTTGAATCTAAAAAGTTTATTTAATGTGTGATTCTGATATCGATTAGATCAAGATAACGTGTGTCAATATAATTTCTGAGGAGAAACAAACGAAATTTAAATTGGGAAAAGTTACAAAACCCAATTGGCCCAAGTGATGTAATTCTTTGCACACGACTCAACGGATGTTTTACAGTTTCGTTCAAGAACCATCCTATGACAATTTAAAAGAATATGAATCATTTTGAAGTGGGTTGTAACTGACGTAGGTGACGAAGTCTGCACATGGTCATACATATAGCAAACGAAAACTATTACGTCGTTACGCCACATAATCTTAGAAAAGAAATACATATGTACAAGTCAGTGAGTGCACCTGCTTTTCTGGATTTGGAAAAGACGATAGAAAAAAAAGCGTCAGTTTCTTCTTCTAAAGGAAATTTGTAATCTGAAGTTACAATCCGTGTTTTACGAACTTTGCACTGCACTCAGGACCTTCATTACCATTGCAGTGACTGTTGCTTCACGTGAGCTCAGAATTTAGTAAATCAGTATTAATAAAAAATCATTCAAGATCAGCTTTAGGCCAAGATAAACTTAATCATGAAGCACTGCTATCAACAGAGTATGAACTTGCTTCTAAAATGAGCTTCAGTGATGTGGATAAGTTCAGAAGCTGCAAGAATAGTAGATTCGGCGTTTCGACAACGGTTGTCAGAAACCGTTCAGGTGATACTGACAGTTTCAACCAGACTTTTTAAATCGAAACAACGAAGAACGCTGCAAAGGTTTCTCACTAAATGTTAGGTTTTTTGTTTTAGTAGGTATTATTATTATTATTTGGTGAACTGATCTATCTATCTATTCTAATACGGTATATTCAGTTAAAAAGTAAATTATAGACAAAGTAAGCAGCGTTTATTTACTGCTCATGTGTAAAACAACATACTGAATAATCAGTATTTGTGATAATCAACTCCTATGGGTTCACGAGACTTGGCGGTCCTTTAGAAGTTCGTCTATGGGCCCTTGAAACCTGTGGGCGGCCGTGACGTGGACAGAGTGCCAGGGACGTTTAAAGCGAGTTAGGGTGCCAATCAGCGTTTCGTTTCAGTAAGATCCTCCCACGAAACGTTTTTCTCCAGATTACTCCTCCGAATGCCAAAATGCCTTGTTGACTTTCACCGACACATGGAAAAATAACCATCGTAATAAAATAACTGAAATCAGAGGTGGCACGGAAAGATTTGTGTGTTACTTTTTCCCACGTGCGAGACTAGAACTGTCGGGTAGCAGTCTGAAAGTGCTTCTGTGTAGCGTCCGCCAAACAAGTGTGAATCTCAGAGTAATTACGACGATGTAGATAATGTAGTCCCTCCTGGACAACATCGGAGGTGGCAGCCTATGATCTAAATGCTTTCCTGTCTTCCTATTATCCTATCTACTTAATACACGAACTGTTCAGTTAAGCTTTTCCATTTTTAAGTAGATATGAATTTCCCAGTTTTTAAAGTTGTGACATAGTTACAACACTCAGAAAAGAAAAAAAAAATCGATTTTATTTAAGTATACAAATTTATATTCTGAAATCATGACCTTAGTCACTAGGAAGCACGTCAAACGTAAACGGCGCAAATAGAGTAAAAATAAGAAAATACAAGTACCGCTAGTGGTTCCTTAAACTGTGGGAATCTGTGAGAACGTGATTTTAGCGAGGTCCTAAAAGACTCAGTTTGAGCCGTAACACGCTCCATAATAATCAAATTGTGTCCCGACATGCAGCCCTCTTAGCTAACCCCCCAATGCGGCAAAATGAAATATTCTATCAGAAGCCGCCGCTTTCCCTCGGAAGATAATAAAATACACGGGGGAATCCAGTGCGGCGGGGGGCACTTATAATGCACGAAGGATTTATAATTACAGGAATCTGGGGGAGCGCGCAGCCGCCAATTACCATAAAATGCTAATACGGCCGGAACGTTACTCCCCAATTTCGTGGTACTTAATACTAAATGTATAATTACGGCTCAATCACACAAAACCGTCTTCTTTTAATGCTGGCGTGGATAGTTTCCATTAATGAAAAGTTAATCCGTTAAATTGTTAGTAATATCGAATTGCTGATAATTGTTTAATCAAACGGTGGATTGCGTCCTCCCGGTGGCGTCTCCTCCATATTTGAACGCTGAACGCCTATTCTGCAGCCTCCAGCGGTTTAGGCGCTGCCATCTGTACCGGAGGAGAACACTGGCCGAGCAGCTGCTCATCCCTTTCGCAATTTCGGACGATGATGAAAGTCGTGCAAATCGAATTAACACGTGCAACACGGCAGTGCTACCTTTCGGAGCAATTACGTAGCCTTCCCTCTGGCGGCTGGTGTAATTGCGGTGGCGCCGAACGCACCACTGAAGTAGCCATTAAGGCAACTGCCGAAATTGCTGCGCCGCTACTAACTGCGGTGCCCACATTGGCTGTAACGTGTTGCCTCGTCGCGAGCGCTGCTGGTGGCGACCAGAAGAACTATAACCTTGTCTCGAACGTTCTCAACCTTTTGTCCCACCTATCTAACTATTCCCTGTCTACCTACATAATATTTTTCAGTGTTATAATATTTGTTTTTCCAATCTACCAACCTTTTCATCGGCTGTCCGTAGAATGGATGCACTACTGTGAGTTACCTTTCCATAAGTAATCAGTAAAATTATACTACTGTACTCGTAACATAATTTACACTTATAATTAAAATCCTAACACAAACATATAAGAATTATTTCAGAAGTAGAAGAAAATGATTTTCTCGGTGGTATCGATTACACAAACAGGAAAATACTACCAGAAACTTTTCTCAAATATTCGATTATTCAATTAACTAATTTTTTAACCGTCCCCACCCCTCCGCCCCCCCGTCTCATTTGAAGATGGGCCAGAAATGTTTTAGTTAATGGAATAAAAAAATAGTTCAAAAAAGTAACGTTGCTGTTTTCTGTATTTATATTCGGTACATACTCATGGGCTCTACAACATCCATAATGGGTAATTATTTTCAGCCATAATGGCTGTATGTATGTATGTACAAACGCTTGAAAATGAACAAAACATGTTCGAAACGCGTTGCGTTGTGTTAGATTAAGCATAAAATAAAAAGTGACTGGTAGCAGAAACTTGGAATACATAATGGGTAAGTTTTGGCTGGAGTCAATTATGTTTTCGGAAAGCACTGATTGTACGAAATCCAAGTGGTGTTCGTAACACATGACACAAGAGTCATGCGCAGCGGCAATTAATCTGAACCCAAGTTTATAAACACTCTAAGAAGTTTTCGGGTCAAATTTACGCCTCCTGAAGAAAATAAGTTTGCTCGAAATAGATGTCGTGAATTAAACGTTTTCCACGAAAAAATAAACAAGTTTTGGTGTGCCTCATGAAGATGTGACACACAAATTACTGTTGACGCAATTTATTAACGAATTGACAGTATTAGTTGGGATTACCATTCATGGAAGCAGAAATGTTACTCCATAAAAATCAGATATTGACAAAATATTAGCTAAATACAGAGAATAAAATACAAAGATAGTGATGCTGGGAATTTGACTTCCCCACGAGTTGCAGAAGTTTGACTTGCGTGATTAACGGCTCTCAACTGCTATAAAGCATTGTTTACAAAAATATAATTAATGCTTCTTGGGAATATCAAGAGAAACAAACATAGCCTTTCATTTATTTACGGCCTCTAGGGCATCTGCTTTGATGTCTTCTTGGAGAGTCTACAAAAGCTTGCTTTGACTTATTTGAAAACAAAGATATTTTTTGGAATTGATATGCTGCATATGAAAGCTCGTCTGCACACTGCGTGATGTACTCCTTAGGATAAAAAATTTTGGAGCTTTCGTGACACAAAACACAAATCGCAGCAAGTAATTGAAGACATACTTGTCTGTCTGGTAAGACAGTTGTAGACAAAGATGAGGCTGTAGAAGAGATAATGAAGTGGTTGTGTAAATGAGTTGGACCCGATCTGCGTTGGCGGAACGAATAGGCCCTTACTGCGTCTCACAAAATGTGTTAGTATTAATGGCGAATCTGTAGGAAAATGTCTAAAGATATATTCCTAAGATACATAAAGTTAATTGGAAATTATAATGTGTTGTTCACCCAGCCATAACAACTGAATTTAATGAATTAATTAATCACATGCATTGATACAACCTCTGTATATACGCAATCCTCGCTTCAGTATATCAACAGCAACAACCAAAAAATTGATGATGGAGAGCTAACAACAAGGAATAAAAATGCACACACAGGGTTTAAAAAAAATTTTAGAATATGTAGAGAACATATAAAGAAACAGTTTCTTGTGACAAAAATGTCACAGGTGCAGCGTTTTTTCGTTAGGGAATCATGAAAGTTGTTACGCTACCGATGTTCGGAGACGGTTTTCAAGCAGCCGCGCCATGAATGTTGTTTTACAGATGTCTCTGACTATGGATTTCATTTTATGGAGGTAGATGAAGCATTGCTGTAGGAGACATCGATAGAATAGATGAGCTGGATGACCGTTTGTCTGAACCTGTTTGTTCTGAACTTGTTAGACAACCATCAGTACCTAACTGCTAGCTGTGCATGAATAAAAAGGACAACACTTTTCAGCTACACCGCTAAAACTTTGAATAGCGTGCACCACATTCTTCATATGCACCCAAAGAAAGCAATCAAGAAAATGGATCACTATGGGACTTAACTTCTGAGGTCATCAGTCCCATAGAACTTAGAACTACTTAAACCTACCTAACCTAAGGACATCAGAAACATCCATGCCCGAGGCAGGATTCGAACCTGCGACCGTAGCGGTAGCGCGGTTCCAGGCTGTAGCGCCTAGAACCGCTCGGCCACTCCGGCCGGCAAGCAATCAAGACTCGTCAGATCGAAAGAACTTGCCATAACTGGAAGAGGTCCTTTTATAAAATTTCTGGAGAACTGTCGGATATCGACAATTTCTGGAAACTATCGTCTCAAATGATCAAATTCCCTGACGGCCGCTTTTCATTGATTTCTTGGTGATGGAGCCTTAAACGTTCAATGTGTGAGCCATTTTAATTCACTGAATGCCCTTTAGAAATACAACGTTCGGTAACAGTAGATTTAGTGGAGAAACTTGGAGTATTCCTACCAGTAGTACTGAGGAAACCTCCGGTTAACGTGGTCTGTAGTCCTCTAGCAAAAATCCTGGATTTGCAGGAATTTTTCAGAGACGATTAGCACTACAAAAGGTAGGAGTTTATGTGATTATGTATCAGTACGGGTGCGGTAAATATTATTTGGGTTAAGCCCTGTGGAACTTTCTTCAGTACATATGACCTTCTCTTCATTAATACAACGCACGGTGTATTCACATTTATGTGACCACTGCCTATGTTCGACGTCAATGTGCAATAACCACTTACGGACAGCAAGTGGCAGCACTAGCAGTGGAGGGCATTTAAAGCGTTTTGGGAGGATGCGGTAAACTGTGCAGTCGTTGTAGCAATTCTAAAACGGAGTGATTTATCCGACATCCTACAGAGTACGACCATAGGTCTTCAGGCCAGTGGTGAAAGCATTTCCGAAACGGCTAAGTCTGTAATCTGTTCGGGATTGCCGTAGTTAAAGTATACCGTGGATGGCAAAACAGCGGTGTCCAAAACCGGTGCCGAGGTAATGCGGTGCACCAAGGCCCATAGATGACAGGGGTGAATGACGTTGCGGGGATGTGTACGGACGAATAGACACGCAACTCTTGAGCCACTGATCGCCTTGATGAACCATGGGGCTACGAAACGTGTCCCTTCAACTATTGTTCAGCGAACGTTGCTGCATGAGGTCCTCTGTAGAATGTTCTAGGTTCATGCACCCATGCTGACTGCTGTTCGTCTGCGATGAAGGCTGCAATTTGCTCGCTAATGCCGCAATTGAGTGCCCGCATAGTGGCAGCAGGTGGCCTTTACAGACGAGTCACGTTTCACGCTTCTTGGTCAGATGGTCGTTGGCGTGTACGGCAGCAATGTCTGAAAGGAAACACGCTGCAACAATCGTCGGGAGAGCCGAGGCTAGAGGATGGAGAGTCATGGTCTGGGGCATACGTCGGATTCTGGAAATCACAGTGGACCAACACTAAAGTGCGCGTCATTTATGTTGGCGGCCGAGTTTGGGTTCGTTCTGCGCATCTGACGTCACAAAACACAGTCAGCCAATGAACAGAGAACGACGTTGCCAGATTTCGACTGCAGTGCAGAGCATGGACGAGGGTCTTCAGTTCTAGAAACGTTCAGTCATAAATAAAGTAATAGAACAAAAACAATGTCTTGATAGCAGACTTTCTTTTATACTGCTTTTTCGCAATAAAGAACAGCGGTAATTGTTTATTTCCTATTGTACTTGGACGAAGCGTGAGTAATTCATAGTTATACCAACAGTGTTTGTCAGTATTTTGCGTGACGTGTTATAGTCCTCATGGCATCTTCTAGGCAGACGAGCCGCGATAGCGTAACGGTTGAGGTGTTTGGCTTCTGTGTAAAAGGTTATGAGTTCAAACCTTGTGTGGTGCTTCATATTTTCATTATTTAAAAACAATATCGAAGTGCCTTACTTCACGAATTATATCCGTTTGAATGCAATTTTTTGAAATTTCTAGTGCTTTGTCTCTTCATTAACCCTTTCGCTGCTATAGACACGTGCTCCCCGCATTCCGCGCTGTGGGCGATTTTGTCATCACTGCACTGCTCGCCTGTGCAGACACATGGTGTTCCCACTGCTTTGACACGCTTATCATTCGATTTCACAAAAACTATTTGGCCCAAAAATTTGATTTTTACACGTCTTCTTGACTGATACCTTCCCCCCCATAAATGACTTAATTTTGTTTCGATGTTCAACGTAGTTATTATGCAGCATTAAATGTAGTAAACCATTCCACGAAATTTTGAAGAGTTTGCAGAGGTAAAAGTCCATAGAGTATACTTTCCGTATGGTCGATTTTAGTTGCCACAATGTGGAGAATGAAATGTGGACAAGATACCTAAATTTCATATAAAATTTACTGTATAACAATATCTCATTTAAGTACCACATAGGTGTCATATGTAATATTGAGAAATATTCCGTCTTTCGCGACTGTAACAAAAGTTTTATTTACACTGAGCACGTTTGGCTTTATTTTAAAGCACTTCAATCAATCAAAAGGAAGTAGACAAAAGCAGTCGGAACACGATGTGTCTGCACAGGCGAGCAGTGCAGTGACAAAATCGCGCACAGCGCGGAATGCAGGGAGCACGTCTTTGTAGGAGCGAAAGGGTTAATGCGGCCGTGGTGGCTTTACTTCATGAACTGCGCGCTCCCCCCTAAACGTAAGCTTGCGAACTATGCTATACTATGGCGCTGTTTCTCTTGGCGCGTGCTTCGTGTGCAACTGGCAACGCAGCAATCTCCCGCGTCTGGGCGGGCATGCGCGAGCCGCCAAGATAAAAGAATTGAACTATAGTATGCCTGTATCCTTGGGCAGCGTGTCCTGCCGACATTCAGTCTGTTTTTTCCTCGGAAAGCTGCAACGTGTCATACATTTCACAGTGTACGTGCGTGTTTGGAAGAGCCACCAGTACGAGTTCACCGAACTTCCCCGGTCACTAAAACTGTCCGGGATTAAACAAAATCGAGAATCTGTGACACTAATTCCATCGGCCTTGGAAGAGCCACCAGTATGAATTCACGGAACTTCCCCGGTCACTAAAACTGCCCTGGATTAAACAAAATCGAGAATCTGTGAGACCACTTCCATCGGCCTTTTCACGCCTTGGATCCTCAACCGAGAAACCTAGCACCACTGGCTGAGGCACTGGAGTCAACATTGCTCCACAGCCTTGTCGGTATCTTCCAGAATCTCACTGGCTCCCTTCGTGCTCGTCCCGCAGCGTTAGGCGCTGCAAAGAATAGTCAGGCTTTCGACAGGTGGTCACATTAATGTGGCTGGACAGTGTATAATGTCGTATTCCGCTTGTTTTTGAGCCTGGTCCTCCTGCGTAAGAGGAGAGGTAGTGATTATATGGCGTTCGTAAGTGAATTGTGTAGCAGCAGAGGTGTTTTCGTCTTCTGCAAGCCATCAGATGCGTTATTGGCGAACACTGCACAGAGTTATTAGTAAGTTCCTCGGCGCTTTCACAATATGACTGCGTAGAAACTCCAAGGTTTACAGAAAAACGAAATACATCAGTGGCTAAAGCATCAGTCCATTTGTCAACTCGTGTTACAGGTAATCATTATGGCCATCATTTGTGAGGCGGAAAACATCAGTAAGTGCACGGAATTCATTGAAATCACTGACACCAATTGTCCAGAACGGCTTGTCACTATGTTCAAGGGTTGCCTATCTGCAGGCGCGAGCTAATTCTATGCGACAATATAGAACAAATGCTTCGTCTACATCATCTATCACGCCCGCCTCCTAGCATAATTACGCCAAGGCGGGTGTTACTAATCGAAATTTGGGAAGTTGCTCTATCTATTGGTATGTGTCTATTTCCTGTATGTTTTGTAGTTTTCGTGTAATCGTCTTCTGAAACCTTGGAGGTACTTATAAATGACCATTTATTTATTATGGTCATTCGATGGGTGGTAATGAAACTGTAGCGGTAGTCCATACATCAAACCTTTGGGATAATACCGTGAAGGAGTCAGTGGCAATAAGACTGTGTGAGAATATGCCATTTGGGGCAGTCGTTCCCAGCTGCACGTTGATTGTAATCCTAGTATCGGGAAACTTCCTGCTCTGGAAAACTGTCGTATTTATGCAAATTTACAGAAGGAAGAAGATCGCTCGGACATTGATAAGGCGAACTTTCACCACGAAGGGCGTCCAGAGCAACGCGCAGACTTGGAGCAGAAGGGCATGAGCTCAAGTAACGCCTACGCTCCATCTTACATCAGGCATCCTCCAGTGAGGTTTAAAATTTGGGAGCTCGGTACGTTCCTGTGCCAAGTCAACAGCCGCCATCGATTTCATCTGTAACCGATAGCAACATAGATATATAGCACGTGTCTAGCAGATCGTCGAATTCAATTTGTGCACATGTAAAACAGTAGTTTTCACATACACTACACTTCTACATTTTTGTCTGCGACGTATGTCGTAGAATTAAATTAAAAATACATTGTGTACCTAAATTAAAGGATTAGTTTTTGGAAACCCCATAACTGCACTCATTACGACGCGTAGGTGTGAAATTTCGCTCAACAGTGCGTACTATGATCCTTTGTGTTGTGACTTGGCAAGACAGCCAAGCCACTAGGAGGTAGCCGAAAGGCACGCGTTTAAGCTCACGCAGGCTGGCGTGAGGTCTGGAACAGGTAAAGTAATTATACTAGCAAAAAAGGTACGTAGCTTCTGGAATACTTAACTATAATCCATAATTGGTGAACATCGGTCTGACGGTACATGCATCACAAGATAAATAGCAAATGATAATGGCGCCTTGCTAGGTCGTAGCAAATGACGTAGCTGAAGGCTATGCTAACTATCGTCTCGGCAAATGAGAGCGTAATTTGTCAGTGAACCATGCTAGCAAAGTCGGCTGTACAACTGGGGCGAGTGCTAGGAAGTCTCTCTAGACCTGCCGTGTGGCGGCGCTCGGTCTAAATGGCTCTGAGCACTATGGGACTTAACATCTAAGGTCATCAGTCCCCGAGAACTTAACACTACTTAAACCTAACTAACCTAAGGACATCACACACATCCATGCCCGAGGCAGGATTCGAACCTGCGACTGTAGCGGTCGCGCGGTTCCGGACTGCGCGCCTAGAACCGCGAGACCACCGCGGCCGGCGGCGCTCGGTCTGCAATCACTGACAGTGGCGACACGCGGGTCCCACGTATACTAACGGACCGCGGCCGATTTAAAGGCAACCACCTAGCAAGTGTGGTGTCTGGCGGTGACACCACACTTTGCAATGATGCAAGTGTGTGGCGGCCTGTGATGTTACCCTTGTGATCGATGACGGTTCAGACAGTAAGGTGTCGACACTTGCGCAAAAAGGCCACAGTTCAAAAGTTAATGTGACGCATAAGGCGTGTTAAAGATGTCATAATAGCATCAAATTTCACCACAGTTTTGCCCAACGCCATCGTGGACATGTCACACGATACGAAGGTTGTCACATTCTCTCTTACATTTCATAACTGACCTCCACGGCAGAACAGCGATAGCCAGCGTTGAAATCACGCTTTTTTCATATATACTTCCGAGGATAATGTTCCAGACACACCATCGCTCAGGATCGGCACAAAAAGGCCTCGGAGGGTTGCACGAAGGGCGCCAGGGGCTGTAGGAAACCCAAACTCCTACAGTCGTCAGCAGAAAGCCGGACAGCATATTGTGGTGAGGACCTATGTAACCTCGAGAGCGCCAAGAAATCATCATTGACAATAACACATTTACTAGACAGTAATTGTCTTCCAAATGCGGAGAAGTGCGCTGTCAGCAGCGAAGAGCCTGCATGTGATCAACTTGCAGTACTGCCAGGTTAGCGAAGTGTTGGATGGTGGCTGTTAGGCCACAGGGCGGCCGTCGACCAGTGGGCTCCGGTAGCCACCAGATCTATATATCGATTTCCGAAGTGCACTCGTTGACGTCGAATATTTCCACTAAGGAGTCTCGCCCCAGGACCACTTGAAATAGTCTCTGACTTGCAGGGGCGGCTCTCAGACCCCATTTAGGAGACAGGAACCAGCAGCATCGGCGTCTGATACAGGAATGGGATGAGCAGCTACTGTGTCCCCCTCTCGAAGAAGGTGGATGGCGGACTGCGTCCAGGTCACGTAGGTGCAGCCTGCAGCAGGCCTGCTGTAAGATGCTGGCCTCTGTGCGCCATCAGTCTTGCCTCAAAAGCTGGCAGAGCAGCTGGCGCCAACAGCATCCTACCAGCCGCACCTACGGCAGCTAGGTTTGCCGAGGATCGATTTCCATAGTCTCCCCTGCCACTGGATAGCTGCAACTGGCACAAGGGCTGCGACTAGGCATTGAGCAGCTGATAATCAGCACCCAGCAATCAACTATTTGTTAAGAAGGGTGGGGTATTTATGTCGGCTTTTCTCATGCACTCTGCAGTGGTGAAGATGGCTATGACATCATGTGTTCTACTTTGCTCTTGCTGCCAGCTGTCCTAGCGACTTCAGACTTTTGCAACTTCAGCTTTCTCAAGCTGTTCTCTGCTGGCTCGGCACCTGAATACTTATTGTTGGCTTCTACCTAGCCTTCCTTACAACGCCCTGTTTTGACACTAGTATAATGGTATCTACGGATGCCATGATGTCATTATGCTTCGCTAGCAAACTTGAGTACTTGGTCATTTCCCCCGTGCTGTGATAGCTATAACTTCCACGTTTACTGCAACTTGCTCAGCATTTCCATTTAGCTTGCAGTCTACTGGTCGCATATGGTTCGGTTTCTGAGAACTGCCAAGCTGGAACTTGGACGACTTTTTAGAGTGCGCTGGGGATACTATACTGGGGCGTAACATCTACGACTTCCTTCAGAAATTTCGCCTCGAATTTTTCAGTTTGAAGTTCCAGTAATAAACGCATCCTACATATTTTGTTCCATTAGTTAGACATTATAGAGTTTTAGTTATTCCTCCATTACCATAGAGCTAATGTATATGATTTTCAACAGTTGATATATTGAAGCGATAAAGTAGGTCTTTGCTGAAGTCATTTCTTACATACTAACACAATTATTCATATACTTATACGTTCATATATTAGTTTACACGAAATTCCCTTACTATGTGTGAGCTGTGTATAAGAGGGTTGTCCAGAAAGCAATGCACCGCATGTTTTCCTTCAATAATTCTTCATTGAACATAATGAGAATTACACACACGAAAGAACGAAGTTTTATCTACACACCCTATTTTCCACGTAATCTCCATCCCGTTCTTGGACTTCCTCCTGCGCGAAACAAGGGCGTGTACGCCCTGTCGGTACCAGTCCTTAACCTGGTGGCGGAGTCAGTGCTTCACTGCGTAAACTTGCACTGCTGATTGAGAGGTGGAGCGCCAACTGCCGAGTCGTAATGCGTCTGTCCTCGCGAATGACAGCATCAGTTCGCTGCAACATATCAGGTGTGACAGCCGTGCATGGTCTCCCCGACGGCTGCAAATCGTGGACATCCGCCGAACCGACTTCTGATGACCTCACCCTCCTTGCCCAGCGGCTAACTGTACTTCTGTCGACAGCAGATGCTCCACAGACTTTGTCGAAGCGTTTCTGAATATTCTGAAATCAAATAGCTCTGAGCACTCTGGGACTTAACTTCTGAGGTCATCAGTCTCCTAGAACTTAGAACTGCTTAAACCTAACTAACCTAAGGACATCAGACACATCCACGCCCGAGGCAAGATTTGAACCTGCGACCGTAGCGGTCGCTCTGTTCCACACTGTAGCGCCTAGAACCGCTCGGCCACCCTGGCCAGCCTGAACATTCTCCACAGTTTCTTTCTCTGCAATGAGAAATTCAATGACGACACGTTGCTTGTAACGTACATCACCTACAGACGCCATTTTGAAACTGTCCTGCAGCTACGCTATCTCTCGGAAGTGACGAAAACTTGGCGCGCTCACTCAGGAGATATCAGATAATACATACGCAACGTTTCGCATTCGTAGCATTGTTCTCGGCTGAGAAAAAAAAACGCGGTACATTTCTTTCTGGGCAGCCCCCTTACAAATCAATTAACGGGTATCTGATGCAGAGGTAAACCTGAGCAGTGCACTGATTTTAGTTTAAGACAGCAGTGGATTACACAAATCGCAATCCAAACCACAAACCACTGGTTAATGTCACGTTTTTAGGAGGAGGAGGAGGAGGAGGAGGAGTAGGAGGAGAAGGAAATTAGTGTCTGAAGTCTCGACAACATCGAGGTCATTAGAGACCGACTACAAGCTTAGACTAGGGAAGGACTTAGAAGGATGTCTACCGTGCCCTTTCAAAGGAACCATCCCGGAATTTGCCTTAACGATTTAGGAAAATCACGAGAAAGCTACATCTGGATGGCCAGACGAGGGTCTGAACCGTCGTCCTTCCGAATGCGATACAAGTGCGCTAACCGCACTACCTCCCTTGGAATCACGCTTATAGTCGTGATACTACTATGTCTGTCGCAGTATTCCTGTATGTGCCGGAACATTTGTTCGGCTGTAATCCTCTCTTTTTGCATTATCACTAGCTCATCTACAGAGTGTAGAATGCCTGGATTCAGGATATTGTTCAGGAGATTTAAGTTTTGGGTAAGCAGCAACTTTAGTGGCGTCTTGGGCCAGTACAACACAGGTCACTTCCACTTAAGTGCGGTCGTACCAGTGATCGTAGCTGGCTAACCCACAAATCATACCGTTTATTATTATTCCCCTATCTTGTGATACCATTCCAATTAAACATGTTGCTTTCCCGTGTTTGTAACAGTTTGATATGAGTACTACTGGTCAAAAAATTGAGTAGACTCAGTGCGTGCCAACTGTGTGGAAGCGTGGACATGGCGTTAACGCTTTCCTTTGACGTCCATTCGCTTCCGTTTTTCTCAGAAATAACTGTACCTTGCATGCCTGTATGCCAGTCTATATCACCCTACTTTGGCAGATCGTAGCACTTTCCTTCTGGGGTCTCTGCAGGCCTTCCAACGACATTAGCGTGTAGCCATCTCCTTGCTCTGAAATTATTAATACATCTTTGGTCCATACCTTTTCCCACTTCGGATTGTGGCCTGAGGGAAAGAATCTTTAGCACTAACTCCCTTCCATTCAGAAGGCGAGATTACCTGGCCAAAACTCTATCCCCATATACAAAAACAAAATTGTATTGGTTCCTCAGTAATGAAAAATAAAAATAAAAACACTATAAAATATACTATCAATACACTCAAGCTCCAAAGAAACTGGTATAGGCATGCCTATTCAAATACAGAGATATGTAAAAAGGCATAATACGGCACTGCGGTCAGCAATGCCTGTGTAAGACAACAAGTGTCTGGCGCAGTTGTTAGATAGGTTACTGCTGCTACAATGGCAGGTTATCAAAGTTTAAGTGACTTTGAACGTGGTGTTACAGTCAGTGTACGAGCGAGGGGGACGGCATCTCCAACGTACCAGTGAAATGGGGAGTTTCCCATACGACCATTTCACGAGTGTACCATGAATATCAGGAATCAGGTAAAACATTAAGTCTCCGACAATGCTGCAGCATGAAAAAGATGCTGCTACAGTGGGACCAACGACGACTGAAGAGAATCGTTCAACGTGACAGAAGTGGAATAATTCCGCAAATTGCTGCAGATTTCAGTGCTGGGCCATCAACGTCAGTGTACGAACCATCCAACAAAACATCATCGATATGGATTTTTGGACCCACTCATTTACCCTTGACGACTGCACGACACAAAGCTTTACGGCCTGCCTGTGCCCTTCAACACCGACATTGGACGGTGACTGGAAACATGTTGCCTGGTCGCTCGAGTCTCGTTTAAAATTGTATCAAGTGGTGGTCGTGTATGGGTATGGAGACAACCTCATGAATCCATGGACCCTGCATGTCAGCAGGAGACTGTTCAAGCCTGTGGAGGCTCTTTGATGGTGTGGGGCATGTTCATTTGGATTGATATGTGACTCCTGATACGTCTAGATACGAAACTGGCAGGTGACACGTACATAAGCATGCTGTCTGATCACCTGCATCCATTCGTGTCCTTTCTGCATTGATACGTACTTGGGCAATTCCAGCAGGTCAATGCGACACCCCACATGTCCAGAATCGCTACACGGTGTCTCCTTGAACACTCTTGTGAGTTTAAACACTTCCGATGGCCACCAATCTCCCCATACATGAACGTTATTGAGCATGTCTGGCATGCCTTGCAACATGCTGTTCAGAAGAGATCTGCACAGCCTTGTACTCTTATGGATTTATGGACAGCCTTGCTATATTCATGGTGTCATTTTCCTCCAGCACTACTTCAGACATCAGTCGAGCAGCGGCACTTCTGCGTGGTCGTGGAGGCCATACACGATATAGGCAGGTGTACCAGCTTCTTTGGCTCTTCACTGTAAAACAAAAGAAAACTCAATAATTTCCTAATGATCTACACAATAACAAAGGAGGTCAACAGGCAAACAACAATCTGAAAGGTTCTCTATCTATGTGGCCTAAGGGGTAATGCATTCTCTGGTCATCAGTCTTACGTTTCTTCTTTGTTCCAGAAGGCCTCGCATTCTGTGCTGCAGATTTGCTGGTCTCTGCGGCAGTGCGCTGACAGCTCATATAAAATGATTAATATGCCCCACGTGAATAATCACAGTCTTTGTTGGCATCTCCATTTTGAACGTTGACAGGTGAAATCATTTCCACTACTTGGTATGGTCCATGGTATTCGGTCAGGAATTTCTTTGTTTTGGCTTTTATTTTATATGGATTCATCACTAATGCCAACTGGCCAACCCTATATTGTGATAAACTCCCTACATATTGTCCCCTACACTCTTGTCATTCTGAGTCTTTTGTATTTGCCTGTTGTAGTTGTTGCCAAATGTCTCATAGTTTTTGAGCAAACTTTTTTACTGATCTGATGTCAGATAGAAGATTCAGTTTAATCACTGCAAAAGATGAAGACATAATTCTTTGATATCTTATATCATATGGCGAAAGGTCGGTACCTGTATGGTCTTTACAATCATATGCAGCTGCTATAAAATTTAAATATGTGACCTAGGTTTCGTGATTACTACTAACATAATAGGCCAACATCTTCGAATTTTTTCTTCTCCCATTGGCTCGAGGGTCAAAGGGGCTCAGTTGTAGCTTGCATATTTGGAACAATCAACACAACTGCTTCATAAGATCGGACATAAAATTGGTACCATTGTCTATAATTAGCACATCCAGAATGCCAAATGCGAGCAACCAATTGTTAATAATTCTTGAGCAGCTGCAGCCGGTTTTTTCTCAGGAATTGCAGTCATTACAGCCATTACTATATAACATGAGAAATGGTCATTTATTTCAAAATGTATTTGTTTTCTGTCGGTGTTTTATTAAATGGGCCTAAAATATCCAGCCCAACAGTTCAAATAGTTTAGCTGATTCTGGTAGACATTGTAATTGAATTAGTCGGTGGCTAAGATCAGCTTGCTGCGCACAAGGTATGCAGTGTCTGACATTCTGCTCGATATCTCGTTTTCTAGTCTCCCACCAACATTTTTCAGCACTATATCTTCCAGTTACTCTTCACCCACCATGTCCTGACAACATACGGTCATTTGCTTGTGCCATAACGTAGTTCCATAAAGCTGCAGGCACCACTCTTAATCTTCACTTCGCTGTTCTGCACACCAAGCCGTCGTGCAACACAAACTGAGATTGTAATTTTAATCGTTGGCAGTCAGCATCACAGATTCAGGCTTTCGCCGTTCAGCTATGTTCCTGCTCAGTATTCGTAGAATTGCAATTTTTCTACTCAAACTGTCGATTTTAGCATGCCTTTTCTGTGGCTTGTTTATTATCTTATAATCAAATTCACTCAAATGGTGTCCCTAAGTTACTAATTTGCTGGAAGAGTACTTTGGCCCTAATAACCATTTGAGAGTAGCATGATCCATCACCACCTTAAACTTCTGGCCACATAAATAACAGAGGAGGTATGTAATACAATAGATTACGTTAGCATCTCCTCAATCATACAATAATATTGCCCCATTTTCTTTAACTATTGGGATCTGTGCACTACAGGATGGTCTTTGACGTCTACATTCTGACCAAGGACAACCACCAGAGTCATATTACTTGCATCAGAAAACAGAATACGGTCCTTTTCAAAATCAGGGAATATTAAGATGGGGTCCAATGTCATCACTCACTTCGATGTAGCGAAGACCATCCGACAATTGGTAAGCCATTCAAATTTTGATCCTTTCTGCAACAAAAGTTTAAAAAGTCTGACAATTTAAGCAAAGTCCTTAGCAAATTCACGACAATAATTACAGAGACTGATGAAACTCTGCAACTATTTAACCATCTTCAGTGGCGAAAATTTATGAACTGCTGAGAACAGACATAGATCTGTTCACACACCTTACTTGCTAATTATATATCCAAGATAATTTACACTACTGGCCATTAAAATTGCTACACCACGAAGATGACGTGCTACACACGCGAAATTTAACCGACAGGAAGAAGATGGTGTGATATGCAAATGATTAGCTTTTCAGAGCATTCACACAAGGTTGGCACCTGTGGCGACACCTACAACGTGCTGACATGAGGAAAATTTCCGACCGATTTCTCATACACAAACAGCAGTTGACCGGCGTTGCCTGGTGAAACATTGTTGTGATGCCTCGTGTAAGGAGGAGAAATGCGTCTCATCACGTTTCCGTCTTTGATAAAGGTCGGACTGTAGCCTATAGCGATTGCGGTTTATCGTATCGCGACATTGCTGCTCGGGTTGGTCGAGATCCAATGACTCTTAGCATAATATGGAATCGGTGGGTTCAGGAGGGTAATACGGAACGCCGTCCTGGATCCCAACGGCCTCGTATCACTAGCCGTCGAGATGACAGGAATCTTATCCGCATGGCTGTAACGGATCGTGCAGCCACGTCTCGATCCCTGAGTCAACATATGGGGACGTTTTGCAGGAAAACAACCATCTGCACGAACAGTTCGACGACGTTTGCAGCATCTGGGACTATCAGCTCGGAGACCACGGCTGCGGTTGCCCTTGACTCTGCATCTCAGACAGGAGCGTCTGCGATGGTGTACTCAACGACGAACCTGGGTGCACGAATAGCAAAACGTCATTTTGTCGGATGAATCCAGGTTCTGTTTACAGCATCATGACGGTCGCATCCGTGTTTGGCGACATCGCAGTGAACGCACATTGGAAGTGTGTTTTGGTCATCTCCATACTGGCGTATCACCCGGCGTGATGGTATGGCGTGCCATTGGTTACACGTTTCGGTCACCTCTTCTTCGCGTTGACGGCACTTTGAACAGAGGACGTTAGATTTCAGATGTGTTACGACCCGTGGCTCTACCCTTCACTCTATCCCTGCAAAACCCTACATTTCAGCAGGATAATGCACGACCGAGTGATGCAGGTCCTGTACGGGCCTTTCTGGATACAGAAAATGTTAGACTGCTGCACTGCCCAGCACATTCTCCAGATCTCTCACCAATTGAAAGCGTCTGGTCAATGGTGGCCGAGCAACTGGCTCATCACAATACGCCAGTCACTACTCTTCATGAGCTGTGGTGTCGTGTTGAAGCTGCATGGGCAGCTGTACCTGTACACGCCATCCAAGCTCTGTTTGACTCAATGCCCAGGCGTATCAAGGCCGTTATTACTGCCAGAGGTGGTTGTTCTGGGTACTGATTTCTCAGGATCTATGCACACAAATTGCGTGGAAATATAATCACATGTCAGTTCTAGTATAATATATTTGTCCAATGAATACCCGTTTGTCATTTGAATTTCTTCTTGGTGTAGCAATTTTAATGGCCAGTAGTGTAGTTTTAGATGTACTCCTCTACAGGCGCTTTTTCTACGAACAGTGTTACCTTCTTCTGCATGTTTACGATGCATGTTGATCCTGCGGATCGTAACATTTTACCACCTTTGCTGAGGTAACACCTTCTATTCTCGACTTCCTTGAACACAGTCCTGCCCAGCTGCTACACGCTATTCATTGTGCGGTTTGTTTTCTCTTACGGATTGCTTTTTGTGTTGTCTCTGGGACAAATGTGCTTCTATGCACAACTAAGGATGTAACGATTATACCGGTTAATGTCCAACCTTCTTACGAAGCCTCTTCTCAAAAAGTATAGAAGAGAATGGAAGTAAGGAATTGACCTGTAATCATCCCCATTTCCCCTTTTATGCAGTGGTTTTACAAATGATTATTTTGTAGTATGTGGAAACTGAGCTTACATGAGAGACTTGCAGCACTGATGTGTGGTGTAGTGGTCTTCAGAAGCCTACTTTACATCCTACGGATGACCTTAATGGTTGATCCCGCATTTGTGTTTAATAATGGGAAGTCTTCCGGTCTAGACTGCATACCATTCAGCTTCTTCTCAGAGTATGCTGATGCAATAGCTGCATACTTAGCAATGATGAACAGCCGCTCGCTCGACGAATACACGTATCACTAACGAGGATTCGCAGTAGTATTTCTGAACACATACTGTGGTCAAACATTATGACTTACTTCCCGGGAAACGAAAGATTCAGAAAACATCGTTCTTGTGAAATACAACTAGTTCTTTATTCACGTGAGGTAATGAAAGCTGTCAGCAGGTAATCTGATTCCATTTTTCTAGGTTTCCAGAAAGCTTTTAACACAATTAATCACAAGCGACTTTCCTACGGAATATGGTCTCAGTTGTGCAAGTTGATTCGTAATTTCCTGTCAAAAAGGTCACATATTTCGTAGTAATTGTTGTGGGTTACTAGAGGAAGCCGAAAGGCACGCGTTTTAGCTCATGCAGGCTGGCGTGAGGTATGCAACAGGACAAGGAAACTAGAATTTAGAAAAACGGACGTAGCTGGCGGAAAACTTAACTTTCATCCATTAATGATGAGCGTCGCTCTTGACTGTACATGATTCAGTATCAATAGTAACTGGTAATGGCGCCTTGCTAGGTCGTAGCAAATGACGTAGCTGAAGGCTATGCTAACAATCGTCTCGGCAAATGAGAGCGTATGTTGTCAGTGAACCATCGCTAGCAAAGTCGGTTGTACAACTGGGGCGAGTGCTAGGAAGTCTCTCTAGACCTGCCGTGTGGCGGCGCTCGGTCTGCAATCACTGATAGTGGCGACACGCGGGTCCGACGTATACTAACGGACCGCGGCCGATTTAAAGGCTACCACCTAGCAAGTGTGGTGTCTGGCGGTGACACCGCATTCCTTCCCCCGCAAATCGGCGGACGGTTGTGGCATAAGGTTTCCGCCCGCCGTGGGGAGGACCCCATGTTGACGTAGGTGACGAGGTGGGGAGCCTAACAACAGGCGAGGCTGTGACACCCGCACCCTGCAATTCGGACAGCGGGGAGATAGGAAACGCCTGAAAACCAGCTCCAGGGTGCACGCCAACATGCGGTGTATGCGCCCGCAGAGAGACAGGAGGGGCCGAAGGGTCGGCCTCCATCGGGCCGGGGCACCGGACGGGCGAAGACGACACGTGATCCGGAGCGGGCAAGAGTTCCATGTCGGAGGACAACTGGTCATGGGAAGCGATCGGCAGCGCGTGACCCAGGGAGGAGCCCGGCGGTTGCAGCGACGCGTCCATTGCGGGAGTCGCCAGCGGGAGAACAGGCGGCGGCGGCGGCGGCGCGTCGCCATGGGGCAAAATGGAAGGCAGCGTCGGTAACACCTGGGGCCGAGGCGAGCCAGTAGATGGGTCCACAGGGCGCTGACAGGACGGCACCGTCGCTGAAAGCAGACGGGGAGCGGCAGATCCCGTGCGACGACAGAGGCGCAGCTGATTGAGATGCCGACGCACCTCACAAGAGGCCCCCAAAACCAGATACATAGCGCGGCTGAGGCAGCGAAGAATGCGCCCTTCGAGCCAACGCCGTGAACCTCGATAGTGGCGGTAGTAGACAACGTCGCCTGGGGCAAAAGCAGGTGTCTGCCGCTGCACAGGAACCTGATGCGGCGGATGTAGCAAAGACATCAAGGTTCGATGAGGGCGACCGTGGAGCAACTCAGCCGGCGAGCGACCATCTCGGGGCTGAGAGCGATACGAAGACAAAAAGAGCAATAACGCGTCCTCCCGAGAATGAGACTCTTTGAACTTCAACATCTGTGACTTGAAAGTCCGGACCAATCGTTCAGCGGCACCGTTTGACTGAGGCGAAAACGGCGCGGACGTCAGATGTTGAATACCATTGGCCTTGCAGAATGACTGAAATTCTGCGGACATGAATTGTGGGCCATTGTCGGAAACAATAGTCTGAGGAAGACCTTCAATGCAAAAGATAGCGGATAACGCTTGGATGGTGGCAGATGACGTCGTGGAAGACATCCGGACAACAAAAGGAAAATTACTGAATGAATCCACCACAGCCAACCATCGAGCATTCCAGAATGGACCAGCAAAATCGATGTGTAAGCGTTGCCAAGGGAAAGTGGCTTTCGGCCATGCAAAGAATTTCCGCGGTGGGGCGGATTGTTGGTCGGCACACGCCATGCAAGAAGAGCACATATTCGTAATCGCAGCATCGATTCCGAACCAAGTACAGTGCTGACGAGCAAGTTGTTTCGTTCGCACTATACCCCAATGACCTTGGTGGAGAAGCCGTAAGACAGAGGACTCTAACGAACGTGGGACCACGACCCTGGACTGATCATTATCAGAACGCAACAGCAAAACACCACGTCGTACAAAAAGTCTCTCCTGGTGAGCAAAAAATCGGCGATCCAACGGATCCCCTATCCGTGACTTTGACAAGGGCCATTGCGTAGCAACAAAATGCAGAACGGTAGCAAGGACAGGGTCGGTAGCTGTGGCTGTAGCTACACGACGAAAATCAATCGGAAACGATTCGACCACGTCATCGGTTTCCGAATCAATGAACGTGCAAGCAAGTTCGGAGGAATCGAATGCTCTATCCTCAGCAACAGGCAAATGGGACAACGCATCGGTGTTTCCGTACTTAGCAGTGGACCGATACAAGATATCGTAGCGGTACGGCGAGAGGAAAATAGACCAGCAAATGAATTTCTGCTCTGTACGTGGAGGTACAGGTTTGTTCGGATGAAAAAGCGATGTCAAAGGTTTGTGGTCTGTGATGATGGTAAAGTGACGACCATACAAGAAATCATGAAACTTTGTAACGCCAAATACGAGAGCCAATGCTTCTTTCTCGATCTGTGAATAATTTCTTTGCGCAGACGAGAGCAATTAGGACGCAAAGGCAATAGGGCGATCGTGCGATCCATCTTTGTGCGCAAGCACAGCACCAATCCCGAAATCCGATGCATCCACCGTCAATAAAAGGGGCTTCTGGGGATCGAATGGCGTAAGGTAAGTATTGGAAAGCAACGCCGATTTCAACTGGCGAAAGGCGCGTTCGCATTCCGTCGTCCAGACGAACGGAACACCTTTGCGGCGTAAGCCATGAAGCGGAGCTGAAATGGAAGAGACATTTGGAACATATCGGTGATAATAGTAGATTTTTCCCAGCACACTCTGTAGCTGCTTCAAATTCTGCGGCGAAGGCAAGTCTTGTATGGCACGGAGGTGCTCGGGACTGGGATGTATGCCTTGGGCTTTGGGTACATGTCCCAGGTAGGGCAAGTCACAAGCAAAAAACACACAAAGACCATTTTGTCGCAAGACCTGAAATAATGCTCTGAGATTGGCTAAATATTCTTCTTCCGTCTTTCCGGAGATCACAATATCGTCCAGATAGTTTGCTGCAGTAGGGACCGATGCACAAACAGTTTGTAGATATTGCTGAAACAATGCAGGGGCGGATGCACACCCGAATGGCAGTCGTTTGAATCGATACAAACCAAGATGCGAGTTAACCCCCAAAACGCGCTGGGACTCTTCGTCCACCGGCATTTGTAAGTACGCATCAGCAAGGTCCAACTTCGAAAAATATTTACCCGGGCACAGTTTGTCAAAAAGATCTTCCGGGCGGGGTAAAGGATAAGTGGCAATCACTAGTTGTGGATTCACCGTTGCCTTGAAGTCCACACAAAGTCTCAATTTTCCAGAAGGTTTTGGCAAAATTACTAAGGGTGATGCCCAGAGAGAAGTCTGCACACGTTCAATTACAAAAATGGTTCAAATGGCTCTAAGCACTATGGGACTTAACTTCTGAGGTCATCAGTCCCCTAGAACTTAGAACTACTTAAACCTAACTGACCTAAGTACATCAGACCATCCATGCCCGAGGCAGCATTCGAGACTGCGACCGTAGCGGTCGCGCGGTTCCAGACTGTAGCGACTAGAACCGTTCGGCCACCCTGGCCGGCCGTTCAATTACACCTTGTGATTCCAAATCGTGTAATGTTTTTGCGACCTCATCACGTAATGCGTGGGGAACATTGCGCGCTCTGAAAAATTTTGGTTGCGCGTTTACTTTCAGTTCCAAATGTGCTTATAGTTCTTAGCGCAAACGAGGCCCGGTGCAAAAATGTCTGCAAATGCTTCACATAGACGAGAAACACTGTCGGAAGGCACAGTCTGGTTCACTGATAGGACCTGATTTACTATATACAAGTTAAACAACTTAAATAAATCGAAACCAAACAAGTTCACTGCAGAAGAAGAACGAAGGACGTAAAATGACACAAGTTTTGTTTGTCCCTTGTATGTTGCAAGAAGGCTGCACTGTCCTAACACAGGGATCTTTTGACCTAAATAGCTAGTTAACTTAACATTTTCGGCATGCAACGGAGGTGTGCCCACCATTTTGTAAGTGTCCTGATTGATCAGTGAAACTGCAGCCCCGGTATCGAGCTGGAATGGTATCACTTTGCCGTTAATGTCCAAGTCCACAAAAAGTGTCTCGTGCAACGTGAACTGACACTGGTACAAAATCACTTGCGACTTGATGGGAGTTCCGGTGATGTCGACGCGCACTATTTGTGGGACGAACACAGTCACTGTTAGAGAGAGTGGCACTGGGCGAAGTGGAATGGACTATATGAATTTCCATTGGAGCTGCTTGATTGAGAAGTAGCGCCTCCGGTCTCGGTAACTGACATACGGCCGGCAGAGCGGTGTGCTGACCACATACCCCTCCGTATCCGCATCCAGTGACGCCTATGGGGTGAGGATGACACGGCGGCCGGTCGGTACTGTTGGGCCTTCATGGCCTGTTCGGGAGGAGTTAAGGTTTTTGTTTTTTTTGTTTACTCATTCTAATTAGTAGAGAAAGTTGCAACCATAATACTACGTCGACGTGGAGTAGAAAAGACTCTGGAGAGATTGGCGAATGAGTCCGCAAATAATTTACGGTGACTTTCAACGGACTCAAGAGAGCGTAAAACCGAAAATTGCCACAGCTCTTTACCAACATTTAACCACAACGACAAAACACACACAAGGCGAGTTTAGTCTCAATGGACATTGCAATACACCATTTTAAAACCAAGAATACAAGCTATTCTTATCTATAGCACCATAAAATACTATAACAATAACATGACCCCGAGCGCCGGAACAGTCAGGTGCACCGCTGCGTCCTTCCAAGAAGACCGGCAACGAGAAGGTGTCATTACCGCAGCCAGCCCGCACGTTCCGCACAGCGCCGACATGCAGTTCATTTTTTTTTATTTATTTATTTTGAGTCGTCAGCCTTCTGACTGGTTTGACGAGATCCGTTCATCCCCTTCAACCTATGTCCTCAAGTGTTTCCTGGATGTATTACAATTTCTGGATGTATTACAATTTTACCATGGAAATTATTCCGCGATGTCTTAACAGCAGTACACCATATTTTAGCATTCTATTGTAGCATCATATCTCCAGTGCCTCGATTCTCTTCTTTTCTGGTTTTCCCACACTCCATGTTTCTCTACTACACAATGCTGTGCTCCGAACGTACGTTCTCAGAAATTCCTTCGTGAGATTAAGGTCTATGTTTGATACGAGCGCAATATCCCTCTGTATGTAACAGTGTCAGACCTGTCAGAGTAATGGACTTACCGACATTTCCTCACACTCCCCTTAAGACACCATGTCAACGGTAAATTACGCAACGGACTCGCTATCTTAAAATACGAGGGCTATCCACAAAGTACATTACGTTTTGGAATTAAAAATAAATGAAGTATTGTAAATTTTTTTTTATATACAGATGAAAGCCACACTTAAATACTACTTTTCTACATCGTTGCCATTTAAATTAAGGCACTTATCGTAGACATGGACGAGCTTGGAAATTCCTTCGTCGTAAAATTCGGCCGCCTGCGCCTTCAACCACGTGGTTACCTCTTTTGAGACAGAAAAGGTGTGATTTTTGTGGATTTCCTGGTAAGAGGCACTACAATAAACTCTCAAAGGTATTGCCAAACTCTGCACAACCTCAGAAGAGCAATACAAAACCAGTGCAGGAGAAAGTTGGGCTCAAAGATCTTGCTGATTCACGACAACGCCCGGGCCCAAACGGCAAATGCCACTCGTGAAGTTCTCGAATCTTTTAGGTGGGAGTTGTTTCCTCATCCGCCGTACAGTCCCGACCTGGCACCGAGCGACTTCCACTTATTCCCAGCAATGAAGAAGTGGTTGGCTATGCAGCGTTTTGATGACGACCCACAGCTTCAAGAAGAGGTAACCACGTGGTTGAAGGCGCAGGCGGCCGAATTTTACGACGAAGGAATTTCCAAGCTCGTCCATCGCTACGGTAAGTGCCTTAATTTAAATGGCAACTATGTAGAAAAGTAGTATTTAAGTGTGTCTTTCATCTGTATATAATAACAAAATTTTCCAATACTTTATTTATTTTTAAATCCAAAACGTAATGTACTTTGTGTATAGTCCTCGTACCTGACATAAACCATAAGGTAGGAAAGCTCAATAATCCTAGCATATAACAGTCCATTATAATCCTAGCATATAACTATCCACAGAATGAATAAGTGATTTGAAGGGTACCACGTGCTCCTTCAAATAAGAATGCTAGTGAAAATAAACCGATTATTTATTACATTAACCAATCACAAAGTGTTCGCATTAAAATTATCTGGAAAAATAAAGTTAATTGCTGACGACAACTAACAAGATAGGCAAGCGGAGGGGTGGCTACGATATCGTACCTACTCATTAAATCACTGATCCACTCTAAGCCTACGATTAAGTTAGAAAATCGAGTAGTCGATTTAATATGACATCAATCGATGCTTAGATCTGAATCGAGTTTAGCGGAGATGAGGAAACGGTACGCTTCCTATGTAAACGTAAACTACCAACTAGTGACCCGTGCTGCTCTATGCTCTCACCATTCAGCTGTGGCGGTAAGTCGGAAGACGATGATCATAGTGGACAACCAGGATCTCGCTCGTCAGCATTCGTACACCTCTAAGCGCCACGACGTCTCCAACCAGCGATCTGTCTCCGTCGACAATCAAACCAAGAGTGCCCCGTTTTTCCACCAGCTCCCGACTCGGCAATTTGCGCCAATGTGGCTGCAAGCAGCAATCGGGTGAAGACGTTACTGTTTTCCACCAATAGTGTGACAATGCTACGTTTCACAAATTCTCACCCCGGAATATCGTCAGTCACAGGCCAATCAGAACACATCCTTCTCGCTAGTTTTTCCCAGAAATTCCCGTCTGACGTCAGCTGGCGATTTGCGAATCAGAGAGTCGTGTAGCACTTCTGAACTTTCCAGGGTTCCTGTTCTCACCGTGTTTACCTCAGCAACTTAAGACTTGTACATTTCCGCCATAAATGATGATGTCCCATCAAGTACCACAAACTGTTGCCCTCGGCCATCTTCAGAGGCGAGTTGTGCCACAGGCCGCTAACCCCGACTTAGCGAGAAGGATCGGTTGGTTCCGTATGCTTCCGTCGGTGGCCGCTTGACACGCGCAAGCCAACACAAAACTCTGAGTGCCCACGAAACACCTGCCACATTCAGAGCGGTTTGCGAGCCGTGCATTTCTCACGTATTCACGCACTGGAACTATTAGCCCCTTCACCGACGACCACTCAAATTTTTATAAAATACATTTCCTTTTGCCGGCCGGAGTGGCTGTGCGGTTCTAGGCGCTACAGTCTGGATCCGTGAGACCACTACGGTCGCAGGTCCGAATCCTGCCTCGGGCATGAATGTGTGTTATGTCCTTAGGTTAGTTACGTTTAAGTAATTCTAGGTTCTAGGGGACTGATGACCTCAGAAGTTGAGTCCCATAGTGCTCAGAGCCATTTGAACCATTTCCTTTTAATAAATTAACATAAGGAGACTGTAAGTAGATGCAACCTATTGTCCTGCCTATAGCCAAGTCATGACAAGGGGCAGATAAATTTAGTGCAAACGGAAGGAGGTAAGCCAGACACCTGGTAACCTTCCACTAGTAGACTTATACTGGCCAGGAACGCCCTTTTTGCCAGTGTTAGTCTGCTTTTTATGTTCTCCTTGCTCCGACTGTCATCGGTTACTTTGCTTCCTAGGTAGCAGAATTCCTTAACCTCATCTACTTCGCGATCACCAATATTTAAGTTTCTCACTGTTCTCGTTTGTGCTACTTCTCACTACTTTCGCCTTTCTTCGACTTACTCTCAATCCATATTTTGTACTCATTAAAATATTCATTCCATTCAGCGGATCCTGTAATTCTTCATCACTTTCATTGAGGATAGCAATATCATCGGCTAATCTTATTATTGGTATCCTTTGACGTTGTAGTTTATTTCCGGCACTTTTTTATTTCCATCATTGCTTCTTCGATGTGTAGATCGAACAGTAGGGGAGAGAGCCTACACGTCTGTCTTACACCCTCTTTAACCCGCACACTTCGTTCTTGATCTCCCATTCTTATTGCTCCTTTTTGGTTCTTGTACATACTGTCTATTACCCGCCATTCCAGATAGCTTACCCCTATTTTTCTCAGAATTTAGAATATCCTGCACCATTTTACATTATCGAAAGCTTTTTCCAATTTGACAGATCCTATGAACGTGTCTCGATTTTACTTCAGTCAGAATTGCCTCTCTGGTGACTTTACCTTTCCTAAAGCCGAACTCATCTCATCATTCTTCTTTTCCATTCTTCCGTAAGAATTATCTTATCAGCAACTTGGAAGAATGTGCTGTGAAGCTGATTGTGCGGTGATTCTCTGCTCTTGCTATGTTCGGAATTCTATGGATGATGTTTCCCGGAAAGTCTGATGCTATGTAGCCAGACCCATGCATTGTACCAACCTGAATAGTGGCACCCAATGATGTTAGAAATTCTGATGGAATCTTATCTATCCCTTCTGTCTTTTTCGATCCTAAGTCTTACAAAACTCTTTTAAATTCTGGTTCTAACACTGGATCCTCTATCTCTTCTATATCCACTCCTGTTTTCTTTTTTTTTCTCGTACCACATCGTCAGACAAGTCATCCCTCTCAAAGAGGCCTTCAGTGTACTCGTTTCACCTATCCAATCTCATCTGCATTTAACAGTGGAATTTCCACTACACTCTTAATGTTACTTGATTTTGATTTCAC
This sequence comes from Schistocerca piceifrons, assembly GCF_021461385.2. Taxonomy (NCBI): domain Eukaryota; kingdom Metazoa; phylum Arthropoda; class Insecta; order Orthoptera; family Acrididae; genus Schistocerca; species Schistocerca piceifrons. The sequence goes on from NC_060139.1 coordinate 1,053,889,144, forward strand.
CGAAGGTTATTTTGACTTTCTTATAAGCTGAGTCAGTCCTTCCAACAATCATTTCTTTTTCGATTTCTTCACATTTTCCATGCAACCATTTCATCTTAGCTTCCCAGCGCTTCATATTTATTTCATTTCTCAGTGACCTGTATTTCTGTTTCCTTTAATTTCCTTGAAAGTTTGTGTACGTCCTTCTTTCATCATTCAGCTGCAGTATTTCTCGTGTTACACATAGTTTCTTCGCAGTTACCTTCTTAGTTTTTCTTTGCAACTTCTGTGATAGCCCTTTTTAGAGATGTCCATTCTTCTTCAACCTAACTGCCTATCGAGCTACTCTTTATCGCAGTATCTATAGCGTCAGAGAACAAGCGTATCTCCTCATTCCTTAGTACATCCATATCCCCATTCTTTGGGCATTGATTTTTCCAGACTAGTCTCCTAAACTTCAACCTACTCTTCATCACTACTACATTGTGATCTCAGTCAATATTTGCTCCTGGGTATGCTTTACAATCCAGTATCTGACTTCGGAATCTCTGTCCGACCATGATGTAAACTAACCGAAATCTTCCTGTGTCACCCGCCCTTTTCCAAATACATCTCCTCCGCTTGCGATTCTTGAGCAGAGTGTTAGTGTTCGCTATTAGTAACTGAAATTCTCCTGTAACCTTTCCATCTACTCCTTCCCTTACTACTGCATTCCAGTCCTCCATGTCTATTAGATTTTTATCTCCCTTTACTTACTGTATTATCCTTTGTATATCATCACGTACATTATATCTTCATCTTCAGCTTGCGACGTCGGCACATATATCTGAACTATCGTTGGTCGGTGTTGGTTTGCTGTCGATTCTGATTAAAACTACTCTATCAGTGAAGTGTTCACAGTAACTTACACTCCGCCCTACATTCCTATTCATAACGAGTCCTACACCCGTTATGATATTTTCTCCTGCTATTAATTTTACCCTATACGCATCAGGCCAGAAATCCTTGTCGTCTTTCCATTTCACTTCACTGAGACCTACTATATCTAGATTGAGCCTTTGCATTTCCATTATCAGATTTTCTGGTTTCCTTACCACGTTCAAGCTTCTGACATTCCACGTCCAGACTCACAGAAACGTTATCCTTTCCTTAGTTATTCATTCTTTCTCTCATGGTCACCTCCCCGTTGGCAGTCCTCTCCCGATGATCATAATGGGGGGGGGGGGGGGCCTATTCCGTGATCTTTTGCCAGTGGAGAGATGATTACGACACTTTTTCAATTACATGGCACATGTGCTGTGGATACACGTTATGTGTATTTACTCCAGTGTTTTCCATTGCCTTCTGCTTCCTCATGCCGTGGATCACTGCTGATTCTCCCACCTTTAGGGACAGTTTCCCACCCCAGCGGTAACGGAGTGCCGTGAACATCTGCCCGCTCCTCCGCCGTCTTTGACAAAGCTTCGGTAGAGGGCGGGGTACATCTATTGCTGGATGTCTTCGCTCGTCATTTCTGATGATTTTTATTCAAAATTTAAGCTGCGGAGGGGTTCGTACCCGGGACCGAAGACGTTTTGCACTTTTTTGTTGGGAGCAGGAAATAGGTTAAACAAAAGTCTTTATTTGCACAAGTACAGATACAACGTAGAGGCTGTCCTTCCGGCGGTACCGACACTCGAACAGGGCGTGCAAACGTCCCTGTTAACAAGGTATGGGATAATAAAGGGAAAAAGGAAAAAGAAACGGAAAGTAAGGTACGCAACGTCTTTGTTAACGAGGTGTGGAAAAAAAGAAAAAAATAGACGGAAACTAAGATAAGACGTGTGGCGCCGTAGACAAAGACGTAAGAGAGGGCGGGGCATGGTAAGACTTGCAGCGTTCCTCTTGCTCACCAGATGGGGCGTTGGTGCAGTGGGCCGGGGTCAACATGCGACGCGTGGCCACTATGTTCCCATCACCGCTACCGGCCAGGAGTGCATCAACGGATGGTGGAAGCCAAGGAGGAGGTGACAGAAAAGTTGGGGGAATGACTGCTTGGTCTGGTATAGAGCACAAAAGAAAGGGCCGTGTGTCCGTGCCCCTACCCAGCTGTAAAGTGCGATATGGAAGTGTTGCGCGAGGAGTCTCAGACGTCAGCAGGAAGGGTGGGCAGGGGGTAGGGAGTGTCTTCCGCATGTGGCTCCATCCAGCTGAGCAGGCGTGACGTAAATACCGCGCGAAGGTAATTGCCGAAGAAGGAGCGGTAGTGCGTTCGGTGCTCGATTGCATTATGGGCGGTTTGTAAGTACTGCCAGAAGCCAAGGTGTGATTTATCGCCATCAGTATACAGGTAATTAATCGTCCATCCATTGACCCACAAAATCGCATGATTTTTAGTAAACTGAGTATCCTCAGGATGCATAAAAGTCCATCGGTCAGTAGAGTCAGGCGAAACGTGGAGGTAACTATCGACTCGGTTTGCAGACGTCAACGGGGGCAGCACACGTCAGGTGGCGGGGCATTGTCATCCACGAGGTGATAAATTGCACAGGGAGGAGTGTCCAACAATCAGATTGTGTGAAGACGTTGATTTGTGCCAAATTTTCCGCATGCGACATGATACCGTGTTGCCCGGACGTTGGAGGGGAGGAAACCTGGCGGACTTGACGCCAAGGCGTTGGCCACCACGGCGATACATTTTTGAGTTTTACATTGTTGCGAGATATTCTACAAAGTAATTGGGTGTAGAAATCTTTGGTTCGAGGAAGGTGCGTGCTCGGTAAGTGAGTGTGAACGTAGTCGACGATAGAATCAGAAATGTGTGCCAGGTGGTGCATGTGACCTACTGGCTTTGGCATAGGTATGGTCGTGGATATAAGAATGTCCAGCAAGCCGCGCGTAAGGAAAGCACCTCCATATCACTGCTGGTGCGTGGTGGATATGTACAAAGACGCCGCAAGGAATCGCACTTTTTTTTTTGGTCATCAGTCTACTGACTGGTCTGATGCGGCCCGCCACGAATTCCTTTCCTGTGCTAACCTCTTCATCTCAGAGTAGCACTTGCAACCTACGTCCTCAATTATTTGCTTGACGTATTCCCATCTCTGTCTTCCTCTACAGTTTTTGCCCTCTACAGCTCCCTCTAGTACCATGGAAGTCACTCTCTCATGTCTTAGCAGATGTCCTATCATCCTGTCCCTTCTCCTTATCAGTGTTTTCCACATATTCCTCTCCTCTCCGATTCTGCGTAAAACCTCCTCATTCCTTACCTTATCAGTCCACCAAAATTTCAACATTCGTCTATAGCACCACATCGCAAATGCTTCGATTCTCTTCTGTTCCGGTTTTCCCACAGTCCATGTTTCACTACCATACAATGCTGTGCTCCAGTACATCCTCAGAAATTTCTTCCTCAAATTAAGGCCGGTATTTGACATTAGTAGACTTCTCTTGGCCAGAAATGCCTTTTTTACCATAGCGAGTCTGCTTTTGATGTCCTCCTTGCACCGTCCGTCATTGGTTATTTTACTGCCTAGGTAGCAGAATTCCTTAACTTCATTGACTTCGTGACCATCAATCCTGATGTTAAGTTTCTCGCTGTTCTCATTTCTACTACTCTCATTACCTTCGTCTTCCTCCGATTTACTCTCAAACCATACTGTGTACTCATTAGACTGTTCATTCCGTTCAGCAGATCATTTAATTCTTCTTCACTTTCACTCAGGATAGTAATGTCATCAGCGAATCGTATCATTGATATCCTTTCACCTTGTATTTTAATTTCACTCCTGAACCTTTCTTTTATTTCCATCATTGCTTCCTCGATGTACAGGTTGAAGAGTAAGGGCGAAAGGCTACAGCCTTGTCTTACACCCTTCTTAATACGAGCACTTCGTTCTTGATCGTGGACTCTTATTATTCCCTCTTGGTTGTTGTACATATTGTATATGACCCGTCTCTCCCTATAGCTTACCCCTACATTTTTCAGAATCTCGAACAGCTTGCACCATTTTATATTGCTGAACGCTTTTTCCAGGTCGACAAATCCTATGAAAGTGTCTTGATTTTTCTTTAGCCTTGGTTCCATTATTAGCCGTAACGTCAGAATTGCTTCTCTCGTCCCTTTACTTTTCCTAAAGCCAAACTGATCGTCACCTAGCGCATTCTCAATTTTCTTTTCCATTCTTCTGTATATTATTCTTGTAAGCAGCTTCGATGCATGAGCTGTTAAGCTGATTGTGCGATAATTCTCGCACTTGTCAGCTCTTGCCGTCTTCGGAATTGTGTGGATGATGCTTTTCCGAACGTCAGATGGTATATCGCCAGACTCATATATTCTACACACCAACGTGAATAGTCGTTTTGTTGCCACTTCCCCCAATGATTTTAGAAATTCTGATGGAATGTTATCTATCCCTTCTGCCTTATTTGACCGTAAGTCCTCCAAAGCTCTTTTAAATTCCGATTCTAATACTGGATCCCCCGTCTCTTCTAAATCGACTCCTGTTTCTTCTTCTATTACATCAGACAAATCTTCACCCTCATAGAGGCTTTCAATGTATTCTTTCCACCTATCTGCTCTCTCCTCTGCATTTAACAGTAGAATTTCCGTTGCACTCTTAATGTTACCACCGTTGCTTTTAATGCCACCAAATGTTGTTTTGACTTTCCTGTATGCTGAGTCTTTCTTTCCAACAATCATATCTTTTTCGATGTCTTCACATTTTTCCTGCAGCCATTTCATGCTAGATTCCCTGCACTTCCTATTTATTTCATTCCTCAGCGACTTGTATTTCTGTATTCCTGATTTTCCCGGAACATGTTTGTACTTCCCCCTTACATCAATCAACTGAAGTATTTCTTCTGTTACCCATGGTTTCTTCGCAGCTACCTTCTTTGTACCTATGTTTTTCTTCCCGACTTTTGTGATGGCCCTTGTTAGAGATGTCCATTCCTCTTCAACTGTACTGCCTACTGCGCTATTCCTTATTGCTGTATCTATAGCGTTAGAGAACTTCAAACGTACCTCGTCATTCCTTAGTACTTCCGTATCCCACTTCTTTGCGTATTGATTCTTCTTGACTAATGTCTTGAACTTCAGCCTACTCTTCATCACTACTATATTGTGATATGAGTCTATATCTGCTCCTGGGTATGTCTTACAATCCAGTATCTGATTTCGGAATCTCTGTCTGACCATGATGTAATCTAATTGAAATCTTCCCGTATCTCCAGGCCTTTTCCAAGTATACCTCCTCCACTTGTGTTTGTTGAACAGGGTATTCGCTAATACTAGCTGAAAGTTGTTACAGAACCCAATTAGTCTTTCTCTTCCTTGTCCCAAGCCCATATTCTCCTGTAACCTTTTCTTCTACTCCTTCCCCTACAACTGCATTCCAGTCGTCCATGACTATTAGATTTTCGTCCCCCTTTACATATTGCATTACCCTTTCAATATCCTCATACACTTTCTCTACCTGTTCATCTTCAGCTTGCGACGTCGGTATGTATACCTGAACTATCGTTGTCGGTGTTGGTCTGCTGTCGATTCTGATTAGAACAACCCGGTCACTGAACTGTTCACAGTAACACACCCTCTGCCCTACCTTCCTATTCATAACGAATCCTACACCTGTTATACCATTTTCTGCTGCTGTTGATATTACCCGATACTCATCTGACCCGAAATCCTTGTCTTCCTTCCACTTCACTTCACTGACCCCTACTGTATCTAGATTGAGCCTTTGCATTTCCCTTTCCAGATTTTCTAGTTTCCCTACCACGTTCAAGCTTCTGACATTCCACGCCCCGACTCGTAGAAAGTCATCCTTTCGTAGATTATTCAATCTTTTTCTCATGGTAACCTCCCCCTTGGCAGTCCCCTCCCGGAGATCCGAATGGGGGACTATTCCGGAATCTTTTGCCAATGGAGAGATCATCATGACACTTCTTCAATTACAGGCCACATGTCCTGTGGATATACGTTACGTGTCTTTAATGCAGTGGCTTCCATTGCCTTCTGCATCCTCATGTCGTTGATCATTGCTGATTCTTCCGCCTTTAGGGGCAACTTCCCACCCCTAGGACAAGAGAGTGCGCTGAACCTCTATCCGCTCCTCCACCCTCTTTGACAAGGCCGTTGGCAGGATGAGGCTGACTTCTTATGCCGGAAGTCTTCGGCCGCCAATGCTGATTATTTATCAAAATTTAGACAGTGGCAGGGATCGAACCTGGGACCGAAGACACTTTCTTGATTATGAATTAAAGACGCTACCCCTAGACCACGGGTTCATTAACAAGGCCTATGTTGTGTCGGCAGCCGGGCCGACACCGTGAAGCTGAGATGGCTGAAAATGCACGCTAGACTAACGCAGACGGACGTGAAGTACTGGAACAGGATACGTAATTAATGTTAGGAAGAAAAGTACGGAGCAGGTTTAATACTTAACTTTAATTAATCCTTGTGGTACATCGATCTTGACGATACACAGGAGACTTTAAGTACAATCACTGTATGGCTAATGGCGCCTTGCTAGTTCGTAGCCATTAACTTAGCTGATGGCTATTCTGTCTCTCGGCTAATGAGAGAGAAAGGCTTCGTACAACTGGGCGGTAGCTAGGTTCTCGTACAACTGGGCGGTAGCTAGGTTCTCGTACAACTGGGGCGAGTGCTCTCTCGTATCACGAGACCTGCCTTGGTGGTGGCGCTAGGTCTGCGATTACACAGTGGCGACACGCGGGTCCGACATGTACTAAATGGACCGCGGCCGATTTAAGCTACCACCTAGCAAGTGTGGTGTCTGGCGGTGACACCACATTCCTCCCCCGCAAATCGGCGAACGGTCGTGTGATAAGGCTTCCGCCCGCCGTGGGGAGGACCACATGTTGACGTATGCGATGAGGTGGGGAGCCTAACAACAGGCGAGGCTGTGCCACCCGCACCCGGCCATTCGGTCCGAGGGGAGCTAGGAAACGCCTGAAAAACTTGTCCAGGGTGCACGTCAACATGCGGTGTATGCGCCCGTAAAGAGACAGGGGGGACCGAAGGATCAACCTCCATTGCGTCGGGGCAGCCGACGCGCGATGACGTCACGTGGTCCGGAGCGGGCGGGAGTTCCATGGCGGAGGACAGCTGGTCACGGGAAGCGATCGGCGGCGCGTGACCCTGGGAGGCGCTTGGCGGCTGCAACGAAGCGTCGAATGCGGGCGGCGCCGGCGGGAGAACAAGCGGCGGCGGAGGCTGCTGCTGCTGCGGCGGCGGCGGCGCGTCGCCATGGGGCAAAATGGAAGGCATCGTCGGTAACACCTGGGGATGAGGCGAGCCAGTAGATGGGTCCCCAGGGCGCTGACCGGACGGCACCGTCGCTGAAAGCAGACGGGGAGCGGCAGAACCCGAGCGACGACAGAGGCGCAGCTGATTGAGATGCCGACGCACCTCACCAGAGGCCCCCAAAACCAAATACATCGCGCGGCCGAGGCAGCGAAGAATGCGCCCTGCGAGCCAACGCCGTGAACCGCGATAGTTGCGATAAAATACAACGTCGCCTGGAGCAAAAGCAGGAGTCTGCCGCTGCACAGGAACCTGATGCGGCGGATGCAGCAAAGACATCAAGGTGCGATGAGGACGACCGTGGAGCAACTCAGCCGGCGAGCGACCATCTCGGGGCTGAGAGCGATACGAAGACAAAAAGAGCAACAATGCGTCCTCCCGAGAATGCGACTCTTTCAATTTCAACATCTGGGACTTGAAAGTCCGGACCAATCGTTCAGCGGCACCGTTGGACTGAGGCGAAAACGGCGCGGATGTCAGATGTTGAATACCATTGGCCTGGCAGAAAGACTGAAATTCTGCAGACATGAATTGTGGGCCATTGTCGGAAACAATAGTCTGCGGAAGACCTTCAATGCAAAAGATAGCAGACAACGCTTGGATGGTGGCGGAGGACGTCGTGGAAGACATCCGGACAACAAAAGGAAAATTACTGAAGGCGTCGACCAGAACCAACCATCGAGCATTCCAGAATGGACCCGCAAAATCAATGTGCAAGCGTTGCCAAGGGGAAGTGGCTTTTGGCCATGCAAAGACTTTCCGCGGCGGTGCGGACTGTTGTTCGGCACACGCCGGGCACGAAGAACACATATTCGTAATCGCAGCATCGATTCCGAACCAAGTACAGTGCTGACGAGCAAGGTGTTTCGTTCGCACTATACCCCAATGTCCTTGGTGAAGAAGCCGTAAAACAGAGGACTGTAACGAACGTGGGACCACGACTCTGGACTGATCATTATCAGAACGCAACAACAAAACACCACGTCGAACAAAAAGTCTCTCCTTGTGAGCAAAAAATCGGCGAACCAACGGATCCTCGATCCGAGACTTTGACAAAGGCCATTGCGTAGCAACAAAACGTAAAACAGTAGCAAGGACAGGGTCAGCAGCTGTGGCTGTAGCGACACGACGAAAATCAATCGGAAACGATTCGACCACTTCATCGGTTTCCGAATCAATGAACATGCAAGCAAGTTCGGAAGAATCGAATGCTTTATCCTCAGCAACAGGCAAACAGGACAACGCATCGGCGTTTCCGTGCTTAGCAGTGGACCGATACAAGATCTCGTAGCGGTACTGCGAGAGGAAAATAGACCAGCGAATGAATTTCTGCGCTGTACGTGGAGGTACAGGCTTGGTCGGATGAAAAAGCGATGTCAAAGGTTTGTGGTCTGTGATGATGGTAAAGTGACGACCATACAAGAAATCATGGAACTTAGTAACACCAAACACGAGAGCCAAAGCTTCTTTCTATATCTGTGAATAATTTCTTTGCGCAGACGAGAGCAATTTGGACGCAAAGGCAATAGGGCGATCATGGGAGCCAACTTTGTGCGCAAGCACAGCACCGATCCCGAAATCCGATGCATCTACCATCAACAAAAGGGGTTTCTGGGGATCGAATGGCGTAAGGCAAGTATTAGAAAGCAACGCCGATTTCAACTGGCGAAAGGCGCGTTCACATTCCGTCGTCCAGACGAACGGAACACCTTTACGGCGTAAGCGAAGAAGCGGAGCTGAAATGGAAGAGGCAATGCGCACATATTTATTGTAATAATTAATTTTACCCAACACACTCTGTAGCTGTTTCACATTTTGAGGGGAAGGCAATTCTTGTATGGCACGGAGGTGCTCTGGACTCGGATGTATGCCGTGGGCATTAATGACATGTCCCAGGTATGGTAAGTCACGAGCAAAAAACACACATTTGTCCTTCCTCAAGCGAAGACCATTTTGCCGCAAGACCTGAAATAATGTGCGTAAATTCGCGAGATGATCTTCTTCTGTCTGTCCGGAGATCACTATATCGTCCAGATAGTTTGCTGCAGTAGGGACCGACGCACAAATAGTTTGTAAATATTGCTGAAACAAGGCAGGGGCGGATGCACACCCGAATGGCAGTCTTTTGAAGCGGTACAATCCAAGATGCGTGTTAACCACCAATACGCGCTGGGATTCGTCGTCCACCGGTATTTGCAAGTACGCATCGGCTAGGTCCAACTTTGAAAAATATTTTCCGGGGCACAGTTTAGCAAAAAGATCTTCCGGGCGGGGCAAAGGAAAAGTAGCAGTCACTAGCTGTGGATTCACTGTGGCCTTGAAGTCCACGCAAAGTCTCAATTTTCCGGAAGGTTTTGGCAAAATTACTAAGGGTGAGGCCCAGAGAGAAGCTTGCACACGTTCAATTACACCCTGTGATTCGAGATCGTGTAACGTTCTCGCGACCTCATCACGCAATGCGTGGGGAACATTGCGCGCCCTGAAAAATTTCGGTTGCGCGTTTACCTTCAGTTCTAAATGTGCTTCATAGTTTTTAGCGCAACCTAAGCCCGGTGCAAAAATGTCTGCAAATTCGTCACACAGCCGAGAAACACTGTCTGTAGGCACAGTCCGCTTCACTGATAGGACCTGATTTACAATAGACATGTTAAACAACTGAAATAAATCTAGACCAAACAAGTTCACTGCAGAAGAAGAACGAAGAACGTAAAATGACACAAGTTTTGTTTGTCCCTTGTATGTTGCAAGAAGGCTGCACTGTCCTAACACAGGAATTTCCTGTCCGGAATATGTAGTGAGCTTAACATTTGCGGAACGCAACGGAGGTTTGCCCAGTTGTTTGTACGTGTCGTGATTGAGCAATGAAACTGCAGCTCCGGTATCGAGCTGGAATGGTATCACTTTGCCTTCAAAGTCTAAGTCCACAAAAAGTTTATTGTCCTGCTGACGACAAGAGCGACTGTTTTGTGCAATTTGAATAGACACTGGTACAGAATCACTTGCTAATTGATGTGATTTCCGGCGACGTCGACGCACAGTTTTTGTGGGACGAACACAGTTACTGTTAGAGAAAGTGTCACTGGACGAAGCGGAATTAACGACATGAATGTCCATAAGCGAAGGTCCACGAGCCTGAGTGTCCTTGGTTCGATTCCGGCGCGAAGCAAAGGGCCTGGAATGATTGTGATTGTCTGATCTGAGCTTTTTCTGGCAAACACTTTGAACATGTCCTTTCTTATTGCAGAAAAAGCAAATAGCTTGGCGTGACGGGCAATGTTCACGCGAATGTCTAGTAGCACACCGCGGGCACGATTTCACTACATTTGTGGACTGGCGCGGCACACGTGGCTTAGCGCGCTGCGGCAGCTGTGCGGACGTGCACGAGGCCCGGTGACCGGGCCGCGCAGCGCGTCCAGCGGGCCGGTTAATGTTACACACGGCTGGCGAAGTTTCAAAAGATTCCTGAGCACAGTCAAGTGTGTCCTGTCTATCCAATATGTCTATCACTTGTTGAAGGGAGGGATTAACTAGTTTCAAAATTTGCTCCCGTATGCGAACATCAGAAACGTTCTGTGCAATTGCATCGCGCACCATTGTATCCGAATAAGAAAGACCACAGTCACATTCAAAGGCACAGTCCCTAGTAAGTCCTTGCAATGTTGCTACCCACTCCCTATTAGTTTGACCGGCCGTACGTTTTGTACGAAAGAACGTATACCGTTTTGCAACCACATTAACTGTTTCCTTGAAATAGGCATCTAATGCAGACAAAATTTCCTCGTAGGACAGAGTTGCTACGTCGCGTCTGGGAAACAATTTCACTATCACACGGTATGTGGACACACCGACACAAGAAAGCAAAAACGGCTGCCGCTCATTACCTTGAATTCTGTAGGCTGCTAGATGAAAGTTGAACTGGCGAGACCACTCGTGCCAGGTCTCATCGGCTGCCACGTATGGTCGAAAGGGAGGTGCAACAGCGTTTAGTGGCAGCGGTAGCGAAGAAGCGGCGGCGGCCGCATCGGTTTGAATGGTACGTTGACCCTGGACGAGCTGTCCAAGGGCATCCAGTAACGCCTGCGTCTGCTGAGTCTGCAAGCGATAAAATTCGGACAGTACATCTGGGGAATGTGGCGAAGCCATGACAATTAAATGTAAGCAATCAGAAAGAACACTTTAAATCGTCGCCAATGTTGTGTCGGCAGCCGGGCCGACACCGTGAAGCTGAGATGGCTGAAAATGCACGCTAGACTAACGCAGACGGACGTGAAGTACTGGAACAGGATACGTAATTAATGTTAGGAAGAAAAGTACGGAGCAGGTTTAATACTTAACTTTAATTAATCCTTGTGGTACATCGATCTTGACGATACACAGGAGACTTTAAGTACAATCACTGTATGGCTAATGGCGCCTTGCTAGTTCGTAGCCATTAACTTAGCTGATGGCTATTCTGTCTCTCGGCTAATGAGAGAGAAAGGCTTCGTACAACTGGGCGGTAGCTAGGTTCTCGTACAACTGGGCGGTAGCTAGGTTCTCGTACAACTGGGGCGAGTGCTCTCTCGTATCACGAGACCTGCCTTGGTGGTGGCGCTAGGTCTGCGATTACACAGTGGCGACACGCGGGTCCGACATGTACTAAATGGACCGCGGCCGATTTAAGCTACCACCTAGCAAGTGTGGTGTCTGGCGGTGACACCACAGCCTATACATCCCGCTCGGGAAGCGATGGTGAGTTTTTCGTCACCAACCTTGGAGAAAGGAGAACCACTTGCATGAATGTCAAGAGTTCAGATGGGAACCCAGTTCTAAGCAAAGAAGGAAAAGCTGAGAGGTGGAAGGAGTATATAGAGGGTCTATACAAGGGCTATGTTCTGGAGGACAATATTATGGAAATGGAAGAGGATGTAGATGAAGATGAAATGGGAGATATGGTACTGCGTGAAGACTTTGAGAGAGCACTGAAAGACCTAAGTCGACACAAGCCCCCGGGAGTAGACAACATTCCATTAGAAGTACTGATAGCCTTGGGAGAGCCAGTCCTGACAAAACTTTACCATCTGGTGAGCAAAATGTATGAGACTGGTGAAGTACCCTCAGACTTCAAGAAGAATATAATAATTCCAGTCCCAAAGAAAGCAGGTGTTGACTGTTGTGAAAATTACCGAACTACCAGTTTAATAAGTCACAGCTGCAAAATACTAAATTCTTTACAGACGAATGGAAAAAACTGGTAGAAGCCGACATCGGGGAAGATCAGTTTGGATTCCGTAGAAATACTGGAACACGTGAGGCAATACTGACCTTACGACTTATCTTAGAAGAAAGATGAAGTAAAGGTAAACCTACGTTTCTAGCATTTGTAGACTTAGAGAAAGCTTTTGACAATGTTGACTGAAATACTCTGTTCCAAATGCTAAAGGTGGCAGGGGTAAAATACAGGGAGCGAAAGGCTATTTACAATTTGTACAGAAACCAGATGGCAGTTATAAGAGTCGAGGGACATGAAAGGGAAGCAGTGGTTGGGAAGGGAGTGAGACAGGGTTGTAGCCTTTCCCCGATGTTATTCAATCCGTAAGTTGAACAAACAGTAAAGGAAACAAGAAAAATTCTGAGTAGGTATTAAAATCCATGGAGAAGAAATAAAAACTTTGAGGTTCACCGACGACATTGTAATTCTGCGAGAGACAGCAAAGGACCTGGAACAGCAAAAAATGGCTCTGAGCACTATGGGACTTAACATCTAATGTCATCAGTCCCCTAGAACTTAGAACTACTTAAACCTAACTAACCTAAGGACATCACACACATCCATGCCCGAGGCAGGATTCGAACCTGCGACCGTAGCAGTCCCGCGGTTCCGGACTGAGCGCCTAGAACCGCTAGACCACCGTGGCCGGTCTGGAACAGCAGCTGAACGGAATGGACAGTCTCTTGAAAGGAGGATATAAGATGAACATGAACAAAAGCAAAACGAAGATAATGGAATGTAGTCGAATAAAATCGGGTGATGCTGCGGGAATTAGATTAGGAAATGAGACGCTTAAAGTAGTAAATGAGTTTTGCTATTTGGGAATCAAAATAACTGATGATGGTTGAAGTAGAGAGGACAGAAAATGTAGACTGGCTATGGCAAGGTAAGCGTTTCTGAGGAAGAAAAATTTGTTAACATCGATTATAGTTTTAAGTGTCAGGAAGTCGTTTCTGAAAGTATTTGTATGGAGTGTATCCATGTATGGAAGTGAAACGTGGACAATAAATAGTTTAGACAAAAAGAGAATAGAAGCTTTCGAAATGTGGTGCTACAGGAGAATGCTGAAGATTAGATGGGTAGATCACATAATTAATGAGGAGGTATTGAATAGAATTGGGGAGAAGAGAAATTTGTGGTACAACTTGACTAGAAGAAGGGATCGGTATGTAGGACCTGTTCTGAGGCATCAAGGTATCACCAATTTAGTATTGGAGCGCAGCGCGAAGGGTAAAAATCGAAGAGGGAGACCAAGAGATGAATACACTAAATAGATTCAGAAGGATGTAGGTTGCAGTAGGTACCGGGAGATGAAGAGGCTTGCACAGGATAGAGTAGCACGGAGAGCTGCATCAAACCAGTCTTCAGACTGAAGACCACAACAACAACACCTTAAAGAGCTTACCAGCAGTGTAAAGTATCCAAACGCGGCCTGGAAGTACAATAGTTTTTGACAATTAATCTGTGCGTGTGAGTCATCTGGACGCCACAAGCTGATTGAGATACTCGACAAGTCGTAAGCAGAGATGATTTTGTCGCATAGCCATGCGTATAAAATGGAGACTGCGCTGAAAATTGATGGCAGCGGAGCGACGCATAGTGTAGGCGGCAATGATTCCAAGACATCGTAGGTTCTGTATCCACAGGAGGGGTGCTAAGTCGTTGTTTGACAAGCCGCGACCAATGGGCATTGTCGAGGAGTTAGCCACATTCATGGCAATGCCCGCTGCAATTTCATACGTTGGTATCAAATCGAGTGCCATCTGCGTTTCGGTTCACGTGCTGACTAGGAGAAGGAGGTCGTCCGCGTACGCACGACAATGTGCTGTCGCAAAGTGAGACCAGAAAGGTAGGTCGTCAGGCTCCCGATAAGCAGCTTCAGGTTTATGGCACAGAGCAGTGCGGAAAGTGGGAAACCTTACCTTATAGAGCGGTATGGGTCATTCCCCGTCACACAGCCATTGACTTGAATCAGCGATTCGGTGCTGCCGTACAGGCGCCGGATGACAGCAAGAAAGGAGGGGGTGGGGGTGGAAAACTCATTCGGTCCATTACGGAGAAAAAAAAAAAATGATTCCGCACCTTGTCGAATGCAACCACCGCAGCGCGGAGTCTGCTGTTGCGATCGAATCGCGACATTCTCCTGTGGCCGTTTGTATATTACCTGATCTATCTGGAAATGGCTGATCTGTGAACAGAATCCAAGGGAGCATCTTGTGGTAACGCGTCGCCAGCAGATGCGCATAGACTTTATAGCCTGCGTCAGGCAGAATTAGGGGGCGACAATGTGCTATCGTCGCTCCCGGTGTCAGTTTGTGGGTGGGTACAACGGTACCAGTGACAAAGAAAGGCTGGCAGTAAAGCGTTCTCCGTCGTTAAGAGTTCATTAAACATGGTCGTCCGCCACGAAGCCATTAGCGCAAGGAAGGTGCGATAAAACTCTACCGGCAATCCGTCAACGCCAGGTGACTTGTTCAAAGTACCTTTGTTGACTGCATTGCGGACCTCGTCGAAGGTAACCGGCTCCGTCAGCCCGTCCTCATCGTTGCCGGGGTGGACACGTGTGCCGTGTGGTAACAGGCACTTCTGAGTACGTGAGTTAGTAATCTCTTCCTAGTACATTTTGCGGTAGTGATCGGCATAGGCAGTGACGTTTTCGGCCTGACAATTAATGTGAAGTGCTGGGCACGACAGATGTATATCTCGGTAATGAGCCGTTGCTTTCGTTGTGTCCCATACGAGGCGATATGGTGCATGGTGGGATGTTCCTGTGCCACCGAATCTTGACGTCTGCTCCTCGCTGCCGCTCTCTGCAGTCTACGGCGTGTCAACGACACGATTTGCACCTTAATGCTATTGCGTTTTCTCTGAGTTTCACGGGTGTCCGGGAACGGCGTAGAAGTAGTCGGTAGTGCGTCGGCGCAACGCAGCTGACTCCTTGTGGTACCGAATCAAGGTATGTCGAATCACAGGGTTTGCACATTCCAGCCACCAAGCAGAGGATGTGCAGTATTGAGGCAAGCGACGTTCACGGTTTGCCCATTTCTCGGTAACACACTGAAAACTTTCGGGATCGTGAAGGTGGAAGGTGTTTAATTTCCACGGTGCACAGCTGTCCCCGATCTTTTCTCGCGGGAGGAGAATATTACAGATGTAGGCATAGTAGTTCGAAAAGGCCAAAGTTCTGCACCTGGGAGTCCAGGTATGAGTTCCTCAGAGACGTAAATCCCGTCTAAGCGGCTTGCAGAGTGACTCGTGTGGTCTGTCCACGTGCGTCGTCGTGCCGAACTTCCGAAGCGTCGCGAAGCAACAGATCACGGACGAAAAGGCATAGTTCTTCACACGTGTAGAACCTTAAGGTGCAGGCACAGTTAAAATCACCCACAAGCGATTAAAGGTCTCAGCGCACAAGGATGGAGCCAAATGAAGCGTAAATACGCTTCTCCATGACGGTGATCGCCATGCCTCTGGAGAATGAAGGTATGTGACAGCAATTCTTGGATACCCTCGCTGGCATAGATGGCACGACACGTCACAGGTGGTCACCAGGGGAGGGATAAGTGTTATAGTGTGCTTCCGGTAGTAATGTGATGTCGACGTCCGATGCAGCATTTGAACTTTCACTTGGGAGCTCATGTCGTTAGTGTTGATAGTTGCTAGTCCGTGCGTTTGGAGCCGATTCCCGCTGAGGAAGGGAGCTCCATCAGCTGTGACCGAAGAGGGGTGAGACGGCAGCGAGCCGTGCCACAGGCTACCCGTCGGCATTAGCGTGAGGGTAACTAGGTCTCCCACTGGGGTGACTCCGTCTCCAGCGTATAGTAAGGGTCATCGTCGACATCGTCACTCCACGCCATCGAGGACGCTTTCATTGTGGCGTTCATAGGTTCCACATCGCCCGTAGAAGCGGAGGACGTCTCGGTGGGGGTTATAACGGTGAAGTGAGCCGACGAAGTAGGTGGCGCATCCAGATCCGGCTCGCGTTGTCGTCATTCTTGGCATCGTGAAGGTTTTCCGGGATCTCGTCGGGCCAGATGGTCTCTGGAGCCTCAGGGAGAGGTGAGCTGTCTATTTGCGAACCGTGCGACCCTCCTCTTGCGCTGTTTAAGTGAATGTTGTCTGCGTATCCGTCCCTCTGTGTTGGAAGACACGTGGGAATCACGGCGGTCCCGGAGGAAGGCTGTCGTGGGACGTTAAGTGACGTGACGTCCGTATCAGCATTGGCAGTCGTCGCTGCTGCTAGTGGCGCCGGAGTCGCATCAGGTTGCGAGTGTGACGCGTCGACCCGGCGTTATCCGTGGCAGTTCAAAGGGACACTGGTACGTGGTCCGACCGACGACGGACGGCGGGAGGAGAAGAGAATGCCGATGCATAGGTGATCGATAAAACCATCGTCTCAGTCGGAGGTGCCACGGTAGCGACCGGTAATTGGGTGAGGTGCCGCTAAAGACACTCAGACCTGATGTGACCTTTTTTGCCACACCCGGAACAGGTCTTGGGTGGGGCGTCGAATATAACGACCACGTCGCACCTGCTGATCTACGGAGATCGATGGTTTCCCGTTGTACACTATCCAGAACGGGGTACTTATGGAAATGCGCCCTATATTAAGCTGTGTCACCATGTACAGTGCCATATGGGCGGAAAGCCGAGACAACGTTTCCCGCCGGGAGCTCGAAGAGTAGCTCTAAAACTCGTATGGAGCGCATGTCCACGCCCGTGTGGTCAACAGTGTACGCGCCAACATTGCCGTCGGCGTGGCAAATGAGTAGTACTCGTCTGGTGTCATGAAGTATTCGTTCGCACGCCGTGTCATTGATGAATTTGACGTACACCTTACAACTTAAGGTGGACAAATGCATGCCTAAAATGTCGGAAGCTGGTATTTGAGCTACGTCACGTATGAAGCGCTCAACTTCCAATCCCTCTGGTTGGTTGTAATGTTTACAGAAGGCGAAGGGTGGTGTGGATTCTTAAAATGGTTGGCCATGGTTCTACCCCTCTTAAGGGACTGCCGCTGAAAGCAAACAATAGCGAGAGAGCACGCTCCTCAAGTGGAAACACACTACACGTCCGAACTGCACGGCTGCGAAAGCCGGACTGGGATTAGTAATCAAAGACGCTACCCCTAAACCACAGCTGTGACGCAGGTAGAGAACAGTTAGAGAGTCCTGTAGCGACCGCCGGCGCCAAATTTTTACGACGTGGACTTGACCACCGAACGTAGATAGTCAACTTTTGGGACAGACACTAGTGATCCGTACGTTGCAGATGAAGTGGTACTTCAAGCTAAGCCTTTGAAAAGTGTGAGACGGTGCCGAATGCGTAAAGACGTAAAAACTCTCATTACTGGTTCATCTAGACTTTTCCAGAGGCAGAGTGCACAACAGTGGAGGAGGGGAGAACAGAGGCAGGAATACGGAGAAACGGCTTTTTTCAGAGCAGAACAGAACAATGGTGATCATTCATTAACCAAGTAAACCCTAGCACAGAGAAGGGGACGCGAGATCTCTAAGGAAAATTTGATCAATCAGAGCTTGGAATATTCAGATTCCAGCCAATCAGATTAAGCTTGTACGGGAAATGCAGCACAGCGAACTTTCCTCGTCGGACGCAGTCATTTCATCTCATAAGTTCCACTTCGTAGCTTCAACTGCCTATCCACGATCTTCGTCAGCTTCAACCACCAACTAATGTGATGCATTTGGGGGACTCTGAAAACATTTGGGCCATCCGACGCTTAGCCGCAGTCTAGGGCTGCGGATGCTTCCTCTGACTGACGTCACAGAACGTCAGTCACCGGTAGCGACATTACCGATTCCACACGAAAAGAAAGAAATTTCTAATCAGTGTATAATGTTACCATCTGAGAGACTCACTCTGAAGATTTGTCTTATGAATTAAGGAACAGTTCGCTTCCAAAATCTAAAACAGGTGTGACTATTAGTTTCATTACTAATTCTTTTCTGTATTAACCACTTTCACGACATTCACTACATACTTAGGTGATTATTCCCCCCACCCCCCTCCCCTCCATCAGCCCTCTCCCTCACCTGGTTTCATATCAGATTTATCAGTTTTGTGCTGCCACAGGTTTCCATTAGTAAATGTTCTTTAAGAGTTGCCACAGGTCACCATTATTATGTGTGAAGCATTATGTTTTCAAAGGATTATTTTGCACTAATTGTGAAATTTCTGACATTCGATATGCAGATAAATAGAAGTAAACCGAATACACACATCACTCCACTCGACCCCTAGCCACCACACTAATACTTGCGTCGACAAAAATGAGGTACAGTCACGGTTAGAATAAATTTGAAACCGATTGTCATTGAAAACTTTGAAACTCGTTCCGATCCACGTGGTTATATCTTTTTACGGCCGTTGCTGTTAGTCGTAGTACGTGGCTGCTGATGGTAAACCATTAATTTAGTTCTCGTTGGTCAGACCGTGTTGATACACCATCAAATCCGACAATTTCATACATGGTGCTACAATGGACATGTCCAAACACGATAGCTCCTGTCTGCCATTTTCTCACGTCACGGTCGATCTTGACATTTATGCCTTCATCAAACCAATTCTCGAATACAGCTTGATATGGCGCGCGCCGCTATCCTGTGATCTTGCTTAGAGCGTGCGCTATAATCGATTATAGTTCGCTGTCCTGGTGTGGGTGGCGCTCCGGTGGCGGTTTATTATGACGTCGCTGGCGTGTGTTTGCGGTGGCCGGCGGAAATCGAGAGGGTAGTCGGTTTCCGGCTATTGCACGGAACGTAAAGTTCGCTCTGACTAACCTGCTGGTGACTAGAGCTAAGGTTGTTGTGCCTCGCAATATGAGCAGAGTGCTCTGGGGAGGAGGCGACTCGCCTAGGCTGGCCATGCAGTGGTGATTAATTGGAGTCGGCGTACTTGTTCTGCCTGCCTTTCTAATGTGGAGATCCGGTGAGGTCCTGTGATACTCTGGCCCGGAGGCAACTAGTTGCTGAATTTTGGAGTCGTCTGCCAGGTTAGGGTGTGGGCTCGGTTGGCTCGTCAGATTTTCCGCTGGAAGCTCCAGCACCGGTTTCTGAACTTCATTCTGATGTGGGACGGCGTTGTTGGAACTTTTTGCTGTGTGTGTGTGTGTGTGTGTGTGTGTGTGTGTGTGTGTGTGTGTGGCACGTTACGATATTTGTTGGTACTAATTTATATGCTCAACTGGAGTATGTTTTGGTTATCCCGCTGAGTGGGTCGTTGCTCACCCGGTCTGCTCAGCGTTATCTTTGGTGGTGCCTGTTTGTTCCTTTTTCAAGTAATTCACGTAGGTGGCTCCCGTTACCTGTCCGGTATATTTGACATTTGATGTGTTAGGTAAAGTCTGCCTAAGAAAGGCGGTTTTGGACAGTGTATGCATAGTGAATTACTACTGCTTGGTATATGTGGTCTTCTGGGACCTGAACAACACGATCTCGTCAATTTGGTTGGTGTAACAGCATTCAGTGGTATGTTCTGTATTTTTCTCTCACTATGTTATTATTAACTTGGTGGAATAGTCGCGTTTGGTGCCGTTAAGGCACCAATAAGAATGTGGTTTGACTATTCATGTGCGCTTGGCTTTTATTGTTTTGTTTTAAGAAGCAGAATCGTTTGTTAAGATTTGTGTGTGGTGGCTTGCGGCACTTGTTAAGAGCTCCCGCCTTAACGGCGCCGTGGTTATCATGTGCTGTCGGGATGTTATATTGTTACTTGATTTTTGAATTTTATCTTGTGTTAATACTATCTGTCGTGTGTTACAGAACATAACCAAGAAGCGTAAGTGATGGCATGTTGTGGGAGGTATGTCGGGGAGCTCTCAGCGGTTTATTTTGGGGACCGTTTCTAGCGGGAAAGCTGCGAAGTGTTGAGAGCTCGCTGGTCTGTGATTACGTTGGGAGTTGCCCTTGCCCTTTGGTCGTATCAAATTATTATTTTGTTATTATATTTATTGGTTGTGTGTTGCGCTTCTTTGATTTTATGGTGCCAAGTGCCATTATCTTTCTCAAAGTTTTTTTATATAAATGATTTTAAATGGTAATGCCTAGTTAACTTATTATTGGATCTTGGTCTGCGGAGTAAAATCTTTTAAAGCACCACTGTAATTTCTTCTTGCAGAAGAAATTTCTCTTATTTTATGGTGGCAAGTTGCCATTATTATTATTATTTTTAGTTTATTACTGCTCTTAATGTTTTCCGATTTTATGGTGTCAAGTGTCATTATCATTCTTAAAGCTTTTGTAAATGATCTTAAGTTGTATTGCCAAGTTAACTTATTATTGGGTTTTGTCTCTTGGATAGACTCTAAAAGTTCTATTGTAAAAGGTTCTCTGATTTTATGGTGGCAAGCCACCGTTATTGTTTTTAAAGCTCATTCATTTAACCATTTGTTAAGTTCTGTAACTTATATGAATTTGTTGTTATTTAAAAGAGTTTAGTATTGTCAATATGATAAATTGTGTACCGAGTCTGCTGTTTGGATATTATTGGGTGGAAATCGTTAGATAGTTGTCCTGTAAGAACATAGATTCCACAGCTGTTAAACCTTTCTGGACATGTGCTTTTATTGAGAATTCTGTTTCATTGTGGGTTATTGAGTAAAATAATTCAGCTCGGTTTATAGGTACAGGTTTGGGCCCACGTTACATGCAGTCTAAACTACCGCTCTCTACTGCATTTTCCACATCTTGTTGACGTCAATCCTGCTTGCCATACACTACCCATCTCGCAGCAGTGATTAGCCCAGTTAGTGTCAGGGAGCATCATAAAAGATTTAAATGAGTACATGGTAACAAAATGCCGTGATCAGGAAATATATGCTACCACCTCTCTTACTCTTGTAGTCTAATTACTGACGATGAAAACTAATTCCGCAACGTAAATTCGAAGTAGTTGCCTTCTGATCGAGCGATGATGGCTTTCGTTGTCGACCACGATGAGATTTACGTCTTTAGGACACTTGTCCTCAATTTTAAGCTATAATGATGTGGACTATAACGAAGTGAGGAGCTCTTTGTTTGAAACCGTATTTTTCCCTTTTAAAATAACTCTTTTTATCTCGTTTGGAAGGTTGTGCGTCCGAGACTAATTCAAATATCCAGGGTTCAATCCTCAGCCGGTCTTTGAATTTACTCTGCCACTAATCGCTTCTCTCATATCTGGCAGTGACTTATGAACGATTAAAATCTTTGGCTGCAACATGGACTGGAGTACTTGTTAAATTGTGGATTTCCTGAAGACTGGCTGGATAAATAAAGGGAAAGACATACAACCTCTAGTAGGACCATACCTGAATCTTCCTGACAGATTAAAACTGTGTGCCGGTCCGGCACTCGAACCCGGCACCCTGTCATTTACGGGCATAGCTATCTAGGTACTACTCACGACCTACCCGCATACTGTACAAACTTTTCAGGAGCTCCCTTTCATACCTTTCTGTTTCCCAGGCACAACTTGTGCTTTAAAAATGTGTACTAACGGTTACCGAAAACGAAATACTTTACACCCTACTTAAGGGAAGACACTTTAGCAAAGCTACTGTGGAACTTGCAAACGTAGACATAGGGTGAAAACACACGGCAAGACACCTGGGTATAACACTGACGAAGAAAACTCTCCTTCAAAACTCACATAAAAACTAAAGTAGACAAGAATGAGATTTTCCCTCCGCAGCAGTGTGTGCGCTGATATGAAACATACTGGCAGATTAAAACTGTGTGCCGGGCCGAGACTGGAACTCGGGACCTTTGCCTTTCGCGGGCAGAGGTAAAGCTGTGAGGACGGGGCGTGAGTCGTGCTTGGGTAGCTCAGTTGTTAGAGCACTTGCCCGCGAAAGGCAAAGGTCCCGAGTTCGAGTCTCGGTCCGGCACACAGTTTTGAATCTGCCAGGAAGTTTCATAAAGAAGACAATTTCGAAAAATTGCTACAAAAACTGGCTTGAATAAACAGCTGACACACTTTAGAATATACTTCGTGCTGCATCTGTAACCCTCGTAACAACTGAGGGAAGCAAATCGGGACATTGAGCCCGCTGAGCGAGAGACAGAACTACGGTGGGCACAGGCAAAGTGGTGCTGCAACGATTATCAGGCACCTTGCGAACTACATCACAGGAAGCTCTTTGTATTATTCTGGGCATCTTCCCAGTGGACATTACAGTTAGGTATCTTGTTGCAGTATAGCAGATGAAGATGGGCTTCAGGAACAAAACGAGAGCAATCACGGAAGAAGATGTCACCAATATACACCGTCTTAAGAGATGGCGGATGAATGTGTGCAAAGGAAGGGGAACATATGTAATGAGGGCCGGAGGGTACATGATTTCTTTCGGGACGTATGAGAAAGATTACGAATAAACACGCTACTCCAAGCCGTCACCTGATACGTTTCCTGACAGGACGTGGTCCTTACCCTATACACTTACCTCGAATGAACATCTGTGCGAGCCAAGAAAGCGCATGCGGGGAAATTGGTTCTCCCGAACGTGTAATACTACGCTATACTTCACATACCCAGATCAGACGGCAAAGGACGACACACGACAACATATACAATTCTCTCAGGAATCCAGACCAACGGACACACCTAGACAAAAAAGCGGACTCTATTTCAAGAACATTACAAGACAAATGAGCAAGAAAGAGGCAGTATAGACCCCTAGCCAGACTATACCTAACCATTACAATAAATGACAGCAGTAAGACAGAGAAGATAAAATTTCATATGTGGCACAGAAACAGAAGATGAAGCAGACACACACAAAGACAGGGTAACACAAAACACCAACGTAGCTACCCAATGCATAAAGACATATAAGAGATGATCAAAAAGTTCCCGTTCGAAGGCCGTACAGTCCATAATAGATACGCCAATCGAGCAAAACAGCTGTAAACATTGAGACAAACATCCAATTGACGCAACAGGTCGAAAATGACCCCTTTGGTAAAACAGCATGACGTGTTGCGTCCGTAACTGCGTGTTTCATATCCTCGCCCGACAGGAATCATTCAGCCTTCAGGGACATTTTTAAGGGACGGAGTGCGTGATAATCGCTACAGATCACGACTACAGGGCAGATGCTTGAGTGTCCCACTTGCTGTCCATAATGGATGAGACTGACTTCCATGTAGCCGAACATAACTATTTACAGTCCATGACCAATTCAGTTTGACAAGATGACCTAGTCCGTTCCATGTAAACGGAGACCAGCCCATTATGGAGCCACCACCAACTTGCACAGTGTCCTCTTGCCAACTTGAGTTCATGGCGTCGTGGTGTTATGCACCACACTCGAACCCTACCGCCGGATCTCACCAACTGATCCGGGACTCATCTGATTAGACCACGGTTTTCCAGTCGTCCCGGGTCCAACCGATATCGTCACGAGTACAGACGAGGCGTTGCAGACGACGTGGTGCTGTTAGCAGCAGCACTCGCCTAGGTCGTCTACTGCCATAGCCCATTATCGCCAAACTTCGCCGCACTGCCCTATTGTATACGTTCATGGTACGTCCCACCTTGATTTCTGCGGTTGTTTCACGCAGTGTTACTTGTCTGCTAGCACTGAAAACTCTACGCTGCTCTCGGTCTCTGAGTGAAGGCCGTGAGCCACTGCATTTACGGTGAGAGGTAATGCCTGAAATGTGGTATTCTCGGCACACTCTTGACACTGTGGATCTCGGAATACTTAAGTCCCTAACGATTTGCGGAACAGAAAGTCTCATGCATCTAGCTCCAACTACCATTCAGTGTTCAAAGTCTGTTAATTCCCGTAGAACGGCCCTAATCAGGCAGGAAACCTTTCCAGATGAATGACCGGAGTTAGCCGGCCGGGATGGCCGAGCGGTTCTAGGCGTTTCGGTCTGGAACCGCACTCTACCTCGGGGATGGATGTGTGTGATGTCCTTAGTTAGGTTTAAGTAGTTCTCAGTTCTAGGAGACTGATGACCTTCGACGTTAAGTCCCATAGTGCTCAGAAACCATTTGACCGTAGTACAAATGACAGTTCCAGCGGTGCACTACCTTGTTCAAAAATGGTTCAAATGGCTCTAAGCACTATGGGACTTAGCATCTGAGGTCATCAGTCCCCTAGACTTAGAACTACTTAAACCTAACTAACCTAAGGACATCACACACATCTATTCCCGAGGCAGGATTCGAACCTGCGACTGTAGCAGCAGCGTGGTTCCGGTTAAAGCGCCTAGAACCGCTTGGCCATAGAGCCTGGCCACTACCTTGTGTAAGTGATTCTGCAGCCATCTGTGTACTGGAAATCGCTATCCCGTGACTATGTCACCTCGGTGTATACTGAAGCTTATAAAGTATTTCATACGCTTCTTGAGTACTGCGGAATCACGAATGCGAACCCAGAGTATTAGTGTGAAAGCGATGGCAGCCGCGTAAGTTCGTCGATTGCTACCCGCGGGGTCCACAAGGTAAGTACCTGGAACAAGAGCGGCGCTATTGCCAGCTAAGTTGCTACCCACCCGTGGTACGAACGCCGTTGCCGGCGGCACGGCAGACAGACGGCCAATAAGTGTTACAGCCGTTACTCGCAGGGGAAATGAGCAGCAACCAATCGTAGTACTTACTGCTATTAGCAGCGCGCCCATCTGGAGAACACGGGTAGGCGGTCGAGGCGAGATTCCCACGGGCAGAATGGCGTCATCACCCGGTGACCCTTGACGCCTGCGCCGACCCAGTGGGGCCGGAATAAAGAGGCAAATGGCCGCAATCTGGACGTGCGCGTAATTAACGCGGCGGCGCTGGCCGGTTCTCCGGCGTCGCGTCGCGCAGCGGCGCGCGGCAGGTAGGAGCGGCCGCCCGCTCAACAATGAGACGGGAGGGGCCAAATATTAAATGTAGATTGATCCCGGAGCTAATTTCGATAATGGCGCGCGGTCGGGGGCGCCCCCGTTAATGCCGCATAATTTGCCGCCGCCAGAATGAGAACTCGGTTGTTATAGCTCCAAATTGTAGCGGCCGGACGGCGGTCAGAAATCTCCATTAGGTCTTATTAGCGGGGCCGGCAACAGGGTCAGTCGGGCGCCGGGCTGTCCTGGCGCCGAACCAGTTCGGGACAAATTCCGCCGTCCACGACGTAACAGCGTGCCAGGAGCGTCGCGTCGAGTCGCTCAAGGCGCTGTTACTGCCCATATTGTACACCGCCGTACTGGTCCGTCATCAGGCAAACACCAGTTACGACCTTAAAAACCACGGTAGAACTACATCCACACACTGCAAACCACTGTCAGCTACATGCCAGGGTGTATTTCCCATTTTACCACTTATTAGGGTATCAAAAATGGTTCAAATGTCTCTGAGCGCTATGAGATTCAACTGCTGTGGTCATCAGTCCCCTAGAACTTAGAACTACTTAAACCTAACTAACCTAAGGACATCACACACACCCATGCCCGAGGCAGGATTCGAACCTGCGACCGTAGCAGCAGCGCGGCTCCGGACAGGAGCGCCTAGAACCGCACGTATTAGGGTATCTTACCGTTCCGTCGTTTCATAGAATTCGGGAAGAATGAAAATTAAAACGCCTGTGAGCACCCTGTAGTTTAATTACTGTCGTCTTGGCAACCACTACAGGAGCGATACATAGAGTTGAAGTACATACATAGCCCTGATATACATTCATGCTCATAAATTAAGGACAAAGCGGATACCTGGTGAAACAACACGCTGATGGGCGGTATGAGGGTTTAAATCACCTCGAGGTATGACCATGCGGTGCATTTGACCTGCGGTCGTCGCACGGTGGCGTTGGCAGCAGTCCACATACGCAGAGGTGTGTTGGTGCATGTCAGAGTACTGTGCAGCGAGTGCAGACGTTTCCAGACGTGCTAATGGTGACTGTGTTTTAAAAATGGATCAAAGAACACATAGTGATAACGTTATGAGGCGTAGAACACTAGGGCGACTGGAGGCTTGTCATACACAGCAGGTCGTAGCACGGGCCCTCCGTGTACCACAAAGTGTGATCTCAAGATTATGGAAACGAGTCCCGCAGACAGGAAACGTGTCGAGGCGCTACAGTACGGGACGTCCATAGTGTACGACACCACAAGAAGCCCGATATCTGACCATCAGTGCCCGCAGACGGCCACGGAGTACAGCAGGTAGTCTTGCTCGGGACCTTACCGCAGCCAATTGCACAGTTATCTCCAGACACACAGTCTACAGACGACTGAACAGACATGGTTTATTCGCCTAGAGACCTGCAAGGTGCATTCCGCTGACCCCTGGTCGTAGGAGAGCCCGTAAAACCTGGTGTCAAGAACACAGTACATGGTCATTGGAATAGTGGTCCCAGGTTATGTTCACAGACGAGTCCCAGTATAGTCTCAACGTGATTCTCGCCGGGTTTTCATCTGGCGTGAACTACGAAATAAATACCAACACCTTAATGTCCTTGAAAGGGACGTGTATGGAGGTCGTGGTTTGATGGTGTGGGGTGGGATTATGATTGGTGCACGTACACCCCTGCATGTCTTTGACAGAGGAACTGTAACAGGTCACATGCATCGGGACGTCATTTTGCACCAGTACGTCCGCCTTTTCAGGGGCGCTGTGGGTCCCGCCTTCGTTCAGATGGACGATAACGCTTAGCTCCATCGAGCAGCCATCGTGGGTTACTTTGAAACAGAAGATATCAGGCGAATGGAGTGGCCTGCCTGTTCTCCAGACCTAAACCCCATCCAGCACGTCTGGGATGCTCTCGGTCGACGTATCGCTGCACGTCTTAAAACCCCTAGCACACTTCGGGAGCTCCGACAGGCACTGGTGCAAGAATGGGAGGCTATAAGGCTATACCCCAGCAGCTGCTTGACCATCTGATCCAGACTATGCCAACCCGTTGTGCAGCCTGTGTACGTGTGCATGGTGATCATATCCCATACTGATGTCGGGATACATGCGCAAGAAACAGTGGCATTTTGTAGCACATGCGTTTCGGGACGGTTCTCTCAACTTATCACCAATACTGTGGACTTACAGATCTGTGGCATGTGTGTTCCCTATGTGCCTATGCTATTAGCGCCTGTTTTGTGTAGCGCCACGTTGTGTGGCACCACATTCTGCATTTATCCTTAATTTATTAGCATGAGTGCACTATATAGATGCGCAATTCCCTTGAACACTACGCTGGAAAACTGTATGTTAAAATCATCAAAATACACTTTAATCCGAATGGTATGAGTGGGATAAAAATAGGTAGATGTGATGTACATGTACAGACAAATGATTACAAGTTATTAAAGTGTTAGTCAGTCAATAGCAATTATGAAAGCAGCTATTTCGCTTGGCAATGGTTAACAGAGAAACTGGATGTCCTCCTGAGGGATCTCGACCCAAATTCTAATTAGCACGTTAGTTCGTCAAAATCCCTGGGTAGCTGCAAGGCCCTTACCATAATGTTCCAAATTTTCTCAAGTAGCGAGATATCCGGAAACATTGATGGCCAAGGTACGATTTGGCAAGCATGAGGACAAGCAGCAGACACTCTCGCTATGATG
The DNA here is from genome assembly GCF_021461385.2 of Schistocerca piceifrons. Lineage (NCBI taxonomy): Eukaryota > Metazoa > Arthropoda > Insecta > Orthoptera > Acrididae > Schistocerca > Schistocerca piceifrons. The sequence goes on from NC_060139.1 coordinate 1,053,917,219, forward strand.
CGAGCATGCATCATCTTGCGTATACAACTGCTTAAATGATGTTGTTATTTATAGTAAACCGTTTGAAGACTACCTGGACCATGTGAGGCAAGTATTACGTCGCCTGTATAAAGCAAGATTAACTATTAACCTAGCAAAAGTTAACCTGGCAGCTAAAGAGATCTTCTTCCTAGATTCAGTAGTTTCAGTCAGAGGCATAAGAATTGTCATCCATCTGTTTCTGGTGCCCAAGAACAGGAAAGAATTCACGAGGATTATTGCCATGGCCAATTTTTTTCGAAAATTCGTCAAGAACTTTACCCAGGTGGTAGCTCCTTTCAACCAACTGAGGGAGAAGTTTTTAAATGGGGTGAATCCCAACAAGCATCTTTCGACACTCATAAAGCGGTGCTAGCCACCACGCCAAATTGCAGTGCAGGAAATACTTCAGAGCTAGGGCAATCGAAAAGTATTCCCAATAGATCGAGTTTCGCTTCAAGAATATTTTTGCACGCAGGCAACATATCACTGTCGCCCTCCTTCGAGCCTCTCAGACATTGTTTCCTTTCCTTAGCCCTAGGCATACCTGATTTTGAGATGTTCATTCTACAAATCGATGCTTCCCACTCAGCAATTTCCATGGTCCTCCTAGAGGATAATGAAGCGGAAAGATGACCCACCACTTGTGCATGTAGATCTTTGTCACCTGCAGAGAAGAAGTTTCCAGTATACGAGTTAGAGACAATGGCGATGATGTTCGGGTTGGAAAGCCAAAAATTTCACGTTGAACATAAATTGCTTCATCTAGTATTGCTGGCGGTTCCGGCCCAATACCGTAAGACAGTACTTTTATCCAGATGGGCAGTAAGAATTTTTGCGTTCCGTTTCCAAATGTAGGACGTGATGGGTATTGACAATCAAGTAATCAGTGCATAAGTGAGGCAGGTTATGCTCGGGACCCCAGTGAAAGTATTCAGGTGCATGTTTGCAAAGGAACATTATTGGGGGAGATTCAGGCGTTGTTTGGAGACATAGGCGAGGGGCAAGATGAAGACCCACGGTTACATCAGATTAAGCAGCAGCTCCTGGAAGGGCGAGAAATTCCAGGATACTCCCTTAAAAAAGGGACACTTTGATTTCGCACTCGGTACAATGGGAACGACAAGCAATGTATCCCCAAGGAGTTGTCTCCCGTTATGCTGCAATAGTTTCATCGGTTGTTGAGTTGCAAACTATTATGAAAGGGAAGTAACACCTAACATGGCCCAATCTAAATGGGGGTGTCCAAATCAGACCCAAGAATGCAGTAAAGCGAAATCCAATGTGAACACATGTAGAGAGGAACATGATTCATCTTCCGAAGAACATTCGATAGACAACATTTTTGCTGATTATTTTGGTCCATTACTGCTCACTAGGCACGGGAACAACCATTTTTTTGTAGGAGTTGATGGCTTTTCTGCTGATTTTCGTCTTCCTAGGGTACCAGTGACTGATATCCAGCTGGAATTTGCCTCAAAGGATTTCAAGAGGTATGAACCCAATATATAGCGAATTTAAAGCATATGGCAGACAATTATTCGTTAAATATTGCTGTGGATTACGACAATCCACAGATGTATGAAAAAGAACTATGTGATGAAATAATAATATTTCTTACAAATTTTTTTTAAACTCCATCCTGTCAGTTCTTTTATATTTCTAGTATGTTTCAAAAATGTATGAATATGTTCAATCATTGCAGCCGTCAGTAAAGTAATTGCAGAGGTTTATACGAACATACAGTAGTCTCATTACTATTACATCCCAGCTGGTTTTCATAGGAAAAATTACAGATGAAAATAAATGAATTTCTAACTCAAGAACTAAGCTCATAATAACATCACTTCGGTACTGATGACAGACTATACAGTAATACATAGAGAATGTCCAACGGAACAGGTAACACAACCCACAATTATCAGAGCACCAAAAAGACAGAAATAGCACTGTTTCTTTTAAGTTTTAAATTTATAACTGTATTGAATTTAGAACAATACTTTAACTTTTGTGTGAAACAATTTCATTTACGTAGTGTAACATTTTCATTAGCTTTGAATAAAAAAATTAACAATATGACAACTAGAACTGAAACAGGAGATTTTTAATAAAGATTTTTAGATTAGTAAATTGTTTAGCTGCAACTTCACACTGTCTGGATTATTATTAAGGCAATGATATTTGTTACCAAGTATTTGGTCTGTCTTTTTACTAATCACTTTCACATGGATTACTCTTCTTACCTTAGTCGTTACTTCAATGACCTCGAGACATCTACATGCTATTATATTAAAACATTTTATATACCAATACTTTTCACTGATACTGAATTTATTACACCGTAAATTTAATGCAGGCTAGCATTGTCGAAAGCCCTAAAGCCCTCACAGTCACATAACGCTTTTGGGGCAGCAATTTTCTCATCGTCCTGAATCTGATTAAAGCTTAATATTGGCAGCATCTTTTGCAGTAACTATTACATCTTTGTTCTGTCACATACTCGTATTATCTACAGAATCTTTACTCTTTTGTGTGTGCTGTGTGGAGGAAGAGAATAATACCACCTTGAAGTAGTGCCATAACTGCTATGTAGTTTTCATGAAGCACGTGTGATTAATTTGTAGTTTTCTTTGGTTGTAATATTCTTCTACAAAATCCGACAGTTTTTTAATCGGGATTTTACCGCCAAAGCGTGTGAGAGTTATAGAATTGTCGTATAGGGGTTCGCAAGTGTCAGCTGAGTTACCTAGATACGTGGTAACTGCTTGTCAGTTTTTAACACACAAAGACAGTCATCCTGATTGCTAAGAAAAACGTTTTTTATTTTCTCCAGGGAATCATTGTTAGCACATTAGACCAGTACCACACAGTTCAATATCATCTCTTAACAAGTGCTTTGCGATATTAGAATAGTACATCTTCGAATCCATTTAAATCGTATCGGAAAGAGCTAATCCAGTAACGACTCGAGGTAGCAGCAGCATGTATACAACGTAAAAATATTGAGTCCGTTGCCATACAAGCCCCAGTGTGGCATATCAGTTTTAATCCCATACCTCTGGAAGAACAAATAACAGTTCTGTGAATTCACACTACTTACACTCCTCACATTGAGCACACGTGTAATTACACATTTTTTAATAATATTACTCTGAGGAAGTGGTATACATTCAAGTAATATTGCCGGCCGGAGTGGCCGAGCGGTTAAAGACGCTACAGTCTGGAACCGCACGACGACTACGTCGCAGGTTCGAATCCTGCCTCGGGCATGGATGTGTGTGATGTCCTTAAGTTAGTTAGGTTTAAGTAGTTCTAAGTTCTAGGGGACTTATGACCACAGCAGTTGAGTCCCATAGTGCTCAGAGCCATTTGACCCATTTTTGAAGTAATATTAACCCACGAAGTAATTTTTTCCTCTGTAGATCCATATAGTATTTGACTCAATATCCCACATATATTTGTCTTCATAATGAGGATGTAAGCTTAAGCACTGTATTTAAGTTTTATTATAGTTCTAAGAAATGTCAGTAAATTGCATATCGATTGTTGTAGGAATGCATGTATGGAACTCGTAATGGACTATATAACTGTTTACATTTGAGGAAAATAAATAAGCTGTTTCAACCATCCAGCCCTTCCAATAATAAAATGCTAGCAGATAGCATACTTGGAAGTCTTACTGGTTTAACAGGCTGAACAGTACAGAATTACAAGTAGGTATCTATGTGGAATAGTGTGATCCATTTATCATATTGTGTATGGGTATTGCACATAATGTATGTACTTACGAACTGTGTGCTATTTGTAAGTCTGAGTTACTTGCACAAACATAGTGCATGCGCAAATGTGTGTGTGTGTGTGTGTGTGTGTGCAAATTACATAAATCTCTCTCTGTGCACACACAGTGTGGATATATTTTTAATTGCTAGAGATGACACTTCCTGTGCATACGTGTATATTGGGAGTTAAGAGCTTTTAAAATCATTCAACAGACACCAATGAGAGCAATGTAGCGGAGTATGCATGAATAAGTAAGTGTTTACATTTGTTATTTTTTAGTTTTCTATCTAAACATATTTATTTAAATCACAGATGCTACTAGTGCAACAACCGCCATGTAACAACAGTAAACCGCCATGCATCAACAGTAACTGCAGGCTGCTCAACATATTATTAGGGAAAATATGTTTCAACAGCAGCAGCAATTGCCACAAAAATAACTGGTTATAACCTTATTATACACAGTCGTTACCAGTAGTGCGAAGAAGTTCAAGAAGCAACAGCAACTTCAGGCTACTTCACTACCCACCACTGAAAGCATTTGTAAAAAACAGCAGAAATAACGTTCAGCAGCACTTTATGGAACTATGTCCCTACTGCTTTATGGAACGTCATCATCCTGATTCACAGGGAGAAGCGAAGCTTGTGCTGCAAATATTACAAACCATAATTTCATAATGAATCGTGTACTAAACAAGGGCATCTTTGAAAAACTTTCTTTGCAATATATCTTATACAAATATATACTGAGGTATTTAATTTCCTCGTATATTGAAATTTATAAACAATAGCTTGACAGAAGAAACGTCTGATTTCAATTATGTATATTATTTGTCATTTTGTTATCCTATAAGTCTAGACAGGAAGTCTAAGACATGGAGAGTAGAGTTAAATTCATCTGGCTCAATGAATGGTTGATCTTGCATTTCATTATGACATACAGTTACAACTTTTCACAGTTTTATGTTATCCATATGCAGAAAAAATTTGTTACAAGATTTGCAAATTAGGTGATACTTATTCCTTCTAACTTTGCAGCAGCACTACGTTTGACGATGCATTCATGAAATTCGTTGTAAGAACAGTAGATTAAACTTGTAGCAAATCTCTCTCCATGTGACATTGCTTTAGTGGTAATATGTGGACAGCAACATTATTGCTCTTTTCCCTCTAGTGTGCAACAAAATTGAGTAGACAGTTTTTCGATTACCAGCACTACCACACAAGCCAGTAGTGTAAAGATCTTCTGGCTAATTTCTGAGAGAACAGAGGTGCAATAATTACTGCAGAGGAAGCAACTAACATTAAGGTTCCACCGACTCCTTACAATACTGAGAAGGTTGCTATCCCAAAAGCTTTATATGATTGTGAGGGCTTTTGACAATGTTCATCAGAGTAATGTTTTTACATAAAAAATTCGGTATCAGCAAATAATGTTGATATATAAAATGTTTATCTTTTTTCAGATGAAAAGAGGAAGAAGGAAAGATGTACTGCCTCCCATCCCCATAGTGGATACAAGCTGCTAAATGTCTCGAAGTCATTAAATTACAAAAAAAGTTATAAAGAGCAAAGTATGTGAATGTGATTAGTTAACAGCCATACCACATGTTTAGGCACAATATCATTGCCTTAATAATAATCCAAACAGTTTGAAGCTGTGGCTAAACAATTTACTAACCAAAACCCTACCTTAGAATCTTGCTATTGTTATGTGTATTTGATGCAATATGAAATACTTCTCATGCCGTGCTAGTGAGCATTTAGCACTACACTAATGTAACTGCCCCTTTCAAAAATCAAAGTATTGTTGTAAATTAAAAACAGTTAACAAATGTAAAATTAAAAACATAGAAATGTGGTAACTGTCTTTTTGGTGACATGATTGTTAACGGTTTATGTTTCTAGTGCGATTAAAACTTCTGTACATATTATTAAATAGTCTGTCAACAGCAATGAAATGTATTATCGTGAACTTAGTTGTTGGGTTAGCAGATCATTGTGTCTTTAATCTTAATTTTTGCGACTTAGCCAGTTGGGGATGTGATAATGATGGAACTGCTACATTTTTAGTATAGACCACTGCAATTGACTCACTTACTAAGCTACAACAACTGAGCATTTTTATAAATTTTTAAGTCACATCAGACGTATAAGAAAATTGACAGGTTGGTGTAAGAAAAATTATTGTTTTACTATCTACTTTTTATTCAATTATTGTAGATAACCCTCACCAACAGCAATATTTTGCGAGTAATTGTCTTTTATATATATTAAATTGGCCTTGTACTTTGTTCTAACCGAAAGGAGCTAAAAAATACTTGGATGTCCCAAATGTAAATTGCACTGGTATAGATGCAACACCTATGAGTATAATAGTATAAGACTTCAGTACTGTATGAATACATGAATTTATTCACTGAAATAAGTCCTCTCATGCATCGATGTACTAAAGCACGTTAAACGGATGATCCCACTCCGTTCCTGTTATATGAACTTTAATACTGCATTGAACATTCTCAGTTTCAGTTAGTCAATATCCATTGCTATGCTTACTTTTCAGCCAGTTGGTGAGTAGTGAGAAAGAACAGGATACTGAATACACATAGCTGCAGCTTGAGGAACGATGGTGCAGATGTTGGAAAGTCGGCATCTGAGAACTGTCGTGTGTCCTGCTCCAACACATTAGATAATCCGTCTTTGTGATGACGACCTAGCTACAGCTTGACAAGCGGCAGTGTAGGAAGTGGATGCTCATTGTCCAGGCACAGATTGTGTCCTGCTCTGATCAACCAAGGAGTCATCTTGCTGAAGGAGAAATTATAACGAATGAAAATACGTATGCACATGGAAAAGTGATAATGAGCAATTTGAGAGATAGAGGAAAAGATTAATAATACTTCCATTCAAATGTGGGAATCAGTTTCTTTTTTATTTTATCTGGAGGTGGTAGACCTCTGCTGATGCTTCATGCTTATCGACCTTTCACAATAGTATATAGAGGATGAGTGAAATGTCCATCTAATGGTTAGGACGCCTGGATGAACGGTGGGTGTAGGCAACTGGGACAACATGGGAAACGACCATTACAAAGACAAACAGAAAGTCGCCAGCCCTCTAGCCATTCTTCTCCGGCCACTTTCAGTACTCATATTGTATTCATAATAAGTAATAGGTGTCAGACATACTGTGGCACGAAGAGAAGCCTACACCAAGTAAAGTAGTTGCGGTTATGAAGTGTCTTGCTTGCACACAGCGACTACGTAGCTTCTTCACAGACAAAAATACAGCAAAATTGTGGCAACAGAGATTAGCAAAATTTTACCATTATTTATTAGTAGAAGCATCACATAACTATATTATGAAGATGGTGCGTAGCTAATGTTCACTTGTGTAATCCTGAATCGAGTGAACGATAATTATGATCACTTGTAGTTCATTTTGCAATGATTCTCGTAAAGTTTAAGATATTAATCTGTTCATTTCACTGTGTTACTTCGAATTTTCAGTGAATTGCAAACGTTACAGTCTGATAATACAAATAGCTTCGGGCGTGCCAAATGACGACCGAAAGTTAAGTAACTCTCCAATCGCCGTTGCTATAACGTATGTTTTCTTTTTGCGACTTCATGCACACTTCAGCCTCGGCATGACTTGACCGAGAACTATGCTAAGCTGTAAGACTTTAATGAGTATGTGTTCTTAACTCTATCTCAAGTTGCGCTATTCCTGACAGTATTGCTTTATATGATGAAGGTGGCGTCACTGGAAACAGCTCCGTACCAGTTTTGTAAAGCATGTTCGGTCCCAGGTTAGTTCTCTTGTTAGTGTAGGCACAAGCATCTCTGTATATTTTCCAGACATTTCTCTATACAGAAGAAAGAACGGTGGAAGATTTGGGTTTAACATCCCGCGGATAACTTGATATTAAAAACGGAACTGTAAGTTCGATTATGGGAGAACAGGGAAGGAAATGGCTCATAGCCTTCGTTGGAACGGTCTCGGCATTTTCCTTAAGCGACAGGGAAATAGCGGGAAACCTAAATGCGGATGGCAGGACGGAGATTTGAAACGCTGCCCTTCCGAGTAGGGTCCAGAGCACTACACCTGCGTCATCTCTTCCTCTTTATCTGTCTACCAAATGTGATAGTTCCCACACTCAAAAAGTGTGCACATCTCGACGAGAAAGAGACAAGATTGTTCCCATTACTACCCGACTATTTCTTGCTTTATATTACAGAGCAACAGTTTTCGGCCTTGAACTATTTCATATACCATTTCATCGATTCACTCAATGAAAGTGGACGTACGTTGTATTAGAGATATTTTTTGCACTCTGCAGGAAACGACGTGAGTCCTGCGCAGCTTCGGAGGAAATGAACTGCAGAAATGTTTTGAATCCTGCTCGGAACGAATGTATACGGGTATGACCTCAAATAAGTATTACTTTGGAGTCGACCGCCACCAACAAGAGGACCATGCGGGCTTATTTATGCAAATTACTTTTTAAGAGTGTAATTTTAATTAAACTCTTATGCGACTGACCGTTTGCCAATTAGATTTCATAAAAGTATGATTCAGAAAAATACCAAGAGTTTCTAACTGTTACGTAATTTAAATATGTCCTAACGCAAAAATACATCTCTCGAATTTATGTGAAATTTCAGTAATGGAAAACTGTTCCCAACATTCAGTCAAAAACGTTCATTTAGGCTCTACAAGAAATTCACACCTCGCAACGGATAAATTGACTCTGCTGTGGTGGCACTGCGAATGATGATCTGAAATAAATCACTGCGTGACACTGTCTCAGCAAATTAGTTTTTGATTCTCTTTTTAAAATTATTAATTAGTAGCTTAGCGCCTGATGCTTCACTTGCCTAGACTATATGATCTGCACAGCTTTATTTTCTTTAATCGTGTTTTTATGCTGTTCACAAGCTGTAACACCTAAACTTCCTACGCTAATTAAGGCCACAGAGGCGTGGTGTTTCCAAATGTACCTATGACCAAAAAGCGATTCTGGTACCTGGAGTTCAAAGTTTTGTTAATCATGCCTTTTGCGTTCTTATGGTGAAATTTCTATAGAAACTTTCATCCCCTAACAAATGTTTCTTTACATCTAACCGAGAACGGATATAGATTTAGCTTTAAAATTTTTTAATACAATGAAATATTGTCTCAAAAATTTTCATCCTCTGTTTCATCCCCTTAGATGTAGAATTTCCAAAAACAGTGAAACCCGTATCCTTTTCTAGGAGACAAACTAAACATCAAATTTTCATGATTTGGTAATGATTTCATAATGAATTAATTTCTTAAGGCTTTTCATCCCTTAAATCACGCCCTTGAGGGGCAGAATTTCCAAAAACAGTGGAACAGTTTTTTTTTCTAACAGAGTGGTCGAATACCTGTTTTCATAGATGTAGCTCTAAAAATGGTTTAGTAGTTCTTTAGTAATGATGTATCTTCAAAAACACTTTCATCCACTATTTTACCTCCTAAGTGGTTCAATTTCCGAAAATGCTGAAACATTATTTTTATTTTTGACTGAGAAACCAAACAGCAATTTTTGTAATTCTAATTTCAAAATCGGCTGGATAGTGACATGTTCCCAAAAAGTCTTTTACCTCCTTTTTCATTTCCTAAGGGAAGGAATTTCGAAAAATCCCTACTTAAAAACGATGCGTACAGTACAAGATGAAGAGCCTCTCCAGATTTCAAGTTCTTATACTTAGGTGTTTGGGCGGTGCACTGATGAGTCAGTCAGGACATATATAGATTGTTCACGCAAAGCATGACAATCCAAATTTTACTATACTTATTTTTTTGAAAAGTGGCGATATTCTTTGCACAATATTTATAAATGACAAAGGGAATTAGGTTTAACCTCTCTGATGACACAAAAGTGAAATGCAAGTGATATGAAAATCAGCATTCTCTCTTTATTGCCATAAGCGATAACGTCTACTTCTATAACATATTTCTATCACAAAAAGTTGATTTCTTGGCCTCGTAATGTAATACTATTTAACTAATCTAAATGGTGGAGGAATAATTACAATGCTGAACACATGATTGATGGTTCTCCCAGATTACCATCTTGTGCATGATACTGTACCAATGAAATCCTTGTACAGTAATAATTACTAAACTCGCGCTTGCAGCTAACGAACTGACAATCAGTTACATTTTCATGTAGTGCTGTCTCTTTGTACAATATTCTTAAAAAATATCCTTATCCTCCGCTTGCGCATTATGGAATATCTCGAACAGAAATCTTTTTGAGGCACATCCGCCATCCATGCTGCTCATTCCGCCATGATCCAACACCCTCTCTCCACGACTTCTGAACTACTACTGCACAAGTCTCCACCTCCACTCAATTGTTACGTACTAGCTTTCCCGCACTTTTCTCAATAATGGAGCATCTGCAAACCACAGACAGTGTATATCTCAAGTGTTCAGCGTGCAAAGATATTTGAAGTGACAGTATTCTGAGTAAATAGATAATTTTCAATACTTTTGCATTCAAAGATGCACATAGTGGTAATACACCTAACGAACTGTGATTTATTAGCGTTTAATTTGGTGTATAAACCATTCAATGGTAATTCACATATGTAAGGAATAAGAATGGACCTAAAATTGAACCCTGTGGGACTCCTTTCCCGATTTCTCCCCAGCGACTAAAATGTTGCTTCCTTTTATCTGTGGAGCGACAACAAGGCTGTTCCTTGGGTAGAACGGAGATCAGGCAGGCGTTCCCGGATGCTGGGTGCTGTACGCTGGGTGCTGGCAGCGGCTACCTGTGCGTTGTCGCGCCGCGCCGCGTGCTGCTACACTTTATGGCCGCCGGCCACGGAGTTATGACGTCCAGGCGGCGCTGGCGCTAGTGACACCACGGGCAGTAAAATACATCACCCTGGACAGCGCCCGGGAAGCACGCCTACATCGCGCATGCGCCGTTACTGTCACGAGCGCGCTCGCTGCTATCCACGGCAGCTTTCCGATTTTGTGTCTTGTTGTAGGTATCGTGTAATTTCATCCAGTTGTTCAGTGAATTAGCGCAAATTGCTTTGCCATTTGTGGCCAGACACTAGAAATAAATTGCTTATCTGGAGCTGTTACAGTGTCGATATGCTGTAGGTCCGTGTGTCGGTGCCATTAGGTCCACTACTCTTTCAAGATAATTTCCCATAACTTCAGAGAGGCATTTTCTTTCTTGCTTGAGTTATTCGTCCAATACATTTCCCTCATGATACAAGGAAGCAATCTGAAAGAATCTTGGATCAACTTTCCCATACCACCACCTAGCTGCCCACTAGCCAGTGCAACGCCGTTGAAACATGCGTAAGAAATAATATTATCGTTGCTGTTTGCCAACCCTGAAGGATGTTTATAAATTAGTTATACAAAAGTAACTTCTAATTGTGAAAAGGGTAAATAACTTACAGAAATGTTTGATTTGGCAGTGCATGCAGAATATGGTTCAAATGGCTCTAAGCACTATGAGAACATCTGTCGTCATCAGTCCCCTAGACTTAGAACTATTTAAACCTAACTAACCTAAGGACACACACACATCCATGCCCGATGCAGGATTCGAACCTGCGACCGTAGCAGCAGCGCAGTTCCGGTCTGAAGCGCCTAGAAGCGCTCGGCCACAGCTGACGGATGCAGAATATGTTCAAGGTTTATTCCCACTTGGCACTATTAGATCCCAACGTTCCCGTTAGGTGGCATGCGTGAGTGAGTTATTCCAACAGTCATTACGGAGTCATATAACGGCGCAGAGCGTGCGCAGTGTTATTTATGGTTTTATGAATCCAAAACCGCTACCACAGTTCAAAGACAATTCAGGACAAAATAACGCAAGCCACCGCCTCAAAGACAAACTGTTATTAATTGGTACAATCGTTTTGCCGAAACTGGCTGTGTATTACATACGACACCTATTCGCTACTACCATCACCTCGTTTAACCCCAATAAACTTCTGTGCGTGGGTAACATTGAAGACAGAGTGTGTAAGTGGGCTGCTTCTGTGTTGGCAGCACTGTGCATCGCTTTGCATTGGATCGCTGACTGCGCTTTGTAAGAGACTCTGTGGCTGGTCGGACTCGCTGTTGGAAGTTAATCGCCAGTACTGTTGGGCAGTTGGAAGTTAGTCACCAGAAGTGATGGAGGTACTGTTGGGCAGTCGGAGGTGAAGATTTCACACACTTTTTTTTTGTTAGCGTAGGCTAACGATCTGGAAGTATCCGAATTGGAGAGTGAAAATTATTTCTGATTATATATCTTTGTACTGGATGTCAATGACGATTTACATTCGTGTTTGAACTGGATCTCACATTATTAAGGTAAAAAAAAATACATTATTTGGTTTACAACAAAATCTTTCCTTCGGTAACCACATGCCTATTAGTAGTTAGCGGCTTTAGTAGTTAGAATATTTTATTTAGATGGCAGTATTGACGCTCGCTGTATTGCAGTAGTTCTCGTAATGAAGATTTTTGTGAGGTAAGTGTTTAATGAAATGAATAAGTTATTGTCAGTATTGCTTCTTATTCAGGGCCATACTTTTGTATTAATTATTTGAAGTCAGTTTGTAATATTTTTGAGTAGTCAGACTGCGTTGCGCTAGAACATTGTGGGTCAGTGTTGAGATGATAAGAGAAAGTATAGAGAAAGTAGGTTCAGTACGTTCAGTTTTACTCAACTGTTTCAGATTCAAATAACGTAGAAGTTTCATCTTCTCTGTCATTCAGTTACCTAATTACAGATTCAAACATTTAAATAAAGAAGTTTCAATTGTTTGTTCCTATACTTCCAAGAAACTTCGACGAGCTAGAATTTGTCACTCACATCGACATCAACGGCAGGCGCTTGGGTCCTGAGACCTTTCGCTACCGAGATTGGAGGAAGTAGACCCCAGATACCCATTGCGTGCGGCAATATATTTGATCATAGTGAACTCCCTTTCATATGCCTCCAATATGGAGGGGCCGGAAGGCAGCAGTTTTATATTTAAATAACTTCTTCTATGTGGCATTCAGAAATAAATCAGTCCTAGACTGTTTTCTATACATGTCGAACTCTAAGCATCCGCAATTAGAGGTGATTTATAAGATGATATGGCAAAGTCCCCTTGATAAAGTTCTGAAAGAAAAAGAAATCTTCTTGTGGAATATTTTAAGTTTGTAATGTAAATTGTCACTCTGCTTAGCCACTTCCATATAGAACAAAAATATCATCAACATAACGCTTCCAGAATACCACCTTAGCAGCCTATTCCGAGCACTTCTTACGAAACTCATACTCGAAATGAGACATGTAAATATCCACTTAAATGCAAGCTAAGGAGGAATCTATGCCCAAACTCTGTTCCTCTCTGTAAACTTGGACACCGAATTTAAAGTAATTAAATCCAAGGACCAAAGCTAAAATTCCAAGATGTTTTTCGGTTTTCTGCGGCCGAATCCTCTAAACTTGCTGAGATTTTCAAGAGTAATGCCACGTGTTCCGTCTGTTAGTATATTAGTATATACAGTATATTGCTGATGTTAAAAATAGCCTAATGGGTACCTAGTGGGAGGTTGATATTCTTGAGAATAATAATTAAATCCTCCCTGTTCTTTATCGTTCTAGACTCCATGAGGTAAAAGTGTTCTTTTACAGAGCCTGTAACAGATTTCTCATCTTTGAATCCAGCACGGCGCCCCGTGTATTGACAACTGGTCTCGCCGAGCAGTCACGTTTATGTAACTTAATCGTCTCCCCGAGTTTAAGTGTTTTGGGGTTCATCATTATCAATTTTTTCTTCCACTTTTCATTTGGAAATGTCCTAGTTTATTTTAGTAACTTCGTGATTTCATCGGCGAAAGTTCTTGTCTGATCCCTGCACTTAACAATGTCGTTAGTAGCAGTAAAGTGTTCAGCTTTTTTCACCTACTCCTGTTGAGAAAGGACAATAGCTTCTTTCCCTTCATCAGCACAGACGACTATGGCAACTTTGTCTATCAGTCTTCCATTAAGTGACTTCAACGTCTACCGTTTATCCTCGGCTTAGCTCTAAACTCCATACCTTTCAAAATGCTGTTTGTTTGCAAAGACACTTCGTCTTTAACAGGATTTCGGAAGTTAGTGCTTATTAAAGCCACTGTTGTATGAGCCATTATCACAGATTCTTGTTCCTTGGAGATATTCTGTATTAGCGAACACCGGTCTCTGTATATGGTTAAAAAAATTGTCTTCGAGATTGATTGTCCCTTATTACGTGAACAATATGTTCATTAAAACGGATCGTCACTCCCCCTAAGTACATAAGATACGTTTAGGTTGAGTGATTAAGGGTACAATACGCCCTTGTATAAGAAAAAGGAAATGCTGAGTAGATTTTGTACCTGAATTAGACAAGGTTGTAAATGCTAACCAATTTAATAAAATGCACTGTCGCATTCTCGAAGCTGTCAATGACTATAAGGAGGTAATTTTATTCTAGACACCTGTCAAAACTGTACAAACTACGTAAGAGGTCCATGTCAAACGGAGCTGTGCCATCTTCTTAACCTAATTTTACCCTATGCTATTAAATATTGGTGTATCTTATAATCTAAGAAAGATTATCTCCGAGTAGCAGGAATCTGTAATATTCGCTCATACGACAGGGGCTTTAGAAAGCGCTAACGTTCCAGTTCCTGTTAAAAATTAGGTGTCTTCGAAAACAAACAGCATTTCAAAAGATATCATGGGGCTTAGAACTAAACGAAGGACAGAAAGGCAAACGTTGAAGTCACTTAATGACAAGCACATTAAGAATGACGGCACGTCTGTGTTGACTAAGTGAAGAGTGTGTAGAGGAGTATGTAAAAAAAGTTGTTGACCCCAGGGATCAGACAAAAAAAGTACAAAGATGAAATAAGGGAGGTAATGAAACAAACTAGGAATTTTGCGGATGAGAAATGGAGGAAAGAACTTATAATGATGAATCCTAAAACACTCCGACTCTGGGCGAAGATTAATTTACATAAACCCGACCGTTCGGTGCAGTACAATTTTTAAACTTGAGAAATTTGTTGCCGGTTTTCTAAAAGGACAGTTTCACTTTAGGGAATCTAGAATGATAGAAAACAGGGAGAATTTAATTACAGTTCTTAATAACACCAATCTCCCACTAGGTATCCACATGCCAACATTTGATGTCATCAATACGTATACTAATATACTACAGACGAAATACAGGGCATCGTTCTCGAAAACTTCAGCACATTTAGAGACAGACCATCGGACGAAATCAACCAGGTTGTTAATATGTCAACTTTGGTCCTAGGTTTTAATTATTTTAAATTTGGTGGCCAAATTTACAGGCAGCAATAAGGTTTTGCCATTGGTTCCCCCCCCCCCCCCCCCCAGCTTTTATTTTAGTGACTATTATTATGACTCATTTGGAGTATCAATTTTTTAAGAAATACCCGGAGGAGGTCGCTAAGCTGGTGAGTGGGAAACGTTGTGTTGATGATATTTCCGTCAACATGGAGGCAGCAAGGAAGAAAGCCAATTTACAGTACTAACGTAATGCGTTCCATGTGAAAATTTGTTTTCCTGCCCAGCATCAGATCAACGGACGTTGCCATATTTTGGCTTAAGGATCACTTTAAATGGCTGCAAGATAGAGTTAAGCATCTATAAAAAAGAGTCTACTACTGATGTAGTGCTCAATGCAACATTGAACCACTTATTTAAATATAAAACTTCTGCCTTCCGGTCCCTCCTAAACAAATTAAATAATGTTCCCGTCACAACAGAGGCATATGAAGGGAGTTCGGTATAATCAAATACACACTTCAAAAAAAGTTTTGCATCACCCCGGTTCCCAGAATTCCTGAAGATAGACGTTGACTGTGGATATTGTATCATAGACACAGTCCCACTGACTGTTCATAAATGTCACTAAACCCGCCAAAAGATGTAAACAACCATGCATGAGCAGCGTCTATTAGACGGAGGGGGTCCGACAGCCGATCAGTTCCAGTCATTTCACCAGGAAGGAGGTACACGCCTCGTGTTGTACGTAGTTCAACCATGCCTAGACGGTCAGTACCGCGGTTTGACTTTGTTACTTTGTGCCAAGAAGGGCTCTCAACAAGGGAAGTGTCCAGGTGTCACGGAGTGAACCAAAGCGATATTGCTCGGACATGGAGGAAATACAGAGAGACAGAAACTGTCGATGGCATGCCTCGCTCAGGTCGCCCAAGGGCTACTACTGCAGTGGATTACCGCTACCTAAGGATTATGGCTCGGAGGAACCCTGACAGCAAAGTCACCATTTTGAATAACACTTTTCGTGCAGCCACAGGATGTAGTGCTACTACTCAAACTGTGCGCAATGGTGCGCAACTTCACTTCCGACGTCCACGGCGAGGTCCATTTTTGCAACCACGACACCATGCAGTGCGGTACAGATGGGCTAACAACATGCCGCATGGACCGCACAGGATTGGCATCACGTTCTCTTCACCGATGAGTGTCGCATATGCCTTCAACCAGACAATCGTCGGAGACGTGTTTGGAGTCAACTCGTTCGGGCTGAACGTCTTACACAAACTATCCAGCGAGTGCAGCAAGGCAGAGGTTTGCTGCTGTTTTGTGGTAGCATTATGTGGGGCCAACTTACGCCGCTGGTGGTCATGGAAGGCGGCGTAACGGCTATACTATACGTGAATGCCATTCTCCGACCGATAGTGCAACCATATCGGCAGCATATTGGCGAGGCATTCGTCTTCTTGGATGAAAATTCGCAACCCCCTTCGTGCACAGCTTCTGAATGAATTGCTTCAGGATAACAACATCGCTCGACTAGAGTGGCTAGCATGTTCTCCAGACAGGAACCCTATCGAACATACCTGGGATAGATTGAACAGGGCTGTTTATCGAAGACGTGACCCACCAACAATTCTGAGGGATCTACGCCGAATCACCTTTAAAGAGTGAGACCATTTGGACCAACAGTGCCTTGATGAACTTGTGGACAGTACGCGACGACGAATACAGGCATGCATCAATGCAAGAGGACGTGCTACTGAGTATTAGAAGTTCAAATATGGTTCGAATGGCTCTAAGGACTATGGGACTTAACATCTGAGGTCATCAGTCCCCTAAACTTAGTACTACTTAAACCTAACTAACCTAAGGATATCACACGCATCCGTGCCCGAGGAAGGATTCGAACCTGCGACCGTAGCAACAGCGAGGTTCCGGACTGAAGTACCTAGGACCGCTCGGCCACCGCGGCTGGCGTATTAGAGGTACCGGTGTGTACAGCAGTCAGGACCACCACCTCTGAAGGTCTCGCTGTGTAGTGGTACAACATGCAATGTGTGGTTTTCATGAGCAATAAAAAGGGCAGAAATGATGTTTATGTTGATCTCTATTCCAATTTTCTGTACTGTGATGTGATGCAAAACGTTATTTTGATGCATGTATACTGCCGAAACTAATAGGTATCCGAGGTCTGTGACTGAGAAATTGAGTAAAAACATACTAGTGAAGCGTGAGGGACTGTGGAAGGGAATCACTCGCACCCAAGAGAGAAAAAGGAAAAGAACGAGTTTCATAAGTTTCCATATTATGAACACGTATCATAAAGGACTAGAAAGAAACCGGTGTCATACAACATAGCTCCGGTATTTTTCATTCCAAAAAATATGTGCAGTCGGTTAGAAACCGTGAAGTTTTCTAAAAGCATCCTTTCTCCTGCTCCTGAGTGTATCATATTGAGTGCAATACAGGTCAGTTGTGTAAGAGCAGATACATTGGCCAGACAGGCAGAACTTAAGATCTGTAAGACCTGGCCAATTCCAGGTCAGCTCTGACAATGCGTTTGATTGACAAGCAGCGTCAGCTGTTGCAGTTCAGTGGTAACTTAACTGTTTTACATAATATAGAGAAAGGTCGGATTCTCAGTGTCCTGGAAGAAGTTGAAACCTTAAGAAGCCTTCATTGTCATCCTGCAGGAACAATTAATGAACGCACTACCCGAGTCACAAAAATATTCTAGTTAATTATGACATTAATCAGACAGGTCAAGGTGAGCTTATAATTCAATATTTTTCCTTTTCTTTTTATAGGTCCTATTCCCTCTTAATGTTGCGTTGCTTCCGTCTCCTTTCTGTTCTTACTTCCCGGTTTTCCACCAATCACATACGCTATGTCATCAAAAGTATCCGGATGCTCCCAAAAATACACGTTTCTCATATTAGGTGCATCGTGCTGTTATCTACGGCCAGGTACTCCATATCAGCCACCTCAGTAGTCACTAGACATCGTGAGAGAGCAGAATGGGGCGCTCCGCAGAACTCACGCACTTCGAACGTGGTCAGGTGATTGGGTGTCACTTGTATCATACGTCTGTACGCGAGATTTCCACACTCCTAAACATCCCTAAGTACACTGTTTCCGATGTGATACTGAAGTCCAAAACGAGAAGGGACACGTACAGCACAAAAGCGTACAGACCGATTTCGTCTGTTGACTGACAGACCACCGACAGTTGAAGAGGGTCGTAATGTGTAATAGGCAGACAGCTATCCAGACCATCAAACAGGAATTCCAAACTGCATCAGGATACACTGCAAGTATTATGACAGTTAGGTGGGAGGTGAGAAAACTTCAATTACATAGTCGAGCGATTGCTCGTAAGCCACACATGACGCCGGTAAATACCAAACGACGCCTCGCTTTGTGTAAGGAGCGTAAACATTGGACGATTTAACTGTGGGAAAACGTCGTGTCGAGTGACGAATCACAATGTGGCGATCCGATAGCAGAGTGTGGGTATGTCGAATGCGCGGTGAACAACATCTGACAGCGTGTTTAGTGCCAACAGTAAAATTGGGATGCGGTGGTGTGGTCGAGTTTTTCATGGAAGGGTCTTGCACCCCCTGTTGTTTTGCGTGGCACTATCACAGCACAGGCCTACACTGATGTTTCAACCACCTTATTGCTTTCCACTATTGATGAGCAATTCGGGGATGGCGACTGCATCTTTCGAAACGATCTAGCACCTGTTCATATTGCACGGCCAGTGGCGGAGTGGTGACGTGACAATAACATCTCTGTAATGGACTGGCCTGCACAGAGTCCTGACCTGAATCGTATAGAACATCTTTGGTATGTTTTGGAACGCCGACTTCGTGCCAGGTCTCACCGACCGACATCGACAGCTCCCTTCAGTGCAGCACTCCGCTAAGAATGGGCTGCCATTCCCCAAGAAACCTTGCAGCACCTGCAGCACCTACGACAGTGGAAGTCATCAAGGCTAAGGGTGGGCCAACACCACATTGGATTCCAACATTACCGATGGAGCGTGCCACGAACTTGTAAGTCATTTTCAGCCAGGTGTCCGGATACTTTTGATCACGTAGTGTACCTGCGTCAAACCACGCCAGCGCTATGTGTTGTGTGCAGCCTCTGTAGTCACGGCTAGTATTTATTATCACATAGTTTTCTTGCTTGTGTTCTCGGTCGCGCAGCACGGGGGATCAGTTTTTATTGAATTTATGTTAATAATTCCAGACAATATGTGATGACTCTTTCCCTTTTTATTGCATTTTACATTGTTCACGATTCTGGTGAGTTTTGATGTCGAGTCCTGATGTCCGTTTTTTCGGATTTTTCTGGGTTCTCGCATTGTAACCTTTTAATACAGAATTTTTGGTTCCATGACAACATTGTTGTGAGGTTGACCTTAATGGTTAAGTGATTTTATTTGTAACTAATGTCCTTTTAACAAGAGAAGAAATCTTTTCACATCCAACAGCACAGGAAAACATCTCAGAAAGAATCTCATAAAGACATTTGTTAGAAGGTGAGCTACTGTACGGAAGTGAAACATGTACACTTAGAGAAGCAGAAAAACATGAAACAACAGCCTTCGAGTTGTGGTGCTACCGCAGAATGCTCAAGATTTCCTGAATAGACAAGATATCAAACGAAGAGGTGCTCCATGGGTTGGAGGAAGGGAAGCCTTATCTCACGAATGCAATCGAACGCAGAACGGACACATGGGTCGGCCATCTGCTGAGACAGGATGGCATCATTGAAAGCATCTTTGAAGGGACAGTAGAAGGGAAAAATACAAGAGGTTGACCAAGACTAGAATACACAAGCCAGATCAAGGAAGTCACCAACTGCACCCCCTGTACCACTCTCAAGACGAAGGCTTAAGACAGAAATTCATGGCGAACTGCAGCTAACTGACCTGATGGTTGAAGATCTAAGAAGAAGGATGTCATGTTCTCTCTTTTAATTCATTTTTTATTCATTTTAAAGAGCCGCAATAGTTCCTTATCTGACATTTCAGACTTGATGATCCCATCCTATGTTGTGTAATACAGTATTTTCGTTATTACAATTTACATCAGATGATGGAATTTCAAGTGGTCCTCTAACGGGCGTGAATTCAATAAAAGATTGTTGATTACGAAAATGTTGTGTGGTTTCATCACCTAGAAAAAGGATTTACACAGTAGCAGCTACCCCATAAGAACTCTTCGGAACAGGTGAGGGTATGAAAGTGTGACAGCAGTATTCGGGGAACTTAAATGGGAATTCTTCAAAGGTTAAGGACGTAGTTCGTGCGAAACCTGGTTGGAGAAATTTAGAAAACTTGTATTCGAAGAAGACCGTGAAACCGTTGTGTTATTTTTATAGTATGCGTAAGAATCATGAGAACGAATGACGTGTACAGTGGCGTACAGACAGTCCTTCAGTACCCGAACAGAAAATCTACAATATTGGTACAAAGTAACCATCCACCATGGAGTTTCGTCGTATGTATTTGGACGTAGAAAGATTCTTAGAAGGGTTTAACTGAGAACACCAGGCAGCTATGTCACGATCGCTGTGAAATTTGACCTTACTTGATAGTTTTATTTCACACAATCCTGTGTACGTGTACTAGTTTCGACTGATGGATTGGAAAGAGGAGAAGCTGCAACCTCCGAGAGTGAGTTGTCAGTCCATTTCTTTTATCGTGAACGCAAGCAGTTGCCACCTTCCTGGTAGCTGAACATAGGGAATGTATTAGAAACTGTGGTGATGGTAACGACAAGCTAGGCGGTGAATAAAAGCATTGTTTACAAAAAGATGTGACAAATGTGACAATCGGGAGGTGTCACAGAACAGATGTGCGAGTGATAAGCTTACGTCAGTTATTCAAAGGTGGAGACGAGGTGGTGGAGCAATGTACGTCGATAGGATGTGAAGATGCATCGTTGTTGTCTTGGATGACAATCAGTGTAGACCAAGACCTGCTGATCTTGTAATTCCCTCCAGGAGTAATCTATATCGTCGTCGACTGATACTCGTATCCATTTTTCTCCTGTATTTCCGTTATTGCATCACAGTTCAGTTGTGGGGATGCCTGTGGTGTCGTAGTAGATCAATCCTGGCATGGAACATACGATCACATACGTTACACAAAGTGGAGGGTGGAGGGCGTGGTTGGGGCTGGCAGAGTTCGCGTCTCTGCCGTTTTTCATTTTCCCGCCTTCGACGTTCCTGCTCAGAATGTGAGACAGCAGTTGGAAGTAGTTGTGCGCCATGTTTACGATCTTCTGCTGCAGCGCAGTTGGGTCACTAAACGGCTAAAGCGGTCAACCAGTGCATTTGCGTGTTGTCAAGCGGATTTCAGGGGCAAAAAAAATCTGATTTTCCGCATTTCATTCAAACACTACTCTCCCATACCCTCCCCGTTTTATCGACAACAATAACGTGTTCAGCCACTACCGACATGACGCGCCTGAGCACGTCTCCAGATTATCCCCCACACTGGAAGACGAAGCACCAGAGAGTTTCAGTTCCGACCTCTCCTCTTGCGTCACTTGTTTCTAGCCTCCAAGCTACGAACGAAACTATTCCACTGTCCAAAATTAAGAGGCGTCATTTCGAAATTGTTGGCTCTTTGTGTCTGAATTGAATACCTCTCTTAGAGAATGTTGTACATCATGTTGTTGTTGTGGTCTTCAGTCCTGAGACTGGTTTGATGCTGCTCTCCATGCTACTCTATCCTGTGCAAGCTTTTTCATCTCCCAGTACCTACTGCAACCTATATCCTTCTGAATCTGCTTAGTGTATTCATCTCTTGGTCTCCCTCTACGATTTTTACCCTCCACGCTGCCCTCCAATACTAAATTGATGATCCCTTGATGCCTCAGAACATGTCCTACCAATCGATCCCTTCTTCTGGTCAAGTTGTGCCACAAACTTCTCCCCAATCCTATTCAATACTTCCTCATTAGTTATGTGATCTACCCATCTAATCTTCAGCATTCTTCTGTAGCACCACATTTCGAAAGCTTCTATTCCCTTCTTGTCCAAAATATTTATCGTCCATGTTTCACTTCCATACATGGCTACACTCCATACGAATACTTTCAGAAATGACTTCCTGACACTTAAATCAATACTGGATGTTAACAAATTTCTCTTCTTCAGAAACGCTTTCCTTGCCATTGCCAGCCTACATTTTATATCCTCTCTACTTCGACCATCATCAGTTATTTTGCTCCCCAAATAGCAAAACTCCTTTACTACTTTAAGAGCCTCATTTCCTAATCTAATTCCCTCAGCATCACCCAACTTAATTAGATTACACTCCATTATCCTTGTTTTGCTTTTGTTGATGTTCATCTTATATCCTCCTTTCAAGACACTGTCCATTCCATTCAACTGCTCTTCCAAGTCCTTTGCTGTCTCTGACATGATTACAATGTCATCGGCGAACCTCAAAGTTTTTATTTCTTCTCCATGAATTTTAATAACTACTCCGAATTTTTCTTTTGTTTCCTTTACTGCTTGCTCAATATACAGATTGAACAACATCGGGGAGAGGCTACAACCCTGTCTTACTCCCTTCCCAACCACTGCTTCCTTTTCATGTCCCTCGACTCTTATAACTGCCATCTGGTTTCTGTACAAATTGTAAATAGCCTTTCGCTCCCTGTATTTTACCCCTGTCACCTTTAGAATTTGAAAGAGAGTATTCCAGTCAACATTGTCAAAAGCTTTCTCTAAGTCTACAAATGCTAGAAACGTAGGTTTGCCTTTCCTTAATCTTTCTTCTAAGATAAGTCGTAAGGTCAGTATTGCCTCACGTGTTCCAGTGTTTCTATGGAATCCAAACTGATCTTCCCCGAGGTTGGCTTCATCTAGTTTTTCCATTCGTCTGTAAAGAAATCGTGTTAGTACTTTGCAGCTGTGACTTATTAAGCTGATAGTTCGGTAATTTTCACATCTGTCAACACCTGCTTTCTTTGGGATTGGAATTATTATATTCTTCTTGAAGTCTGAGGGTATTTCGCCTGTTTCATACATCTGCCTCACCAGATGGTAGAGTTTTGTCAGGACTGGCTCTCCAAAGGCCGTCAGTAGTTCCAATGGAATATTGTCTACTCCGGGGGCCTTGTTCGACTCAGGTCTTTCAGTGCTCTGTCAAACTCTTCACGCAGTATCATATCTCCCATTTCATCTTCATCTACATCCTCTTCCATTTCCATAATATTGTCCTCAAGTACATCGCCCTTGTATAGACCCTCTATATACTCCTTCCACCTTTCTGCTTTCCCTTCTTTGCTTAGAACTGGGTTTCCATCTGAGCTCTTGATATTCATACAAGTCATTCTCTTATCTCCAAAGGTCTCTTTAATTTTCCTGTAGGCGGTATCTATCTTACCCGTAGTGAGATAGGCCTCTACATCCTTACATTTGTCCTCTAGCCATCCCTGCTTAACCATTTTGCACTTCCTGTCGATCTCCTTTTTGAGACGTTTGTATTCCTTTTTGCCTGTTTCACTTACTGCATTTTTATATTTTCTCCTTTCATCAATTAAATTCAGTATTTCTTCTGTTACCCAAGGATTTCTACTAGCCCTCGTCTTTTTACCTACTTGATCCTCTGCTGCCTTCACTACTTCATCCCTCAAAGCTACCCATTCTTCTTCTACTGTATTTATTTCCCCCATTCCTGTCAATTGCTCCCTTATGCTCTCCCTGAATCTCTGTACAACCTCTGGTTCTTTCAGTTTATCCAGGTCCCATCTCCTTAAATTCCCACCTTTTTGCAGTTTCTTCAGTTTTAATCTACAGGTCATAACCAATAGATTGTGGTCAGAGTTCACATCTGCCCCTGGAAATGTCTTACAATTTAAAACCTGGTTCCTAAATCTCTGTCTTACCATTATATAATCTATCTGATACCTTTTAGTATCTCGAGGGTTCTTCCATGTATACAACCTTCTTTCATGATTCTTAAACCAAGTGTTAGTTATGATTATGTTGTGCTCTGTGCAAAATTCTACAAGGCGGCTTCCTCTTTCATTTCTGTCCCCCAAGCCATATTCACCTACTATGTTTCCTTCTCCCCCTTTTCCTACACTCGAATTCCAGTCACCCATGACTATTAAATTTTCGTCTCCCTTCACAATCTGAATAATTTCTTTTATTTCATCATACATTTCTTCAATTTCTTCGTCATCTGCAGAGCTAGTTGGCATATAAACTTGTACTACTGTAGTAGGTGTGGGCTTCGTATCTATCTTGGCCACAATAATGCGTTCACTATGCTGTTTGTAGTAGCTTACCCGCATTCCTATTTTCCTATTCATTATTAAACCTACTCCTGCATTACCCCTATTTGATTTTGTGTTTATAACCCTGTAGTCACTTGACCATAAGTCTTGTTCCTCCTGCCACCGAACTTCACTAATTCCCACTATATCTAACTTCAACCTATCTTCCCTTTTTAAATTTTCTAACCTACCTGCCCGATTAAGGGATCTGGCATTCCACGCTCCGATCCGTAGAACGCCAGTTTTCTTTCTCCTGATAACGACATCCTCTTGAGTAGTCCCCGCCCGCAGATCCGAATGGGGGACTATTTTACCTCCGGAATATTTTACCCAAGAGGACGCCATCTTCATGTAATCATACAGTAAAGCTGCATGCCCTCGGGAAAAATGACGGCTGTAGTTTCCCCTTGCTTTCATCCGTTCGCAGTACCAGCACAGCAAGGCCGTTTTGGTTATTGTTACAAGGCCAGATCAGTCAATCATCCAGACTGTTGCCCTTGCAACTACTGAAAAGGCTGCTGCCCCTCTTCAGGAACCACACGTTTGTCTGGCCTCTTCAACAGATACCCCTCCGTTGTGGTTGCACCTACGGTACGGCTATCTATATCGCTGAGGCACGCAAGCCTCCCCACCAACGGCAAGGTCCATGGTTCATGGGGGCAATATTGACTTTTCGCTGGAGTGAAGAGGTGCATCACTTGCGACATGCCACCGTAGCAACGTATGTCTTCTTTTGTGTTTTCAAGCTGAGTTATTTCTAGTTGTAAAGTTGACCATCCTGGAAGAATGTTGTACATCAATGTTGAGGTAAATTTCACTCAGAAGAATATTGTATCGTTAAATAAAGGCAAAGAAATGAAAATAGATCGATCAAACTGAAACCGGAATGCAGGTGGAACAGCGGGAAATCTTATATTTCTAAACCTATTAAACAAGTGCTTGAAAAAATAACAGCAAATCTGATACGTGCAACAATGTTGTATATCACGTAAGGTAAAATTTGTACACTGGAATAATTTGTTTTGCCTGGGCGTTGGTTTGGGCCAAACAACAACGGGACAATGACACTTTTATACAACTTCCTTGTTTCGACAGGATGTTTTACAACAGTTTTATTTATTTATTTAATCATGTGGCTAGCCCCCCCTCCCCTTCCCCCCTCCCTCGGAACGACTGTGCGCCGGGTGCCGGTCTTTCAATTTGACGCCACTTCGGCGACCTGCAGTCGATGAGGATGGTGGGATGATGATGAGGGTAGCACAACACCCAGTCCCTGGGCGGGGAAAATTCCCCGATCGAGCCGGTAATCGAACCCGGGCCCAGAGGATTGACAATCCGTCACGCTGCCCCATTCAGCTACCGGGAACGGACATTTACAACACTACATGAAACGTTTCTTGTTTCGGCTCATAGTTCTCAGCACTGGGACCGTACTTTTGCATTAATCGAAAAAAGAAGAGTAATGGATATAGTAATTACCTGTGAATGGGAGTGTGTAATATCTGAAGCTTGTTTAAGTACATCTTTCAGTAAAAAGGAAGTGATCAAGAATAGCTTTGTTGCTCTCAATATTCTGAATGGAATTAGAAAGTGACACAAACTTGAATATTACTAGCTATTAAGTTGAATATCAATGCCCATGACCCTAATTCAGTGTATCTTCGTCTCAGTCTTTAAGTCATTCACCACTAAGTAAGTCATTCTCTACAGAAAATAAAAATCAACCTTAACATCCCTGTATATGTTATGAAGTCTCCTACATCTATATCTACATGACTACTCTGCACCTCACACCTGAGTGCTTGTCAGATGGTTCATCGTATCGCTTTCACAGAATATCTCCACCGTTGCGCGCTCACTAACAGCGCACGGGAAAAACGAACACTTAAATCCGTCTGTGCAAGCTCTGATTTGTCTTGCTTTATGACAATAGTCATTTCTCACTGCGTAGATGGATGCCAACAAAATATTTTCGCACTCGCAGGAGAAGTCTGAAATTTCGTGAAAAGGTCTCGCACCAGTGGAAAAGTCTTTGTTTTAATAATTGGCACCCCAATTCACGTATCACATCCCTCACACTCTCTCCTCGATTTCGAGATAAGACAAAGCGAGAAGTCCTCCTCTGAACATCTTCTATGTTCTCCGTCTATCCTAAATTCCTTTGTTGTGTAAAGAGCTTCTTCATGTATCGGAAGGAAAAAAAATGGTTCAAATGGCTGTGAGCAGTATGGCACTTAACCTCTGAGGTCATCAGTCCCCTAGAACTTAGAACTACTTAAACCTAACTAACCTAAGGACATCACACACATCCATGTCCGAGGTAGGATTCCAACCTGCGACCGTGGCGGTCGCGCTGTTCCAGACTGTAGCGCATAGAGCCGCTCGGCCACACCGGCCGGCTCGGATGAAAAAATGAGGGATTTGTTGCATGCTTTTAAATATCTTGATGTACAATACAGGGAATTTTATGTGAGCTTGTCTTCTGAGTAAACAGTTCAATTTATTTTTCCTTTGTTCCACTACTCCTTTGTCTTTGGTTCTTGTCCTGCAGGGCAATGGAACTAGATACTTTTAATCTGGACGTTAATTAAATAAATAAAATGTATTATTTCGGTATGCCAATGTATTTTTACAGGATACGCTAAGTTCTTATGTGAAAAGGTATAAAAAATTAAGATAACTTCCTAAATATTGTAAAATAAGCTCAATACATCTTGTTGTTCTGTAATACGTATTGTATGACTTGATCATACATAGTAAAACATATAAATTAATAGTCTCAAACAAAACAACATTTATTATTACTTCCTGAAAAATTACGAAATTGTGATTTACAACTTTCTTTGAGGGATGTCTTCAGTTATCAAGTTGTGCCGGCTTTGGTATCACGGTACAAAGAACTCTATAGAGCAATTCAAAATCAAATTAAAAAGAACTAGATTCCACAGTGCCTTCTTGACCAAATTTAAGTGCCGAAACAATGTTTTTGGCAGGTAATGCTCACTCGGTACCCACGTGGTCGATATACGAGTATATGCAACGTGTAGCGTCATTTGGCATTTACAGTAATTCTACGTGTTGTTTACTATTTCGTACACAACGGTAAGGAGAAGATGGCTACGGAGTGGTGAGGCAACTGTCGTCGTAGAAAAGCTGGACAGCAGCTAAAATTATTATCGAGGAAGATTGTAGTATCCTGTCCACTCGTATAATATAGGGTGCTTAGGAAGCTGTTTTCTCGGATCGACAGACAACAATTCAAGCACATCGTATTAATGGAGTTTATTACAGTAAGATAAATCGACAATACTTAACTTTGCGTATTGACGAAGGTGTGTCGCAAGCAAATGGCGACACGCAAATAATCAATGTACTTCGGTATATACAATTTCAATGCAAGCAAAACCAAACAGTTCATAAGTCACTGCTGTTGCGTTTGTATGACGGCTCGTCTTCCACTCCGCCCGTGACTAGGCGGTGCGGCGCTTATATTCTCTTGGTGTAGATGCTGCTCCTGTCGTGGTGTCGTCCTAGTCAGTGTACTATTGGCTGACGTCGTCTCACAGCCATCTCTTCTCTAACGTTCCAGGCTGACTTGCTCGACCGCGCGATCGCTACGGTCGCAGATTCGAATCCTGCCTCGGGCATGAATGTGTGTGATGTCCATAGGTTAGTTAGGTTTAAGTAGGTCTGTCAGAGACAGCAAAGGACTTGGAAGAGCAGTTGAACGGAATGGACAGTGTCTTGAAAGGAGAATATAAGACGAACATCAACAAAAACAAAACGAGGATAGTAGAACGTAGTCGAATTAAGTCTGGTGATGCTGCGGGAATTAGATGAGGAAATGAGAGACTTAAAGTAGTAGAGGAGTTTTACTGTCTGGGGAGCAAAATAACTGATGATGGTCGAAGTAGAGAGGATATATAACGTAGACTGGCAATTGCAAGGAAAGCGTTTCTGAAGAAGAGAAATTTGTTAACATCGAGTACTGATTTAAGTGTCAGGAAGTCATTTCTGAAAGTATTTGTACGGAGTGTAGCCATGTATGGAAGTGAAACATGGGCGATAAATAGTTTGGACAAGATGAGAATAGTAGCTTTTGAAATGTGGTGCTACAGAAGGATGCTGAAGATTAGATGGGTAGATCACATAACTAATGAGGAGGTACTGAATAGGATTGGGGAGAAGAGGAGTTTGTGGCACAACTTGACCAGAAGAAGGTATCGGTTGGTAGGACATCTTCTGAGGCATCAAGGGATCACCAATTTAGTATTGGAGGGCAGCGTGGAGGGTAAAAATCGTAGAGGGAGACCAAGAGATGAATATACTAAGCAGATTCAGAAGGATGTAGGTTGCGGTAGGTAGTGGGAGATGAAGATGCTTGCACAGGATGGAGTAGCATGGGGAGCTGCATCAAACCAGTCTCAGGACTGAAGACCACAACAACAACAACAGTTCTAAACTCTAGGGGACTGATGACCCATAGTCCTCAGAGCCATTTGACTTGCTGGTGCTTGATGTTACACCGGAACAAAGAGAACATAGTAAAGAGAAGATTGCCTTAAGCTGTATATCTCTGAGCATACAAAGCCTTATTACAAATAGTGCAGCAGGAAACAGAGTCCAGCTATCGAAGTGTTAACAAGGAAGAGTAATGTTGCAGGCGAAGTGACTGCGACAGTGTGTGGGTTGAGTGGCTGTCACCAGGCGTCTGTATTGAGGCGGCTGACACTCATAGTTCTGAGCCGCTGGTGTCGTGACTCAGTGGGCGCGCAGTATTGGGTCCGCCGGATCCCTCGCACCGCTGTCGGCGTCAGAGGGGCAGTTGCGAGCCCGTTGTTATGACGCCCTTAGGGTGGTGGAAATGGAAACGAGCGTATGGCGTCAGTGGCCGGCAGTTCCCAGACGGGAAGTTCGGCCGCCAAGTGCAGGCCATATTATGTGTGAGCTGCGCGTCACAGTGTGGATGAAGTGAAGATGACAGCACAACTCCCAGTCCCCGAGGGGAGAAAATCTCCCGCCCCAGCCGGGAATCCAACCCGGACCCCCGGCTGGGGTGGTATCAGTATGTGAATCCGCGGTAGTACTATTATTCTCTCATACAAGTGCACTGCTTTTTTATGCCGCGAAATATCAGTTGCTTGACTATTTGATTATGAGCTGCAGATTTCCTTCGGAATCTATTCTCAAACATCTGAAGACATAGGTACGCATGGGACGATTGGACCGATGGTGACAGATAATTGCGCTTGTATTAGTTTTCTCGTGTTTCAAAATACATTCATTTTGACATTCTGAGACGTTTGAACGTACTATTAACAGTATATTGGTTCCTAAACAACAACAGTAAGTGAGCTGAGGTTCGAAGAAATATATAAGCTGCTGTTTCCTCACTAAAAGATACACAGGGTGGTCCATAGATCCCGACCGGCGCAAATAACTCACGAAATAACAGTCAAACGAAAAAACTACAAAGAACGAAACTTGTCTAGCTTGAAGGGGGAAACCAGATGGCGCTATGGTTGGTCCGCTAGATGGCGCTGCCATAGGTCAAAGGATATCAACTGCGTTTAATTTATATAGGAACTCCCATTTTTTATTACACATTCGTGTAGTACGTAAAGAAATATGAATGTTGTAGTTGGACCACTATTTTCGCTTTGTGATACATGGCGCTGTAATAGTCACAAACGTATAAGTACGTGGTATCACGTAACATTCCGCCAGTGCGGACGGTATTTCCTTCGTGATACATTACCCGTGTTAAAATGGACCGTTTACCAATTTCGGAAAAGGTCGATATCGTGTTGATGTAAGGCTATTGTGATGAAAATGCCTAACGGGCGTCTGCTATGTATGCTGCTCGGTATCCTGGACGACATCATCCAAGTGTACGGACCGTTCGACGGATAGCTACGTTATTTAAGGAAACAGGAAGTGTTCAGCCACGTGTGAAACTTCAACTACGACCTGCAACAAATGATGATGCCCAAGTAGGTGTTTTAGCTGCTGTCGCGGCTAATTCGCACATCAGTAGCAGACAAATTGCGTCAGAATCGGGAATCTCAAAAACGTCGGTGTTGGGAATGCTACATCAACATCGATTGCACCCGTACCATATTTCAGTGCACCAGGAATTGCATGACGACGACTTTGAACGTCGTGTACAGTTCTGCCACAGGGCACAACATCAATTACGGGACGATGACAGATTTTTTGCACGGGTTCCATTTAGCGACGAAGCCTCATTAACCAACAGCGGTAACGTAAGCCGGTATAATATGCACTATTCGGCAACGGAAAATCTACGATGGCTGCGACAAGTGGAACATCAGCGACCTTGGCAGGTTTATGTATGGTGCTGCATTATGGGAGGAAGGATAATTGGTCCCCATTTTGTCGATGGCAATCTAAATGGTGCAATGTATGCTGATTTCCTACGTAATGTTCTACCTATGTTACTACAAGATGTTTCACTGCATGACAGAATGGCGATGTACTTCCAACATGATGGATTTCCGGCACATACCTCGCGTGCGGTTGAAGTGGTATTGAACAGCATGTTTCATGACAGGTGGATTGGTCGTCGAAGGACCATACCATGGCCTGCACGCTCACCGGAACTGATGCCCCAGTGTTTCTTTCTGTTGGGAAAGTTGAAGGATATTTGCTACCGTGATCCACCGACAACGCCTGACAACATGCGTCAGCGCATTGTCAATGCATGTGCGAACATTTCGAACTACTCGCTGTTGAGAGGAATGTCATTACACGTATTGCCAAATACATTGAGGTTGACGGACATCATTTTGAGCATTTATTGCATTAATGTGGTATTTAGAGGTAATCACGCTGTAACAGTATGCGTTCTCAGATATGATAAGTTCACAAAGGTACAAGTATCACATTGGAACAACCGAAATAAAATGTTCAAACGTACCTACTTCTGTATTTTAATTTAAAAAACCTACCTGTTACCAGCTGTTCGTCTAAAATTGTGAGCCATATGTTTGTGACTATTACAGCACCATCTGTCACAAATCGAAAAAAGTGGTCCAACTAAAATATTCATATTTCTTTCATATTACACGAATATGTAATAAAAAATGGGGGTTCCTATTTTAAAATCCGTTTGACCTATGGCAGCGCCATCTAGCGGTCCAACCATAGCGTCCTCTGGTTTCCCCCTTCAAGCTAGACAAGTTTTGTTCTTTGTAGTTTTCTCGTTTGACGCTTATTTCATGAGATTTTTGGCCCGGTCACGATCAATGGACCACCAGTGTGTGTGTGTGTGTGTGTGTGTGTGTGTGTGTGTGTGTGTGTGTGTATGTGTGTGTGTCTAACTGACAAGGAGCCAACGAGACACGTCTTTGCAGCTTTAATTACTCACCGCGCTAGAGACTTGTCTTAATGAAACTTTCGTACATTTTTCTGCAGTATAGCAGACCCTGCACGACACGGTATCTGTGTCAATGTACTGGAGGTCTCAAGCGAAATTAAGGAATAAATATACTTTGAATATTGGGATTTATGTTCTTTTGTTGCCGTTTCAATGATACACAGCTCGAAACTTTAACACTCTCTCCGTGGCGAGTGACGTAAACGCCAGATATCGCTGGTCTCAACAGCGAAAGTTTCGTAGTGTTAAACTCGACCTCGTTAGCGTTTTTTACTATGCCAGCCAGCAGGGTAAAACCGTTACTACAGCCTCAGAATATTTCGCTACCCCAAATTGTCACCTTCACTTCTCGACCAAAGATTCTATGCTTTATACTCAAATATCAAATTGATATATTTCAATTTTTCCATAAGACACTTAGCCGGGCAATAATGTGTGACAAGACATTAAAATATCCAGTCTCGCTCTAGTGAGCTCGAGCGTCAAAAATGGAATTATCCTTAAGAGGTTTGTTGGAGTGACCTATCTCGGTAGCAGTTAAACAGTTAAATCGATCTTTTTATAAACGAAGGACTTTCTTATCGAATAGTTCATGCAGCGTCAGTGGCTCTCTGTAATTAAGATCATGTGCATTACACATTATACGATAGCCTATAAATTACTGTACGGAATGTATCTTAACTCGCTTTCGTAGTAAGTTTTATGTACAGAGTTTCAAGCAACGTCGCTTTTCTAATGTCTTTCAGCACCTTCTCTTCTTCATCTGCGTTTGACAGATAAGGCCCATTGGCTTGCTTGGCCTCAATTCTTTAACTGACCGTTCGATATCCCTCTTTCTTCTGGATTTAGACCATCTTTGGATGTCTTGTTTCTTTCGTTTGTTCTAGATTTTGCTTTCAGTTTATTTTCTTCTGTTTCATTACTTAACGGAAAAAAATTCAGTTGTCGTGTAACATTAGTTTTAGCTATCCTGTCCAACTTAAGAGCAACCTTTGACTGCTCCTAAAAATTCCATTTAAGCAACCTGAACATGATGAACATGATATCCAGCAGATGTCCTGAATATTTAATGAGTCCTATTTCTCTGATTTAATTAAAAGCGGGAAACAAAATATATTTTTTATTATTTGCAGTGTCAGAGAATGTATCAACCATAAGGCTGCCGATAACTATCAACCATAACTACTCTTCATTTGAGTAGAACAGAACTTGTTCTGGGAAAGAGTACGGGCATATCAGTAAGTGATAGAAAGGCTTCAGAGGTGTCGATGAAAGAAATACGACTCTGTTGCAACGAGGGAAGTGCAGTTTCTTTAGTAAAATTAAGGAATATGGTATGAGCTTTCTCCAAGGAAACGCGCAGTCGGAGTCTGCAAGACATCTTACTTTCCATCAACTCTCTGCCGGATATTTTCAATAAAGCTTTTGTTTGCAGTCTCGTTGGATAGGCAGAAGAGAGGCGCGCATCGGCGCCAGAGAGCACCGAGCGGAGATGAAAGTAACTCTCGAGAAAAATCGACCACAGGCGGCGAGCCGTTGTGTTTACTCAGTGTAATTTTTCAACTGCTCTGATGACAGCGTGCGGTCTCTCGGGACTGTGGAGCCGGTGATTTCTCCAGCGTAATGAGCGGGATGCGATACACTTGCCGGCGTTTCTTTCGCGCGAGTATTTTGCCTCGGAGGTGAGCTTTGTGAGCCATCAGGGGCAACTCGTGCGAGGCCAATCAGACAGACTGCGGTCGAACCGCCGCCTTTCGTTTGGAGAGCACTGACTTTTTTCTCCAGACGACGGCAAAGAAAATAAAAAGGAAAGAATATTCAAGAGCGACTGTGCTTAGAAAGTCAGGTGTGGGTCAGAAGAGCCACGTTCCAGCGGCCAGAATTTTCTTCTTGACGCTGTTTCACAAGTTGCGGGAGAGGTACATGATCGTAGAGGAAACGAAGCTAATCTTATTAAGGAGCTCATCCGTCATCCCCTCGTAACTACTGAAACGCCTGCGTAGCCGACATCGCTAAAGCGAGGCGGCACTCAGTCGCGAGTGTGCCGTTTCGTATCCTGGCCGTGGAGGAATTTCTGTCAGCACTGTTTGGTTGCCAACAGTAGGAGACAATCTAGCGCGGTGTTGCTGATCACCTGACTTTCACTGGTTTCAAATTCCCTTACCGATTATCAAGTAAGATAAATAATCACCAATACAATCAGGCCACTTTTAACCTTTATGAAATGCGACAACCGATTTAACATTCAATATGCATAACACTGTGTACATATTTTTTAAACATTTTTACCAACACAACTATGAAAAAACAGTGCGATTCTCACTAATACGACATGTGAAATTACCAAATTCCATTTACTTTTAGCACTTACGCAGTTTCGAATGCAAGAAAAACATGCCTACTGTCTTCATAACTATCTTAGTGTCGGCTTGTTGTGTGTCAGCTATTACGTTGAAACTAACGGAACACTGGCAGCTAGACCTCGACTGGAGTAATTGATTGCATTTCATTGCCAGGTGGCGTGCTCACCCCAAGTCACCCGCAGTCGTTGTTGTATGTAGACCAAGGCTGGTCTGAACCTCATGAATCCTGTGAATCGATTCGCTGACCATTGTTTATGATTAATAGACAGACAGCTTGAGTGACAAACCACTTAGATGCTGAACTGTCTAACTTCGGGCTTATGAGGAAAATATCATGCCTGGAGGATCATTCTTCCTGTCTCCCCTGATATTCTGTAAAATTCTCCACGGGCGTTTCTTACGTTTGATTGGCAGCTCGAATTATTTGTCTCGCCAAGTGAATCATTTATTAGTAAAACTCTTGTTCCTGTTGAAAAATAGCACCTTTCTGCATGCCATACACTTGCCAAATAATGTTCATTTTAAAAGCATTACTGTGCTACAGTTCGTTTCAACAATATTTGGGAACGCTGTGTTAGGTTTCTTACTGAATCTCCTTGTCGTAAATGTCATACATTGTGCAATATCGTTTCCCTGCAGGCAAAATAAGCGAGTAATCTCTACTAAGCATTTTTTATGAGGGCTGCCTAAGGCAGATCGTCTGGCAGGTTCATTTTCCCGTCTCTGATCAGTTATGTTGCTACCACAGATACATGACAACACTCATCCATAGCATCACAAACACTTGATTAAACCACGTCAGCACTCATCTCTGCCATCATCAAATTACACATACACGCTTTACACATCGTAACAGACTCGCCAATGGCAAATTTGTAGCACTAAGATTTTACTAATACAGCAACTTTTGCTCTGACCGCGGCAATTAGCGTTAGCATATGGTGCATCATGAGCTGTATCTTGTTTAGAATGTCTTGATATTTTTGGCTATCAAGATACGTTTTCTTTGATAATTATTCTGAGGTTATGTTACTATTGACTTCGTAAACCGAACTAATTCCCAAACGGCTATCTCGTACTGGATGATTTCAGTCTGTTAGAACCTATAATAATCTTCACATAGGATCTAGTCTTTTACAAAATTTAACTAAGCAAAGTGCATTAAGTATTCAATAATTTGTGAGGTACTAAATCCAAATCGTTGTAGGAGAGTTAGAATCTCGCTTTCATGGAAATATTTGCTCCACTGCTGAACATCTCACAATGTCACTCTTTTAACCTCGATCTTCGACACCCGTAAATGAGTTTCGAAATGTCATGGACACTTTGTGGAAAATCCAACCCATGCTGGAGCTCTGATCATGGTTGCATCTCCATATCACAGTTGTGTGTACAGCGCCAAAAAATAGTGTTCACGTGGAGGCACGGTAGACACGTGTGTCTCATTTCGCAAATGTGAAATCCGGAATATTGTCTCCGTTTCCATAGTCTGTTGTTGTTTTACATACTGCCTTCTAGCAGAGCCTGA
This sequence comes from Schistocerca piceifrons, assembly GCF_021461385.2. Lineage (NCBI taxonomy): Eukaryota > Metazoa > Arthropoda > Insecta > Orthoptera > Acrididae > Schistocerca > Schistocerca piceifrons. The sequence goes on from NC_060139.1 coordinate 1,053,952,935, forward strand.
GACATTTTCTGCATGATGAATTGGTGACCTTGTGCTCACTCAAGGAAATAAATGAATGAATAAATGTACTGAATGTTTCCAAGAAGTGCAGTGGCTGAGAATACAATTTTGATTGTTTTAGAAGCTGCGACTCATTGCTTTTCCCTCTTTGTAGATATATTTTCAGGCATGTTATCCTACTTACATCTCTAATCCACTGTTATTGTGCTTTTAAGGTTTTCTGTTTTACTTTGCTGGGGATGTATTTATGTGCTGGAAATAGCACGACGTGGTGCTTATTCAGTGATCGAACATAAATTTCAGCATTTACGTGTAATATTTATTGGTGAAGAGCAGGTTACTGCAATTCATAATAAATATAAATGACTACCTTAGCGGGTAGTGTGCGTGAACGACATGCGGAGGACCCTGTTCCAATACCAGTTACTACCATGGACTTTTTCCGCCGTGGGAGGACTGGAAGAATAACTTGTTCTCAGCCTTGTGAGGCCAGCTGAAGAGTTCCTTGAATGAGATGCAACTGGAAATGGCTGCGCTAGCAGTGAGCTGTCCCGTTCCCTCATACCACACACCTACGACACCACACGGCAGAGGACGACGCGGTTGCCGGTCGGCATCGCTTGTTCCGCAGGGCGGAGGACAGTCAGTATTACCCGGAGGTCAGACAGCAGCAGGCGGCCGACACAGCAACAGGGAAGTATCCCATTTTGTGACTTTTATGAGCTCCTTACGATTGTATAATTTCTCCTGTGTGCTTTGATAGTTAAGATTCTTGTTTTTCTGTGTGTTAATTTAATGTGTGATAGACACAGTTCTCGCGTTTTCGTTTCCGTCGGAAAGTAAGCTGATGAGTGCTTCAGTTGTTCGGTTTTCGAATCTCTCCGTATTGATCCAATTTATTAGACACAGTTCTTGTGCCATCGCCATGGCCTACATGACAGTTCCCCAGCATGTGTCGATAGTCAGTTTTTCTGAATAGTGAAGATAAACCGTTTTTCTGAATAGTGAAGTATTCCATTGTCTTTAGTACGGATAGGGACTGTGACGTGTCCTGATGTCAGCATAGTTGATGTCACTTTGCTCTCAGCTCCAGGCTGTGATGGCTTCGGTTACACAGCTTGAAGCTACAGTGGATGGCCATCACTGTTGTGGGCCCGCCGTGGGGATCCAACGGAGGTCCGAGTACTCAGTTCGGTGCTCACCGGTGGCCAGCCCAGTTACTGCTCCCACTGAGGTTGACCCTTCACCCATGATCGTCTGGGAGGTCGCCTCTGCGTGTGGCAGGCGGCGAAAGACTTCCCAGGAGGTCTTCCCAGTTAGGCTGACAAACAGGTTCCAGGTGCTGTCTGTGGCTGACGCTGTCGCTCAGCCAGATGCAGTCGCCTGTCCTGTTTCAGAGGAAACCTCTCAGCGTGCAAGATCTGGGCAACCACAGAAGGTGGGATTATTGGTAGCTGGGAACTCCAATGTTAGGCGCGTTATGGGGCCGCTTAGGAACATGGCTGCCATGAAGGGGAAGAAAACCAATGTACACTTCGTTTTCCTACTGGGTGGAGTCATTCCAGACGTTGCACGGGTCCTCCCGGATGCCAAGAAGAGCACAGGGTGCGGCCAACTGCAGTTGTGGCTCACGTCGGTACCAGTAATGTGTTTCACATTGAATCAGAAGAGATTATCTCTGGTTTCGAGCGGCTAAAAGAAGTGGTACAGGTTGCCAGTCTTGCTCGCGAAATAAAAGCAGAGCGCACCATTTGCAGCATAGTCGACATAACCGACTGCGGACCTCTGGTACAGAGCCTAGTGGAGGGTCTGAATCAGAGGCTCAGGCGGTTCTACGACCGTTTAGGCTGCAGATTCCTCTACTTACGCCAAAGGGTTTCGGGTTCCGCTGAATAGGTCAGGTGTCGAGTATACGCAGGAGGCGGCTACACGGGTAGCAGGAGCTGTGTCGTGGACTGGGCGGTCTTTTCAGGTTAGAGGGTCTAGGGAAAACACGAAAAGCGTGTCTGTCTTAAAGTGTGCGGGCCGAACAAGGGAAGAACGTAGATACAGGAACCATCGGTATAACAGTTAAAATAGTCATGTTAGGAAAATACCAGGTCTCCAAGCCCTAACAGAAAGAACTGATGCTCAAATCTTTATAGGCACTGAAAGCTAGCTAAAGACAGACATAAGCTCCGCCGAAATTTTTGCGAAGAACCTAACGGTGTTCCGAAAGAATAGGCTAAACACGGTTGCCCTGGCGTGTCTGTTGCTGTCAGTAGGTTATCTTGTCGCGAAATTCAAGTAGATAGTTTCCGTGAGTTAGTATGGGCAGAGGTCGTTCTGGCTACCGGAATAAAACAGTAATTGTACCCCTTTACCAACCACCCAATTCAGATGATTTCATTGCTGAAAGGTTCTAAGAAAACTTGAGTTTAATTTCAGACAGGTAGCCGACTAATACAATGTAGTTGGTGGTGACTTTAATTTACCCTCTATATGTTGGCGAAAATACATGTTTAAATCCGGAAGAGCGCATAAAACACCATCCGAAATTGTGCTAAATGCATCGTCTGAAAGTTATTTCGAGCAGTTAGTTCATGAGGCGATTGTGAAAACACACTTGACCTCTTAGCAACAAATAATCCAGAACTAATAGCAAGCATCAAAACGGATACAGGGAATAGTGTGAACACAGGGTTGTCGTAGCGATGTTGAATATTGAAATCCCCGAATCCGCCAAAAATAAATAAAAATATACCTATTCAAAAATTTTGATAAAGAATCACTTTGACGCCTTCCTGAGAGACAATCTCCACTCCTTCCAAATTAACAAGTGAACGTGTGGACCAGATGTGGCGGCTTGCATTCAAATAAATAGTATCGGCCGCAATTGAGAAATATATACCAAATAAATTAACAAACGACGGACCTGATCCTCCTTGGTACACAAAACGGGTCAGAAAACTGTTGCAAAAACAACGAAAAAACATGCCACATTTGAGTGCTATTGACGAGGGATTTCAAATTGATTACGTATTTCTAGATCTCCAGAAGGCTTTTGACACTGTATGTATGTGTGTATTGAACCGGGGACCTATGACAGTTCGTAGTAACTGACGGAAAGTCATCGAGTAAAACAGATGTGATTTCTGGCGTTTCCCAAGGTAGTGTATTGGCCCTTTGTTGTTCCTTAGGAAACAATATGAGCAGCCGTCTTAGGTTGTTTTGCAGATGATACTGTCCTTCATCGACTAGTAATGCCATCAGAAAACTGCAAAACGATTTATTAAAGATATCTGTATGTACCAAAATTGAAAATTGACCCTAAATAACGAAAAGTGTGAGGTCATCCACATGAATGCTAAAAGGAATCCGCTAAACTTCGGTTACACGATAAATCAGTCAAATGTAAAGGCTCTAAATTCAACTAAATTCCTAGGAATTACAGTGACGAACAACTTAAATGGGAAGGAACGCACAGAAAATTTTTGGGGAAAACTAATCAAATACTACGTTTATTGGTGGGACACATAGAGGATGTAACATATCTGCTAAAGAGACTGTCTACACTACGCTTGTCCACCCTCGTTTAGAATACTGCTGCCCGGTGTGGGATTCTTACCAGATAGGACTGACGGAGTACATCGATAAAGTTCAAAGAAGGGCAGCTCGTTTTGTATTATCGCCAAATAGGGGAGAGAGTGTCACTGAAATGATACAGGATTTGGGGTGGACATCATTAAAACAAAGGCATTTTTCTCACGAAATTTCAATCACCGATTTTCTCCTCCGAATGCGAAAATATTTTGTTAACGTCAACCTACATAGGGAGAAACGATCATCATAATAAAATAAGGGAAATCAGAGCTCGCACAGAAAGATCGTTTTTTCGCGAACTGTACGAGATTGGTATAATAGAGAATTATTTTGAAGGTGGTTCGATGAACTCTCTGCCAGGCACTTGAATGTAATTTGCAGAGTTGGTTGGTTTAAAAGAGGGGAGCGGGGGGTGGGAACCAAACTGCTAGGTCATCGGTACTCGGTACCAATTTGCAGAGTTTTAGTGTGGATGTATATGTAGATGAGTGCAGAGGTGTGATTCTTAAGAACTGTATTCTCGATTTATCTCTTGTCGTTCACTTTCGAAACATTAGACGCAGACTGAAATACATTGGAAGAATTCTAAGGCATGCACTTCATCCACCAAAAAGAAGGCTTACAAAACAGAGGCGCCATCGATTCTTTGATCAGTGTAGAACCTTTGCCAGGTAGTATTAATAAATATTAGTGGTAATGATAATAACAATTATAGTAATAATAGTAATATTAGGATGACGTGCGTTTCATCATAGTTTTGTCTAGTAAATGCGAGAGCGTTATAGGGTGCTCAACCGCCGCTGCAAGAGAGATATAGTGTATGAGACGCTACAAGAAAGATATTGTGTATCAGAGTATAGTTCACTGTTAAAATTTCGAGAGCGAACGATCCTATAACACTCACCATATATTTTGCTTAGTGATTGGTGTACATCACGGGATGACCCCCGAAGGAAAAGTCAAACAAGTTAGCTCTCACTGAACAGAATGGAATGTATCTTAAAAAGAGATTATGTGGTGAACACACACAAAATTATAACAAATATAATGAAATGTAGTCGAATAAGGTGTGATGACCCTTGGAGAATTAGATTATAAAATGGGACGATGAAAGTGGCATACAAATTTTGCTATTTGGGCAGCAAAATAACTGACGACGATAGAAGTAATAGAGATATAAAATGTAGACCGCCTACAGCAAGACAAGTTTTCCTGGAAAACAGACGTACGTTTACATATAAGTTAACACGGAATACAAATTTATCTGTCGGGAAGTCTTCAGTGAAAATATTTATTTAGAGTGCAGCCTTATAAGTAAGCGAGAAGTGGCGATAATAGGACAGACAAAAAGAGTAGACACGTTTTGGCACAGAAGTATGCTCCAGATTAGGCGCATAGACGCAGTAACTAATGGAGACATACCTTGTAGAACTCAGATAATAGCTTTATGCCATAAGGTGAAGGTGAAAACCGGCTAAAATCCTTCCTCAAATGATTTCACAATATGCTGAAGTTATACGAACCGCGGAAATTTTTATAATGGGATAAAACAGTTCAAACCCGGTCGAAGCTCAGTGACTAACGAGCAACATTCTGGCCAGCCAGTTGAAGTGTCAACGCCTTTGCATGAAACCCGCATTGACGAAATTATTCTTGAAGACCGACGTGTTACAGTTTAACGCATATCGAATACAGCTGCAGTAAGCGTTGGCACAGTTCATAACATTATCAGTAACAAGCTCAAATATAACGAACTAAGTGCGAGGTGGGCCATGAAAGACTTACGTAAACACCATAAGGAAACACGACTCAAATTGTGTTCAGACTTTAAAGAATGCTATGAAAAGGAAGATTACCTTTTCCTATAGGTTTTTCCACTCAGGGAGTTATTACGTGGAATAAAAGATACAGCCAGAGCGGAGAGGTCAAATAACTCGTGCGAAAGTGGCTCACGAACAAGGGAAACAGTTGTTTGCGTCAGGCATAAAAAACTAGTTCATCGTTGTGACGAGTCTATTAATATTGGTGGGATTACGTTTAGAAGTAGGAAGAGTCGGATTTTGTAAAAATACACTTTTTACATCAGTTTTCCCTTTAAATTATTGAATATCCCTAGTAATTAGTTACTCTGTAATTATTAGTTACTCCGCAATTATTTCCAATGTGAAATGAATTGGCATGGACTAGTGACTTCATCCCAGTGGCATACTACTGTACTCCTTTTTTGTTGTTAATTGTGATGAAATTAACTATACTTACTGACAGTTTGGTCCATTTTCCAACGAACGTAGTTAGCATGAGCGTGATTCTATGCGTAAGGTGCTGAGATACCTAATACGTGATAGTATTGGGACACAAATATGCGATAGTGTAGCATATTAAGACACCTAACGCATGTACTCGCTCTTTCACAGTTTGTGATGTATAATTTATGCAATAATGTCATAAGATAACAATATTTTATCATTTATTGCGGTAAAATATTGAGGAGCGCGTTTAAACGGGGATTAATTTGACTAATCCAGTTATTGGAAATTGGCATGTTTTCTGAATCTTTCTTTTGGAGCAGTATTTTGTCGTAAGTTAATCAATATTCCTCCAAATTCAAAGTACTCGGTTCACAATAATTCTTAAAAATAACTTAACAAATGAAATCAAAGAAATTGAAGTCTTTTGAGGACTATGTATGGTTTCGGCAACTAAAAGGAGAACATGGGATAAGGAAGCTTACGGTTCATGCTATCAGGTGTGTGAGAAATGGTCAGATGGGAACTCAAAATTTTTTGCTGTGCGAAAACGTAGTTTGGGTAGATACGCGAAGAATAACACTCGTACACACGGTGTGTTGGTATGGGTTAATCCTGGTAGGAGAACTATTCTTTCATCTGAACCAGAAGATGAACTAATGAAATACTGCCTAGCAATGGAAGAGCTATTTTATGCTCATAAATGTAAGGATATAAAAAGAATGGCCTTTCAGTTAGATGTCAGGAATAGGCTGAAGAATCCGTTCATTTCAGAATAGGCTTCAACAGGAAAGAATTTGCTCCGAGCTTGCCTTAAGACATATCCCATTCATCAGTGAGAACTCCTCAGGGTTTCGCAGCAGCAAGAGTGGAAGCTCTTACTCCAGAAAAATGTGGCGAGATTTTTCAATATTTTTATACTATCTAAAGTCAACCGTAACCCACACCGTGTATTCAGTGTTGACGAAACTGGGGTCACGTGTGTGCACCACAAACATAGCAAGGTTATTGCTACGAAAGGGAAGAGGCGATCTGCTACTTCAATATCAGCAGGAAGAGGAAATCTCATCACACTTGTGACTTGTATGAAAGCAGCTGGCACTTAAATTCCAACTCTAATCGTCTTCTCAAGAAAGAATATAAAGCAGGAATTGATGGTTGGTCCATCTGCAGGTTCAATACCAACTTGTCATCCAAGTGGCTGGATACAAGCTCGTATTTTGGTTTAATCATTTGGTGAGCCATGTAAAGCCACCTTAAAAACACCATGTTATTTTAATTCTTGATGGACATTATTCTCACACGAAATATCTCGATGTGTTAGATGAAGCACGTGAAAACAATGTTCATTCTGTATGTTTGCCACCTCACTCAACGCATTAAATGCAGTCGCTTGACGTCAGATGTATGCGACTCTTGAAAACCTGATATGCCCAAGAGAGGGAAATGTGGTTGGCAAGTAACCCAGGTCGTGTTGTCACGCCATTATTAATTGACAGGTTATCTGGGGCAACCTACAACCGAGCAGCAACGATGGAAGCGTCTGTGACTACCTGCAGAAAAACGGTCAAGCTGTCAACCGCGCTGACATCAGATCGCAAAGCCATTTGGAGTTGCGGCCATTCAGAATAAAGCAGCCAAAAACTTATTCGGGGAGAAGAGTGGAAAATCTTCAGAACGTAGACCTAAAGCAGAAGCAGTGGTGATTCAGATAGCACTGACGTCGATGACGCTCAGTTTGTTCTGTACAGAGCGCTTTCCTGACGAGAAACACTGGGAAGAATGGGCACAGTGCACGAAATATTATCGCTGGATTACGGTATGGTAGAAACAGTTTTGTTTACCAGTAACGTTGCAAAAATAAACATATGTAGTGTGAAATGAGTGAAGGCTAACAGAAATCAATTAATATGTAAAAATTGAATGTTCATATGTCGCTGCTCAGTAACAAAAAAAAATATTATTACTATCTAATATCAGGAAAACTTTACCTAGTTTCTGTGAAATGCCTTGTTTGTGAAGACGTAATGATTGCAATGGAAGATTATTTTTTGTTGCAGATATGAAAAATGTATGGTAAAATTAAATAGCACAAGGTATTATTACCATGATGAAAAACATAATCGCACTTACGTTTAGGTCTTCAAAATGAGTTTGCAGAAGTGTGTCTCATATGGCACTTTTCCTCTGGAGTAGCTTTTATTGGTCTAGTCAACATCTCCTCATAAAATAGTCTGTACTCTCATGGAATACATGTAACTATCTTGTGTACATCCTCGATCTTCTTGTCCTGCACTGGAATTTTCCCATTGTACTACATTTCTGTGGGAGTGTGGTCACTCTTGTTCTTTTGCAGCAAGGAAGTGTTCTTCATCATAACATCAATGACCTCGGACGTAGCTAAATAACTTTTAGGTAAGAAGTATTGTATTGTACCTGCCTGAATTTGGAAATCGAAAATGAGGATATTTCATTTTTGCAGACTTCGTTGTTGTCGTTGTAGGAAAGTAACACACTTTTAAACCATCTAGAACAGCAAATATACGTGAATAACTACTATTCATTTACCTTGTAAGTAGGCTGTTTAGGTTTTTTTATTGGTAATGCCACGTAGCGTTCTGTATGAAAAATGACTGGCTGTGCTGTGGGCAGTCTGTGGGTAGTTTGCATTGTTGTCTGCCATTGTGGTGTTGGGCAGCTGGATGTGAACAGCGCATAGCGTTGCGCAGTTGGAGGTGAGTCGCCGCAGTGGTGGATGTCGGGAGAGAGATGGCAGAGTTTTGAAATTTATAAGACTCGATATCATGAACTGCTAATTATATTATGACTATTAAGGTAAATACATTGTTCTCTATTAAAATCTTTCATTTGCTAACTATGCCTATCTGTAGTTAGTGCCTTCTGTAGTTTGAATCTATTATTTAGCTGGCAGTAGTGGCGCTCGCTGTATTGCAGTAGTTCGAGTGACGAAGATTTATGTGAGGTAAGTGATTTGTGAAAGGTATAGGTTAATGTTAGTCAGGGCCATTGTTTTGTAGGGATTATTGAAAGTCAGATTGCGTTGCGCTAAAAATATTGTGTGTCAGTTTAAGCTCAGTCATGTACAATTTTTCTAAGGGGACGTATCATATGGCGACCCTGCCAGGATAACTCACTGGAATCTTCTGATTTTTTTCTTGTAGTTTGTGTAATTAGTGTAGCTATTGTTTACTGCTAGCATGTTGTTGTAGAGAGAATTTCCTTTGTAGTTGTAGTTTTTCATTCTTGTACAGTAAAACAGTTGTGGCATGCATGCAGATTTGCACCAAGTATTTCGCAGCTGCACTTGCAATTAAGTAGATATTATTTTCAGTGCTATGTTAATGTATTCCCCTATTTTTGCTCTTCAAATTGTGTTTTTCTGTGTTATTGTGTGAAATATTGTGACAATAATGGCGTAATACTAGGCTGCAAAGTAAACTGAGAAATGACAGTGAAGATGAAAGCAGTGTGTTAGCGCCACTGAGTAATGAACTAACTAATGTTCAAAGTAGTAATTTGGTAATTGTACATACGGAAATGGAGTGGGCTGCAAACAATGGTGTAGACAGTGAAACAATTAGTGAACAGAGAAGCATTATCGATCGATCGGTCGGCAACAGCTTGCCTCAGGAATCCAAAAAGACAGGACACAATCTTGCAAATACTGTAGATTCAGGTTTTGCGTCCTCACCATTTTCTCAAATAAGTCAAGACACATTTTCTGCTTTTCAAACTGCGAATATTGCCAGTTCAATTGCATTGCCGAATAGCACTGAGGAACATGTTTCAGACACCAGTGCATTGTTATTACAATTAATGCAACAAATGGGACAAAAGCTTCAAAAGTTAGAAACAATGGAACAAAATCAGAGACAAACACAGCAAAAGCTTCAAAAGTTAGACACTATGGAACAAAATCTTCAAACGTTAGAGACAATGGAACAACACCAGAGACAAACACAGCAACAGTTAGACACAATGGAACAGAATCTTCAAAAGTTAGACACAATGGCACAAAATCTTCAAAAGTTAGACACCACGCTTGAACAAACACGTGAAGATTTAACTACTGAGTTACATGACATCGAATCGAAATGTCAAAAAGTCTGTAATGACGTAAAAACACAAATTTGTGAGCATTTCCAACCTATTTTTTCGCGTCATGAAAATGCATTACAGAATCACGAAGCAGGCATAAAAGAACTGCAGACTATTGTTCATGAAAATCACGACACCTTGCAAGCTAAAATTGACTCAGTTGCATCTACCGATTCGGTTATTCAACTTGCAAAAACTCAAGAAAACTTAAAGGACACAGAAGATACGATTTCAACACAAATGGACACTCTGAAACTTGGTTCAGAAAAACACACTGAGGAAATAAGTACACTATCGGAGAAAGTAGCCGAAGTTTCGGATCAGTTCACTCACTTATCTGCAAAGGTAGATGGTGATCTGATTGACACAAGACCTGTAGCCATCACTGACACAGAAGAGTATGAACAAATTAAGAAATTTAAACAAAATCAGAATCAAATTAATGCGCAATACAAAAGAAAAATCCGGGAAGTACAAGATCAGTTGGCACAAGTAATACAAAAATTTCATATTTCAGAGGACACTCGCACAACACGGGAAGAGGAACTTAGAAATACGGAAAAGCCACAAAATAATAACACGGGGCATTTCGGAAATTATGAAAGAAATTGGCAAGGTGCACCGAATTTTGAGATGGAACCGCCGACACGACGTAACAATGACCGATATGCTACTCACCGACATGATGAGTTTGACTATAAGCTGTTCATTACTACCCGTAAATTCAAAACGTTTAAGAATTCTGCCAACGATGTTCATCCACATGCGTGGCTCCATCAATTCTCTCATTGTTTTCCTCGCAACTGGTCATTAGGACACAGAGTAGAATTTATGTGTGGCTACTTAGAGAATGAACCAGCTGTAAGAATGCAATCTGTCATTCACGATTGCCACAGTGAAGGAGATTTTTATCATGCCTTCCTCTCAGCATATTGGTCTCAAGCTACACAAGACCGAGTAAAACATAGCATCATAATGATGAAACATTTCGAACAATCTGAATTTTCCAGTCTTATGAAATATTTTGAAGACATGTTGCACAAGAATCAGTACCTGTTAAACCCATACAGCCCCTTGGAACTCATCCGCATTTGCTTAATCAAATTACCTGAACATTTACGGCATATTATTTTGGCAGGGCGTTGCAAAGACGACATTGAAGCTTTTCAGGGACTGTTACTAGAACTGGAAACTGACACTGACAATCGCGGAAATCGCGGAACGCGAAAACAGGAACCCAACAATTGCAGGTCACATCCGTCACAATTCCGCGATGACAGAAATAATAACTGGACGCGACAAGGCTATTCTCACAACACAAATCGAGACCAAAACAGACACCACCCCTATGACAACCGTTGGCAGAGTAGTAATAATTACAGGGAAAGATCACCTCTCTGCAGTAACGACTATCACAGAGACAATCAGAGAAACAGACAAAATGGGAACCAAAACAATTACTATCACGGGAGACAGAATAACTTTAGACGCAACGGTCCAGCGTGTAGTTACGATTCAGGGAGAAATTCTCCACCACTTAACCGACAAGAAAGAAACTACAGGAACTACCGACATGACGACAGACAATGTGATCATAACGACAGACCTGAATTGCATCAGAACTGGCGGGATTTAAACAGGGCGGGATCCTCTCGGCAAGGTGAATTTGTAGAAGTTAGGTCTCCAAACCCCAATAACGACGCGCGCCAACAAAGGAACAGACAATGACTTGCACCGCAGGCAGCCGCGTGGGCCGGCTGGCTCAGAGAAAAATAACATAGACGCTAACCCTGAGAAAAATTTTAGCATTCCTCACCGACGTATACCGCATGATAATTCCGTTCAAGTTGAACCTCTGCGTACTAGGAAGAGTAAAGGATTGCACTACATTTGACATGTAAAACCGTTTATTGATAGATAATCTGCTTTTTAACTTTGTCTTTGCCATAAAACTTTTCACTTTACATTGCTAGCATGCTTTTTCAGACTTACGAAACTGTTAACATGCAACAATGTTTGAAGTTAAATATCCAGTCAAGAACCAAGAGAACTTATTTAAATAGAAATTACGAATGCCTTGTTATAGTGAACAGACGACACAATGTTGTTATGTGTACATTCTTGCTTGTTAGTTGCACGATTACGTAACGACTATAAGGCTCACATAGTTAGAACAGTACTGCTAATGAGATTTTCATGCAACACTTTGGTTTACTTGAAAATAAATTCTAGATTTGAAGTACTTTCAGTGAGATACCAGATGACACAGTGGTTAGTTTATGTGACAGCTACACGATTTTATCACGACGCTACTAATGAGTGACAATTTACAATGTTGCTTTTTCAGTGTTTCTGTTTTATATCTGCACAGTTTTTCTGTATTATTCTGGATAGTAAAACATATTTTAGTAGTAACTTTTTTGGTATAGCTACAATGAGAGTGCCTTTTTCGTAGCACAACAATACGTTACAGCACAGTACTTTCTTCATCACGGCAATAAGCGTAATAACTAAGATATCTATACGCAAAGCATTTCACTTTTGTTTATCATGGGGTAAGTACATTGACTTCTGCAGAACTTAGCTTTCAGAGGACAATAACTACGACACTTCCACAGAGATTATCTTACAACATGACACACAGTTTAGCGCTACAGTACACGTATTTGAGTGATTAATTTTGTACCTAAATCATTTATTTTTAAAGATTTTTGAAGTACAATGATACAAAGGTTTTCCGTAATACATTTCATTCCATTGTTGTAATCTGTAACACCTGAGGGTATAATTACATTAATCCTCAGGGGGGTACACGCTTACTTTGTGTATCATGTGTTTGGCAAGCACAGGGAACCCTAGCTAATATGGTATTTGCTTACACAACTTTATACATCGGTACCATATTTCTCTAACACACAAATTACACAGCTATCTGATCATTTAACTGAGAGATAAACTTTTTTTATTACATCAGTGACACATGTTTACACAATTACACAGTGCAGGACAAGAAGATCGAGGATGTACACAAGATAGTTACATGTATTCCATGAGAGTACAGACTATTTTATGAGGAGATGTTGACTAGACCAATAAAAGCTACTGCAGAGGAAAGGTGCCATATGAGACACACTTCTGCAAACTCATTTTGAAGACCTAAACGTAAGTGCGATTATGTTTTTCATCATGGTAATAATACCTTGTGCTATTTAATTTTACCATACATTTTTCATATCTGCAACAAAAAATAATCTTTCATCGCAATCATTATGTCTTCACAAACAAGGCATTTCACAGAAACGAGGTAAAGTTTTCCTGATATTAGATAGTAATAATATTTTTTTTTGTTACTGAGCAGCGACATATGAACATTCAATTTTTACATATTAATTGATTTCTGTTAGCCTTCACTCATTTCACACTACATATGTTTATTTTTGCAACGTTGCTGGTAAACAAAACTGTGTGAACTGCTCATATTTTTTCGGAATCATTGTGATATTATGAGAACTTTGAATGATATATTTGGTATGGGATCACAATTTTTAAAGTACGTTTGAGGCAGATGACACTTTTGACATGAGCAGAGAAGTTTTTTTTAATTATTGGAGAAAGCTACAACGATTTTGAGAGTTGACTGAGGTGTTATGATGTTATTATTACGATGACTATGTGTATTATGCTGTTGCGGTATGTTTATGATCAAGAAGCTGATGCTATATGAGTTATTTGATTATGCTACATATCTGTTATGATGAAATATTGAAGAAGTGTCGACGAATATGTATATGTGTAATAAGGTAAGGAATAATGAGTAGTGGTTAGGGACGCTGACTTGTGAACAAGGTTGTTGGAAACCAAGAATCGTACTTTAAGAGTTATGAAATGTATGTAAATGCGTGAGAGTATCACAATGCCGACGAAAATTGTTTGGACACTGTTATATCAATAGGATTTTGTTTCTACAGATTTGTAATGCAAATTCTTGACCTGTGAAATATTTTTACATAAGACTGTCACTGTAGCGGAAACTGCTGTCGTAAATATTTTCGTAAGAAAGTTAAGTGACCACCTGCACGTAATGTGTCGTGGGCACCCAGCTGTGTCAGATGCCTGGAGAAAAAGCCATTAGTGTGTGCCTTTTCAGAGGCACAGGTAGAAAAAAAAAGGGAGGCCATTAACCTCGCTATTCACATTCCTTTATAGAAAGCACCGCAAATACTGCACGCTCATTACTTGGAAACATTCTTACATCTGCACATCTGATTATGACAAGTATCTTTCTACGAGAGTTGAGAGATTTGTTTACTGCCTTATGAAATGCCATATGGCTAATGAATGATGTTTCATGCCTTCCTTTGTACATATTTGCTCATTTTCTTTAATATCTAGTTCCTAGCTGCACTGCAGCATTGGTTAAAATAAAATTTTATAGATGTACTAATATAAATATTTTATGCCTACAGATCCAGTAAAAAAAAGTAACTGTATGATGTACTTACAAAAAGCGAAGGAGCACAAAAACATTTCACAGGAATTACATACAGAATTTTCTTTTCAAGTACCTGGTAATTTCTTTTGTAGAATAATTTGTGGTGTACCACTTAATTTACATAGACATTAAGATGTGAATATACATTTCCATTGTCTGCATTATTGTCTTTAGTGTAATATTTTTTTCTGCTTGAGCTATGTCATGTTTAGATATAAGTTATTTCATTTGCTGCTGCTGTTTGCCAGGCATAGTGTTACTGAATTTGACTTTGTGTTACTCTGCTAAGCCAGCTTACTACTGATTTATTTATCTTGTTTGCTGCACATTGCCTTATATTAGTTGTAATATTGCAATTGCTTTGCTAATTTCTATAATGCTGCTTGCTTCGCAAATCTGCATTTTTTCATTGCTGTTTGCCTTAATTGTTTTGTGCTGCTGCATTGCCTCGTCCCTTAGTTTATGCATCTCAGCTCAGTAGATTTAAGTTAGCTTAAGAGGGGGTAGCCTATAAGAGAATGAGTTGCGATGAATTTGAAGAAATGCACTGAGAGTTTATACGAGAAAAGTACAGAAAGCAGGTATAGATAGAGCTTTTTGGGAATAGTGAAGAACGAAGGGAGATCTCCAAGGAGTAAAGAAAGTTTTGTTTGCAAACTACTGCAGTAAAACAAAACCTGTCCTTTCCTTGTGTTATCCCACTATGTGTTTATGTACCCTTGTTTATTTGTCTTTTTCCTGTCTTTATGTGTTTAGCTGAGAGAGCTATGTTGTAGAATTTTTCTGATAATATGTTATTTTCCTTGTAAAGATGTTTAGACATTATTTATTCTGTTTTATTTTAATGCTCACGTGTAAAGTTGATGTTTCAAAAGTTATTCTGATCTTTTATGTATGTACTCATGCCATAATTCCTGTAACACTGATGTATATGTTATTTCGATTCTTTTGTAAAGCTTGTACTACAAATGTTATCTGTATTGTTATATTCTTTAATGATGTTTTCTGTATTTCTGTAATTGTATTCTCATGTTATAAAATTGTAATTGACACCAGTTTATCACATTAAGTAACTTGAAAGCATTCATTTCACTGCACACGTTTCTGTTGGTCATAGTATATGGACAATATGTGAGAAGCAGGGGAGTGATAGTGTTTGCACATGTGTTAATAATTCAGCAAGGGACTGGACAACAGCATTGCTGGTTCTAAGAACAGTTCCAAAAACTTTGTGAGTGTACAAGTGGTGGTTATGGACTTGCTATATTATCCGCAAGACTCTTCAATGGTGACTGTGCAGCTGCACAGTCACAACAGATGGCTGCTGGCCGTCTCTACAAGGACTACAGTGGGTCTGCATCTTTGATGACCCACCAGTACCAGTACTTCTACAAGGACTGCAGTGGGTCTGCACCTCTGGTGGCCCACCAATACCAGGACTACAGTGGGTCTGCTCTGTGATGACCTACCTACCAATATTCTTCAAAACGTCGAATGACTCTGCTGTGGGTTTGCTCTGTTGTGGCCCATTACCTGTCAGCATGTCAAGAGTCAGCACTGTCTTTTCGGTGGAAGGACAACACTACTTCTTCAAGACTGCATGTAAATCCACTACTTCCTTGTGCATTGTCTTTTACTGCTCAGACTTTGAGAAAAGAAATGGCAGTTTTACTGTGATGAATGATCAGGACTGTCTTTATGGACTGTGAGAAAATTTTAGCTTTTGACCAACATTGTATCAATAAGTGTGTGCATTTGATATCTTTGTTATTGTAATTCTGAAAAATTTTATCAAATCATTATTGGCCGCTGCCCAAAACAATTTGTAAAATTTTTTGTGGGGAGCATGGGGGCTATGTAAGTAGGCTGTTTAGGTTTTTTTATTGGTAACGCCACGTAGCGCTCTGTATGAAAAATGACTGGCTGTGCTGTGGGCAGTCTGTGGCTAGTTTGCATTGTTGTCTGCCATTGTAGTGTTGGGCAGCTGGATGTGAACAGCGCGTAGCGTTGCGCAGTTCGAGGTGAGCCGCCAGCAGTGGTGGATGAGGGGAGAGAGATGGCGGAGTTTTGAAATTTGTAAGACTGGATGTCATGAACTGCTATATATATTAAGGCTATTAAGGTAAATACATTGTTCTCTATTAAAATCTTTCATTTGCTAACTATGCCTATCTGTAGTTAGTGTCTTCCGTAGTTTGAATCTTTTATTTAGCTGGCACTAGTGGCACTCGCTGTATTGCAGTAGTTCGAGTAACGAAGATTTTTGTGAGGTAAGTGATTTGTGAAACGTATAGGTTAATGTTAGTCAGGGCCATTGTTTTGTTGGGATTATTGAAAGTCAGATTGCCTTGCGCTAAAAATATTGTGTGTCAGTTTAAGCTCAGTCATGTACAATTTTTCTAAGGGGACGTTTCAACCTGTAATGAAGAATATCTGAACTCAGACGTCACACAACTCTAACGCACACCTAACAGCAGATGTTAGGGTGGTATTGACAAGGGATTTCAGATCGATTCCGTATTTCTGGATTTCCGGAAGGCTTTTGACACTGTACCACACAAGCGGTTCGTAGTGAAATTGCGTGCTTACGGAATATCGTCTCAGTTATGTGACTGGGGGATGGGTTGTTTCAGGAAGGAGACCAGACAGCGAGGTAACCTTTCTCATTGGATTAGGGAAGGACGGGGAAGGAAGTCGGCCGTGCGCTTTCAAAGGAACCACCCCGGCATTTGCCTGGAACGATTTAGGGAAATCACGGAAAACCTAAATCAGGATGGCCGGTCGCGGGATTGAGCTGTCGTCCTCCCAAATGCGCATATGTGACTGGATCTGTAATTTCCTGTCAGAGAGGTCACAGTTCGTAGTAACAGACGGAAAGTCATCGAGTAATACAGAAGTGATTTCTGGCGTTCCCGAAGGTAGTGTTATAGGCCCTTTGCTGTTCCTTATCTATATAAACGTTTTGGGAGACTATCTGAGCAGCCGTCTTCATTTGTTTGCAGATGAAGCTGTCGTTTATCGACTAATAAAGGCATCAGAAGATCAAAACAAAATGCAAAACGATTTGTAAGATACACTCCTGGAAATTGAAATAAGAACACCGTGAATTCATTGTCCCAGGAAGGGGAAACTTTATTGACACATTCCTGGGGTCAGATACATCACATGATCACACTGACAGAACCACAGGCACATAGACACAGGCAACAGAGCATGCACAATGTCGGCACTAGTACAGTGTATATCCACCTTTCGCAGCAATGCAGGCTGCTATTCTCCCATGGAGACGATCGTAGAGATGCTGGATGTAGTCCTGTGGAACGGCTTGCCATGCCATTTCCACCTGGCGCCTCAGTTGGACCAGCGTTCGTGCTGGACGTGCAGACCGCGTGAGACGACGCTTCATCCAGTCCCAAACATGCTCAATGGGGGACAGATCCGGAGATCTTGCTGGCCAGGGTAGTTGACTTACACCTTCTAGAGCACGTTGGGTGGCACGGGATACATGCGGACGTGCATTGTCCTGTTGGAACAGCAAGTTCCCTTGCCGGTCTAGGAATGGTAGAACGATGGGTTCGATGACGGTTTGGATGTACCGTGCACTATTCAGTGTCCTCTCGACGATCACCAGTGGTGTACGGCCAGTGTAGGAGATCGCTCCCCACACCATGACGCCGGGTGTTGGCCCTGTGTGCCTCGGTCGTATGCAGTCCTGATTGTGGCGCTCACCTGCACGGCGCCAAACACGCATACGACCATCATTGGCACCAAGGCAGAAGCGACTCTCATCGCTGAAGACGACACGTCTCCATTCGTCCCTCCATTCACGCCTGTCGCGACACCACTGGAGGCGGGCTGCACGATGTTGGGGCGTGAGCGGAAGACGGCCTAACGGTGTGCGGGACCGTAGCCCAGCTTCATGGAGACGGTTGCGAATGGTCCTCGCCGATACCCCAGGAGCAACAGTGTCCCTAATTTGCTGGGAAGTGGCGGTGCGGTCCCCTACGGCACTGCGTAGGATCCTACGGTCTTGGCGTGCATCCGTGCGTCGCTGCGGTCCGGTCCCAGGTCGACGGGCACGTGCACCTTCCGCCGACCACTGGCGACAACATCGATGTACTGTGGAGACCTCACGCCCCACGTGTTGAGCAATTCGGTGGTACGTCCACCCGGCCTCCCGCATGCCCACTATACGCCCTCGCTCAAAGTCCGTCAACTGCACATACGGTTCCCGTCCACGCTGTCGCGGCATGCTACCAGTGTTAAAGACTGCGATGGAGCTCCGTATGCCACGGCAAACTGGCTGACACTGACGGCGGCGGTGCACAAATGCTGCGCAGCTAGCGCCATTCGACGGCCAAGACCGCGGTTCCTGGTGTGTCCGCTGTGCCGTGCGTGTGATCATTGCTTGTACAGCCCTCTCGCAGTGTCCGGAGCAAGTGTGGTGGGTCTGACACACCGGTGTCAATGTGTTCTTTTTTCCATTTCCAGGAGTGTATATCGGGATGGTGCGAAAAGTGGCGGTTGACCATAAGTAACGAGAAGTGTGAGGTCATCCACATGAGTGCTAAAAGGAACTCGTGAAACTCCGGTTGCACGATAAATCAGTCTAATCTAAAAGCCGTAAATTCAACTAAATACCTAGGTATTACAATTACGAACAACTTAAATTGGAAGGAACACATAGAAAATGTTGTGGGTAAGGCTAACCAAAGACTGCGTTGTATTGGCAGGAGACTTAGAAAATGTAACAGACCTACTAAGGAGACTGCCTACACTACGCCTGTTCACCCTTTTTTAGAATACTGCTGCGTGGTGTGGTATTCTTACCAGATAGGACTGACGGAGTACATCGAAAAAGTTCAAAGAAAGCCAGCACGTTTCGCATTATCGAGAAATATGGGAGAGAGTGTCACAGAAATGATACAAGATTTGGGCTGGACATCATTAAAAGAAAGGCGTTTCTCGTTGCGATGGAATATTCTCACGAAATTCGAATCACCAAATTTCTCCTCCGAATGCGAAAATATTTTGTTCACACCGACTTACATAGGGAGGAACGATCACCAACATAAAATAAGGGAAATCAGAGCTCGTATGGATAGATATAGGTGTTCATTCTTTCCGCGCGCTATACGAGATTGGAATAATAGAGAATTGTGAAGATGGTTCGATGAACCCTCTGCCAGGCACTTAAATGTGATTTGCAGAGTATCCATGTAGATGTACGTGTAGATGTAGAACTGAACAGCAGATACGAACACTATCTGTTAGAGCGACCACAGCGTTGAGAGTGGATAAACTCGAAACTGGAATATGTTCCCTTCTTCAAACTAACGAATATTTCCAAATTCGTTAAGCTGGCACATGAGTGGTTTTCGTTTCCATTTGAATGATACCTGTCGCCTTTCCTACTGCAAGATTCTGGTAATATTAGCTGTTCAAAATATCTCTTTACTGGCTCCCTAACTCCCAAGAATGACCGTGTAAGTAGAGATTACGTTTGCTTGCCTGCAAGAAACACCAAAGACGAAATTTATTATTAGTGGGCCAAATTTAATCTAAATATTAATTAATTCCTGATAACAAGGCGCCGCCTCACAGATCATTTGATAACTTAATAAAACACCAATCCAATAATGATGATAAATTTTATTGAGAGGAGGTGCAAACTGACTGATTTTAAGGATCCTGACTAGGGAGCGGAATATCTCTGTGAGATGTAATAGCAAAGAATTTAACAATAGGCCACATTTATTTTTTCAATAACAGAAAGAAACGCACATGAAAGTTAAAATACAGTTACTTGGGATGCTAGCGCATGCATCGACACATGGCACATTATACAGCGCAGCATCTGTGGGGCGAGACTACTCAACGATTTATCAGGACCACACACACCACGTTCACATTGATCACTCACACAACGAAAGACAGAATTTAGAGAAAAACTTCCCTAAACCACATGTAAGCTCACTGGGTCCTGCCTTTAACGGTCAATTTTAAAGAACAAAGTCCACATCCACAGTACCTTACAACTCCGTAATTTTGTAAATAAATTTTCCAAACCAGAACACATCTACTCCGTCACGAAACTGGGGCTTCAATTCTAACACGAGAGGTGTTTACGTCGAACTGGAGTCTCATGGATGTACAAAGAAACACATATGGTGCGCTAGAGTACGGGCTACTAAGTCCGCGAGAAGGTAATACAAATTGGACGCTAAATTAAATTAAATTTAGCACAAGTATTCTACAAAGCACACAACACATTCATACATAATACGTTGAACTAACTAAAGCCGTACAACATGTGGTAGCACCGCTCGTCCACGTCAAGTTAAATTTGCACCCTTCTACTAAACTGAATATTACTTAAATCCCGGGTTCGATTCCCGGCGGAGTCAGGGATTTTCTCTGCCTCGTGATGACTGAGTGTCGTGTGATGTCCTTAGGCTAGTTGGGTTTAAGTAGTTCTAAGTTCTAGGGGACTGATGACCATAGATGGTAAGTCCCATAGTGCTCAGAGCCATTTGAACCAATTACTGAAATCAACACCGTTCCCTGACTGAATTAGTTGGTGCGACGTGATCATCAGTGCCAGACACCAGAGTGACTACCGGGAACTCAAACAGAGCTCTCAGACACTTCAACTCCGCAAACACGGATGCTACTCAGAGCATCCGTACTTACCGGCGTCCTAGGGAAGAGTTACCTAATAGTCTCCCCCGTCCGGGGTCCACACACTGTGGCCGGAAGGGCACAGAGAGCGTAAGCGGTTTCTACCTGTAGCAACCTCACAATGGGTGCTGATCAGTGGCCACTAATGCCTCTCTGACCCAACGTAGCCGTATTCGAAACTATACACTATGGTTGGTGTTATCAGATGTTTGGTGGGAAAAAAAATGACTTTTTGGCACTTGTTCGATTCTTCAAACTATCAGTTTATTTGCAGTAGATACTGAAAATATCACGTTAGTTGTAAGATTTTCCATCTCCCAGCACTTAGACCACGACCAGTTTCAGGCTGTGTCACACATGTGACACAGAAAATAAAGAAGAGATCGAAAATGATAATAATTTTTACACGCAGTAGTACATATGAGAAAATAAAAAAGGAGTAGCATATAACATTTTTACAAAACACTGGTCAGGCTAGATGAGGTAAAATGTATGTCAACGCCAAAACGACACCAGACAATACAATGGATGACTGTGTGGTATCACATATCGATTGCACCCTACAGGGTATCAAAGTCGGTAATGGAACGGCAAGTTTCCATCTGACGGTGGCAGCGGTCGCGTAGGATATGGCGGATATAACAGAGCACAACAGCTGTGCCACGTATCCAGCAGCTCTGGCTTACGAACGCCTTCTTCTGCCTCGGTATAGGGTGGCTGGCGGCAGAGGCTCAGTCCACTAGCGGTGTGAGCCACATCGCCACGTGATGCTACTCAGACGCCGTCTAGTGGTGACTCTGACGCCATAGCACGTGCTGTAGCACAGAAAACCTCATTCATGTTGATATCAGCACCTGAACTCTATTTCTTGTTGAAAATTTTGAAATGAGTCTTCGCACATTTGGAAAAAAACAAGCGAAGTAAATCTTCTGTTTACTGCATTACTTGTTCACTAACCATTTCTGTTCTTGTCCATGTTTCCTGTGATGACAGTTGCCACACTACTCAGTAACCCATCTCTCCTAGCCGTTGTGTATGAAGTCGTACACAATTTTTACCAGGTAAAGAAATACAGAATGAACTCTAGCACATTTACATTTTGTGCTGTGACCCGAAGCGGTGCGATGGAGAGTGTAGGATGCGCTGTACCACCTGCGATGACAGAGCACGGAGTAACGTACACGAAGGCGGAAGGAAACTAGTAACCAGATTGGCAATCTGGTCATTTGTTGACAGGAAGAACAACGAGGGACGAACTAGTCCCGGCGTTGACAATTTGAACTAGGGACTTACATGCAAAAAGGAAAATATTACAAAAAAGTTGCATGACAGCGTTAGAAGAATACTGACAAGGGAACCTCCCCATCGCACCCCCCTCAGATTTAGTTATAAGTTGGCACAGTGGATAGACCTTGAAAAACTGAACACAGATCAATCGAGAAAAGAGGAAGAAGTTGTGTGGAACAATGAAAATAATAAGCAAAACATACAAACTGAGTAGTCCATGCGCAAGATAGGCAACATCAAGGATCTTATGGGCTCAGGAGCCCGTGGTCCTGTGATCAGCGTGAGCAGCTGCGGAACGAGACGTCCTTGGTTCAAGTCTTCCCTCGAGCGAAAAGATCAATTTTTTTTATTTTCAGACGATTATTATCTGTCCGCCCGTACGTCCGATGCGAGGTGACTGCGTAGTAGTATGGGAATGCTACACCTAAACAAACATCGAAACACGCGACGTCAGTCGACTACAGCGCACGGCAGAGAGAGAGAGTATTCCTGCTAACGAGGCTCTCTGGCTGGCAGTTGACTGTTCGCTACTTTGAACGAGAGTGCATTAAATACGTGAGATGTATTCCGTGAGCAATATGAATCCAGCAAATATACCTCGCGACTTCAATAACAAGGTCAATGAATATTTTCCGAACTGTAAGGAATCGGAAAGTTCCTTAAGGGATCGAACGATTGTCGAACATTTGTATGACTATTTCCTAAATTTGTTGATAAACAGTACGTGTGGTGATGACGATACCTTGCTGATTGCTGCGGGGCTGTATGTACCAGATGATGAGGTTGTTGACGATTCGTACGAAGAACACGAAGAGGAAATACTGCGACTTCAATCTGATGGTATTTCTTTGGGTTACATGAAGGAAATGCTCCAATACAGGTTACTGTCCAAACCAATTAAGAGACGCAAATATAGATTATAGAGTGAAGTAACAAATAAATTTAAGAAATTTAAAGGGATGGAGGAAAGAAGCACAATTAAATATAGCAAAGAAGTCGTGGAACGAGGTGGAACCCAAAGACAGAAGTTCAGTGAACTAGAAAACCATGTATACCGACAATTTGTTAAAGACAGAAATGAATTAAGTGCAGTGCATGATACAGACCTACTGATTTGGGGATTGCATTACGCTAAACAAATCGGCATGGACTTCAAGGCTTCATCTCATTGACTTGTCACGTTCAAAAGAAAATACAAAATTACGAGCAGGAAGATTACGAAATATGTAAGCAAGAACTACGCGAATAAACTGAAAGAACTTTTAGAGTGTTCCAAGACGTTTGTTACAGAAACTAACGTCAGATTCCAACAGTATGAAGACGCATATATTATCAACACGGATCAGTCCGGTTTTAACTATGAAATGAAATCGACCCACACGTTATCGTTAATTGGAGAAGGCGACACGGAATGTACTGTACACCAGCTGCATGCCACTTCACATAGTTATACCATGCAGTATACTCTGAACAAAGCAGGATTTCTTTTACCTACATTTTATTTATGTTTACAGGAAAAAAATGGTGTATTTGGACCACAAGTTCAGCAACAGGTGAATAGGGTACTTGCGAAAACGCCGAATGTCATTGTGAATTGCAGTGCGTCAGGAAAAATTGGAGAAAAGACTAGTGAAGGACTTTAATAAACGTGTGATTGCTCCTTACGCGGGCAAAGATTTTGCCTTACTCCTTGACAGCTATACAGGACAGAAGGATCAGGCATTGTACAATTTTAGTGTCGGAGTAGACGTGATTACCATTCCTCCAGGTTGTACTCCTCTTGTGCAACCGTTAGATGTGTTTGGTTTTCGGCAAGTGAAATACTTTGTGAAAAGATTCTATGATTTTGCGACGCTGCGCAGGTACACAGAGCAGTATTGTTTACGTGATGGTGTGTCAATTATCAAAGTTGAGTCACTCACACATAATCAACTTCGCTCTCCAAAATTCCAGGACATGATCAGATTTGGTTGGACATATGCAGGATTTGACGGTCTACACACGGAAAAATTGGAAAAAGTTAAAAACATATGTTTTGACAGAGCACAGCAAAAACTGTGCGACTGTGAAACTGTTGCCTTCATTTGTTGCAGTTTATGTGACAAACTCTTATGTTTTCATCACTTTTTTGGGAGTGATTATCACATCCACAAGAAAACCTAAATCGGGCAAGGTAGAAGAATCTTTTTACCCATTCGCCTAGTGTACAAGTTAGGTGGGTCGACAACATATTCCTGTCATGTGACGCACATGTCGTCACCAGCGTCGTATAGAATTTATCAGACGTGATTTCCTGTGGAGGTTGAAATGGCTCTGAGCACTATGGGACTTAACATCTATGGTCATCAGTCCCCTAGAACTTAGAACTACTTAAACCTAACTAACCTAAGAACAGCACACAACACCCAGTCATCACGAGGCGGAGAAAATCCCTGACGTCGCCGGGAAGAAATTTTTTCGGTTCCCATTGGAGAGGCACGTCCTTTCGTCTACTAATCGCACGGTTTTGCGGTGCGGTCGCAAAATACAGACACTAAACTTATTACAGTGAACAGAGACGTCAATGAAAGGACGGACAGATCATAACTTTGCGAAAGTAAAGAACGTAAACTTTTCACTTTTTTTTTTTTTCGAACTCTGGACGGTCGCCTTCGCGGGCAAGTGCTCTACCGACTGAGCTACTTCTTCTTTTTTTTTTAACAAATACTCCATTTATACTAGTTTCTCCTTCCAGTAAACACAAATTAGTCTCCTTCGTCTTGATGGCGAAGAAGCAAACTTGTGGAACAAAAAAAAAAGTTTCTCAAAGCCAAAATCAAATATCATTTTCCTTTAAGAAGAAATTATGAGGAATAAATCAGGAAAAGTTTTCTTTATTTTATTTTATTCTTTTTTTTTAATTTATAGAAAGTTGTCGCGCGACTTGTAGTTAAGGACCAGTTCTTACAGGAGCGCCTGTAATGTCTCCGCCTACAGCAGGCCAGCTCGTCCAATTGTGTCTTCTCATTGCGTAGGCGTGGGTTCTGGGTAGCAGATCTATTCAGTTCGGTTCGGTTAATACAGTTTTCAGCTTCTCAGGGCTTGGACGTTCCAGCTACGAGGTGGGTCATCGAAGGTGCTCCGTAAGAAATTGGAGAAATATTGCTTATAGCGTGGGTTACGGATCAGGACGCAGTGTCGTTCGTTGAGATAAGTCCAATATCCTAGCGTAGACTTGTCGCCAGAAGTAAAAAGATTGCGGATCGTGTGGCCACATATCCAATTCACAGAGTGAGTTTTGGCAGAGGGGTAGAAAGTCTTATCGGGGTACAAAAGCATGTGGACGTCGATCTGAGCTGGTGTCTGTCGAGTAAGAAACGCCAAAATTCGCCGTGCAAGTGTCCAGACGTCGAACGCTGTGCCATAGTGGAACCGGTGGACATCCGTGTCATCCTCTCCACAGTGGGTGCAGAGGGATGAATCGGCGAGATGGATGCGGTGTAGACGATCTCGGTTAACTTGTTTGCCATTCACGGTGATGTGCCACGCTGACTGAACGTGTGATTCCAGAAAACGCGCATGGATCGCCGTCCATATGTGTCGCCACACGTATTGTGGATACTTATGTTCGAAGGGGTTGGACGGGCGGCACTGTTGTAACAATTCGGAGACTGTTTTCGTGCGGTACAAACGTGTATGTGGGAAGGACCGGTAGACATAGCTGAACCCCAGGAAAAATCGTTGGATGTAATAAAAGGGGGTTGGAATGGTCGATACCAGTACTGGGGCGGACAAGGAGGCCGGCGCAAAGCTGTGAAGCAGGAGCCTAGTAAGGCTCTGCGGGCAACGATGCCAAAGTTTTAGTTGGGAGCTGACGTAAAGTGCCTTGACACGAGTCGGCACGTGGATGAGTCCCACCCCGCCACGATCTCGTGGCAGTGCAAGGGATTCATATTTCACCTTGAACAGCATCCCCGAGCTGACGAAGCAGCCGAAAGCCATCAACAGTCGTCGGGCCAGGAGAGTTGGGACTGGTGTAAGTAGGCTGTTTAGGTTTTCTTATTGGTAACGCCACGTAGCGCTCTGAAAATCACTGGCTGTGCTGTGTGCAGTCTGTGGCTAGTTTGCATTGTTGTCTGCCATTGTAGTGTTGGCCAGCGGCAGCTGGATGTTAACAGCGCGTAGCGTTGCGCAGTTGGGGGTGAGCAGCCAGCAGTGGTGGATGTGGGGAGAGAGATGGCGGAGTTTTGAAATTTTTAAAACTGGATGTCATGAACTGATATGTATATTATGAGTTTTCAACATTATTAAGGTAAATACATTGTTTGTTCTCTATTAAAATCTTTCATTTGCTAACTATGCCTATCAGTAGTTAGTGCCTTCAGTAGTTTGAATCATTTATTTAGCTGGCAGTAGTGGCGCTCGCTGTATTGCAGTAGTTCGAGTAACGAAGATTTTTGTGAGGTAAGTGATTTAGTGATTTGTGAAAGGTATAGTTTAATGTTAGTCAGGGCCATTCTTTTGTAGGGAATTCTGAAAGTCAGATTGCGTTGCGCTAAAAAATATTGTGTGTCAGTATAAGCACAGTCATGTATAATTTTTCTAAGGGGACGTTTCATATGTCGACCCTTAGCCGAGGATACCTCACTGGAATCTTCTGATTTTTTTTCTTGTAGTTTGTGTAATTAGTGTAGCTATTGTTTATTGCTAGCGCGTAATTGTAGAGAGAATCTCCTTTGTAGTTGCAGTCTTTCATTGTTGTTGTGGCATGCATGTTAATTTGCACCAAGTATTTCGCAGCTGCGCTTGCAATTAACTAGATATTATTTTCAGTGCTATGTTAATGTGTTCTCTTATTTTTGCTCTTCAAATTGTGTTTTTCTGTGTTATCGTGTGAAATATTGTGACAATAATGGCGTGTGAAAAACGTAACACTAGGCTCCAAAGTAAACTGAGAAATAATAGTGACGACGAGCGTAGCTTGCCAGCACCACTGTGTAATGAATTAACAGACGTTCAAAGTAGTAATTTGGTAACTGTGCATAGGGAAATGAGCGGGCTGCAAACAATGGCGTTGACAGTGAAACAGGTAGTGAACAGGAATGCATTATCGATCGATCGCTCGGCAACAGCTCGCCTCAGGAATCCGAAATGACAGGACACAATTATGCAAATACTGTAGATTCAGGTTTTGCGTCCTCACCCTTTTCTCAAATGAGTCAAGACACATTTTCCGCTTGTGAAAATGTGAATGTTGTGGGTGCAAATTCACTGCCGAAAAGCACTGAGGAACATGTTTCAGACACCAGTGCATTGTTATTACAATTAATGCAACAAATGGGACAAAAACTTGTAAAGTTACACACAATGGAACAAAATCAGAGACAAACACAGCAACAATTAGACACAATGGAACAAAATCAGAGACAAACACAGCAAAAGCTTCAAAAGTTAGACACAGTGGAACAAAATCTTAAAAAGTTAGACACAGTGGAACAAAATCTTAAAAAGTTAGACTCATTGGAACAAACTCTTGAACAAACACGTGAAGATTTAACTACTGAGTTACATAACATTGAATCGAAATGTCAAAAAGTCAGTAATGACGTAAAAACTCAAATTTGTGAGCATTTTCAACCTATTTTTTCGCGGCATGAAAATGCATTACAGAATCACGAGCAGCCATAAAAGAACTGCAAACTATTGTTCATGAAAATCATGAGACCTTGCAAGCTAAATTTGACTCAGTTGCATCTATCTACCAATTCGGTTACGCAACTTGCAAAAACTCAGGAAAACTTAAAGGACACAGTAGATACTCTGAAACTTGGTTCAGAAAAACACACTGAGGAAATAAGTACACTATCGGAGAAAGTAGCCGAACTTTCGGATCAGTTCACTAATTTATCTACGAAGGTAGATGATAATCTGAATGACACCAAACCGGTAGTCTTTAATGATACAGAAGAGTGCGAACAAATTAGGAAATTCAATCAAAATCAAATCAATATGCAGTACAAAAGAGAAATCCGGGAAGTACAAGATCAGTTGGCACAAGTAATACAAAAATTACAAATTTCAGAGGACACTCGCGCTCCGACACGGGAGGAGGGACTTAGAAATACGGAAAAGACGCAGAATTATAACACAGGGCTTTTCGGAAGTTATAAAAGAAACTGGCAATGTGCACCGAATTTTGAGATGGAACCGCCGACACGACGTAACAATGACCGATATGCTACTCGCCGACACGATGATTTTGACTATAAGCTGTTCATTACTATACGTAAATTCAAATCATTTAAGAATTCTGGCAACGACATTCATCCACAAGCGTGGCTTCATCAATTCTCTCATTGTTTTCCTCCCAACTGGTCATTGGAGCACAGGTTAGAATTTATGTGTGGCTACTTGGAGAATGAACCAGCTGTAAGAATGCGATAGGTCATTCACGATTGTCAGAGTAAAGGAGATTTTTATCATGCCTTCCTCTCAGCATATTGGTCTCAAGCTACACAAGACCGAGTAAAACATAGCATCATAATGATGAAACATTTCGAACAATCTGAATTTTCCAGTCTTGTGACATATTTTGAAGACATGTTGCATAAGAATCAGTATCTTTCAAATCCACACAGCCCCTCAGAACTCATCCGCATTTGCTTAATCAAATTGCCTGAACATTTACGACATATTATTTTGGCAGGACGTTGCAAAGACGACATTGAAGCTTTTCCGGGACTGTTACAAGAATTAGAAATTGACACAGACAGTCGCGGGATGCGAAAATAGGAAAACAATCACTACAGGTCACATCCGTCACAATTCCATGACGACAGAAACAATAACTGGACACGACAAGTCTATTCTTACAACGCAAATCGTGACCAAAACAGACATCACCCATATGACAACCACTGGCAGAGTAATAATAGTTACAGAGAAAGATCGCATTTCCGTAGTAATGAATATGACAGAGACAATCATAGAAACAGACAATATGGGAACCAAACCAATTATTATTACGGGAGACAGAATAACTTAAGACGCAACGGTCCAGCGCGCGGTTACGATTCAGGGAGAAATTCTCCACCACGTGACCGACAAGAAAGAAACTATGGAATCTACCGACATGACGACAGACGATATGATCGTAACGACAGACCTGAATTGCATCAGAACTGGTGGGATTCAAACAGAGCTGGGCCCTCTCGGCAAGGCGAATTTGTAGAAGTTAGGTCTCCTAATCCTAGTAACGACGCGCGCCAACAAAGAAACAGACAATGACTCCCACCGCAGGCAGCCACCTGCGCCGGCTGGCTCAGCGAAAAATATTATTGACGCTAACCTTGAGAAAAATTCCAGTATTCTTTACCGACGTATACCGCATGACAATTGCATTCAAGTTCAAACTCTGAGTACTATGAAGAGTAAAGGTTTACACCACATTTCACATGTAAAACCGTTTATTGAAAGATAATCTGCTTTTAACTTTGTCTTTGCCATATAACTTTTCACTTTACATTGCTAGTATGCTTTGTCAGACTTAGAATCTGTTAACATACAACAATGTTTGAAGTTAAATATCCAGTCTAGAACCTAGGGAACATTTTTAAACAGAAATTACGAATGCATTGTTATAGTGAACAGACGACACAGTGTTATATTTGTACATTCATGCTTGTTAGTTGCACGATTACATAACGACTATAAGGCTCACATACTTAGAACATATACTGGTACTGCTAATGAGATTCTAATGCAACATTTTGGTTTACTTGAAAATACATTCTGGATTTAAAGTACTTTCTGTGAGATACCAGATGAGACAGTGGTTAGTTTATGTGACAGCTACACGATTTTATCACGACGCTACTAATGAGTGACAATTTACAATGTTGCTTTTGCGGTGTATCTGTTTTATATCTGCACAGTTTTTCTGTATTATTCTGGAAAGTAAAACATGTTTTAGTAGTAACTTCTGTGGTATAGCTACAATGAGACAGCCTTTTCTGTAGCACAACAATACGTTACAGCACAGTAATTTCTTCATCACAACAATAAGCGTAATAACTAAGATATCTATACGCAAAGCATTTCACTTTTGTTTATCATGAGGTAAGTACATTGACTTCTGCAGAACTTAGCTTTCGGAGGACAATAACTACGACACTACCACAGAGATTATCTTACAACAAGACGCACAGTTTAGCGCTACAGTACACGTATTTGAGTGATTAATTTTATACTTAAAACATTTATTTTTAAAGATATTTGAAGTACAATGATACAAAGGTTTTCTGTAATAATTTCATTCCATTGTTGTAATCTGTAACACCTGAGGGTATAATTACATTAATCCTCAAGGGGGTACACGCCTACTTTGAGTACCATGTGCGTGGCAAGCACAAGGAGCCCTAGCTAATATGGTATTTGCTTATACAACTTTACACATCGGTACCATATTTCTCTAACACAGAATTACAGAGCTATCTGATTATTTACCTGAGAGAGACAAACATTTATTTCACCACATCAGTGACAGACGTTTACGTAATTACACCGTTGGATAACTTCACACTTACGAAATTGGATGTTGTTTGTACTTTGTGGACTGTTCATATTTTTTCGGAACCGTTGTGATACTATGAGAGCTTTGAATGATGTATTTGGTATGGGATCATGATTTTTAAAGTGCGTTTGAGGCAGATGACGCTTTTGACATGAGCAGAGAATTTTTTTTAGGTTTTGAAATTATTGGAGGAAGCTACGACGATTTTGAGATTTGACTGATGTTATTTTTTTGAAGACAATGTGTATTATGCTGTTGAGGTATGTTTATGATCAATAAGCTGATGCTAAATGAGGAATTTGATTATGCTAGGTATTTATTATGATGAAATATTGAAGAAGTGTCGATGAATATGTATATGTATAATGAGGTAAGGAATACTGAGTAGTGGTTAGGGACTCTAATTTGTGGAAAAGGATGTCGGAAACCAAGAATCGTACTTTAGAATTATGAAATGTGTGTACATGTGTGAATGTATCACAATGCCATTGAAAATTTTTTGGACACTGTTATATTCATAGGATTTTGTTTCTACACATTTGCAATGCAAATTCTTGACCTGTGAAATTTTTTATGTGAGACTGTCGCTGTTGTGCAAACTGCTGTCGTAAATATTTTGGTAAGAAAGCTAAGTGACCTTGACGTAATGCGTTATGGGCGACCAGCTGTGCGAGTCGCCTGGAGAAAAAGCCATTAGGTAAAAAAAAAAGGGACCATTAACCTCACTATTGACATTCCATTGTAGAAAGCATCGCAAATACGACACGCTCATTACTTGGAAACATATCGTACTTTGTGCTACTTACTGAAATGCTTATGAATTGATGGGAAATATTCTTACATCTGCAAACCTGATAACGACAAGCGTCTTTCTACGAGAGTTGAGAGAATTTCTACTAACTTATGAAATGTCACATGGCTATTGAACGATGCTCTTATGCTTTGCTTTGTACATAGTTGCTTATTTCATTTGATATCTAGTTTCTAGCTGCACTGCAGCATTGGTTAAAATAAAATTTTATAGATGTACTAATATAAATATTTTCTGTCTACAGATCGAGTAAATAATAATTTTTTCAAAAAAAATGAGGGAGCACAAAAAGACATTTACCTTCACAGGAACTGCATTCATAATTTTCTTTTCAAGTACTTGGTAATTTATTTTGTAGAATAAGTTGTGGTGCACCACTTTAATTACATAGATATTAAGATGTGATTATACATTTCCCTTATCTGCATTGTTATGTACTAATTTTTCTGCTTTAGCTATGTCATGTTTAGGTATAAGTTGTTTCATTTTCTGCTGCTGCTTGCCAGGCATAATGTTACTGAATTTGACTTTGCGTTACTCTTCTAAGCCAGTTTACTACTGATTTATTTTTCTTGTTTGCTGCACATTTTCTTATATTAGTTGTAATATTGCAATTGCTTTGCTAATTTCTATAATGCTGCTTGCTTAGCAAATCTGCATTTTTTTTCATTGTTGTTTGCGTCAATTGTTTTGTGCTCCTGCATTGCCTCGTCCCTTAGTTTAGCATCTGAGCTCAGTAGATTGAAGTTAGCTTAAGAGGGGGTAGACTATATAAGAAACTAACTACGATGAATTGGAAGAAATGCATCTAGAAGCTATAAGAAAATGGTTTGGCCAAAAAAAAAATTTTGAAAGAGGATATGAACCAAAAAAGTAGGGTTTAGGGACAACAGGTTTAGGTAGGATGTTCTTGGAAATAAATGATGAGGTAAGATAATGGAAAATAAATAATGAGGCAAGAAATGTGTGAACATATAAATACAGAAAGCATGCTTGGATAGAATTTTTTTGGTGGAAACAAATATTGAAATAAGAGGAAAGATATATGGAATGAAGTTCTGGGTTGGACTGCAGTACCAAATGTTACACTGAAAACAAACCCTGTCCTTTCCTTTTGTGTTATCCCACTATGTGTTTGTGTACCCTTGTGTATTTGTTTTCTTCCTGTCTCTGTGTACTGTTTCATAGAAATTTTTTTTCTTCTAATACTAAGCTACATTCACTATGATGAGGAATACTGTTATCCTCAAATATAATTTGCATTAATAGTATGTTATTTACTTCGTAAAGATGTTTAGACATTATTTATTCCATTTTGTTTTAATGTTCATGTGTGAAGTTGATGTTTCCAAAATTATTCTGATCTTTTATCTATGTACTCATGTCATAATTCCTGTAACACTGAAGTATATATTATTTCGATTCTTATGTAAAGCCTGTACTACAAATGTTATCTGTATTATTATGTTTTTAATGATGTTTTCTGTATCTTTGTTATTGTATTCTTATGTTATAAAATGGTAATTGACACCAGTTCATCATATTATTAACTTGTAAGTTACATTTCACTGCACACGTTTCTGTTGGTCATAGTATATGGACAATATGTGAGAAGTATGGACTGTTAGTGTTTGCACATGTGTTAATTATTCAGCAAAGGACTGGATAACAGCATTGCTGGTTCTGAGGACAATTCCAAAAAGTTTTGTGAGTACACAAGTGATGGTTTATGGACTCGCTATATTCTCCGCAAGACTCTTCGATGGTGACTGTGCACCCGCACAGTCGCAACAGATGGCTGCTGGCCATCTCTACAAGGACTACAGTGGGTCTGCATCTTTGATGACCCATCAATACCATTATTTCTACAAGGACTGTAATGAGTCTGCACCTCTGGTGGCACACCAGTACCGTAGTCTCTAACAGGACTACAGTGGGTCTGCTCTGTGATGACCTACCTACCAATACTCTTCAAAATTTCGACTGACTCTGCGGTGGGTTTGCTCTGTTGTGGCCCATTACCTGTCTGCATGTCGAGCGTCAGCACTGTCTTTCCATAGGCAGGACAACACTACTTCTTCAAGATTGCATGGAAATCCACTACTTCCATGTGCATTTTCTTTTACTGCTCAGATTTTGAGGAAAACACTGCAATGTTACTGTGATGAATGATCAGGACTGTCTTTATGGACTGTGAGAAAATTTTAGCTTTTGACTAACATTGTATCAATAAGTGTGTGCATTTGATATCTTTGTTATTGTAATTCTGAAAAATTTTATCAAATCATTATTGGCCGCTGCCCAAAACAATTTGTAAAATTTTTTGTCGGGAGCATGAGGGCTATGTAAGTAGGCTGTTTAGGTTTTCTTATTGGTAACGCCACATAGCGCTCTGAAAATCACTGGCTGTGCTGTGTGCAGTCTGTGGCTATTTTGCATTGTTGTCTGCCATTGTAGTGTTGGGCAGCGGCAGCTGGATGTTAACAGCGCGTAGCGTTGCGCAGTTGGAGGTGAGCCGCCAGCAGTGGTGGATGTGGGGAGAGAGATGGCGGAGTTTTGAAATTTTTAAAACTGGATGTCATGAACTGATGTGTATATTATGAGTTTTCAACATTATTAAGGTAAATACATTGTTTGTTCTCTATTAAAATCTTTCATTTGCTAACTATGCCTATCAGTAGTTAGTGCCTTCAGTAGTTTGAATCTTTTATTTAGCTGGCAGTAGTGGCGCTCGCTGTATTGCAGTAGTTCGAGTAACGAAGATTTTTGTGAGGTAAGTGATTTAGTGATTTGCGAAAGGTATAGTTTAATGTTAGTCAGGGCCATTCTTTTGTAGGGAATTCTGAAAGTCAGATTGCGTTGCGCTAAAAAATATTGTGTGTCAGTATAAGCACAGTCATGTATAATTGTTCAAAAGGGGACGTTTCACTGGTAGTACTTGAGCCACGTGTGGTATACGGGAAGCATGATACATGTTCACGTATTGCGCGCGTTGGGTAACGCCGAGAGCTCGTAGCCGGTGATCTGCGAGATTTGCTCTGATTGTCTGTAGCAAGCGTCTACCATTGATAGTCGCTGAGCGGCGCAGATCTGCTGCGAAATCAAGTCCAAGACATCGTATGGTGGCAGAGACACTAAGGGGGTTAACGCATCTCTCCGGCAAGCCTTCACCAAAGAGCAGGACCTTGGATTTGGACACGTTGAGGCAGCTCCCCGGCGCTTCGCCGTAAGTCGCCACCCATGTCAGTGCTGCTCGTACTTCATCTTCATTGCGCGGATATATGTCGACTGCGTAGGCTGCACAACAAAAACGGTGGCCGTGCACAGCCATACCTTCCAAACGTTGGCGCATGCCCTGGAGCAGGGGTTCCAAGGCGAAAGCATACAAAATCGTGGAAAGAGGGCAGCCTTGCCGCACAGATCGTGCGATGACCAGGGGCGGTGTTAGGCGACCTTTGTACATAATTTTACACTACTCAACAGGCGCATAACCACTGTGACAATACCGCCAGGAAAACCCATATGCTGAAGAACTGTCCGTAAATAGAAGTGGTCAACAGGGTCGAAAGCATGGCTAAAGTCCAGTGAAGCCAAGGCGCCAGGGAGACGTTGATAATGCGCCAATGCTATCATGTCTCTGTAACGGCAAAGAGCCGTACGGATGTTGTTGTCGCCTCCTAGGGAAGTCTGGTCGCAGGATGTGACGTAACGTGCGACCTTCTTGAGTCGCGATACCAATAGCCTTGTGAATATTTTCATGTCGCTGTTGAGCAAAGTAATTGGTCGATAGTCCTGGACCCTCGATAACCCGTGCGGTTTATATACGAGAATAATAATGCCATCTAGAAAGGCGCTCGGGACCACTGGCATTGGTGATATCAGCTCTTGTGCGATTGCCGTCCACGTGGAGGCCAACAAATAGTGAAAACTTTTATAAAATTCGATGGGTATACCGTCAGGTCCTGGAGATCTGTTATTGGCACCCGCCTTGATAGCATTTATCACTTCATCTGTGGTTACGTCGTCTTGGAGGTCATGCACTGCATCCTCCGGAAGAGTGTTCGTAGTAAGCTGAGTGACTTCTGTGATTCACTCGAGGGAGGACTTGAACCAAGGACCTCTCGTTCGGCAGCTGCTCACGCTAACCACGGGACCACGGCGCTCCTGAGCTGACACTTTCCTTAATGTGGCCTATCTTGCGGATGGACTACTCAGTTTGTATATTTTGCTTATTTTTTTTCATAGTTCCACACAACTTCTTCCTGTTTTCTCGATTGATCTGTGTTCAGTTTTTCAAGGCCCATCCACTGCGCCAACTTATAACTAAATCTGAGAGGGGTGCGATTCCCTTGTGAGTGGCAAAGGAACGCACTGAACAGGGGCACTACAGAACTGTTAGGTCTCTTGTTTATTTTCAGTATCGCACCTGATGATGGATTTGTAATAGCCCGAAGCCGGTGGTGGTCTAAGCACTGGTAAATTAAAAAACCTTGCAACTGAAGCGGTATTTTCGATCTTTTTGCTGTCAAGCTCTGTTGCTGATGTTCTTCCGTCAGGATAGTGTGTAATTCATCTTCTCAACTGAGACTCGCTTTTATCAGTGTGGCACTTGGCTCGGCGGTGTGGCGTGGCTCGTGCCGAGACAACTAGCAGCGAAACACGAGGCCTCCTGGCTGCTGTTAGCGCCATTGGGGGATCACGACTGCGGCCAGCGTCCGGCGCGCGACCCCAGCTGAGCTGGCGGAATTACCGCGGTCGGTGGCGGGCGGAGGGAAGAGGGCTCAGGATTCGGCGGCCGGAGTCGGACCTGCCGCCGCCGCTCGTGCCGCACGTGACGGAGCGCCGCAGCGGGTCGCAGAGAGGACGGCCCGCGCCATTCCCCTGTTACCTGGCGCTGCACAGTAACGAGCGGCCGGCTATTGGGACGCCGTACCGCACGTGTTGCTGCTCGGCGTGCGGGCAATTTGCGCCGACAACCTCGGCTCGGCTCGATCCTAAAATTGCTTATAGGAAAATAATTCGCGGCAATACAACACGGGGCACGGCTGCGTAAGGCATTGCTCGCGGTACGGATGGAGGGCTAAACGTGTCAGTTCCACATCTTGCAGCTGCAGACACTTCGAGAACGTCGGGTATCCTTAAACTAGCTGTAAAGCGTACTGTGAAACAAAGAGGTAGCTTCAGGATACCTTAATCATCACTCGTAAGGAAACAGGTCAAAGTTACAAGGAAATACGGTTAATGTGCAATATGCACTAAAACAAAGTGCAAAAAATTATAACAGAAGACAAGGAATGGAGCATGACGGGACGAAGCAGCGAGGTCACTGGTGCCATCGTATTAGGGAAGGATGGGAAACGAAGTCAGCCGTGGCTTTTCAAAGGAACCAGCACGGCATTTACCTGAAATTGTTTACGGAAATCACGGAAAACCTAAATCAAGACGGCCAGACGCAGGTTTGCACCGTCGCCTTCCCGAATACGAGTCCAGTGTCCTAACCACTGTGCCACTTCGCTCGGTTCCAAGCTTGGAGAGGTCACATTAAAAGCGTGTAACACAGGGTTCCTGTCTTTCGTCCCTGCTACTCTTCAGTATGTACACTGAAGAGCCAAAGAAACTGGTGAGGGCCCCAGCGATTACGAAGTGTCGCAACACGACGTGCCGGGGATTCGTTTAATCCCTGAAGCAGTGCTGGCGGGAACTGACACCATGAATCCTGCAGGGCCGTCCATAAATCCGTAAGACTACGAAGGGGTGGAGATCTCTTCTGAACAGCACGTTGCAGGGCATCCCACATGTGCTCAATAATGTTCACGTCTGCGGAGTTTGATAACCAGCGAAAGTGTTTAAACAAAGAAGAGTGTTCCTGGATCCACTCTGTAGCATTTCTGGACGTGTGGGGTGTCGCATTGTCCTCCTACGTCGGTCGGAATGCACAACAGACGTGAATGGATGCAGTTGATCTGACGGGATGCTAATGTACGTGCCACCTGTAAGAGTCGCATCTAGACGTATCATGGGTCCCATATCACTCCAACTGCACACGCCTCACACCATTACGGAGCCTCCACCAGCTTGAACAGTCCCCTGCTGCGATGCAGGGTGCAAGAATTTATGAGGTTGTCTCCATACCCGTTTGTGTCCATCCGCTCGAGACTCGTTCGCCTAGGCAACTTGTTTCCAGCCATCAACAGTCCAATATCGGTGCTGATGGGCCCAGGCGAGGCGTAAAGCTGTGTGTCGTGCTGTCATCAAGGGTACACAAGTGGGCCTTCGGCTCCGAAAGCCCGTATCGTTGATGTTTCGTTGATGGGCCAGCGCTGAAACCTGCAGCAATTAGCGGAAGGGATGCACTTCTGTCACGCTGAACGATTTTCTTCGGTCGTCGTTGGTCCCGTTCTTGCAGGATCTTTTTCCGGACGCAGCGATGTCGCTGATTTGGTGTTTTGCCGGATTCCTGGTATTCACTGTACACTCGTGAAATGGTCGTTCGGGAAAATCCCCATTTCATCTCCACCTCGGAGATCCTGTGTCCCATCGCTTGTCTGCCGACTATAAAAGCACGTTCAGACTCACGTAAATCTTGATAACGTGCCATTGTAGCAGGAGTAACCGATCTAGCAACTACCACTTGCTTTTTATATACGCTGCCGACCGCAGCACCGCATTCTGTCTTTTTACGTAACTCTGTATTCGAATATACCAGTTTCTAAATTGCAGATAATAACAGAAGACCATAAATGGAGTGTTCAGATTGAAAGAGTGTAACAGAGGGTGGCAATCTTTCGCCCCATCTGCTGTTTAATATGTACATCGAAGGACCAAAGACGGAAAAAATAGAAAATTTGGAGAGTGGGACTGAAATTGAGAGTGGAACGACGTCAATAATAAGACCAGCATTAGACATTGTTATCGACAATGAAAGTGAGGAACAGCTGCAGGGTCCGTTAAATGAAATAAACAGTCTAATAAGCACATGCTACAATTTGCGAGTAAACCCGGGAAAGACGAAAGTAAAGAAGAATTGCAGAAATGAGACTAGCGATAAACGTAACAATCAAATTAGGGACGACGAAGTATATGAACTAAAGGGATCTGCTATCTTCGAAGCAAAATACGAGTAACACATGGAGGACGAAGCGAGGAGGACATAAAAAACAGACTACCACAGGCGAGCATGGCATTGTTAGTGAAAGGAAATCTACTAGTACCAAACATCGGCATAATTTGAGTAAGAAATTTCTGAGAATGCACGTTTGCAACACAGTATTATATGCGAACTAATCATGGACTGTTGGAAAACCGGACATGAAGGGATTCTAAGAGTTTGATATGTGTTGCTAGAGAAGGCTGTTGGAACTTAGGTGGACTGATAACAAATGGGGATGTATTGTGCTGAGTCGGCAGGGAGAGAAAAATGTGGAAAACACAGACAAGAAGAAGGGACGGGATGATACGACGGTTGGAACTTTAATAGTGGCAACTATTTGTTTACAGCTCGTACAAAATAGATGCGTGTTTCAAATTTTTACTGACCTTCAAAGTAGTCACCAGAATTGTGTATAACCCGTTGCCAGCGATGTGGAAGTCGTAGGATACTCTTAGCAGTGCCAGTTGTGTTGACAGTTCGAGCTGCTCGGTCTATTGTCCGACGAAGTTGCAGCAGTTCTGAAGCGAATACTGTGAAGAGTTTCTTCAGTTTAGAAATCAAGTTGAACTCACGAGGACTTCAGAAATATGTGGTATAGCACTTGGCAGCCCCATCAGTCAAACAAATCAGCAACAGCTTGCACTGTACGTGCTTGAGTATTGTTCTGCAAACGGATGGTCAGGTTCTGCAGAAAGTGTGATCACTTCTGTCTGTAAGCTGGTGGTACGTTGTGTTCCAAAAATGACCAGCACAGAGACAGAAGTGATGACACTTTCTGCAGGACCTGACCATCATTTTGCAGGACAATGCTCAAGCATGTACTGTGCAAGCTGTTACCGATTTGTTTGACTGATGGGGTTGCTAATTGCTATATCACCTACTGCAGTCCCGTAACTGAATCCCTCGTGAATTCAACTGGATTTATAAACGGAAGGAAACACGTCACGGCATTGGCTTCAGAACTGCTACAAATTCGTAGGGCAATAGACCGCGCCGCTCGAACTGTCAACACAACTGGCGCTGCTAAGAGTATCCTACGACTTCCACATCGCTGGCAACAGGTTATACACAATGCTGGTGACTACTTTGAAGGTCAGTAAAACTTTGAAACACGTATATATTTTGTAGGGGCTGTAAATAATTAGTTGCCACTACCAAGGTTTCAACCCACATAGGACTACCGTTAAGATATTAGGGAATGACTACAGTGGTACTTGGGTGAGCACTAGATGGTAAAACCTGTAGAGGGAAGAATGAGATTGTAATGTATCCAAGAAAAACTCGAGTACGTTATGTGTAAGTGCAATTCTGAAACGATGAGTTTGACACAGGAGAGGCATTCGTGGCGGACCACATTAAACCAGTCAGAAGACTGAAAGACTGATGCCTGCCTACCCCCCCCCCCCCCCACCACCACCATCACTACAAAAAAAATTCATATTCAGAACAGTCTTTCAGAGTAATCTTGGTTGAATCACTGTTGCTAGTACCGGCCATAATCGCTTAACTCTCGTATTCTGCAGCTGCCAATTTGAAATCTCTGCGTTTTTCGACAGCATAAGACGCAGATCCAAGTGTCGGTTATGGAGAGGGGAGTGTCAAAAATTGATACCCTGTCTCTCACTCTCTTTCCTCTCTTCTTCCCCTAATTCATATAACTTGCCATCACTCCCAGTAATAATGTGCCGCCAATGCATAGTAGTTTATTAACAATAAAATAAATAAAATACTTCAGTATAGCAATAGCAAGTTTTTATCAATGCTTACTACATCAGTGTAGCATGAATTTCAGTTGATTCAGTATCCCGTTTTAAAAGCATTTGCCCGAAAATTTGAGAAATATTTGGGTCATGCAACTGACTGTAAGATCTGCATGGTCCATTGACATTGACGCGACCACCGCCTATGTTTGATGTGCAATAAGCACTCACAGATGGCAGGTGGTAGTACTAGCAGTTGAAGGTACATAAAGCGTGTCGGGGGGCAGCTGGAAACAGTGCTGTCGTTATCGTAACTTAGAAACGGAGCGATTTGTCTGACGTCCGAAAGGGAACGATCAGTGACTTTGGGGTCAAGAGTGGAAGCATTTAAGAAACGGCCGTTTGCAAACTGTTTGGCACTGCCATAGTTAAACTATGCCGTCCACGGCAAAATGGCGCCGTCCAGCACCGGTGCCGAGGCAACTGTGGTGTACCAGGCGTAGATGACAGGGTGGAACGACGGCTGTGAAGACTTGTACTGTTGAATATACGTGCAACTGCTGGATAACTGACCGCCCAGAGGAAGCAGGGGACTACCGACAGTGTCTCCTCGACAACTGTTTAGCGAACGTTACTGCATATGGGCCTCCACAGGAGACACCTGGTCCACGCACTCATTCTGACTGCTATCCATCGCCGACAAAGGCTGGAATTTGCAGACCCGTACTGCAACTGGACGTTCATTGAAGTGCGACAGGTGTCCTTTTCTGCGGAATCACATTTCATGCTCCATCTAACAGATAGCCGCTGGCGCTTACGGCGTGAAACGAGTGAAAGCAGACACCCTGCAACAGTCGTCGGAATGGTCCGGGCTGGAGGGCATTCTGTATGTGATCTTTCGATCTGGGAAGCACAATGGAATAGCACAAGCATGCATCTATCGTTGGAGACGATGCCCATCGATATGTGCAGCATGTTTTTCCTCGGCACGATGGTATCTACAAGAAGGACAGGCCAACATGTCGCACAGCAGTGTACATGCGTGGATCGAAGAGCGACAGGATGAGGTTACCGTACTCCCCTGGCCAGAGAACACCCTACTCTAAAAACCAAATCGAGAATCTGAACCGAGAAACGTAGCGCAACTGGCCACGGCGTGACTCCTCATCCCTGTTGGCACCTTCCAGAACGTCACTGACTCTCTTCCTGCACTTATCGTAATGGTCTGTGCTGCTAAAGTTGGTTACTGTACACCAGCAACCAACTCTAACCACTTTAAGAGTGTCGTAATTTACACGATATGAAATTGAAGTGCTCTCATACCATGATGAGTATTTCACTTGTCATATACAGAGGTCTGCAGACTAAGCGGATGTACAAATACGGGAATGCTGTTACCCTAAGTTGCTCCGGTCTGCGTTGGGACGGTCACTATTTTTTAGTGGAGGGTCTTTCTCTCTCTGTCGTGTATGTTTCTTTGACGTACACCAGTACAATGTTGACGTGCCAGCAGAAGATAAGCAGCAGCAATTTAATATAAACGAGGCAGAACCAGCATTTTTTCCAAAAATGGCAGCTCTCCTTCTGATTTACTATCCGTTACTCTGGCCTAAACGCAAATAGCGTTATGTAATACCGTAATAGTTCATTGTTATTGTAGGTTTCATTCCCCGTGAGTGAATAAATGGGTGAATGAATGTTCAGGTGGTGGGTGACATACTGTAACGAGAGGGTTACAGTTGATACCACGCCAACCGTCCTAGTGTGAGTCCAATCCCATAAAAATTTTTTGTACTCACTGCAAGTAAGCCACCATCTCTGATGTGGATTTGGCCTTCTTCGTAAGTGGGAAAATGTAGATCCGGAGCAAGTATTCAAAGCTCCCATAAAGGGGAAGCGACGCAGTACAACCACAGCCAAACTCCGGGGAACATTCAGGTCAGAGATTTAGTCCAGGTGAGAAAT
Organism: Schistocerca piceifrons; assembly: GCF_021461385.2. Lineage (NCBI taxonomy): Eukaryota > Metazoa > Arthropoda > Insecta > Orthoptera > Acrididae > Schistocerca > Schistocerca piceifrons. Next base: position 1,053,995,519 of record NC_060139.1, read on the forward strand.
TGTAGGGGTAGAGACTCTGCGAGTTAGGCGTTCAGGAAACTGTCAACCCGCTTTGTGGTGCCGTATAAGGTGTAGGGAAGGGTAGTTGCCAGCGCGTGCTGGGCGCATCAGTAGCTGACCACAGCATAATGCCAGGCCTGCTCGGCGCGGAACAGGGTAGTCTCGCTTGACTGTGTGATAGGAAGCCGGCCGATCTGAGATCTTTTTCAGACGGTTTTAAAGAAACTCTTGGGTAATAAACTCACATTCTCGCACATCTTGAACTTTAATTCGTCAGCTTATTGATGAAATGCCTATCATTTTATTAATGGTCATGGTTAAAATGGCCCTGAGCACTATGGAACTTAACATCTGAGATCATTAGTCCCCTAGAACTTAGAACTACTTAAACCTAACTAACCTAAGGACGTCACACACAGCCAGGATTCGAACCTGCAACCGTAGCGGTCGCGCGGTTCCAGACTGTAGTGCGTAGAACCGCTCGGCCTCACCGAGATGGTCATAGTTACTGTGATCGATAGCTGGTAACTACTGAGAGAAATTCTCAGTTTGCAGTGAGAAATAGGTGTCGCTGTGAACTTGTGTTTGATGCTTTTGAACTTGAATGTTGCTGCGTATTAAATGTAGATAATATATTGAATTAACCTTTGAACTAGGAAGGATATCGCTGTATATTTCCAATCTCGAGAAAATGGAATGCATGCAAAACGCTCCGTCACGAACTCGTTTGTCAGCAAAAAAAGTAGAATGAAATATTCGTAATTCCCCGTATCTCATAAATGGTTTGAGATATCGAAACAAGATTTTGGCAAAAGGTAGCGCGCCATATGATTACTGTAGAAACCTCCATGTCTACTCCGATATTCGAGCGACTACGGATTTTTTTCAATGAAAAAATGTAATTATTGGCGGCCGTCGATAGCTGATGAAACGAGAATTGCTGCGGGTTTTTTCAGCTTAATAAGTGAACAAGTTAATCGTTCATTTTTATAGTGAGAATGGGCTGTTTCATAAACTATTGATCCGACTTGCACTCAGTTGTTAGTTTAATAATACACAGTTCCAGGTGTCTATCTCAATTTCAACTGCATTAGAATGTTACTGAGTTGAATATTCATAAACCCTGCTGTGTTTTGACAAAATAAGCAGATTTTACCATGACAACAATAGAAATTACATATTCCTTAAATCTCGTCGCGGTCCGTCATGAGTCAATTTCTCCTCAACTACCTTCTAGGTATGGCTGACAACTCAAGACCAGTCCTGTCGCTTAACATTTGCAGTGGCTTTTTTGTCAGTATTTCAACATCAGTGAGCGTAAACTTCTTGTTTACTTTTGCCGTATTACATTTCACTTAGGCCCATATACTCTATCGGATCTAAGTGAGCATGATTCAAAGGAAGCATGATTAAACTGTGCTGTGCCCTCTACGGTTAGTTTGTCGACCTGGTACCATAAACTTTCGGCTTATAAAGCACTACAAGTTGCATTAACTTCGCCTTATATTCGCTGGGTTAAATTTTATCTCATGGAACATTTACTTGTATCCAGAGCAAAATATCCGCTTTCTTCCATTGCATTGTTCAAGATTTGTGCATCAAAACGAGTGGTACGGCGTTTCCTCCATTATTATTGTCGAACTGCGAGGAATGTTTTGCAGCAGAACGTTATCTTCCCAACTAGTGAACGTATCTTATTCAGATGTACTGCATTGTTGTCATTAATGCAACGTAGACACTTGTTCACAATACCTGACGACTACAGAACACTTCAGTGCCACAAAATACGACTTTACAACGAGAGCTGACGAACGTTGATGCATCTAATGCATGACACCACTTGGCAATGCTTACCGATGGTGTGGCAACAGGGGTACTTTACCAGCCGAGCCGCTGGCAGCGTGGTAGGAAAAGCCGGCTCGCCATTGTTGTTACCTGGGCAACGGCGTCACGTCCCCCTCCAGTCAGCCAAACGTCAAAAGTCGCAACTAATTTTAAACGCACTTTTGTTTTTTATGGGCTCTGTAACGAAACCAGTGGAAATGGGTGGCGGGAACGCCTTAGCCAAGTTCCCCGCTCCCCGGGGATCCTGTTTTGAGGGGGGAAATGGGGGGGGGGAGGCCGAACCGTTGCACGATCGATAGTTCTCGCCATTTTCCCGGAACTGTGTGAAAGGGGCGTGGCACGTCTGCCGCGAAAGCCGTTGAGACTGTTTCCCGTGTAAAGGCAGTGTGTGAAACAACACGGACAGTGGAGGTCTACCTCCAGTGGGACTTCCAAGTTGGTTTGACTAAGCATCTTCCAGAAGTCAGGGACCTGCACTGGAAACAAGAGTGGACACATTATTCCTTTAATCGACCAGGTTTGGAGGCAAGCGGTGGGTCGTCGTCATCCAGACATCTCCTGGCGACTCCGGATTTTCCACTTTTTGTCATCATCCAGCGCCTTTGTGTGCTGGGTGAGCTGCCTTTAGTATGTTGCTTCAGTGGGAGGCCACTCAGCATTCGTAAGGAGTGAACTTGCTCTCCGCTGTGAGGGAGATAATGGTGACAGGTTCGTTTCGCGCACGTGTTGGTTTCGGTTTAGGCTTCTGTTGTTATTGTTGTTCTCTGTTCCTACGTCTTGCTAGGCAATTTGAGGACGTGTCGCTCTATCAGAACATAACCCTTCCATTTTGTACTTGTCATAGAGTTGTTATTTGATGGTGTGTTTTAAGTTAGCGGGATTTTGTAAATTGCTTTAATGCTTAATGCGTCATAATTTAGAACATTCAAAGAATTTTTTATCTGGTAAGTTGTGCACTAAATCGCCAAGTCGCTTTCTTTAGTTACTTGGAGCCTGCAGGCTTATGAGACTTATTGTGGAAAATCTTGTTGCATGTGAACTGGTGCGTTTCTGGCGCCAGTTTCCGTCGATCGTCATTTTGATCTTTGAGTAGACTTCGATGCTTATTTGTCGTCTGCTCATCTTTGGCGCCGCGGATGTAACGGCAGCGCGTGCGCTCTGCTGGGGAGGTGTGTCGGGATTGGCAGTGAGCGAGAGTCACGTGGGACTGTGTACGTAGGCAGGACGGCAAGAGGACGAGTCGGATAACGAAGGAGCGGGGCCATCGACTACGGCGTGTTGAGGGGTGAGGGCAGATCCATCGCCCGTGCTGATTTGGTTTTCCTAGAGGTCGGAATGGAAGCTCCGTCGAGTCTGTTATAAGCTACGCCGGCCGATTGAATTGGAGTCGCCGAGTTGCTTCGGTGGGTTGCGTGTGGCGTAATTGAATATGCAGGTGTACTAAAAATCCTTTGGAATTGTTTTAGTTGATTACACTTACGTTGGTGTCGTGACAAACTATCTTGACGGCAATTGAGGAAGTGTGGCTACGCCCAACCAACCGACATGAACCCTGGTTAAAGACGTAGCTAGAAGTGCAACGAGTAGTGAGTAAGTCCGGCTCTGGGGTTTCAAGACACGCCGAGATACGTCCTCTATTCTACCTTGTAGTTCATTTGGTAGTTTGGAGTGTAAACGTGCGCCGAGATAATTCTTGTCATCTTAACTTTAGGGCATGATTTTTAGCGAACCTATTAATCAAAGTTTAAGGGCTGGCACTGGCCAAGTAATTCACGGAGGCTAATTTGTTTCTATTAAACTGTATTAATCACCTGTTCTCTAGATAAGATTGTGTAGTTTATGGCTCAGAATACTGTCTGCTGTTGATGTGTGTCGCGTTACAGATAACTGGCAGCGGTCGACGCGAGCATACTGCGAGCAGAGCACCACGGGACAGAGAGTTATTTACGGCCCTGTCCTCTCCATGTTGTCACTGTTGCTTGATTCCATCTTTCCGGTGGAGAATTATAGCATCTGAAGTTCAATTGCAGTGCAAAGTTGAGTACATTTCTATGTCATTTCCTGTCTCGTGGATCTCTCGTATTGATTTGAATCCTTGGTCTGCTCGAGTCTATCGCTAATTCACACGCAATATTTAAGCAACCTCATTTGAGGCGTATTGTCATACGGTCATGTTCTAGTTGTAATTATTCGAAGAATATCGTTGATTAATCAACTGAGTAAGTATAATTTAAAGATTGGTTTGGTCAAAATTAAAGAACGTGCTTAATTGTTTTGGACATTTGTATATAGTTTCGTTTAGGAAAGTTGGCTAGCCAAACCTTAAAAGATCTGTGTTCTTACCCTTAATCTGTTCCTCAGCTGATAGGAAGAAATGAGAGTTCGGATGTGAATTGTATGGACATTTGTACTATTTAAGTAAATCTTTACCTCAGCATATTTACCTAGTCATATTCATTTTTCAAGTTTTATGGGTCTTGTTCCGGTTAAAGAAATTTATTTATTATTTGTCCAAGTGATCTGGTCTTGTAAGATAGTCTCCTGTATTATTGTGATTATGATTTTATAATGCTTTTGACTGTAATAAAATATGTAGCAACTACAATCGATTACTATTGTGATTTTGGTGTGTCACTACCAGTATACATTTCAGCATATATTTTGGAGGTTATACTTCCAAGCCAAGTTTGTGTTTACATAGATGGGTCACATCAGCCAACCATTAACGTCTTCCTTCCATCTATGTTTCCCGTCCTGCACAGTGATTAATTTTTTATCGCTTCTGCTGAATGTTGGTTGGCTGCTGAACTTCTTCACTGTTGTTGCTGTTGGTGTGGTCTTCAGTCCAGAGACTGGTTTGATGCAGCTCTCCATGCTACTCTATCCTGTGCAAGCTTCTTCATCTCCCAGTACCTACTGCAAACTACATCCTTCTGAATCTGTTTAGTGTATTCATCTCTTTCTCCCTCTACGATTTTTACCCTCTACGCTGCGCTCCAATACTAAATTGCTAATCTCTTGATGTCTGAGAATATGCCCTACCAACCGATACCTTCTTCTAGTCAAGTTGAGCCACAAATTTCTCTTCTATCCAATTCTATTCAATATCTCGTCATTAGTTATGTGATCTACCCATCTAATCTTCAGCATTCTTCTGTAGCACCACATTTCGAAAGCTTCTATTCTCTTCTTGTCCAAACTATTTATCGTCCATGTTTCACTTCCATACATGGCTACACTCCATACAAATATTTTCAGAAAAGGCTTCCTGACACTTATATCTATACTCGATGTTAACAAATTTCTCTTCTTCAGAAACGCTTTCCTTGCCATTGCCAGTCTACATTTTACATCCTCTCTACTTCGACCATCATCAGTTATTTTGCTCCAAAAATAGCAAAACTCATTTACTACTTTAAGCGTCTCATTTCCTAATCTAATTCTCACAGCATCACCCGATTTAATTTGACTACATTCCATTATCCTCGTTTTGCTTTTGTTGATATTCATGTTATATCCTCCTTTAAAGACACTATCCATTCCGTTCAGCTGCTCTTCCCGGACCTTTGCTGTCTCTGACAGAATTACATTGTCATCGGCGAACCTCAAAGTTTTAATTTCTTCTCCATGGATTTTAATTCCTACTTCGAAATTTTCTTTTGTTTCCTTTAGTGCTTGCTCAATATACAGATTGAATAACATCAGGGATAGGCTACAACCCTGTCTTACTCCCTTCCCAACCACTGCTTCTCTTTCATGCCCCTCAACTCTTAGAACTGCCATCTGGTTTCTGTACAAATTGTAAGTAGCCTTTCGCTCCCAGCATTTTACCCCTGCCATCTTCAGAATTCGAAAGAGAGTATTCCAGTCAACATTGTCAAAAGCTTTCTCCAAGTCTACTAATGCTAGAAATTTAGTTTTGCCTTTCCTTAATCTATTTTCTAAGATAAGTCCTAGGGTCAGTATTGCCCCACGTGTTCCAACATTTCTACGGAATCCAAACTGATCTTCCCCGAGGTCACCATCTACCAGTTTTTCCAGTTCCTCTGTAAATAATTCGTGTTAGTATTTTGCAGCCGTCGCTTATTAAACTGACAGTTCGGTAATTTTCACATCTGTCAACACCTACTTTCTTTGGGATTGGAATTATTATATTTTTCTTGCAGTCTGGGGGTATTTCGCCTGTCTCATACATCTTGTTCACTAGATGGTGCATTTTTGTTAGGCCTATCTCTCCCAAAGCTGTCAGTAGTTCTAATGTAATATTGTCTACTCCAAGGGCCTTGTTTCGACTTATGTCTTACAGTGCTCTTACAAACTCTTCACGCAGTATCATTTCTCCTCTTTCATCTTCATCTACTTCCTCATCCATTTCTAGAATATTGTCCTCAAGAAATCGCCCTTGTATAGACCCTGTATATACTCTTTCCACCTTCCTGCTTTCCCTTCTTTGTTTAGAACTGTGTTTCCATTTGAGCTCTTGATATTCATGCAAGTGGTTCTCTTTTCTCCAAAGGTCTCTTTAATTTTGCTGTAGGCAATATCTATCTTACCCCTACTGATATGCACCTCTACATCCTTACATTTGTCCTCTAGCCATCCCTGCTTAGCCATTTTGCACTTCCTGTCGATCTCATTTTTGAGACGTTACTTCTTCACTATCAGGTGCAAGTGGGGGATGGGGGGGTTGTTGTCTTAGTCAGTTAGCTAACTATCTTTTAGCAAATATCACAACTGTTTTGTCCCCAATGGTTCAAAATGTCTCTGGGCACTGTGGGACGTAACATCTATGGTCATCAGTCCCCTGGAACTTAGAGCTACTTATACTTAACAAACCTAAGGACATAACACAACACCCAGTCATCACGAGGCAGAGAAAATCCCTGACCCCGGCGGGAATCGAACCCGGGAACCCGGGCGCGGGAAGCGAGAACGCTACCGTTGTCCCCAATGCCAGAGTATAATCTGATGACATGTTTTTACTCGTTTTCCTTAAAAATTACTTCTCTGTTCATCAGACTATGACTGAATGCTTGTGCCTTGAGGCGTGTTCCTACTGGTTGCATAGAAAAGTAGTGTAGTAAACAATGTATCAAGCCTGCCCTAAGTAATTTAGGGTCCATTTTCCGGACCACATTGCCCGACGTGTGGTGGTTTCATATCAAGGAATTTTAATTGTTTCTGTTCCCTTTTAATGAATCCCTTTTTTGGTAAACCTTGATTATTTTTTGTAGTTTGGTCAAAGACGATCAAGATATGTTTGTGGGCTTCCTGTATGAAGACTGTATTCTCAGAATTTTGAAGAGATTGTTATGTAACTTCAACTGGTGTAGTATTATCTTGTGTCTCTTAATGAAATTTGATGTAAATATTTCAACAACTGGAACCAGTGCCACACAAGGTTGTATGGATTTGGAAAGAGGATAATATTTGTTGTAAATTAAAATTTTGATACTTTGTTATCATGATTTATTTTTCGAAAGTTGAGAGCAAGTATTAGAATTAACACTATAATCTTCTGTTATTTTATCTCACTGAAATATTTGGCAAATTTTTGATTGATTATCAGTAATTGTAATTTTCTTTAAATTGGCAGGTTTACCACAACATGTCAATATCCAGTTGTCCTAATCAATAAAATTCTTTTGTTGGCAAGTGTTAATGAAAATCATAATACGAATGATATTCAAAGCTTATTTGGCCTGGTCCTTCACTCCCTGGCAACCTTACGACAGTAGTGCGTACCAAGTGACAGACATAGAGACATCTTTACACGACAGCTGTTTCAATAAAATAGACAGGCAGGAGTTAATTGAGGACAGAGAAGAGATAACTGTCATGTGCTTGCCGACCGGAGTGGTTGAGCGGTTCTAGGCGCTACAGTCGGGAACCGCACGACCGCTACGGTCGCAGGTTCGAATCCTGCTTCGGGCATGGATGTGTGTGATGTCCTTAGGTTAGTTAGGTTTAGATAGTTCTAAGTTCTAGGGGACTGATGTCCACAGCAGTTAAGTCCCATAGTGCTCAGAGCTATTTGAACCACTTTTTTGTTATGTGCTTTGTTCAGATTGTAGCAAAACTTTCGATACTGGTGAGTTTCACATTTTATTTTCCAAATTCGCTTACTTCAACTTTTATACGAGACCAGTGGAATGGTTTCGTTTGTGTTTGATGTCCTACCAACAATACGTATTATCTGGAATTGCAAAGTTGGTATGGTTACAGGTACCATGAGGCCCCCGTCGGGGTTTTGGCATTAGATCCGATCCTCTTCTCATTGATCGAGTACGTCAATGACACGCCATCAGTTTTGCTCCACTGTAAATATGAGATTTATATTTAAGTGACAAATCAATTACGTTTAGGGCAGCCTTCGAGAATGACGGTGCTCACGTGTGCGTACTGTCAATGGCCTCAGGAAAAGGGAGAAACCTCCATCCATCACTACCAAAGCGGTCTTGGTTGGTCATTCTTGGCTCATTAGTCCAAAATTTCCGGAACCCCACTCCTAAATCTAACTGCTACACACGAAAATTTCTTTTTCTCACAAGAGAATAATATTAGACAAAAACCTAAGCTGGACTGAAAAAACATCTACAACATGCTTGAAGGCATCAGCATATTTTCATTCACTACAATCATTTGTTGACTAAAGCAATATTACCTTGTAAGGACTTTCGCAGGACCGTCGACGAGCTTTGGACTTGGTGATGAATGTTGTCGTAACATACATCGGTGATAGGACAGTCACTTTTATGATATTGCGCCTTCTTATACTCAGGTATCATAGCTAGTTTCGTACTCTTCCACCACGTCCTAACCTGGAGCACTGAACTGACTGGCGTCAATGCAGCCATATGGAGCTAGGTGTTAGTTGTTATGGTGACTACGCACTGTGAAGTAATATAACATATTCAGGGTGAAAGAGCACTTACACAGTACGCTGATGTTTCAAAACACAATCGCCCCCGCTTCTGAAAAGCGAAGTTGAAATACATTTCAGCTACGACAAGGTGTCGAGAAAAGCTGACCAGACGAGAAAAGTAGGCCGAGTGAAGTCACAGTCACTGGTTTTGGTTTACAGGGTAAAGCGCTGGTGAGAACAAAACACTAGCTGGCCTAGTCCGCGTAATAGTATCTGAATCAAAAGCCTTCTCTTTCGTGCTCAAATTTCTGTAGGAGTATCGAGGCGTCCACTAGATGCCGAGATTCGCCACTAGCACCAGACTCTATCATCGAGGAGAAGGTAGAGAGCAGCACACGGTGATGCATCTAGTCACAAATACGGGACTTAGGCTGCCAAAGCTACAGTCATCCACTGAGCTGAAGATATTACGCGGGGTTCATGGCGAAAGCAAGCAGTGGTGAGTGACTGCGTTGAAATTCTGCGACGTTTTAGTCAGTGCCATTATCATCATCTAGTGGCGATGATTAGAATTACGCGGAATTTCGTCGGAGCTACCAAGATCGCTCTATTTGCGAGTGGAACAGAAAAGGAACAGGCAAGTAGTGGTACAAGGTGCCCTGCACCAAGCGCCTTGCTGTGCCTTGCGAAGCATCTATATAGATGTAAACTGAAGCCCGAGATTATTTCATTAACAACATTGCAAAACCCCAGGTGGGAGAGAGAAATGTGGAAACTGTCAGGATCTGAGATTAACAGAAAATCAGGTACACACTTAAGACCCAGTGCTAAATTTACTGCTCACAATGGATTTACTAAAACTTTGATTCATTGGGCCTAGCAAAGAATGTGCAGGTGGGGAATTGTTTACATTTAAAGGAATTGGTTATCATAATGAACTCAAGATTTAAATGACACTGCTACTTTCTAGGATAGTAACCCTAGTGGACACTAAAAATTAGTCGAAGTTCCACTTTGGCAGCTCCCGTAAGCTGAACCATCAGTGTCAGTGATCAGTTAGGGGTAAATGCTGAGTGAGTTGTAGCAAACACGGAAGCTATTGCAGCACGGGAGAACTACAGAGCACCCAAGTGATGATGATGATGTTTGGTTCGTGGAAAGCTCAACTGGGCCGTCATCAGCGCCCTACAAAGCACCAATGTTTTACACAATCCAATCTAGCCACTGTTACTAAAGATGATGATGATGATGATGATGATGATGATGATGATGATGATGAAGACAACACAAACACCCTGTCCCTGGGTAGAGAAAATCCCCAACCCGGCGGGGAATCGAACCCGGGACCCCGTGATCCAGAAGCAGCAATAGTAACCCCTAGACCACGAGCTGCGGACTCCCGAGCGCCCGAGTCTGCAACCGAAGTATACGACGTCATCTTTTAGTTGACATGGTTGCGATTGTTTGTATTCTTCTTGTGTTGACTGGCGCCACTTGGTTTCGCAAGCATTGCCTGTCCACTAGTGGCGTTATCGATATGTAGTAACTGTGGCCCTATTTTGGGGTGACGTCGTCGTTCTTCCGGGTCGTGTGAGTGAGCAGTTCGGTTGGGGATTCCGGAGGAACCAAGAGGGCAGTGCGAGAAACCCATCGGGACCGTTGGCGGCACGCATGCACTGCCGGATGGAAGGGCTGTGGTCGCGAGGGTACACGACCTACTCGTCAACCGGATCCAACAAGCTTGAAGATGAGTAGATTTTAATCTTAGCAGTGGAACCTCCACCATTGTGAGATCTCCCGATTCTCCAGTGACTTGGGTTCGTGTTGCTGCTCGAAGTGTCACCGAGACGAAGAGCAGCGAGTGGAGTGCTTGGGGGAAGGCGGATCTAATCAGCTTTCCTCGACTTCTTGTTACTAATTGCTGCATTGTATGTGTTACTATTTGTTTAATCAGCGATATTTTTCATGCCGCTAATGCCCCCGTATAATAACAATGGCGTGTGACGAGGGCCTCCCGTCAGGTAGACCGCTCGCCTGGTGCAAGTCTTCCGATTTGACGCCACTTCTGCTACTTGCAAGTCGATCGGGATGAAATGATGACGATTAGGTCAATCTCCGACTCAGCCGGGAATCGATCCCGGGCCCTTAAGGATTGACATTCTGTCGCGCTGACCACTCAGCTACCGAATGCCCCAGTGACTTGCCCTTGACGTTAGTGTATGTAACGGCAGTGTACGTTTCCTCGCCTTGCCACTGCTGTCCTGTAAGACGTGTAGTTGTGACAGTTTCTTTGATTTATAGGTCGGCTGGTGTTTCGTCTATTCTGGTAGTAGTGGTTCCCTGGTCCTTTCGGACGCTCTAAACACAGCATTCTGAGGGCGTATTGCTGACCGCCGGTTACGGCTTTGACGTGGTGTTCCATCGTTGCATTGGTTACCGGACATTAGGTAGCTTCAGCAGATTATCATTAGTTATTCGTTAGGCTGTCACTAGTCTGAGTTACCATCTTGTCAGGTGAATGCAACTCTTGGCTGCCTCTCTCATCGCTCGTGAAAGTGCTTCTAGCCTGACCTACGCAGAGATCGATTTCTGGAGCACCGTCTGTGACCCGATACCTTGTGTTTTATTCTTGTGTTATTATTTTATTATTGTATTACCAAGTTACCAGCATTTGTCTCAAATGTTTGGTGATTAGTTGCCTGCCCTTTGAATTAACATCGTTATTATATTTGCTGTTTTATTGTATGTTTCTAAATTTTTTTTTAAATATAATTGTCATTCTTGGCCTTACAGCAAGTTTAAAAGGTTGTGCTACCAAATTCACTATAATTTTGTCTCACCTATTTGGTGATCAGTTGCCTGTCTTTTAACTTAACTTTTGCTATTGCCTTTCTGATTGACAGTATGTTTATAAAGCTTTTTTTAAATTTTTTTTTATAATTGCCATTCTTGGCGTTAAAGGTCTTCAGCCGTGTTTGTCGCTGCTTGTCCTAAAATTCAAATGTGGCAATTGTATTTTGGCAGTTAACATTTAAGACCTTGTCATTTGTTTTCAATTAACTGTAGTTTGTAAGTTGCAACGAGTTAAACAATTCTTAATTTATTTCCATTAAGGCCTTCAGCCGTGAAAAAATTCTTAATTTAATACCATTAAGGGCTTGAGCCGTGAAACCATTCTTAAATTATTGCTATTATTTTAAATTGTTGTTCACTTTAAATAAACTGTGTGTGATTTAAAGAAAAGCCAACCAGTAGTAACTGATTACGGCCCCGTCCATATTCGTAACAGAATCCTGCCTTCCCTTGAGTAACAGGTCTCGGATGCAGCTATCCAGTCAGAGGGGAAGCTATGGAAATCGACCCTTGTCACACCTAGCTGTATTGGATCGTCTATGGAGCCACGAGCCTGGCTGGAAGGCCGTTGCTCGTGCCATCTGCACTGCCAACTTTGGAGGCAATGTTGATGGGGCGCGGAGGCCACCGTCATCCAACAGGCTTGCTGCAGGCTTGACCTGCATAACAAAGACGCTTACCATCAGCTACCTTCTAGAGGGACGATCCCTGCTGCTCATCCTTTTCCTGAGGCCGACATCCACGTTGTCGGCTGGTGCCTCTTAAAAAGGAGCTGAGAGTCGAGGGCTACGAGTCAACGAGCAGTGCAGGTGAATCTGGAGGCGTTACTCCAGAGTGCAAATCTTCGACGTAAACGAGAGCCATTTGGAGATCAATATGTAAAGCTGGGGCCACCGACATCCACAGGTCAACGGCTGCGCCGTGACGTAACCGCCGCCTGCTCTGACACTTCGCTTCACTGGCGGAACTGCAACTCGAGTGCATGCTGGGCTTCTTCTGCTGTATAGGGTGGAGCCCTTCCACGCCCACAAGGGCGTGATGGTCAACACAAAAGGTCTGCTGCCATCTCCTCGTGGGAGTTAGTATTCACTAATTGAGGTCTTTGCAGGATGTGCGTAATGCGGTTTGTGTGAACCATTAAAATCTGCTCATCTGGAGCTGGTTAGGGCCGCCAGCCAGGTACACCGTTTGCCTGGTGCAAGTCTTTCGAGTAGACGCCACTTCGGTGATTTGCCTGTCGATGAGGATGAAATTATGATGACGATAACACAACACCCAGTCCCTGAGTGGAGATAATCTCCGACCCAGCCGGGAAACGAACCGGGGCCGTTAGGTGCGACATTCCCTCGCGCTGACCACTCAGCTACCTGGGACGGATCTCTGGAGATAGATTGAGTAGAAAACTGAACGAGCGGTAGCGGCCAGAAGGGCAGAGGGAAAAAAGTGCAAAAGCAAGAAGAAAACCTCTGAGATAGTCGTGTCGGGTAGTTAGAGCAGACCATGCAAGAGTTAAATAAATTAGCAGCTATTATGATGCAGCTGAGTACCGACATTGTCTTCTTGGCCAGCATCAGCGAACCTATAACAATTGCTTTCATCATCGGTTAGTGGACGTTAGATGATATATCGGTAGCATAGTGTAGGGTGATGTAGGCGATTTGTTTGTTGTGAGTTTGGCGGCTTCCCTTGCTGTTGCGTGTTGTTCCGCTGTGATGGCAGCTGGCATGCCCAGTCAGCGTTGATGATGTGCAGGGGCTCGCCAATGTTGTCGATGGTTTGTGTTAGCACGCCATAGGTGGTCCTAGCTAGCAGTGTCTTACGTCGCTTATGCTTCCACCTGTGATTGTGATCATAGTACCCCAGAGCAAGAATGAAAGGATTGTTCGAGTCTCTCGAGTTCCTGTACAGTCGTCTTTTTTAATACGTCCCTCAGCGGTTCAAAGCTTTATTCATTGTGAAGATCCGCAGTGCGCGTGTAGCGTGGAGCGTTGCTAATGAAACATAGCACGTCATAGATGAGAGTTGGTATGTAGTTACTGATGATGAACCTAGGTCGGAAAATGTGCCGTTGGGATGTAAATACACTACTAGCCATTAAAATTGCTACACCAAGATGAATTGCAGATAATAAACGGGTATTCATTGGACAGATATATTATTCTAGGACTGACATGTGATTACATTTTCATGCAATTTGGGTCCATAGATCGTGATAAATCAGTACCTCTGGCCGTAATAACGGCCTTGATACGCCTGGGCATTGAGACAAACAGAGCATGGATGGCGTGTACAGCTACAGCTGCCCATGCAGCTTCAACACGATGCCACAGTTCATCAAGAGTAGTGACTGGCGTATTGTGACGAGCCAGTTGCTCGGCCACCATGGACCAGACGTTTTCCATTGGTGACAGATCTGGAGAATGTGCTGGCCAGGGCAGCAGGCGAACATTTTCTGTATCCAGAAAGGCCCGTACAGGACCTGCAACACGCGGTCGTGCATTATTCTCCTGAAATGTAGGGTTTCGCAGGGATCGAATGAAGGGTAGAGCCACGGGTCGTAACACATCTGAATTGTAACATCCACTGTTCAAAGTGCCGTCATTGCGAACAAGAGGTGACCGAGACGTGTAACCAATGGCACCCTATACCATCACGCCGAGTGATACGCCAGTATGGCGATGACGAATACACGCTTCCAATGTGCGTTCACCGCGATGTCGCCAAACACCGTTGGGACCATCATGACGCTGTAAACAGAACCTGGATTCGTCGGAAAAAATGACGTTTTGCCATTCGTGCACCCAGGTTCGTCGTTGAGTACATCATCGCAGGCGCTACTGTCTGTAATGCAGCGTCAAGGGTAACCGCAGCCATGGTCTCCGAGCTGATAGTCCATGCTGCTGCAAAGGTCATCGAACTGTTCCTGCAGATGACTGTTATCTCGCAAACGTCTCCATCTGTTGACTCAGGGATCGAGACGTGGCTGCACGATCCGTTACAGCCATGCGGATAAGATGCCTGTCATCTCGGCTGCTAGTGATTCGAGGCCGTTGGGATCCAGCACGGCGTTCCGTATTACCCTCCTGAACCCACCGATTCAATATTCTGCTAACAGTCATTGGATCTCGACCAACGCGAGCAGCAATGTCGCCATACGATAAACCGCAATTGCGATGGGGTACAATCCGACCTTTAACAAAGTCAGAAACGAGATGGTACACATTTCTCCTCCATACACGAGGCATCACAACGACGTTTCACCAGGCAATGCCGGTCACCTGCTGTTTGTGTATGCGAAATCGGTTGGAAACTTTCCTCATGTCAGCACGTTGTAGGTGTCGCCACCGACGCCAATCTTGTGTGAATTCTCTGAAAAGCTAATCATTTGCATATCACAGCATATTCTTCCTGTCGGTTAAATTTCGCGTCTGTAGGACGTCATCTTCGTGGTGTAGCAATTTTAATGGCCAGTAGTGTATGTTTGAAGATCTGATCACTTCCAAATCTCCCCGGCCCCTACGAAGCCGTCAGTCAGTCAGTCCTCCTAGTTACGAACGTACAAGCTCCTCGCAGCCTTCGTTGTGCGACGAAAATTGTTGTGTGATGTCATAAATATAACAGTGACTCATGATGGTGCCGTCTCATCGGTTTGTGTGAGCACTGTAAAGAGGTAGGTTTGAAAGTGATCCGATTTTGAAACTGATTTTACGAGAGGGTACCAGAAAGAAAAGAAAAAACAACTGGAATAACATTGCCGTTGGTGGAGCGAGTGTAGCATGCATTTCTGCCACTATGCGTGTGTAGTGCAAGTTATCGCCCGTTCAGTGCAGCCCGTGTTGTCGACCTGGCTTGTTCCGTTGGTCTGCGGTGATTGTTTTTGATAGCGCTGTTTTGTTTCGTTTTTTTATGATGGAAAGTTTAAATGGACAATGTGCAGCTGTGAAATTTTGTTTTCTGCTCGGTAAAAATGCTGCTGAAGCCGTTTTAATGTTGAAAACAGCTTACCAAAATGTCATTGTGGGAAAAACTCAAGTGTACTTGTGGTTTGTGCGCTTTAAAATTGGTAACAGTTTTCCAGAAGACAAACCTCGTTCTGCACGTCCATCAACTGCCCGAATCGATGAAAATATTGACAGATTTCGATAGCTTGTGTTCACAGACCATCAACAGACAACTGATCCACTATCAGAGTTTAGTGGGTTATCTTGGAGCTCGGTTCAGCGAATTTTAACGGAATACTTGGGAGTGAAAAGGGTTGCTGCCTAGTTTGTTTCTCGAGTTCTGACTGAAAATGAAAAGGAACGTCGAACGGAAACATGTAATGGTTTGATACAACAGCTTCAAACTGATCCAGGTTTGGTGTCAATGATCATTATTGGTCATGGGTCATGATGTTATGGTTACGACCCAGAAACAGAGCAACAGTCAAGCGAGTGGAAGACGTCATCGTCACTCCGTCCAAAAAATATCGTCAAATCAAATCAGACATTAAAACAATACCGATCTGCCTTTTTGATGCCAACGGTGTAGTTCCTTCAGAGCGTGTACCCCCAGGTAAGACCATCAATCAAACGTTTATTTGGAACTTTTAAAAAGATTGTACAACAGTGTTCGTCAAAAAAGACCCGATTTGTGGCAAATAGGAGACTCTTTATTCCACCACGACAACGTACATGCACACACAGCCACCTCTTTTAGACAGTTTTTGGCTAACATTGGCATGGTTTCGCTGCCTCACGCACATTATTCGCCTGATCTGGCTCCGTGCGACTTTTTCTGATTTCCACGCATGAAAAGGGGCATGAAATGACACCGATGTGACAACATTGAAGAAGTCAAGAAAAAACGAGGGAGGAGCTATCTGCCATTTCTGAATATGATTACAAAAAATGTTTCAAACAGTGGATGCGTCGGTGGGACATATTTATTGTATGTAATGGAGAGTATTTTGAAGGGGATAAGGTTGTTTTGTAAACAATTTGAAAATATATAGCTTTCGAAAAATAATTCCGGTTTTTATGGGTTCCCCTCGTATATTCAACTGGTACATTTCCGGATGTAGCTTCTTCGTCATAACTTTATCTTCTAGGTCCTGCCTACAACCCCCAGAACCTTGCAATAGCAATTGTAAAACAACCTGTATTTACATTACCATTTCTTACACTTAATGTAATGGGATGATTACAGTGATGACAGTTAAAACAAAAAGTCGTCAGTATGTTAGCTATGTACTGTGAGAACTCAGCGATCAGTTCTTTAAGAGTTCACAACGTCCACTGACTGCAGATGTCATCAACGATTGCAAGCACGCTGCCGTAGGCCTTCACAGGTCATGTAGGTTTTCCAGTTTTTTTTTTTTTGTTTTTTTTTTTTTTTTGCTGGTCTTACACTTAATATGCCACATAGCAGTATCTTTTATGTCATTGCAATCGGTTGCCAGACGACGTCTGAATACCTGTAACGTTATTATCACTAGTTCTTACTGCGGTTATCCGAAACAACATTAATGATTGTCAAGTAATGAGATTACAAGAAACCTTCCTATCGTTGGTGCATGCCAAACCGGTACAATTCATATTTTCGCTATTACTACAATTATTACTATTCGGAAGATATTTTAGTCATAATCATTATTTAAGTAAACTGTAATGCAAAGCGGTTTTGTTTGTATATAAGCATGGCCTAATGAAAGGAAAGGCCAAAAGCTATAAACGAGCCAGGTTACACGAATAAATGAATAAATGGCGGACGCATACAGATGAAAATGCTAAGAATTTCTGAATTAATCTTGAGTTTGCAGGTTGTAGCGATAACTGTTTAATGACAGGTAAATGATGAGCTACAACTAGTTCATGAGATAATCCGCTAACTGAATTTGTGAGAGGGAGAAATGAGTAACTTTTGTGAAGCTGCAGAGAAGCGCATTCCAAAATCGAGTGTTTGCAACACATGAATACTTGACGTAAACGATTGTGGTTGAAGGAGGAACAGAAAATAATTTAGAATGTGCTGATTGTTTCACGAGTATTTTAATACAAGAATGTTGTAGTTAAAGACAGATATGATGGTTTATGTGTACTGAGAATATGATGGAGCGATGAAGTGTAGTTGTAATTGTGCTTTCAGACTGTCCATGTCTGCGACAGTCATAATTAAACTGGAATCCATCTGATGTCTGTGCACAGCGATCGTCGAATATTGAGATTTTAAGAAGGACAGCAATGAGTCGCAAAAATCCTGAATTTATTGCAGACGTACATTTCGACTGTAAGATAGCTATCATCGGTGCTAACATACAAAAACGGGTAGAATCAGAACAGGTACAAAAGATGCATATAACGCAGTTATGCTAATCCGTATGTGTGGGAAGCTTTCAGTAATATATGTTTATCAGAAGAGTCATAGTGGTTCAACAAGTCAAAGCATGAACTAGTGACAAATGACAGGAGCCTTTGCGTGGCAGAAACACAAATGAGTCCGTTGCTTATAACCAGCGCAGACGGCATGAATATGTGTCTTCCAGAAAGCGTACTGCCCTCTATCATTATGTCTAGGAATAAGTTACGTGATGTTAAGATGTTGTGGCAGTCATATATACATCATAGGGAAACCTAACAGAAGGTTGAGGCACCACGAATTTCCACTGTCTTGATATTTTTGCACAGGATCACAAAGTTCGAAGGTGGCTAGAACTTATATGTGAACTGCTTTCCTTCTGATATGTCTGAAGAAAAGCTATCCCTAAGATGCTAAGAAATGAAGCGACGCATGTAGAGACAAGAATAATTTGAGCGTTCATTGTGCTTCATTATCTGAAGCTGTAGAACGTCATAACAACGGTATATGAGGGTAATCCCAAAGGTAAGGTCTCCTATTTTTTATAGGCATATAGACCGGTTTATTTCTACAATGGTTTACATCAGTTTACAGCTTGAACATTTAGCCATTTTTCGACATAATCAACATTTCCGTCGATGCATTTTTGTAGACGCTGTGGCAGTTTTCGTATGCCCATGTCATACCAGCTCGCCGCCATGCTGTTCAGAAAGTTGTGAACCTCTTCTTTCACGTCGTCGGAGATGAATCGCTTTCCGGCCAAATGTTCTTTTAACCTAGGGAACAGGTGATAGTCTCTAGGCGTCAAGCCAGGACTATAGGGTGGGTGGGTGATTATGTTCCACTGAAACTGTCGCAGGAGAGCAACGGTTTGCCGAGCGATGTGTGGGCGATCGTTGTCATGGAAAATGTGTACGCCCTTGCTCAACATTCCTCTTCTCCGGTTCTGAATTGCCCATTTGAGTTTTTCAGAGTCTCACAGTACCTGTCAGCGTTAATTATGGTCCCAGTGGGCATAAAGTCGACCAACAGTACCACTTTCCGATCCCAAAAAACGGTTGTCATGACTTTACCGGCAGACTGTGTTTGTTTGAATTTCCGCGGCTTTGGTGAAGAAGGATGCCGCCACTGGCGTGATTGTTGCTCGGTCTCAGGTGTAAAGTGGTAAGCCCAGGTTTCGTCACCCGTGACAATTGAGTCCAGAAAGTTGTCCTGTTCGGCTGCAAGGCGATGAAGAAATGCGCGGGAAGCATCATCTCGTTGCCGCATGTGGTCCTCAGTCAGCATGCGTGGCACCCATCTTGCGGACACCTTCCGGTAGTTCAATGTTTCCGTTAAAATTCTGGGAGCGGTGCTTCGGGAAGCCTCAGGAACCAACGTGTAGAGATCATCCAGGGTGTTCCGCCGATCTTCACACAAGCTTTGCTCAACCTTCAACACTGTCTCCTGAGAAATTGACGGTCTCCCGCTCCTTGGTTCGTCGTGAATTTCGGTCCGATCAGCTGCAAACTCTCTACACCACTTACGAACTTTTTTGACATACATGCACGACTCATCAAACACTTCCGTCAAATGGCGATAGATTTCAATCGGCGCAGTGCCGTTTGCATTCAAAAACCGAATAACTGCGCACAAATCGCACTTGGCGGTGGCATCCAACGGGAGCTCCATTCTCAACGGCTGCCAAGCCAAGACTGAGCGCCTCAACGCGGCGTGCGCATGTTAACACAACGCGCGAAACACCCTTCATAACCGTGTGACCAACTGCCACACAAACAGAGTTCTGTACTTATAAAAAATGGGAGACCTTACTTTTGGGATTACCCTCGTATGTGGAAGGATTTCGGGTAAATGTCATCTGATGAGTATTTTATGAACGATTAGGATTTCTGTAATTCTGTAGAGACAGCATAAGTCTTACTTTTTTTCAATGTGTACTAAACAGGTTGGCGACCTTAATTAATATTAGAACAAATAAGCCCTCGGTCACAAATATTAAGTCAAAATTGACCAGGTTTCGACGCTACTATGAGTGTAGCCTTCAGAATTAAACTAACTGTTCTAAAACATATTAGGTATATAATACATTAATAAAGTTAAAGTGTCGAAACCTGGTCAATTTTGACTTAATATTTGTGAACGAGGGCTTATTTGTTCTAATATAATTCTGACCGGTCACTGAACCTTAGAAGCTATGTTCAAAGTTTGACCTTAATTAATATTTGTAGCTGTTTTCACATCTCCTGGTCGGGCGATGGGACTATATTGTACGCATGGCATCAGAATGATCTGAAAGCTCATATTTAAAAATATGAGGTATCCCAGAGTCCCTAATATTATGAAACAATTTAATTATCTTTCGGGCTGCATCACAGAGGATGAGCGGAAGACTTTATAAGTGGAAGATACAATTCTCTCTACGTGGAAGCCAGGTGGAGACGTGTACGAAACATACACACACGTGTGTAACAGTGACGAATTGTTGCAGAACACCTGCCTCCTAACAACGTAAATAGACCCAAACGCCCGTGTAAGTGATGAAGCCGCTCGAATTTGAGAAATGGTTGCCAAAAAGTAGGAGGCTGGTCATCTAGATGGTAAATCCACTGAAACGCAGGGCGTTTCTTCGATTCGTCCGACAGTGTATCATTGCTGTCTTCCACGCACGGGTCGTCCCCTATCTCGAATTTATGCATCCTGTATTGGTACTCGTGTAAAACTTATTTTTCGAGACGATTGTCTGGATACGTCTGCGAGCAGATGTTGCAGTTCGTGACCCCCGAATCGAAGAACAAGCGAGTCTCCTCTTTATAGCTTCGTGATTTACAATAAGTCGCAGCCACGAGCCGTATGAACAACAAGACATTGTCTACGTCCCGTCCAGCAGTGCGTAGGAAGGAGCAGAGACACCGGTACGGTAGTTCGAAGTCGGCCGGGAGGCGGAAGAAAAATAATCCGGAGAAGAAAGAATGGCGGCGAGAGACGTACGTCTGGAATAAATTTCCCCACTGCAACTAATGCATATATTTCGCGCCTCATAAAAATATATTTTGCCACCGCGGGTGCATGTCGAGGGGGCGATAGTGATCTGCGGCAATGCGTCAGCTGGACGCCAGGGATTCCCCGTGGCGCGCGTCGCCCACGCCGCCGAGAGTGTTGCGATTTATCGACCGCGGACGACTGCAATCTGTTGCGGTCGAATGGCGGCAGTCACGGTGAAATTCACGCGCGCGCTGTGCTGCGGTACCGACCGCGCCGCTTCCGTCGATTTTATAGGATCGATATGCACCTCGACAAGTTGGGCCATCGCTGCTGCGCGGTCCGCGGCAGCGCACTTTATAGAGACGATCGGCGGTCGATATCTGCCGGCAGACAAGGTGCGCCGACAGCTCTGCCGGGTGCGCTGCGTTTCGTTTCTCAGCGCGTCGTGCGATACGAATATCGTGTATTCGAGCGTTGAGGGGCAACATCTTGATTCCTGACTGTGCGGAAAATTTGTATCTCGTCTTTCTATTTGTTTTCAGGCTACAGAACGAAACCTCACAGTTTCAAAACGAGAGAGAACGAGTGGAAAAAATGATTCTACTGAGAGAAAATAAAGACACCAGAGGTAGACTAAGTTGCCACGCTTGATCTGTCGTATGTGTTTCAGAGATACCTACACTGCTCCTCACTTTTCTATCTATATCTTTATGGTTAATCCACAGTTCAGACTTAAGTGTTTGGCGGAGAGTACGCAGAAACACTTTGTCTATTTCTCTACAGATTTATGTATGCATACATTGAAAGTAAAATTCCTATCTATGTTGTGACCAGATAAGTGATTACTGATTATAGACACTGTGGAATAATTAAAGTGTTTTCTGATCAAACTGACTGCTAATAGAAAGATCTAAGTAAAATTTAGCAGTGTATGACTCTTCAGTTTTCAGAATATAAAAATTAAAAATTTTTATCGATTCCTTTCATTTTTACACTGCTTAAGGTTACTTCACAAAACCCCTCCTGATCATTTAATTTAGATAAAAATAAAATAAAGGAATAGTTGTATAGGTAATTGTGACTATGCATTGCTCTCTACATGGATCGAAGCATTTCGTTTGAATTATTTGGTTCAAATGGTTCAAATGGCTCTGAGCACTATGGGACTTAACATCTATGGTTATCAGTCCCCTAGAACTCAGAACAACTAACTAACCTAAGGACATCACACAACATCCAGTCATCACGAGGCAGAGAAAATCCCTGACCCCGCCGGGAATCTAACCCGGGAACCCGGGCGCGGGAAGCGAGAACGCTACCGCACGACCACGAGCTGCGGACTTGAATAATTTTAGCACGTTCCTGGATACAACATACTTATGCAATTGCAGCGCCAAGACGAGGTAAGTTGTCATTTGCATGCAAGAATACTGCTGTATGATTGTTAGGAGACGTTAGAGAACATTTTAAAAAATGACAGTCAGATACTAGAGGACTGATTCTTCATGATTTACAGGAAGAGTAATTAATTTCTGTTTTCGTTCTCTAGCAGAATACTGACATGTCGGAGTAAGGGTTTTCATAATGCAGGTTATACGGCTACATATCAGATTTTATGATAACGGTAGTAAAGTTTCTCTAGATTGCCATGCAATTTTTGGAGAAAAAGTATAGGTAACGATAATATTGTCAGAGATAAAGCTTTACACGTGTTTTACCAGGCTAATACAATTACAGTTTTTGATAGTTTAAAACTTTCAACAAATACAATTTTTGAAAATGAACTTTCAGTCTTTTAAGGACACTGTATAATTGTAATAATTCCAAGTACGCTGCCAAGTTTCATTGTTTTTATTTTACAATAGGCCTATTTCGGCCGAATTGCTATCATCAGGTTATCTGTTAGTAAATAGTACATGATTTGGTACACTATTTCTAATATTATAGGTAATTATTAAATGAATTCCATTATTATACATTTGTACGTACGTCTGATGATTTTGACATCCATGCAATATCGGTGATTCTGTCCCTGTCTATTTTCTGCCATTTATTGTAGTAATAATGGTTGGTTATCACGTTATCCGACTGATTACGTAGTTGACAGATTACATTCTTTGTATCGGTATTTCCATGAAAGCTTGTTTGACAAATAATCCAGCGATGTTATATGGTCACAGTGGCTTGTCAATAAAAACCTGTTCTTTGTTCATCTTCTCTAGAATACTTTTGTATGGTGATTACTGTTTACGTTGTTCGTGAGTATAATGACAAGGTGTTCAGTTGAATCGGCAATCTTTAAAATTCTGTGATTCATCGCATAATGGAAATCTAACAGAAAATGTTTACCCTAACGTGGGGGGCCAAACACTTTTTATTGTTCAGGTTGAATTACCACTTTTCGTAATATACAGATGTCTAAATTGTTTTCATTTCCCTTTAATGAGCTGACTTCGCTAGGCGTTTCATCTCTGTGAGATGGAACTATCAGATGGAGGCAAGGGGCTCAATGTTATTGATGGTCACCTCCTGATGCAACATGTGCTCCAGGATCAGTTGTGGCTTCACAGAGCGCCCACTGAGTACTAAGTCACAGAGTGACTGGTGACTTGTCTGTCTCCGCGTATCATTTTCTAACAGCGAACCGCTTAGTTGTTGACTGTCATAAACTGTTGTTCCTTTCAAGGGACGAGATTGTTTTCATACTGCCGTCAGCCACGTATCAGTTTCCCTTTGCCACGATGACGATAACATTGGTGACAGCCGATGCTTTTAAAGGCACTGGCATTTGGAAAGTAGTGATGCCAACAGATGGGCACGCAGCCTCGTTGAGACTCAAGTCTTCGGACGATATCGCCGTGCCATTGAAATCCTAATGCGACAACATAATCCACTCCAGAACACCACCAATTTAATAATTTCTTCGTGGCGTACTCCGGTTTCTGTTTTATTTACGCTTCTGATAAAATATAGCTCATTGAAGCTGTGGCACTTTGACGACCTTCCTGACGTCACAACATCGTATTATTCAGACGCTCGTAACGGCGATTAAGTTATCCGTCTGCGAGTCGCGTGAACTCTGTTCTGGTTGCTAAGGTTTTCCCGGTGTTGTTGATGAACCGCAGGTTTTGAGTTGTCAAACGAGTTAATCAGAGCCCGACAACATGTTGTGGGAGCCACATTGCGTCCAGGCAGAGAGGCCACTAATAACCTTTTCATACAGGTAATGGTAAGTTTTACTGTAACACATAAAGAAGCTTAACAAAACTCGAGGGAGAAACCCTTAACCCGCACAGATTCAGACAGTGTGTTTCGTATAGTGAAGCGTTTGCAGTTCATCAAAAAAGAAAGACCAAACGTTACCCGACAGAGGCCGATTTTAGCCGAATCTATATATAACTGCATCTGTTATTGAAGATGCACACAACGACGCCTAGACCTTGATACAATAATAAGTCCGTAATCACGTGGCTGTGATTCCCGTTTCAGTCATGTTATGCTTTTTATAAAGCCCCGAGAAACTGTTCAACAGATATGTCCATTGTAAAAGGTTTCAGCAAAATAACATATATATCCTTGCCGTCCCTCGCATTTGTGTGTGTTTGTAAGCCATTCTTCTGGTGCGGTGGCTCTGCGTGAAAACCTGAGAATTTTCAAACCATGTGGCACAGTAGTCTATATAGACACAACTACATACATATTCCGGAAGCCATCATACGGTGCGTGGCGGAGGGTATCCTGTACCACCACCAGTCATTTCCGTTCCTGTTCTACTCGCAAATAGAGAGAGGGAAAAACGATCGTCTACATGCATCCGTGTTATTCCTGTGGTATTCAGTCCAGAGACTGGTTTGATGCAGCTCTCCATCCTACTCTATCCTGTACAAGCTTCTTCATCTCCGAGTAACTACTGCAACCTACATCCTTCTGAATCTATTTGGTGTATTCATCTCTTGGTCTCCCTCAACGACTTTTACCCTCCAGACTTCCCTCCAGTACTAAATTGGTGATCCCTTGATGCCTCAGAACATGCCGTGGCAACTGATCCCTTCTCCTAGTCAAGTTATGCCACAAATTCCTCTTCTCCCCAGTTCTATTGAGTACCTCCCCATTAGTTACGTTGTCTACCATGTAACGGCATCGTATGAGCCCCAATTTCTCGAATCTTATTTTCGTGGCACTTACGCGCAATGTATGTTGCCGGTAGTAGAATCGTTCGGCAGTCAGATTCAAATGCCGGGTCTCTAAATTTTCTTCAAAATGTTCAAATGTGTGTGAAATCTTATTGGACTTAACTACTAAGGTCATCAGTCCCTAAGCTTACACACTACTGAACCTAAATTATCCTAAGGACAAACACACAGACCCATGCCCGGGGGAGGACTCGAACCTCCGCCGGGACCAGCCGCACAGTCCATGACTGCAGCGCCTAAGACCGCTCGGCTAATCCCGCGCGGCTAAATTTTCTTGATAGTCATTCTCGAAAAGAACGCCGAATTATTTTTTCGGGTTCTCTGCCAGATCTTTTGCGAAGGTACGACGGTGGTAGTTATTGTATGTTTCGCGCATAGATCTTTTCACAGACGCACGGATGTCTAGTAGCTTTTACTTGTCGTTATTTGTGCGCCCTCTTTTGAACCGAGAGTGCAACAACCTCTGTTTCTTCAAAATTCTCCGATTTATGGTTATTGAACCACAGTGTTTTTTTTTTCATCCTTTATCCACTTACTAGGCACATAACAGTCCAGCCCACAATTTATCAACTTGAACTTTGCCCGTAATTCCTCTTCGTCCATCTTAGTGGAACTAAATGATGTCACTTCACTGTGTTAGTGAGATACTAACAACTGCTTATGTTCTCTGTCTAGCAGAAACACTCTCCCACCCTTCTTGAAGATTTATTACTTTTAGTGACCGTAACCCCTACAACGACATCATGATCGCTAATCCCCCTCTCTATACTGACATCGTCGATAAGGTCCTGTCAACTTGTAGCTACAAGTCTATTTGCATTGCGTATGGGCTGCCGAGCTAGCTGCTCAAGACACTTTTCAGAAACTGTGTACAAAAAAATATTTCACGTGACTGTCCGTTGAGCCGTGGTAAAATTCGCTGTCTCGAAGAGCGCGCCGCAGCGCGTAGTGTGAAGCAGTCGCCCTCTGTTTCTGGCGGTGGCGCCGCTGTGGCAGTCGCAGCTTTGGTTTCTCCCTCTGGTGGAGAGGGGAAAAGGTTGCCTGTTCACATGCATTTAAGGGGCGCAATGAGCTCGCCGGGTGGAGTCAGTCTCGGCGAGTCTAGTAGGTCGGTCAGTCGGGTTGAGGCTAGGTCAGTCTCGTGTCACCAGTTGCTGGTCTGTCTCCCGTTAGCATTTGTGCTGCAGTTAGTGTCTGTTTGTCGTCGGAGTGCTAGTATGCCTGTCGTTTGGATCAAACCTTAAAGCCAGAAAATGAGAATGTGGCCACTCCGCCAGTAACAGAACTCAGCTAGTGACGCCCGGGCGGGGCTGAGTTCCTGCATCTGAGTCTGCGCGTTAGGCCGCCTGCCTGCTCGAGTTGCTCGGGCAACGGTCATTGACGGTTGGATAGTTCGTTGGTCGGTCGCACACTGGGACACAAGATGACTTGTCCACCTGGAGCGTCGGCGCATGTGAGGTCGCCACGTGAGTCCAGCGGCGTATAGCGAGGGGTAGTGACTTCGCGGTCGACACGAGAGCAACAGGAGTCAACCTACGACATCAGTCTGGCCGGTGCGAGCTGCGACGCCGTGAGGCGGGAGATCGGCGCGCCTTCCTGCGTCCGTTGAAGCGGCTGGCAGCGGACGATTCAGGAGAGCGTTCTGGGGGTGCTGCGCCAGGTCTTCCCCAAAAATCGCTGCTCAGTGATTAGTGATATTTTGTTTCAGTTACTTGTTAAATTCTACTTGTTGGCCAGTCTCTCGTCCCCAGCTTACTCCTTTGTCTCTCGTCCGCATTTGTTAGGCAGTTAGTGTCGGTCTGTCTGTTTGACGGTCTGCCATACGTTAATAGCTGCCTCTGTCATGTTTGTCGAATTGGGTGTTAACGAATAAATAGACTTAAGGTAAAGGCCAAATTCCTGAAATATGTTTTTATCTTGCCTATCATTTTGCGAGGCGGTATATGTGTGATGTAGAGCATGTTGTACACTTTATCTAAGTCTGAATTTCATGGGTTTTATTGAAATAGACATTTTTATTAAGTTGCCACCCTTCCACCGAAAGAGCCCTTTTAAAAACAAATTGAACTTTTGGTGGAAAATAATTTCTATGTGTGAGTGTTTGTACCATTTCCACCCCGCTTACGGGGTGCATAGTTAATGTGTTTGTGTGAGTTGTTAAAATTTTTAGTTTAAAGTAATGTGGTGTGTTGCAGGTTTGCACCAGTGTAGTTTTCAGAGGTCGTTGTGAGCGGTCGTGACTATGGCCGTGTTGAAAGGGAGCGGGAGCTTCTCAGCCCGAAGGCTCCTACTGAAAAAAAAAAAATTTACTCTGTCTCTGAATAATTGTAACTTGATATTTCGAGGGTGCTTTTCTGCTTATAGTTTTAAATCTGTTTTGAAAAAGCTTTTAGGAATAAAATTCACATTTGTTAAATTGGCGCGGTTCCAGACTGAAGCGCCTAGAACCGCTCGGCCACCCCGGCCGGCACTTCCACGCTCACATAGTGTGTTAATGTTCTTCATTATTCGCCAGTAAATAAAGTAAATTCCTTAAGAAAAGATGAAAAGATTTTGAAAGTTAAAAACACGGTTCACCCGTCTGTAACCCCCCCCCCCCCCCTCACAATTAATCCGTAGACATCCAAGTCTATACTTGGTAGGTTAAAGTTGCCTCCAACTGGTCTCTTGTTTAATCACTCCTGTACTAGGCTGCTTCATATAGCTAGGGAGGCAGCGATTCTGTAAGAATTCGCTCATAAATTTGAGTTAGCACAGAGTGTTGCCAAGGATGATACTCACCATTGAGCACGGCTCAGAAAGGGGACTTTTCCATGCTGCGATTAAGACAGCTGACCTGTTTGCCATTGGTCACTTGTCTCGCAGCTTCCACGAATTTACCCGGGCCAGGAGCGCGCTCGCGAGGCTTATATCACATCTTCTGAGGTAACAACTTTCCCCTCGATTAGTCCTAAGCGTAAGATATCGAATATATGGTTTTCATTGTA
This sequence comes from Schistocerca piceifrons, assembly GCF_021461385.2. Lineage (NCBI taxonomy): Eukaryota > Metazoa > Arthropoda > Insecta > Orthoptera > Acrididae > Schistocerca > Schistocerca piceifrons. The sequence goes on from NC_060139.1 coordinate 1,054,023,580, forward strand.
GGATGTGGTAACAATTTTCATTTTCTCTAATTCGTTATTCCGGGGAATTTGAAAAACTAAACGTTCATATTTCACTATTTACCGTTATGAGTCGTAGTTCGTTAGAATTTGGGGTTTTCTGGTTAGTAATTTACATGCAGAGCAGGTTTCGTAAAGTATTGTCCACCCGTCAGCATGGTTCGTTTCCTTTCGTTCCTTTTCCTTTTTGTGAATTAACGCCGAAAATGAGATTGTGAGGTAGCTTCTTTACAAAGATTTGAAACCTCCAGCGCGCTGGCTTCACCTGCATGTTTTGGCTGCCTTATCGTCATTCTCGTGTCTCATAGAAATTGTTGGTCCTTTTTGCATGTGCAGTAGTGTGTGAAGCGATATTCTTGAAACTGAGTTTGCCATGGAAGATAGTCTCGATTAGATCGCAAGCACATTCTTGTTGGCCGCCAAATGTCAAGTGAATAATTGTTTACCATATTTAATAACACTGTTCTCTAGTTAATGAATACCATTTGTATATCTTTCCTGCCATTTGACGCAATTATCTGATCGTTTGAAGATCATTAGTTTTTACACAACTTTTCTTTCAGTTTTCCCCTTTAACGGCCGATCTCAAAGGCCGGGAGCTATCAGTCAGGATAGGGAGTTTCCTCTAAGCTGTTACGTTGATGAACATCGTAATGGGTTATGGAGATAGAGTGATTTTTCCGTAGTTTGACTGTGGGTCTCATAGAGTAATCGGTGTGTATGAATCTCGTCTCCTCTAAATGTGTCTGACCATGACAATTTTCTTAAGTTAATTATGCTGTGTGTGTGTGTGTGTGTGTGTGTGTGTGTGTGTGTGTGCAGACTGCAGACGCATTTTGTGTGCTAGGTTGTAAATATTTATCAGGCCCACGAGAGAATCACCACCCTATGTGTCACTGAAGTAACAACTGATTGTGCTCCTGTTAGTGTAGATAGTTCGGCCGATGATTATTATGTCCAAGTCACTACCAAGTCTTGTCATTTCTTTGGTTCAAATGGCTCTGTGCACTATGGGACTTAACTTCCGTGGTCATCAGTCCCCTAGAACTTAGAACTACTTAAACCTAACTAACCTAAGAACATCACACACATCCATGCCCGAGGCAGGATTCGAACCTGCGACCGTAGCAGTCGCGCGGTTCCGGACTGCGCGCCTAGAACCGCTAGACCACCGCGGCCGGCTGTAATTTTTTAATATTTCAACTATTATCACAGGGAAATTAGTTAAATTCAGTTAACTGCTTTGGACTGGTAATACATCGGTGCAGCTGGTCTCCATATGGCTCTGAGCACTATGGGACTTAACATCTATGGTCATCAGCCGATCTCCATATGTTTCCTTACTATCTGCTCCATCTGTGCCTGGCGTTTTCCGTTGCGCGATCGTTTTCCAAAATTCCAAGGCTGGTCCAGGTTGTTTACCACTGCCCTACACAAGGTAGCAGGCCTCCTTTTTAATCAGGCCATGCTCTCCTCCATCTGCACGCCATTGAGATAATCCAATGAACGCGCGAACATCGCTATAAATTTGTGTAGAGCTGTGAAGTGTACTCATCGCAATTTACCAGTACTGTAGGATGAGACCTTGTCCCAAAATGAACTGACGAAACAATTTTAAGAACTGACGTTGTTGTTGTAGTTGTTGTACCCGCAATTATAGTTAGTGGCCTGACCTCAAAGGCATGCGTGATTCACAGGGAGTGTTGTTTACCGGCCGTGTTCGTGAGAGGGGGGGAAATGTTGACTTGGCTCCACATCGGCGCTGCCAACCCACAGGTGCGTGCACTTCCTACGGAACGGAAATGGTGCCCGGCGGCTAATGTATTGGATAAGCTAATGTTTTGGATAAAAGCGTGTACCAAAATGAAGTAAATACATAAATGGAAAACTTCACATTTATAGAAAAACGGTTAAAATTTACTAGCATGCACAAAAGGCGGGATGTTTTCATGTGCTTAAAAGAATGATTAAAACTGTACCTGAATTTTGATACTACGTATTTTTATTATTTTTTTGCTTGATTGAGCAGAGTTGGTCTTGTCGCAGTTCATGAATATGATAGTGCACGGAAGTTGGGGCTTTAATAATGAGTCTTCATCAATCGATGTTCCTTCCGTGCGGTATTTACACTACAGTGGCTGATCGGTACAAGGCGCACACACCACCTGTTAGCAGTGCCGAGAGAGCAATTGATACGTATGCATTTCGCCTTTCACGACCCCGTAAGTTCTCCAAGTTCTTACTACTTTCACTTTTAACCCACATGCAAGACAATGAGCTAATCGGTCCCATTTTCAGGTGCTTGGTGTAGGCAGTACAGTATTATTATTATTGTGAAGAGGGCCGCGAAGTTTCCATTTTTGGCAGCAGAGGGGCGCGACAAACAATTGATTGGGAACCCATGATCTGGATTTTTAAGGTACAGTTGTCGTCATGAGAAATAAAACTGATTTCCAATGGGTCGGGTCGTGGAATGTTAGACCCCTTAATCGGGAATGTAGATTACAGGATATATAAAGGGAGCGGTTAAGTTGTGACATATCGAACGGCACGACAGATTTACCTGTCACGAGGGGAACTCATCTGGAGTCCAGAGCCGCGGTCGTGCCATCAGTTCGGGGCTGGTGCTGGCACATGGTGGACACAAGCGCCACCGTGACCGAGCCGGGGAGAGGCACTGACAGCGATAGTCAGTCAGCTGGAGCGATGGGCAATATTAGATTGATGCATAAGTTCGTAGCGTTTGTCCGTAAGTTTAATAAAGACGACAGCTACGTGTAACAGAGGCTTCAGTCATCAATAATATATTTTCCTTCACTATTTACAACAGTCTTCCAACGCTGGGGTAACTTTTCGATGATGTGATGATGATGATGATGTTTCGCGTTGTGGGACGCTCAACTACGCGGTTATCAGCGCCCGTACAAATTCCCAACATTTTCTCAGTCCAATCTCGGCACTTTCATGAATGATGATGAAATGATGAGAACAGCACAAACACCCAGTCATCTCGAGGCAGGTGAAAAGGCCGGCCGGTGTGGCCGAACGGTTCTAGGCGCTTCAGTCTGGAATCGCGCTACCGCTACGGTCGCAGGTTCGAATTCTGCCTCGGGCATGGATGTGTGTGATATCCCTAGGTTAGTTAGGTTTAAGTAGTTCTAACTTCTAGAGGACTGATGACCTCAGATGTTGTGTCCCATAGCGCTCAGAGCCATTTTTGAACCAGCTGGTGAAAATCCCTGACCCCGCCGGGAATTGAAACCGGGACCCCGTGCTCGCGAAGCGAGAACGCGACCACGAGCTGCGGACTAATTTTTGATTCAGCCACTGTAGAAATCATGTGGCTTTGAGACGAAGAACTGGGTGATTGGTTTGTGGGATTGAAGGGACCAGACTACCAGGGCCATTGCTCCCTAGATGAAGAACTCGTGGAGCCATGTTCGCAGTTCATTTTCATCCAGAAAGAAAGGTCCTTGAAGGTTGGTCGATGGAGAGCGGAGGAAGTGATTATTAGAGGACGCAAGGTCAGGTGAATAACGTGGGCGTGGAATGACTTCCAAACAGAATGAAAATCTGGGGACGCAAGATCAGGTGAATAAGGTGCATGTGGAACGACTTCCCAACCCAACTCCAGTATAGCATTTTTTGACAGTCTAGTAGAATACGGGCGGAAGTTATCGTGGAGTAGCATCGCTTTACACAGTCTTTCTGGCCGTCGTTCTTGGATTGCAACAGCAAGACGTCTCGGTGCGACACTATATTTCGTGGATGCGGTCACGTCTTGCTGCTTTGTTTGGACTCCACCATTCCTTTCTTTTCTTTATATAAGCATAAAGACACAATTTCTCGTCATCAGTAGCGATATGATAGAAATGGTCGGCGTTGTGCCCTAACCAGTTGATGAGCGAGCAGAGATGTACAAATGGCCGGCCGCTGACTTTTGTGATTTTGGGTTAGAGCATGCGGTACGGTTCTAGGTGCTTCAGTCCGCAGCCGCGCTGCTGCTACGGTCGCAGGTTGGAATCCTGCCTCCGGCATGGGTGTGCGTGATGTCCTTAGGTCAGTTAGGTTTAAGTAGTTCTAAGTCTAGGGGACTGACGACCTCAGACGGTAAGTCCTATAGTGCTTAGAGCCATTTGAACCATTTTTTGACCTTCTCCAACGCCTTAAAATGTCGCGCGATGATGGAACGATCACAGTTCATAACATTTGCCAGTCCTCGAGTACACTGACATGAATCGATGCGGATTAATAAGCCGAAACGATCTTCATCAAACACTGAAGTTCTTCCTGAATGTGGAGTGTCAATAATGCAAAGCGATCCTCCCTAAAATGAGAACACCATTTTCCTGCCGTCCTCTGTCCAGTGGCCCTATTCCCATACTTTCAACAGAAGAATAGGTCGGAAATGTTCCGACTATTCCACTTGTCACTTCAGTTTGTGGCCTACACAACTATACTCACTGTCTCCAAATGACGATACGTAAACTCCAATAGCGACAGTGAACTACAAATAAAAAATGGCAGTCGATGAATAAAACCGTTGTAACCGGGATGCCGACATGAAAAAAAAAAGCACCGTGAACTTACATACTGATCTGATCTAATACCTCGTTAACAGCAATCTCATCTTCGGCCAGCGCCGTTAGCGGTGGACAAGACCGCACTGCTTCTCTAGTGGCCTGTTCTGTGTGGCGGATGAGGTGTCAGTAAGTTGTTCGAACTGGTCGGTTGGTGCAGTGACAAGGAGAGAGAGCTGGGCAGAGCGAAGGTCGAAGGCCGCAGGAGCTGCTGTGCGTGCAGGGCGCTTGCCGCAAGAGACGACGGTCAGGACAGACGGGCCTGCCTTGTGGACAACAATGCGGTGGATCGGTTGCTGACCTCCGGTCCAACGCACAGAAAATCCAGAGCAGGTGACGGAATGCATCATGTAAGGAGAATCACCCGAACGATTTCACAGATGACGGGTCCATTCTGTTGTCCTTGCGATTAAGGGGCGCATGACGTTTGTACGCTGAGAGTAGCCACTTGTCCTGCACGGAAGACTATGGCTACTGTGTAACTAGTCGGTTGTTATTTATGCCAAGCAGGGCGGACACCCGTGAGTGATATGCAGCAGAGCAGGCATAATTGTGTTATTACACACTGAGGGCGGATTAAATGTTTAAGCATAAACTGATTTGCTTATCATCGTGACCGAAAAAGGGCTGTTTACTCCAGTGTTACAAGAGTTTATTGTTTCACTGTTTCTGAGCGACTGAGCCAGTGGTTTACTGCTGTTGCCTTAAGATTTTGTTATGTTATTGCTGTTACTTGAGTGAGCTGCCACACACGTTATTCTATACGACATAGGAGTGGGTACTTTGGTAGCGTTGTGGATAGCTGGCGTGTTAGCTTTCTGCTAATTTTATCAACAGTAGACCAAGGTAAAGTCAGAGATTATATAACTGAGCCGAGGTAAGTCTATTCTGTGGCGTCGTAAGTTACACAGTTATATCTGGTTATGGCCGAGTGTCAGTCACTGTAAACTGTAAATGATGTTGCGTGGTTATCTGTTGTAGGGCAACATATGAATTTGTTCTGTACTTGATTCTTTTTTCTTTTTGTTACTGTTATAAGGATAATATTGTGCTACTGGTTATGTTAGCCCTACTTATAGTTCTCGCGGGCTACACATATATACGCTGAAGCGCCAAAGAAAATGGTATAGGCACACGTTTTCAAATACAGACATGTGGAAACAGGAAGAATACGGCACTGCGGTCGACAACGCCTGTATAAGACAACAAGTGTCTGGCGCAGTTGTTAGATCGGTTACTGCTGCTACAATGTTATCAAGATGTAAGTGAGTCTGAACATGACACACGAGCGATGGGACACAGCATCTCCGAGGTAGCGATAATGTGGGAACTTTCAAGTACGGTCACTTCGAGAGCACACCGTGAAATCACGAACCCGGAAAACGTCAAATCTCCGCCATCGCTGCGGCCGGAAAAAGATCCTGCAAGAAGGGAACCAACCACGTTTGAAGAGAATCGTTTAACGTGACAGAAGTGCAACCCTTCCGCAAATTGCTGCAGATTTCAATGCTGGGCCATCGACAAGTGTCAGCGTGCGAACCATTTAACGAAACATCAGCGATGTGGGCTGTCGCAGCCGAAGGACAACCCTTGATGACTTCACGACACAAAGCATTACGCCACGCCTGGACACGTCAACACCGACCTTGGACTGTTGATGACTAGAAACATGTTGCCTGGTCGGACGAGTCTCGTTTCAGATTGTAACGAGCGGATGGACGTGTACGGATATGGAGACGACCTCATGAATCCATGGACGCTGCATGTCAGCAGGAGACTGTTCAAGCTGGTGGAGGCTCTGTAATGGTGTGGGGCGTATGCAGTTGGAGTGATATGGGACCTCTGAATTGTCTAGATACGACACTGACAGGTGACACGTACGTAAGCATCCTGTCTGATCACCTACATCCATTCATGTCCACTGTGCATCCCGACGGACTTGGACAATTCCAGCAGGACAATGCGACAGCGCACACGTCCATTATTGCTACAGAGTGGCTCCAAAAATATTCTTCTGATTTTAAACGCTTCTGGTGCCCACTAAACTTCCCAGACATGAATATTATTGAGAATATCTGGATGCCTTGCAACGTAGTGTTCAGAAGAGTTCTCCACCCCTCTTATGGATTTATGGAAAATTCTGCAGCATTCATTGTGTCAGTCCCTCCAGCACTACTTGAGACACTAGTCGAGTCCATGCCACGTCGTGTTGTGGCACTCCTGCGTGCTTGCGTGGGCCCTACAAGATATTAAGAAGGTGTAGCAGTGTCTTTGGCTCTTCAGTGTACGTTTCATTTTATTGTAAGTGGTTCACTATGCTGTTATTTGATGTTTTTGTGTTTAATAAAATAATTGTTGCAATGAGTCCCACGTCTGCACAACCCCCAGTCAGGACCTCACTTCAACTAAATCCTACCCTACGATACTTAAGTCAGATATAGTGAGGATTAGTGCAACGCTGTGGCAGGAAGAGTAGTCATGTGAGCGCAGTAAATATGGGTAATGCAATAGTGTATCTAATAACGAATATGAAAACAGAAATACCGGTAAACGACTATGAACAACATCGCGAACTCATTACAGTAGCCAAAAGAGAGACGAAGCCAAAACTCGCCACAGTAGCACAAGTGTACGTGCGTACTACCTCCACAGATGATGAAGAGACTGAAAGAACGCAAGAGGAGACAAATGAAATTATTCATATACTGACGGGAGACCAAAATTTAATTTTGATCTATACCGGTATTCAATAGAAGGAAAAGAACGAAAAGGAAGAATAGTAAGCGGGACTGGTGTGGGGGAGAGTAATGAACGGAGATGCGGCATGGTAGAATTCTGCAGAGAGCACAGTTCAACCACTGATAAAACTTGGTTTGAAGACCAACGAAGATTGCTGAATACGTGGAATAAGAATACGTGTAAGAAACTGGGAGATCCAGACCTTTTCAAACAGATTACATAATCATGATACAGAGATTTAGAAACGGAATTTTAAAGTGTAAATCATTTCCAGGTGCACATGTGGACTCTCACCATAGTTTATCGGTTATGAACTGCAGATTACAACTAAATAAACAGCAGAAAGGCAGAAAATTAAGCAAGAATGACCTGGATTAGTTGAAAGAATCAGAGGTTGTTGACAGTTCTAAAGGCAGCATTAGACAACGACTGACTGAAACAGGGATAAGGAACACAAACGTGTGTAGAAGTGTATACAGCAGAGGATTAAATAGGCAAGAAAACAACGGCCTGTAGAAAACCTTGGATAACGGATGAGATCTTGTACCTAGCTGACGAAAGAAGGAAAAATAAACAATGCAGGAAAAGAAACACCCAAAATTGAATACAGCGCAAAATCCCTTTTTTTCGAATGCTTTTGACGTACAAAATTTCTTAAACCAAAATGCCAGAAAGGTGTGTAAATTTAGTGAACAATTTTTATTACGTATGTGGCGAAAGAACATTTTAGTCACAGAAACGCAGTCTGACGCCTCTTGTAAAGACTGCCTGTCAGTATGTTATTATTCTGATATGAAAGTAGATCACCAGGAAAAGTCATGGGCTCAACACATACGTTGCAATGCTTGTTTGGTTATACTAAGAGAATGGCCGAAAAACAATAAAAATGAAACGATCTGTGGCTTCTGCAGTGCCTATGGTTTGTCGGGAGGCTTCAACCCATACAGATAGGAGCTATTTCGGCTTGACTCCACCTAAAGTGAGAGGATTGTCAGTTAAAGAAAGTGGTGTAGTTCAATACCTTTATCTTCCGTCTTCTATTCGACCTAGTCCACATTCACATAGCTCACACTTCCTACTCCATCCATAAAATTATGAACTTGAAGTAGGAAATGAAGGCAGCGCGGAAGAAGAAGAAGAACTCAACAAGCGTTCGATATCCGACGAGTCTGATTTTGACGTGGAAGGTGATAAATCTAGTTGTGGAGTTTCCATTGAGGATCACGGAGAGAGTTTTCATTAGGATATTTCTGTAGTGGAACAAAGATATTAGGGCCGGTGGGAAGAATTAATGCTAGAGGATTCGTGCTGGTGTTTATGTAGGCAGGGTCTCTGGAACTTACAATGGGCAAGCCTAAGGACAACGATGTTGTAAAGCGCCGCATAATTTCTTCAGATCAAACCAGCTGCCAGGCATTTTTCTGTCTACTTAGAACTATTAGACTGTAATTATCATTTAAAACAGATGTCAAATGGACTTTCAATGTTGTTCGCATACGAAGTTAAAATGCATCGCTCTCTGATGATGATGATTTTGTTTTGTGGGGCACTCAACGGCGTGGTTATAAGGTCCCGTACAAAGTCCCAATCTCTTCACTTTCCAGTCTCGCCAAATTTCTGAATGATGATGAAAGGATGAGGACATCGCAAACACCCAGTCCCCTAACGGAAAAATCCCCGACCCGGTCGGAAATTGAAACCAGGACCTTGTGAACCAGAGGCAGCAAAGCTAACCACTCGACCACGAGCTGCGGACGCATCGCTTATTCTCAGTCCGTTAAAATAAAATACTTATGCCCATTGTATATCAGAGAAACTAGAGCAAGTAAATTTTTTCAACGTCATGTTCCTTTTCACAACCCAAAACTGGTAGGACTTCACTCACGAAATGAAGTAAACTTTCTCTTAGGTAGTGTTATTTACGTAATAAAAAATCTTGCTACGTTTTTATTTGTTTTAGCGTATAATATGTTAATAATCTGAATGAAGCTAATAATAATTATAAAGACAAATACAACAACAGATTCAAATGAAAAGTATTGGAATAATAACTCAGCTGTTGCAGCTTTATCTGCACTTGGTATCATGCATCTCCTTTGACAAAAAAAAAATTTCGTCTGCAAACACCTACAGAGAACTAAATGCATACAGGAAGCCTGCCAGTTTCATTATCGACAGCAGCACGACAATCGAAATGCGTCAAGATCTGTGTGCTTTGTGCACCACTAGTAGGATGTGATCATATACTGTCTGATCAAAAGTGTCCGAATATCAGTATGGCCGGCCGGAGTGGCCGAACGGTTTTAGGCGCTTCAGTCTGGAACCGCGCGACCACTACGGTCGCAGGCTCGAATTCTGCCTCGGGCATGGATGTGTGTGATGTCCTTAGGTTAGTTAGGTTTAAGTAGTTCCAAGTTCTAGGGGACTGATGACCTCAGAAGTTAAGTCCCATAGTGCTAAGAGTCATTTGAACCATTTTTGAATATCAGTATGTAATGCGGAATTGACCATCAAATGTTACAAGAGACAGACCCGCCATAATAAAAGGAGGCGAGGACTACTGTGTTGTCAGGAGAGAAATTGTAACAGAAGAATGGATGAGTCTGCAGAGCTCAGTGGCTTCATGCGGAATAGTCATGAGATATCACTAGAGTAAGTTATCCATCGGGGACATTTCAACTCTTCGTTGTTGTTGTTGTTGTTGTTGTTGTTGTTGTCTTCAGTCCTGATACTGGTTTGATGCAGCTCTCCAAGCTACTCTATCCTGTGCAAGCTTCTTCATCTCCCAGTACTTACTGCAACCTACATCCTTCTGAATTCGATTAGTTTATTCATCTCTTGGTCTCCCTCTACGATTTTTACCCTCCACGCTGCCCTTCAATGCTAAATTTGTGAACCCTTGATGCCTCAGAACATGTCCTACCAACCGGTCCCTTCTTCTTGTCAAGTTGTGCCACAAACTCGTCTTCTCCCCAATTCTATTCAATACCTTCTCATTAGTTACGTGATCTACCCATCTAATCTACAGCATTCTTCTGTAGCTCCACATTTCAAAAGCTTCTATTCTCTTCTTGTCCAAACTATTTATCATCCATGTTTCACTTCCATATATGGCAACACTCCATACAAATACTTTCAGAAACGACTTCCTGACACTTAAATCTATACTCGATGTTAACAAATTTCTCTTCTTCAGAAACGCTTCCCTTGCCATTGCCAGTCTACATTTTATATCCTCTCTATTTCGACCATCATTAGTTATTTTGCTCCCCAAAGAGTAAAACTCCTTTACTGCTTTAAGTGTCTCATTTCCTAATCTAATTCCCTCAGCATCACCCGACTTAATTCGACTACATTCCATTATCCTCGTTTTGCTTTTGTTGATGTTCATCTTGTATGCTCCTTTCAAGACACTGTCCATTCCGTTTAACTGCTCTTCCAAGTCCTTTGCTGTCTCTGACAGAATTACAATGTCATCGGCGAACCTCAAAGTTTCTACATCTTCTCCATGGATTTTAATACCTACTCCGAATTTTTCTTTTGTTTCCTTTACTGCTTGCTCAATATACAGATTGAATAACATCGGGGACAGGCTACAACCCTGTCTCACTCCCTTCCCAACCGCTGCTTCCCTTTCACGCCCCTCGACTCTTATAACTGCCATCTGGTTTCTGTACAAATTGTAAATAGCCTTTCGCTCTCTGTATTTTACCCGTGCCACCTTCAGAATTTGAAAGAGAGTATTCCAGTCAACATTGTCGGAAGCTTTCTCTAAGTCTACAAATGCTAGAAACGTAGATTTGCCTTAGTGAACCGGAAAGAAGAAGTAACAACCGCAAGTATACCATGTACTAACGGACAGGGATCATCGAGTACTGGATAGGGTCGTTGTAAAAAATCACATGAAATCAGCGTAAGGAATCATTCTTGAGTTTTAAAGTACTACCAACAGTCCAGCTAGCACAATGACTGCGCTTAGGGAGTTAAAAAGAATCGGTACAAACGACAAGCATCTCCTTATGTCGCACACATTTCTGTAGTCAGTGCTAAGCTACGGCACTGGACAGTGTATGGCTGGAAAGGATTGGTTAGTAGCGATGAACCACACTGTATCCCGTGGCATTTGATAGCAGGGTTAGGGTTTAGTGAATGCATGGATGTCTTTTTACCTACCGTTATGAGCAGTACCAAGAGTGGACTGAAGAGGAGGAGGTGTTTCGGTATGGCGAGTGTTTCTCGTGTTAGGGTGTAGTCTCCTCATTGCGCTCAAGAACGTGCAGAATTTGGAGGGACAAGAACAATTTTACTGCATTGTGTTCTGTGAACAGTGGAGGAACAGTCCCAAGATGATGATTGTTTGTATGAGCACGATAATGCACTCTGCCATAAAGCGATATCAATGAGGCAATGGTTTTTCGACAGGAACATTTATGGATTGGGCTGGCCTGCATACAGTCCCAATATAGACCCAACTGAACATTTTTCAGATAATTCGCACCGTCGACTGTGCTCCATATCCCGACAACTTCGCTATGTTGTACTCGTGAAGTGCCGAACAACAGAGACTGGAGTCGTGACTGGAAAAATAAGTTTACTCTGTCAACGGACGTTCACACAAGACCTGAATACAAACACTGTCAGACGGAATTGTACGCTGAGTCCCTATCACAATCATACAACAATGTCACTTCAAGTTACAAGTGGTGAGTCCAAACACTTCGCACTGGCGTCTGTGGCCGGGCGTGCGCTTTAAAGTACAGTCATGCTCATAAATTGAGGATAATTGCAAGAATGTGATGCCACACAACGTGGCACTACACAAAACTAGCGCTAATAGCATAGGCACATAGGGAACACACATGGCACAGATCTGTAAGTCCACGGTATTGGTGATTAGTTGAGAAAACCGTCCCGAAATACATGTGCTACAAAACGCCACTGTTTCCTGCGCGTGTACCCCGACATCAGTTTGGGATATGATCACCATGCACACGTACGCAGGCCGCACAACGGGTTGGCATACTCTGGATCAGTTCGTCGAGCAGCTGCTGGGGTATAGCCTCCCATTCTTGTACCAGTGCCTGTCAGAGCTCCAGAAGTGTGTTAGGAGTTTGAAGACATGCAGCGATACGTCGACCGAGAGCATCCCAGACGTACTCGATGGGGTTTAGGTCTGGAGAACAGGCAGGTCACTCTATTCGCCTGATATCTTCTGTTTCAAGGTACTCATCCACGATGGTAGCTCGGTGCGGCCGTGCGTTATCATCCAACAGGAGGAAGGTGGGACCCACTGTAGTCCTGAAAAGACGAGCATACTAGTGTAAACTGCCGTCCCGATACACCTAACCTGTTACAGTTCCTCTTCCAAAGACATGCAGAGGTGTACGTGCACCAGTCATGACCCCATTCCACACCATCAAACCACGACCTCCATACAGATCCCTTTCAAGGACATTAAGGGGGTGGTATCTGGATCCTGGTTCACGCCAGATGAAATCCCGGCGAGAATCACCGTTCAGACTATATCTGAGCTCGTCCTTGAACAAAACCTGGGACCACCGTTCCAATGTCCATGTACTATGTTCTTGGCACCAGGCTTCAAGGGCTCTCCTGTGACCAAGGTCAGTTGAATGCACCTTGCAGGGCTCCGGGCGAATAAATCATGTCTGTTCAGTCGTCTGTAGACTGTGTGTCTGGAGACAACTGTTTCAGTGGCTGCGGAAAGGACCCGAGCAAGGATACCTGCAGTACTCCGTGGCCGTCTGCGGGCACTGCTGGCGAGATATCGGTCTTCTTGTGGTGTTGTACACTGTGGACGTCCCATACTGTAGAGCCTTCCTGTCTGCTGGACTCGTTGCCATAATCTTGAGATCACACTTTGTGGCACACAGATGGCCCGTGCTACGACCTGCTGTGTTTGACCAGCCTCCTGTCGCCCTAGTTTAGGGAAATATACACCATTTGTTCGCTCGGTTGGTAACTATAGTTACCGTGCACAGACAGGGTGACTACTCCAGCGAGTGACCAAATGGTGTAAATTGCTCTGAAGATGACATGACACCTTCGCGGGTTGAAACCGGTTGGTGACAAAATAAATAAAGCGAATGTGACTGTCATTTTAAATAATGGATTGTAAGTAAACCAATCGCTGTTATCTCCACGCAACTATGTTGCCAAAAAATTTGACCTAAGGACATCACACACATCCATGCGGGAGGCAGGATTCGAACCTGCGATCTCAGCAGCAGCGCGGCTCCGGACTGAAGCGCCTAGAACCGCTCGGCCACAGTGGCCGGCGTCGCACTAGTATTCTACCCCTCATAACGTGATCAATATGTGTTCTCTGAGCCATTTTCAAGATACAGTCACCATTCGCCCGTATGAAAACTTCTGCACATTTACTCGCTGCACCGTACTCTGACATGCACCAACACACCTCTGCGTGTGTGACTGCTGCCAGCGTCATGGTGCGACGACCGCAGGTCAAATGCACCGCATGCTGATACCCCGAGGAGATTTAAACCTGCAAACCGCCCACCAGAGCGTTGTTTCACCATGTATCACTATTATCCTTAATTTACGAGCATGGGCGTAGTTCGGGGCGCAGTACACAGGCCGCCAGTGGGCCGGCGTTGGTGTGGCATGGCGTCATTGGACCGTAGCCGGTAGGTTGTATTTTCCATACGTACGACGGCAGGCGTTGCTGGGGTTACTGCGGAAGCTGTACAGGGATGGGCGCGCCTGCGCTGTTTACCGGCGGTGGTTCGGCCGACTATCACCAGTGAGCTGAACGCCGTCTGATTCCCGGCCGCGAAACACTGTGCACCGTGGTGCGGTCAGTGACGATGGTTTAGGCTCTTGAGGAAACTTGGGTTGCCATTCGTCTGCAGAAATTCATACGCCTCATTGAAAGTGTCCCGAGCAGAGTTTTGGGCGTCATAACCGCTAGGGTGGACTCACCCAGTGTTAATGACTTGGTTCTTTTGCTCAGGTAGTGTAATATTGTGACTGGACATTTCATTAATTTGTAATATTGTGAGTCGACATTGCATTATTTAAAAAAATTGTGCTTCCACTGTTCGTGTTGGATGTCTAGCTCTTTGGCGTTCCAGATCATGACACTGTGAGACAAGTGTAGCCTGAATCACGGAGAGCACATCGAGATCAGAGTGAGTTAGCTTTCCGGGGCTCTCAGTACGATATTTCATCTGCTGCGACTCGGAGGATGAATCATGTAGAGTGTAGGCAGCGCGAGTGCAGCCGGCGGCCGAGCGCGCGTGCGCCCAGATGGCGGTGGGCGATACAGCAGCTGGAGGGGCGTGCCGCCGCGCCGCGCCGCTCTCTGCTGTCCGCTGTCCGCTGTCCGCCTACCCAGCACCCGCCGTGACGCGGGCCGCTCAGCGGGGGTCCCTACCACCAGCTGGTCGCCGCGCCGCCGCGCCGCCCCGTGACGTCACCGGAGAAGCGCCGCACGCGGTCGGTCTCCCCGGGTGTATCGGCTTCACTGTAAAAAGACCGCGCTACCGCCTCTGCTTACGTGCTTCTTCCGAGCGAGGTGGCGCAGTGGTTGACACACTGCACTCGCATACGGGAGGACCGCGGTTAAAACCCGATTCCAGGGGTTCTGATCCTCATTTGCCGGCCGGGTTGGCCGAGCGGCTCTAGGCCCTACAGTCTGGAACCGCGCGACCGCTACGGTCGCAGGTTCGAATCCTGCCTCGGGCATGGCTGTGTGTGATGTGCTTAGGTTAGTTAGCTTTAAGTAGTTCTAAGTTCTAGAGGACTGATGACCTTAGAAGTTAAGTCCCATACTGCTCAGAGCCATTTGAACCATTTGATCCTGATTTACCTTTATTGTGATTTCCCTACATCGCTTCAGGCAAATGCCGGCATGGTTCTTTTGAAAGGGCACAGCCGACTTCCTTTCCTAATCCGGTGGGACCTATGACCGCTCTGTTTGGTCCCCTCCCCTAAATCAACCGGGGACTGATGACCATAGATGTTAAGTCCCATAGTGCTCAGAGCCATAGCCTAAATCAACCAACCAACCAACATGCTTCTATTTCTGCTTCCTAGTAAACACTCTGGGCGTAAAATTAATTACCTCCAGCGAAAACGTTTCTTTCGTACGTGCCTCGGAGCTGCCGTGACGCCGCGGCATGAACCACGGATTCTTGGCGGTGCGTGACGTGCAAGACAAACTGCACGATACACAGCTCCTCGGATTTAATCTCAAAGGTTTATTGCTGGAGCCACATTAATTGTCTGTTCCATCATACTATCAAATCAATCTGAATTATTAACACTTCCCTCCTCCCTCCACCGCCACTCTTCACACTCGTCCTCGATTTTTTAAAGAATCGAACTTCCAAGTACAAAACAGCTTGAAAAGCCTGAATACTTTGCAACTGACTTTACGTATTAACCTAGTTTTTCACACATCTCAGTGCTCATAATGTCACACCTCCTGAACTATGTGTTGTACAACGATGTTATTTTCCATGTACACTACTAGCCACTAAAATTGCTACACTAAGAAGAAATGCAGATGATACACAGGTAGTCACTGGACAAATATATTATACTACAACTGACATGTAATTACATTTTCACGCAGTTTGGGTGCATAGATCCTGAGAAATCATTACCCAGAACAACCACATCGGGCCGTAGTGACGGCCTTGATACGCCTGGGCATTGAGTCAAACACAGCTTGGATGGCGTATACAGGTACAGCTCCCCATGCAGCTTCGACACGATACCACAGTTCATAAAGAGTAGTGACTGGCGCATTGTGACGAGCCTGTTGCTCGGTCACCATTGACCAGACGTTTTCAATTGGTGAGATATCTGGAGAATGTGCTGGCTAGGGCAGTAATCGAACATTTTCTGTATCCAGAAAGGCCCGTACAGGACGTACAGGTCGTTCATTATATTTGCAAGGATCGAATGAAGGATAGAGCCACGGGTCGTAACACACCTGAAATTTAACGTCCACTGTTCAAAGTGCCGTCAATGTGAACAAGAGGTGACCGAGATCTGTAACCAATGGGACCCCATACCATCATGCAGGGTGAAATGCCAGTATGGCGATGACGAATACACGCTTTCAATGTGCGTTCACCGCGATGTCGCCAAACCAGGATGCGACCATTATGATGCTGTAAAAGAACTTGGATTCATCCGAAAAAATTACGATTTGCCATTCGTACACCCACGTTCGTCGACGAGTACACCATAGCAGGCGCTCCTGTCTGTGATGCAGCGTCAAGGGTAACCGCAGCTGTGGTCTCCGAGCTGATAGTCCATGCTATGGCAAACGTCGTCGAACTGTTCGTGCAGATTGTTGTTGTCTTAGAAACGTCCCCATCTGTTGACTCAGGGATCGAGACGTGGCTGCACGATCCGTTACAGCCATGCGGATAAGATGCCTGTCATCTCGACTGCTAGTGATACGACGCCGTTGGAATCCAGCACGGCGTTCCGTATTACCCTCCTGAACCCACCGATTCCACATTCTGCTAACAGTGATTGGATCTCGACCGACGCGAGCAGCAATGTCGCGATACGTTAAACCACCATCGCGATAGGCTACAATCCGATCTTTATCAAAGTCGGATACGTGATGGTACGCATTTCTCCTGCTTACGCGAGGCATCACAACAACGTTTCACCAGGCAACGCCGGTCAACTGCTGTTTGTGTATGAGAAATCGGTTGGAAACTTTCCTCATGTCAGCATGTTGTGGGTGTCGCCACCGGCGCCGAAAAGCTAATCATTTGCATATCACAGCATCTTCTTCCTGTCGGTTAAATTTCGCGTCTGTAGCACGTCATCTTCGTGGTGTAACAATTGTAATGGCCAGTAGTGTACATTCAATGGTACATGTGGACATTCTCTGCAAAATCCTTGCGAATACAGTCTTTGGTAAAAACTTTATAAATTAAAATCGTCATTCCTAATCTTCGCAATACCAAGGGCGGGAGTTGGTGGGGGTGGTGGGCGGGTGGAGATGGGGGGGGGGGGGCTCGAGGGCGACTTGTTGCCGACATCTTGAAAATATCGTAATCTCGTCATGTAGTTCATATTTTGAAAGTATGGAAAATTATTTATTGTTGTTAATCGAGTTGAAAGAAGATTACTGTTAATGTAGTGAATGATCCACGCAGTGGACACCAACTGAAAAAGCTATGCCTTATGTTTCTGATCTAGACTGCCATAAAAATGCGAAGGAATTGTTAATCAGAACTCAGGAAGAAGTTGTAGTGTAATTCACAATCGATTTATTGGTCTTAAACAAGAAAAGACAACAAAATTATTAAAGAAACATCATGCAAAAATATTTATTTAACAAAAGCCTTACTAAAATGTGATCTATGGTGGACAAAGTGATCTGCTGGGAATAGACACACAACACTAACCAGAATATTACTCGCTCTATCTCACTTCATACACGTGAATCCAGGTTACGACGCCACCACCAAACATCTTTATTCTACCATACAAAAGAAAAAAAAAGAAAAATATGGTTCGAAAGAACAGGGTGCTGAGAAACAGATATTATAGCCCTACTTCTCAGCAGCGAATACCTTACCATCCTGCTGGTCAAGGGGGCACACTACGATGCGTTCGGCGACTGAAGTCATGGACGGCGGCAATCTGTTATTAAATTCGCGTTCCCGAAAAATGCACCTACGCGGTCTCGCGTTAGGTTAATTCAGATTGCAGGTACTTCCCTAAGAGCCTCTGAAAACACGACCTATTCCAGTGTGCAGGTGGACCCGTTTGCTGGTCTGCCAAACCAATTTGACTCCGTGCCACGACTTTGCGTTTCGAAACACGTCAAATGTTTAGACGGTCGACTCAAGACAAATAAGTACACCCACGCATCACTCGTTGTGGCCGTGATGATATAAGCAGTACCTCTGACGGTTCAGAAAATGACTGGCACAGGCTCTAAGTCGCGCCCTAGCGAAGGACACAAGTCTCACCGTTTAGATAGCGACCTGCAGTTCTTTACTAGCGAAGCGCCGGTACAAGAGACTTGTAGAAGAGTGCGTCCAGATCTCCCTTTTTCTGTGTTGCCTCCTCAGCTCGATTCCAAAATACAAGAAATGTCTCTGAGCACTATGGGACTTAACTTCTAAGGTCATCAGTCCCCTAGAACTTAGAACTACTTAAACCTAACTAACCTAAGGACATCACACACATCCATGCCCGAGGCAGGATTCGAACCTGCGACCGTAGCAGTAGCGCGGTTCCGGACTGAGCGCCTAGAACCGCTAGACCACCGCGGCTGGCTCTCTAGGTTCCCTCATTCTCAAATTCTGGGTGAATGTATTCAGGGTAAGTTGTGTGGCATGAGGAATGCTGGGCCGGCCGAAGTGGCCGCGCGGTTCTGGCGCTGCAGACTGGAACCGCGAGACCGCTATGGTCGCATGTTCGAATCCTGCCCCGGGCATGGATGTGTGTGATGTCCTTAGGTTAGTTAGTTTTAACTAGTTCTAAGTTCTAGGGGACTAATGACCTCAGCAGTTGAGTCCCATAGTGCTCAGAGCCATTTGAACCATTTTTTTGAGGAATGCTGCCTCAAGACATAACAGATTCTAACTTAGGTATTCGCCTTATTGAATTAAACCTGAATCGTAAGAATACACCTTCCACGATACGGGTTCCTCCTTTATACAAACACAATGTTTTTTTTTTCTTTTTACCCAAGCATGTTTCAGTTCCTGTGTGCCATCATCACTGGGTTTTTGTTTATTGAAAACTGTAAAAAGTTGTAAGGTGGCATTATTTTACAACTTACAAACCGCGTTTGCATACAATACGACATAAGTAAGCCCCTTAAATGATAGAAAAGGCAGGTTTGTGCTCGCTCATTAAAAACATGTATGCAACTGACATCGCCTAGTACACTTAATTTATTGTATAATGTCTGCATGTTGGGTGACAGAGGAACAAGCAGAGCTGTGAAATTCGTGGTAGAACGGAAGGACACAGGAAGCTAATCCCGGCGCTAATCTCGAGACCCCGCCCTTGAGCTGGACCACCTGCAAAATGGGAACACGTGGCCTGCATGCAAGCGTGAGAAAACGGCCTGGTCAGGCAAAAACACATGGCAGCAGGTATTCGAGTACTTTCCTACGGACATAGAAAGAACTTCCAGAAACTTCGATCTTGATTCTAAACTGCGATTGGTATGCGTTCAGAAGTGAGTGCCTTTCGGAAAGATGATTCGCCACCCAAATTTAAGTGAGAGAAAAGACTTTGTGCAGCGAAAAGAGAAGTGAAAAGGAAGTCGCTGGGGGCTCATGGAGGAAGAGAGCCGTCTTGGAGGTCCACGGGCGTAATTTTGGTGATGTTCAATTTCGCTATTATCTCGCTGAGGCGAGTAGTTCTGTGCTTATAGCTTCCAATCATTACGGTGATCTTCCTTATGCACCAGCGCGTAGGAAAGTAAATGTACAATGCTGAATCACGTGGTCTACTCCGTTCTGCACTGAGGTTTCACACTGCTCATTGAGATAGTAGTTCCTTCTTGCTCTTTAGTACAGCGGGGGAAGTCAGTTACTCCGCGCGCAATCACAGATCGCGAGTACATTATAGGGCAGAGCCAGGCAGTTTAAGGGCCAGTATTAATACAGGGAGAACCTGACATTTGTAATCATTACTTAGTTTCTTCAAATTGCTTTTATGATGAATAAAACAGAAATCTCGGCATTTATCCTTTAAAAGATAGTATTTTCCTGTATTAATTAATCTTGTCTCCTGTGTACATTTTATAACTTATTCGTTAAAAGGGGGCAGGATTTTGTCGGATTATCCTGACATTCTGTCGTATCCACAGGATACGATTAGGAAAAGGGTAGGTTATCACGTGATAGTTTACATAATTAATGAGAATAACGTACTCCTACTGAGGGACGTACAAGTGTCAGGGCGACTTCAGTAGCGTTATAATATCCATTGCGCAAATTATCACTTGTACGTACTCATGACAAGTCTCCGCCATCAATAGCCAGTAGAAGAAGTGGAGGTAGATAGAAAGTGAAAATGTTTTAGATTATAATTCTTTTAACAAAGTGGGGCTTAAAGAAAGTTTTTGTTCGTTTTGCTTCTTACCGTGATTTTACATTATATGGTTTTGCAGGAAAAACTGCATGGTGTCCTGCAATGATAGCTTGTCATCTGCAAACTAAACGATGTAAATGTAAATTTCATCGGCACGCCGAAGTCGCGTTTTTTAAAAATTGAGGGATGTGTTAACTCGCCGATGAAATTTATATTTATGTCGCTTAGTTTGCAGATGTCAAGCTATGAGTGCAGGACACCATGCAGTTTTTCGTACAAAACCATATAATGTAAAATCACGGCAAGAGGCAAAATGAACAAAAACTTTCTTTGGGCCTCACTTCGTTGAGTGAGTTATAATCCAAAACATTTCCATCTTTTGCAGTTTTCAATAAACAAAAATCCACTGATGACGGCACAGAGCTGATGAAAATGTTTGGGTAAAAAGAAAAACCAGTGTGTTTTTATGGCGGAACCCATATCCAATAATTTAACAGCAAATGAGGAGAAAGGACAAGAGCTGCAGATCCAAAGATGAAGAATGTACCTCTTAATAAGTAGACTCAGACAGCACATTTAATTTTTAAATTCGTTCAGTAATTGTATGAGAGAGAGAAAGTCAAGTTATTGTTGCCTCTGGACGATTTTAGATAGTAATACAGGTAGATAACGGTCGCCTGCCTCTGTTAGACCCTGAAAACTCCAAACTCCAAAGTCACTAATTGTGGAAGTTTTTTCAACGGTAGTATATGTTTCTTGTTTAATCCGAATATAATATTTGTAGGAGGTCGACTTAAAAAAATTCAAAATTTTCGCCCTTTTTGCAGTTTTTCCATTGTCACGAAAAGTACGCGTTTTTCGAAGACGACCAATCTGTACTGTACCAAAGAAGATGCAATTTACTACAAAACACACTAGTCAGGTTTGATTTTGCCGGCCGGGGTGGCCGACCAGTTCTAGGCGCTTCAGTCTGGAACCGCGCGACCGCTACGGTCGCTGGTTCGAATCCTGTCCCGGGCATGGATATGTGTGATGTCTTTAGGTTAGTTAGGTTTAAGTAGTTTTAAGTTCTAGGGGACAGATGACCTCAGATGTTAAGTCCCATAGTGCTCAGAGCCATTTTTTTATTTATTTTCTGACGAGCGGTATTTACGTAATCGTCAAAATTGCCCACTCCCGCCCACTACAACTCCAAAAATATAAACGTTATCAACAAAAACCTCTGCAACACGTGAAAGTACAATAAATTTCGTATGAGAGACCTCTGAAATATTCATTTTTCTTACAAGGGGAAAGGAGCAAACGGAAATATTCGGAAAATGCTTTCTGCGCCCTTCAGCCAAAAGAGCGCTCCCACGTTTCTATTGCTATCCGGCACTAACTCTCAGCGAATTACACTTAAAAAGGTTGTTTCTTTATCAAATTGTATTTACGACGTATTATGTACGTCACACCAAACAGAAGGATGAAAATGAAATTTGTGTGTGCTAACGTACATGTGTCATGAAATGAGTCAATTTTAAGCCGAGGAATGGGTGATAACACCGAGCTGATACTCCATCTGGAAAGGAAAGAAGGCACTCGGTGATAGAATATTGATACAATAGATAAGTATGTTGTATAGTGAACAATCGATATATCAAGAAATAGCTGTAATGATGTCACGTGATCTGCTTACTCGCCCCTGTTTGGTTGTTGGTGGCCGAGTCCATGTTTCATGGTCACTAGAAGGTCCAAGTTCCTGGACAATGCAATGTGCAGATAAAGATGTAGGAGCTGTGGAAGGTCCTGGTTGAACAGTAAGTTGCTGTGTCCTAACTGAAAAAATTATAATCGAATGGCTAATATTACGGTAGAGAAAATGTTGATTAGTTGAGGTCCCTAATGGGGCAAAATATTACATGAAGTAAGACCGCTTGTCCCCACAGCTGCTTCAGACAGTGGCACTGCAGGGGGCTTGTCCAAGTCGACTCTGTGTTGTACGTCAAAATTGTCGTCTATATTGCACCACGACCCTTCAATTCACGGGCACAGATTCATGCAGAACAGCCCTGCTTGCATACACACATCCACCGACCTTGACAATCTGTCTAGCATTAGAAAGATATTAGCTGAGGAAGCTGCTCGGGAGCCGGGAGTTTCAGGGTAAAAGTGGAAATCAACCCATTTTTTGTCAACTCCCACCCCCCAGTGCTCTGGATCCACGAAATTTCCGAGCCACTGCGGCATCTTATGGAAAAGTCTGAAGGTGTGTTGTTGAGCTGTCGCTTCAGTGGGAGGTGTGCAAGTGAGCTATGAAAGACGCGTTTTCTGATGATGTCACGTATTGCTTATCCCTCACGTTGTTGAGTGTTGTGTTTGAGTGGTTACCACAGTACAAGGCAATCAAAAATTTCTCAGCATCTGCTATTTTCTATCGAAGCATATAAGGATTAGTGGTTCCAGTAATGTACCATTCAAGATCCGGATTTTTGGAGAGGATCCTGAAAAATCTGACCTTGCTTTGGTTGAATGACATATACAGTCGCATGCATTCAGTGTATAGACGAAGAGCATGTGGTTGTCAGCACTGTACTCCCCAGATGGTAGAGGGTGAGTAGAGCATGTGTGCGAGATCAGCTTTCTGCCTGGAGGTGATTCCACTTTCATTGCAATTTGTCATCAGCATGGGGATTAGTCTGTCGTTGTTTTTCGCATTCAATAGAAACTTTACTTGTGAAATTGTTGGTTTCACGGTGCTCCTAAATTCTATATGCATGGACTGCTTTTTGATTGACCTCCTCAAGCACTCCATGAACTCGGCGGTCTTCTGTCCGTGTGAGTACCTGTCGAACATAACTGCTGCACTTTGATTGTACTTACTTCGTATATAATTGATATATGAGTTGTGAAATTGTTACAAGGTTTGCACACTCATCCATTCAAATCTGTGCAACAGAAGGTGTCCGTCAAACACTTATACCGTACTACTTGGGTCCAGAGCACCTGACAAAAATCGGTGGGCCCCCTGTACCACGCTAAAGCCATTGACTCCCAAGAGGCCACTTTAGCTTACGTCTTGCAAATGCAAGGCAGACTGTCGAGTTCATTCTAGGTGTAGGTTAGCAGGACTGTTCCACAGTGAACTGTGCCAGCAACGTGAAGAGTCGTGCTTCAACATCGACGATATGTTTGATACAAAAGGCGTAGACGGCCTAGACGGGCCCCTGCAGTACTACTGTCTCAGGCAACTGTGGTGACAGGTCGTCTTACTTCATATAATATTTTGCACCCTAGTGGACTTCCAGTAATCAATTTTTTCCCTATCAACATTAGTCAGTCAGTTATAATTTTTTCATTCAAGCTGCACCTTCCATAACCTCTGATGTTCTGCCTGGACTTTCCATTGCCGAGGAACGTCCTAGTGACCACGAAACATGGCCTGGGCCACCAAGAGCCAAACAGTAGTGATTTAACGACGCACATGACATCAGTACAGGTATTTCCTCATACATCGATTGTTCACAACTTACCTATTTTACCCACATTCTATCACTAAATGCCTCCTTTCTTTACCAGATGGAATACATACTCGATGCGATGACACATTTCTCGGCTCAAAAACCACTCATTTCATGACACATCTATATTACTACATACACATTTCATCCTCATTTTTCTACTCTGAGTCATGTATGTAATATGTCGTAAATACAATTTAGTAATGAAAAAACCACTTCTAAATGTAATTCGGTGAAAGTATAGCGCCGAGTAGTCTTTTGGTTATAGGGGGCAGATGGCATTTTTCGTATCTTTCCATTTGTTCCTTTTCCCTTATGAGATAATTGAATATTTCAGAGGTCTCTTGTATGAAATGTAATGTGCTTTCACGTGGTGAGATGTACATTTTTCGAGTTGTAGTCATTGTTGGCGTTGTCGCAGGGGGGGACAAAAAGTCGCTGCTATTCAGAGCACTCTAGCGCCGATACCGCTCATCAGAAAACAAATCTGCCTAGTGTATTTTGTAGGAGATTGTGTCCCCTTTGGTGCTGTATAGACTGATCGACTTCAAAAATGTATTATTTTCATGATACAAGGGAAAAACTGAAAGAAGAGCGAAAATTTTGACGTTTTTGTTGGGGTTTTTCAATGTGAAGCTGATCTGTTACAAGACAGCAAACATGACTTGGATTCACAAGCGCAGGAAACATACAGAAGCCTTGATAAAAGGACTTGCGCAATCTTTTACGAAAACAACAGTTTTGAGTACCAGTTGACTGGACTATGTAGCTACATAACTCCTTGCAGGAACGATTAGGATATCCGAAGACTGGACTGGAAAATGTTTTCCGCAAACACTTCAACACACGTTCTCAATCTGGCCACTGGCATCTCCCGTCGATGATTTCCGTTAAAGGAAGATAGGAGCACTTTTGAAATCTAATATGGAAGGACTCGCACAAACCATCACTGTCAAATTTCCGGGGAAACAATCGTAATTTATTTGTTTCTATTTTAACCTTGCTAGGGTCGTCTTGTTCACTGAAAGGGTTTTGCCAGCTAGTCACCTGCGCTTTTGCTTACATGCATCCCTCACTTGAAAAGCTTGGTAAGGAGCAGAGCAAAATTCCAAAGTGCATCACGGGAACGACGTTCAGTACTGGTAGAATACCTCAACACTCAGAATCACCAACTACCGACTTCAGAAACACACTTTAGAACATTTCCGCCCCAGGGGGTATAGAACTTCTCCCCCCTCCATTCCCCTTTCCCCGTCCCCCCTGCGGCTGCCGGTCGACTCTTCGATTTCGCAAGCTACAAGAACCGCGGAGTTATTTAACCTTCAAAGATGAAAAACGTTTAAGCATTCCTGCCAGCCAGAATCAGGAGCAGAATGTAGGCATCTTCATTGACCGTTTCCTGCCCCCACTGCCAGGGATTCTATACGATGCTGCTCCCTCCCAGGACTTTTACAAGGTTCTCGGAAATTACCGGCTAGGAACTCCATACACAACCCCTTTATGAGGATCAGGAAAAGACCAGCGTATCATCTGCAGGCCGGAGTATGCCCCCTTCCTCATGATAACAGCTACGGTGGACAAAATTTCCACCTCGAGAGCATCCAGGTTTTGCCAGGAGAGGCTATTTTACACTTGGTGACGTCTCACTCATACCGTGTAACACCACCTCTAGCACTGATAACGGACTCGCCAGAAAGAGAATTTACATGTTTCTTCAGGAGAGCCATATCCTGCTGAAGCACTCACTGGTGATTAGATCCTGTAGGCCGGACAAACTGCAGGGAGAAAGAATGACCCGATTGTAAATAGAATTATTTATTAGGAAGAAGGGCTTAACACCAAGAAATTGCACACTAAATTACTCAGAAAAGACAGACGTTTATAAAAATCCATCATAAATGTTCAATATATCCTCCATTGGCTGCACGCACAACATCTTGCCAACAGTCGAATTCATCCCAAACTAAGCATAAGGTGTCTTCTGTCACTGAAGCTACAGCAGCTGATATTCTGGTCTTTAGTTGATCTATGTTACGAGGTAAGGGAGGAACGTAAACACATTGTTTAACACGTCGCCAAAGGAAGAAATCACATGGTGTTAAGTCAGGGGACCTAGGAGGCCAAAAGTGTAAAGCCTGGTCTCGCGGTCCTATATGCTCTATCCAACGTTGATGCATATTGGCACTGAGGCAACTGTGCATATTGTTGTGCCAGTGCGGTGGTGCTCCACTTTGCTCGTAGATGAAATTGTCAAAGTTGTGAGAATAACCAGTTCCGTACCATTGCAAGATATGATTGTCCTCTTACGGTTTCTTCCTCAGAAAAGTATGGTCCATAAACGTTGCTTTGCGAAACAGCATAAAAGCCATTCACTTTTGATGAATCACGTCCAATTGTTTCATGGGGATTTTCGAGCCCCCATATACACACATTATGACGGTGAACCTTACTGCTAATATGGAAAGTTGCCCCGTCACTAAATATCAACCATGACATAAAAGTGTCATCCTCCGTGTCTTCTAGAGTAGCATTGCTAAAGTCCACTCGCTTCACTTTGCCATTATCTCGAAGAGCTTGTACCAGTTGCAATCGGTATGGTTTGAGGGCTTAGCGACGCCGTAACACACGCCACACTGTCATGCGTGGTAACGGCTAGCACGACGCGTAGACTTGCGGGGGCTCCACTCAAATGCTCGTCGTATTTGTTCCACTGTTTGTTCAGGAACTCGTGGCTGGCCAGGACATTAGCCTTTACAGAGGCACCATATTTCTTCAAACTGTTTATACCACCGTAGAATGTTCTTTGGTGAAGGTGGTTTAGCACGAAATTGAATATGAAACGCCCGCTGAACTCCGATCACTGACTGAGTATAGCTAAAGTCAATAACACAGTAGGCCTTCTGTTGCGCGGGCGTCGTATTGCTCGAGACTGGCTGCACCCTCCAGGTCAGCGCTGGTAGCGACATCTAGCGGATTTTTTCTAAAACTCTAGACCATGCCGATTACATCTAGCGCTGTTTCAGTTACCTAGTGATATTTCTCTCAGTATTATTACAATTTAAAATCGGGTAATTCTTTTTGGGACACCCTGTATTTTAGCCATTGTTCCAAATAGTCTCAGACATTTTTCTGTGTGATTAAGATCGGCTAGTTTAGCGTACTAGTAGAGGAACACTTGCGTGCAGCCCAGTGGACACTAAAATGTCGACGGAAAATTCATAACGAAGACGCAGAAGAAAGGGCACCACCTGATGACTGATAACATTGAAATAAACTTCCCTTTCCATGTGCTCGAAACGTGGATGTGTGGGCCAAAGTCATAGCACGAAAAACACTCCATAGTGTAGCAGAACCACATGTGCAGTGCATTAGACATTTTGCGAGATCTGAAAAGAGGCTAAGTCACACACCTCCGGTAAGGTATTGTCTAGTTTCTGCTCTTTAACCAATTCAAGATAGTCAGCTATAGAGGGTTATTCAGCTGCCCCTACCAACAGGAGCTATGCAACCCTCACATCTTCAAAGACTAAGCACGAGACATTCTAATTCTTTTATTACATACAAACTGTTAGTCCTACAGAAAAAAATGAACAGGGATTTTTTGTAGGAAATTTAATGTAGTTAAATTTTGTACTGGGATACGTTTCGCTGATAAAGAAAAATGCGTTTCAATGTAACTTTTGTACGGTTATCTTGAATAAGTCAGAAACTACTGCCTTTAGTAAAAACGTATTCCACTTCAAACTGTATCTACATTACATTTCCTACAGCAAGGTCCTGATCATTTTTTTCTGGAGGACTAAAAGTTTGCATATAGCGTGCTAGAAAATATGAAGTTCATGCACGTGGTTTTTGAGGTGTTGAGAGTTGCACACAACCCATGAGCAGGAGCAGCTAACACACCCTGTATGTGCCTCTTTAGCAGTTGCGTACGTCTTCGTACAGAATGGTAAGGAGAGGTAAGAGACAGAGTGACTCGGCAACCGTCGTCATAGGGGAGCTGGACTGCAGCAGACAAGATTAGGGAAGATGTCAACACAGTAAACAGAACATTTACTTGACTTTTATGTCTCCAAGCAGATAAGGATTCATTACAAATAACAGTAAGAAACAGAGTCCAGCTATTTCAATGTCAACAAGGATGAGGTGTACCAAAGTGACTCTTAACGTGAGTGGGGCGTCTGGTTGCCACTGGTCGTCCTTTATTGCAGCGCCTTTATTGCGGTACCGAGTCGCTGGAGGCGTGACTCAGTAGGCGTGGTCCATTTGGTCTGCCGGATCCCGCACAACTGCTATCAGTGTCTGACGAAACTTGCTATTTTGTTGCCAACTGCGACGTCCATGGAGTGGTATCAATACGTGGTACCACAGTAACTAATGGCCCTTTCTCAGGTACCCGACTCAAAACGTCAACTGAATGCAGTTCCCTTCGCAATGTTCACTCCGAAACTAAGACCAACTTGTATTCCTTGACAGTATCAGCTCTTGTCAGCATTATTGCCAAGGCATAACACTTGTTGCCGACCCCAGAGAGTTAGGATTTTTGTACGCCCATAGTTCTTGTGTTACAAACCTGTGAGTGGGACACCGTTCGTTGTAGACACATTGGCTCATCCGCGTTCACAGTGTTGAGTGGTACTTAAATAAATAAATTAGTGAAATCAAAGTGAAGTAGAAATTAGAATATAAATGAAAAACTTGGTTTAGTTTAGAGAGTTACATACTGGCATTCAGCGGGCAGAACAGCAGAACAGAAGAGACAATGACCGCGAAGTCAGCAAGTTCCACATAAGCGGGCGCTGTCGATTCAGCCGTCAGGGCATCGCCCGACCGGCTCACGTGTTTCTCAATTGTCGCATGTGAGCAAAGGCCCTCGCCTACATCCCAAGAGCCAATGACCGACGTTAAGAAGATTCTTCGAGAAGCTTTTCAACGTGACAGAAGAGGCAATGGCCGGCTCAAGTGTTTCTCAGTTGTCACATGTGAGCAAAGGCCCTCGCCTACATTCCAAGAGCCAATGACCGACGTGAAGAAGATTCTTCGGGAAGCTTCTCAACGTGACAGAAGAGGCAATGACCGTGAAGTCGTCCACCTCCAGTAAACTGAAGTGAATAAATACGCGAGGCGCAGTGGGCCCGACAGACGGAGACGAAGACGAGGACGGAGACGGAGACGAGACGAGAGACGAAGAAGGAAGAAGAGAAGAGTAGCAGTAGTTTTCAGTCAGTTTCGGTGCTGAAGATCGTCATGCAAGAAGAGACTGCATCATGCACAGACGCACCAAGTCCGCCGCTGTAATGGAATAACAAGCAGCAGCCTCGGCTCCAGAAGACCGAAGTTGAAAGGTATTTGAAGTCTGATTTTTACGTACCCGGGTGACTCGTGAGGACGGGAAGGAGACGGCCTCACATCAGCAGTCACCTGTGAGCTGGGATGAAGATGTGACAGCCGAAGACTGGCAAGCGGGAGTCCGTTGTTCGAGTCCGGGACACTGGCCTTCCCCCGCCGCGCCGCTCCGCTGGCCGACGCACAGCACGCGCGGCCGCTTAGAGAAGAGAAACACTGGGACGCCACATCCAAGGTATCACCGTCCGATGCACGACTTCGCTCTCAATAATTAAACGGGCCACTTCGCGCTGCGCGTCTCCAGTCAGCTGGGCGAGACGGCGACACGAGATACACACCGCTACGCGTAATCAGACGCCGCCGCCGCCGCCGCCGCTGCCGCAGCAGGAGGCTACGCAAACGACACAGCTGCCGTTCTCCGAACCAGAACATCCAGTAAGATACAGTTGTACGAAACTTTCAATAAAAGTTATCTTATGTAAAAATGCTGTTTCATTCTACCTCATACCCCAGCCAAGGAAGAACCCACCCTGCCCACATGTTGTTAAGAGAGAAAAGTCAATTTATTTAATATTTTCACCCTGACAGAATGCTTTAGAATGCTCATCCTGACAATTGACAGCATCAAAAGAGAAAACCCAGTTACATTTAGTATCACAACTGTTACAACAGACAAACTAATACGTCAACTTCATTCAGGGTGTCGGCATGGGCACACCCAAACACGATAGGTGGTTGGTGGTATTCTCTTGCGTCCGCACGTCGAAAAACTTTACTGATTTAACTCCATAAAACCGGCTAGGACATATATATCACTTGACTTATGTTGACGGTGATTGTTCAACGCAGCCATTGCGTTTTATCGCATAAATTTCTTCCCTGGTAAGGAATATTGACTGTAGGCTAATCAGACATCCAACGTCACGTTACAACGACAAAGTTTCAAGTACACACAGTACAAGGCTTTATCTACTCATGTGAAATTTTGAAATGCAATAATTCAATGAAATCGTATAATACAGTAACGGGTCACGAAGGTTTGGTGAAATATTTACAGTAAGAACCACAAGAATGTGGACACACGTCCACTCTTATTATTCCCTCTTGGCTGTTGTACATATTGTATAATACCCGTCTCTCCCTATAGTTTACCCCAATTTTTCTCAGAATTTCGAACGTCTTCCACCATTTTGGATTGTCGAACGCTTTTTTCCAGGTCGACAAATCCTATGAAAGCGTATTGATTTTTCTTTAGTCTTGCTTCCATTATCAACGGCAACGTCAGAATTGCCTCTCTCGTCCCTTTACCTTTTCTAAAGCCAAACTGATCGTCATCTAGCGCATACACAATTTTCTTCTCCATTCTTCTGTATATTATTCTTGTCAGCAACTTGGATGCATGAGCTGTTAAGCTGATTGTGTGATAATTCTCGCACTTGTCAGCTCTTACAGTCTTCGGAATTTGGTGGATGATATGTTTTTGAAAGTCTGATAGTATGCCGCCGGACTCCTACATTTACACACCAACGTGAGTAGTCGCTTTGTTGCCACTTCCCATACTGATTTCAGAAATTATAATGGAATTTTATCTATCCATTCTGCCTCTTTTAAATTCTAATTCTACGACTAGATCCCCTATCTCTTTTAAATCGACTCCTGTTTCTTCTTCTATCACACCAGACAAATCTTTCCCCTTTCTATGTACTCTTTGCACTTATGCACGCTCTCCTCTGCGTTTAACAGTGGAATTCCCATTACACTCTTAATGTTACCACTCTTTTAATGTCACCTGTATGCTGACTCAGTCCTTCCGACTATCATTTCTTTTTCGTCTTCTTCACATATTTTATGCAGCCGTTTCGTCTTAGCTTCCCCGCACTTCTAATTTATTTCATTCCTCAGTGTCTTGTATTTCTGTACTCCTGAAATTCCCTGAACATTTCTGTACTTCCTTCTTTCATCGATTAATTGAAATATTTCTTGTGCTACCCGCGATTTGTTCGCAGTTACCTTCTTTGTAACTATGTTTTTCTTTCCAACTTCTGTGGTTGCCCTTTTTATAAATGTCCATTCCTCTTCAACTGTACTGCTTACTGTGCTATTCCTTATTGCTGCATCTGTGGCCTTAGAGAATTTCAAGCGTATCTCGTCATTTCCTAGTACTTCAGCACCCCACTTCTTTGCGTATTGATTCTTCCTGAAGCATACTCTTCATCACTACTATATTGTCATCTGAGACTTTATCTGCCGCTGGGCAAGCTTTACAATCCAGTATCTGATCTCGTAATCTCTGTTTGACCATGATGTAATCTAACTGAATTATTCCCGTATCACCTGGCCTTTTCCAAGTAAACCTCCTCCTCTCGTGATTCTCGAAAAGAGTATTCACTGTTACTAGGTGTAATTTATTACAGAACTTGATTAGTCTTTCTTCTCTCTTATTCCTTGTCCCAAGCCCATATTCTCCTGTAACCTTTTCTTCTACTGCTTCCCCTACAACTGCAGTCCAATCCCCCATGACTGTTAGATTTTCATATCCCTTTATATACCGTATGTTTTTCTTTCCAACTTCTGTGGTTGCCCTTTTTATAAATGTCCATTCCTCTTCAACTGTAAGGCCTACTGTGCTATTCCTTATTGCTTTATCTGTGGCCTTAGAGAATTTCAAGCGTATCTCGTCATTTCCTAGTACTTCAGCACCCCACTTCTTTGCGTATTGATTCATATACTTTCTCTGTCTCTTCATCTTCAGTTTGCGACATCGGCACGTATAGCTGAACTATCGTTGTTGGTGTTGGTTTGCTGTCGATTCTGATAAGAACAACCCTATCAGTGAACTGTTCACAGTAACACACTCTTTGCCCCACCTTCCTATTCATAACGAATCCTACTCCCGTTATACCATTTTCTGCTGCTGTTGGTATTACCCTATACTCATCTGGCCAGAAATCCTTGTCTTCTTTCCATTTCACTTCACTGACCACTAGTATATCTAGGTTTAGCCTTTCCACTTCCCTTTTCAGATTTTCTAGCTTCCCTACAAGGTTCAAGCTTGTGACATTCCACCACGCCCGATTCGTAGAATGTTATTATATTGTTGATTATTCAACCTTTTTCTCACGTTAACTTTCCCCTTGGCAGTCCCCTACCAGATATCCGAATGGGGAACTATTCCGGAATCTCTTGCTAAAGGAGAGATCATCATGACACTTTCTTCAATTACAGGTCACATCTCCTGTGGATACACGTTACGTGTCTTTAAAGCAGTGGTTTCCATTGGCTTCTGCATCCTAATGCCGTTGGTCATTGTAGATTCTTCCATCGTCAGTGGCAGTTTCCCACCCCTAGGACAAGAGAGTGTCTTGAACCTTTGTCCGCTCCTCCACCCTCTTCGACAAGACCGTTGGCAGAATGAGGTTGACTTCTTATGATGGAAGCCTTCGGCCGCCAGTGCTTATTGTTAATCAAAATTGTGGGTTTCAAAGCCTGGATAGAGTACATGTTGATCACTGATCAAAGATCCTACCCCTAGACAGCATAGCAGAAGCATAATTGGACGTCCCAACCACAGCACGTAACATAAAACCAGTACTTCACAGTAAACGCAGTTTTTGAAACCATCCTCTCCCGACGCATCCATCAACACCTGAATCAGCACCATCTCCTTCCCATTGATCAGTGTGGTTTCTGTTCCGAAAACATCTGAGTCCTTACTACCATCTTTAACTAACTTCGGCTTCAGAATTTTTCCAGTATATTGTGATATGTGCCTCCGGTAATAGTTTTCTCTGAAAACGTAAAGGGTCCTTGTTGTCTCTAAGTATTCATTCGCTTTGGGGGGGGGGGGGGGGGGGGGTATCATTGCTACTGTTCCATTGGGTGTTGGTGTCCAATTGGTCAGACTCTGCAGTTGTGTCTACTGACATGCCAACAGGCGTTGATTGTTGCCGTATCACTGAATGAGATTCTCATTTTCCATAGGCTGCAACTAGACCACTACAACAGAGAACTAGTTGCGTGTCAGATTGTAGCTTCAAGTAGGTCCGCATAATCTTGACTGATGGTGGTACTTATCGATACCGGTATCGTTTTTCTTGCTTACCTGTTGGCGTCCTTTCTTCCAAACTGGTGCCACGACGTCTTTGACTAACGTCGGAACATATCGAGTCGCATTTGGTTTCCTTAGTTACCCTTACCAACCATCTTTGCTACGCTTACGACTACCATAAGTCCCTGTAGAGGGAAGCCTACATTTAAATGAGCCATTGTCATTGGATAACGGCTTTTTCTCTGTTTTTGAGATTTTTATATATCTACGTTGTACATAATAATTAAAACATCCTCAGCTGTTTATTATATGACAAAACTTCTTACAATTATATATTTTTATAAATGGATTTCGTGGAATGGGTATTAATGACGTTACGTCGGAGACAGTGGGTGGAGCTTTAGCTATGTAACTACTAGCAACTGAGCTGTATTTGGTAGTGTTCTTCAAGTCTCTTTAGAGCGGCTTGCTCCACGCTACCGTCTTCTGCTGTCGCCAAGGGTATAGCAGCCACTCTTTATATTATATCATATTATTCTTACGGTTGTATTCAATGCCTTTGACCTCTGGGAATGAGTACAACTCTTTCCCAAGAATCTAGATCGTAACCGGTAAGAGATAACTAACATACCTGTGATGAAGACTACTTATATTGAAATAATTTTTTTACAGATTTATCTATCACTGTTTTCCCACAGTCAATGTTTCAAAAACTTCTCTAGACTCTCAGATCATCTTAAATAAGAATGGACGTAGTTATAACATCACAGAGATGTATAGGAACTTTATTTTCACCCTGTATGTAAAAGATTTAGTGGATAATGCAGACAATTCAATGAGACTGTTCGTAGATGACGCTGTAGTCCATAGGATGTTTACAGCGCTAAAAGAATGTAGCGAAATGCAAGAAGACGCGCAGAACATCGACAATTAGTGCAGGGATTCAACGTAAACAAGTGTAGCTCAATTCCCATAAATAGGGTAAAAGAGCCACTACTTTTCGATTCTGCTATTTACGAACAATCGCTAGAAACAGTACTACCTTAAAATAACTAGGAGTAACTATTTGGCGCGGCCTAATTTGGAATGACCATGTAAAACAAATTGTAGAAAAAACAGATGCAACGCTGAGGTTTGTGGTATCGCATATCGATTCCACGCTATTGCGTCTTTAGGTTGGCAGCGGAATTGCGGGTTTCCATCAGACGCCGACAGCAGGCGTGTATGGTCAGGTGGACCCAATGGTGCGCTCCCGCTGAGTCACGCCTCCAGCGGCTCTGGCTTAACGAGCGCCCTCTGTCACAGCAGTGGAGGGCGGCCGCCGGCAGGCTCTCGACACACACGTGCTTGGAGCCTCTTCGCTATGTGAAGCACTGCAGACGCCGCCTAGCTGTGACTCCGACCCCATTGTTTGTTCAGCGAGCCTCATCCTTGTTGACACTGAGAGCTGAACTTTATTTCTTGCTGCAATATTTGTAATGGGTGCTTTGTTCGCTTGGAGAAATAAAAGTTAAGTAAATCTTCTGTTTACTGTCTTAACTTCTTTGCTGATCATTTCTGCTTCTCTCCATCTCTCTAAAAATAGGTGCCACACCATTCTGTGGCCCATCTCTCCTTACCATTGTACACGAATTCGTACACAACAAATTGTACTGGCTGACTGTTAAGGAAATGTAATTCATACACGAACCAAATGGTTTACAAAACATTCATTCGACCACTCATTCTCCCGAACTGCCCATCAGCCTGGAAGGATTAATAGAAGAGACACGCCGGCCGCGGTGGCCGTGCGGTTCTAGGCGCTGCAGTCCGGAACCGCAGGACTGCTACGGTCGCAGGTTCGAATCCTGCCTCGGGCATGGCTGTGTGTGCTGTCCTTAGGTTAGTTAGGTTTAAGTAGTTCTAAGTTCTAGGGGACTGATGACCTAAGGTGTTAAGCCCCATAGTGCTCAGAGCCATTTGAATAGAAGAGACAAATGGTTTAAATGGCTCTGAGCACTATGGGACTTAACATCCAAGGACATCAGTCCCCTAGACTTAGAACTACTTAAACATAACTTACCTAAGGACATCACACACATCCATGCCCGAGGCAGGATTCGAACCTGCGACCGTAGCGGTCGCCCGGTTCCAGAGTGTAGTGCCTAGAACCGATCGGCCACAATGGCCGGCAGTAGAAAAGACAGACAAGATCTAACAAAGAGCAGTGCGTTTCATCAAGGGATCGTAAGAGCGTTACGGATATTCTCTACAAAAGCTACAAGAGGGGCATTGTGTATGACGGAGAGATGGAATTTAGGGAACGTATACTCCAAGAGGAGTTTGTGAAAAACAGAATTTGTCCCAGTGCATTATGCAAAAGAGCTAGGAGCACCTGACATTTACCATCATACTTCACCAATG
Source organism: Schistocerca piceifrons (assembly GCF_021461385.2). Classification (NCBI taxonomy): domain Eukaryota; kingdom Metazoa; phylum Arthropoda; class Insecta; order Orthoptera; family Acrididae; genus Schistocerca; species Schistocerca piceifrons. The sequence goes on from NC_060139.1 coordinate 1,054,059,288, forward strand.
TAAACAGTTTTTGGGAAGAGAGTGTACTGCCTCCTCCATAAGTTACAGCTCCATTTTTACAGGGTGTGTAAGAAAAATGTGAGTTATATTCCTGTAGGAGTTAGTGTTGGTCAAGACTAAAAGAAAAGTTGCTCTAACGAAATATCCAGAAACCAATACCTGTTGAGATATGGTCTGTTTTTGGACCGCAATTCACAGGCTACATTTTACTTACAGATGAGGCAAGATTGACAAGAGATGGGACAGTAAATTACCACAATACATCGTATGCGAAGATGTAAACCCTCGAGCAGTCGTGGCGTTGAGGCATAGGGATCGCTCCAGTATGAATGTTTGGGCAGGAACTGTTGATACATGTGCTTTACCAAACAGAGTAACAGGTGCTTGTTCAGCGATGTGTACAGGATGACTTTTCAGTGCTATTGGAGAACGTCTGACTGAACTTCCTTGTGCTAATGTAGGACTTTCTTCGTTTAAACAGGGCTCGTAGATGTCTCACGGATGAGCAGTACGCCGTCTGCTTGACGCCCTTACATAGTAGTGACTAGACAGTCTACTATACTGATGATGCTGTGGTCCAACGGTTGAGGGCAGACAAGTAATGCAAGTAAAAGATTTTTAAATCAAAGAGATTGGGGAACCCTCAGTAACAAAGTACAACACACTTCATATTTTATATTTTATGTGACTGGTTTACTCAACAAGATTTAGCATCCTACTGAATGGTGGTCTTTAACGAAATAAAATATGAATTCATCTAGGAAGAAAGTCCCATTTTCAAATTAACCAGCAGCGCGCGAGTGATGATAATCTCCACTTAATATACTCAAAGTAATAAGAGCGTTTATACACTATTTCTTTTAATCCCACGCTCAGATGCTTTAAGTAAAGTCCATGTATAACGAAATACAGCTGAGGTCACAGCCATAAGTCTCTATTCAACCTTGTGCAACTGAATGAAAATGAACTAGAAGTGTGAATGTAAATTGAATTCCTACATAACTATTCCACAATTAAATGATACGCTATATGAAACATTATTTGATACCTTGTCTGCTGAGATTAATTACTCTTCCTTTAAACATAGGTGTTCGATACATACACATGGATGTGTGTTAATCGCACTCTAAATCAAATAGTGTTCAGTTATAAGTGCATGTTTGGAGTACCTTCTGGTAAGACACAATGTAATCACTTATCATCATACCATATTTAATAATAATGTAACTTTCGCTGTCACTGGTGTTAATGGCTACTGTGCAATGCCATTGCCCCATTTTATATCTGTCTAGTCAGACAGCCTTGGCTGTTATTTACCAGGTGTACCGGTAGGAAATGAGCGTTAAGATACAAATGTGTCGATAGGGAACATTTGTTGTGAACGAGCCTTAATTGTTTTTTGTTTGGTTGGTATGACATCTGTCAAAGATATTTAGTATACTTCAGGTCATGGAACAAACAACGTCATATGTTTTCACCGTGTTAACAATGTCGAATTTTGTACCAGAAAGTGATGATTTGCGGAAAGCATTAATTCTTTGTTTTCATTTGAAAAAAAGTGGTGCAGAGTCGCATCGAATGCTTGTCGAGGCATATGGTGATCATGCTCTATCAGAATCAACATGAAAAAGATGGTTTCAACGGTTCAGAAATAATGATTTTGATGTACGAAATGAAGAACGTGGAAGAGCACCAAAAATGTTCCAAGACGGTGAATTGCAAGCAATATTGGATGAAGATGATACTTTGAGTCAGAAGCAAATGGCAGCAATGCTAAATGTTGCACAAGAAACAATTTATGACCATTTGAAAGCTATGGGAAAGATCCAAAAGTGTGGAAAATGGGTGCCACATGAATTGAATGAAAGACAGATGGAAAACCGAAAAACCATTTGTCAAATTTTGCTTCAAAGACATGAAAGAAAATCAATTTTGCATCAAATTATTACTGGTGATGAAAAATGGATTTATTTTAAGAATGCTATACGGGAAAAATCATGGGTTAATCCGGGACAACCATCAACATTGACTGCAAAACCAAATCGATTCGGCAAGAAATCAATGCTTTGTGTTTGGTGGGATCAGAAAGGTGTGGTGTATCATGAGCTTCTAAAACCCGGTGAAACTGTGAATAATAATCGCTACAGAAAACAAATGATCAATTTGAACTACGCATTGATCGAAAAAAGCCCAGAATTGGCCAGAAGACATGGCAAAGTAATTTCTTTACACGACAATGCACCTGCACACAAAGCAAAAGTGGTTCAGGATACAGTCAAAACACTTCGCTGGGAGCTACTACCTCACCCGCCGTATTCACCAGACTTGGCCCCTTCCGACTACCATTGTTTTTCATCAATGGGACACGGATTGGCTGAGGAACACTTCGATTCCTACGAAGGAGTCGAAAATTTGGTGTCTGAATGGTTTGCTTCAAAGACGAACATTTCTATTGGCGTGGTGTCCACAAATTGCCAGAAAGGTGATAAAAATGTATAGAAAGCAATGGTCAGTACTTTGTTTTTACTTTTACATTCAAAATTAGTGTTTCATTTTCATAAAAAGGGCCCATTTCATACCGGTACACCTGGTAAACCTTCCAGTGTACAATCTAGTTATGCTTGTAATTACAGTTGCTGCTTGTGTACATAGGACTGTCTTTCTTGAACTCACATATAACGATTAAGCTTGCTGCAACAATATTCCTTGTATCATTCTAAGTTATTAAAATGTTTGTTCTGTTCAGAGCCTTGGTATTTCCAAACGAAACAGCTTATGACATCTGCAGCTATTAGCAACCCTCTCAGGGCTTATATGTTGGTGCTTAGCATTTTAGACAAGACATTCGCTGCTGCTAATCGCTCCATTGTTCATAGACCCTCGTCTTGCCCACCTCGGCGGCACCCATTACCATTTCCTCAGCATCCTTCATATACGCACAGCACAATGAACAGTTTTCTATAACACTTCTGTGTTGCATGGGCTTACCGAAAGAGAACCAGCCCTGGCATTCTTGAGGAGGTGAAACTAGTTGTTAAGCTCCTTCGCTGCTCTGGTCTTTCCACTCGTTATTGATCGTCTGTCATTGCTTAGGCTTCTGGGCCTTACCGCAGCAGTGGACCCTTTGGTGATTACACCAGCTTTAAGATGGTGGTGGTTGTTAGTGTTTAACGTCCCGTCGACAACGAGGTCATTAGAGACGGAGCTCATGCTCGGGTTAGGGAAGGATTGGGAAGGAAATCGGCCGTGCCCTTTCAAAGGAACCATCCCGGCATTTGCCTGAAGCGATTTAGGGAAATCACGGAAAACCTAAATCAGGATGGCTGGAGACGGGATTGAACCGTCGTCCTCCCGAATGCGAGTCCAGTGTGCTAACCACTGCGCCACCTCGCTCGGTCCCCGCTTTAACCAATAACTCTTAACGGCAACCTGAGGCTTTTCGTTCAGCCTTGTCACGTTACCAACGTTATCCTTGCAGAGAGACAGCAGTGGTTTATATGCAACAGCGCATCCTTTCCTACAGCTCGTGCCACAGTACCTCACCGCAACGTTTCACGGGTATGGACTGGCAAAGGGGATCAGGTAGCATGTCCTCCCAATACATGGGATCTGAATCCGTTGGCTGTCCAACCCATCTACAATGTGCAGATGATTCAGGAGTGTGTGACCATTGCACATGAAACAGCCAGAATGGAGGAAGATGTATTTGAAAGATTGAGTGATTCCCTGCGAAGAAAGGTTGAGTAATGTGTCAGGATGGGTGGTAACCACGTGGGGCCTGCTTCTACGTAACAGACACATGTGATTGAGGGGACATATTGGCGAGTAGCTCAACAGGTATTGGTCCCTGGAGACGTATTTACATGAAATGTTGTTCTAGTTTTGGCCATTGTTAATTTCTGTGGTGATATCTGACACATTTTGTTTAAAGAATCTGTATACCAACAAACTCCATCGTCTTTTCTGTTAGAATACTGTGGGAACCTACTTGACAATGACATTCGAGATCCAGGAACACTAGAGCATTACTACGCTGTTTGGAATTTTGTGTGCTCGTTTCTTATGACCCGTTCCGATCGTGTGAATAGAGTTGGTGGTTCATTTTTTACGAAAACTGCCACGGTCAAACTAGAGCCAGGTGGAGGGCGAGATGGCGGTGGTGACTGCGAAGCTGAGGTGCGCAGCTCTCCACGCCACCCCCTGCACTCATCCGTGGTGCGACAGACAATGGGCTCGTAATTTGTGCGTCCGGACCATCCCGCGACCGACACAGCGCCCGGCGCGAGAGCGGGCCGCGATAAAACATCGTCTTAACGATTTGTTTGCGCTGTGTTGTAGTGGCCAGAGGAGGACGGCGACACGGGGCCCCTTCCGAACCGTTTAAAGCTCGGGCGCTGAGTTCGCCCCTCACAGCGGGTAGTGTGTTATTATTTACGGCGGCGATGTCCACGTTCCGTTTTGCTGGTCGCGGCCGGTTTTCGGAAGCGCGGACGAGTTTATCGGCGCGGCCGCCCGCCGTATTTCAGGTATCGCCGCCGCCGCCGCCATTGCAGCGAGCTCGAGCGCCCGCCTGTCCCATAAACTGCAGCAGCCTAATAGAGTGGGCCGTCTCGGGCAGCGCGCCGCGGCGTCGACGCCATCTGTAATCGACCGCGACGGGCGCCCGCCCCCCGCCGTGACGCCCCGGGTACACACAGCTGCTCCCCGCGGTCCCCGTGCCCAGCCAGCCTGATGGCTAGTTTCCAGCGTGGACTGCCCCCGTTTCAAAACCCACTTACCAAACTCCCGACCCTGGCACAGACCTAGGGTAAATATGAGCTGTAACGATACAAGCGCAGATAATTCTATATGCGACACCTTACAATGAGGTGACAAAAGTCGTGGGATGTATCCTAAAATCCTGTCGGACCTCTTTTGCCTGCGTAGTGCACCAACTCGACGTAACACGGACTCAGCAAGTTGTAAGTCTGCTGCAGAAATATTGAACCATGATGCCTCTGTAGCCGTCCATGATTATGAACCAATTGCCAATAGTGGTTTATATGCACCAACTGACCCTTCGATTACCTCCCCATAAGTATTCGGTGGGACTCATGCCGGGCGATCTGGGTGGCAAAATCATTCGGTCGAATTGTCCAAAATGTTTTTCAAACCAATTACGAACACAGACATAGGCTTCCGCGGCCAAGGGGAGGGATGTTAAAACTTCTTTATTGGTGTTTTTATCATTTCTTTTCATTGGCGGAAACCCGACATTTTGATTGGTGTTTGCACTTCTGCTTGTGATTAGTGGAAATCGGCGAATAGAAAACAGGCGGCGGTTGTGACGTGGCGTTGTTTTCCTGCTTCTAACATCCCTCCCCTTCATCCTTAACAGCCTGTCAGAATGAGATAACAGCCACGTCTGCAGGTATAAAAGATACTAAGGTTTCTCATTCGTCAGTAAACAAAAGCAACTTGAATAAGGTCATTGCAACAGTGACCGAAACATGGGTAGTTGTAAATATTAACAATGCAGTCACAAACCCAGAAAACTTTTATTGACTGCAATAACGAACAAATGTGGCCCAGTGACATGACGCTTTGTCATCTATAAAAAATGTATCGTTGTTTGCGAACATGCAGTAGACGAATGGCTGAAAATGCTCTTTAAGCAGCCAAACATCATTTAGAGCTAAGGAACCTTTCAGTTTCACCACTATGGAGCCACCACCAGCTTGCCCAGTGACTTGTTGACAACTCGGTGCCATGACCTCATAGGGTCTGTACCACATTTCAGTCGTACCATCAGCTCTTACAACTGAAATCGAGACTCATCTGATCAGGCCGCAGTCGTCTAGGGTCCAACCGATATGGCGAGGAGCACAGGAGCGGCGCTGCAGAGGATGGAAATGGAATTGAGCGTGGGCGTCATTGGCCGGGAGGCCCCTTCTCGGCCAGGTCCGGCCGGCTTAGTGCAGGTCTTGTTACATTCGACGCCAAATTGGGCGACCTGTGCGCCGAATGGGGATGAAAAGACGATGAAGACAACACAACACCCAGTCCCTGAGTGGAGAAAATCCCCGACCCAGACGGGAATCGATCCCAGACCCCTTTGGACGGCAGTCACACTGACTATTCAGCTATCGGGGCGGACGCTCCAGACGATGTCATGCTGTTAACAGACTCGCATCGGTCGTTCTCTGCCATAGCACATTAACGCCAAATTTCGCCACACTGTCCTAGCGGATACGTCCCTCGTATGTCCCGAATTGATTTCTGCGGTCATCCCACGCAGTGTTGCTTGTCTGCTAGCACTAACTGCTCTACCCAAATGCCGCTGCTCTTGGTCGGGAAGTGAAGGCCTCGAGTTACTGCGCTGTCCGTGATGAGAGCTAATGCCTTAAATGTGGTATTCTCGACACACCTTTGAAACTGTGGCAATAAGAATTTCCTAACGATTTCCGAAATGGAATGTCCTCGATGCCTAGCTCCAACAACCGTTCTGCATTCAAAGTGTGCCACGTCGCCACAATCAATTCAGAAGCCTTTTCACATGAATCAACCCACCAATACTGGCAGCTCCGCCAATGTTCGTGTGCCTTGGGCATGCGATACAACCACCATCTCTCTCTCTCTCTCTCTCTCTCTCTCTCTCCATATATATATATATATATATATATATATATATATATATATATATATATATAGTATCTCATGTTTTTTGTCACCTCAGTGTATATGTGCATGTCGCTGTCCCATGACTTTCGTCACCTCATTACATTACACACATAACTGTGTTGGTTGTTTGACCTCTGCGTCGAGCAGTCTTCCCACAAACACTTCAGATACTCTACGACCTGATCTTTCCTGCATAGCTGTATCTGGGCCGTGAGGTGAACCATTTGGCGACCATGCGCCCACACTTCAAAAATGGCTCTGAGCACTATGGGACTCAACTGCTGAGGTCATAAGTCCCCTAGAACCTAGAACTACTTAAACCTAACTAACCTAAGGACATCACACACAGCCATGCCCGAGGCAGGATTCGAACCTGCGACCGTAGCGGTCTCGCGGTTCCAGACTGTAGCGCCTAGAACCGCTCGGCCACTCCGACCGGCCCACACTTCAGCATCTGACCTGCTGCCCAGAGGAAAATAAGCGTTAATGTTTTGCTCTTCCCACATGTAAGTGGAGATACTAATCAACCTAAAAACATACAACTTGTAACAGTTACAATTATTTGTTTTTAAATGAAGTAAATACTGAAGTAATTTCGTTCAGTACACTGTCCTCGGTCACCAATAGAGATGCATGCTCTAATATCCACTACACCCTGTATAACGTACTGTCGCTGTCACTCGTTAGTGAACAACATTTGCCTGGCATTAAATAGTAATAAAAATAGTATTGTGCACAAATTTCGTCTTAGGAAATCTGGACAGGAGCGTAAATGATAACCGAGCAACCTAATACAGCATATAGAAGATTTACTTGTACTTCTCCAAGTGTATAAAGACCCATTACAAATAATGCAGCTAGAAACAAGTCCAGTTACCACAATGTCAGCTAGAAAGAGGCATACAGTACTAAGCATGAGCAATGGTGTCATAGCATAGGAATTCCAAGTGCAAGTGTATGAACGGCTGCCACCGACCGCCCTGTATCGCGGCAGCAGAGGGTGCTTGTGGCATGGAGTGGCTGAAGGTGTGGCTCAGAGGGTCCAAAAGATAACGCACGCCCACTATCGGCATCTAACCGAGACTCGCGATTCCGTTACCAGCTCTGCGACGCCTGTGCTATAGTCTCGATATGTGATACTACAAATTAAATGAAATTGTTATTATAACGGTCTGAAACATGTTAACAACTCGGTGCAGATAAGTTGGCAAGAATAATATAACAAATGAGACAGGCTGTAAAAAACAAAATATCTAAGATCTCTTAATTTTTTTCGGTTCTTTGTTACAATGTTTACAAACATTCTATGTGCCCACCTTTCGTCATACATCTACATCTACATCTACATCTATACTCCGCGAGCCACCTTACGGTGTGTGGCGGAGGGTACTTATTGTACCACTATCTGATCCCCCCTTCCCTGTTCCATTCACGAATTGTGCGTGGGAAGAACGACTGCTTGTAAGTCTCCGTATTTGCTCTAATTTCTCGGATCTTTTCGTTGTGATCATTACGCGAGATATATGTGGGCGGTAGTAATATGTTGCCCATCTCTTCCCGGAATGTGCTCTCTCGTAATTTCGATAATAAACCTCTCCGTATTGCGTAACGCCTTTCTTGAAGTGTCCGCCACTGGAGCTTGTTCAGCATCTCCGTAACGCTCTCGCGCTGACTAAATGTCCCCATGACGAATCGCGCTGCTTTTCGCTGGATCATGTCTATCTCTTCTATTAATCCAACCTGGTAAGGGTCCCATACTGATGAGCAATACTCAAGAATCGGACGAACAAGCGTTTTGTAAGCTACTTCTTTCGTCGATGAGTCACATTTTCTTAGAATTCTTCCTATGAATCTCAACCTGGCGCCTGCTTTTCCCACTGTTTGTTTTATGTGATCATTCCACTTCAGATCGCTCCGGATAGTAACTCCTAAGTATTTTACGGTCGTTACCGCTTCCAATGATTTACCACCTATGGAATAATCGTACTGGAATGGATTTCTGCCCCCATGTATGCGCATTATATTACATTTATCTACGTTTAGGGAAAGCTGCCAGCTGTCGCACCATGCATTAATCCTCTGCAGGTCCTCCTGGAGTACGTACGAGTCTTCTGATGTTGCTACTTTCTTGTAGACAACCGTGTCATCTGCAAATAGCCTCACGGAGCTACCGATGTTGTCAACTAAGTCATTTATGTATATTGTAAACAATAAAGGTCCTATCACGCTTCCCTGCGGTACTCCCGAAATTACCTCTACATCTGCAGATTTTGAACCGTTAAGAATGACATGTTGTGTTCTTTCTTCTAGTAAATCCTGAATCCAATCGCAAACCTGGTCCGATATTCCGTAAGCTCGTATTTTTTTCACTAAACGTAAGTGCGGAACCGTATCAAATGCCTTCCTGAAGTCCAGGAATACGGCATCAATCTGCTCGCCAGTGTCTACGGCACTGTGAATTTCTTGGGCAAATAGGGCGAGCTGAGTTTCACATGATCTCTGTTTGCGGAATCCATGTTGGTTATGATGAAGGAGATTTGTATTATCTAAGAACGTCATAATACGAGAACACAAAACAGGTTCCATTATTCTACAACAGATTGACGTAAGAGAAATAGGCCTATAATTATTCGCATCTGATTTATGACCCTTCTTGAAAATGGGAACGACCTGCGCTTTCTTCCAGTCGCTAGGTACTTTACGTTCTTCCAGCGATCTACGATAAATTGCTGATAGAAAGGGGGCAAGTTCTTTAGCATAATCACTGTAGAATCTTAAGGGTATCTCGTCTGGTCCGGATGCTTTTCCGCTACTAAGTGATAGCAGTTGTTTTTCAATTCCGATATCGTTTATTTCAATATTTTCCATTTTGGCGTCCGTGCGACGGCTGAAGTCAGGGACCGTGTTACGATTTTCCGCAGTGAAACAGTTTCGGAACACTGAATTCAGTATTTCTGCCTTTCTTCGGTCGTCCTCTGTTTCGGTGCCATCGTGGTCAACGAGTGACTGAATAGGGGATTTAGATCCGCTTACCGATTTTACATATGACCAAAACTTTTTAGGGTTCTTGTTTAGATTGTTTGCCAATGTTTTATGTTCGAATTCGTTGAATGCTTCTCTCATTGCTCTCTTTACGCTCTTTTTCGCTTCGTTCAGCTTTTCCTTATCAGCTATGATTCGACTACTCTTAAACCTATGATGAAGCTTTCTTTGTTTCCGTAGTACCTTTCGTACATGATTGTTATACCACGGTGGATCTTTCCCCTCGCTTTGGACCTTAGTCGGTACGAACTTATCTAAGGCGTACTGGACGATGTTTCTGAATTTTTTCCATTTTTGTTCCACATCCTCTTCCTCAGAAATGAACGTTTGATGGTGGTCACTCAGATATTCTGCGATTTGTGCCCTATCACTCTTGTTAAGCAAATATATTTTCCTTCCTTTCTTGGCATTTCTTATTACACTTGTAGTCATTGATGCAACCACTGACTTATGATCACTGATACCCTCTTCTACATTCACGAGTCGAAAAGTTCCGGTCTATTTGTTGCTATGAGGTCTAAAACGTTAGCTTCACGAGTTGGTTCTCTAACTATCTGCTCGAAGTAATTCTCGGACAAGGCAGTCAGGATAATGTCACAAGAGTCTCTGTCCCTGGCTCCAGTTCTGATTGTGTGACTATCCCATTCTATACCTGGTAGATTGAAGTCTCCCCCTATTACAATAGTATGATCACGAAACTTCTTCACGACGTTCTGCAGGTTCTCTCTGAGGCGCTCAACTACTACGGTTGCTGATGCAGGTGGTCTATAGAAGCATCCGACTATCATATCTGACCCACCTTTGATACTTAACTTAACCCAGATTATTTCACATTCGCATTCGCTAATAACTTCACTGGATATTATTGAATTCTTTACTGCTATAAATACTCCTCCACCATTGGCGTTTATCCTATCCTTGCGGTATATATTCCATTCTGTGTCTAGGATTTCGTTACTGTTCACTTCCGGTTTTAACCAACTTTCCGTTCCTAATACTATATGCGCACTATTTCCTTCAATAAGAGATACTAATTCAGGAACCTTGCCCTGGATACTCCTGCAGTTTACCAATATTACGTTAACTTTTCCTGTTTTTGGTCTCTGAGGACGGACGTTCTTTATCAACGATGATAATGTCCTCTCTGGTAAGCCGTCAGGTATTTTATCGTTTCGCCCAAGGGGGGGGGGGGTCCCTCTAACCTAAAAAACCCCCGTGTGCACGCCACACGTACTCTGCTACCCTAGTAGCTGCTTCCGGTGTGTAGTGCACGCCTGACCTGTCTAGGGGGCCCTACAGTTCTCCACCCAATAACGGAGGTCGATGAATTTGCAACCATTATAGTCGCAGAGTCGTCTGAGCCTCTGGTTTAGACCCTCCACACGGCTCCAAACCAGAGGACCGCGATCGACTCTGGGCACTATGCTGCAGATATTAAGCTCAGCTTGCACTCCGCGTGCGATGCTGGTTGTCTTCACCAAATCAGCCAGCCGCCGGAAGGAACCAAGGATGGCCTCAGAACCCAAGCGGCAGGCGTCATTCGTTCCGACATGTGCTACTATCTGCAGCCGGTCACACCCAGTGCGTTAAATAGCTGCCGGAAGGGCCTCCTCCACATTACGGACGAGACCCCCCGGCAAGCACACCGAGTGCACACTGGCATTCTTCCCCGACCTACCCGCTATTTTCCTAAGGGGCTCCATAACCCGCCTAACGTTGGAGCTCCCTATAACTAATAGGCCCGCCCTCTGTGACTGTCGGGACCTTGCCGGAGAATCGGCCACTGGCCCAACAGGCAAGGCATCCTGTGGTGGCTCGGAGACGATGTCATCACCACTAGGAAGCACCCCGTACCTTTTGGAAAGGGGTAAGGCAGCTGCCACGCGGCCAGATCCCACCTTCGCCTTTCGGCCAGGCACGCGCGAGCCCACCACTGTCCGCCATTCACCCTGGAGTGATGGCTGACCGGTAAGATGCTCACTGCCGGAAGACGCAGCGACATGAGGGGTTCCATGTGATTCCAAGGCCACCGAAGTAGGCATAGGTCTCACCACAGTTGCCCCAACGCCACTACGAGCCGACGCCTGCGCCTCGAGCTCGATGAGCCTAACAGACAAAGCCTCCACCTGCCCCCGAAGAGTGGCCAATTAATTCTCCTTGCGTCCGCTCACAACAACCACAGTCCCTACACATGACTATGTTTACCCTACTCTATACGGTGACAAATTCCCAAGATAATCTTCTGATGAGCTACTCTGATAATCAAGAAACACTCACTGAAATACGAGACGCGAAAACTACGCTAGGTTTTCCCAGAAAAACTATTTAAAAGCTAAGCGCAGCAAATAAGTACAAAAACGCTTTATACAAACAGTACTCGCTGCTGCTGGTGCTCTCGCTCTGGCTGTCACAAGACAACTGCTGATTCAAGTGACTAGTGGCTAACGGCCGCGAAACAAACAAAAGACGGTTTTAGGGCGCTTTCTGTTCTAAACGATCAAGAAAACACTAAGAAATCTAACACGAAAACTACGTAAAGTTTTATCAAGAACTGTTAGTTACTATGCAGAGCAGATAAACACAAATAGAATCCCTTCCTTAGTGGAAGGTCGTAAACAAAATGCAAAATAAACGCTTTATACAAACAGTACTCGCTGCTGCTGGTGCTCTCGCTGTGGCTGTCACAAGACAACTGCTGATTCAAGTGACTAGTGGCTAACGGCCGCGAAACAAACAAAAGACGGTTTTAAGGCGCTTTCTGTTCTAAACGATCAAGAAAACACTAAGAAATCTAACACGAAAACTACGTATAGTTTTATCAAGAACTGTTAGTTACTATGCAGAGCAGGTAAACACAAATAGAATCCCTTCCTTAGTGGAAGGTCATAAACAAAATGCAAAATATACGCTTTATACAAACAGTACTCGCTGCTGCTGGTGCTCTCGCTCTGGCTGTCACAAGACAACCGCACACGGATAATCGGTAGTCCCATTCTACTAATACCTGATGCAACATATCAGACGTTATGATATTGTTGTTGTGGTCTTCAGTCCTGAGAGTGTTTTGATACAGCTCTCCATGCTATTATATACTGTGCAAGCTTCTTCATCTCCCAGTACCTACTGCAGCCTACATCCTTCTGAATCTGCTTAGTGTATTCATCTCTTGGTCTCCCTCAACGATTTTTACCCTCCACGCTGCCCTCCAGTACTAAACTGGTGATCCCTTGATGCCTCAGAACATATCCTACCAACCAATCCCTTCTTCTGGTCAAATTGTGCCACAAACTCCTCTTCTCCCCATTTCTATTCAATACCTCCTCATTAGTTATTTGATCTACCCATCTAATCTTCATCATTCTTCTGTAGCACCACATTTCGAAAGCTTCAATTCTCTTCTTGTCTATTTATCGTCCATGTTTCACTTCCATACATAGCTACACTCCATACAATACTTTCAGAAAAGACTTCCTGACACTTATATCTATACTCGATGTTAACAAATTTCTCTTCTTCAGAAACGCTTTCCTTGCCATTGCCAGTCTACATTTTATATCCTTTCTACTTCGACCAATATCAGTTATTTTGCTCCCCAAATAGCAAAACTCCTTTACTACTTTAAGTGTCTCATTTCCTAATCTAATTCCCTCAGCATCACCCGACTTAATTCGACTACGTTCCATTATCTTCGTTTTGCTTTTGTTGATGTTCATCTTATATCCTCCTTTCAAGGCACTGTTCATTCCATTCAACTGCTCTTCCAAGTCCTTTGCTGTCTCTGACAGAATTACAATGTCATCGGCGAACCTCAAAGTATGTATTTCTTCTCCATGGATTTTAATACCTACTCCGAACTTTTCTTTTGTTTCCTTTACTGCTTGCTCAATATACAGATTGAATAGCATCGGGGAGAGGCTACAACCCTGTCTCACTCCCTTCCCAACCACTGCTTCCCTTTCATGTCCCACGACTCTTATAACTGCCATCTGATTTCTGTACAAATTGTAAATAGCCTTTCGCTCCCTGTATTTTACCACTGCCACCTTCAGAATTTGAAAGAGAGTATTCCAGTCAACATTGCCAAAAGCTTTCTCTAAGTCTACAAATGCTAGAAACGTAGGTTTGCCTTTCCTTAATCTTTCTTCTAAGATAAGTCGTAGGGTCAGTATTGCCTCACGTGTTCCAACATTTCCACGGAATCCAAACTGGTCTTCCCCGAGGTCGGCTTCTACCAGTTTTTCCATTCGTCTGCAAAGAATTCGTGTTAGTATTTTGCAGCTGCGACTTATTAAACTGATAGTTCGATAATTTTCACATCTGTGAACGCCTGATTTCTTTGGGATTGGAATTATTACATTCTTCTTGAAGTCTGAGGGTATTTCGCCTGCCTCATACATTTTGCTCACCAGATGGTAGAGTTTTGTCAGGACTGGCTCTCCCAAGGCCGTCAGTAGTTCCAATGGAATGTTGTCTACTCCCAGGGCCTTGTTTCGACTTAGATCTTTCAGTGCTCTGTCAAACTCTTCGCGCAGTATCGTGTCTCTCATTTCATATTCATCTACCTCCTCATCCATTTCCATAATATTGTCCTCAAGAACATTGCCCCTGTATAGACCCTCTATATACTCCTTCCACCTTTCTGCTTTCCCTTCTTTGCTTAGAACTGGGTTTCCATCTGAGCTCTTGATATTCATTCAAGTGGTTCTCTTTTCTCCAAAGGTCTGTTTAATTTTCCTGCAGGTACTATCTATCTTACCCCGTGAGATAAGCCTCTACATCCTTACATTTGTCCTGTAGCCATCCCTACTTAGCCACTTTGCACTTCCTGTCGATCTCATTTTTGAAACGTTTCTATTTCTTTTTGCCTACTTCACTTACTGCATTTTTGTGTTTTCTCCCTTTCATCACTTAAATTTCTTATCTCTTCTGTTACCCACGGATTTCTACTAGCCCTCGTCTTTTTACCTACTTGATCCTCTGCTGACTTCACTATTTTATTCCTCAAAGCTACCCATTCTTCTTCTACTGTATTTCTTTCCCCCATTCCTGTCAATCGTTTCCTTAGGCTCTCCTTCAAACTCTGTACAACCTCTGGTTCTTTCAATTTATCTAGGTCCCATCTCCTTAAATTCCCATCTTTTTGCAGTTTCTTCAGTTTTAAACTACAGTTCATAACCAATAGATTGTAGTCAGAGTCCACATCTATCCCTGGAAATGTCTTAAAATTTAAAATCTGGTTCCTAAATCTTTGTCTTACCATTATGTAATCTATCTGAAACCTGTCAGTATCTCCAGGGTTCTTCCACGTCTACAACCTTCTTTCATGATTCTTGAACCAAGTGTTAGCTATGATTAAGTTATTCTCTGTGTAAAATTCTACCAGGTGGCTTCCGCTTGACTTTCTTAGCCCCAGTCCACATTCACCTACTACGTTTCCTTGTCTTCCTTTTCCTACTGTCGAATTCCAGTCACCCATGACTATTAAATTTTCGTCTACCTTCACTACTTAAAAAACTTCTTTTATCTCATCATACATTTCATAAATTTCTTCATCAATTGCAGACCTAGTTGGCATATAAACTTGTACTACTGTAGTAGGCGTGGGCTTCGTGTCTATCTTGGCCACAATAATGCGTTCACTATGCTGCTTGTAGCAGCTTATCTGCACTCTTACTTTTTTATTCATTATTAAACCTACTCCTGCATTACCCCTATTTGATTTTATATTTATAACCCTGTATTCACCTGACCAAATGTCTTGTTCCTCCTGCCACCGAACTTCACTAATTCCCACTCGATCTTACTTTAACCTATCCATTTCCCTTTTTAAATTTTCTAATCTACATGCCCGATTAAGGGATCTGACATTCCACGCTCCGACCCGTAGAACCCCAGTTTTTTTCTCCTGATAACGACGTCCTCTTGAGTAGTCCTCGCCCGGAGATCCGAATGGGGGACTATTTTACCTCCGGAGGTAACAGTTATGATAAGGGAATGTAATGTGGTAATGCGAATTTTGTGTCCACACTGGTGACTAGTATGGTGCTAGGTCAGCTCCTGCAACACGGATCCAACGACCTGGAAACATCTTACTCAGATAATCTCGTACAAAAGTGTGAATATGTGAAGGGGCAACATCTTGTTGACAGATGAAATCCCTCCTATCCGATGCAGTTTAAAGTCCATGTTAACTAGACTTTTTTCCTTGGTGTGATAAACCTGTCTACAAGGCCTGTAAAAGGACTGCAGAACTTGAAAGATATTGACGCTCGCTCTATATACTGTACCGTGAAAGTGAACGTCCATTAATTACGCGAAGATTTTTTTTTTTTTTTTTACAAGATTTGGACCACTACTCCCCGTGGTGAGATTTAGTGAGTTTTGTTTGGGTCACTTCCTCCTCACGTGAGGTTTACCTTGTTAGACAGGCGTGATAGCCACTATACCACTACAGCAGTAGACTACTACAGCAGTAGACTACAGCTAACACAGCTGCACGGACTGTACTAGCCCAATACTCTCCCTAACACAAACTTCAGTTCATGTCTTCACCTTATTTTCTGTTTTCCCTTCTTAGATTGTCACTGTTGGATAAAGATGAGGAAAAAGATAAATGGATAAAGATGAGGAATTTTCAAGGAAAATTTACTTATATCATGCATAATTAAATGTGTTTGATACATTAATGTTTAGCTTCACATCACTACAAAAACTTAGTAGCTTGCTCGGAATTAATTTTAAAAAACTGTTATCGATTATAATACTGGATATTCTCTGAATATTCTCTGCCATGTGACAATTTTCAAGACAGTTAATTTTCTCCTTTCATCAATTAAATTCAATATTTCCTAGAACTTAGATCTACTTAAACCTAACTAACCTAAGGACATCACACACATCCATGCCGGAGGCAGGATTCGAACCTACGACCCTAGCAACAGCGCGGTTCCGGACTGAAGGTATGCGTGGTGCTGGGTGAGAGTGAATATACCTAAATTTAGATATCACTGAAAACACTTATTAAAATCCGACCATTAGCACATTCCAAGAACGTTTTAACGCTTTAGTTGCTTCCCTAATTGAATTTTCATTCAGAAATTACCAAGATTCTTTAGCACAATCAAAACACTCGAGCAAGCCAAACACAAATGATCATAGCTTCTGTTATGCTTCAGCAACTGGCGTACAACCTGTTACACTTATCTAGACATTTACTTAAATAGAATATACATAAAGCTCCAAAACAGGTCCGCTACATTTGCCTCTTTCTCTACGAAACTTCATTAGCTATATGTTCATTAGAAACTTAACGTTCATTCAGATTCTCCAGAAACTTAAATAACTGTCACTACTGCAGAACCATTTAGAACGGAGAACATTTCTTTCCCATTTCGTTAAAGGAACAAATCTCAGTCCTTGTCTTCCATCAAAACACTTAGTTCTTCCCCTTATTGACAACAAGTCGCAAGAATTCAGGTAACGGGCACGGCTAATGATTGCGACTAATTCACGTCGCACTTAGCATAGTTAAAAAAGCAATGAAGTGTCGCCGTAAATGAAGAACAAATAATCGATAAATATCCACTGACAGAAAAATTCTGAAACGCCTATAGTCCACCCACAATTTTAACAGGCAACTTGCCAATAAATATTTGTCACGAATTCAGCGTACGGCGTCAAGCCACAAAATTACAAGCCCTTCCTAGCTCACACTCAGCCCTATTCGAGCTCAACATTTCACGTACATAATTAGAATTCCTTGAACTATACTAAACCAGTCATAATTAAATGACAAGTAAAACCATGAATGCCGCGCGCCCAGACTGGCCTCTTGAGTGAAGTTTAATCGCCCAAGATAAACAATCCATCAAATGCAGTTAGCCTAGCATTTATTCTGTTCCCTATGCTACATATAAACGCAGAAATTCCACAAAGTCCGCAATTCCTATTCCACACCTCGTTACAACCCACTGTACGTCCTTTACTCTGGGCAATTGTCAGCTAATACTGACCAAAAGCACGATGAAGATAGCACCACAGCGCCACTGCTGTGTACCTCGGCATACACCTCCTCACCGCTCGGTGGTGAAAACGCAAGACCGAGACACCTCTTGCTGCTCCCACCGACTTCCGCCGCTGACAGTCGCAACGCCCTCGTTAACGAACGGAGGTCGCGGACTCGTGCAACAGAGCCGCGATGCTCTGCAGGAATTTTAAGAGGTGGCGCGGAGGGTGACGTTCATAACGGCACAAACAGTTGTTATAGCAGAGCAGTGCAGAGAAAGCTGCACAGGTACATGCTAAATAACACAGTTCACTTATATGATTTGTGATTAGTTGCTGTGGTTTACAGTCTATGCCGCATTGAATAATCCCCTGCTACATAAAAATGGTTACTCGAAGCTTTTCAGACTTATTTCATCCGTTCTTCATAATTTCCGTTACTGCCTTGCGATTCAAGCAACTCTATCGCAATACATACGAGTTCCAAATAATGGAGCGCTGACCCGTTCGCTACGAACACAGCGTTCTAACTGACGCGTCCAGAGCATAAGCATGCAAAATAATTTTGTGCTGTTCTTGGTCCTCCACTTCAGTGCAATATGCTGACATATTAGTATTGCGTGATAAATATCGAGCATATGACGACTGCTCCTGTCAAGCTGTACGAGTGCAGCGGGAAGCTGCGGGCTCGATGCACCAAACGTCTACCGCCTGCTCCTGCCCCATTGCACCCGTGGTCGCTGTTGTGCGACACGACGGCTACAGACGAGTCTGAAGACTTAGATGTCGAGCCAATCAAGGAAAACTGAAATGAGCCACTCACAGGATGTGATGCTCTGTGAGCTGGTCTCGTAACATCCTTGCCTTTACGATATGAAGAACCCTAAATATAGAGACACTATGTTCAGAGACAGAATTTGGGAAGAAATTGGTGCACAGTTGAAACTGTCAGGTGAGTGAAATATATAATATTTTCCCATTAATGCAAATTTTTCAGGCCTGTTATGAAAATCAGTATAATCCATGCAGATGTAGAATTAGAATGATGAAAATGAACTTGAAGGTCAATTTTCGCATTACTCTTTTTTGTGACGATAAAAATTGAAAACGGCAAGTACATTATAAAATGAACAATCTAATACAACGAGAAAGCTACATTTTACAATACCTTCACTTTGAAAGTAAACGGTAGATTGGTGTCTTGATGATACCTTCTAGTTGTGAAAAACCACCACCAGATTGTTGTACAGCTTTCTGTAATCAATAGATGTTCGTTTTTGAGGAAGGCGTTTCTCAATAGATTGCGCAAACAGTATGCTGCAATAAGTAATTTGTCACATTCACTTCAATTCATTGGTAGAAGATGGTGCTCAAAAAACTTGTGCCAAAAGTACACTACTGTTTTACAAGGCCCTTCTGGTCTGACACAGTTCACAATTGAAATTCGTCTTTTGTAAATCCTGGAGTCATCTTTTGAGTGCAGCTTGGCAAGATTAAATGTTCATGTCATCCATAACGATGTATGCTGTGAGAATATAAGAATATGGAAGTTCATTTGGATGGGAATAAAGATTCAGTCCGTTAAGAAAGTTGCCTTAGCTTGTTCCAAAAGTTTCTGCATGGGAGAAACTGACAAGTATAATTTGGGGAAATTTTGTGAACAAGCACGGACATTATTTCTTCCACGTTTCTGCCAGTGTATACTGTAGACGTTCAGAATCAAAATTCTAGAGATGTTTAAGGTGTAACCCTATCTTGTTGTCAAGAACTTGAAACAATGCAATGACGCTAGCGTGCGCTTATTGTTAACAAACTTATCTTTCATTGGAATTTTAGGTGAAATGTGCAAAAACAGATGGAGGAATATTCGGGATTCGTATCAGAGAAATAAACGAGAAAGAAAGCTTGGAACATGTTCAGATGCCTCAGCAAAACCAAGAAAATGGGTTCTGCTTGATCAATTGGCTTTAAGAAACCTACATTTCGTGGCATTTTAAATGAAATTGTCAAGAGCATATGGAGAAACATTAGTAACTCATACCGGAGAAATATGACAAAATGGTTTCATTAGGTCCAAATGTGTCAGCGAAACAAAACAAATGCATTCTCTATCGTGTGATGACCACACGATTCTCGTTGCGCGTCGACAGAACTGGAGGCTAGTCGCGACGCTCCCGGAGATATATGAGCCCAAATCTCGGAAACGGAGATCGATATCATTCTGATCTTAACTTTACAAATAATTTCGATATGTTAGCTTCGTTTCATCGGCAACGATGTATGACCTAACGTGAACCATACGTAAAGTAGCCAGCGACCACATTTTTCACTGTACACAATTCAAATTTTATGCAGTAGATTACTTGTAAATTAAGTATCGGAATAACTGTGACGAATATCAGAAAAATAGACACCTCATTATCAAGCTGTGATGTGAAACTGTAAGATACGCAAACATCAATTTTTTGTGCCTTTTACTTTCCTCACAATTGATAGAGAAGTAATATACAGCGAAAAAAACACGCAAAACCGGAAGAGATACTTTTCAATTTTTTAAAGTAAAAGGAGAATCTGTATCGAAAAACTAACTCTGGGAGCCGATGTAACTTTGTTGCATTAATATACAGTATTTTTTACAGCAAGAAAATTGGAATTCTTATTTTTCTTATGTACACTCCTGGAAATGGAAAAAAGAACACATTGACACCGGTGTGTCAGACCCACCATACTTGCTCCGGACACTGCGAGAGGGCTGTACAAGCAATGATCACACGCACGGCACAGCGGACACACCAGGAACCGCGGTGTTGGCCGTCGAATGGCGCTAGCTGCGCAGCATTTGTGCACCGCCGCCGTCAGTGTCAGCCAGTTTGCCGTGGCATACTTAGCTCCATCGCAGTCTTTAACACTGGTAGCATGCCGCGACAGCGTGGACGTGAACCGTATGTGCAGTTGACGGACTTTGAGCGAGGGCGTATAGTGGGCATGCGGGAGGCCGGGTGGACGTACGGCCGAATTGCTCAACACGTGGGGCGTGAGGTCTCCACAGTACATCGATGTTGTCGGCGGAAGGTGCACGTGCCCGTCGACCTGGGACCGGACCGCAGCGACGCACGGATGCACGCCAAGACCGTAGGATCCTACGCAGTGCCGTAGGGGACCGCACCGCCACTTCCCAGCAAATTAGGGACACTGTTGCTCCTGGGGTATCGGCGAGGACCATTCGCAACCGTCTCCATGAAGCTGGGCTACGGTCCCGCACACCGTTAGGCCGTCTTCCGCTCACGCCCCAACATCGTGCACCCCGCCTCCAGTGGTGTCGCGACAGGCGTGAATGGAGGGACGAATGGAGACGTGTCGTCTTCAGCGATGAGAGTCGCTTCTGCTTTGGTGCCAATGATGGTCGTATGCGTGTTTGGCACCGTGCGGGTGAGCGCCACAATCAGGACTGCATACGACCGAGGCACACAGGGCCAACACCCGGCATCATGGTGTGGGGAGCGATCTCCTACACTGGCCATACACCACTGGTGATCGTCGAGGGGACACTGAATAGTGCACGGTACATCAAAACCGTCATCGAACCCATCGTTCTACCATTCCTAGACCGGCAAGGGAACTTGCTGTTCCAACAGGACAATGCTCGTCCGCATGTATCCCGTGCCACCCAACGTGCTCTAGAAGATGTACGTCAACTACCCTGGCCATCAAGATCTCCGGATCGGTCCCCCATTGAGCATGTTTGGGACTGGATGAAGCGTCGTCTCACGCGGTCTGCATGTCCAGCACGAACGCTGGTCCAACTGAGGCGCCAGGTGGAAATGGCATGGCAAGCCGTTCCACAGGACTACATCCAGCATCTCTACGATCGTATCCATGGGAGAATAACAGCTTGCATTGCTGCGAAAGGTGGATATACACTGTACTAGTGCCGACATTGTGCACGCTCTGTTGCCTGTGTCTATGTGCCTGTGGTTCTGTCAGTGTGATCATGTGATGTATCTGACCCCAGGAATGTGTCAATAAAGTTTCCCCTTCCTGGGACAATGAATTCACGGTGTTCTTATTTCAATTTCCAGGAGTGTATTTGAATTCGCCGCCGCCGACCGGAGCTTGGGAAACAGCGACGACTCCTGTCGTGTTGCGGCCGTGTCGCAGTCTGCCAGGGTGGGAAAAGAGGAGGGGGCAGCGTCGCTGTCGCAGCCAACTGTAGCGTCTTCAACAACGTAACTTTTAAGAAAGAATGCCTCGAGTTGGTAGTTCCAAGCTCAACCTTTAGTAAGGCTCATTTTAAAGTGTTGTGTTAACATTTATGACAGGAAAAATATTTGGGGTCTTGTACAGGAGCCACAGCCTTGTATTTAGAGCCGTATGATATGGGTCGTTATCTTGTTGAAAAATTTAATTCCTTGCAGACCTAATTTTTCGGCTCTAGGATTTAGATTGTCCTTTAAGATGTTGATATGCATATGGTGATCCATTGTACCTACTGTGAAATGTTATTTTCCAACACCTGCAGGTCTCATACAGCCCCACACCATCAGGAAACCACCATTGTGTTTCACCGTTGGCACAAGACTGCGTTGCAACACCTCCGCATTCTTCTTACGCCACACCATTCGCCTGCTATCCGACCCGAATACGTTATATTTACTCTCGTCAGACAATGTTACTCTATTCCAGACGTCTTCCTTCTTGAATCTAAGTTCCATTGCAAAATGAAGACGTTCCTTTCGATTCTATTCACTGACCCTACATTTCTTGTGCGCTACCCGGCCGTGATGCCCATACCTGTTGAAGTTATTTCTGGTTGTATTGGCACATACCTTCTTTCTCCTAGTCTCTAACTCCCCAGCCAATTTAGAAGCGCTGATTTTAGGTTTCTTCTTCATGTCCCTCATGATAAATCTCACGTCTGCATCACTCAAAGTGTGAGGGTGTGAGGTACGTGGTTGGTTTCTTAATGATTTTGTTGCGCAAATTCGATCTATTATCAACAACAGGCGATCTAGGTCTACCGACTACTTTAGCAGTCTCGTAAGAAGATTTGCACTCATTATGTAAGCCCAGAGTAAGTTTCCCTTCGACCAGCGTCGTCTCACTACCCTTACGGCCCATGGTGCTAATTGCACTGTATCGTCGCCGTTCAGAATCACAACAGGCGACAGGGTGTGGCCCCTGCACTGTTGACTCTAGTGTGTGCCGTGGGTCAGCGTCATAGTTTAATCACACTGCGCGCAGAATTTCGGCATGTTCTTTTTATGTTACACAGACTTTGTTTTCTAAAAACTATGCAGCTCGACGATTACTTTTTGGACTCATTCTATGAATTACGCATCATAAAATGGATATCATCGACATTCAGGAAATGTTCAAAAGAAGCCGTTAACCTGCACGGTGGACATCGAGCGCAAAATGACGGGCCACTGTGTTCACAAGGGTTCGCATCATCAAGATCGGAAACAAACCCTTCGACAGTTACAAATCGTGGAGGACGTTCAGATGGGCATCCAGTCTTGAAGAATACATGTTGGTATAATTATATTGGGGAAACGGAGTGATGAAAACTGATGGAATGTAATGGCATGCAACCGAGTACGAAACTGTCTGTTGTGGACTTTATACTGAAATTGGCTATCCCTTAAGGGGTAACTGCAGATCTACAATATGTGTTAGAGGCACGGAAAATAAACGAACATCCGCAGCCTCAATTTCTTCAGCGGTTCCAGGTTGTATGAACTGCAATGCACGTAATTTTCAGGAGGGATAATTGACTAAAGGAGTACGGTTTTTACACGTAGACCAGTAATGAAGCAAAAGCAAGTTTATTTTCACCAACTATTGGCCAAAAGCAGTGTTCATACCATAGTTGTAGTCGTCTTATACCATTTTTACCCACTCTTCGTTGGTGTGATGTAAAGATAGCCTACTGCCTTTGTAAGCTCACGCACAACGGAAAAGATCGTAGGGGACAGAACACCTCCAACTTATCCCAACACAACAGATAATTTTCCAGCCAGTTTACCATCTAGATTAATAGTAGGCGTACTTGCGTACGGATTTGAAAAGCCATTGATGTTAGTTGATAAAATTCTTTTGGTACCTCAAATTTCCAGCGTTCCTCTTCAAATCGACAATGGTCGGAATTGAAAACAAATTCCTTACAGAGCAATGGCATACGTTTGTTTACCTCATCTACAAATATTTACCTCATCTACAAATCTCAGCGCAAGTCGCTAAGGATTTACGTCAACAAGCTGCAGTTCCTCCTAGACTCTCTTGCCTACCCAAGATCCATATGAATGGGGTGCCTCTGCCCCCTATCGTAAGCAACATTGGAGCACCTACTTATTTTGTTGCCAAATATCTGACGTCACTATTGGGACATATCCGTACAGCTGATAACCTTATCAACAGGGATGCGGGATTTCAATTGAGTACAGCCTGGAACCCTGCTTTGGCTGCTGTTAAATCACGACGAGAAAGCAAAGAGCTTTCGATAATAGACCCGTCATAACTTTGGCAGCATGTTAGTAAACACAACGTCAGCGCACGCGCAGAAAGGCCGCTCTGCGGTTCCCGGCAGAGGGCGTTTGAGTCTCGCGCCATCTACCTGCAAATTTTTGCGCATGCGTGGTTCCCGCGCCTGCGCAATCTTCACGCGCGTGCTCTATATACAGCGGCGTCGACATGCGGATCTTGTCGGTCGAACCAGCGAGGTTCAACCACCTAATGATGTCGGACAGTTGCTTCGAGGTAATACTGTGGGATTTACACAACGTCATCCGGCGGCACACCCGTGAAGACTATTTCGCCGAGAAAGCCTGAACAGTCACATCAATTCATAATTGTTTTTTTACTATACTCTGTATGGTGTTCCAGGTACTTAATTACCTTTGGTACCCGGTCAAACCCCCCATGAACCATGGACCTTGCCGTTGGTGGGGAGGCTTGCGTGCCTCAGCGATACAGATGGCCGTACCGTAGGTGCAGCCACAACGGAGGGGTATCTGTTGAGAGGCCAGACAAACATGTGGTTCCTGAAGAGGGGCAGCAGCCTTTTCAGTAGTTGCAGGGGCAACAGTCTGGATGTTTGACTGATCTGGCCTTGTAACATTAACCAAAACGGCCTTGCTGTGCTGGTACTGCGAAAGGCTGAAAGCAAGGGGAAACTACAGCGGTAATTTTTCCCGAGGACATGCATCTTTACTGTATGATTAAATGATGATGGCGTCCTCTTGGGTAAAATATTCCGGAGGTAAAATAGTCCCCCATCCGGATCTCCGGGCGGGGACTACTCAAGAGGACGTCGTTATCAGGAGAAAGAAAACTGGCGTTCTACGGATCGGAGCGTGGAATGTCAGATCCCTTAATCGGGCAGGTAGGTTAGAAAATTTAAAAAGGGAAATGGACAGGTTAAAGTTGGATATAGTGGGAATTAGTGAAGTTCGATGACAGGAGGAACAAGACTTTTGGTCAGGTGATTACAGGGTTATAAACACAAAATCAAATAGGGGTAGTGCAGGAGTAGGTTTAGTAACGAATACAAAAATAGGAGTGCGGGTTAGCTACTACAAACAGCATAGTGAACGCATTATTGTGGCCAAGATAGACACAAAGCCCATGCCTACTACACTAGTACAAGTTTATATGCCAACTAGCTCTGCAGATGATGAAGAAATAGATGAAATGTATGACGAGAGAAAAGAAATTATTCAGGTAGTGAAGGGTGACGAAAATGTAATAGTCATGGGTGACTGGAATTCGTCAGTAGGAAAAGGGAGAGAAGGAAACATAGTAGGTGAATATGGATTGGGGGGAAGAAATGAAAGAGGAAGCCGCCTTGTAGAATTTTGCACAGAGCATAACTTAATCATAGCTAACACCTGGTTCAGGAATCATAGAAGAAGGTTGTATATCTGTAAGAATCCTGGAGATACAAAAGGTATCAGATAGATTATATGTTGGTAAGACAGAGATTTAGGAACCAGGTTTTAAATTGTAAGACATTTCCAGGGGCAGATGTGGATTCTGACCACAATCTATTGGTTATGAACTGCAGATTGAAACTGAAGAAACTGCAAAAAGGTGGGAATTTAGGGAGATGGGACCTGGATAAACTGAAAGAACCAGAGGTTGTAGAGAGTTTCAGGGAGAGCATAAGGGAACAATTGACAGGAATGGGGGAAGGAAATACAGTAGAAGAAGAATGGATAGCTCTGAGGGCTGAAGTAGTGAAGGCTGCAGACGATCAAGTAGGTAAAAAGACGAGGGCTAATAGAAATCCTTGGGTAACAGAAGAAATATTGAATTTAATTGATGAAAGGAGAAAATATAAAAATGCAGTAAATGAAGCAGGCAAAAAGGAATACAAACGTCTCAAAAATGAGATCGACAGGAAGTGCAAAATGGCTAATGAGGGATGGCTAGAGGACAAATGTAAGGATGTAGAGGCTTGTCTCACTAGGGGTAAGATAGATACTGCCTACAGGAAAATTAAAGAGACCTTTGGAGAGAAGAGAACCACTTGTATGAATATCAAGAGCTCAGATGGCAACCCGGTTCTAAGCAAAGAAGGGAAGGCAGAAAGGTGGAAGGGGTATGTAGAGGGTTTATACAAGGGCGATGTACTTGAGGACAATATTATGGAAATGGAAGAGGATGTAGATGAAGACGAAATGGGAGATAAGGTACTGCGTGAAGAGTTTGACAGAGCATTGAAAGACCTGAGTCGAAACAAGGCCCCGGGAGTAGACAACATACCATTAGAACTACTGATGGCCTTGGGAGAGCCAGTCCTGACAAAACTCTACCATCTGGTGAGCAACCTGTATGAGACAGGCGAAATACCCTCAGACTTCAAGAAGAATATAATAATTCCAATCCCAAAGAAAGCAGGTGTTTACAGATGTGAAAATTACCGAACTATCAGTTTAATAAGTCACAGCTGTAAAATACTAACGTGAATTCTTTACAGACGAATGGAAAAACTGGTAAAAGCGGACCTCGGGGAAGATCAGTTTGGATTCCGTAGAAATGTTGGAACACGTGAGGCAATACTAACCTTACGACTTATCTTAGAAGAAAGATTAAGGAAAGGCAAACCTAAATTTCTAACATTTGTAGACTTAGAGAAAGCTTTTGCCAATGTTGACTGGAATACTCTCTTTCAAATTCTGAAGGTGGCAGGGGTAAAATACAGGGAGCGAAAGGCTATTTACAATTTGTACAGAAACCAGATGGCAGTTATAAGAGTCGTGGGACATGAAAGGGAAGCAGTGGTTGGGAAAGAAGTGAGACAGGGTTGTAGCCTCTCCCCGATGTTATTCAATCTGTATATTGAGCAAGCAGTAAAGGAAGCAAAAGAAAAATTCGGAGTAGGTATTAAATTCATGGAGAAGAAGTAAAAACTTTGAGGTTCACCGATGACATTGTAATTCTGTCAGAGACAGCAAAGGACTTGGAAGAGCAGTTGAACGTAATGGACAGTGTCTTGAAAGGAGGATATAAGATGATCATCAACAAAAGCAAAACGAGGATAATGGAATGTAGTCAAATTAAATCGGGTGATCCTGAGGGAATTTGATTAGGAAATGAGACACTTAAAGTAGTAAAGGAGTTTTGCTATTTAGGGAGTAAAATAACTGATGATGGTCGAAGTAGAGAGGATATAAAATGTAGACTGGCAATGGCAAGGAAATCGTTTCTGAAGAAGAGAAATTTGTTAACATCGAGTATAGATTTAAGTGTCAGGAAGTCGTTTCTGAAAGTATTTGTATGGAGTGTAGCCATTTATGGAAGTGAAACATGGACGATAACTAGTTTGGACAACAAGAGAATCGAAGCTTTCGAAACGTGGTGCTACAGAAGAATGCTGAAGATAAGGTGGGTAGATCACGTAACTAATGAAGAGGTATTGAATGGGATTGGGGAGAAGAGAAGTTTGTGGCACAACGTGACTAGAAGAAGGGATCGGTTGGTAGGACATGTTTTGAGGCATCAAGGGTCACAAATTTAGCATTGGAGGGCAGCGTGGAGGGTAAAAATCGTAGAGGGAGACCAAGAGATGAATACACTAAGCATATTCAGAAGGATGTAGGTTGCAGTAAGTACTGGGACATGAAGAAGCTTGCACAGGATAGAGTAGCATGGAGAGCTGCATCAAACCAGTCTGAGGACTGAAGACCACAACAACAACCCGGTCCAAATGGTTCAAATGGCTCTGAGCACTATGGGACTTAACATCTATGGTCATCAGTCCCCTAGAACTTAGAACTACTTAAACCTAACCAACCTAAGGACATCACATAACACCCAGTACCCGGTCCTTGGGCAACGATTGTCCCTTACTACGTTTCACTGTAGACGGGGTTTGTTGGTCCCTGTCCGACAAGGATGATGAACTGTATATCTCGACACCTGTTTCAATATAACTTTCACTTGTTAAGCTTGTATCTTCATCATTGAACTCTTCGTGTAGATTGTCCGCACAGTCGAGCGTATATGACACCAAAGGTACTTCTGACTCATGTTGCAGAAATGCTAATATTTTATCTGCGAAATTCCTCGGATTTCTTTCTGACGAAGTGTCAACTCCGGCAAGTGTTGTAGATATAATGCAATGTTTGCTTTCTTTATCGTCGTCATTGCTCTATCAGCACTACTAGCACTGCAGCACTGCTGTGAGTTACTCGTCGACTGCGCACTCCAGCTACGCTCGTAGCCTACACCGTATCTTAACTCACCCTACTAAACTGTAACAATGTAGCCGACAACATATCACTTACCATTGCATCTATCCCAACGAGCCTACACTGTAATTCTTATAGTCTATCTTTACTGACTTTCTTTTCAGTTAAAATTTTCAAATGATGCACCCTGCTTGTGAAATGAGTTACCCTAGCGTAGCTAGTACCACACATCTCCTATTGGGGGGCAGATCTGCGGATCTTGCTGGCTACGGGAATACCACAACATCACGCAGTCAATTCATAGAGACATGTGCCATGTAAGGACGAATATCGCTGAAGATTTATCATCTGGGGTAGCGCAGAACCGCAGTTCACCATTGAACACAATACGACACCATTCATCAGGTGTCTATGCTTTTCGGTCACAGCACCGCTCCAGATGTAGTCGATTTTGTTGCGGTGTTAACGGGAGTCCAGGCATAGGACGTTATCTCCCTTGTCTGGCAGCTGCTTGTCTTCGACAGATGCTGTGGAATAACACAGAGTGCTGCAGGAAAGCCGGCCGAAGTGGCCGTGCGGTTAAAGGCGCTGCAGTCTGGAACCGCAAGACCGCTAAGGTCGCAGGTTTGAATCCTGCCTCGGGCATGGATGTTTGTGATGTCCTTAGGTTAGTTAGGTTTAACTAGTTCTAAGTTCTAGGGGACTAATGACCTCAGCAGTTGAGTCCCATAGTGCTCAGAGCCATTTGAACCATTTTTTTTTTGCTGCAGGAAATCCATTTGAGAATGCAGGCGCAAATGTGAAGGGTTCACAATGTGCTTGGTGCACAACGCGGCGATCTTCCTTTGTGCTGGTCATACGTGGTCGAACCTTGACGATGAGTATGTCTGCCCTCATGCTTCCTTGCAGTCCCAACACCTGTACAGTGTCACACACGGACATCCCCCAAATCTGGGTACTGCGTTATTCAACCAGTCGGCCAAATGGAGATCCACGATGGAGCCCCTCTCAGACTGTCAGATGATGATAACGCCGTGTCACCTGAGTACATCCTCCAGTCATCTCTCGACATTTGACGCTTTTCACGCCTCTTGTACTCGCTACTAGGACTGGTGACAACAGTAAGCACGGACAACACAACTACATTCCGGCAGATGTTCGCAGAGAATTTCAACTAATCATGTAAGTAGCTGCCAATGGTGTTACATTGACCATTGTGTGAACGTGTACGAAGTTACATTGATATCCGCAAATTTCTTCTGGGTGTCTCACATTTTTTCTGTGGTATGTATTACTTATGTGTCGAGTCACGTCATATCGATGTGGCAATGTTATTGGTGCAATCTCGTAAGAACTGCCGACCATCAAAACGACAAACAGTTTCTGTTAGTGTGACAGATGTGAAAGGTCTCATTTATCTGTCGTGATAACATGGCGATATTGATGAATGTGGCGTGTTATGCAAACAAAAGGGTGGTCCATTGATAGTAACCGGGCCACATATCTCACGAAATAAGTATCAAACGAAAAAACTACAAAGAACGAAACTCTCTAGCGTGAAGGAGGAAACCAGATGGCGCTATGGTTGGCCCGCTAGATGGCGCTGCCATAGGTCAAACTGCGTTTTTTAAAAATAGGACCCCCATTTTTTACTACATATTCGTGTAGTACGTAAAGAAATATGAATGTTTTAGTTGTACCACTTTCTTCGCTTTGTGATGGATGGCACTGTAATCGTCACAAACGTATAAGTACGTGGTATCACGTAACATTCCGCCTGTGCGGACGGTATTTGCTTCGTGGTACATTAAGCGTGTTAAAATGGACAGTTTATCAATTGCGGAAAAGGTCGATATCGTGCTGATGTATGACTATTGTGATCAAAATGCCCAACGGGCGTGTGCTATGTATGCTGCTCGGTATCCTGGACGACATTATCCACGTGTCCGGACCGTTCGCCGGATAGGTACGTTATTTAAGGAAACAAGAAGTGTTCAGCCACATGCGAAATGTCAACCATGACCTGCAACAAATGATGATGCCCAAGTACATGTTTTAGCTGCTGTCTGGGTTAATCCGCACATCAGTAGCAGACAAATTGCGCGAGAATCGGGAATCTCAAAAACGTCGGTGTTGAGAATGTTACATCAACATAGATTGCATCCGTACCATATTTCTATGCAACAGGAATTGCATGGCGACGACTTTGAACGTCGTGTACAGTCCTGCCACTGGGCACAAGAGAAATTACGGGACGATGACAGATTTTTTGCACACGCTAGCTACGATGCGTCATTCACCAACAGCTGTAACGTAAACCGGCATAATATGAACTATGGGCAACGGAAAATCCACGATGATTGCGACAAGTGTAACATCAGCGACCTTGGCAGGTTAATGTGTGGTGCGGCATTATGGGAGGAAGGATAATTGGCCCCCATTTTATCGATGGCAATCTAAATGCTGCAATGTATGCTGATTTCCTACGTAATGTTCTACTGATGTTACTACAAGATGTTTCATTGCATGACAGATTGGTGATGTACTTCCAACGTGATGGATGTCCGGCACATAGCTCGCGTGCGGTTGAAACGGTATTGAATAGCGTATTTCATGACAGGTAGATTGATCGTCGAAGCGTCATGGCCCTCACGCTCACCGGATCTGACGTCCCCGGATTTCTTTCTGTGACGAACGTTGAAGAATATTTGGCATCGTGATCCACCGACAACGCCTGACAACATGCGTCAGCGCATTGTCAATACATGTGCGAACATTACGGAAATCGAACTACTCGCTGTTGAGAGGAATGTCGTTCCACGGTTTTCCAAATGCATTGAGGTTGTCGGACATCATTTTGAGCATTTATTGCATTAATGTGGTATTTACAGATAATTACGCTGTAACAACATGCGTTCTCAGAAATGATAAGTTCACAAAGGTACATGTATCACATTGGAACAACCGAAATAAAATGTTCAAATTACCTACGTTCTATATTTTAATTAAAAACAAAAACTACTTGTTACCAACTGTTCGTGTCTGTCACAAAGCGAAAAAAGTGGTCTAACTAAAACATTCATATTTCTTTACGTACTACACGAATATGCAATAAAAGCTGGGTTCCTATTTTAAAAAATGCAGTTGATATCCGTTTGACCTTATACTACCTCACGTTAAATGATAGTACTGTGTAGACGTCTTTTTTTCCCTTCTGTACACAGATGCTATAATAACGGTTACTGACAGAAAAGTGTAGTGATAACAAAGGCGCATCAAAATACTTCGTGAGATGTTGCGGCTATTTTTAATGTACTCAAAAACTGATATTAGCCTTGACTACTGAATTTATTAATTTTATTTTACCTTTTACGTTTCGGCCTTGCGTCATTCTCAAAGGCTCTACAAGAGAAATACATGAAAGGGTATTAGTGAGAAAGTTTTGCTACTGTTACATAAAACGTACATCGTAAGAACGGAAGAAACAAGCAATGAGTGGGAAAACAATGATAAATGCGTGAAATGCATATCGCAGGGAACGAAAGGAGGTAGTATTCACCAGAAACACATTCACAGGCAAAACGAAACTGAATTTGTTGAATATGGAAATAAAGTGTCTCGTCTACATTATTTGACGACATTTGAGTGCAAACTGACTCGCTGGACACATCGAAAGACTTGGTGAAGAAGAAAACGAGATGGCCGTACTATACGGCGTTTATTAAAATTACATTCTTCAAATGTAAAAGTACTGATAGAGTTGATTGATACAATGTACTTTTAAGTAACAAACAATGTTCTATTGAATCTGTTACGTCACCCAGTTTATTATCTAATAAATGTATGACTGAACAGCTTGATGTTTACTTATCATAATTACGTTTTTATATACTGACGTCATCTTGCGGTGATAATTTTCTCGAGTCTTCTTGCAACAGGTTGATATTTATTAGATGATAAACTGCGTGGTGTAACAGATACAATACAATATTATTAGTAATTTAAAATTACATTGTATCAGTCACATGTGTGAGAACTTCTGTATTGCAAAACATACAATTTCAGTATAGCAGTGCCATCTGGCGGGTTGCTTCACCTAATACTTCGGTGTGTACAGTGAGTCAGTCTGCACTCAAACGTCATCAAGTAATGTAGACCAGATACTTTACTTTGTATCCGTGATTGTGAAATTCAATTTCGTTTTATCTAATAATGTACCGTAGATGCACTCTAACACATAAAAAAACGACGCCCCACGAGGAAACTATCCAAGTGGGACGGGTCGGTAGAAGTGATGTACATGTACAGACAAACAAAGTAGTACAGTTTCAGAAAAAAATTGGATGCTTTATTCAAGAGAATGAGCTTCACAAATTGAGCAAGTCAGAAACGCATTGGTCCACCTCCGGCTCTTATGAAAAAAGTTATTCGGTTTGGCAGTGATTGACACAGTTGTTGCACGTGTTCCTGAGGGGTATCGTGCCAAATTCTGGCCAACTGGCGCGTTACATCAGTGAAATTCCAAGGCAGTTGGTCGACCCTTCGCATAATGCTTCAAACGTTGTCAATTGGAGAGAGGTCCGGTGACCTTGCTGGCCAATTTAGACCTTGGCTAGCACGGAGACAAGCAGTAGAAACACTCGGCGTGTGCGGGCGGGCATTATCTTGCTGAAATGTAAGCTCAGGACGGCTTGGCATGAAGGACAATAAAACGAGGCGACATACCACTGTGCTGTAAGGGTGACGCGGATGACAGGCAAGGGGGTGCTGCTATGAAATGGAATGACACCACAGAACATCACTTCTGGCTGTCGGACCGTATGGCGCCAGTCAGGTTGGTATACCTGTTCTGACCGGGGCGTCTCCAGATACGTCTTTGCTGGTCATTGGGGCTCAGTTTGAAGCGGGGCTCATCACTGTCAAAGAGAGATTCCAGGCCGAAGACGTGTCTGGTAGCAGCCTGGATAGCGGCGGGATGCCAAACCGACTGTCGCCCGCCATACGACCCGACACCCCGGAAGGACAGTCTGGGGTGCCATTTCTACATCTACATCCATACTCCGCAAGCCACCTAACGGTGTGTGGCGCAGGGTACTTTGAGTTCCTCTATCGGTTCTCCCTTCTATTGCAGTCTCGTATTGTTCGTGGAAAGAAGGATTGTCGGTACGCCTTGGTGTGGCCTCTAATCTCTCTGATTTTATCCTCATGGTCTCTTCGCGAGGGAGCAATATACTGATTGACTCCTCGGTGATGGTATGTTCTCGAAACTTCAACAATAGCCCGTACCGAGCTACTGAGCGTCTCTCCTGCAGAGTATTCCACTGGAGTTTATCTATCATCTCCGTAACGCTTTCACGAT
The DNA here is from genome assembly GCF_021461385.2 of Schistocerca piceifrons. Classification (NCBI taxonomy): domain Eukaryota; kingdom Metazoa; phylum Arthropoda; class Insecta; order Orthoptera; family Acrididae; genus Schistocerca; species Schistocerca piceifrons. The sequence continues at coordinate 1,054,093,044 of NC_060139.1, forward strand.
AACTAAATGATCCTGTAACGAAGCGCGCTGCTCTCCGTTGGATCTGCTCTATCTCTTCTATCAACCCTATCTGGTACGGATCCCACACTGGTGAGCAATATTCAAGCAGTGGGCGAACAAGTGTACTGTAACCTACTTCTTTTCTCTTCGGATTGCATTTCCTTAGGATTCTTCCAATGAATCTCAGTGTGGCATCTGCTTTACCGACGATCAACATTATATGATCATTCCATTTTAAATCACTCCTAATGCCTACTCCCAGATAATTTATGGGAATAATTGCTTCCCGTTGCTGACCTGATATATTGTAGCTGAATGATAAGGAATCTTTCTTTCTACGTATTCGCGCAGCACATTACACTTGGTAGAGCACTTGCCCGTGAAAGGCAAAGGTCGCGAGTTCGAGTCTCGGCCCGGCACACAGTTTTAATCTGCCAGGAAGTTTCACATTACACTTGTCTACATTGAGATTCAATTGCCATTCCCTGCACCATGCACCTGCATTTCAGTACAATTTTCCGTTGTTACAACTTCTCGATATACCACAGCATCATCCGCAAAAAGCCTCAGTGAACTTCCGATGTTATCCACAAGCTCATTTGTGTATACTGTAAATAGCAACGGTCCTACGACACTCCCCTGCGGCACACCTGAAATCACTTCAGAAGACTTCTCTCCATTGACAATGACATGCTGCGATCTGTTATCTAGGAACTGTTCAATCCAATCACACAATTGGTCTGATAGTCCATATGCTCTTACTTTGTTCAATAAACACCTGTGGGGAACTGTATCGAACGCCTTGCGGAAGTCAAGAAACACAGCATCTATCTGGGAACCCGTGTGTATGGCCCTCTGAATCGCGTGGACGAATAGCGCGAGCTGGGTTTAAAACGATCGTCTTTTTTGAAACCCATGTAGATTCCTACAGAGTAGATTTCTAGTCTCCAGAAAAGTCATTGTTCTCGAACAAAATACGTGTTCCAAAATTCTACAACTGATCGACGTTAGAGATATAGGTCTATAGTTGTGCACATTTGTTCGACGTACCTTCTTGAAAACGTGGATGACATGTGCCCTTTTCCAATCCTTTGGAACGCTACGCTCTTCTAGAGACCTACGGTACACCGCTGCAAGAAGGGGGGCAAGATCCTTCGCGTACTCTGTGTAAGTGGTATCCAATCAGGTCCAACGGCCTTTCCTCTTCTGAGCGATTTTAATTGTTTCTCCATCTCTCCGTCGTCTACTTTGATATCTACCATTTTGTCATCTGTGCGACAATCTAGAGAAGGAACTACAGTGCAGTCTTCCCCTGTGAAACAGCTTTGGAAAAAGACGTTTAGTATTTCGCCCTTTAGTCTGTCATCCTCTGTTTCAGTATCAGTTTGGTCACAGAGTGTCTGGACATTTTGTTTTGATCCACCTACCGCTTTGACATAAGACTAAAATTTCTTTTTGTAGCGGGGCTCCTTTGGTTGTAATCCGCAACACCCTTGCATTACATCGGTGAGTCAACGATATCCTACGCCCAGTGTTGGTGTCCTTTATGACGAGCCACCCTAGGCTTACATTTCAGAAAAAAAAAGCCTGGCCGCACGAGGTGAGAATTGCTACTGCTTGTGTTCATGCTTGCCAAACCCTACTTTGGTCAAGAAGATGGATGAATGTCTCTCCGATTGAGTACGTTTGGAGCATGCGTAGGGCCCTCCAACAAGCTCGGGATTGTGACGGTGTAACGTGCCTATTGGACAGAATGTTGAATGATATCCCTCAGGAGGACATCCAGTTACTCTGTTAATGTTGTTGTTGTTGTTGTGGTCTTCAGTCCAGAGACTGATTTGATGCAGCTCCACATGCTACTCTATCCTGTGCAAGCTTCTTCGTCTCCCAGTACTTACTGCAACCTACATCCTTCTGAATCTGTTTAGTGTATTCATCTCTTGGTCTCCCTCTACGATTTTTACCCTCCACACTGCCCTCCAATACTAAACTGGTGATCCCTTGATGTCTCAGACTATGCCCTACCAACCGATCCCTTCCTCTAGTCAAGCTGTGCCACAAATTTCTCTTCTCTCCAATTCTATTTAATACCTCCTCATTAGTTATTTGATCTACCCATCTAATCTTCAGCATTCTTCTGTAGGACCACATTTCGAAAGCTTCTATTCTCTTCTTTAAACTATTTATCGTCCACGTTTCACTTCCATACATGGCTACACTCCATACAAATACTTTCAGAAACGACTTCCTGACGCTTTCCTTGCCATTGCCAGTCTACATTTTATATCCTCTCTACTTCGACCATCATCAGTTATTTTGCTCCCCAAATAGCAAAACACTCTTACTACTTTAAGCGTCTCATTTCCTAATCTAATTCCCGCAGCATCACCCGATTTAATTCGACTCTGTTAATAACAAGCCTAATAACTGCCTGCATAAGGGCCTCAAGTGGACCAACGCGCTGTTGACTTAAATTGTGCTCTTTTCTTGAATAAAGCATCCACTGCTAATTTCTCTTCTAGTAGTTCTTCCTTGCACATACACAATCGCTGGCAGATGCTCTTAGGCAGAATTTTATGCCAAGATAAAAAGCAACGATGGTGTGGCCAGAGTGAGAGAAGAGATTTTGTTGCGGTGGTGGCTCGCGTCTGGTTATACCGTGTCCCAAGCTATGGGCCACACTCGGCCCTCATCTTTGCTTCCCTCCTCTTCCTCCGGCAGAGCCCATAGCGTCACGTCTGCTGCCCTCCTCACCCCAGCTCCTCTGGCCGGGCCGTGCCGGTAGCTCGTCTGCCCACGCATGCGCACCTCGGCTGCCACCCGTAATTATTTTAATGGCCGCCCATTAAGCTCCTTCTCTTTTTGTACCCCGCTCCGCCTCGTTCCCCCCGCCCCTCCCCCCTGCCGCCATTCCTGTCCCGCAGAGCAGTCCCGACACTACAAATTCCTTTTTAGTCTATTGGCAATTTGGGCAGCGGCGCTTCTGACGACCGGGTCCCGGGTCCCGGACAAATTTGCTACAGTAGTTACAAATTTTCATCGCTGCCGAACGGGTTTATCAGGCGGGCGGTGGGCCGAAAGCAATCTTTATAATTTCTGAATAGGCGATATAATTGTTATGATGGGTTATCACGTTAACTATAAAACATGCCGGGCCATCACCGTGCGCGAAGGTCTCGTCTCGCGGCAGTAGGCCGGCGCGTTAGGGGTGGATTCACTTCACCGCCGTCTTCTCGCCTGCAGCGTCTACTGTCGGGTTTTACAGCCGTCTGCAAATTTCCTGTAACTCTCCACTGTATCAGCCAGACAGATTGAGTAAAACAGCTGATTGCTGTACTATGTTGAGCCCGATCAATAATATACTGTCCAGTAGTTCTTGGACGGTCACAGCTTTGTGTTTAGTAGGTATGTTGATAAATAAATAAATAAATTTGTTTAACTAATGAAAGGAAAAAATATAAAGATACGGAAATTTAAACAGGCAAAATGGATCTCGTACATCTAAAAAATTAGGTTGACAGGAAGTACAAAATAGCAAAGAAGGGATTGCTAGTGCAGAAATTAAAAGCTTTACAAGCATATGTTACTATGGGGAAGACACATGCCGCATACAAGAATATTAAAGAACACTTTGGAGAAAAGAGAAGCTGCTGTATGAACATCAAGAGCTCGGATAACAAGCCAGTACTAAGCAAGGAAGGGAGGAAGATGAGGAGGAGATTAGTGTTCGACGTCCAGTCGACAACGAGGTCATTAGAGACGGAGCACAAGCTCGGATTATTGAAGGATGGGGAAGGGAATGGGCCTTTCTCTTTCAGAGGAACAATGCCGACATTTGCTTGAACCGATTTAGGAAAATCACGGAAAACATAAACTAGGACGGCTGGACACGGGTTTGAACCGTCGTCCTTCCGATTGCGAGTCAAACCACTGCGCCACCCCCCTCGGTGCTGAAAAGTGGAAAGAATTAATACATAAAGGCTAAATATATGAAATAAACTCGAAAACAATATTACGTAAAGCGAATAAGAAATAGAAATAGAGGGAATTGGGAGACGTTACACTTCGAGAAAAATTCGACAGACTTAAGCTGAAAGTCCCCGAGTTGAGGACATCCCCTCAGGCTTACTGACAGCCTCAGGCATACTGACAGCTTCTGCAGTTCCAGTCATAACAAATATTCCATTTCCTAAGTAAAATACACTGAAGGGCCAAAGGAACTGGTGCACCTGGCTAATATCGTGGAGGGCCCCCGTGAGCAAACAGAATTGATGCAACTCAGCGTGCTATGCACTCGAATAATGCCTGTAGTAGTACTGGAGGGAATTGACACTATGAATCCCGCAGGACTCTCCATAAATCCGTAAGACTACGAGGAGGTGGAGATTTCTTCTGAACAGTACGTTGCAATACATCCCAGATATCTTCACTAATGTTCATGTTTGGTGGGTCTGGTGGCCAGCGGAAGTGTTTAAGTAGAGTGTTTCTGGAGCCACTTTGTAGCAATTTTGGACGTGTGGTGTGTCGCATTGTCCTGCTTGAATTTCCCAAGTGCGTCGGACGGCACAAAGGACATCAATAGTCGGAGGTGATCAGACAGGATACTTACGTCAGAGTCGTATCTAGACATATCAGGGGTCAAAAAAATGTTCAAATGTGTGTGAAATCTTATGGGACTTAACTGCTAAGATCATCAGTCCCTATGCTTACACTCTACTCAAGCTAAAGTATCCTAATGACAAGCACACACAGCCATGCCCGAGTGAGGACTCGAAGCTCCGCCGGGACCAGCCGCACAGTCCATGACTGCAGCGCTTTAGACCGCTCTGCTAATCCCGCGCGGTTATCAGGGGTCCCATATCACTCTAACTGCACACGCCCCACACCATTACAGTGCCTCCACCAGCTTGAGCAGTCCGCTCTTGACATGCAGGGTCCATGGATTCGTGAGATTGTCTCCACACCCGTGCATGTTCATCCGCTCGATACAATTTGACACGAGGCTCGTCCGACTAGGCAACTTGTTACCAGTCATCAACAGTCCAATGTCGGTGCTGACGGCCCAGGTGAGGCATAAAGCTTTGTATCGTGCACTCATCAAAGATACATGAGTGGGCCTTCGGCTCCGAAAGCCCATATCGATGATGTTTCGTTGAAGGATTCACACGCTGACACTTCTTGGTGGCCCAGCACTGTTATCTCCAGCAGTTAGCGGAAGGGTTGCACTTCTGTCACGTTGAACTATCGTCTTCAGTCATCGCTGGTCCCGTTCTTGCAGGATCTTTTTCCGGACGCAGCGATGTCGGAGATTTGATGTTTTGCCGGATTCCTAGTATTCACTGTACACTCGTGAAATGGTCGTACGGGAAAATGCCCATTTTATCGCTACCTCGGAGATGCTGTGCCTCATCGCTCGTGTGCCGACCATAACACCACGTTCAAACTCACTTAAACCTTGATAACCTGCCATTTAGCAGCAGTAACCGATCTAACAACTGTGCCACTTGTTTCATATACACGTTGCCGACCACAGCACCGTATTATGCCTTTTTACGTATCTCTGTATCTAATAGGCATTCCTATACCAGTTTCTTTGGCGCTTCGGTGTATGTGAAACAGTACCTTCATTCTCCGAGTCTAGTTCCACAGAAGGCATGTGCTAATACATAACAATATTACCAAACTACTTCTTCAAAGACTCATGGTTGCAATTAGTATCATTAACTGTTTGCAGAAGAAAGGAAGAATTGGGTTTGGCGTCCCGTCGACATCGATATCATTAGAGACTGAGCAGAAATTCGGACTGATTCAACGATGGGGAGGGGAACAGGCCGTCGCCTCTCAAACGAAGCACCCGGAATTTGCCTGGTGCGATTCAGGGAAATCGCGGAAAATCTAAATCAGAATAGCAGGACGCGGGTGTGTACCGTCGTCCTTCCGAATGCGAGTCTAGTGTGCTAATCGCAGAGCCTGTTATTTACGGAAGAATGTAAAAGTAGCACAAGTCGATCTTGTTGAAGATGAGTTAGAACTGAAAAGAAATGAAGGGGCACAAGAAGCTGTACTGAACTACGACTTAACTTACAAAATGGACTGAAGAAAGGAAAAACCAAAATGTATGCATTCACAATGTTGCTAGGAAATTGTGAAGGTAACAGTAACAAAATACAAGGAGCCAAACGTTATCTACAACTTTTAAAGCAACCAAATTGTCTGGGCCGGGTTAAGGCCGAACCATCACAAGCCGTCTCTTCGAGGGCATAGGTGAGAGGTGTGCCAGAGACACCAAAGTGCGAGGTGTATATGAAATGCGAATCACGTTTAGTGGTGAAAAGTGACACAGGTGAACGAGAGAAAAACGTGAGGGGCAGGGGAGGACGCCAAAAGCAAGTCTGAGTGCAAAAATGTCCTAGAACAGGCCCTGCAGACTGCAGTTACAAGAATCGATGGACGAGAAAGGCAAGCTGTTGTTAAGAGTGGGGTGAGATACGGTTGCAGCCTACATCATATTAAAGGCTTGTCGGAGTATCTTGGAAATCCCAAAGAGTGTCACAGAATGAAGTCCTAGTGTTAGATCTTATTGTGATCACTTTAAACGTGTATTAATTAATGCACGCAACTAAGTTTAAACAACTGACTCAAGCACTGAATAAAAATTGAAATGTAATAACAGCATGGTAAGAAGCTGGCTATACTCACGAAGAAATTTTTCAATCAGGTCGATATCGCTTCTTTAACAGCAAAGCCCAAAAGAGACTGACAAAGAACGTCCTAGTTCTCGACACATATTTGCTGACAACAACAAAATCCTTTGGCTGTATCGTAGAAAAAATCTAGAACACTGTCTGTAGCAAACTTGCAATCATCCAGAAACAGCCTTGCACCGTGGGGACCTCCTCGCTGCTCCGTCCCTGCTGACCGACCAAATCCAGCAAGCAGACAGCATTAAAGTAACTGCTCAGTCAAAACCACACAAGTTACCCACGGTTCTACGAAACACTTACACAAACAACTCGAACAATACTAAAACCTGTCACTGTGGAACAACTAGGAGAAATCACTAGTCGACACACACAGGGAACCCGGAAGCGGTCGGCGACCAAATACACGTCGTCTGATGAGACGACTAGCTCGGTGCTTTTTTGTTTTGCCAAAACACCGCTTCAACCATAACTGGCCAGCCGATGCCGCACTAGCACTGTCTTTCTCTCGTGTCGTCGTTATTGCAGTGCTAGTCTCTGGCTCAGCCCGCAGAGTGGAAAGTAGCCAGTGGCGTTACTGAGTTTGAAATAACGGTTTTTCGGTCGACTCTCCACTCGCCTGCTCCTATGGCCTGTCGCAGCGACCATAGCAGCATCACTATTTTACTCAGTAGAGCTGAAAATTGTGGTGGCGTTACATATGTCCTCAGTCTGGTAGATCTGGTCTCAAGATCTTAGCTCAGGCTAAGTCTGAAAGGACTCAACATACCTCCACAAACTTTTATACACTACATTTTCCTTGACACTAGTTATTTTAAACCACAATGTCCATAAACTGCATGTTAACGTACAGTCCTTGCTAATCGGCTTTGTACACTTTCCCGCAACCGATAACTTCCTGAAATGTCCTCTTACAAACTAGCGGATTATTGTTCACTCTTGTTTCTCGCCCCTTAAAACGATCATCACTTAATAACAAATCTACCGGGAATGTTCTTACACCTGTCAGAACAGCGTATGAACCTAAATGACTTAGCTGAATCTTCATGTGGCAAAATACAAATAACACTGGAAAACTCTCCCTTTTAACAGAAATGAAATGATAATTAAATAGACACCCTAGCTGCAAGCAGGCGTTGATACACTTCATTGGGAACACGTTGAAAATGTGTGCCCCGACCGGAACTCGAACCCGGGATCTCCTGCTTACATGGCAGACGCTCTATCCATCTGAGCCACCGCGTGCACAGAGGATAGTGCGTCTGCAGGGACTTATCCCTTGCACGCTCCCCGTGAGATCCACATTCCCAACATGTCCACACCACTACATTCGTAGTGCGCCTGATAGATGTTTGCCCATCATACTCATTACCCGTGGCAGATTAATCTACCAAGTCCCGTACGAGTTCGGGCATAGCGTGTGCGTTTGCACAAGAAGGTCAAAGGCCGGGAACCCATATTTTTAACTATATATGACGGTAGTATCTGTTCCCGAAAGAACAGTTACCGTGGATGACCATGCAGCTTTACTAGAAATGAAATGATAATTAAATAGACACCCTAGCTGCAAGCAGGCGTTGATACACTTCATTGGGGACATGTTGAAAATGTGTGCCCCGACCGGGACTTTCTTGACAGGTAGTGCATCATACTGGTAGTTGATGTACTCTAAGGTCACATAGGTGAGTACATATAAGATAGATGAAGTAGGCACAGAAGAGAGTCAGAACTATTATGGTGCCAGACATTGTGATTCACATGATCAGAACTGTATGACCTTGGGTATCCCGGTATTTCCTCATGTACTGGAACATCTTATCTGCGGAAATATGTCTCTTCTGGGCTGAAATGAGCTGGGAGGTTTCTTGCTGGGAGTCTCTAGCGGTTTATCTGGCCAAGACAGTCCTGGCTGAGTTATGTTCCTTCTGATGATCCCTGTAACAGTGTCTGAAATGTGGACTGTTCGTCCATTATGTCACAAGTTGTCCCATTGATCAGCAACACACTGCTGTGCAGTTCCAGTCACATCTATTGTCGAAGTTTCCTCAACTCATATCACTACTGTGGCACTGAACAGCGAGTACAGCCAATGTAGCCACATTGGCTGAAAATAGGGTTGAGGCTCCAGAATGTCTCAAGCGCGTTCCTGGACGTCCACCTTGTCTAAAAAAATTGATATAAACTAAAATGGTATCTGTTGTTTCGGACAGTGCCCGAACTCTTACGGGAATCGGCAACACGCCGCGAGTAATGAGTATAATGGGCGGGGACACTACGAATGTAGTGCGGGACAATACGTTGAGAATGTGGGTCTCGCGGGAGGCGTGCCAGAGACAAATCTCTGCAGTCGCGCTATCCTCTGTGTCCTCGGTGGCTCAGATGGATAGAGCGTTTGTCATGTAAGCAGGAGATCCCGGGTTCGAGTCCCGGTCGGAGCACACATTTCCATCTGTCACCGTTGACGTATGTCAGCGCCTGTAAGCAGCTAAGGGTGTTCATTTCATTGTAATTTAAAAAAAATTGAATGTCACATCTGTCCATTGCAGTCAGGATCACTTGATCCCTTGGACAGTAATGGAGTTCTTCCATTAACACTAAAGAATACATTTCCACCTGCTCAGAAAGTAGCAGTGCCTCCCTGTTCCTTACCTGCACATCCTTAGTGCTTCTCAACATACTGGCTCTGAGCACTATGGGACTCAACTGCTGAGGTCATTAGTCCCCTAGAACTTAGAACTAGTTAAACCTAACTGACCTAAGGACATCACAAACATCCATGCCCGAGGCAGGATTCGAACCTGCGACCGTAGCGGTCTTGCGGTTCCAGACTTCGGCCGGCTTTCTCAACATACTGGATGAAGATGTATGGTGAAACATCTATGCCATGCGTGGTCGTTTGCAAAGGACTTGAACCAGCACATAGATTTGTGCTTGGTCTGTCACGAATTCCACTGTCACCACATGATAGCAGATTTTGTTTGCTTGGCCCGACGATGGGCGTTTTGTGTAAAAGGGTGGGACATACCAAGGAGAGTAAGATCTCTCTACCACGCACCCTTGTACGCCCCGTTTCCCATTATTTTCAGAACTAGTTGATTGGCGGGCATTTAGTAACCCATAAGATCTTGCAGAAGATTAAGGAGCATCTGACTTGGCCGTCTATTGACCGAGACGTTAGAGAAATGATTTCTCGGTGTCAGTTGGATCGTGTGACCAAACTGAATAACGCTCTTTAACAGGAGTTCCTTAGTTCCGAGCGTGAATCTTGCTCCATGGACAAACTCTATATTGATTATGTGGGGTCCTTATCTCGCACCGAAAGAGGCCATCGGTATGTATTAGTTATTATTGACGTCTTTTCGAGGTTCACCTGGCTTCTTCCGAGTCGTAATGTGACAGCTGCCACCACCATTGCGCATTTAACTAACGTATTGTTTTAGGACCTCCTAAGCAAATCGTTAGTGATAATGCGCTAGTTTTTCTTTCGGCCCCTTTCAAGGTCTTCTGTTTTCAAAGCGGTGTTAAGCATGTAACCACCATTCCGTATTATCCGCAGGGGTCCTTTGCGAAAAGAGTCAATCGTAACCTTAAATCCGCACTGATTATCTTTCATCAGAAGTCTCCCAGTAAGTGGTATTCTAGTCTACCTTGGCTTCGCTTTGCCTTCAATACCGAAAGCCATGAGTCTTTGAAGGCTACTCCGGTTTCTTTGATGTTTGCTTATCCTTTTAATTCCCCCCTTTCGAACTTATGGGGGATTCAAGATCTAATTCCTGCCGAGATCACCCCTGAGGTCGTCATAGAAAACTGGAATCGTGCGAAGCGCAATATTCTCGGGGCCCACAACAGACAAGCTGGCCATTACAACCGTGATCGGCGAGCTTTCAGGGGTAAGCCGAGAGATCAGGTACCTGTCCGTAATTTTCCCAGGAGGGAGGTCCATAGTGGCAAATCAGACACCTCAGACTGTAATCAAATCAAACGCAAAATAACTCTCTCTGACTCACTGACAGAGGAAGAAGACGACGTCTATTATTGCCCTTACGCCAGATATTGCAGTGTTCATAACAATGATATTCGAAACCGTAATACCGACCTTGAACAGGCCACAGCACCGGCAGACACCACGAATGCCACACAAAAAGCCGCAGCAACAACCGCAACAAAAGTCTGCGGAGGGTTTGGCAATAGAGGCGACAGTGCGCATAACATACCAAAAGCTGTTATGTCTGTCACAGATAGCGTAGACGAGCAGCCAAGTGGGAACCAAATCACGTCAAATCAATGCAGAATGGAGGCACAAACAACCAACACATCTGATACACATCAAGACTGCACAAACGATACACACACAAAAAACAAACGAATCATCACAGCCTTTAGGAAACTAAAACCGCATAGAAAACCCAAACAGCCTAAGAGAGTCAAGAAAGTGAAAGCGTGTGACGACCAATCGCGGCAGTCGCAGGCTGCCTCAAAACCTAGTGATACGAAAGTGCATACCCCTGATGATACCAACACCTTCGCAGCCCCCCAACCAACAACCTCAATGCCGACGCCCAAGGAAACCCCCACAACAACCATCGAGGCAGTCAATCCAGCGCCCGCCGCAGAGGTGCACAGCAACGCCACTACACCATCACGACACGTCACGGCTGCAGAGACGCCAACACACGCCATCGACACCGATAGTTTTAGTTACGACAAGCTTGACATAAATGTAAAATTAAGTAGGCTAGAAAAAAGAGACATCTTAGAGACGGCACAGCGGATGCTCATCCGCACCCTACACCCGTACGGCCAATCTGTTTGTTTCCGTACATCAGAGCAAACCGATAGACTGATTCTCAGAACGGAGAATATTCCAACAGATCCAGACAGCCTACTAGACCTGCTCATGCAGGTGTGCGCCCGCAGGGAGGAACCATTCGATATGGACAAGCTTTACAAGGATCACGTAAGGGCTCATGGGAGAACATACTTCGATTACAATCAAACTGGCTGCAAGTGCTACGCCACCGTTAAACACCCAAACTGCTAGTAGCACAGCTTAATGCTATGCGGAGTATACTTGTAAATTCGGAGCTCCCACGGGTCCTACGTGAACTAAAAAGTGACATTCTGTGCATACAGGAGCCCTACACTAGACAAGGGCATGTCCGCAACTTTCCTCCAAGTGCGGTGACAGTTGCGGAGGGGACAGGCTGCATGGCATCTGTCATAACCCTAAACAAAGAAATACATCCAGTCAAAATTACAGAACTCTGTTCCGAGCACCTAGTTACAGTTGAAGTCACACACAAGGGGGATACTTGGAGCATCGCGTCGCTGTACGCCCAATTCTGTCATTGCATCAAACCATACGCAGACCTCATCAGAGATGTTGCGCAATACGCTGGCAACAAAAAACTTCTCATCTGTGCAGACATAAATGCCAGATCAACCCTGTGGCATTCAGACAGAACTGACGACAGAGGTAGAATAATAAATGACATCATCCAAGAAAACAGACTACACGTACTGGGACAAGGAAGGACATCACCCAACTCACATCGGACACAACGGTCATTAATCAAACATAGACATCACCCTCGTTAATAATGCCGCCATCAACCACGTACGAGACTGGACCGTACATGACCAGATCACTGCTAGCGACCACAACATCATCACACTAACATTAAGTGGTACACCAAATGTCAACAGAAACACTACCAAAAAGACTATTATTTTACAAAACAGACTGGGACAGGGTCAGACAAAAAATACATGAGCACATACCGCAAGACATCACCGGCAGTGTTGATTACAGAGCACACATGCTGACCGATATCATCACACACACACAGAACGCCTGCATACCCACACAAAGAATGACAAAACACCAAATTAATCCCTGGACTACACAATTAACACGACTCAAACAAGACTCAAACCGTAAACGTAAGCTTTACCAACGAGCAATTTCAGATAGAGAAAGACAGTTACGACTACACGACTACCGGCTTGCCAAGGACAAATATAAACTTGAGCTGAATAAGACCAGGAAAGACCATTGGAACAGCCATGTAGCAGCACAAACACAACGAAACATTTGGGGGGGAACCATGCAAAATCGTGACAGAGAAAATTAAGGGCCCACTAGTTCTGGGAACGCTGCGACAGGAGGATGGTGAGATGTCTAAGGGCTGGAGACGCACAGCGGAGTTCCTGCTGAGCAAACTCCTGCCCGACGACATCGCAGACACAGACATACCACAACATGCAGCACTGAGACGAGAAGTAGACACAGTATACACCACACCAACCGTCACCTGTCCATTTGCGCAGGAAGAAGTGGCGACAGCTATCTCAGAACTCAGAAACAAAAAGCCGTCTGGACCGGATGGTATCCACTCTGAGGTACTGAAACAAATTGCACCGCAGATCACCCCGTTTCTCACAACGTTGTTAAACGATGCATTAACGCTGGACCGTGTGCCTGGAGTGTGGAAGACCTCGAAGGCGGTTATCATCAAAAAGGCTCCAGACAAAGACCCATCAGACCCCAAGTCATACAGACCAATTTGCCTTGTCAATACACTCGGTAAAGTACAAGAAAAACTACTCTGCAAAAGACTACAAGCACACCGAACACTACGGGGACTGACACCACACCAATACGGCTTCAGGGAAGGGAAATCTATAGTCGACGCAATTAACAGAGCACTCCAAATAGTACACGACACACCCTCCAAATACACACTTGCAAATATGATAGACATCTCAGGTGCCTTCGACAACCTCTGGTGACCGGCCTTGTTCAAGAGGCTCAGACACCTGCAGGTACCGGAGTCTCTGTATAATAGTTTCATGGACTACTGCAGAGACATAACGGTCGTTTGGCAAATGGACAACCAGAAAGTGATTAAACAAATTACAAAAGGATGTCCACAAGGGTCGATCTGCAGCCCCATCTTCTGGGACATAGTTATAGAACCGCTCCTACAGTTACTAGAGGAGCACATCCTGATAGATGGAGTTGTAGCTTATGCTGATGATCTACTCGTCGTAGTTTCAGCAAACAACCGTGCCCAGCTAGAAGAAAGAGCCAATGGAACACTTAGGACAATAACCCAATTGTGCACAGATAATAAATTAAAGATAGCAGGAAACAAAACAACTTATACATTGCTAATGGGTATCCTGCGCAGGAACCCAATAGTCAAAATCGGGGACACAAACATAAAAAGACTAGCAGTCACACGCTATCTAGGAGTATACATTGATGAACGATTGAACTTCCACGAACACATGCGAATATGCACAAACAAATCAGAAAAGATACTACACAAACTGGCTAGGCTAAATTCGGAACGATTTAGACTACCCCTGTCAGTGACACGAACATACCATTGCGCTCTCTTCGAGTCAGTACTATGCTTTGCTGCCAGTACGTGGGCCCACAGGTTAAATCTCTCAACCAACAGAACCATTCATTGTACGTCGAGGCCAAAGAAGTGTTCTACTTCGACTAACAGTGGCATTCAACACAACATCAAATGACGCACTATGTGTCGTCATGGGAATTTTCCCCATAGATATCACCATCAGGTACCGCGCAGCAATGTACTGGCTTAGGATGGGGAGAATAGACCAGGTTCGGCAGATCATTGGTGTGAGACAACACGCCAACTCAGAGCATGGCGAGTGGATACCTAGCAGAGCGAGTGGGTCAACAGCGATAAGGGCCGCCGTGTATACAACTTCTTCCCTGACATCCGGGAAAGACTAAAACTAACAAATATTGATCCCAGCCGCGGTATGGTACATTTCATCACAGGACATGGCCCTTATCCCACGCACCTGTACCGCGTGAGTCTGCAGCAGACTAATAGATGCACATGCGGGGAAGAAGGTTCCCCTGAACATACTGTCTTCTTCTGCGGACAACGCACGAACATAAGACACACAGTACACATAAATCGCCTGAACACACAGAACGAACTGTATACAATAATACGCGACCCGGAAAGGTGGACTGAACTCAACAAACTAACGGACGAAATCTCGAAAATCCAACAAATAGAATACTTGCGCAACAGACCCTACCGATGGCAAGTCGGTCCAAACAGACTTCACGATTCCCAGGGGGACGCAGATATGATTAGCACCACGAATGATGAAGAAGAAACAGATACAGACCAGGGCACCAACACAGATATTGAAGCGTCCAGCGCGGTTGATCTATAGTGTCAACCAAGTCAAATTCAAAGAACAGAGAGGCAACAAAAATGGCTCTGAGCACTATGGGACTCTACTGCTGAGGTCATAAGTCCCCTATAACTTAGAACTACTTTAACCTAACTAACCTAAGGACAACACACACATCCATGCCCGAGGCAGGATTCGAACCTGTGACCGTAGCGGTCGCGCGGTTCCAGACTGTAGCGCCAGAACCGCTCGGCCACCAGCGGCCGGCAGAGTGGAACAACCGACAAGAGGTGCACAAGTCACACACAATCCTAAAAACAGATTGCACCTTATATGTAAATAGTTAACAGCATCTCCATGTCTAATAAGAGCTTAAAGCTGGGTACCTCTTCAAGGGACCTACGCCTTCCGTTAAGCGGCAGTCTGGATGGAAGGATCTTAATTGTGGTCCCTCTCTTCTGAGCCCAACCCAACGGATACCTATGGTAGATCGGGGAAAACCACCGTTCAGGCTGTGTTGCTGGCGGGGCCGGAAGGTGCTAACTGCCACACCACGTATCATTGTAAGTCTCATTGGCTCAGCGTGAACTGTTTGTACAACCAACCTACACAGCCTATACCTCAACCTCCACTACACTAATAACTTCTGAAGCTTAAAGTTAGGCACCTCTTCAAGGGACCTACGCCCCCTTAGTAAGAGGCGGCGCACGTCCTGGATGGAAGGATCTTAATTGTGGTTCCTCTCTTTTGAGCCCAACCCAACGGATACCTATGGTAGATCGGGAAAAGCCACCGTTCAGGTCGTGTTGTCGGCGGGGCCGGGAGGTGCTTGCGCCTGATGTACTCTACTAGGAGCCTTGTAGGCTCAACACAAACTGTTAGCGTCATTACCTTATTACTTTTACCACAAGTACCCTATAATTAGCAACTTTGAGCCAAGCACAAAATCAGTTACCTCTCTATTGTATATCTTAAATAGTTTAGCAGGCTGGACATGGAGGTCTTAGTCTTAGTTTCTAGTTTTAACGTACCCCAGTCTCTTCTAGTTAAGTTAGTGCTTGAGGCCTCAAGCAACTGCACATCACAGATTCGGACATCATGGTTAGTTTTGATGTGGTATCGCTGTTCACCAGGGTCTCACTGAAGGACTCACTAGAACTGATTGCAGAGAAATTTGATGGTGCTCTGTTGGACCTGTTCAGTCATACACTGACATCCACGTATTTCCTGTACAGAAACCAATATTACGAGCAAACTGAAGGTGTAGCTATGGGCAGCCCACTGTCCCCTGTGGTTGCCAACATGTTTATGGAGAGTTTTGAGGAGAGGGCATTGGAGACAGCCACATTTAAATCCACATGCTTCTTTAGGTATGTGGATGACACCTTCGTGATCTGGCCACATGGGATGGACAGGCTCAATGACTTTCTTGAACATCTTAACTCATGCCACCCTAATATCAAGTTCACCATGGAACTGGAGAAGAATGGCCAGCTGTCATTTCTGGATGTACTAGTCCAGAGGAAAGCAGATGGATCAATTGGCCACAGTGTGTACTGAAAACCTACACACACTGATTTATATCTGCAGGCCAGCAGTTGTCACCACCCTGCACAGAAGAATGGGGTTCTGAAGACTTTAGTCCACAGAGCACGGGCCCTATCAGACCAAGAGAATCTACCCATAGAGATAGAACGTCTCAAAACAGTTTTCTCCAAGAATGGATACATGGACAGACAAATTGAGAGGGCACTCCGACCAGCCACTATACCACAGGTTCCTGAAGAAGACCAAGATGTAGCAAGGAAGGTGGCATATCTGCCCTATGCTGGCTCTATTTCTGCCAGAATCAGTAGGATCCTGCGTAAACACAATATCAAGTGTGTTCTCTGTCCATCCAACAAGATCGGGGGACTGCTGGGGAGTGTCAAAGACGACCTGGGGTTACGAAAACCAGGGATTTACAATATACCTTGTCAATGTGGCATGTCCTACATTGCCCAGACGACAAGAACTGTGGAGATCAGGTGCAAAGAACATCAGAGGCAAACTAGATTAAGACAAGTGACTAAGTCAGCCATTGCTGAACACTGTCTAGAACTAGATCATGCCATGAAGTATGAGGATACCAAGATTCTAGCACAAACACCCAGATTTTGGGACAGTGTTATAAGAGAATCGATTGAGATTAAAATGGCTGACGATCTTATGAATCGTGACACAGGGAACCAGCTAAGCAGAGCCTGGGATCCGGCTCTGGAATTGTTAAAGGAGCAACGGGGCCAGCTGCAACACTACACAAACGGAAGAACCAGAGACATGGAGATGGTAAACGAGCCCGTGACGGACTGCCAGGAGCACCAGACCGAAGATGGAACACCCAGAAGTGGGACTGGTGGGCGCGGAGGGCAGAGGGAACATCCAGAGCCGCAGCAGACGAAAAACGGAGCGGCAACGCTCCAACAGGTCGTGGTGAGCGGGCGCGGACCACAGGGGGAACGCCTGGTACCCCAGACCGTAGATGAAACCCCCAGGAGCGGGTTTGGTGGGCACGGACCGCAGAGGGAACACCTAGATCCGCAGCGGACGGAAAACGGAGCAGCAACGCTCCAGCAGGTCACAGGGAATGGGCGCGGACCACAGAGGAAGCGCCTGCAGCCGTTGGTGGAGGGGGAAGGCCATAGGCATAAATACTGGACCAGGTCCACTCGAGGAGCAGTCTCAGGTCGCACCTGATGAAGGTCTCGAGCTACGTGACCGAAATATCGTGCAAGTACGACGCTGATATCCGGCAGAACACCCGACAACCCAAGATGTCATTAGATCGCCGGGAAAGCCTGAAGAGTTACAATATTATACCTATCCCTTCTCTATTCAGTTCTCTTCCTTCCTTCTTTCTAAATATTTAATTTCGTTTTGTTTATTAATATCTTACTTGATTTTGTATTAGTTATAAGTTTTCCTAATGCTGCACAAAAGAGAAAAAGATATCAAATGGATCTAAACAAATAGAGCCCTCCTCCACGTGGCGGGGCATGGGAAACGGTGTGAGTGGGGACGGGAGCGGGGGTGGTGTTACTTTCAGTCACTCCGGACCCCGGACCCAGTCACAGCGGCTAAGTGGCAACATACGACCCACCGTAAGAAATTAGACGGTGGGTGATAAAATATAAGCAGCTAGTGAAAAAAAAAAAAATAGTGGCAACCTTCATAAGTTTACTCTGCGTTTTCTGGGTCCGTGTATGATTATGCGGATTTTAGGCCCAGTTAATCTTCTGGTTAAGGACAATCATACCGGTAAGCGAAACTGGGTCCACCTTAATCAAATTAAGTTTGGTTAGGCCGCTAGTTGGGTCTCCTAACACACACACCGGGTTTCTCCTTGAGGTTGAGAGGGGAAGGTTGAGCCGTGCTGCGGCACGCGTTGGTGCTGTTGATAGGTTTCCGCCCTCTGTTGGGAGTCGAGACTGTATCGTTTAGTTGGCATAGTTTCGGTTTTTTCTCTTCTTCTCGTGTTGACTGGCGCCACTCTGTTTCGTAAGCGTTGCCTCTCTGATAGTGGCAGCAGCGGCAGTTATCGATATGTAGTAACTGTTGCCCTATCTTTGGGGCGACGTCGTTGTTCTTCCGGGTCGTGTGAGTGGGCCAGTTCGGTTGGCGACTGAGGAGGAGCCAGATCCACACAGTGCGCGAACACGCCAGGAGCACTGGTGGGGCTCAAGGACTGCCAGATGGAAGGCTGCGCTCACGAGGGTGCACGACCTCGTCGTAAACCGAATCCTGTAAGCTTTGAGGTGGGTGCACTTAAATTCAAGTAGAGAAACCTCCAGCATTGTGACATCTCGCCATTTTCCAGTGACTTAGGTCGTATTGCTGCTGGTAGCGTCACCGAGGCGAAGAGCAGCGAGTGGAGTGCTTGGGGAAGGCGGATTTGATATGCTTTCTTCGACTTCTTATTAGTATTTTGCTGCATTCAGCTTGTCACAATTGTTAAGTACAACCAGCGGTATTTTTCGTGCCTGGTGGCCACTAAATGCCCCAGTTACCTTCCCTGGGGTTGGTGTATTTAACGGCAGTGTACATTCCTCGCCTTGCCACTGTTATCCGGTAAGGCGTGTAGTTTTGACAGCTTTCTTGATTTTAGGCCGGTTGGTGATTTTTCTTCTGGGCGTTCTAAACATAGTGTTCTGGGGATGTAGTGCAGACCGCCAGTTCCGGCTTTGGCTATTGTTCCATCGTTGCATTTGGATTGTCGGACGTCAGGTAGCTTCAGCAAGTTATCATTAGTCATTCGTTAGACTGCCACTGGTCTGAGTTACCATGTAGTGAAATGAATGCAACTCTTGGCTGCCTATCTCATCGGTCGCGAAAGTGTTTGTTCTCAGAGGTAGATTCCTGGATCACTGTTTGTGACTGGTGCTTGTGTTTTATTATTGTATTATTTATTATAAACCTTTGTAATGCCCACATTAAAGGTTATGTATGCCTAGTTAACAGTTCTGGTCGCCTTCTCGAATAAATATAGTAGTGTAAGGGTTGTGTTACAAGGTTTACCACCATTTTATCTCACCTGTTTGGTGATCAGCTGCTTTTTTTAAAAAAATAACCTTTGCTATTGTATGCTGTTCTAC
Organism: Schistocerca piceifrons; assembly: GCF_021461385.2. Classification (NCBI taxonomy): domain Eukaryota; kingdom Metazoa; phylum Arthropoda; class Insecta; order Orthoptera; family Acrididae; genus Schistocerca; species Schistocerca piceifrons. Next base: position 1,054,112,569 of record NC_060139.1, read on the forward strand.
GGCAGGTTTCTAAATTATTTATATAACTGATGTTCCTGGCGCCTTCAGCCGTAATTGTGGTAATTAGCCTTAAAATTCCAATTTGGTATTTTTAGCAGTAAGCCTTTAAACCTTATTTACTCTCATGTCTGGCGTCTGATGCCTTCTGCTGTGTTGGTGGCTGCTTACCTATAATATTTTAATATTTGTAAGTTGTAAATTGCAGCGAGTTCTTAAACATTCTTAATTTATTGCAATTATTGGCGTATAAGGCCTTCCGCCGTGATCACAGTGGCTTGTTTTTAAAGCATTGTCTGTTGTATCTGTATTTTATGGTGATTTGCTAAATTGCAACGCACTGAAAACACTATTATTTTACACCGTTGTCCATTCCTTCATTAATAACGTGTGGTTTTTTTATTTATTGTTAAGTCTGGAATTACTGGTTTAAAATAAATGTGTATAACTGTAAAAGGCAACCAATAGTAACTGACTAAGCTCACTAACGGAACCACTCCCTAACAACAAAATACCATCTTCTCCATACCTCACCGATGGCAGTAAATATCATGACAGATAACGTTCTGCAGGTGTTCGCAAATACCAAACCTTTCCATTGGACTGCCACAGGATACAGTTTGATTTATCACACGTAACCACTCGTTGTCTGTCATCAAGTGTCCACTTGCGTCGCTCCTTCCACCACCTGAATCTTAACTTGGCACTGACTAAAAGAATGTGTGACTTATTATGAGCTGTTCGATCACTGTGCACCATTCTTTTCAACTATGTGTACATAGTTACTGTGTTAGCTGGGCTGCTGGTAGCACTCTGGGACTCAAGAGTGATTCATTCCGATGATTTAATGCCATTTTTTATCCTCACCTTCCATAATTTCGACGTCCCAGTCAGTACAAGAGGTCCCCCTGGTCTTTGTTTAACTGTGGTTGTTCCAAAGCGTTTCTGCCGCTACTGCTTTACTATTGACAAGAAAATACCTCCCATCACCTTTTATATTGTTGCGTCCGCCTCCTCTTGTGATACTTGGTGGTCAGTTAGGTATGTCTGGATCATTCCTCATGCTGGTTTCATCTCTACGGAAATCACAGTGGATGGGTCGTTGATTCAAAATCTTCCTAACTCACTTAATTCTCATAGAGCAGTCGCTCAATGGAAGTGAAGTATAAATGTACTGACAGACTGAAAGAGAAATCAACATTCAATGTTACAGCTCAAACGAATTTAGATCGCTGCCGGTTTTGAGAGTTCATCCAGTACTCACACTACCGATGCAGAAAATGTTTGATTATTGAACTTTCAGTAATAAGCAGTGGGATCTGGTGATCTAGCGGTAGAGCACGTGCTGAAAGTCGAGAGGGTGTGGAGTAGAATCCTGGTGGGACCACAGTCTACTTTTAATCTAGTCTTCACCTGTCAGTGACATGGGGAGTCATCAGGAACGTCAAATGTATCGGATATCACTTTAAACTGTTGGCCCAAATTCCGCCGCTCGACAACTGGAGTAGATACAGAACACACACGTTGCGAAAGTGGCTTGAAATTAAAAGACTTCTACCTGTCAACTGAGCAGCGTAAAATTATTGTTATCACTCGTCAGCAGTCGTGGGGCAAAGTTCGTTTGACCCCAGTCTGCATAATTGCCAAATTCATTCAAGATGGCAGCTGGCAGCTCTTCTTGGGTGGTCACTCCACCTTTGTTCTGTGTGTGGCGGGGGGGGGGGGGGGGGGGGGATTGGGGGGAGGTTAGATGGGCCACATCACATTACTGATGTCACAATCTCAACATATCCCCCTTCCCTAACTTCCTCTCCTCTGCACAACTTTCCCCCTCTCCTCCCTCCGTTCTCTCCTACTAGTGAATTAGCAGGAAAAAGATTCAGTCTGTGCTGAGATAATAGAGAGGAAGTACGTGAGGTACTGTCTTTCTTTATTTGCTTTATTTATTTATGAGGTTGTTATCCTGTTAGAAGAATGTTATAAATGTTGATAGGAAAACCGAACTAACAGTTAACCTTGGTGTTTGAAATTCAAATAAACGCAACTGCTAGAAAATTGGTGGGATGATACAAAAATGCTCTCATGAACAAGTGAATCTCATGGCACGGAATGGGCGTTAAATTCGAGCAACATATTGTTTTTATATTTAAACATTAACTATATTAATTACTTAAATTGTTGGGAAGTATGTCCAATTGACGAGATGTTGGTGGTGGACAGAGAGAAGTTTAATAAGTGTATTAGTTGTAAGCATACAGCTGAGTACTGCATCTATAGACTGCTACACGAGGAATAGGAGGAGGAGACAATGGATGAGCATGGGGGAATACCTTTCAGAAAATAATGGTGATACAGCAGTATGGACTGAGGATGCTTTTCAAACTCATAGAGACTACTGCCTGAGCTGGAACTAGTTCGTATTTTCTGAAATGGCAGGTCAGTCCACAGCACAGAGACAGCTTCATCCTATTCTACTACCTTAGACTGAATGAAACAGAGTATGGTGTATGGTGCCTTGGTGTATGGTGCTCAAGTGATGGCACTTGAAACTGTTTTTCTTTTCTTTTCCTCCCTTTCTGATTGCGCGTGTGCATATGTTAACCTTGCCATATTCCACAATACCACTCGAAATTGGCGGAAAACTATTCTACAGACGCTGCCGGAAAATTACCGTTCTACCGATCTACAAGTGTATAGCTGTTGAAGAATCTGTACACAGATATATGGTAAGAAGAGATAGGAACTTTAGGAGGAGTAGCCACCTACCAATCTACAAGTGATATAGCTGCTGCTGAACTTGTATACAAAAATGTGGTAAGAAGGGATAGGACAGCAAAGTACCACTGAAGTGTAGCAAAGCCAATACACGCTACCACAAATGACAGAAAATGCTCCACTATTCTAATTACACACTGAAACTGTTGTGAAAAAACCACCACATGTAAACAACAGACCCTAATGCAACACATGCACTGGGAAGTGAGAAAAAATCATTGTAATAACACAACTACCACAAAAACTGACCCCAATAGATCTCACCAATAGAGAGTGGGAGCAGCTGCCCTTGTGTTCACCTGGAAGTTCCAGAACAGACCAAACAACTTAGGACCAGTCTTGCTTCCCCTCCTGTCTCCCCTCTTTCCTCCCGCTCCACACCCTGTAGGTAGGGGTACCTGTTTTCCAGGCCTGTTCTAACCTGTTGCAGATGGTACACAAAGAGATCCATCTCCTGACATTGGTGTAGTGTTTCCTGTCCTGTCACGGACGGACAAAAGACTCAAGACCATTTTTTTGAAACAAAAACAGGTGGATAAATGGAAATTAAAAAAAAAATTGGAAATTTGTGGTAAGGTCTTATTGGAGGTCATCGGTCCCTAAGCTTACGCACTACTTAACCTACGCTAAGTACAACACACACACCCATGACCAAGGGAGGACTCGAATCTCCGACGTGGGGAGCCGCGCGAGCCGTGACAAGGCGCCCCAGACCGCACGGCTACCCCACGCGGCCGAAATTTAATAGTTCGTGGCATGGAAAGGAGAAGGGGAAAAACATATGAGACTATGTTACCATCATTGCGAGCATTTTGGAAGGCTCCATCTTGGATGTCATTCGAGTTTTCTAACGGAAAGTGAGTCACATGTCATATCAGACAGATAAAGAATTGCACGAGAAAAGCATAGCTTTATTCATTCTGGAGTTATGTAGCATTTTGTGCAGAATACGACAAGTCCTGATGATAACACATAAAGACTACAGGATGTGTTCGACTTTTTTTCCAGCATGTGGTAGGGCTGTCATCCGCTTTACACATTCCTCATGGACTGTAACCAACACATCTGGCGGAAGGAGAGCACAAGGATCAACAATTCGCTTCCTCAAGCGCGCAGGGGTTCTAAGCTTTGTCACATATAAAATTACCTTCACATGTACCCACTGATAGAAATCTAATGGACATAAACCCAGGGACTGTGGCGGCCACCCCACCGGACCTTTGCAATCTGTCCACCTCCGATCTTAATTAGTTGTGGCACCATCGTGGTGAAAGAAAGCTGGAGATGTCCCCGCCTTATACTGCAGCAACGGCAGCGCATCTTCGTGTAACAACTGTCTCTAGAGGCATATGAAGACAGCTGTGCATGCGGTGACTGAAGTGTTGGCAGAAGAGCCAACACCGTGTTGCTAGAGGAGGCCGAAATGCACGCGTTTAATTACACGCAGACTGGCGTGAGGTCTGGAACAGGTCAGAGAAATAAGACTAGCAAAACAGGAGGTAACTGGTAGAATACTTAACTTTAATCCATAATTGGAGTACATCGCTCTTGATGGTACATGTTTCAAGATAAATATCAAATGCTATGGCGCCTTGCTAGGTCGTAGCTAATGACGTAGCTGAAGGCTATGCTAACTATCGTCTCGGCAAATGAGAGCGTATTTGCCAGTGAACCATTCCTAGCAATGTCGGCTGTACAACTGGGGCGAGTGCTAGTAAGTCTCTCTAGACCTGCCGTGTGGTGGCGCTCGGTCTGCAATCACTGACAGTGGCGACACGCGGGTCCGGCGTATACTAATGGACCGCGGCCGATTTAAAGGCTACCACCTAGCAAGTGTGGTGTCTGGCTGTGACACCACAGTGACGATCAGAGATCCCACACAACTCAGGGAGAGCATTGTTGGTGTTCGTGCTCGCAGTACATTCCTTGGTTGAAGTCCATGAGGAATGGTTGAAACACATAACAACCTTACCACGTACAGATCAACACGTCGAGTACATCCTGTAGTATTTATTTTTATCGCCAAAATTGCCTTGTACTGTACAGAACGCGAGATACCTCGACGCAATTCACCAGTGTCTCTTTGGAATGTCACATGAGCCCCTTTCAAGTAGAAAATGAATTACATCTAGTACGTCGGCATCCAGAAGACTGTAATTTCGGTAACTTAACATTACAGGTATTCCATACTACTTGATTTTAAATTTCAGTTTATCCACCTGTTTTTGTTTTAGAATGAAGGTTCCGCACCTGTGGAGCGCCATATACAGCAAAGATCTGCCACTAAAGATGACACATCTCTCTGTGCAGATGACACAAGCGTTGTTGTGAAAGACTGAAACAATACGCAATGACACGTAACTCTAGTAGAAGCGATTTTTTTTTCTGACTCGTACAGCCGTAGTGAAATGGTGTAAAAACTAGACCAAGGCCGTAATCAAGTCCAGATCTTACACCGTCTGATTCTCTCTTTGATTCAGGGCGAAAGAACGTCCGCAAGGAAAGATTTTGTCCGAAGGTGGTGAAATGGTCAGGGAAGTCGATTGCTTTAAATGTTTAGGAATGGGGATGGACGAAAAGATTTCTCGGGGCTATCAAGGTCTAGATCTTTTGCAGAAACTGAATGATGCTGTCTTCACTTTAAGAATAATCTCCACTGCATCTGACACTGAAACGCGAAGGCTTGTTCACTTTCATTATTTCTACTCTGTGGCACCATTTATTGGGACAACTCCGTGTACTGTCTAAAGATAGCCTTAGACCAGAAAGGTCGATCATAATGACTTAAGGTATCAGTTCGCGAACTTCGTATAGGCCGTTGTTTAGGTGTCTCGGGGCTGTACCTCTTTCATCTGTGTAGGTGCGCATATTGGATCACGGGATTTGCTGTTGACAGTGGTGACTCATCCAGAAGAAACTACAACATTCACATAGTAGATACTAAGCGCAGAAACGTGGCTAACGTGGGTAACACGTCCTTCTTCTGAAAGGAGTAGTGTATTTACCAGCCTTCATTTTCTATAGACATTAAGCTAAATTGAAAGAAAATTAGCCATAAACTACCTTCTTTAAGTTAATAGATTTTCTTGTGGCACACTCTTATTCGGAACAGGAGTTCCATATAGTTGCTGAGAACTTTTCTCTACGGCATGTTACTTACTCGTTTACTCTGTCTTAAGTTTTGGTGTTCTGTTAATTACTTAGTTCCTTCATTTATAAATTTTCTAATATGCATTTTCTAAACCATATACTGACTTGTAGCATCAGCAAGGAGCTTCAGAACGCTTGGTACCACTGATATTAGTAAATGAATAAGTAAGTAACGCGTTATCTCCATCTACAAATATACTCCGCAAGCCACCGTATGAAGTGTGGGGTGGCTACCCTTCCACTACCAGTCGTTTCCTTCCCTGTTCCACTCGCAGGTACGGCGAAGGAGAAACGTCTACCTATACGCCTCCGTATGAGCCCTATTTCTCACATCTTATCTTCGTGGTGCTTACGTGAAATATATGTTGGTGTCAGTAGCATCCTTCTGCACTCAGCTTCAGATGGCATTTCCTAAATTATGTCAGTAGAATTCCTCGGAAAAACGTCACCTTCCCCCGAGGGATTTCCATTTGAGTTCCAGAAGCATCCTCGTAACATCTGCCTGTTGTTCGAACCTACCGGCAAAAAATCTAGCAGCCCGCCTCCGAGCTGCTTTGATGTCTGCCTTCACCCGACCTGGTGCCGATCCTCTGAACAGTACTCAAGAACAGGTCGCATTACCGTCCTATATGCGGTCTCCTTTACGGATGAACGGCACTTTTCTAAAATTGTCCCAATAAACCAAAGACAACCACTCGTGTTCCCTACCAAAACGTCACATCAATGTTCCATTTCATAATGCTTTCTGATGTTACTCCCAGATATTTAAACGACGTGACTGTCAAGTAGGACACCAAGAACGCTATATCTGAACAGTAACGGTTTGCTTTTCCTACACATCTTCATTAGCTTACATTTTTGTACATTTAGAGCCAGCTGCAATTCATCACAGCAATTGGAAGTTTGGTCTGTCATATTGTATCACACTACGGTCACTCACGTTCGTCATTCTTCCCGTACACCTTCCATCATCAGCTAATAACCGCATATTGTGCCCACTGTCTTGGTCAGATCATTATAATAGCGGTCCAGTCACACTGTACTGGGGCACTCCAGACCATACCCTTGTCTTTGGTGAACACTCGCCGTCTAGGACAGCGTACTGGGTTCTATCACTTAAGAACTTTTCAAGCCACTCACATATCGGAGAACCTATTCCGTATGCTGAAGCGTCAAATTCTTTTCGGAAATCTAGAAATATGGAATCAGGCAGTTGCCCCTCTTCAATATTTCGCAGTATACCATGTGATAAGAGAGCAAGCTAAGTTTCACGCGAGCGATGTTTTTAAAACCGTGCTATTCGTGAACTTCAGGTTACAGTCTCTAGGATATGTATTATGTTCTAGAATTTCACGGCAAACCGATGTTAAAGATACTGGTCTATAATTTTCAGGTCCGTCCATTTGTTTTTGTTGTTGTGGTCTTCAGTCCTCAGACTGGTTTGATGCAGCTCTCCATGCTACTCTATCCTGTGCAAGCTTCTTCATCTCCCAGTACTTACTGCAACCTCCATCCTTCTGAATCTGCTTTGTGTATTCATCTCTTGGTATCCCTCTACGATTTTTACCCTCCACGCTGCTCTCCTATGCTAAATTTGTGATCCCTTGATGCCTCAGAACATGTCCTACCGACTGGTCAAGTTGTGCCACAAACTCCTCTTCTCCCCAATTCTATTCAATACCTACTCATTAGTTATGTGATCTACCCATCCAATCTTCAGCATTCTTCTGTAGCACCACATTTCGAAAGCTTCTATTCTCTTCTTGTCCAAACTGTTTATCGTCCATGATTCACTTCCATACATGACTACACACTCCATACAAATACTTTCAGAAACGAGTTCCTGACTCTTAAATCTATACTCGATGTTAACATATTTCTGTTCTTCAGAAACGCTTTCCTTGCCATTGCCAGTCTACATTTTATATCCTCTCTACTTCGACCAGCCCTTCTTACATACGTGAGTCACCTGCGCTTTATGAATTTACATTGCTGCTGTGAGCCCATTGTTCGACTGACATGTTGTCTGGAATCATCTCTTTAGAATCCGTACGTCAAAGGCTTCTCGACTCGTAATCTGGCTTGTTGTCAGCACCAATGGCTGATATTCTCATAGTATTGTCCCCTGTTGGTCGTGCTGTCTTTTTCTCATCCAAGTGACAACATTCAGACCGCTGGAATTATCTCAGTTACAAAACTGTTTTCTTTCTCCAATTGTGAGGGGACCACCACGTGATCTGGTGAGTTTTTCACGTATCGTATCCGTGGCCACAAACCCTCAGAGTTTGGTTGTAATTCGGTGCCAGCAGCCAACACCGCATCCTCATCTGACTCGTCTGAAGACATTTCTCCAGGAATGTCAGCGGCTAACACGGTACAGCGCCCACCCCATCAAAGAGACTCACAAAAATGCTAGTTATTGTCAGTGCTGTTGTACAGACACTTAGCAACTGGTCTCGTTGGAAAAGCAACGTTTCTATCTGGTCACAACTCTTAATGTATTTCCCTCTGCAGCGGTCGTCAAATTTTGTTAATATGTCATACTAATATTTTCTGGCTACTGCTCGCTTCACTTACATGCTTGGCACTTCTTGTAACATATTTCTCAACTGATTCATTTTGGGTAATATCACTCATTAAAATAAAAAATTGCTGACACTTTTACACTACGGAATAAAACATAGGCACTATCAGATCTTGCGTCCAGTATCTGCTGAAATTCATTATATTTGTCCCATTCAGACAACGTCTACTCTCGCTTGTCTCCCAGTTCACAGTTGCACTTCTAATCCTAATCATATTAATTGTACAGAAATGCGAAGAATATGAACCATGTCCTGTTAAAAAATGAAGTATCCCTATAGTGTGGTTTATATATTTCAATTGCAGTTTTTCACAGAAATCTGGAAACCACCACGCCCCCACCACGATATTCTTCTTGAGTTCCAGTCACTTTATAGTTAAGTGAGAATTCTTTCATTTACACTACTGGCCATTAAAATTGCTACACCAAGAAGAAATGCAGATGATAAATGGGTATTCATTCGACAAATATATTATACTAGAACTGACATGTGATTACATATTCAAGCAATTTGGGTGCATAGATCCTGAGGAATCAGTACCGCGATCGACCACCTCTGGCCGTAATAACGGCCTTGATACGCCTGGGCATTGAGTCAAACAGAGCTTGGATGGTGTGTACAATTACAGCTGCCCATGCAGCTTCAACACGATACCACAATTCATCAAGAGTAGTGACTGGCGTATTGTGACGAGACAGTTGCTCGGCCACCATTGACCAGACGTTTTCAACTGGTCAGAGATCTGGAGAATTTGCTGGCCAGGACAGCAGTCGAACATTTTCTGTATCCAGAAAGGCCCGTACAGGACCTGCAACATGCAGTCGTGCATTATTCTGCTGAAATGTAGGGTTTCGCAGGTATCGAATGAAGGGTAGAGCCACGGGTCGTAACACATCTGAAATGTAACGTCCACTGTTCAAAGTGCCGTCAATGCGAACAACGAGTGACCGAGACGTGTAACCAATGTCACTCCATACCATCACGCCAGGTGATACGCCAGTATGGCGATGACGAATGCACTCTTCCAATGTGCGTTCACAGCGATGTCGCCAAACACGGATGCGACCATCGTGATGCAGTAAACAGTACCTGGATTCATCCGAAAAAAATGACGTTCTGCCATTCGTGCACCCAGGTTCGTCGTTGAGTACACCATCGCAGGCGCTCCTGTCTGTGATGCAGCGTCAAGGGTACCCGCAGCCATGGTCTCCGAGCTGATAGTACATGCTGCTGCCAACGTCGTCGAACTGTTCGTGCAAATGTTTGCTGTCTTGCAAATGTCCCCATCTGTTGACTCAGGGATCGAGACGTGACTGCACGATCCGGTACAGCCATGCGGATAAGATGCCTGTCATCTCGACTGCTAGTGATGCGAGGCCGTTGGGATCCAGCATGGCGTTTAGTATTACCCTCCTGAAGCCACCGATTCCATATTCTGCTAACAGACATTGGATCTCGACCAACGCGAGCAGCAATGTCGCGATACGATAAACGGCAAGGCTACAATCCGAACTTTATCAAAGTCGGAAACGTGATGGTGCGCATTTCTCCTCCTTACACGAGGCATCACAACAACGTTTCACCAGGCAACGCCGGTCAACTGCTGCTTGTGTATGAGAAATCGGTTGGAAACCATCCTCATGTCAGCACGTTGTAGGTGTCGCACCGACGCCAATCTTGTGTGAATGCTCTGAAAAGCTAATCAATTGCATATCACAGCATTTTCTTCCTGTCGGTTAAATTTCGCGCCTGTAGCACGTCATCCTCGTGGTGTAGCAATTTTAATGGCCAGTAGTGTAGTTTCTTTATGTCTCCGATGGTCGGGACAGTAAAGTTTTATATTTTTATCACATTTATTTTGTGCAGCCAGTGATAAGCTGGTCTAGACTGTACTTCTGTGATGACGAGACCAATGCTTAACAACACCAAGAATGTCTCACTGGCGTTGGACTAAAAGTACCCATTAGTTTCACAAATTATCGTCTCTGGATGCTACACAATTTGACTACAACAGTTCTTAATCTCATTCAAAGTACAATATAGTGCCAGTGAGCCGAACTAAACACAAAACGTTGTTCTGGCTCAAGAGGTATATGCGGTGGCCCCAGAGGGAAACCAACCGTTCAGCAAAATTTCATCTGTGATAATGGCAAAGTGTTGAATGTGGTGAGTGTCCTTCCCAATCCTTTCCCAATGCGAGCTTGTGCTCTGTTTCTAATGACATCGCCGTCGACGGAATGTTAAGTATTGACTTTCCATCCATTGTGATCACTAACAGCCTGGGATCACTTTTCCACACGAACAAGGGTTGGATAAAAATATGGAAATACCACGAGAAATGAATGTTTGAACATAAATGGACATGCTACCCGAGTCTACAGGCTGTGCTGTTGTTTTACAGCATGAGCGGCACAAGCGCGATGTCCTCAATACATTACAAATGTCAGAGTGATCAGGACAGCGTTCTGTGAAGCTGTGAGCGCACTATGTCTGAGCTAAGTGAATCGAAACGTGGCCAGTTTGTTGGTGTTCGTGTGGTGGGTGTTTCCGTAAGCAATGTGGCCGAAGTGTTTGTGTTTCGAGAGGCACCATATCGAAGATTTATACAGCGTACAACGAAAGCGGAAAAGCATCATCAGCCAAGTCAAAAAAATGGTTCAAATGGCTCTGAGCGCTATGGGACAACATCCGAGGTCATCAGTCCCCTAGAACTTAGAACTACTTAAAACTAACTAACCCAAGGGCATCACACACATCCATGCCCGAGGCAGGATTCGAACCTGCCTCCGTAGCGATCGAGCGGTTCCAGACTGAAGCGCCTAGAACCGCTCGGCCACGCCGGACGGCCTCAGCTATGTCTCAACACGAACGAAAGAGAGCTACTGAAGAGGCTAAAGACGAAGAATAAGTAGACGACATTAGCGAAAGTCACAGCGGAAATCTATGTCGCATTCGCGAACCGTGTCAGCACCAAAACAACAAAAAAAAAAAAAGATGGCTCCACAAGCAGGGAATTTCAGCAACCATTCTTCAGTGATGTAAATGCCCGCAATAGGGAAATGTAGTGCCGAAACCATAAAACCTGGACTATGGAGCACTGGAAGAAAGTCATTTCGTGTGACGAGTTTTGTCTTACCGTGTTCCCAACTGCTGGCCGAGTTTACGCCCCACGCCCCAAGAGTGAAACGCGGCAGGGGTTCGGTGATCATTTGGGCAGCCATGTTATGGTATTGGATGGGCTCCATGGTTACTCTGCAAGTTCGCATTCCGGCCAAGGATTACATGACCATTTTGGCTGATGAGGTCCATCTCATGGCACAATGCTTGTTCCCCAGTGGTGATACTGTTTTCCTAGATGCCACGACAACTGTTTACACAGCTCACACCATCAAGAGCTGATTTTGTGAACACGAGGAAGAACTGTAGCATCTTCCCTGGCCAGAACAGTCGCCAGATCCCAGTATTATCGAGACTTGTGGTCCACTTTGGAGAGAAGGGAGCGTATTATCCATTTCGAAACTTTTTGAATTCTAGTGGATTTCCTTCAATATAATCGACATGGTACTGTACTGTGTTTTTTGGTTTCCACGTTTTTGTCCACCTTCTGCATGTTGGATGATGCAGAGAGTCGTTGGAATCGCTCTATGTCTCAGGTGCACAAGCCGTGTCTTTCTATTACAGATCGTTGGGCCGTGTATCCACTTAATCTGTGGAAATCTCAAAGATTTGGTTACAACGTTAAAATATGATCCATCATTTGACGTAAGTTTGGACCATTTGGCGTCTGAGGTACTACGTTTTGGCGGAAGGTGCTCCAGCTTTTTATTCTTAAATATTGTAATTCGAGTCAACATTCAACATACAGTTCTGTTACAGTATGTTTTAGAATACTACTGCCGTAAGTGATAGAAGCTACAAGTAAGAGCCTACAAACAAACCGGCCTGAGGAACATCCGCAACTGAGCATTATGGTAGAGTTTGAGAATACCGCTTCACTTTTAGAGCTATTTAAAAAAAATCCAGGGCTTAATCCACGACCGGTTTCGGGCTATCTTCAGGTGTGATATTAAAGGTTAACAGGAGACCGGAGCTAATAACGATGTTTGCACGCAGTACACACGAAAAAGGAAAAAAGGAAGTACCATATAAAGTTTTCAGAAAACAGTGGTCGGGCTAGGTGCGGTAAAACGTAAGCCAGTGTCAAAGCGGCACCAGACAACTCAACGGACGACTGTCTGGGTAAAGAAGTGTGGAATGAACACCAGTGCACTTAGCTTTTGTGCTGCAACCCCGACCGCCTGGACGGAGAGTACAGGACGCGGTGCACGAAGTAGCAGTGTCAATCTAAAATAACAAAGTAATTAGTACACCTTGAAACATCAGATGACTGAAAGTAATGGTCTCTCAAACCACGAAGGAATAACCAAACTGGTAAACCACACTGGAGAAAGTACTGCCATCTGTTGAGGGAAAGAACAACGCGGGGCCAACTAGCCAGGCCGTTCACAATTTCAATTAGTGTTTTACATGCAAAAGGAAAAAAACTGTGGTGTCACCGCCAGACACCACACTTGCTAGGTGGTAGCCTTTAAATCGGCCGCGGTCCGTTAGTATACGTCGGACCCGCGTGTCGCCTCTATCAGTGATTGCAGACCGAGCGCCGCTACACGGCAGGCCTAGTCTAGAGAGACTCCCTAGCACTCGCCCCAGTTGTACAACCGACTTTGCTAGCGATGGTTCATTGTCTACATACGCTCTCATTTGCCGAGACGACAGTTTAGCATAGCCTTCAGCTACGTCATTTGCTACGACCTCGCAAGGCGCCATATTCAGTTACTTCAAGAATGTATTCTGAACAAATAATATTGTGACTCATGTACCTTCAAGAGCGACGTTCATCGTTAATGGATTAAAGTTAAGTATCAATCTAATTACGTCCGCTTTCTGAATTCTAATTCCTTGACATGTTCCAGACCTCACGTCAGTATAGTCCTTCCCTCCTCACGCCACCCAGCGTGAGCTAAAACGCGTGCATTTCGGCCTCCACTAGTAACACGGTGTTGGCGCTTCTGCCAACACAACAAAAACATTACAAAAAACTTGCATGAAAAGCATTAAAAGGAACATACTGAACAGAGGCAGTAAAGAACTGTAATAAAACATATTCAAGGGAGGCAGTACGTAACTGTAATAAAAGACCAAGATCCACCTAGTTTCTATTTTGCATAACCGCAAAATGCCCTCTTTTAATAGTCGTTTACACACTTTTAGTTTGTTAACCTACCACTACGTCGTGTTATTGTGCGTCATTATCTGCGTCCTCTAAATTAAAACTTGCCTGTCATTCATGAGGTAAATTTTTGGCTCGCATCTTACGTAAGCCCTATTTAGTTAGAAGCAATTTGAATTGCTCCTACTTTTAATGAGTCCCTTTATCGCTAGCTGTAAAATGTTATACGGGCTTTTTACGATGTCGGCTGTAAGGCTTAGTTACCTTCCATTTTGCAAAGTAGCAAGATGTTGCTTTACCGCATGACTGTGGCATGTTATTGGTCGTCGCCATAGGCGTCGCCACTAAACTAAAATATGCATTCCACGCAAGGAAAACAAAATTTCATTGGTTTTTACGGTCTATGTATAACCTTTAAGTCATCTGCTTCCAGTTGGGTGTTTTATTACAGTTCTGTAACGCCCCTGTCCAATATGTTCCTTTATCATCCGTTAGGTACTTTTAATGCTTTTCGTGCATATCCTTTTAATTTTTTTCCCTCTTGCATGTAAACCACTAATTCAAATTTTGAACTGCCGAGCTAGTTGGTAGTACTACTGCCAATATGGCTTGCCAGTTTGCTTCCTCCTTCGTGGCACACTGCCTCCTATACTCGTCCCTCCCGGCGCTTGGGGTCACAGACAAAATGAAAGTGTCCTAGTGTTACAGTCCCTACTTCTTTCCCCGGGCAGTTGCCCCTTATCACTTTAGCATTGACTTAAGTTTTACCACAACGAGCCCAGACTGCTGTTTTGTAAAAATGTTATGTGTTACTTCTTTTTTGTTTTCTCATGTGTAGTACAGCGTGTAAAAATTATTATTACCTTCGGTCTCTTTTGTATTTTCAGTACCACAGCTAATGATGTGTATGTAATAGCCCGAAACCGGTCGTGATCTAAGCACCTTAGAACTGAAGCGATATTTTCAATCTCAGCTACAAGTAGGTGCGTTACGCCTGAGTTGTTCGCGAAACCTTTTCTTTGTAAGTTGGAAAAACTTGTTTATAGATTTCTTAGAAGCTTTGTTCTGCTGCTGATAGCTTTGAGGAGATAACTGAAGGAAGGCAAGTTGTTAAAAATAATCGAAAAATTTATTTCTGCAGGTTATAGGGGTACCTTTGTGACGGAACACATGTATCTGCAGAAACAATTGCGACAGTTGAAATTATAGAAAACAAGTCTCTCTAATGAAATTAGGGACATTTTTAAATGGTTTGGTAAAAAAAAGTTTTATTTCACATTTGTTTCTATAGTTAACATACAGCTGCTCAGAATATTGTATTGAATATGTCATAACTTAAGTTTTACTCATACCACTGAAAGTGTAAGTAAGTGTGTAACAGTTTTAACTAATTATCTTGCTTATATGACCCTGTAAGTGTTGTGACCTGTTACCTTCTCATATAGCTCCATCGAATAGATGTGTAAATAAAAGGGCAAAGGTTTTTTTAATTAACTTTGATTTGTGCAGTTTACTTTTTTCCACTCATATTTTGTTTAAACGAGGACAGGCCGATAATTAAATGGATTTAAATAAATTCACAAAAAACCAATCTCTGCACTTTGGCGACTTTTGTGACAAATATTTTTCTGTGTATAGATAAAGAAATCTCACACAACACAGCAGATTTGCAACGAGGTCATAACTGTGTGTGTTATAAATAAACACGATTCTAGAACATCGTTGTGACAGTCTGAATTTAACTCTGCTTTCTCTGTCTTAGATTTCACGTCACATTGTTGTCCTGAGCTGAGAGTAAATTCGTGTCAATTAATATTCTGGTTTCCTAATACATCACTGCACGTAAAAGCTTTACACTGAGGTGACGAAAGTCGTGGTGTACCTTCTAATATCCTGTTAAATCTCCGTTCTCCCACCGTAGACCAGCAATTCGGCGTGGCATGTACTCAACAGGTCACTGAAAGTCCCCTGCAGAAATACTGAACCATGTTGCCTCTATTGCCATCCATTGCGAAAGAGTTGCTGGTGCAGGTTTTCAGCACAAACTGATCTCCCGATTATGTCCCATAAATGTTCCATGGGATCCATATCGGGCGATATTGGTTTCCAAATCAATCGTTCGAAGTTTCCAGAATGTTGGTCAAACCAATAGCGATCAATTGTGAGCCGGGGACATGGCGCATTGTCATCGACAAAAATTCCATCATTGTTAGGGAACATGAAGTTCATGAATGGCTGCAAATGGTCTCCAAACAGCCGAGCATAACCGTTTCGAGTCACTTATCAGTTCGTTTCGACAAGGGGATTCAGTCCGGTCCATGTAAACACCACCCTCTTCATTATGGAGATACCACCAATTCACACAGTGCCTAGAAACTTCCTGGCAGATTAAAGCTGTGTGCCGGACCGAGACCCGAACTCGGGACCTTTGCCTTTCGCAGACAAGTGATCTACCAACTGAGCTACTCAAGCACGACTCACGCCCCGTCCTTACAGCTTTACTTTCGCCAGTAGAGCACTTGCCCGCGAAAGGCAAAGTTTCCGAGTTCGAGTCTCGGTCCGGCGTACAGTTTTAATCTGCCAGGAGGTTTCATATCAGCGCACACTCCGCTGCAGAGTGAAAATCTCATTCTGTACACAGTGCCTTATTGACAACTGGTTCCATGGCTTCGTGAGGTCTGCGGCACACTCGAAACCTACCATCAGCTCTTAACAGCTGACTCGGTACTCATCTGACCAGCCCACGGTATTCCATTCAGGTAGGATCCAACCAATGTGGTCACTAGTCTAGGAGAGCCGGTGCAGGCGATGTCGTGCTGTTAGAGAAGGCACTCTCGTCCGTCGTCTGCTGCCATAACTTATGACCACCAAATTTCGCCGCACTCTGCTGAAGGACACGATCGTCCTATGTCCCACATTGACTTCTGCAGTTTCTTCAAGAGTGTTGCATGTCTGTTAACACTGATAACTCTACGCAAACGCCGCTTGTGTGGTTCGTCAAGTCAAGAGCGTCCACCACTGTGTTGTCCGTGGTGAGAGGTAATGGCACGTTCTTGATACTGTGGGTCTCTGAATACTGAATTCCCCAACGATTTGGCAAACGGAATGCTCCCTGCGTCTAAAACGGTTCAAATGGCTCTAAGCACTAAGGGACTTAACGACTGAGGTCATCAGCCCCCGAGACTTAGAACTACTTAAACCTAACTAACCTAAGGACATCACACACATCCATGCCCGAAGCAGGATTCGAACCTGCGACCGCATCAGCAGCACGGTTCCGGACTGAAGCGCCTAGAACCGCTCGGCCACTCCCTGCGTCTAGCTCCAGTTACCCTTCCAATGTTAGTTCCTGTCGTTCGGCCATAATCACGTCGGAAACCGTTTCAAGTGAATCGTCTGAGTGTAAATCATACCTTCGCCGATGGACTGCCCTTTTATATATTGTGTACGCAAAACCGTCACATTCTGCATATGTGGATATCGTTATCCAATGAATTTTGTCACCTCAATATATTTCTGTCAAGACAGAAGGGTTATAAAATTCCATACATATGGAATTAAGTGACGTAATATGCTTTTGTATAAATCAAGCTTCGAAAAACGCCAGCAGTGTCACAAAGTTGCCCCTATTACGTTGACTAGTATGACGCTTTCTCACAGGCCGTAAACCGCCTAGCAAGAAAAGTGAAGCAGCCGTAACGGCAGAAGGAAAGGAAATGAAACATTACGGGCTAAGAGGATGTGAGATGTCTTTTTCAGTTATTAAAATAGCGAGTCGGATTTATATAAAACTTTGCAGTATGAACCCATTTACAGTTATAACGTTGAACCAATTCTGGCCTGCATGCGCCATGTCATGAAGCCGTTGTGTCCTCTTCTGAGCCAAGATGATGCACAGTTGTTGCCACCGGTCCTTGTCCTCGATGCCGCCACTAGGACGAATTTGACGTACCACACATGTTCTGTCGGGGACACATCTGGGGATACTGCTGTCAACGAAAGTACCTCAGCATCATGCAGGCAACTCATAGAGACACCTGCTACGTGTGGACGAATATTGTTGTGCTGGAAAATGGCACCACCACAGTGTCGCATAAGAGCTAGCAGATGAGGACGCTAGATGTCCGTGACGTACCTTATACAGCCAGAATTCCCTCGGTCAGTGCGAGCCGCCCCTGAAGTCCTACAAGACGGCTCCCCATGATATGACGCCAGAAGTAACACCGCTTTGCTTTCCCAAGACATTGGAAGGCTGGTGCTTCTCCCGAGGTCGCCTCCATACTCGCCGACGCTGTCATCCGGGATAGTGCAGAACTGCGATTAGTCGCTGAGTACAGTGCGGTTCATGCTTCCCGTTGGTGGCACTATTTGTTGGCAGTAGCCACGCATGGGATGGTAACTCGCTGGTAAGTTTCCTTCTAGTCTGTAACCAGTGGTGAGGGATGAGACAGACTGGTGTCCATAGCTAATTCTCGAATGGCAGGCACATAAGTGAAGGGGCTACGATGTACTTGATTCACAATTCGGCAATCCTACCTTACCGTGGTCTTGCGTAGTCGGTCATAACGCTGAAGACGAGTACGTATGCCCTCAGGTTCCCATGGAGTCCATCATCGGACCATCCGAATGCCACAGAACATGATTCGCGATTCCACCTGTCGGCCAAATCAATATTCACAACAAGGCCCCTTTCAAACGCTGCCAGGAGCTGTCTCACACGAGTGAACTGCATCTCCATGTCTTTCACAGTGATAAACTGAATCTCTGGCGCTGTTCACGTGCCTTACATACCGTACGAGGCCTGGTTTCAACACTAAACACGAACAACACTAATGCACTCTGGTGGCCATTTACCTGGCACAGAGAACTGCAAGTCCAAAGATTTACATATCCGCCGCTGGTGTGAACGTGTATGAAGTTACATTGACACCCCGCCATGTCTTCTGGTTGTTTCTCTGTTTTTGTCAGGCAATGTACTTTGGAATGTAATTAGTTGTTCCACTGCCCGCCGGCGGTGTATCTTCGACATTTTCTGTCGTTGCACACGGGATGGTACGAGTACTATACGCAGGTTGAAATTCCTTGTTCCTCACTTTTTATGACGGACGTCATTCGGTCTAGTTAAAGAGGAATATCTTGTCTGGCTGCGATATTACTTACTGACTGGATCATACCACAAAGGAGTTCACCACCGCAAGACGATCCAGGGAATGGGCAACACTCGAAAAGCTTTGAAAGTTGTTAAACACTCTGGTAGCTATGTTTATGTGACACAGTCGCTTTCCGTTATTTTGCACATGGAGCAGTTGACTTGCAGCACTCTGCAGTGGGGTTGAATGAGTGTCAGCATATCTTGTTCAGATAAAATTGTCATTCAATTTCTGATGATACATTGATGGCTGGTAGAAACGCGTATGTAAGCATGTAGCTTTCTGTTACTTCAGACGTATGTTTGGCCAGCACATTGACAGCTATGAGAGACAGTTATTTTCACCTCAAAAATAAATAAATAGACTATATATTTTGCACAACTGCACGGACTCTCCTAGCACGCCTTCCTGCTCAATCCACATTCCCATTCACGCTTCAGGCCATTTGGTAAGCCACTAAAATCGAACAGCATTGCATAAGCTCTCTAGACGTATTAGAATAGCACCTAAACATAAAGCAAAACAGGGATCCTTCCTGCAACCCAGACATAGTGTTGAGTGGTACTTAAGTAAATAAATTAGTGAAATCAAAGTGAACTAGAAATTAGAATATAAATGAAAAACTTGGTTTAGCTTAGAGAGTTACATACTCGCAAACAGCGGGCAGAACAGCAGAACAGAAGAGACAATGACCGTGAAGTCAGCAAGTTCCACATAAGCGGGCGCTGTCGATTCAGCCGTCAGGGCATCGCCCGACCGGCTCACGTGTTTCTCAGTTGTCGCATGTGAGCAAAGGCCCTGGCCTACATCACAAGAGCCAATGACCGACGTTAAGAAGACTCTTCGAGAAGCTTTTCAACGTGACAGAAGAGGCAATGACCGGCTCACGTGTTTCTCAGTCGTCACATGTGATCAAAGGCCCTCGCCTACATACCAAGAGCCAATGACCGACGTTAAGAAGATTCTTCGAGGAGCATCTCAACGTGACAGAAGAGGCAATGACCATGAAGTCGTTCACCTCCAGTAAGTTGAAGTGAATAAATACTCGAGACGCAGTGGGCCAGACAGATGAAGACGGAGACGGAGACGAAGACGGAGATGGGGACGGACACGAAGACAAGAGACGAAGGAAGAAAAGAAGAGAAGCAGTAGTTTTCAGTCAGTTTCGGTGCTGAAGACCGTCATGCAAGAAGAGACCGCATCATGCACAGACGCACCAAGTCCGCCGCTGTAATGGAATAGCAAGCAGCAGCCGCGGCGCCAGAAGACAGAAGTTAAAAGGTATTTAAAGTCTGATTTTTACGTACCCGCGTGACTCGTGAGGACGGGAAGGAGACGGCCTCACCTCAGCAGTCACCTGTGAGCTGGGATGAAGATGTGACAGCCGAAGACTGGCAAGCGGGAGTCCGTGGTTCGAGTTCGGGACACTGGCCTTGCCCCGCCGCGCCGCTCCGCTGGTCGACGCACAACACACGCGGCCGCTTAGAGAAGAGAAACACTGGGACGCCACATCCAAGGTATCACCATCCGATGCACGACTTCGCTCGCAATAATTAAACGGGCCACCTCGCGCTGCGCGTCTCCAGTCAACTGGGCGAGACGGCGACACGAGATACAAACCGCTACGCGTAATCAGACGCCGCCGCCGCCGCCGCTGCCGCAGCAGGAGACTTCACAAACGACACAGCTGCCGCTCTCCGAACCAGAACATCCCGTAAGATACAGTTGTACAAATCTTCAATAAAAGTTATCTTATGTAAAAATGATGTTTCATTCTACCTCATACCCGAGCCAAGGAAGAACCCACCCTGCCCACATGTTGTTAAGAGAGAAAATTTAGTTTATTTAATATTTTCACCCTGACAGAATGCTTTAGAATGCTCATCCTGACAATTGACAGCATCAAAAGAGAAAACCCAGTTACATTGAGTGACAGAAGTGTCACATTTAGTAACACATCTGTTACAATAGGTACAATGAGGTTATTCTTGCTCCACGAGAATGTTCAGCTCATTCTGCACAAGGCACACAGTCACACATACTACTTCTTCGGGCTGTCAAATTTAGCCTTATATTTCACGTTACCCCCACATAGCTCCCAGTAACTTCTTCCTCTGTCCTCATATGAAGAAACCAATGCGTGACAGACATTTTTCTAAAATGACGGTGAGGTGTGATTTTTGGGATGGATGCAGATATCTACACCCAAAGACACTGCCAAGTAATCCATTTGATCTGAAGGGAATCACGATAGGCTAGTCTGCGTGTTTGTGGTGACCACTGTGTCCATATGGGGTAGTGATCAGGGCATCTGCCTCTTCAGGAGGAGACCCAGATTCGAATCCCGTTCAGGCACAAAGTTTCAACCTGCTCCATTGAAATAAATCAATACCCTCTCGGAGTTAATATCTTTAGTTCATTTCTGTGTTGATTGCTGGAAAATATGAATCGTATTGAAGGCTACATAGACAAAGAGTAACACGAGCACCAAGACTTAAGGTCGCAAACTCATTTTTTCGAGGGGTAACTGAAACTTTGTAGCTACCCCCAGTGCTGCTGTTGTCAGTTGGTCCTGTTTCAATCAGCCTGGGTGACGTGTCCAACTCATTTCATAATTTGTGAACTGATCAAGTGAACTAAGTGTAGTATCTCCATAGTACGGACCCATCTTTTACATTTGCTTTCTACATAGCAATTTAGACCGTGAGTCACACCTATGTCGCTGGCGATTGATTCATTACGGAATGTATGTGCCTTCGTATTGAATCAATATGTAGAGTTCAGACGCGCTGTCATGGTATATTTGTCATCTGCTTACAAGTTGAGACGTTCCACTATTGGTGATAACGTTAATTGTAATATATGTCCTTTCCAATCTCCATCTTCCAGCATGCAGGTGCAGGGTGACAATTATTGAACTATATAAAAAAAACAACGTAAATCAGTTACAAACCACAGCGTGAGCACACTTTATTCAACGTGAGAATGTCACTACAGACATCAGGATTAAGTTATGACACATTCGACAATCATCGCATCATTAGTGACGATGTGGCGCAGACGAATAGCGAAATTCTGCATGAGCCGCTGAAGTGTCGGAACATCGATGCTGTCGATTACCTCCTGAATGGCTGTCTGCAGGTTAGCAATGGTTTTGCGGTTATTACTGTACACCTTGTCTTTAATATAGCTCCCAAAAAGGAAGTCACATGTGTTCAGATCCGGGGAATATGGCGGCAAATCGAGGCCCATGCCAGTGGCCTCTGGGTGCCACTGAGCCAGAAGGCGGTCCCCACGGTGCTCCTCCGGGACATCAAACACTCTCCTGCCTCGGTGGTGTCGAGCTCGGTCTTGCATGCCTTGAATGAACCACATCTTATGGAAATCAGGGTCACTTTGGATAGTGGCGATGAAATCATCTTCCAAAAGTTTCACGTACCGTTCGGTAGTGACTGTGCCATCAAGGATATCGCTCCGATTATTCCGCGACTGGACATTGCACACAACACTGTCACCCGTTGAGAGTGAAGAGACTTCTCCACTGCCAAATGCTGATTCTCAGTCCCACAAATGTGACAATTTTTATTATGGACGAACCTATCGAAATGAATGTGGGCTTCGTCGCTAATCCAAACAGTACAGCACATACTAATTCACATCATTCCCCGCGGCCAACTGTGCAGTTTGAACGTCCTAAAGCAAACCGTTCTGAAGCTATGACGAGTTTACTTCATGTAGTTCAATAATTTTTCACGCTATAGCTGCTCAGGTCTCGCTGTCGAAGGGGATCCCGCATTGTCCATGGTGCCAAATGTAGCGCCGATGGCTGGAAGAGTGTGGTTGGTGTCCCTCACATCTTTGGTGGCGGCGATAGTGGTGGTGGTGGTGGTGGTGGTGGTGGTGGCGTATAGTTATCGTTCAGACCACCCACCAAAAAAGCGGATGACGACAAGGAAGGCTGTGGCCTTGTTGCAGAACTGAAATTGTCGATAGCTCTCGAACACGATGTACTGACGCAAACCAATGATTTACGTCGGGTATTTATACGGAAAGCTTTGTTCCACCCATCTGTTTGCTTGTTTATCTGGTAGCGGACTTAAGACCGACTTCAGCTCTACGTCCGTTGCTAGGAAAGTGACTCACAATGATATTTACGCTCATAGCAGCCCATTGCAGCGAATCGGGTCCCGTTTCCGTGGAAACGTTTCCCAATACAATCGTTAACACGGGTTTGAAAACGGAGGTTTTCAGGACGAAGATGTTGGAATAGCCACACTAAGTCAGTGGTTCCACTACACTGTGAGTACTCTCCTTGCGCACTTTACTTTTAAAATTTATTTTGTATTTTCAACGTCGATAAGAACTAACCGTGTTTGATACCAATGCTTATTTCATTATTGAGTCGTATTACTCTCGAGCCTTAACGAGCTTGCTACGCAGGACACAAAATTGAATTGACAATTAAATGACATTTTGCCAAAAATAATTGTTTCGTCTGTTTATAGCTCTGTTTAATAATCGATTACAGCTTCGTCCCTTTATGGATGTAACCTTTTGCACTTAGGTGGACCACTGAGAGTCAGTTTACGACATTAAATGCTTGATAGACGTTTAGGTAGGGTTTGCATTCCGTTCGGTTTCTCTCCGTTTATCTTCTATTGCACAACACTGACGTTCACATTCTGGTTAGCTTGTAGTCTGATATTATATTTAACTATTTTGTATGTCTTTGATTACTGAAACAACTCAAACGTATTTTGCATACTACGGACTTAAGGGATAGCAGTCCTTGTACGTCAATATTACGTAACTCGATTATCTGAACAAACAGTACTGAATTCATGATACACTGTTGCTGTGTCGTATAAGCTGGCCGGAACATTCACTAAACGTGTTGTGTTGCCGCTCGGATGCCCTACAGGCGTTTAACTAGTTAAATAAAAAGCTTTCTAACAGCATTCTCTATAGAACCTTGAGAGTTCCTTTCTCCATTTTGTCCCCGGTATCATTTGGTGCATAATTGATCTGCTCGAACAGCATTATATTAGAAGGCAGCTACACACATAGGTGACTACAGTCATGGGATGCCTCGTAATATCGTGTCTGACCGTCTGCGCGGCCTAGTGAAGCAACACAACGTGGCGTCGACTCTAACAAGTCGTTGGAAGTCACCTGCAGAAATACAGGGCCAAGCTGCCTCTAAAGCCATCCATAACTGCGATAGTGTTGCGTCTTCAACACTAAGTTGACAAACTGACCTTTCGATTAAGTCCTATAAATGTTCGATGGAGTTCATGTCGGGTGAATTGGGGTGGCCAAATCATTCGCTCGAATTGCCCAGAGTATTCTTGAAACCAATCGACAACAATTCTAGCCCGGTGACTTGGCGCATTATCAAACGTAAAACCCCATCATTAATTGGGAACATGAAGTCCATGAACAGCTGCAGATGCTCTCAAGTAGAGAAACATAACTACTTCCAATCAATGAAGCATGTAAACATAGCCCATACAATTACAGAGCCCCCACCAGCTTGCTACCTTGTTGATAATTTGGGTTCATGGCCTAGTGGGGTTCGCGCCACGTTCGAAACCAACCGTCTGAAATCACTACCCATCTGCGAGGACACGGTTTTTCAGTCGTCTAGGGTACAACCGATACGGTCACTAGCATAGGAGAGACACTGTTGTGGTGTCACTGCCAGACACCACACTTGCTACGTCGTAGCCTTTAAAGTACCCGTGGTCTAGGGGTAGCGTCTTTCATTCTTAATCAAAACGTTTTAGGTCCCGGGTTCGATCCCTGCCACTGCCTAAATTTTGATAAATAATCAGCATTGGCGGCCGAAGACTTCCGGCATAAGAAGTCAGCCTCATTCTGCCAACGGCCTTGTCAAAGAGGGCGGAGGAGCGGATAGAGGTTCAGGGCACTCTCTTGTCCTAGGGATGGGAAATTGCCCCTAAAGGCGGAAGAATCAGCAATGATCAACGACATGAGGATGCAGAAGGCAATGGAAACCACTGCAGTAAAGACACGTAACGTGTATCCACAGGACGTGTGGCCTGTATTTGAAGAAGTGTCATGATGATCTCTCCATTGGCAAAAGATTCCGGAGTAGTCCCCCATTCGGATCTCCGGGAGGGGACTGCCAAGGGGGCGGTTACCATGAGAAAAAGATTGAATAATCAACGAAAGTATAACGTTCTTACGAGTCGGGGCGTGGAATGTCAGAAGCTTGAACGTGGTAGGGAAACTAGAAAATCTGAAAAGGGAAATGCAAAGGCTCAATCTAGATATAGTAGGGGTCAGTGAAGTGAAGTGGAAGGAAGACAAGGATTTCTGGTCAGATGAGTATCGGGTAATATCAACAGCAGCAGAAAATGGTATAACAGGCGTAGGATTCGTTATGAATAGGAAGGTAGGGCAGAGGGTGTGTTACTGTGAACAGTTTAGTGATCGGGTTGTTCTAATCAGAATCGACCGCAGACCAACACCGACAACGATAGTTCAGGTATACATGCCGACGTCGCAAGCTGAAGATGAACAGATAGAGAATGTGTATGAGGATATTGAAAGGGTAATGCAATATGTAAAGGGGGACGAAAATCTAATAGTCATGGGCGACTGGAATGCAGTTGTAGGGAAAGAGTAGAAGAAAAGGTTACAGGAGAATATGGGCTTGGGACAAGGAATGAAAGAGGAGAAAGACTAATTGAGTTCTGTAACAAGTTTCAGCTAGTAATAGCGAATACCCTGTTCAAGAATCACAAGAGGAGGAGGTATACTTGGAAAAGGCAGGGAGATACGGGAAGATTTCAATTAGATTACATCATGGTCAGACAGAGATTCCGAAATCAGATACTGGATTGTAAGGCGTGCCCAGGAGCAGATATAGACTCAGATCACAATATAGTAGTGATGAAGAGTAGGCTGAAGTTCAAGACATTAGTCAGGAAGAATCAATACTCAAAGAAGTGGGATACGGAAGTACTAAGGAATGACGAGATACGTTTGAAGTTCTCTAACGCTATAGATACAGCAATAACGAATAGCGCAGTAGGCAGTACAGTTGAAGAGGAATGGACATCTCTAAAAACGGCCATCACAGAAGTTAGGTAGGAAAACATAGGTACAAAGGAGGTAGCTGCGAAGAAACCATGGGTAACAGAAGAAATACTTCAGTTGATTGATGAAAGGAGGAAGTACAAACATGTTCCGGGAAAATCAGGAATACAGAAATACAAGTCGCTGAGGAACGAAATAAATAGGAAGTGCGGGGAAGCTGAGACGAAATGGCTGCAGGAAAAATGTGAAAACATCGAAAAAGATATGATTGTCGGAAGGACAGACACAGCATACAGGAAAGTCAAAACAACCTTTGGTGACATTAAAAGCAACGGTGGTAATATTAAGAGTGCAACGGGAATTCCACTGTTAAATGCAGAGGAGAGAGCAGATAGGTGGAAAGAATACATTGAAAGCCTCTATGAGGGCGAAGATTTGCCTAATGTGATAGAAAAAGAAACAGGAGTCGACTTAGGAGAGATAGAGGATCCAGTATTAGAATCGGAATTTAAAAGAGCTTTGGAGGACTTACGGTCAAATAAGGCAGAAGGGATAGATAACATTCCATCAGGATTTCTAAAATCATTGGGGGAAGTGGCAACAAAACAACTATTCACGTTGGTGTGTAGAATATATGAGTCTGGCGATATACCATCTGACTTTCGGAAAAGCATCATCCACACAATTCCGAAGAAGGCAAGAGCTGACAGGTGCGAGAATTATCGCACAATCAGCTTAACAGCTCATGCATCGAAGCTGCTTACAAGAATAATATACAGAAGAATGGAAAAGGAAATTGAGAATGCGCTAGGTGACGATCAGTTTGGCTTTAGGAAAAGTAAAGGGACGAGAGAGGCAGTCCTGACGTTACGGCTAATAATGGAAGCAAGGCTAAAGAAAAATCAAGACACTTTCGTAGGATTTGTCGACCTGGAAAAAGCGTTCGACAATATAAAATGGTGCAAGCTGTTCGAGATTCTGAAAAAAGTAGGGTTAAGCTATAGGGAGAGACGGGTCATATACAATATGTACAACAACCAAGAGGGAATAATAAAGAGTGGACGATCAAGAACGAAGTGCTCGTATTAAGAAGGGTGTAAGACAAGGCTGTAGCCTTTCGCCCCTACTCATCAATCTGTACATCGAGGAAGCAATGATGGAAACAAACGAAGGTTCAGGAGTGGAATTAAAATACAAGGTGAAAGGATATCAATGATACGATTCGCGGATGACATTGCTATCCTGAGTGAAAGTGAAGAAGAATTAAATGATCTGCTGAACGGAATGAACAGTCTAATGAGTACACAGTATGGTTTGAGAGTAAATCGGAGGAAAACGAAGGTAATGAGAAGTAGTAGAAATGAGAACAGCGAGAAACTTAACATCAGGATTGATGGTCACGAAGTCAATGAAGTTAAGGAATTCTGCTACCTAGGCAGTAAAATAACCAATGACGGACGGAGCAAGGAGGACATCAAAAGCAGACTCGCTATGGCAAAAAAGGCATTTCTGGCCAAGAGAAGTCTACTAATATCAAATACCGGCCTTCATTTGAGGAAGAAATTTCTGAAGATGTACGTCTGGAGCACAGCATTGTATGGTAGTGAAACATGGACTGTGGGAAAACCGGAACAGAGGAGAATCGAAGCATTTGAGATGTGGTGCTATAGACATGTTGAAAATTAGGTGGACTGATAAGGTAAGGAAATGAGGAGGTTCTACGCAGAATCGGAGAGGAAAGGAATATGTGGAAAACACTGATAATGATAAGGGACAGGGTGATAGGACATCTGCTAAGACATGAGGGAGTGACTTCCGTGGTACTAGAGAGAGCTGTAGAGGGCAAAAACTGTAGAGGAAGACAGAGATTGGAATACGTCAAGCAAATAATTGAGGACGTAGGTTGCAAGTGCTACTCTGAGATGAAGAGGTTAGCACAGGAAAGGAATTCGTGGCGTGCCGCATCAAACCAGTCAGTAGACTGATGACCAAAGAAAAAAAAAAGCCTTTAAATCGGCCGCGGTCCGTTAGTATACGTCCGACCCGCGTGTCGCCACTAACAGTGATTGTAGACCGAGCGCCGCCACACGGCAGGTGTAATCTAGAGAGACTCCCTGGCACTCGCCCCAGTTGTACAGCCGACTTTGCTACCGATGGTTCACTGTCTACATACGCTCTCATTTGCAGAGACGATAGTTTAGCATAGCCTTCAGCTACGTCATTTGCTACGACCTAGCAAGGCGCCATATTGAGTAATTAGAATGACTTCTGAACAGACAATACTGTGAATCATGTACCGTCAAGAGCGACGTTCGTCATTAATGGATTAAAGTTAAGTATCAGACTAATTACGTCCGCTTTCTGAATTCTAATTCCTTGTCATGTTTCAGACCTCACGTCAGTATAGTTCTTCCCTCCTCACGCCAGCCTGCGTGAGCTAAGACGCGTGCATTTCGGCCTCCACTAGTAACCCGGTGTTGGCTCTTCTGCCAACACAACTACTGCCCTATTGGATACGTTCGTCTTACGTCCCATATTGATTTCTGCGGTTATTTCACCCAGTTATGCTTCTCTGTTAACATTGACAACTCTTCGCAAACGCCGCTGCTCTCGGTCGTTAAAACCGTCGGATCTCGAAATATTGAATTCCCTAACGATATGCCGGCCGGTGTGGCCGAGCGGTTTCAGGCGCTACAGTCTAGAACCGCGTGACCGCTACGGTCGCAGGTTCGAATCCTGCCTCGGGCATGGATGTGTGTGATGTCCGTAAGTTAGTTAGGTTTAAGTAGTTCTAAGTTCTAGGGGACTGATGACCTTAGAAGTTAAGTCCCATAGTGCTCAGAGCCATTTGAACCATTTGAACCCTAACGATTTCCGAAGTGGAATGTCTCATGTGTCTAGCTCCAACAACCAGTCCACGTTCAAAGTCTGTTAATTCCCAACGTATGGCCACAATAACGTTGGAAACCTTTTCACATGAATCACAAATGACAGCTCGGCCAATCCACTGCACTTTTACACTTTGTGTACGAGGTACTGCCGCCGCCTTTATAGATGCATATCGCTCTTCCATGACGTTTGTGCCCTCAACGAATAAGCAAGCTCAGGACCGATCCAGTGCGGCTAATAAACCGTGGCTGGTACACCGGGCAGTCTGTGTGGTTTGACTCGGTTTCCCACGCATTTTTATGCAGCTGCTCGACTGGTCCTTTACTTCCACCTCAGAAAACACGGTACGCAAACAGTTAAAATGCGATGACAGATCAAAGTTTACACAATTTACGCACAGGTAACGCAGGCGACTTCCGTCCTTCCGTCTCCGAGGCAACTGACGACTGCAGTGACAGGAACGGCATCCAACCGCTACGTTAATTAAAAGTAAATTACCCCATAGGTGAAGTACAGCTGAGCCCTTTCACTAAGCGTGATAAAAAAAGATAGCTAACGAATATAATATCCTTATTGTTTGTACTTTACCTGCTTCATATGAACCGTTTAGAAATCAACTTTGGTTTTTATACTCTATAACGATTTCCCACATTACGTATTAAATTTTATACAATAATGCTGTTATCTCCGGCTACAGCTTATATTTACTGTGTTCGGTTTCATGACCCGTCTGTTTGTATATGGGAATAGGGATTCTGCTTTTTCACGCTTCAATAAGTATTTTTCTATGATTTTATCATTACCATTGGCATAGAATCTCACTGTACTAAGTGAGAAACAGATAGGCAAAATGCATACCGTAAGATTATGGTGTTCTGTTATTTAACTTGACTTCCACCTATGTCACAGACCTTTGCTAATTGATTTTGATTTGCATTTCCTGTTTAGCTATGAGTCACTTGTAACTGTCCATAAGTGCTGATTCTTAGGTTGAAGCCATGAAAACGCTCAGTGCATGGAACAGAACCATCGTACTTCGCTTCTTCAGCTTTTTCTCATACTTACAAGACTACCATCATCAAAAACCTTTCTATCGCTCTCCGTATGTGATATCGGCACGGGTTAAGAATTCATCATTTCATTCCGTGAAATTAAAAGCGTAATATTTGTGCGAAGCTCTTCATTTGTTTGTAGAACTTCGATGGTTTGAATCATTCCGAAATCCTACTCGATTCTCCCACAATTTATATTAGTTAAACAATGTCTGAAACGCTGTTACCTTAACATCAAGTAACTGTTTGTACTACGACACTAATACAAGAACAAAGCGAATTTTTCTGGGCTTAGATTCATCGTATTATATGATACAACGATTTGGAGTATATTTGCTTCAGAAGCATGCAGGATTCCAATGCTGCACTCATATCTCCCCGTAATAATAATAGTTTTCATACTTATTTTTCTCTTTTCTTCCACCACTGTTATTGGCGTAAACTATTAATTTTTTACTTCTGATGGTAATATTTATTCACCTTGAAAATTTCTTCTTAAATCGTACAAGGAGTAAGTGATGCGTCACTTCCCAACTTTACTAGTCGGATCTGTAGTGTGTGTTCATCCTTTGTTCTCCGAGGACATACAAATGTCTTTTCGGCTGTTTTCGAAGCCCAAATACCGGTCAATGGTATTGTTTAAATATATTTCCTTGAGATGAGAAAGACTAGGCACCCCTTCCTGCATTTACTTTAACTGGCGAGTTTATGGCGTCTAGTCCACTCCTTATATAACTAGGCGTCCTTTTAGGAGTTCTCTCCATAGACAGTATTTCTCAATGCATAGAGAGTACTGTTTCAATAATGTTAGTGATGTTATATAACTTAGTATAACTTCACCCTCTTCGGTTTTCTTTAGCGCTTGTCAATATCGTTTCGTCTCATGACGCGAATACTCCTGTTGGAATGGTTCTTAGCTCCTCATTCTCCAGTTCACTAAAAATAAGTTGTTTCTTCTGAGCATTTTTGTTTTCGTGGTTTATATCACGCAAAATGACCTCCCAGAACCACCGTCACACCTACTATAATAAACAGCCACGTTTACTTCTTATTTTCTTTCTTGAATGTGAGAAGCGTATTTTCAGTTATACCAAAAAAACTGGCTCTCCAAAAGAAAGCAAAAGCTATTAAAAATTTAAAGATGTTCATTTTTCTTCACAATGAATTTCTGTATCTGATTTTTTTCTATGTCTACAAAATTCACCATCTGAAACAATAATTTAATTTACCTTGTCCAAAAAGTGAAATAAAGGCCGCTAGAAAACCTTAAATATTTTCAGTCTATTTGGTAATCTCTGGAGAGACATTCATCTAACCACAGCAACTAAACCCTGTTCATAGAGCATCAGCTATGCCAACTTTGGTATCTCGCGTTGTAGGTTACAGAACTGCGTGGCGATTCGTTATATCTATCCTAAACTCAGCGTCGGATACGATTCTTCCAACAGTTACTCATATCTGGTTATGCATGTAAATTGCTCTTGTGCATCACAGCAACCAGGTTCGGATTTGCTCGCCAAACGGTGCTAGCGCTTCCACCAGCTGATTAGTATGAAAGGGAGACAGTTCGACTTAACAGCACGAGGCGCCTCGTTTCAGCTTACGAACAAGCGGGCATATATTAATTCACAAGGATTGCTGTTCCTCAT
Source organism: Schistocerca piceifrons (assembly GCF_021461385.2). Taxonomy (NCBI): domain Eukaryota; kingdom Metazoa; phylum Arthropoda; class Insecta; order Orthoptera; family Acrididae; genus Schistocerca; species Schistocerca piceifrons. The sequence goes on from NC_060139.1 coordinate 1,054,144,111, forward strand.
TGCAAGTTTTGTCTTGTCTTCTATGTTGCCTTGAAACCTACAATTAATTCTGTACATTGTCATGGTGAGGTCTATACATATACCCCGCTATCTTCTGTAGGGTGACTGCTGGAGCATAATCTGAGCAAGATTAGCCACTCGTTGTCCAGTTCCATTCCCTTATAGAATTAGAGAAAAAAACCTCTATAATCTGTCTTACATTATTCACATGACCCGTGTGCGAGATATAAGATGAAACCAGTAGAGTTAGAGAAAAACATAAAGGGAATGCTGATTTTCTTAATTTACAGGCAAGAATTTAGTCAGGATAATTTCATTTCTGTTATAACGATTGTCGTTTAAATGCCTTGAGCACGTCTGTCAAACTTTCATAAGAGATACACCTAAATATTTTATTTTATTTTATTTATTTTTTGTTTTGCTTCTGCAGTTGCTACATATAACTTAGAACTCTGTTGCTGAACAGACACCAGTACGTATACTTAAAGAGCCAAGAATAGCTTTTTGACATTATCACTGAAGAGCAGCCAATACCTAACATTATACACCGTGCCTGTTTCCATTAGTTCTGTCCTGATGTAATGGGGCTGGCATGTAAATTCAAAGATATTACTTTCTCCTTAAAACAGAACACTGGTCATTCTATAGCCCTGTAGATGACGCAGAAACCTACCAGGCCATCATATGATCATCCACCCATTACTACGTCATGGCGCTGAAGTGGTGTCTGGGTACCAGTCCATTGTACAGTACCACCTATTTAAGATGGGTCGACGTGGAGATATTGCAGAATGGCAGAAAGGAGCTATCGTATTTGCACGTGTGCATGTCGACACCGTGAATGAAGCTGCCCAATTTATTGGAGTATCACTGTTTAGGGTGTCTACAAGGATGGTGTTGGCTACGCATGGCGTAAAGACAGTGGTAGAATGATCATACTGAAGGACAGTGAAAGTGGACGAGTCTCACGCCTCTTCAGTTTGAATTGGTTTCAAATCTCAGTTACTGCTGATCCTTAGACACTTCCAGTGTTTCCAGTTTTCTAAGAATCAGTTAACGAAGGTACATGTTAACCTGTTTCTGAGCATACATCGCAAAGTCAATTGCAGCCAGTGAACTTTTAGAACCGGATTCCTCGCAAAATGCCATTTCTCACAGCGAGACATGCAGCTACACGTTTCCAGTAGCCCATAAAGCACAGAAACTGGAATGTAACTGACTGGGAGCGCGTAGTTTGATCCACGTCGCTATTCAGCTTTTGTCAAAATAAGACTTTGAGTGCACTGACAGCCCAGTCAGACTTTTAAGCCGGTGCCTGCGGAGAATGTGACCCGGCCGGATGTGAATCTGTTATGTTTTCGGGTGGATTTTGTACCATGATGTACTGTGGGACTATTGATTAAGGTTACTGTGAACTTGAACGAAATGTTTGTTTTATCACTCTTGGTGACCAAGCTCTGTTTTTTTTTCTTTTCTTCTTTTTCTTTCTCTATCTTGATGAGTATGTTGTGGACCCTTCCAGTATGAGAAGAGTTGACGAGTGGAGCTCCATTGGCGAGGTTTCCTTGTTCGGCATGCTTAGCAGTGAAGTGTTAATATGCTGTTCCGCTGTTACTGTGGGGAAGAAAGAAAACAAGTACCTGACCTACATGAATCGGCCTTTGTATGCTGGGAGAATAAAAATTATTTTTGCAGCAGGTCAGACAAATGCGTCATTGTACTGTGGTGCGGTTCATGACCCAGTTCACGGAAGAGCCCGTTGCGAAACTGATCCGCCTTATCGTAGAAGGACCTCGCGGAGATGCGGAATGTGTGCTGTAGGAGAGGGATTCCGATATCCTTCTGCAACAGGAGAGTGGAGTGCTCCCTCTGAAGACGCGAAGCCGTCAGTAAAGTTCGGTTCTGGCTCCTTTGCAACGTTAAGATGAGCGTACCTGCGGCCTTTCCACACACCACGGCTACGTACTCCAGCACCAGTCGAACCAGTGTTAGGTACGGCGTGGCACCGTTGTGCAGTGACAGCGTCGACTGCGGGCTGAGCAGAGGGTATAGAGCGCGAAGTCGCCTATGCTCTGTCTCTGCTGTCGCGAATGTCTGGCGCCCAGGAGAGTCTTTGTTCTAGGATGACCTCTAGGTACTTCGCCGTCCTGCTCCATGGGATACTCTCACGATCTCGAATTGCGGAATATCTAGCGGTAACCACTTCGTCGACCATGAACCTAAAGAGTCGCATCTGAGCTGTAGGTGGCGTCTCATCGCGTACGTTCTTGCTGTGAGTAAACAGCGCTACATCCTCGGCGCAAAGCGGCGATTGAAAGTGCGTCAACAGCCGTGTTTACCGGGCTGCACATTCCTGGTTTGACGAGAACTCAAGCATCCTATAGCACCTCGACTGCCCAACTAAATCACTCGATCTTAATCGCAAATAGAATGCCTGAGACTGCTTGGAACACCGCATGAGACGTAGCAAGGAATATCCACGCAATTTAGTAGTTGTACAGGATCTACTAATGAATGAGTGGCTTGAACTGGGTATGGCGCACCTGTAAGAACTTGTCGACCGTCTTTCCCGCTAAATCACTCGATCTTAATCGCAAATAGAATGCCTGAGACTACTTGGAACACCGCATGAGACGTAGCAAGGAATATCCACGCAATTTAGTAGTTGTACAGGATCTACTAATGAATGAGTTTCTTGAACTGGGTATGGCGCACTTGTAAGAACTTGTCGACCGTCTTTCCCGCTGAGACCATTATCAACACCGAACGCGGTGTTTGCACCGTAATAGCGTCAAGTCTCCTGGGGGTGATTGCTTTTTGTTCCGTGGGCTTATGCGTCTTGGCAAACAGAGTGGGCCACTATGCAGTCCGCGGGAGGCAGAGGTCCTCGGCGAGGCGGCGGCGGCGGCCCCGCAGACAAATGCGGACCGAGCCGGAGCTGACTCCTCCAAATTAACCTTTTTGTTTCGGAACGGTAACCCCGCGGCGGCGCGCGCCCGGCCGACCCCGCGGCCGATCAGCACGTTAATTGAATGTGCCAATCAAGTTAATGAAACGCCGGGCGGGCTGCCTACCTGCCGGCGATGACGGCCGCCGCGCACTTCCCGCTGAGATTAATGGCTGGCCGCGGACCGCGGACCGCTCTGGCGAGCGCAGTCGCAGGCGCTCTCGGCCGATTTGTCCACAGGGCTAACTCTTCCTGCCAGGCATTTCCTGGACGTAATGTCCTAACATGTACGTGACCTACAGCGAATGCTACAACACGTATTGACGCCTTGTAAAGTGTTAATGCAGGACAAAACGAAATTAAAAAGAAAAACAAATTGGTGACTTCAATGCATGGATGGAACAGCAACTCCTTTCCATTAATTCATCACACTTGTGGCATGGAACTTTGTCGTGAGAGACTCTTTCACATAATCATTTTTTTACTGCCTTCTTATTCACTGATTTTCTCTTGAAAGAACTGATCAAAACTTGGCGTATACGAGGGTTGGATAAAACGTAGTGGTAACACCACAGTAACATGGATCACATGCGTCAAATGTCATGCGCGCTGTCTATAGGTGATAACAGAAGTTCAGTTGAAGTAGTGCAGGGAGCGGTGGCGGCTGTATTTGAGTCACTTACAGTGTATGTTGTCTGAAAGTGCCGGTGGCCAGTTCGAACGCCCTAACAGTGTGTTTAGGAAATACTAACAACGTGCTTGGATAAAGACTCAAATGGCACGTGATCGGAGGGCACAACAATATTTTCAGGGACGGCATGAGGGTTGCGGTGATGCAGATTTGTCGTAGCGTACGGTTGCGAGATGGGTGAAAGTGTTTCCGGGTGGCAGAGATGTCATTCAAATTCGGCCCCATTTGGGTTAACACCTGAAAGAAAACCTGACAATCGAGCTCTTTGCCTCCCCGTGGATGCCAATCACCGATGGACTGCGCATGAGTTAGCCGCAGAGGTAGACTGACTCTGAGCACTATGGGACTTAACAGCGGAGGTCATCAGACGCCTAGAACTTGGAACTACTTAAACTTAACTAATCTAATGGCAGCACACACATCCATGCCCGAGGCAGAGGTAGGCCTTTAGCACAAAACAATGCCCCACATTTTGCAGGATATTCTTGGTTTCTGCAAAACTGTGGCTTCCGTGCATCGACCGAGGTGCAACATTGGCGTCGTGATGCACTTGCAGAGGAACTGCCCAATCGCTAGCACAGCGACAGTCAAGATTGTCTTGGAAAGATTGTCACTATGGGTAAAACATCGGATCGGTAGTACGAACCAAGATTTAGACGGCAATCCAATGAATGAAAACGCTCTAGTTCTCCTCACCTACAAAATCTGCGCCTTGAACGAGCTGGTACTTAAGTGGTGGTTATAGTGGCTTACGATATTCACAGGTTAGTCCTGCATGACGTTATATCGCAGGGGTAGACTGCCACTGCAGCCTACTCCTGCAGTGTCTTGTGACCTCACTTTCGTCCTACACCCGAAATCGACAGCACCCGAAAGCACCTTCTGGCACTACATTCTATCATCCTTCGTGGCAATGCACGATGCCCGAAGGTGGACCAACTTGCAGGATCTCCTGCGTACATCGGGACTGTAGATACTTGAAAATCCACCGTATTCACCCGATATGAGTCCTTGCAATTACGACCTGTTCGCTAAAGTGAAGAAATCTCATCGTGACACGCGCTACAACACAAGAGAACACATCATCAGTGACATATTGCGCTTCATGCGAGACATGGACAGAAATGGGCGCGCTGACGAAGTACGACTCCTTCCATCCGCATGGGGGAAGATAATCGAGATCCGATGCGGTTATATTGAGGGTATGTAATACACTAACGTCTGCCAATGAAGTCTTGTATGAATTATATTAGTGTTGCCACTATTTTTTATCCAATACATGTAGTACGGAATGATCTGCGAACCTTATTTCTAGAAAAAAACACTTAACTTCAGTCTGCAGATAGCTGTTTTAATGTTTCAGAACTATCCGTTTCGGGCAGTGTCACCCATCTTCAGATAATTCTCATAGGTACATACTAACCGGTCTTAAAAGACACATCGTTAAGTTTCACTGCCATTTACACCAATGACATTTATATTTTTAGTTTCTTAGAAGATAGTTACTATGCCACTATGGGAAACATCTGAAGTTGGTGGCATTACCCAGAGCTGATATTTATGAATGATAAATCGGTGATCGTTAGCGTGAAAACAAATTTTAGTATTTTAGGCTTTACAGCCGTCATATTTAACTACAAGAAACTCTTCTTCGAGCAGTTGAGAAGGCAGTAGTGGGAAGCTGACGTAGTGGTGTGAGGTACCGGCGACAGATGGTTTATTCCGTAGAGTATCGTGAGGGACACAGCCATAATTTTGATCCCTCTCTGCGACCGGCTGCTGTGTCCGAAAGTAGCGCGGCAATGTGATAAACCTCTGTTATTAATATTAGAAAAACTAGACATTTAATTTACTTGAATTTTATCTAAAAGCATCTTCCAATAGCAGGCTATCGTTCCATTATTCCAAAACTGGTAATTACCAGCAGGATAACAAACAAACACCAAACGAAAAGAGAGTAGAAGCACTTCGGAAATCTCCAGGTTGCGCCGAACTTGGATGGCGGGCGAGATGGGTTCGGTTGTCAGATCAGAGCTCAACAGGCAGTCTCGGATGACAAACATGCCGTCTGCCACGGTCATAATCAGTTAAGACTAATTATCAATCTTCGGTTTGTAAATATGAGAGATTTAGCAGTAGTCACGGAGGACAGACATGTTGTCTGCAGCGGTCGGTATTGGTTAAGAACTTAATTAGGAATCTCTAGTTTTTGGACTTGTTACGGAGAACTAATCTGATAGTAATTGCATAAACACGCCTTTCATTATTTTGTTTATTCTCTGTGAAAGTGTGAAGAATCAAAAATATTTGTGTTTATAATAATAAGCACTCCGTCTTCAGGCCAAAAGTTGCCCATTGGGACCATACGACGGCCGTGTCATCCCCAGCTGAAGATGCAGATAGGAGGGGCGTGTGGTCAGCACTTTGCTCTCCCGGTCATTATGATGGTTTTCTTTCAACGGAGCCGCTACTATTCGATCGAGTAGCTCCTCAATTGGCATCACGAGGCTGAGTGCACCCCGAAAAATGGCAACAGCGCATGGCGGCGCGGGTGGTCACCCATCCAAGTGCCCGCCACGCCCGACAGCGCTTAACTTCGGTCATCTGACGTGAAATGGTGTGTCCACTGCGGCAAGGTCACTGCCATTTGTGAATATAAAATGGACTATAATTGTGCAATTTCTCGTGTTGTGCTAATAAAAAGCGAGTGGCATCCGGTTTAAGCAATCATCTTCAAAATTTAATTATCTATACAATACTAGTTCCTCGCTAACAGCTTATTACAGACTCAAGATAACGGATTCACGATCTGCGCAGGGGACAACAACTGTAGAAGACTGCAAGTTGTTGAATATTATTCAGAACTTATGTATTCCACTCAGGCCCGTGAAAACACTCACGTACCACGCTTGAACTGCAGTCTTAACACAGATGAGACCAGTGACACATCATATGAGGTATCACAGAGGAGGTATAAAGGAAGGAAATTTTCGAGAGAAGGGCTTTATACTGCACACATAAATTCCTCTCTTTATCTCTCGTTATATCTCTCTCTCTTTCACTTGCCATACATGGCATCTCTGGTGGGGAAATCTTTGAAGCCGAAGTATTTTGGAATTATGAGGTTAGGTTTTATTACCAAGAACTATGGACTCTAACTGACGAGCGAACTGTGTAAGGACTGTAATATGTGTAAAATGCAAATGGCCAGAGGACTGTATATGAACTGTGATACGTCGGTTTTGACCTGTTTTAGAAGTTGTCAGTAATGTCAATAAACGTAGACTTCACAGCGAGATTCTGTCAGAAACTGAAAGCGAAAAGTGATCAAATGCGTACCGCATTCGTCTATGGGAGGAAAAGCTATCAATTCAGTTCTAAGAAGCATCAAATGGAGGTATATTGCGCGATGAATTCTGAGAAAGTTGTGAGCGAACTGCCTTGTTCTCCCACGAAAAGATAGGCATAACAATTATTAGATGAAATATCAATCAATGACATGAATAAAATATTATGAATAGAAAAGCTCAAGGGCAATAACGTTCTTTGTACGTGTTGCTAGGTATGTGCGGATTACGAGGTACGTGAGTTAATCAACAGCATATTTCAGTTCCTTTTCCTGCTGTTAGTTATTCCCCTTCTTTCATTCAGAATCAGATCTGTCTTCTTTAATACTCTTCACTACCAAGGGTAAGATGAGAAAATTTCCTTACGCTGAATACGACAACAAAGAAATAAGCTATGACTAAAACAAAGTAATCCAGCAGAAATTTGACGGAATGTGAGTATATGTGGACAGGCCAGAATACACGAAGTACAGGATTACAGAATCAACAGAGAGGGAGCACAATATATAGCTAAAACAAGAAACCAGTACTACATTAATGCACATAAAAAACATATTATGAAGTACGTAGAGGAACAACTTTTTAATATATAAAGCAAACTTTGCGTCTGAAAACATTTTAAGAACAGGAAAGCAAGACCAGGGCTGTTATATGTAACACAGTTGAAATAACGCATAAAAGTAAGCTAAAGGACGATGGTAAACCAGGTAAGTGAAAATGACAATGTACAATAGAATAAAAATCATGGACGTAACTAAATGTTGTCTTCAGATGATGTACAGATTGTATCAAAGTAGACATTCGTTACTCTTTGGTATGAACTGAAATGAAGTGGCTTCTGCCGTAGTGAATTATGATACACTTACAGGCTAGGTATAGTCTCGCCAGAGGTGTTTGGGGTACATGGAGAGTTATGGTGATTAGGTGACAGGAAAGTCGACGAACTATTTACGAAGAGAGAAAAGAGTTAAATGCAAAGTTACACTGCTGGTCATTGAAATTGCTACACCAAGAAGGAATGCAGATGATAAACGGGTATTCATTGGACAAAAATATTATACCAGAACTGACATGTGATTACGTTTTCACGCAATTTGGGTGCATAGATCCTGAGAAATCAGTACCCAGAACAGCCACCTGTGGCCGTAATAACGGCCATGATACGCCTGGGCATTGAGTCAAACAGAGCTTGGATAGCATGTACAGGTACAGCTGCCCATGCAGCTTCAACATGATACCACAGTTCATCACGACTAGTGACTGGCGTATTGTGACGAGCCAGTTGCTCGGCCACCATTGACCAGACGTTTTCCATTGGTGAGAGCTGGAGAATGTGCTGGCCAGAGCAGTAGTCGAACATTTTCTGTATCCAGAAAGGCCCGTCAGGACCTGCAACATGCGGTCGAGCATTATCCTGCTGAAAGGGCGAGTTTTGCAGGTATCGAATGAAGGGCAGAGCCACAGGTCGTAACACATCCGAAATGTAACGTCCACTGTTCAAAGTACCGTCAATGCTAACAAGAGGTGACCGAGACGTGTAACCAGTGGCACCCCATACCATCACGCCGGGTGATACCCCAGTATGGCGATGACGAATACACGCTTCCAATGTACGTTCACCGTGATGTCGCCAAACGCGGATGCGACCATCGTGATGCTGTAAACAGAACCTGGATTGATCCGAAAAAATGACGTTCCGCCATTCGTGCACCCAGGTTCGTCGTTGAGTACACCATCGCAGGCGCTCCTGTCTGTGATGCAGCGTGAAGAGCAACCGCAGCCATGGTCTCCGAGCTGATTGTCCATGCTGCTGCAAACGTCGTCGAACTGTTCGTGGAGATGGTTGTCGTCTTGCAAACGTCCCCATCTGTTTACTCAGGGATCGAGACGTGGCTGCACGATCCGTTACAGGCATGCGGATAACATGCCTGTCATCTCGACTGCTAGTGATACGAGGCCGTTGGGACCTAGCACGGCGTTCCGTATTACCCTCCTGAACCCACCGATTCCATATTCTGCTAACAGTCATAGGATCTCGACCAACGAGAGCAGAAATGTCACGATACGATAAACCGCAATCGCGATAGGCTACAATCCGACCTTTATCAAAGTCGGAAACGTGATGGTACGCATTTCTCCTCCTTACACGAGGCATCACAACAACGTTTCATCAAGCAACGCCGGTGAACTGCTGTTAATGTACGAGAAATCGGTTGGAAACTTTCCTCATGTCAGCACGTTGTAGGTGTCGCCACTGGCGCCAACCTTGTGTGAATGTTCTGAAAAGCTAATCATTTGCATATCACAGCATCTTCTTCCTGTCGGTTAAATTTCGCGTCTGTAGCACGCCATCCTCGTGGTGTAGCAATTTTAATGGGCAGTAGTGTAGATGCAGGGTGACAGGAAAGTTGGCCAATCGTTTATGAGTAGTGGGGAGGGGAGACAAAAGGCGATGTGTAAATCGGCTATTAAGTAACATTTATGGGTGAAGTGGTTTCCGCCAACTATTTTATGAAGTACAAGACAGTAGACATATTGTCGACTTAAGACAAAACACTGACATGGAAATCTCACAAAAGACATAAAAGTAGTTAATAAGGTTTAAATAGGTAACGTAATATGATGTGCAGGGAGCAGTGACACAATCTGATAATAAATATGAAAGGGAAGGTCTAGCTTAGAATAAAATAATTATGCCCTACATATTACAAAGTCACATAACGCTCGTACATGAAAGTCAGTAGAAAATACACAGTCATTACACGAACACAGTGAAACCAGTATGGCTTCTAGCAATTATGCCAAATACAGAAGTAATGATACCTTCTCCTGTGGAATGAAGCAACGATTTGGTGAATGAGTGTTTGTGCATTATGCCTGTAGCAAGATTCTACAACTTTCTCTCGATGTCTCTGTGAATCGCAATTACAAGCCTACGTATGTAAGATTTAGGCCTCTTACACACCCACGATTTCCGGAAGCGCCGCTGAACAAAGTTGTGGTCAGGCTCATCGAAAGGGCTTGCGAGGCATGTAGCGAAGCCAAGGGCTCTGACTAAATTAAACACTACTTTCAAAAATCATAGGTACCACATTTTAAACACATAAGATCACAGAACATAGCAACAGGTATGGTAAGTATTTGGCTAACAGCAAGCTAAACAAAACAGACGTAAATAGTGCTGTTATTTTTGGCTACCTTAACGTCATAAAGCAGTTTACTTGCACGCATGTTGACTTCTTATCAGCATTATTAACCACATATTAAATCACAAAGATAGTGGCGAGCACAAGATCGGGTACACTATGTAAAATATTTGGCAATCAGCAAATTAAATCTCAGCAGCCGAAAACTTTCGTATGGTTACAAATATGGAATTTTTCTTGCCTTGTGCATGGCATACTCTCGAATCATGTCTTATTTCTTTAACTGAAATTATTCCTAGATGCGACGGGGATTCCCCTGGCAGAGACATCACATACATTATGCACTCATTCAAAAATCAGCTTATGATTCGTTCAGAAATCAACTTAGAATGTGTTCAAAACCAACAGGGATGCGTTTCAAAGTCATATAAATAAACGATAGACCAACGTGCGCTGTATGCTAGGCGCTTCGTGAAACAAGGTTTTTTTCCTTCAAAGATATGAATTTGACGGTCGCAGAAACTGGCGCTCAGGGCAGATACCCTGGTTTGCCACCTCCCTCCCTTTCCCCTAGATCTGGGCCTGGCCCACCTGTAGGTAAACAGTGACTACATTTGTGATCAAAGGCCGGCCGGAGTGGCCGAGCGGTTCTAGGCGCTTCAGTCGGGAACCGCGGGCCACTACGGTCGCAGGTTCGAATCCTGCCTCGGGCATGGATGTGTGTGATGTCCTTAGGTTAGTTAGGTTTAAGTAGTTCTAAGTTCTAGGGGACTGATGACCTCAGCTGTTACGTCCCATAGTGCTCAGAGCCATTTTAACCATTTTGTGATCAAAACAAAAATAGTGATAGACCTCTCTCTTGATAGGATTTAAACAGGTACATCGGTTATAAACAGTCAACATTGAAAAAGTTACCTGCTATGTATTTATATTACAATAATGTATGATAATAAGTATATTTAAAATTTGTTTAAACTTATGAGGAGAGTAATTTAAAACATTCTGTATTGTTACTTGGAACTATACTGGAACTGTGCGCTACGGTTGGAGATGGGAGAATGGACTGACAGTAGTTGAACCAACACCTGTTGGTAAAGTTTGGAGTTTCAATGTGTAACACCACATCTTGGACAACAGAATCACCTGTATGGGTTGCTGTAGCGGGCTACTTGTGTATGTTTTGGTGTGAGTGCAACGATCTTCCATCTCCACGTATTTGTCAAATGTTTGTTCTGTTTGTAACCATGTTAATTGGACGTCTTTATGACGCGTTTAGATATAAATGAGTGCAGAACGACACGCTGCAACAAAATAGTGAGGAAAAGTGTAAAGAATGCAATGCTGAAGGCATCTGATGATGCAGATCTGTCATCGAATTGAAAGGAACGCAAAGCGTCGATAGCAATTGTATAGCAGTGTAATATTTTATGACAAATAGTTGGTCAATTTAAAGGACGACAATACGCCGATAGCAGCTGCACAGCAGAGTAAAATTTTAGGATTAGAACATGGCTAGGAGATAGTGGACTGATATACTATAGTCTAGCAGAAATAAGAGATTGTAAGTTGACAAAAGACCACGAATAACATGAAGGTAAAGAATAATACTAGTTTGAAAACATTGACTATTAGAAGAGTGATATAACTACTATATAATGTGTAACTATAGGTTAATGGTTTTGCATTATAAGTTTATGAAAAAATTTATTGAGGGTAAAAATTACCTTTGCTAATTGTAAAATAATTATATTTAGCTACAGAAGCTCTTCTCAGAGCAGGTGAGAAGGCAGCGATCTGAAGATGACGTAGTTGGTGGGAGGTACCGGTCACAGATAGTTTATTCGTTATGGGTACCATGAGGAAGACCCCCTAAATTGAGGTCCTTCTTCACGATTGGCTGATCTGCACGGAGGTAGTGCGCCAAAATGGTAAGCATCTGTTATTAATATTACAAAAACTAAACAGTTGTTGTTGTTTTTTGGGTGAGGAGACCAGACAGCGAGGTCATCGATCTCATGGGATTAGGGAAGGACGGGGAAGGCAGTCGGCCGTGCCCTTTCAAAGGAACAATCTCAGCATTTGCCTGAAGCGATTTAGGGAAATCACGGAAAACCTAAACCAGGATGGCCGGACGGGGGATTGAACCGATGTCCTCCTGAATGCGAGTCCAGTGTACTAACCACTGCGCCACATCGCTTTACTTGCATTTCATCTAAAAGTATCTCTCAGTAGTAGGATATCATTCCGTTATTTCAAAAGTGTTAATAACACCAAAATAATAAACAGTTGCCAAATGAAAAAGCAGACGAAGCACTTCGGAGATCTTCGGGTAGCACCTAACGTGGATGCCTGGCGAGATGGTTCGACTGTAAGATCAGAGCTCGATAGACAGTCTCGAAGGACAACAGACATGTTATCCACCGCGGTCGGTATCAGTTAAGACTAATTAGCAATCTCTGGTTTGTAAATATGGGCACTTTTTCGGTAGTGTCTGCCGCCGTCGGTGTTGGTTAAGAACTTATTTAGGCTCTCTGGTTTTTTGGACATGTAACTGAGAACTGATTTGATAGTAACTACACAAAGAAGCAGTTCATTATCTTGTCTATTCTCTGTGAAATTCGGAAGAATGAAAATTATTTATGATTCATGAAATGGACTATAACCGTGCAGGTTCTAGTATTCTGCTATTACAGTAGAGTAACATCCGCTTTAAACAAACCAGTTCGTAATTTAATTAATTATGTATTATCAGTTCCTTGCTAAGAGTTTATTGCAGCCTAAAGATAGCAAATTCACGATCTACGTACTGTTTTCTGCGTAGGGGACAATAACTATAGGAGACTGCAACTTGGTGAACATTAATCAGAACTTACGCGTTCCGATCAGGGCGATGGAAGCAACTGAGCATCTCGCGTGTACTGCAGTCTTAGTACAAATGAAATCAGTGATATGTAATCTGTCGTAACAGAGAGGAAGTATGAAGCAAGGAAATTTCCGAGAGAAGGGCTTCATATCACACAAATAAATCCTTCTCGTTATCTCTCGCTATCTCTCTCTCTCTCTCTCCTCTCTCTCTCATTTGCTGTAAAGTGTATTTTCTTGAATTAATTAACTGGTTTGTTAACTTTCCAAGAAAGACAACTTTGAACGAGCTGGCGAACAGTAGACACGATAGATTTATTTAATGGTAATATTAAACGCCCTTCCTTCTTTTTAAGGAACCTACAGTGGCCTGGTATTTGAGTCAAAGTGGCAGAGGTTCATTACATGTAAAATACGTACTACACCACCCCAAGTGTTTTGCTGCAAGCCTCAGTAGTAGAGCAAAAGTATCTAAACTTTTGGGATTTGAACGAGATATTTCGTGAATAAAGTTCCTGAATTTAGTATCAACCTCAAAAACACAAAAAGTTCATCAAATTTGGAAGCCGTGGAGACGAGGGAACTTGCTGTTCAGAAGTTTAAGCTTGCATCGTTCGTTAATATCCTAGATTTCTAGAGGTATGAGTGTCACACTGTGTGGTTAGAAGGATGTTCTAGATTTGCTTAAAGTATAGCGTGAGGGGGCTGGGCTGTTGTCGTTTCCATACTCGTTGTCTGACGTCTCATTTCGGCCTGGCCGGTGCAGTCGCCAAGTGACTTTTAGATGGAGTTATCATCTTCACTGCGGGAGATTTGAAGGTCCTTGTCACCATTAAAATAAAACCCCCAGTAATATAATGTTGTAACTATTAAAAATACAGGAGTGGGTTATCAGAAGATGATGTATGTAATGGACCTGTGGCACACTAATACTTACAAAAATGTAGGCCAAGGTATTAAACTGACATAATGTAAAAGCTATGCTTACTGAAACAGACACTTAAGGACAGCAGACATTATTGCACATGTAACAGCTTTTTTACTGACGATCGCTCTTCTTAAAAAAAAACTACTGGCAGCGTGCAGCAGCCAGTTTTCAATAAAAATAATATCATTTTTTTCTTATTTAATAACTGCAGGAAATTGAGACACCGCAATAAATTAAAACCTTGCAAAAACGTTTTAAATGTCTTATTGTTAAATGAAGTACATCATTTGCTACCTACTTCTTTCTCAGAATCAACAAAGTAGTATCACTTCCATCTCAACACCATGTCAGTATCAAATCGTGCACCATCGTCCTCACCAATAATGCCAAACACCAGTCTTATGATAAAAAAAATGGTTCAAATGGCTCTAAACACTTTGTGATTTAACATCTGAGGACATCAATCCCCTAAATTCAGAACTACTTAAACCTAACTAACCTAAGGACATCACACACATCCATGCCCGAAGCAGGATTCGAACCTGAGACCATAGCAGCAGCGCGGTTCCGGACTGAAGCGCATAGAACCGCTCGGTCACAGCGGCCGCCTATTATGATCAGTTTTAATTCATAAACAATTTGTAATTCAACATATTTGTCATATTTTTCAATGACTTTTACACGTTTTCCTATCTCTTCCGCTGAAGAGGAATATATGTTACTAAATCGTAAACATGTCGTTTGTGTTGTGTACGAAGTACCACTGGACTGTGCCTGTCTGACTTCTGAATGCGCTAGGGGTTTAGATGAGGGATTGGGGTTGTGTGTGAATATGTGTGTGCGCGCGTGCGCGTTCGCGCGCGCTCGTGTTTGTGTGCGTCTGTGTTTTTTATTGGTGTCTAAAGCGGCCTGAAAGGGTTTATTTTCTGCGCTTGTGAGAAGCTTCTGGTGGTTCGTGTATTAAATTTCAAATGAGAATGTGGGGCGAAGTTTTGGTTGTTTCGTAAAATTTTGTAGATTTGTGCTGATTAGTGTGTAAAACGGGGGCTGGCCTAAAAAGTCTCTTACGTGTGTGATACGGAAAACTTTGTTTTGGAGACGTTGCAGTCGGGCTAGAGCTGTATCAGACCCCATGCACCACACCTCCGAGTCGTACGGGATGGCCGGCAGTATGAGCTGGCGCCAGGGGAGGTGTTTACGCTGAATGGTTAATCCGTCACCTATCAGCAGGGGATACAACCTACAGAAGAGTGGGCAGCCATTTTTTGCTGCGGTGGTGAGATGCCAGTTCCGCGTTAGCCGTCGATCTGTTTCAGGGCGCAGGTAAATAACTGTGTTTCTGCAGGTAAGTTATCTGCCGTCAATGGTGAGTTGGCGATCAGGGAGCTTGATTTTGAGGTGAAACAGATCGCCTGGAATCTTTGTGGGGTTCATTTTTACGCTCCAACCATTACACCACTGTATAATCTTTTCGAAATGTTGTTATAGGTGGCTATGGCTGTGGAGGAGGCCACGACTACTTCTGTGTATTGCGGTATCATCGGAATAGAGAGCAATCTCTCCGCCTATGTTCTTAAGAATATCATTCGTATGTATGATACAAAATTATGGGACCTAAACCCGGGGCTTGTGGGCCTCCTGCCGCAATCTGCCGTATCTGGCTGGACTTGTCTCCGTTCCTTATGAACTGCCGTCCTGTGATGAAGGAGTCTGTCACCCACATTATACATACTGCGTGCCATATCTGACCTAGCTTATAAATTAGGTCATCGTGCCAGACGCGCTCAAATGCTTTCACTATGTCCACGTTGCTTCTCTCCTTACCCTGGCCATACAAATGTGGTCTACCAAGTGGAGGGATTGATGGGTTGTGGAATGCGCAGCGCGGAATTAAGTCCTCAGTCATAAGGATAATGTTTTAGCCAGGAATTGACGGAAAGGTGAGAGCATTATTAATTCTAGGATTTTACTGAGGCCAGTTAGGAGGGAAATGGCCCTCCAGCTTTCGGGAAGGAGCAGGCTTTTGTTAGGATGCGGAAGGGGAATGACCTTCGCAGTTTTCCAGGCTGAGGGGAAGTTTGTGAGTTTCAGTCAGGCGTTATAAACGCTTGGTAAGTAGGATACGGCGGGAGGGGGGAGGTATTTTGGGAGTGCGGTACGGATTCGGCCGGGGCCAGGAGTCTTGTGATTACCCTGTCGCTTGATGAGTGCACGTATTGTCGGCTCGGTAAAGGGCACGAATTTTGCCATTGGGAGCGTATTTCTTATCTGAGTCAGTCGTCCGATAACCGTTTTCTCCTGCCTGTCGCTCTCGTCATCGTGGATGACGTGAGTTCCTAATTGTGACTCCAATGATTTTGCCATAATTTCCGCCCTTTCTTGATCGTCATATCGCCGTGAAGTGGTTTTCTCTGGTGGGTTATTTCCCAGATTTTGCGTCTGCATAAGTTTGTTTCGGCGGATCTTAGTTTCTCCTCCCAACAGGGACTACTGTTCTCTTGTAATCTTTGTGTCACCTGGTCCTCTAGACTCCGCAACAGGCGGCGGTCGGCTGGGTCGCAGTAGAGCTGCCACAGCGTGCGCCTCCTCCTATGAGGTCCGAGATGTCAAGGGGCAGGGCCCTGGTGTTAGGTTCAGTGGTCATCCTGACGCTAACTGCACGAGCACAGGCGTGGAGGACGCCAGTGGATTGCTCTACGGCCTCGTCCATGTCTCCTTCCGTCTGTAGTAGGGGAATTTCCTGCATGTTCTCTCCCACCAGATAGGTAGGTATACCTCTCCCAGTCTGTGAACGCATGTGTGTTTGCCAGCCTCCCGGCATCGTCTTCGACAGTGGCGAGATCCAGCACGACACGACTGTGGTCGTTGTCCAGCTCATACTGCACTGTGGTCGATGGTTGGTTGGTTGGTTGTTTCGGGGAAGGAGACCAGACAGCGAGGTCATCGGTCTCATCGGATTAGGGAAGGACGGGGATGGAAGTCGGCCGTGCCCTTTGAAAGGAACCATCCCGGCATTTGCCTGGAGCGATTTAGGGAAATCACGGAAAACCTAAATCAGGATGGCCGAACGCGGGATTGAACCGTCGTCCTCCCGAATGCGAGTCCAGTGTCTAACCACTGTGCCACCTCGCTCGGTTGTGGTCGATGCATCGAGATCAGGTTAGAACAATAGTTACGAAACTTCCCTAAAAGTATTTGTTGTGCAGCAACTACAACAGATTTCTCTTTTTACATTTTATGTCCAAGAGCTCCAAAGCAATTCATTTTATTCATAAACGAAAGCTTAATCCTTATTTGTATCGCAAAAATGTGCTGTAGTACAGGTTGTCCAGAAGACATTAGAAACTTAAATAATTTGTAGAGTTTGAGATAAATAAGAGACAGAAAATATTCCAAAAGTTAGATGTAAATGTCTTAAAAGTGTGAAGTTGGGTCGAACTCCAAGTTTAAGATATAGACAGTGTTTCATACAACTAAATAGAGTGAATAACGTAAGTAACGGGAGACATCTCCTACAGTCCGTCACGTTTACTGCTTTCTTTTTATCACGGAGAACATGTTGTGCAAATGCTTTCATAGAAAGAGCGACTTCCATAGAAAGTGATTTGAGTATTTCCATTGACGTTAGGATTGTAGGCTGTACTTGCATTCCCAGGAGGCGTGGATGATGAAGAAATGGAAGCCGCTGCAGCTAAGTTTCGTGGTTCCAAGAATAAACTTACTTTCTTATATGTTATTTTTAATGGTCTTTTGTTTTAGAACGCTGGTCATTAAAATATGCGCGCAGCACCTACAAAACTCATAAAACTCTTGCCGAAGAATTTCCATGGAGTAAAGCAGGAAAATGATCACAATTATTGGCCATATGTTATTTACGTTATTTCAGAGATCGTGTGGGTAAATTCGGCAACAGTTAAATTCGACCACTAAAGGTACACATACAGAACTGCGATGATATGTTTAAGCGTTCAGGGACTGTCAACGGCAAGGTCTTTGTAGAAGAAGGAAGGAGCTCCAAATGTTGAAGGAAGATTCAGGCGCCGGCCGGTGTGGCCGTGCGGTTCTAAGCGCGTCAGTTTGGAACCGCGTGACCGCTACGGTCGCAGGTTCGAATTCTGCCTCGGGCATGGATGTGTGTGATGTCCTTAGGTTAGTTAGGTTTAAGTAGTTCTAAGTTCTAGGGGACTGATGACCTCAGTAGTTAAGTCCCATAGTGCTCAGAGCCAAGATCCAGGCAATGCTATAAACTGATACAGAGAAGCTGCAGAAAATAACAGCTATGCGGGAGGATGTAATGAATTCAGTTCATACCGAATACCTTGACACTCTTTCACTACTCCATTTATGAAGGAATTGGGCAATTTATGTGGAAAGACACAATAAACACTGATCTGTCTGCATTGATATAGTGCATGGAATGAGAACACTGCAACTTGCAGTTTACAATAAAGAGGAAAGGGACTTCTACACTCCTGGAAATGGAAAAAAGAACACATTGACACCGGTGTGTCAGACCCACCATACTTGCTCCGGACACTGCGAGAGGGCTGTACAAGCAATGATCACACGCACGGCACAGCGGACACACCAGGAACCGCGGTGTTGGCCGTCGAATGGCGCTAGCTGCGCAGCATTTGTGCACCGCCGCCGTCAGTGTCAGCCAGTTTGCCGTGGCATACGGAGCTCCATCGCAGTCTTTAACACTGGTAGCATGCCGCGACAGCGTGGACGTGAACCGTATGTGCAGTTGACGGACTTTGAGCGAGGGCGTATAGTGGGCATGCGGGAGGCCGGGTGGACGTACCGCCGAATTGCTCAACACGTGGGGCGTGAGGTCTCCACAGTACATCGATGTTGTCGCCAGTGGTCGGCGGAAGGTGCACGTGCCCGTCGACCTGGGACCGGACCGCAGCGACGCACGGATGCACGCCAAGACCCTAGGATCCTACGCAGTGCCGTAGGGGACCGCACCGCCACTTCCCAGCAAATTAGGGACACTGTTGCTCCTGGGGTATCGGCGAGGACCATTCGCAACCGTCTCCATGAAGCTGGGCTACAGTCCCGCACACCGTTAGGCCGTCTTCCGCTCACGCCCCAACATCGTGCAGCCCGCCTCCAGTGGTGTCGCGACAGGCGTGAATGGAGGGACGAATGGAGACGTGTCGTCTTCAGCGATGAGAGTCGCTTCTGCCTTGGTGCCAATGATGGTCGTATGCGTGTTTGGCGCCGTGCAGGTGAGCGCCACAATCAGGACTGCATACGACCGAGGCACACAGGGCCAACACCCGGCATCATGGTGTGGGGAGCGATCTCCTACACTGGCCGTACACCACTGGTGATCGTCGAGGGGACACTGAATAGTGCACGGTACATCCAAACCGTCATCGAACCCATCGTTCTACCATTCCTAGACTGGCAAGGGAACTTGCTGTTCCAACAGGACAATGCACGTCCGCATGTATCCCGTGCCACCCAACGTGCTCTAGAAGGTGTAAGTCAACTACCCTGGCCAGCAAGATCTCCGGATCTGTCCCCCATTGAGCATGTTTGGGACTGGATGAAGCGTCGTCTCACGCGGTCTGCAAATCCAGCACGAACGCTGGTCCAACTGAGGCGCCAGGTGGAAATGGCATGGCAAGGCGTTCCACAGGACTACATCCAGCATCTCTACGATCGTCTCCATGGGAGAATAGCAGCCTGCATTGCTGTGAAAGGTAGATATACACTGTACTAGTGCCGACATTGTGCATGCTCTGTTGCCTGTGTCTATGTGCCTGTGGTTCTGTCAGTGTGATCATGTGATGTATCTGACCCCAGGAATGTGTCAATAAAGTTTAAAGTTTCCCCTTCCTGGGACAATGAATTCACGGTGTTCTTATTTCAATTTCCAGGAGTGTATAAGTGAAACCAGTTTTTCACTCCTTGCATCCATTGCATTTTTGCTGTTTGCCAGCCCCTGTCTCAAAGTTTTGGTAATCATCGTGATGAGTGCTTTTATTACCTGAATTGTTCTGAGGAAATCATCTGCTTTGTCATCCACTATCGATGCTTTTATGTTGTCACCAGCTGAGTCCTGGCCGTTGCCCAGGTACGTATTTATTCCAATCTTCTATAAGTACACTTCCTCATTCCCCCTCTCTCTGTCCATCTCCTTCTACAACCACTCTCTGTCCATCTTCTCCAGTCTCTCTCTCTGCCCACCTCTTCCCCCCCTACTCTCTGTATATCTCCTTCATCCCCAATCTCTGTCCATCTCCACCCCCCTCCCTCTCCATCTCATTCTGCCTGTCTCTATGTCCACCTCATCCTTCCCCTCTCTGTCAATCTGCTCCTTCCCCTCTATTTGTTCCTTCCATCACTGTGCATCTCATCCTCCCCCTCTAATTCCATCTCCTCCTCCACCACGCCTTGTCCATCCCTCCTCTCCACTCTCTCTGCCTGTTTCCTCCTCTCTCTCTCCCTGTCATCCACTCCTCTTTCTGTGTCCATTTCTTCCTCTCCCCACACTGCTCATTTCCCCTCCTCTTAGTATGTCCAATTCCTCCTCCCACCTATTTATTCCCATCTCCTCTTTCCTTCTCGCTGTCTGTCCATCGCCACCTTCTGCCTTCTCTCTCCGCGTTATCAAGCTCATCTCAATATAAGGCGTGTGGTTCTTACCCCCACAGTACTTACTTCCAGATTGTAACTAATATGTAACTCAAATTAGGTTGAAATCGTTTCAAGAGTTTAGGCTGACCTTTTTACCCATGGATTTGCACACGTACACACATATCAAATATATGTAACATAAATTTAACTTATTTTATTGTACACTACACATATGTCACCTGTATCTCTAGAGCATTTACCTTGCATTTTAATTTTCACGCAGTTCAAGTTTATGACACTGTACCTCCAGAACTATAAGCTGTACAATGATATAATTTTGCAGGTAAATTCAGTAAAATGTGTCGTGAGTAGAATTACTAGTAAAGAAGTAATAAATTAAAGCGTCACGCATGATGCGGAAGTTTTTCACACAACTCAGTGTTTATGACGTCATATGTCGAGAACTATATACTGTACAATGATGTAATTCTTCTGGTGATATATGTGAGTAATAAAGGAGTAATAAACTAAAAGGTCTTTCTTCACGCGGCACTTTGACCGCAAAAAGGCAGAAAACATAGTAAGGAATAAACTGATATCCTTTCATCATTTTGTGATGGTCTTCAGCCAGAAAAGTTTCATGAGGGTTTTAAATTGTGTGTAGAGTTGGTTGCAAGTCTGTAAGTGCCCTCTTTCTTAACCACAGGATGACTAAAATATGGACATTCGTGAGTCGTGGACTAACTTCTGTTTTAAACCCACACCAACCTCTTTGATAGGTAGGCAGTCCTTACTCACACAACGATCCTTTTCAGAGAGTAAGTGATATGTGTACCAAGTTTGATTGAAATCGGTCCTTTGATTTAGCAGACGTGGAACATACGTACACACACACACACACACACACACACACACACACACACACACATGTGCATATATTTTTATAATACTCATGGAATCAACAAAACCAGTCTCCTTTCCACCCTAAGTCATTCTTTATTTCCGGTTCAGCTGGCAAAAATGAGTGCTACGTTAATAGTTTTCTACTATTTATTCTTCGTTTGTACTAGACAACTGACGTGTTTCCGCTTTACATGACAATATCGCCCTGACAATACGCAGCATTCGCAGGTGTAGTCACATCTAAAATACCTCAGGAAGAATATATAACAAAAACCTAAAAATCCAGTATACGGGAGTATTCCTCAGTTTCAACATTCAATCTCATGATGACGAAATGAGTAAACATAAAAATGCCGAAATGCGTCTGTTGCTGCTGTTCTGTGATGATCATTTTAAAGCCATTAATTAGTACCTTTGCGACCATTCAACGTTCACAGTACACTCATTTCACGAAGAGATGACAAGAAACAGGGAGAATCCATCCAGCTGCGCATACATCTTGTCCCTTTTATCTCCGCGGGCCATCTGCGTCATAGTTAGCTGCACCAGAGGAGATTAATAATCCCAAAGATGTTGCGATAAGGATCCCAGCTGAGGTAGCGAGCCTGCTTGCGTCTTCAGCTAACCGACTCTCTTGGAAAACAAACCGCCGACGCTGATGGATTCTGTTCTTGATGACTTTGCTGAGTCGACAGCATTGTTCTGGCTTACCTCGCTTGGAGCGATGTGGCTCCGTGACACAAACGGAAATTAACGTCACAGTAGCGCATGATTAACCGCACTTGTGTCCATTGCCTCATTTGGTTGTTAGTGTTTAATTTCGTGGTTTTGAATTGTTGACCTTTGCTCTGTCCAGCTGCACCTCACAGTGAAATGCAAATGTTTTAATGAGTCAATTAAAAAAAAAATCTGAATCTGCGCCTCCAGTTCATAAACAGGATATTAGACTATTCCTATTGCACAGTGCAGTAAGTGTTACTAGATAATATTTTACATGTAGAATTGTACGTAGCGAAACGACAAGCTTTCATGTTAAAAGCTAAAAAAATACATACCTTTAACTCTCATCGTAATATCGAAATTTCTTACTTAGTTCTTATGTCTGATATACTATCCACATTGTGTCCTTGCATGATACGATAACCTGATAACAGATGACGTCTCCGTTTATAAGCTGATGCTATGATGGATTGGTTTGGATGGGAAATCTTCCTCCAGATGTAAAAAGTTTTTCTAGAAGAAGTACTGGCAGGTTTTTAGAAAATGTGGCAGAGAACATATGTGAAAACAGCGTCGAAAACAAACTATATGTGAAAACAACTGCGGAAACAATCCCAATCAAGCATGACCACGCACCAGAGCATGCTTCAATGCTAGTCAGAGACATGTAGACGCAAAATTCGAAGAGTAATGAAGAGGGGGAGGAAGAGGACTACATACTTAGTCGTCAAGTCCCAGGATTGGCTTCTATAAATTTTTGCTTGCCACTACATGAAGCATAACGGTTAAGAGAGCTGTATGCAACCGTAAGAAAGTTTGGTGATACTGATGAGAGGTGCGGCAAAAATGTTTCCTTGCACACCAATTGTTAATGATGATCCGGTGATCCAATGTATTAGAACACTCTGAGCAGGTACTTTTGTGCAAAGAACAAGTCGGTCATCATCGCATTGGGCTGCTTTTGTATTCATCTCAAAAAAAAAAAAAAAAAAAACGAGATTTAAAGCTCTGATTCGATTTTGTTTTTCTTGTTACATTGATACAGACGGTTTCCGGGAATGTATTTCCACGTAAGAGTTTAGCCCCCTAAACTCTACTACAACCTCCAGAAATATGTAATAGGAATTGTGTAACGCCCTGTATATGCTTATTCGACCACCGGCGGCTAAACATACGTGTAAAAAAATAAGAGTTCATGTGAAATCATCTGGCAATTATATCCTGTATTGCTGAAATGTAGTATACCGAAACTCACATTCACATTCTAATGTGTCACAGCAAAACACACTTTTTTCTAAAGGCAGGCATAATGAATTTTACGGTTACTTTACTCTGCTGTGCTGTGAACAGAAAAATCACCCTTATTTCTTGAGTAAAAATTTCAAGACACATTTGAATTTCGACTTTGAGCAGCGTATAATCCAACGTCGAGGATTAAAAATAGGGTGTATAGATTCTGCAGAAGTATTAAAAGTTACCTCATCCGGCTGGAACAACCTCTTTCCGATGCCAGTGACACATTGTGGTAGAGATGATTTCTACTCACTAGAATTTGACTCTGCGACACACAGTGAAAGTACACTCGGGTAAGAGAAAGAAATGCGCATTCCCATTCCACCTGTAATACTGAATTAAGGCTCATGCTTGCGACACAGCCACCAGCCACTTCACGTCTGTTATTTTTGGACCTGTTACCAGTTTGCCAGCCACAGATTTCACGAAATCCAGTACGGAAGTAAAGAAGTTCATAGGTCAATGGCTCTCGGATATCTCACTTAGGCTTTGCTAATAAAATCATTTGATTATATGTATTTTGCCTTGCCATATCTGTTAATTATCCCAACTTACTCAAAGCTAACTTCAATTGAAACAGACTGTGCACATGTGTGTGTTCACACTTCCATTGCTGATCTTAGTCTTAATGATCCCCACCGTCACCGGTTCGTCGCAACGGTCGGTTTTCTTCTACGAAGATTTCTTTTACATGTTTTTCTGGTACCTGTGGACAGGTCATGTTCCCTCACTATATCAGTTCATCCAGTGATGCGACTACCGCTACCTCCACGTATACATTGGCGAAACCTCTAATCGTAGTGTCTGGAAGAAGGAAACAGTAGCGTGAATCAAAATTTGTGTCGAGCTCGAGGACGTGGCCAGATAATCTAGCGTTCAGGGTGACACCATACAAGAGGCAAGAGGTTCGTCGTCGCATCATGGTCTGCCACCAATTTCATTTATAGTGACGTATTCATCTATATTAACGTTGTCATAGTTCTCCCAAAGAACTTCAAGTGAATGCTGGGGCGTGTCCTAACCGAAGGCGACAGCCAGTTTTTAAGACTGGTAATGCTTTCGCACTCATTGGTATCTGCTTACCTACACTGTGATATAAAGACAAGACGTTGTTTAACATTGATATTAAAAAACCTCGAAAAGTTCTAGACCGATTTTCTTCAAATTTTTGCACGATGCTCTAATAAACACATTGCTGGCAATAACTTCGAAAAGATCTATCTACTTCAACTTTTTACACGCTACTCTGAAGCAACATCCAGACGGGCATAGGGTATATATATTTTTAACCCTTTATTTGCCAATGTTGCTCTCAGCAACATCAAAATTTTATGCTGTTTTCTGCAATACGTTTCGAGTTTCACCCTTGGCTGACCAATACCCACAAACTGCTGTCCAACTTGAACTCGTATCCTAACCTTTGACTAAACAGAACCTAATTTGAATTATACTGTAACTGATCTGAATACAACTTGCCTTTATTCTAAAGGCTCAAGTGAAGTAAAACAATTATCTGGCCCTAATATCCCTTACCTCACGTCCTGACAACATTGTTGCAGATTTCTCGGACCACAATAGCAAACAAGCAGGCGGCGGCTAAGGTAGGTTTCCTTTTGTAAATCAATATTCAAGCTGTTGTATACCACATGGTGTAAAGTGGTAATGCGTAATAATAGACAGTGGGGTGAGGAGAATAACTGTTCCTATGAATTGATATTCCAAGACAACGATTTTATAATGAAATATATATTCAGAAATACAGAGTAATACTACGTGTGACCTTCACACATAACATTGGTCTGAACAATACTATGCTTAACAAAGTGAACAATGATTTAAAAAGGGTACAATGTTAACAGAGAATTTATATAAAAATCGAACAGCTTAATCAGTTAATATCTTAATGCAAGGCTCAGGGAAGTGGGGTGGAAATTCTCTCAGCTCTGAAAAAGTGAACAAAGTTCATTAGCTGCTAATAATCATTACCACAAATTAGGTGCGCAGTGATGCAGTCTTACCTCAAACTTCTTCTCTTCACAAAATATCATTATTCAAAGTTTATATTCCTTTCGCCTTTCAATATATATTCATTCTTGCTACCCTTTACAACACATGTTTCTTCCTCTAACAGATACAATCACAAGTCAACACAGCACTACAGAATACGTCCATCACCTGCCATACTTCAACTAAGAATGTATCGGACAGCGCAGAGGCAAAGAGTGTGCCTCGACAGGCCCAAAGATTGTTTAACAGTGACGTGACTTGCTCTCTCTTTGCCATGCAGATCGATAGCATTCAGAAATCAAAATGACATGACCCACGTTACAATCGGCCAGAGTATGGGCCAAATAGGAAGAGTTGGAGTTGGCCTTCAGAGATAACTGTTCTCTGCTTTGTACCAGAAACAGACTGTTTTGAGACATTACACATGAAATAGCAAAAAACGCAACCAGCTTTTCAGGCACAAGAAAATCGTTGTAGTAATTATATTGTAGCACTCATGTGCCTTTTGTGAGCAACGATACTTAAAGGCAACATATTGCATGTTGAAAAATAAAATAGGTGCAAAAGTCCTCACGTGGCCACATACATCTACAAAAAATGGATGTAAAAATGCTTACGAAATCGTATGCATCTAATTTAAGTAACTTAATACTTTTTCTTCACAAAATTCGCGAGACAAAAACTTAATCAACAAAGCAGAAGTTTCCTGTTAAAGCTGACTGCGAGAAAGAAAATGCTATGCTGTGCTGTCAAAATTTGCGGTTTTCTTTTTGTTGCTTTCATTCTTAAATGCTGTAGTAGGGCATTTAAACGAACAGACAAGTGGTTGCACCTATATGTATCCTTTCTTCTTATATATAATTTTAAACAAGAATTGTATACTCAACAATGTGGTGTTTTGGTTTCTTCCGGACAGTCGGTTTTAACAGAAAAAGGAAAAGTTGTAGTTATGGCTTATCAGCTTACGATTAGAATAGTACTATAGAATCTGAATCGTCCGCAACTTTGTAATCCTACCCGGTTGCAGATTAAAACTAAACGAAAGATTGACATCGACGCTGCTATCCTCACAGGTCCAGCAGCTGGAGAGGTTCTCTCGAATCCCATGTACCAATCATGGCAACTGATTTACTCACTCGCTTTACAAATATGCCTGATTTGTAGCGCACTTCTTCCTGAATAGTTTGATATATAAAACATACGATTTAAGAGATTATAAGGCACTGTATTTGGTCTTAAGTGTACCAAGATGCAAAGCCCCACCCCTTTGCACAGCATTCTTCTGTCATACGTAAGTGTATTTCGCTCTGTAGAATTCGAATGTGTATACTTGCGGCAGACATTGTCATACGTGAAACAAAGGACTATTCATACCGATTTATTTGGAGAAATGCCTTCATAGCGGTACCCAAAACCCAAATTAAAATTTTTACCAAAGTGTATGGGAAAGATTGTCGTAAACCACTTTTGTGGGGAGAAATGCACTTGCTATTGGTGTTTATGACGCAGTTTCATGTTTTAGTGATGGTGTGCAAAGCAGGAAATATGTTTTAGAGAAAACGGGAATCAAGCCAAGAGTGAACTGCATCAAAGCTTTGTATGCAATAGACAGAAAGCGTGTAGTGAAAGCAGACAAATCATTTTTGGAGGAGATAAAATCAAGAAGAGTGCATCATAGGAATGTGAAACGGAAGAAAACTGAAAATGAAAAAGAACGTGCTTATGGTGCTGAACAGTTCTAAGAGAATGCCAAATACAAGCAGAAACTTTAACGGTCATTTTCCGCAAAACACAAATTTCGGTACTTAGGTACATGTAACATAAAAAATAAATATCCTTTACTTTCAAAACTTGGTATGCATATTAAACACAAACTCCTTAATGCAAAACTCTAGAATATTCCAAATCTATTAAAAGCTGTGGTAAAAATTGAGATTATTGACTATAAAATTTGAGTTTTTTAAACATGAAGTTTAAAATGCAGCACCTCATTCACTTTTTCATACATTATATAAATTCTAGAGTTTCATACAACTGTAAGTATGGTTTGTACGCTGCGCAAAATTCATCGAAGAATCGCTCTTGCTTATGAAGAAAAGTGTACCTATAGCAACAAATGCAGCCAATAGTACGTGAGAAAGCAATGACATTCCACATGTAAAAAAATTTATTTTGTTATGTTTTTAAAATTCCACTGATATGAGTGTGAATCCTGAATCCTCGCTGGTCATGCTGACAAAGTGCTATGAATTTATTTGTAAAAGTATAGACAGTGGAAAGTAAAATGTGCTATGGTGCCTCTCCTCCTCCAAGTCGGCCCGTTTAACGTCCTACCCCACTTAGGCGACTTCAGAGAGAAAGGAGTAGGAGGTGATGAACAGAGAGAGGAGAGAGCAGTTGGGTATTGAGAGGGGGGGGGGGGGGGGAGAATAGGAGGTCGACAGAGTGAGGCGAGAAGGGTATTAGAACGTATACCCACTTCCATCACATACAAAGCATTTGCGAAGCACTGTCGGGTTCGCTATTTTACATAAAAACTTCTGTCTACAGTATATCTTCACTGAACTGCAAAGATGTGACGTAGACGAAGGGCCACAATACACTGAAGCGCCAAAGAGTCTGGTACAGGCATGCGTATTCAAATACAGAGATATTTAAATAGACAGAATAGGGCGCTGCGTTCTTCAACGCCTCTATAAGGCAACAAGTGTCTGACACAATAGTTAGATCGGTTACTGTTGCAATGGCAATTTATTAAGGTTTAAGTGAATTTGAATGTGGTGTTATAGTCGGCGCACGAGCGATGGGCCACATCTCCGAGGTAGCGATGAATTAGGGATTCTCTCGTATGACCACGTGCGTACCGTGAATATCAGGAACCCGGTAAAACATCAAATCTCCCACATCGCTGCGGCCGGAAAAAGACCCTGAAAGAACGGGACCAACGACGACTGACGAGAATCGTTCATCGTGACAGAAATGCAACCCTGCCGCAAATTGCTGCAGATGTCAATGCAAGGCCATCAACAAGTGTCAGCATGGCAGCTTTCAACGAAACATCATCGATATGGTCTTCGGAGCCGAAGGCCCACTGGTGTAAGTACGTTTCAACTGTATCGATCGGACGGACGTGTACGGGTATGGAGACAACCTCATGAATCCATGGACCCTGCATGTCAGCAGGGGACCGTCCAACTTGGTAGAGGACTTATAATGGTATGGGACGTATGTAGTTGGAGTTATTTGGGACCCCTGATACGTATATATACAACTTTGGCGGATGATACGCATGTAAGCATCCTGCCTGAGCACCAACATTCATTCACGTCCATTGTACATTCCGACGGACTTCGCAATTCCAGCAAGACAATGCGACACTCCAAACGTCCAGAAATGCTAGAGTGTGGCTCCCGAAACAGTCTTCTGAGTTTGAACACTTCCGCTGGCCACCAAACTCCCCAGATATGAACGTTATTGAGCTATCTGGGATTCCTTATAACGAGATGTTCAGAAGATATCTCCACCCCCTCGTACTCTGACGGATTTATGGACAGACCTGCAGGATTAGTGGTGTCAGTTCCCTCGAGTATTACTTCAGACTTTCATCGAGTGCATGCCACGTCGTGTTGCGGCACTTCTCCGTCCCCGCGGTGTCCCTACATGATACTAGGCAGGTGTACCAGTTTCTTAAGCTCTCCAGTCTATGACGCAAAATTCTCGCACATTCTCAGTAAATACGGTTACTGCCTTCTATAAATTCATTTGTCAGTCCCTAGACTGTTTTACTGGTGAAGGCGTGAGGAAAAGATATGGTTCAAATGGCTCTGAGCACTACGGGACTTAACTTCTGAGGTCATCAGTCCCCTAGAACTTAGAACTACTTAAACCTAACTAACCTAAGAACAACACACACATCCATTCCCGAGGCAGGATTCGAACCTGCGACCGTAGCGGTCGCGCGGTTACAGACTGTAGCGCCTAGAACCGCTCAGTCACTCCGGCTGGCGTAGGGAAAAGAAATTGAAATAATCATTGCATTCTATTCTCGGAGTGGAGTAAACGTAATATACTGAGCTACTGGGCAGATTTACGGTTGAGTTCCCACGCAATTTTTTCATGGAAATCAATTGAAGGTTTGATGCAATACAAAGTAGTTTCATCATCGTCTACAGTGAAGCAAAAACTTAATCTATAGGTATTTCAGTGCCGAATAACACTATTCAAACAACCATTTTGCATCTGGGATGTGACATACGAATACGTTTGTGTTTTGGTGTGTGGAAACCGGATCTATCTTTCAAAATTTTCTGGCACGTAGGATTTTTGAGTTTTTAAGCTTTTTGTTTGATCTTTACTTACCACAATGTTTATTGTTCTTTTTTCATATCCCTAGTCTTTTAATTATTTTGGTACAATAGTGGTAGAAAATCTACTAATCGTCAATAGATGATAGATGTGGTAGTCTAAACTTTACTCATCGTGAATGGCGCCTTTGATCTGTTTTAAGAGTTGCTAAAGTTCTTGCTGGTTTAGAGGATGTGTTCATTAAAGGCTGTTGTTTTTTGTGCTTATGGGCTCTGAAGAGCATTTTGGACAAGCGAAGAGATGATAACCATGTATCCATTGTGAATGATTTGTTAGGCAGCTAAGAGATTATGGGGTGGAGAATGTTGCCTAAAATTCGCCTTTTACAGTCCTACCTAGGTTTCCTTCCGGAAAATTTTGGGGCCGTCAGCGATGAGCAGGGTGACCGCTCTCAGCAAGAGATCCTTACGATGGAACGTAATTGTCAAGGTCGTTGAAACATTTCGATGGTGGGCAACTATTGACGTGGTGTTGTTAGGGAGTATGATCAAACGCGAATGAAAGAGGAACATCTTTGTAGCGTTTTTCGAATACCAAAGAAGATTCAAGTTGAAAATATTTTGTGAACTACGCTAGACCTTCTATTGACGTCACGTGTGTACATACATATTAAATAGCATTGGGTTCCAAGTTCTGAATATGAGTTTCTTCTTTATTTTTTTCTGTTAATATTCACCAGTACTGATTTTGATTCTGGTGTGTATCTTGGAAATGTGATGCAAGAGGAAAATCTGACTTTACCAGTGAATTAAGTGTCATAAAATTAGATAAATCCAACCATTTGCAAAGCAGACGAAGAAAAATGTTTAAATTCATTGTCTAGGTCAACGTGAGGCCTCAATAAATTCCGATGTCTACTGCGTAAACTATACAGCGATCACCCAGTTTTCCAGCGTAATCCGACGTGTGATGCAGCATGCTCGACTCGTTACCAGCGGAGTCCAAACAGCTTTTAATTTATTGAATAGCTAATCAGGCAGGCTTTAGCCGTGATTTCTGGTGCGACCAACGCCATGTTCGCGGCCACACAAATACAGCTCCCAGCGCACGTCTTACACTTCTCTGCATCATTAGGCACAGAATTAATTTGGCCCACCCGGATTGTTGTTACACAACGCCTAGCTGTTAGGCACCGTCAACACCGCCTGCGGTCTCTGCCATCTGCTGACGAGGGATGCTGTCTTGTGAGCAACGCTTGTGAGTTGATAAGCAGGTGCAAGTGTAAATGACGGAACTGTCGAGTATTCCCAAGTGACTCACTACGTCAGCTGTAAATATAGTAACATTAAGGAAGCAAGTTTTTCTCGTAGCCTCACCCATGACCAATGCATCATCTGACTTTAAAAACTACAGTGTCAGACAGGGGATCATTGGGCCACCACAGAACCAGAAAATTTGTTCCTTACGAAGACATAGGCGTTAATAGTCGAAAGTTAGAGATTTTACCCTAACTGACGCGGAAAATCCGAGAACGTTTTATACACTACTGATCATTAAAATTGCTACACCACGAAGATGACGTGCTACAGACGCGAAATTTAACCGACAGGAAGAAGACGCTGTCATATGCAAATTATTAGCTTTTCAGAGCATTCACACAAGGTTGGCGCCGGTGGCGACACCTACAACG
Source organism: Schistocerca piceifrons (assembly GCF_021461385.2). NCBI lineage: Eukaryota > Metazoa > Arthropoda > Insecta > Orthoptera > Acrididae > Schistocerca > Schistocerca piceifrons. The sequence continues at coordinate 1,054,175,541 of NC_060139.1, forward strand.
TGCTGCCAAGAGGAAAGTTTCCGACCGCTTTCTCATACACAAACAGCAGCTGACCGGCGTTGCCTGGTGAAACGCTGTTGTGATGCCTCGTGTAAGGAGGAGAAATGCGTACCATCACGTTTCCGACTTTGATAAAGGTCGGATTGTAGCGATTGCGGTTTATCGTATCGTGACATTTCTGCTCGCGTTGGTCGAGATCCTATGACTGTTAGCAGAATATGGAATCGGTGGGTTCAGGAGCGTAATACGGAACGCCGTGCTAGGTCCCAACGGCCTCGTATCACTAGCAGTCGAGATGACAGGCATGTTATCCGCATGCCTGTAACGGATCGTGCAGCCACGTCTCGATCCCTGAGTCAACAGATGGGGACGTTTGCAAGACAACAACCATCTGCACGAACAGTTGGATGACGTTTGCAGCAGCATTGACTATCAGCTCGGAGTCCATGGCTGCGGTTACCCTTGACGCTGCATCACAGACAGGAGCGCCTGCGATGGTGTACTCAACGACGAACCTGGGTGCACGAATGGCAAAACATCATTTTTTCGGATGAATACAGGTTCTGTTTACAGCATCATGATGGTCGCATCCGTGTTTGGCGACATCGCACATTGGAAGCGTGTATTCGTCATCGTCATACTGGCGTATTACCCGGCGTGATGGAATGGGGTGCGATTGGTTATACGCCTTGGTCACCTCTTGTTCGCATTGACGGTACTTTGAACAGTGGACGTTACATTTCAGATGTGTTACGATCCGTGGCTCTACCTTCATTCGATACCTGCGAAACCCTACATTTCAGCAGGATAATGCACGACCGCATGTTGCAGGTCCTGTACGGGCCTTTCTGGATACAGAAAATGTTCGACTACTGCTCTGGCCAGCACATTCTCCAGCTCTCACCAGTGGAAAACGTCTGGTCAATGGTGGCCGAGCAGCGGGCTCGTCACAATACGCCAGTCACTACTCTTGATGTACTGTGGTATCGTGTGAAGTTGCATGGGCAGCTGTACCGGTACACGCCATCCAAGCTCTGTTTGACTCAATGCCCAGGCGTATCAAGGCCGTTATTACGGCCAGAGGTGGTTGTTCTGGGTACTGATTTCTCAGGATCTATGCACGCAAATTGTGTGAAAATGTGATCACATGTCAGTTCTAGCATAATATATTTGTCCAATGAATACCAGTTTATCATGTGCGTTTGTTCTTGGTGTAGCAATTTTAATGGCTAGTAGTGTCCACATTACTGCTATGGTTATGTATGGTGTGTTGCTGTAGTAATTCTATGCCAAAAAAATCGAACGACAAACAAGGGACGTATCGTCTTGACATCCTCTTACCACTCAAATTCCTTCAAGGTCCGAAGTCCCATTCCTCCTCCTCTTCCTAATCCTCATCTTACACATACAGGCTCGCTCTCCTCATCTTCTTTCCTCCTTTCCACCTCGTCTTCACCTTCCTTCCTCTGCTCCTCTCTTTCCCTCTTGTTTTCTCCTCCACTCTCCTCCTCTGCGCTCTCCTCCTCTCAACCTTCATTCTTCCATCTCTCCTCCTTTCCAACCCCTTTGCTCATCTCCATTTCCTTTCTTCCTCTTCGCCTCAATCTCTCCTCCTAACCTCCTAACGTCCTGACCTCCTCATCCTCCTCCTCTCGTCCTAACATCCTCACTTCGTTTCCTTTCCAGCTCTTCTCCACCTCTCTTCTCCTGTTCTCCTTTGTCCTACTCCCACCAACTCTCCTCCCCAGCTACTCTCCTCTCCTCTTCTCCTCCTCTCTTTCTCTCTCTACCTCTCCTCGTCTCCTCTCCTCCTCCTCCTCTTCCTCCTCCTCCTCCTCTCCTCCTGTTCCCCTTCTCACCTAAAGGTTGTTTTTACCTTGCTCTATTCCAGTTCAGTTTTCTTGATGATCATGTCTCTTTCGATTTTTTCCATTCTCCCTGCAACCATTTCATCCTGGCTTTCTTGCACTTAGCATCTGTTTCATTCGTAAGTGACTTATAGAGCTTGACTCCTTGATTTCTCTAAGCTTTTGATACTTAATTCTCTCATCGGGCAACTGAAACACTTCTTCATTTACCCGAGGTTTCTTCAAAATTACTTTACCTGTGTCCATACATGTCTGTCCAGTCACCGTGGTTACCCTTTTTAAAAATGCCCATTCCTGGTCTACAGAGCTGTCAATTGTAGTAATCAGTAAAGCAAGTTTCTATAGCCTTAGAGAACTTAATATACACCTCTCATTCCTTGTTACTTCAGTATCACACTTCTTTCCACATTGATCTTTCGGATCGTTTCCTTAAACTTCAGAAAACGCATTTCAATCCAAATCCTTATATCGATATCTTCACACGTCTACGATCCTTTTTCAATGGCACCTCCTGCCCTTGTGGTTTATGGACAGAGTATTCGCTGTTACTGACTGAAATTTGTTGCATAACTCAATTGGTTTGTCTCCTCTCCTGTTACTACTACCGAGCACATATTCTCTTACCTTGGTATCAAAATAGTACACTACGGACAAAGCAAGGAAAACATATACTGAAGAGCCAAAGAAACTGCTACACCTGCCTAATATCATACAGGGCACCCGCGGGCACGCAGAAGTGGCGCAACATGACGTGGCATCGACTCGACTTATGTCTGAAGTAGTACTTTCGGGAACTGACACCATGAATCCTGCAGAGCTGTCCATAAATCCGTAAGAGTACGACGGGGAGCAGATCTCTTCTGAACAGCACGTTGCAAGGCATCCCAGATATGCTCAATAATGTTCATATGTGGGGAGTTTGGTGGCCAGCAGAAGTGTTTAAACTCAGAAGAGTGTTCCTGGAGCCATTCTGTAGCTACTCTGGAAGTTAAGCATTCTGTCGTGCACTCATCAAGGGTAGAAGAATGGGGCTTCGGCTCCGAAAGCCCACATCGATGATGTTTCGTTGAATGGTTCGCACGCTGACATTTTCCCAGCATTGAAATCTGAAGCAATTTGCGGAAGGATAGCACTTCTGTCACACTGAACACGATTCTCTTCAATTGTCGTTGGTCCCGTCCTTGCAGGATCTTTGTCCGGCCGCATCGATGTCGGACATTGTATGTTTTACCGGATTCCTAGTATTCACGGTACACTAGTGAAATGGTGTAACGGGAAAATCTCCACTTCATCGCTACCTCGGAGATGTAATATGCTGCTGGCGAGGAACTGTTATTGTACAGATACTTAAATTTTGAACTACATTGCTTAAACTGGATGCCCCTTACTTTTTATTAGCACAATACGAGAGACTTCATAATTATAGCCCACTTTATAATCACAAATAATATCCATTCTTCACACTTTCACAGAGAATAAACAAAATAATGAAAGGCGTGTTTATGCAATTACTATAAGATTAGTTCTCCGTAACATGTCCAAAAAACCAGAGACTCCTATTTAAGATCTTAACGAATGCCGACCATGGCAGACAACATGTCTGTCCTCCGAGACTGCTGCTAAAGCTCTCATATTTACAAACCAGAGATTGATAATAAGTCTTAACTGATTAAGACCGTGGCAGACAGCATGTCTGTCATCCGAGACTGCATGTCGAGCTCTGATGAGACAGCCGAACCCATCTCGCCGGCCATCCAATTCGGCGCGACCTGAAGGTCTTCGAAGTGCTTCATTTCTCTTTTCGTTTGACTTTTGTTTGTTATCCTGCTGGTAATTACCTCTTTTAGAATAAGAACCGCTCGTCCACAGCGGCTGGTTTATGCATGAAGCTCAGCATTCCGTGGTAGTAAATCAAGGACTCTGGGAGTGAATCGAAGCATTTGATTTCTGGTGCTACAGAATGATTTTGAGAGTTACGTGTATAGAGATTGAAGTATGCTGACCTCTATGTTGAGTGGGTAGAAGAGCCGTTCTTCTGGTGGTCAGGACGGCGATGGCTTTCCCGCCTCAGAATCGTCTGTTTGACTGGTTGGCAAAGGCCACGGGAGTCCGTTGGAGATGAAGGAGCTGCCGCAAAACAGACGGTGTGCATGTAAACTCTTTGTTACTGCAACCACGGGCGTGGTCAGCCGGCAGATTCGCAGGCCATGGCGAAGCGATGCTGCGCTGTAGCGCATTGGCTGGACGGCACCGTGGTGGCTCTGCGGTGGTGACGCATCTAGTGTTCAGTCGACAGATTGTTATCACGGCCCCCGCATGGGCAGTTGACGTTGGCCGGTGGAGTCAGCTGTGTTGGAAGACGTAGATACAAGGTGGCACGATTCTCGAAAGGATTTCGGTGCAAACGACGCGGAATGATGGCTATGACGGCTGTGCAGTGGATTTTGGAGCTACCGAGCAGCACTGCGGCCGCTAGTTGCGGTCGCCGGTTCGAACCTCTGCCTGGTGGTTCCAACTGTTCGTATAAATAGCCCCGCGGCCACTGTTTTGTTTGTTTGTTTGCCGGTGAAGGAATGCAGCGCTGGTTGGCGCACTGTTGGGTAGGCGGCCTTGCCGCACGTTGGAGTAACGTGTGGCACTTTCTGCATCTCGGGTGTGTCGTTAACTGTGAACATTTGGGGTGGTAGTTGGTACATCGTGTCCCGAATTTTCTTGATACCGCGGCGGTGCCGCTACACGTGGACTGACGGGATAAGGAATGAAGAGGTGTTCTGCAGAATGGGCGACGAAAAGAATGTACGGAAAACACCGACAAGAAGAAGGGAAATATGATAGGACAGTTACTAAGAATAAAACTACTGGAGGTAGCTGCAGAGGATAAAGTTAAAGAGGGAGGCAGAGACTGACATACATCCAACGAATAGCTGAGGTATAAGGAAGTAAAGATATCTGTATGTTGCGAAAATTGGCAATTGACCCTAAATAACGTGAAGTATGAAGTCATCCACGTGAGTGCAAAAGAAAACCGTTAGACTTCGGTTACAAGATAAATCAGTCAAATCTAAAGGCCGTAAATTAAACTAAATATCTAACAATTACAATTTCGAACAAATTAATTTGGGCGGAACACACAGAAAATGACGTGGGGAAGGCTAACCAAAGACTGCGTTTTATTGCCAGGACACTTACAAAATGTAACAGATCTACTAAAGAGACTGCCTAGACTAAACTTGTCCGTCCTCTTTCAGGATACTGCGGCGCGGAGTGGTATCTTTACCAGACAGGACTGACGGAGTGCATTGAGAAAGTTCAAAGAAGAGCAGCACGCTTTGTATTACCGCGAAATAGTGGAGAGACTGACACTGAAATGCTTTGGGTGGACATCATCAAAACAGAGGTGTTTCTCGTTGCGGCAGACACGAAATTTCAATCACCAACTTTCCCCTCCGGATGCGACAATATTTTGTTGACGCCGACCTACTTAGGGAGAAACAATCATCATAATAAATTAAGGGAAATCAGAGCTCGCACCGAAAGTTATAGATGTTCGCTTTTTCCTCACGCTATACGAGGTTGGAGTAATAAAGAATTGTTGTGAAGGCGGTTCGATGACCCCTCTGCCAGACACTTAAATGTGAATTACAGAGTATTCATGCAGATGTAGATGTAGGATGCAATTCCTCTGTCTTTTATGGGTACCAACGACAAAAGGGTATCACAAACTTCAGTTCGCTCCTCCGTCCTCTTTGACAAGACCATCGACAGAACAAGCGTGACTTTACAACGAAAATATTAGCCCACCTTTGATGAGAAACGCTATATCTTGACCATAAATATCTTAAATCATTTCAGCTTAGTTTGGGGTAGGTCACCGATTCTCCACAGTCTATTCCCTGCACGTGTTCGTTGATGTTTATTGTTCTCATACGAAGCATAATACGATCTTCTTACAAACAGCTAACATTAAAATGCGATTTCTGGATGAGAAACCAGCTATGTTATCTTTACTTATACACAGAACGAACTACCTGCCCAGACACTGCCTCGGTAGCTCGAAGCACCTTCGCTCGGATGACTTATCAGGCGTAGCAGTAATAAATTACATACACAGACCTTCCTCGCGGATCAGTCAAAAATCCATTAGTGAAAACCATGTCAAAATCCTACAGTAGTTTCTATAAGATGAACCTGAACCTACAGACAGAAACTGTGGTGGATGATTTTAACTTATAATGTGTATGTATATATGCAGACGGCGTAATTATTACCTACTTTGTGTGGTTGCCTTCAAATGCTAGCTAACCGTTTGCATATACAGGGTGTTTCAAAAATGACCGGTATATCTGAAACGGCAATAAAAACTAAACGAGCAGCGATAGAAACACACCGTTTGTTGCAATATGCTTAGGACAACAGTACATTTTCAGGCGGACAAACTTTCGAAATTACAGTAGTTACAATTTTCAACAACAGATGGCGCTGCAAGTGATGTGAAAGATATAGAAGACAACGCAGTCTGTGGGTGCGCCATTCTGTACGTCGTCTTTCTGCTGTAAGCGTGTGCTGTTCACAACGTGCAAGTGTGCTGTAGACAACATGGTTTATTCCTTAGAACAGAGGATTTTTCTGGTGTTGGAATTCCACCGCCTGGAACACAGTGTTGTTGCAACAAGACGAAGTTTTCAACGGAGGTTTAATGTAACCAAAGGACCGAAAATCGATACAGTAAAGGATCTGTTTGAAAAATTTCAACGGACTGGGAACGTGACGGATGAGCGTGCTGGAAAGGTAGGGCGACCGCGTACGGCAACCACAGAGGGCAACGCGCAGCTAGTGCAGCAGGTGATCCAACAGCGGCCTCGGGTTTCCGTTTGCCGTGTTGCAGCTGCGGTCCAAATGACGCCAACGTCCACGTATCGTCTCATGCGCCAGAGTTTACACCTCTATCCATACAAAATTCAAACGCGGCAACCCCTCAGCGCCGCTACCATTGCTGCACGAGAGACATTCGCTAACGATATAGTGCACAGGATTGATGACGGCGATATGCATGTGGGCAGCATTTGGTTTACTGACGAAGCTTATTTTTACCTGGACAGCATCGTCAATAAACAGAACTGGCGCATATGGCGAATCGAAAGGCCCCATGTTGCAGTCCCATCATCCCTGCATCCTCAAAAAGTACTGGTCTGGGCCGCCATTTCTTCTAAAGGAATCATTGGCCCATTTTTCAGATCCGAAACGATTACTGCATCACGCTATCTGGACATTCTTCGTGAATTTGTGGCGGTACAAACTGCCTTAGACGACACTGTGAACACCTCGTGGTTTATGCAAGATGGTGCCCGGCCACATCGCACGGCCGACGTCTTTAATTTCCTGAATGAATATTTCGATGATTGTGTGATTGCTTTGGGCTATCCGAAACATACAGGAGGCGGAGTGGATTGGCCTCCCTATTCGCCAGACATGAACCCCTGTGACTTCTTTCTGTGGGGACACTTGAAAGACCAGGTGTACCGCCAGAATCCAGAAACAATTGAACAGCTGAAGCAGTACATCTCATCTGCATGTGAAGCCATTCCGCCAGACACGTTGTCAAAGATTTCGGGTAATTTCATTCAGAGACTACGCCATATTATTGCTATGCATGGTGGAAATGTGGAAAATATCGTACTATAGAGTTTCCCAGACCGCAGCGCCATCTGTTGTTGAAAATTGTAACTACTGTAATTTCGAAAGTTTGTCTGCCTGAAAATGTACTGTTGTCCCAAGCATATTGCAACAAACGGTGTATTTCTATCGCTGCTCGTTTGGTTTTTATTGCCGTTTCAAATATACCGGTCATTTTTGAAACACCCTGTAAAAGAATATATCACACTTCATACTAATTTCACATTTTGCTATCTCCATGTTGATTCAATTTGCAGGACACCGGAAGGTGAAGATATAGCATCATCGTCCCATAGTTTCAGATTGCAGACTCTTGATGTGGCATCACTTAAAACTTTGCGCTTTTATGCCAGCACTGAGAGACATTAGGTGACGCAAAATTAGAAATTTCATTTATTTGTGTATGAAATCTGAAGTACGACAAAAATTAGTTTACAGGATGAATTTCAAATGAATGTTTAGTTTTCGGTACCACTATCTGGGGCATCATGCCTCTGAAATCACCCAAAATGCGCTAGGTTTCTCTCATCATTCGCTGAATAACGTTACACCTCACATATTGTTCTTTGAAGTGAATATAGGGAAAGAACCTTCTCATTTTCTTTAAGAATTACCCTCAACAATGATGCTTAGCATGCTTCGAATTCTCAGATATGTGGTGTAAAATATACGGACGTTGTGAGAAATCTGCCACAGTTTGTCTGATATTAGACGCATAATACCTGAGATAATGGCGCCGAAAACTAAACGTCAATTTGGAAATTGACGTAGTAGGCAAATGTTTGTCGTAATCAACCTGCATACATAAACAAATACAGTATCTAATAGTGGTTTGGCTAATAAGAGTCAATACTGGCACAAACAACGAGATCGAGTGTAAGGCACTCAGAAGATGTGGGATGAAAATGCTACCTGCGCACGTCCAGGCGTCCTTGATGACGATCAGTGTCTTCGAAAGGTTGTGACAATTGTGCAGAGTGCCACTTCTGAAAAGATGGAATGTGTTGAAGTTTCTGTAGAGCCTAAGACACTTTAGGTAGTATTTTGATTAGAGAATTGTTGGCTTCGCCAAGTAACAACCAAACTGCCACGTTCCAACTTAACCTAGATCTCGGGCTAAGCTACAGATTAGCCTGTCACCACAACCAAGGTTTCTGCTTCCTCGTTCCTTGGCTTTGACAATTCAGAACCATACTATCACAATTCCAAACCAACTTTGACCTCTGGCTAAGCTACACATCAGCCTGTCACAACAAACAGGGTTTTTGCTTCCACGTTCTTTGGCTTTGACGGCTCACAGCCGTACTATCACCTTCCAGTCTAACTACAGATCAGCCTGTCACCAGAACCAAGATATTTGTTTTCATATTCGTTGGCTTCGCCAGCTCACAATAAAAAATATGGGCTTACCTGCAAAATGGTTCAAATGGCTCTGAGCACTATGGGACTTAACATCTTAGGTCATCAGTCCCCTAGAGCTTAGAACTACTTAAACCTAACTAACCTAAGGACATCACGCACCTCCATGCCTGAGGCAGGATTCGAACCTGCGACCGTAGCAATCCGCGGTTCCGGACTGAGGCGCCTAGAACCGCACTGCCACCGCGGCCAGCGGCTTACCTGCAGATCAGCCAGGTTTTCAGTTTCCACATTCTTTGATTTTTACAGTTCACAACCATACTATCCCCTTCCAACCAAACCTTGACCTCGGACTTAGTTACATAACAGACTGTCACCACAACCAAGATTTTTGCTTCCACATTCTTTGAATTTGACAGCTGACAACGATACCTTTACCTTCCAAGCTAACCTTGAGCTCTGACTTAGCCACAGATCAGTCTTTGACAACAACCAGGTTTTTGCTCCACATTTTTTGGCTCTGCCATTTCATAACCATGCCATCAGCTACCGACTTAATCTCTATCTTGGGTTAGTCTACAGATAAGACTGTCATCACAACGGGGATTCTGCTTCTACATTCGTTGGCTCCTCCAGTTCACAACCATACTATCGACTGCCAAAGTTATCTTCACCTCGGTCTAGTCAACAGATCAGCCTGTCACCACAACCAGGTTCTTTGCTTCTATATTTGGTGGCTTCACCAGCTCACAGACTATAATCTTCCAACCTAACCTTGACCTTGAGCTTAGCTACTGATCAGCATGGCTTCATAACCAGGTTTTGCGCTTCCACATTCATTAGCTTCGACAGATCACAGCCATACCATCACCATCCACACTAATCTTGAAGGGCTTAACTGCACACCAGCCTGTGACCACAACCAAGACTTCTGCTTTCACATACGATGGCTTCAACTGCTCACAACCTTACTATCACCATACAAACTGACGCTGACCTTGCGGTTAGCTATAGGTCAGCCTTTCACCAGAATCAGGGTTTTGGTTCCACAGTCATTGGTTTCGACAGCTCTCAACATACTGCGACGTTTCAACTTAACCTTGACTTCGGGTTCACCTTCAGATCATCCAGACTTCACATCACAGCTTTTTGCTATCACATTCATTCGCTTCAGAAAATCACAACCAAACTGTCACTTTATAGCATAGACCTTTCCTGAAGATAGGCAAACCAGCCTCAAACTTGTAAAGGCAAAATACATTACCAGAAAAAAATCGCTGGTCACATATTTCTCAGTCTTTCTGCACATATACACTCCTGGAAATTGAAATAAGAACACCGTGAATTCATTGTCCCAGGAAGGGGAAACTTTATTGACACATTCCTGGGGTCAGGTACATCACATGATCACACTGACAGAACCACAGGCACATAGACACAGGCAACAGAGCATGCACAATGTCGGCACTAGTACAGTGTATGTCCACCTTTCGCAGCAATGCAGGCTGCTATTCTCCCATGGAGACGATCGTAGAGATGCTGGATGTAGTCCTGTGGAACGGCTTGCCATGCCATTTCCACCTGGCGCCTCAGCTGGACCAGCGTTCGTGCTGGACGTGCAGACCGCGTGAGACGACGCTTCATTCAGTCCCAAACATGTTCAATGGGGGACAGATCCGGAGATCTTGCTGGCCAAGGTAGTTGACTTACACCCTCTAGAGCACGTTGGGTGGCACGGGATACATGCGGACGTGCATTGTCCTGTTGGAACAGCAAGTTCCCTTGCCGGTCTAGGAATGGTAGAACGATGGGTTCGATGATGGTTTGGATGTACCGTGCACTATTCAGTGTCCCCTCGACGATCACCAGTGGCGTACGGCCAGTGTAGGAGATCGCTCCCCACACCATGATGCCGGGTGTTGGCCCTGTGTGCCTCGGTCGTATGCAGTCCTGATTGTGGCGCTCACCTGCACGGCGCCAAACACGCATACGACCATCATTGGCACCAAGGCAGAAGCGACTCTCATCGCTGAAGACGACACGTCTCCATTCGTCCCTCCATTCACGCCTGTCGCGACACCACTGGAGGCGGGCTGCACGATGTTGGGGCGTGAGCGGAAGACGGCCTAACGGTGTGCGGGACCGTAGCCCAGCTTCATGGAGACGGTTGCGAATGGTCCTCGCCGATGCCCCAGGAGCAACAGTGTCCCTAATTTGCTGGGAAGTGGCGGTGCGGTCCCCTACGGCACTGCGTAGGATGCTACGGTCTTGGCGTGCATCCGTGCGTCGCTGCGGTCCGGTCCCAGGTCGACGGGCACGTGCACCTTCCGCCGACCACTGGCGACAACATCGATGTACTGTGGAGACCTCACGCCCCACGTGTTGAGCAATTCGGCGGTATGTCCACCCGGCCTCCCGCATGCCCACTATACGCCCTCGCTCAAAGTCCGTTAACTGCACATACGGTTCACGTCCACGCTGTCGCGGCATGCTACCAGTGTTAAAGACTGCGATGGAGCTCCGTATGCCACGGCAAACTGGCTGACAGTGACGGCGGCGGTGCACAAATGCTGCGCAGCTAGCGCCATTCGACGGCCAACACCGCGGTTCCTGGTGTGTCCGCTGTGCCGTGCGTGTCATCATTGCTTGTACAGCCCTCTCGCAGTGTCCGGAGCAAGTATGGTGGGTCTGACACACCGGTGTCAATGTGTTCTTTTTTCCATTTCCAGGAGTGTATTTAAGATAATTCTTAGTAACATGTGTCGCACACTACAGCACACTATGCCACGCTGCGAGAGAGGATATCAATTCTTAGTGTGCCTGTATGCTACCTGCAAAAGCTACTTGTCACAGCAAGAACCCTAAATGCCGGAAAAATGTTTCTACGCAAAACTGACACTCTGCACAAGTGTTGCAACCCTGTTTTTGTCCCATAGCGAAGAGCGGATCTTTGGTAACAGAGTTTCGGTAGGCTGAGCAATTCCTTCTTCGTCGACGAAACGGTTGCCTGGCAACAGTGGGTATCTCCCCCGTGACCCTGGCTTCCCGCAGGAGTGCGGCCACCGGCACGCTGGTGAGAGGAGGAGGAGGTGTCTGCTGGCAGCGCCGCGGGAGCCGCGGTAATTGGCTTGTATGTCACACCGCACCAGGCCCGCTAATTACACACCACCAGCACGCGGCAGAGGTGAGAGGCGTCCACTTGTTGCTACTGGTAGCGACTCCGCGCCACAGCGCAACTATACCTTCGCATTTCAAAGTAGCAGTAGCTTTCAGATCTTGTGCCAGTAGAGATTTATCTCCTAATAAATCTATTTCGAAAGAGCAATGCTTTGGTAGTGTTGTTGCAACGAAAAGCCCTGAGCCAGGCAGATCACGGATCAGGAAGTGTGTACATTATTTCAAAAAATGGTTCAAATGGCTCTGAGCACTATGGGACTTAACTTCTGAGGTCATCAGTCCCCTAGAACTTAGAACTAGTTAAACCTAACTAACCTAAGGACATCACACACACATGCCTGAGGCAGGTTTCGAACCTACCACCGTAGCGGTCGCGCGATTCCAGACTGTAGCGCCTAGAACCGCTCAGCCACCCAGGCCGGCGTACATTATTTGATTAAATGTATCCAGATACACCAATGTAACGCGGATTTGTCCGCTAGATGTGACAGGAGCCAGATCCACCAGTATAAAAGGTGATGGGGCGCATCGTGTTGTCAGGACGGAGACAGTAACAACAGAAAGCGTCGGTCATGAGAGTTCATTCACTTCGAAAGTAGATTTCATTGCTTATCAACAGAGTAACAGATCAAGCAGGGACATTTCAGCCCTTCTAAAGGTGTCCTGGTCGAAAGTTGGTGATGTGATTGTGAAGTGGAAAACAGCTACAGTTAAAACAAAACCAGGTGAGTTCGTAGACTGACGGACAGAGACCATGGAGTACTGTGGAAGGTGGTTGCAAAATATTGCAATAATTCATCGGAAGGAATCACTCGCGATCTCCAAATCTCTACTACCAGTCCACCTAACACAATGACTGTGCGCAGGGTGTTTAAAAAACAGTCGCCGTTAAGCGACGCTTGAAGTGGTGTAAAAACCAATGCTACTGTACAGTGGATGAGTGAATGCAAGTGGGTTTGAGTGATGAGGGATGCTATATCATGTTTTTGTTGGCAAATGCCTGGAGACGCTAACTTATACCATATGTGTAGCAGCAGTGACGTTCGGAGAAGGTAGGGTTACAGTTTCATGCTTATGTAGTGGTCCTTCAGGCGATCACTGTTTCCACCGGCATGACAAGGCACCCTGTCATAAAGCAGCATCTGTGAGGCAATGCTTTGTGGGCAATAACATACTCGAAAAGGACTGTCCTGCCCAGGGTCCTAGCATAAATTCTATGGAACAGATTTACGATGAGTTAGAACGTCGATTTAGCTCTGACCCCACCGTCCAGCATATTAACTTCTCGTTTCGACTGATGCCAAACAACGGTCTGTCATTCCTCACTGTAAGTGTCTGCAGTACAAGATGACGGCTGGACACACTCCATGTCAGTGTCCACTGACAGATGTCCGGATACATTTGACTAGATAGTTTATGTATCGCAGAAGTACCCGGATCATGCTATATTAGTCGGAGGCGACTTCAACCTACCTAGCGTAGACTGGGATGTCTATGGATTGATTACAGGTGGTACAGACAAGCCGACGTGTGAATTACTTTTGAACACATTATTCGAAAACTGTCTTGAGCAACTAAATCGACAGCCAACGCGTAATGGAAATATTTTAGATCTGGTAGCCACGAGCAGACCAGACCTCATTGACAGTGTCAGTGTTGAGACAGGGATTAGTGATCATGATGTTGTCATTACGACTATGGTTACGAAAGTTAAAATGTCGGTCAAGAAGGCTAGGAGAGTATTCTTACTAGAAAGAGCAGATAAGCAGTTGTTAGCATTCCACTAAGTAAATGAATCGACTTCATTTACTTCCGTTACGATGAACGTGGAAGAACTATCGGCAAATTTTAAACACATTGTAAACCATGCATTGGACAAGTATGTGCCGAAAAAGTGGGTCACGGACAGAATAGACCCACCGTGGTTTAACAGCGCAGTTCGCAGAATGCTCAGGAAGCAAAGGCAGTTGCACTCGCGGTACAATAAATATCAGGAGAATGAGGACAGGCAAAAGTTAGTAGATATTCGTGCTGCTGTAAAAAGAGCGATGCGCGAAGCATCCAACCACTACCACCGTCATATATTAGCAAAAGATCTTGCTGAAAACCCAAAGAAATTCTGGTCTTACGTAAAATCGGCAAGCGGGTCGAAGGTTTCTATCCAGTCACTCACTGGTCTGTATGGCCTGGCAACGGAAGACAGCAAAACGAAAGCTGAAATTTTAAATTTAGCATTTGAGAAATCTTTCACGTAGGCGGATCGTGCAAACATACCGCCGTTTGAGTCTCGTACAGATTCCCGTGTGTAGGACACAGTGATAGACATCCCTGGGATTGTGAAGCAGATCAATGGGTTGAAAATAAACAAATCGCCAGGTCCTGATGAGATTCCAATTCGGTTTTACAGAGAGTACTCTACTGCATTGGCTCCTTACTTAGCTTGCATTTATCGCGAATCTCTTGCCCAACGTAAAGTCCCGAGCGACTGGAAAAAAGCGCGGGTGACGCCTGTATATAAGAAGGGTAGAAGGACGGATCCTCAAAATTACGGACCAATATCATTAACGTCGGTTTGTTGCAGGATTCTCGAACATATTCTCAGTTCGAATATAATGAATTTCCTTGAGCCAGAGAAGTTGCTGTCCATGCATCCGCACGGCATTAAACAGCATCGCTCTTGCGAAACGCAACTCGCCCTTTTTTCACATGATATCTTGCGAACCATTGATGAAGGGTATCAGACGGATGCCATATTCCTTGACTTCCGGAAAGCGTTTGACTCGGTGCCCCACTGCAGACTCCTAACTAAGGTACGAGCATATGGGATTGGTTCCCAAGTATGTGAGTGGCTCGAAGACTTCTTAAGTAATAGAACCCAGTACGTTGTCCTCGATGGTGAGTGTTCATCGGAGGTGAAGGTATCATCTGGAGTGCCCCAGGGAAGTGTGGTAGGTCCGCTGTTGTTTTCTATTTACGTAAATGATCTTTTGGATAGGATGGATAGCAATGTGCGGCTGTTTGCTGATGATGCTGTGGTATACGTGAAGGTGTCGTCGTTAAATGACTGTAGGAGGATACAAGATGACTTGGACAGGATTTGTGATTGGTGTAAAGAATGGCAGCTAACTCTAAATATAGATAAATGCAAATTAATGCAGATGGATAGGAAAATGAGTAGGGCTTGACACAGTCACGTCGATTAGATATTTGGGCGTAACATTGCAGAGCGATATGAAGTGGGACAAGCATGTAATGGCAGTTGTGGGTAAGCCGGATAGTCGTCTTCGGTTCATTGGTAGAATTTTGAGAAGATGTGGTTGGCTGGTTCAAATGGTTCAAATGGCTCTGAGCACTATGGGACTCAACATCTTAGGTCATAAGTCCCCTAGAACTTAGAACTACTTAAACCTAACTAACCTAAGGACATCACACACACCCATGCCCGAGGCAGGATTCGAACCTGCGACCGTAGCAGTCCCGCGGTTCCGGACTGCAGCGCCAGAACCGCTAGACCACCGCGGCCGGCGAAGATGTGGTTCATCTGTAAAGGAGACCGCTTATAAAACACTAATCCGACCTATTCTTGAGTACTGCTCGAGCGTTTGGGATCTCTATCAGTTCGCATTGAGGGAGGACATAGAAGCAATTCAGAAGCAGGCTGCTAGATTTGTTACTGGTAGGCTTAATTATCACGCGCGTGTTACGGAAATGCTTCGGGAACTCGTGTGGGAGTGTCTGGAGGAAAGGAGGCGTTGTTGTCGTGAATCACTATCGAGGAAATTTAGAGAACCAGCATTTGAGGCTGAGTGCAGTACAATTTTACTGTTGCCAACTTATATTTCGCAGAAAGACCACAATCATAAGATAAGAGAGATTAGGGCTCGTACAGAGGCTTATAGGCAGTCATTCTTCCCTCGTTCTGTTTGGGAGTGGAACAGGGAGAGAAGAAGCTAGTTGTGGTACGAGGTACCCTCCGCCACGCACCGAATGGTGGATTGCGGAGTATGCATGTAGATGTAGATGTATATGTATGTGCACTCGCAGGGAGTCACATGATATCTTGCGAACCATTGATGAAGGGTATCAGACGGATGCCATATTCCTTGACTTCCGGAAAGCGTTTGACTCGGTGCCCCAAAAAATAATCAACCCATAGGTCGGCCGGTGTGGGCGAGCGGTTATAGGCGCTACAGTCTGGCACCGTGCGACCGCTACGGTCACACGTTCGAACCCCGCCTCGGGCATGGATGTGTGTGATGTCCTTAGGTTAGTTAGGTTTAAGTAGTTCTAAGTTCTAGGGGACTGATGACCTCAGAAGTTCGGTCCCATAGTGCTCAGAGCTATAATCAACCCATATTGTCGCATATTCCGTATCAATTCTTAATGACTGACTCACTATGGATCCGAGTTATCAATTTTATTTGGAGGTGCCCCAAATATTGGTTGTAAACGTACAGCTGATTAAAACTGCAGAGAGAGAAAAAAACCACAACAGACAAATTCCTGCATTCCGGTATCTAAACTCGGATGCAGTGATTTTGAGGAAATTTGATTATTGCCTCAAGACGGAAAGCTCTAAATTTGGATAAAATATGAACTTCTTGAAGGAGGCGAAGTGATAAAAAGACGACCGCATGATCAACGGCTGAATTCAAGACAGGATGTGAAAGCGTTGTGGACAGAGAACGTTGTCGATTCTCCTAAGCCCCAGCAGGCAATCCTCGGCCACTGTCTGCCCCAGATGTTGGTAGTAACCCTATTTTTTGAGTTCGGTTGGTGACCAGAGTGTGGGCGTTCCGAAGTTTTACAAGGAGCAGCCACTTCAGTCACACATTTCCAGCTCCCCTTGCCCCAACGCCAGCGGCAAGACGACTCCGATGCAGACTCGATGTCCTCTTGGCACCTGCCGCTTCGAGTCTGATAAGGTTTTGCTTGTTCATTATTTTGAATAACAGATGAGCACACACATAGGAGTCATCGTTTTAAAACGGCACTCGCGACCTCATCGCTCTGTTGTTGTGAGAGAACACCCTCTGCCCTGTGGTAGGCAGTCATCACGAGCAAGTCTCTCCCTCCCTCCCTCCCTCCCTCTCTCTCTCTCTCTCTCTCTCTCTCTCTCTCTCTCTATTATGTCATGGTTCTCTTGTGAATTCATGAATTCGTCTCCCCTCCCGCGTGTAATAACCGAGGTGCCTTTCAAGTACTTTTGACACTTACATCTGTTGTTTCATGTAGTCATTCACAGCTGTGTGTAGTTAGTGCAGTATTCTACGGTAGAAGGCTGCTCTGAGCTATACGCTTATGAACTGTAACAGAATTTATGTTGTCATACTCTGATCTGTTTTATTAGTGATTGAATACTTTGTTCACCTTCTCACCTCCCTGAGTCTTCTAATTAATTCGGGTCCCCTGCAAGTAGGAACGATGCCGATAGCCTTCCACGGTGGGGATTTAGTCAGATTTCAGTTAACTTCACCGCAGCTTGCAAATTACCTCCCTAACAGAAATAGCCAGTTGTTACAACCTGAAAATTCCGTGGCGAAGGGTTTACTACCTGCTGCGTTGCGTTTACGATACAGCAGTAGCGGCGGGTTTACACTTTCTGTGAGTGAACTTACACTGCTGAATCGAATGATCCCTGTTGGGGGTCATGGTATAGTCGCCAGCACGGTTAAATCTGAGGTAGTCAGCGTCAGAGACGCCACAAGTAGCCGGCCGAAGTGGCCGCGCGGTTCTGGCGCTGCAGTCTGGAACCGCGAGACCGCTACGATCGCAGGTTCGAATCCTGCCTCGGGCATGGATGTGTGTGATGTCCTTAGGTTAGTTAGGTTTAACTAGTTCTAAGTTCTAGGGGACTAATGACCTCAGCAGTTGAGTCCCATAGTGCTCAGAGCCATTTGAACCATTTGAGCCACAAGTAGTCTTCTGGCTTCTACTATAACGCTTCTTGAGACGGCGCCCTCCTCGTATGTCTGGAGTTGGCAGCGGCAAAAGCTCTGCTGAATTACTTACCGCCTCCAGCTGTACTAAACGAATATTAGACAGGGATAAAGAGCAGCGTAAACCAACCTCATCCAAATTAACATGAACTTCATGTAGCGAAAACAATAAAAAGAGGAAAGATCGAAAGGCAAGCGTTTCTTGCGACGTATCGACTCCAACATTCCTGGACTTTACTTTTTGTATTAGTTAATAACAGGTGCCATGTTTATCGGGGAGTGTTTTCATAGGACATGTATGTGGAGGAAATCGCCACAGCAGCGATCTATGAATCGTTTGGACTGCTGGCGAGCGTGGTGTGTGGACACCGTGAATTCTGTCTACTCAGTCCAAAGACCTTGTAAAAAATAACTAGACTCACTGATGGCGCTGCAGTCGCGGGACAATTTGAACCTTCGGCTGGACGCCATTATAGTGGTTGTAGTCCGATGTGTTGTGTAGTATTGTTGTTTATGAAGACCCTGATTCAACGTTGTATATTTGTTGGGGCGTACATACAGTATTTGTTACTCGTTATTCTACTGTCTGTACATTCCAGTCAAAAGAAGTACAATGGTGAAGAGTTGTGCAGCCATTAATTGTACAAATAAATTCGAGAAAGGAACGAATATTACATTTCACAGGTATGTGCATATTTTAAGTTGTTTTGTATGTCAGTGCACTTGCTTAATAAATATTTTTGTAACACGGTATTAGCATAATGTCTGTGCATCTATTTGCAGGTTTCCTTTCTCAAAACCACAGCTGTTACAAAAATGGTTACACGCTGTCAGGAGGCAAGATCTCCGACCGACAGAATACCATTTTATATGTTCTGATCATTTTGAAGAAATTTGGCTCAACGGTAGTGTTTTCATGGTCTAGGTTAGGTTGAAACTTGATAATTTGGTCGTAAGTTGCCAAAGCACTATGCCATATATAACGCAGTTCTCGTCATAAAATCTAAAGCAAGGTAGTCAGAAAATATCTATTAATATAGTGGGCAAATCTTCGAGTATTTTGATGCATTTTGCGTACATCTATTGAAAATGAACTACGAAAAATGCTAGGGGTCCAGAACATAACTTTTAGCTACGGCAGATTCCATGTAGTACGTAAGATAAATTCATAAACAGTGACTAGTTGCTGTTTGTTCATAAATTAAAAAGTATATTGTAGTAACGTAATTAAATGAGGCATTATGTTTGCGACCTAACTCAAGGGAAGGCATTTTATAACCAAAAGCGATGTATAAACATTGGAACTCCGCGCGTCCGTTTACCACTCTAATGGCCGCCGCCCAGCTATTCAATTGGTCCGCTCTTCACTGTCGACCACTCGTGCGGTTGTGGGGGCCTGGCTCAGTCCGGGAATAAACATCTCCCTGAACTGACCATCGTTAACAAAGGCTGACTTCCACTAAATTTTCAGAAAGCGTTTGAGTTGCCGTCTACTGCAGTGAAGTTCCTGACCTAGCTCAAACGCCACAGGATTTTCATGTTTTAACGTAAGATTTCCTGGATGTGCGATAATTTCTTGTCAGAGGGTACCACAAAAAATGAAAATGTAATTATAAGACGATTAACAGCACCAATTAAAATTTTGTTCACTGAAATAAAAGTCGGTCAACCATATAACATTCATTTACAAACCTGAAGGGGCAAATGTTTGGATGAGTAACTATTCGATTCCGATTTTAATGGGGCTGTAGTCATATATTCGATTCTGTACTGACAGACATTGCCTTGTGTCAGCCGGCCGCTGAGGCTGAACGGTTCTAGGCGCTTTAGTCCGGAACCGCGTGGCTGCTACGGTCGCAGGTTCGAATCCTGCCTCGGGGATGAATGTGTGTGTTGTTCTTAGGTTAGTTAGGTTTAAGTAGTTCCAAGTCTAGGGGACTGATGACCTCAGATATTAAGTCCAATAGTGCTCAGAGCCATTTGAACCATTTTGAACCTTGAGTCACGACCATAGCTGTCATTGAAGCATGAGCAATGTCCAACGAAGCTTCCATTGGAGACATTTCCAGAGCCAGTGGGTTAGTTGTTCGCTTTCGTTAACAACAGGGACCTAATGGTTTGCTTTTCCCTAACCCTAAAGTACATTGTACGTAGTTCAGTGTCAGCTCACTCTACACCATTCTGGACCAAATGGTTTTTATCGCAGCAGAACAGTTCAGTAGACAAAAAGATGTGAAATAAGTAAATACAGCATACCAGACAATGTTTGCTTTCATAGTTACAAGGATAAATAATTAGAACAATCGGTGACGTGTACACACCTCAAAGCCAATATTATTTAAACAATTTAAAATGATGTCGAGTCGACCTTCAGGAATAATTCTCCACCATTAAGTCTGTTATAAACAGTACTCTATTATAACCCATCCCAGCTTGCTTACAAGAAACACATTGACCTTGACCTTCCTCAGCGACCAGCACACGTAGACCTCATCTTGTGTCTGTTTCCCATCCAGCTTTTGGGAAGACATTCTCCTCGTGTGTGAAACGTCCTTGTTAAGTTTTTTGCAGGTGTCCTTCTACGGCTTGATTGAATCTCGCACCCGTATTCACTTCTTCGACGTAGATATCGAGACTTTGTCCCTGGGTAGGTGTTTCCGGTACCCCAAAGGGAGCTTCAAAGGTGGAACGATAACAGGCATGCCGGCAGCAGTGGCCGAGTGGTTTCAGGCGCTACAGCCAGGAACAGCGCGACCGCTAGCGTCGCAGGTTCGAATCCTGCCTGGGGCATGGATATGTGTGATGTCTTTAGGTTAGTTAAGTTTGAGTAGTACTACGTTCTAGGGGACTGATGACCTCATACGTTAAGTCCCATAGTGGTCAGTCATTTGAACTATTTGATAACAGGCATAGGGCTCTACGCTTCATGATGAGATGACGAGAGACGACCGTAGTGTTCATTAAATGCTTCAGAAATTTGCGTCCACAAACGAAACGTTCACGACAAAAAATTATATCGGGCTTCGTGCAGACTATGGTGAGTTTGCCGGGCTCAGATATTATGCCACTGTATCTTCGTAAGCATGACTGAAGTCTACACCTGCTCTGTGACGCAACTTATCAACTTCACAGAGCAAAGTGCTGCAGTGCTTTTTAAGGTTGCTCGAGGTATTATAACGAGTGTACAGACCTTCGATTAGTTAGTCTGCGTTAGTCTGCATTAGTCTGTATTAGTCTTTACCAGTCTATGGTTAAGTTTCAGTCTGCGCCTAATTGTTTTATTTACTATCATGTATTTCACTTAATATGTATGTTCTGCCTAGTGTCATGGATATGTTCCACCCTCTTTTGCCTAAATTATTAATTACTTTTTTGTTTAGCTTGTTGTAGTATGTTCCTTTGTTGTTGTTGTGGTCTGCAGTCCTGAGACTGGTTTGATGCAGCTCTCCATGCTACTCTGTCCTGTGCAAGCTTCTTCATCTCCCAGTACTTACTGCAACCTACATCCTTCCGAATCTACTTAGTGTATTCATCACTTGGTCTCCCTCTACGATTTTTACCCTCCACGCTGCCCTCCAATACTAAATTTGTGATCCCTCTATGCCTCAGAACATGTCCTACCAACCGGTCCCTTTTTCTTGTCAAGTTCTGCCACAAACTCCTCTTCTCCCCAATTCTATTCAATGCCTCCACATTAGTTATGTGATCTACCCATCTAATCTTCAGCATTCTTTTGTAGCACCACATTTCAAAAGCTTCTATTCTCTTCCTGTCCAAACTATTTATCGTCCATGTTTCACTTCCATACATGGCTACACTCCATACAAATTCTTTCAGAAACGACTTCCTGACACTTAAATCTATACTCGATGTTAACAAATTTCTCTTCTTCAGAAACGCTTTCCTTGCCATTGCCAGTCTACATTTTATATCCTCTCTACTTCGACCATCATCAGTTATTTTGCTCCCCAAATAGCAAAACTCCTTTACTACTTTAAGTGTGTCATTTCCTAATCTAATTCCCTCAGCATCACCCGATTTAATTCGACTACATTACATTATCCTCGTTTTGCTTTTGTTGATGTTCATCTTATATCCTCCTTTCAAGACACTGTCCATTCCGTTCAACTGTTCTTCCAAGTCCTTTGCTGTCTCTGACAGAATTACAATCTCATCAGCGAACCTCAGCGTTTTTATTTCTTCTCCATGGACTTTAATACCTACTCCGAATTTTTCTTTTGTTTCCTTTACTGCTTGCTCAATACACTGATTGAATAACATCGAGGACAGGCTACAAACCTGTCTCACTCCCTTCCCAACCACTGCTTCCCTTTGATGCCCCTCGACTCTTGTAACTGCCATCCGGTTTCTATACAAATTGTAAATAGCCTTTCGCTCCCTGTGTTTTACCCCTGCCACCTTCAGAATTTGAAAGAGAGTATTCCAGTCAACATTGTCAAAAGCTTTCTCTAAGTCTACAATGCTAGAAACGCAGGTTTGGCTTTTCTTAATCTAGCTTCTAAGATAAGTCGTAGGGTCAGTATTGCCTCACGTGTTCCAACATTTCTGCGGAATCCAAACTGATCTTCGCCGAGGTCCGCTTCTACCAGTTTTTCCATTCGTCTGTAAAGAATTCGCGTTAGTATTTTGCAGCTGTGACTTATTAAACTGATAGTTCGGTAATTTTCACGTCTGTCAACACCTGCTTTATTTGGGATTGGAATTATTATATTCTTCTTGAAGTCTGACGGTATTTCGCCTGTCTCATACATCTTGCTCACCAGATGGTAGAGTTTTGTCAGGACTGGCTCTCCCAAGGCCGTCAGTAGTTTCAATGGAATGTTGTCTACTCCCGGGGCCTTGTTTCGACTCAGGTCTTTCAGTGCTCTGTCAAACTCTTCACGCAGTATCGTATCTCCCATTTCATCTTCATCTACATCTTCTTCCATTTCCATAATATTGTCCTCAAGTACATCGCCCTTGTATAGACCCTCTATACTTTCACCTTTCTGCTTTCCCTTCTTTGCTTAGAATTGGGTTTCCATTTGAGCTCTTGATATTCATAAAAGTGGCTCTCTTTTCTCCAAAGGTCTCTTTAACTTTCCTGTAGGCAGTATCTACCTTATCCCTAGTGAGATACGCCTCTTCGTCCTTACATTTGTCCTCTAGACATCCCTGCTTAGCCATTTTGTCCTTCCTATCGATCTCATTTTTGAGACGTTTGTATTCCCTTTTGCCTGCTTCATTTACTGCGTTTTTATATTTTCTCCTTTCATCAATTAAATTCAACATTTCTTCTGTTACCCAAGGATTTCTACAAGCCCTCATCTTTTTACCTACTTGAACCTCTGCTGCCTTCACTACTTCACCCCTCAGAGCTACCCATTCTTCTTCTACTGTATTTCTTTCCCCCATTCCTGTCAATTGTTCCCTTATGGTTTCCCTGAAACTCTGTACAACCTCTGGTTTAGTCAGCTTATCTAGATCCCATCTCCTTAAATTCCCACCTTTTTGCAGTTTCTTCAGTTTTAATCTACAGCTCATAACCAATAGATTGTGGTCAGAATCCACATCTGCCCCTGGAAATGTCTTACAATTTAAAACCTGGCTCCTGAATCTCTGTCTTACCATTATATAACCTATCTGATACCTTCTAGTATCTGCAGGATTCTTCCATGTATACAACCATCTTTTATGGTTCTTGAACCAAGTGTTAGCTATGATTAAGTTATGCTCCGTGCAAAATTCTACCAGACCGCTTCCTCTTTCATTTCCCTCCACCAATCCATATTCACCCACTATGCTTCCTTCTCTCCCTTTTCCTACTCTCGAATTCCAGTCACCCATGACTATTAAGTTTTCGTCTCCGTTCACTACCTGAATACTTTCTTTTATCTCATCATACATTTCATCAATTTCGTCATCATCTGCAGAGCTAGTTGGCATATAAACTTGTACTACTGTAGTAGGTTACAATAATGCATTCACTATGCTGTTGGTAGTAGCTTACCCACACTCCTACTTTTTTTTTCATTATTAAACCTACTCCTGCATTACCCCTATTTGATTTTGTGTTTATAAGCCTGTATTCACCTGACCAAAAGTTTTGTTCCTCCTGCCACCGAACTTCACTAATTCCCACTATATCTAACTTCAACCTATCCATTTCCCTTTTTAAATTTTGTAACCTACCTGCCCGATTAAGGGATCTGACATTCCACGCTCCGATCCGTAGAACGCCAGTTTTCTTTCTCCTGATAACGACGTCCTCTTGAGTAGTCCCCGCCCGGAGATCCGAATGGGGGACTATTTTACCTCCGGAATATTTTACCCAAGAGGACGCCATCATCATTTAACCATACAGTAAAGCTGCATTCCCTCGCGGAAAATGACGGATGTAGTTTCCCCTTGCTTTCAGCCGTTCGCAGTACCAGCACAGCAAGGCCGTTTTGGTTAGTGTTGCAAGGCCAGATCAGTCAATCATCCAGACTGTTGCCCCTGCAACTACTGAAAAGGCTGCTGCCCCTCTTCAGGAACCACACGTTTGTCTGGCCTCTCAACAGATACCCCTCCGTTGTGGTTGCACCTACGGTACGGCCATCCGTATCACTGAGGCACGCAAGCCTCCCCACCAACGGCAAGGTCGATGGTTCATGGGGGGAGGCTGCGCCTAATAAGATTACCATATTCCTGTACATAGCCATGAAGATAAATGAATAGACACTTTGTCAAGTATCAGAGATATGTGAGAATATGATTAACGTACCAAGACAAAGGAACTTCAGACTGTCAATTGTAAATAGCATCCAGAACCAAGGTAAGTTATTTTTATGCTTGTTATTATTTTAATAAATGTGTGTGAAAATTAATCATGTTCTGTTTAAAGTTGGACACCAAAAATGGTTCAAATGGCTCTGAGCGCTATGGGACTCAACATCTTAGGTCATAAGTCCCCTAGAACTTGGAACTACTTAAACCTAACTAACCTAAGGACATCATACACATCCATGCCCGAGGCAGGAGTCGAACCTGCGACCGTAGCAGTCCCGCGGTTCCGGACTGCAGCGCCAGAACCGCACGGCCACTGCGGCCGGCAGTTTGTCACCGTCAATCTGCTACTCTAAGCATGCAAGTGGCATTTCTATCGTCTGACCTAACGGCAGAAGATAAACACACCACGATAAGACCACAAGACATATTTCTGACACTCGCCTACTTCGCTAGAGCGACAAGTCAAATAATCTGATGGTATGTGTATCGAAGGTCTTACAGTACGCACACCACAGCCCTACTGACAACACAATACTTCCCGCCTTCTCGTGTACTGATGGGTGCGCCTCTCGTCAAATCTAGTGGCCAATTGTGTGTCACAAAGGGGTGCTCGGATGCTTTTGATCAGACACTGTATGTAACTCGCTTTCTATGGATGATTGCTTTCATATGTTCATTGGGGGTGTAAGTTGTTGATTGTATCGTCGTAACGAAGATATGCTTAAAATCGAGTTTATGAATTTACTTCCCAACTTTATAATTCTGCTCAATCTTCAGGTACACTAACTGAATGACGTACTTGGGCACATAGACATGGCGATTTTGGAGATTATTTAGGAGACGAAATACTGAGTTAACAAGAACCTTCGCCACAGAATATAGATGCTGTAATATTTCTTTACATGTGAAGCATGTAAAATAACTGAAAATTAAACGTTGCACCAAATAAAATTAAACTTTAAGCAGTCTTTTATTTTAGACGCACATCAAGTATTCGGATACTTAGTTCTTTTTTTGTTTTTTTGAATCTAGTTCCCATATTATTTTCTATTCAGTGTATCTGGAAATACGAAGTTCAGATGTGAATGCAATCTGACACTGGAGGTTGTGGGGGAATGAGGGTATTAATATACAAGGAAGAGTGACTATTATAAATTGTCATTGTTATTTAAAAAAGTAGTTACAGAAAAATGTATAAGACAAGCGGATAAGGTGTCATACGAATCATCATTGTAAACATTTCTTGTTTCTTCAGCGTAACTACCAGTTTCATTGTTTCCATTGGCGATGTCTTATCCCATGATCCTGTAATTGGTTTCAACATTTTATTTGAAATATTATTGCTTTTAGTGCACGCTTCTAAGATATTCAACAAATTATAAACGAGTGTAAATCACGAGACTGGAGTATCTTCGACTCTTCCGCAGTTTGTACAGGAACCAAGTTATACAGGGTGATTCCCTGACGATGTTATAGTCTTTCAGGAATGATGATGAAAGGTAACGCATCAATATGAGGCAAGCGACTACCGAGTCGAAAGGCATCAGCGAAAATCTTCTCAAGTTCCGCCTCAGCTCCACGAACTAAGGGCCCCTAACGGTCCAGGTTGATTCCTGTGCAGATCGGGGATGTTCTTCGCCCTGGGACTGGATGTTGTGTTGTCCTTGCTTTCGCACCGTCATAATTATCCCACTATTGAGACGGTTGTATAAGCATGACCCGAAAGCCAATTCAACATTTCCGTTGAATACTCGCCAATACCCTCAGATAATTTCTCCTGCTGATGGACTAGTAAAGGCGCACGTGATCTCACGCCAGAGATACCGAGATTCCTGAGTCTATGGTACAGTGATAATGAAATCCATTTGTCTGCACAAGTTTCACGAGCTGCTACATTTACAACAGTTGTTCAAAATGTCGTCCCGAGAGTCATTGTAGGTATGCCATCGTCGCACAAACTTCAGTCGTACCCGTTCTAATATCACCGGCGTCGTTTGAACAGTGTCGAAGGCAGCGAGACTTCTTGCCAGGAGATCCTCATGAGTCTCGACAGGAGCCACATACACAAGAGTTTTCACATGGCCCCACGATGAGAAATCAAGTGAACTAGAACCGGTAAGCGTATTGTCCACAAAAAAGAACGTCCTCTGCCTATCCAGTTTTCAAGGAATGTTTTAGTAATTGCAGTACCTGTATTGTATTGTATGTTTACCGGGGCCCTAGAAATAACGGAGAGGCTGCGTCCCCATCGCAGCTGCAGTGGTCTCCAACCCCACGACAACTACCGCAGTCCACTTCACCTCTCCGCCGCCCCACACCGAACCACTCTTTCAGGGTTATTGTGCGGTTCGGCCCTGGTTGACTCCCCCCCAAAGGGAACGTCTCACACCAGACGAGTGTGCATGGTAGAATAATGGTGGTTTACGAGTACGTGAAGAACTTGTTCGCGTAGCAATCGCCGACATAGTGGAGCGGAGGCGGAATAAGGGGAACCAGCCCGTATTCGGCGAGGCAGATGCAAACCGCCTAAAAACCATCCACAGACTGGCGGGCTCACCGGACCTCGACACAAGTCCGCCGGACGGATTCGTGCTGGGGACCAGGCGCTCCTTCCCAGTCGCGAAATCCACGCGTTTGACAGCACGGCTAACCGGGCGGGCTGCAGTACCTTTACATACACTGAAGTGCCAAAGAAACTGGTACACCTGCCTAATATCGTTTAGGGCCCTATCGAGCATTCAGGAGTGCCGCAATACGACATGGACTCCACTAATGTCTGAAGTAGTGCTGGGGGGAACTGAGACCATTAATTCTGCAGGGCTGTGCATAAATCCGTAAGAGTACGAGGGGAAGGATATCTATTCTGAACAGCACGTTGCAAGAAGTCCCAGATATGTTCAGTAGTGTCCATTTGTGGGGATTTTAGTGGCCTGCGGAAGTGTTTAAACTGAGACGAGTATTCTTGGAGCCACAATGTAGCAATTCTGGACGTGTGGAGTGTCGCATTGTTCTGCTGAAACTGTCCAAGACCCGTCGGATTGCACAATGGACATGGATGGACTCAGATGATTACACAGGACGCTTACGTACGTGCCACTTGTCAGAGTCGACTTTACACTTATGAGGGGTCCTATAGCACTCCAAGTGCACACGTCCCACACCATTACAGGGGCTACACCAGCTTGAACAGTCCCTTGCTGACATGCAGGTTCCATGCATTCGTGGGGTTGTCTCCATACCCGTACACGTTCATCCGCTCGATACAATTTCAAACGAGACTCGTCCGACCAGGCAACATGTTTTCAGTTATTAACAGTATAATTTCGATGTTGACGGCCCCAGGCGAGGCGTAAAGCTTTGCGTCGTGGAATCATCAAGGATATCCGAGTGCGCCTTCGGATCCGAAAGCCCATATCAACAGTTGAATGGATCGCATGCTGACACTTGTTGATGGCCCAGCATTGAAATCTGGAGCAGTTTGCTGAAGAGTTCCACTTGTGTCACGATGAGCGATTCTCTTCAGTCGTCGTTGGTTCCGTTCTTGCAGGATCTTTTTCCGGCCTCAGTCATGTCGGAGATTTGATGTTGTACCGGATTCTTGATATTCACGGTACACTCGTGAAATGGTCGTAAAGGAAAATGCCTCCTCATCGTTACCTCGGAGATGCTGCGTCCCATCGGTCCTGCCCCGACTGTAACACCACGTTCAAACTCACTTAAATCTTGATAATCTGCCATTGTAGCAGCAGTAAGCGACCTCACAGCTGCGTCAGACACTTGTTTTCTTATATAGGTGTTGCCGACAACATCGCCGTATTCTGCTTGTTTGCGTATCTCTGTATTTGAATATGCATCCCTATACCACTGTCTTTGGCGCTTCAGTGTATATTCGACTATCAGAGATATAAGAAAGATTTTCGCTTATAACTTTCAACTCGGTCGCTTCTGGACCAGAGTCCTTTATCCCAGATTGCTACATTTGACCATCTGCACCAGCCCTGAATGTTTGTAACATCATCGCGGAATCACCCTGTAGCATTTGAGGCTGTTGTCACAGTACCTCTGTCCTTTTGGAGGACAGCATTGTTTTCATCTACACCTGTACTTTGCAAGCCGCCAAACTGTGGCGAAGGGTGTTTCATTTACTATTATTTTCACATCAAAGTTATTTTTTTTTTTTTTTTTGCGCTTCAGCAACTTTGCCTTTAAAATATCAGTCCTTCGTTGTCCCAATGCTCCTTCAATGAAACTCAGCATTTAGAATTCATCCTAACTTATTATGCCCCTCCAACGAACGAGTACATCAAGAAAATCAGAGAGATGAATAATATATTGTATTATTTTCGTTAGAAACTATGTAAATTGTGACCAACTATGTTCATCTGAAATCATTTTGTCTATATTAATGTATTTCGCATTGTGGAAGACACTGTTTGTTTATTTATTTCTTTACCCAAAATTGTTTCTGCATATTATGTGCGGTCTTCACTGGGATTTTTTATCGTTCAGCGTGAAAATTACTAGGATATAACTACATGTGAATTTCAGCTTAAAACTTTTTATACTGGGTGTATAAAGGAGCTATTAATTATGCATCAAATTTTTTGTATTGGTTTACACATGTAGTTAGTGACACGTATTAAATAACTTGGACACGAAATATTGTGATGAATATCGAGCTAGAGATGTTGCTGAAAATGTCGTCAGTTTATATTACTGGACAACTGAAGTCTGAGTGCTAATAATAGTCCAAGACGCTCAAAACAACCGGGTGATTCGCGAATAATAATTGCAGCTTCGGTCAAACAGGCAAACAGCTCTTCTGGACTGTCTGTCAGTGTCTCGTGCACCAAACTATGGTCAGAAAAACGTGGTAGTTTCGGTAGTGGTCTACAACTTCCAATCCAACAATGGGGGGAAAAAATTGTCCAAATGTTCTGTGAGGGGTGGGGTTCCATAGTGCTAGAACCACAATGGTTGTCTGACTGCTAGCAGGACATTCCTTCTCCTCTTCGAGGAGATGTGGTAAATTTCTCCACCCGGCGTGTTTGGTAGAATATTTGCCTCACAAGGGAATGGACAATCCGATATGTCGAAACATACCCTGAAATTTTTCATACAGTGAAAATACACCAAAAGAAATGCACGATCCGAATTTTAGATGCTAAGGCACTCTGCACGTAGTTTTCAAAAATTGTTAATGTTACTCATTGTTGCAGCACGAAGAATTGCTGGTAACAGTGGTTTGTACAGCCCTTGTGCGCGAATAAGCAGAGGCAGCCGTGGCAAGAGAACGTAGCACCGTGTAGCGCAAAGTCCAAAGTGAATTTTAAGCACTTAAACCATACCAAAAATGTCTCAAATCATTAATGCATTGAGTATCTTGCAGTTCATATGGACAGCTAAATTTTTGTACGGGAAATTGTTACACTAGTGACTACTAGTGGAAAGAAAATCAAGGCAGTGTACGATGTTACACTAGGGTCGGCTTCCAACAGTCGGGGCTGTAATTTTCTGTAATTTGTTGACATGAAATATAGTTTATAAATTCCTGTAGCACAGTTCTTACGATAATTTTTAAATAATGAAGATATTGCTAACAATTAAACATTCCTCGTTTACTTCCTGTAGTCGCCACGAAAACGCGAAGTGTCTATTGGATGGCGATGACAAACATTTTCCTTACACTAGCCACATTTTATAAAAGATAAATTAATACATTCAAGCATTCCATAGTAATTACTAGTTTTATTTAGGTAGAACTGGAATGGAGTAAGTAATGGTCGTGGCCCTTGTTCTACATATTGTGCTGCCTATCAGGCATAATTGATCAAATTCGTAAAATATTCTAATGCGCACTGACAATGTAAAAATGACTGAATCTGCTTACCAGTTCGATAAATCCTGGAAATCAGTAATGTTCATCTCCCTTTCAGTTCAGAGCGCTCAGTCTCATAGATTTCCCTCGGTAACGGTGCACTGACTCTCACGAGCAGTTCTAAATCTTTCGAAGAGTGTTTCCTTCACACTTTTGCGAATTTCATTTTGGTGGATATTTTGTACTTATACAACACATGCTCAGATTTTACGAAATGAAACCGGATTTCCACACTGCGTAAGCATATTCTCCCTCTCTCATTTAACCGAAAAATATACAGCCTTTTCTTTCTAACTGAACTCTATTACTGTACCATTTCTTTTTTCTTCCTTGGAAGGTACTCTGTTCTTTTTGTGGACTTTAATCAGCACAATAATTTATGAAATACAAATTTTTTAAAGTAAAGAACTTTAGGCCTAGACAATACTCTTTGTTCTCAACCCATTGTTGTCTGAGTTATTTCCTTTTTCTCATAATGTTTACACTGTTTCTAACGAAATGTCGGCGTCATTGGAATTAATGTGCAAGAAACTAACTAATAACTTCAGCAGAAATAGGAAATCAGAAAGAAAATTGATTCCAGTTTATCTCCATTGTGAACACTTAGCGACACACAAAGGGAACTGCTGATTATTAAGGCAGTTTTATGATCTACAAATTCGAGCGAATAGCGGCCGTGAAGAACTTTGTCAGAGAAACTATGAAGCTGCAATTCGATTCAAAAATTAATTTCATGTTGTGCCGTGTTATCTGTTTACCAATGTGCAGTAAATCAAGGACATACAGTAGGTTATCAAAAGTATCCGGACACCCCCAAAAACATACGTTTTAAATATTAGGTGCATTTTGCTTCCACCTACTGCCACGTACTCCATATCAGGGACCACATTAGTTATCAGACATCGTGAGAGAGAAGAATGTGCCGCTCCGTGGAACTCACGGACTTCGAACGTGTTCAAGTGACTGGGTGTCACTTGTGCCATACGTCTGCACGCGAAACTTCCACACTCCTAAACATCCCTAGGTCCACGGTTCCCGATGTGATAGTGAAGTGGAAACGTGAAGGGACACGTACAGCACACAACCGTACAGGCCGACGTCGTCTGTTGAGTGACAGACACCGCCGACAGTTGAAGAGGGTCGTAATGTGTAATAGGCAGACATCTATCCAGATCATCACAAAGGAATTCGAAACTTTACCAGGATCCACTGCAAGCACTATGACATTTATGCGGGAGGTGATAAAACTTGGATTTAATGCTCGAGCGCCTGCTCATAAGCCGCACAACACGCCGGTAAATGCCAAACGACGCCTCGCTTGGTGTGATGAGCGTAAACATTCGACGATTGAACAGTGGAAAAACGTTGTGTGGAAAAACGAATCACGGTACACAATGTGGCGACCCGATGACAGGGTGTGGCTATGGCGAATGCCCGATGAACATCATCTGCCAGCGTGTGTAATGCAAACAGTAATATTCGGATGCGGTGGTGTTATGGTGTGGTCATGTTTTTCATTGTTTTGCGTGGCGCTATCACAGCACAGGCCTTTATTGATGTTTTAAGCACCATCCTATTTCCCACTGTTGAAGAGGAATTCGGCGATGGCGACTGCATCTTTTAACACGATCGGGAACCTGTTCTTAATGCCCCGCCTGTGGCGGAGTGGTTACACGATATTAATATCCCTGTAATGGACTGTCCGGCACAGAGTCCTGACATGAATCCTATAGAACACCTTTGGTATGTTTTGGAACGCCGACTTCATGGCAGGCCTCACCGACCGACACCTACACCTACCCTCAGTGCAGCATTGCGTGAAGAATGGGCTGCCATTCCCCAAGAAACCTTCCAGCACCTGATTGAATGTATGTCTGCGAGAGTGGAAGCTGTCATCAAGGCTAAGGGTGGTCCATGACCAAATTGAATTCCGGCATTACCGATGGAAGGCGCCACGAACTTGTAAGTTATTTTCAGCCATGTGTCCGGATAATTTTGATCACATGGTGTATATCCGCCGTGTTGATCAAGCGCTATCTCCTACAGCTACGGCAGGGTTGTGCACTTCGACAGCCGCCTGGAGAACTACGAATTTGGCAAAATTTTGAAGTCACAAAAAATACTTGCAGTCTGTCTTAGCAACTAAAATCTTGACATTGTATTTTCCTTTGCCGTATTCTTCTTGTACAATAAATTTTAGGGCAGTGAAATCTGGTTTCGCAGGATAGAGAGGATCAGGTTATGGTTGTGGAAGGGGCTGTAATCAGTTACTGTCAGTTGCACAAAGGACACAAACTTTTATTTTCCTAAGAACCACTTAATTACACATTGCCTTAAAAGGATCAAAATAAAACAATATGTCTGAAGGCCTAGTTAAGAATACTTGAGAAACCCTCTTGGGCTGAAGGCCCAAAACCACACCAAAAACAAGAACAGCTGAAGGCCTGAACACAAGTTACATAAAATTGCTTTAAATAATACACGCGGCTCAAGGCCTTACTTAAAAAAAATATTTCAGGTAAATACTCGGCTGAAGGCCATGCACAAAACATTCTAACAACTCAGGGCTTCGGGCATGGATAACAAGAATTTCAGATAGAGAAAAATTTTTTTAAAAAAATTCGTTTTAAACAAATGAATCTTCAAATTTTAATTTAGGATAGCTAAAGGCCTTATCTTAAAATCATTTCACGTAAAAGCTGTGCTGAAGGCCACACATTGGACATTGAACAACTCAGGGCTTAAGGCATGGAAAACAAGTATCTCAGATGGAACAAATTTTCAAAATTTAGTTTTTAAACAAATCAATATTCAAATTTTAATTTAAGTCAGCTGAAGGCTTTATTTTAAAATTGAAACAAACTAAATTAATAGACGGCTGAAGGCCTCACACAGTACATCAGACTGAAATGAAAACCACAATCTAAAACCAACAGAACAGTGGTGCTCAAAAGTATTCCAAGGGTCGGCCTGAGGTGGTAGCTCTAAAGTAAGGTGAGGTGAGACAGGCAGCCAAGAGTAAGGTTAAATAATCAGGTGGCAACCCGACCCAGGGACAGCTGAAGCACCGGTCAACAGCCTAATCAATTCCCTTCCACCCGCCCAACGGTACATCGGAAAATGTGAGCCGAGGACGAAGATATCAGCCGCACTACGTCTTCAAAATTGGCATCTAAAAACAGCCAAGGCACAATAACCACGCTTATGAAAAAAATATGAACAAATAACTAAAAGGCTCTCGACCCACACGCCGTGTAGACAGCATCAACACGGCGAGAAAATACACTGCCGGAAAACTACGCTAACGACCAGGACAGGTAACTGGGGTGTTAACGGCCACAAGGCAAAAAATACCGCTGGTATGATATTTGTGTTTTTCCGATGTAAATACGGAAACTTGAAGTATGGCGACGTTATTACCAAATGCGTTCAAACAGGACCAACATGCTGTTATTCTTTTATTGGCTGCCGCAGGATAAACACCGGTAAATATCCATCGGAAAATGTAAAATGTGTATGGGCCAATGTGTCACTGATCAGCCCCTCATCCCGAGAGGCTCGAGAGCCAGCCATTGCTGGAAAGGTAATGTTCTTCGATTACCAGGACATATTGTTTGTTAATTTCAAGGAACCTGGTGTCTCCATCATTGGGGAACGGTACCCATCCAATTACCACGTCACAGATCCCTTAGAACAGGCCTTGAAGGGCTGACGATTCCTGACGGATGAGAATGTGCAGCAGTCATTACGGACTTCTTCACGGAGCAGGAAAACGTGTTTCACCAGATGGGTATCTTTAACCCGGTGCTTTGGCAGGTTAACTGGCCAATGTTTACAGCGATTTTGCCTCATTGGCATACTGATTCTGTGGTTAGCTACTTTGTTATATGTTCCATAGATTATTTGGACGACTCTTTATCGAAATGATGTGGAACGAATGAGTCTGCAGGTTATATATACTTGATTACTGCTAACATAAATGAACACATTATCATTTTATTCCTACTCATGCAGTTACACTTAAAAGTTTTTGAACTATACGGTCTTCGAACAGAAACTTTTTGATCGACATTTATATTATGTGAGGTGACGGTATAGAATAATTCATACAAAAACTTCTTATAACATGTGCTTAACATTTATTGGTTACAGAGATACAACAATTTAGATATATTTTTTTTATTTTTTGCTTGTTGGTACTCCAGCTGACACGAAATCATTTATTGGTTCTTTTTTTGGTTTTGAAATGCATGTTTTGAAGTTGTTGAAGGGTTTACACCATTCAATTTATCAACTGTGTTTGAGACTGATTTGTTGTTCACTTCTATTGTACGTGATTGTTTTTTATTGCCTAATACCACCACACAGGTTAGACATACCGCACGAATTTAGAAATGCTGAGTTTGTTAATATGGTACTTGCAGACGGGTTTTGTAATGGAAATGCTGCTGGTGCTTGTAGAGAATAAATTAGACGATTTCCTAACCGGAGAGTAGCAGATTCACATGTGTTTGCACTAAACTGAGTGAGACTGGGGCGTCCATATTTCGTCTGAAAGTGCAAATGAACTGAGTGTGTATACATTACAAGACAGTAATCAGCTGGTAGAAAGAAGTCCAACAACGAGCAGGTATAGGTGTTCCACGTACAAGAAAATGGCAGTCGTTACATATGCACGGCCTCTATCCTCATCATTTACAACGTTCCCAACACCTTGGAGAAGAAGGTGAAAGTAGACAGAGTATGGTCGCTGGCTACTTGAAAATCGCCGAGTAATCCTACTGATTCTGTTTACTGATGAAGACACTTGAACTCATGGAGGTATCAGCAACACTCGTAACTCACGTCGGAGGTCGACGAAAACCTTCATACCTTTGTGAAGTCATATTTTCAAGAACGCTTCTCTGTAATCGTGTGGTATGGTATGATAGACAATCTGGTGAGTGCTCCTGTTGTGTTATCGCACTGCGTTACAGGGCTCCGTTAGTTACACTTTCACGAAAACGAGCTTCTAGCCTTGTTAGAAGATGTTCCTACGGTTAAAAGGGTGATTTATTCCAGCATGATGCGACTCCTGAACATGGTAGTCGTCAGGTGCCACATCATCTAAAATCAACATTCCAAGGAAGACGGATCGGCAAAAACGGTAACGTTCCCTGGCCGCCAAGTTCCATAGACCATACCCATCTTTACTACAACACCGTGAACGCAACGGCGCGTCCCAATACACTTTTTTCAGGTATTAGCATTTAGTGCCTTTCATCTTGCCGCACCGCCTGTTTCCGGGACTGCATCGCTCTTATCTCTCAACTTGATACTTGTCCGCTGGTATCAACTCCTTCTTGGTCTCGTCGGAATACATCGGATGGCCGGCCGGAGTGACCGAGCGGTTCTAGGCGCTACAGTCTGGAACCGCATGACCGCTACGGTCGCAGGTTCGAATCCTGACTCTGGTATGGATGTGTGTGATATCCTTAGGTTAGTTAGGTTTAAGTAGTTCTAAGTTCTAGGGGACTGATGACGTCAGCAGTTAAGTCCTATAGTCCTCAGAGCCATTTGAACCATTTGAATACGTCGGATGCTTCTGGTAAGACCCTTGATTTTACTTACATTGTTTTCTTTGCTACCCTTTTTATCTTCCGCCCGTCTTATTTTCGTTATGGGTTCGTATACTTCACTAGCGTTTATACGATTTAAGTACTTTTACAGTGTAGTCCATTTCATGGACGTCCACGATAATTATGATTATTTTCCTCTGGATGGCCACGTTACAACAAACGTTTATGTGTTTATCCATTCATTAGTCAGGTTCATATATTTTACTGTATTAATCGTCATGCTTCTTTTTAGAACTTGAGGCACTTGCCACAGCCATCCCCTTCATTCTGCCACTCTTATTTTGACTACTGTTCCTTTCGCGGACGTATTAACACAGCTTGATTGAGAATGATTGAGGCGTCCAATCATCGCTACATAGTGCTGTAAGTGATTTGAATATGAGTATTCTGCTATTGCATGCCCGATTCTCTTGAGGAATATTGTCCATTTCGTATATTTCGTATCTGAACATCATTGCAGGTAATACTGATTTCACTGGATCTCTTGCCTTTCTTTTTCTTTCTTTTCCTCAGAGCCGGCCGTGGTGGCCGAGCGATTATAGGCGCTTCAGTTCGGAACCGCGGTGCTGCTATGGTCGCATGTTCGAATCCTGCCTCGGGCATTGATGTGTGCGATGTCCTTAGATTAGTTAGGTTTAAGTAGTTCTAAGTCTAGGGGACTGAAGACTTCAGATGTTAAGTCCCACAGTGCTTAGAGCCATTTTTCCTCCGATCTGTTCACATGTCGTGTCTGACGATGCAACTTCAAGCTGCGAAACTGGCTTTACTAATAAACGATTATCCAGCAAACACTGCGGTTTTGTTTAATAAGAATGTACTGTTAAAATTGTGGTTCCCCACAACATAAAGTGTGTTGCTTAACCTTTTAAATATTTGCCTGTGCAGATGGTTGAAAGCCGAAGTGCACACAGAAAAGGTGAAGACAAGAAACCAACTCATATTTCGAATTATGAATAATGCTGCCCTTATAAAAGAATGCCAAAACAACCACTGAAGAGCTACCTACATGTGGTGTTTTCCAGAGACTTTAGTAGCATAATGAAGTCGTAGTGGAGTTTATGAAAATCGACTGTGAGCGTAAGCATTTGCCTTTGATTAACACCTTTTGTGAGCTTCAATTTGAGTTGCATTCTAACAGGTGTATCCCTATAAGCAATAGAAACTGGGCAATGTTACATAGAATGTTCTATTCCAATTAGTCTATAGTAACACCTCTTAAAATTGTAAGTAGGCTGTTTAGGTTTTTATATTGGTAACGCCACGTAGCGCACTGTATGAAAATCACTGGCTGTGCTGTGTGCAGTCTGTGGCTGGGTGGCATTGTTGTAATATTCGCCATTATAGTGTTGGGCTCTTGGCTGTTAACAGCGCGTAGCGTTGCGCAGTTGGAGGTGAGCCGCCAGCAGTGGTGATTCGTGGGGAGAGAGATGGCGGAAATTTCAGAGCGGACGATCTGGACATGTGTCCATCAGAAAGAGTAAATTTGTAATACTGGATATCATGGACTGATTATATATATATAATCACTTTTGAACACTATTAAGGTTAATACATTGTTTGTTCTCTATCAAAATCTTTCATTTGCTAACTATGCCTATTAGTAGCTAGTGCATTCAGTAGTTTGAATCTTTTATTTAGCTGGCAGTAGTGGCGCTCACTGTATTGCAGTAGTTCGAGTAACGAAGATTTTTGTGATGTAAGTGATTTGTGAAACGTATAGGTTAATGTTAGTCAGGGCCATTCTATTGTAGGGATTTTTGAAAGTCAGATTGCGTTGCGCTAAAAATGTTGTGTGTCAGTTTAGTGTTGATCAGAATAAGTAAAGAGAGTAATGTCTGAGTACGTTCAGTTTTGCACAGTTGTTTGAAAATCAAATAATGTAAGTGGTTTATCAGCACAGTAATTCATTAATTTTTCGAAGGGGACGTTTCATATGAGGATACTTCACTGGAATCTTCTGATTTATTCTTGTAGTTTGTGTAATTAGTGTAGCTATTGTTTATTGCTACCGCGTAATTATAGAGAGAATTTCCTTTGTAGTCGTAGTTTTTCATTGTTGTACAGTAAAACAGTTGTGGCATGCATGTAGATTTGCACCAAGTATTTCGCAGCTACGCTTGCAATTAACTAGATATTATTTTCAATGCTATATTAATGTGTCTTCTTATTTTGCTCTTAAAATTGTGCTTTTCTGTGTTATCGTGTAAAATATTGTGACAATAATGGCGTGTGAAAAACGTAATACTAGGCTCCAAAGTAAACTGAGAAATAATAGAGATGACGAGTGTAGTTTATCAGCTCCACAATGAATTAACAGACATTCAAAGTAGTAATTTGGTAACTGTGCATAGGGAAATGGGGCGGGCGACAAATAATGGCGTAGACAGTGAAACAATTAGTGAACACGGAAGCATTATCGATCGATCGGTCGTTAACAGCTCGTCTCAGGAATCCTAAATGACAGGACACAATCTCGCAAATACTGTAGATTCAGTTTTTGGGTCCTCACCGTTCTCTCAAATAAGTCACGACACATTTTCTGCTTTTCAAAATGCGAATATTGCCGGTTCAAATGCACTGCCGAATAGCACTGAGGAACATGTTTCAGACACCAGTGCATTGTTATTACAGTTAATGCAACAAATGGGACAAAGGCTACAAAAGTTAGACACAATGGAACAAAATCAGAGACAAACACAGCAAAAGTTTCAAAAGTTAGACCCAATGGAACAAATTCAGAGACAAACACAGCAAAACTTCAAAAGTTAGACACAATGGAACATAATCTTCGGAAGTTAGACACCACGCTTGAACAAACACGTGAAGATTTAACTACTGAGTTACATAACATTGAATCGAAATGTCAAAAAGTCTGTAATGACGTAAAATCACAAATTTGTGAGCATTTTCAACCTATTTTTTCGCGGCATGAAAATGCATTACAGAATCACAGAAGCAGCCATAAAAGAACTGCAAACTATTGTTCATGAAAATCATGAGACCTTGCAAGCTAAAATTGACTCAGTTGCATCTACCGTTTCGGTTACGCAACTTGCAAAAACTCAGGAAAACTTAAAGGACACAGTAGATACTCTGAAAATTGGTTCAGAAAGACACATGGAGGAAATTAGTTCATTATCAGATAAAGTAGTTGAACTTTCCGATCAGATAAATAATTTATCTACGAAGGTAGATGATAATCTGAATGACACAAAACTGGTAGTCTTTAATGACACAGAAGTGTGCGAACAAATTAGGAAATTCAAACAAAATCAGAATCAAATTAATACGCAACACCAAAGTGAAATCCGGGAAGTACAAGATCAGTTGACACAGGTAATACAAGAATTACATATTTCAGAGGACACTTGCGCCCCAATGCAGGAAGAGGGACATAGAAATACGGAACAGCCACAAAATAATGAAACAGGGCACTTCGAAAATTATGAAAGAAATTGGCAAGGTACACCGAATTTTGAGATGGAACAGCCGAAACGACGTAAGAATGACCGACATGCGACTCGCCGACATGATGATTTTGACTATAAGTTGTTCATTACTACACGTAGATTCAAAACATTTAAGAATTCTGGCAACGACATTCATCCACAAGCATGGCTCCATCAATTCTCTCGTTGTTTTCCTCCCAACTGGTCATTAGAGCACTGATTAGAATTTTTGTGTGGCTATTTAGAGAATGAACCAGCTGTAAGAATGCGACCGGTCATTCACGATTGTCACAGTGAAGGAGAATTTTATCATGCCTTCCTCTCAGCATATTGGTCTCAAGCTACACAAGACCGAGTAAAACATAGCATCATAATGATGAAACATTTCGAACAATATGAATTTTCCAGTCTTGTGAAATATTTTGAAGACATGTTGCACAAGAATCAGTACCTGTCAAACCCATACAGCACCTCAGAACTCATCCGCATTTGCTTAATCAAATTACCTGAACATTTACGACATATTATTTTGGCAGGACGTTGCAAGGACGACATTAAAGCTTTTCAGGGACTCTTAGAAGAATTAGAAATTGACACTGACAAAAACAGGAACACAGCAATTACAGGTCACAATTCCGCGATGAAAGAAATAATAACTGGACACGACAAGGCTATTCTCATAGCACAAATCGTGAACAAAACAGACACCACCCCTATGACAACCGTTGGCAGCGTAGTAATAATTACAGGGAAAGATCACCTCTCCGCAGTAGTGACTATCACAGAGACAATCAGAGAAACAGACAGCATGAGAACCAAAATAATTATTATCAAGGGAGACAGAATAACTTAAGACGCAATGGTCCAGCGCGCAGTTACGATTCAGGGAGAAATTCTACACCACGTGACCGACAAGAAAGAAACTATGGAATCTACCGACATGGCGACAGACGATATGATCGTAACGACAGACCTGAATTGCATCAGAACTGGCGGCATTCAAACAGGGCAGGGCCCTCTCGACAAGGTGAATTTGTAGAAGTTAGGTCTCCAAATCCCAATAACGACGCGCGCCAATAAAGAGACAATAGGCAATGACTCATACCGCTGGCAGCCACAAAACGTACTTATGACGACGCAGCTGCCGTAGCTAGTACTTACGTAAAAAAGGAAGACATTAGGGACATCTTACTCCAGGAACACGACTTAAAACATAACAACATTGCTTATCCTGTGATTCACATTACAGTAAATGTAAAATTTACGGCAGTACTTGACTCTGGCAGTCCCATTTCAGTAATTAGTGAAACAGCCTTTAGCAAATGCAACAAATCGAACGATTGCCCCACACTTCCGTTATAAGATTAAATTACAAGGAGCAATATTTGGAAAAAGTGTAGATGTACGCCAACAAACCGACTTAGAATTCTTTTGTCAAAGCCACAGCTTCTCTACAAACTTTCTTATTGTTCCATTATTGTTGACGGAAATTATGTTGGGAGAAGACTTTTTGAATGAATACAAAGCAATCTTAAACTTTCGCGATGCTGAAATAAGTTTAGAGAAAGAAGGTAAGTCAATAGTTTTGAAATTTTAAGATTGGCTCTCAAACCATGACGAAGAAATTAATCGGCTTTACCTCCTGTTAGACAACAGTTCGGAATTTTCGACAGAACTTGACACTAACAATCACTCTGCAAGTACTGACAGGGATGATATCGACAGCGCATTTGATACTAATTAGTTAATTCAGAATAAAATTCAAACAATTGAGAATTGTAATGACAGTGATAGGCAGGACCTTTTTGAGATTTTACAAGCTCATTCCACAGTTTTTACTCACAAAACAGGAATAATCAACGGATTTCAATATCAATTTCGTGTTCGTGAGCATACTAAATTATGTGCTAGACCATACGTAATTTCGGCGCTTTGTAGGGACCGTGTTAGAACAGAAATACAATCTATGCTTGACGAGGGCATTATTGAGCCTGCAATAAGCTCATACAACAATCCATTACATGTTGTTGAGAAGAAAAATTAGATTCGAGACAAATCAATACCATCATCATTCCTGAAACAGACGGGCCACATACGTTGGAAGAACTTCTTCAAAATTTTAATGGTGTAAAAGTGTTGTCTTCTATTGATCTCAGATCCAGCTTTTATCAGATCGAACTTCATCCAGAATTTAGAAAATACACAGCTTTCCTTTGTTTCGGCGTTTGTTTTCAGTTTCGGAAACTTCCTTTTGGTTTGAACATTCATTCGCGGGCTAAATTCCATATTACTTGAGTTCTTAAAACGTCACATCACCTTATACGTGGACGATATTCTGATAGCAGAAGCCTCATGGGAACAACACAATCGCATCCTCAACAGCGTGTTACACATTTTTGCAGAATCTGGAATTACAGTTAACTTGGAAAAGTCTGAATTCGGTAGGACAAAGGTGAAGTTTTTGGAACATATTATTTCTTCTGAAGGCATTCAGCCGGATCCTGAAAAGTTAGAAGCAATCAGAGCCATTCCAGTTCCATCCACAAAAAAACAAGTCCGCAGTTTTCTAGGTCTCGTAAATTTTTATCATTGTTTTCTGCATATGCAAATTCTAGTTACACCAAAACTTTGTTCTGTCACTGGAAAAAATACAATTTGGAACTGGGACGAACAAGCACAGTTCGAATTCAATTCTTTGAAAGAATCGCTACTTAATGCGCCAATACTAGCTCATCCAGATCTGTCACAAGATTTCTGCCTTAGCACGGATTCTTCTAAAGTCGGTCTTGGTGCCCATTTATTTCAAGAAGCCATAGAAAATGACACTACTGTTCAGAAAACCATTGCTTTTGCTAGCCGAGTGCTTACAAAAACTGAAAAAAATTATTCCGTTACTGAATTAGAAGCTTTAGCTATCGTTTTGGCATTTAACAAATACCGTTTCTTTCTTTCTGGTAAGCACGTAAAAGTATACAGTGATCATCGTGCATTACAATTTCTTAAATCTTCAAAATTAAATCATGACAGGTTAAAACGTTGGGCATTGTTTCTGCAAGAATTCCACTTCACAATATTCTACATTCCCGGCAAGGAGAACATTGTTG
Organism: Schistocerca piceifrons; assembly: GCF_021461385.2. Classification (NCBI taxonomy): domain Eukaryota; kingdom Metazoa; phylum Arthropoda; class Insecta; order Orthoptera; family Acrididae; genus Schistocerca; species Schistocerca piceifrons. The sequence continues at coordinate 1,054,218,377 of NC_060139.1, forward strand.
CGGACGCACTGTCACGTGCACTGGCTGGGCTTGAGAAAAGTAACACAGAAGGCAACCTCGAAAAAAATTTCAGTATTCTTTACATTCAGAAAGTCGCCTATGAAAACTTCATCACCACATCTTTAAAGGACTTTGCTCATGAACAAGATAAAGATCCGATTTGGAAAGACATCAAAAGTAAATGGCATGAAAAGACACACACACTCAGATTCGGCATTATTACCTGGTTAGAAACAACATACTCTTCAAACGCTGCACTGTTGATGACAAGCTATGGGTACTTTGCATTCCAGACGATTTTGTTAATAAGCTCATTTGGTATATTCATTTCAGCTACGCACATTTTGGTCCTCGAAAATGTTATCATATTCTTCGAGCGACTTGTTATTTTAACAATATGGAAAAGAGAATTCGAAGAATCTTGTCTATTTGTAAACTTTGTCAAAAGGCGAAACCATCTACCATCTCACATCGTGCTCCGTTGTTTCCTATCATTCCTTCTAAATTAAAAGAATTTGCTGCTGTTGATCTCTTGGGGCCCCTTGTCAGAACATTGAATGGATTTTCGTACGTTCTAGTCGCTGTTGAACTTACTTCAAAATTTGTTTCTTTCATTCCGTTACGTAAAACCACTGGACGGTCTGTATCCAACACCTTTGTTAAAAATTTCTTTAAAGTTGGCCACGTTGCTAAAGTCATTTCAGATAACGGACCGCAATTCAACTCTGCTGTTTGGTCACGCATGCTTTGGAATCATAAATTCAAACCTGTTTTTATTTCATTGTACTCACCACATTGTAACCCGTCTGAACGGATTATGAAAGAAATCAATAAGCTAAGCAGACTTTATTGTCACAGAAAGCATCAGCACTGGGACAAATATTTACACTTATTTCAAAATGTGCTGAGTGAAATGCCTCATGACTCCACTGCTTTACCACCTACTCTTGTACTGAAGAATGAAGAAAGACCGAACAGAATCAAAGAGCTTGTACCTTTCCCGAATACACATAAACTTCAACACAAAGACATAATTGATTTGGCTATTAAAAATATAAAATCCGCAGCAGACAAAAGGAGAAAACTACAAGGTAAAGCAAATGCAAAGAAATTATATATTGGTCAGAAAGTTCTCATTAAAGCTCATTCATTGTCACTTAAGAAGAAACACTTGAGTCACAAATTCTTTCTAGTTTACAATGGACCTTACAGAATCCGACGTATACCACATGATAACTGTGTTAAAGTTGAAACTCTGCGTACTAGGAAGAGTAAAGGTTTACACCACATTTCACATGTAAAACCGTTTATTGAAAGATAATCTGCCTTTTAACTTTGTCTTTGCCATAAAACTTTTCACTTCACATTTCTAGTATGCTTTATCAGACTTAGAAACTGTTAACATGCAACAATGTTTGAAGTTAAATATCCAGTCAAGAACCAAGAGAACTTATTTAAAAAAGATATTACGAATGCATTGTTGTAGTGAACAACGACACAGTGTTGTTATTTGTACATTCTTGCTTGTTAGTTGCACGATTACGTAACGACTATCAGGCTTACATACTTAGAACATATAACAGTACTGCTAATGAGATTTTGCTGCAACATTTTGGTTTACTTGAAAATACATTATGGATTTAAAGTGCTTTCTGAGAGATACCAGATGACACAGTGGTTAGTTTATTTGACAGCTACACGACTATATCACGATGATACTAATGTGTGACACAATTTACATTGTTGCTTTTTCGGTGTATCTGTTTTATATCTGCACAGTTTTTCTGTATTATTCTGGAAAGTAAAACATGTTTTAGTAGTAACTTTTGTGGTATAGCTACAATGAGACAGCCTTTTCCCTAGCACAACAATACGTTACATTATAGTACTTTCTTGATCACGGTAAGGTACGTAATAACTACGATATCTATACGCAAAGCATTTCACTTTTGTTTATGATGAGGTAAGTACATACACTTCAGCAGAACTTTGATTACAGAGGACGATAACTACGAGACTTCCACAGAATTATCTTACAGCAAGACACACATTTAGCGCTACAGGACAGGCATTTGAGTGATTAATTTTGTACTTAAAACATTTATTATTAAAGATTTTTGAATTACAAAGAAAGTTTTCTGTGATACATTTCATTCCATTGCTGTAATCTGTAACACCTAAGGGTATAATTACATTAATCCTCAGGGGGTACACGCCTACCTTGTGTGCTAATATGGTATTTGCTTATACAACTTTACACATCGGTACCATATTTCTCTAACACATAAATTACACAGCTATCTGATCATTCAACTGAGAGAGACAAACATTTATTTTACTACATCAGTGATAGATGTTCATGCAGTTGGATAACTTCACACTTATGAAATTGTATTTTGTCTGTAGTTTGTGAACTGTTCATATTTTTTCCGGAAACATTGTGATACTATGAGAGCTTTGAATGATATATTTGGTATGGGATCACCATTTTTAAAGTACGAATGAGGTAGATGACACTATTGAAATGAGCAGAGAATTTTTTTTAGGTTTTGAATTTATTGCAGAAAGCTACGATGTTTTTGAGATTTGGCTGAGTTTTTATGATGTTATTACTACGATGACAATGTTTATTATGCTTTTGAGATATGTTTATGATCAATAAGCTGATGCTATATGAGGAATTTGATTATGCTACGTATTTATTATGATGAAATATTGCAGAAATGTCGACGAATATGTATATATGTAATAAGGTAAGGAATAATAAGTAGTGGTTAGGGACTCTGACTTGTGAAAAAGGATGTTGGAAACCAAGAATCGTACTTTATGAGTTATGAAATGTGTGTAAATGCGTGAATGTATCACAATGCCAGCGAAACAGTTTTGGACACTGTTATATATGAGATTCTGTTTCTACACACTTCTAATGCAAATTTCTAACCTTTGAATTTTTTATATGAGACTTTCACTGTAGTGGAAACTGCTGCCGTGAATATTTCAGTAAAGAAGGTAGATGACCTTGATGTAATGTGCTGTGGAGGCCCATCTGAGCGACAGTCACCTGGAAATAAAAGCCATTAGTGTGTGCCTTTCAGAGGCACAGGTGGAGAAAAAAAGAGGCCATTATCCTTGCTATTGACATTTCTTTGTAGAAAGCATCTCAAATACGACACGCCCAAACTTGAAAACATATGATTACACTGTGGAGCTCTTAATTTATGATATTTAATAAACTGCCTAATAAAATGATGAGAAACATTTTTACATCTATTGTCTTTCTAGTTGAGAGATTTTTTACTGCCTTTGGAGACGCCATTTGCCCAGTGAATGACATTTCACACATTGCTTTGTATATATTTGCTCATTTCGTTTAATATCTAGTTTCTATCTGTATTGCAGCATTGGTTAAAATAAAATTTAATAGATGTACTAATATAGATATTTTATGCCTACAGATCCAGTAAATAATAATTTTATTATATACTTAAAAAAAACGAGGGAGCACGAAAAGACATTTCCACTTCACAGGAATTGCGTGCATAATTTTTGTTAGTGACTTAGTAACTTGTCTGCTGGAGTAAGTTATAGTGATGTGTCACTCCAGTGTTAAGATGTGACACAGGTATTAGACATGGCCATCTTTAGTGTAATATTTTTTCTGCTTGAGTTTTGTCATGTTTAGATATAAGTTATTGCATTTGCTGCAGCTGTTTGCCAGGCATAGTGCTACTGAATCTGACTTTGTATTACTCTGTTAAGCCAGTTTTACTAGTGATTTATTTTTCTTGTTTGCTGCACAGTGCCTTATATTAGTTGTAATATTGCAATTGCTTTGCTAATTTAGATTTACTGCTGCTAGCTTTGCCAATTTGTATTTTTGTCATTGCTGTTTGTGTTAATTGTTTTGTACTGCTGCATTGCCTCGTCATGTAGCATATATATCTGAGCTCAGTATATTTAACTTAGCTTAAGAGGAGATAGACTATATACGAAACTGACTATGGAGAATAGGGAAAGAATGCATTGAGAAGTTATATGAAAAAGATTTGGGCCAAAATGAGTATTGCACAATGAGAAATAATTATTTTGAAAGAAATATGAATAGAATACAGAAAGGAGGTATAGATAGGACTTTTTTGGAATAATGATGAATGAAGGGAGTTCTTCAAGAAGTAAAGAAAATTTTGTTTGCAAAATACTGCAGTAAAACAAACCCTGTCCTTTCCTTTTGTATTATCCTGCTATAAGTTTGTGTACCCTTGTGTATTTGTGTTCTTCCTGTCTTTATGTATTTATCTGATGCGAGTTATGTTGTAGAATTTTTTCTAACACTATGTTATTTAGTTTGTAACGATGTGTAGACATTATTTATTCTGTTTTGTTTTAATGCTCATGTGTAAAGTTGATGTTTCGGAAGTTACTCTAATCTTTTATGTATGTACTTTTGTCATAATTCCTGTAACACTGATGTATCTGTTTATTTCTATTCTTTTGTAAATCCTGTGTTACTACAAATGTTATCTGTTCTGTTAAGTTCTTTAATGATGTATTTTGTACCTTTGTAATTGTATTCTTATGTTGTAAATTAAGTATCATTTCACTGCAAACGTTTCTGTTGGTCATAATATATGCACAGTATGTGAGAAGTTGGGACTGTTAGTGCTTACACGTGTGTTAATAATTCAGCAAGGGACTGGTTAACAGCATTGCTGGTCCTAAGGACAATTCCAAAAACTTTGTGAGTGCACAAGTGCTGGTTTATGGACTTGCGATACTGTCCGCAAAACTCTTCGATGGTGATTGTGCACCTGCACAGTTGCAACAGATGGCTGCTAGCCGTCTCTACAAGGACTGCAGTGGGTCTGCACCTCTGGTGGCCCACCAATACCATAATCTCTACCAGGACTACAGTGGGTCTGCTCTGTGATGACCTGCCCACAAATATTCTTCAAGACTTCGACTGACTCTGCTGTGGGTTTGCTCTGTTGTGGCCCATTACCTGTCTGCATGTCACAAGTCAGCACTGTCTTTCCGTTGGAAGGACACTACTTCTTCAAAACAGCATGTAAATCCACTACTTCTGTGTGCAATTTCTTTTACTAATGAGTCTTTGTGAAAAAAACTGTAATTACTATTATGATGAATTATCAGGACTGTCTTTAAGGACTGTGAGAAAATTTTAGGTTTTAAGCAACATTGTATCAATAAGTGTGTGCATTTGATTTCTTTGTTATTGTAATTGTGATTGTCAAAATTTTTTTTCAAATCTGTATTGGCCACTGCCTAAAACAATTTGTAAAATTTTTCGTGGGGAGCATGGGGGCTATGTAAGTAGGCTGTTTGGGTTTTTATATTGGTAACGCCATGTAGTGCACTGTATGAAAATCACTGGCTGTGCTGTGTGCAGTCTGTGGCTGGGTGGCATTGTTGTAATATTCGCTATAGTAGTGTTGGGCTGTTGGCTGTTAGCCGGCCGCGGTGGTCTAGCGGTTCTAGGCGCTTAGTCTGGAACCGCGCGACTGCTACGGTCGCAGGTTCGAATCCTGCCTCGGGCATGGATGTGTGTGATGTCCTTAGATTAGTTAGGTTTAAGTAGTTCTAAGTTCTAGGGGACTGATGACCGCAGATGTTAAGTCCCATAGTGCTCAGAGCCATTTGAACCATTTTTTTTGTTGGCTGTTAACAACGCGTAGTGTTGCGCAGTTGGAGGTGAGCCGCCAGCAGTGGTGGATGTGGGGGAGAGAGATGGCGGAATTTTCGGAGCAGACCATCTGGACGTGTGTCCATCAGAAATAGTAAATTTGTTATACTGGATATCATGGTCCAATATATATATATATATATATATATATATATATATATATATATATATATAAAATCACTTTTGAACACTATTAAGGTAAATACATTGTTTCTTCTCTATCAAAATCTTTCATTTGCTAACTATGCCTATCAGTAGTTAGTGCCTTCAGTAGTTTGAATCTTTTATTTAGCTGGCAGTAGTGGCGCTCGCTGTATTGCAGTAGTTCGAGTAACCAAGATTTTTGTGATGTGAGTGATTTGTGAAACGTATAGGTTAATGTTAGTCAGGGCCATTCTTTTGTAGGGATTTAGGAAAGTCAGATTGCCTTGCGCTAAATATATTGTGTGTCAGTTTAATGTTGATCCGAATAAGTAAAGAGAGTAATGTCTGAGTACGTTCAGTTTTGCTCAGCTGTTTGAAAATCAAATAATGTAAAAGGTTTATCAGCACAGTAATTGATTAATTTTTCTAAGGGGACGTTTCAAAATGTTCACTATTCCTCCCTACATACTCTGTATACACAAGGGGTGTTCAACAAGTAATGCTACACATTTTGTACTAGGCTATTTGCGGCTGAAGTAATGCGAAATTAATTGTGAGACGTCGAGGAATATTCCCGCTTCAGATCTTATAGTTTCCTGAAGTTCGGTGCATGGAGTGGCTGTGTGCTTCGAGGTGCCAAGTCACGGATTGCACAGACCCTCCCATCAGAGGTTTGAGTCATCCCTCGGCCATGGGTGTGTGTGTGTTGCTCTGAGCATAAGTTAGTTTAAGTAGTGTGTAAGTCTATGGACCAATGACCTCAGCAGCTTGGTCCCTTAGGAATTGCCACACATTTGAACATTTTTTCCTGAACTTCAGACAGATGGCAGCACAATACATAGTCTTCAAAACTGCATCTGTATTGGAGGTTCATTCCAAGCAGAGAGCTGTTATATAATTTCTTTTGAAGGAAGACTGAAGCGCTTGCAAAATGTCTATAGAGACCTAATAGTGAACAAAACCACGGAGAGTCGTTGGGCGAGGCGTCTGTCCTCATCACAATGGTGTCCGATCTCCCGTGCGACCGACCACACACATGTGTGACTGCTGTAGTGTCGGAACGCGCGGACACTCTCAATCGAGGTGATCGATGGACCATAACCAAAACTCTCGTTGCACAAGTGGACGTCTCTGTTGGTAGCGCTGACACACTCGTCCATCAATTGGTGCATTCGAAGATGTGTATCTGCTGGGTTCCTCGCCGCCGAACGGAAGACCACAAAGAGAAACAAGTTTGGCCCAATGAAGGATGCACTCTGCGCAGTATGTTGATGATGCAGAGGCTATTGCTGCAGCAAAGCTTTGGCTCCGACGTCGACCAGTAGAGAGTTGCCATGTGGGCATACAGACTTGCCAGTAAGGTGGCATAAAGTCGCCACATTGAACGGAGATTACGTTGAAAAATGGGGTTTTGCAGCCGAATGGGAAATAATATGGCGTATTCGAATCCCGAGTAAAACCAACCTGATTTAAAAAAAAAAAGTATGTTGTGTTGCTTATTGAATGCCCCTCGTATAGTGAAATGTAAAAAACAACTGGCGGCAAATTATATTTTGGCTCACTTCCCTGCAACATAGGACGCAATAACGACGCAGAATCCCTTAGATACGTGCTGGGGTGCATTGACCACTGACCTTTGCAGCTGGGTGCCTGCATCTCTTTATACGGCGACGTTCTGGAACGAGTATCTCACAAAAAGAGACGTACGAGGAGGAGGGTCGCCGGGCCGCGAATGCCCATGTCGCGGTTGTCGGTGACAGTGCGGCTAAACTGAGTTGCTGCTAAGTGGCAACGATTTAATTAAGGCGACACCCGCCGCGCCGGCGCGGGCAGCGGGCGGACGGGGTCCCGGCGCCTGTGCAGTCGCCGCCGCCACCCTCGTGAATATTCATGGCGTACCCCGCCAGGCGCGGCCGACATGCAGGAATTCTAATTCCGGTTAACTGCCGCGCCGGCCGCCTCCGTAATGGACTTTCATCAAGGGCCGGCACCGGAAAAATGATGGCAAAAACCGTGTATACATGTAACATAGTTAATAATAATCTAATAAGAGGGCTAGGCCTCATTTTGTACTTGTTTGTAAAGTCGGGTTGTGCGAGGAATATTTTCCTCTGCCCCATCCTCCACTTTCTTTCTTTTTTTTTTCTTTCTCTCTTTTCGTTCGTCCTCCCGTGTCCGTGTTCTCTCGGCCGTCCATTTCGTTCGCCAGCGCTAGCAGACTGGATCGACGCGTAATGATCGGGTATCTGTTGGCCCGCATCCCGCACAAAAAGCTCGCATTGCCGGCCAGTGTTTACGATGCAGCGCATGCGCTCTGCGGTCGCCGCGTAATACCTGACGGTCGAAATTAAATTAGGACGCCTACGGCGCAAGCGCCGGAGGAGCGCGGAGAATGTAGCGAGGTAGCAGTGTTCAGATGCCAGATGCGCATTTGTTTGGCCGCTCTGGCGACGCGAGAGAGCTGTGTCGTTCCTTATACGTTGTTGTTACATTTCTTACAGAATCATTTAGCGGGAAATTGACAATTGGACGAAACATTCAAGCACGCCTTTATGTAACATCTGTTCTCTGGAATCAAAATTTCAACTTTCTACAAACGTTCCACAGATATTTCTTACCATGAACTGTCACTGGAGCGACGCGAGTACCATGGGGTTGCACTTTTTGACGTCACCGGAGACTGCGATGCCGTGTGGCACGGCAGCCTCATGCGCAAACTTCTGGTGTATGGGGTACCGTCTGCTCCAATCGTGCTTGACTGGGCTCACCTTCCACGTTTACGCGGACATTGAGGAGTCCACAGCACGTCCCATCGCAGCGGGAGTATCACAGGTGTCCTTCCTCGGTCCCCTGCTGTACTCTCTCTTCACGGCAGACGTCCCAAAGACATCGAGGGTCCAACTGCTTAACCCTACGACGACGCTGCCTCCACGCTGCGGCATTACACTGTACTTGGCACTAATCAAGCCACTGCTGGAGTACGCCGCCATAGTGTGGGGAATGGGCGCCGATACGTCGCTTAAGACACTGCACGCAATACACAACAGGCCTCGGAGCTGGTACTGCACCTACCGCGCGACGTCAGCACTCCATAGCTGCGTGGGATTGCCGGAATTCCGATGCTAAGAGATCCATCCCGTCAACGGCAAGGAAACCTTAGCCGTCAGCGGTTAATTCGGAAAACTGTCTCATAAGTGTCTTGAGCAACCAGGTTCATTGACGAACGGCCTCAAGGTGGCCGGACCTGCTGCTTGAGTAGCTAGGTGTCGGTCCCCGCAACAAGAGAAACAAAAACAAGCAAGAAGCGCAGTGAGAAGACCTATCGCAAGAGAAGTTCAAGAATCTACGTACCCAAGAATGAAGTAGGAAAAGCAGTGACCTGGTGTAATCTACAGTACACGGAGATCAGAATCCTCGAGACGGCACGACGAGAACAACGACGACGATGATCTGTTTTAGTCCTTTCGATGGGCATTCTCCTTTTATGAACGGACCGATGAGACCTACGTACAAAGCATCACTCACGGAAGTTTTCGTGGAGGACTTTCAGGAAGGAGCGTTGGAATCAGCGGCCCTTAAACTGTTTTTCTAAGTATGTGCAGTAGTGTGGCCTCAAGGCAAAAAGAAATTAATGGAGCATCTACAGTGAACAGAGGTGGTAATGGGATGGTTGTGTTTGGTGGTCAACAACACAGGTGTCGCACTGGACTGTGCGTGTTCAGTACGGACTAGGCAGCAGTGCAAGTTGTTTACGAGTAGTGCATACTTCTTATTTCCATTCAGAAGCCGAGGTCAACGTGCAATGAACGACGTAACAGAGTTCCAAAGAAGGTATGTTGTGCGGACCCGATTTGCTGGAATGTCAGTAACCAAGACACATAACTTTTTGAATGTTTCAAGAGCAACTTTTTCTCAGTCATGACAGCCTACACAAAACATGAAAAGACATCATCGTGTAAACGCAAAAGTGGACGCAAATCAAAACTAAATGACAGAGATCGTCGTACGCTAATACGAATTCTGTCAGAAAAACACAAACCTACGTTGGCTAAAGTGATCGTAGAGCTCAACACCCATCTTCGTGACCCCGTATCGATCGACATTGTCCACTGAGTACTCCAGAAACCGAATATTCACGGATGAGTTGCTATACATTAGTGACGACAACCAATGCAAAGAAGTGTAAAACATGCTGCCAGGAGCACAAATCCTGGACGACTGATCAGTGGAAACACTCCATATGGTCCGACAAGTCAACGTTTTCGTTATTTCCAAAATCGGACCGGGCTTACGACTGGAGAACTTCAAAAGAAGCGTACAATCCTTATTGCTTGATTCCACCGGTTAAGCATAGAGGTGGAAGTGTGATGGTGTGGGCAGCCGTATCTTGCTATTCATCTGGTCCCATCATTGCTCTCAAATGCCGTGTTACAGCCAACGATTATGTGAACATTTTAGATGGTCAGGTGCACCCCATGATTGAAATGTTGTTCCCTAACAATGATGCCATGTTTCAGGACGATAATGCACCCATTCACACAGCGAGTATGTTACAATCGTGGTGTGAGGAGCATGCAACTGAACTGGAGCGTCTGCCCTGGCCAGTGCAGACCCCGGACTTGAACATTATCGAACCCTTGTGGGCGGTATTGGAGAGCAGACTCCGGAGCAGATTTCCGCCTCCCTCGTCACTACAAGTTTTAGAAGATGATCTAATCGAAGAGTGGCATAAGAATCCAGTGGAGACTATACAATCATTATAGGTCAGTATTCCAAGAAGATTCGCAGCTGTATTACAGGCAAATGAGGATCCAACTCCTAATTAACACTTTGCCGTTCGCACGTCTCGTTCAAATTTATTCGCTTGGCTCCGGCAACGCTAAGTCGAATTACTTGGCTTGTCGCCGGCCGCTTGTCACCTTTCCGTTGATGACAAGCTTCAAACACATAGACCTTTGCGGAGTCAAATTTTCGTAATTCCTCTATTTTGCCGTATCGTTACACAAACTAGAATATTCCTTTCAAGTAACATCTCTGCAAGTTCTACATTTTCGCGCGCGATTAGCCGAGAGGTCTGGGCGCTGCAGTCATGGACTGTGCGGCTGGTCCCGGCGGAGGTTCGAGTCCTCCCTCGGGCATGGGTGTGTGTGTTTGTCCTTAGGATAATTTAGGTTAAGTAGTGTGTAAGCTTAGGGACTGATAACCTTAGCAGTTAAGTCCCATAGGACTCCACACACATTTGAACAGTTCTACATTGCTATAATAATTATCCACGCAGAGGTGATGTCACTTTCCATCAGAAGGTGACAATAGTTCCGTTACTGTTTTTGCTAAAGGCTGTCCAGCGCCGGAATATATCTCGAATGAGGAGATGTATCCCGTACTCAAATCACACAGCATCCGAATGAGTATGCCGTATTTTGTAATTTTCGACGGATTGTGAACTTTAAAATTCAAACTTCCACGCCACGGTATCATTCCTTCATCAGTTAAGATGATATGACTTAGATTAAACGTTTATTTAAACTTTTTGGAAAAACAATCAATTACGAATTGCACTTTGACAAGCTAGTCGACATTATCAGGTTTATTGTTGCTGTCGGAAAAATGTAAAAATGATAATATTTGTCTGAATCGGTTGCGGGACATCGTTGTGCGAAATATCGGTGTGTCTGTCAACGGATTCGTTGACCAATAATCATCGATCCTTGCTTTTTTTACAGTTCCCTTAAGGATAGCAAGTCCAAACTATTTTCTAAGTTCGTGTCCAGTAACGCCGACAAATTTGGCATTTTTTAAATCCAGTTTCCTTCTATCGCAATTTTGACTGTAGTATTTTTTGGTTTCGTTGCTAATATATTCAAATAGATCGTTCCCAACATATAATTCTACGATATCTTCGAAGCTCTGTGCATCTTTCGGAAACATGTTTGGACCCGGGAATCCTTCAAATTTATTAATGGCCCTCGGTAAATCAAAGTCTGACCACTGTGCAGCCGCGCGGGATTAGCCGAGCGATCTTAGGCGCTGCAGTCGTGGACTGTGCGGCTGGTCCCGGCGGAGGTTCGAGTCCTCGTCGGGCATGTGTGTTTGTGTGTTTGTCCTTAGGATAGTTTACGTTAAGTAGTGTGTAAGCTTAGGGACTGATAACCTTAGTAGTTAAGTCCCATAAGATTTCAAATACATTTTGAACATTTTGAACCACTGTGCACTGTGTCTTCTTCGTCTGATTCAGCCGAATCAGTTGGCAACCGTAGCGTTCGCCGGATTCTTCTTTGCCGCGTTTCACTATCTTTCTACGATTCTGATTCACTTTCATTCTTTTGATATCCAATGTCTGCTTCCAAATCGGCCAAGTCGGCCGGAACGTCAGACAAGACGTCCGCGCATTCATCTTAAATAATCCTATTGTCTCTTTCGTCCGCCAAGATGAAAGGGCAAAAGTACTTATAAAAACAAAAACACTTGTTGACATGTGTAACTTATTGTTACCTAAACAAAACACCAACAGAATGCAAAAGTGCTGTCGCCAGCCGCTGCGCGATAATATGCCCACGGCGCCACTGTGGTGTCGCCCCCGGCCACAGACCGACACTATGCAGACGACGCCACTGTGGTGTCGCCGGCCTTTGACCGCTATTTGGCGCACGACATTACTGCGGTGTCGCCGGACGGCATAGTGTTAGTAAACCGTTTCCAAGTAAGTACAGGTGTTCACATTATTTGGCCCATCCCCTGTTCATAAGAACATTCACTTCACTGTCAAAAACAAAAAAACAAAAAAAACAAAAAAAAAGACGAAGACAGTCTTCAAACTTTCCCAGATGTTTTGGTTAAACGGAAGAATGATGGCTTTCCCGCACATTCAGGTTATCATTCACACCGATTTATATTTACAGTCTTGGAGCTGTCATCACCCGTCGCTTATTATGAGTGTGCTTAAAACGCTTACACATGGGGCTCACACTGACTTGACTGCAGATAGTTCGCCTTAACTACTCACCCTCCTAGGGACAGCGTTCAGAAAAAACGGATATACCGCCCATCATATTAGCAGGTCTCTGTCAGTTAAAGCCAAAAACCAGGAAGTAGTTAAAGAGGAAATCACACCGCCAAAATCTCTGGCTTGGCAGTATTTCACTCACGATAACTAGAAACCTCCAGAAATTTCAGTTATAGTGGTTTCCCGTCCGCCAACTAAAGTTGCAAAATTACTAGTATCAATGAAGGATTATTTGTTTTTGCGGAAGGCTGGAATTCACAAAATACCCAGCCAACATGGTGCGGCCTACGTGGGCCACATCACGTGCACCATTAATGTGCACTGACCGAACATCTGCGCAACACTCGGCTTTTACAACCTACAAAGTCTGTCTGCTAATTAGCTCAGTTATCAAAGACCAAAAAAGGTAGAATAGGGGAAAAAGTTCATGCAGTCGAGAATTTTTGCACTTTGGTCGGTAGACGTGTGGCCTGTCCGAGTAACCCGCGCGCAGCTGAAATGTGCGAGAGAGAGGTTGAATGCTCTTCGCGAACGTTGGCGGAAGTTCCTGAAGACGACCGATGCTGTCGCGCCTGAAAACGCAGCCGAGTGAGCTCTTCTTGCCAGCCACACGTAAGTCACGCGCTTGTCTCACCATCGTTGTATTGTACGGTATGAAACTGGGGGCCTAGAAATGACGGAGAGGCTTCGTACCCGCCGCAGCCCTCAGTGGTACACAACCCCACAACAGGCTACAGCAGTCCACCCACCCCACCGCCGCCCCACACCGAACCTAGGGTTAGTGTGCGGTTCGGCTCCCAAATGACGCCCACCGGGAACGTCTCACACCAGACGAGTGTAACCCCAGTGTTTGCGTGGTAGAGTAAAAGATGGTGTACGCGTACGTGGAGAAAGTGTTCGTGCAGCAATCGCCGGCATAGTGTAACTGAGGCGGAATAAGAGGAACTAGACCGCATTCGCCGAAGCAGATGGAAAAAAGCCTTAAAAACCATCGACAGACTGGCCGGCACACCGGACCTCGACACTAATCCGCCGAGCGGATTCGTGTCGGGGGCTGGCACGCCTTCCCGCGCGGAAAGCAGTGCGTTAGACCGAATGGCTAACCGGGCGGGTGCTCACAGCCATACCACCACATGAACTCGGTTGCGTACAGGCTTGGAATTTGAGGTGCACGCATGCGCGACGAGCTATGCTTAACAAGCTACACCTTGCGCTTCCTACTTCTTTCCGGTCAGTGCCGTTAACATCATCGACTATAATGGGTCGTGTTAGTTCGTTTGGTCGATTTAGTGACAAGATGAGCGAACAACGGTACAATGTTGGTGCATGAGAATCCAAGAAGAGGGCGATAGAAGAATTAGTTCCATCCTTTAAGGAGCCATACTATGTCCCTTTTTTCTATGCGTTTCCATTGTAAGACCATGTTTATAATCCTCGTTTCTCTCATTCGTTCCAGGTGTTCCTTCCAGTTTTCTTTGGGTTCTATTTTGTCACTTACTGCAAAAATATTGAAATAGTTTTAAGCACTATGGGACTTAACATCTGACGTCATCAGACCGCTAGACCTAGAACTACTTAAACCTAACTAACCTAAGGACATCACACACATCCATGCCCGAGGCAGCATTCGAACCTGCGACCGTAGCGGTCAATTGCCACTTTTTGCACCATACAGTTATCTTTTCTAAATCATTTTGCAAGTCGTTTTGATCATCTGATGATTTTACAAGACGGTAAACGACAGCATCATCTGTAAACAGTCTAAGACGGTTTTTTCAGATTGTCTTCTATGTCGTTAATATATATCAGGAACAACAGAGGGCCTATAACACTTCCTTGGGGATCGCCGTATATTACTTCTGTTTCACTAGATGACTTTCCTTGTATTACTACGAACTGTGACCTTTCTGACAGGAAATCACGAATCCAGTCGCACAACTGAGGCGATACTCTGTAGGCACGCAGTTTGGTTAGAAGACGCTTGTGAGGAACGGTGTCGAAAGCCTTCTGGAAATCTAAAAATGTGGAATCAATGTGACACCTCCTGTCGATTGCACTTAATTCTTCATGAGTATAAAGAGCTAGTTGTGTTTCATAAGAACGATATTTTCTGAATCCGTGCTGACTATATGTCAATAAATCGTTTTCTTCGAGGTACTTCATAATATTCGAATACAGTATATGTTCTAAAACCCTACTGCAAATCGACGTTACTAATATAGGCCTGTAATTCAGCGGATTACTCCTACTTCCCTTTTTGGGTGTTGGTGTGACTTGGGCAATTTTCCAGTCTTCATGTACGGACCTTTCTGTGAGCGAGTGGTTGTATATAACTGCTAAATATGAAGCTATTTTGTCAGCATACTCTGAGATGAAACTGACTAGTATACAATCTGGACTGGAGGCCTTGCCTTTAGTAAGTGGCCGGCCGAAGTGGCCGTGCGGTTCCGGGCGCTGCAGTCTGGAACCGCGAGACCGCTACGGTCGCAGGTTCGATTCCTGCCTCGGGCATGGATGTGTGTGTGATGTCCTTAGGTTAGTTAGGTTTAACTAGTTCTAAGTTCTAGGGGACTAATGACCTCAGTAAGTGATTTAAGCTGCTTTGTTACACCGAGGATATCTGCTTCTACGTTTCTCATCTTGGCAGTCGTTCTTGATTGGAATTCAGAAATATTTACTTTGTCTTCATCGGTGAAGAAGTTTCGGAAAACCGTGTTTAATAACTCTGCTTTAGTGGCACTGTCATCAATGACTTCCCATTGTTATCACGCAGTGAAGGTATTGATTGCGTCTTGCCACTGGTGTGCTTTATGTATGACCAGAATCTCTTTGGGTTTTCTACCAGATTTCGAACAGAATTTCGTTGTGGAAATTATTAAAAGCATCTCGCACTGCAGTATGCGCTATATTTCGAACTTCCGTAAGACTATGACAATCTTGGGAATTTTGCGTTCTTTTAAATTTGGCATGCTTTTCTCGTTGCTTCTGCAACAACGATCTCACCCGTTTTGTGTACCATGGGGGATCAGTACCATCACTTATTAATTTACGTCGTATATATCTCTCAACTGCTGTTGACACTATCTCTTTGAAAATATTCCACAACTTTTCTACACTGACATGATCAGATCGGAAGGAGTGAAGACTGTCTCTTAAGAAGGCGTTAAGAGCATTTTTATCAGATTTTTTAAATTTATATACTTTGCGTTTCTTTTTGATGGTTGTAGGTGTTACAGTATTCAGCCTAGCAGCAACTGCCTTGTGGTTGCTATCCCTGTATTCGTCACAACACTCACGGTTTGTCCATGATTATTAGTTGCTAAAAGGTCAAGTATGCTTTCGCAACCATTTACGCTTTGAGTGCCTCATGAACTAATTGTTCAAAATAATTTTCTGAGAAAGCATTCAGTACAATTTCGGATGATGTTTTATGCCTGCCGCCGGCTTTAAACGTATAATTTTTCTGGCATATCGAGGGTAGATTGATGTCACGACCGACTATAGTTGTACGAGCGGGGTACTTATTTGAAATGAGACTCAAGTTTTCTTTCAGCTGTTCAGCAACTATGTCTTCTGAGTCGGGGGTTGGTAAAACGATCCAATTAATAGTTTAGTCCGATTGTCAGGTATAACCTCTACCCATACTATTTCACATGAACTATCCATTTCAATTTCGCTACAAGGCATACTACCTCTGACAGCAATAAATACTCTGTTGTAACTGTGACCGGAATGGTCGCGGGGTTGAAGTGACGGAAAGTGCGGTGGGACCCGCGGAGCGGCCCACGAACAACACAACGGGAGAGGACGGACACGACCAACGAAGGACACAACCAACAACAAGTTCGAAACAACGGAGTCACAAGGAAACCTATCAACCACGTCCACTCGTACACTGAACAAGAAAGTAAGTAAGCTGTCTAACGCGAGGCGGCGTGTCCAAAGACGTACCCGAGATTAGACTTGTTGGCTGAGTGAGAGGCAGGCGCTTAAATCCTCTATCGAGGGCGCCGCAATTGGCCGCTGGAACCAAGTGTTCCACTGTGGCGCCCTCACACTAAATGCAGGCCAGGAGGTGCGCGCCGCCAAAGCTCACGGCGCGATGGTGCAGAGACCTCTAGGGGTCTTCGACGTCCAAGACGTCAGTCAGGGATTCAAATTCCGCGGCGCATGGTACCAGAACCCTACCCCCTGTAGGGGCGGAAATGCCCCGGATGGTGCCGAAGTGGGCGGCAGTGGGAAGAGGAGCCGGGTTCATCAATTGCAATCGGCGGGGAGGAAGGGACGCCCGAGGTATCCATGACAGCCGATCAGAGTCCAGAGTGGGAGAGGGAGCCGCCGATCCACCCAGAGGCGGAGAGGGCCGGCGGCATGCCTACGGGGAGACGGCAACCAGGGGCAGGGATGGTGACTCGAGGACCACGTCCGTACCCGAAGGAGGTAGGGGAAGACACAGCGGTGCGAGATCCGCGGGGGCACGCATGCGGAGATGATTGTGATGGCGGGGCTCTAACCCTATCGATGTCTGCACTGACGTCACACGCCGCCCATGGGCCGTGACGACCGTGGCGGGCGTCCAACCCGCATTTTACCCGTACTCGCGGGCCCACACGGCCATGCCAGGTGCATATCGCTGCGAGGGCCGGGAGTGGGGGCGGGAGGAGGATGGCATCAGCAAATGGAGCAGCGTCCGCGGCTGTCGCCCACGAAGGAGCTCCGCCGGACTGCGACCGTCAATAGGCGTAGTGCGACAGGTGCTCAAAAACAGGCTGAGGGCCGATGTTGTTGGAGATGTGTCGACCGCCTTAGTCAACTGGTGTTTAAAAGTGCGGACCAACTCTCCGCCACGCCATTGGACGAAGGGTGGACAAGGGGGGCTACAGATATGTTTGATACCCTTGGCCTGACAGAAGTCGTGGAAGGAGGACGCCATTAATTGGGGACCATTACCGCAGACCAATGTGTGTGGCAGGCCCTCAATGGTGGGAACCTGGGCCAGGGACATGAGTTTAGCCTCTGTGGTGGTGGATGCCATGTGGACAACACATGGGTTTTTGGAGTGGGCATCAACGATGAGTAACCACATGGACCCTAAAAACGGGCCCGCAAAATCGATATGGATGGTGTCCCAGGCCCAGTGAGGCACAGGCCAGGGTGCAGGTGCAGAGGGGGGTTGGGGGGGAGGGGGCTTGCCTAGTGACGCGTACAGACAGTGCTCCCACGGACCAGGCGCTCAATATCGCCATCGATGCTGGGTCAATACACGTGCAGGCAAACCAAAACTTTCATACAGGACATACTCCAGTGCTCGCGGTGTAACAAACTGAGCACCCGAAATCGCAAGTCCGGCGGGATGACCACCCAATAGGCATCTGACTCCGTGGCCAACAGAAGGACATCATCGACCATGGAGAGCCTGTGAGACAGGTGGCGCCAGGGGCTGAAATCAGACTGCATCCGATGTGTAACACAGGAGGGCCACCTGTAGACAATGTAGTGGAGAACCAACCGTAAGACAGGGCCGTTACAGGTAGCTACAGTAACATGAGCAGCCATGAGAGGCAGTCCGTCCAGCGCGTCACGGCGGGCAGAATCAGTGTGAAAGCAGAGGACGTCCTGTTAGTCAAAGGTTGGATCGGCGCCTGCTGGGAGACGTGACAAAGCGTCCGCATTAGCATGGTGGGCGGTGGGCTTATACCAGATGGTGTACGCGTGATTACCTGAAAACAATGCCCAGTGCTGGAGATGTTGAGCCGTCTGCTCTGGAAGGTGAGAGTAGGGTCCGAAAAGCGTAACCAAGGGTTTATGGTCCGTCAGAAGGGTGAACTTTGCCCCAAGGAGTTAGGTGTGAAATTTTTGGACGGCGAACACGATCGCAAGGGCCTCCTTTTCAATCTGGGAGTAGTTCCGTTGTCCTGGGGTCAACGTCTTAGAAGCATAAGCGATGGGCTGTTCAGAGCCATCAGCATCACGGAACGTGAGGATGGCCCCAATGCCATATGCCGACACATCAGCCGCTACAACCAAGGGGCGGTCCGGTGAGAATGGGTAAGGCAAGGGGCAGACTTCAGCAGCTCCTTTAAACGGAGAAAAGCCTGGCCAGAGGCAGGAGTCCAAACAAAAGGTACCCCTTTGCGACGTAAGTAATTGAGGGGTTGAGCAATGGAGGCAGCCTGAGGCAAGAACTTTAAGTAATACGTAACATTGTCCAAAAACGCCTACAGTTCAGATATGTCCATGGGACAAGGAAGGGCCTCAATGGCCACGACACTACGACCTGAAGGGCGAATGCCATCTTTGCTAAGCCAGTGGCCTAGGTATTCCACTTCTGGTTGAAAAACACAATACTTGTGCAGCCGACAGCGTAAACCAGCAGATTGCAATGCGTGGAATAACGCGCTGAGGTTTTGCAAATGTTCCTGGCGGGAACGCCCAGTAACCAAGATGTCATCCAGATAATTCAGACAGGTGATGATTGGCTGTGTAAGCTGCCCCAGGAAACGCTGGAAAATGGCCGGTGCCGAAGAGACACCAAAGGGAAGGTCCTTGTACTTATACAATCCGAAAGTTATGTTGATAACCATGATGTCCTGAGATTCGGCATCCAAGGACAACTGGTGGTATGCCTCAGCCAGGTCGATCTTTTGACTGTAGCGCCGAAGCACCCAGACAGCCGAAGGGACCCACTGGGTTTCCGTATGACCACCAATGGCGTCGCCCAGGCACTGTAAGCCAGAGGCTCCAGAATGCCAGTGGCCTGGAGCCGATCACGTTCCTGCTTGACCGCCGGCTGTAAGGTCACTGGAAGGTCCGGGCCCGGAAAAAGCGAGACTGTGCGTCCAGCTGGAGGATGATGTGCGCCTGAAAACTGGAAGCGCATCCGAGATCCGTGGCAAACAACGACGCAATAGCAGAGCACAGATCGTCCAAGTCTTGATAACGGTCGTGGACACGACCTTAACAGTTGAAACACATCCAGGCCAAAAATATTCGAAGTCGACGGATGGTCGACGACAAAGAGGGTAAGGAGCCGGGGAACACGCTTGTACGTCGCCTCGACGACGAACTGCCCACGAAGGGGAATGGAACAGTTTCCATAGGGGACCAAACGGCGAGAGGGAGTCGAGAACGCAGGAGAGCCCAGCCATATTAATCAGGGAGACGGTGGCCGCATTGTCGACCTGAAAACGAACATCTTCAGTGAAAAGGCGGAGCACTAGAAAAAGTTTCCGCGCTGACGTGTCGTCCTGTGGGACGACCGATTGCAGAGCATGGACTGTATCTTGAGGCCCAGGAGGGGTAGGACTGAAGCGAGTCGAGCGACTACGACAAACCGATCGGATATGGCCCTCCTTGCTACACAGCGTGCACGTTTTCCAGCGGTGGGGTCAATCAGCCAGCAAGTGTGCAGTAAAGCAGTGTGGGCATGATGGAAGTGAGCCGCGCGACCGGCAACTAGGGGCGACCGGCGACGAGGGGCGACCGAAGGCACCGACGCCACAGAGACGTCGGACAATGAGGAGTCCCGACGGCGCTGGCCCTGGTCGGCCGGGCCACGTCGACGCGCTGAGGGCGGAACCCGCCGTCATGCCGCGATCGCCGCCACCTGCGGTCGCGCCATAAGACGCTCGTTAGCCGCCTGAGCAATTTCAAAGGAGTGGGCAATGCGGAGAATCTCTTCCAAGGATGGGTTGTCGAGTTTCAACGCCGCAGTACAGACCTCAGGATCGGGAGCCACATCCCGGATCAGGGAGTCTGCATACGATCCCTCACACTGCTGATTGGTGCACGTAAACTCGCATCGACGGATGAGACCCTGGAAGTCCGTGACCCTGGAACGATACGATTGACCAGGCTGTTTATGGTATTGGTGGAACTCCAGCACAGGAGGCGACCACATGGTAGCCTTGGAAATGATAGTTTGTCAGCAAAAGGCTCATCTCCTGGAAAGAGAGAGCCACAGGATCGGTCAACGGTGCCAACTTGGGGAGAAGAAATAACGTGTCTGGGGAGGCCCAAGACAAAAACAACGACCGCTGCAAGGAGTCGTCCGTGACTTGAAAAGCCATGAAATGTTGTTTATGCCGATGTAAGTAGGTTTCCCAGTTCTCTTTAGCGTCATTAAAGGGTGGAAACGACGGCAGACGCGAGAAAGCATCGGACACCCGTGGACTCGGAAGCTGATGTGGTAATGCATCCTGGACATCGACTTTCTCCGTTAGTAAACGCAGCGACTGCTGTAAGATGTCTGACTGGAGCTGCTGATGCTGCATGAGCTGCTGCTGTTGCTCCAGCACACAGACAAACTTCGCCTCCAGACCAACAACGACCACCGTTTACCTCTTCACCAAAAATGTTGTAACTGTGACCAGAACGGTCCCGGGGTTAAAGTGACGGAAAGCGCGGCGGGACCCGCGGAGTGGCCTGCGAACAACAACACAACGGGAGAGGACGGACACGGCCGACGAAGTACGCAACGAACAACATCAAGATCGAAACACAAGGAAACCTAACAATGACGTCCACTCGTACACTGAACAAGAAAGTAAGTAAGCTGTCTAACGCGAGGCGGCGTGTCCAAAGACGTACCCAAGATTAGACTTGCTGGCTGAGTGAGAGGCAGGCGCTTAAATACTCTATCGAGGGTGCCGCGATTGGCCGCTGGAACCAAGTGTTCCACTGTGGCGCCCTCACACTAAATGCAGGCCAGGAGGTGCGCGCCGCCATAGCTTACGGCGCGATGGTGCAGAGACCTCTAGGGGTCTTCGACGTCCATGATGTCTGGCGGGGATTCAAATCCCACGGCGCTCGGTACCAGATCCCCTACCACCAACTGTATTTAATCTATCCTTTCTGAACACTGTTAGATTATTTGAAAAAAGAAATCGGTTCAAGTTATTTCCGGCTTTGAGCTTCAGTGATTTCTATTAGGGTCTGGAGCTCTGGTTCTTTTCCAACACAGCTACGACAATTTACAACTACCAATCCTTTCTACAACTATCTTCTTGTGTTTTACCTGCCCACTTTTAGACGAAAGCCCTTCTGTGATTCCCTGAGACCCTCCAACCTAAAGAACCGCCCAGTTCCTTCCACACAGTCACCGCTACCCGTGTGGCCGCCTCCTGTGTGTAGTGGGCTCCTGACCTATTAAGCGGAACCCGGAAACCCACCATCCTATTGCAGCCTACACAGTCACAGAACCGCCTGAGCCTCTGATTCAGACCCTCCATTCTCCTGTGCACCAAAGGACCACAGCCGGTTCTATCGACAATGCTGCAGATGTTGAGCTCCGCCTTAATCTCGGAAGCAAGACTGGAAATCTTTACCATTTTCGCTAGCCGCCCAAAAACAGAGTGAATCTGCTCCGATCCAAAGCGACACACGTCTTTGGTACCTACATGAGCCACCACCAGCAGCTGGCTGCACCCTGTACTCTTCATGGCATCTGGAAGCACCCTTTCGGCATCCAGAATGACTCGCCCCGGAATGCACACGGAGTGCACACTGGCTTCCTTCCCCTCCTTGGCAGCCATGTTCCTAAGGGGCCCCATTACGAGCCTAACTTTGGAGCTCCTAGCTACCAGCAAACCCACCCTCTGTGAATGCCCAGACCTTGCGGGCCGAGAAGCTTCCTCTGGAACGATGTGGACGACTGCATCCGGCTCAGAGACATCGTCAGCGACAGATAACGCCCGAAACCTGTTCATCAAACGAACCGGGGAGGCCCTACGATCGGTCCCTCGGAAAGTTTTTCGCTGACTGCCAGACTTTGGAATGATCTCGCACTCAACCACAGGTGAGGGGTCAACCTCAGGGCAGGCAGTACTCGGGAAGGTCACACCAGTGGACCGATCGGAGGACACGTGGTCTGTGCTCGACGTCCCTCGCATCCCCGCGTCCGATCCCCCACAGTGACGCCCCTTGGCAGCAGCCTCAAGCTGTGTGACGGAAGCCAACGCAGCCTGAAGCTGTGAGCGAAGGGTCGCCAGCTCAGCCCGCAGCTGTACACAACAATAACAGCTCCTATCCATTACTGCAGTTGCTCCTGTTTGAAGCTCGTAAAAATATGTAACAAGCGAACGGTGTACTCGCCTTATTAGTAGCAAGAACTAGCGGTGCGCTCTCGCTGACGGTCTAACTGACAGAAAGAATCTGTAGAAAATGGGTGAATCCACTGTATTCTTCTTGCTTTCAAACGATGTTGAGTTAAAACTCATGTAAGCGTCTCTACACATTTCATTTCACTGTGAATGGCTGAGAGACGGGGCGGAATAGAATGTAGAAAGCAACCGTGCGACTCGCAACTGCAGCCGCAAAAAAAAATGTCAAATTACCGCTGCGGCATGCCGTGTACTCGATGACAGCTACTGAACAAGTGTGGCACGGGCTTGCACCCAGCTTGAAGGGCCAGGTGGAACATACACAGTCTAATGGTGCAGCGCCCACAGGACCGACGCGACGTAACCGCGTCGTCTGCCATTTCACGTCGCTGACAGATGAATATGGCGTGCTGCACTTCCTCACGCTAGACGTCTGTGCTGTATTATGACAATTTACGCCGCTTCGTCTCTTCTTGTTTCGCAGTTGTATCTGTTCCAGGGTGATAAGAAATGATGCTAAGTTCAATATTCATTCTGTTGGTTTTGGGGAGTATGTATTTACGACAGCAGTACTGCACTGAGCAACTGGAATGTAGGACATATAGAATGAGAAATGACTGCACTAACGTACCGAAAGAACGTTCTACATACTTCCTTTGCCTGGCTAATATAATGCACCTTTCATCAGTTTACTGTTAATGGGGATCTGACATCATTATGTATTTTTTGAGAGCAAAAGCTTTTCACGCAGAAAAACACCAAGCAAATTTGCATTCTTCTTGCGGGAAAGGCGTAAGATCCGGAAGTGGGAGCTCACCTACAAACAAACTTTATCCAAAAAACTATATCAATATCGCTAATACTACGTATCCGTTGTCCCAGTGTGTGCAGTATATAACTTAAAACCACAACACGTTTCGGAAATATATTATTCCATTATGATTATAGCATGGCACGAGTTTCTTGATAACCTGATAATGGGGTTATGTCTTTCCAAAAGATGTGTTTACGTAAAAAACACATCTGGACAACTTGTGCACCATATTTTCCGAACTGACACCATATTGCAGATGTACTATGGCTTCACGACAGATTTCTTTTAATACCCTCCCATCACTGTTTCAGCCATACTCTGAGCATCAATAAAAGGATGTAGCCAACAATCTATTTTAGACATCTGTTGATTAGTGTTAGTTGACTAAAGCCAGCTAAGCTTCATCGTCTGAAGACAGCGTGTTCCACGTTATTAACTGTTCTCACTTTTATTAGCATAGGCCGCTGTGTCCGCGCAGTTCTAGGCGCTGCAGTCTGGAACCTTGCCACTTCTACGGTCGCAGATGTTTGTGGTGTCTTTAGGTTAGTTAAGTTTTAGTAGTTCTAAATTCTAGGGGACTGATGACCTCAGATATTAAGTCCCATAGTGCTGAGAGCCCCCCATGAACCATGGACCTTGCCGTTGGTGGGGAGGCTTGCGTGCCTCAGCGATACAGATAGCCGTACCGTAGGTGCAACCACAACTGAGGGGTATCTGTTGAGAGGCCAGACAAACGTGTGGTTCCTGAAGAGGGGCAGCAGCCTTTTCAGTAGTTGCAAGGGCAACAGTCTGGATGATTGACTGATCTGGCCTTGTAACAATAACCAAAACGGCCTTGCTGTGCTGGTACTGCGAACGGCTGAAAGCAAGGGGAAACTACAGCCGTAATTTTTCCCGAGGGCATGCAGCTTTACTGTATGATTACATGATGATGGCGTCCTCTTGGGTAAAATACTCCGGAGGTAAAATAGTCCCCCATTCGGATCTCCGGGCGGGGACTACTCAAGAGGATGTCGTTATCAGGAGAAAGAAAACTGGCGTTCTACGGATCGGAGCGTGGAATGTCAGATCCCTTAATCGGGCAGGTAGGTTAGAAAATTTAAAAAGGGAAATGGATAGGTTGAAGTTAGATATAGTGGGAATTAGTGAAGTTCGGTGGCAGGAGGAACAAGACTTCTGGTCAGGTGACTACAGGGTTATAAACACAAAATCCAATAGGGGTAATGCAGGAGTAGGTTTAATAATGAATAGGAAAATAGGAATGCGGGTAAGCTACTACAAACAGCATAGTGAACGCATTATTGTGGCCAAGATAGATACGAAGCCCACGCCTACTACAGTAATACAAGTTTATATGCCAACCAGCTCTGCAGATGACGAAGAAATTGAAGAAATGTATGATGAAATAAAAGAAATTATTCAGATTGTGAAGGGAGACGAAAATTTAATAGTCATGGGTGACTGGAATTCGAGTGTAGGAAAAGGGAGAGAAGGAAACATAGTAGGTGAATATGGATTGGGGGACAGAAATGAAAGAGGAAGCCGCCTGGTCGAATTTTGCACAGAGCACAACATAATCATAACTAACACTTGGTTTAAGAATCATGAAAGAAGGTTGTATACATGGAAGAACCCTGGAGATACTAAAAGGTATCAGATAGATTATATAATGGTAAGACAGAGATTTAGGAACCAGGTTTTAAATTGTAAGACATTTCCAGGGGCAGATGTGGACTCTGACCACAATCTATTGGTTATGACCTGTAGATTAAAACTGAAGAAACTGCAAAAAGGTGGGAATTTAAGGAGATGGGACCTGGATAAACTAAAAGAACCAGAGGTTGTACAGAGATTCAGGGAGAGCATAAGGGAGCAATTGACAGGAATGGGGGAAATAAATACAGTACAAGAAGAATGGGTAGCTTTGAGGGATGAAGTAGTGAAGGCAGCAGAGGATCAAGTAGGTAAAAAGACGAGGGCTAGTAGAAATCCTTGGGTAACAGAAGAAATATTGAATTTAATTGATGAAAGGAGAAAATATAAAAATGCAGTAAGTGAAATAGGCAAAAAGGAATACAAACGTCTCAAAAATGAGATCGTCAGGAAGTGCAAAATGGCTAAGCAGGGATGGCTAGAGGACAAATGTAAGGATGTAGAGGCCTATCTCACTAGGGGTAAGATAGATACCGCCTACAGGAAAATTAAAGAGACCTTTGGAGATAAGAGAACGACTTGTATGAATATCAAGAGCTCAGATGGAAACCCAGTTCTAAGCAAAGAAGGGAAAGCAGAAAGGTGGAAGGAGTATATAGAGGGTCTATACAAGGGCGATGTACTTGAGGACAATATTATGGAAATGGAAGAGGATGTAGATGAAGATGAAATGGGAGGTATGATACTGCGTGAAGAGTTTGACAGAGCACTGAAAGACCTGAGTCGAAACAAGGCCCCCGGAGTAGACAGTATTCCATTGGAACTACTGACGGCCGTGGGAGAGCCAGTCCTGACAAAACTCTACCACCTGGTGAGCAAGATGTACGAAACAGGCGAAATACCCTCAGACTTCAAGAAGAATATAATAATTCCAATCCCAAAGAAAGCAGGTGTTGACAGATGTGAAAATTACCGAACTATCAGCTTAATAAGTCACAGCTGCAAAATACTAACACGAATTCTTTACAGACGAATGGAAAAACTAGTAGAAGCCAACCTCGGGGAAAATCAGTTTGGATTCCGTAGAAACACTGGAACACGTGAGGCAATACTGACCTTACGACTTATCTTAGAAGAAAGATTAAGGAAAGGCAAACCTACGTTTCTAGCATTTGTAGACTTGGAGAAAGCTTTTGACAATGTTGACTGGAATACTCTCTTTCAAATTCTAAAGGTGGCAGGGGTAAAATACAGGGAGCGAAAAGCTATTTACAATTTGTACAGAAACCAGATGGCAGTTATAAGAGTCGAGGGACATGAAAGGGAAGCAGTGGTTGGGAAGGGAGTAAGACAGGGTTGTAGCCTCTCCCCGATGTTGTTCAATCTGTATATTGAGCAAGCAGTAAAGGAAACAAAAGAAAAATTCGGAGTAGGTATTAAAATTCATGGAGAAGAAATAAAAACTTTGAGGTTCGCCGATGACATTGTAATTCTGTAAGAGACGGCAAAGGACTTGGAAGAGCAGGTGAATGGAATGGACAGTGTCTTGAAAGGAGGATATAAGATGAACATCAACAAAAGCAAAACAAGGATAATGGAATGTAGTCTAATTAAGTCGGGTGATGCTGAGGGAATTAGATTAGGAAATGAGGCACTTAAAGTAGTAAAGGAGTTTTGCTATTTGGGGAGCAAAATAACTGATGATGGTCGAAGTAGAGAGGATATAAAATGTAGGCTGGCAATGGCAAGGAAAGCGTTTCTGAAGAAGAGAAATTTGTTAACATCCAGTATTGATTTAAGTGTCAGGAAGTCATTTCTGAAAGTATTTGTATGGAGTGTAGCCATGTATGGAAGTGAAACATGGACGATAAATAGTTGGACAAGAAGAGAATAGAAGCTTTCGAAATGTGGTGCTACAGAAGAATGCTGAAGATTAGATGGGTAGATCACATAACTAATGAGGAAGTATTGAATATAATTGGGGAGAAGAGAAGTTTGTGGCACAACTTGACCAGAAGAAGGGATCGGTTGGTAGGACATGTTCTGAGGCATCAAGGGATCACCAATTTAGTATTGGAGGGCAGCGTGGAGGGTAAAAATCGTAGAGGGAGACCAAGAGATGAATACACTAAGCAGATTCAGAAGGATGTAGGTTGCAGTAGGTACTGGGAGATGAAAAAGCTTGCACAGGATAGAGTAGCATGGAGAGCTGCATCAAACCAGTCTCAGGACTGAAGACCACAACAACAACAACAGTGCTGAGAGCCATTTGAACTATTTGTATCTGAGCACTATGGGACATAACTTCGGAGGTCATCAGTCCCGTAGAACTTAGAACTACTTAAACCTAACTAATCTAAATACACCACAAACATTCATGCCCGAGGCAGGATTCGAACCTGCAACCGTAGCGGTCACAGCGGCCGGCATTCAGAGCCATTTGTACCATTTTCTATTAGCTTCGGGTCACACTAGTGTCAAGTCGTGTCACACATCCTCGCTTGTCATGCTACGTGTATTAGCCACGTGGCAGGGGCACGCGTAGCTTTCCCTGTACTCGGTGCTCGTGCTTAGTGAGTGATGGGTACCGAGAGCTGCTTACGCGGTTTCGCTATGAGGACGCAGGGTTCTAGTAGGAGGGAGTGTCAGCAACACCTTACTAAAAATCCCCTAGAGTGGAATGTGACCGAGGGCGGGGATGTTTAAAGGTAACTTTTTCATATTTTACTTGAATAATTGGAAAACCGTATTTTCTAGCGAACGTGTATCCGAATCTCAAAGTTAAAACAGTCCCCAATTTATCTACTCATCTACTTCACAGGAAGCAACTAAAACCTGTTTCACAAAGTTATACCGACCTCCGCATCAGGCCTTATGAATCACTGTTGACACGGTGTGCAGACATGCCCGGGGGATGTTTATTTTCCACAAAGTTCATTAACGCTTTCTGGAATACAGATAAGCGTTACTAATAATACTAAAGCCAGAAATGGATATAATGTAAGTAAACCGCTGCACACTATTCAACACTTCCGTAGGGGATATTGTTCTTAATTATCCTGTACGGCAACTTTGGCTCAAATGGCTCTGAGCACTATGGGACTCAACTGCTGTGGTCATCAGTTCCCTAGAACTTAGAACTAATTAAAACTAACTAACCTAAGGACATCACACACAGCCATGCCCGAGGCAGGATTCGAACCTGCGACCGTAGCAGCAGCGCGGCTCCGGACTGGAGCGCCTAGAGCCGCACGACCACCGCGGCCGGCTACGGCAACTTTAGCGTTCTTTCAGTATAGGAAACATCCATCACCACAAGCGCCTTTCTCCCCGTCATTTACTGTCCATTTCTCTTAAGTGAGTGTACAAAACAATTTTACCGATTCCGTGTTAATACAGTGGAATTATTTTATGTTTATTAAATGAGCATTTATTTGCAGTTTTTTAAGAGAATTTCAACAGCTGGACTGCCAACTGTCTACCGTAGCGAAAGGTTCCTGTCCCAAAGATAGCATGTTGTGAGTGTGTGTTCGACAATGTCACTTTCACTGTCTCCACCGTCATTGGCAGGAATCCTTTTCGCAGTAGGAGGGTGTATCAAGTGTCAGTTCTGCCAACCTCTGAAGAGGCCCAGAAGTTTAAATTGTCTCACTCTGCAACAGAAGTAGGCCGCCTAGGTGGTACAGAATTTCACACATTTCAAGGTAAGTCAAGCGACGCATTACAGCGGATTATAGCGCTAGACTTGAACACGATATGTCGCATTCCAACAGTGAACCGAAAATAACTCCACTAAAGAAAAATGATCTCAGTGTAGTTATTTTGTCTCCTCGCGTAACAAAACTGGAGAGCAAACTCGGGAATGTGTAGTCTACCCCTTAATCTGGAAAGCAAGCAGTCCTCTTGGAAGAACGCTACAACAGCCATACAGGATGACTGGGACTCAATTGCCCCTCTAGCAATGCAGAATACACTGCGGTGACAAAAGACATGATGTGGTGTCACCGCCAGACACCACACTTGCTAGGTGGTAGCATTTAAATCGGCCCCGGTCCGTTAGTATACGTCGGACCCGCGTGTCGCCACTATCAGTGATTGCAGACCGAGCGCCGCCACACGGCAGGTCTAGAGAGACTTCCTAGCACTCGTCCCAGTTGTACAGCCGACTTTGCTAGAGATGGTTCACTGACAAATTACGCTCTCATTTGCCGAGACGATAATTAGCATAGCCTTCAGCTACGTCATTTGCTACGACCTAGCAAGGCGCCATTACCAGTTACTATTGATTCTGTAAAACATGTACCGTCAAGAGCGATCTTCACCATTTATGGATTAAAGTTAAGTATTCCACCAGCTACGTCCTTTTTTGTTAGTCTCATTTCCTTGACCTGTTCCAGACCTCACGGCCAGCCTGCGTGAGCTAAAACGCGTGCCTTTCGGCTTGCTCTCATAGTGGGTTGGCTGTCTTGCCATCCACAACACATGAGATAGCGATGTGGACATACAAAAACGACTGTAGTATCCCGTACACAAGGTATAAAAGGGCACTGCTTTGGCGGAGCTGTCGTCTGTACTCAGGTAAAAAATGGAAATGAGCGTATGGCATCGTTGGCCGGGAGGTCCCTTCCAGGGGAGTTCGTCCGCCAAGTGCAATTCTTATTACATTCGACGCCACATTGGGCGATTTGTGTGCCGGTGATGAGGACGAAATGATGATGAGGACAACACCACACCCACTTCTCGAGAGGGAAAAATCTACAACCCGGCGGGGAATCGAACCCGGATCCAGATGTGATTGACATGTGTAATCACACCTCCATACTTATCAAGAGGGACAGTTACTTCTCAATCACATCGCGATTACGGGCAGCATGGGGTTCACGCCTGAGCCTCAGGACGTGCACTAGCAGCGCATGTCGGGTGTTTCAAGCGTCAATTTCGCGTCTCAATATCTCGGGATGTAATGGGAATATTGCAATGCAATCAACCCCATTGTATATGTGCTTTGTCATGTTATGGATTGCTGAAGAACAAATATAGGAGTTCCATTTAAAAAAAACATAAGTTTGTGTTAAAAAAAACACATATGCTTTCGTTTTAGAATGTTTCCAAATATGTACATTCGTGGGCCCCAGCGCTACATTGATACCGGTGAAAGTCGTTTTCCAATAGCTGTTATTGTTCCAGAGATATTTTGGGTGGACAAGGTAGCTGGGACACCCTGTGGCCTTCAGCCGTATTGTCTCAATTTTATCCTTTTAAGGCAATGTGTAATTAAGTGGTTCTTAGGAAAATAAAAGCTTGTGTGTTTTGTGCAACTGACAACGGCCACCTCCACAACCATAAGCTCATCCGCTCTATCCTGCGAAACCAGGTTTTAGACAGTGTGACGAAATCAGGTGTTACTGGGTAATGGCAGAACACGATCGACTCGAGTGCCTTTGCAAACAGCACATCGACTGCAGCGCATTTCCTGGGCTGGACCATATACGACTGGAAAACCGTGACCTGGACAATTGAGTCCCGATATCGGTTGGTAAGAGCTGATGGGAGGGTCCGAGTGTGGCGCGGACCCCACGAAGCCGTGCACCCACGCCGTCAACAAGGCACCCTGCAAGCTGGTGGCGGCTCCACAATGTGCGTGGCAGGTGTGTACGAGAAGTGGACTCTGTCCTCTGGTGTGTTCAGCTACTTGGAAACCATTTGCAGCCAGTCATGGACTTCATTTCCCAAACAAGGATGGAACTTTTATGGATGACAATGCTCTCTGTCTCCGGGCCACAATTGTTCGCGACTCGTTTGAAGAACATTCCGGGCAGATAGAATGATTTGGCCACCCAGATCGCCCAAGATAAATCCCATGAAACATTAATGGGACATGTTCGAGAAGTCAGTGAGTGCATAAAATCGTGCAGCCGTAATATTTTCGCAATTGTAGACTTTTATAAAGGCAGTATGCCTCATTATCTCTGCAGGAGACTTACAACTATTGGAAAGAGAAAAGTGGAAACAGAAGTTTTCTCGCGAGAAACGTAAAGATGTTCAATATTTATGACTTTCATTTTGCCAGCGCGTTAGTGTAGATGAGTTGCCTGATAATTTGCAATTGCAGAGTATCCCCAGAATGGTCGTAAACAGATTTGATGTAAAGTCTAAATATATATTCCCCTTTTGTAATGTTTCTAAGATTTGTTAACACAGGTATACATATACTGATGATTTGTATTTACGCTTTTTAAAGGCCGTTAGATAATACTTGCTGTATAAATCTCATTGTTCGTGAATCAGTTGCTAAAAAGGATGTAATTTTTCTGAGTAATGTAATTTCAGTTGTCAGATGTTTTGAAAAGCCAAACTTAACTTGCAATACAATTTCACCAAAAAGTCAGTGTTAGTAATTCACCACCATCAGTACCGCCTCCCTGTCCAGGTCATGTTTATCAAAGACGCTGTATTTTTCTTAAATATTTTCATTTATCAGCCAAAAGGATTTCATGTACATTTCAAAGTATTACGGCCAGCATTACACACCGCTTAAACTGTACCTAGCGTATTTTATTTTACCCTTTTTTCGTGATGGACCAGAACTTATCGCATTCCACCGTTGCTGCTTTGGAGGTAAGACAATTTTATTTATTTGTTATGCGCACAAGGACCAAAGTTATCAGTTTTGAACAGGTCCAGAAGAATCAGTGCCTAAGGGGCTAAATGTATTTTGCAGTGACTGCATTTGTTTATTGGTATTGGGAGTTGCATTGGCCAATCAGTTCTTATGAAGTTTTTGCTAACAATAACAGAGAGTGAGTACACCACCTGTAATTACAACACGCTATACGATGACACAAGTTTTGTTTCTATTCCTCAGTCATTCATTCATTCAATAATTATTTAAAGACCTTTCCGAATCCATTCAATGTATTACAAAGAATCTTTTTTAAAGGAAGTTACACTGTCCATATGCGTTTCTTGCGTTCTTATCATTAGTAACCCAATAGTAGTGTTACATAACGCACGCTGAAATTAACAGGCCCTGGCATGCCTGGGAACTGCGTCGTCAGTGATTCATAAAGAGCGCTGCAGCGGGTCCATACAATTTTGTGAAACACCCTGCTTCTTGTGGCGTAATGGAGTATATGGAGTAGGAAAAGCACGCTTTTCAGTTTGCATAGCTATAGAGGAGGGACTTTCATGACCGCAACGAGACGATATGTGTTCCCTCGCACTTCGACGGTGAGTGTCTAGTAGTAAAAAAGAAGAAGAAACCATCATGTTAGTGTCAACAGGACGTTCTAACACATTTGGCTTGCACCATTCTGAAGATAGAGTACGTTGTGAAAGATTTCACTTTGTTGTTTAATCTTTAACTTTGAGAAAACTATAACTGAACGACAACTGGCGAAGTAGTCAGAAGCCTCAACTTCTTTCAATAACAGGAGGAACGATGGCACAGAGGTTCTCAGAATATTGTTGATGATCTATAGCAGGGAATTCCACAATTTTCTAC
The DNA here is from genome assembly GCF_021461385.2 of Schistocerca piceifrons. Classification (NCBI taxonomy): domain Eukaryota; kingdom Metazoa; phylum Arthropoda; class Insecta; order Orthoptera; family Acrididae; genus Schistocerca; species Schistocerca piceifrons. The sequence goes on from NC_060139.1 coordinate 1,054,251,296, forward strand.
AGACTGTAGCAGAGCCTCAGGTAATAGACTTTACATAAGAACATAATCCTAAAATGGTACATTTCCCGTTTTGCAGGAGAAATATAGAGTCAAATTGTGAGCGTTTTGACGTTCATACATGACTGAAGATAAAAGTTGCTCGACATGATAACCACATTCGTTGCGAGAAATGGCATCCGTGCAATTAGATCTGATGCGATCGGCAAAAAAATGCCATGTCAACTCTAAATAGTCTCCGTCGCTTTCGCAAGCATTGCAATATGATCTTCCTCCAGATGCACAGTGGTGGAATGAACAGATATGGTTGTCAAGGCAGCGTTTCTCATCGATCTTTCTACGTGGGCCGACCGGGATGGCCACGCGGTTCTAGGCGCTGCAGTCCGGAACCGCGCGACTGCTACGGTCGCAGGTTCGAATCCTGCATCGGGCATGGATGTGTGTGATGTCCTTAGGTTAGTTAGGTTTAAGTAGTTCTAAGTTCTAGGGGACTGATGACCTCAGATGTTAGGTCCCATAGTGCTCAGAGCCATTTGAACCATTTAAACTTTCTATGTGGTCTCAAATGTTGTGTAGACATGATTTCGGAAAGGGAACTGCAAAATGTGCTTTCGTGCCATCGTGTTGAATCGACGTCTCTTCACGAATGTCGGCGTGCTGTGATGCCTTCTGCTTTTGTTCTAAAATCCGTAGCCGTGAGCAAATTCCAGCTTCGTTTCTGGATATTTGCCGCAGTTAGTTTTTCTTCATAGTACATTCTGTAACTCAGTACAGACTGCCGAACGCCACCTACTGGCCTCTGCGAAGCTCTTACAGCAATTATTCGCTAATCGGGTCTAAGGCTTCCATCCAGTTCCTTGTGGACCAGTCTGATGTGGCAGTTCACGACAGGAAAACGAAAGCCGAAGTTTTAAATTTCACGGTTTTACGAAGACTACTCTACGGCAATGGCCCCTTACCTAGCTTGCATTTATTGTGAATCTCTCTCTTAGCAATAAGTCCCAAGCGACTGGAAAAAAGCACGTGACTCCAGTACATAAGAAAGACAAAACAACGTGTAACCTCCACCTCACTTATCGACCTTAATGACAGTGAAAAATTAAACCGCGTGTACCTAATGGAAATTTGGGAAAAGCAATCGTCACCGAAGTTAATTTGTCGGTAAAGAGGGAGGAAAGGTTTACATCTAAATGAAAGGAAAAATGCAAATGAAACTGGTGGAAATCAATTTTGAAAAGGGGTAAAGTTAATAAAGAAAGTAAACGTGCGGCCGTTACGTTAACAATTAACTAGCGGTAATTAGATATTTGAGATTTGGGGAAATTACGGTCGCCAGTCCTAAGGACAATTACTGTAGTAACTGAAAAAGAAAGGTTATTACACATATAATTAGCACTAGAAGCGTGGCAACTGAAGGTTGACACGTGTAGTGTGAAAACTGAAAGTTTGTCAGAAGTAATAAATTTCGCTACACTCCGACTTAATTTAGCAAAAGAATTAATAAAACCGGAAAATCGAAAATTAATTTAGTGACTGAAGTTAATAGTGAGCTTTCTTTCTGAAGCACATCGAAATTCAGTAAAATACGGTTAGTCTTGGACTACCTCAACAATCATTTCAAAATGGCTCTGAGCACTATGGGACTTAACATCTATGGTCATCAGTCCCCTAGAACTTAGAACTACTTAAACCTAACTAACCTAAGGACAGCACACAACACCCAGCCATAACGAGGCAGAGAAAATCCCTGACCCCGCCGGGAATCGAACCCGGGAACCCGGGCGTGGGAAGCGAGAACGCTACCGCACGACCACGAGATGCGGGCTATCATTTCAAAAGCTACTTGAATCTACGCAATTTAGAAATAAGAGATTTAACTTTGAACTTGAATTAAATGATTCTGAACAATTAACAATAGTAAAATTTAGTACGTACCAAGCTGAGCTGCAGTCACAGGTAAGCTAAAATACGGTAACAAACCTCGCACCCTTAATTTGTGCTTGTGTAATCTAAATATTGTAGCCAGTTATGAATACCTTAACTGAACTTTGAAATTAAAGCAGTGAAATCGAATGATGCTGGCGTTTGAATTTCAACGACACTCGGGTTCATTCCGGAAAAGGAAGGGACCCTGCTTGGTAATGCAATTTGGACAATAAGCAACAAAGTTTCATGCTACGTTGCTGTAATTTTGTGATTTGAACAGTTTGAAAAGCTGAGGTCTGCCATACAGCTCTAAAACTTTACGTGCTTCCAGTCTTCCTTGTTGGTTGATTGAAGGTTTGAAGCCGTCGATCGAGGAGGTGGCGACAGTCACTCATTGTCGGCCGTCGCTGTTGCAGAAGCTGGATGTTGGCGCGCCTTCTTCTCGACACGGTCACCAGGCGAAACGGGCTCTTGATGTGCGCCAGCTAATGCTTCCCGTTCGCGACACCGTGTCAGAAACTAACATAGCAAGTCGAGCGCAATTACATGCTGCCAAACCCCGAAAGCACGGCAACTCTCGGGAGCGTCACACAACACACCTGCTCCACTGCACTACTCCAGCCAGACTCTCCCTCTGCCGGCTCTCCACGCCACAGAGTTAACACTACCAAAGATCCTAAACACTTTTGTTCTCCACACGACCTATCGATGTATTCGTTCGATAGCATAGTTTTCCCTAGGCCAGACCCAGCGTATAAATACAAATAATATTCACAAAACAAACCAACATAAATGCATATATATATATATATATATACAGTAAAACAATTACAATATATAAAGACACAGAAATGTCATATCTTCAGGTAACAAAATAAGGAAAAAAAATTTATTGTGCAGCAGATGGAAATTGGAGGATATGCATTTCCGGCGTTACAAACGGACCCATAAAATTACAGACCAATATTCTTGACTTCGGTTTTCTGCACAATCCTTGAACATATTATCATTTCGAATATATTAAACTACTTTGAGAGTGTGAAGCTTATGCCTACGATTCCGCATGTTTTCAGAAACATAGGTCGTACGAAACTCAGCTTGTCATTTTCTCACATGATACGCTGAAAACTATGAATGAAGAGTAACAAGCAGGTTCCATATTTTTAGATTTCCGGAAAGCATTTGACACGGTGCCCCATTGCAGGTCGTTAACTAAAGTACGAGCATATGGAATAAGTTCACAGACTACCTAGGTAATAGAACCCACTATGTCGTCCTCGACAGCGAGTGTCCATCAGAGACAAGTGTATCGTCAGGAGTGCCCCAGGGAAGTGCGGTAGGACCGTTGTTGTTCTCCATATACGTAACTAATTTGGCGGACAGGGTGGGCAGCAATCTGAGGGTGTTTGCTCATGATGCCATGGTGTACGGTAAGGCGTCGAAGTTGAGTGACCGTAGGAAGATACAAAATGACTTAGACATTTCTTGTTGGTGTGGTGAATGACAACTAGCTCTAAATGTGGAAAAATGTAAGTTAATGAGAATGATTAGGAAGAACAAACCTGTCATGTTCGAATACAGTATTACTACTACCCTGCTTGACGCAGTCAAGTCGTTTAAATATCTGGGCGTGACGTCGCGAAGCGATATGAGATGGAACGAGCATGTGAGAACCTGTGGTAGGGGAAGGCGAATGGTCGACTTCGGTTTATTCGGAGAATTTCAGGAAAGAGTGGTTCCTCTGTGAGGGAGACCGTATATAGGACGCTAATGCGATCTATTCCTGAGTACGGCTCGAGAGTTTAGGACCCGCACGAGGTCGGATTGAAGGAGGACATCGAAGCAGTGCAGAGGTGGGCTGTTAGATTTGTTACCGTTAGGTTCGAACAACACATAAGTCCTACGGAGATGCTTCGGAAACACAGATGCAAACCTCTGCTGGGAAAGCGACGTTCTTTTCGAGAAACACTACTGAGAACAGTTACAGAACCGCCATTTGAAGCCGACAGCCAAACAAATCTTCTGCAGCCAACATATATTGCGCCTAAGGGCCACGAAGATAAGATTCGAGAAATCAGCGCTCTTACGGAGGCATATAGACAATCGTCTTCTCCTCTTTCCATTTGCGAGTGTAATTGGAAAGAAAATGACTAGTAGCGGCAAAGGGTACACTCCGCCACGCACTGTACGGTGGATTGCGGAGTATCTGTGTAGATGTAGATGTGGTATACCGTCTCCGATAGCGCCTGTCCGTTCTGTGCATACCTGGCCGGAACTCTGATTTTCAGCGAGGAACAGGTTTACGATGCAATTACAAAAAAAAAAAAAAAAACGGTTCAAATGGCTCTGACAAGGGAACCTCCCCATCGCACCCCCCTCTGATTTAGTTATAACTTGGCACAGAGGATAGGCCTTGATAAACTGAACACAGATCAATTGAGAAAACAGGAAGAAGTTGTGTGGAGCTGTGAAAAAATAAGCAAAATATACAAACTGGTCATCAGTCTTGGGCACATAGGCAACATAAAGGAGAACGTGAGCTCAGGAGCGCCGTGGTCCCGTGGTAGAGTGAGCAGCTGCAAAAGGAGAGGTCCTTGGTTCAACTCTTACCACGAGTGAAAATTTTATTTTTGCATAGTTATTATCTGTCCGTTCGTTCATTGACGTCTCTGTTCACTGTAATAAGTTTAGTGTCTGTGTTTTGCGACCGCATCGCAAAACCGTGCGATTAGTAGACGAAAGGAGGTGCCTCTCCAATCGGAACCGAAAACATTTGATCGCAAGGTCATAGGTCAACCGATTCCTCCACAGGAAAACACATCTGATGTATTCTATACGACACTGGTGACGGCATGTGCGTCATATGACAGGAATATGTTGTCGACCCACCTAACTTGTACACTTGGCGAATGGTAAAAAGATTCTTCTACCTTGCCCGATTTAGGTTTTCTTGTGGGTGTGATAATCACTCCCAAAAAAGTGATGAAAACACAAGAGTTTGTCACATAAAGTGAAAATAAAAAATTGAAGTTTTCACTCGATGGAAGATTTGAACCAAGGACCTTTCGTTCCGCAGCTGCTCACGTTACCACGAGACCACGACGCTGCTGCGGTCGCAGCGTCCTTAATGTTGCCTATCTTCCCATGAACTACTCAGTTTGTATATTTTGCTTATTTTTTCACAGTTCCACACAACTTCTTCCTGTTTTCTCAATTGATCTGTGTTCAGTTTTTCAAGGCCTATCCACTGTGCCAACATACAACTAAATCTGAGGGGGTGCGATGGAGAGGTTCCCTTGTGAGCACTATGGGACTTAACTTCTGTGGTCATCAGTCCCCTAGAACTTAGAACTACTTAAACCTAACTAACCTAAGGACATCACACACATCCATGCCCGAGGCAGGATTCGAACCTGCGACCGTAGGGGTCACGCGGTTCCAGACTGAAGCGCCTAGAACCGCACGGCCACACCGGCCGGCTACGCAAGTACAGTTGTACCCCTGCGATCCTCCCGCTCCCGCACTCAGCGGACCCAAGTCACAGCAGAACATTACGTTTATGCTTCACCGTACAGAAATAAATTGAAGAAGTGCTTATTAAATTCGCAAACATCGGTGTTTGTTTCAGTTACATGTGAACTTTCATGCATCACCAGTAATCTGAATTGATTTGGTAGTCTAATTTCAAAAAGTGTGTTATGTATAAGCTTATGAAGCAGTTTTGGGAAAACTGTCCAATAACAATCGTTAATTTTAGATCTTGTATTATGTGCTTGATGTAATGAAGCTTTTATACAAGTGTCCAATCCCGATCTCTCTCTTCCTCGACTATTCTCCTCGATGAACGTTTTTCAGCAATATTTTTGAAAACTTGGACGGTGATTTCGACTGTCCGTGCTAGTTTTAGGATTCTTCCCCAACACCATGCTTTAAAGACGTGTTGCCTGTTTTGTTCTGATTGCACTACCATTTCCTGCCTGAGCCACAGAAGGGAGCGCTCCAAATAACACTTTTACCATACTGCTTACTGATATTTAAGCCAATGTTGTTCGATGTTAGTAGTTCTTTGTTTTACTAAATATTTTTTTATCTTGAGCAATTATACACTCCTGGAAATTGAAATAAGAACACCGTGAATTCATTGTCCCAGGAAGGGGAAACTTTATTGACACATTCCTGGGGTCAGATACATCACATGATCACACTGACAGAACCACAGGCACATAGATACAGGCAACAGAGCATGCACAATGTCGACACTAGTACAGTGTATATCCACCTTTCGCAGCAATGCAGGCTGCTATTCTCCCATGGAGACGATCGTAGAGATGCTGGATGTAGCCCTGTGGAACGGCTTGCCATGCCATTTCCACCTGGCGCCTCAGCTGGACCAGCGTTCGTGCTGGACGTGCAGACCGCGTGAGAAGACGCTTCATCCAGTCCCAAACATGCTCAATGGGGGACAGATCCGGAGATCTTGCTGGCCAGGGTAGTTGACTTACACCTTCTAGAGCACGTTGGGTGGCACGGGATACATGCGGACGTGCATTGTCTTGTTGGAACAGCAAGTTCCCTTGCCGGTCTAGGAATGGTAGAACGATGGGTTCGATGACGGTTTGGATGTACCGTGCACTATTCAGTGTCCCCTCGACGATCACCAGTGGTGTACGGCCAGTGTAGGAGATCGTTACCCACACCATGATGCCGGGTGTTGGCCCTGTGTGCCTCGGTCGTATGCAGTCCTGATTGTGGCGCTCACCTGCACGGCGCCAAACACGCATACGACCATCATTGACACCAAGGCAGAAGCGACTCTCATCGCTGAAGACGACACGTCTCCATTCGTCCCTCCATTCACGCCTGTCGCGACACCACTGGAGGCGGGCTGCACGATGTTGGGGCGTGAGCGGAAGACGGCCTAACGGTGTGCGGGACCGTAGCCCAGCTTCATGGAGACGGTTGCGAATGGTCCTCGCCGATACCTCAGGAGCAACAGTGTCCCTAATTTGCTGGGAAGTGGCGGTGCGGTCCCCTACGGCACTGCGTCGGATCCTACTGTCTTGGCGTGCATCCTGCGGTCCGGTCCCAGGTCGACGGGCACGTGCACCTTCCGCCGACCACTGGCAACAACATCGATGTACTGTGGAGACCTCACGCCCCACGTGTTGAGCAATTCGGCGGTACGTCCACCCGGCCTCCCGCATGCCCACTATACGCCCTCGCTCAAAGTCCGTCAACTGCACATACGGTTCACGTCCACGCTGTCGCGGCATGCTACCAGTGTTAAAGACTGCGATGGAGCTCCGTATGCCACGGCAAACTGGCTGACACTGACGGCGGCGGTGCACAAATGCTGCGCAGCTAGCGCCATTCGACGGCCAACACCGCGGTTCCTGGTGTGTCCGCTGTGCCGTGCGTGTGATCATTGCTTGTACAGCCCTCTCGCAGTGTCCGGAGCAAGTATGGTGGGTCTGACACACCGGTGTCAATGTGTTCTTTTTTCCATTTCCAGGAGTGTACATTGAATCTACTGGAAGGTGCATGATTACTCAACGAAGGCAGCCCACCGTGAGGGAAAACAACTTAAGAAATATCATTATCTTGCGCAATGGTTAAAGCATATCAGGCCGTTTAATTTTTCTTGTAACAAATAAATAAACCGCTTGTGCCTCATCTTCCTACGTACAGTATGTCATCCAAAGTATGCGAACACCTGGCTGAAAATGACTTACAAGTTCGTGGCGCACTCCATCGGTAATGTTGAAATTCAGTGTGGTGTTGGCCCGCCCTTAGCCTTGATGACAGCTTCCACTCGAGCAGGCATACGTTCTATCAGGTGCTGGAAGGTTTCTTGTGGAATGGCAGAAAAGGGGTGCAAGCACTCCAAGAAAAACACGACCGCACCATAACACCACCGCCTTCGAATTTTACTGTTGTTACTACACGCGCTGGAATGGGGCTTTCACTGGGGATTTGCCATACCCACACCCTGTCATCGGATCGCCACATTGTGTACCGTGATTCGTCGCTCCACACAACATTTTGCACTATTCAATCGTCCGTTGTTTATGCTCCTTACACTAAACGAGGCGTCGTTTGGCATTTACGGCACTTTGGTTCAAAATGGCTCTGAGCACTATGCGACTTAACTTCTGAGGTCATCAGTCGCATAGAACTTAGAACTAATTAAATCTAACTAACGTAAGGACATCACAGACAACCGTGCCCGAGGCAGGATTCGAACCTGCGGCCGTAGCGGTCGCTCGGTTCCAGACTGTAGCGCCTGGAACCGCACGGCCACTCTGGCCGGCCAGGTGCACTACGATGATGCGTTGGCAGCAGTCTCCAAGACCCTCACTGGCACACATGATGATATGGCGTTTGCATCACTTTGGAGGACATAACGAGCGACGATGTTGTGGATGCCATTGCCAAGTGGCAGTTAATAAGTCACTAGGATCAGATAGTTTTCCGCTGGATTATATGGACTTGGAAGGATTTGACGGCCACGCAGTGGAACGAGATGTTCCAAGAACAACTATCATTAGCGATCACAAATCCGCCGGCTTTCGTGGAATGGCTCGTTATTCCGGTGTCCAAACCAGCTAGAGGCACACGGATTGAACATTATAGTCGGATCACGCTCCTCAATTTTGATTTCAAGATCTTAAGATCTTCGCCAGAATTTGGCGATGCATCGTAAGCGAGTATTGCACCCAACATTTCCTATGAACAAATATCTATTTAAGTGCCTGGAAGAGAGTTCATCCAACCACCTTCACAATTCTCTATTATTCCAATCTCGTAAAGCGGGCGGAAGGAACGACTACCTATATTTTTCCGTGCGAGCTCTGATTTCCCTTATTTTATCATGATGATCGTTTCTCCCTATGAAGGTCGGTGTCAACAAAATATTGTTATTTTCGCATTCGGAGGAGAAAGTTCTTTATTGGAATTTCGTGAGAAGATTCCGCTGCACCGAAAAACGCCTTTCTTTTAATGATGTCCAGCACAAATCCTGTATCATTTCTGTGACACTCTCTCCCATATTTCGCGATAATACAAAACATGTTGCCCTTCTTTGAACTTTTTAGATGTGCTCCGTTAACCCTATCACATCGCGGAGTAGAATTCTAAAAGAGGACGGGCAAACGTTGTGTAGGCAGTCTCCTTAGTAGATCTATTACATTTTCTAAGTGTCCTGCCAATAAAACGCAGTCTTTGGATACCTTTCCTCACAACATTTTCTATGTGTTCTTCCCATTTAAGTTTTTTGTAACTGTAATTACTAGGTATTTAGTTGAATTGACGGCTTTTAGATTTGACTGATTTATTGTGTGACCGAAGTTTAACGGATTCCTTTTAGCGCTCATGTGGATGACCTCACACTTTTCGTTGTTTTGGGTCAACTGCCAATTTTTGAACCATACAGATTTTTTTTCTAAATCGTTTTGCAATTTGTTTTGATCTTCTGATGACTTTATTAGTCGATAAACGACAGCGTTACCTGCAAACAACCTAGGACACCAGCTCAGATTGTCTCTTAAACCGTTTATATAGATAAGGAGCAGCAAAGTGCCTGTAACACTACCTTGGGGAACGCCAGAAATCACTTCTGTTTAACTCGATGAATTTCCGTCAGTTACTATGAACTGTGACTTCTCTGACAGGAAATCGCGAATCCAGTCGCAGAACTGAGACGGTATTCCATAAGCAAGCAATTCAACTACAAGCCGCTTGTGGTACGGTATCACCATCCTTCCGGAAATTCAGAAATACGGAATTAGTCTGAAATCTCTTGTCAATAGCACTCACCACTTCATGCGAGTAAAGGGATGGTTGTGTTTAACAAGAACGATGTTTCCTAAATACAGTTTTCTTATAGGTAATTCATAATGGTCGAACACAATAGATGATCCAAAATTTTGCTGCATGTCGACGTTAATGATATGGGCCCGTAATTTAGTGGACTACTCCTACCTGTGCAGCTTTCCAGTCTTTGGGTACGGATCGATCGTCAAGCGAAGAGTTGTATATGATTGTCCAGTATGGACCTATTGCATCAGCATATTCTGAAAGTAACCTAATTAGTATACAGTCTGCTTTCATTAAGTCTTTTAAGGTGCTTCACTGCTCCGAAGACATTTACTTGTACGTTATGATTCGAATTCTGGAATATTTACTTCATCTTCTGATGTGAAGGGATTTCGGAAGGCTGTGTTTGGTAATTCTGCCTTGGCAGCCCTGTCTTCGGTAGTATCTCCATTGCTATCGCGAAGAGAAAGCTTTATCTTCCCGCTAGCATACTTCACATACGACTAGAACCTCTTCGAATTTTATTCCAGGTTTCTAGACAAAATTTCGTTGTCTGCTAATTTATTTTGTATAAATCAATTGCTGCCGATACTATTTCTCAGAACTGAGGCCACATGTGGTCTACACTTATATTGTTAATTTGGATGGAGTGGAGATTGTCTCTCAGGAAGGCGTCAATTGAATTTTTATCTCCTTTTTCTGAATAGGTATATTTTTCGTTAATTTTTGGAGGATTTGGGGCTTACAATATTCAATCTTGCTACGACAACCCTGTGTTCACTAATCCCTGTATCCGTTATGGTGCTCGTTATTAACTAAGGATTATTTGTTGCTAAGGGGTCAAGGGTATTTCCTCAACCGTTTACTATTCGCGTGGGCTCATGAACTAGCTGCTCGAAATAATTTTCAGAGAATGCGTTTAACACAGTTTCGGATGATGTTTTATGCGTACCTCCGGAATTAAACATGTACTTTCAGAAAGATATCGAGCGTAAATTAAAGTCACCACGAACCATAATCGAATGAGTCGGGTACGTGTTTGAAACGAAATTCAAGTTTTCTTTGAACCTTTCAGCAAATGTATCATCTGAATTGGGAGGTCAGTAAAAGGATCCAGTTATTATTTTATTGCAGTTGCCAGAAATGGCTCTGCCCATAACTCACAGGAACTATTTAATTCAGTTTCGTGACGAGATAAACTACTCCTAATAGCAACACTCACGCCACCGCCGACCGCGTTTAGCCTATCCTTTCGGAACACCGTTAGGTCCTTCGCAAAAATTCCGGCTGAGCTTATATCCGGCTTTAGCCAGCTTTCAGTGCCTATAACGATTTGAGCGCCAGTGCTTTCTATTAGCGCTTAGAGCTCTGGTACTTTCCCAACAGAGCTACGGCAATTTACAACCGTTATACCGATGGTTCCTGGCCGGCAAGTGAGGCCGAGCGGTTCTAGGTGCTTCAGTCTGGAACCGCGCGGCCGCTACGGTCACAGGTTCGAATCCTGCCTCGGGCACGGTTGTGTGTGATGTTCTTAGGTTAGTTAGGTTTAAGTAGTTCTAAGTTCTAGGGGACTGATGACCTCAGATGTTAAGTCCCATAGTGCTCAGAGCCACTTTTTTGATGGTTCCTGTATCTACGTTCTTCCTGTGTTCGGCCTGCACCCTTTGTTTCTGAAGCCGTTTTTGTGTTTTCCCGAGACCCTCTAATCTATAACACTGCCCAGTCCACGCCACACAGCCCCTGCTACCCGTGTAGCCGACTCCTGTGTATAATGGACTCCTGACCGATTCAGCGGAATCCAAAACCCAACCATCCTTTGGCGCAAGTCGAAGAATCTGCATCCTACACGGTCGCAGAACCGTCTGAGCCTCTGATCCAGACCCTCCACTCGGCTCTGTACCAGAGGTCCGCAATCGGTCCTGTCGACTATGCTGCAAATGAACTTTGCTCGCGTGGTTGACACAGTGAGCAGTTCTTTCCTGGCTGCCAAGATGGATCGTATTGCCTCCCAGCTTCCTTTACCCACGTAACCATGCACGTCCTCCATGGTGCCTCCTCAAGGGGTATGGATAATGGTAGGGTGGCAGTACACAACCTCATGATCCTCTATGCAGTAGTTAAAGTATCTTCTTTGTGGGATGAAACATCTTTTGGGGATCACGCTAAGAGGACACTATTTCCAATGTCACGCTTATCCAGATGATCTTTTCTTTTCTCTCATTCTGTGGAGGATATCCGGTGGTGCTAAGATGGACCTAGCAGTATGGGAATGCGGCAGGCAGCAACATGAACATGGTCAAGTCAGGTGCCATGTAAATCAGCAGAGGGTTCTAGGAGGGTTGTGTGGCCTCACTGCAGACAATCGATACACTTTGTGTTTTTGCATAGTATTCCGGAGAAATGTCAGCTGTACAACGGCACTTAAGTACTCCTATTATGGTCTCATGCAAACTGTGTGCACTGGTCTTTGAAGCCACGTTCTCCAAGCTTTAGATAGGGTCCAGCCACAAGGCGTTCCGGATACCTCATTTGGCGCAGATCCTACTGGAGACTCCAGTGATGACACAGTGGGGACTGGGAGGCTTTTAGTTACATCGTTAGTAATGAACTTCTCTTCAGGATACGATATGATATCACCCTCACCTCTCGTAGCAGAGGACTGGGACAGATCAACGTTCAAGCATGTGCGGTCGCTCTCTACATCAATACCATGCTCAAGATGTGGATCCATCATCGGCATAATGTCCCTAGTTTCCCCACTGATGAACTGGCGCCTGTGTCCTGCCTGCCGCCTACTGAAGTTTCTCACATCGCGCCTGCTGCTCTCCCACTTCGAAACATTCTCTCTCGATTATAGCTATGTGCACAGGAATCTCCCCTGTACCAGGGCACCTACGACGTGTGATGTGTACGGAGTGAAGCACCCTCTAAATTTGGTTGATACATGTCACCCAGGAGTGTCGTGGCTTGTGACGCGGCGAGCAATTTACAAAAAATAATTTACGACGAACATTCGCGCCACCTGGTAGCTCGTCGTCAACGAAAATTTCTCGACAAGACTTAGACTGCACAACGTTGCTCTACCTGACTCCCTAATGTGCATGTGGTGTTGTGCGATTGACACGGACGAACATCACCTGCAATGTGGGTCTTCCGCGGATGTGTGGCTGCTAATCCAAAAAGGTTCAAAAGTGTGTGAATTCCTAAGGGACCAAACTGCTGAGGTCATCGGTCAATAGACTTAAACACTACTTAAACTAACTTACGCTAAGAACAATACACACACCCATGTCCAAGGGAGGACTGAAACCTCTGGCGGGACAGGCCACGCGATCACGCGCTGCCACTCCGCGCGGCGCTGCTAACTCAGAAGATGCTTCCTTTCCATCTCCGAGTGTAGCCCCACACGATCTAGCCTAGAACGCACCTTCGTCCTGTTAATAACTGCTTTATCCTGTCAAAAACATGTGATTAACTCAATTAAAGGACTTTCTGTGTACTACTTTTTTCGGGATGTCCACAAAGAGGTGATTGACTTTTGCACCTTCTTATATGAACGACTTTGTCAATTGCAGTATACATCCATATGTAGTCAGACTGTTGCTAATTACTTAAACGGTGTACCGGCACCGTATTTTAGCTTTCCGTTCTCTCATCATACAATGCAAACGGAGACCACACTATACACACACACACACACACACACACACACACACACACACACGTATTAGTGTCATTCACACGTATGAGATACGCTGAACACACAGATCTCACATTCGGGAAGGAAAGGTGCCATTGGACATGACGGATCGGGGAAACCTTTCCAATAACGTGGGTGACGTGCACCTTTGGGTTTTCCGGCAAATCAAGCATGACAGCTTAGTTTCACAGTCTGCACAGAAGCTAGGTTTGAAACTTAATCCATGGGAAACGCAAGCAGATTTAGTCGCTGACACAAGACCAACTTCTCCTCAGTTCTGAGAACAATTTCCATACCTAGCCTTAAACGGTACAGAAATAAGTTTTTCGTTTTCTGAAAAGAACTTGGATACATTGGGACCATCACAATGACTGAAGTCAGCACATGATTTTGTAAGGAAGTAATACTGCGTCTCCATAAACTAGAGACATGTAAAAATATATTTTCTCTTGAGCATAAAAATTAACCAGAATAATCTCTAGTATTCCAAATAATTGATTCTGGTAATGCTATTCTTGAAGGACTCTTATACTGTTAGATGACCAATGGAATGTCACCCTTGAAGAGTTAAATGAGTCGTCAGGATCACAGTAGATTTGCTTAATTAACTTCTTTATTCCTGCCCTCGGCCATAGTACACCAGAAACAGCTTCGCGGAGGCATCCAATTCCCTCTGATGCGAAATAATAGAAGTCCGGCATTGCTGACGGCGCAAACAGCTGAGCCAGGCCCGACATCACTCGGGTACCGCCGCTGACAGTGACATCTGTGGATGCGGCTGTGATGACGGTGCGAAAGCGCAGCTCGCGATACCTCAGATGCGGCGGTGACCTTCCTCCGGCAACCGGTGTCTCTCTGCTCTGGTGGCGACTGCTTTCATGACTCAGGGCACACGGCCCCATCCAGTGATCGAATAGTGGACTCCACACTGTATTCCGGGATGTCAGTCTGGGTGTCGCAGGCTTGTGGTGTTGACTGTGATACGGAAGCGAGAATGTATTTATTTATTTATTTATTTACATGTCAGGTTCCGTAGGACCAAATTGAGGAGCAAATCTCCAAGGTCATGGAACGTGTCAGTACATGAACTTACTTTTGTGGCGGTGTTCGTAGCGACAAACACTTGGCTGTAGAAATGGCTTACGAAGTCACCGCCACACTTTTAATAGCGGGCCGACCGGTCCGCTGGAACAGTAAACAGAAAGATGAAACCCCAAACACTCTGATTAAATAAAAGTCGGTACTTATCTTTATTGATGAAGATACACAAAGACAATAGTGAACTCGGTGTCTACAGAAATCTGTCTAGTTCGAGTCGGAGCGGCTAGGTCAGCGTCGGCTGACGACAAACAACAACTCTGCCGCGATGAACACACAACTGACTAGCAAGTACACAATTCGGTGGCGAGTACACAACTGAGCGGCGAATGCAGAACTGTCCTAGCGCTCGCGACTCCATCGCTTAAGAAGCCAGAAGCCAGCGGTGGCGCGCGCAGACTTGCGGCGATTTGCTGTCTCGCTGTGCTTATGCGGACGGCGTCCGGACTTTGATGCTGCCAACCTTTTGGCAGCGGGCTCGGGTGGCATTACTTGTTAGGATATAACACTTACAGCATAAAAGTAATAACAGATAAAAATAAATGTTCATGAACCTGAAAGAAAATCAGTCCATAAGTTTAAGCAAACGCTATCAGCAATACAATGAGAATCAGCTTAAATTTTCAAGAAGCTCCTCGACAGAATAGAAGGAGTGACCCATGAGGAAACTCTTCAGTTTCGATTTCAAAGCGCGTGGATTACTGCTAAGATTTTTGAATTCGAGTGGCAGCTTATTGAAAATGGATGCAGCAGTATACTGCACACCTTTTTGCACAAGAATTAAGGAAGTCCGATCCAAATGGAGGTTTGATTTCTGCCGAGCATTAGCCGAGCGAAAGCTGATTATTCTTGGGAATAAACTAATATTGGTAACAAGAAACGACAATAAGGAGTATACATATTGAGATGCCAATGTCAAAATACCCAGACTCGTGAACAGAGGTCGACAAGAGGTTCGTGAACTCACACCACTTATTGCCCGAACCGCCCGTTTCTGAGCCAAAAATATCCTTCTAGAATGGGAAGAATTACCCCAAAAGATAATACCATACGACATAAGTGAATGAAAATAAGCAAAGTAGACTAATTTACGTGTCGAAGTATCACTCACTTTCGATACCGTTCGAATAGTGAAAATGGCAGTATTAAGTCTTTTTGAACAAGATCCTGAACGTGGGCTGTCTGAACACCTAGGAATTTGAACTGTTCAGTTTCACTAATCATATGCCCGTTCTGTGAGATTAAAACGTCAGGTTTTGTTGAACTGAGTGTTAAAAACTGTAAAAACTGAGTCTTACTGTGATTTAACGTTAGTTCATTTTCTACAAGCCATGAACTGAGGTCATGTACTGCACTACTTGAAACCGAGTCAATGTTGCACACAACATCCTTTACTACCAAGCTAGTGTCATCAGCAAACAGAAATATTTTAGAGTTACCCATAATACTAGAGGGCATATCATTTATATAAATAAGGAACAGGAGCGGCCCCAACACTGATCCCTGGGGCTCCCCCAACTTGACAGTACCCCACTCAGATCCCACATCACAGCCGTTATCAACATTGTGAATAATGACCTTTTGCTGCCTGTTGCTAAAGTAAGAGGTGAACCAATTGTGAGCTACTCCCCTTATTCTGTAATGGTCCAACTTCTGGAGCAATATTATGAGATCAACACAGTCAAATGCCTTTGTTTAATCAAAAAATACGACAATCGCTCGAAACTTTTTGTTTAGCCCATCCAGCACCTCACAGAGAAAAGAGAATATAGCATTTTCAGTTGTCAAACGACTTCTAAAGCCGAACTGTGCATTTGATAGCAAATCGTGTGATGCAAAATGATCAATTAACCTTACATACACAGCCTTTTCGATAACTTTTGCAAACACTGATGGCATAGAAATAGGTCTAAAATTATCTACATTATCCCTTTCTCCCTTTTTATAAAGCGGCTTTACTACTGAGTACTTTAATCGCTCAGGAAACTGACCATTCCTAAAGGAAAAATTACAAATATGGCTAAATACAGGGCTAACATGTGCAGCACAGTACTTTAATATTCTACTAGACACTCCATCATAACCATGAGACTCCTTAGTCTTCAGTGATTTAATTATTGACTCAATCTCCCTCTTGTCTGTGTCACAGAGGAGTATTTCAGACGTCAATCTCGGAAAGGCGTTTGCTAAGAAATTTATATGATTTCCTGTAGAAACTAATTTTTTATTTAATTCACCAGCAATGCCCAGAAAATGGTTGTTAAATACTGTACATATATCTGATTTATCAGTAACAGAAATATTATTACTGCGAACTGACTTTATATCATCATCCTTGTGCTGCTGACCAGACACTTCCTTCACAACTGACCATATGGCTTTAATTTTACCCTGTGAATTAGCTATTCTATTTGCATACCAAATACTTTTTGCCTTGTTAATAACATTTTAAGCACCTTACAATACTGTTTGTAATGAGCTACTATAGCTTGATTGTGACTACTTCTAACATTTTGATATAATTCCCGCTTTGTTCTACAAGATATCCTTATCCCACTAATCAGGCAACCAGGCTGTCCATTACTGCTAGTACCCCGTTTAGAATGTTCTAATGGAAAGCAACTCTCAAAGAGCATGAGAAATGTGTTATGGAAAGCATTGTATTTATCATCTATATTATCGGCACTGTAAACATCTTGCCACTCTTGTTCCTTGACAAGTTTTGAAAAACTCTCTATAGCTGTGGGATTAACTTTCCTACGTAGTTTGTAATTAAATACGACATTGGTTTGAATACAAAAACCTTTTAGTGTTAAAATTTGTGCATCATGGTCTGAGAGGCCATTCACCCTTTTACCAATAGAATGCCCATCTAGTAATGAAGAATGAATAAAAATATTGTCTATGACTGTGCTACTGTTCCCCTGCACCCTAGTTGGAAAAACACAGTTTGCATCAGATCATATGAATTTCGGAGATCTACCAACATCCTTTTTCTTGCACAATCATGTACAAAATTAATATTGAAGTCACCACATATAACTACTTTCTGGTACTTCCTACAAAGTGAATCAAGAACCCTCTCTAGCTAAAGCAAAAATGCTCTGAAGTCTGAGTTAGGGGACCTATAAACAACAGCAATTAGAAGTTTAGTTTCACTAAATTCAACTAATGCTGCACATCTTTCAAATATCTGTTCGGTGTAGTGTCGTGATACGTCTATGGTCTCAAATGAAATACTGTTTTTTACGTACAGAGCCACTCCCCCACCCCGCAAGGAACTCCTTGAGAAACAGCCAGCTAATCTGTAGCCTGGTAAAGGAAGCGTCTGAAATATCAAATTATTTAAGTGGTGCTCTGATATACCAATAATTTCAGAATTAACATCTATTAGCAGTTCACTATAATAGAACTGCTGAGTGCTTATACGCTCCAGACTTTGTTCATTTATACACTAAGTGATCAAAAGTATCCGTACACGTGGCTGAGAATAACTTACAAGTTCGTGGACCCCTCCATCGGTAAGACTGGAATTCAAAGTGGTGTTGGCCCACCCTTAGCCTTGATGACAGCTTCCACTCTCGCATGCATACGTTCAGTCATGTGCTGGAATGTTTCATGGGGGATGGTGGGACATTCTTCATGAAGTGCTGCACCGAGGAGAGGTATCGATGATGGTCGGTGAGGCCTAGCACGTAATCGACGTTCCAAAACGTCCCATAGGTGTTCTATAGGATTCAGGTTAGGACTCTGTGCAGGCCAGTCCGTTACAGGGATGTTATTATCGTGTCACCACTCCGCCACAGGCCGTGCAAGCCCTTTCCACGAAAAACACGACCACACCATAACACCTCCGCCTTCGAATTTTACTGTTGTCACTACACACGGTGGCAGATGACGTTCACGGGCATTCGCCATACCCACAACCTGTCATCGGATCACCACATTGAGTACCGTGATTCGTCACTACACACAACAATTTTCCACTTTTCAATTGCCCAATGTTGACGCTCCTTATACCAAGCGAGGCGTCGTTTGGAATTTGCGGACGTGATGTGTGGTTTATGAGCAGCCGCTCAACCATTAAATCCAAGTTTTCTCACATCCCTCTTAACTGTCATAGTACTTGCAGTGGATCCTGATGCGAGGTGGAATTCCTGTGTGATGGTCTGGATAGATGTCTGCCTTTTACACATTACGACCCTCTTCAACTGTCGACGGTCTCTGTCAGTCAGCCGGCCGAGCGGTTCTAGGCGCTTCAGTCCGGAACCACGCTGCTGCTACGGTCGCAGGATCGAATCCAGCCTCGGGCATGGATGTGTGTGAAGTCCTTAGATTAGTTAGGTTCAAGTAATTTTAAGTCGAGGGGACTGATGACCTCAGGTGTTAAGTCCCATAGTGCTCAGAGCCATTTGAACCATCTATCAGTCAACAGACGAGGTCGGACAATGCTGTTGTGCTGTACGTGTCCCTTCACGTTTCCAGTTCACTATCACATCGGAAACAGTGTACATAGGGATGTTTAGGAATGTGGAAATCTCGCGTATAGACGTATGACACAAGTGACACCCAATCACCCGACCACGTTCGAAGTCCGTGAGTTCCGCGGAGCCCCCCATTCTGCTTTCTCATAATGTCGAATGACTAATGAGGTCGCTGATATGGAGTACTTGGCATTAAGTGGCAGCACAATGAACCTAATATGAAAAAAGTATGTTTTTGGAGTTGTCCGGATACTTTTCATCACGTAATGTAATTTAAGGCACATACTCGAAACTCTTCCATGTGGCAAGTGATGAAAGGCTTCTGTCCTGCTGGCATAATGCAGCGTCGGATGTTGCTATACCGCGCCCAACTGGCTCTGCTTCTCAATGAGTATCGGTCATGTTTTGCTTTGCAATGCTTAACACTCTCGCCTGCCTGCTGCTGGCTCTATTGCAAATCACCTTCAACCTGGCGTAAGGTTTGATTGAAAGCGGTCTATAAGCTACATTTTCCTCCTTTTATGAAACTTCCCCTTTGAACATTTCTACATGACTGTGCTTAACCTGACACACAATATTTTGTTAGCGCAACGCAATCTGACTTTCAATAATTCGTACAAAAGAATGGGCCCTGACTAACATTAACCTATACCTTTCACAAATCACTTACCTCACAAAAATCTTCGCTGCTCAAGCTACTGCAATACAGCGAGCGCCACTACTGCCAGCTAAATAAAAGATTCAAACTACTGAAGGCACTAACTACTGATAGGGATAGTTAGCAAATGAAAGATATTAATAGAGAACAAACAATGTATTTACCTTAATATCATCACAAGTCATAATATATATATCAGTTCATGACAAATTACAAATCTCCGCCATCTCTCTCCCCACATCCACCACTGCTGGCGGCTCACCTCCAACTGCGCAACGCTACGCGCTGTTCACAGCCAGCTGCCTAACACTACAATGGCGAGTATTACAACAATGCAAAGCAGCCACAGACTGCACACAGCACAGCCAGTGATTTTCATACAGAGGTGGCGTTACCAATAAAAAAACCTAAACAGCCTACTTACATAGAGAAAACATAAACAGCCTACTTACACTTTTTATCAAGACCTGGACCCTCCAGTCGACCAATACTAGATTATCCTTTACATCAGGGCTTCTAGTGGTTGGCCCTTCTAGCTGTGTTTCACTCTTACGAATTATTCCAACAGCTGGTTTTCTTAACCCTGTCACACGTTTCTACAGGCCCCTTGCCATGCTCCTTAACTCAAACACAATGGAAATTATTTCATTTTCCATACTTACAAGCTAAAATAAATCAGCTATCCTTAATACTACCCCTTGTACTTTCATCTAGTATCTGCTGTTTTATGTTCTAGGTATCCATTCCACTGGAATCTGAACGCCTGTGTCTGAACTCAGTCTTATGCTTCGTCTTCTACGTACCAGAACAAGGACTACGCTCAGTGGAAAAAGTGTCGTTGTAGTGGATTGTTTGACAGTATTCAGCGTTGTCTTTTTCTGGTTCTGATTTTCTGTATATAAACTTACATGTAGCACTACGGTTTTCGGGGAGACTCATCACTGCTGGTGATTCAGAAGCGTGTTTATAAATTGCATTAATTCCGTCCCTAGAGTTTGATTTAAGCTTTTTAGATTTGTGGCAGGCAGCACTTCAATGAGCACGTCTGACCACTACGAATGAGGCTGAGATATACTGAGGTTAGTTATCCCTTAAATTAGTGGCGGGCAGATAGAAAGTAGGCCACATTTTCTCACACGCTGTTCTATTTAATAACAAATAACGCCCGTTTAGTTGTAGCCTCTTTACTGACGTAAGTTTCCCCTCCTCGAAACAACTGGCCACTACTACCATCTTGTCAAAGACAGACTACAACCAATGCGCCTCGACCTGTTGAAAATAGAAGTCTAGCTCTATCACCTCTTTATTGCTATTTCTTATCTCCCATAAGCAATTTCACTGTGCAGCCTGCTTCTCTCTTATTACTATATTAGGACAGACAGTGAATTACACTTGACAACATTTTTGTGACTTTGCTTCCTCCATTTCTACGTATCTTCCATTGTCTTTTGCAATTAATAATAGGCGTTGCGCTTTTACTGTTACAAATTTCCTCAGTATCCTTAAGTTGACAAGATACGCATGAAGTACATAGCACTTGTAACGTGCGTCTTTCCCTGCTTCTGGTATAGAAACAGAAGAGGTAAGGTTTTGTCCTCGTGTTCTAGAACCAACCCCAACTCATGCGGTAGTTCCCTCTGTACTTACCTAAAGCTCTACAAATAGTGCTCTCGCGCGATAAGTTTACCTCTAGCTGATCTCTTACAGCCTGCTGCATAGTCTCCGCTAGTTCTGTTACTTTTTCTCGTGCTGCCCAAACACTGTCTTCCACGGACTGCAACCGTTTTGTGATTACTACTTCCCTATCTGAGACTTCTACTTCGGTTTGTAGTTCTCTGATATTCAGATTAACTACCTCTTCTGTAGTTCTGGCATATCACATTACTCTTCTAGTCAGTTGTCGTAGTAGTCATGTGTTATGCTGTATGTCCTTCTTTAAACTTGTACCTGGGTGGTGTGCCAATCATTCACGGCTTTTTCCCTATTGCCCACTACATAACCTCTTCTACAGTGTCGTTCACCCTGCAAATGTCTTCTTCATCAGCAGTGCCAAATACCGTTTTCATAACTCGACCTTCAGCATCGATCCAACCCCTCTTCCTTCGCATATGTGGAGTAACCGGGGTAATTTCCCTAATTAATTTCTCATTCGCTCCATATACTCTCTCACATACTCCAGCACTTTCTTTGAGTATCCCATGCCTTTCTGTTCCCTGACGGAATTTTCCGAACGCTTCTTCCAACCACCTCACTTCATTACGCATCACCAATGTGTTGAATACCATCTGCGTCACCGAGAGATGACGCGATCACTACGTCTACGTCTTCCTACTCGCTGAACGGCACTTCCCCTTCCAGGCGCTGTTTCTGTAACGCTTTCATCCCAACGATGTTCAGTAGTGCTGCAATTAACTACATCATCTCGCCTTCTCTGCACATGGCCTACAGGCAGGAATGTCTATCAATTTCCAGCTATCCATAAGTGCTTGTGCCCCTGTTGCGGCCTGCTGGTTAAGCATGGCGATCATACAACGGATCTTAAAAAATGATCTATGATTGTGACTACATACTTATTCCCTCCAGGTGCTTTATTGGACGGACGTGAAACTTCAACTCCTAGAAATCTAGATGGTGTTGATGCTTCAGGTAATCTCTGCAATGGTGTTGTTGTACGATACACATCCACTCTCTGCCGGCACAGCAAGTAATTCTGCACATAATAGTTGGCGTCTGTCTTCCCGTTCCTCCACCAGCACCTCTCTGCTACTCTTCTCTTGGTAGATCTGCAACCTCCATAACCCGCTACCATGTCATCACGAGCTTCTTGTACCACTCTATTCTTTACCTTCACTGGTATCATTATCCCCGACCCCAACTAGCTTTCTCTGCATTGCAACCAATCCAGCATACTAAACTGTGACTGCTTAAGATACAGCATACATTTGTCATCCACTCTCTGAGCAGTTTTCCGTTCCTTATGCTCATCACACCCAATGTGTAATACTGCTACTTTTGTACTTAAGCCATCCGCATTTCCACGCTTCTTCCCAGGTTTACGCGTGACTTCGAAATCAAATTCCCTTACTGCCCATCACGTCGACCTTCTAGAAGGATCCTTTTAACCATTTTAATGCTGCATGAACTGTTATTACTCCAAACTTTCTACGGTACAGATAACAATTGAAACATGTGATTCCATAAAAAAGGCTTAACATCTCTTTGTCCGTTGTGAAATAATTTCCTTGTGCACGAGTTAGTTGTCTAGATGCGTCAGCTATCGGATGTTTCACACCCTCTACCACAGCCAGGCTCATGGTTCGATGCAGCACACTTTAAAACATATTCTCTACTAACATCTGGAAATAGCGATATCGGACACGACGTTAAAGTTTCTTTGAGCTCACCAAATGCTTACTGGCACTCTTCTCACCACAAAAATTTAGTATCCTTTTTTAACAACTGTGTCAACGTTGTGGCAATATCCACAAATCCTTTTACAAACTGGCGGTTGCAATTTGCAACTCCTAATAGCTTTACACACTCTGGTCAGGAAATTCACATACAGTTCTAATTACTCTTGGTTCCGTCTTAACCAATCTTTACATATGATATGTCCTAGGCATGCTACCTCTTCCGTCATAAAATTACACCTTTCTGTACTCATTGTTTACTTCATTGTCTTTAACCTTAGAAATACTTCCCTTAATCGCTGCATATGCTGCTCCATACCACTCCCATAGACGATTATGTCATCGAGATACACTACACATTCCTGTGGTTTTAAACCCCTTTGTAAATCCTATGTCTTCTAGGCTAAAATTATCTAAAAAAAATAAGTACCTTCTTTCACCCTTCATTTCTTTTAACTGAGAAATCCGCCTGATCTAATTCCTCTTCCTTTCCTAACAGTTTCACCACACACAGAATTGGTACAAGCGAGCTAGACTCAGCACTGACGCGAAGTGATTTTCCAGTACCCTGAGCTACACAGTCATGCGAATCAATTCTTATTGTGATCGTTTGAAGTTAATCTGTTCGTCTTTTGCAACAGACTCCCCTCGCATTATTGTTACACTGGCGATGGCTTTACCCAAATGGTTCAAATGGCTCTGAGCACTATGGGACTTAACATCTCAGGTCATCAGTCCCCTAGACTTAGAACTTGTTAAACCTAACTAACCTAAGGACATCACACACATCGATGCCCGAAGGAGGATTCGAACCTGCGACCGTAGCAGCCGCGTGGTTCCGAACTGAAGTGCCTAGAACCGCTCGGCCACAGCGGCTACATTATTTAAATTGAACTATATCCAGTCAAAAGTCTATGTCCACCGATCCTAAAGGTGTGATGACTATCCACCACTCCACGCAATGTGTACTGTAGTGGGTCCCATCACTAGATCACTATTGGCCACTGACATATGCGCCGCTGTGTCCAGTAATATAATGCAAACCTTTTTTTGTACTATTCCTCCTGTCCTTCAGTCCACCTCTGCATACACTTTTGTAGTCTAGGTGGACCTGGGGTTCCGGTTGGCGTTCTTTCTCGGTTCTCTACTTCTGAAACTATTACTTCCTCTTATTTGTACTGTCCATTTACCGTGCATTCCAGTCGACAAATCTATCTCCTCACACCCTGTAGCTAACAGCAGTGCCGTGCAAATCCGTCAGACCCCCTGTCTGTACACGTCTTGACATCTCTGTGTGCAACCCTCTTAAAAAAAGCATCGAGTGGCCTCCACTCAGCTTCTTGCAGCTTCCACTGACAGCAGCATCCTGTCCTTATTCATAGGTAAATCCATTAATTTTCCTTATTCTATCTGCAAATTGTTCCAAGGTTTCCGTATTTCTCTTCATTATTAGCCATAACTGTTCCTTACAGTGTCTGAGACTATTTCGTTTCGTATATTTCTCAATTAACACTTCTTTAACCCGATTTCTGAGGTCTCCGTAAAGGTGCGCACATCCTTGGTTGCCTTACCAGAAAAGGATTGGTTAAACTAGTGACTGACAAAACTAAACCCTGCTGTGACATTTGCTATTCTACCAACCCAAGCAGTTCTGTATTATTCGATGTTAATTATGCTATCTTTTCTAACAATTTGGCCGTTGCTTCCAGCTCTGACACACCTTCTTCTCTGATTCTGTCGAAGCTTTGTCTCTGATAATACTCGTTTTCAGGACTAACATTCACAACACAAGAAAACGAAACACATTAACTTAATGAATTTTATCCATAGTGGGTGCTGTCAAACTCCGTGACTGTTCCTCTATAGGGTGTAGAAAAATATCCGCTACCAATCACAGTCAAAGGTTCGTTATTTGTCACATGACCCGTTTCGGGCTTGGGCCCATCCTCAGGTGTTTATACATTCATGTACATGTTTATACTGTTGGAGATCACTGTATAAATACAAAAAAGGTTATTTGCTGGTGACTACACAGATAAAAGTGGGACAATTGTAAATTGTAAGGCAGAATTTAACGAAAATATATCTGCACTTACATAAAGATGAAGCACCACTATTACAGTTGTGCTGTGGTGATAGTTTTGCCACTTAGTTACACCCTTATTGTCATTTTCACGTCCATATTTCAGTTTTACCAAGTATAGCTTCATATTCACTATTATGATATGCACTCGTGAAATACACTATGTTTACATACAAACATGTGGGCTGTGGTCAAAGAACTTAGATGTAGCAGATATAAAGATGCTGCTCATACAGAAACTTGTAGGCTATGGTCAAAGAACTTAGCCACAAGAAGTGCAAGGGTATTGCATATATAGAAATTTAAAGAGCTATTATAGACGGCGACGTTTCTTGATACACATTATGAAATATTTTGATTCACATTTTTATCGGAGAACGTAGAGCTAGGAAGTACAGTGATGTTGTATATATGAAATTACTCAAAGCTATTAAAAATTGAGAAATGACAGCTAGAACTGTTTTGAGCCACACTGTTGTCAGAGAACTTAGATCTAGGAGGTACAATAATGTTACACACATCACAATTTTGAAAACTATTACACATTA
Organism: Schistocerca piceifrons; assembly: GCF_021461385.2. Taxonomy (NCBI): domain Eukaryota; kingdom Metazoa; phylum Arthropoda; class Insecta; order Orthoptera; family Acrididae; genus Schistocerca; species Schistocerca piceifrons. The sequence continues at coordinate 1,054,277,015 of NC_060139.1, forward strand.
TACAACGACAGTTACGGCTTATGTTTACAATATGACTATTACAAATTACGATACTGAAACTTGCACTGTTGTATTGCTATACAACAAAGCCATTATATCCAAATAATTTTCTGCCTCACGAACCTGATTTTCAAACGATATTCCACAAAATATCAGAAAACGAACTATTTCCCAGATTCAAAAGCAGTTAAAGACCAGTCTACTGTCACAATAGTTACCTATGCACATATCAATCTTCAGCTCAGTCTAGTCAAAGGCCTTATCTCACTCTCACCCATACCTCCCCCCTGATCTACAGAGTTCACTGTTCTTCTTAAAAGTTGCTGTCATTGTAACTTCAATCTTCTCCTCTGTCTTTACACCATCTGCTCCTGGTGGTAATTAACAGGGCTTAGTTATCAACATTTATCACTGTTGTTATTAATAATATTATCTGCTCTTATTAGTATTGGTAATTATAACCATCCTCGTAAGATTATCTCAAAAGTATGTGACTTAATCTCAACTATACATGGAAACTGAGAACAATTTTGATACAAATACACTACTGGCCATTGAAATTGCTACACCAACAAGAAATGCAGATGATAAACGTGTATTCATTGGACAAATATATTATACTGGAACTAACATGTGATTACATTTTCACGCTGTTTGGGTACATGGATCCTGAGAAATCAGTACCCAGAACAACCACCCCTGGTCGTAGTAACGGCCTTGATACGCCTGGGCATTGAGTCAAACAGAGCTCGGATGGCGTGTATAGGTACAGCTGCCCAAGCAGTTTCAACACGATACCACAGTACATCAGGAGTAGTGACTGGCGTATTGTGACGAGCCAGTGGCTCGGCCACCATTGACCAGACGTTTTCAATTGGTGAGAGATCTGGAGAATGTGGTGGCCATGGCAGCAGCCATAGTCTCATAAGGCTAAATAAAATAATAAATAACTAAAACGTAAATAAGCTGAGGTACAATTTCAAATGGTGTCACTCACAGAATACCAGATCTTTTGGTTTGGAATGACCATTTACAATTCTTTGAATGAATTGTGTTTACCAGAAACAAAACAATATGGATAGTGACTAATAATGAAAATCTCAGTTTTCTTCTAAAATATAAATAGTAAAAATAATTTTATGATGCATGTTATTCACTTGGAGTCTATACAGAAAGATTTCTTTGTTTCTTTTTTCCGTTAGTATTTCCTGTGATATATGTTCATGAAGTCTGCGTTATTCATCATATATTCGAACAAAAGTTAACATAGTTTCAAATGCACAGAAAGCGGATAACAGGACTTGTGTGTTGGATCTATTCACAAATATCCACACAAGTAAACGAAATAAGTATGTATGATTTCAAATAGCTCAGAAAATTGTAAGAACAATTGTTGTGTGTAATTGAAATCTAATGGAAATATGAAGTTTAGATTATGTACCAAAAACTTAACAGTCTGCTAGAGCCACTCAGTTACACTACTGGCCATTAAAATTGCCACACCACGAAGATGACGTGCTACAGACGCGAAATTAAACCGACTGGGAGAAGACACTGTGATATGCAAATGATTAGCTTTTCAGAGCATTCACACAAGGTTGGCGCCGGTGGCGACACCTACAATGCGCTGACACGAGGAAAGTTTCCAACCGATTTCGCATACACAAACAGCAGTTGACCGGCTTTGCGTGGTGAAACGTTGTTGTGATGCCTCGTGTAAGGAGGAGACATGCGTACCATCACGTTTCCGACTTTGATAAAGGTCGGATTGTACCCTATCACGACTGCGGTTTATCGTATCGCGACCCTGCTGCTCGCGTTGGTCGATATCCAATGCCTGTTAGCAGAATATGGAATCGGTGGGTTCAGGGGGGTAATACGGAACGCCGTGCTGGATCCCAACGGCCTCGTATCACTAGCAGTCGAGATTACGGGCATCTTATACGCAGCCACGTCTCGATTCCTAAGTCAACAGATGGGGCCGTTTGCAAGACAACAACCATCTGCACGAACAGTTCGACGGCGTTTGCAGCAGCATGGACTATCAGCTCGGAAACCATGGCTGCGGTTACCCTTGACGCTGCATCACACACTGGAGAGCCTGCGATGGTGTACTCAACGACGAACCTGGGTGCACGAATGGCAAAACGTCATTTTTTCGGATGAATCCAGGATCTGTTTACAGCATCACGATGGTCGCATCCGTGTTTGGCGACATCGCAGTGAACGCACATTGGAAGCGTGTATTCGTCATCACCATACTGGCGTATCACCCGGCGTGATGGTATGGGGTGCCATTGGTTACACGTCTCGGTCACCTCTTGTTCGCATTGACGTTATATTTCAGATGTGTTGCGAACCGTAGCTCTACCGTTCATTCGATCCCTGCGAAACCCTAGATTTCAGCTGGATAATGCACGACCGCAGATCCTGTACGGGCCTTTCTGGATACCGAAAATGTTTGACTGCTGCCCCGTCCAGCACATTCTCCAGATCTCTCACCAATTGAAAACGCCTGGTCAATGGTGGCCGAGCAACTGGCTCGTCACAATACGCCAGTCACTACTCTTGACGAACTGTGGTAACGTGTTGCAGCTGCATGGACAGCTGTACCTGTACATGCCATCCAAGCTCTGTTTGACTCAATACCGAGGCATATCAAGGCCGTTATTACGGCTAGAGGTGGTTGTTCTGGGTACTGATTTCTCAGGATCTATGCACCAAAATTGCGTGAAAATGTAATCACAATCGTTCAAATGGCTCTGAGCACTATGGAACTTAACTTCTGAGGTCATTAGTCCCCTAGAACTTAGAACTACTTAAACCTAACTAACCTATGGACATCACACACATCCATGCCCCAGGCAGGATTCTAACCTGCGACCGTAGCGGTCGTGCGGTTCCAGACTGTAGCGCCTAGAACCGCTCGGCCATCGCGGCCTGCCTGAAAATGTAATCACATGTCAGTTCTAGTATAATATATTTGTCTAATGAATACCCGTTTATCATTTGCATTTCTTCTTGGTGTGGCAATTTTAATGGCCAGTAGTGTATTGATGTAGTACACACAAGTGATCTACTATCCGCACAAGCTACACGACTGTTAGTGTTATATCGCACAGTGTAGCAGGGGCACCGGGAAAAATACGTTTTGTCTCTTGAACTCCGCACCAATTACGAAAGGAAATTCATACGATAACAGAAAACTCTAACAAATAGATAGAAAAAATCGAATAATGGTAACTGAAGTAATAAGGCTCTTATAGTGTGTGTGCAGTAATTATTTTAGCAGATCTGTTCTAAATTGCGTTGATTATAAACAGTAGTAACTTGAAATAACCAACTCTATTGAACTTCGCGTATTTGAAAGCGGCATACGTTAGAGACAGTCAAGTTAACTTATGTGATACAGTTCGTTAAAGTAAACTTTTAGAAAAGGATTAAGATAACGAAATGACTGGTGTAGTTGAAAGTGTCGATTACAAGAAACAGAGAAATTGTTGAAAATATAATGAAGATAATATCATCCTTCGTTCATGATTCAGGATGACACCTGCATGTGTGGACATAAAATAGAAATAAACTTCAACAGTTTTCCTGTAGAACACCAACAAACATTTTTGCTTCCACATCTGGTTTATCTATGCAATCAGTGTCTTAGAAATGTGTATTTCTTAAATTTACCTGCAGCTACACAGCCAAGGAAAACATGGCAGATATATTTCAACACATCTAAAGAAATCCTTATACTACTTCGTTGCAAGAAGCCCAACCCACACAGGCAGTCCGTTAACTGAGATTCGTAAATCGCTTTCGTCTAATAGCAGTCTATCAGTTCTTAATCGTTCGTTTTGAGACCAGGTGGCTTTTTATGCCAGCGAGTTTCTTGATTGGTAGTTCTGAATTTGAACAGCTGCCTATGCTTCGGTGTACAAGAGCTCTGCAATTTAACAGCGATTAAGAGCGGGATGATCACTCGTCATATAAAGAACTGTTATTACCCCGAGAAACTAACTACAGACGAATTAGAAGCGTTGCTTTACTATAACTTCTGTGGGCGTGGAATATAACTTTCCAATTACGTTTAATAATATTCATTGGAGGAGCAGCTGGTTTAAATATTCTGAAAAATTCATGATTATAAAGTATGACACCTACTTCTTTCGATTTATTTTTCAGTTAATTTGCTGAATATCTACTGCTACGCCATGGCATGTAAATGTTGTAGCTACCGTTGGCTGAATTCCTTTCGTTGCTAATTAGTAGAGAATTCGTTTCAGATAACGGAAAATGAAATACAGCTTGACAGGGGAACGTGGCAACCAACCGTTCACTTGGCAATAAATTAAAGCATGGTATCGAATTTTTTAAGACTTTCTATCGTGGTACGACTGTAAAGTTAGTTCATGGCAGTCTTGAGTTAATTACAATTTCGTTATTTTAGGCAACAGATTTACATTTGTCACTGTAAGTTTAAAATGACCGAAAAGAACAAAAACTGAAAATTATGAACTGCTCAATGAGATATGAACTCCGAACGACTGCATTACAACACGTGGAAGACCAACCAATCACAGATCACACATTAAATGCAAACACACCGCCAAAATTCTAACACTTATGTTAATTATTGGAATAAAACCACAATATTTTCTGAAACTATACTTCGAAAATGTTAAAGGACAACAAGAAAAAGTTGATTCCAAGCGCATATATATAATAATAACAAATCCATGAAACATTACTTTTAAGGAATTTTAGATAACGCTATGATTATTAACACGTAAGCTACGATAATAACTAAAAATAGAATTACGTTTAACAAAAAGTGGATGAAAAAAGGGAAGAGCGAAAGAAAGTCGCGAAGAAACAGCGCTACCGAAAAGAGCCTTGATCACCCTTATTCCCAGTGAGTTTGTAATAAAATAGTTCATGTAAGAAACTATCTGTTTTTCTTCATTTAGATGTCCCGTCTAAAAGTTATTAGTGCCACAATATAATAACAAGTTGCGATAGCTGTTTCATCATTAACACAATTATCATTCACTTTTTTTGACGCAGAGACATTTTGGCTTTATTTATTTTTAAAAAATCCAAAAAACCTTGGGAACACTTATTTTGGGTCCTAAGAACCTCTGCAGAGGTTTTACTTTATTCATTTTCGATTGAAAATTATTTCATATTTTCTTATTGTTCTTTTGTTTTACTTCTGTTCTTGTTTCAGCTTATACGAATTTCTTTATTTTTATTTTTGCTGTGCCTATGGAAGATTTCTTCCTAACATAGGTCATGGTACATTGTATTTGTGCCACGCTTGTGGCTATATTATTCCCATTTTCTGTTATTGGCAGACCACTTTTCTGATGGCGTCAACTTTGGTGAATAGTTTTTCAACATCTTCAATTTTTTCCCTCTTAGGTACGGTTCGTTTACTATCCGATGTATTTCGTGTGGTTCTGGCCCATCTTAGTGCCCAAAGAGCTCCTAGTACATTTGAGGACTTTATTTTTGCTGTACACGATTACCCCAGGCTGCAATACTGCAAAGTATCTGTCGTTGGATCGTAGCATTAAATCGTCTTATTTTAATCTCGATGTTTAGGGTTTTACTCGTAAAAAAAATTTATTATGGATTTCATCATTTTGTACGAGGATACTCAATGTCTAAAATCCTTTCTAGGTATTTTGTTGCCTGAGACCAAGAAATAGCCTGTCCGAGGACCGGTAATTGATTTAGGAGTATGGGAAGTGCCTTGTTTGTGGTAAGGAGGTCCGCTGTTTTTGTGGAATCTATTGTTGTTTTGCTTTGTAAGACACAAGTTCTCAGCAAGTCTGTCTCTCTTTGTACTCTGGTTGTAATTTGATTGATATTTTGGCCTGACGCGAGGAGTGCATTATCATTTTTGTATGAAATGCATGTTATTAGTGTATTTGCAGGTAAATAGTTTATGTATAGGTTAAAAACTATTGATGAAACAGCCGAACCCTGTGGGATTCCAGCTGTTAGTTCCTTTAATGCTGATCGCTCTTCGTCTATTGAGACGTAAAAAGTCCTGCTACTGAGGAAACTGATGTCTGGGAGTGGCGTTTTGCTGGCGTAGTTTTACGATTAAGCTATTCCATCAGACTTTATCATACACCTTTTTTAAGTCGGAAAATACCAGCACTGTTGATTGACGTTGGTTAGACATTAGCGAGTAGGTTCCAACACGACTAAAAGTTTTCACTGAAAGACAAACTGTTCTTGCTTTATCATTTGGTTGCTGATTATGCATTGTTTTAACCTGTATAGTATTATTCTTTCCAGTATTTTTACCAGTGTTGGTAACAAGCTAACTGGTCTATGGTTGTTATTATTAGGGGTTTCGGTATAGATATTGTCTTAACTGTCTTCCAAGCTGTACGAAATTTTGCGTGGGTAAGACAGCTGTTCATTAATCGTGTGGGGAACCGTATTGCCTTCCTAGCAAGATGTCTGGGTTTTGCATTTTTAATACGATCGGTTTCAGGAGCTGACATCTGAACCTCCATATGTCAGAACCTCAGATCAGTACGAAACTTTGTCTTTCGATAGTGTACGAAACAAAGCATCGATTTAATTCGTGATGTGTGCCACCGTCCTGTAGAAAATGCGTAAACGGTAATAAGTTGTATTACCAGAGCTACGGAGCACAGGAAAAGCGTGCCTGTGAGTGTTTGAATTGCAGACCACGCTAGGACGAGAAGGCAGAGCGTTTGATCGTCGTCTCAAAGGTCCCCCATTTCCACTTCACTAACGACAATTTTTTTTCAACTGTTTATACGTGAAACTGTTATATGGGGGAACATTTTCTTGATATGTGAAAAGAGATCTACATCTACATTTCTACATTTATACTCCGCAAGCCACCCAACGGTGTGTGGCGGAGGGCACTTTCCGTGATTTCGGAGTTGGTAGCAAAGTTCTTTGGGCAGTCTGCTTTCGCTCCCTTAGTTGAACGTTATGTACTTATTATTGATCTTATTATACTATTTATTGTTAGTCATTATTATGGCTATTACTTCCGCAAGTGTGATATAACTCTTTCTTTATTTTTCTATTCTGATTGTATATTCTGTAAGACTACAAATGTACTGTTTAGGTTTACTACTTCCAAAGAAACGAAGCGAAAGCAGACTACCAAGAGAACATAGCTGTACATTCCAAACAGCCCTTTTACATTGAAACTTCTTTATTTAAATGTGTGTGTCTGTATTTAAATTGCTGAATGACTGAAAAGATGAAACTTCTACGTTATTTGATTCTGAAACAGCTGAGTAAAACTGAACATACTGAGACTACTTTCTCTTTACATTTTTTTATCGTGTCGACACTGACCCACAATATTCGAGCGCAACGCAGTCTGACTGCTCATAAAAAAAAAAAATAAATAAATAAATTACAAGCTGACTTCAAATAATTAATTCAAAAGAATGGCTCTGACTAAAAAGAAATCTTAACAAAAACCGATACATTTTATGAAGCACTTACCTCACAAAAATCTTCATTACGCGAACTATTTCAATACAGCGAGCGCCAGCTAAATAAAAGATTATAACTGCTAAAGCCACTGACTACTTATAGGCATGTGGTTAGCAAAGGAAATATTTTGTTGCAAACCAAATAATGTGTCTGGCGTGAGGTCAGTCGTTTGACGGCGCGTTTTCGGGGGGGGGGGGGGGGGGGGGGGGGGGGCCCGCCCGTTGCCGGCGCGCCGTAGGGCACGGAAGCTCGCACTGGGGCGTATCGCTTTCCAGTCGGGTGTGCCGCGGCAGTCCTCACAGGGGAAGTGAAGCGTCTCTCATAGCCTCTCCTTCCCAAGTGGCTCTTTCCGCCTTCCCGTGGCCCCAGATGTTAAGCTTGGCGTTCTGCCTCGCGACAAAAGGGAGAGCTGCGACCCAACCCGATGCGAAAGCGAAGGGTGCGTGGCACAGGGGGAGCTGTGTCGAGGGACCGAACACCAGTCCCTTTCTGTTCGCAGGGCACAGACCAGCAGGTGCTCTGCATGCCGGCGACCTCGTTTGTCGGCGTGGGATCGCGGCGCGAGTCGGCAAGGGTGCTTCGCCGCGCCCCTGGGTAACCGGGGCGTGTTCTGCCAAACCCAGGAGGTGGTGACATCGCCTGGACTAGGTTAGATGGGCCCAGACCGCCGAACGACCGGGGGACCGACCCACCACCTAAGTAGGAGTGGAGGAGTGGGTCCTCGTCCTTCAGGTGGAAACTCGGGCTAGTAGGCGGCGAAGGGCGAGGGGTGCATCCGCCCCTCCGGAGTGCGGGGTGCACTTGCCGAGGAGCGTCGAGTGAAATCGTCGATGACGAGGCCTTCGACGGGGACCAGGGCGCTGGCAACGGCGCGTTGAACCCTGCAGCTCTGGAGTGCCCTTGACCTAGGGGCGAGGTCGGTGGGCGAGCTGCAAGAGTCCCCCCCCCCCCCCCCCCATGCCAGAGGAGCCGGTCCGGGGCAAGAGACGGGCTCCCACTTCTTTTATCACTCGTTACCTATGATGGCTGAAACCGAAGCGAGTGATACGAGTGCGCCTTTACGGGCTTCTATGATGTCTGCTCCCTCACCACAGGACGGGATGGGACAGGCAGACGATGAGAGCGTTGTACAGAGACATGCCAGAATAACTATGCTCTTAGAGCAAAATGTAAAAAATGGGAAGATAAGTCAAGCGGCTCTTAACACAATTAAAAATGAGCTATCGGCCTGGGCCATAGCTCATGCAAGACTGGAAGGCCGCGTAATGGAGCTTACAAAGGAGAATGAAAGGTTAAGAAAACAACCCAGCAAGACTTGGGCGGCTGTGGCTGCACAGGCGCCAACAAAACAGACTTCAACAAAGGAGACTATAGAAAAGGTTGCCAAACGGTCAGACACAGCAGTCTTCTTGAGGACTCTGCCTGGGCAAGACACCAGCGTTAAGAGACTACAACAGCTGCTAACAACAACAATAGACCCAGTGAAGGACAAAATTAAAATCAAAAAGGTCAAACCCAGTAGAAACTCTGTCATAGTGGAAGTTGCTAGTGAGGAGGATAAAGAGAAACTTTTGAATAATCAAAAATTAAATGCAGTCGTTAAGTGTGAGCCACCTAGAAAAAGAAACCCTTTAGTAATATTATACGATGTACCTATGGTTATGACCAATGAGGAGCTACATGAGACAGTCAGATCACAAAATTTCGATGACATCAATGAGCAAGAATTCAAAAACTCCTTTAAGCTGAAATTTAAAACGGGGCCTCGAGATCGTGATGTGGTACACCACATGGCCGAGGTCTCTACGCAATTATGGAAAAGAATAAGATCAATGGGCAGACTATATGTAGGCTTTCACGCCATTAACACCAGGGACTATATCGTGGTACCTCGATGCCATAACTGCGGCGACCTGGACCACATTCTGAGGCACTGCACCAGGGGGTCGGCTTGCTCCAGGTGCGGTGAGAAGGGCCACAACCGCAAGGAATGTAAAACAACGGGGGTCTGCATTCCGTGTAAAAATCGTGGGAAGAAATCCTGCGGTGCCACGGGACGGAACTGCCCCACTTACCGGATGCTTGAACAACGCCTGATCTCGAGAATTGACTATGGCTGAGCAGAGCGCAGCTAACAGGATGCTCAAACACAAGTCCCCGAGTAAAAGAAGGAGGGATGCTGTGAGGGCTAATAAATTTAAGGAATTTCTAAGGTCGCTTTCGGGCACCTCAAACATCATGACAGTTGAGAGGGAAGTTCAAACAGATCCCTTTATGGTGGATAGATGCATACAAACTGATTCTCCGGATAGAAACACAGCTCCCCCTTCCCCAAACCGGGGGAAAAGGCCGAACAACAATCTTCAACGGCAGAAGCATCCTGTAGTGGTGGCGGCCTCCCTGGCCCCTACACACGAAGCTGTACAAACCAAACAACCACTCCAAGAAAGTACAGTCACTAGCACCAGCATCAACCCAACTGAGGCAGATAGCCCAGTAATCAGGCTACCGCCTGTAGATCCGATTAGGGTATATCCCAACATAGAATTTACAATGCAACTGGCAAGACTGGAGCAGCCGGCTATCCTGACCACTGCCTTACGACATGTGGTCCGGGTAGGACACGAGGACGGAAGAAAAGTCACCTTCTCAGTAATGGAGGCTGTGGACAGGATACAATTAAAGTCAGTGAACCTTCCCACCGACTTCGGGGCCCTGCGAGACTTACTTAAGAAAGTGTTTGACAGACGAGGGGAGAAATTCGACTTAAATGACATTTACACTCAAGCAGTCCTAGCTCACGGTCGAATCGCTTTTGATTGGAACAAGACTTGGCCTGACGATAGAATGCACACTTACTTCCCATAATGACAAAATTAACTGTTGGACAGTTGAATACGCATAACAGCAGACTTGTGATGCAGGAGCTCCGAAGAGAGGTGGAGGAGAAGAGGCTTGACGTACTCTGCTTGCAGGAGCCGTACTCTCAAGCTGGAAAACTCTCATTCGCAGCCGCTACATGGCAGATAGCTAGCAGTGGGGAAGCCCCCAAAGCGGCAATTGTCATAACTAACCAGTCTCTAAGAGTAACAACACTTGCACAGTTTTCTACCACTCACTGTAACGTCGTGGAGGTACAGGCCCCCATGGGAATTATAACCTTTATAAACATGTACTTCCAATACGGGGACAACATTGAGCAACATCTGGATCACCTGACCAGAGTAGCCACGGCGTTGCGAGATCGCAAACTGGTCATAACAGCAGATATAAATGCAAAATCCCCCCTGTGGTACAGTGGCACAAGAGATGAAAATGGTGAAAAAGTAGAGGAAATGATTATGGCTCTTCAACTTGTGGTTGCAAATAGACCTGGCAACCCCCCCACTTACGCAGCGGGAGGGGGGCGCGGTACTAATATAGATGTAACGCTAGTTACGCCAAATTCTGCCAACATCATTCAGAATTGGGAAGTCAAGGAGAACGCGACAACAAGCGACCATAATCTTATAATGTTCAGCTTAGGAAATGGAGGTTGTCACTGGGCTGCAGGGTGGGAGTTGCAACTGAATTTCAAGAGAGCTGACTGGGAGAGACTAGCGAGAGAGTGCGACATTCCTCCATTGCCAGAAGGTGATGCACAACAGGACCTGGACATAGACAAGCGGGCCGAAGAACTGGTAGGTGCAGTATCCAGAGCGGTCAAGGCAGCTGTTCCAACCAGGAGGAGAGCCATGGCGGCCTCCCCGTCACCATGGTCAGCTGAACTTCAGGAAATGCGTCAGTCTGTCAGAAGGCTGAGGAGGCACTACCAGCGCAGTGTCGTCTGGTGGGAAAAACAACGATGGTTACAACTATACCGGGAGGCTAAAGATAGATTCCAGAAAGAACTAAAAGAAGTCAGACTACGTAGTTGGGAAAGATTTGTGCTAGACCAGCTGGCCCTGGATCCATGAGGAATACCCTACAAACTAGTGAGGGAAAAGATCCGGTCCCCAATGATGTTATCAACAGTCAGGTGCGGGGATGGGATGACAGAGTCCTGGCAGGAGACTGCCGAGGTTCTTCTCCGGTCCCTGCTGCCTGACGACGATGAGGCCAGCGACACGGAGGGACAGTCCCAGTTACGAAATCAAGATCTGGATAGAGTTGCTAACAACAGGGCAGTCTACCCCTTCTCTGAAGAGGAAGTGGCTGGCCACATTAAAGCATTGAAAACAGGTAAAGCCCCCGGCCCAGACGGCATTGTGGCGGAGGTGGTGCAGTTCCTGGCACCTCAACTGGTGGCACCACTAACCCAGTTATACAACGAATGCCTAAGACAGGAAAAATTCCCGAAAATCTGGAAAGAGGCAAACGTTGTTACAATCAAAAAGGGACCTAACAAGGACCCAGCGGATGTTAAGTCTTATAGGCCAATTTGCCTACTGAACATCCTCGGGAAATTATTCGAAAAATTGCTAGCTGACAGACTGACTGCACACCGAGTGCTGTGTGGGATGAGTGGCAGGCAGTTCGGCTTCAGGCCGGGGCGATCGGCAACTGATGCGATCGCTCTAGCGGCTGAGGTCTGCGACTCTACCCCACACAAGTACGTTGTTGGCATCATGGTTGACATCAGTGGCGCCTTTGACAACCTGTGGTGGCCTTCGCTCTTCTCCTGCTTGCGGGAGAAGGAGTGTCCAGGGTCGCTATATGGTTGCCTGAGGAGCTATTGTGAAGGGCGGGAGGTCTGGCTATCATCCCCTAGCGGCAGAGTAGGAAAATCCATAACTAAGGGATGTCCCCAGGGCTCCGTACTAGGTCCCCTGTTCTGGGACATCCATATGGAACCGCTTTTAGACAGTTTGGAACAGAATGAAGAAGTGCTACAGGTGATAGCCTACGCGGATGACCTCCTCTTGCTGGTCGGCGGCCGAAGCCGCGAGGACATTGAACCAAAAATAGACAGAGCGATGACCAAATTACAACTGTGGTGCACAAATACTAAGATGACGATCTCACCGACCAAATCGACGTACTTATTACTGAAGGGACAGCTGGCGAGGAACCCTACAGTTAGAATCGGAGGCTCACCAGTAATAAGACGACAAGAGACTCGCTACCTGGGCGTCATCATCGATGAAAGGTGGAACTTTGGAAAGCACATTGAGTCCGTATTCCAAAAAGCACTGCAATTATTAAACAATCTTACCTCAATAGGTCATAAACGATTTCATCTTCCACCACATCTAATCAAGTTGTATCACAATAGTATATTAACATCAGTAGTGGGTTACGGATTGGGAGTCTGGGCACATAGGCTCACAAGGGTGGTGCCTGCCATGGCAGTGAGAAGAGTACAAAGAAACATGCTTCTAAGATCCATAGGGGCGTATAGAACTTCTCCAGGAAGTGCACTCTTAGTAATAATGGGGCTCTGTCCTTTAGACATCAAAATTCGAGAACAAGCAGCTTGGTACTGGGTCAAGAAGGGGAACAACGCGAAAACAGAGAACATCATGGGAATACTGGTAATAGATAGGAGAGAAATACGTAGGAGGGGCGAGGACCTATGGCAACGGTCTTGGGAAACTGAAGAAACTGGCAGAAGAACATTTGGGTTCTTGCCAGATGTAAAAGAAAGGCTAGGGATGAAGTACTTTGAGCCAACGCGGGGTCTAATACACTTTCTCACTGGTCATGGGCCCTACCCGACATACTTGTGTCGGTTTGGGAAAAAGGCTACACCCGAGTGTGACTGTGGAGCTTCGGAGGGCACTCCCGACCATGTGGTTTACGAGTGCCCCCTTTTCGATGATGTAGCAATGACACTAAGACAACAACTTCCACACAATAACACATATGACCTATTAAGACACGAAGAAACTTTCGACACTTTAAACAAATTGGCAGACGAGGTGTCACGAAAGGTATTGACGGCATACCTTACTGACTTTCATAATTAAGGCATACACCAAATGTGTCCCATTACGAGATACATAAGGGTCGTTTACGATTAGAGACACTTACCGAATGTGACCAATTACCCTCATCCTATACCGCCTGTACGTGGACTGGTCGACTTCTTAGTTGCAATCCGCCACGTGCAGGACTAGAGGGATCAGGGTACATCAATAAAGAGAAAAGCACCGGAATTGAAGTAGGTTTAGTAGTAGTTGTAGCTCTAGATATAGATATTAAGCTAGGAACCTGCAGCGACAAACGGTCTTGGCCAGCCCAGTGTCAGGGGCACGCTCATCGGGATTAGCTCGATGAGCAGGGCCTAAAGCAGTAGGTTTATATCTATGCTGACACACCTGTAACGCTGCAGGCAGTTAGGAATTAACTAGTAGGAAAATATTAATAATTAGTATGTAGAATTTAGCTGTAGTCTGCCTATTATCCTCTAGTATTCTGTCTGTAGCTCACAATAATTAACATAGCATAATATAATAATAAGAATAAATAGCTGCTGAAACACCTAATATACACTCCTGGAAATTGAAATAAGAACACCGTGAATTCATTGTCCCAGGAAGGGGAAACTTTATTGACACATTCCTGGGGTCAGATACATCACATGATCACACTGACAGAACCACAGGCACATAGACACAGGCAACAGAGCATGCACAATGTCGGCACTAGTACAGTGTATATCCACCTTTCGCAGCAATGCAGGCTGCTATTCTCCCATGGAGACGATCTTAGAGATGCTGGATGTAGTCCTGTGGAACGGCTTGCCATGCCATTTCCACCTGGCGCCTCAGTTGGACCAGCGTTCGTGCTGGACGTGCAGACCGCGTGAGACGACGCTTCATCCAGTCCCTAACATGCTCAATGGGGGACAGATCCGGAGATCTTGCTGGCCAGGGTAGTTGACTTACACCTTCTAGAGCACGTTGGGTGGCACGGGATACATGCGGACGTACATTGTCCTGTTGGAACAGCAAGTTCCCTTGCCGGTCTAGGAATGGTAGAACGATGGGTTCGATGACGGTTTGGATGTACCGTGCACTATTCAGTGTCCCCTCGACGATCACCAGTGGTGTACGGCCAGTGTAGGAGATCGCTCCTCACACCATGATGCCGGGTGTTGGCCCTGTGTGCCTCGGTCGTATGCAGTCCTGATTGTGGCGCTCACCTGCACGGCGCCAAACACGCATACGACCATCATTGGCACCAAGGCAGAAGCGACTCTCATCGCTGAAGACGACACGTCTCCATTCGTCCCTCCATTCACGCCTGTCGCGACACCACTGGAGGCGGGCTGCACGATGTTGGGGCGTGAGCGGAAGACGGCCTAACGGTGTGCGGGACCGTATCCCAGCTTCATGGAGACGGTTGCGAATGGTCCTCGCCGATACCCCAGGAGCAACAGTGTCCCTAATTTGCTGGGAAGTGACGGTGCGGTCCCCTACGGCACTGCGTAGGATCCTACGGTCTTGGCGTGCATCCGTGCGTCGCTGCGGTCCGGTCCCAGGTCGACGGGCACGTGCACCTTCCGCCGACCACTGGCGACAATATCGATGTACTGTGGAGACCTCATGCCCCACGTGTTGAGCAATTCGGCGGTACGTCCACCCGGCCTCCAGCATGCCCACTATACGCCCTCGCTCAAAGTCCGTCAACTGCACATACGGTTCACGTCCACGCTGTCGCGGCATGCTACCAGTGTTAAAGACTGCGATGGAGCTGCGTATGCCACGGCAAACTGGCTGACACTGACGGCGGCGGTGCACAAATGCTGCGCAGCTAGCGCCATTCGACGGCCAACACCGCGGTTCCTGGTGTGTCCACTGTGCCGTACGTGTGATCATTGCTTGTACAGCCCTCTCGCAGTGTCCGGAGCAAGTATGGTGGGTCTGACACACCGGTGTCAATGTGTTCTTTTTTCCATTTCCAGGAGTGTATACAGATTAGTTATGACCCACTAATCACTAAAGTAGTGGGTTCCTTTGTATAAATATTAATGTTGAATAAAGAATTTCTTTTTTTTTTAAAAAAAAAAAAAAAACCAAATAATGTATTTTTTTACCTTAATAATGTGACATTCAGTTCAGACACGAATCTAAATCGTCATTGACATCCATAACAAAGATATATAATCATGAATAATTTTTAATCTCCAGGTCGGATATTTCCAGCTCGTTAGCCTACGCTAACACTTCAGACCTCTACCCTCCATCAATGCTAACTTCTCACATCTAACATCCATCACTGCTGGCTGTTCACAACGTGCCATAAACACTTTGTCCCGTATAGCACTTTCACCCATAATGCAGTAAAAATATTTGATGTCGTTAAAATTTGAATCGAGAGTCCTTGCCGGGAATCTAACGCTCTACCAGCTTCTCCACAGAATCAACATGTGGCACGTACTCACAGTTATGCTACCGATTGGCTCCGTAGTTCTGGTCTTACTTTTCATTAACGTTTACGTGCGTTCTGCTACATAGTATGAACTAAATCGGAATTTAAATTGATACTCTACCGCCATACGACGTTTAGTACCTACATGAGCTCCTGAAATCTTAAGGTTTGTGTGTGAGTTATTTGTTTTTCATTTCAATTTGGCTATCTCTCATGGTGTAGTCAGGATCGGTCTCTCTTTTTATCGGTGATTGTCGAAATCAGGTCACTATTACTATAATCTGTTTGCCCTGATCATGTGTAGCTATTTGTCGGGTGCAGATGTCTGCGAATAATTCTGCTTGACACATGACGTCAAACATTGGTCCATCAGGTCCATTGATCGGTTTGTAATACCGATTTTTTCTGTTTTGTACGCATCACCATTTTTCATGTATCTCTATTTTGCAACATGAGACGACCCATCTTCGACTCTCACGTTGGCTGTCGCCGTTCCGTTGGGCGTTTTTTGCGTTAGCGTCATAGGCGTCTTACTTCTCGTTTACGGGGTCACATCAGCCACCGCCTCCTGCGACGGTTTCACGGTGTTTTAACACCCTGCACTAACTGAGGAAAAACATCGTACTGTTGTTCTATTATGCTGATCATATTTGCAGTTCGTTTTGTTGCCCTTTCTATTTTGTTGGATAGCGTATCTACAACGATGACTATTTCCTGTATTGTACGGACATTCATAACGGGACGGATATCATTGTTCAAGTTTGTTTGGCACTGATCCAAACAGACTTCGATCTGTTGTTATGTTGGAGGTTATATGTTTCTTCTTTCTATTATACCAACGACAGGTTGATGATTTGATGACAAGTCGTCAATATTAATGAGCTGGATGTTGGGATTAGTTTGCTTTGCAAAGGATTTATTCAGCGCACATCAGGATGATGCGGAAGTGTGACACTGGTGTAGGCTGTGGATGGTACAGTTCAGTTCTTCCTATATTCTGAACAACAGCTGTTCTTTCCGATCTATGTTACGCGAATTCGACGCGTTGTTTCATATGAAAACGGAGATAATGTAAGAAAGACGCACTTCAGAGGTAATATTTATTTAGTGAGTAGTCAGCCCAGAACGTGTCAAAGTACGCAGAGAAAAGGTACCTGAAGAAGTGCGCACAAGCGTTTTCAGCATTTACTGGTACCCCTGTGCAGCAGCAAGGAGAGTACCTTTATCGAAGAAATGTCAGCATGTAACAACTTAGCCTGCTGTTCAATTTATTCATTAGTGTGCCATCGGTGGTCCATTGGTAGTGAAAGGGCAAAATAACTCACGAAATAAGCATCAAACTAAAATCCAAAATATTAATTATGTCCGTGAGCAATGGGACTCGAGATACAACCCTCTGAAAAATCGCATTTTCGGATGCAGGTTTTTGTAACATATCGGCACAAATGGTTCAGAGCAATGATTATAGGAAATTAAGAAATAAAGGTTATACGCTGAGGTGAAGAGCTATGGCATAGCTACAAATATCGTGACGGACATATTTTTGCCCTGCGTAGTGCAGCAACTACACGTGGCACGGACTCAACAAGACGCTGGAAGTCCTCTGGATAAATATTGAGCTTTGATCTGTCTATAGCCGTCCATAATTCGTAAATGTTGCCAGTGCAGTATTTTGTGCACGAACTGATCTCTCTTTTATGTTCCATACATGGTCAGTGGGATTCATATCGGGTCCAGAATGTTCTTCAAAGCGAACCACGAACAGTTATTGCCTAATAACATGGCACATTATCACGCAGAAAAATGTGATGTTTGTTTGCTGCAAATGTTCTCCAAGTAGCCAAACATAACCATTTCCAGTCAGTGACCGGTTCAGTTGTACCAGAGGACGCAATCCATTCCATGTAAACACAGACCACACCATAATGAAGCCACCATGAGTTTGCACAGTGTCTTGTTGTCAACCTTGGTCCACTTCTCCGTGGGATCTGCGCCACACTCAAACTCTACCATCAGCTCTTACCAACCGAAATCTGGACCCATCCGACTAGGCCACGGTTTTCCAGTCGTGTAGTGTCCAACCGATATCATCATGAGCCCAAGAGAGGCGCTGCAGGCGATGTCGTACTGTTAGCAAAAGCATTCGCATCAGTCGTCGGCTCCTATAGCCCACCAAAGCAAAATTTCGCCGGACTGTTCTGACGGATACGTTCGTCGTACGTCCCACAGTGATTTCTGCTGTGTTGGCAGAAGAGCCAACACCGTGTTGCTAGAGGAGGCCGAAATGCACGCGTTTAATTACACGCAGATTGGCGTGAGGTCTGGAACATTACAAGGAAATGAGAACTTAGAAAAACGAACGCAGTTGCTGTAATACTTAACTTTAATCCATAATTGTAGAACATCGCTCTTGACTGTACATGCTTCACAAGCTAAATATCAAATGCTATGGCGCCTTGCCAGGTCGTAGTAAATGACGTAGCTGAAGGCTATGCTAACTATCGTCTCGGCAAATGAGAGCGTAAATTGTCAGTGAACCTTTCCTAGCAAAGTCGGCTGTACAACTGGGGCGAGTGCTAGTAAGTCTCTCTAGACCTGCCGTGTGGTGGCGCTCGGTCTGCAATCACTGACAGTGGCGACACGCGGGTCCGACGTATACTAGCGGACCGCGGCCGATTTAAAGGCTACCACCTAGCAAGTGTGGTGTCTGGCGGTGACACCACAATTTCTGCGTTATTTCAAGCATTGTTGCTTGACTCCTAGCACTGACAACTGTATATAGACGCAAACTTTTTAAATCTAACCTGTCTCTTATTTTTCATATTTCATTTCATTTGCTGAGTTCAAATACGTTTACTGCTTTCTAGAATCTGTGAAATTTGGGACACTCAAACTGATGGATTAAAACATCTGTAGATTCCGTGTTTGTTACCCTTAGTGCTACATCACATGTCTGTACTGTTTCTGGAAAATGCAGTAGTACACCCGCTCTAAGACAGCGACAGTTACAGATAGCATTTGCAAATACTGTTTTTATACTACATTATAGTATTTGTATTTTTATAGTTTCTTTTCTAATGCCAATATTTATTCAAATGCGTACTGCAACATAAAATCACCGTGTATTTGCAGTTGACAAATTTCGCACGTTTTGAAGCAGCACACGTTATATGTGTGGTGGCAGAAGATCGACCGTCAACGTTCTTGGTGTTCACTTAACTACACAAACTCAGAACAAAAAAAGTCACAACATCAAAAAATAATTAATAGAGTAAAAAACATTCGGCAATACATCTGTCTAGGTAAAATATGTAAGTGTTTGAAAAAATGGTTCAAATGGCTCTGAGCACTATGGGACTTAACATCTGAGGTCATCAGTCTTCTAGAACTTAGAACTACTTAAAAATAACTAATTTAAGGACATCACACACATCCATGCACGAGGCAGGATTCCTACCTGCGACCGTAGCAGTCACGCGGTTTCAGACTGAAGCACCTAGAAACGCTCGGCGATTGCGGCCGGCCTGTAAGTGAGTAACATCGCAAGATCACAGATTAAGGTAAGCGTGAGATAAGCCATTTCAAATGTGAAATGCAAGTACATTAATAAAGCGTATAACCGCAGGAATGTTGAATGCAAACGTGCATGCGTTTTATTGTACGGGTTCCCGATATATACACCATATATTGAAAGGTGGCTACACTGTGCCACTGCGCCAGAGATTGCGCCAAAGAGTACTATTAAGCCGCCTCCTCAGTGCGTGTTAAGAGTTCGTAGTAGTCAGTGCTTGTTATGAGATCGTAGTAGACAGTACGTGTTAAGAGTTCGTAGCAGTTAGTGCTTGTTGAGAACTCGTTGAAGTCAGTGCTTGTTATGAGATCGTAGAGGACAGTGATTGTCGAGAGTTCATAGCAGTCAGTGCTTGTCGAGAGATCGTAGAGGACAGTGCGTGTTAAGAGTTCGTGCCGAGATGTGCTAGTGGGCACTGCTTGTCGTGAAATCGGAGGGATATGTTGTAGTAAAGAGTGTTGTTCCATGTTTTATGCAGTTATTTGATGGGAGAGATAGCAGATGTTATTGTAATGACCAGAGTGCATTTCGTCAATATATATGAAGGTAAAAACCACAATGTTCTTTTATTATTTGTGTGTCTGAAATAATGCGTCACTACAGGTTCAGTCAACAAAGCATCTGGCTTGTGTTCTGGTATTAGAGTGAATTCTGGTTTTCTTGCGTAATTATAGTTTTTCTAAATTTCTTTTGTCACGTCAGTATAGTTGGTATTTAAAAATTCTTGTCTTGTTGGAGAAGAACCGTGCCAGATGTGGACGTTGAGTCACACTCCCACATACAGAACAGTTACATTTGTGCTTGGATTTTGTAGGTTTTATAGTTGCTGGGGACTTAATTAATTAACTGTGTTTACGAAAATTTTCTTTCATTGTTTGTTGCAGTCAGATTGCGTAATAATTGTAGTCAGGGCCAACCGATTACGAGACACAGCGTAGTCGGACATACAGCTACTAAAAATATTTTCAATAATAATTAATTAAGCCCCCATGCACGTGGCGACCGCTGCTTCGGATCGTCCCTTGGAATTCTTCTGATTGTGAAAATAGTAGACCGTAGTATTGTTGTAGTAATTTGTAGTATAGTAATTGTAGTCTATTTTGCATGTGTAGATTTGGTAATTGGCATTCTTCTAATGGTATTTTTCAAAATTTAATTTTTATTGCCTTGTATACGCGTTTGACAAATTAGTGCAATTATTTCAATTGTTCGATTGATCGTGTCTGAGGGAGACATTTCATGTGAATAGTATTGTTGGAGATAAAGAGTCATTGTGTGTAATTTTCGTACAGTGACGAATCTTTTGTATATTCTGTAAATGATTACGCGATCAACGAAAAAGGCAAAAATGATGAATAGTGAGAATAACGAAATTGTTGACATGGCGAACTCGCCAACAGAGGAAAACAGTATGATGGATAATGAAGTGGAAAACAATGTAATAAGTCGGGAAAATAGTCCGGAACCATTTCAAAATTTTTCTCAATCAGAAAATTCACAGAATCCGAGATTAACGATAGAAGATTCTGAAATAGTATCGAACACAGATAGCTTTACAGCTATGACGAAGGAAACTGGTTTTGCGGGAAATGTTAGGGGCGAAAATAATTTTGAAACAGTTACCATGGGGCAGTTGATGAGTGCTATATTAAAAATGGAAACACGAATGGAAACTTTGGGATCTGAATTAAAAAATGACATGGGAAAAATGGAAACACGAATGGAAACTTTACGATCTGAAATTAGAACTGAGATGGAAGCAATGACAACACGGTTATGCTCACGAATAGGGACATGTTTCAAAAATACGAATGATGAATCAAAGAAAGAAATTAGAGAAGAAGTACAACCGATTTTGAATTCTCACAATAATAGTTTAATTTCATCAGAAATTAGACAAGAGGAACAGGACAGAGAACAGGAAGAAAGAGATCGCGTGATAGTACAAAAATTTTCAGAGTTAAATTTACAACGTGCAAACGATAAGAAAGAAGTATTTGAAAGAATCGAGGAATCCGTACCAAATGACAGAATAAATAATCTAACACAACAATATGAACAGCTAGCTACCAAATGTGACAATACTGAAACCCGAGTCGCGACACTTACGGAAGACGTAAATAAACAGAAAGAACAATTAGGTGACTTATCGGAAAGAGTTGAGGAAATTTCAGATAAACTGACAAATCTTAGTTTACATGGGGACAGAGATTCAGATGATACAGCTCCATTGCCATTTGCAGAAACCGAAGAATACCAGAACATAAATAAGCATGTTGAAAATCAGGGAAAATTTAATGAACGCGTGAAAAGGGAATTTGAGGCTTTAAAAAAGCAAGTCCAACAGATTGAGGGCGAAATCGTAGGAAAAGACGGCAAAAGAAATTTAGAATCACAGATACCAGAGGGGTTTGAAGAAAATAATTTGTTTCATTTACGGGATGCGACAAGAGAGCGCCAGGCGCGCGAACTTGACAACAATCGTTATTGGGACTGGGACAGACGCGGTAGGTCTTTGTCGCCACGAGGCGAAAACTTTGATTATAAACACTTTTTGACTGTCCGGAAATTTAAGATCTTCCGCAATTCTAAGAATGAGATACATCCATGTGCATGGTCAGGTCAATTTGCGTACACACTTCCGCCAGATGTGCCACAAAGTCACAAACTGGAAATTATGTGCAGTTATTAAAGTCCTCAGGGGATTCACTACTCTTAAGTGAATATAAGCCGTAGCGAGCATAGGGCCCCGAGCTGTAGTGGTGCTGTATCTCCTTTAGTTTTCTGTACCGCTGCCTACTCTTTTACTATTCTTTGCATCTGTCAAACCAACTCTTCGACTATCAATCTATCTAGTGAGTAAGTGAACAATAACCGGATATGACTGTTTTACCCAAAAGTGACTTTGGAATTTACCGTTTGGACTTACTATATTTTCTGCAGCATTCATTCGTCGTCTAAATGAAATTTTACCTGTTTATCTTCGTGACAATATTACTTCATATGTTGACGATATTATTATTGCTAAACGTTCTTGGAGTGAGCACAACAAAATTTTGGATTCATTGTTACGTATCTTTGCAAGAGTTGGCATTACAGTGAACTTGGAAAAATCTGAATTTGGTCGTTCTCAGGTGAAATTTCTCGGTCACATTATTGCTACAGAAGGTATTCTTCCTGATCCAGAGAAACTAGATGCTATTCAGTTCGCAATGACATTCTTTTTAAACGAAAATCGGTCGACAACTCCGTTTGGTTAGTTTGTATTCCTGATGAGTGGGTCAATAAATTGATTTGGTATACGCATTTCAGTTATGCACACTTTGGTCCCCGAAAATGCTTTCATAAATTACGAGAAAATTGTTACTTCAGTAATATGGAAAAACGTATTCGATCTGTTCTTGCCAAATGCAAATTATGTCAAATGGCTAAGCCTCCAACGATTTCTCACAGAGCACCGTTGTTTCCTATCATTCCAGCGAAATTAAAGGAGATGGCTGCAGTCGATTTGTTTGGTCCAGTGGTTCGATCTACTAATGGTTTTGCGTACATTTTCGTAGCAGTGGAGTTGACGTCAAAATATGTGTGTTTTACACCTTTACGCAAAGCAACAGCTCGTTCAGTATCTAACGCTTTCATCAAACATTTTCTTAAAGAAGTTGGTCATGTTGATAAGGTTATATCAGATAATGGATCACAGTTTCGTTCTAAAATTTGGCTTCGTACTCTACAGCGTCGTAAAATTAAACCAATCTTCATTTCACTGTTTCACCCTCAATCTAACGCTTCAGAGAGATGGATGAAGGAAATCAATAAATTGTGTCGTCTTTATTGTCATCAGAATCACAGAACTTGGGATCAGTATCTTCATATTTTTCAAAACATTCTGAATGAACTTCCTAATGACTCAACTTCTTTACCGCCTCTATTGATATTAAAAAATAAAGTACCAACAAATCGCATTTCTGAAATCGTTCCTTTTCCGCCTTCACGGAAACTGCGGCATTCTGAAGTTGTCAACCTGGCTCTACAAAATATTGCATCTGCGGCTGCTAGAAGAGAGAAATCAGCGAAACGTCCTGGTCGTTTAAAAACTTTTTCAGTTGGCCAAAAGGTATTAATTAAGTCCCACCGTTTGTCTCACAAAGGAAAAGGCTTGTGTCGCAAATTTTTTCTGCTTTATAACGGTCCATATAGGGTTCGCAAAATCATTCATGACAACACTGTTGAAGTAGAAACTCTTAAATCTCGGCGCTCTAAGGGAATACATCATATATCTAACGTAAAAATTTTTGTGGAATGACATACTTGTGAGAAACCAACAGTTTACGTAAACACGGAGAATGCAAGAGTACCGTGCTGTGTTTTGGCGGCGGCACATACTCAAAGCAACAGTCAAGTCTGCGCGCCGCACAAGGCAGTCGTTGACCGCGAACAATTGCTTCCTACGTCACGCGCCTACAGCTGATCGAGCGCTCAGTGCGAATGCACTGACAGCTGTAAACAAATACACAGTTTAATTTCTCCGACTAAAAATTCAGTATAAAGCTATAGTGACTTGATGAATTTTGTTATTAACATTCAGTATTTTTCAGGATACGGTTGTATAAAATATTTAAGAACTTCAGGTAAATTCTGTGCGTGTCCGACGTTAAGACGACCTGCTATCGAGAAAATTTCAGGAAGAATGTAATTTCGAAGAAGAAACTAATTAACTAAAAAAGGTAACTATTAATTGAGTTCATTTTTCAGGTAACATATTTCCACTTAGGTACGTACTTTAGACGTAATTTGCTGCTTGCGATTACGTGACTCATACTTTGTGCTAAATTTTATGTTCTATGAATTTACTTGTGAAGCGACGTGCTTGTGTACATTTACTGATTTTGACAATTATTGATTAATGAACAGGGTTGTTATTTGTATATATTATGCATCGCTTGGCTGCTATGCTTTTTCACTGATGTCATATTTCTCTATTATGTGCCTGCTGTGCTTATTTATTTAAATTATAATTGTAACCTTATTTATTGTGCTGATGTGTTTAGGTATGTAAGTTATACTTCGTGAGTTATCTGCTTGCGCCTCCATGTTTACTTGCTAAGATGACATATGAACATTTATTTGCTTATGCTGATATGATGCTAATGACTTGTTTATTACGTAAGATATATGTTTGCTGCTTTTTGTATGGATTGCATATTTACACATTTCTGTTTTGTTGTCATAACTACTCTTCAATTTAGAATATAGAAATGCTGATATACTGTGTATGAACATAGAGTTTAGGTCACACTATTGTATTAATTATAGATTGTTTGCTTGGCAGAGCCTAGCTGTAAGAATTGTGCTGCATCCACTTGCTGACATTCTGTTCTCTACTGGTATATTTACTCGCTATTGCATGTTTTGCTTACGCTCAGGGCCTTATATTTTTAAGATAGGAAAATGAACTGCTATAATTCGACGAACAACATTGGTACAAAGAAACTTCATGGAAGTCACATGAGCTGAGGTTTTATGGAAGCTGTATAAATTTATGCTAATAGGAAGGAAGCTAACGACATGACATACCAATACTAGGTTTAGACCATTAACAGTTATTACACTGTATTTTTCGTGAGCAATTGAAATAGGAAGTGACACTTGACACAAAAAATACTCCACATGTTTGCTTCTGCTATGATTCTTGAAGTGGTGTACACACTGTGAAATATTATGATCATTCACACTCCGTAATCGTACTTAATTACTGAGAGTCATTCGAACTAAGTCTGTTAGAGGTCAGGTATGCATTTCTTTTATTTAATGATGGACAAGGAACCAAAATGTATCTTATAATTTATAATGAGTAGAAAATTTGGGTCAGATGGATTACACAGAGGTTGTGTGTGGACACTGTGTCTTCGGATTGTATGGGATGCTGAATTGAAGTTGCATTAGGATTTTATCTGTACTTGTTTGAGGAGACTGACTAGAGGAAAGAGTTGTGTTGGAAGTGAGATGATATTGGTAATAAGGTTCACATTTATCGACGTATTATTGAGGTATAGAGATTATATGAAGTTGATGATTATGGAGTTTTTGTGGACAAGAGGTAAGGTAAATGATATTGATGATAAGACGTATTGAAGAGGTATTATTGAGGTATTATTGAGATTGTGTGAAGCTGATGATTATTGGAGTTTTGGTGGATAAGAGGTAAAGTAAGTGAGATGCATATTTTTTTTTTTTTTTTTTGTTGTTGGTCTTATGGAACAAGGAGGATGAAGATAGCAGACTAGAACACTAAAATAGAAGGAAGATAGTCTATACACACACTTTGTTAAATAACTAAGCAGTATATACTTTTTTTTGGAGAGAGGAAGTAATTGCATATCTTGGCTCACTGACAGTTGTTCAACAACAGCACATTTTGATCTGGCTTGGCAAACATTGGCCTTGACATGATGACTATGACGTTGACTAGCTATTATTGACTGTTATACATTGCTGCCAGTACTACTTGATACATATGATGAACATCAGATTTTAACAGAATTACATTTACACAGTTAACACTATTCAATTACACAGTAGTATTTAATGTGAATGAAAGATGAGTGAGTGTGTTCTGTGTGTTTTCCTTTCCTAATCCTACCCACCTATCTAGTAAATATTATTTTATTTGTTTGTAGTGGCTTGCACTGACACCCATGAATATTATAGGTTTACTGGTATTTGTGTATTGTAATAGTTAATAGGACAATTATCTGACATCATTTGTGTGTTTGTTATGATTTGTATGTTACTGTAAAAGCATTTGTATGTGCATTCAAACTATTGTTCATGCCTGAACTGTCTGATTAGTGAAGATAAATATTCTGAACTGTTACCTGCACTTTTCAACATGATGTGTGACATTTGGTCGTGTTTAATTTCTGCTGATGAACTGTGTGATCAGTGATTGTAAAAAAAAAAAAAATTATGGACTGTTACTTGTACCTTTTCTACATGATTGGTGCCACTAGGACATGTTTAATTTCTGCTCATAAACTCTGATGATCAGTGTGATCAGTGCTAATGAATTTGATGGAACTGCTTCTGCTGAGAGATGTAACTTTTTGCTGTCTGCACCTCCTCAATATTGCTGGGTGCCACTGATGGACTGCTTCTACTGAAAAGATGTCCCATGTTGCTGTGTGCACCTGATCAACATTGCTGATGCCACTAATGGACTGCTTCTACTGAAATGGTGTCACTTGTTGGTGTCTGCACCTGCTCAACATTGCTGGGTGCAACTGATGGACTGCTTCTACTGAAATGATGTCACTTGTTGGTGTCTGCACCTGCTCTCAACATTGCTGGGTGCAACTGATGGACTACTACTACTGAAATGATATCACTTGTTGGTGTCTGCACCTGCTCAACATTGCTGGGTGCAACTGATGGACTGCTTCTACTGAAATGGTGTCACTTGTTGGTGTCTGCACCTGCTCAACATTGCTGGGTGCAACTGATGGACTGCTTCTACTGAAATGATGTCACTTGTTGGTGTCTGCACCTGCTCAACATTGCTGGGTGCAACTGATGAACTGTTTCTACTGAAATGATGTCACTTGTTGCTGTCTGCACCTACTCAACATTGCTGGGTGCCTCTGATGGATTGCTTCTACTGAACTAATGTGACTTGTTGCTGGGTGTACCTGCTAAACTTTACTGGGTGCCACTGATGGACTGCTTCTACTGAAAAGATGTCACCTGTTGGTGTCTTTTTTTTGTATAAACTAATCATTGAAAGCATTTTATGTGAACATTTGTATAAACTGATTTTTTGTATATTGTGTAAACTATTATGTAAAGTCACATGTATGAAAAGAAGTTGTATTGCTTACTGTATTTCATATATTAGGTTATTGTAAGGTCAGTGCAAAGCCAAAATTTTTAACTAATTATGTGATGTTTAGGTAATAATATTATCTTTTATTTTTGTCTGTATTTTTCTGGACGAATTTGGTGGTATTTTCACCACCAATGCTGGCAAAAATACCATCAAATTCTGGCCTGTGGAGGAGGGGCGTATGAAAGGTGGCTACACTGTGCCACTGCGCCAGAGATTGCGCCAAAGAGTACTATTAAGCCGCCTCCTCAGTGCGTGTTAAGAGTTCGTAGTAGTCAGTGCTTGTTATGAGATCGTAGTAGACAGTACGTGTTAAGAGTTCGTAGCAGTTAGTGCTTGTTGAGAACTCGTTGAAGTCAGTGCTTGTTATGAGATCGTAGAGGACAGTGATTGTCGAGAGTTCATAGCAGTCAGTGCTTGTCGAGAGATCGTAGAGGACAGTGCGTGTTAAGAGTTCGTGCCGAGATGTGCTAGTGGGCACTGCTTGTCGTGAAATCGGAGGGATATGTTGTAGTAAAGAGTGTTGTTCCATGTTTTATGCAGTTATTTGATGGGAGAGATAGCAGATGTTATTGTAATGACCAGAGTGCATTTCGTCAATATATATGAAGGTAAAAACCACAATGTTCTTTTATTATTTGTGTGTCTGAAATAATGCGTCACTACAGGTTCAGTCAACAAAGCATCTGGCTTGTGTTCTGGTATTAGAGTGAATTCTGGTTTTCTTGCGTAATTATAGTTTTTCTAAATTTCTTTTGTCACGTCAGTATAGTTGGTATTTAAAAATTCTTGTCTTGTTGGAGAAGAACCGTGCCAGATGTGGACGTTGAGTCACACTCCCACATACAGAACAGTTACATTTGTGCTTGGATTTTGTAGGTTTTATAGTTGCTGGGGACTTAATTAAATATCTGTGTTTACGAAAATTTTCTTTCATTGTTTGTTGCAGTCAGATTGCGTAATAATTGTAGTCAGGGCCAACCGATTACGAGACACAGCGTAGTCGGACATACAGCTACTAAAAATATTTTCAATAATAATTAATTAAGCCCCCATGCAATATATATGGTGATCCATTGATCGTGACCCGGGCAAATATCTCACGAAATAAGCGTCAAACGAAAAAACTACAAAGAACGAAACTCGTCTAGTTTGAAGGGGGAAACCAGATGGCGCTATGGTTGGCCCGCTAGATGGCGCTGCCATAGATCAAACGGATATCAACTGCTTTTTTTAAAATAGGAACACCCACTTTTTACTACATATTCGTGTAGTACGTAAAGAAATATACACGTTTTAGTTGGACCACTTTTTTCGCTTTGTGATAAATGGCGCTATAATAGTCACAAACATACGGCTCACAGTTTTAGACAAACAGTTGGTAACAGGTAGGATTTTTAAATTAAAATACAGAACGTAGGTACGTTTGAACATTTTATTTCAGTTGCTCCATTGTGATACATGTACCTTTGTGAACTTATCACTTCTGAGAACGCATGCTGTTACAGCGTGATTACCAGTAAATACCACATTAATGGAATAAATGCTCAAAATGATGTCCATCAACCTCAATGCATTTGGCAATACGTGTAACGACATTCCTCTCAACAGCGAGTAGTTCGCTTTCCGTAATGTTCGCACATGCATTGAAAATGCGCTGATGCATGTTGTCAGGCGTTGTCGGTGGATCACGATAACAAACATCCTTCAACTTTCCCACAGAAAGAAATCCGGGAACGTCAGATCTGGTGAACGTGCGGGCCATGGTATGGTGCTTCGACGACCAGTCCACCTGTCATGAAATATGCTATTCAAGACCGCTTCAACCGCACGCGAGCTATGTGCCGGACATCCATCATGTTGGAAGTACATCGCCATTCTGTCATCCAGTGAAACATCTTGTAGTAGCACCGGTAGAACATTACGTAGCAAATCAGCATACATTGCACCATTTAGATTGCCATCGATAAAATGGGGGCCAATTACCCTTCCTCCCATAATGCCGTACCATACGTTAACACGCCAAGATCCCTGATGTTCCACTTGTCGCAACCATCGTGGATTTTCCGTTGTTCAATAGTGCATGTTATCCCGGTTTACGTTACCGCTGTTTGTGAATGACACTTCGTCGCTAAATAGAACGCGTGCAAAAAATCTGTCATCGTCCCGTAATTTCTCTTGTGCCCAGTGCCAGAACTGTACACGACGTTCAAAAGTTGTCGCCATACAGTTCCTGGTGCATAGAAATATGGTACGGGTTCAAGCGATGTTGATGTAGGATTCTCAACACCGACGTTTTTGAGATTCCCGATACTCGCGCAGTTTGTCTGCTGCTGATGTGCGGATTAGCCGCGAGAGCAGCTAAAACACCTACTCGGGCATCATCATTTGTTGCAGGTCGTGGTTGACGTTTCACATGCGGCTGAACACTTCCTGTTTCCTTAAATAACGTAACTATTCGGCGAACGGTCCGGACACTTGGATGATGTCGTCCAGGATACCGAGCAGCATACATAGCACACGCCCGTGGTGGATTTGGATCACAACAGCCATACTTCAACACGATATCGACCTTTTCCGCAATTGGTAAACGGTCCATTTTAACACGGGTAATGTATCTTGAAGCAAATACCGTCCGCACTGGCTGAATGTTACGTGATACCACGTACTTATACGTTTGTGACTATTACAGCGCCATCCATCACAAAGCGAAAAAAGTTGTCCAACTAAAACATTCATATTTCTTTACGTACTACAGGAATTTTTAATAAAACATGGGGGTTCCCATTTTTAAAAAAACGCAGTTGATATCCGTTTGACGTATATATATACACTCCTGAAAATTGAAATAAGAACACCGTGATTTCATTGTCCCAGGAAGGGGAAACTTTATTGACACATTCCTGGGGTCAGATACATCACATGATCACACTGACAGAACCACAGGCACATCGACACAGGCAACAGAGCATGCACAATGTCGGCACTAGTACAGTGTATATCCACCTTTCGCAGCAATGCAAGCTGCTATTCTCCCATGGAGACGATCGTAGAGATGCTGGATGTAGTCCTGTTGAACGGCTTGCCATGCCATTTCCACCTGGCGCCTCAGTTGGACCAGCGTTCGTGCTGGACGTGCAGACCGCGTGAGACGACGCTTCATCCAGTCCCTAACATGCTCAATGGGGGACAGATCCGGAGATCTTGCTGGCCAGGGTAGTTGACTTACACCTTCTAGAGCACGTTGGGTGGCACGGGATACATGCGGACGTGCATTGTCCTGTTGGAACAGCAAGTTCCCTTGCCGGTCTAGGAATGGTAGAACGATGGGCTTGATGACGGTTTGGATGTACCGTGCACTATTCAGTATCCCCTCGACGATCACCAGTGGTGTACGGCCAGTGTAGGAGATCGCTCCCCACACCATGATGCCGGGTGTTGGCCCTGTGTGCCTCGGTCGTATGCAGTCCTGATTGTGGCGCTCACCTGCACGGCGCCAAACACGCATACGACCATCATTGGCACCAAGGCAGAAGCGACTCTCATCGCTGAAGACGACACGTCTCCATTCGTCCCTCCATTCACGCCTGTCGCGACACCACTGGAGGCGGGCTGCACGATGTTGGGGCGTGAGCGGAAGACGGCCTAACGGTGTGCGGGACCGTAGCCCAGTTTCATGGAGACGGTTGCGAATGGTCCTCGCCGATACCCCAGGAGCAACAGTGTCCCTAATTTACTGGGAAGTGGCGGTGCGGTCCCCTATGGCATTGCGTAGGATCCTACGGTCTTGGCGTGCATCCGTGCATCGCTGCGGTCCGGTCCCAGGTCGACGGGCACGTGCACCTTCCGCCGACCACTGGCGACAACATCGATGTACTGTGGAGACCTCACGCCCCACGTGTTGAGCAATTCGGCGGCACGTCCACCCGGCCTCCCGCATGACCACTATACGCCCTCGCTCAAAGTCCGTCAACTGCACATACGGTTCACGTCCACGCTGTCGCGGCATGCTACCAGTGTTAAAGACTGCGATGGAGCTCCGTATGCCACGGCAAACTGGCTGACACTGACGGCGGCGGTGCACAAATGCTGTGCAGCTAGCGCCATTCGACGGCCAACACCGCAGTTCCTGGTGTGTCCGCTGTGCCGTGCATGTGATCATTGCTTGTACAGCCCTCTCGCAGTGTCCGGAGCAAGTATGGTGGGTCTGACACACCGGTGTCAATGTGTTCTTTTTTCCATTTCCAGGAGTGCATATAAATATATATATGGTGGTCCCGATATATAATTATTTTTGGTAGCCCCTGGCCTAGCGACCATTTCTATACCCTTCGGAAGAAAGGGTAAGCTGTTGCTATCCTGGAGTACAGGGTCAAAATTTAAACATTACACACTCCCTCCAGCCCACGAAAACTGAGCAAATAGGTTAGTTCTTTTGCATGAGGTACGGTGTAGGGTGGCCCTTAGGCGGCTTGTAAGAGCACCATTTGTTCATGAACCGTTCCTGATGGAACCCGGGAAAACGGTGATTTTTGGGTACCAAAACTACCAGTTGTGAAAATGGGCAGTCTACAATCTCCCTTCAAAGCAAATCGTCGAAATGTTTACCGTTTGTTCTTGAGATGTCGTTCTCAAAGCAACTTGAAATTTTTTTTCGATGTAATGAAACGTCCCCTTTTTAAGAATTATACATGACTGTGCTTAAACTGACACACAATATTTTGTTAGCGCAACGCAATCTGACTTTCAAAATTCCCTACAAAAGAATGGCCCTGACTAACATTAAACTATACCTTTCACAAATCACTTACCTCACAAAAATCTTCGCTGCTCAAGCTACTGCAATACAGCGAGCGCCACTACTGCCAGCTAAATAAAAGATTCAAACTATGGAAGGCACTGACTACTGATAGGGATAGTTAGCAAATGAAAGATATTAATAGAGAACAAACAATGTATTTACCTTGATATCATCATATATAAATATAGCAGTTCATGACAAATTTCAAAACTCCGCCATCTCTCTCCCCACATCCACCACTGCTGGCGGCTCACCTCCAACTGCGCAACGCTACGCGCTGTTCACATCCAGCTGCCGCTGGCCAACACTACAATGGCGAGTATTACAACAATGCAAAGCAGCCACAGACTGCACACAGCACAGCCAGTGATTTTCATACAGAGGTGGCGTTACCAATAAAAAAACCTAAACAGTCTACTTACATAGCCCCCATGCTCCCCACAAAATATTTTACAAATTGGGTTGGGCAGTGGCCAATACAGATTTGAAAAAATTTTTCATAATTGCAATAACAAAGATATCAAATGCACACACTTATTGATACAATGTTGGTCAAAAGCTAAAAATTTCTCATTCATTACGGTAAAATATAGTGTTTTTCTCAAAGTCTGAGCAGTAGAAGAAAATGCACACGGAAGTAGTGGATTTCCATGCAGTCTTGAAGAAGTAGTGTTGTCCTTCCAACGGAAAGACAGTGCTGACTCTCGACATGCAGACAAGTATTGGGTCACAACAGAGCAAACCCACAGCAGAGTCATTCGAAGTTTGGAAGAATATTGGTAGGTAGGTCATCACAGAGCAGACCCACTGTAGTCCTGGTAGAGATTACGGTATTGGTGGGCCACCAGAGGTGCAGACCCACTGTAGTCCTTGTAGAGATAATGGTAATTGTGGGCCATCAAAGATGCAAACCCACTGTAGTCCTTGTAGAGATGGCCAGCAGCCATCTGTTGCGATTGTGCAGGTGCACATTCACCATCGAAGAGTCTTGCGGAGAATATAGCAAGTCCATAAACCACCACTTGTGCACTCACAAAGTTTTTGGAATTGTCCTTAGACCCAGCAATGCTGTTATCCAGTCCCTTGCTGAATTATTAACACGTGTGCAAACACTAACAGTCCCTACTTCTCACATATTGTCCATATACTATGACCAACAGAAACATGTGCAGTGAAATGTAACTTACAAGTTAATAATAAGATGAACTGGTGTCAATTACAATTTTATAAATTTACAACATGAAAATACAATTACAAAGGTACAAAATACATCATTAAAGAACATAATAATACAGATAACATTTGTAGTACAGGCTTTACAAAAGAATAGAAATAGACATATACATCAGTGTTACAGGAATTATGACATAAGTAAATACATAAAGATCACAAGATCTTTTGAAACATCACCTTCACATCTGAGCAACAAACCAACCAGAATAAATAATGTCTAAGCATATTTACAAGGTAAATAACATATTATTAATGCAAATTATATTTGAGGATAACAGCATTCCTCATCATAGTGAATGTAGCTTAATATTAAAAGAAGAAAAAATTCTATGAAACTACACAGAGACAGGAAGAAAACAAATACACAAGGGTACACAAACACATAGTGGGATAACACAAAAGGGAAAGGACAGGGTTTGTTTTACTGCAGTATTTTGCATGGAGATCTCCCTTTGTTCATCATTATTCCCAAAAAGTCCTATCTAAGCCTGCTTTCTGTATTCTGTTCATATTTCTTTCAAAATAATTATTTCTGATTGTACAATACTCATTTGGACCCAATTTTTTTTTATATAACTTCGCAATGCATTCTTTACCTATTCTCCATAGTCAGTTTCTTATATAGTCTACCCCCTCTTAAGCTAACTTAAATCTACTGAGCTCAGATGCTAAACTAAGGAACGAGGCAATGCAGCAGCACAAAATAAGTAACACAAACAACAATGACCAAAAAATTGGAAAATTGCAAAGCAAGCTACAGTAAATCTAAATTACCAAGCAATGCAACATTACAACTAATATGAGCCAATGAGCAGCAACAAAAAAATAAATCTGGCTTAGCAGAGTAACACAAATTAAAGTTCAGTAGCACTATGCCTGGCAAACAGCAGCTTATATCTAAACATGACATAGCTCAAGCAGAAAAAATATTACAGTAAAAACAACAATGCAGATAAGGGAAATGTATAATCACATCTTAATGTCTATGTAATTAAAGTGGTGCACCACAACAACTTATTGTAAAAGAAATATTACCATGTACTTGAAAAGAATATTATGTATGCAGTTACTGTTACTAGTCCCCTCTTATTGTTCTTTCCTTTCCAAGTGCTCCTTTTTTGAAGAATGTGGATCACAAAATTATTATTTGATAGATCTGTTGACAGAAAGTGTTCACATTAGCAAATGCATTTAATTTTATTTTATGAAACCAATGCTGCAACACAGCTGGAAAACGGATGTCAAATGAAATAAGCAATTACGCAAACCAAAGCATAAAAACATCATTCAATAGCTATGTGGCATTTCGTAAGTCAGTAGCTCTCAACTTTCGTAGAAAGACACTTGTCATTATCAGGTTTGCAGATGTAAGAATATTTCCCATCAATTCATAAGCATTTCAGTAAATATCATAAATTAAGAGCTCCCAAGTTCGACCGTGTCGTTTTTGCGATGCTTTCTACAAAGGAACGTCAATAGCGAGGATAATGGCCTCCCTTTTTTTTTTTCTACCTGTGCCGCTGAAAGGCTAATGGCTTTTTTTTCGGGCGGCTGTCGCCCAGGTGGGTGCCCGCAACGCATTACGTGCAGGTGGTCACTTAACTTTCTTACGGAAATTTTTACGACAGCAGTTTCCGCTACAGTGACAGTCTCACATAAAAATATTTCACAGGTCAAGAATTTGCGTTACAAATCTGTAGAAACAAAATGCTATTGATATAACAGTGTCCCAAAAAATTTTTGTCTGCATTGTAATACATTCACGCATATACACACACATTTCATAACTCTTAAAGTACGTTTCTTGGTTTCCAACATCCTTTTCATAAATCAGAGTCCCTAAACACTACTCATTATTCCTTACCTCATTATACATATACATATTCGTCAACACTTCTTCAATATTTCATCATGAGAAATACGTAGCATAATAAACATCCCTCAACAACATCGTCGTCGTAATAATAACATCATAACACTTCAGTCAAATCTCAAAAATGTCGTAACTTCCTCCAATAATTTCTAAGCCTAAAAAAATTCTCTGCTCATGTCAAAAGTGTCAGCTGCCTCAAACGTACTTTAAAAATCATGATCTCATACCAAATACATCATTCAAAGCTCTCATAGTATCACAATGATTCCGAAAAAATATGAACAGTTTACAAAGTACAGACAAAATACAGTTTCATAAGTGTGAAGTTATCCAACTGTGTAATTACGTAAACATCTGTCACTGATATAGTAAAATAAATGTTTGTCTCTCTCAGTTAAATGATCAGATAGCTGTGTAATTTGTGTGTTAGAGAAATATGGTACCGATGTGTAAAGTTGTATAAGCAAATACCATATTAGCTAGGGTTCCTTGTGCTTGCCAAACACATGGTACACAAAGTAGGCGTGTACACCCCTGAGGATTAATGTAATTATACCCTCAGGTGTTACAGATTACACCAATGGAATGAAATATATCACGGAAAACTTTCTTTGTAATTCAAAAATCTTTAAAAATAAATGTTTTAAGTATAAAATTGATCACTCAAATACGTGTACTGTAGCGCTAAACTGTGCGTCTTGTAACATAATCTCTGTGGAAGTGTCGTAGTTATCGTCGTCCGAAAGCTAAGTTCTGCAGAAGTCAATGTACTTACCTCATGATAAACAAAAGTGAAATGCTTTGCGTATAGATATCGTAGTTATTATGCTTATTGGCGTGATGAAGAAAGTACTGTACAGTAACGTATTGTTGTGCCACGAAAAAGACTGTCTCATTGTAGCTATACCACAAAAGTTACTACTAAAACATGTTTTTCTTTCCAGAAGAATTCAGAAAACTGTGCAGATATAAAACAGATACACCGCAAAAGCAACATTGTAAATTGTCACTCATTAGTAGCGTCGTGATAAAAATCGTGTAGCTGTCACATAAACTAACCTCTGTGTCATCTGACATCTCTCAGAAAGCACTTTAAATTCAGAATGTATTTTCAAATAAACCAAAATGTTGCATTAAAATCTCATTAGCAGTACTGGTAAATGTTCTAAGTATGTGAGCCTTATAGTCGTTCCATAATCGTGCAACTAACAAGCAAGAATGTACACACACAATAACACTGTGACGTCTGTTCACCATAACAATGCATTCGTCATTTCTGTTTCAATAAGTTCTCTTGGTTCTTGACTGGATATTTAACTTCAAACATTGTTGCATGTTAACAGATTCTGACAAGCATACTAGTAATGTAAAGTGAAAAGTTTTATGGCAATGACAAAGTTAAAAAGCAGATTATCTCTCAATAAGCGGTTTTACATGTGAAGTGTGGTGCAATCCTTTACTCTTCATAGTACTCAGAGTTTGAACTTGAATGCAATTGTCAGGCGGTATACGTCGGTAAAGAATACTGGAATTTTTTCTCAAGGTTAGCGTCTATGTTATTTTTCTCTGAGCCAGCCGGCGCACGTGGGTGCCTGCGGCGCGAGTCATTGTCTGTCTCTTTGTTGGTGCGTGTTGTTATTGGGATTAGGAGACCTAACTTCTACAAATTCACTCTGACGAGAAGGCCCTGCTCTGTTTGAATCCCACCAGTTCTGATGCAATTCAGGTCTGTCGTTACGATCACATCGTCTGTTGTCATGTCGGCAGTTCCTGTAGTTTCTTTCTTGTCGGTTAAGTGGTGGAGAATTTCTCCCTGAATCGTAACTGCGCGCTGGACCGTTGCGTCTAAAGTTATTCTGTCTCCCTTGATAATAATTATTTTGGTTCCCAAATTGTCTGTTTCTCTGATTGTCTCTGTGATAGTCACTACTGCGGAGAGGTGATCTTTCCCTGTAATTATTACTACTCTGCCAACGGTTGTAATATGGGTGGTGTCTGTTTCGGTCACGATTTGTGTTGTGAGAATAGCCTTGTCGCGTCCAGTTATTATTTCTTTCATCGCGGAATTGCGACTGATGTGATCTGTAATTGTTGTGCTCCTGCGTTCCGCGATTGTCAGTGTCACTTTCCAGTTCTTGTAACAGTCCCTGAAAAGCTTCAATGTCGTCTTTGCAACGTCCTGCCAAAATAATATGTCGTAAATGTTCAGGTAATTTGATTAAGCAAATGCGGATGAGTTCTGAGGGGCTGTATGGGTTTGACAGGTACTGATTCTTGTGCAACATGTCTTCAAAATATTTCACAAGACTGGAGAATTCAGATTGTTCGAAATGTTTCATCATTATGATACCATGTTTTACTCGGTCTTGTGTCGCTTGAGACCAATATGCTGAGAGGAAGGCATGGTAAAATTCTCCTTCACTGTGGCAATCGTGAATGACCGATCGCATTCTTACAGCTGGTTCATTCTCTAAGTAGCCACACATAAATTCTAATCTGTGCTCCAATGACCAGTTGGGAGGAAAACAATGAGAGAATTGATGGAGCCATGCTTGTGGATGAATGTCGTTGCCAGAATTCTTAAATGTTTTGAATTTACGTGTAGTAATGAACAGATTATAGTCAAAATCATCATGTCGGCGAGTCGCATATCGGTCATTGTTAGGTCGTGTCGGCCGTTCCATTCGGTGCACATTGCCAATTTCTTTCATAATTTCCGAAATGCCCTGTGTTATTATTTTGCGGATTTTCCGTATTTCTAAGTCCCTCTTCCCGTGTTGGAGCGCGAGTGTCCTCTGAAATACGTAATTCTTGTATTACCTGTGTCAGCTGATCTTGTACTTCCCGGATTTCTCTTTGGTGTTGTGTATTAATTTGATTCTGATTTTGTTTGAATTTCCTAATTTGTTCGTACTCTTCTGTGTCATTAAAGACTACCGGTCTTGCGTCAATCAGATTATCATCTACCTTCGTAGATAAATTAGTGAACTGATCCAAAAGTTCGGCTACTTTCTCCGATAGTATACTTATTTCCTCAGTGTGTTTTTCTGAACCAAGTTTCAGAGTATCTACTGTGTCCTTAAAGTTTTCCTGAGTTTTTGCATGTTGCGTAACCGAATCGGTAGATGCAACTGAGTCAAATTTAGCTTGCAAGGTCTCATGATTTTCATGAACAATAATTTGCAGTTCTTTTATGGCTGCTTCGTGATTCTGTAATGCATTTTCATGCCGCGAAAAAATAGGTTGAAAATGCTCACAAATTTGAGTTTTTACGTCATTACAGACTTTTTGACATTTCGATTCAATGTGATGTAACTCAGTAGTTAAATCTTCACGCCTTTGTTCAAGAGTTTGTTCCAATGAGTCTAACTTTTGAAGCTGTTGCTGTGTTTGTCTCTGATTTTGTTCCATTGTGTCTAACTTTTTGAGATTTTGTTCCACTGTGTCTAACTGTTGCTGTGTTTGTCTCTGGTGTTGTTCCATTGTGTCTAACTTTTTGAGATTTTGTTCCACTGTGTCTAACTGTTGCTGTGTTTGTCTCTGGTGTTGTTCCATTGTGTCTAACTTTTCAAGCTTTTGTCCCATTTGTTGCATTAATTGTAATAACAATGCACTGGTGTCTGAAACATGTTCCTCAGTGCTTTTCGGCAGTGAAGTTGCACCGGCAACATTCACATTTTGACAAGCGGAAAATGTGTCTTGACTCATTTGAGAAAACGGTGAGAACCCAAAACCTGAGTCTGCAGTATTTGCAATATTGTGTTCTGTCATTCCCGATTCCTGAGGCGAGCTGTTGCCGACCAATCGATCGATAACGCTTCCCTGTTCACTACCTGTTTCACTGTCTACACCACTGTTTGCCGCCCGCTCCATTTCCCTAGGCGCAATTACCAGATTACTACTTTGAACATTAGTTAAATCATTACTCTGCGGCGCTAACACACTGCCTTCGTCTTCACTGTCATTTCTCAGTTTACTTTGGAGCCCAGTATTACGTTTTTCACACGCCATAATTGTCACAATATTTCACACGATAACACAGAAAAGCACAATTTGAAGAGCAAAATAAAATAACATAGCAATGGAAATAATGTCTACTTAATTGCCAGCGCAGCTGCGAAATACTTGGTGCAAATCTACATGCATGCCACAACTGTTTTACTGTACAACAATGAAAAACTACAACTACAAAGGAAATTCTCTCTATGATTACACGCTACCAATAAACAATAGCTACACCAATTACACAAACTACAAGAAAAAAATATCAGAAGATTCCAGTGAGGTATCCTCCGCTAAGGGTCGACATATGAAACGTCCCCTTTTTAACAATTATACATGACTGTGCTTAAACTGACACACAATATTTTGTTAGGGCAACGCAATCTGACTTTCAAAATTCCCTACAAAAGAATGGCCCTGACTAACATTAAACTATACCTTTCACAAATCACTTACCTCACAAAAATCTTCGCTGCTCAAGCTACTGCAATACAGCGAGCGCCACTACTGCCAGCTAAATAAAAGATTCAAACTATGGAAGGCACTGACTACTGATAGGGATAGTTAGCAAATGAAAGATATTAATAGAGAACAAACAATGTATTTACCTTGATATCATCATATATAAATATAGCAGTTCATGACAAATTTCAAAACTCCGCCATCTCTCTCCCCACATCCACCACTGCTGGCGGCTCACCTCCAACTGCGCAACGCTACGCGCTGTTCACATCCAGCTGCCGCTGGCCAACACTACAATGGTGAGTATTACAACAACGCAAAGCAGCCACAGACTGCACACAGCACAGCCAGTGATTTTCATACAGAGGTGGCGTTACCAATAAAAAAACCTAAACAGCCTACTTACAATAATTACCGTTACCGAGGTACAGAGGTTCAAAGTTACCGTACTTATGGACGCAAAATATGCACATAATATTAGTTCTGTGGCGTATATATATTTTTAAATACGTAGGGATCACATACCAAGCGTTCTGGGCTAATCGTAAGAGTTTTTCTGTCATCATACTACGTTTTTAGTCGTCAGTTTTTCGCCAATGAAGCGCTGTCTCTATATAGTGAGCACTTGATGCCTATACAGGGTTTCTTAATCTGGAAATTATCCGATGACGTAAGCACCATACAAAAAATTGTCCTGTCATAGGAAATTCTTTGTAATTAGAAACACCATATTTCCTGGTATACTGTAATTGTAACCTGAAAGTGTTGTGCATTTTTACTTAAAGTAGTGCAAAGTGAAATTGCGTTGGTGGTGGTGGGGTGGGGGACAGGTGGGGGGGGGAGACGATTATGTGTTAACATTATAATTACTGTGTGCACTTGCTTGTTGTTTATGTATGTGTACGTACTCGTACGTAAATCTTTCGAAATATATAAATAAAGTGCGAAAATTTTAAAATTTTGTAATGGCTGAAGAAGCAACCGTACAATGAAATCCTCTCGTCTGAAAAGTAAACACCTGCAAATTAGAAGTTATATTAAAATCCCTCTACCATGATTTTGCAGCAAATTTAGAATTTTAGATTTGTATTCATTATAGCTCCACCTCCTTGCGCATACTACTAGTGTCCTCCCTTGCTAAAGCTTTCCTTAGAGCAAGCGTTGTGTACGTGACGGTAGTGTAGTAGCTGTATATTGGTGAGAAAGTGCCATATGACGACAACCATGTTGTGCATGTTTTAATTTAATGTGGAAGTGAAGTTCCAAATTTGTCGACACCCTTTCTGCCATATTTTAACATACCTCTGCCGTAATATGTAATCCAGTTGCCCATATTTTCTTTCCGAAGAAGACTTTTTATAAACATTGAAAGCATGGTAAAGGGGTTGTAATAAACCTTCCA
Source organism: Schistocerca piceifrons (assembly GCF_021461385.2). NCBI lineage: Eukaryota > Metazoa > Arthropoda > Insecta > Orthoptera > Acrididae > Schistocerca > Schistocerca piceifrons. The sequence goes on from NC_060139.1 coordinate 1,054,318,093, forward strand.
ATTTGCAACTGATTGACTGTTTACTATTTCTACAAGGAAAAAATCCTGTGAAAAATTACTGACTTAAAAAATTTGTTTTATATAAGCAGCACACTTCGCTGTAGCAGTGAAGAGAAGTGAACCAGCTGATAATTTCTCTTGTTGGAGCACAACTAAGGAGAATATGCTCCTGTTTAAAAGAATGACAGAAAGGGGGGAACCAGTTGCCTCAGTCCTTCTTCAGCGTTCTGCACGAAAGATTTTGGGACGCGAACATATTCCCGGTCTTTGTGTGGAAACAGAATAGTGGAGAGACAGTGACGGTGGAAGAAACTGGAGACACTGCCAATGGGAACGAAAGAGAAAGGAGACAGTGACGGTGGAAGAAACTGGAAACACTGCCAATGGGAACGAAAGAGAAAGGAGACAGTGACGGTGGAAGAAACTGGAAACACTGCCAATGGGAACGAAAGAGAAAGGAGACAGTGACGGTGGAAGAAACTGGAAACACTGCCAATGGGAACGAAAGAGAAAGGAGACAGTGACGGTGGAAGAAACTGGAAACACTGTCAATGGGAACGAAAGAGAAAGGAGACAGTGATGGTGGGAGAGAAAACGTTCAATGAAAGAGAAAGAGAGGTAAATGGAGAGAACAGCAGTAGGAGCTAAAAGAGAGGAGACAGTGAAAATGATTAAGAGAGATGCGTGGAGACCATTCATAATTCATAGGATTGGGAGTGTGGAGGGGGGGGGGGAATCTTGACCCCCAGACCGGTGAATCTCGAACAGACCATCCCGAAGGATATGCGTGGAGAGGGAGGCAATGGTGGTTGAAGAGAGACAGAAGACTGTGAGCGAGACACGAAGAGAAAATGGCAATGGGACAAAGACAACGGCAGTGGAACAGAGATACAGAGAGAACATTAAACTGGCAGCAAAGAGACAGTGGTCAGGAAGAGGTGAGAAAAATGTGAAGACAGTGACAGTGGGAGAGTCAGATAGAAGAATGAGCTAATAGATGAAAGAGAGACGTATAGACAGTGTCAGTGAGAGGGAAATTCTGTGTATGAAGGCTTCACTACACAGATAGACTGGGTAAATAGATTCAGAATGTCCTGTATTAAAAGAGAGCGAATGGCAAAATTAAAGAGGAGCATATGCGCCCTTTTGTGCCTCAGTAGGAGCATTTTTCAATATTAGATATGCTCCAATGTGCAGTCAAATAGGCAGTCAAGTGCTATCTGCGATTTGAATGTAAGAGTAACCAACTTTTCGTGCAATCTGTGTAATATGATGGCGAAGGGCAGAATGTTTAGCGTGAACCGAAAAATAATTGTGAAGTTACTATAAACATTTGAGAGATCCGCGCAGTCTTGGTAATTATTTATTATTGTTAATTTTGTTGCTGTGCGCTGGCGAAGACAGAGACACAGTCAGAGTGTGTGGACGGCGGTGGTGGGTGGTGGGCGTGTGATACACTGGACTCTGGACGGCGGTGTGACGCCGTCCCGCAGACATCATCTTCTTAATTTCATGGGAGAAACCATTTTTGGATACTTTTCATTCTCTAAGTAGAGCAGGCTTATCGAATAGTGAACCATGTAAATAAGAAACTTTTTTTTTTTTAAAAAAAAAAGCTCTGTGCACTATGGGACTCAACTGCTGTGGTCATAAGTCCCCTAGAACTTAGAACTACTTAAACCTAACTAACCTAAGGACATCACACACATCCATGCCCGAGGCAGGATTCGAACCTGTGACCGTAGCGGTCGTGCGGTTCCAGACTGTAGCGCCTTTAACCGCTCGGCCACTCCGGCCGGCCAAGAAACTTCTTGCCAAATACCATGAGAGCTGGTAGAACGGCAGAAGTGGTTCCAGTTCACAATATTTGGCAGAGGATTCCAGTTCCAGGACTTGCCTTACAGCCAAGGAAAACTTCCTGAAAGCCTTGATCAGGACTGTGCGACGAGAACTACTTTTAATTTAATCCTATATCAGTTTGTCCGAGGAAAAAAATGTGATGGTCTAATGTATGCAGAGGTGTCCAGTGTACCAATGTCGGAGGTTGCTATGTTTTTCCCCCTTTTTTTAAAAAAAACGTTTTTTCATTCCCTACCCTAAAGGTAGAGCAGCTTGTTCGTAACGAGCCATTGAAGAATTATAAATTACTCAACCAAGCAGCAGACAAACTGGTAGTGGGGTGAACAGAAGCCCACTGGTAATACTGGAGTGGGGAATTCCAGTTCCGGCATTTGTCTTACAATTAAACAAAACCTTCAGCAACCTTGGTCACAACCGAGAGATTGGAACTATTACAATTTATTACTCGGAGAGCGTTCTTTGTTTGGAGGAGGAAATTTCTGAGAATATACGTTTGGAGCTCAGCAGTGAAACACGGACTGCGGCAAAACCGGAACAGAAGAGAATCGAAACATTTGAGGTGTGGCGCTGCAGAAGAATGTTAAAAATACGGAGGAATGTTAAGATAGGGAGTGGGGAGGTTCTCAACAGAATCGGCGAGGAAAGGAAGGAGGGGCAGGATGATAGGACTTCTGTTAAGACATCACGGAATAACTTCCACGGCATTCCATAGACCTGTAGTGGGTAAAAATTGTGGAGGAAAACAGATATTTAATACAGCCAACAAATAATTGACGAAGTAGGTAGCAAGTGCTACTCTGAGATGAAGAGGTTGGCACAAGAGAGGAATTCGTGGCGGGCTGCATCAAACCATTCAGAAGACTGACAACTCAAAAATCACCTACCAGTTGCCAGGTTCCAGCTAGGTTTTGGAAACAGATTTTCTGTGCAAGTTAAGTCCGAATATGCATTGAATGCATTATATACCATCTTTAGACTTATGAATGAAACTAGTGGTGGGAGCTCGTTGCAGGGAGTTCGTAGAAAATTACCTACGCAGTGAACACTTGTTTGCACAACGATTTACAGTGGGGCTAGCAAAAGAAAACGGAATTTGTGTGAACGAGATCAATCGTAACAAACATCTCTCTATGTATGAAACATGTGTAAAGCAACGTGGTTTAAAGCCTCGTCGAGTGCTGCCGGCATGTTGACCACGCCTGTTATAATAGCTCGCTGTTGCAAGACGCCAAATAATTACACTTTACATCGAATGAAGGACTGCCAATCTGCCATCTGCCTCATCTTCAAAATCTACATTTTCTGCTGGCCGGTGACTCACAGAAAAACGAAGTACAATAGTCACAGATTGAATTTAGTTGTGAAAAAAGAAGATGTACAATACGTAAAATGTGAAAAACGATGTAAATTTGAGAAAAGACTGGGTGATTTATTCAAGAGAAAGAGCTTCACAAATTGAGCAAGTCAATAATGGGTTGGTCCGTCTCTGTCCCTTATGCAAGGAGTTATTCGGCTTGGCTTTGATTGATACAGTTGTTCGACATCCTCCTGAGGAATATCGTGCCAAGTTCTGTCCTACTGACGCGTTACGTTGTCATCGTGAACCACACGACTTCCGCGAACTAGTGGCAAACTCATACCACGAATTTGCTTACCTCTGTACACCATCAAAGTACACCCTGCCAGTCAAATAAAACAGTTTTCTGCGTAATTCACTTGTTTATTTTGCAAATACACGTTTCGAAGGTTCGCCCCAGCGTCTTCGGGTGGAGACTGGTTTATTTACATAGCTGGTGCTGCTGAGGAGTGCAGACGTCTTTTCACAGTAGCAGAGCAAGGGAAGTGTAGGTTGCGTACAACTTTTGAAGAGCGGCAGAGTCCTAAAAAGTCTGCATACTGCTGCCTGTTGTATGTCCTCCCCACTGTACATCATGTTTACATTTGAAACTGTGAACAATATGAACATTTTAAATAATGCAAATATTTGACAATGTAAACATCATTTACAGTGGAGAAGAGATACAACACGCAGCAGTACACGCTTCCCAAAAGATGCAACATAACCTACACTGCCCTTGATCTACTACTGTGAAAATACGTTTGTACTCTTCACCAACACCACCTGTGTAAATAAGTAATTCCCCACCTGAAGATGATGGTTGAACCATGGAAATGCGTAGTGGCAAAATAAACAAGTAAAGAAAAGTCGTGTGACTAGGGTCTCCCGTCGGGTAGACTGTTCGCCGGGTGCAAGTCTTTCGATTTGACGACACTTCGGCGACTTGCGCGTCGATGGGGATAAAACGATGACGATTAGGAGAACGCAACACCCAGTCCCTGAACGGAGAAATTCTCCGACGAATCGAATCCGGGCCCTTAGGATTGACATTCTGTCGCGCCGACCACTTTTTTTTTTTCGTTGCGTTAGGTCTGGGACGTCACAAGACATCCTTTCAAGCTGATCGTTGATTCCTTTACTCAGTTTTTTTATTACAGAGGGCGAGCAGCCCTCTGACCGAACACGCTACCGTGCCGGCGCCACCCAGTTACCGGGGGCGGACAATAAACCAGTGACTGATGCAAAAAAATGGCTCTGAGCACTATGGGACTTAACTGCTGAGGTCATCAGTCCCCTAGAACTTAGAACTACTTAAACCTAACCAACCTAAGGACATCACACACATCCATTCCCGAGGCAGGATTCGAACCTGCAACCGCAGCGGTCGCGCGGTTCCAGACTGTAGCGCCTAGAACCGCTCGGCCACTCCGGCCGGCGACTGATGCATAAAACCCTTTTATTTGTATTTATTAAGTCACAGCTCTCATAACGGTGTCTTTTACGGACGAGGTATTCATACATCTTACCAAACCACAAAGCTACAAACAGGCAGCCGCTCCGCAAAACTGCAAAACCACTCCACTACTGCAAAACAAGACGTACTCCAAACACGCCAGAGATTTATTATGTGGACGTTACATCGTGGCAGCTTCACGTGGGGAATATTTTGAACCATGGCTGCGTAAGATACCGGTAGAGATCGACTCTGAACTACCGCTGTCAACTGCAATATGCAATTGCGCCACTACCAAATGCTTTGTGTGCTCCAGTTTGCTTTGTGTTGTGGATTGCTCCTTCTTTTACCATTCCGTTGAAGTTATTGAACAGATTAATCCTGTTGCATTTAGGAATTCTAATGGGTCTCTCATCATAAGAAAAGGAATCAGAGATTCCTACGACCGTTATGTCACTTCTGCTTTCGTGGAAGCTCAGAACGCGGAAGTAGGGTGGCAGCCCTTCGAGAGAGAGAGAGCCAGGGCGTATTCCCCCGCAGCGCTCCTCTTCCCTCGTGCTGTTTGTTTACGGTCGCGGCCGACTGCCACGATTAACTGTCCGCATAATAGTACTCCTTCACACTCGCAACCCATAATACGACGAGTGGCTCTGCGACCGCCGACCGCTAGGCGCTTCAGTCCGGAACCACGCGGCTGCTACGGTCGCAGGTTCGAATCCTGCATCGGGCATGGATGTGTGTGATGCCCTTGTTTTACTTACGTTTTAGTAGTTCTAAGTCTAGGGGACTGATGACCTCAGATGTTAAGTCCGTTAGTTCTTAGAGCCATTTGAACCATTTTTTATCTGCGGCCTGGTGGTCGGTTCAGCAGGAACTACTGCCTGAACACGTCAGACACTCTGCTGTTAGTGTGGTGTCACCGCCAGACACCACACTTGCTAGCTGGTAGCCTTTAAATCGGCCGCGGTCCGTTAGTATACGTCGGACCCGCGTGTCGCCACTGTCAGTGATTGCAGACCGAGCGCCACCACACGGCAGGTCTAGAGAGACTTCCTAGCACTCGCCCCAGTTGTACAGCCGACGTTCATAGCAATGGTTCACTGACAAATACGCTCTCATTTGCCGAGACGATAGTTAGCATAGCCTTCAGCTACGTCATTTGCTACGACCTAGCAAGGCGCCATTATCAGTTTATATTGAAATGGAATGTATGTACAGTCAAGAGAGATGTTCACCAATTGTGGATTAAAGTTAAGTATTACATCAACTACGTACTTTATTTGCTACTAAAAATTCCCTTAACTGTTCCAGACCTCACGCCAGTCTGAGTGTAATTAAAGGCGTGCATTTCGGCCTCCTCTAGCAAAACGGTGTTGGCTCTTCTGCCAACACTTCAGTTAGCTGTCGATAACCAGGCACAGAATTCTGTCTTTTCAGAAGACCTACGGTAACTGTTACTCGAAAGAGTTGTATCGTGAAAGTTCTGATTAAGTAGTGAGAGTTGCTAGCTATCTTCGACAGTTTTGAGAGACGCGACCCTATACAAGTGTTCCGGCGGTAGCAAACTCCTGGCGGAACGGGACGGCCGCGCTGCAGCTGTTCACCCGTCAGACGGCCAGCGCAGTGTCCGTCCTAACAGGGAGACCGCTGGCTGTCACGTGACCCTCGCCAGGCCACCAACGGCGCCGGCGAGCCGCCGGCGGGTCCAGTCCGCTCGGCGATGAATAAACATCGCGCACGGCCGGCTCTTAATGACTAATCAAGCTTGTTTGGAAAAGTGTTGCATTAATTACCGGCCGCCGGATGGCGAACCTGCGCGAGCGAGCAGCGGCGTCGGGGGTGCGGGGGGAGGGTGGGAGGGGGGGCTGATTAACGTCTCACTGGCCGGCGCGCTACCAAGCCAGGGCAGCCACAGCTCGGGGCCGCGCCGGGGCACGCTTTACGACCTCTGGGCAGCGGAGACCGCCGCGTACAACAAGCCTGCTAATTACGTCCCGGTAGTGCAGCTGACCCCGATGCATCTGCGTTAACGGTATTAGTTTATTAGCACCCTCTCACCTCGTATTCAGTCTTTTCATCTGGTGCTTGAGCCGCTTCTGTGGCCAAGGGCACTTATGCCTGCTGGCAAAGTAAGCCTTCATTAATTCACACTTTACTAGTTCGGAGTTTGACCGCGCGGAGGCGCCGCGCGATTAGAGGCACCATGTCACTTATTGCGCTGCCTCTCCCGCCGGAGGTTCGAGTCCTCCCTCGGGCATGGGTGTGTGTGTTGTTCTTAGCATAAGTTAGTTTAAGTAGCGTGTAAGTCTAGGGACCGATGACCTTAGCAGTTTGGTCTCATAGGAATTTACACACTTTTTCTTTTTTTCTAATTCGGAGTTCGCGACAAGTTGGGCTGCTACTTTTTTAATAATTTTTAAACAGTATTACTGCATACAAACCGCATCGGTCGCTAATCACAAAGTCATGCTTCAAAAATGGAATGACTTTACTGCTCGTAATATGAGGCGTTTGGCACGTGGCCATCTTCAGATATCTGTTAAGGAAGAGTAAAGGTAAGTAACATGGAAACCGAAAAAGCAGAATCAGAATAGTGAAATTCAAGAGCAGCTCTCAGTTGTACACCACAAAGCTCTTGAGGAAAAAACGTAACTAGGAGCAACATGCTGCAGGTTGGTCTTAGGGTTACAAAATGTGTATTTAACAATCATAAGCAGAATAGTGAAAAAATCGTAACATGAAACTTAGAGGTGTACACACACGCCAGATGGCAGTATAGTAGTGATGGCGGTGCATACTTCATCGCAATCAACAACATAGTCCAAAAAATTAAATTATAAAAATATAATAGTACATAATAAAATTACAACAATAAGAGAGATTAGATTTTTTTTAATGTAAAAGAAGAGCAGCAAAGAACAAATCCGCATGGCTGCTGCCACGTGGCAGAGCAGTAGGAAGTGAAGTGCCATACGTTGTCAAGATCGACAGTAAATTTTACGTATGAATAATAACGGCCATGAGTACGTAATGAAAGTTAAAGAAAAAGTAATTGCTGCCAGGAGAGAGAAGGGGGTGGGGGTCGATGCTACCGGGCAATTAATTTTTGTGAGGTCGTGCCGCCTTCCTGAACCCAACGTTATTCGTGCCAAGCTAATTTCTTGTTGATCGCGTGGCCATAGCGTTCACAAGGGACGGTGGTCGGAAAGGGGGCGTGGGGGGTGACGGGGGACGAGTGTGGGCACTGGCCCTGTCTTGGAATATGGGCACAGTGCTGTAACACACCCCGTTCACGGAAAGCGCATATTCTTCGGCAACTTTGTGGCTTAGCCGTTGACCTGCGTTCAAGACGGGTGTAAACATTTACAGAACATTGCTTAATACTGTCCCTTCCTCGCAGAGTCCTTATCGAGAAGCAGAAAAAAATTTTCCCTAGACACTTGCTAGCAAATTCTGGCGCCTATTCTGAGCATAAAATAAACGTGGGTATGGTATGCCTGCCCGACATCTGTCCCTAATTCCTACCAGGATACTCGCTAACTGATGACCTCGCCGTTAAGTTCCATAATCCATCCCACTCAATCAATCATCCAATTAATCAAAGAATACTCCCTCCTCCTATTGCAATCGCGATAATAATTTACCATTTGTCTTCTGGTAAAGAAAACTAGTCACGCCTCGCCTGGACAACACTCAGTAAATAGATCCCTGCGCGGAAAAAAGGGTGAAAAATCAAAGTCGACAAGATCTCCACTTCATGAAATGGGATCATCTCGAACTCCGTACAACCAGTAAAAATAACTTGCAGTCGTAGAATTACGAGTTCAACAGTACAGTTGGCATGCTTCCGCAATAATTTGACAAATTTGGAGGACACGGGGGCGGAGGAGACGCGGGGGAGAGAAGGGGATAAGATAGATCTTGGTTCAGTCCGAAGCTGGTAAGAGTCGACTCTACCAGGCCATTTGTGTTTTGGGAGGTTTCCCGCATTGATCTTGTCGAACGCTGGCCTGAGTTACGCCTTACCCAAACAGCAAATGTAGAGTTCCACATAGATTTTACTAAACGTTAATTATACGAATGAACTTCAGAAAACTGGACAAGTTTCAGTAGAACACACGCCCTGAGGGTTCCGTGGAAACTGGATTACGTATATACATCGTTAATCTGTGCGTTTTGATAAATGATTTTGCGAGTATCGAAATATGTGAGATAAATGGCATTATTTGTGTGCGTTGACTCACAAGCCTAAATTTTTTAGCCCGACAAGTGCCGACGACCTTACATGAGCACATGTGAAGTTTAGTAAGCAAGCAATGCTGTGAGTGCCATATGTTCAATAAGCATTCTTAAAGTGTGTTTCCCGTTTCTTCACAATGAGGAGTATTGATCAGTAGAATTATGTTGTATGTTTTTGTTAATAATTAATAGGAATTCCACAGGTTTTCCGGTATGAAAATTCGAGAAGTAGGAATCTTGCCCCCTCTTGCATAAATTTCTGCGGATACTCGTGTACACCTCCTACCTTCCCATATCCTTCATACCAGGCCGATGATGAGTAACGTATGTACGACTATTGGTCAGAGGCGCTCAACAGCCTTACGAGGTGCATTCAAGTTCTGAGGCCTCCGATTTTTTTTCTAATTAACTACTCACCCGAAATCAATGAAACTGGCGGTACTTCTCGACGTAATCGCCCTGCAGACGTACACATTTTTCACAACGCTGACGCCATGATTCCATGGCAGCAGCGAAGACTTCTTTAGGAGTCTGTTTTGACTACTGGAAAATCGCTGAGGCAATAGCAGCACGGCTGGTGAATGTGCGGCCACGGAGAGTGTCTTTCATTGTCGGAAAAAGCCAAAAGTCACTAGGAGCCAGGTCCGGTGAGTAATGAGCATGAGGAATCAGTTCAAAGTTGTTATCACGAAGAAACTGTTGCGTAACGTTAGCTCGATGTGCGGGTGAATTGTCTTGGTGAAACAGCACACGCGCAGCCCTTCCCGGACGTTTTTGTTGCAGTACAAGAAGGAATTTGTTCTTCAAAACATTTTCGTAGGATGCACCTATTGCCGTAGTGCCCTTTGGAACGCAATGGGTAAGGATTACGCCCTCGCTGTCCCAGAACATGGACAGCATCATTTTTTCAGCACTGGCGGTTACCCGAAATTTTTTTGGTGGCGGTGAATCTGTGTGCTTCCATTGAGCTGACTGGCGCTTTGTTTCTGGATTGAAAAATGGCATCCACGTCTCATCCATTGTCACAAACGACGAAAAGAAAGTCCCATTCATGCTGTCGTTGCGCGTCAACATTGCTTGGCAACATGCAACACGGGCAGCCATGTGGTCGTCCGACAGCATTCGTGGCACCCACCTGGATGACACTTTTCGCATTTTCAGGTCGTCATGCAGGATTGTGTGCACAGAACCCACAGAAATGCCAACTCTGGAGGCGATCTATTCAAAACAATTCTCTCCACTTTCTCGATCGCGTCGTCAGACCGGCTTGTGCGAGCCCGAGGTTGTTTCGGTTTATTGTCACACGATGTTCCGCCTTCATTAAACTGCCGCACCCACGAACGCACTTTCGACACATCCATAACTTCATCACCACATGTCTCCGTCAACTCTCGATGAATTTCAATTGGTTTCACACGACGCAAATTCAGAAAACGAATGATTGCACGCTGTTCAAGTAAGGAAAACGTCGCCATTTTAAGTATTTAAAACAGTTATCATTCTCGCCGCTGGCGGTAAAATTCCATCTGCCGTACGGTGCTGCCATCTCTGGGACGTATTGACAATGAATGCGGCCTCATTTTAAAACAATGCGCATGTTTCTATCTCTTACCAGTCCGGACAAAAAAAATCGGAGGCCTTAGAACTTGAATGCACCTCGTAGTTTACCCTGTGCGCTTGCTGAAGCCCGCATGACGAACTGCATTAAACTCCGTCTTTCTGGTCGGATAAAAGTGTATGAAAGTGTCCTAGAGTACAATACAGTAAACAATATGAGTGTTACGAGTAAATATAAATCTTTAACTTCAGAAGATTTAATAAGAGAGGTTGATGATATCCAAGCTGATGCTTCTGCTCACAGAGTTGTAACAGACTTTTGCATCCTTAAATCGACTTTTTACGACTTTGTGCGAAGGAAAAGTGAACTAACCAGGAAACGAAAACGGAAAGGGACAAAATGTGACCTTGTACGAACGATTTCACTATGTGCAGTTCACCTAATATTTATTTAACCATTACATATGCAGTGTGTAATATTACTAATGATAGCCTCAGGTAACTATTTCAGAAAACGTTTCTATAATTTAGTGTTTCAATGATTTAATAATTTGCAAGATTTCATTGTACATGCATGGGTATGAATATTTGTACCACTTCACTGTACCTTTGTTTTGGCTTATTTAGGGCAGCGGATTGAGCCAGAAGCAAATTATTGAAAACTAACTCAAAATGTCACAGCTTCAATCAAACATATAACACACCTGACTACAAAAGAAATTTAACTGGCCCCAGTGTTGTAATGAAATGGATCACAAATGTATGGAAACAGAAAGATTAATCGCAGGAGCTACGGTTCTATTCAAAACTGGCGTGAGGTAGGATGGCGAAATGGAGAGTAAGCCACCCACGTTGGCCAGGGAAAAGACACGGTAGCCCTTTGTGAATGGAATGTGATTTCGCAAACGGGACGGCTTCTTGCACGTTTGGGTAATACTGACACCCAACAAAACAGAGCCAACGAATCACAGCTGTGTATTTAAACTAAGCAGGTCCAAAGGAAGCAGAAGGCAATGGAAACCACTGCATTAAAGACAGAAAACGTGTATCCAGTGGACATGTGTGCTGTTATTTAAAAATTGTCATGACGATCTCTCCATTGGCAATACATTCCGGAATAGTCCCCCATGCGGATCTTCGGGAGGGGACTGCCAAAGGGGAGGTGACCGAGAGAAAAACATTGAATAACCAACGAAAGGATACCGTTCTACGAGTCTGGCAGTGGAATGTGAAAAGCTTGAACGTGGTAGGGAAACTAGAAAATCTGAAAAGGGAAATGCAAAGGCTCAAACTAGATACAGCAGGAGTCAGTGAAGTGAAATGGAAAGAAGAAAAGGATTTCTGGTCGGATGAGTATAGGGTAATACCAACAGCAGCAGAAAACGCTGTAACGGGTGTAGGATTTATTATGAATAGGAAGGTAGAACACAGAGTGAGTTGCTGTGAACAGTTCAGTTATAGGGTTGTTCTCATCGTAATAGACAGCAAACCAGCACCGACAACGATAGTTCATGTGTACATGCCGACGTCGCAAGCTGAAGATGAAGAGATAGAGTAATCACGTGCCGATAATGACAGGGTAACAGAGCACGTAAAGAGAAATGAAAATCTAATAGTCTTGGGTAACTGGAATACAGTTGTAGAGAAAGGAGTAGAAGAAAAGGTTATAGGAAAATACGGTATTGGGACCAGGAATGAGAGAGGAGAAACATTAACTGATTTCTGTAATAAAATTCGGCTAGTAATAACGAATACTCTGTTCAAGAATCGCAAGAGGAGAAGATAGACTTAGAATAGGTCTGGTGATATGGAAAGTTTTCAGTTAATTTTCATCGTGGTCAAACGGAGATTCCGAAATCAGATGCTGGATGTAAGGCATGCCCAGCAGCAAATATGGTCTCAGATCACTTTGTAGTAGTGACGGACAGTAGGCTGAAATTTAATAGATTAGTCAGGAAGAATCAGTATGCAAAGAAATGGGAAACGGAAGTCCTAAGTATTGACGAGGTAAGCTTGAAATTGTCTAAGGCTACAGATACAGCAATAAGGAATGCTCAGTAGTCAGTACAGCTGAAGAGGAATGGACATGGCTAAAAACGGCAATCACAGAAGCTGGAAAGAAAAACATAGGAACAAAGAAGTTAACAGCGAAGAAATCCTTCAGTTGATCGATGAAAGACGGAGGTACAAAAATGTCCAGGGAAATTCAGGGATACAGAAATACAAGTTGTTAAGAAATGAAATAAATACGAAGTGCAGGGAAGCAAAGAAAAATGCATGAAAAATGTCAAGACATCAAAAAAGAAATGATTGTCGGAAGAACTGATTCAGTATATAGGAAATGCAAAATAACCTTTGTTGAAATTAACAGCAATGGTGGTAACAATAAGAGTCCAACGGTAATTCCACTGTTAAATGCAGAGGAAAGAGCGGATAGCTGTAAATAGTACATTTAAGTCCTGCATGAGGGGGAGATTTGTCTGATGTAATAGAAGAAGAAAAAGGAGTCGATTTAGGAGAGATAGGAGGATCTAGTGTTAAAATCAGAATTTAAAAGAGCTTTTGAGGACTTAAGATCAAATAAGGCAGAAGGTATGCATAACATTCCATAAGAATTTCTAAAATCATTTCGGGAAGTGACCAGAAAACGACTATTTGCATTGGTGTCTAAAATGTATGAGTCTGGCGACATACCATCTGACTTTCGGAAAAATATCATCCACACAATACCAAAGGCTCCAAGTGCTCACAAGTGGGAGAATTACCGCACAATCAGCTTAACAGTTCATGCATCGTAGTTTCTGACAAGAATAATCAGTTTGGGTTTAGGAAAGGTAAAGGCACCAGAGAGGCAATTCTGACGATGCACTTGATAATGGAGGCAAGACGAGAGAAAGATTAAGACACGTTCATAGGATCTGACGACCTGGAAAAATCGTTCGACAATGTAAAATGGTGGATCGTGTTCGAAGTTTTGTGAAAAATAAGGACACACATCGCAGAAAGTATGCATCACCTCGGTTTTGAGAGTTCCGGAATCTGTACAGAAAACTGGAATAGAGATCAACATAAACATCATTTCCGCCCTTTTATTGCTCAGGAATACCACACATGGCATGTTGTACCACCATACAGTGAGATCTTCAGAGGTGGTGGTCCAGATTACTGTACACAACGGTACCTCTAATACCCAGTAGCACGTCCTCTTGCATTGATGCATGCCTGTATTCGTCGTGGCATAGTATCCACAAGTTCACAAGGCACTGTTGGTCCATAAACAACCCTGTTCAATTCATCCCAGGCATGTTCGATAGGGGTCCTGTCTGGAGAACATGCTGGCCACTCTAGTCCAGCGATGTCGTTATCCTAAAAGAAGTCATTCACAAAATGTGCACGATGAGGGCGCGAATTGTCCATGAAGACAAAGGCCTCGCCAATATGCTGCCGATATGGTTGCACTATCGGTCGGAAGACGGCATTCACGTATCGTACACCCGCTACGGCGACTTCCATGAGTACCAGCGGCATTAGTTGGTCCCCGATAATGTCACCCCAAAACATCATGGAACCTCTACCTTGCTGCACTCGCTGGACAGTGTGTCGAAGGCGTTCAGCCTCATCGGGTTGCCTCCAGACACGTCTCCAACGATTGTCTGCTTGAAGGCATATGCGACACTCATCAGTGAAGAGAACGTGATGTCTATTCCGAGCGGTCTATTCGGCATGTTTTTGGGCTTATCTGTACCGCACTGCATGTTGTCTTGGTTGCAAAAATGGACCTCGCCATGGACGTTGAAAGTGAAGTTGCTCATCATGACTCCTATTGGACATAGTTTGAGTCGTAACACGACATACTGTGGCTGCAGGAAAAGCATTATCCAACATTTTGGCGTTGCTGTCAGGGTTCCTCCGAGCCATAATCCGTAGTAGCAGTCATCCACTGCAGTAGAAGCCCTTGGGCGGCCTGAGTGAGGCATGTCATCGACAGTTCCTGTCTCTCTGTATCTCCTCCATGTCCGAACAACATCGCTTTGGTTCACTCCGAGGCATCTGGACACTTCCCTTGTTGAGAGCCCTTCCTGGCACAAAGTAACAATGTGGACGCCATCGAACCTCGGTATTGACAGTCTAGGCATGGTTGAACTACAAACAACACGAGTCGTGTACCTACTTCCTAGTGGAATGACCGGAACTGATCGGCTGTCGGTCCCCCTCCGTGTAATAGGCGCTACTCATGCATTGTTGTTTACATCTTTGGACGGGTCTGAACAGTCAAAGAGACTGTGTCTGTGATACAATATCCACAGTCATCGTCTATCTTCAGGAGTTGTGGAAACCGGGGTGATGCATAACTTTTTTGATGTGTGTATAATATGTGAAGGAGCCAAGACGGAATAATAAGAGTGGAGGTCCAAGAACGCAGTGCTCGGATTAAAAACGGTGTAAAACATGAATGTAGTCTCACACCTAGTGTTTGATCTGTACATCGAAGACGCAGTGATGAAAATAAAATAAAAGTTCAGCAGTGGAATGAAAATTCGAAATGAAAGGATATCAATGATACGATTCGCTGATGAGATTGCCATCCTGGGTGGAAGTGAAGAAGAATTACACGATCTGATGAATGGAATCAACAGTCTAATGAGTACAGAGTATGGATTGAGAGTAAATCCAAGAAAGACGAAGGTAATAAGAAGTAGCAGAGATGAAATCAGCGAGAAACTTAACATCAGTATTGGTCACGAAGTATATGGAGTTAAGGAATTCTGCTACCTAGGAAGCAAAACGTCTAGGCAACACATGGAAGGGGTTGCGCGGTCGTTTCAGACCAGTTAGTAGCATCTGAAAACTGCGCAGTTTTTCATACCGCAGTGCTAAATCTTATCCTATAGTGCAATTAATAAATGGTCCCGACACTCCTAATCCCCTTACCTTTAGAAGACTGTTGATCCGTTTTGCGCTTCGCCACACAACATAGTTGTCTGTTCACTGCAGATTTAATTATGCTAATTACTTAATCCAATAAACATTTTATCTCACACAGTGATGCTTCATCAGGAAATAACCAGTTTGAAAACTGATAGTTGAATAAAATTTTACCACGACTACCTAATCGACATTGGCGAATGAAGGATGGTGGATATTAGTCCCAAGAAGAGTGACACAATGATCACAGCAAACATGGTGCGCTGCACTGGAACGCCCACAAGTCTCTTGAATGTGGCCTAGCCGTTCTAGGCGATTCTGTCCGGAATCGCGCTGCTGCTACGGTCGCAGGTTCGAATCCTGCCTCGGGCATGTATGTGTGTGATGTCCTTAGGTTCGTTAGGTTCACGTTGCTCTAAGTTCTAGGGGACTGATGACCTCAGATGTTGAGTCCCATAGTGCAAGGAGCCATTTGAATCTCATGAATATACTTTAGCCTCAGATACAGGGGAATACATGCGCTTTCCCGTAAAGAGCTGACTGTAAGTACGACGGTTCTGTACTTCCACAGACTAAACTATGAAACTACCAGCAAACAGTCGGGAAATATAGCCTAGTGGTACAGTGCGAACAAAGGACGTAAGGTCGCGGGATCGAATCTCAGCCAGACACCAGCATTTTTCAGTGCACCTTTACGTTAGTCGCATCCTCTCAAATTATGTGGGGAGGTGCCAGGAACGACACGTGGTTCGCATTCCGCGTTAAATTCAAAAGTCCATCTTGCCCCTGAAGCATTACTGGGGTAGATCAAGGGCGCGCGCAACTTGCAAACATGCTGATGAACGCCCTTCTTGTTGACTCCCAGCCAACCACACCCACGAATTTACATTTCCGTCGGAAAACCGACGTCAAATCAACTGATAAACACCGGGTTAAGTACGTTTCTTATAAATAATTCCGCAAGGTTTGTTGACGATTTGCGTGTGTCCCTGAACACGAAGAAAAGAGAGAGATTTTTCTTAAAGATAACTGCATCAGGTAGTTGAAAAGAATAATTTGATTATGGTGGTGGATGACAACATTGGGCCTTCCTTATGAATCGGTAACGTTGTTGCACGCAAATGTATGTCAGATATAAATTCTGAAATTAAGAAGATGCAGTGCCAAAATGTAAACAGATGTAGTCTCAGTTCATGAGTTTCTTTCCCTATTATAAAGATCAGTCAAATTGGCACAAAAAATAGAGCAAAATTTACTGACCTAATATTTCCTACGAATCTGAATTTTTCGTAGTGTTGAAGATCAGGAAGTGCCAACAGTGTTCAGATTTTCACAACGTACTACTTTACACTTCTGCGGTCCACATTGTCTGTGCCTTCTCATAGCAGTCTTCAAGAGCGAGCCATTGTGGCGTGAGTGCAGCTGGCTCGGTAATTACTCAGTATTACTGTTAGGTAGTCTGATTTAGTGAGATAGCATGGTGTTACCAACTACTTGCGTGTCGTGGTCAAACTGAGATAACCGACGGCAGTAAAGTGTATTCATTTGACACGAACACGCACACCTGCAGCCAAATAGAGAAGCTACGGCTAGGCCAGGCCAGACAGGCAACGCTAGTCTCTCTCACTCAGTATCTCTCTCTCTCTCTCTCTCTCTCTGTCTCTCTATCTATCTGTCTCTCTATCTATCTGTCTCTCTATCTATCTGTCTCTCTATATATCTGTCTCTCTATATATCTGTCTCTCTATATATCTGTCTCTCTATCTATCTATCTATCTATCTATCTATCTATCTATCTATCTATCTATCTATCTCTCTGTCTATCTATCTCTCTGTCTCTATCTCTCTGTCTCCCTCCCTCTCCTTCTCTCTCTGTCTCTTCCTCTCATTGGGGAGGATGGCGTCTCGAATCTGCGTCCGGCCATCCAGTATGGTCCTCGATTTCACTGTGACAGAGAAACTTCTGTCCACAAATCAGTTCGCACTTAGGAAGCATAATGCAGATTCCACATTCCTGAATTTGCGGAAAATGATTCACATAGTGCCACACTCCGCAGCTCGTGGGGTAGTGGCTAGCGTTGCTGCATTTGGATCACGTGGTCCCGGGTTGGATTGCCCAGGGACTGGGTGTCCTCATCATTTCGTCATCATCATCATCATCATCATCATCGTCGTCGTCATCATTCGTGACAGTGGCTAGATTGGACTGAGTAAATAACGGACTGTGTAAAAATTGAGACTTTGTACGGGCGCTGATGACCGCGCAGTTGAGAGCCCCACAAACCAGACATCATCATCATCGTCACAGTGTCACACTGAAGATAATTAACGTATGCCTATCACACGAAATAAGTTCTCAGACATCTGAGAGGCTAGAAGACTTTTCAAGTAGTAGAACCTAGGGCATTGTCCCCGCCGGATAGCGACTAGGCATCGTCAGGATTTCCCATAGGCAAGCGTGAACGGAACACTCCAGTTCTCGGTACACATAGTCGACCTAACGGATAGGGTGAGCAGCAATCTGCGACTGTCCGACTGAGGACGCTGTATCGCACCACGAGCACCGTATATGATTGACTTTTAAAGACGACACAGCATGGCTCGCATAGAATATCTGTTTGGTGCGATGAATGACAGCATCCTCTAAGTGTAGAAAAATGTAACTTAATGCAGTAAAGTAGCAGAAACAATTCTGTAGTGTTCAATAACATAGCAATGGTGTGCTGCTCCACGTAGTAACACTGATAAATATCCACACGTAACGAGTAAAACTACGTGAAATGGCGCGAACTAGTAGCGTCGGGTGACGTGAAGGCGAATGGTCGATTTTCAGGAAAATGTACCTCATTTGCGGAAACCGGGAACGGAAAACTTGCGCGACCCATTCTTGAGTACCGCTCGAGTATTAGGGATCCTCAACAGGTTGATTTAACGAAACACATCGAATCAATTCAGAGGCAAACTGCTAGATTTTTTTACAAAGCGAGTGTTACCGAAATGCTCCGTGAATTCAAATGGAATTCCCTGGAGTGAAGGAGACATTCATCTCACGAAACGCTATTGAGGAAACTTCCTGGCAGATTAAAACTGTGTGCCCGACCGAGACTCGAACTCGGGACCTTTGCCTTTCGCGGGCAAGTGCTCTACCAACTGAGCTACCGAAGGAGAGCTTCTGTAAAGTTTGGAAGGTAGGAGACGAGGTACTGGCAGAAGTAAAACTGTGAGTACTGGGCGTGAGTCGTGCTTCGGTAGCTCAGTTGGTAGAGCACTTGCCCGCGAAAGGCAAAGGTCCCGAGTTCGAGTCTCGGTCGGGCACACAGTTTTAATCTGCCAGGAAGTTTCATATTAGCGCACACTCCGCTGTAGAGTGAAAATCTCATTCTGGCTATTGAGGAAGTTCAGAAAACAGTCATTTGTGAATGAAACAGAAAAGATAGCGATTAGAAGTTCCCCTGCCCCATGCACCTTATTGTCGCATTCGACGTATGTCTGCAGATACAGATTAAGGCAAATGTCTTGATGGTTTGTTCTGTAAAGATCTCGGTCGAATTCCATCCCCATCCGTTCACAATCTGCCCTTGTACTCAGCCTCTAATGACCACCTGGCTGATGGGAAGTGGAACTCAAAGCTCGGTTCCTTCCTTCTCCGTTTCTATGGCTTTACGCTATGTCCTACTGCAATAAAGCGGAGAAACACTTCATCATCTTACGGTATATTGATAATTTTTACTTATGGACCGTCTGACAGCAACTGAATAAAACACAATTTTAGTGCCATATGCGTTTCGCCTTTATTTTCTGCAAGGCATCATACCGTAATATTACAGGCAAATGAGGAAGACAGGACTATAAAAGTTGAAGATGTCAATACTTCATTATCTCTTCTTCAGTCAGAGAAATTAGGGGTGGTTCAGAACACTATCTCCAAAGTTCTGCAAATTGTGGATCTGTCAAGAACTGTTGCTGTTTGTGCAATGACACCAGTTGATAACCATGTGCTTTCTTTCGGACTTTGAGTCCACTTTCGGGAGTTAGCGATTGATGTTTACGTATCACTGTATGCGATCGAGGAGAGAATGTGTATATCACTAGTGATCACAACAAATGGCACCAATGGTATTTGTACTTTGTCTGAATTATGTGAACTTATCCTCAGTTACTACATGTAACACAGCAAGAACAGAAGTTGGAACATTCCAGCCGGCAACAGCTGGTACGAACACGGTATATTCTGGGGCGTCCAGTCATTTCGAAGCTGAGCGTCTGAGCACTCACGTCCTGTCCGGTGTCCTAGAATCCACCCCAACCTTAATATATGCCGAACAGTTCAGGCTATACCCATTTTGTATACACGTAAATACATCCATATCCCTTCCCTATTCAGACGAAGGCAATGAGACTGTTGAACCGTAAATTTACTTTCAAAATCTTTTCTTAAAGAATTTGCTTTATTTACTAACGATTCATCAACAACATTAACACACTAAGTGAGCGTGAAGTAATTGCCAGGAAGTAACTGGTGGAAAATGAAATTACCTTTAACAAATGTGAATTTTTTCTTAAAAGCTTTTTCAAAAACAGATTTAAAATTATATGCAGAAAAGCACCCTCGAAATTCCAAGTTACAATTTTATTTAGAGGCAGAAAGAACAATATTAACAGTCTGAGCCTTCGGGCTGAGAAGCTTGCCCGCTCCCTTTCAACACGGCTGTAGTCATGACCGCCCACAACAACCTCTGAAAGAGTACACTGGCGCAAATCTGCAACACACCAGATTACTTTAAACAAAAAAATTTTAACAGTTCACACAAACACGTAAACTATGCGCCCCGCAAGAGGGAATGAACTCACGTGGGGACCTCACATGCGCCGACGCTCAAAGGCACAATACTCAAATTATTTACCACAGAAAGTGTAATTTGTTTTTTTTAAAGGAGTCTTACGGTGAAAGGGTGGCAACCTTATAACCTAAAATAACTATTTAAATGAAACCCATCAATTGCAGACTTACATAAAATGTACAACATGCTCTACATTACGTACACATATAACACCTCGCAAGATGATAGGCAAGATAAAAACATATTTCAGGTTCAAAAATGGCTCTGAGCACTATGGGACTCAACTGCTGAGGTCATTAGTCCCCTAGAACTTAGAACTAGTTAAACCTAACTAACCTAAGGACATCACAAACATCCATGCCCGAGGCAGGATTCGAACCTGCGACCGTAGCGGTCTTGCGGTTCCAGACTGCAGCGCCTTTAACCGCACGGCCACTTCGGCCGGCATACCATATTTCAGGAATTCGGCCTTTAAGCAATAAATTCGTTGACACCAAATCCGACAAACATGACAGAGACAGCTATTAACGTATGGCAGATTGAGAGGGGAGGGGGTGTTACCAAACAAACGGACCACCCAATTCACAAATAATCAGCTTCCCGCGAGTGGGCAAACGGAGAAGAATGGTCGGACGACTCCAAAACAAAGCGGCTGGTGACCTTACCAAGAAAACAAGTAGAATTTAACAAGTAAATGAATCAACATATCTCCAATCACTTAACTTCTAATAAACTGAGATTTCTGGCGGAGAGCTGGCGCAGCAACCCCAACACTCTCCCGAACCGTCCGCTGCCAGCCGCTTCAACTGACGCGGGAAGTCGCGCCGATCTCCCGTCTCACGGCGTCGCAGCTCGCCCCGGCCAGCCCGATGTCGTGGTTTCACCCCTGTTGCTCTCGTGTCAACCGCGAAGCCACTACCCCTTTCTTTACGGCGCTGCCCACTGGTCTCACGTGGCGACCTCACGTGCGCCGACGCTCAAGGCGGACAAGTCATCTTGTGTCTCAGTGCGCGACCGACCAACCGATCGATCCAACCGCCATGACCGTTGCCCGAGCGACTCGAGGAGACTGGCGGCCTAACGCGCAGATTCAGACGCAGGAACTCAGCCCCGACCGGGCGACCACTAGCTGAGTTCTGTTACTGGCGGAGTGGCAAGACACTCATTTTCTGGCTTAAAATTTGATCCAAACGACAGACATGCTAGCGCTCGGACGACAGACAGACATTAACTGTCTAACAAATGCAAACGACAGACTGACCCCGTGCCGAGTTTTTTTTTTTTTCCTTTATTGAGTTTCGATTCCCCCTGAAGGGGGCGGGCTGGCAGCAGCTTATTACGCCGCCCTTCAGCCTACAGAATTTCTTTTAAAAAGATGAAGATAATAAAAAAATAATAACAGTTGGCGATAAAATCGGTGACTTAAAGGTAAAATGGCAGAAAATTCTGGAGCTTAAAACATAAAACACAGGGTTGATGATGCTAATAAAATTCACAGGAAGCAGAAAAATAATAGACAGACAGTTAAGAAAACACGGCGACAGTCTGGGTTCTGTTCGCAAGAGATATAAAATGCACACCCAGCGACAGCATGATTTCTGTTCGCAACACTGTGGAAAGACGCACAACACTGAACACTCACTTAAAACACTGCACTAAAAAGTTGTCACAAATATGGCATACCACACCCGAGGGCAGGTGGGGGGAAACTGGTCAGATGACGGGAAAAAAAAGGAGGGGGGAAGGAGTGGAAAAGTGAAGAGGGAGGGGGGAAAGGAGCCAATGGAAGATGAGGATCCATAAGAGGGGTGGAAGGTGCTGAGCAGACGTGCCAGGGAGTGGGGAAGGCAGAGGAGTGGAGTACAAAATGACTCGGGGGGGGGGGGGGGGAGAAAGGAGATAGGGACCCGTGCCGAGCTGATAGCGCCCCTTAAATGCACGTGAACAGGCAACCTTTCCCCTTTCCCACCAGAGGGAGACACCAAAGCTGCGACTGCCACAGCGACGCCACCGCCAGAACGGAGGGCGACTGCTTCACACAACGCGCTGCGGCGCGCTCTTCAAAACAGCACTTTCTTTCCACGGCTCAACTGTTTTCTTTGCTTTTAGTGCAAATGCTGGAATTGGGGCTCATCGCAGGGTTCTCAAACTATCCCACTGTACATTGAGATGACAAAGTCCGTGGGATACTAACATACAGATGGTGATAGTAGGGCGCTTGTAACAAAGGAAAGGGCAGTGCATTGGCGGAGCTGTCATTTGGACTCAGGTGATCCATGTGAAAAGGTCTCCGGCGTGATTGTGGCCGCAGGACGGGAATTAACGGGTGGAAGAGGGGACAAGAAGCATGCAAACTACTTCAGAAATCGTTTGGGAATTTAGTATTCTGAGATCCACAGTGTCAATAGTGTGTAGAGAATACAAAGTTCAGGCATTACCTTTCGCCACGAACAACCCAGTGGTCGACGGCCTTCACTTACGGACGGAGATCACCGGCGTTAGCGTAGAGTTACCACTGTTTAACCTCTACATAAACGATCTCCCAACCACACACAACACAATGTTGGCAATCTACGCGGATGACACAGCCATCCTTGCGCAAGATTGGAAACCATCAAACATTACGTCACGCCTACAGACTGCACTCGGAGTGGCCGAGCCTTGATTGGAGAAATGGCGTGTTAGAGTAAACGTCGACAAGTGCGAAGCCGTTCTGTTCACTAGAAGACCGAAGCAACTGCGCAAACACCGCTACTGCAGACCAATAACTCTACATGCACGTCCAATACGTTTCCGCGAGAAAGTCAAATACCTCGGTGTCTGGCTGCACCGGAAACTACTCTGGGGTGACCACATACAACACATGACCAACCGAGCTAGCGCGAGGCTCAAACAGCTCTATCCTATGCTCAACAGGCGTAGCACACTGAACAGAAGGGTGTCGAGGTCCATGTACATGACACTTATCCGACCCCTGATGACGTACGCAGCTCCTGTCTGGCGATACGCTGCGCCTACACGCCTGCGCCGTCTGCAGCTCATACAAAACAAAGTACTCAAAATCATAAGCAATGCTCCACGATACACACGCATTGCGGACCTTCACTGGGAATACCGACTTGAGACTCTCACGAAGGCAATCCACAAACTCACCACAAGGCTATACAGAAACTTCAGACATTAGCAGAACCCGTTTATTCTGAATCTGGGGAACTACGACCACAACCATAGATGGAAATATAAAGGACCAAAAGACATACTTGTAAGGACCTAACATCTATGGCCAAGCATACGCAAACATAACGGCACAGGCGAGCCCCTGTTAATCAGACGCCATTACTGGATATCCAGCTGAAGTACACTGCCGAATAACTGGCACCACACAGGGAAGCCGTACCGCACACTGCATGCAAACAAGCTCCACACATCCCCCACACAGTGAGATGATCTATGGCGGATCTCCCACTACTGTATAACGATCTTGATTGTTCCAGGAATGTGGCAGCTGCAGCAACTGGGACACATCACCATCGCTTGTCACGATAATGATGCATGATACCTATACTAACAAATCCAACCTTGCATGAGTTATCGCAGCTAGTAAGCCACTACTGCTCTTACTACCCATCCCACTGTCGCAGAGGTTTTCTTCCCACGGCACGAGCCATAGCACTTTTTTTCCCTCTGCTCTTCAAATCGCTACCCTCACTCGCGTTTCGTCCACTATCTATCACCTGATGGACCGTGTTAATGCGTAGTCTTACCCAGACGCACGGACAACATCACAGTCCAGCATCCTGTGGTCCACTTACTAGATAACTAACATGTTTTACGGAGGTGACAGTAGAACTTTTGGTTTGGTCACCACGTTGGTGCGAGCGTGGAGGGGCACCATCTCTTTATTATAGTCCTACAGACAAGCTACACTGCGTGAAATAACCGCAAAACTCGATGTGGGACGTACGACGAACGTGTCCCTTCGGATAGTGTGGCGGATTTTGGCAGTAGACTGCAGACTCCAGTCCCTTTGCTAACAGCACAACGTCGCCTGCAGCCGCTCTCCTGCCATCGCTACCATACCGGCTGGATCACAGACGACTGAAAAACCATGGCCCGGCAAGATGAGTCTCGATTTCAGTTGGCAAGAGCCGATAATAGATTTAGACTGCGGTGCAGACTTCAGGAAGCAATAGAGCCAAGTTGTCGACAAGGCACTGTGCGAGCTAATACCATAACGGTGTGGGCGGTGTTTACATGGAATGGACTGGGTTCAAATGGTTCAAACAGCTCTGAACAGTATGGGACTTAACATCTGAGGTCATCAGTTCCCTAGAACTTAGAATTAATTAAACCTAACTAACCTAAGGACATCACACACATCCATGCCCGAGGCAGGATTCGAACCTGCGACTAGAGCGGTCGCGCGGTTCCAGGCTGAAGCCACTACGGCCGGCCAATAGACTTTGTCCTCTACTTGTGTTAGGCTACTTGGAAACCATTTGCAGCCATTCACGGATTTCATGTTTCCAAACAACGATGCAATTTTTATGAATGACAGTGCGCCATATCACCAGCCACGATAGTTCGCGAATGGTGTGCACGATTCAAGCGAATGATTTGCCCACCCAGCTTGCCCGACTTGAATCCCATCGAACATTTATTCAACGTAATCGAGAGGTCAGTTCATGCACAAAGTAGTACACTGTCAAGACTTTGGCAATTATGGACTGCTGTAGAGGCAGAGTCACTCAGTATTTCTGCAGAGGCTTTCAACAGCTTTCTGAGTCCATGCCACGTCGATTAGCTACACTACGCTGCGCAAAAGGAGGTTCGACACGATATTAGGAGGTATTACAAGACTTTTGTCACCTCAGTGTAATCCCACTAGCATATTATAGAGAAAAGGAGGGAAAAACCCAGTTCTTTGTGAGAGCCCACGCTGCTCACTGTAGCTTAAAGATAAAGTATAATGTATTGGATTATGTGGCCTGGGGCAAGACCAACAAAGCAAAGTATATTGTAGCAGATTTCCCGTTAACAAAACATGGAATCAAAAGGACGAGCTTGTGATGTAGTACTCACCTGCTTAGCTCCGACAGGCGACAAATATACCATCCTACAAGATCTGATAAAAAGCGTCCAGACATAAATTAGTAAACATAAATATGGAGTGTGTCCACCGTTTGGTGTGTCCACCCTTCGCCTTTATGACGGCTTGAATTCTGCTAGGGACACTTCTAGTGAGGTGTCTGAACGCCTGTGGAGGAATGGTAGCCTGTTCTTCGTCACGACCCAAAATCGGACACGGCGGTCTGGAGCAAAGTCGGTGTTCTCATGTCAAAAGTACTCCACTGGGTTCAGCTGGAGACTCTGGATGCTTGTCCATTTCAGGAATGTTATTGTCCACAAACTGCGGCCTCACAAATGCTGCTTCATGAGATGGTGCACTGTCATGGTGACAAAAACAGACATAGTCTCAGAAATGTCCCTCTACTGTACCCAGAGCATAAACCCGTAAAATGTGATCACATTCTTCGATATTTAGTGTTTTCTTAAGCTACCCACGAAGAACTCCCCATACTGTTGTAAGATGGCAAGAACTATGCCCCTTACATGAAGTCATTAAAGATAACCTAACTGACGTTGAGTGAACAGTAGGTCTGAACAAAAAATGACTGACAAGGCACAATGCATTTTGTAGAGGGTATAGTATGGACATATTGAAATAATTAATGTCGGGTGATGGTTTTAAAGTAATTCACAGGACATGAAAACTTTGACGAAACGCGTCAATTTACTGGAGGCTAGTTTATCCCAGGGAAGTACTCAGAATTGACCGTGGTCGCTGGGGGACCGGCTAAGGGAAGCGACAATGGGCAGCTTAGGGCGACTCAAGCTCTGAGAAAGCGGTAACGGGGCGCGGCCTCTAGCTGCCTTAAGATGAGTGACAGTGAGTGGGTTGTTGACCCTGACCCCATGCTGGTGTACAGGCAAGCAGACGGAGTACTTGTACACCTGTTGATAAATGTCCGTCGTCCCATTTTCAGTGACACATGCGAGAAAGCTGCGCAAAGCTACGGTGGAGCGGTCAACAGAGGTCAAAATATGCGTGTTCGCGACTATAGCAACTTCACACTGAATTCACGGTCTGCAGAGTCTGAAGTAAATCAGTTGAAGAGCGACAGAATGAAATACGCCAGCCTCCGATGGGAATGTAGGACCGAGGAATTTGAAGTACTCTCCTGGGAGTCAGAATTCCGGAAAAATTGGTGTTTGTGCAGACGCAAACCTTGATGGGTGGCCTGAGAGGAGCTAAATAGAAGAAATTGAGAGGAAGGGAAATTTTGTGGGAATTTGTTCACTTCCCAGAGCAGGCATAGGTCGGCGCTGGGAAGCGACGCATAATTAACGCGACTTGCACTGCAATTGGCGTAAGTGATTTTGCTGGAGGGGAAACCGAGGCGAAGAGCGGACTGTGAGAAGTCTCCGTAGAAGTCTTCCGTTCCCAGCTTGCCTAGTGTGCGGACGTGGTGTTCTTTACTCAGCTTACCTGAGAAAGAGTGAGCATCTCTGCAGTTTAGGACTTAGCAAATGGAACGATTGAGCTTGGAGATAGAAAGTTTTGGTTCAGCTATGTACTGAGCAAGATAGCCAGGAGTGAATAGACGAGTGCAGCCTTGCAGCACCACCAGGTCGGCCGACGTCCAACAACGACGCTGCTCCGCCACGCTGTCTTCGGTGATATTGCGCCCGCTTTGGCCACTGATTAATTTGTTGGATAACGTCGGCGAAGTTTCCACGAGTGTTTCATGGGCCGTATATTGTAGAATTCTTCTCGCACTTCGCATTGCGCCTGGGTCAGTCGATAGGAATTATTTTTGAGTTACCGCGCTTTACTCCACGCAAACGAAATTTATTACCACTGCCTGATAGGAGAGTCTTGTAATGTGATGATTGAAGGTCGGGAGTTAAAATAAATTTGTGCTAATCGATTGCATCTGTTTTCAATCAAGTAGTTGAAATCCTAAGTCACTTTCTTAATTAATGTTGTGTTCAACATTTGCATCTGGTCATCAATAGCGGAATATAGCATCAACGTTCACCCCTTTTTAATTAAAAGTGATCAATTCTGAATAAATTAATGTCGACACTGCCACCGCTGTTCAATCAGGAGTCACAGGGCCATGTTACTTTTTTGCGTTATCCGATATTGCGGCAGTTTTGCACTCTGTGTTGATCTGTTAGTCAATTAGTTGGGGTGAACACACGCCAAAACCAGCTAAGTGACGGGTGGGGTGTTACACTGTAACGCCACCTCTTCGGTAATTCACCGTTGGCGCTTCATATGATGCCAAATCCAAAGCTTCTATCACACTGCTACAGGGTGTAGCGTGATCCATCAGTCCAAATCACTCGGTTCCAATCGTCCACTGGCCACACGTGTCGCTCTTTTCTCCGCCTCTAGCGCTGCTTAGTGTTGACTGCATAAAAGTGTGGCTTATGAGGAACTGTTCGACAATTGTACTCTATTCTTTTGAACTAACTACTCACAGTCATTGTTCTATCTGCGCTTCTGACAGCAGTTTCGAACTCACAAGCGATACCTTCCGCATATTCCATGCGATTTCTTACAACCAAAATACTCGACAGTCCCTTTCCGTCAGTATATAAGGTCCGTCTGGTCTTGGCTTAGCTATGATTGTCCCCTTCGCGTTACCACTTCGCAGTCACATCAACACCAATCGACTTGGGCAGCTTTATAAAGACTGAAACGCCCCTGATGGATTTGTTAGTTGTGCGAGATTCAATGACTAGTCCATATTCGGAGATACTGTGCTCTGTTGATGGACCAAATCTGCAGTTAGTGATTCTCTACTGACAACATAATTCTGTGCCCGCATCGTTTTATCCTGGCGGGTCCGCCTCTCGTGGCATCTAGTGGTTAGTTTCGGATTGCAGCGGACTGTCCGGATACTTTAGGTCAGACAGCGTATTTCCAAATTCTCATACGATACAAGGACTTTTAATGGGGTTAGGCATGTATCACTTTCGAATAGTAGCAGTTCTCGGAATCCTCATCTAACGACGCTACAAAGCATCAGAAATAAGTGTATGTGAAAAAACGCAAGTTTCCAGCTGTTTAAGCGAGAAAGGTAACAGTTATCTCATTGTCCTAACACACTGATGATTTTCCTTTTTCCTTACAGATTTCGATTGCTGTCTTCTGTCTGAGTACGTCTACACAGACACAGACACGGGTACGGCACGCATGGCAGAATATTATACATCGATATCATGTGGCTGTGAAAAGAAAGTATTAAAATAGCTGTACGTAGTCTGAAGAGATTCATAAAACTGCTATTGAAGTGAAACAATCATGGTAATGGCGTCGTACTTGTAGCTGCCTTTACAGAGAATGTATTAAAGACTACAAGTGTCCTCAGACTCAATATCCACTCCTTTCCCTCCATCAGGCGCCACGCACTGTTTAGATGTCCGTATTTGGCCTGTTGTGTTCAGAGTAATTCAATCTGTCACAAGAAACGGTAATATAACGTGAGCTCTTAATGGAGAACCGTCACCATTTCTAAGATATTATTATCCGTACTTCACTTTTCGTCTTGATGATTGCAGAGAACTATACTGAATTACCAGCTTCGATACTGTCATCTAAGGACAGTCTTCATCCTCGATAGAAATAGATGTTTACGACAAGCTTATGTAACATTTCACTTCAGAAATGATATTTTTGACGTATTGCATTACCTGATCACACGGTGATGCTCAATTTCTAGTATAGATAATCGATGACTCAAGATGATAATACCGCACAGTTCTTTGCTTCGATCAGAACTGATAACAGGACAATAATCACAGTGATCGCTGTCTCTCCGTTCATACTACACTGAAGAGCAAAGAAACTGGCACCGTACACCTGCGTAATATCGTGTAGGTTCACAGCGAGCACGCAGAAGTGCCGCGACACAACGTGGCATGGACTTAACTACTGACTGAAACAGTGCTGGAGGGAACTGACACCATGAATCCTGCAGACCTGTCCATAAATCCGTAAGAGTAAGAGGGGGTATAGATGTCTTGTGAACAGCACGTTGCAGGGGATAATTGTAATGTTCTTGTCTGGGGAGTTTGGTGCCCTGCGGAAGTGTTTAAACTCAGCAGAGTGTTCCTGGAACCATTCTGTAGCAATTCTGAACTTGTGGGGTGTCGCATTGTCCTGCCGGAATTGCCCAGGTCCGTCGGTATGCACAATGGACACGAATGGGTGCAGGTGATCAGATGGGATGGTTATGTATGTTTCACCTGTCACAGTCGTATCTAGATACATCAGACGTCCCATATCACTCCACCTGCACACGTCCCACACCGTACACGTCCATCCGTTCGATATAATTTGAAACGAGATTCACTCGACCAAGCAACACGTTTCCAGCTATCAACAATATGTCTGCGTTGACCGGCCCAGGCCTTCGGATCCGAAAGCCCAGATCGATGATGTTTCGTTCAATAGTTCGCACTCTGACACCCATTGATGGCCCAGCATTGAAATCTGAAGAAATCTGCGGAGGGATTGAACTTCTGTCACGTTGAACGATTCTCTTCAGTCGTCGTTGTCCTCTTTCTTGCAGAATCTCTTTCCGGCAGCAGCTGTCTCGGAGATTTGATGATTTACCGGATTACTGATATTCACGGCACACTTGTAAAATGGTCGTACGGGAAAATCCCCATTTCATCCCTACCTCGGAGATGCTGCGTCCCATACCCCGTGTGCCGACTGTAACACCACGTTCAAACTCACTGAATCTTGATAACCTGCCATTTTAGCAGTAGCAATCGATCTAAAAGCTTCGTCACACACTTGTTGTCTTATATAAACGGTGCGGACCGCAGCACCACATTCTGCCCCTCTACATATCCCTGTATTTGAATACGCATGCGTATACCATTTTCTTTGGCGCTTCAGTATATGTCATTTGCCTGCAATATCTACAACGAGTAACGCAAAAGCTTGAAGTATTCCTATCATAATACATTCTGCAGAGTTGTTCTTGGGTTGGGGTGTTTGGGGGAAGAGACCAAAGTGCGAGGTCATCGGTCTCATCGGATTTCGGAAGGAGAGGGAAGGAAGTCGGCCGTGCCCTTTCAAAGGAACCATTCCGGCATTTGCCTGGTGCGATTTAGGGAAATCACGGAAAACCTAAATCAGGATGACCGGACGCGTGATCGAACCGTCGAACTCCCGAATGCGAGTCCAGTGTGCTAACCATTGCGCCACCTCGCTCGGTACATTCTGCAGAGCGCCTAAAACACATTACATTTTTTAAAAGTGATCGATAGGTAACAAAAGATTCTTCTCTCACAGAACAAATCTAGGAACAAAGAAATCTTGACTGCAACACCTTTTGTATAGGCATAGACTGAATGTGATCTATGAGGACATGTAGAAAGTAAAAGTCTAGTGCTTAGTGGTTGTTATTAACGTAAAAATTGTTTCTTCTGAGCGTTGATAGGAGTGATTGTGATTATTAGAGGACTACGCATAAAAACACACCACGTTATAATTCCGCCATCTAATAAGGCTAGTTTACTGTCAGAGGATCATCCGATACAATAGAGATACGTCAGCGATATATCCTTCTCTGAAATCCAAGCCGATGTCAAGGAGGTGAAATTAAAAGATAGGTTTCTCGATATTCAAAAGATAAATTTTGCACGAGTTTCTAATTTTGTCACTGGCGAAACGCTTGCCGTGTATTTGTGAGGTACGAAACGGCCATTATGCTTACTCTCGATTTCAGTGTTCAGCTACTTGTCAATTTAGTCATAAGTAATTTGGAATTGTTCCTTCATACAGCGACCCATAGATTTTCTGTTCGGTAGTTGGTTGCAGTTAAAGGATTTCATTGTAGAGATGATAGGCACACTGAAACAGCGCTGGACATACGTCATTAGTCATAGGAGAAATAATATTGGCTCTAATACTGATCCTTGTGGGACATTTAATTTTGTGCTTCGCCATTGTGTTGATTACATAATGCACTTTTAGAGACGTACACGGCATTAGTCTTGAAGATGCGAGCATTAACTACCGGAGATACATTTTTCTCTGGTACGTATAAAAGGGAAGGGAAGTAGTAAATTCAGGCAATGGGAGTACTTGTTAATGCTAGAAGCAGCAGTTTAAATAACTAACTACAGGCTGCTGGTCTTCCTTGGACATTAAATACAGAGCGCTCGCAGTGCGCAGACGAATGAGAATCTCTTTCATTTCTCGTCGTCAACCACTACGCCATACACAAGACTACACATCGAGTCTCATAATCGCGTTTCACTGATTACTGTAACTGCTCGCATTAGCCCGTGGGTAGTAATTTCACGAGAAGTCCTCAAACGCTTCGATATCGGATTAGCTACTAGTTCACAAGCGGGAACGCCACATCATCCGCAGATAATCAATCACTGTAAAAATAAATCAAGAGCAGAGGAAAAAGGTTAATAACAAGTTTGTTATTAAGAAACGATATTAGCCCGCGATACCCGGCCGGGAAGTGACTTGAGTAATGCAGGTAGCTGATTTATTGCTCGCCGTTCCCATTTGCTTTCATTTAGCTGCGATTTCGCCGCCAGCAGCCGCGTCATGCTGACGAGACGAACCGGCGAGCGCTGCGGCTCTCTTCCCAGAAGTCTGGCGGCCAATCCGGGGCCGTCGCTGCCCGAGCTCACTCCGACGGCCGAACTGCTATTTATGTTCCCATTAGCGACTGATCACATGCCGCCGAGCAATAAGAGAGGAAAGCGTTGATGTTTATTAGAGCGTAATTGACGTCGCATCGACGGACGAAGTAGTCCGGTAATTCAAGTGCGCCTGGCATCTGGGGACTGCCAACCTGTTAGACAGCTGGAGTGCTACAAGTCAGCAACACGGCCTGAGAACTCTGTCAGGTGCAGGCTATACGCTCCCAACTGTTGTCATCTCCTCTCTTTAGTATCACTTTTTGTCTTCTTTTTACTCTTACTTGTCCTAGAAGGAGAACGTTTGGACAAACTAATTTTTACCAACACGGATCCCCTGCGCTCACGTTGTGTATTCAGGGTAGAGGTCAGAAACAGAGCGAGTATGAAACTAATGTTGCGGGTTGCATACTTCAAAATCAAGGCGCCACTGTTATATCAATGATAACGGACTTCCTTGTTTTCTACTGTAGCTCTGCGAATATGACGACTCTGAGAATTTTGGCGCTGCAATCACTTCATACTCGTCGACTCGGCTGGCCGCTGTGGCCGAACGGTTCTAGGCGCTTCAGTCCGGAACCGCGCTGCTGCTACGGTCGCAGGTTCGAATTCTACCTCCGGCATGGATGTGTGTGATGTCCGTAGGTTAGTTAGGTTTAAGTAGTTATAAGTCTAGGGGACTGATGACCTCAGATGTTAAGTCTCATAGTGCTCAGAGCCATTTGTCGACTCGTTCACTCTTAGTAAGGCATGCAGGGGGAAATGGCTCTGACCACTATGGGACCCAACTTCTGAGGTCATCAGTCCCCTAGAACTTAGAACTACTTCAACCTAACTAACCTAAGGACATCACACACATCCATGCCCGAGGCAGGATTCGAACCTGCGACCGTAGCGGTCGCGCGGTTCCAGACTGTAGCGCCTAGAACCGCTCGGCCACAAGGCATGCAGGAGTGATAACTAGTCGTGACTTTTTGTTAGTACGGAAGATGAGTACATCATCTTGCTGCTTTAAAGTAGGAAAAAAAAGGTTCAAATGGCTCTGAGCACTATGGGACTTAACATCTATGGTCATCAGTTCCCTACAACTTAGAACTACTTAAACCTAACTAACCTAAGGACATCGCACAACACCCAGTCATCATGAGGCAGAGAAAATCCCTGACCCCGCCGGGAATCGAACCCGGGAACCCGGGCGTGGGAAGCGAGAACGCTACCGCACGACCACGAGCTGCGGACTAAAGTAAGATTAACGAGACGAAATGAGCAACTGTCGGAATTAGATGGCCTTTAGAAATACTTTGTTGTGTGAGACTGTGGACGGCATAATACGGAAATTAACTGTCACAAAATACGACTACGTTGGTTGAGACATGTAGAAAGAATGGTGGAGTGCAGTACAGTCAAATAAGTTATCAAAGGCAAACAAGGGACCATATGGCTAGACAAAGTGGAGTTGGACTTGAGAAGGATGTTAGTTAAACGATGGAGAGCCAAGGCAGCCAGCAGAGAAGTGCGGAGGGAGATTGTCCAAGAGACCAAGCCACTATACGGGCTACGGTGCGAACGAGTAAGGAAGTAATATAACGTCACTGTTATACCCCCGCGACAAAACAGTGCGCTATTTCTTTATTCATTTGGTCATGGCCGCTTAACGTTTATGGGCTAATGGCCAGTTCTGTAGCTCATCATACATTTCTATAATGCATTTCAATATTTAATCACCATTTTAAGATTGCATTTCATCCTCCTTTCTTTTTCTTTTTCCTTTGCTGGTGCTGTGGTTATATACACGGTGACGCTTTGAAACTGTGTACCTGTATATGTCAACGTAATTTTTAGGCATTGTCTGAATAGATATATAGATATTAAAATAAATTTACAGCAGTCTTCGAAAAAGTTTGATATACATAAATATATGTAGAAATAGAACAATATTCGCTGCTAACCGATCGGGCGTTATATTCTTATATACTGATGATGATCACTGATCACCGCTACGTTGGATGCCACCTGGTGGCAGTGCGGGCACGTGACGGGGTAACAAAAGTTAGTAAGCGGAGCAGACTAGGATGGGGGAGCACTCTAGCTAAGATATGGGCTGCAAATAGGGAAATCCATAGACATAAGCGACTTTGACAAAGGTCATATTGTTATTACGCACAGCCTGTGCACCAGCATCTCGAAAGCGGCGGAGGTGGTCGAATGTTTACGTGATACTGTCGTGAGCATCTACGGAAAGAGACAGAAGGACAGTGAAACTGCCACTATGGGTTAAATGGTTGGACGTCGACGAACCTTCACAGAACGTGGGGTTCGGAGGTTCGACTGCACTGTAACGTGGGACAGATGCCGATCTGTAGCATCCTTGCCGAAAGACTACGATGCTGGTATAAGTGTTTTGGAGCCCATCGTCCATCGAACATTGTTGAACACGGAGCTCCGCAGCAGACCACGACTACGTTTTCACATGTTAACCCGACGACATGGTCAATTACGATTGCAGTGGGCACGGGACCATCGGGATTCCAACGTCGATCAATGGAAACGTATCAGCTCTTCGGGCGAATCACAGTTTTGCTACGCTAGGTCACTGGTTGTCTTCACAAACGCCGTCATTGAGGTGAACGGCAGCTCGAAACGTACAGCTCGATACGGGTGGATGCTGGTGGGAGTAGTATTATGCTGTGGGAGACATTCTCCTGGTCTTGGACGGAACATGTGGTAGTGATCCAAGACACGCTGACAGTTGCGTACCACCTGCTTCCACTCGTGCTTGATGTCATCTTTCAGCAGTATAATTATCCGTGTCTTAGAGCCAGAACCGTGCTACAGTGGTTTGAGGAGCGTTATAGTGAACTCATGTTGATGTCTTCGTGACTAAATTGGCCTGATGTAAATTCTACGGGACCCCTCTGGGTCGCTATCTGGCGCCATCACCGTGTACGTAAATTAGCTGCTCGTTATTTACGAGAATTACATGTATTGTGCATAGAAATCTAATGCCACATACCTCCACGAACTTACCAACAAACTTTCGGATCCCTGGTGCGCAGAATCAGTTACGTATTTCGTTCCAGAGACGGATAAACAAGCTAGTAAGCATGTAGTCATAACGCTTCCCCTCATAAGTCTAACTTGTTTCTGTCATGTTGTGAAATTTCAAGTTGCAATTGAGAATGGCTAAATAGGCGAAATCATGATAGTGTGAAATAAATGATTAGTATTTTACGGTTTAGTCGCGGAAATTTCCCGCAAAACAGATGCATATGTAGCAGAAATGCCACGAGTCCGCAGTTATACTTGCGAACTCGTGTACGCGTTCTTCTTTCTGAGTGAATCGAGTCCACACGTATTCGACAACAGACTCAGGTGACGAGCGAGCTATGGCAGATAGTCAAGAGTCAATTCTACGGGCACATAGAGACAGCGAGTTCGGAGATGACGTAACAGGAGTCGCTGGCGAAATGGCCGGGAGCCCCACCTGTGGAAGTTCGGCGGCCAAGTTGGAAGTCTGTTCAGCTGACGCCTCATTGGGTGACTTGTGTGTCAATGATGATGAAGAAGAAATGATGATGAGGGCAACACAACACCCACTCTCCGAGCAGATAAAATCTTCGATCGAGTCGGGAATCGAATTCAGGTGCGCTGCGTGGCAGTCAGATGCGCTGACGAACCCCCCCCCCCCCCCTTTTTTTTATTCGTTAATGTACGTTGTATTTGTTCGGGCCGGACCTCCCATGATTCTTTTTCAAGTTCATCGTTAGCCCCTTAACTCATCTTTTTTTATTATTATTACAGAGGGCAGCTAACCCTCTGACCGAACATGCTGAGCTACTGTGCCAGCAGCGCACTTAAAGCGAGTATACGGAGCTCATTTATGATCTCTAAATCATGGTGATCTATAGCTCTAGAGGGAAATTTTCAGAGTTCGGTCAGTGTTACCTGCTTCGTATTTTTATTCAGTTTTAACCGTATGTGTGTTTCTGCATAAGCTGTGTTCTTGTTCTTGGTCGACGTAGATCCTCCTGCCAGAGGTTTCAATATCCTCCATAGCTTTCTCCAGTTGTGACTGAGTATTGGAAATAGAAATCTCATAGTAAACTGCCGAAAGAAAAAATTTGTGCACGCTTTTAGATGTTTAAAATTCACTTTATATTTATAGTTGTAACAGTTCATAGCGAGTACCTGAAATGATTGCATTTACAGATCAATAGCACAAGTGGTTTTGAGTTACGATGTACGGATGCTTGTTGGTACATGGGTTTGTACGATGGTGCGAGGATAGGTAGGTGAGTAGTTAGGGGTGTGGGAAGATGGATATCTCGGTAGCAGAGACGGCCTTTAAAAGGAGAGTAATGCTTGATAGCATGGGGGTAGTCAAAAAGTACAGAGGCCTCTTTGAGAGAAGGAATTCTTACTCTAATATTATAAAACTAAAACATTCATTATTTTTCTAAATAGGCTCCACGCACTTCAATGCACTTTGTCCAACGTTCCACAAGTTTTATGATTCCGTCGGAAAAAAGTTTTTTGTTTGTGCCTGTAAAGAGTTTTCACCACATGAATGACATCTTCATCGACTGCAAATCTTCTTCTCCTGAAGAGTTCCTTCAATGGTCCAGACATATGAAAATCGCTTGGAGCCAGGTCTGTATGACGAGTGTTCTAGCAATTCGAATCCCAAATCCTTTAATTATTTCCGCCGTCAGTTTGGCAGAATGTGTCCGGGCGTTATCTTGCTGCAGGATGACACCTTTTCGCAGTTTTCCGCAACGATTGGTGTGTAAAATCTTATGGGACTTAACATCTAAGGTCATCAGTCCTGAAGCTTACAAACTACTTAACCTAAATTATCCTATGAACAAACACACACACCCATGCCCAAGGGAGGACTCGAACCTGCGCCGGGATCAGACGCACAGTCAATGACTGCAGCGCCTTAAACCGCTCGGCGCAACGTTCGGATCTGATTGCAGGTTCCAGTTTAATTCCAAACACATCACAATTTTTCTCACCGTTCATAGTTTCGGCTCTTGGCGTGAAACGAACGGCTACCAGATCTTTCATGTCCCAGAATAGTGTTAGCATAGTCTTACCAGCTGATGATTGACGTTAAAATTTGGCTCAAATGGCTCTGAGCACTATGGGACTTAACATCTGAGGTCATCAGTCCTCTAGAACTTAGAACTACTTAAACCTAACGAACCTAAGGACATGACACACATCCATGCCCAAAGCAGGATTGGAACCTGCGACCGTAGGGGTCGCGCGGATCCAGACTGTAGCGCCTAAAACCGCTCGGCCACTGTGCCGGCGTTAAAATTTCTTAACTTCAGGTAATGATGGGTATCTTCAAACAATGCTCGCAGCCTTACTTTCCGTTTCGTGATGATGCGCCCACGTTTCGTCTACAATGAAGATCTGCCGCAAAAATCCATCTCCATCGCTATGATAACGGGTCAAATGTTTGCGAGATGTTATCCTTAGCGCCTTATACTGTGCCGACAATAGTTTCGGTACACATCTTGCACACACTCTCCGAAAAATTAGCCTACATGTAAAATGGAATTCGCTGCACAGTGACAGATACGTGAAGTAGTGGCGATTCGCCCACTGTGATTCGTACGTTTTCCATCACAATATGCTGAACGGCTTCCAAATTATCCTCAGTCGTTGACGTTGACTGTCTGCCCGATCTATCCTCATCACATACAGTCCGCAGCTCGTGGTCTTGCGGTGTCGTTCTCGCTTC
The DNA here is from genome assembly GCF_021461385.2 of Schistocerca piceifrons. Classification (NCBI taxonomy): domain Eukaryota; kingdom Metazoa; phylum Arthropoda; class Insecta; order Orthoptera; family Acrididae; genus Schistocerca; species Schistocerca piceifrons. The sequence continues at coordinate 1,054,355,814 of NC_060139.1, forward strand.
CCACGCACGGGTCCCGGGATCGATTCCCGGCAGGGTCAGGGATTTTCTCTGCCTCGTGATGACTGGCTGTTGTGTGTTCTTCATCATCATTTCATCATCATGGACGCACACATGTCGCTGAAGTGGCGTCAACTAAAAAGAGCTTGTAATACGGCGGCCGAACTTCCCCTCATGGGGCCTCACGGCCAACAATGCCATATGATCATCACATACAGAAGTTCTTGCGTGTTTGAAGAGCAACAGATCGTTGACGTCGATGGTCTGCTAGATATGTCCTCATCACACATAGAAGTTCTTGTCTGTTTGAAGAGCAACAAACAGCTGTCACCATACTGTGCTTGCATTCGACGAATAATTACCACAGGTTTAACACCTTCTACAAACAAAACACTGCCCTCGTTTCACCCTTGGTGCAGACCGACAATGAAGCTGCCATGTTTCACGGTCTGCTACAACACAACGACTAACGCCAGAGTAGGAATAACACTTTGTATAGAACTGCTGCAGACGACAATACTTCAGCTCTGGATAATAGCATTGTTGCCAAGTCCTACGGCGAGAAATTGCAATAGTCCCTTTACTTTTTGACTTCCCCTCGTACTGTACATTGAACAGCTTAACAGTTATTCAGCAAATTTTTGAGTCGTTTCCATGATCTGTAAGGCAGCGTATATTATGCTATAGCAGTCTCCACTGTTAATCGCGTGTTCCCGGAGTTGAGAAGTCGATTGGACCAATGACAACACCAGCTGGTTCTTCCTTTGGGCGGGCCTGTGGCCGTCTGCCTTTTCCTGGTACTTCACTTTGGGATGCAGGCTGTACGTGGCAGAGGCGGTAACCGCTGCGGTGGGCCCACGCGTCTTGGCGCCGCTCCGGATGTGGGCTACCTGGTAGCTGGTACCTGGTACCAGGGCGCGACACGCCGCGCGCGAGCCGCGCGACTTAATTTGATTGCCGAAAAATGCAAATGGCTCTCAGCTGATACCGAGTTTAATCAAGGCTGCCAGGACGCGGGCTCCGCAGCGTAAAAAACACACGCAAGGCGTCAGCGACCGCTTCTGCCAAAGGCACCGTGCCCTTGCACGAGGCCCAGTTTTCACACTGAACGTGAAATCTTCTCTCCTTTCGTTTCTTTGCCGTGACACAGTAACCCCTAAAGTTCAGGGTGAACCAGAGCTCCACCGATAAAATTTCAGAGGATGTTCAGAGATACCTTCTGCATATTTTGGAATAAGGGCACGTCGTTCCGGCAGCTCGTTACACCGTAATACTCAGGACTACTGGCCATTAAAATTGCTATACCAAGAAGAAATGCAGATGATAGACGGGTATTCATTCGACAAATTTATTATACTAGAACTGACATATGATTACATTTTCAAGCAATTTGGGAGCATAGATCCTGAGAAATCACTACCCAGAACCACCACACGCCTGGGCATTGAGTCACACAGAGCTTGGATGGCGTGTACAGGTACAGCTGCCCATGCAGCTTCAACACGATACCACAGTTCATCAAGAGTAGTTCAAATGGCTCTGAGCACTATGGGACTCAACTGCTGTGGTCATAAGTCCCCTAGAACTTAGAACTACTTAAACCTAACTAACCTAAGGACATCACACACATCCATGCCCGAGGCAGGATTCGAACCTGCGACCGTAGCGGTCGTGCGGTTCCAGACTGAAGCGCCTAGAACCGCTCGGCCACCAGCGGCCGGCCAGGTTTATTCTTTTGCCCTTTTGTATATTGCTGTCACCCGCGGTTTTTTTTCAGTCGCTTGGGACTTCGCGCTGGGCAAGATATTCGCGATGAATGCAAACTAAGTAAGTACCAATGCCGTAGAGTACTCTTTGGTAAACCAAACTGGGATTCCGTCCGTACTTGGTGACTTATTTGTTTCCAACTTCTTCGCTTGTTTCTCTACACCAGGGATGCTAATTACTGTGTTGTCCATACGGAAGCCAGTACGATGGTCAAACGGTGTACGATTCTCCTGCGTGAACGATTTTTTCAACATGAAATTTAAAAATTCAGCTTTCACTTTGCTGTCTTGAACTGTCACATCGTACTGGTCAACAAGTGACGGGATAGAACACTTAGACCAACTTAGCGATTTTATGTAGGACCAAAATTTTGTCAGGTTCTCTACCAGATGTTTGGCTAGGATGACATTGCTAGTACTTCTATGCTTCGCGCATAGATTTTTTCACAGGTGCACGAATCTGCACTAACCTTTTCTTGTCGTCATTTACGCGGTTCCTTTTGAACCGAGAGCGCAACAGTCTCAGGTTCCTCAGCTTTTTCCGAATCTCGTTATTAACCATGGTGGGTCTTTTCTGTCGCTAATGCACTTACTAGGCATATAATACTCCAGACCACGATTTACAATATGCGTAAACTTTGCTCATAATTCCTTCAAGTCCATCTTACTGGAACTAAGTGATATCAATTCACTATCTAAGTTACATGCTAACTAGCTGCTCAAGACAGTTTTCAGAAAACGCGTTCAAAAGTACTTAGTAAGAATGTCTGGCTGTACCCCCTGCAGTGAATCCATAGATTTCCCAGTCTATACTCGACAGGTTACATACGCCTCCAACCAGTGATGGATGATCTGGGTAGTTACGCCCTACTGACCACAGACGTTCACTGCACAATCGGGTAGCCCGTAAAAACAGCCAACAATTTCACCGAGACCTGCCCAGATTCATTGCACACTCAACTTTGAACTCAATAGAGACAATATTTTTATAAACTGCAATGAACACCACCCCTCCATTGGCCTCTAATCTGTCTTTTCAGTATGTGTTCCATGAGTCACTAGATATCTCAGAGCTTTCCACTTCGTGTTTGAGCCTGATTCCGAGAATAATTTCAGTGCTGTTACTTTCCTGTAGGATAGTACATTCGGGAACTTTGTTACGAATACTTCGATAATTTATTCATAAAAGTTTGACTGATTTTATTCTGAATGCGGTCTGACTTCCCTTGCTGCATAGCGACTGACGAGTGTCCATGATAGTAACTCAGACTACCGCCTAGCCTAAAAAGAGCCTCATGTGTACCCCACAAGTACTTTGCTAGCCGAATAGCTGCTTCCTTTGTGTAGTGCACGCCTGACCTATCAAGGGGAGTCCTAAAAGTTCCCACACAATAACGCAGGTCTAGGGATCTGCAGCCAACACCATCACAGAGTCAACTCGCCTCCAAACCAAAGGACCCTGATCAACTCTAGGAACAATGCTGCAAATTGCGAGCTCTGCTTGCACCCCACGCGGGAGGCCAGCAACCTCCATCACACCGCCAGCCGACTGTATAGAACTGAGGAGGGCCTCAGAACCCATGCGACAGGTGTCGTTGGTATCCACGGGCCACAACTTGCAGACGACTTCAACCTTCACACTCGACAGCTGCGGGCAGGGCCGCCTCCACAGGTTTTATGAGGCCCCCCGGCAGACGTATCGAGTGCACATTGGCTTTCTTTCCAGTCCTGAATGCTGTCTGCCTAACGAGGCTCATAATGCGTCTAGCTCTGGAGCTCCCGATATCTAGTAAACCCCTCTCCCTGTGTGCCCTCTCGAAATCTGCTGGAGGAGCGGCCAACCGTCCACTAACAGGGTGAATGAGCGAGGACAGACGACCAGTCTTCACATTGGCCCACTACTTGATCTCCTGTGAGGGCGTGTCCACCGCGACGGGTATACTAAGAGGCTCCTCGGTAGCAGAGCCCGTAGGGCGAAACAAACGAATCTGAGATGTCCCATACGACGCGCCAGATTCTTCGCTACCGCTACACCCTGAAGCAGCAGCCTGAAGGTGACTGGCCGTAGTCAAAAGCGCATTCAGCTCTTCGCGAACTGCGGCCAGCTCCTGTTGAATCCGCTTACAGCGTGCACACATCCTAACCTTCGCAGCAAAACTAAATGAAGAATTCAACTATAAAAGTAGACAGAATGCTAGATATACAGCTTGCTACACTCCTGATGTGTCACCAATGTACGCTGATACCTCAATGGCCGAAGCAGGTGGCTGTTCAGAAGAAATGAAAACTGCGCTGCAGACTGTCCAAATTTACGCTTACAAAATGTGAGCTAACCCCTTAAACGGAAACGCACGGTAAGTTCATTAAATATACTACGAGGAAAACACAGGAAAAGATTAACGCTTAATTTGCTGCTCTGTGGAATATGCATCAGCCGAGAGCTGGGCCTCACTAACTGGATTACTAAACGATCGGACGCTTGTCTTCAAAACAAAACAGATGAGCAGCTCCTGCGCTACAGACTGAGTTAATTTACACGTACAAAACAACGAGATTAACCTCATAAACAGAAAAACATATATGAAATTAAATAAATAGACTAAGAGAAGAAAAAAAAACAGGAAAAGATAAATACGTAACTTGCCACTCCGTAGAGCGTGAGCCTCATTTCCGTCAAAATGTGATGCAGACAGCTGCGCACTGCAAGCAAGACGAGTGCTTACTCGGTCATGGTTAGGACGAATTCCACTTACCCCCAAGTGCTGCCGAATGATGGCGTTTGCGCTGCCTTGTTCAGCCATATCCCCTTCAGCACCAACCTCAGACTCAGTCTCTGTTTCTGTCACGTCACCTGTCACACATGTTCGATGTTTTCTTGTCTTTAACTTGACGGTGGCCTGAACACTGCGCACCCTAGAGTTTTCATCAAATCTCAAAAGCGACTAAATCTATTGTAAAAAAATTCACACTTGCATCACTATCTCATGTGGCACCATCGTGTTGTACAACAATGTGAAATCTTTGTGGTTCTGTTTAGGCTGCGGAGGACAAATCACATTCATTTACGTTTTTATTGGTGTTTGGAATACTGGAATACATAAGATGAATCAAGCACCTTATTACGTTGGTAGTGCACTTGAAATTTTTAAATAATTGTGTAAGAACATATCGAGCACATAGCAACTGATAACAGGTCAAAAGAACACATCACGACAACAGACAACAAGTGCAATTTTTTTTAGATTATTGTCAAAAATGCAAGGTGTAGAATAGTATAAACGCTTTAATTTGTTCCGATGACAGCTATAAGCTGTTTTTTGTGATGTGAGGATATTGGTAATAGTACGGATAAGTCGGTGTTCCAGCATGTGTTGCTTCTTGGACAAAGTTACTTGCTTGGAAACATACTTTCCACATGGAAAGTAAAAGGTAATTGAAATCAACTTTCCACAGCACGTTGACCCTGGGCAAGTGTCTCTGGTGTAAGCGCAACTTCGTAAGCTTCGTATGTGATTGTGCATTACGAAGCATCCAAACTTGTCTCTATACGGACGGAAGTACTTTTAACACCCATTACAAATTCGGATATTAGTTTTTTCAAAGAAATTTATATACGTTTTTCGTAAAAATATGAAATTAGGACCCGATTGTAACTGGCGTTAGTGAAGTGAAACAACTGGAAACAGTACAGTCTTGGTCTATGAACTTAGTGCGAACAGTTACAACCAGCGCAAAGAAACGATTTCAGTACCATCCAAGACTATTTGTAAGAGCTCGTAATGCTCTAAGTATTTAAATTGTTCTATCAGCTCAGTGACCCATTTTAACTATTTACATAGCGATATCCTATCTCACGTCGCATTTCCGTGTGTGGAGATCTTTATACTGCGCATATGAACAGATTTAAAGAAACTGGAAAACACATGTCTGGTTGCGAAAAACGAAGATAAAGTAATTGCTTGCCAATTTCTTTCTAATTATTGTGCACACTCGTGGTACAGAATCAGAGCATTGGAATTGCTAGATGTTTCTAACGATGTTTTATTTATTTACTTCCGTAAGATTTTACTATTATACCGTTGAATATCGCTTTTCTATGTTAGATATGCAGCATGATGGCAGTTATGGACTTTATTAATGAACACTAGTACCCATTGCTGACAACTATATTAAACCAAGACGGAATAAGTGGAACTCGTCATTTACTGTAAGAAACATTTGTGCAAGGAAAGTTTAGTCATATCTGTTGAAGTAAAGAATCACGTCTGAACGTGTGGAGTTACTGCTCACATACCAGATGTTCATAAAATTTCAAGTTTGTGTCACTGTCAACCATAGATCACTCGCTTCAATGCAGCCTGTTTTATTACAGTTTTCTATTTAGAAGACAATCTGAGCAGCTATCTTAGGTAGTTTGCAGATTATGCTGTCGTTTGTCGTCTAGTAAAGTCATCAGGAGACGAAAACAAATTGCAAAACGATTTACAAGAGATGTCTATATGGTGCGAAAATTGGCAGTTGACCCTAGATAATGAAAAGTGTGAGTTAATCCACATGAGTGCTAAAAGGTATTCGTTAAACTTCTGTTACACGATAAATCAGTCAAATGTAAAGGCCGTAAATTCAACTAAATATAAAGGAATTACAATTACAAACATCTTAAATTGGAAAGAACACATTGAAAATGTTGAGGAGAAGGCGAGACGAAGACTGCGAGCGTTGGCACAGTTCGTGCGGCTGTCCCCTGTCGGAGGTTCGAGTTCTCCCTCGGGCATGGGTCTGTGTGTTGTCCTTAGCGTAAGTTAGTTTAAGTTAGATTAAGTAGTGTGTACGCCTAGGGACGGATGACCTCAGCAGTTTGGTCCCATAGAAACTTATCACAAATTTCCTAAAGACTGCGATTTATTGACAGAACACTTAGAAGACGCAACAGATGTACTAAAGAGACTGCCTATACTACGCTTGTACAACCTCTTTTGGAGTACTGCTGCACGTTGTGGGATCTTTATCTGATAGGATTAACGGAGTACTTTGAGAAACTTCAAAGATGAGCAGCACTTTTTTAATGTCGAGGAATAGGAGAGAGAGTGTCACGGACAACATACCGGATTTGGGTTGGACATCTTTAAAACAAAGGCGTTTCTGTTCACGCCGACCTACATAGGAAGAAACAATGATCATCCTAACAAAATAAGGGAAATAAGAGCTCACACGGAAAGATATACCCTTGCGTTTCTTTCGCGCTGTGTTCGAAAGTACAATAATGGAGTATTAATGTGAGGATGGTTCGATGAATGCTCTGTCAGTCACTTAAATGTAATTTGCAGAGTATCCATGTCGATGTAGAAGTATTGTGGCTACGTCCAGGTAGTGGTCAGTATGTCTGTCTTTAGCGATAAGATGTATTATTTACAGGGCATGGAGTATCAGACTCGTGTATTACGCAAATCGTTTATACAAACAACAGCATTACAACCGGTCCGTGCGTGACACTTCACGGTAGCAATACACAGACGTCAGGGGATAGCTGTATGGGCGTATACAGATGGCGGTAGTGTCAGGTACATGAGGCAAGCCTGACATTTGTATTCAGGTGATTCACGTGCAAAGTATTCCTACGTAATTACGACCGCTCGACGGGAATTGACAGACTTTAAACGCGGAATGTTTATTGGAGCTAGGCGCATGGGATATTCCATTTTGGAAATTGTTAGGGAATTTAGTATTTCGTGATCCACAGAGTGAAAACTGTGTCGAGAATACGAAATTTCAGGCGTTACCTCTCACTATGGACAAAGCGGTGGTCAACGGCCTTCTGTTTACGACCAAGAGCAGCGTCGTATGCGTAGAGTTCTCGGTGCTGACAAGGGAACATCCCCATCGCGCCCCCCTCAGATTTAGTTATAAGTCGGCACAGTGGATAGGCCTTGAAAAACTGAACACAGATCAATGGAGAAAACAGGAAGAAATTGTGTGGAACTATGAAAAAATAAGCAAAATATACAAACTGGGTCGTCCATGCGTAAGATAGGTAATATTAAGGGCAATACGAGGCGAGGAGCGCCGTGGTCCCGTGGTTAGCGTGAGCAGCTGCAGACCGAGAGGTCTTTAGTTGAAATCTGCCCTCGACTGAAAATTTTGCTTTCTTTATTTTCGCAAAGTTATGATCTGTCCGTTCGTTCATTGACGTCTCTGTTCACTGTAATAAGTTTAGTGTCTGTGTTTTGCAACCGCACCGCAAAACCGTGCGATTAGTTGACGAAAGGACGTGCCTCTCCAATGGGAACCGAAAACATTTGATCGCAAGGTCATAGGTCAACCGATTCCTCCACAGGAAAACACGTCTGATATATTCTATACGACACTGGTGACAGCATGTGCGTCACGTGACAGGAATATGTTGTCGACCCACCTAACTAGTACACTTGGCTAATGGGTAAAAAGATTCCTCTACCTTGCCCGATTTAGGTTTTCTTGTGGATGTAATAATCACTCCAAAAAAAGTGATGAAAACATAAGAGTTTGTCACATAAACTGAAAATAAAAAGTTAAAATTTTCGGTCGAGGGAAGATTTGAACTAAAGACCTCTCGTTCCGCAGTTGCTCACACTAACCACGGGACCCCGGCGCTCCTCGTCTCAGACTGCCCTTAATATTGCCTATATTAGACATGGACGACCCAGTTTGTATATTTTGCTTGTTTTTTCATAGTTCCACACTCCTTCTTCCTGTTTTCTCGATCGATCTGTGTTCAGTTTTTCAAGGCCTATCCACTGTGCCATCTTATAACTAAATCTGAGGGGGGTGCGATGCGGAGGTTCCCTTGTAAGAAGCAACATTGCATGAAATAACCGCGCAGATCATTGTGGGACGTGCGACGAACGTATCCGTTAGAACAGTGCGGCGACATCTGGCGTTAATGAGCTATTGCAGCAAACGACCAACGCGAGTGTTTTGCTAACACGACGACATCGCCTGCAGCTCCTCTCCTAGGCTCTTTACCATATCGGTTGAACCCAAGCCGACTGGAAAACACTACCCCCGTTGTGGTCGAGTGGTCCTAGGCGCTTCAGTCTGGAACCGCGCGACCATTACGGTCGCAGGTTGGATTGCTGCCTCGGGTATGGATGTGTGTTATATCCTTATGTTAGTTAGGTTCAAGTAGTTCTAAGTCTAAGGGGCTGACGACCTCAGATGTTAAGTCCCATAGTCCTCACAGCCATTTGAACCATTTGGAAAACGTGGGCCTGGTCAGATGAGTAACGATTTCAGCTGATGAAAACCGATTGTAAGGTTCGAGTATGGCGTAGATCCCACGAAGCCATGGACCCAAACTGACGGGGCACTGTGCGAGCTGATGGTGGCTCCACAGTGGTGCGGGCTGTGTTTACATGGAATGGACTGGGTCCAGTGGTCAAGTGAATCAATCATTGACTGCAAATTATTATGTTTGGCTACTTGGAGACTGCATCCATTGGCAGACGTCACGTTCCTAAACGACCACACGTCATGGCAGCGGGCCACAAGTATTCGTGATTAGTTTGAAGAACATTCTGGGAATTTCGAGCGAATAATTTGGCCTTCCCGATCGCCCGGCATGGATCACTTGTATCATTTAAGGGACCGAACTTAGAGGTCAGTTCGTGCACAAAGCGCTGCACCGGCATAACTTTTGTAATTGTGGATGGCTATAATGGGTAGTATGGCTCAGTATTTCTGCAGCGGACATACAGCGATTTGTTGAGTCCGTTCCACGTCAAGTTCCTGCACTACACCAGGCAAAAAGAGATCTGAGATGATATAAGGAGGTGTTCCATGCCTTTTGTCACCTCAGTGTATGTTCGAAAAACCCGAGATTGGAAACGTGATTTTTCAGGAGGTCATATTTGTCATATCTCAGGTTCTATTGCACACACTGATTTTGGATTCCAGTTGGCCTAGCTACCTTTTGTATTCCTATCGGAAGAACAGACGTACTGCAGCTGTCGCACAGTGCAGGGTAAAAATTAAAACATTCCACACTTCCTCCAGCCCAGAGAAATTGAGCAAATAGGTTGGCTCTTTTGCATTAGCTGTGGCGTAGGGTGGATCTGAGGCGACTTCTAAATGTACCATTTGACGATGGGCGGTTCCTTAGAAAACACAGAACAATCATGATTCTTGGATACAAAATGTTCCAGCTGTGGAGATGCCACTTCTACAACCGAAATTTTTGCTATGTATTCTTAAAATGATATTCTATGGGAAATTTGATAGGTTTTTTTTAATATAGTTATCCGATATCGGGTTACAGAGCTTCAAAGACATCATAATAATGGAAAAACCGAGGAAACTGCTTGTAGCCGTTTTTCCACCGTGGGCTGCATGTATTTAAATATCTAACTATAGCTAATTGCTCAAATGATAACTGTACATTATTTAGTCATTCATGTAGAGACACCATTTTACCGTTTTCGAATATCTGTATCCAATATCAAAACACACCAGAAAAATCGGTACGAAAAGTACCAGTTGTTGGACTGGCTACTTCTATATATTCCATTCGTGGAAAACCGTCAAAATTTTTTCATCTTTTCTTAATATGAGGTTCCAGAGGAAGCTTGAAACGTTTTTCGATATCATTACCCGTTACGAAGATTCATAGGTTCAGAATTACCGTAGTTATGTACGTTAAATATGCACATAACATCCAGTCTGAGACGTAACTGTAGTTTTACCTGACGAACTGAACGCATGGCAAGTGTTCTAGGGTCATCGCAAGGGCTCTGAGGCAACCAAACTATGTCGTAGCCAACATTTTTTCACCAATAAAAACTTCATGGCCATCTCTGTATAATGGGCAATTCATGCCTACAGAGATATTCAAAAAGAGGTAGTACAGTGACAAAAATGAACTAAAAGGTATCGATAACATGTCTGAAAAAGAACTTAAAATGACTGTCAAAATTAAGTAAAAATAGAAAGAGTAAAAATTCAGTAAAATTTTTCTAATAACACTTTTACTCTTTTAAGAAACGAGTCACAAGCCGGGTGTTTTCGATTAACTTCAATCGATAAGCAAAGTATTCAGACAAAATGTAAAGGAAATGATTTTGTGTGGACTTCATATTATGCGCTCTTAATTGTTGTTTATATGCGTCAAAGTATGTAAATAAGCTGTTAAAACCTTACCGACCTACAGAATTCGTTTTATGTAAACACACACCCTGCTGTAGCAGTCAAAAGAAGGAAACCAGCGGAAAAATTCACCCGTCAAAGCACAAAAAGGCCACTACGTTCCTCTTTAAAAGACTTGCACAGAAAACTGGGGGAGCAGTTGCCTCAGTCCTCAGTCCGCCTTCATCACCAGACATTTCTGTATAGGAAAATATTCGCGCTTTTTTGTTCTGAAACAGAGTAACAGAAACACAGCGGCGGTAGAAAAGAGGCGAAACAGTGCCAGTGTGAAAGAGAGTAACAGAAACAAAGTGACGGTAGAAAAGAGAGACGAAGTGAGAGGAGTCAGTGGATATGAAGAATATGGGTGATTGGTGAGCAAACATATGGCTGGGCCGAGAGGGTGGGAGGGGTGCGGACTCACCCAGACCAGAGAGGGCACATTCTGCTGGACAGAAATCTCAAACACGTAGGTATATGGGGAGAAAAAAGTTCTGCCCCAAGTCTTTTTGAGCTGCCGAGGTATGATGGAGAAAGTGTCAGTGGGAAAGAAAGGTAAAAGGAGACCGAGTAAGCGAGAGATGAGACACTGGCAGTGGGATTTGCTGTAAATCGGCGGGAGAAAAAGTAGATAGAGGGAGAGAGAATATATAAAAAGCAGCTGTGAGAGGGTGATGCTGAGTGTGAAGGCGTAACTACAAATAGAGACTGCGTAAAAGGATTCTGAATGTTCTATGTTAAAAGAGCTCGAAAATATTCGGATGCTAATGTTTTTGTTAAGGGCGACGGAACGAAGATTTAGGCAGCTAGTTTTTCCACTAATCTCTCAGCGTCTTTTAAAGATGTTCATATTCACCTTTCTTGTGCTCCGACGAGAGCATTTTTCCTCTGGGCTTCCAGAATATAGTATTATTGCAGTCACCTTTATTACTGAATGTTTCAGCAGAACCAGGAAACTTCAGTTTATATATATACTCTAAACCAGCATCCTTTTGTCTGGTCCTGACTTCCCAACTGGTCAACGCAGGTTTCAATTTTTCATGTGTTATGCATGCGCTTTATGTTACTGGAAGTAAGATGCGAGATACTGCTGTCAGCCGTGTGTACAGTATGCATCTACATCTTTATGACTCCTCCGCAGTTCACACTTAATTTTTATAATAATAAAACCACACTGACTTTAAAAATCTTACTATTCCGACGACCAAATACACTACACAACAGCCTTTTTGCATATGGGTTTGATAGATCAATTAGTATGTATTTTGGTGTGTTGCTTCAGAACCTATCTTTTAAAATGTTGTAGCACGTAATATATTTTGAGTTTTTAAGAATTTTTTTACTGTTAGGTTTTCAATCATTTGAAAGCAAATTTTCTTAAATTAATTAAAGCAAAGTTGAAAGAATAAATATTTGTTCGACCACAAATAATAAAGTTGATGAAAGATACAACCGCTGATACCAAACTCACAGATATCGAATTACCTGTTCGTCTTCCTCAAAAGCAATTGTGAAGGGCTTCTCGGGAAAGAGAAGTGATTTTAAACGATGTTTCCATTATGAATGACCTCTTCGACAGCTGCAATAACATGAGATGTAGAATGTCACTTAAAATTCACCTTTTTACATTCTCACCTCAATTTCCTTCCAGCAAATTTTGGTGGCCCAAGGAAAGACGAGACTGAACGCTTCCACGTAGAATGGAACACCGTTATCATGGCCACTGGAACCCATCGACGATGGGAGACTACTGCTGGAGTATTCTCTGGGAGAGTGATGAAACGGCAATCAAAAGGAGAGCGATATTTTCGCATTTTTCGAATCCCAAAGAAGACTGAAGTTGAGTTGGCACCATGTTCATATATACATACTAAATGGTATTGATTTCTAAATTGCCGAATATGTAATTTTTGTTTTGCTTTAATTTTTTTCAATGTTAACCAGTAATGTTTTTCTATTCGGCTGTATGTCAAGGAAATGTGGCCGGAAAGAGAAAAGTGGATTTTACCATTCAATTCAGCACCACAAAAGTAGGTAAATCTGCCCATTCACAAATGAGAAGCAGGAAGTTTGTTCGTTGACTAGTGTTAAATGTTGTTTCGAAGAATAATGTGGGGTATTGTCCACTCGTCTCGTATAGGGTGCCTAAAGGATGCTGCGTTCTCCGAAGGCTATACAACTGTGGTGTATGTATTATAAGACCTTCGGTACACACACCATCAGATTATTTGACCTGTCGCTCTAACGAAGTAGGCGAGTGTCAGCAATATCTCTCGTGGTCTTATCGTGGAGTGTTTATCTTCTGCCATTAGGTCAGACGATAGAAATGCCACTTGCATGCTTAGAGTAGCAGATTGACGGTGACCAACTTTAAACAGAACTTGATTAATTTTCACACATATTTATTAAAATAATAACAAGCATAAACATTAAGTAACTTGATTCTGGATGCTATTTACAATTGACAATCTGAAGTTCCTTTGGTCTTGGTACATTAATCTTATTCTCACATATCTCTGATACTTGACAAAGTGTCTATACATTTATCTTCATGGCTATGTACAGGAATATGATAATGTTATTAGGCGCAGACTGAAACTGAACTATAAACTGGTACAGACTAATGCAGACTTGACAGACAAATGCAGATTGACTAATCGGAGGTCTGTACATTCGTTATAATACCTCGCGCGTTGAGGTATCACAGCGCGAGTGTGATCCGTGAGGAGAAAAGGTTCTACGTTAGCAGCAATCTCATTGGCTGCGTCTCATATTAATACGCGGATCGGCGGAAGCAGTATTTGGTCCGTCTCTAAGGCAGCACCATCTCGTAGTGCGGAGACGGATGAGCGCTACGCCTGTGCTGTTGTGCTTAGCGGGGCGCGCTCTAGTGGGGAAGTTGTGTACGCGCTGACTACGTGGAACTATGTACACAACAACAACAATTCAAGCAAAATCACATTAATAGTTTTTATTACAAATAAGACGGTTGGCAATACTTTTAATTTTCAACGGTGTCGCAAGCGATGGGCGACATGCAAACAATCAAAGCCCTTTGCTGTTTACAAGGTCCACGTAAGCAACTGACTTGGATCACACATCACTGCTGTCGTAGTGCTCTCCTAGTACTGTGCGAATACTGTCCGCCGAGGCTGGCAGGAGCGGTGCTTATATTCCCTTCTGCTAGAGGGCGCTCCTGTCGTGGTGCGGTCCTAGTCAGCCGGCTGTTGACTGACGTCGTCTCACCGCCTTCTTTGCTCTTGCGATCTTCGTTTTTGCGCCGGCGCTTGTCGATACGCCGCAACAAATAAGCTGCAGGTCTGTTCTCAATTTCCGCTGGCATGTGAGAATAACCACACAATACATCTCTTGCAGCAGGACAGATAGTCCGTGGTACCGGACCCCACAGCGAAAAATTTATTACAGAGTACTTAAACAGAAAATGGGTTAGCAGTGATAGATTCAAACTAATAATTTTTAAATAAGTGAAGCCTCTTTAATTTACCTTATTAATTAGTAATTATTTATCGTCATACTGTGATCACATACACTAAAGGGCCAAAGAAGCTGGCACACCTGCCTAGTAACGTCTAGGGCCCCAGCAAGCATGCAGAAGTGTGGCAAAATGACGTGGCATGGACTCGACTCACGTCTGAAGTAGTGATGGGTGGTACTGATACCATGAACCCTGCAGATCTCGATGTACAGTAGACCACAATTGACATGAATGGATGCAGGTGATCAGACAAGATGCTTACGTATGTGTCACCTTTCAGAGTCGCATCTAGACGTATCAGGGGCCTCATATCACTCCCAACTGCACACGCCCCACACCGTTACAGAGCCTCCAACAGCTTGAACAGTCGCTTGATGACATGCAAAGTCCATGGGTTCGTGAGGTTGTCTCCATACCGGCACATCCTTCGACAAAATTTGAAACGAGACTCTTCCGACCAGGCTACATGTTTCCAGTCATCAACAGTCCGATTTCGGTGTTGGCGGGCCCAGGCGAGGCCTAAAACTTTGTGTCGTGCCATTATCAGGGTTACACGAGTGAGCCTTCGTCTCCGAAAGCCTGTATCGATGATGTTTCGTTGAATGGTTTGCACGCCGACACTTGTTGATGGCCCAGCATTGAACTGTACAGCAATTTGCGGAAATGGTTGCATTTCTGTCACGTTGAAAGATTCTGTTCAGTCGTTGTTGGTGCAGTTCTTGCAGGATCTTTTGCCGGTATCAGCGATGTCGGAGATTTGATGTTCTACCGGATTCCTTATATTTACAGTGCAGTCGTGAAATGGTCGTTCGGGAAAATCGCCACTTCATCGCTACTTCAGAGATGCTGTATCCCATCGCTCGTCCGCCGACTATAACACCACGTTCAAACTCACTTAAATTTAACAACTGCGCCAGACACTAATATTCTTATGTAGGCGTTGCCGACCGCGTCGCCGTACTCTCCCTATTTACATACCTCTGGATTTGAATATGCATACCTACAGCAGTTTCTTTGGCGTTTCAGTGTATGACAAGTTTTGAGTCAACAGTCCAACGAATAGTAAAGTTGGTGTAGTTACGAGAACAGCCAAAATTCGATACTGTTCTCTAGTACGTCCAGACAAGAGAGTGTACATTAACAAATTCTACTAATCAAAAAGCGCTGTGAGCTATATTCGCACCAGCGACCTAATATCGTCATCGACAAGAAATCAAACAAAACTTACACAAATTGAAGTCGAATTGTAACGGATGTTACACTTGTCCATGCTGCCAGGACTTAGGTGATGTTTATCATGTAGGACTGACAGAAAAATTTGATCTCTTCAAGCAAAGACAGCTCGTTTTGTGTTACCACGGAACAGGAAAGAGAGTGTCACTGATATGAAAATCGAGTTGGGGCGGTATTCACTTATACGAAGGCGTTTTTCGCTACCGAAATTTCTATCACCAACTTTCTACTCTAAATTTAAAAAAAAAAAAGTTTTTTTTTAATTTCTATGTAGAGAAAGAAGGGAAGAGAGTCCAAAAGTTATTCTGGTATAGACACTCTCTCTAGCAGATGTGTTGCATCGTCTATGTGTTCTGCCAATAAAACGCAGTCTTTGATAAGCCTTCCCCACGACATTTTCTGTGTCGTGTTTTCTGTATAAGTTGTTGCTAATTGTAATCCCTAAGTAATTAGCTGGATCGACAACCATTAAATTTGTGTGATTTATCGTATAACCAAAGTTCAACGGAATATTTCCAGTAGCCATGTGAAGAGCTTCACACTTTTTGTTTTTTAGGATGGAATCTGTTGTTCACGCACGCAGCATTTAAAGCTCATGACTGCAGTTAATTCGTCTTCTGCTTCATCTCGACAGATACCTTGCGCAGTAAGTTGTTAACATCAGCGCAAGTTGATGATGTAAACAGTATTGTTCCACCAGGATCCCAGCATCAGGCCAAATGTGTCGCAGAATGTTATTAACGCATATACCAGGTGATCAAAAAGTCAGTATAAATTTGAAAACTGAATAGATCACGGAATAATGTAGATAGAGAGGTACAAATTGACACACATGCTTGGAATGACAGGGGGTTTTATTAGAACCAAAAAAATACAAAAGTTTAAAAAATGTCCGACAGCTGGCGCTTCATCTGATGAGAATAGCAATAATTAGCATAACAAAGTAAGACAAAGCAAAGATGATGTTCTTTACAGGAAATGCTCAATATGTTCACCATCATTCCTCAACAATAGCTGTAGTCGAGGAATAATGTTGCGAACAGCACTGTAAAGCATGTCCGTAGTTATGGTGAGGCACTGGCGTCGGATGTTGTTTTTCAACATCCATAGAGATGTCGGTCGATCACGATACACTTGCGACTTCAGGTAACCCCAAAGCCAATAATCGCACGGACTGAGGTCTGGGGACCTGGGAGGCCAAGCATGACGAAAGTGGCCGCTGACCACACGATCACCACCAAACGAAGCGCAAGAGATCTTTCACACGTCTAGCAATATGGGGTGGAGCGCCATCCTGCATTTTGGTCCTAATAAAACCCCATGTCATTCCAAGCATATGTGTCAATTTTTACCTCTCTATCTACATTATTCCGTCGTTTATTTTCATATTTATACTGACTTTTTGATCACCCGGTACTTCAGTCGTTGAATTCTGACTTTATTACACACCAATGTACACCTGTAGTCCTGGACATAATTCTAAAAAGACAAAGCGCCGTGTGGCAGCTCCCCGCGAAATGAGAGTCGCCGCAGATAAATCTTGGCGGCGGCCACGGAGGTGGAGCGGCTGGCGCCCACGGGCACATCCCGGCCCGGCTCGGCTCGCAGTTAAAACTCGGCCGCCCGTAATCTGTCCGGAGCGGCAGCCGTTTAAAGTAATGAGCGCACGCAGATTAAAAGTTCCCGTTTAAAGAAAAGCCCGGCAATTAATTTGGACGGAAAAACAATTTCAGAACGCGCCTAATTAGATATAATTTGTGTTGTACAGCGTGTTCCTCTTTCATAAATTACCGTTAATAATTATTAGGAAACGTTTTGCTGTCATTATATTAATTGAGAGAGCGGTCCGGGCGAGTTACGGTAATAAGTCATTACCTCGGGGGTGCTTAGTCCGGCGGGAGTCTGACGGTGGCGGCTCAGCAGGGACGCGAAAAACACTTGTCGTTCCGGGAGCTCTGTCCCTCGGCCGTGTTATAGACAGAGGATTATTTATTTATTTATTTATTTTATTTACACGTCTACTTCCGTAGGACCAAATGGACGAGCAAATCTACAAGGTCATCGAACGAATCAGTACATGACATAAAAGTAATAATAGATAAAATAAAATGTTTAAGAATCAAAAAAGTTCAAGCCATAAGTTTGAGTAAACGCAATCAACAATATAACATAGAAATCAGCTTACTTTTTCAAGGAACTCCTCAACAGAATAGAAGAAGTTACCCATGAGGAAACTCTTCAGCTTCGATTTGAAAGCGCGTGGATTCTTTTGGTAGCTTACTGAAAATGGATGCAGCAGTATACTACACACCTTTCTGTATAAGAGTTAAGGAAGGCCGATCCAAACGGAAATTGGATTTCTGCCTACTATTAACTGAGTGAAAGCCGTTAACTATTGGGAATATGCTGATATTGTTAACAAGAAACGACAGTAAAGAATATATATATTGTGAGGCCAATGTCAAAATACCCAGAGTCTTGCACAAGGGTCGATAATAGGTTCGCTAACTTACACCACTTATTGCCCGAACTGCCCGTTTCTGAGCCAAAAATATTCTCTGAGAATGGGAAGCGTTACCCCAAAATATAATACCATACGACATAACCGAATGAAAATAAACAAAGTAGACTAATTTTCGTGTCGAACGATCGCTTACTTCAGATACCGTTAGAATAGTAAAAATTGCACAAGATCCTGAACGTGGGCTTTCCACGACAGTTCACTATATATCTAAACACCTAGAAATTTGAACTATTCAGTTTCACTAATCATATGCTCATTCTGTGAAATTAAAACGTCGGGTTTTGTTGAACTGTGCGTTACAAAGCGTAAAAACTGAGTCTTACTATCATTTAGCGTTAGTTTATTTTCTACAAGCCATGAACTTATGTCATGAACTGCACTGTCTTAAACAGAGCCAGTGTTGCACACAACATCGTTTACTACCAAGCTTGTGTCATCAGCAAACAGAAGTATTTTACAATCACCTGTAATACTAGAGGGCATATCATTTATGAAAATAAGGAACAGGAGTGGCCCAAACACTGATCCCTGGGGCATCCCCCATTTGACCGTACCCCACTCAGACCATACATCAAAGCCATTCTCAACACTCTAAATAATGACGTTTCGCTGTGTTTTATTAAAGTAAGAGTTGAACCAATTGTGAGGTACTCCCCGTGCTGCGTGGAGTGGCCGCGCGGTTTCAGGCGTCTTGTCACAGACTGTGTGGCCCGTCCCGCCGGAGGTTCGAGTCCTCCCTCGGGCATGGGTGTGAATGTTGTTCTTAGCATAAGTTAGTTTAAGTAGTGTGTAAGTCTAGGGACCGATGACCTAAGCAGTTTGGTCCCTTGGGAATTCACACACATTTGAAAATTTTGTACTCCCCGTATTTCACAATAGTCCAACTTCCGCAGCAATATTTTGTGGTTAACACCAAAAAAAAATGGTTCAAATGGCTCTGAGCACTATGGGACTTAACATCTACGGTCATCAGTCCCCTAGAACTTAGAACTACTTAAACCTAACTAACCTAAGTACCTCACACGTGGTTAACACAAGTAAAGGCCTTAGTTAAATCAAAAAATATGCCTAGCGGTCGAAACCTTTAGTTTAATCCATCCAGTACCTCACAGAGAAAAGAACATATAGCATTTTCAGTTGTTAAACGTCTTCTAAAGCCGAAATGTACATTTTATAGCAAATTATGTGATATATCTTATCTGAATCACCATACTGTTCTTTATATTAGCCACTAAACGCACAGCGGCATATAGGATGATTCTAAAAGAAGGAACAAATTTCAGTTGTTTATTACAGACAAACTATGAAAGACAGAAACACATTGGGCATATCACTGTGTAAGTGTATTGTCATGTCGCTGGTTTGGTTGCGGAGCTTCTTCGCGAGCGGCTGCGTTTTGCAGAGTCGAGCACGGGACACGGAGCTGTTATGTTGTGCATTGGGTAGCTCTACATGCGATAGGTATTATTATGGACATGCAAGTGTTGCTACAAGTCCTATTACAGTGAAGTGATGAGATATGGAAGTGAATTCAGTGAAAAGGGGCACAAAGAAGTAATTAAATATGAGCAATACCGCCGATAACGTACTTGAGTATACACTCGTCGCGTGTCGTACCGTGTAGCATCAATCATCCGTTCCGTGTTCGGTCTCCCAGATGAACTAATGTGAATCAGTAATACTATTTACCACAGTAGAGAGCATTTAAGTGCCAGTGTCTTGTAGCGAGCTTGAGAACGTGCGTTCGGTCATCGCGTTCCACATCATCAACAATCTGCCGCGCCGTGACGGTTACGCGCACGCTCGTACAAGTAAGAACTGAGAACTGAAAAATTAACTTTACGAACAGTGCCATATCATTACCTGTGTCAAGGAGGACTGGTACCAAACATCTGTGTATGCGTGACGAGCGTAAGAACTTTCGTGCGATCATTCAGCTTCCGCATCATCAGCAATCACCCGCGCCGTGTTCGGTTACGCGTACGCTCGTGCAAGTGATCTTGTGGACAGACAACCATCAAACATATTAATTTGCATACATACTTATGACTTAGAACGTAACCAGTGCAACCTGCGACTTTCTTATCGCCTCAGAATATAGTTGATCATACTACACGTAGGACGTTGTTGTTGTTGTTGTTGTCTTCAGTCCTTAGACTGGTTTGATGCAGCTCTCCATTCTACTCTATCTTGTGCACGCTTCTTCATCTCCCAGTACTTATTGCAACCTACATCCTTCTGAATCTGCTTAGTGTATTCATCTCTTGGTCTCCCTCTACGATTTTTACCCTACACGCTGCCTCCAATGCTAAATTTATGATCCCTTGATGCCTCAGAACATGTCCTACCAACCAGTCCCTTCTTCTTGTCAAGTTGTGCCACAAACTCCTCTTCTCCCCAACTCTATTCAATACCTCCTCATTAGTTATGTGATCTATCCATCTAAACTTCAGCATTCTTCTGTAGCACCACATTCTCTTCTTGTCCAAACAACTTATCGTCCATGTTTCACTTCCATACATAGCTACACTCCATACAAATAATTTCAGAAACGACTTCCTGACACTTAAATCTATCCTCGATGTTAACAAATTTCGCTTCTTCAGAAACGCTATCCTTTCCATTGCCAGTCTACATTTTATATCCTCTCTATTTCGACCATCATCAGTTATTTTGCTCCCAAAATAGCAAAACTCCTTTACTACTTTAAGTGTCTCATTTCCTAATCTAATTCCCTCAGCATCACCTGACTTAATTCGACTACATTCCATTGTCCTCGTTTTGCTTTTGTTGATGTTCATCTTATGTCCTCCTTTAAAGACACTGTCCATTTCGTTCAACTGCTCTTCCAAGTCCTTTGCTGTCTCTGACAGAATTACAATGTCATCGGCGAACCTCAAAGTTTTTATTTCTTCTCCATGGACTTTAATTCCTACTCCGAATTTTTCTTTTGTTTCCTTCACTGCTTGCTCAATATACAGATTGAATAACATCGGGGAGAGGCTACAACCCTGTCTCACTCCCTTCCCAACCACTGCTTCCCTTTCGTGTCCCTCGACTCCTATAACTGCCATCGGGTTTCTGTATAGATTGTAAATAGCCTTTCGCTCCCTGTATTTTACCCCTGCCACCTTTAGAATTTGAAAGAGAGTATTCCAGTCAACATTGTCAAAAGCTTTCTCTAAGTCTACAAATGCTAGAAATGTAGATTTACCTTTCCTTAATCCATTTTTAGGATAAGTCGTAGGGTCAATATTGCCTCACGTGTTCCAACATTTCTGCGGAATCCAAACTGATCTTCGCCGAGGTCGGCTTCTACCAGTTTTTCCATTCGTCTGCAAATAATTCGCGTTAGTATTTTGCAGCTGTGACTTATTAAACTAATACTTCGGTAAGTTTCACATCTGTCAACACCTGCTTTCTTTGGGATTGGAATTATTATATTCTTTTTGAAGTCTGATGGTATTTCGCCTGTCTCACACATCTTGCTCACAAGATGGTAGAGTTTTGTCAGGACTGGCTCTCCCAAGGCCGTCAGTAGTTCCAATGGAATGTTGTCTACTCCCGGGGCCTTGTTTCGACTCATGTCTTTCAGTGCTCTGTCAAACTCTTCACGCAGTATCGTATCTCCAAAAAAATGGCTCGGAGCACTATGGGACTCAACTGCTGAGGTCATTAGTCCCCTAGAACTTAAAACTAGTTAAACCTAACTAACCTAAGGACATCACACACATCCATGCCCGAGGCAGGATTCGAACCTGCGACCGTAGCGGTCTCGCGGTTCCAGACTGCAGCGCCAGAACCGCGCGGCCACTTCGGCCGGCTATCGTATCTCCCATTTCATCTTCATCTACATCCTCTTTTATATCCATAATATTGTCCTCGAGTACATCGCACTTGTATAGACCCTCTATATACTCCTTCCACCTTTTTTGCTTTCCCTTCTTTGCTTAGAACTGGGTTTCCATCTGAGCTCTTGATATTCATACAAGTGGCTCTCTTTTCTCCAAAGGTCTCTTTAATTTTCCTATAGGCAATATCTATTTTACCCCTGGTGAGATAAGCCTCTACATCCTTTTATTTGTCCTATAGCCGTCCTTGCTTAGCCATTTTGCACTTCCTGTCGATCTCATTTTTGAGACATTTGTATTCCCTTTTGCCTGCTTCATTTACTGCGTTTTTATATTTTCTCCTTTCATCAATTAAATTCAATATTTCTTCTGTTACCCAGGGATTTCTCTTAGCTCTTGTCTTTTTACCTACTTGGTCCTCTGCTGCCTTCACTACTTCATCCCTGAGAGCTACCCATTCTTCTTCTACTGTATTTCTTTCCCCCATTCCTGTCAATTGTTCCCTTATGGTCTCCCTGAAACTCTGTACAACCTCTGGTTTAATCAGTTTATCCAGGTCCCATTTCCTTAAATTCCCGCCTCTTTGCAGTTTCTTCAGTTTTAATCGACAGGTCATAACCAATAGATTGTGGTCAGAGTCCACATCTGCCCCTGGAAATGTCTTACAATTTAAAACCTGGTTCCTAAACCTCTGTCTTACCATTATATAATCTATCTGATACCTTCTAGTATCTGCAGGATACAACCTTCTTTTATGATTCTTGAACCAAGTGTTATCTATGATTAAGTTATGCTCTGTGCAAAATTCTACCAGGCGGCTTCCTCTTTCATTTCTCTCCCCCAATCCATATCCACCCACTATGTTTCCTTCTCTCCGTTTTCCTACTCTCGAATTCCAGTCACCCATGACTATTAAATTTTCGTCTCCCTTCACTACCTGAATAATTTCTTTTATCTCATCATACATTTCATCAATTTCGTCATCATCTGCAGAGCTAGTTGGCATATAAACTAGTACTACTGTAGTAAGCATGGGCTTCGTGTCTATCTTGGCCACAATAGTGCATTCACTATGCTATTGGTAGTAGCTTACCCACACTCCTACTTTTTTATTCATTATTAAACCTACTCCTGTATTACCCCTAATTGATTTTGTATTTATAACCCTGTATTCATCTGACCAAAAGTCTTGTTCCTCCTGCCACCGAACTTCACTAATTCCCACTATATCTAACTTTTTCACTTTTCACCTATCCATTTCCCTTTTTAAATTTTCTAACCTACCTGCCCGATTAAGGGATCTGACATTCCACGCTCCGATCCGTAGAACGCCAGTTTTCTTTCTCCTGATAACGACGTCATCTTGAGTAGCCCCTGCCCGGAGATCTGAATGGGGGACTATCTTACCTCCGGAATGTTTTACCCAAGAGGACGCCATCATCATTTAACCATACAATAAAGCTTCATGCCCTCGAGAAAAATTACAGCCGTAGTTTCCCCTTGCTTTCAGCCACTCGCAGTACCAGCACAGCAAGGCCGGTTTGATTAGTGTTACAAGGCCAGATCAGTCAATCATCCAGACTGTTGCCCCTGCAACTACTGAAAAGGCTGCTGCCCCTCTTCAGGAACCACATGTTTGTCTGGCCTCTCAACAGATGCCCCTCCGTTGTGGTTTCACCTACGGTACGGCCATCTGTATCGTTGAGGCACGCAAGCCTCCCCACCAACGGCAAGGTCCATGGTTCATGGGGGCGACACCTAGGACAGTGTTGTGTTAACGTCAAGTGGCTCCCCTAAACCCGCTTGTATATTTACATATATAATTTCAGGTAAGACAGCGGCAGTGTGGAGCAGAGCAATACGACCGCCGCAGGAGTATCAGGTACATGGTGTGGACAGCGCGTACTGTCGACGCGAGATTCCAGTTTAAGGGAACCCCGCCATTTGTACCCACGAGCCTGTTACAGCTGGATAGAGGAAGGTTCAAAGCTTTATGCTCGCCATTTCACTAAGCCAAGAACACCATGCGTTCCTCGAGAAACATCGAAACGGCAATCCATTTCACCCCATACATGAATCAACAGGTCCCTGTTTATTGAATCTATGCCTGCAACAATCCGATTTCTCACCTCATGAAGAGTATCTGCATTAGGTGGGACAAAGGCTCTGTCTTTTAGGTACCCCCACAGAAAAGAATCGCAAGGTGCGAGGTCTGGTGACCTGGAAGGCCAAAAGCAATGAACAAGGCCTTGTTGTCCGCCTCTTGCAATGGTGTAGTACGCCGCTTCACCTTGTAAGTAGGCTGTTTATGTTTTCTTATTGGCAACGTTACGTAGCGCTCTGTATGAAAATCACTGGCTGTGCTGTGTGCAGTCTGTGGATAGTTGGCATTGTTGTCTGCCATTGTAGTGATGGGCTGCTGGATGTGAACAGCGCGTAGCGTTGCGCAGTTGGAGGTGAGCCACCAGCAGTGGTGGATGTGGGGAGAGAGATGGCGGAGTTTTGAAATTTGTAAGACTGGATGTCATGAACTGCTATGTATATTATGAGTTTTCAACACTATTAAGGTAAATACATTGTTTGTTATCTATCAAAATCTTTCATTTGCTAACTATGCCTATCAGTAGTTAGTGCCTTCAGTAGTTTGAGTCTTTTATTTAGCTGGCAGTAGTGGCTCTCGCTGTATTGCCGTAGTTCCAGTAACGAAGATTTTTGTGAGGTAAGTGATTTGTGAAAGGTATAGGTTAATGTTAGTCAGGGCCATTCTTTTGTAGGGATTATTGAAAGTCAGATTGCGTTGCACTAAGAAAAATAGAAATTGTGTGTCAGTTTAAGCACAGTCATGTAAAATTGTTCAAAGGGGACGTTCCATATGTCGACCCTTAGCCAAGGATACCTCACTGGAATCTTCTGATTTTTTCTTGTAGTTTGTTTAATTAGTGTAGCTTTAGTTTATTGCTAGTGCGTAATTGTAGAGAGAATCTCCTTTGTAGTTGCAGTCTTTCAATGTTGTACAGTTAAACAGTTGTGGCATGCATGTAAATTTGCACCAAGTATTTCGCAGCTGCGCTTGCAATTAACTAGATTTTTTTTTCAGTATCCTCAGGGGGGTACACACTTACTTTGTGTACCATGCATTTGGGAAGCACAAGGAGCCCTAGCTAATATGGTATTTGCTTATAAAACACATCAGTATCATATTTCTCTAACACACAAATTACACAGGTATCTGATCATTTAACTGAGAGATAAACATTTTTTTTACTACGTCAGTGACACATGTTTACGCAATTACAGAGTTGGATTACTTCACACTTACGAAATTGTATTTTGTCTGTACTTTGTGAACTGTTCATATTTTTTTGGAACCATTGTGATACTATGAGAGTGTTGAATGATGTATTTGGTAAGGGAGCATTATTTTAAAGTACGTTTGAGTTAGATGACACTATTGAAATGAGCAGAGAATATTTTTTAGGTTTTGACATTATTGCAGAAAGCTACAACGTTTTTGAGATTTGACTGAGGTGTTATGTTGTTATTTTTATGATGAAGATGTGCTGCTGAGGTATGCTTATGGTCAATAAGCTGATGCTATATGAGCAATTTGATTATGCTACATATCTGTTATGATGAAATATTGAAGAAGTGTTGACGAATATTTATATGTCTAATAAGGTAAGGAGTAATGAATACTGGTTAGGGACTCTGACTTGTGAAAAAGGATGTTGGAGACCAAGAATCGTACTTTAAGAGTTATGAAATGTGTGTAAATGCGTGAATGAATCACAATGCCAGCAAAAATTTTTTGGACACTGTTATATTCATAAGATTTTGTATCTACACATTTGCAATGCAAATTCTCGACCTGTGAAATTTTTTATATGAGACTGCCACTGTAGCGGAAACTGCTGTCGTAAATATTTCCGTAAGAAAGTTAAGTGACCACCTGCACGTAATGTGTCGTTGGCACCCAGCTGTTTCAGATGCCTGGAGAAAAAGCCATTAGTGTGTGCCTTTTCAGAGGCTCAGGTAGAAAAAAAAAGGGAGGCCATTATCCTCGCTATTGACATTCCTTTGTAGAAAGCATCGCAAATACGACACGCTCAAACTTGAAAACATATGATTATACTGTGGAGGTCTTAATTTATGATATTTAGTAAAACGCCTAATGAAATGATGAGAAACATTTCACAGCTATTGTCTTGCTAGTTGAGAGAAATGCCATATGGCTTGCTTTATGTATTTATTTACTCATTTTGTTTAATATCTAGTTTCTAACTGCACTGCAGCACTGGTTAAAATAAAATTTAATAGATGTACTAATATAAATATTTTATGCCTACAGATCCAGTAAATAATTATGATCTATTCAAAAAAAAAAAACGAAGGAGCATAAAAAGACATTTCCCTTCACAGGAATTGCATATGGAATTTTCTTTTCAACTACCTGGTAATTTTTTTGGTAGAATAACTTCTTGTGGTGCACCACTTTAATTACATAGACATTAAGATGTGAATATACATTTCCCTTGTCTGCATTGTTGTCTTTAATGTAATATTTTTTCTGCTTCAGCTTTGTCATGTTTAAATATAAGTTATTGCATTTGCTGCTGCTGTGTGCCAGGCATAGTGCTACTGAATTTGACTTTGTATTACGCTGTTAAGCCAGTTTTACTACAGATTTATTTTTCTTGTTTGCTGCACAGTGCCTTATATTAGTTGTAATGTTGCAATTGCTTTGCCAATTTGAATTTTTTTGTCATTGCTGTTTGTGTTAATTGTTTTGTGCTGCTGCATTGCCTCGTCCCTTAGTTTAGCGTCTGAGCTCAGTAGATTTAAGTTAGCTTAAGAGGGGGTAGACTATATAAGAGAATGAGTTGCGATTCATTTGAAGAAATGCATTGAGAAGTTATACGAAAAAAGTACAGAAAGCAGGTATAGGTAGGACTTTCTTGGAAATAAATGATGAGGTAAGATAGTGGAAAATAAATAATGAGGTAAGAAATATGTGAACACATAAATACAGAAAGCATGCTCGGATAGGATTTTTTTGGTGGAAACAAATGTTGAAATAAGACGAAAGATCTATGCAATGAAGTTTTGGGTTGGACTGCAGTACCAACTGTTACACTGACAACAAGCCCTGTCCTTTTCTCCTGTGTTATTCTGCTATTTGTTTATGTACCCTTGTGTATTTGTCTTTTTCCTGTGTTTATATGTTTAGCTAATAAGATTTATGTTGTAGAATTTTTCAAATACTGTGTTATTTTCTTTGTAAAGATGTTTAGATATTATTTATTCTGTTCTGTTTTAATGCTCATGTGTGAAATTAATGTTTCGAAAACTATTCTCATTATTTTATATATTCACTTTTGTCATAATTCCTGTATCACTGATGTATCTGTTTATTTCTATTCTTTTGTAATGCCTGTATTACTACAAATGTTATCTGTATTTTTATGTTCTTTAATGATGTATTTTGTACCTTTGTTATTGTTTTCTCATGTTATAAAATTGTAATTGACACCAGTTCATCATATCATTAACTTGTAAGTTCCGTTTCACTGCACACGTTTCTGTTGGTCATAGTATATGGACAATATGTCAGAAGTAGGCACTGTTAGTGTTTGTACATGTGTTAATCATTCAGCAAGGGACTGGATAACAGCATTGCTGGATCTAAGGACAGTTCCAAACACTTTGTGAGTGCACAAGTGGTGGTTATGGACTTGCTATATTATCCGCAAGAGTCTTCAATGGTGATTGTGCACCTGCACAGTCACAACAGATGGCTGCTGGCCATCTCTACAAGGACTACAGTGGGTCTGCATCTTTGATGACCCAACAATACCATTATTTCTACAAGGACTACAGTGGTTCTACACCTTTGCTGACTCACCAGTACCATTATTTCTACAAGGACTGCAGGCGGTATGCACTTCTGGTGGCCCACCAATACCACAATCTCTACCATGACTGCAGTGGGTCTGCACCTCTGATGGCCCACCAATACCGTAATCTCTACCGGGACTACAGTAGGTCTACTCTGTGATGACCTACCTACCAATATTCTTCAAACCTTCGAATGACTCTGCTGTGGGTTTGCTCTGTTGTGGCCCATTACCTGTCTGCATGTCAAGAGTCAGCACTGTCTTTCCGTTGGAAGGACAACACTACTTCTTCAAGACTGCATGGAAATCCACTACTTCCATGTGCATTTTCTTTTACTGCTCACATTTTTAGAAAAACACTGCAATTTTCCTGCGATGAATGATCAGGACTGTCTTTATGGACAGTGAGAAAATTTTAGCTTTTGACCAACAATGTATCAATAAGTGTGTGCATTTGATATCTTTGTTATTGTAATTATGAAAAATTTTATCAAATCATTATTGGCCACTGCCCAAAACAATTTGCAAAATTCTTTGTGGGGAGCGTGGGGGCTATGTAAGTAGTCTGTTTATGTTTTGTTATTGGCAACGTTACGTAGCGCTCTGTATGAAAATCACTGGCTGTGCTGTGTGCTGTCTGTGGCTAGTTTGCATTGTTGTCTGCCATTGTAGTGTTGGGCAGCTGGATGTGAACAGCGCGTAGCGTTGCGCAGTTGGAGGTGAGTCGCCAGCAGTGGTGGATGTGGGGAGAGAGATGGCGGAGTTTTGAAATTTGTAAGACTGGATGTCATGAACTGCTATGTATATTATGAGTTTTCAACACTATTAAGGTAAATACATTGTTTGTTATCTATCAAAATCTTTCATTTGCTAACTATGCCTATCAGTAGTTAGTGCCTTCAGTAGTTTGAGTCTTTTATTTAGCTGGCAGTAGTGGCTCTCGCTGTATTGCAGTAGTTCGAGTAACGAAGATTTTTGTGAGGTAAGTGATTTGTGAAAGGTATAGGTTAATGTTAGTCAGGGCCATTCTTTTGTAGGGTTTATTGAAAGTCAGATTGCGTTGCGCTAAAAAAAAAAAAAAAAAAAGAAAAGAAAGAAAAGAAAAAAAATTGTGTGTCAGTTTAAGCACAGTCATGTAAAATTATTCAAAGGGGACGTTTCAACCTCAAAGTGATAAAGAGGCGAAGCGCCGTCGTGCATAAAAATGAAATCATTGGCATTTTCGTTGAGGAAATCACCAAATTTGCAGCAAGTCGTAGCATGAAACTGCTGTCACAGTTTCCTCCGCAAAAAAGGACAGTCCGTGATATCTGTGAATGGAAACACCAAAAAGCAAATTCACTTTCTGTGAGTCTTTGTCATGTTCGTCGACGACGTCAGGATTTTGTGACCTCCAAATCCTTAAATTATGACAGTTCACTTTAACCGATAGATGAAACGTCGATTCGTCCGAAAAGATGAGTCGTTCGGAAAAAGTGTCCTCAGCCATATTCTGGAGAACTGAAATGCAAAATACATTCCTTCCGTTATGATCTCCGGGCCGAAATTGCAGCATTAACTGCTATTAGTAAGACTTCGTATAGAAGCATCGTTTTAGAACACGATACGCTGTTGTTTGAGGAAGTTGATGTTCTTGGCCAGCCCGTGTTTTGGACTTCAGAGGGCTCCATGTGATGGCATCTCGGATACGCTTGACATTTTCATCAAACATGCTTGGGCAACCAGTACTCTTCCCTTCGCATAAGCAGCCTACTTCCAAGAATTTTGTGCGCCAGTCATAAACCTGCTTGCGCAGAGGTCGCTCCTTGCTGAAACGACGGAGGAATGCACGTTGCTCTTGAACAATGGATTGACTTTGAGCAAATTCCAACACACAAAATGATATCTCCTGTGGTGCGGTCACCATGGTGCTATAAACAACAGCGCAGCTGTGTCTAAATTTTGAACTTTCCTCTATCCAGTGACTTGCGCAATGTGTTTCTATCTTTCGTAAAGATGAACAATTGAAATCTGTTCTTTCCTTTTGAATCATCTGGTACATCGCTAGATCTAATTGTCCTTTGCAGCCGGAGTTTCGCTAAAATGAGAACGTGCTGCACATGTAAACAGTCCGTAAATTATGATTAAAACATTCGAAGTCGCCTCAGGGTCCAACCAACAGCAATCAATTAAAGTCCTGGAGAACCAGTACCTGGTGCAGGGACTGAGACAATGAGTCTGGTCGTATTTACGAACTGGTAGCAGACATTACGAAAGTAAGGAACCATGCATGCATACCATACATACCGTAAGATTCATGATGGAGGGTAGCATGTAGCACTGCTACTCATTTCTTTTCCTGTTCCAACTCCCGCAAATGGGAAAGGAGACCGTGTATATGCTTCTACAGTAGCCTGATTTCTCTCAGCTTCTTTTACTGCCTCTTACGCAAGATTTTGGTGAGTGGCAGGAGGACAAAATAGCAGCCTCTCCTATGTGGCGCCGTCCGGAGTGGCCGAGCGGTTCTAGGCGCAAAAGTCTGGAACCGCGTGACTGCTACGGTCGCAGGTTTGAATCCTGCCTCGGACATGGACGAGTGTGATTTCCTTAGGTTAGTTAGGTTTAATTAGTTCTAAGTTCTAGGGGACTGATGACCTCAGAACTTAAGTCCCATAGTGCTCAGAGCCATTTGAACCATTTTTTTCCCTATGTGTCGCTTATCTAAAATTTCTGCATATCCAAACGTCAGCAAGTACAGTCGTGCTCAAAAGTATCCGAACGACCAGAATTCCTACCCAGCATCTATTGTCCTTGTTAACGAATTACGAGAGATGTTAAATATTGCTTCTTCACAAGTAACTGTATGATCACATCGCTTCGTCTTCTTCCTGCTGGTAATGTAACTGAGATTTGGCAACAAGGCAAGGTATATTTGGCAACTCTGTGATCGACGAGTTACTTCCTGGTGTGCACGGAATTAAGCCTCAAAGTTCACTTGATTTTTCCTGTCATTTCCATTGAATTATCTGAGTTATTATTGTGGTGTCACCGCCACACACCACACTTGCTAGGTGGTAGCTTTAAATCGGCCGCGGTCCATTAGTACATGTCGGACCCGCGTGTCGCCACTGTTAGTGATCGCAGACCGAGCGCCACCACACGGCAGGTCTCGAGAGACGGACTAGCACTCGCCCCAGTTATACGGACGACTTTGCTAGCGACTACACGGACGAAGCATCGCTCATTAGCCGAGCAGATAGTTAGAATAGCCTTCAGCTAAGTCAATGGCTACGACCTAGCAAGGCGCCATTAGTAGTTTATTGCCTGAATCTACAGAGTCTCACTTGTATCGTCAATAGCGATGTACAACAAGGATGGATTAAAGTTAAGTATTCCAGCAGCTACGTACTTTTCTTTATAGCATTCATTACGTATCCTGTTTCAGACCTATCTCTAGCCTGCGTGAGTTAGCGCGTGCCTTTCGGCTACTTCCGAGTGGCGTGGCTGTTAACCTACGCCACAACAATTATTAACTCTTGAGCTGTAACAAAAGATTGTAAATTTACGGTTTTCTGCCCAGGAAAGTTGTTGCACGTGAAAATCGCATCTAATCTCGTCCTTTAAATCGCGGTTTACGAATTATAGTCACTATTGGTCTCGTAAGAGCAGACCCAGACGCATGCATCTTCCCTAGCACCGTGGAAACGTGCTATCCTGAGAAAAGCGTCTGTTATGGTTTGCGGTTCCAGTCTTGCTGACTGTAACGTTTTTATCCCCCTTCTGTGAAAGAGCTACAAGCAGTCAGTTCACACATCGATAAGGAAATCGCAAGAAAATACTTTCGGTTCATAGTGCAATGGTGAAAAACTTACAATGCTGCACAACAGGTAACGCCTCTTTCCGCTGCTGACAAACAAATTTTGGGTTTCTAGGAATACCTAACTTTATCTTTGAAATGCCACATTCGCATACCACTTGAGTATGACACAGCACACCAATCAAACACACACCCATTCGAAATCTAAGTGATTAGTATTTTACTAATTCGTGCCGATAGAGGCACGCTTGTGTACAGCTACTCAGTTTTATTGAAACTGACTTTCGTCGTAAGGTTATCGTGGGTAGTTTTATTTCATTTCTTGTAGTACAGTGCACAATTTTCGGACGGTTTCTTTTAGTGTTGTTAAAACATTAGTTACCATGAGAGAGAAATTAATCATCAACGATATATGCGAATTCTCTGATGTTATCTATAACAGTCTGACAATGCACATGCAGTTTATTGATTACCTTCATGTAGAAAACTTGTTCTGAGTTAAAGCTGTCAAACAAGGTTTTATGAAGAATAAAATGCCACTGCCACACGACAGTTAATGTAGAAAATACTTTTCTGACGTATTTAAGCACGATGCGCTCTCCCCATACATAATACAAAAGTTTCGAGATGCATCTGCAGCCTGGCCATCAATTAAACATGAAAAGAACAAAATGTCGCAGAAGTTAGCCCTTTTTCCACATGCGACTATTTTCGGTTGAGAATTGAAGGGAATTATGTTCAAAGTTCCACTAGATCGATAACTTCAGCAGAAAGCATTACGGCGTTTAAAAAAAAATGTAGCAGTGAATGTACCCAAGCCTGCGACGTCTTATCAACAGTGCGTCCCGCTTACCGTTACGCTACTAGCTGACACAGAGCTACGTCACCTCCAGAACTCAACAACAATTCCTCTAGAACTTGTGCATTGCACAGTGCTGTGAGATAATGCATATGGCCGGATCTAGACTTCTGTGAGACAGATATTTACAGCTCTTGTTTTGCACTTCACGACGTTTTTAACAACAAGATAGCACAATAGAGTATCTCAAGTCGAAAGGAACCCCTCCTGTTTAAATTTCTGCATCCTACCCTGTTGGCAGTTCTGTGTAGGTGTCAGTGACGTGATTTTATTTCGGTGATTACAAAATAGAGTCGAATGTCTGCACTGGATAGCCGAGGCAGCTAGTTCATAGCGATTCGGTCAACCAAGTAAATGAATGTACTGCACTTGCTGCAAACCACTACAGGGAATCTGTGTGTCAGAATTCGTATCCACTGTGGCGCAACATTGTTATGATAGAAAAATGAGTGACGGAGAAGAGAATTTGGTGGTCTTATGGATTGATGCTAGGTTCATGTACTTATGGTCTGGGTTCGATTCCAACTTCTGATGATGATTTTTGATAAGGAGAGACACATTCTGTTCTCTTCTGGCTACGCCAAGTGAAGAAGGTATAATGGCATTGTGGTCTGACATTCATGTTAAACATGATATTCCTTCTCTACCAAGTAGACGTTATGTTGAACCACAATAAAGTCAGAAGTAGCGACACGTAGAAACTCTATTAACAGTAACCTTTCTTATACAAGTTATTTATTTCTAGTGACGAAACAAACGCTATGTAGGGTCACAGGACACTTATTCCATCTTCTATTTGAGCTTCCGTATGTCGATAAAACTGGTTCTGATCTGGGAATGCAACTCAGACCGCCCTTAACGCGGAATTTGACCCCTTCGTGAGAATACAGCTCGACTGCAATTTGTTGTTTGTTCAAAACTGCAGATTCCTCAACATCTCCACATATTGCGCGTGAAAGAGTTCGAATCCTGGCCTGGCACTAAAGCTTTCGTTATGTATTATGAAGCACTAGCATGGGAGCACCTATCTGCTGGTGGGTAATAATTTTGATTTTTAATGTATTTTCATCCGTTGTCAACACTTACGGTACTGTCGTTTTTGAGTCCCAGTGAGATACAGAACTGTTTGCGAAATCATTGTAAATTCAAGGATATTATACCGAGCTGCTGGTGGAGAAAAATTCGGTTGCTGACCTGTCTTCATTTTGAGTCAACAACGATATGTGTGGGGCTCCATTCCCAGTCAGCACTGAACTCTTCGTCATATTATTTCTAGTTCAAACACGCTCACATGTCGCTGCTGGTGTAACAAACCCATTTTTAACGTTCGTTTTCTCTAGAATATAACAGCGATAGGTGCCAGGTTGGAGTCCTGGGAAAGAAAAAATTAATGTTTCGTCTCGTCATTTCAGTTGAAACATCTAGCTACTGCCGAGAAAATCCGATATGTCACAGTTGATTGTGCCTCGGTGACAATCCAATTAGGTTCTGGGTTCGAATCCCTGTGCAACACAAAGCTTTACCTCACGGCATTTCAAGTAAGTTACTTGTGAAGAAGCAATATTTACATCTCTCGTAGTTCGTTAACAAGGACAATAGATGCTGGGTAGGAATTCGCCTCCGTTAAAAATGTTTACGTTATGTAATTTAAAGTTTATATTTGGTAACTGATACCGTCTGAAATCGAGGTATATCACTCTCTGTATGCCTAGTCAGGAATGACTGTTACTTTCCGTCAGTCACGAAGTCTTTGCTTAGTCTGCATGACCTGGGTTTGAACCATATGCAGAACGAGGCGGTTCGTCGTGTCATTTGAAGTTCATACATATTCTCAAGTAGCAGCTCGTGACTAACTTAAATTTTTAATGTCATTTTGTGATAAATAATGAGTGCGGTATGTTATTTTGAAGACGAATATTGAATTCTACGAACCTTACCTATCTGACGTAATAATGAGAGTGGTAACATTTCATGTATGTCATTTATTGTAATAAATGTGAGCTTACAAGCCTGAAGAACCGTCTTGTCTGTGATAAGATATTCCCTGATATTTGTAGTACCTTGGTATTACTTTACATCTTGAGTTATTGCAATGCAGAGTAGTGTTTTCTAGTGGTGACTTGTTGGAACCATTTTCAATAGTCAAACGACTGTACCGAGGGGCGATTAGAGGACCTGCTAGACAGGTGCGCTATGTAGGTTGCATTCGAATCAGGCGAAATGCAATTCTGGTCGTTCCGATACTTTTCAGCACGACTGTACATTTGCGTCAACTACACAGCGCTACTCGCTAGCTCCAAGTGATAACATCAATTCTTTCACCCTGTTCAGATGCACCCATGCAATGGACCCGAGCAGCGAAGGACCTAGTTCATTGCCAACAGACCTACAGACAACACAGCGATAAAGTCAGCAAGAAACTCTAAATCTAAGATATCTTTCCAAAAACTTCCGGAACTTTGTTCACAGTAGTTTTCTACGCTTATCTTTTACTTATTGTGCGTGGTCTCCTTCGAAATACTCTCCTCCACAACTGATACATGGCTCCCAACGCCGTTTCCACTTCTGGAAGCAGTATTGGTTTTTGCGCTTTCAGGATCATGTGCAGGTGCGTGATGGTGGTGGCCATTAATTGTCTCGCCTCATTTCAGGCCGTTGCCTTCTCATGTGTTCTCGCAGGCGTCGCGACACTTCCCTATAATATCATAGATTAACAATTTGTCCCTGCGACATGAATTCATGGTGAACTAATCCTCCAGGGTCGAAGAAAACTGTCAGCTTGGTTCTGACATTTGATCTGACTTGACAAGCTTTTTTCTGTCTTGGAGAACCTTCCCCGGCCAACTATGAATATTGAACCTTCGTCTCAAGTCACAACCGGAGACCCACGTCTCATCGCAAGTTATGATTCTCGTAAGTAACGTCTCGTTCTCATTTGCGCGATTCAAAAGCTCTTCACAGACAGCGAGGCGAGGGTCTTTCGGGTCGTGACTTCTTAGTCGTGGGACGAGAGGTAACACTATGTGTTCCAAGATGCTGTGTCAGGATTTCGTGACATCATCCAGCTGAAATGTTACATTCTTCAGCAACCTCTCAGACAGTCAGTCTTCGACTGGCATGCACAGTTTCGTTGACTGAGCGTCGTCTGTAAGCGTCGAAGGACGTCCTGAACCCGGGTCATCTTTAACTTCCGTCCGGCCATTTTTAAACCGTGTGAACAGTTCGTAACAGTAAGTACGGCATACGCAAACATCACCGTAGGGTAGAGTGACCAAACGTCCCGGAAAACCGGGATTGTCCCGGTTCTTATCCCTGTGTTCCGGTGTCCCGAAAATTTGTTTCGGGACGCTCAAAAGTCCCAGAATTCTGTTTTTAAATACATTTCGTGAAACTTTCTCAAATTTTTGGGATTTCGCTATATTAAAGAAAATACAACACAAGAAATTAATATATTTAACTTATTTGTCTAAAACCTCCATTGTCCCATACTAGTAATCACAGTATCATTATTGATGCACTCAGGCAATAATTTACTTTGAGCGGTACTTTGGCCAACAAGTGTAAGTTGTATTATTGTAACAGAGCTACGAAACCGTCCGATTGTCGCGCCAGAACAGTGTAGTAGTTGATGTTTTGTCAGACAAACTGCAATAGTTTTTTCTCATATTAGTGGTATTATTGCCGCAGTACTGTTAAACGCAGTGCCGGAACGTGCCTGCAAATTCAGTGACTGTTATTCCAAGGAATGGAATTTCATTAAGAAAGGTCGATTTGATTACGAAGCAGAGTGTTCCGTTGAAAGGTCTCTGTTGGATTCCTTTCATGTTAATTTCTTAAATATGTTGTCATGTACGGCATAAATTCCTCTTCCAAATTTACTTTGATGTTTCTGACTATCTGGGAGGAGACTAAGCAGTGGAACGTGTTACTTTTACACATAAACAACAACGATCTGTCACACTACTACACTTTAAAACACAGTTTATATGTAATTCATGTCACACAGTCTCATACGGAACGTACATCCGCTTTCTTTTATATACTGTATATGATAAGATACTGTCATCCCCCTTCCCTTCTGTGTGAGAGGATGAATGAGCAAATGTATTTCTAGTTGCATGCTGGATGGTAGCAGACAAACCTGTCTGCTAGAGAACAGTAGGACCAACGTCGGAACAGGTAGCTACGCTTTCTACAAGCAGAGAGGTTTCTATTCTTAGTATGGTCCTGTCCGTCCCTCATCATGTTGGTATAGGGAGCTGCCTCTCTGGTCACTTCCGTTTGTATTTGTGAAGCATGCTCGGTAGGAGCCCAGGTCAGTCTGTCCGTGGTAAGATCTCCGGCTAAGCGCGTCTCTGTTAAGTCCATAGGACAATGGATTTCTTAAGTTCAGCCTAACTGAAACTTTAATCACCTTTATTTCAGGTTTAGCTCTAAAATATCTAATGTTATCTTAAATTGCAACGCAGTGTATTTCGAGTGTGAAGTTCAGAATATCTTCCAGTAGTTGCTTTGTCACTACTTTGTGAGTAAAGTGGAACCACGTGTTGATCAGTAACTCTAACTAAGATCATCAATCTTAAATGCGAATGTGCGTGAGATTATAACGTCTCGTCTTGACAATATTTTTCAGTATAGCAACTTTTCTTTGTGTTCCATCCACGTGGGGTGTACTTTGTGAGACCAGTAACACGTGCTTATACAATTGTTTGACCCATCAGGTTAATAATAAGCCGATAGTTTTTCTTTTGTAAATTGCGTTTCGATGTAATTTATTTGAATTATCAAAATTGTTGTGGAGTTACACTCTTTGTGTAAACCAAGTTGACCACGTGAAGCATGTGGTGTCAGCATCAAAGCAGCCCTCAGCTATCCTTTTTGGGAACATTTCACAGAGAGTTAGTATGCATTTAGTATACCAGTGTGTGGTAATTTCATGACGGACAGGATTGTGCTACGAACGTAACTTCTTTGGGCGAAAATTGAATCGGTTGGTTGCAGTTAATTTCCTCTTGGATATGTTTCAACATTCTTCGTGTGTTATTTTATGAATGCAGTGTTGTATGTAGTCTCCCAGTCTTGGCTCCCTATTTGATGTGTTCCATTCGTATGACGATTAAAAGATTATAATTAATGTTAGTCTGGTTGGGAATTTAGTAAGCTAGACTGGATACCTGGTGAAACAGTTGCGCAGTAATGCAAGGTCAACTTCCCCAGACAGCTCACAGCTTTTAACCCGCTTTTATTGTCTATCAGCACCACTTTCATAACAAATTAATGCAACAACATTACACATGGCGACCCTGTTCTGTGATTCCGCTAGACTCTGGAATCTCTGAAATGTTAGATTGCGAGCGTTGTACAATCTTAATGTTTTTTCCCTGTAGCGCTCAAACAACTTCTCTGTTGTTTCTGTGCAGACTTTCAAAAAATTCATGGCGTTGTTGAGCGGCGTTGTGTTGTTTGTCTTGTTTTGTTTTCTATATTTGTGTGTTTTATATGTATGTATTTTTTTTCTCGCTTGTAAATTGCACTGACTTCGATCAAAGATATAAATTTGTTTTGCGTGTGAAAAAGTGCGTACTAGGTTGGGTACCTTTTGTGTGACTGTCGTAATCTTTGAGGGATACATTTATTCTGATTAGTGTGTTGCGTACCAGGTATAAATTGAACTAATGCAGACACGTAACCAAGCTAAAAGTAGGCAGCCCAACAACCTAAGCAACATGGACCAAGGGGATGATTTTATTTCGAATATTAACGCGTCGGGCGGTTCCGAAAATGCAATGGGAAATACTTCAGACGAAATGCAAAACAGGACGAACGCGCTCACAGCAGAGCCAGAAATTAATTTGCCTCCAACTAACCAAATTGATTTGGCGGAACTCATGAAAGCCTTATTGCAACAAAATAAAGAAAACGCAGAGAAATCCGAAAAATCGATCCGTGAGCTAGGCGAACAAATAGACGAAAAACTAATCCAGCAGACAAATGAAGTCGACAACTCGATGCAGAGAGTGTCCGATTATATCTCACAAAGAATAAACAATCTGGCAAGTGAAATAAAAAGTGATATTATGAAAGAATTAGGCCGTACATTTGAACAAATCGATGACCATCTGCAAGCCTTAGAACAGGGCAAGCGGAGTCGTGATGCGGAATCGAAAGAGAGTGAAGAACAGCTACTTACGAATTTCCAAGCGCTGAGAGAAGAATGCCAAAGGGAACGCCAGCAGGTACTCTCGAGGGTCCAGGAGGTGGAAACGCATTGTCCCGCGTCCGTTAGCAACACAGCAGCGGACAACAGTCAAGCGATTCACGCACTCGAACAGCAAGTAGAACAATTGAAGCAGATTGGGGCGGAGGACTACAGACAAATACATGATAAGATTGAAGCATTAGCGTACATCGTAGGCACAATGAAGGTGACGGAGAGCAATAACAATACTACACAGGTAGTGGTCGCAGAGACCGAAGAAGTGCGTTCGCTTATTAGATTTCAGAAGGGACAGTTCGAAGTGAACAGGCGGCACAAAGCTGTAACAGGCGAATTACAAGAACGCGTGGCGCATCTGGAAAGCTGCATGGGGTGTGATTCCGAACTCGCCAATAGCACTAAAAAAATGGTTCAAATGGCTCTGAGCACTATGGGACTTAACATCTATGGTCATCCGTCCCCTAGAGCGTAGAACTACTTAAACCTAACTAACCTAAGGACATCACACAACACCCAGTCATCCATAGCACTAAAAATAGCTGTACGAACAGTGCAGAGAAGGACTCCGGCAATGAGGGAGATTTTGACGACAGGGAAGATTGTATTTGAGGGGCAGGCATGAGAAAAATTGAAACATTCAAGGGCCTCGCCGGGAGGAAATGCGGGGATTTGATTTCAAACATTTCCTTACGGTGAGAAAGTTTGAGATATTTCGAAATTCGCAAAAAGGAATACATCCATGAGCATGGCTCGAGCAATTTGAGTTCTGTCTTCCCCCCGACTGGGCAAGTTCACATAAGATAGAATATATGTATGGCCATTTGGAAGGCGAACCGTCCGCAGCTCATGGTCGTGCGGTAGCGTTCTCGCTTCCCGCGCCCGGGTTCCCAGGTTCAATTCCCGGCGGGGTCAGGGATTTTCTCTGCCTCATGATGACTGCGTGTTGTGTGATGCCCTTAGGTTAGTTAGGTTTAAGTAGTTCTAAGTTCTAGGGGACTGGTGACCTCGGATGTTAAGTCCCATAGTGCTTAGAGCCATTTGAACCATTTTTTGAAGGCGAACCGGCGATTCGCATGAGGTCGGCAGCGCGTCACTGCAACTCCACTTGGGAGTTTCGACAAGCCTTTCTGTCCTCCTATTGGCCGGAAGCGGCACAAGATAGAGTCAAGCATGGCATAATTATGCTGCCAAATTTGAACCAGTCTGATTTCGGCAGCACAGCACGCCTATTCGACCACATGCTGCAGGCAAATCAATTTCTATACGACCCATACGGGCCTGCGTAACTAATTAGGATATGCATTCTTGCGGGACGATGCAAAGAGGACGTGGAAACGTTTAAGACACTTCTCCAAGAGTTGGAACATAATACAGCAGAATGCCCGCCTAATCAGGCACAGAGATATTACGGGGCACAGCAGCGCGATCGCAGTCGTGGCCGTAGTACTGATCAACGGCGTGACTGGTCGTCGCGACGCGAACGGAACAATAATCGGGACCGGCCGTATAGAAACTGGGGTAACACTCGCGAGCACAGGTGGAACAATGGAAATGATCGAGGTCGTGGACAAGATCGCAAACGCAACAGGTACTGCAACCAGAATCGATACTATGATGAACACGGTGGGAATAGGATTGTAGGCGGAGCACCACATGATGTTGAAATTCGGACAGCTAACGCAAGACATAATCCAGCAAGTTGAAATGAACAAAACCGGCAATGACAAATGATAAGTGCAGAAGGCGCCCAATCGGAACAAATGAGCGACAATGCAAATGAGAACATAGGATATATAGAGAGGGAAGATATTAGAGAGGACAGCGAGGAGAAAGAATTGATTAGTTTACATTTGTGGCATATGCATTTTCAATAATATGTTGGTAAAAATGATGATAAAGATGTTTCTATGTGATTGATTGAAGTGATGTTTGTGTTTTTTTTTTCTTTCCTTGTGCAATTAGGATTTAGGTTGGTTCAAATGTGAAGATAAAAGGTTTCTTTGTGAACAAGTGAAATGCTGTTTATGGTCTTTTTGTGTAAATTGAAAAGAGTCGCTCCTGAGAGAAGCAATATCTGTGTTGAATTAATGCAAAACTCAGGGGAATATCCGATCTGTGGGTATTATGGGTCTGGCAAACCCAGGTCCCCAGCTGTTAGTAGCCTTGTTTCCGATTTTCTGCTTTCAGTGCTACTATCTATCTATTACTATTCTATATCTGTCAGTATAAATGAGGATCTCTTACTATAGTATGTGTGCTGTATGAATATTTTAAGATAGGAGAACGCTGAGAAAGGAATGAGTAAGTTTAGAATCTTGAAAACAGGATGCAATAATACGATTGTTTAACGAATGTCTTCCCAATATGCGATGATATGTTAATATTGATGATATATGTCTTTTTTGTTCTTTATAGCTGAGTATGTAAAGTGCTGTCTGTTGATTTCGTCAGTATATTGATTCCCTTCAAGGTGAAAGAAGAGTTGTGGTTTGTGTAATTTACGTGGCCCTGAAATAGTATTATGGCAGTCAAATGACGAGCAGTTTTCCATCAAATGGAGAATGGAACGGAAATATGGATCCTTTTTGTAGTCTTGACTTATGTTGAGCCAGAGCCTGAAAAATTATTCTGCGTTAATACTTGTCCTAGAAAAGTGACGTTTATGTGTTTTGCTGATGCTGTGAGCATTACAGCTTATTGTTTTCGCTGGTGCGGGATGCACTGCAGCCTACATGGGTTGAAGTGAAGAAATGTCCCTCTTGAAGGTAGAGGAAGATTAAATAATTTTGATTATGGGACCGAAGGAAAGCTTGGTTTAATGTAATAGGGATGAATCAAAACATTTGTCATTTAAACTACAAGAGGATTCGGATCTTTCGTGTCTGTTGTAAGTTCAATATGTTAAGATGAAACTGTTTTACAGAATAGAGGAGACCACAATTTTGCCATTCATGAGAAATGAATCCAGAATAACCACCACAGGCGAAATAACTGATTTGGAAGCGAAAGGTAACTTAAAGAAGGAACGCAATTCGAGCAAAATGGGTAAGAAAATGTAATATAACCTGTAGGATGAAAATATTTTTACCCTTCTCAGAGTCATCTGTGTGATTAATTCTTGTGATAACGTAATTTTAGATGAAATTGTCTTACTGTTTTATGTATAAATATATGTGTATGATAAATGCATAATTGATAGTCTCTTATCAGGTGTGTCAATTGGTATAAATGTTTTGGCGTGTAAATAACCATTGTTCTTTTTACTATGTATGTTTAAGGAAAGTTTCTCCATATTTACCATGTGGCAAGACATACGCCGCGAGCATCAAGAAGAGGATGAATTAGAACAATGTTGTAGTGGTATAAACACTGTGTTGAAGTAGCATTGAAGTAGCTTGTTGGATTAACTAGTAGTGGATTGAAGTAGAATTTTGAGTGATACGTATTTATGGGTAGTTTGTAGTATAGACAACAGGTGTGCTTGTGTGTGTGTGTAAATAACATGTGAACCCTATGCTGTCCTGACCTATGCTTGCACAAGGCATAATCCTATTCATTTTAGTGAATTAATAAGTAGCATTTGATTTATTAAAATGCAAGTGAACCACATTAGTGATGTGGATTTAAATATTATATTGTCAGTTCATTTAATTTTTTTTATACTGTCAATTCATTTCACTTTTATTTTTTTATATTGTCAAGTCATTTAACTTTTATTTTTATATTGTCGATTCATGTAACTTTTTTATTTAAAAAAATGAGTCTCACTTTTGTTCTTAAAAATTGTGAAAGACAATACTAAACGGTATTATGTATGACATATTGTAATCACATAACTATGATGAACAATTTCTGTGAATACAGTTGAGAACGTGAAAACGAACCGGCTAAACTCTTAGGAGACAGCGGGAGCAGTGAGGAGGAGGACTAGTTGTAAACAGGCAGGTTTCCCAGCAGGACACACTGTCAACCGGGCCACTTCGGGAGCACGGTCGACAACAAAAGAAGGGCTGCTGGGCAAACACTTTCCCTTGTACCCGGAGCTTATGGCCGGCCACACCAGTGCGACCCTTCGTGGAAGTGATGACCTGAGATGGCCGAGCGGTCCACCGCACGGAAATCCATCTGGTGGCAAAGCACCACACGCACGCGACCGTGACGAGATGGCCACAGTGAAACGACAGAATCAGGGGATAAAGGGGCGTGGAGCCTTTTGACAGGAACTGTCCAGAGAAACTTTGAGACGTCAACGACGACTATCAACATTTCTTGGCGGAAGCCCATTGTCAAGCGACAGTAAATCATGGTTCGGTGTTCTCTGGTTGCTAAGGGTGGCACAAAGAAGAGCCACTAAGTGTCATCCTTGCCCAGGATAATCAAACCGACGAGCCAATTGAGGATAACTCAAGAATTTAACAACAGAATGGGCGTGTAGCCTTTTGACACATACTGTCCAGAGAAACTGGCAGACTTCAACGACGCCTATCAACATTTTCTGGCGGATGCCCACTGTCAAGCGACAGTAAATCATAGTTCGATGTTCTCTGGTAGCTAAGGTTGGCACAAAGAAGAGCCATTAAGTGTCATCCTTGCCCAGGAATATCAACCTGGAGTGTCAAACGAGGATACCGCACGAATTTGACAACACAAACATGGAACCAAATCGAGACGTATGTGACACGGGCCACCAAGAGAAACTTAA
Source organism: Schistocerca piceifrons (assembly GCF_021461385.2). Taxonomy (NCBI): domain Eukaryota; kingdom Metazoa; phylum Arthropoda; class Insecta; order Orthoptera; family Acrididae; genus Schistocerca; species Schistocerca piceifrons. The sequence goes on from NC_060139.1 coordinate 1,054,399,305, forward strand.
TGAGAGGGCAGAGACGGCGGGATTGCACGCAACAGATGGACAAAAGTCCCTACTGACAGCTGCGGCGATGAACCCCCCCCCCCCCCCTCTTATATTGTGCCTCAGGAACAGTGGAAGTACTGAGTGTGCCAGTGAACAGTGATTATATGGTTCTTAGTCCAATGTATCTGTTCTTTCAGAGAAACTTTGATCGCGTATTTTGCAGGGGTTCGATTTATTGGTGTTTCTTTATTAGACTGACTCCTGTATTTTGCAGGTGTTTTATTTACTGGTATTTTTTTTGGACGTTGACTTCTGTACTTTCAGAGCTGTTTTATTTCTCAATGTTTGGTTTGGGTGTTGTATTATATTTGTGATATTTTGTTTCATAAATTCATTCCTGTGGCATTGCTTCGTTTATCAGTCAGATAGCTATTCATTCTCATTGGACTGTGATCGATTAGCCTTTGCATGGGGCATATTTATAGTGAGGAACCCCATAAGGGTAACAATCATATAATTAATTGTAGTTTCAGTAAACTGACACAGTGATTATTGTTTGTTAATTTACTGAAATATGTTAGAGTGATTAAATTAGCGCCACAAAGTTATTTTAATTCTACAAATTATTAGTTTTATAAGATATAGAATTTTTTTGCGATAACCACTTTGTAAAACATGTATTTTTCTCTTATCATTTTCTTTGCTTTTGCAGATTGTGCATTGTAATGTTCTGCTTTATAATACTGATGATATTTTCATGTTCTTTTTTTTATTGCTGTGGCACCTTTGCTATTTTCATAAATTTTACTTGATAATAAACAGTCATAAATATTCCTGTGATCAGTTGGCTCTTGCAATGAGCAAATACTGGTGAACTCCATAAGGGTAACAACCAGAAATTGTTTTCATATTAATGAGACACGAACCATTGTTTTTACTTGCTGACCGAATTAGGCCTATACTATCTTAGAAAAAGGTGTCACAGATTGTTTTTTTCTCTTTGAAATTGGTAGATTCTATATATGTGTTGAAATTATTGTGTTTTAGCAAGTAGCTGGTGACCTTTTCCCTTTTCTTTACATTTTTAGTTTAAGTTGGGTGTGAGAAGCCTGCTTGGGAATGTCCTAGCATGGCCAGAAAATTCCCTGCACAGTCTATTCCTAGAGCGTTGGGGTTATGAAAGGTCTCTGTTGGAATTCTTTCATGTTAATTTCTTAATTATATTGTCATTTACGGCATAAATTGCTCTTCTAAATTTACTATGATCTTTCTGACTGTCTGGGAGGAGACTGAGCAGTGGAACGTGTTACTTTTACACATAAACAAGAACGATCTGTCACACTACTACACTTTAAAACACAGTTTATATGTAATTCATGTCACACAGTCTCATACGGAACATACATCCGCTTTCTTTTATGTACTGTATATGATAAGATACTGTCATCCCCCTTCCCTTCTGTGTGAGAGGATGAATGAGCAAATGTATTTCTAGTTGCATGCTGGATGGTAGCAGACAAACCTGACTGCTAGAGAACAGTAGGACCAACGTCGGAACAGGTAGCTACACTTTCTAAAAGCAGAGAGGTTTCTGTAATCAGTATGGTCCTGTCCGTCCCTTGTCATGTTGGTATAGGGAGCTGCCTCTCTGATCACTTCCGTTTGAATTTGCGAAGCATGCTCGGTAGGAGCCCAGGTCAGTCTGTCCATGGTGAGCGTCTCAAGTGGTAAGATCTCCGGCTAAGCGCGTCTCTGCTAAGTCCGTAGGACACTGGATTTCTTACGTTCAGCCTAACTGAAACTTTAATCACCTTAATTTCAGGTTTAGCTCTAAAATATCTAATGTTATCTTAAATTGCAATGCAGTGTATTTCGAGTGTGAAGTTCAGAATATCTTCCAGTAGTTGCTTTGTCACTACTTTGTGAGTAAAGTGGAACCACGTGTTGATCAGTAACTCTAACTAAGATCATCAATCTTAAATGCAAATGTGCGTGAGATTATAATGTCTCGTCTTGACAATATTTTCAATATAGCAACTTTTCTTTATTTTCCACCCACGTGGGGTGTACTTTTTGAGACCAGTAACACGTGCTTATACAATTGTTTGACCCATCAGGTTAATAATAAGACGATAGTAACCAGTTCGAGGTTTTTCTTTTGTAAATTGTGTTTCGATGTAATTTATTTGAATTATCAAAATTATTGTGGAGTTACACTCTTTGTGTAAACCAAGTTGACCACGTGCAGCATGTGGTGTCAGCATCAAAGAATCCCTCAGCTATTCTTTTCGGGAACATTTCACAGAGAGTTAGTATGCATTTAGTATACCAGTGTGTGGTAACTTCATGACGGACAGGATTGTGCTACGAACTTAACTTCTTTGGGTGAAAATTGAATCGGTTGGTTGCGGTTAATTTCCTCTTGGATATGTTTCAACGTTCTTCGTGTGTTATTTTATGTATGCAGTGTTGTATGTAGTCTCCCAATCTTGGCTCCCTATTTGATGTGTTTCATAAGATAACTAAAAATCACATTTTCACAATCCTTAATAAGACACAAGTTTAGTTATGAATCAAGTTTAATATGCTGAAATTTCAATGATCAATGTTAAAATAAATTTCCAAATATAAACTGATTTATTTCTTTTTATTTAAATTCTCTTATATATACACTCCTGGAAATGGAAAAAAGAACACATTGACACCGGTGTGTCAGACCCACCATACTTGCTCCGGACACTGCGAGAGGGCTGTACAAGCAATGATCACACGCACGGCACAGAGGACACACCAGGAACCACGGTGTTGGCCGTCGAATGGCGCTAGCTGCGCAGCATTTGTGCACCGCCGCCATCAGTGTCAGCCAGTTTGCCGTGGCATACGGAGCTCCATCGCAGTCTTTAACACTGGTAGCATGCCGCGACAGCGTGGACCTGAAACGTATGTGCAGTTGACGGACTTTGAGCGAGGGCGTATAGTGGGCATGCGGGAGGCCGGGTGGACGTACCGCCGAATTGCTCAACACGTGGGGCGTGAGGTCTCCACAGTACATCGATGTTGTAGCCAGTGGTCGGTGGAAGGTGCACGTGCCCGTCGACCTGGGACCGGACCGCAGCGACGCACGGATGCACGCCAAGACCGTAGGATCCTACGCAGTGCCGTAGGGGACCGCACCGCCACTTTCCAGCAAATTAGGGACACTGTTGCTCCTGGGGTATCGGCGAGGACCATTTGCAACCGTCTCCATGAAGCTGGGCTACGGTCCCGCACACCGTTAGGCCGTCTTCCGCTCACGCCCCAACATCGTGCAGCCCGCCTCCAGTGGTGTCGCGACAGGCGTGAATGGAGGGACGAATGGAGACGTGTCGTCTTCAGCGATGAGAGTCGCTTCTGCCTTGGTGCCAATGATGGTCGTATGCGTGTTTGGCGCCGTGCAGGTGAGCGCCACAATCAGGACAGCATACGACCGAGGCACACAGGGCCAACACCCGGCATCATGGTGTGGGGAGCGATCTCCTACACTGGCCGTACACCACTGGTGATCGTCGAGGGGACACTGAATAGTGCACGGTACATCCAAACCGTCATCGAACCCATCGTACTACCATTCCTAGACCGGCAAGGGAACTTGCTGTTCCAACAGGACAATGCACATCCGCATGTATCGCGTGCCACCCAACGTGCTCTAGAAGGTGTAAGTCAACTACCCTGGCCAGCAAGATCTCCGGATCTGTCCCCCATTGAGCATGTTTGGGACTGGATGAAGCGTCGTCTCACGCGGTCTGCACGTCCAGCACGAACGCTGGTCCAACTGAGGCGCCAGGTGGAAATGGCATGGCAAGCCGTTCCACAGGACTACATCCAGCATCTCTACGATCGTCTCCATGGGAGAATAGCAGCCTGCATTGCTGCGAAAGGTGGATATACACTGTATTAGTGCCGACATTGTGCATGCTCTGTTGCCTGTGTCTATGTGCCTGTGGTTCTGTCAGTGTGATCATGTGATGTATCTGACCCCAGGAATGTGTCAATAAAGTTTCCCCTTCCTGGGACAATGAATTCACGGTGTTCTTATTTCAATTTCCAGGAGTATATATATATATATATATATATATATATATATATATATATATATATATATATATATATATATATCACCGGTTGTCGTATGACGATTAAAAGATTATAATTAATGTTAGTCTGGTGAAACAGTTGCTTAGTAATGCAAGGTTAACTTTCCCAGACAGCTCACAGCTTTTAACCCGCTATTATTGTCTATCAGCACCGCTTTCATAACAAATTAATGCAACAACATTACACCGTATGTGACTGTTTTATTAGTATAAGTCATGGTGGACGTTCCGACATAGTTGATCACATCAGGTCGAAGAAACACGTTAACAGATACAGTGCACCGAGCTGCAGTAAAACCCCACAAAACCATTTTGTGAAACATCAGTCAAGTGAAGAGACGAAAGTTCGAGCAGCCGAGCTTACACTAGCCTACCACACGGTAAAACATCACCAAACTTATAGATCTAGTGATTGTACTAATAAGTTTAACAGCATTATGTTTGATGATTCTTCCAATGCAAAAAAGTTTAGTTCAGCAAGAAATGAAGTGTCAGCCTTAGTGAAAGGAGTTATTGCTCTCCAGAGTGTAAAGGAAAGCCTTGAATACATCAAAAAGTCTTCTTTCTACGGGATATGCACTGATGCCAGCAATCACAAGGCCACTAAAATATTTCCGTTTGTTGTTCAGTTTTTCGATATTAATCAGGGAATTCAGACCAAACTTTTGAAAGTGAGTTCCCTACCTAATGAAACATCTGACGAACAAGATTTTGTATGAATACTATCGAATGGTTGATCTTGAGAAAAATAAATGTGTGGCATTTTGTGGAGACAACACCAACACAAACTTTGGTGGTTTAAAAAGACAAGGGAAATGCAATGTATTTACCAAATTAAAGGCAACATTGCATGGAAACATTGAAGGCATAGGGTGCCCTGCACATGTTTTACACAATAGCGTGCAGACATCTGCTGTCAGTTTAAGCTGTGATGTTGAAACTATCGTCATGAAGGTACACTCACACTTTTACATATATACTGTTAGAACAGAGAGGCTTAAGGAATTCTGTGATTATGTGGGAACTGAATATATGAAGGTAATGTGTCACTCGAAAACTCGCTGGTCATCACTGTTTCCAGCAGTTGAAAGAGTAATCCGCCTGTTTGAACCGTTAAAAGATTTTTTCCTAAATGAAGACAAAGCCCCCAAAATATTGGTTCAGTTTTTCAGTAACCCTTTAAGTGAAGCCTACTTATGGTTCATTCACAGTCAGCTTAGCACATTACAGCATGGGATAAAGGAAATTGAGGGAAGCACGAAAAGTGTAATAGAGGTAAATGATATTTTGAAAAATACTCTGGAAACTGTTATTAAGAGGAGAGAACAGCAGTTCATTTCTTTTAATGTTAAATCTGTCCTTAAAAGAGCAGAAGCATCAGAAGCAGCGGAAAGGAGTTTTAGAGAAGAAGTTTTTTATGACACTTGTGTAGAATATCTCAGCAAGTGGTGCGCCTCATATTTACCGTCATAGCCGGTGTTTGATTGGATATTACTGAAGAGAGTGCCAAAATGGGAAAGTGTTGAAGAGACAGTTTGTTATTTGAAGACTAAAGAAGTTGTAATCGATGATTCCATTCTCTTCGATCAATTCAGCGTACTGACAAATTTTGCTGGAGAAAGTCTTCACAAGTGGAATGATGAAAAAAAAAAAACACCATTGGAATGTCATGAGAAGTGGGTGAGTTTTTTTAAAAGCTGTGACTGTCTTCAGCATTACTCTGAGTTGGTAATAATTGCAATCCAAGCCCATAATGCCAATGTGGACAGAATATTTTCGATCATGAATATCCAGTGGACTGATGAAAGAAACAGAATGGAGACGGACTCACTTGAAGCAATCCTGCAGATCCTGTACAACTACAAAATGGATTGTGCCGAGTTTTACCACTGTGTCTCAAACAACAAAGACATGATCAAGAAGGCTGGAGGCAGTGAAAAATACCCTTTTCTCTAAGGACAGTCAATTCCATCTATAAGTGCTCAGTAATATTAAAGCTCATATTAATATTAACTGATTAAAAGTTGAATGGCTGTAAAATTTTGTAAAATCGTAATACATTTCTTTATTACAGTATACGTTTATTAAATGTCAATAATTATACGGGTAATCTAGATTATATCAATCTTTTGTATCCTCTTATTAGTTATAATAATCGAGTTAACAAAATGTATCAACATAACATTAATATTTAAAATTAAGAAACCTGGATACATGTGGAATGAGGTGTCCATTGGCACCCAGGTGAATTTGTCCCGTTTTTCACCGAAAATAATTTGGTCACCCTACCGTAGGGGTCTTGGAACATTTTGTATGCCTCTAGAAAAGTTTTCTTCAGTTTCACGCAGAATTTAATGCAGACGCGTTGCTCCTCTAATTCTGCCATCTCCAAATTCTCAAACTGTGCGACACAGTGTTGTATGTCAGCACTGAACAATAACTAACAGATATACAACAATGAAATTTCCGGCAGTGACACATTAAACACAGGCGTGTGCGGGGATGCCAACCGCATTTCGCTCCAACACACCATTGCCACGAAATTACGAACGTTCGGGAATTTTTTGAACATGTCTCGTACCTGGATCACTGCTCAGCAGTTTTCACTTAAGTGCCTGGCAGAGGGTTCTTTGAACCACCATCAGACCGTTCCGTGCTCTATAAGCGCATGGAAAAAATGAACACTTAAATCTTTATGTAGGAGCTCTGATTTCTCTTTTTCTTATTGACGACAGGAAAATACTTTCACACTCAGAGGAGAAACTTGGTGATTGAATTTTCGTCAAAAGTTCTCGCCGCAACGTCAAATGCCTTTATTTTAATGATTTGCCATCCCCACTCGCGTTTCATACCCGCGACGCTCTCTCCCCTATTTCACGATAATGTAGGACGAGCTGCTCTTTTTCGAACTTTTTCGTTATCCTCTGTCAATCTTATCTGGTAAGTATCACGTACAGCACACCACCAGAGGACGAACAAGCGTAGTGCGTAGTGTAGCAGTCCCCTTCGTAGACCTGTTGCATCTTCTGAGTCATCTGCCAATAAAATGTAGTCTCTGGTTTGCCTTCTCCACAACATTATGTGTGTGATCATTCCAACATAAGTTGTTCCTAATTGTAATTCGTAGGTAATTACTCGAATTCACAGTCTTCGATTTATTGTATAATCGAAATTTAACGGACTTCTGTTTTTACTCATGTGCGTGACATCACACTTTTCGTTCTAGAGAAACATTTACCACTTCCCGCCCTATTCAGATATCGTGTCTATATCATTTTGCATTCGGTTTTGATCTTCTGACAATTTTACTATACGGTAAATGGCAGAGCATCTACAAACAATCTGAGAGGGCTGCTCAGATTATCTCCTAAATCGTTTGTGTAGATTACGAACGGCAGAGGGCCTACAACGCTTCCTTGGGGAACGACGGATATCACTTTGTTTTACTCGATGATTTTAAGTGGATTAATATGGACTGTAACCTTTCTGAGAGTAAAACTAGGGTGCAGTCGCATAACTGAAGCGATACCCTATAGGCACACAATTTGATTGGGACTTGCTTGTGAGGAACGCTACCAAAGCCTTCTGGAAATCCACAGATATGGAATCAGTTTTTAGTCCCCTGCGGATAAAGAGACAGTTGTGTTTCACAAGACTGATATTTTCTGTGTCCATGCTTACAGTTTGTCAATAGACAGTTACCATCGAGGTAACTCGTAGCGTATATAGTATATGTTTCAAAACCATACTCCAAATCGATCTTTGGGATCATGCATGCGTTTCTACTCCCTGATCCATAGAAACTGAACTCTTACAATCGAAATGTGTCGACAAGTACACAGGACATACATCAGGTTTGTCGTGGACTACAGTACCCTGTTTGGGGCACTGCAGCCAAAAGTCGCAAGGCAAACTACAACACCATCAAAATAAGGCACTCAAGAGGGTATTCCACATCCCACAAAACTACCCCTCGCATTAATTACAGGAAATAGCGCAGAAACAACAACCGCTGCAAGGGTTCCAGGAGCGCACAAAGAAATTATACGACAAGCGAGATACTCCGATGATATACTTTTATTTCGCCTTGGGCGGAGAAATGAAAATACTGATCGCTTTGACAGACCAGCGGTGCCAGTCGATAGAAGATATCCCCACGAAAAGATGACAACAAAGCCAAATGCCACCACGAAAACACGAGGACGTACATAAGACGCTAAGCTAAATAAACATCAAAATCAACAATAGAATAGAAGTACTACCGTTAGATAACAACCTGCGTTCACCTACGCCACGATGCGGCTTTTTTTACTTACCCTCAGCTCACAATAATCTATTATAATTCAAATGATCAGGATGAATAGGGCACTGAAATGAAATATTGCGTTTTTCAGTCTTGTTTATTACGAATCCAACATGTGCATTCCCAGAATTACCACACAGATGAAATTATATTTTTTTAAAGAAAGGCGTAGCGGGTCAAACGGAAAGGATGCCTCCCTCAAGGCAATAGCAACAGCGCTTTCTGACTTCATGTGAGGTACTGACCGAGATTGTGGTCTGCTAGCTGAAAATCGATAAGACATAGGTTGGTTAAAATACTTGGCTGCATGTCAGATGGACTCGCTGAAGTGAATACTAAGTCCCCAGAAAAAGATTGCTAATATGCCCGGGCTGCCGATGTGCTCACCACTATCTACCATTGAACGGTCGAAAGGGTGGTGTGGAGACCAGTCGCAAGTGTGCAACTGCGAAGGCCGTGGCGGCCGTACCCTTGCAACGATGAATGCAGAAAATCACGGCTGGTGCACCGAAAAAACCAATACTGTCCACTGTGACGGCCAATTTGCTGATCGTACAGCGAACCTCGGCTGAACCTCCCAGACCATCCTCTAGGTGGACAATCACCGAATGCGACGAGAATCTCTCCTCTCTTCCCTCCTCGACACCAAACCCTCGTGGAGTCTCCAAAACTTTTCCCCTCCAATGACCAAGCTGCCTGCTCAAATTGCGCCGATGACATAATATCACGCCACAGCTCCCAGTGTTTAACGGCGTAGCGGCATTCCTCCAATTAGAAAGTTCTCTGCCAAAATCTGTGCTCTCCCCACTGGGCCAGGCGCGAGAGAAACAGGCATTCCATGAAGGTCAATGCTCTGCTTCCCAGAGCAAATCATGAATCTCGGCATTCGTCTGTTAGTCTCACACTCGTATTGTCCAATAAGTCTTTGGATGCAGGTCACTGGCCATTGTCCTGCTGATGACCGGGCCGCCGTCGTGGGCCGACTTTATGTCTAGAGGCCACCGCCTGCGCTCACAGGTAAAGTGGTCACTCTTTTTTAGAAGCTTGGATGCTTTCCTGGAAGAGCCTACGGCTGTTTCTTTCACTTCTGCAGCCTTGGCCAAGTCTCCCTGCCGTCCTCACCGACACAGAAACAACTTTAATGCTTGAACTATTATTGCTAGCGGCAAACAAACTCTGTCATTCCCTGTCATACCTACAATTACTCGTCCAGATATCTTGCTACTTAGCTGAGATGGCTGCAGTGGCTCTGCAGGATTGAAAGACTACGTGCTCAAAGGGTTTGTCAACTATCTACATCACTGGCGACAACTCTTGCCTGTCCCTGGGACTTGCTTCAGATTATTAACCTGTCTCCAGGCTTCGCGTTACAACACTTTTGTTAACACTCACAGGTCATTAGGTAATCTTCTCCATATATAATTAAAAATATACTATAAGGCAAAATTTATTTCTATTGCAATGTTCCACAAGTCAGTCTTCCCTTTATTTCTTGACCCCCTTTCAAATTTTATGGCCAGCACATACTTATTTCTCTTTCCAAGAACCGCATTCATGTCACACACTGTGATAAGGTTTCCATTTCCCTTTATTCTCCCAAAATTCTTTTCTGACCCTTCCTCGAGTCCAGCTATTGGCAATCTACATGGATTGTGGTTTTGTCAGTTAAAATAATATCTCATTAAGGGGCTCCGGAAAGGCTCAAAATCATGAAAAGTTCAATTTTTACTTTTTTGCGTTTTCTGAATCTGCAGACTATAATACACTCCTGGAAATTGAAATAAGAACACCGTGAATTCATTGTCCCAGGAAGGGGAAACTTTATTGACACATTCCTGGGGTCAGATACATCACATGATCACACTGACAGAACCACAGGCACATAGACACAGGCAACAGAGCATGCACAATGTCGGCACTAGTACAGTGTATATCCACCTTTCGCAGCAATGCAGGCTGCTATTCTCCCATGGAGACGATCGTAGAGATGCTGGATGTAGTCCTGTGGAACGGCTTGCCATGCCATTTCCACCTGGCGCCTCAGTTGGACCAGCGTTCGTGCTGGACGTGCAGACCGCGTGAGACGACGCTTCATCCAGTCCCAAACATGCTCAATGGGGGACAGATCCTGAGATCTTGCTGGCCAGGGTAGTTGACTTACACCTTCTAGAGCACGTTGGGTGGCACGGGATACATGCGGACGTGCATTGTCCTGTTGGAACAGCAAGTTCCCTTGCCGGTCTAGAAATGGTAGAACGATGGGTTCGATGACGGTTTGGATGTACCGTGCACTATTCAGTGTCCCCTCGACGATCACCAGTGGTGTACGGCCAGTGTAGGAGATCGCTCCCCACACCATGATGCCGGGTGTTGGCCCTGTGTGCCTCGGTCGTATGCAGTCCTGATTGTGGCGCTCACCTGCACGGCGCCAAACACGCATACGACCATCATTGGCACCAAGGCAGAAGCGACTCTCATCGCTGAAGACGACACGTCTCCATTCGTCCCTCCATTCACGCCTGTCGCGACACCACTGGAGGCGGGCTGCACGATGTTGGGGCGTGAGCGGAAGACGGCCTAACGGTGTGCGGGACCGTAGCCCAGCTTCATGGAGACGGTTGCGAATGGTCCTCGCCGATACCCCAGGAGCAACAGTGTCCCTAATTTGCTGGGAAGTGGCGGTGCGGTCCCCTCCGGCACTGCGTAGGATCCTACGGTCTTGGCGTGCATCCGTGCGTCGCTGCGGTCCGGTCCCAGGTCGACGGGCACGTGCACCTTCCGCCGACCACTGGCGACAACATCGATGTACTGTGGAGACCTCACGCCCCACGTGTTGAGCAATTCGGCGGTACGTCCACCCGGCCTCCCGCATGCCCACTATACGCCCTCGCTCAAAGTCCGTCAACTGCACATACGGTTCACGTCCACGCTGTCGCGGCATGCTACCAGTGTTAAAGACTGCGATGGAGCTCCGTATGCCAAGGCAAACTGGCTGACACTGACGGCGGCGGTGCACAAATGCTGCGCAGCTAGCGCCATTCGACGACCAACACCGTGGTTCCTGGTGTGTCCGCTGTGCCGTGCGTGTGATCATTGCTTGTACAGCCCTCTCGCAGTGTCCGGAGCAAGTATGGTGGGTCTGACACACCGGTGTCAATGTGTTCTTTTTTTCCATTTCCAGGAGTGTATATATAATATATAATTTATTCAATTCCGAAGACTACAATTATTTTTAATTTTTTTTTGAAATGTATTCTACGAGTACATGGGCGTGACCCACTGTGGCGCTGTTAAACTGCTGTCAAATGGTCTTATTATTAACGTCCGTGTTCATCAGGTACATTTTAGTGATGTGAGATAAAGTATGTGTTGTGGCTAACCTGTGATGGTTCAATATATATCGCTGGTGTGATTGTCGATTGTTTCATGTTTATTTACTCTGTCGTTATCTCGAAAATATTCGTAATTAATTCTGTTTCTTGAGTCTCTGTTTTGTTGAAGTATAATAATGAGTAAAAGTAAAGTTATTAGAAATCCTCTGAAGGCTTTTAAGAAAAGGAGAAATGTTGGAAAGCCAAAGGTATGTGTTATTACTGTAAACAATAAAGACGATAACCAAGTGAGTGAACCTAACCTCTCAAGTACACCTGCCCATAGCAGTCAAAGTGGGAAAGAAAATACTTCACAGAAGAAGCTTGGTTCAATGAGTGAAAACTATGAATGTTTTATAGGCGAATCGGATGTGAATGAATTATTTGACATGTCGGTTCTCAAAGGAATTTTTTCAAACTGTGTAAGATGCATTTATTGTAGTGAAGTTGGTCTGGAACTCTCCATAATAAAGCACGTAGGACTTGCTAGTGAAATACAACTGAAATGTGATAAGTGTTCATACATGACCACCTTTTGGAACAGTGTTGCAGTAACTGCAACTGAAGAAAATGGTAGCAAAATCTACGAACACAACAACGAGCGATGCTTGCTTTAGACAAGGAACGCCTTCGGGCTGCAGACAGGGCTGTAAAGAGTCTAGAAATACAAGCAAGAGTAAACAGGAGGAGGAACAAGAGGAAGCTGGAGGAGGAGTTTGCAGAGGATGAAGATAATCCATCCTATGGACCTGGAATGCACTAAAAAGTTAATCCAATCTTTGTCGCTCGATTCCCAAAACTTTTTATTTTCTCATACTAATTACATGTTTTCTAAGGATCTTCCAAACATATTTGTTTCAAACTGTCAGTAAATGTTACACAGTACCTTCTGCATAATTTAACACAGCCTTTTTCCAAAAAACTGTATATTTTTGAATATATAAATAAAAAATTGCAAAAAAATGTTGTGAATTTTCATTACAATTGAAAAAAAATCATCTTTAATAACTGAACTAAAATTTTGTAAAATCCCTATGTTAAGTTGTAGCCCATATTCCAATAAATAATCTGTAAAAAGTTCAACTTCCTACCTCAAATACTTTGTGAGGAACGATGTAACTTATAAGCGTTATTTTAACATTGCAAGTATAGGGGGTTCCGGAGCCCCTTAAGAGTGAGTGTGTTATGATACTAAATGTGTCCTTTAACTTTAATCCCCAGTTCTTTGCTGGTTCCGATCTCTGCACTCTCGTGCTACCCTTTCGCTGTTACACTGTGTGTGGTTTCATAATCACCTACCAGACGTGACTGAGGTTTGGCGTTCAGTATTCGTGATATTGGACAGATACACTATCTGTTCAATGTATCACATCTGTTCTTCTATTGTACAAAACACAACGCAATAAAATGTATTTATATCCTTCCTCAAATGGTGATTTCTTCAACACAATAAGGGGACCACAATCAAACAACGAAAAGCACTGCATACCGTAATACCACGTTCTCCGTAGTGGCAGCTGGAATATAATCTGGTGCGCGGGGGAAACCGGGAAGCCTTATGTTTCTCTCTATCAATTGTTTTTCGACCCTTAGAAGCCGGCCGGTGTGGTCCTGCGGTTAAAGGCGCTTCAGTCTGGAACCGCGTGACCGCTACGGTCGCAGGTTCGAATCCTGCCTCGGGCATGGATGTGTGTGATGCCCTTAGGTTAGTTAGGTTTAAGTAGTTCTAAGTTCTATGGGACTGATGACCAAAGCTGTTAAGTCCCATAGTGCTCAGAGCCATTTGAACCATTTGAACCCTTAGACCATGAACACTGCCAGCAACTTCAGTACAGCTGCGAGGTCTGCAAGTGTCAAACGCATCGTTGTTGAGCAAACGTTTAGTGGTTGTTGCGTTACTTTGTGATATTTTGTGTTCAGTAAGGAACTTATACCGTCGTATTATAAGCTGAAATTAGTAATACAATGAATAATGCTTTTAATAGGCTTCACGAACATATGCGATATTCGACTATTCTTCATCTTGTTTCTTGTTGTTGTTGTTGTTGTTGTGGTCTTCAGTCCTGAGACTGGTTTGATGCAGCTCTCCATGCTACTCTATCCTGTTCAACCTTCTTCATCTCCCAGTACCTACTGCAACCTACATCCTTCTGAATCTGTTTAGTGTATTCATCTCTTGGTCTCCCTCTACGATTTTTACCCTCCACGCTGCCTTCCAATACTAAATTGGTGATCCCTTGATGCTTCAGAACATATCCTACCAACCGATTCCTTCTTCTAGTCAAGTTGTGCCACAAACGTCTCTTTTCCCCAATCCTATTCAATACCTCCTCATTAGTTATAAGATCTACCCATCTAATCTTCAGCATTCATCTGTAGCACCACATTTCGAAAGCTTCTATTCTCTTCTTATCCAAACTATTTATCGTCCATGTTTCACTTCCATACATGGCTACACTCCATACAAATACTTTCAGAAACGACTTCCTGACACTTAAATCTATCCTCGATGTTAACAAATTTCTCTTCTTCAGAAATGCTTTCCTTGCCATTGCCAGTCTACATTTTATATCCTCTCTACTTCGACCATCATCAGTTATTTTGCTCCCCAAATAGTAAAACTCCTTTACTACTTTAAGTGTCTCATTTCCTAATCTAATTCCCTCAGCATCACCCGACTTAATTCGACTACATTCTATTATCCTCGTTTTGTTTTATTTGATGTTCATCTTATATCCTCCTTTCAAGACACTATCCATTCCGTTCATCTGCTCTTCTAAATCCTTTGCTGTCTCTGACAGAATTACAATGTCATCGGCGAACCTCAACGTTTTTATTTCTTCTCCATGGATTTTAATACCAACTCCGAATTTTTCTTTTGTTTCCTTTACTGCTTGCTCAATATACAGATTGAATAACATCGGGGAGAGGCTACAACCCTGCCTCACTCCCTTTCCAACAACTGCTTCCCTTTCATGTCCCTCGACCCTTATAACTGGCATCTGCGTTCTGTACAAATTGTAAATAGCCTTTCACTCCCTATATTTTACCCCTGCCACCTTCAGAATTTGAAAGAGAGTATTTCAGTCAACATTGTCAAAAGCTTTCTCTAAGTCTACAAATGCTAGAAACGTAGGTTTGCCTTTCCTTAATCTAGCTTCTAAGATACGTCGTAGGGTCGTATTGCCTCACGTGTTCCAACATTTCTCCGGAATCCAAACTGATCTTTCCCGAGGTCGGCTTCTACCAGATTTTTCATTCCTCTGTAAAGAATTCGCGTTAGTATTTTGCATCCGTGAGTTATTAAACTGATGGTTCGGTAATTATCACATCTATCAGCACCTGCTTTCTTCGGGATTGGAATTATTATATTCTTCTTGAAGTCTGAGGGTATTTCGCATATCTCATACATCTTGCTCACCAGATGGTAGAGTTTTGTCAGGACTGGCTCTCCCAAGGCCGTCAGTAGTTCTAATGGAATGTTGTCTACTCGCGGGGCCTTGTTTCGACTCAGGTCTTTCAGTACTCTGTCGAACTCTTCACGCAGTATCGTATCTCTCATTTCATCTTCATCTACATCTTCTTCCATTTCCATAATATTGTCCTCGAGTACATCGCCCTTGTATAGACCCTATATATACTCCTTCCAACATTCTGCTTTCCCTACTTTGCTTACAACTGGGTTTCCATCTGAGCTCTTGATATTCATACAAGTGGTTCTCTTTTCTCCAAAGGTCTCTTTAGTTTTCCTGTAGGCAGTATCTATCTTACCCCTAGTGAGATAAGCCTCTACATCCTTACATTTGTCCTCTAGCCAACCCTGCTTAGCCATTTTGCACTTCCTGTCGATCTCATTTTTGAGACGTTTATATTCCTTTTTGACTGCTTCATTTACTGCATTTTTATAATTTCTCCTTTCACCAATTACATTCAATATTTCTTCTGTTAGCCAAGGAATTCTACAAGCCCTCGTCTTTCTACCTACTTGATCCTCTGCTGCCTTCATTACTTCATCTCTCAAAGCTACCCATTCTTCTTCTACTGTATTTCTACCCCCCATTCCTGTAAATTGTTCCCTTATGTTCTCCCTGAAACTCTGTACAACCTGTGGTTTAGTCAGTTTATCCACGTCCCATCTCCTTAAATTCCCACCTTTTTGCAGTTTCTTCAGTTTTAATCTACAGTTCATAACCAATAGATTGTGGTCACAGTCCACATCTGCCCCTGGAAATGTCTTACAATTTAAAACCTGGTTCCTAAATCTCTGTCTTACCATTATATAATCTATCTGAAACCTGTCAGTATCTCCAGGCTTCTTCCACGTATACAAGCTCCTTTTATGATTCTTGAACCAAGTGTTAGCTATGATTAAGTTATGCTCTCTGCAAAATTCTACCAGGCGGCTTCCTCTTTCATTTCTTAGCCCCGATCCATATTAACCTACTACGTTTCCTTCTCTCCCTTTTCCTACTACCGAATTCCAGTCACCCATGACTATTAAATTTTCGTCTCCCTTCACTATCTGAATAATTTCTTTTATTTCATCGTACATTTCTTCAATTTCTTCGTCATCTGCAGAGCTAGTTGGCATATAAACCTGTACTACTGTACTAGGCGTGGGCTTCGTGTATATCTTGGCCACAATAATGCGTTCACTATGCTGTTTGTAGTAGCTTACCCGCACTCCTATCTTTTTATTCATTATTAAACCTACTCCTGCATTACCCCTGTTTGGTTTTGTATTTATAACCCTGTATTCGCCTGACCAAAAGTCTTGTTCCTGGTGCCACGGAACTTCACTAATTAATACTATATCTAACTTTAACTTATCCATTTCCCTTTTTAAATTTTCTAACCTACCTACTGGATTAAGGGATCTGACATTCCACGCTCCGTTCCGTAGAACACCAGTTTTCTTTCTCCTGATGACTACGTCGTCCTGAGTAGCCGCCGCCCGGAGATCCCAATGGAGGACTATCTTACCTCAGGAATATTTTACCCAAGAGGACGCCATCATCATTTAACCATACAGTAAAGCTGCATGCCCCCGGGAAAAATTACGGCTTTAGTTTCCCCTTGCTTTCCCCTCGTTTCTTATACATAAGGAATTGTACAGATAAGGAAGGGTTGGAATAAAACCGGCTATAAGTAATGATCTAAAACTGGAACTACCTGATATTACCGCACGACCTAGTTACATGTAACTTATTCTTGTGATTTTAGAAATTTATGCTTTTAACGGTATCCTACTTATATGTACACCTTTTATCAACTACGTATTATTATTTACATATAGAATTTACAGTTCTTTTTAGATGAGTTTTGTCACTAGTAGTATTATTAACTATCCCTTACTGAAGAGGTACATTTTCATTTGAGATGGGATCATTAAGCGCTTTATAATGTTCGGAAATTAAGACATGGTTTTACAGCCATCCAGGAAGAGTGACAACCCAATACCAAACAGCTCTGTTTTCCGGACTTGCATATACCAGAACAGCAGCAATGCAAAATGGCTTGCCTGGTTTTAAAAAGACCTCTTTTTCCCAGCTTAACGCAAATGCATTTGCACTATCAGATACAGCAGAAAAAATAATCCTAGATTCCCAGAACGCTACAAGGTCCGTTACTGCTTCTTCATCCCGATCCGTCGACAGATGTGCGAACACAGTCTTCATTCATCCTTTCACTGGAGAGTGTAATGCCAGTTCCTCGTTACGAGAGGCCATCATCAACCAGGTGAAGAGGAAAGTGCGCCATGATCACGGAGTCTGTTTACAAAAATGAACTCATTAATTCAAAAGCATCTTCCCCGCAGGTTAACAAAATGCTGAAAGACTCTGGAACCATAAAAAGGAGTCAGAAGAATCTGAAGACGTGTGAGGCGAACAGCTCTTCTGAAGGTGAGAATGAAACGCCTTGTCTTCTTTGCAATGAGACCTACTCGTCAACAAGGAAATCAGATGACTGAGTGAAGTATTTAAAGTATGAGAAGTGCGCGCATGAGGACTGTCCGGGGTGGGTTGAAGACTTGCATGAGTATCAATGTGTCCCATGCCTCAGACAAAAAATGGTCCCCAAAGAATACTGCTTTTACCCCAGGCTCTGGGATATAACAACATATTACACAGTGCTTAGCGATATTGGATACAGGGTATTCGGAAATTCATGTTACAAACGTCGAGGATTTGTAGAAGGGAATGAGTAGATAATAATCTGAATTGGAACCAATGTGCGGAAATGTACCGTTTCCGTGCTACAACCGTTTGAAAACACCATTTTTGCAAGTAACTGGTTAGGCGTGATCCAGTGCATCATTTGCTGTACAGTTCCACACATTAATTGCCAAAGAAATTGCTCGTGTGGTCGTAGTCGGGTTCTCTTCCGTGTGATGCAGTAAGGCCTTTTCCAGTTCGGGTGTGCGGCGTCGCCTTGGAGCACCGCAATTACAGCTGCTGACGGTGGAGGTAGCCTTCCTCGAAGCCTTTGCGTAGTTGTGGCGAAAAGAGTCGGACGTTGTGGAGAACTATCCTTATAAGGGCGATGAGCCGCCCGTCCATTACCGTGAGCTTCAACATTCCAGGAGAAACATCAGGCCGGTGTACTCTGCAAATATGTGCTCAACTCACAGACACATGAATGAGGCCGAACAAGGTCAGAGAGGTAGGATGGAAGTCAAATGACACCAGCCTAACCGACATAACCCCCCCCCCCCCCACCACCACCACCATGAGTAGCCTGTTGCTTACCTCGCAAACACGTTTTCGAACGGCTGTAGCACGGAAACCGTACGTTTCCGGACGTATGTTCCTATTCAAAATATTATGTACGCACTTCTCTCTACAAGTCCTTGAAGTTTGTAAAGGAAATTTCCGAAAACCCTGTATAATTTAAACCATCAAAAATAAGTCTTTGTAGTTTATAAAGGCCTTATAAAGGCCTTGTTTATCTTCCAACGAAATAAATTTGAAGTCCCAACAATGAAAATGGTCATTGTTATCTAGCTTTCTCCTTAGCTACCAGGTCACACCACTTCCCTTGCTTCACGGCTGGCGCCAAACGTGATAGCACTTGTCAAACCCTTCCTTGTGAGTGTCATAAGGAATATAAGTTCCGCCCCGATTGCTGAATGGTCAGCGTGACGGACTGCAGTCCTAAGGGGACCGGGTTCGATTCCCGGCTGGATCGGGGATTTTCTCCGCTCAGGGACTGGGTGTTGTGTTGTCTTCATCAGGTCGCCGAATGTGGCGTCGAATGTAATAAGATCTGCACCAAGCCAACCGGACCTGCCCCGTAAGGGACCTCCCGGCCAATGACGACCAACGCACATTTCCATTTCAAGCAATAGAATAACTTACTACTCCAAATCGCTCATTTCCACTCACACACTCTCCAGTGGCGTCGGTCTTTATCTCCAGCTTCGCTTAGCGCTGACTACAGAAACGCGCGCCGCGCAGGATTAGCCGAACGGTCTAGGGCGCTGCAGTCGGTGACTGTGCGGTTGGTCCCGGCGGAGGTTCGAGTCCTCCCACGGGCATGGGTGTGCGTGTTTGTCTTTAGGATAACTTAGGTTAAGTAGGGTGTAAGCTTAGGGACTGATGACCTTAGCTGTTAAGTCCCATAAGATTTCACACACATTTGAATTTTTTTTTTTTTTTTTTTTTTTTTTTGTACAGAAACGCGTGACTTCCGAGGACCTACACAGCCGCTGTACCTCATTCTTTTTGCCTCCTACGAATTGTAGTTGTGCTAGCTGTTTTGCTTTGGAACTCACAAGTGATTCTTCCTACTGAATTCATGTGATCGTTTAGAACCACCCTACACAATGCTCGACGGTTCCTGTTCGTTTGTACGAGGCTCATAAGGAAAGTAAGTTTCCCGGTGTTGTTTCCATTAAAATAGACGTATTTAGCTATGAAAATTGCCCATGTGCAACAGCGCCGTGACGTGAGAGCCACATGCCCGCCGGCTAGCTTTCACCTGTTACCAGTACCGCGGCGGCAGTGCCCTGAAATGACGTCTCTTATTCATTCTCCCGCCGCCTACGATGTTCGGTCAGTGATAAGGTTCCTTAATGCACAAAACTTAGCGCCCATCGAAATTCATCGTCCGCTCTGTCATGTCAACGGGCACAACATCACGAGCAAAGAGATGGTTCGCCGCTGGTGCATGCTTTTTTCCTTAGGTCGTCAAAGTGTCTATGATGGACAGCGCAGTACGCGACCGTCAGTTATCAGTGACACATGGATGAGCTGGTGCGGCAGCGCATCCTGGAGAACCGTCGCTTTACGATTACTGACCCCAGCAACCATTTTCCGCAGATATCTCGATCCCTGTTGCTTGTTATTGCCACTAAGCACCTGCTGTTCAAGAAATTGTGAGCCAGTAGGATGCCGAAAAATTCCGACACGCGAGGACTAAACGAAACGCTTTAGAGCAGTTCTGACATTTCTGCAGCTGATCTTGCTCCCAGCGATTTCCATCATATCTTGCATTTCAAAAAATTCCTGTCATCCGGCCAGCGTTTTGACAACGACGGAGAGTTGAAGTCGTCTATCACACGCTGGTTCCGTTCAGACTTCTACGACAAAGGAATAAAATAGTTGATCTCACGATATGAGAAGTGTCTCAATTCTTTTGGCGACTTTGTCGAAAAATAGCTCAAACATTGCTGTGCCTGTTGCAAATTAAGTTTTTCATGTAAATATGTTGTCTTTCCGTTAAAAAATAGGGAAACTTACTTTCCCGATTCCTGGTGCACGAGCTCTGTCTAGTCTTGGTAAATATGTGGTTGTTCCTTCATGTTTCCACTTCACAATCACATCGGCGACAATCGATGTGGGTAGATTTATAAGAGTCCTTGATGATGGATTTGTTACTAAGGTAATATCTAATGGCTGGTCCACGTTAGAGGTCACAGCACTCTCGACCGACCAGATCTGTTGATGCTGCTTCTCTACTGACGACCAGTACTCACTGCCCCCTACGATACTGGCAGGTCCAGCTGTCATCAACTCTAGTGGCCAATTCCTCATTACATGGGAGTGTCGGGATACTTTTGATCAGATAATATATGAATGCTCATTCTCTCCTTTACCTTTCCCACATTTTGCTTATTGCCACACTGCATTACAGAAGTAAATATGATGTAGTTTCCCACTTTATTTGAAAACATTTCGTTTTTCTCTTCCCTTCCTTAGTTCTGACCACTCAGATCACCGAAACTGGAATTATTTTAGCAGCAGAACATTTAATTAAAGAGAAATATTTGATTTGTAAATAAAAACTGCTTTTTATTGCTGCGCTCTCTTTTTCACTACAAAGCATCATCAATGGGATAGTTTTTGCTCGGCATCTGCGTTTCCTTTCATCTGGTCACATTCTGGAAGTCGCGCAACAGCTCCATTTACGAAACATAAGCATGTTTTTAACTTGCGAATTTTTTTCTTCCCACTTTACATCTTGTTTGCCCTTATTGTTGAGATGCGCTACCAATCTTCTGTCACTAACTATACATATCTGATCGAAAACTGTGATTTCGGGACGTGACTACTGTGTGTTCATTAGCTGTCTCATCCTGAAACCAGTATGTGACCAGACGAGAGCAAACGCAGACGCCAACCAAAAATCCGAAGAACTATCCCACTGGCAATGTCTTAAAGTCGAAAGGGCGAAAGGCGTCCGGGAGAAATAAAACAGAGTGCAGCAAGAAAAGACGGTTTTTACTGACAAAACAAATATTTCTGTGCTTGCTGTGGAGGATGTCCACGCAAGCAAACTCGTAATTAAAGAACTTTCTGTCCGCTTCTGACGATACTCGGAATACTTCCACATCTACAACCTCCGGCCCCACTAACTGACTCACCTTCCCTGTTCCATTCGTGAATAATGGCTGTCAGTAAACCTCCGTATTAGCTCCTACTTTTCGAATTTTCTCGTTGTGGTCATTTCGCGAGTGTGTATATGGAAGGAAGTTATACGTTGCCCCATTCTTCGGGGAACGTGCTCTCTCGGAATTTCAGTAGTAGACCACTCCGTGACTCACAATGCCTCTCTTGTAGCATTTACCACCCGATGCTATTCTTAACATGTTTGTTTCATGTCATCTTCTCTCTACTGTGATGACTTATATCCGATCGAGATTTTGGAGCAGATCCAGTCCACAGGATGAAACGGCACCCCAAATTCTACGTACTCATCCAACCTCTAAAAATTCGTTAACATTTGGCAGATGGAGGTCTCTTTACGGTAGAAAATATTCAGTCCCACTGTTAGATTGTCGCCTTTCTCTATACTACAATAACGAGGTAAATATCAGGTTTTCCCAAAGTACAGTCTGAATCTGTGAGGTATTTCCGAGAAATACGACACAATGCAGAAATACCATATTCTACACATGTAGGTGCCTCATGCAGACTTGACATTTGCACACCATACTTTTATGACTACCTTGTGACAAGAAGTAAAGTCGATGATTCAAGTTGGTATGCTGCATAGTTAAATTTTCGCTACATGAAAGAACTCCATGACAAAAGAGCGATCGTAGACCGACAAAAGTTTTTGGAAACATTTGTAAGTACTTGTGGAAGAGAAACACTGAACATACCATTGAGTCCGCAACTCGTGGTCGTGCAGTAGCGTTCTCGCTTCCCGCGCCCGGGTTCCCGGATTCGATTCCCGGCGGGGTCAGGGATTTTCTCTGCCTCGTGATGACTGGGTGTTGCGTGCTGTCCTTAGGTTTGTTAGGTTTAACTAGTTCTAAGTTCTAGGGGACTGATGACCATAGATGTTAAGTCTCATAGTGCTCAGAGCCATTTGAACCAAGCCTATACCATTGAAAGAAACACATTTTACTTTCTACTGAAAGGGTAACTTTTGTTAAGTGTATTCCATGACTACACTCCGTGTTACAAAAGTTGCTGAATTTCACGACCATCTACATCCATGACAACATGGAACCACTCTAGTAATTGCTCTACTGCTGCGCGAAACAACTGTGAACCGTCGAGTGTTCTGGTGTCCTGAGACCACTTTGAGATCGCACATTGCGTCCAGCATACTCACCCATGGCAACAGAAATTCTTGAACCATTTTCGGTGCAATTGAGCGTCGGGTTCTCCCAGAAGCAACGCCTAAACCGCCAGTTAATTCTGAGTGCCCAGTCATGTCCTTCAGTTCCCGTGCGGAAAGAGGACGTCTCGGTACTTCTTTAATGCTTCAATACTCGCGAAGAACAGCAACACTGTTTACTGTTGTTTTGATAAAACAGCTTTGCGCATAAAGTCCTGCTCACATTGACCAGACCCTTGTTGACTGTCTGCAGCTGCAGTGCACACTGGTTCCTGTGTCCCAAACCTACGTCGCGGGACCAGTATCGGTGCCTAACGGTAAGTCATGACACTACTGACAACGTAAATCCTGCCACGTGCAGTCTGAACATCATTCCTACATATTAAAACGACGACACTAAGTATGTTACACTCTCTGCTGTCGATGTTTCTCAGCAAAGATCTCAACATGGCAACGAAACAAACTCTTCAAGGCGACGGTTACCAGCCCATCCTCCTACAGTGATGAGCCAAAACATCATGACGACTGCCCTCCGCGACGTTGAATCCCGCATGAGGGCGTTGCGGGCACGTGACGCGGTAACAAAATATGCAACCGGAGCAGACAGGGACAGAGAATAACCTTAGCGACGTATTGGCTGCACATGAGGAAATCCATTGCGATAAGGGACTGCGACAAAGGGCAGATTATTATTACGCAGAACTTGTGAACGAGTATCTCGAAAACGGTGAGGCTGGTCGAATGTTCAGATGCCACTGTCGTGAGGTAGAAGGGCAGTGAAACTACTACTAGGCGCTAAATGTTTGGACGTCCACGACTCTTCACAGAACGTGGCGTTCGGAGGCTGGTCTGCTCTGTAAAGTAGGATACATGCTGATCTGCCGCATCACTGCCAAAAGAGCACAATGCTGGTGCACGCACAAATGTTTCGGAGGACGCCGTTCATCGTACACTTGTTGACAATGGAGGTCCACACCAGACCACCACATCTTGATCCAAGGGCAGCGTCAAATACGATTTCAGTGGGCAGGGCACCATCGGGATTCGACCGTTGATCAATGGAAACTCTTCGGGTGAAACACTTTTTTGTTACACTGGGTGGATGGCCGTCCCACAAACGCCGTCGTCTAGGTAAACGGCTGCATGAAACGTGCAGCGCGGCACGGACGCAGGCTGATGGGAGCCATTCTCCTGCACTTGCATAGGACTGCTGGTAGTAATCGAAGACTCGCCTACACTGTCGCTCGGAGCCATAACCGTGCGACAGTGGTTTGGGGAGCATTTAGTGAAATCACGTTGATGTCTCAGCGACCAAATTCGCCTGATGCGAATTCCTGTGGAACCCATCTGGGTCACTAAGGGGCGCCATCACCGCATATGCAAATAAACGGTCCGTTATTTGCGAGAATTACTTGACCTGAGCGTAGACATACAATGCCGCATATCTCCACAAATCCACCAACAAACTATCGGATCATTCATACGCAGAATCAGTGATGTAGTTCCTTCCAAAGACGGACAAACAAACTCTTGAGCAGGTGGTCATAATGTTTTGGCTCAGCATTGCATATGGCAGTACCGCATAGGGCCCGACCTGCAACTCGGATGTTAAAGAACTTCAGACTGCCGAGAACAAATGTCTTAAGTGGCGTTTAGGTCTCCCATGGTCGACAAGTACATGAGTAATTCACAGACATCTTCACGAAAGAAAGATTAGCGAAAAGGAACGCTACCAAGCAACTACCATCTTCCAACGGATGGACGATTTACAACGTACTGTCCAGTAACTTGAACGCTTAGGCGCCATCGAACCACATCCGTGACATTGATAGAATACCCCCGGACAGCTGATGGACCGTTAACATAAGAATTTTCCCTGCCATACGTTCGCTGAAATGTTCAGCTACGTTCAACCTTAGAACAGTTCAGTGTTCAGCCCTTCTACATTTACGACCCCAGAGATGGAAAAAACCAACTTGATAGCCCCTCCCCCCGAAAAGACTACTTCCCTCTACCAGCTATCCTAGAAGCAGGAACCGCTGATGTCAGAAAGACTGCAGTACTGCCACCCACACAAAAGAAGTTCTGATGAAGTACCTACTAGCACTATTGAAAATGTATTGTTTTGCCGATATATCGATATTTTTCCAATAATGTCGATACATAACAACAGTATACTTTCCCATGTATATAGACATATCGGTATCAAAATGGCAGTATCGAGTGCCGATATTTTTATTTTATATTATATTTTTTGCGATTTTCGGTAAATATTTGAAATTGCTCTTTTGAAGTTGTAGTAGAACATAATTTTACTTTCACTGCGTGAAGGTTTCTTAGTACTTTTTGTGCTTTCATCATGTCTATTCTTCCTTTTTCACTATGAGAAGCAAGTATAGGTGGCAGAAAGAAATTGTTCGACTGCATTTGGAGGTGGTGCTGTGAAAGAAATAACAAGATTTCCAATGTGAAGAAGCAGCACACCAGTTGCATTAAAAACAATTGTTTTTTAACGAAACTAGTGTGCTATTTCTTGACATCGGCATTCTTCAAAAAGACTGTAAGTAGGCTGTTTATGTTTTCTCATTGGCAACGTTACGTAGCGCTCTGTATGAAAATCACTGGCTGTGCTGTGTGCAGTCTGTGGCCAGTTTGCATTGTTGTCTGCCATTGTGTTGGGCAGCTGGATGTTAACAGCGCATAGCGTTGGGCAGTTGGAGGTGAGCCGCCAGCAGTGGTGGATGTGGGGAGAGAGATGGCGGAGTTTTGAAATTTGTAGGACTGGATGTCATGAACTGCTATATATATTATGACTATTAAGGTAAATACATTGTTTGTTCTCTATTAAAATCTTTCATTTGCTAACTATGCCTAACAGTAGTTAGTGCCTTCCGTAGTTTGAATCTTTTATTTAGCTGGCAGTTGTGGCGCTCGCTGTATTGCAGTAGTTCGAGTAACGAAGATTTTTGTGAGGTAAGTGATTTGTGAAAAGTATAGTTTAATGTTAGTCAGGGCCATTCTTTTGTAGGGATTATTGAAAGTCAGATTGCGTTGCGCTAAAAAATATTGTGTGTCAGATTAAGCATAGTCTTGTATAAATAGTTCTAAGGGGACGTTTCAAGAGTTGCTAAAAATACTGGACATACATCTAAACGACAAGATTGGTCTTTTTTGTGGGCGAAGACGTTACGGCAAGAAAGGAAGAATGAATTGATTGTTGGTATTAATAACGATCATCCTCCTTTACCTGCTCTGCATTACTGCAGATGACGTGTCACTGAGCACATTTGTTCTGTGCATGCAGTACCCGTGGGGCGCCTAGTTGTTTCCACTGCACTGTGTGGAATACGAAGGTTCTGTTATAGTTCACTAACCTGCTGTCTCCAAGTTCATGTCCCCACCTCAGAAAACAGCACGCAGGTCGTAGGTTCTGTATCTTGAGGCTGAAACTGATTTTTAGCGAGGTTCCGTTCTGAAGTAATGTATCACTTCTTTGGGATGCCACTCGCGTATTTTAATATAGCCACAGGAGAAGACTACATGATCTTAATACAACACCTTCTGATACAGTAAAGTACATGATCAAACACAATGTTTGCGAAAATGTATGTTTACACTATTTGTGGCACGTGTCTGTGCCTCATGACTACCGGAGTGAATTTTTTAATACTGAATACTGGCAAACACATCCTGCCACAGACAACATGACTGTACATCTCGACTGCCTAATCCAGAGTGACGAACAGGAATTTAAATAAAAATTGGAAACACATCCTACGACAGACAACATGTCTGTTCATCTCGACTGCCTAATCCAGAGTGGCGAACAGCCTGAAACACGTCGCGCACCATACCAGAAAATGCGTGACCCGAAGTGCTTCGTCTGCAACTTCGTCAGTCTTTTGTTTTTGATTTAAATTGTTTTTAAAAATTCTAAAATGACTGATTGATAGTCAGCTGTTGAGAGATATTTATATTAAAAAGTGAAGTCATTCCAATGAGAAGTTTAACTAATAATAATAACTATACTTTAACGTTTTGGCGCCCTTGCTCCGAACACAGCAGCCAATCACAGAGCAGTAGCATTGTGCAGGCGGTCTTTCTCACGGGAATGGTACCGAATCTAACATCTGTCACAGGTACCTCACACCACATTTCGTCATCTGTATACTTCTTTCCTCTCCACTGCTCTGGGAACAGCTTCTTGGAGCCTAATATGCTGGCTAACTAAGCCAGAAATACCGAATTTAACATCTGTCACAGGTACCATACACCACATTTCGTCATACTTCTTGCATCTCCACTGCTCTGGGAACAGCTTCTTGGAGCCTAATTTGCTGGCTAACTAAGCCACAAATACCGAATTTAACATGTGTCACAGGTACCATACACCACATTTCGTCATCTATATACTTCTTGCATCTCCACTGCTCTGGGAACAGCTTCTTGAAGCCTAATATGCTGGCTAACTAAGCCAGAAATACCGAATTTAACATCTGTCACAGGTACCATACACCACATTTCGTCATCTATATACTTCTTTCCTCTCCACTGCTCTGGGAACAGCTTCTTGGAGCCTAATATGCTGGCTAACTAAGCCAGAAATACCGAATTTAACATCTGTCACAGGTACCATACACCACATTTCGTCATACTTCTTGCATCTCCGCTGCTCTGGGAACAGCTTCTTGGAGCCTAATTTGCTGGCTAACTAAGCCAGAAATACCGAATTTAGCATGTGTCACAGGTACCATACACCACATTTCGTCATCTATATACTTCTTGCATCTCCACTGCTCTGGGAACAGCTTCTTGGAGCCTAATATGCTGGCTAACTAAGCCAGAAATATTACAACGTGTCAGGGGAAATGCTAATGTAATCGGCGCTCGGTGCTACCAACACAAACTGCAACGTTTACCTTCACGACGCAATTCTGACACTACAACTGCTAGGTCGCTGGCGTTGGCAGAGACGGAAAGACAGGGAAGTCAACATGGAGTGTTCCGGACGAATTTGATAGTTGACGAAACCGAACAACGCACCCATGGGACACCTTTTATTGTGCCACGTACATACAGTTACCATTGATAGCAGAGTGGTTATCGCCAAGCGTAAATGTGCATCGTTTTCCCAGTATTTTTAAAAATATTATTTTTTAAAGTATTGCCTTACGATAAAAATCTTTCTGTCTACTTTGCACAAGAAGTAACAATGTAATTATAATCATCCTATATGCGCAGTACCTGATCGCTAAGCGTTAAAATGCTGAGTCCTAAACATTACTATCTATCTGCAGAAACAATCAGATGGAAAGCGTCACGTTCATTATACTTTGAGATATTTTTCGCATTTAATTTGCTGTTAGGGGCTCTTGAGCTTTAGTGCCATGAACTCTGTTGTCCTGGTGTTAACCTACGTGAACCAGCTGGGAAGGTATGAGTACGTTGGTAGAGGATAGTCGGAAGCTACGAAAAGCATATTAAATGTTTGCAAATCAAACTATCAATTACTCTATAAGCCTGTTTATTGTATTATTCAAGTTAAAATGGTTCCCCTATGATCACAACAAAAAACAGTCAAGAAAATTGCATATGGTTCACATCTGCACTGGAGTATTAAAATACTCAAGTATAAATATTGTGTCTTACAAAATAGCAGCTGGCTTGAGCTCACCCTGAAAAACAGGTGTCCGGACTACGTTTTCTTTTGACCTGAAGAAATAAGTATGAACAACACCAATATACCCTCTCTCAATGTTATGTGACACACCTACTTTGGTTCAACATTAATAACCAGACATAATAGAGTAGTCAAAAGGTTCAAATGGCTCTGAGCACTATGGGACACAACATCTTAGGTCATAAGTCCCCTAGACCTTAGAACTACTTAAACCTAACTAACCTAAGGACATCACACACACCCATGCCCGAGGCAGGATTCGAACCTGCGACCGTAGCAGTCCCGCGGTTCCGGACTGCAGCGGCAGAACCGCACGGCCACCGCGGCCGGCTAGATTAGTCCTTGCGCCACATGTATGCACCTGGATTTTTCTCTCTCTCTCTCGCTGTCTCCCAGACTTTGTGTTCCCCAGGCTGCATAGTCGATACACATGTTGATGCCTGGCTGTTTAATATAAAAGTTTTAAAAAAATCTGTAACATTTCCTGGCAGAGCCTGCGTAATAGTCCTATTCCCTGTTGTGGTCGCAAAGGCCAGTTTCCTTTGCAGAGGGAAAGGGATTTTAGTACGAACTGAAAATGATAAGATGGCCTTTCTTTTATCTTCCTAAATGGATGATGTTGGAGATGACTAAGCTGACCTTCAAAGCGATTAGTTTTCCAGTGAGGACGGGTCTTTTCCAGCACCTGTCGCTGGGAAACTTCTAAAATTCCTGGCAGGAAGCAGCATCTTGCACATGCGCTGGAAGTGGGAGCAGGAAACGGCCGATGGAAATGTCTACATTTCTGATCCTAATTCACCTTGGCTGGAATGCCCAATGTTAACTAATTACGTGAAACCTTTTGGGATCTCACGAAGTCGAGGGATTTGTAGGCAGCCCTCATGGGGTGTATAAGCGGTGTCTCGTCTGGGCAAGAGCTGATGTTTTCGCAGTGTATTTCAGAAGCTGAGAAAAGTGATCGTTCGTGATTAGCCGAGCTATTTCTTGCAATACGGAATTCTGAGAGAAATTGGAAGTATGTTCTCGTACTCGGGCGTTAATGTCAGGTTGAGATACTCTGATTTTGTAGGTATGTGTTTCAGTTTAGTGAGTCTTCAGACACTCAACTCAGAATAGGTTACGAAACCAAGTGGCCAGCTGGAGGGTAGCGTCCAGTAAACAGGACGTTATTGGCGATGTTTTCGTTGAAGCCAGTAAATTATATTCGTTTCCGTCGAAATTTGAATGTTATTTTTTTATACGACTTTTTCTCTGTTGACGAAAATAATCAGTTTTGGAAGATATAAAATAACTGGATGTATTAAAAACCTACTCACGAAAGGGTGGCAGGAGGGAGCACACATAGGAGTTGAGGAAATCTGCACCTCCACAACCGTGTCGAAGTAGTTGATTAATACATTCAACACCATAATGTTACGCTACTGAGTGACACGAGCTGTAGTCCTAAGCTGATTTTTGGAGGGATCAGCAGTGCCAGGATTGGATGTGATGGCCTGCAAAATTTGCTTTTGAACTAACCTGGTGGGGTAATTACGTCTAGTCACTACTGAAGTGAGAATGGCAGCGTGTAGCTTTAAAGATCCTGAATCTGAACATATACGTCTGCCTCGAATGCCAAGGCTGTAAAGGAGGGAACGTTTAACATGGAAACTTTGGCGACTGTCAAAATGTAAGTACTGTTATTTGTTAGTAGTTTAATGTGAATAGAAGTATGTAGCTGAGCCTCGGTAGTGAGGTCAACGTCAAGAAAAGTGGCATTGGATTCGGACTAGCACCAAGTAAAATTTAATTAGCAGAATAAATTAAGATATTCCTAAAATTTGAACAGGTCAGCCTCACCATGATTCCTTATGGCAAAATATGTCATCAATATATGTTAACCGAATCAGAGGTGTACGTTATGGATCCCAGGGAAGTGTTCTCCAAGCGAACCATTGAAAAGATGGCATGGGAACGAGCCATTCTGGTTCCCATGGCCATCCCCATGATTTGTTTGTATGTCTACCCCTCAAAGGTGAACTAGTTGTTCGTAAGTATGAAGTTGATTATGGTGAGCAGGAAGCACGTCATGGGTTGCAATAAGGTGGGCACTGGTTACAGAAACAACTGCAGACATTCCACAGCAACCACAACACGGTGAGAGGGTGATTACCTTTGTTGGATCGCGTGGTTTGGATAGAGTAAGAAGGTCTATGGGTTGAGGTGTTAGTTCTTGTGAGGGGATGGTGTTTCAAAAGGGGATGTAGGTCAGCTTGTATCTCAGGAATGGGATCGTGATGGCAGATGCTGTATGTAGAAGTGTAAGAAAACTGGTGTACACCCTCGCTTACACACTGCCGTTGGGGAAGTACCATAGTAGTTCACCCCTTCTCTGCTGGGAGGATGATGATGGAGTCATCAATTTTTAGGTAACGCAGAGCATAGATTTCTGCTGACGATGCGTTAGTCTCATGTTGTAGGGATTTGAGAAAGGGTTTTGAAACAATACTGCATGTTACAAAATCTTGGGAGGCTTTTGAGGGTTGGTTTTGAAGTAGTGGTGGTGGATCACATTAGGATCGTGGGTGGAACTGTTCAGGGCAAGGTTCATTGTCAAGTTTGCTTTTTCTCTTATTTCTGTTCCCTACCTTTATACCGATATTCCCCATGTATATGATCTGTCTGTTGCTGAACATTACCTCAACCAGCGCCCACCTGATTCCAGACCTATGACGTCATTATCAGGTTAAAGGAGTATAGTCAGAGTGCGTATACTGGCAACACACAATGTCATGCCGCAGAGCATGCTCTACAACATGACACTCGTGCCTTAGGTGCCTGTCTGAACACACATGGCAACTGGACTCTCCCCTCTGACGTAGTTTCTCAGGACTACGCATACAGTCCCGGTTCACTACAGTTTAATTTACGCATTACTATTTCTAAACACTATAACATTGTGGAAAGCGCTGTAGTGTGTGACTATAAAGTATATTGCTTCTTGGAGCTATTAATTAACATTTAGTTCCCATATTATGTATCTTGAATTCAGCTATGTTTTAAGTGTTCAGTTATATCCTAACAGAGGTATAACGACCGCTGTTTATACTTAAGCTACAACAGGTTTACAAGGTTGATTGCCTTACACTGTTTCTCCTAATACAGTTTAATTATTCTAGATGTTATGTAAGGTTGCCTGCGATAAGGGTTGGTGAAAATGTCCGCTGTTTGAGTGTGTGTGTTTCGGTACTACTTGCAGTGATCCGTTATATGCCTGAAATTTGGTACTTTCGGCACGCTCTTCACACTGTGGATCTCGGAATAATGAATTCCGAAATGAAACGTGCCATGCACTTAGCTCCTACAACCATTCTGCGTTCAAATTCTGTTATTTCCCGTCGTGCTGCCACAGTCAGGTCGGAAACCTTTTCACATGAATACCTGAGCACAAATGACAAATGCGCTGTAGTTTTATAGTTTGTGTGCGCGATACTATCGCCACCTGTCAGTGCATATCGCTATCTCATGCCTTCTGTCACTAATTTTACATGTCCGTATTAGTGGTGCATACACTCTAATTGAATTTGCTGGCAAAATTACTGATTTCGAATTTAAAGGACGCTTTGTACTATTTTAGAATAAGTTTTATACAACCCTTTAAGTCGATTTTTGTCAAGTATTGCATTTTTGAGTTGTGTCACTTTTCTTGACGCTGCATGAGCGATTAATTGAAGTCCCAATCGTGCCCTACAGACCGTATCAGTATGTAAGGGGAAGTTGATACGGTCCCCTAGTTAACGCTGGACGACAGGTGTAAACTACTTTTTGAAATTCCATATTTATTTTTGACATTATACAATAAACATGACTACCTACAGTGACAATGACAATAACAAAAAAAATTTTAAAAAGTGGTTCAAAATGGCTCTGAGCACTATGGGACGTAAGTGATGTAGTCATCAGTCCGCTAGAACTTAGAAACTACTTAAACCTAACTAACCTAAGGACATCACACACATCCATGCCCGAGGTAGGATTCGAACCTGCGACCACAGCGGTCGCGCGGCCCCTAGACTTAGAATTACTTAAACCTAAATAACCTAAGGAAAACACACACATCCATGCCCGAGGCAGGATTCGAACCTGCGACCGTAGCAGCAGCGCGGTTCCGGACTGAAGCGCCTAGAACCGCTCGGTCACACAGGACGGCACAAAAAATTAAAAATCCAAACAAAACGCTGATATTCGACGGAGCGCGCGCTACAGAGACACGCAACAGAATTACGCTGTTGCCTGGTGTGTCACGTGGTACACGCTTCCTGCGTCCCGCCGCCCGCTTTCTTACGTGCGCAGCACTACAACAGTCCACTGCGTGTCCTGGCTGCCTAGGGTTTGCGGTGGATGCAGCTGTTTAAGTGATATTATTACAGTGAACATCCAACGTATCCAAAGAGTAATGTGATATCGTGTCTTGATCATTGGTAACTTATCTGTGTCGGAGGGCATGAAAAGGAAAATACGCCACTTTGGGCTCTTGCCCGCTGTAAAGAAGGCCGCAAATCGGCGCCGGCGGCCGGGCCGGAAGCATTACGGCGAGCGAGAGGAGGTATCGACGAGCGCTCCGCGCCGATCCCAGTTTAACGAGCGCCTCATTCAGAGCGGTCCCGCCGCGCATAATGAAGCCGTGTGCCCCGGAGCCCGTGCGTTCCGCACTCAATCAAGGCCCGGACTCTCCGCATTCTAATTAATAATGGTGCCGTACGTTTTAATACGCTCCACTTGGGAGGGATCGCGGCCATGAAATACTGCCGAGACGGACCGCTGCTCCGGTCGGCGCCCCTTTTTTCCCGTAGGGCCTTAATGAGAATTAGAGAAAAAGCAAACACGCGCGGCCAGGCCCCGTGTTTGAAATACGGTCAACTAACAGTCACGCCGCGAAACGCACGCCTCGGCGTAGGTCATCGCTTTATGCCTTTCGTGGAAGGGGTGGCTCTATTTTTCCAGGCACCGTGTCGGCCTGTCTTTTCGTTTCTTTCTTTTTTTCGCCCTGGGCCTCTTTTCTTTTTCAATTAAGGGAAAGCGCCGGCGGGAAGCGGTCCGGAGCGCTCCCCCCCCCCCCCTCCCCCTTCCCCCCCCCCACCCGACACCACACCCACCCCTTGTCTCCACTGTTCCAGCGTCTCCGCCGTCCCGGACGTTTAAGAGCGCTCGTTATGATAATGGCGAAAAAGTCAATTTATCGTTTCCCGGCGCGACCCGTATTTCAAGGCGGGCGACGCCCGCGGGACCCGAGGAGGGGCTGCCGCCGCGGTAAGCTTTCTGTCGGCCCCGGCCTCAACTGGCGCCGCCCGGCGCGTCCGCCGCTTTTCCGAGAGGAGGACTCGAGATCGCCGGCCGGCAGTAAAGGCGATTTACATAACGAGACAAATGAATTTATCGCCGGCGGCCGCGGCCGGATGGGGTTGCGCGCGCGCACAGCCCCTGTCCGGAGCCCGTTGGTTTCCGTTGTTTACGTTGCGGGCGAGCGAGGGTGGCGCCTGCGCGGCGGGGCGCTGCCGGCCGTCGGCGCCGCGCCGCAGCGCGCATGCGCGCCGGACGACCACTGGCACCAAGCCTCGCAGGCTGCAATCCGAATTCGATTTTCGCGCGACATTGGCACAATACGTGAACGTCCGAAAAAGTTTTTCCACGCGGAGGCAAAATTATGATATACCTCAATTTGGGTACACATATATGAAATATTGAATTTCCACGAACACATAAGGCTAACAACAGACAAAGCGGAAAAAAATACTACACAAACTGGTGAGGCTAAATTCAAAACAGTACAGACTACCTCTACCAGTCGTACGTACATACCACTGTGCGCTCTTCGAATCAGTACTCAGCTCCGCAGCTAGCACGTGGCCACATAGACTGAACGTGGTCACCAACAAAGGAGAGAAGTGTCCCACTTAGGCTATCCGGCGCCTTCGGTACCACCTCAGCGGATGCACTGTGTGTGGTGCTCGGAATATGCCCCATAGATATCACGATCAAATACAGAGCTGCAAGGTACTGGTTAAGGGTGGGGAGACTAATAAGGGACACACAATAACCGGTGTGCCGATAGAGACGATACGTCACCTTAAAAGTTTGAGTTCGCATACATGGCAAGGTGAGTGGGATGTAAGTGATAAGGGACGTACACTGCACGACTTCCTCCCTGACATAAGGGAGCGGTTGAGAATTAGATATATCGATCCCAGCCGCGGTATGGTACATTTCTTTACCGGACACGGACCTTATCCCACGCACTTAAACCGCGTGAGTCAGAGGCACAGACACCTACATGCACATGCGGGGAAGAAGGTTCCCCAGAACACACTGGGTTTTTCTGCTGGCAATGCGTGAACAACAGACATACACTACACTTAGACTACACAGATACAGACACAGATATATACACAGCAATATGAGACGAAGAACAATGGCCGGCCGCGGTGGTCTCGCGGTTCTAGGCGCGCAGTCCGGAACCGTGTGACTGCTACGGTCGCAGGTTCGAATCCTGCCTCGGGCATGGATATGTGTGATGTCCTTAGGTTAGTTGGGTTTAAGTAGTTCTAAGTTCTAGGGGACTGATGACCACAGCTGTTAAGTCCCATAGTGCTCAGAGCCATTTGAAGAACAATGAGCACCATTAAACGCACTTACAAACAGTATTTCAAAAACAACACATGAAATTACATGCCGACACGACATTACAGACATGTCTGTGTGCAGCGTAACAACAATCTCCAGAGGGTGGGACGGCGATACCCACAGCGACAGCGAAGACAGTGACAATGAGGAGGAACAGGAGGAGGAAGCTGAGATGCGACAGTAAATAAGCAAAAGTGCTGGCGACCTAACCAAGAAAACACCAAACGCTGTACATGGATGGGCACCTAAAGTAGTTAATACATAGGATTAGTAATAAATAGGATAAGCAACATTATTTCTCTACTAATAACCATTTGTGTGTGGGTGTGTGTGTGAGTGTCTGGCGGTCAACGGTTCGAAGAAACCATTCCGAGGCATTCACCGTCAGTCACATTCGGTGATGGTACTAGCAAATCTCTCCTCGATCCTATTTTCTTTTTATATTCTTCTTAAGAAACAACAAAATTTTATTTATATTTCAACCTTAAATTATTGTTATTTTGAAAAGTATTTTTTGTAAATGTTGTAGATAGAACAAAAGAAAAGAAAACTGTAAAAAGATGAAAAACGAAAATTGTAAGATGTACGACCTGTTTTAAACATCAGGTAACAGATCTATAATTTGGCAATAAATAAATAAATAAATAAATATACCTCAAACGATCGAAAGTTATCTTATTAGTATTATAAAGGTGTATTACCTTTATATCTTAACGGTAACCATTTTCATTTCTACATGCAAAGTGCATATTACACAGGATGATTTTTGCAATCGTGTACAAACTCTAGGGATTGATCGATCAGGGGATACGGAACAAAAAAGGGTCTAACGAACTTACGTCCAGAAATGTATGGTTCCCATGCTAGAGACTATTTATTCAACTATAGGATGTTACAGAGACTGCTGTCTAATACGCACTGTACCATGCAGCGACAGTTACGGCATGTTTGGTACTGTTCCTCATACGTCATGCCCCAGAGCTCTCTGCCGCCATAGTAATTGATAATGTTGCGTCCGATCCACTTCTCTTGCTAATTCACCTTATAGTGGATGTACAGCGTTGTACACAATGGTTCCGTATATTCTTATCAAGATCTTTTCGGCATGGTGTTTGCTTACGGAAAGGCAAATAGGAAAGGGCGGCGGGAACCAAGGTTGTGTCAGGAGACCTATTCCCGCCGACAAGATCCGCGCCATTCAGTGCTTACAACAGCGTTTCGCCGTTTGTCTGAGAAACGGTCGTTTCAGGAAGCGGGAAATCATGAAGGACGTACCCGACTCGGACACCAGACTTAGAGGAAAATGTGATGAACACTGTGGAAGGCGACTGCAGTAGCAGTACCAGGCAGCTGGCCCACAGCACTAGGCAAGCCAGAAGACCATATGGAACACTCTCAATGACAGTTCTTACTACCCTTATAACTTTGTGCAAGTAAAGGGCCTTTTAGCGAAAGACTTGGCACATCGGGAGCAGTTTCGGCACTGGTTTCTTCACCAGACGACCGCGATTCCTGGATTTGTGTCATTCATCGTAGTCACCTTTACGCGAAGTGGTATCTTCAACTGTGCAATAGTATGCAGAACCCCAATGGCATGGTGACAGCGAATCATCAGCCGGAATGTGAGGGTCTTGATTAACCGGACAGTTGGACGCTAAGGAAACGGGAAGGACAGGGCCCACAAATCAGATGGTTATTATTTCATGCAAATAACAATTTATTGATACGTTAAAATTTAACTTAAAATCAAGAAATAAATACTGCAATTTAAATCTTAAGGTTACATTTTAAAAGAAATATAACATGCTTTTAATAATAATAATGAAATGGTTCAAATGGCTCTGACAAAGGGAACCTCCCCATCGCATCCCCCTCAGATTTAGTTATAAGTTGGCACAGTGGATAGGCCTTGAAAAACTGAACACAGATCAGTCGAGAAAACAGGAAAAAGTTGTGTGGAGCTATGAAAAAAATAAGCAAAATATACAAACTGAGTAGTCCATGCGCAACATATGCAACATCGAGGATAGTGTAAGCACAGGAGCGCTGTGGTCTCGTGGATAGCGTGAGCAGCTGCAGAATGAGAGGTCCTTGGTTCAAGTCTTCCCTCGAGTGCAAAGTTTTTTTATTTTATTTTCAGACAACTATCAAATTTCAGGCACTCACGCATAATCTACTTCTCTCTCCAAAATTCCAAGACATGTTCAGATTTGCTAGGACATACGCAGGGTTTGACGGTCTACACACGGAAAAATTTGAAAACGTTAAAAACATATGTTTTGACAGAGCACAGGGAAAACTGTGCGACTGTGAAACTGTTGCATTCATTTGTTGCAGTTTATGTGACAAACTCTTATGTTTTCATCACTTTTTGGGAGTGATTATCACATCCACAAGAAAACCTAAATCGGGCAAGGTAGAAGAATCCTTTTTCCCATTCGCCAAGTGTACAAGTTAGCTGGGTCGACAACATATTCCTGTCATGTGACGCACATGCCGTCACCAGTGTCGTATAGAATATATCAGACGTGTTCTCCTCTGGAGGAATCGGTTGACCTATGACCTTGCCATCAAATGTTTTCGGTTCGCATTGGAGAGGCACGTCCTTTCGTGTACTAATCGCACGGTTTTGCGGTGCTGTCGCAAAACACAGACACTAAACTTATTACAGTGAACAGAGACGTCAATGAACGAACGTACAGATCATAGCTTTGCGAAATAAAGAAAGTAAAATTTTTGCTCGAGGGAGGACTTGAACCTAGGACCTTTTTCTCCCGAGCTGCTCGCACTAACCACGGGACCACGGCGCTCTTGAGCTCATACTATCCTCGATGTTGCATATCTTATACATGGACTACTCAGTTTGTATATTTTGCTTATTTTTTTCATAGTTCCACGCAACTTCTTCCTGTTTTCTCGACTCATCTGTGTTCATTTTTTCACGGCCTATCCACTGTGCCAACTTATAACTAAATGTGAGGGGGGTGCTATGGGGAGGTTCCCTTGTGAGCACTATGTGACTTAACATCTGAGGTCATCAGTCGCCTAGAACTTAGAACTACTTAAACCTAACTAACGTAAGGACATCACACACATCCATGCCCGAGGCAGGATTCGAACTTGCGACCGTAGTAGTCGCGCGGTTCCGGACTGAAGAGCCTACAACCGCTCGGCCACGGCGTCTGGTTAATAATAATAATAGGAAGAAGAAAAGAGCCAATTATGTGAAAGTTCAGGTGAAATTTGCAATTGAAACCTTAAGGCCACAGTTTGGAGAAATATGACTAGAAGGTTACTCTTTTCACACTACTGAAGTCAAACGAAGCTACACTTAATACTCATCTTGTGTAAGGTGTCGGCGATGTAAGGATGCAAGAGGTGCCTTGAGATGGTAATTTTTAAACCAGCAGTCGGATGGCGTATCCGGCAGATCGGTCCAGGGTGAAGCAGACGAACCAGGCTGCGAGCAGAGTGAAGCGGCAGTCCGTACAACCCGATGAATCGCGGTGTCACTGGCGAACGACCGGGCGGCCACAAAGCTGCCCCTTTCCACAGCCGGAGGCCCGCACTGGCTGGCGCCCGCGACGAAGGCAGACCCCACCAACCGACCGACACGCCCCACGCCACTCGTCCAACAGTCAGTTCCCTGTGTCGAACGAATGCGGCTTTCGCAGACCAGCTTTCTCATACGAACTCGATATCACAAACAGCTCGGCTCTAACCGTGCAACTCCGCTGTCGCAGAGCAACTGTCTTCCCACCCAGAGACACACCACCGAGCGAGATGGCGCAGTGGTTAGCACAGTGGACTCGCATTCGGGAGGACGACGGTTCAATCCCGCGTCCGGTCATCCTCATTTAGGTTTTCCGTGATTTCCCTAAATCGCTCCAGGTAAGTGCCGGGATGGATCCTTTGAAAGGGCACGGCCGACTTCCGACTTCCTTCCCCGTCCTTCCCTAATCCGATGAGACCGACGACCTCGCTGTTTGGTCTCTTTCCCCAAACACCCCCCCCCCCTCCCCCCCGAGACACACCACACAGCCTGCACTTCCTCCTAGGGCGATTTTGACCAAAGATGCTTACTGAAGAAATAGTAAATCGATAGCGAAATCGAGCCTGTGGCGCCAGACAAGGCTTACTGGATAATTGGCGACCGTATTTTGCGACGAGTCTTCCTTCCTAACAGACCGGAACTGTAGGCGTTTCTTGAAGGTGACTTTGCCTCCCCTGCTGGAAGGGGTGACTTTGTTTCCCCTGCTGGAAGAAGTGCCGTTGATGATTGCTACGTGGCTGTTAGATGATGGTGCTGCAGCCCAATTCGCCGTTAACGTCCGGACGCATCTCAATCACGTCTTAATTTTAATTTTAAAAATCAACAGCCTCATTTGCTCAGATGACATAGATTTATCTAGGTTTCAGTCGGGATAACCCAACCTTCTTCAGAATCAAAGTAACTACCGTTTGTCCACAGTGGACATCGTCAGGCTAAAACTACAAATCCATAAATTATCGTCAGACTGTAAAAACTCATCTGAAACTGCCTCGGCCCCACTTAGCAACCGCGATGCGGCAGCCACGAGTGCTGTAGTTGTATTGGCCGTAGCGTCATGAGGCCCGCCTAGGCGGACACAATACCTGGCGCCTGCGCATAAACTGTGTGAAGGGTACTTGTTGGGACAATACGCGAACCTACCTGCTGACCTTGAATTTACTAGTAAAGTGAAATAAAAGAAAGGTACAACTGAGGAAATGGGTGTATATCTTATCCCGTGCGAAACGTAGTTAGATCGACTGTCTTAACATTTATGAAGCATTCGTTGGTCTTGATATGAGGAAGACATCACGTGCTTACAACGTGTGGCCTATCTCGGAAAATTTTGTGCTTAAGCACGAAGTTTAATCACCTTAAAGAATTAGGAGTGGGAAGGATAATATAAATCCAACATCATCATTATTATGACTAGGTCTAAAAAAATTTTTGGAATGTAAATGTTAAGCATTTGTTTAGCTATGGTTACAACGCATCAACATTCTATTGACTTAGCACACAAATGGCCATGAATGAACTTATGAACAAGTCTACATCTAATGTATAACATCAGGCAATAAGGGGCATATAATATAAATGGTCATTACTGAAGAGTAGTATATTTGACCTGAAATGGTTAAAATAAACTAATGCACGTGCCTGATTGAGCTTCATGACGAAGTTATGGTTATGAGTTACAAAAAACACTGAAGTATCGTATAATGTGGCGGCGATGGGGTACTCAATTTGTCTTCATGGAGCTGATCCACACACATACTGTAAAAACTGTGCGTGGAACACTGCCATTATAATTCGGGCCTGCTGACCACTGCCATTGAACTTAGGGAATGACAGCCGACTTGCCGGCCGAAGTGGCCGTGCGGTTAAAGGCGCTGCAGTCTGGAACCGCAAGACCGCTACGGTCGCAGGTTCGAATCCTGCCTCGGGCAAGGATGTTTGTGATGTGCTTAGGTTGGTTAGGTTTAACTAGTTCTAAGTTCTAGGGGACTAATGACCTCAGCAGTTGAGTCCCATAGTGCTCAGAGCCATTTGAAACATTTTTTGACAGCCGAATT
The DNA here is from genome assembly GCF_021461385.2 of Schistocerca piceifrons. Classification (NCBI taxonomy): domain Eukaryota; kingdom Metazoa; phylum Arthropoda; class Insecta; order Orthoptera; family Acrididae; genus Schistocerca; species Schistocerca piceifrons. Next base: position 1,054,440,108 of record NC_060139.1, read on the forward strand.
ATATTTAAAGTATGACTTTGCGAACATCGCTCCAGTCAACATACTTAAAACTATTGACTGACGGGTGTCAATTAGGCTCAAAGCTAAAGTGTGGCTTGGCGAACATCGCTCCGGTCAACACACTTAAAATAATTGACCGACAAAGGTCAATATATACCTAAAGAACTAGTCTGTCTTCCCTGGTCATTGAATCGGACGAGTGGGTCCAGTTGCATGGCCTGCTTGTTCATCGGATCTCAACCCGTGCGATTTCTGGTTGTGGGGCCATCTCAAAAGTATCGTGTATGCCGAGCCCATTCCGGATGTAGAGAAAGTGAAGCAGCGTATTTATGTTATCTCTGACACTGTTCGGATTCAGACTGGCCGATGTGAACGTGTGAGACAGAACACGCTATGGTGCGTTCACGCATACATTGAGAAATATGGAAACCGCTTGCAACACATACTGTAACTGTGGCTGCATGGTATAACGTGTATTAGAACGCTGAATAATGGTCTCTGTCATGGAAACCATGCATTTCGAGACATAAATTCACTTGGCCTTTCTTTGTTCCGTACCTTCTCATCAATCAATCCCTACAGTATGTATACGGTGGAAAAACTCACCCTGTACACTCACGGAGAAAATTCGCAAGATGAAGTTATGCGAGATACACGAAAGTTGGTAAGCGTGTTCCTACGCCCGAAGTATGATGTCTGTTCAAATATCGCGCCTGTCGCAATAGAGCGGCTCAAACGGCGCCACTTTGAGGGTGCAAATCAGGCTTGCTTTAAATACACACTCTGTGATGGCCGTAAGCGTTAGTTAATGAGCGTTAGTTACATATGATACTGAATTGAGGTTAGTCAAGAACGCCTTTAAGGCCACAAAGAAGCCATTATAAATTCCTCACTGACAAGGGGAGGCCGCCAATTGTGAAATTCAGATTCGATTCATACTGCGCATAATAAAAGCTCATGGCCAGAGGTGTAATGTGGCAAAGCACCAAGATGCACATCTCAGCCGTTGTCGAGAAAATCGACAGTTAAAAGAAACCGTTGTGGTGAAATACTATCTACGATTAGTAATTGTCTACAGCGTCGTGGCGCAGCGGTAAGCGCTCGGGTTCGTAATCCGAAAGTCGCCGGATCGAAACTCGCGCCATGCAAATTTTTTTTATTATTACTTTTTTGTAATTCATATATATATAAAACCTATTAATGAACTGCTTATGCATGTTGGTGAAGGCAGACCGCTCTCCAATTCTACCGCCTCCATTTTTCCGTTTGTTTAACAGGGTGTGCCAAAGCTCTCACGTCTGCACTGATTTTCGACGATGTTGTAAGTTGCGCTAGGGACCGCATCTACCTTCTTTCGAAGTTAGCAGGCAACTACGCTGTTATGCGGCGGCTCGTTTCGGCCCATTCAACATTTGTCCTTCAAGTGTAACGAGCGAGTAACGGAGTTTATATTTCATACCTGCCACAGCAAATTTGTGTTCGTGGGGTCTCTGTTCTAATTCGAACGTTTGACTTACGCTACACGTATTCGTTTCGGAATATCGTTTCTACGTCTTCCGTTAACTGTACGTGGTTAACATTATGAAGACAATTAATAACATTTGTGAAATACAACTTTGTTTGCGGAAAACATAATGATGTTCGAAGTCGCCAGTTTTTCCACGAGAAACGACTTTCAACAACTTATTATATGCATAATTGTTGCAACTGATTGCCGGGAATTATATATATATATATATATATATATATATATATATATATATATGAATTACAAGAAACAAATACTAACAGAAAAAAATTGCATGGCGCGAGATTCGATCAGCCGACCTTTGGATTACGAACCCGAGCGCTTACCGCTGCGCCACGACGCTGTAGAAAATTATTCATCGTAGAGAGTATTTCACCGCAACAGTTTCTTTTAACTGTCGATTTTCTCGACAACGGCTGAGAAGTGCATCTTGGTGCTTTGCCACATTACACCTCTGGCCATGAGCTTTTATTATGTGCAGTATGAATCGAATCTGAATTTCACAATTGGCGGCCTCCCCTTGTGAGTTTGAACGAGGTCGAGTATTGGGGTTACGAGAAGCTGAATGTTCCTTCTGCGATATTGCAGAAAGACCTGGCAGGAACGTAGCCACTGTACATGACTGCCGTCAGCGGTGCTTGCAGTAATGTACGGTCGCAGGAAGACTGATCTGTGCGCGTCTGCGTCGCACTGCCGAGAGGGAAGACCCTCATGTTTGGCATATGGCTGTGGCACGTTGTACTGCATCTGCGACCCAGTCTGAGCAGCAGCTGGCACCACAGTGACACAACGAACTGTTACGAATCGGTTACTCCAACGATATCTTCAAGCCAGATGCCCTAAAGCGTGCGTTCACTGACCCCAAACCACCGCAGTTTGCGACTTCAGTCTTGTCTGACGAGAGCTCATTGGAGGCCAAGGTGGAGGTCGATTGCGTTTTCTGATGACAGCTGGTCCTGCATCGGTGCCAGTCATAGCAGTGCGTTGGTTAGAAGGAGACCAGTTGAGGGCCTCCTACCAACCTGTCTGTATGCTAGACACACTGGACCTACGCCTGGAGTTATGGTCTGGAGTGCGATTTCGTATGACTGCAGGAGTAGTCTCGTGGTTATACCACACACCATGACTGCAAATTGTTACGTAAATATGGCGATTCGACCTGTTATGCTGCCGTTCATGAATAGCATTCTAGGGGCTTGTTTTCAACAGAAACACGCTCCACGGAGTGTCGACGCGTTGGCTTGGCCTGCTCCATCACCAGTCCTGTCTCCAATCGAGCACATATGGGACATCATCGGATGACAACTCCAGCACTATTCAGTGTCCCCTCGACGATCACCAGTGGTGTACGGCCAGTGTAGGAGATCGCTCCCCACACCATGATGCCGGGTGTTGGCCCTGTGTGCCTCGGTCGTATGCAGTCCTGATTGTGGCGCTCACCTGCACGGCGCCAAACACGCATACGACCATCATTGGCACCAGGGCAGAAGCGACTCTCATCGCTGAAGACGACACGTCTCCATTCGTCCCTCCATTCACGCCTATTGCGACACCACTGCAGGCGGGCTGCACGATGTTGGGGCGTGAGCGGAAGACGGCCTAACGGTGTGCGGGACCGTAGCCCAGCTTCATGGAGACGGTTGCGAATGGTCCTCGCCGATACCCCAGGAGCAACAGTGTCCCTAATTTGCTGGGAAGTGGCGGTGCGGTCCCCTACGGCACTGCGTAGGATCCTACGGTCTTGGCGTGCATCCGTGGGTTGCTGCGGTCCGGTCCCAGGTCGACGGGCACGTGCACCTTCCGCCGACCACTGGCGACAACATCGATGTACTGTGGAGACCTCACGCCCCACGTGTTGAGCAATTCGGCGGTACGTCCACCCGGCCTCCCGCATGCCCACTATACGCCCTCGCTCAAAGTCCGTCAACTGCACATACGGTTCACGTCCACGCTGTCGCGGCATGCTACCAGTGTTAAAGACTGCGATGGAGCTCCGTATGCCACGGCAAACTGGCTGACACTGACGGCGGCGGTGCACAAATGCTGCGCAGCTAGCGCCATTCGACGGCCAACACCGCGGTTCCTGGTGTGTCCGCTGTGCCGTGCGTGTGATCATTGCTTGTACAGCCCTCTCGCAGTGTCCGGAGCAAGTATGGTGGGTCTGACACACCGGTGTCAATGTGTTCTTTTTTCCATTTCCAGGAGTGTAGTTAAACCTAGTGTATCCAACGATTTACGAAACAAACCTTTGAAAAGAATACAAAAAAAAACTATTTATAGTCCCACAATGTGGTATGAAAGGAAAGTTAAAAGTATAAACAAATAAAAGCCAGAACGATAGAGAAAATCTAATTAACACGAACGGAAATGATGAACATTAATGATACCAGACTTGGAGAAAGCGGCAATAAACTTTGAAAAAAAGGCTTATTAGTTTTCATGCCAGATATAACACTTCCTTTGCTTACGAAACACGTCTGATTACATTAGTAATTTTATCTCTTCACTTTCATGTTTTCAGCCTTTCATACTGACCGGTACGGCTAAAACTGAACAAAATATGAGCTGGTGACGTGAAGTGTAGTCTGGGACGCTCAGCCAACTACGCTCAACGGACAATAAATTTGTAAGCCCAATGCACATGCACAGACGAAACGTTAAGTCTTTACGGATGGCGCAGCGATCGGGTCATGTACTCAACCAAGCACGCACTGCCTCGACGTGAACATGAAGCAGCAGCGATCAGTGAGACATTTATGTTTCAAGCGGACATTGTATATATACATGGGTAAATATAAAAAGGTGACAGAATGGTAGAAGGGGGCAATCTGCTGGATTGGTTGGTGTTTCGCCATGGTCCACAATTTGAACCCATGCATAAATAAAGGATAAAGTTGCTTTTTTGGAAGACAAAATTTACGTTATGTGATTTGGGTAGCTACAAAATCACTGTTAGTTAATTGTTTATTTCATTTACGTGTGTACGAAATTGACCTCCAGTGTCAAATAAGTCGACATCGTGTATTGCACGTAGTTGGTAGCACTGTTTTTACGCGCTTACGTTATCATGAAACGACGTTTCGTTAAGAAGAATAGTTATTTTGCGGTTTTTAATAAAATATTTAGGTCAACGAATGTATCCCATTCGATGTACATTACACATACAGGAAGAGATATTTCAAACTTCCTTCTGACGTTTAGATGTTTAATACAGTAGTTGCTTTTTACACCGTATAAGATCTCTTTATTTTTTAAGAATGAACAAATGATTTTACTGTCTCGGCTAATGTAAATCTGGGAAGATACAAAAATGTGAAACAGTTTTCCCAAGCCCTTTGTGATACGCTTGGTCCGAGAAGCCTGTTTGGCAGTTTTTGCACCACAAATGTCGTTTTCGAACACCGTGCTCTCTATTCCAGGACATTACTCGAATTTTTTATGACTGGTTTCAATGCCAACATTAACAAACGCTGTATCAAAAAAATGTTCAAATGTGCGTGAAATCTTATGGGACTTAACTACTAAGGTCATCATTCCCTAAGCTTACACACTACTCAACCTAAATTATCCTAAGGACAAACACACACACCTATGCCCGAGGGAGGACTCGGACCTCCGCCGGGAACAGCAGCACAGTCCATGACTGCAGCGCCCCTAGACCGCTCGGCTAATCCCGCGCGGCAAAACATTGTATCACTGTAACTGCTTTCTTAAGAGCTGACGAATGCAGTTATAAAAAGTAAACGGTTCCATTTAGAAAACGTACTTTGTAAATGATAGAGCGCAGCAATTAGACGTCCTTTTTGTCGGCTTTATTACGCAAATCCAGACTTCGGCTAGTGCCTAGCCATTGTCAGTGCACTATATTTTTTATCTCGACATATGTTAGTTTCCTGTTGTTCTGGCGTCAGTCACAATTTCTTGGAAACTCGAGTATTGAGTATTCAAGAAACTGTGACTGACACCCGAACAACAGGGAACTAACATGCAGCGAGACTAAAAAAAATAGTGCATTGATAATCCGTAGGCACTAGCCGAAATCTGGATTTGGGTAATAAAATCGGCAAAAAGGACGACTGATTGCTGTGCTCTATGATCTATAAATTACATAACAGTCGATAAGTGCACCCACTTTCCTAATGGAAGGTCTATCTATCTGTATCCAGATCCCACTTCAGCTACTGCCGGGTCTGGGTGCTGACAAGTCCTCTCCATTTTGCTCGGCCCTCCCACCACTTTTCTTCCTTCACTAGCTGCCGGGTCACACCTCTGCTTTTCCACAAACATTCTCACTCCCATTTTCCGCCGTGTTCTTGGGCGCCCTCTAGGTCTTTTTCCATCCGTCTTTAGTTCTTCCATAATTTTGAGGAGTCTCTGCCCTTGCGTCCTCTTAATATACCCATACCGTCTTAACCTCTTTTTTTCAATTTCTTCTCTCATACTTTCTTCTTTAAGGTCCTTTCTAATCTCTGCATTCCTTACTCTATCCATTCTTGTTTTTCCCTTAACTGCTCTGAGAAATTTCATTTCCCCTGCTTGCAGTCTGCTCCAGTCCCTTTCTGTCATTGTCCATGTTTCTCCACCATAGGTGACAATAGGGAAGTAATAATTCTTATAGATAAAGAGTTTTGCTTTTTATGAAACTTCCTTATTCCATATCAGGTGTTTTATTTTTTGGTAGAAATTGCCTGCCTTCTGTAACTTCCTATTAATTTCGTTGGCTATTCTTCCATCCCTAGATATTTCACTCCCTAAATAATGGAAGATAACGGATGAAAAACGTACTTTCTTCAATACTACCGCTAAAAACGTTCCCGTCTAACATTTTCCGATATGTCTAACTTGTCACGAAATAAAAGGGGTGTTAAATCTTAAGTGATTCACCCTATATAATGGGAAAGAAACTCTCTCTCTCTGTACTGACCGTACTCTGCTCTTGATGTCACACATCACGACTGGTTACGTCGTCCACAGTCCCACTGTTTCCGTGGCGCAACGCTTCTGATCCTAAATGTGGAGGAGTCAGCACCTGTGTCACTATATGTACAGCCGGCAGCACTTTAGGGCCGGCAGCAATTCTGCCACCAAATTTTGATATCTGGGGTTGCATGACCTCTCGGTGGGTGGAAGAGTCGTTCTTTTGTAGGTCAGGATGGCGTCCATCGCTCCATCCTGGCGTGGCTGCAGCGATGCATTGGCTAAGAACCAGGTCTCCTGATACATCAAGAGGATAATCGCGTATACGTTTATTCATCAGTATACAGCACTGTGTCGTCGCAGACAGCACCCTGGGTCTGACTTTGGCTATGTCAGACAGTACCCTCTGTCTTCCTGTTGTCTCAGCGGAATTACAGGTCGGGCTGCACCGTCAGGATTTGTAACTGCCCGAAGACACAATGTTCAAATGTGTGTGCATTTGTAGGGGACCAAACTGCTTAGATCATCAGTCTCTAGACTTACACACTACTTAAACTAACTTATGCTGAGAACAACACACACACCCATGTCCGAGGGAGGACTCGAACCTCCGGCGGGAGGGGCCGCGCAGTCAGCGGCATGGCGCCTCAAACCGCGCGGCTGCCCCGAGACACAGCAGGTGCTCTTGCAGTGTCAGCATTGTTCCTTGTGTAAGACCGCCGGCCGCATTCTGGACTGCCTCCCCGGCACTTTTAGCGTGAACTCGTGATCATGTCTTTTCGTTAATTCAGTCACACCAAGTAAAGTAGCTATGCCACAGCACTAACGTCAAATGTATTAGATATTAAAATAGTTGATTACAAAGGATTTCAGTAAGCTGCACACATATTGTCGCAGAAGAAGCTGAGTAGGAGCGTGGTGTGTAAGCTGTTGAGTGGAGGATCGTGAGTACAAAACGCACTTGGACAGTATCATTTTAATTTCTGCATTCGTTTCGAGTACATTCTAGAAGTGTCCACAAATGTCAAGACTCATTGTACTGGAATGTTCTGTAGCTGTATATATACCTTATCTGTTCTGGCCAGAGGCAGTTCGCTCCGCGCTGTTGTAAGTGCAAGTGCTGAATAAACCTTCGTTAAGTGAAGTTACTGTTCGTCATTCATCTGATCACACCTTCTTCTACGTGACAATATTATCACATACAAACTTTTGTAACATTAAATCGCATAAAATAACAAAAGAGTCCTAAGATCGAAAAAAAGGGTGATTCTCCTATAATGTCCCGTCAGCGATGAAGTGAATACTAAGTACGAACTCGTACTGAAGAAACAGGAGAAGGAAATCGAGCTTATCTTTTTGCAAGAAACCGGCCTGCAGCGACTGACAGGAACCACACAAAATCTAAAGCTGAATGAGGAATTGAACCCCTATCGTCCCGAACGCAAGTTCAGTGTCTTACTACTCCACCATGTCGCTCGAATCCTAATCTCGTTCAAGGTGAGATGGGCAATACTCTGTATCTTAAAGCGAGTGTCATAGCTTCTCCAGGGTACAGATAATAACTCACAAGGTTACCAACATAATGTAACTAACTAAAATACAAACATAATACACTTACCTAGTAGACCTTTATACAGACTGCACAGATAGAATAAGATATCTTTGGTGTCGCCGCCAGACACCACACTTGCTAGGTGGTAGCCTTTAAATCGGCCGCGGTCCGTTAGTATACGTCGGACCCGCGTGTCGCCACTATCAGTGATTGCAGACCGAGCACCGCCACACGGCAGGTCTAGAGAGACTTCCTAGCACTCGCCCCAGCTGTACAGCCGACTTTGCTAGCGATGGTTCACTGACAAAATACGCTCTCATTTGCCGAGACGATAGTTAGCATAGCCTTCAGCTACGTCATTTGCTACGACCTAGCTAGGCGCCATTACCAGTTACTATTGATGCTGTAAAACATGTACCGTCAAGAGCGATGTTCACCAATTATGGATTAAAGTTAAGTATTCCAGCAGCTACGTACGTTTTTCGCTAGTCTCATTTCCTAGACCTGTTCCAGACCTCACGCCAGCCTGCGTGAGCTAAAACGCGTGCCTTTCGGTTTCTTCTCATAGTGGATTGACTGTCTTGCCAATCCACAACAATATCAATCTTAGTTTCCCTAAAAAACAAAATACTTCAGTTCGTGGCAGCAATGTTTCCTGCTCAGTCATCAAACTTCACAACGTCATAGCTTCACTTACCACTTACCACTTTACCTTCTTAATTTACAATCCGTTCTGCTTGCTTACTGACACTTTGCGGTATAAACAATAGAGTACAAGTACAATCTATACTGTTAACGCTAAACAGACGGAAGTTTTAGCGACTTTGGAATGATGCAAGACGCCAAAATTAGGAAATGTGTAAGGACGGGTTGCTCATGGTTCCCACTGAAGTTGAATTTGTGTTTGGCGATTTAGTGAGGGAAAGTGAATTTCAGCCATGACATGTCAGATTTTTGTGGAAAGAAAATCAGTATCGTGCTGTTCACTGGCGAGAAGTCGCTGGTCGGCAGAAGTGAACAGAGAGCGACGAGGAGCTCCCAGAGTGCGTGGTCGCAGGAGGCCAATGATGTATACAGCATTCGACGACCCACTTTGTTTTCTTCCAAGCAACCACTAATGGCAACAGGGGGCGGGACTGGAGGTAACCAGTGGTGAGCACTGCACGAGGTTACGACGCGTACTTGAACTATTTAATCGCGGGTAATTCACAACCGTGCTAGAGGTTTTGATACAGAGCAGAGCAATGGCAACGATAAAAAAAAACCAACAACATTGCGTTATATCTTCAATGACAGTTGCCGAAGTTGAATTTCGTCAGAAAGGACCCCAAGGGCTTTCGAAGCGTGGGAAATAAGTAGCAGTTCAAACTTAGAGTTTCGGCCGGTTTACCAGTTTTCATTGTCACGTACTAATTCGTTTGCTGGAGGTGGCAGAAGTAATTGGAAACACAAAGAAAACGCACACCGATAATTCAGTCAACCGACATCAGTTGAAGATTTATGTGTGTGCAACGTAAACCGACGAAGAGACAGTAGATATGCTATTCGTTTATGGAGAATAGAAGTTAGCAGAACAGTAATTCCATTTATAATATGTGTAACATAGTACAGTACTGCAACAGGCTACGTACTGCATTTACTATACTGCTAACCAACATTCTCCGTGGGTGAGCAGCATTTATGACTTCTCTTGGTTGATGCATATTGTACTTATACAAATCTTCAACTGAAGACTGTTGACTGAATGACCGGCATGCATTTTACTTATGTTCCCATTTGCTTACTGTCTTATCCTGCAAGTGATAGACTTATATTATACGGATCCCTGCAATATGTGCTTGTGCAGGAGAGACAATGTCGGTTTCATGTTACGTTTTTAATAACGTCATGTGTATGTGAATGGTACACATGTTACGTTTCTGAACAAGTTTTGAGGAGGGAAAGTGGTGTACCGAACACTACTCAAAGGAGACGTTCTGCTGGTCATGTCTTCGAAATGAACAAAGTTAGAAGACAATCATGGTCGTTATATCCCCCTGGTAACTAAACAATATTTACTTCATACATTTTTTTTCTACAGATTAAAAAGTTATTTGGGGTTATCAGGGTAAAACGGACACCTTTTACGCAAACTCGTCCACTTCTTTAAAAATCTCCAGACAAAATACAACATTTAGCTGACCAGCATATCCACCTGCTGTACTTAGAATATTTTAATTTTCTTTTTGTTTCAGCGAATATTGCAGCTTCCAGCCACTACTCGCTGCATCACATTAAGCACGCTACTCAAAAGGAACCGCTTGAGCGCGACGTGGTAGGTTCAGTCTTTACTAAGGGACATATGAAAGTGTTGTGTTAACAATTATGAAAGGAAAAATATTAGTTGCTGATGACTCACAATGTAAATAAGGAGGACTACAGAAAATGAATGTCCGGGAGGTGCATAGATCAGCCTCCTATGGGATGTATGTATCACACTTCACGAAATGGACATCGTCGACATTCAAGAAGTTCAAAACAAAAGCATTAACTCGTACGATGAACACCGAATGCAAAATAGCGCGAGACTGTGATCACAAAGGTTCACCTCGTTAAGATCGAAGGCGAACTCCTTGGGAGTTACAGACCATGCAGGACGTTTAGCTACTTATCCACACTTAAAGAATGCATATAGAATCATATTGTGTAGAGGGTTAATGAGAATTGATGGAATGTGATGGCAAGCAGCCGAATGCGAAACAATCTGTCGTGGAGCTTATCGTGAAAGTGGCTATCCTTTAATGCGATAATATGTTTTATAGGCACGGAAAAAGCAAAAATCCAGATGCTGAATTTGTTCAGTGGTTCCAGGCGGTACGAATTGCAATGCCACACACTTTTCAGGAGGGATACTATCATCGAAATAAGTATGATTTTATTTGCACACCAGGAATCAAGCAAAAACAAGCTATTTTGATCAGATACTGAAAAAAGTAGTACTTATACCATAGTTGTAGTTCCCTTACGCCAGTTTTCCCGCTCTTGCTTGCTGTGACGTAAATATTCCCTGCTGCCCTTGCAAATCACGCACCACGCACACGAGAAAGAATCGAAGGGGCAGAGTAGCTCCAACTTCTAGCCGTCCAGAAAATAACTTTCCAGACAATTTACCATTCAGATTAACAGTCGGAATAATTCTATGCGAATGCGTTAAGGTATTGATGTTAGTTGATCTTGAAACAACTCTTGTTGTACCTCTAATTTCCGGGGTTTCTTTCATATGCACATTCTGTTCAAATATCGATTCGTCGGGAATAAATTCCATACTGAACGATGAGATAAACTTGTTCATCTCATCTACAAAGTTTTGGACCGATTTCGCAATTTGCTGTGCACCGTGAAGTTGACGCTTTGTTTCAAATTTCGTTAGCTTACGTCTTCCAACTCTGCAGCAGTGTTTGAAGATATGCAATCGTCGACTGCTTCCCTTGAAACCTCTGTAATCTATGTCACGCGCAATTTCATATGCATAATTTAGTACGTCAGTACCATGTATATCCTGTACATTACATCGAGCAGCCTTGAAACCGCAAACACCAGTTTTTGTAACAAGTGCACCTTGTTCTTCCTTGAATATTCGTGGTTTTTCTGATGATCTACACGATCGTATAATTGCCGACTCATTCCAAATCTGTTCATAATTGTTCATTTTACTATGCTGCGGATGATCTTCCACGTACGTAATTATGTTTAGTATCCGCTCCTTAGACAACGATCGTCCTTTACTACACTTCGCTGGAGACGAGATTTGTGGGTCCCTGTCCGACAAGGATGTTAACCTACATGACTCCACCTGTTTCAGTATCATTTTCACATATTAAGCATGTACCGTCACCATTGCACTCTTCATCTACATTGTCCGCACAGTCGAAGCTATACGACGTTACACATTCCACTGACTCATTTTGCAGAAACTCTAATTTGGTCAGGTGACGAGGTGCAGTCATGTTCTAATTGAAACTAGCACACGGATTTACCTGGCAGTGCAAGCGCGAAAAGTGATCACGAAACGCGATCGCGGAAAATACCTTCGTGGAAAGCTGTGACAAATTGCTGTTGACGTCATTAAATTTACTGACAATGAGAACGAGAAATGTGCGATAGTGCCGACAGAGAAGATACCATAATGTGTAAGCAAAACTTGGTAAGTGTAAAAGCAAGTCAGTACTGTGAAAATTACAGAAGGGCACGCTGTTTGTCGAGGGGAGCAGTATTCAGGTATCAGCCCGAAAGCAGAACATGTAAAATACATACAACAAAAGTTTGACTGGTGGTATGGATAAATATATTGTTAGCCAGTAATTTCTGTGACTGTGACTTTACTAACAATTCAAAAATAAACAGTCTTGGTAAAAGTGCACATCTGTCCTCGCAAAGAACTGTACTTATAGGTTAGCAAAGAAACTCTGAGAAGAACTTTTCCACTTCCGGGATTTGATTTTAAAATGTGCCTGAAGGAACGAGTTATTATATGAAAAAAGGAGAACATTCTCGAAATAAGAGCATAGTACATTACACTTTTCACGAATAAATGAAGAAATAAAATTAAAGAAGCCAGCGGTTTATTTATTTTTCATCCACACTTCGCTCTAAATAAATGTTGTAGAATGAGTTTAGTTTCGTGGTCACTTATTCTCTTATACATTAACAGAAAAACTTTCGACTATCACGTAGAAATTAACATTAAAAAATACGTAAAGACAAGGGAAGCCAAACTTTTAGAATTCATAAAGGAGCACTAGTCTTTCCCATTCAATTCTGCCGACGAAGTTTTGCAAGATAATAGTTCCCTACCTGTTTCTGGCATACCATCTAGACCTAAATCCTACAGAGTTGGTGTGGAATCTTATAAACAATAAGACGCATACTGGTAATACTTCTACCATTTCACTCTCGAACGCGTAAAAATAATGACTGATGATTTAATTACTAATAAATAAGTTGCAAGTGAGACTGACACAACAAATATTTAAGATTAACAGGTAAACGGGGCGTATCACCTTGATAGCTGAGAGACTTTCGACGCTACACTACCTGGGCGAGTTGAGCCTCAGTTTCGCTGCTTTCATAATGAAGTAGTTGGTCTCACAAGGCTGAGTGGGCCTCATCCAAGACCTGTCCACCAGAAAAAACTGAAATGGTCACCTTCAGGTGGCGCAGAAGGCTTGCAATGTAAATTTTGCTTTGAAAAGTATGAATTGCGCTCATCTCGAGATTATAGTCAGTTCAGTCTCCGCACATTGTTTACAGCGTACCAGAACTTTCAGTGTGGGGTACTTCTTTTGTTATGGCATACGATATTTTTCTGAATAAAAGTTTAGTTTGAATTTCTTAGAGAAAGAACAATTACATCAGCGAACGATACTTTGCTGCCGATTGAAGTCTTTATTTTCGGTACATAATTTACTACTTAATGAAACCATAAATTATTAATTGTATAAAACAATAAAATGAATGACTATTAATTATGTCTGGCCGATTTGAGGAAGAATATTCCCGAAAGGGATCTACAGAGGAAGTTTAATGTGGCACAGTCGCTCATATTGCACAAGGATGTTACATATGGCACCAGCTGAATGTGCTACAGCAGAAGACACACATGGGTTTCTTCCTTCCCCGAATATTATCAATACCTGAGACTTTGTTACATAATAGTACCGTCATATCTCCTAGGGGTTACTGACTTTTTCTCCAGTGTGCTTATTTAAATGTAAATGGCAACAGTAAAAATTGATGTAAACGAACGGAATTACCAGTGTAAACATGCACCTGCAGTTATTATGGTTGCCAATTCAAAGCACAGCCATTTCAGCCACGATAGCGTGCGCTATTAAATGTCTGCTCGGTGTAATTTCGTAATAATTACAGTGGTGTCGCTGCATCAGATGCAGTAGTCTGGGATCGGTAATAGTACAGATGAATTGATATCTGGCACACGGGTCGATATCTGTGGGCTGTGCGGTAACCACTGTTTACTATTCCGTGGGTAGAGCATCAGCCGTATCGTATAATTATCCTCAGTATCGCGGTCCGTTCTTATTTGCGATAGTGCATGCCGGCGCCGGTGTCGAATAGGTAATACAGTGAATATTATTGCCTGTGTCAGACATGCTTGAATGACATTATGTTAGTTTGTCACATATGTTTAACGACACAATGTGTGAGTCATTAAATTATCCCTACAGTCCAACTTCTGTAATGTCCCTCATGAATGGTTCAAATGGCTCTGAGCACTATGGGACTTAACTTCTGGGGTCATCAGTCCCCTAGAACTTAGAACTACTCAAACCTAACTAACCTAAGGACATCACAAACATCCATGCCCGAGGCAGGATTCGAACCTGCGACCGTAGCGGTCTTGCGGTTCCAGACTGTTGCGCCTAGAACCGCTCGGTCACTCTGGCCGGCCCTCATGAATGTTTCTGTCGCTATAGTGTGGCAGGTAGTGATCACGTACAAGAAAGCTAGCAGACAATGTGGTTAATTCAGCAGCTTCTGATGATATAAAACAACGTCCTTCGAATAATTATAAGGAGAAGGATACAGACTGTATATAACATTACAAGTCACTTAGCATAGGTTGCTAGCATATTCTTTTTTAATTAACCTTAACGTGGGAGTTCTTATGAGATTTTGTCTGTGGTTTTTATGCCCTGAAATTTTACCCCTTTATACAAAATCTGACCCATATATAAGTAAACGCTGTCTCACAGTAATGACTAAAGCTTCGGAGTGGTAGCGACTTTCGCAAAGCACAGACGAAGAGACTACGTTTAGCCAGAGTTAATCAAAACAAAGCTGATATTAGAATCTACACTGTAGATCTCATACGTCTACTCACTTTGTATGTAAATTGTACCTTATAGTTAGATATTGTGCCATGCAAATTTTTTGCTATCTGTGCCCTACGTTACCGGACACTTGAAAAACAATGAGGTTGTGTGGGATCAGAAATTATTTCAATGTCTCTGTCAACCCTAGTACATTTTTCTATGCTCCACACCGGTATGTACAGCTGAAATTGATACACACTATAATTGTGATCATTGCTCAAGGTAGGCTACTTCACCCCATCTGTAAACATAATTAGAAACGAATGAGGTAGATTTCGAGGAAGAAGTTGTTGGGTGAAAACATGTGCAGGCATGGAACATGAGGAAAAATTCATTAAAAAAAAAGACGTGGGAGAAGGATAATAAACTCATAAGATCCCTACTCTAATCACATATAATGACCATTGTTCTTGAACAGCATAACTTTCTTCAGGGGGTAAATACAAATCAGCAGACTGTGTGATTTTACATCCCCACCGGATACGACAGATAAAAGAAAATTAAACAAATATTGCTATTAGTTCCTGAAACATCGTCTTACATGTGGAAGTTACGTCGACATAATACGGCAGAGTACGCTGTTTGAAAACTAACTTTTGCAGCCGGATGGAATATTCAGTATAAATTGCGTGTATTCGCTCTGTCTGCGCACACCTATCCACATTTGTACTACGGCTGCAGACTATATGAGAGAAACTGGTTGTCCTCTACCGAATCAAGTCAGAACACAGAGATTCTAAATGTCTGCCCACCTCTTCCATTCTATCAGGGTGGAGGACCAGTCTTCAAGCGGCCCGCCGAATACAATTATTGTCAGTGGTTTTCATGGCGCAGGCCATAGTGCACATGACTGCTAAGCCCTTGGCACAGGTTCTATCCTTACTACCCTAGTAATGTCCAGTTTCTGAATCACTCCCTTGTTCGGTTGCAGGAAACCAAACGAAGAACACATTTGGCAACACCGTCTCTGCGGGCCGCTTGAATTTGAGTTCGGAACAGCCTGGTTGGCTAACTTCAACGTTAATTTACTTGGAAACCGCGCAACGTATCGAACTTTTTCCTGACAATTGTCTCTCGGCACAACCTACCATGCGAAACACTTGCAGGCTTTTCAGACTGTTTGTGACCACCCTGTAGGTGTCCCTGCGCAGAAGCTGTAGGTAGGTTGTAGGAGCGTGCTTCTCGAGGTGAGGCTGTATGAAACTTTGATTGGACTGAGACTTTCTATGCAGTCAAGTTTCAGTCAGGCATGGTAGTGGCTTCTTACTAACGAATCACATAGCAGACGAAGCCACCAGCTTCTAACAAATACAGGATACAAATGCACCTACAGTGTCACAGGTAAGATAGTACAAATACGTAACAGTATCAGTCCTTGTTAGTAAAATACACTCACGTTCATAAGAAAAAAGACTACCATGAACGACTAGAGGCAGAACGTTCATATTCAGAGGACGTGTACATTAGTATGAACTACAGAAATGGTTAGCATTTGAACCATGTCAGCACTCTGGTTCAAGGTTAATATCGATACTTGGGCGCAGCACCACCTATTGGTAAAATGTGCCTGCGGTTGCTGTTGTAGCTATAAACCTAAGGTAACTGATCAGTGCGATTTGAGCAGACGTGTAGGATGCCTCGCAGATGTTTTCACAAAACCGTAAGATCAGATCAGTGAGTTTGAAACACGGCGCGTTATTCGCATGAGAGAATGTAGTGCATCCATCTGTGAAAATGGTTCCGGCCGGTGTGGCAGAGAGGTTCTAGGCGCTTCAGTCTGGAATCGCGCGACCGCTACGGTCGCAGGTTCGAATCCTGCCTCGAGCATGGATGTGTGTGATGTCCTTAGGTTAGTTAGGTTTAAGTAGTTCTAAGTTCTAGGGAACTGATGACCTTAGAAGTTAAGTCCCATAGTGCTCAGAGCCATTTGAACCATTTGTGAAATTGGTGCTCATGTGGGACGAAGTGTTTTGACAGTGCAACGGGTATGTGCCGAATGGTTCACGGAAGACCGTAGAACACGACGAGTGGTCAGGTCGCACCACCCAGACCATCTCCCGAGAAGGAGGACACCTCATGCGAATGGCATTGCAGGACAGATCCGCTTCCTCCTCGGCTCTGGCACAACTGTTGAACGGTGTAACACATAGTACACTATCAGGGGTGACAGTTCGTCGCCGTCTATTATGTCATGGGTTACGTGCGTGTCGTCCACCTCTCTGTGGGCACGGAAGTCGCACTAGTTAATGTTTTAGAACGAATCCATCGATAACTTAAAGAAATCAAAATGACATGATCACCTTACAAGGTTACACGTCTGTGTAGCTGCTGATCTTTGAGGCTAACAAGTGATCGTCATAGCGTGCACTAATACGGTGATGAAAGACGTGCACACTGAAGCAGACGTCTTTCAAGGTTTCGACTCGTAAGACGCCCTCTTCCGCCTCGACTCGTAAGATGCCCTCTTCCGCCTCTGACCAAGCAGGTGTGTCCATTTGGAAAGGATATCGAATCATATCTGTCATTAAATATCATCTTAAATGATACGATATCCTGAGACCATCTTTGTTCGGAAAACCACTGCTCTATTTTATTAACCACTGCGATTGTCAGTCTCAGAGTAAAACTCCCGAAGATTTCATCAGCAGTTGAGTGTTTTTGTTGTCTCCGTCCAGAGCCGACAGATACTGGGACACTGGCGGTCAGTTAATTGAAGTCTGTCTGCTACTCGTCCCCTCCCTCATCGTCCAATCCACTGCAAAGCTTGACAGTTTTATGCTTTTACTGGCATTGCCACATATCACAGTGGCAGTTCTGGATTAGCTTCATTGTCGTGAACACTCTCAAATCTGAGAGTCGTATTGCTACCAAAAATGCAAGGTTCTCATTATTTTGGCTTTACGAATCAAACGTTAACGAGATGGAATTGGGACAAAAGTTTTGACATCACTGTCACATATTACGTCGCGACATTGTTTCGGTTTCGCCGCAATTTCGTGGATAATTTTGTTTAGAATGTACTGGTCCTATTTGCTACGAGGAAAGCTTTACATTCTTCTCACTGGGAAGACGTTCTGATGGTGTGGTCTCTGAGTCCTCTTCTTCGGCAGGAGGTGGTGAGTGGATCTCATGAGCAAGGGTCAAGATTCCCTGGGAGCTGGACAATTCCCATAGAAGTAAGGCTGCAGCCTGCTTCGTGCCTTTGTCAGCCATCTGGCGCTGGAGCAGAAGGGGTCATGCCGCCATTGCTGTCCACAGAAAATAACTAAGCACGACACTTTTGCCTATTTTTCCCGGACGTCAAAGGGCGAGACACCGAGCGCTTTCCTTCCAGAATTTTGTCTAGCCAATGGAACTGAGTCGCCCCGCCACTCTGCTTGCCTTGAGGAAGTTGACCATTCGACGAAACACTGCTCCATCTCAGTACCAACCTCCTGTTCGTAAAGATGCGTTTTGTACGCCAACAGTGGGAATTTTCTGCAGCATTCTCCAGTTTTTCATGAAATAGTCTTAAGCGATATTCTCATCCATCACATTGGCAACAGTATTGAGTCGCCACAGCTATACAGAATTTTATAGAAAGAAGATCGATGTAGAGGGGTATCTGTGATACGCGGTCATTCAGTCGCCGCCCCCGCCTTGAGGATCACTTCTCTCCTAACTACCATTTGGTGCTCATGGGTACACGGTTTGCGGATTTTGCGGAAATATACCAGTTGCAATTCCGATAGCACAACCCATATTCTGAACAGCTCGTCACTTGCTTACTTTGCCACGCGACTTGATTTGCTTGAATTAGCTATAATATGTGACATCTTGTTCAATCACTAACTTTGATTTTGCCATCAGGTCTTGTTATGCTTTCTCCATACAATTTTAGGCATTTTTTGGCACCTCTCCATAGTGCTGCATCATTTTGTAATTTGATTTGAATTTTGGAGAATTTGACTCCTGTTAATTTTTATTGTGATTAGAGTAAATAAATGTCTATTTATTTCAGTCTTTACTTATATTCCAGGATCCTTTACCTTCTCCTACAACTTTTCCATCATTACACGATCCGCTGTATATATACTGAAGAGCCAAAGAAAATAGTACACCCGCCAAATATTGTGTAGGGTCCCCGTGAGCATGTAGAAGTGCCGCGACACGGCATGACATGGACTCGACTAATGTCTGAAGTAGTGCTGGAGGGAACTGACACCATGGATCCTGCAGCGCTGTCCATAAATCCGTAAGAGTAAGAGGGGGGTGGAGATCTCTTCTGAATAGCACGTTGCAAGGCGTACCAGATGTGCTCAATAATTATCATGTCTGGTGAGTTTGGCGGCCAGAGAAATCGTTTAAATTCAGAAGAATGACCCTAGAACCAATCTGTAGCAATTAAGGACGTGTCCGGTGTCGCATCGTCCTGCTGGAATTGCCCTTCGGAATGCACAGTGGACTTGAATGGATGCAGGTGATCAGACAGGATGCCTACGTACGTTTCACCAGTCAGAGTCGTATCTAGACGGATCATGCGTCCCACATCGCTCCAACTGCACACGTCCCATACCAGCTTGAACAGTCCCCTGCTGAGGTGCAGTGTCCATAGATTCATCAGGTTGTCTCCATACCCGTACACGTCCATCCGCTCAGTACAATTTGAAACGAGACTCGTCCTACCAGGCAACATGTTTCCAGCCATCAACAGTCCAATGTCGCTGTTGACGAGCCCAGGTGAGGCGTAAAGGTTTGTGTCGTGCAGTCATCAAGGGTACACCAGTGAGTCTTCTGCTCCTAAAGCCCATATCGGTGATATTTTGTTGAATGTTTTACACACTGACACTTGTTGATGTCCCAGTACTGAAATCTGCAGCAAGTAGCGGGAGGGTTGGACTTTTGTCACTTTGAGCGATTCTCTTCAGTCGCCATTGGTCCCGTTCTTCCCGGATCTTCTTCCTACCGCAGGGATGTCAGAGATTTCATGTTTTACCGAATTCCTGATATTCACGGTACACTCGTGAAATGGTCGTATGGGAAAATTCCCTCTTCATCGCTACCTCGGAGATGCTGTGTCCCATCGCTAGTGACCGACTGTAACACCACGTTCAAGCTCACTTAAATATTGATAATCTGTTATTGTAGCAGCAGTAACCGATGTAACAACTGCACCAGACACTTGTTGTCTTATATAGGCGTTGCCCATATAACCCGGTGTACAGCTAAGCAAGTTTTTTTCACTGTGATGGCTTTATCGATGTGCACAGTGACCAAACTCAACCACCATTATCTGCAGAATTCAAAGAAATGAACGAACACTGCATTTGTTCGTCTTGTATGATAAGAGATCCCTCTGCCAGGCACTTGATTGTATATTGCAGACTAAACATATAGATGAAGATTTGTTTCATACCGAGCATTGCACTAAAGCTCCTTGACTCTGATTCAGAACTAGAGCATAGTTTTCATCAATACCCCTATCCAGGACCTTACTTTTGGATTATTTTTGTATCCTTCAGTTAGGATCGCACAGTGAGACACATGTTGGGGGTGCAATAAGTTGCATGAACCACAATTTTCCCGGTATATAGTTTGTGCATTAATCTGCTGATGCAGGACATGTTACCACGTCGTATTCATATCATAGGTTATTTATAACTTGCTTTTACGTATGTACTTGTATTTTGGGTGAATTTATTACGCCTGAAGACTTAATTTTTCTCGTATTATGCATAAACATGTTTTTCTGTATGCATAGGTTCATTTTCTGTTGTCAGATTTGTGATAGCGGTCGTTGCTTGTGTAATAGATTCCTATTTCATTTCTTTTGTACGTGGATAAGCTATTTGAGCGCTATCCAAAGAGTCAAAGCGACTTCTGAGCCAGGAGGATTCAGTGGAATCGGACAAAATCATATGAGTTATCTGTGTCTGAGGCGTCAGCAGCAATTGAGTTGCCTGAAACCCAGGAAACAGCACCGAGAACCGATTAGTGGGAAAGTTGCGAGTCCACGACTGGACAATGCAACTTAAATCTCGGAAACGTAGGAGATATTCGATTCAGGGTAAACCAAATGCTGGAAAAAGTTAAAGCAGATAGGACAGAAGTGCATGAGAGAGGCAGGAAAGCTGAAGCAGATAGAAAACAAACAGAAGCACATAGGGAAGGAAAGCAAGAGAGAGACAGGAAAGCAGAGGAGAGACATAGGAAAGCCAAAGCAAATAGAAAAAAACTCTCGGGAGACAGACAGGTAAAAGGCTGAAGCAGGTAGTAATCACTTCGGGCAAAAGATGAAATAACTAAAGAGAATACTCAATTCGCGATTGAAATCAGTGGACCAACAGCTAGCAAGATTACAGAAGTGGTAGGAAATAACATGACCCGACTGGCCCAGGCTGAGTCAGATTCTAAGAAAATTGAGGAAACAAACACCTCACTTTCGCAGACGATGCAGACTGTAGAGGGAACTCTACCATATCTCAAAGACAAGCTCTTGAGGAGCGACCTGAATCTGTAGCTACAGCACCAGTTCAGCTCACAGAATCTGAGGCGTTTCCTTTACTCAAACGTCATGATGAGTCGCTGAGGAATAAGATCTAGAGGCAGCGATTCCCAGTACCACTAATACCGTTTATGGACTGTAGGCAGAGGGCCAGTGAGAGCTGAACAGCTGTAAAAATTTGCAGCCTTAGTGGCACGCATGTGTCAACGTAAGGCAGGGCCAGTGCGAAAGAATTCCAGCGCTTTAATAACAAGCATTTCTTCTTGCTGAGTAAATTCTTCACTTGTATATCAAAATGTGAACTGGACAGTTTAAAGACATTCTGCTGAACCACTGGCCAATTCAAAGCTGGAATTCATGAGTGGCCATATGAGTGGAATTGTAATAGGCAAGATATTACCAGTCACACTGCACTGTACAATCTCTGCATAATTTGTATCAGGAATCGTGAAACTGTACTGGTCCATTGCTGAACAAAGCGGGCTACACAAAAACGTCATAAAATCGCCGCCGCACACACCATGTTGCCAAGGTTGTGCCGACTACACTGCAGAAGTGTTTCTGCAACGCAGTTACACACCCTTCATGCAGTGCTGATCTCCCGCCATGCGGTTTCAGTACTTGTGGAGCCTCAGTAAAGACGTTCACAGCCGGTATATTAATACTTTTTACTTATGGACCGTCTGACAGCAACTGAATAAAACACAATTTTAGTGCCATACGCGTTTCGCCTTTATTTTCTGCAAGGCATCATCAGTGGCAGGTTGCGTGGACAATTTCCTACATATTACGCTCCTGTTGCATTTTTGGTGTTGTTCTTCTTCTTATGAACGCCAATTTGCGGTTTTTTCCCTATTCCACAACACTATGCACTGAACGCTTGAAACAAGCACATAGGGAAGAACAACACCAAAAATACAACAGGAGCGTAATATGTAGGAAATTGTCCACGCAACCTGCCACTGACGATGCCTTGCAGAAAATAAAGGCGAAACGCGTATGGCTCTAAAATTGTGTTTTATTCAGTTGCTGTCAGACGGTCCATAAGTAAAAATTATTAATATACCGTAATATTACACGCAACTGAGGAAGACAGGACTATAAAAGTTGAAGACGTTCATAGCCGTCGATTTGCTTCAGACGAAGAGGTGCGCGACTGGGACAGTCATGGTTCCGTAGGCAAACACAAACATTTTTCCATGAAGATATTGACCTTTTTGTCTCACAGTGGGCTAAATCTATTAAACAGCTGCGATAATTCTGTTTGAAACAATAAACAGTTGACTTACTTTTTCTCCATCTGTCTCATTTTCGTTTGACTACCCTCGTATTTCTTGGAACTGAAAGCCCCTCACTCACTTCCATGACTGTTATTTCGAGGAGTCTGACATTTTTACGGCTTAATTCATATTATTTTTATCTCGTCTGTGCCGTGATTTCTCTGGTCTTTGCCTATTAGAGAAAAAACAGTAAACAATTCATACTTCATGTGGTCTGTATTGCATGCTACAACCTAAAATACTGTCGTAGTATATCATCCTGTTATTACCTGAGTTCTACAATGCAAACATAATAGTATCAGTCGGCACTAAAAATTTAATATTACTAGTGCTAAACCAAACCCTACACTCTAAATTAAGTTCGTGCACCAAAACACTGATTACGAACAGATAGCTCGTTGCCATTCCGACACGTCTGTTGTTTTGATTCGAAATGGAGTGAACTGTCTCGTTCCACCGTAATTGCATATTTGACTGGCGTGACATGTGCTACCATTAGTGCCTGAGTTCAGAAATAAGTCTTGTTCGACACAATTCGCTGTCCAGTACAACCCGACATTCCCCTACAATGACCACTTCGCTCACTAAACGTACCATGTCTTAGTCTGAGAAAAGTAGTGCCTGTCTGTTTATGTGAATGTATACCCTCGGGTATAAAAGCTAGCACAACGATCAGCTCAAAATGTATACTAACATCCCGAGCCATCCTGGGATAATGGTGCTAGAGAATGACTAATTATTTTTTGAGAAACATTGCTAACAACTTCTTCTATTAAAGTCTCTTCAATTGGCTTAATTATAACACTTCTATCGTAGCCAAAAAGTAGCATCTTAGCGTGTTGCCTCTTGGCGCCATCAGCAATGTAGAATGTATCATCGACAACGTTAGCCCCTCGTGCTTCCGAAACGCTAGAAAAACGACAAAACGACCGTCGGTCGAAGATCTCAAGACGAACGCAACGCCAACCAGCAACACGTCCAGAAGCGAGCGCGAAAGTCACAGTAGTTTTACAATGCCGCCTCAGCATGAAATTTATTTATTAGCATGTCTTTAATACAAATGTGGAATGTGAGTGGACCCAAAACTAAACATTATGGGACGCCATTCGTGATTGCCCATCAATTCCGAAAAATTCTCTCCTCTTCCAGCGTTGTGAGAATTATTCATCAACACTTTTCCACTATTATTGATAGAAATTATTCATATTAGTCTTTTACAACACCATTAGTTGCGTAAAATTTAAGGTTTTCTAAAGTCTTAAATTTAAAATGGGCCTTAGCATTAATTCTGATCCTCTTCTTAACATTAATTCTGATCCCCTTCCACTACAGGAACAGACTGGTGCTGAATCTATTATTTACTGTCTAAAAGGCAAGAAACGTTCTCCTGATATCATTAAAAACGCTGACAATATTATCCAATCAATAAACTCATGAACTAATTCTACATGAGCAGTAGGATCCTTATTTAACCACCTTTATACAGCTTAGCGAAACTATCATACGCGGACAGAAGAGTTCATTTCAAAAATGTGACTACAAACAGTGTCT
Source organism: Schistocerca piceifrons (assembly GCF_021461385.2). Classification (NCBI taxonomy): domain Eukaryota; kingdom Metazoa; phylum Arthropoda; class Insecta; order Orthoptera; family Acrididae; genus Schistocerca; species Schistocerca piceifrons. Next base: position 1,054,464,292 of record NC_060139.1, read on the forward strand.
GTCGCAGCCAGACGCCTACCACTGTCATAATTGCTGAAGTGATATTCCATCTCTGCCACTCATGCACAACGTACATAATTTACGTAAAGTTACTCACCGAATTTAAATCGATTAATATACCGCCGTCAAGAGACGATCACACATGTTCATAAAACATATGCTAGTCAGCTATGTGGATGTGCCTGTACATGGAAAATTGCCTCAGTCATCCACGGTATTAATGCTTATGCCTCAATATTTTCAAGAAACACTGTCTCGTGCGTCTTCTGAGTTTTATCTGAAAAGATACACTGATCCGCCAAAGAAACTGGTATAGGTGTGCGTATTCAAATACACAGATACGTAGACCGGCAGAATACGCCGCTGCGGTCGGCAACGACTATATAAGACAACAAGTGTCTGGCACAGTTGCTACATCGGTTACTACTGGTACAATGGCAGGTTATCAAGATTTAAGTGTTTTGAACGTGGTGTTACAGTCGGCGCACGAGCGATGAGACACAGCATTTCCGAGGAAGCGATGAAGTGGGGATTTGTCCGCACGACCATTTCACGAGTGTACCGATCATATCAGGAATCTGGTAAAACACCAAATCTCCGACATAGGTGCGGCCGGAAAAAGATCCTGTAAGAACGGGACTGACCACGACTGAAGAGACTCGTTCAACGGAATAGAAGTGCAACCCTTCCGCAACTTGCTGCAAATTTCAGTGCTGGGCCACCAACAAGTGGCAGAATGCGAAACATTCAACGAAACATCATCGATATGGGCTTTCGGAGCCGAAGGCCCACTTGTGTATCCTTGATGACCGCACGACACAAAGCTTTACGCCTCGCTTGGGCCTGTCAACACCGACATTGGACTATTGATGACTGAAAACATGTTGCCTGGTTGGACGAGTCTCGTATCAAATTGTATGGAGCGGATGGACGTCTACGGGTATGGAGACAACCTCATGAATCCATTGACCCTGCATGTCAGCAGGACAATGTTCAAGCTGGTGGAGGCTCTGTAATGGTGTGGGGCGTGTGCAGTTGGAGTAATATGGAACCCCTTATACGTCTAGATATAGCTCTGACAGATATATACGTAAGCATCCACTCATGTCCATTGTGGATTCCGACGGACTTGAGCAACTGCAGCAGGACAATGTGACACCTCACACGTCCTGAATTCCCATAGAGTGGTTCCAGGAACACTCTTCTGAGTTTAAACGCTTCCGCTGACCGCCAAACTCCTCAGCCATGAACATTATTGAGTATATCTGGGATACCTTACAATGCACTGCTCAAAAGAGATCTGCAGCCCCTTGTACTCTTACGGATATATGGACGGCTCTGCAGGATTCATGGTGTGAATTCCCTCCAGCACTACTTCAGACATTAGTCGAGTCCTTGCCACGTCGTATTGCGGCACCTCTGCGTGCGCAGGGTCTACCAGATTCTTTGGATGTTTAGTGTATTAGAGAGTGTGTCGGAAAATAACCTTAACATCGATGATGTTTGAAGAAATGAAACTGTCGCGATAATTCCGATTTTGACAGTTATACCATGTCTAGTCTGAACCATACAACAAAGCAGGCCGTAAAAAAGCTGTGTAGAATAATGGCGGCCAACACTGTCATCAAAGCTGGAAGCTGGCTCCAGACGCCCACTGGCGACCAGGTGGCTCGAGCGAAACGGCGTTCGCCTTCGGCGCGTTTTTGTGCTCATCCCGAATTCTCCGTCTGCGTTGCGGTCGACGCGGTGTGTGGTTTCCGGCGCGGGGCAGAGCTGTGGCCGCTGTTATTGACTATGGCGGAAATGATGCGGATGAGCTCTTCCGGAGCCGGAAAGCAGAGGTCGCTCTCCAATTAGCGGCCGTTCGTGTGGACGGCTGCGCCAGACGCGAGGAACGACGGGCTGTGCAGAGGTGGTTTGGAAAAACGAGCAGGTTTACTGTCCGCCATCTTTGCTTAGATCATTTTGTAGGAGGCACGTATATGTGATGTAAATACGACAGCAAAAGTGGCCAGTGATCACTGAAAGACAGTGTTATAGGTAGGCTACCCCACAAAATGTCGTACATACAGGGTGTTCCGTAAGAGAGTGCAAAAATGTTCATCTGCACAATTCGAGGTGGGGAACCTGGGATCGGAGAAGCCCGATAAAGGAGTTATGGAAGTAAACTTGTCTACCCCTTTGTCTAGCATTACTGTTTTCCATCTAATTTATATCTAACGTGCGTATACGTTTACATGTACTGTGCTGTTTATTTACATGTACATCTTTTATTTCCTCCAGTGAAACAAGGGGAACGAGCCTGATTAACAGGAAGTCATGATAAGTTTTCGTTTACTTTACTTGCCCATTATGTGCCTCTGTTGTATCATATTTACACTGTCCCTTGACAGAACGTGCTATGAATCAACGACATTTCTCAGTGCTGCTCACAAGGGAACCTCCCCATCGCACCCCCCTCAGATTTAGTTATAATTTGGCACAGTGGATAGACCTTGAAAAAATGAACACAGATCAATCGAGAAAACAGAAACAGGAAGAAGTTGTGTGGAACTATGAAAAAAATAAGCAAAATTTACAAACTAAGTAGTCCATCCGTACATAGGCAACATCAAGGATAGTGACAGGTCAGGAGCGCCGTGGTCCCGTGGATAGCGTGAGCAGCTGCGGAACGAGAGGTCCATGTCTCCCCGCGAGTGAAGAATTTAATTTTTTATTTTCAGACAATTATCAAAGTTCAGGCACTCACACATAATCAACTTCGCTCTCCAAAATTCCAGGACAAGTTCAGATTTGCTTGGACATATGCAGGATTTGACGGTCTGCACACGGAAAAATTTGAAAACGTTAAAAACATATGTTTTGACAGACCAAAGGGAAAACTGTGCTACTGTGAAACTGTTGCATTCATTTTTTGCAGTTTATGTGACAAACTCTTACGCCTTCATCACTTTTTTGGGAGTGATTATCACATCCACAAGGAAAGCTAAATCGGACAAGGTAGAAGAATCTTTTTACCCATTCGCCAAGTGTACAAGTTAGGTGGGTCGACAACATATTCCTGTCATGTGACGCATATGCCGTCACCAGTGTCGTTCAGAATATATCAGACGTGTTTTCCTGTGGAGGAATCGGTTGACGTATGACCTTGCGATCAAATGTTTTCGGTTCCCATTGGAGACGCACGTCCTTTCGTCTACTAATCACACGGTTTTGCGCTGCGGTCGCAAAACACAGACACTAAACTTATTACATTGTACAGAGACGTCAATGAAGGAACGGACAGATCATAACTTTGCGGAAATGAAGAAAGTAAACTTTTCACTCGAGGGAAGTGTTGAAACAAGGACCTCTCGTTCCGCAGCTGCTCACGCTAACGACGGGACCACGGCGCTCCTGAGCTCGAACTCTCCTTGATGTTGCCTATCTTGCACATGGACTACCCAGTTTGTATATTTTGCTTATTTTTTTATAGTTCCACACAACTTCTTCCTGTTTTCTCGATTGATCTGTGTTCAGTTTTTCAAGGCCTATGCACTGTGCCAACTTATAACTAAATCTGACGGGAGTACGATGGGGAGGTTCCCTTGTCAGAGACGTACAGTACCGTTGGATGGGGCAATACCGGTACAGAATTTCCTGGACGCTGGATTGGACGTGGGGGTTCTACTCCATAGCCTGCGAGGTCACGTGACCTGAATCCCGTTGATTATTTCCTATGTGAATACCGCAAGTCACTTGTGTATGAGGCCCCTGTGGATACGTAGATGGAATTAAATGCCAGAATCTTCGCTGCCTGTGATGTGCTTCGAAACACACCAGGGCTATTTGTCATGGTGTGTCAGAATCTTCTTCGCCGATGTCACGCTTGGTTCAAATGGCTCTGAGCACTATGGGACATAACTGCTGAGGTCATCAGTCCCCTAGAACTTAGAACTACTTAAACGTAACTAACCTAAGCACATCACACACATCGATGCCCCAGGCAGGATTCGAACCTGCGACCGTAGCGCCTAGAATCGCTCGGCCACTCCGGCCGGCGATGTCATGCTTGCATTGAGGTTGATAGCCATCCGTTTCAGCACATTTTGTAAAAAACAGCACAGATGGTACGTTCATTGCGTCAGTGATGGTATCTGCGGATAACTAATGTAAATAAAAACGTACACAATAATGTGATTTTATCCCTATTATCGCCTTAAGCTGACTTCTCAAATTTTTCAGACGGGCGTCGTCTACATCCTGATAAATTTTTGCACACTCTTAACAGAACACCCTGTATAGTATACAGTGTCTCCACGTGATACCTGCTTGATTCCCAAATGCCACTGAGGCGTCGACATGGAACAGGTAGTTAGTCAAAACAAATCGTTTTTCAGATTTTTTGTCGAAAAGATAGTAAGACATGTCGCCATTAGCATAGAAGTAGTAGAATGTCAAAGTTGTGAGTGGTTGCGTTCTTACAAACGATGCAAGACGGCATTTATATAAATCACGTGACCTGACGTGGTTATGGAAGTAAGTCAACAAGCCAACCAGTTACCAGCTTTTATTCTGTGACCAATCTTTACTGCTGGTCGAGGAGGAATGAGGTGCCCTCTTGTCTTCTAAAGGTGCTCAGGTATGACCTAACCCAAAGGAGAATTCTGACCGTGTGGTACAACAACTGCGCCGACCAAAATAGAAACCGGATTGTATTAATGGCTTTAATCTACGCAGTGTTAAACGGTGTGGTTCACAGTATCAGCTTGAAAATCTAATGACCTGACATTCGTACATGCCTTCTGACCAAGATTTCGGTATAACAGAGAAGCGAAAGACATCACATCCAATAACTCCCGAAGAAAAAGCTGTTATGATCACAGATACACAGAATGCACACGCATTCAGTGTTGTAAAGGTGATGGAGGAAGATCTCTATGATTTCGCCTCGGTATGCAATACGTTATTGCATATAGCGCCGATGAATATCGGTTCTGCATCTTGGATTAGAATTGCGAGGGATAAGTTGCTCATCGTAGAAATAAAAGATTCGTTCAGTGAAATGAAACTGTGGAGGGTACAGGATAAATCTGTCAAGAACATCTCTGCAGTTCGTTCTCTTCTATTAGCATGCGTATTACAGCTATTTTTGTGCTCCAAAATCATATTCCTTATAAAGAAGTGACAGCTTGATCTAAATTTATTAGTAAAGCTAATTTGGTGTTTCTGTAACCGTTTCGTAAGTATAACTTCGTATTTCGTAGTAAAAACCATTTTTTGCTTCTTCTGTCAAATTTGCTTTTCATGACCACATTGTCAACGCCTAAATTACAGAAAAACTACGAGACTTAGATTCAGTAGCTGATCTGGACACCCCTAAGTAAAGCAGAATTGAGCACTAGTTGTTACAAGAGGCGGACCCACCAATATAAAACGAGGCGAAGAGTTTTGTCAGTATAGAGGCTGTAACAGCAGAATGGATCGCTCAGTAGATCTCTGTGACTCCGTATAAGAGCTAGTCACTCGGTGTCACCAGAGTAACAAGTCCATCAGGGACATTTCACTTTTTCAAAAGCTGTTGTCGGTATGCTTCTGAGGTGGAAACAAGAATGAAACAGCCATAGCTAAAGCAAAGCTTGGCAGACCTGATGTATTGACGGACACGGACAGTCAAACATCGCAGGCGGTGGTAGTTAAACGTCAGATGAAATGAGCGGAACGAAACAGTCGTGAGTTCCACAGTGCTACAAGCAGCCTAGATACGACCATGAATGTGCGTAGGGAGTTACAAAGAAAGCGGAACAATGGTCGAGAAATTCGTAAGCCACGCATCTTTGTAGTCAGTGCTGAGCGACCCTTGAGGTGCTGCTGTAAAGACTGACGACACTGGACAGTGGCTGACCGCCAGCGATGAATCGCGCTATCCTCTGCGGCTATTCGATGGAATGGTCTGGTTCTGGCAAATTTCTGGCGAACGTTGCCTGCTCTCAAGTGTAGTGCGAAGGGTTTTCCAGGTGGCGCTATGGCTCGAGCTGAGAGAGGCGCAGTTCACCAGCTTTGCATTGTAGTCGCAGTCGAGGCTTGCAGTCTGAGCGCTTAAGGAAACGCAGTTTACAACCTAGAGTACTGTGTATAGTAGAGGAACAGGTCATATACGATGACTGTATCAGCACGACAGTGCACCCTGTCATGAGCCCCGACATGAACATAATACAACACCTCTGAAATGCGTTAGAACGTCGATTTCACTCTAGACTCCAGCAACAACACCAATACATTCTCTGGTTTCTTCCCTTGAGGAATAGTGGACTGTTAGTCCTTCACAGACATTCAGACACCTCACTGAAAGTGTCCCCAGCGGAGTTCAAGCCATCACAGAGGCTTTATTAATAAACATTAATGGGTGTCTGAATACTTGTGACCAGATAGTGTAGAGTATATGTCATTTTAACTGTTTAGTATCTACACAAGCATGACAACACCACTTCACTACATAGTCGGTGCTGATATTTTAAGGACCTATGGCTGCTAAATAGGTGCCAGGGAGAGGAACCCCTTGAGAGGGAAACCAACTCGCTTCGGGAAGCGGAGAATCAGAATCCATATAGAGACAAGGACAGGAAGATCTCAGTGGCAGCTGTGGAGGGATACCACATCCATCACTGAATGTGAAAGGAAGCAGTGGAGGAGCATGGTGGATCACAATCAATAGGTTCTGTGGTGTCACCGCCAGACACCACACTTGCTAGGTGGTAGCCTTTAAATCGGCCGCGGTCCGTTAGTATACGTCGGACCCGCGTGTCGCCACTGTCAGTGACTGCAGACCGAGCGCCACCACACGGCAGGTCTAGAGAGACGACCTGGCACTCGCCCCAGTTGTACAGCCGACGTTAATAGCAATGGTTCACTGACAAATACGCTCTCATTTGCCGAGACGATAGTTAGCATAGCCTTCAGCTACGTCATTTGCTACGACCTAGCAAGGCGCCATTACCAGTTTAAATTCAGTGTAATAATGTCTAAACAAGAGCGATGTTCTCCAATTGTGGATTAAAGTTAAGTATTCCAAGAACTACGTTCTTTTCTTCATAGGATAATTACTTTACCTTGTTACAGACCTCACGCCAATCTGCGTGAGCTTAACGCGTGCCTTTCGGCTACCTCCGAGTGGCTTAGCTGTCTTGCCACGCCACTGCAGGTTCCACATGGGCAAGTACAGGTACAGACTTCATGGGGGGCGGCAGGCACGGGTAGGACAGTGAAGTGTGGGGAAGGGAAACACGCCACTGCAAGTGGGATTCCTCACTCAAAACAATGTCGTGATTCAACCTGCCAACCAGAAGACCAACAGACCACTGTGGTGATGTCGTAGCAGGGTGTGGGCATAGCTGCTTTGCATGGCAAGTTGGCTGCTCCCTGCCAACATCTACCTTGAACAACTGCCGACCTTGATGACCCATCGTGACACCTGGCAGCCACAGCTACCATTGGCTAAAGGTTCAGGCCCAAACAGCAAACCTAGGAAGAAAATGATCCAAGATGATCCATGGCATATGATTCAGATTACAGCAAATCAAGGGGAACCCACAGTTGGCTCCCATGCAAATGTTCTGCCAGACTCCATCTGATGACAGGGGTCACCCAATATGTAGCTACAGAACTCGACAATGGACTGTCATTGGAAGCAGCAGACATGAACTTCTTTGTTGAATATATGCATGAAACAGTTAGAAGCTGGGTGGATTGGAGTGGTTGTCAGTTGCTGGATGCCTTAGTGAACACAAAAGTCCTCAGAGTCGCAAATTGCTGATCGTTGTCAGATACGAGGGCCTTGGCGGATCACTCAGTGGTAAAAATAACTGAGAACACATGAATTATACCAGCTGGTGGCATGGAGGAAGCTTGGCTACATACGAGAAATTTAGCATTGCATTAACAGCAACAACCATTTTCTGCCCAGTGAAGTTGACGTCCACCCTGTCCCAGGGGTGCTCTGGGACTGCCTAAGGAAAGAGCTCGTGTGGCGATGCATCCTGATTCTGTGTATAAGCCACACCAGAATGCACCAGATGTTCAATGTCATGATCGATCACTAGCCAGTAGATGTGACATCACACTAATGCCATCGTAGGAGTCATACCCCAGTGTGGCGCATGAAACATCTGGAGTATGTAATGACACAGTGCTGGGGAAACGATTATACGATAGCATTGCTCCTCCATGGTAAACATTAGAATCCCCTGGACAACGTTTGAACTGATCATGTAGGAGAAAAGCATATGCCATCCTTGATATGATCACATAGAGCCGCACTCTAGCCATCCGAAATGGACTGCCATAACGACATGCTAGAAATATGAGTTGGTGACATGCTGGTCATGACTTAATGTCCTGTCAATGGAAAGTCGAACAGGCTTTGTAATAAGGTCTCATTCAATGTGAACACAAGTGTCTCTTGCCAGGTGAACACTGTATCAGGCAGGCCCCACTGGTAGCTACAATGGTGCATCAGCATTGGCATGCTGCACAGTGAAGTAATAACGAATCTCATAACAATAGTTACTGCTGCTGCAGTAGGCCATCCTGTCTGGTAGCTTGCAACTACGGCCAAATAAGGAAACCAACAGTTTGTGCTTGGTGATGAGGAGGAACCTCACCCCATACCGGAAGATGTGAAACTTTTAACCCGAAAAATAATAGCTAGTGTCTCTGTTACCACCTGTCAACAATTACGCTGCACAGCAGAAAGCATCTTTGATGTATAAGCAGTGGGGTCTTTGGTGCTGCCCATGAGCCAAAGGGACAGGATGGCACCAATGCCATACTGGGATGTGTCATTGATCAGAATTAAAGGTTTACCCAGAGTAAAGGAAGCCAGATAGGGAGCAGAGCACAGACGGTGCTTGAGAGAAAAGCCCACTGACAATCCACAGACCAGACAAGTGTAACGTACTTATTGTGGGCTGCTTAAGAGACTGGCAGATGAGGGGACCTGGAGAATGAACTGGTCATAATATGGAGTCTTAACAAAAAAGACTGGAGTTCCTTCAGGTTCGTGGACATTAGTAGGTTGACAATGGCCTTCGTGTCGTCATTGGTGGGGCAAGACCATATACGCAAAAAATGCACCTTCTAGGAGAAAAAGGAACACTGCTCTAGCTTGGAACGAAGGTTATTCTCCACGAGATACTGGAAAATCAGCTAAGGGATTTGTAAATGTACCTTCTGCGTAGGTCCCATCATCCAGATGTCATCAGAGTAACAGACGCAAAAAAGGAATGATCTGAATGAATTACTCCAAATACCGGTGGTAAATTAGCGACAGAGACAAGATCCCACATGTAAATATTGTGCAAGTCAGTGCAGGATAAACACTGGTCCCCTGACAACTTTGCCAAGGACTCTGCCTGGCTCAGATTGGGATACGAATCTGCAACACATTGCGCGTTGACCACTTGTTGGGCTTCTGAAACACCACCAAAGGGATGTGCCACTGACTTGAAGAGGTAGAAGAAACCACACTCTGATCCTTCCAACGCTCAGCTCACCTTTTACCTTGTCGCGTATGGCGAAGAGATTTGGGCATGGAGGACAAATTTGGGGTACCAATGGTGGCTCTAGAGATACATTTTCCTGTAAATTATCTGCTCAACCCAAGCTATTCTCTAGCAGTGGGCTGTAGGGCCACAAAAGGAGTCCAAAGCCTTAAAAGGAATTTTTCGCCCACTATGAAATGACCACTAATAAGGTAAGTACTCATTTCACGTTCTTATAACGCGTAGGTATGGAGAGTTGACTCCATAAAGGAATGCTGTGTTTACTATAAGGCATGACCTGAAGGAGGATCTGTTGCAACTGGGGACCAAAAGAGCGTGTACATATCTAAGCTAGTTAGACGGCTCCCATGTCTTCCTGAAATTAGACTATCCTCTAATTCACCACCAACATTACCAAAATACATCGGGATGGTAGGTGCGGGGCGTCAGAGACAGCCATTGTGGTCCCTGAAACTCCATGGCATCTGATAGCTGACTCACTGTCACAAACAGTTGCCAACGACCTGAACGTCGGCATACCCTACACATGTCCTCCAGGTGAGGGCAGTGGTGGCGAACACGAATCAGTTGACTATCAGGGTAAGACTGCTAGCGCACCCAGCTAGAGGAAGGAGAACGAAGCCGAGGGCCAGAGAAACGTCGCTGGCTGGAATTATACCACGAGCAGCACCAACCCACCAAGTTCGGCATGAGCAAGAACGGGTAGCACCGCCATGCCACTGCACCGTTATCGTCAATGAGAGTGCCAGAGGACAACTCAGCAGAAGGGATATTCCGTAGGAACCGGGGACTGTTAATCATGCGCACCGTATTGAGGCCACCAGACATTATCAGAAAAGACGTTCTTTGACGCCGTCATAAACTCGTTCGATATCGCAATTTGGACAGCGTCGGCTAAAGAAGGCCGGACAAGGTGAACGCAATATTCTGCACCACATGATCAAGAACTTACGTGATAATCACGTCACGAATCCTGAAGTCTGCACAAGAGGTAGCATGTTTGGGACACTCAAAATGACACTTGCACGAGAGGCCCTGCAAATCGGCGTTCCAGGCCACATACGAGGTGCATTCAAGTTCTAAGGCCTCCGATTTTTTTTCTAATTAACTACTCACCCGAAATCGATGAAACTGGCGTTACTTCTCGACGTAATCGCCCTGCAGACGTACACATTTTTCACAACGCTGACGCCATGATTCCATGGCAGTGGCGAAGGCTTCTTTAGGAGTCTGTTTTGACCACTGGAAAATCGCTGAGGCAATAGCAGCACGGCTGGTGAATGTGCGGCCATGGAGAGTGTCTTTCATTGTTGGAAAAAGCCAAAAGTCACTAGGAGCCAGGTCAGGTGAGTAGGGAGCATGAGGAATCACTTCAAAGTTGTTATCACGAAGAAACTGTTACGTATCGTTAGCTCTATGTGCGGGTGCGTTTTTTGGTGAAACAGCACACACGCAGCCCTTCCCGGACGTTTTTGTTGCAGTGCAGGAAGGAATTTGTTCTTCAAAACATTTTCGTAGGATGCACCTGTTACCGTAGTGCCCTTTGGAAAGCAATGGGTAACGATTACGCCCTCGCTGTCCCAGAACATGGACACCATCATTTTTTCAGCACTGGCGGTTACCCGAAATTTTTTTGATGATGGTGAATCCGTGCGCTTCCATTGAGCTGACTGGCGCTTTGTTTCTGGATTGAAAAATGGCATCCACGTCTCATTCATTGTCACAACCGACGAAAAGAAAGTCCCATTCATGATGTCGTTGCGCGTCAACATTGCTTGGCAACATGCCACACGGGCAGCCATCTGGTCGTCCGTCAGCATTCGTGGCACCCACCTGGATGACACTTTTCGCTTTTTCAGGTCGTCATGCAGGATTGTGTGCACAGAACCCACAGAAATGCCAACTCTGGAGGCGATCTGTTCGACAGTCATTCGGCTATCCCCCAAAACAATTCTCTCCACTTTCTCGATCATGTCGTCAGACCGGCTTGTGCGAGCCCGAGGTTGTTTCGGTTTGTTGTCACATGATGTTCTGCCTTCATTAAACTGTCGCACCCACGAACGCACTTTCAACACATCCATAACTCCATCACCACATGTCTCCTTTAACTGTCGATGAATTTCAATTGGTTTCACACCACGCAAATTCAGAAAACGAATGATTGCACGCTGTTCAAGTAAGGAAAACGTCGCCATTTTAAGTATTTAAAACAGTTCTCATTCTGGCCGCTGGCGGTAAAATTCCATCTGCCGTACGGCGCTGCCATCTCTGGGACGTATTGACAATGAACGCGGCCTCATTTTAAAACAATGCGCATGTTTCTATCTCTTTCCAGTCCAGAGAAAAAAAAAAACCCGAGGCCTTAGACCTTGAATGCACCTCGTATGACTGCCGAGGATGCTTGTGGTACTAGTTGAACCACAACTGTGCCATCACCAAGTAGGTTTTATGTCCCAAATACTGCATAAGCAACAGACAAAGCTCATCAAAAGCAAGTTTCTCAGGCTCTGAGAAGGGCTTAAAATTTTGGACTATTTTGTATTTTTGCTGGACGTCAACAAGGCAGCCTTATCAACTGGACTGAAGATAATACGTCTTAGCTGGCAATGGAGCAAGAACCGGTGCAGATGACTCTCCGATCTTTCCGTCGACTCATCAAAACCAGCAAAAAGTGTCGGGGGTGGCGAGAGCAGTGCAGAAAACTGAAGGCTGGACACCTGCCCCCCTGCGGGCGAGGAAGGGCGCGAATCGCGTCCGTATTTAGCATTATCAGCTCCTGAATCTACTCCTGTTCCTGCTGCTGCTGCTGCAACTGGCACTGCTCCTTTTGTAGACGCAACTGTTCCTGTCAGCATTGCCGAAATCTTAGGACCGTGGTGGCCAAGTGAACACTAGGAAAAGCAGGAAGAAAAAACGAGGGTGATACATGGTTAAGAATGTCCTTCGTCGCCACTTTAGTACCTGCACTGAACTGACAAAGCCGCTTCACTACACGGTCAGTGGAGTCCGAACCTGCGTACAGATGAGCTCTGGAAGAACTCAGCACGTGGCGGACATACAGACGAACGGCTAAGCACTTGGTACAACACATGGCACGATACGCTATGTGAGATCCGTGGTAGTCGATCTCTGAGGAATCAAGCTGCCCTGCCCAGCCTGCTGCCGCCCACATACGCCAGCGGGTCTGTCCGTACCATGCGTAGCGTGCGCTCTCCACGGCTAATTTCCATACTGTCCCACTGTGCTACCCACTCCCGCTCGTTGGCCTCCTTCGTAATGTGCGTTGGTGAGGATACAAAGACTGTAATAAACTGAGTGATCAAAACTCATGGGAGGTTTCTTCAGGTTGAAGATTTGCCGTGTATTAAGCCGAGTGTTGCAGCCCGATGTGACATATGGTGCGAATGTAGACACATCTGAGCAGTCCGTTACAGACATGTGTGTTATGAATGTGGCAGTACATCGTCAGTTAATCGGTTTTGAACCTGGGAATGTTTCCAAGAGCATACACCGCTGATTACGATGATCTTACGGGTTTGACGAAGGGATAAAGCCACCTCTTCAGAGCCATGTGGGGCGATCGACGGCCTGCTATGAGTCAGATCAGCGGTGATTTCAGCGGGAGGCATTAGGAAAACGTGTCTATCAGAGCTGTACGGAGACAAATGCACCATACAGGCTTTATCCATTCAAAGTAATACACCTAACGATGGAGGTATAATTCTCAGAAATTCGTACTGGGCAGAACAGTAAAAGTGACGGGATGCAGTTATTTCTATTTACAGATCGACATAAATATGTTAGTGCTTTGCTGACGAAGTAATTGAGACGGATTCCACATTAAGAGGACTGTTTAAACTACTCCGCTCAGTGCTGGTTCATTGTCCGCAACACTTGTGGAATATGTGGTGTCACCGCCAGACACCACACTTGCTCGGTGGTAGCCTTTAAATCGGCCGCGGTCCGTTAGTATACGTCGGGCCCGCGTGTCGCCACTGTTAGTGATTGCAGACCGAACGCCGCCACACGGCAGGTCTAGAGAGACTTCCTAGCACTCGCCCCAGTTGTACAGCCGACTTTGCTAGCGATGGTTCACTGACAAATTACGCTCTCATTTGCCGAGCCGACAGTTAGCATAGCCTTTAGCTACGTTATTTGCAACGACCTAGCAAGGCGCCATTATGAATTGCTATTTATCTTGTGATGCATGTACCGTCAGAGCGATGTTCACCAATTATGGATTAAAGTTAAGTATTCCAGAAGCTACGTACTATTTTTGCTACTATAAAGACCTTGTCCTGTTCCAGACCTCACGCCATCCTGCGTGAGCTTAAACGCGTGCCTTTCGGCTACCGGTCATAGTGGATTGGCTGTCTTGCCAGTCCACAACAGAATACGTGCTGACAACCACCTCCTGATCTTCAGAAATCCGTCTGTCCACACAAGAGCATACTCAGTTGGCTAAGTATCCATCCTGTGAAGGTTAACTGAAGAAGAACAAAATTCAACTGCAAGATTTGGACCGTATGAACTTATCTTGTTGTTTGTTGTCGGGTAATACTATTGGAGGGGTGTGTATTATCCTAACAAATGTTCCAAGGCAACCAACGCAAATAGACACGTATCCAGCTAAGACTTTTAGACCGTATGTCATACATTGGGCTAACTACACCATACGGTGGCGTTATGATTGACTGGATCAATTTATAGCAGTGGAAGGAAAATATCACATACATCTTACGTAACTTGGATTCTTTGAACTTTTGCTGTTTACTGCTCTTACACACAATTTTACTACAGCATATAAGAAACATATAAATATTTGTGTTAAGTCGTCCATTTCTTAACTGGTGAACGTATCGGAACAGATATTTTATAGGAATTCCCCACGTTTTTACAGAAAGTCCATTTGCAATAAGCCAAAAAACAAAAAAAAAAAAACAAAAAAAGAAAACGGAAAAAGAGAGAGAAATTCGAAGGCAAGGTATTCGAACTTACACATTCGAATGAATCACACAAAAATTAACAATCTTAAAACGATGCCAATGAGAACTGTTCTACAGATCTTGTAGAGTTGCGTTATTTTGTAATATGCAGGAAGCCAACAACAACGAAATTAGTTGCGATCTCTCAGGATTTCTCTGCCCGATTGATTAGAAGTGGTTTTCGGGTGTTCAGTCGAGTTCTTGTTTCAATTTCCTGCACAATATTTCGCCGATCGACCCATCCATCTCCTTCCTGTGCAGCGAGTTTTGTTGTTGTGTGCACTAGCCGCCTTGACTCCAACCAAACAGAGAGCTGGTGTCTCCGGGTGGGGCAGGATAAGAAAACGAGTGTGGATAGGGCCATAATCAGTTACTCTCGGTTGCACAACAAACACGTAAATTTTATTTAAAGAAATCAAAATTTTAAAACATTGTCTTAAAAAAACACAATTGACTCTATGACGGCTGAAGCCTTATCACAGAAAAAAAAAATTCCACGATTTTAGGGCCGAAGGCCACCAACAATAACTTCAGACAACAAACGGCTGAAAGCCTGAATTAGGAGTCAGAAGAATAATTGAAAATAGCACATATTAAGATAAATACTTCGTTTTGAAACCAACTGTAACATGGCTGAAGGCCTTATTATGAAAGAAGTGAAACTTTTGCTCGGTTGAAGGCCACAAACAATTTCAAATAACAAACGGCTGAAGGCCTAAAATTAGAAGTTATAAGAACAATTCCAAATAGCACACATTTCAACAAATACTCTGCTTTTAAAACAAGTTTACTTTAAAAAAACTTATTGTAACACAGTTGAAGGCCTCATTACGATAGAAGTGAAATTATTGCTCGGCTGAAGACCACACACAACTTCAAATCACAAATGGCTTAAGGCCCGAATCAGAAGTCAGAAGAACAATTGCAAATAGCACATATTAAGATAAATACTTCGTTTTAAAACAAACTGTAACACGGCTGAAGGTCTTATCACGAAAGACGTGAAATTATTGCTTGGCTGAAGGCCACACCAACAATAATTAGAAAATTACAAATACCCTTCAAACAAACATTACAGTCCAAGGAATCAGGGCAAGAGCTTCTCAGCAAGTGTTCCAAGGGTCGGCCTGGGAAGGTAACTCAAACATAAGGTAAGGTGAGACAGCAGCCAAGAGTTTTACTCACGTAACAGGACGGCAACTCAAACTAGGGGCAGCTTAAGCGCCGACCGACCGACTAACCAATCCGCCTACGCCGATATTTAAAGCCGTGTTCGCTTCCCAACGTGCACTACACCATTTCATACTCTTTTGTGTTTCAGATCTCGAACTGGTATGTCGTGAAACGCAACTTCTCTCAGCGTTTTTCAGTTCTGGTGGATGTGACAGCGCCGGCCGCTATAGCAGGGCGGTTCTAGGCCCTTCAGTCTGGAACTGCGTGACCACTACGGTCGAAGGTTCGAATCCTGCCTCGGGCATGGATGTGTGTGATGTCCTTAGGTTAGTTAGGTTTAAGTAGTTCTAAGTCTAGAGGACCGATGACCTCAGATGTTAAGTCCCATAGTTCTCAGAGCCATTTGACCCATTTTTTTGATGTGACAGCCGACCAGATATTAATAAAGTGAGTGGCGGACGTCAAGGATTGTTTAAATTGAAACCGACGTCCCTGTTTATTAGGTTTTCTGGCATCTTCATTTCGATAGACTACTTAATTACGCTGTCCCAGAAACTTGCAGTCTTCACCGCGATACTGATAACATCGTATTTAATTTCATGTTTGTATTCGAGGCAGTGATCAGCGACAGCTTATGTGCTCCCATGAAACAGATGAAATGGATTTACATTTGCGAATCTGAATAACCGGCAGCGGTATAATAGAATGGTGACAATGAAAATTTATGCCGGATCGGGAATTTAACCTGGATTTCCCGTTTATCGCGGGCGGTTGCCTTATCTTTAGGCTATCCGAGCACACTTCTCACCAGACCCGCTACATCCATATGTCGTCAGCCACGTGTCTACAGCCTGAACTCGTACAGCTATTATGTAATACCCGTATAGGGGAGATATTTTAATTGACCCTTGCTTTCCAGGCTTCGGCCGTAGTTACAGTGACCACTGTGTTTGGATGGCTTAGTGGCCCCAGAGCACGTAGCCAGTAAGCAGGAGACACCGGTTCAAATGCCGGTCTGGTAAAAAGGTTTAATTTTCCCATTGATTTTAATCAATGCCCACTTGTAGATAATGTCTGTAATTGCTTTGTGTCATAATTCATATTAGCTGCCATGTAAAAATGATATCTATTCTTTCGGACATATGCGAAAGAACACACACACGTATATATGTATGTATATGTAACTTGCTATCAACTGAAGTATGAATAGGATTCCTGTGCAAAAATACGTGTACCGGAAATACAACAGAACAACTGTTTTAACCTCAATAGCGTGATTACTCGCTCATAATGTTCAGCGGCATTCTAAAAATTCGTTGTTGAGAGTAACTGGAGGAGTAAAGGGAAAGCAGAAGGCGCAGCAGGAGTTCTTAAGCACCTGACAACATTGCTGGAATCCGAACGAGGTCGTCCAGTGAGTCATTTGGGGCATCGCCCTCTTTAGAGAGGTTGGCGTTTCTAGTCCCTACCCAGCCACAACGATTTTAGTTTTCTGTGGTTTCTCTAAGCCCTTTTCCGATGTAGTCTCTATAAGAAGGACAGGGCAGATTTCTTCCCTCTTGTTTGTGGTTCGTTTGTATGGAATTCGTCAATGAAGCCATGAAAACAAACAGTTAGGAGGGTCGTTCAGACGAAATAGAGTGCTGAGGATGACGCGGCGGCCGTTGGTACCATTGATCCTTCATGGCCTGATCGGGCGGAGTTTAGTTCTTACTCAATTTAGTGAATGTCGAAATGAGCCAGTGTTTGGGCGAGCTTGCCTCTGTTACTCTGGCTCTTCTTCCTGTACTAAATCTATTCTCTCTCTTTCACCCAGCAAAAAATCCTCACGAACTTGTCGAGTGCGTTCATAATTCTCCCTAGCTAATTCTAAACGACATTTGTGTTGATTGTCACTTTCTAAATATCGTGACGATCTCGATCATTACTGAAGCGCGCCTCACGCACCGTCAACGTTTCCGATGCGCGAGATAATGGATGATGCTTACGGTCAGCGCTCAATCGGGACTGCCTTTGGGTAAAAGTTTCCGAGGCTCGAGACCATGTGCGGCGCTGACGATCCGAGCTCAGCGCCGCATCTCGTTTTTCGCTGCTTTAAAGAGTTCGAGAGAGATTTGTGCGAACACGCGGACACTTTGGCGGTTTTATCTTTGAGTGAAGGTTTCTGAGGAGCGAGATAATGCATGTTGCTCTCGTTCAGAGTTAAGCTGCACTCTTCTTTCGGAAGGAATTTACAAGTTTGAGATGTCAGTTGAGCATTTAGCAGTGGCCTGTACGTTGAACCGACTGCTCCTCATGAGGTAATACGAAGTGAAAGAGCAAAGTCAGACAAGGGATAATTGTCTATCTGAATTAAACAGGGACGGCCAAATTGAACGTGAAAAATGGGTACTATAACTCACACATAAATATTAATAAAGGTTTCCATCAGCCTGTTACAGTGTTTCCCAACCTGGGGGTAAAATTCTTTCGTCATTCATTCTAACAAACACACACACACATACAAACACACACACACACACACACACACACACACACACACACACACACACACAAACAAACTAAATGTCATTCGTCTTTCATCGTATTAAAAATAAAAGTGTTCCAAGAATAGTCTTTCATTCTACAGTTTATTTAGGTGCTTAAATAGGTGATAATGAGGGGGAGGGGGGAGGGAATAGACGGGAGGGAGAAGGCGGGGGTACTAGCTAATGCCTAATTGTACTCAAGGGTAATGATCTAAGAAAGGTTGAGAACCACTGGTACGTCACGTGAAGCTAAAAGTCACTAAACGTAATCCGGTTTGTTACTAGATGTATCTACGGGGGCTGTTCGGAAAATAAGTTCCGATCGGTCGCGAAATGGTAACCACTGTGAAAATCAAAAATGTTTTGTTCGCAATAGTTAGCTACGACTTACAGCTGCTTCTCTACAAAGCTGCTGCTCCATTGTAGATATCTGTCGTACCGTTGTGCCAACTTCCCAGTGCTTTTGTCATAGAAGGCTGCCACCTATGCCTTCCACCAATTCTCTACGCTCGTCTACATCTCACTGTCTGTGCCAAAATGTTGCCTTAAGAGCCAGTGGTTCATGTAAGCAGAGATGAAACTAACAACGAACCAGTTACGGGCTGTATTGTGGGTGATCAAACACTTCTCATCGAAAATGCTGCAGGAGCATCTTCATTGCTCCTGTAGAGCGTGGCCGAGAACTGTCATGAACGACGAAACGCCTGAAATTTATGTTATGTGGGCTGCATGACTTCAGGTGAAATCTTTCACGAGGCCCTCATACTTGGCGGGGGACATTATTTTCTAGGTTCCTTTTCAGCGAAAATAGTTGTATTGTCTGCCTGCCTCGTTCTCTCTCTTTTCAAGCACTTGACTTTTCTCGCATAGACGTTGCCATCACAAGTTCAGAGAAAAACACTGAAATCCGTGTCACTTTACGGGTTTAAAGAATACTAGATTCAACTGTCTGCATACTTTCATACAGCATTGATCATTTATACGGTTTGGATATGAGTAATGATTTATTAATAAGGTTAAGGAACAGTTTGCGAAAAACTGCCCCTGACGCAAAGCACGTTAAAGCCTGATTTCTTCAGCCACAGCAAGTGTCACCTCATGACATTCATTAGATTCTTGATGCTGCAGAGTCCTCAGACTTTTAGGTGTTGTAGTGTATTGAGAAAGACTCTACCACTTTCTTGGCATTTTATTCATAATCAAAGCGAAAACAAAATATAATAAGGAAGCACCCAAATCATAAAGAAATTTCAATAAATTCTGTTTTTTTATCCGAGGAATCAAACATAAATAAAACACGTCAAAACAAGCAGTTTCACTAAATCTACATTACACAAAGCGAAATCACTAAGTCCAGATATCTTTGCCACGTGAATTAAATGTTATGTTAATTTAGTTACTGACGTAAACTTCCGAAAACACTTGTGCCATTCAGGTAAAAAGCCCCATCTATTGGTTCTTTGGTGTACTACAAAACTAAATGTGCCATATATGTAGTGGTTTTCTGGTGTAATACGCCGTGACGATCGGGTCACTGAGGTAAACATCCGAACTACGAACGTGAGCAGACTCCTAAAACCTTAAAGCTAGATATCTCATTTTTCCCTTGTCCGATTTTGATGAAATAAAGCCTACATGGTGAACCACGCTTGCTCAAGTTACATTCGAAAATTCCATCAAAATTCATCTTGTACGTTTGGAGATTAGCTTGTTCAAAGAGACAAGTGAGTGACTCTTTAAGTCACCTGCGATCAGTTTTTGACAAATATTTTCAGTCTACAGACACTACAGTCTTACAGTGTTATTATTAGTATAGATATAGATTAAAATACATTTTCATAAGTTTTCTGAGGTGTGAGGTTGATTTGTTATTCTGTTATTCTGCGCAACGGATTAATCTGAGATGTACCCTTTACCCTGTGGCTCCTGCAAGATGCCATTTCCACCCCCACACTACTACAGAAGTCAGACAGATGTTCCTGACGTTCTAAAGAGAAATGCCTAAAAAACTTTCAGCAATAAATATCTTCGGGAGTCGTCCGCTGTAAGGAAATGACACAAAAATTCACAAAATTTCTTACGTAACTAGTGGGATACTTGGGTACTGGAGTAGTGCTAGTTAGTGTAAGAATAACATGAAACTAACGAAAGTTATTATTTATTTTGCAAAAATTCTGAGAAATCACAATGGCACTTTTAGTTATGAATTGAACAAGTTATATCCTGGTTCTTTTCGGAATGTGAAGTTACCTCTCAAGGATAGGATTCACTAATGAAATTTCGATACAAAGTTTAAGATGGTTGTTGACTTGGCAGAATGGCTGAGAGGTGCCCCTACTCAACTTGAATAATTATCCTTTAGAATGTTGCTAGGTACGGTCGAGGCTGTCGCGTGTGAAATGCAGTGAAGTGGATGAAATATGGGGCTTGCAATAGCTGTAGCGCACAATACCGTAAGCTGTGATGACTGCTGTCTGCGCCGCTCGCTGCTGACAAATAAGATAACTCTCATTCTGTCTGGATTGATCTTCGCCAATCAAACTCTCCCTATATCTTGATGAAGTCAAGGATTCCTATTCGCCCCTAGTCTAACTATTGGCATGGTATACCGGACACATAAACAGTCCACCACAATGCCACTCAAAATTCGCTCACAGAAGTTTAACTATAACTCTGTCCGTTCACACTGAACCATAAGCGTGTCGGCCAACACAGTGAACAACACTTAATTGCAAGGACTCAATATAGAGAGTCGCACTTTGATTCGCTCTCGACAGAGGTGCTGTCCCAGTGAAGTACTGAGGAGAGACTTGTTCCTTGCTCCAAGAGCGACAACGGAATGGGGCCTCTCCACACCAGACGTAAAGGGGTATATCTTTCGATCTCTTCCATTATTCCTTCAGCTCAAGGCGTCAGAAATAACATCTGCCAATCAGCATTGCTCATCTAAAAAGGGAGAATGACATTTCGTTTAAGGCTACCAAACCTGTAGTATTGGTGTTGGGCATTTGCTGTCTCCCTGTGAAAATCTCTGAAACTGCATGCTATGTGTAAAGAATGCGTAGGTTGGCTGCTCCCACGCAATTTAGCGGAATTTGCTTTTAAGCTGAACACGGGGTCGTTCCCCATTTTCACTCAGGCCCACGCTTTCCGCTACATGGGCCGACATTGGCTGGGTCGTCCTCTGAAGTGACCGGCGCCCCGTTGTGCGGTTTCTCTCTCGAACTAAAAGCTTCTGTGACCATGGTGTCTGGAATGTATGTGTGTACGCCAGCCTCGAGTATTTCAACCACGGTGCGCTTAGTTGTTAATTGCATATCGTTTACATGAATTTATGCAACATTGACTTTATCTTATCGGGTTTGGGTTCGAATGAAGCGTCTTGATGTGCGGAATATGATTGTGAGGGTGGAATATGTAAGCAATGAAGGTCAGGAGACCACGACATCTTACAGTGCCAGGGTAATATACCTATTTTCCCTTATTGTGTTCCTGAAATTCGTCTTCAGTCTTATTAATGCACTGTAGCTCCCCACTGGAGTTGCTGCTGTTATGTTCAGTTTGATTGACAATACGAAAATAAATAAGGCTGTTGTAGCACTTACATTAAATGTTACATTTCTGCATCGAATTATATCAAATGTATCGAGGAAAATTACGGACCTAATAAACAGCATTTCTGCGTACCTCCGACAAGAATGGAACCTGGAGTCGACCTCACACTTACGTCCCATAGGTGTACATGCTTCAGGCGTCGTCTGTTGGAATAGGGACCAGCGCCTGTTGCCAACACCTATCTACACATTCCTCGTATTTTGTTAAACTGCCCTGACAACAACAACACTTCGACTTGTCCACGGAGTGTCTTGCAGCCACCACAAGAGGCGCCTGCTCCACTACCAGCAGAACGCACTTCTATGGCCGGGGTTCTGTGACTGAGGACACTATTTGCTTACATGATGTCATGTAATCGCTAGCAGGCCAGCCATATCTATGTGCAGCTATGATATCTAGACTGGTGCACAAACCTGGAGCAGCAGTTCAGTCTAAGCCATCGAACCAGTTACTTCTTTGAGTCCCCTGGGCCATGTGCCGACCACAGTAGTTGCCCACCAATCAGAGCTCTCACTAAGGAACCATCATCGGACAGCAAACGTGCTGCGTTTAACTTCTAATACCTACGAAGCATAGGGCAGCGATTTTACGTCTTCAGACTTCGGTCTTACACCATCTAAGTGCAACGTGGTCACTCTTTGTCCA
The DNA here is from genome assembly GCF_021461385.2 of Schistocerca piceifrons. Classification (NCBI taxonomy): domain Eukaryota; kingdom Metazoa; phylum Arthropoda; class Insecta; order Orthoptera; family Acrididae; genus Schistocerca; species Schistocerca piceifrons. The sequence continues at coordinate 1,054,486,777 of NC_060139.1, forward strand.
GACCATGACTAGTTGTGTCATTAAATCCCGAACATTCCAAGTGAATGTGGACTTGACTCCTCGTGACATTCATATTCGTCTTCCACCAATTAATGGTTAGTTTCGCCTTCGTTGTTGGGACTGAAGGTACCAAACGAACTTTCACTTGTATGTAACTCAAATCTCCATGAAGGAGGCTTGTGTTCTTAAATATTCAATAAACGTGTTGTACGTTGTTTACTTGGGTTGTGTTCTCCTTGTGCCTCAACTAGCGAGCAACATATCAGTTAGCACCCTCTCCTCCAAGTTTTGACTGTCTCATATCATTTTGGGATAAGGGTTACTTCTTGCCTGAGTGCCCCCCCGCCCCCTCTCCTGCAAGTTTGTTCTCGTATCAGCTGGGAACAAGGATTTTTTTCTGGCAACAGCGATCCATCCCCCGCCCCCTACAAATTAGTAGCCATTGACGAGTTTTTTCTGACCCGAGGCTTTCCTCACTCTACACTCAAAGTTTTGACTCGTATCAATTAGTGATGAGAATTTTTCTGCCTCCAGCGCCCCCGCTGCTCCGCTGCCAATTGCAAGTTCGCGCCAGAAAATTTGGCGACGAGGTGTTTTCTTTTGAACTCTATTTCTGATCCTTCCCAGGTCCACAGCGTTTCCTATTGGCTCTGGGGCTTCAACATTTTCTTCCCACCACTGGCGACGGCCTCAATATTTGCGTCACACCACTGGCGACGGCTTCTGTGTCATCCCACAATATGGCTCAGAGATTAAACATTTTCACTGGCTCTGACGCCATCATTGGCCCATCAACTGGAAATGCGGAACAAGAATATTTGGAAAACTCCACTGCCACCGTTGCCTTCTAAGCCACCTTTCAACGCTTCGTCCCATCGAATGGCGACGAGGTAGAAGAAATTTTCAACGACTCCAGCGCCACCATTGTCTCCAACGTCACTTCTAAATGTTTCGTCCAGTCATCTAGCGAAGAATAAGTTCGTCCTCGACTTGGAAGAAACTTCTCAACTCCTGTCTTTCTTAGACTACATGCAGCAGACGCAGAGACGCATTTTAGAGAAGCTAGCGAGCATCGCCACGACACCAGAGACATCCAGACCCTGCCGCCGAAGCACCTCCAGGATCAGCACCATCCGGACAGTATGGTTGAAGCTTCCTGCTTCTGACACAGTATCAGAACTCTTTAATCAAATATTTTCTCATGCAAGAACCTTAAAGCGTCTCCCACAAGCGAATCGCAGTTGTTGAGCTTATTCCCTTCTCCTGGCCTAACTCGAGCATAACCCACGCATACCATTTTTCATCCTCTTTTCTGTGCCTGTTCCACTCATACGTTTTATGAATATCCTTTCTGTGTGTAATACATGCACCCCCCCCCCCCCCCAGATACAACCATTCAACTTCTTAAGTGCATATATACTGGTTCATACCTTCTACGAACGATCATTTTAAATCCCTAGTGGTCCCGCACACCTCCATGCCTTCTAGGCACAATAACTGTAGTTTTCCATACACACATATGCCCTCCGGGCACAGTTTTCCTCCAGGTACACTTTTCCTGTGCTCTTCCATAGTGCCCTCGCAATACTCTCAGCCGTTCACATAGAGCATGTCTTTTATTATGGTGCAGATTTGTTGCACACTGCTCACTTCTCGGCTGCTGCCAGTCTTGCCAATGACTCCAGATCCGCACACGCCAGCCTCGCGGTGGGTCCAGGACCCTAGGCTACAGACACGGCCACTGGACGTCTCTGACGCCACTTCCTCAGGGGCCGTGCCACTACGGGTTCCCGCCTTGTGTATCCAAAAGGAACCGCCGTCTTTTTCCAGCTGGAGGAAGGAGGCCCAATCGTCACTCACCACCACGGTAACTTCGTAATCTCTTCCCTGGGAGGAGGAGGGGGAGGGGGAGGGGAGGGAGACTATGTCCCTCCTACAACGCAGCAACTTGCAGGCTATCAAACACTCGTTTCCGGTGTGTGACCACGCTTCAGGCATAATCTGATCTAAAACGCACAAGTACCAGTTGCCAAACATCGACCAGCGCTAGCCTCCTATATTGGTAATTATTCCGGACAACATCCGCTCCCTTAGCTGGGTGGTCAGCGTGTCTTATTAGCATGCAGCGGGCGCAGGTTCGATTCCTCGCCCGGTGGGAGATTTTCTCCGGTCTTGGACTGGGTGTTGTATTATCCTCATCATCATTATCACCATCATCGACAAGTAAGTCGCCGCATGTGACGTCGACTGAAAGGACTTGCAGCTCGGGGACTCCTCTCTATTCCATACGATCATTTTTTCCGGACAACAACATCACGCCGAGGTTCTCACGGGGTCTCTGGCACCCGGCACGAGAGGCGCCAGGTCAGCTCTCAGTAGATCTCACTTGGTTCAAATGGCTCTGAGCACTATGGGACTCAACATCTTAAGTCATCAGTCCCCTAGAACTACTTAAACCTAACTAATCTAAGGACATCACACACATCCATACCCGAGTAGGTTTCGAACCTGCGACCGTAGCGGTCACACGGTTCCAGACTGTAGCGCCTAGAACCGCACTGTCACACCGGCCGGCAGAGCTCACTTCTGCGACGACAGTATCGTGATCGCAGGCGTTATTCTGCCACTCGATATTACGTGCCCAGTAGCAGGAAACACTGTATCTGAGCGCGGAAACAGTATTTAGGCCGGTGCACAATCGCGGACCGGCAATTCAGTCTAAACTATCGAAGCAGTTACTTCTTCGCCGACCACAATAGTAGCGGTCCATCAATTAGACATCTCGCTAAGCAACCATCTTCAGACAGTTGCCGCAAAGTGTTAACTTCTAATCTCTACCGAGCTTAGGGCAGTGACTTTTCTTCTACAGAGTGTGATATTACCTCATCTGGCCTACGTTTGCCAACACCGCGGCGACTTGTTATTAATTCCGGAACCGTCGAAGTGAATATCGACTTGAACCTATGTGTTATTCACTTCAGCATTCCACCACTTAATCACTGTTTGCTTTCTTTATTGGGATTCCAGGTATCACACGAAATCTCATTTATATATAACTTGAAAGCTCCACGAAAGAAATTTGTGTTTCTGAATATTTAATTAACTTGTTCTACATTGTTTACTTGGGTTGTGTTCGTATTGCGCCCCAACCGGCGCGCAACATTTCAAGCTCGATGAGAGCTGAATGTGTACCCTGTTCATCCTTATTTTAACCACCATATAACCAAATAACACGATCGGCAGTTGACTAACGATCACAGCACATTTCAAACAGGTGTTGTTACGTTTCTGGAAATAAGTAGTACCTACCACATGTACACATGGAAACATCTATATCGAGTTTTCATGAAACCTTGCCACGTCCGAGTGTTATGTCCATCATTGCAGATCATCGTTGCGGAGTGTGAAGCGAGAGTGGTTACGGCACTACGAAGTGAAGCTGTTAATCATCACTGTGTTTCACCAGCAACAAGGTAGCAGCTATAGTGGAAGAATTCACTGTGTAATGCTTACATTTGTATCAAATTTAGTACAGTGAAAAAATGTCTGCGATCACATCAACGCTACAAGTACGACTGAACCGACTGCAGTAGCGAGAAAATTTTCGAGACTCTTAATTCTGAAAGATAAGTGGCAAAAGGAACATTTCTTTTCGTCTAGGAAATTAAGAAGAAACACCTGTAGTTCCAGGGGATGGAGTGGGAGCGGGGCGACGGGGTTGCAGCCTTGTTGTTCCGCCGCCGCCCCCACCCCGTCCTCCCCGCCGTTGATTCGCCACTGGCTGAATATGCACGTGGTGTTCGAAGGAAAACTCGGTGGCTTAATCAGTACGTCGTGGCAATATACTGAGACGTTTGGGGTTGGGTTGGGTTGTTTGGGGGAAGAGACCAAACAGCGAGGTCATCGGTCTCATCGGATTAGGGAAGGACAGGGAAGGAAGTCGGCCGTGCCCTTTCAAAGGAGCCTGGAGCGATTTAGGGAAATCACGGAAAACCTAAATCAGGATGGCAAGACGCGGGATTGAACCGTCGTCCTCCCGAATGCGAGTCCAGTGTGCTGCCACTGCGCCACCTCAGTCGGTCAAGAGACGTTCGGAAGAAGAGATTTAGTACTAACGATTGTTTAATGTAAAATCGTGATGGAGGCGCTGAGAGAGAAAGTAAGAAAGATACGACTGCCACTACATTGATGGTTATACTGGTTGTTGAGCGCTCGACTGAGTGGTTATCAACTCCCGTACAAATTCCCAATCTTTCCACTGGTCTCGCCACTGTTCCGACTGATGATGAAGCGATGAGGAAAACACTGTAACACCCCACCCGTCACTTATCTGGTTTTGGCGTGTGTTCACCCCAGCTAATTGCCTAACAGATCAACAGAGAGTGCCAAACTGCCGCAATATCGGATAACGCAAAGAAAGTAATAAGGCCCTGTGACTCCTGATTGAACTGCGGTGGCAGTGTTGACATTAATTGATTCAGAATTGATCATTTTTAGTTAAAAAGTGGTGCACATTGATGTTATATGCAGCTATTGAACACCAGATGCAAATGTTGAACATAAAATTAATTAAGAACGTGACTTGGGATTTACACTACTTGATTGAAAACAGATGCAGTCAATTATCACAAATTTATTTTAACTCTCGACCTTCAATGACTCTCCTACCAGGCAGTGGTAGTAAATTGCGTTTGCGTGGAGTAAAGCTCGATAACTCAAAAGTAATTCCTATCGACTGACCCAGGCGCAATGCGAAGTGTGAGAAGAATTCTACAATATACGGCCCATGAAACACTCGTGGAAACTTCGCCGACGTGATCCAACAAATTAATCAGTGGCCGGAGCGGGCGCAATATCACCGAATACAGCGTGGCGGAGTGGCGTCGTTGTGTGGACGTCGGCCGACCTCGTGGTGCTGCAAGGCTGCGCTCGTCTATTCACTCCTAGCTATCTTGCTCAGTACATAGCTGAACCAAAACTTTCTATCTCCAAGCTCAATCGTTCCCTTTGCTAAGTCCTAAACTGCAGAGATGCTCACTCTTTCTCAGGCAAGCTGAGTCAAGAACGCCACGTCCACACTCTAGGCAAGCTGAGAACGAAAGACTTCTACTGAGACTTCTGCCAGTCCGCTCTTCACCTCGGTTTACCCTCCAGCAAAATCACTTACGCCAATTGCAGTGCAAGTCGCGTTAATTATGCGTCGCTTCCCAGCGTCGACCTATGCCTGCTCTGGGAAGTGAACAAATTCCCACAAAATTTTCCTTCCTCTCAACTTCTTCTATTTAGCTCCCCCCAGGCCACCCATCAAGGTTAGCGTCTGCACAAACACCAATTTTTCCGGAATTCTGACTCCCAGGAGAGTATTTCAAGTTCCTTGGTCCTACGTTCCCATCGGAGGCTGGCGTATTTCATGCTGTCGCTGTTCACCTAATTTACTTCAGACTCTGCGGACCGTGAATTCAGCGTGAAGTTACTATAGTCACGAACACGCATATTTTGACCTCTGTTGACCGCTCCACCGTAGCTTGCACGGCTTCATCGCATGTTTCACAGAAAACGGGACAACGGACATTTATCAACAGGCGTACAAGTTCTCCGTCTGTTTCCCGGTACACCAGCATGGAGTCGGGGTCAACAACCCACTCACTGACATTCATCCTAAGGCGGCTGGAGGCCGCGCCCCGTTACCGCTTTCTCAGAGCTTGAGCCGCCCTAAGCTGCCCATTGTCACTTTGCTTAGCCACTCCCCTGGCCGGCCACGGTCAAATACTTCCCTGGGGTAAACTAGCGTACAGTAAAGCGACTCGTTTCCACAAAGTTTCCATGTCGTGTGAATTACTTTAAAACCATCACCCGACATTAATTATTCCACTACGTCCATACTATACCCTCTACAAGATGCATTGTGCCTTGTCAGTCATTTTGTTCAGCCCTACTGTTCGCTCAGCGTGAGTTAGGTGATCTTTAATGACTTCATGTAAGGGGCATAGTTCTTGCCATCTTACAACACAAACACCCAGTCCCCGTGCGGAGAAAATTCCCAACCCGTCTGGCAATCTAACCTGGGCCCCTATGCTCCAGAGGCAACAATGCTAGCCATTGGACCACGAGCTACGGACTGCCTCTAAATTCACGGCGCCCACTGCAAAAATGCGTCTCTCCAGCTAAGTTTAATAACGTTTTGTAAAGTGCAATTTCTCAATGAATTTCGAATTTTTTTGAATTTAATGAAGTGAAAAGTGATTGCCATGAAATAGCTTTTTTTGTTAATCATTTTCTTTACAACCTATCATCAAGAAACAACGTTAGTCGGTACTTTGAAATAGAAGGACTAGTTTGATTCAGTATTATTGTTTGGCAATAAAATGATTTTATTTCATTTCGCAAAATATTTCTCACGATGTTTCTAAAGGTCAGTGCAGCTGTACCGTGTTAATTTATATCAATGAGAGTTTTCTTCTTACATGATTAGTAACGTAGTTCATTGGGTTACCCCCCATTCAGAGGCAGTTGCAGCCAGCGACTGTTATTGACTTGTAAATAACAGATTTCAGCTATCAGTCGTCCTTTTGAAATTTTATTGGCAGATCTAGATTTCAGCTAGAATCTAGCTATTCTCAATGCACTATCATTTTTGATCAATGCATGTAATGCCTGGTGGTCGGGCTTCATTCACAACTCATTGAATACTAATTTAGTATTCAATGAACTCACAGTTCAGTTGAATACTAATTTAGTATTCAATGAACTGTAAATGAAGCCCGACCACCAGGCATTACATGCATTGATCAAAAATGATAGTGCATTGAGAATGGCTAGCTTCTAGCTGAAATCTAGATCTGCTAATAAAATTTCAAAAGGACGACTGATTGCTGAAATCTATTATTTACAAGTAACGTAGTTGCCATAAATGTCGGCATGAATGCTTATTATTCCTATGCCATCATACGTAGTTATTTATGCAAATGCAGTGCTGTAGAATGTTAAATCATTGATCATAACTACGTCAACGCTTCAGTTATCGGACAAAAAAACACCACTTTCTTTCTTAATAACTCCATTTCTGTACAGAAAAGTGAAATAGTACCACTGTGCGTGCTGATAAAATTTTGCAGGAGTATGGTCTTGGAGGTCTGGTACTCACTGACATTACTTCTGATCAGGAAGGGAGGTCAAATAGTAAATTCCGACAGTCACGTCATACTTATCAATGGTGGTTGGTTATGGTCAGCTAGAAGATCAGGTTCAACGTGACCACAGCATAGCACAGCAGATGACTTTGGCCTGTCTGACTATGGCTGTCTCTGTTCCTAAATCACATTGTTCGTTGTTTCAAAATTTTGACAGCGTGTTTCATCCATAGACACAGTGCTCTCCAAGAACGCTTTCCCGCCATTCTGGTATTGCATCAGATGTTTCAGGTGCAATCTAATGCGTAAATATTTCTACCCATGGCGATACTGTGCGGTTCAAAGTTTCTGATACCGCTGTCCTCTACACAGTACTATCCGTATGGACTCCAAGCTAATGTTCATAGCAGCTGACAGACTACGTGATGACTGTCCACGCGAGAAATTGTTTCGGTGTCGTTTACTGGTTTCTGACTGTGGCGACGGAGACGTACCTCATCCTGCCAGCCACGCGGAAACTGGGCAAGCAACTTGAATATAGTACGAAGTTTGAAGCTCGCTTCCCCGTACGAGGCTTACATTCGATGATAAATTTAACCTGGTGTCACGTCATCTTTGCACAAAGTGAATTACACCCGGTGTACCTCCTTGGATGTATATGTCTCACACCTCAATTCTTTCCAAAGGTTGTTTTACGTACTGTAATTGTCTGTGGAGACCCACACACTTACGGAGCGAGGTGGGACAGTGGTTAGCACACTGGACTCGCATTCGGGAGGACGATGGTTCAATCCCGCGTCCGGCCATCCTGATTTAGGTTTTCCGTGATTTCCCTAAATCGCTCAAGGCACATGCCAGGATGGTTCCATTGAAAGGGCACGGCCGACTTCCTTCCCTAATCCGATGAGACCGATCACCTCGCTGTTTGGTCTCTTCTCCCAAACAACACAACCCAACCCCAACCCACACACTTGAAACGTCCCCTTTGAACAAATATACATTACTGTGCTTAAACTGACACACAATATTTTTTAGCGCAACGCAATCTGACTTTCAGAAATCCCTACAAAAGAATGGCCCTGATAACATTAACCTATACGTTTCACAAATCACTTACCTCACAAAAGTCTTCGTTACTCGAACTAGTGCAATACAGCGAGCGCTACTGCAGTCAGCTGAATAAAAGATTCAAACTACGGAAGGCACTAACTACTGATAGGCATAGTTAGCAAATGAAAGATTTTAATAGAGAACAAACAATGTACGAGGGGCGTTCAGAAAGTAAGCTCCGATCGGTCGCGAAATGGAAACGACTATGAAAATCCGATAAAGCTTTGCACAGATGTGTTGGGTAGTGTCTCTAGTATAACCCCAGTTAGCATCACGTCGCTCTTCTCATTTCGGAGTTCGCAGTGAGTGCGTAAAGATGTCTAGAAAATAGTGTCTGCCGCCAAGTACGAGGGCCTGGTGAGAAATTTCGCCTGAAGCTATGCAACTAACATTACATAACTGTCGTGCTGTTTCTTCTTCAAGACAATTCTCAGCCGCATTCTGCAGGGGCAATGAAGATGCTCCTGCATCGTTTTCAAATGCAAATGTTAGATTACCCACAATACAGTCCGCAAGTGTCTCCCCCTGAGTTTCATCTCTGGTCACATGAACCGCTGTCTTTGAAGACAACATTTGGCGGAAAGCACTGGCGGCTGCCTTCTATGATGAGGCTATTGAAAAGTTGGTACAACGCTATGACAAAAGTCTAAGTCAGAACGGCGACTACGTAGAGAAGTAGCTGAAAGGTGTAGCTAATTGTTAGAAGTAAAACATTTCTGATGTTCACTGTGGTTTCAATTTGGCAATCAATCGGAGCTTACTTTCTGAACAGGCCTCGTATTTACCTTAATAGTCATAATATATATAGCAGTTCATGACATCCAGTCTTACAAATTTCAAAACTCCGCCATCTCTCTCCCCACATCCACCACTGCTGGCGGCTCACCTCCAACTGCGCAACGCTACGCGCTGTTCACATCCAGCTGCCGCTGCCCAACACTACAATGGCAGACAACAATGCAAACTAGCCACAGACTGCACACAGCACAGTCACTGATTTTCATACAGAGCGCTACATGGCGTTACCAATAAGAAAACCTAAGCAGCCTACTTGCATAGCCCTCATGCTCCCAACAAAAAATTTTACAAATTGTTTTGGGCAGTGGCCAATAATGATTTGATAAAATTTTTCATAATTACAATAACAAAGAAATCAAATGCACACACTTATTGATACAATGTTGGTCAAAAGCTAAAATTTTCTTACAGTCTATAAAGACAGTCCTGATCGTTCATCACAGTAAAATAGCAGTGTTTTTTGTCAAAGTCTGAGCAGTAAAAGAGAATGCACACGGAAGTAGTGGATTTCCATGCAGTCTTGAAGAAGTAGTGTTGTCCTTCCAACGGAAAGACAGTGCTGACTCTTGACATGCTGACAGGTAATGGGCCACAACAGAGCAAACCCACAGCAGAGTCATTCGACGTTTTGAAGAATATTGGTAGGTAGGTCATCACAGAGTAGACCCACTGTAGTCCTGGTAGAGATTACGGTATTGGTGGGCCATCAAAGATGCAGACCCACTATAGTCCTTGTAGAAATAATGGTATTGGTGGGCCATCAAAGATGCAGACCCACTGTAGTCCTTGTAGAGACGGCCAGCAGCCATCTGTTGCAACTATGCAGGCGCACAATCACCATCGAAGTCTTGTGGACAATATAGCAAGTCCATAAACCACTACTTGTGCACTCACAAAGTTTTTGGTATTGTCCTTAGAACCAGCAATGCTGTTAACCAGTCCCTTGCTGAATTATCAACATACATGCAAACACTAACAGTCCCCTTTTTTTCTTACATGTTCCACGTGTACTATGACCAACAAAAACGTGTGCAGTGAAATGGAACTTACAAGTTAATAATACGATGAACTGGTGTTAATTACAATGTTATAACATAAGAATACAATTACAAAGGTACAAAATACATCATTAAAGAACATAAAAATACAGATAACATTTGTAGTAATACAGGCTTTACAAAAGAATAGAAATAAACATATACATCAGTGTTACGGGAATTATGGAATAAGTAAATACATAAAATATCAGAATAACTTTTGAAACATCAACTTCACACATGAGCTTTAAAACAAAACAGAATAAATAATGTCTAAACATCTTTACAAAGTAAATAACATATTATTAGAAAAATTCTACAACATAACTCTTATTAGCTAAACACATTAAGATAGGAAAAACACAAATTCACATAGTGTAATAACACAAAAATACAGGACAGGGTTTGTTTTCAGTGTGACATTTGGTACTGCAGTCCACCCCAAAACTTAATTCCATATATCTTTCCTCTCATTTCAACATTTGTTTTCACCAAAAAAATTCTATCCAAGCTTGCTTTAATAGTCATAATATATATTGCAGTTCATGACATCCAGTCTTATAAATTTCAAAACTCCGCCATCTCTCTCCCCACATCCACCACTGCTGGCGGCTCACCTCCAACTGCGCAACGCTACGCGCTGTTCACATCCAGCTGCCGCTGCCCAACACTACAATGGCAGACAACAATGCAAACTAGACACAGACTGCACACAGCACAGCCAGTGATTTTCATACAGAGCGCTACGTGGCGTTACCAATAAGAAAACCTATACAGCCTACTTACACACTTTGTGCAGTTCAATCACATCACCTTCTTGGCTATGCTGCTTTCTCATGCTCGAAAGGCAGACATTTCTTGTGTTTCAGACTTTCTCTATGATTATATATTTCCTTTTTATTATTTCATACCCTCAGCCCTCAGGGACAACAGTGGACTGGCTGCAGTCCAATGTATAGCTTTTCCAGCATAGATTTTACGAACTGATAAAAAATAGATATTTATTGTTTAAAAAAACATAAAAACGTGGCTGATTAACTGTTTGCTGAAATATGACTAATAAGCGTTGTTCTCTGATGTTTAGGAATGGTGTCGTGGTGGCTCCTGGTAAATTCAGAATACGAAATTTGGAAGGGATAAGATTGATGCGGTTCTTTTTTGCAGAAGGATGTTAATGTTGGTGGGGAAAGGATCAAATGGATGCGGTATTGGCGTCAGATAGTGTGTTGATGGTTGAGTAGATGTGTATGTTGGAAGCTGCATTGGTTTGGATTAGTGAAGATAGGGTGATGGGGTAAACGTGTTCCAAGAGACGACTAGGTATCAGTGTGCAGGAAGTGTTCACTGCTCCCACTACTGCTGGTGTTAGGAGAGTAGGATGTGGAAACGGGTAGGTTAGCCAGAATTAACAAGAGGCTGATGATGAAGTGTGTTTGGTTGTGGGAATAAGTGGCTTTTACTGTGAGGTGAAAGATTGTTTGTGCAGCTAGGAAAATTCCTTGAAGTGCGTTGAAAATAGTGTGTATTTTGCAGGTATACTGTGACGAATATGACAACACCATCCACCATGGGAAGGAGAGACCTGTTGGACTAAATTGGGCTGTCGACTGCTCAGATGTGGTATGTGAGTTAACGTTTCTTAGGACCAGTTCTCCCTTTCGGCTTCAGAGAATGTACCTGATAGGACACATAGCCGGTTTGGAAATGTATTACAGGTTGGTGCAGTCTCTTCGGTATAAGGACAAGTAGGAGGGCTCTTGACGTAGTGAGTTTGGTCACCATTGTAATTGAGTTAGCCGTGGTTTCAGATGCTTAAGGTTAAGACTAGAATAGATAGAGTTTTGTACACCGGAGAAATGTTAACGTTTCGTTTTGGATGAAATAGTGGTTGGTGGAAGGACATACTGTAAACAGGGAGATAGGGTAGGAAGAGCCATGTTTGTGGTGGAAACCGAAGGCGGTATGGATCTTCACGGCATAGTTCCATTTACTTCCTGCATGCGGATGGTTCCTTTGAAAGGGCACGGTCGATTTCGTTCCCCACCCTTTCTTAGTCGGATGAGACCAATGACCTCACAGTTTGGTCGTCTCTCCCGAATCAACCAAACAACCATTTCCTGCATGACCTCCTCGTCCGCAGCTCGTGGTCGTGCGGTAGCGTTCTCGCTTCCCGCGCCCGGGTTCCCAGGTTCGATTCCCGGCGGGGTCAGGGATTTTCTCTGCCTCGTGATGACTGGGTGTTGTGTGCTGTCCTTAGGTTAGTTAGGTTTAAATAGTTCTAAGTTCTATGGGACTGATGGCCATAGATGTTAAGTCCCATAGTGCTCAGAGCCATTTGAATCATGACCTCGTCCGCCGTGGTCTTTAGGGATAAGTCCCTTGTTTATCAATATTATGCTTCACTCATATAACAATCCTGAGCACTACAGGTGCTTTGACACTAATGTTAATGTTTAATGATAACTCTTATTATAATTATATGATAAAAAAGCTGAGGTGACTTCCATTAATCACTGAAACTGGTTCATTTGAAGTAACGTCTTGCCGAATATTGACACGCGTTTGAGATCGCCATTTTGGTGGTATGTTGTATGACTGGTTGAGTGCACATTATTATTCTTAGCGTCAGAATGCAGTAAATTGCGGGCATGCCATTGTATTATTTATCTACAGCTACATTTCGTATTTTTCCGTGACTGACGTCCGTGGTAACATTCCAAAATACCATACGGCTCAATGTGAGACGTTACGTTTCATTACTCTGTGTCTACACGTCGTACTTTATTTCAGCTCTGTTTTAAGGAACATCTGACTGTCGCCTCCGTTATCGTACTCCAAACACTATGTGGTCAGTTCTATCCGAAGAAACTGTTTCATTGCTATCTTCCTCACGGATGGAAAAATATTTATTTTATTTACTGGCTGTTGGTGTAAAGGGAAACTTACCTCTCAGATACGATACAAATTTATGTACATATATCTTATGGTTTTACTCGTAATTTTCCTGTTCATATATCTAAAAGAAATCTTTCAATTTCAGTCATCTGAATTTACGAGTGAGTTAACAGTGTAGCTTTCAATACTGACCTGTCAGAAGGGATCAGGTACAAATATTTTAGTGGAAACATATGCTACGGGAAACAAGTAACATTTGCTGATGAGGTACGAGGTACTAACTCGACAGGTTATCCCTCTCACAACGGAAACGGAGCGAGATAATGTCCCGTGGAGAAGTTCGACTGGCAGTTGCTACATAATGCCAAATTGTTAACTTCATTAGTAAAACACGCAATTAGCTGCATAAATTTTAATTAGTGTGCGAACAGGCGAGCTGGTCGGCAATTAAGCGGTAGGCGTCGGCCACGGCCCATGATTTACGAGCGGCCCGCCAGGGGGCGCGCTGGTGCGGCGTCGTGCCGCCAGGGCGCAGCAGGGGCGCCCGCTCCCATTCCACCCACGTAATAACTCGGCCATCCACTATACAACACATAGCCAGTGTTGAGAAAAGCGGTTCCGTAATTACGTTCTGACTGATGTCTGCCGATCTGGACGAACAAATACAATTTTCATAAATTATCAACTTGTTTAGATGCTCGATAGGCAAAACTGTAAACCTCCAGAGTTAGGTTTATCGTAAAATAAAAAGAACTTTATACAGTACAAGAAGGAGAGCAAAAAAAACAATGTGTGAACGGTCAAAGGCAACACATAATACCATGTGGAAGAGGACAGTTTTTGTCGGACAGGCGCACTACTGAGCAAAGCTGCGTGGAGTATGGGAGGTGTTTCCACCTATAATATTGTGGGGTGTTGTTGTGCGCATACCCCGATGACATAAAGAACCAAACTAAGGTATCCACCAGCGTGAGGAACTACTCAAAATGATCATGCAAATTAATTTAAAACAAGGACACTTTCACACAACGGAGACGTTTAATTTTAATGAGTGTTAATAGGGGAGGCCTAATTAAGCATGAAACAAATGGGTACCACACCAATCACACAGATTTATCAATTGGAGAGGGGATCTCCTAGCTATGAATAGAAACAAATGGTCACTATAAAAAATAGTTTTATTGTCTTTAAACATGAAAATTGCCACTGATACACGACATGATCAGAAGTATCCGGCTCCTGGCTGAAAATGGCTTACTAGTTCGTGGCGCCCTCCATCGGTAATACTGGAACTCGGTATGGTGTTGGCCCATCCTTAGCCTTGATGACAGCTACCACTCTCGCAGGCATGTGTTCAAACAGGTGCTGGAAGGTTTCTTGGGGAATGGCAGCCCATTCTTCACGGAGTGCCGCACTGAGGTGAGGTATCGATGTCGGCCTGTGAGGCCTGGCACGAAGTTGGGGTTCCAAAACATCCCAAAGGTGTCCTGTAGGATTCAGGTCAGGACTCTGTGCAGGTTAACCCTTTACAGGGATGTAATTGTCGTATAACCACTCCGCCACAGGCCGTGCATTATGAATAGGTGCTCCATCGTGTTGAAAGATGCAGTAACCGTCCCCGTATTGCTCTTCAACAGTGGGAAGCAAGAAGATGCTTAGAACATCAATGTAGGCTTGTGCTGTGACAGTGTCACGGAAAGCAATAAGGGATGCAAGCCCCCTCCATGAAAGACACGACCGCATCATAACACCACCACCTCCGAATTTTACTGTTGGCATTTGCCATACCCACACCCTGCCATCGGATCGTCGCATTGTATACCGTTATTCGTCACTCCACACAACGTTTTTCCACTATTCAATCGTCCAATGTTTACGCTCCTTACACCAATCGAGGCGTCGCTTGGCATTTGCCGGCGTGATGTGTGACTTATGAGCAGCCGCTCGACCATGAAATCCCAGTTTTCTCGCCTTCCGCCTAACTGTCATAGTAGCTGCATTGGATCCTGATGCAGTTTGTAATTTCTGTGTGATGGTCTGGATAGATGTCTGCCTATTACGCATTACAACCCTCTTCAACAATCGGCGGTCTCTGTCAGTGAACAGACCAAGTCGGCTTGTACGCTTTTTTGCTGTACGTGTCCCTTCACTTTTCCAATACACTATCACATCGGAAAGAGTGGACCTACGGATGTTCAGGAGTGTGGAAATCTTGCATGCACACGTATGACACAAGTGACACCCAGTCACCTGACCACGTTGAAAGTCCGTGAGTTCCGCGGAGGGCCCAATTCTGCTCTTTCACGATGTCTAATGACTACTGACGTCTCTGATATGGAGTACGTGGAAGTAGGTGACGGCACAATACAGCTAATATGAAAAACGTACCTTTTTGGAGTGTCCGGACTCTTTTAATCAAATAGTGTAAAATAAAATCGCTATTGACAAACGATAAGGAACTGTATCTCGAACGTATAACCTTGGCATATGTAGGTGAGGAGGGTGAAAGACACTTAGGTTAACGCATTTCTGCCTAGCGTAATATACATGTCGCAGAACATTCTGTCATTGTTTGCTCTTGTTAGCAACAGTGCATGAGCTTGGAATGGTTATTACTGTATGCCTCTCACATAAGAACGCTCTATTGTCGATATTTGGCGCGCTTCTTCCCGTAGAACGCACACAGAGGACAGTGTTTAGTACTTCAATTACTGAAGACTTTTTCTGAACAAGCTTATATATTGGAATAAGAAGTAAGCATTATTTTCAGTCACAATTTGTGACATTATTTTTACAACGTTTTGTTGATTATAATGTTAAAGTTGCTGAAATTTATTATATATGTTAGCCACAAAATGAAATTCATTGTTGTGGTTCTTGATCTAGTTGCTAACTGTGTGTTAGACATATGTTACGCTAGGCGGCACAGTCAGTATAATGATTCCTTCTTTCTCAGATGCATGTCTGTCCATGACATTGAGACTATTCTTGAGGAAGAGGAAGAAGTTTCAGTAGATACATTTATTGAGCCTTCTGAAGCTGATGTGGAGCCGATGAAGAGTCTGGTCAAGAAGATGGCGTGGACAGAGAAGTGATCTTGGATCAAGGCAACTTCATTCTGCTGCAGATGCGGTTTTGACCAACAAAAATACGTTTGGTGGTGGACCTGAGACTGATTGCTGTCATAGCGATAAACCAGAAAATGTAGATTCAGATAATAACAAACCTACAAACCTTCAGAAGTGCAATCAGAGATCAGAGAGCGGAGGATCTGCAAAGTGATAACACTATCTTCCCTGTTAATGATTATAGGAAATACTCAAGCTTGTCTCCAGTTCAGTGCTTTGAACTATTTTGTAGTTATTAAATAATCAAATATCTCATCACTGAATCAACAAAATAGACTATGATCAACAACTATCCAGATATCAAAATAATACATGAAGAGATAAGAGGTTTTTTAGGAACTCTGATTCTCTTCGCCTAACATTCTCTACCTAGCAGAAGATGTTCTGGGATCTTGGTCTGGACATGAGTAATAAAATGGTGCACAACATGACGAGAAGAGATATTTCAAACAATTTGAGGTTGATTCAGTCATGTAATAAAAGACAAATCATTGTAAATAGTAAAAAGTGGAAACTACATTCGTTAAGAGATATGCTAAGAATAGTGTTTTCTCTCCGCTTTTAATCTGAGCAAGATTTGGATTATGTACCATGTCACAGAAAAGAGTGTCCTTGTCTAAAAGTGGTATTAGTGACATACGCTCCTCTATTTTATTTACTATCATCTATTTCACTTAAAATGTATGTTCTACCTAGTGTCATGGATATGTTCCACCCTCTTTTACCTAAATTATTAATTACTTTTTTGTTTAGCTTGTTGTAGTATGTTCCTTTGTTGTTGTTGTGGTCTTCAGTCCTGAGACTGGTTTGATGCAGCTGTCCATGCTACTCTATCCTGTGCAAGCTTCTTCATCTCCCAGTACCTACTGCAACCTACATCCTTCTGAATCTGTTTAGTGTATTCATCTCTTGGTCTCCCTCTACGATTTTTACCCTCCACGCTGCCCTCCAATGCTAGATCCCTAGATGCCTAAGAACATGCCTACCAACCGATCCTTCTAGTTAAGTAGTGCCACAAACTCCTCTTCTCCCCAATCCTATTTAATAACCCCTCATTAGTTATGTGATCTACACATCTAATCTTCAGCATTCTTCTGTAGTACCGCATTTCGAAAGCTTCTTTTCTCTTCTTCTCCAAACTAGTTATCGTCCATGTTTCACTTCCATACATGGCTACGCTCCATACAAATGCTTTCAGAAACGACCTCCTGACACTTAAATCAATACTCGATGTTAACAAATTTCTCTTCTTCAGAAACGCTTTCCTTGCCATTGCCAGTCTACATTTTATGTCCTCTCTACTTCGACCATCATCAGTTATTTTCCTCCCCAAATAGCAAAACTCCTTTACTACTTTAAGTGTCTGATTTCCTAATCTAATTCCCTCAGCATCACCCGATTTCATTAGACTACATTCCACTATCCTCGTTTTGCTTTTTTTGATGTTCATCTTATACCCTCCTTTCATGACACTGTCCATTCGGTTCAACTGCTCTTCCAAGTCCTTTGCTGTCTCCGACAGAATTACAATGTCATCGGCGAACCTCAAAGTTTTTATTTCTTCTCCATCGATTTTAATACCTACTCCGAATTTTTCTTTTGTTTCCTTCATTGCTTGCTCAATATACAGATTGAATAACATAGGGGATAGGCTACAACCCTGTCTCACTCCCTTCCCAACCACTGCTTTCTTTTCAGGCCCCTCGACTCTTATAACTGCCATCCGGGTTCTGTACAAATTGTAAATAGCCTTTCGCTCCCTGTATTTTACCCATGCCACATTCAGAATTTGAAAGAGAGTATTCCAGTCAACATTGTCAAAAGCTTTCTCTAAGTCTACAAATGCTAGAAACGTAGGTTTGCCTTTCCTTAATCTAGCTTCTAAGATAAGTCGTAGGGTCAGTATTGCCTCACGTGTCCCAATATTTCTTCGGAATCCAAACTGATCTTCCCCGAGGTCAGCTTCTACCAGTTTTTCCATTCGTCTGTAGAGAATATGCGTTAGTATTTTGACTTATTAAACTGATTGTTCGGTAATTTTCACATTTGTCCGCAACTGCTTTCTTTCAAATCGGAATTATTATATTCTTCTTGAAGTCTGAGGGAATTTCGCCTGTCTCATACATCTTGCTCACCAGATGGTAGAGTTTTGTCAGGACTGGCTCTTCCAAGGCCGTCAGTAGCTCTAATGGAATGTTGTCTACTCCCGGGGCCTTGTTTCGACTCAGGTCTTTCAGTGCTCTGTCAAACTCTTCAGGCAGTATCGTATCTCCCATTTCATCTTCATCTACATCCTCTTCCATTTCCATAATATTGTCCTCAAGTACACTGCCCTTGTATAGGCCCTATATAGTCCCTCCACCTTTCTGCTTTCCCCTCTTTGCATAGAACTGGGTTTCCATCTGAGCTCTTGATATTCATAGAAATGGTTCTCTTTTCTCCAAAGGTCTCTTTAATTTTCCTATAGGCAGTATCTATCTTACCCATAGTGAGATAACCCTCTACATCCTTACATTTGTTCTCTAGCCATCCGTGCTTAGCCATTTTGCACTTACTGTCGATCTCGTTTTTGAAACGTTTGTATTCCTTTTTGCCTGCTTCATTTACTGCATTTTTATATTTTCTCCTTTGATCAATTAAATTCAATATTTCTTCTGTTACCCAAGGATTTCTACTAGCCCTCGTCTTTTTACCTACTTGATCCTCTGCAGCCTTCACTACTTGATCCCTCAGAGCTACCCATTCTTCTTCTACTGTATTTTTCCTCCCCATTCCTGTCAATTATTCCCTTATGCTCTCCCTGAGACTCTGTACAACCTCTGGTTCTTTCAGTTTATCCAGGTCCCATCTCCTTAAATCCCCACCTTTTTGCAGTTTCTTCAGTTTTAATCTACAGTTCATAACCAATAGATTGTGATCAGAGTCCACATCTGCCCCTGGAAATGTCTTACAATTTAAAACCTGATTCCTAAATCTCTGTCTTACCATTACGTAATCTATCTGAAACCTGTCAGTATCTCCAGGCTTCTTCCATGTATGTTCCTTTATTAACAATAAACAAATAAATATCTAATTTGTAAAGTTCAGAAGTGAAAATTAGTTCAGGCAGAAATGGGTTAAGAATTCACGGATATGGCCAGTGACTGGATATGTTGTTAGTTATAGAAAGCACATGGAAGAACAGGAGTGAACACCATAAGGTTGCCAATAGGCACACTAAGAGCAACAAGCTGGATGTATAATTTAACACTGCGTACTTGGCTCCTGAAAGGAGAGCGTTAACTTTGCATCTGAACGACATCAGCAGGTGTAACTATGGTCCATTTTACCAAACATGTGGATGACTAATAAGACAGATGGCGGTAGCAGCGGCTGGAGAATGTGACTTCAGCCCTCTCTTTGTAATCATGCTTAAGTATGGGCATCCTTCTCGCGACAGTGAGGCTCATCTCATAAGGCATCTGTAATGAAGTTCAACTGCTGCACCAAATTCTGCAAAATCCTTAAGTCTTTACTCTGCAAAGGCCTAAAGCGAAGAGTTCTTCTTCTGGCTGACACCGAACTTTTCTGTCAGGTCAGGAACTCCCTGGCCAATGGTGGTAAAGAATGCAAGCACCTACCAGTAAAACCTACGTGAAGATGTTGAAGAATGTCCTATTAGTGTGGATTTTCCCTATGTTGAACCAACAGTGCTCTTAGATGGTAAAACATCTATCCCGCTGCATGGTACAATTCTGAAAAGGAGCCTATCCGATCCACTTCATGCAGATACAGCAAAGAAGGGCTGATCCAGAACCTAACAGTGTGATCCAGTTAGAAGGCTGGATTCCGAGAGTTTAAAATGAACGTCATTCCAAGGTGCCGTAACGAAAATTCACACAGCCTCTGAGGAGCCACACCTGGATAGAGTTCTCTTAATTTGCTAAAAGTGTTCTGCAAAGAATTCTTTTTTTCTTTCGACAGAAAGAAGGCGTCCCATGTCCCACTTGGAGAGAGTGGTCTGGAGGACAGGAATGGACGTGAATGCCGATCTGGCTACGTGAGGCTGCGACTCCGCCCTGGACTCAACATTTTTATGATTCCCAACTCCTCTTAAAGGAATTCCTATTTTTGTATCCAGCTTGTAAGCCTTCAACTCGTGGAAATCTTGACCGTACTACAGAGGAAAGGTAAAGATACAAAACATTGGAATGAAAACAGGCACTGGCGATGCTAACCTAGATCTGCAATTACTGAGCAGTGTAACTGAGCTACTACTTGATCAAAGTAATTTGCATATGATCCTTTGAAATATATTAATGGACAATTTCAGAGATAAATGGCCACATTACAGTATCTTGACAAATCAGTGGTGCCAGAATATGCTGTGGAACGTTGATATGGAATTGCATTCGACGAAACATACGGTACTAAACGGACAAATGGTTTGTGAGAGAGCGGATCTAGGCGCTTAAGTCTAGAACCGCGCTGCTTCTACAGTCACAGGTTCGAATCCTGCCCCGGGCATCGCGGTGTGTGTGATGCCGTTAGGTTAGTTAGGTTTAAGCAGTTCTAAGTCTACGGGACTGAGGACCTCAGCTGTTAAGTCCCATAGGGCATACAGCCATTTGAACCATTTTGGTTTGTGAGACAGAATTACAAATGAGGTGATCGAGATAAAATTTTCTGAAAAGACCCTAAATAAAGAGAGAATTTGCAGCTACGCACAGCTCCGGAGGTGACGATCGCAGTGCTGAAGCAGGCACAGCAGTCTTTCCACGAAAACATTATTTTATATAGAGCTGGGCTCGGTACCAGTTGGGTCACGTGTGGTAACACGATTATTTAAATATGGGAGCAACAATCACTCGACATTCACTAACTGACTATGGCCGGGAGGACTTGGCTGACAGCTCGGTGCTTTTAACCACTTGACGTGGCTGGAAGGTAGAAAAAATGTTATCATTAGCAAGTGATGAGTTATAACCAAACCAAAATCTAACTTGTCACTAGCAACAAAGGATTTACTTTTACCTTATGCTTTGAAATATTTAATGTCATTATAAGACTTTAAATTTTATTTTCAGGACAAAGTTGTTCGTATTCACACCCTGTGTAGACGCACTTTGCTCAAAGGTCGTCACAATATAAAAGAGCAGTCAGAGTTCGCATGGAAAGTTTTGAGTGTTCGTTTTTCAAGCCCTGTTGGAGAGTAGTACGGTAAAAAAAAGACCTTGAAGGTGGCTCGATGGCACTTAATGGTGATCCACAGAGTAGCTACGTAGATGTGGATGTATATGTACATCTAACATGTCCGACTAACAGCCGACAACATAGAAAATCTTCGTTCACACTCCGAACATAACAGTGTCTAACTGCGCGAAATTAGTATCATAAGTCCATTCAGCCAGCTTACTTGCAAATTTTCAACTTCCAATAACTGTTGCCATAAGTTTCTGACATAGGTCATCTCTAATTTCCAAAAAAACGTTTACCTACCCTATCAATTCACACTGTAATTTTACTCAATTCGTCCATGTACTTTTAGTTCAAAATAAATTTATTTATTCCTATTGCCGCTTGTAGCATAAGATCATCTACAGCAACGCTGTAGCTGTAGGAGGTAGGTGTCTCTCTCGCCTCCCACAACCACCTTATAAGCCGGAACATGTAAAGAATACTAACTAGTATTCAGTGTACGTGGAGTCATTTGCTGTTATATCTCACAGTTAATTTGTTATTCGGCACGAAACTAACATGAGACGTTAATACCAATCACATTCTATTATTTGAGTGTGGACAGAAGATATGTATGCAGTAACGTAAGTCAAGTGTCCACTTGATCAGCGGAATCGTTTTGTTTACATGCCTTTTTGAAAATAGTCGACTGGTGTTTCGTGCATTTGTAACAAGTGGAAGCTGCTACTACCTGGTGTGAGGTTGGTGCAGTATGGCGAAAGGAATGAGACAAGAGCCTAGCTGGCCTGAACTGAACAGCATTCAAGACGGGAATAATCACGGCTATTACAGAGTTAACTGGCAACCCGAAGGTGTACACATAATAGTGTGCTGAAGCAGAAAATTGTATGAATGTATGGTGTCTATTCTTTTGGACATGACCGAGAGAACAGACAACACTCATTCTCTTAACTAATTCGTGTCGATGGGCACTGAATCCACCACATTCAGTGCGGATGCACGATTAAGTCGGACACCTCCTACGGAAATCTCTAAGTAACGAGTATGGAGGACGTGGACAGGGACTGCGGAAAGTAGGTGGGGCTTGGTGGGAGTGTGGGTTGGCCGAGAGGCGCACCGCCATACTCTGCGTATTTGCAATAAACATTGTGTACAGGTGGCGCAGTGGTTGGCACAACTGCCACGTACAGGAGATCTCAGGTCCGAGTCTCAGTCTCACACATATTTTCACTCTTCGCCGCTGAGTCCGCATAAAGTCCTTATGCAGCTGACATCAATATTTCTATCCCTTTCCTTTCCTTTCTCCCCTTCCTCTTTCAATTTACATCACAAGCAGAAAATATTTTAAATAGCGCACACTGCTGATGATTTAGTAGGAAATATGTCAAAGTATCTTGTTTCTATGAGGGCTTACCGAAAGCAAAAGACTAAGGTGAGCAAAGAATTCTGAAATAGGTAAAATATATACGAGGGCTGTTTAATGAAGAATCACCATATTTTTTTTACCACCATAATTTCTCGAGCTAAAATTTAATCTTATTATATTCTGTTAGGTTAATGTACAACAGACACGCCGTAGTAGTTACGTAGCTGGGAGTCCTGGTTCCCGCCTGTGAGGGGCAGGCAAGGTCAGACATGTTCACTATCGCCTACCTCTACATTGGAGGTAACACGCGAGAAACAATTTGCGGCTCTGAAATTCTGCTTCTGTCTCAACAAATCTTCAGGTGAGACCTATACAACGTTACAGGAGGCCTATGGAGAGTCTGTTCTCCCCTGCAGCACATCTCGAAGGTGGTTTAAAATGTTTGAAGAGGGGAGACAATCAATTTCAGAGAAAGGGGGTTGGTGGGTTGGTTTGGGGAAGGAGACCAGACAGTGTGGTCATCGGTCTCATCGGATGAGGGAAGGAAGTCGGCCGTGCCCTTTCAGAGGAACCATCCCGGCATTTGCCTGGAGTGATTTAGGGAAATCACGGAAAACCTAAATCAGGATGGCCGGACGCGTGATTGAACCGTCGTCCTCCCGAATGCGAGTCCAGTGTCTAACCACTGCGCCACCTCGCTCGGTGAGGAAGGAGGACCCGGTGCTCCAGTTACTGCTCTTACGGAAGAAAACATCAACACTGCTGCTGTCATTGTGAGAGAGGATCGACGAATTACCTTAAGATCACTTTCTGAAATACTGAACATTTCATTGGATGCCACCCACACGTTGGTGACGGAAAAATTACACATGACACGTTTTTGTGCGCGATGGGTTCCAAGACTGTTGATTCCCGAACAAAAGGACATTCGCGTTCTGGTCTGCATGCAGTTAAAGTTGATGTTAGAGGAAGATCCAGAGTTTCTTTCAAATGTAATCACTGTTGATAAAAGTTGGTTACATCATTTTGATTCTGAGAGCAAACAACAAAGCTCAGTGTGGAAATCTACTTCATCACCAACCCCCAAAAAGCAAAAGTGGTTGCTTCCGCTGGGAAAATTATGGTCATCTCGTTCTTTGATACTCATGGAATGGTTTATCAGCATGTTATACTTGCACACACATCAGTAACTGGACAATACTACAGGGATGTCCTGAAAACACTGCAAGTCCATATCAGGTGCAAAAGACCACATTTCCGTGAAGCAGGCTGGATCTGCACCACGATAATATCGCCAATTTTGTTGCTGAATATCTTGCCACAATCAACGTGAAGTGCATCTCTCACCCTCCCTATAGTCCGGATTAATCCCCATGTTACTTTTTTCTATTTCATAACATGAAGCAACGCCTTCGTGAGAGGCATTATCAATCATCAGAAGCAGTCGTGAACGCTGCGGAGACCATTTTGAAGAACCTCTCAAAAAACGGTTTTTGGCATGTATTTGAAGACTGGCAGGAAAGCTGGGACAATTCCATCGCATTCATGGGAGACTTTTTTGAGAAGGACCAACAAAATTATGAGGATGAGTAAAATTACGTTGTCAAAAAACTTGTGATCATTCTTTATTGAACAACCCTCGTAGATTACGTAAATCTGCTGGCTGCCGCTATCTTCCTGATCGAATTGTTTTTAACTAAAGGGCTAGATATACAACTTCCAGTGCCAGACGTTTTTTTCCCTCAATGGACGCTCCAAGGAATAATAGGGCTTGAAACTACTTTGCATTGATAATCATCGTATATTAACGTTTAGGAATCGGTAAGATAAGAAGAGACATTTCGAGATATGTACTGAGTTACATAATTTATAAAATTTCTGAAAATATCGCGGAGAGACCGCTGCAAGAGACATTACACCTCTTTCATACTAGTAAACAGATTTTAGACGTTTTTGACTAAGTTCTGTATCGACTGTACGACTTGTGTTGTTCTAGACCTTTAGGTCACACTATCTGGTTACTGGTTGGTTGCTACAGTACTCTGTGTACCATTTCTAGTAATTCGGTACCCTGATAGTGTTAATGGTTCACCGCACATCACTCCCTGCTTCATGGCAGAATGTCTCTCTTTTGGACGTATTACAATTTTGGCTTCATGATGTTTCTTGCACTACTGTAGTGGACATGTTTAAAGTCTTTAAACATCTGCAAACTGTTTTTACCCGATTACTTGCTCATGGTTTACGGTCGCAGATTTCCATAAAAACATGAAGAATTCGGTGATAGCTCAGAGCCTCAGAGGGAGTCTACTCCACTAGTGAGGGCATAATTTTGAAAACGTTTAACACACAGTATTTCGATATTTCATTCTGCAACTTCTTCCAGACGTATTTTCTTTTCCATATATTAAAAATTCTTAATCTTTGTTTTGTAGCTCGCTCTCTGGTGCGTGGGCAATATGTCGCGTAGCGCACATATACTGAGCAAAAGAATTGAAGGATAACTTTTTCGAAACCCTGTAACTGCCTCCTATTGCGATGCATAAGCGTGAAATTCGGCCAAACGTGCCTACATTATTTCTCTATAATGGTGCAATAACGCCACATCCGAAAAACGCGTGCTTTCAACCCTCGGTGTCGCGGTTCCGACCTTCATCGCAGAGGCGTCGGAAGAAGGGTCAATGTGGGTACGAGAGGCTTTGGCGACCTTTTCGTCGTGTGACACGCCCACGGTGGCGCTGGGCAGAAATTTGGTGCCAATTAACACACCTTATAGCGCACATGTACTTCCGAACTGTGGCCTTTTTTTCGCATGTGTCGATACCTTGCTGTTTCAGGTGCCACTGAGTCTGAGGGTGACGTCGCGGACTGCCACTCTGTTGCACCGTTACTGAAGAAGGCCTTAGGCACCTTTGAGCCAAGTTGCAAACTTACGTGTCACAATGGGGCGCAATTACGGAGTTTCGAAAAACTGATCCTTTGATTTTGTTGTGCACTGTAGAAAGAGGCAAGTGAAAGAATGTATGAAAGCAGTTCAATAACTAATGCAACACATTTTTTTTCTGAAACAGGGGTTGTTTTATTCTGCATTGAAATACACCAGGTTATTCCCCAATCTTTTAGCTACACAACACTATTTTTCAACGTATTCTCCATTCAATGCTACGGCCTTACGCCACCTTGAAATGAGGGCCTGTACGCCTCCACGGTACCATTCCACTGGTCGATGTCGGACCCAACGTCGTACTGCATCAATAACTTCTTCATCATCCGCGTAGTGCCTCCCACGGATTGCGTCCTTCAGTGGGCCAAACATACGGAAATCCGACGGTGCGAGATCGGGGCTGTAGGGTGCATGAGGAAGAACAGTCCACTGAAGTTTTGTGAGCTCCTCTCGGGTGCGAAGACTTGTGTGAGGTCTTGCGTTGTCATGAAGAAGGAGAAGTTCGTTCAGATTTTTGTGCCTACGAACACGCTGAAGCCGTTTCTTCAATTTCTGAAGAGTAGCACAATACACTTCAGAGTTGATCGTTTGACCATGGGGAAGGACATCGAACAGAATAACCCCTTCAGCGTCCCAGAAGACTGTAACCATGACTTTACCGGCTGAGGGTATGGCTTTAAACTTTTTCTTGGTAGGGGAGTGGGTGTGGCGCCACTCCATTGATTGCCGTTTTGTTTCAGGTTCGAAGTGATGAACCCATGTTTCATCGCCTGTAACAATCTTTGACAAGAAATTGTCACCCTCAGGCTGACAACCCGAGGAGATTCCAGTAAATCACCGAGAAAACCTGCAATCCCATACAGGTACGATTCTGTAAAAGTCCATGCTGGGAGAGGGGGAGGGGGCATATGACACGGTGATCGGATGGTGATCCAGTGCGGTCAAACAAGTCTTAATGACGAAGAACGAAGTGGCAAATCGTCTCTGTATGAAGGATCAGGAATCGTAAGATGTTCGTGAACATGTGTATTACGGCCGAGGCGATAATGGTGTGTATAATAATCAGCCATGGATCAGAGTTCAACATCTCATTTTGAAGATGTCAACCATCCGTGGCCACTGAATTCCGCGACTGCTCACAATTATTCAAAAAGTCTTCTCATCCGACACACCAGCTGAAATGTAGGTGTGACAGGACAGTATCGATGACTTCTTTGGCAGCATAATCACCAAGGACACGTACTGAGTGCGTCATCACGACCCTGAAGCCAAGGAGCAAAGAAAGCAGTGGAAACTTATGGATTCAGCGGTGCAGAAAAAGGCGAAGACGTATCCATCACGGTGAATGTATTTTGGGACTGCCATGGTGTTATGCTGGCAGATTATGCAGTACCTACTGCAACCTACATCCTTCTGAATTTGTTTAGTGTATTCATCTCTTGGTCTCCCTCTACGATTTTTACCCTCCACGCTGCCCTCCAATACTAAATTGGTGATCCCTTGATGCCTCACAACATGTCCTACCAACCGATTTCCTTCTTCTAGTCAAGTTGTGCCACAAACTTCTCTTCTCCCCGATCCTATTCAATACCTCCTCATTAGTTACATGATCTACCCATCTAATCTTCAGCATTCTTCTGTAGCACCACATTTCGAAAGCTTCTATTCTGTTCTTGTTCAAACTATCTATCGTCCACGTTTCACTTCCATACATGGCTACATTCCATACAAATACTTTCAGAAACGACCTCCTGACACTTAAATCAATACTCGATGTTAACAAATTTCTCTTCTTCAGAAACGCTTTCCTTGCCATTGCCAGTCTACATTTGATGTCCTCTCTACTTTGACCATCATCAGTTATTTTGCTCCCCAAATAGCAGAACTCCTTTACTACTTTAAGTGTCTTATTTCCTAATCTAATTCCCTCAGCATTACCCGACTTAATTCGACTACATTCCATTATCCTCGTTTTGCTTTCGTTGATGTTCATCTTATACCCTCTTTTCATGACACTGTCCGTTCCGTTCAACTGCTCTTCCAAGTCCTTTGCTGTGTCCGACAGAATTACAATGTCATCGGCGAACCTCAAAGTTTTTATTCCTTCTCCATGGATTTTAATACCCAATCCGAATTTTTCTTTTGTTTCCTTCACTGCTTGCTCAATATACAGATTGAATAACATCGGGGAGAGGCTACAACCCTGTCTCATTCCCTTCCCAACCACTGCTTCCCTTTCGTGTCCCTCGACTCTTATAACTGCCATCGGGTTTCTGTACAGATTGTAAATAGCCTTTCGCTCCCTGTATTTTACCCCTGCCACCTTTAGAATTTGAAAGAGAGTATTCCAGTCAACAATGTCAGAAGCTTTCTCTAAGTCTACAAATGCTAGAAACATAGGTTTGCCTTTCCTTAATCTAGCTTCTAAGATAAGTTGTAGGGTGAGTATTGCCACACGTGTTCCAATATTTCTACGGAATCCAAACTGATCTTCCCCGAGATCGGCTTCTACCTGTTTTTCCATTCGTCCTCAAAGAATTCGCGTTAGTATTTTGCTTCCGTGACTTATTAAACTGATTGTTCGGTAATTTTCACATCTGTCAGCACCTGCTTTCTTTGGGATTGGAATTATATGATAATAATATGACTACAATATCGTGAATCATAAATAAGTGAAAGAAGTGCAGGGTAGATGCACGTCTATCGATGTTCATTTCAAATTGGAGTCAGACCATATTAAGTGAGGTTTTATATTCTTATCGCACGTAGACCTCTACAAGGAAAGGATACGAATATACTATTAGATCGTACCAGGAGATTAGATTGTGTTGGTAGTAGTGTTCCATCCATTTAAATACTTCCCTTATCAAATAGCAGTCAGATCGCGTTAATTTTCATGATTGGTCAAAATTCTGTCAAGAACAGGAATATTTTCACTGCATTTTCACTGAAGTAACACCAGTGATGTACTCAGTTAAAATTTTGAAGCGAGTAGGAGGCTTTCAAACTCTGCGCCATGGAGTTAGATGATTAATTAAGTATATTGCTGCTATCATTGTAGAGTAGTTAGCCTACGCTGGAGCAACACGAAGGCGTTCATTAAGAGAGACGTAGACAAGAAACTTCATAGATGCACTACAGATAGCGTGTAGTTTATACAGACATTATCAGTTCTGATGTAAGCAGTAGTGTTTCAGTGTTTGAAATGTACAATCTGCCCTAGTTGAATGACATTGTGTCATGTTTCGGAATTAGAAGACATGTTTGTGGTGTACTGATTAGAAATTCGAAACTCTGGGGTCAAGCAAAAACCGGTCTGTGGGTAGAATGTATTAGCTAAAGATCTTCATAGCTTATCAATGCTGCATACCTTTTTTCTAACAAATTCGGCAGAATTTTCTACACTACTGGCCATTAAAATTGCTACACCGCGAAGATGACGTGCTACAGACGCGAAATTTAATCGACAGGAAGAAGATGCTGTGATATGCGAATGATTAGCTTTTCAGAGCATTCACAGAAGGTTGGCGCCGCTGGCGACACCTACAACGTGCTGACATGAGGAACGTTTCCGATCAATTTCTCATTCAGAAACAGCAGTTGACCGGCCTTGCCTGGTGAAACGTTATTTTGATGCCTCGTGTAAGGAGGAGAAATGCGTACCATCACGTTTCCGAGTTTGATAAAGGTCGGATTGTAGCCTATCGTGACTGCAGTTTATCGTATCGCGACATTGCTGCTCGCGTTGGTCGAGATCCAATGACTGTTAGCAGAATATGGAATCGGTAGGTTCGGGAGGGTAATACGGAACGCCGTGCTGGATCCCAACGGCCTCGTATCAGCAGCAGTCGAGATGAAAGGCAACTTATCCGCATGGCTGTAACATCGTGCAGCTACGTCTCGATCCCTGAGTCAACAGATGGGGACGTTTGCAAGACAACAGCCATCTGCACGAACAGTTCGACGACGTATGCAGCAGCACGGACTATCAGCTCGGAGACCATGGCTGCGGTTACCCTTGACGTTGCATCATAGACAGGAGCGTCTGCGATGGTGTACTCAGCGACCAACCTGGGTGCACGAATGGAAAAACGTCATTTTTTCGGATGAATCCAGATTCTGTTTACAGCATCATGATGGTCTCATCCCTGTTTGGCGACATCGCGGTGAACGCACAGTGGAAGCGTGTATTCGTCATCGCCATACTGGCGTATCACCCGGCGTGACGGTAGGGGGTGCCACTGGTTACACGTCTCGGTCACCTTTTGTTCGCATTGGCGGCACTTTGAACAGAGGACGTTACATTTCAAATGTGGCTCTACCCATCATTCGATCACTGCGAAACCCTACATTTCAGCAGGATAATGCACGACCGCATGTTGCAGGGCCTGTACGGGCCTCTCTAGAAACAGAAAGTTTTCGACTGCTGCCCTGGCCAGCGCATTCTCTTGATCTCTCACCAACTGAAAAGGTCTGGTCAATGGTGGCCGAGTAACTGGCTCGTCACAATACGCCAGTCACTACTCTTGATGAACTGTGGTATTGTGTTGAAGCTGTATGTGCAGCTGTACATGTACACGCCATCGAAGCTCTGTTTGACTCAATGCCCAGGCCTATCAAGGCCGTTATTACGGTCAGAGGTGGTTGTTCTGGGTACTGATTTCTCTGGATCTATGCACCCAAATTGCGTGAAAATGTAATCACATGTCAGTTCTAGTATAATATATTTGTCCAATGCATACTCGTTTATCATCTGCATTTCTTCTTAGTGTAGCAATTTTAATGGCCAGTAGTGTAATAGATCAAGACAGTCTAGAAGTTGGGAAACATCACTTGTTACATGTGTTGTGAGTGCAATATCCTAAGAAACTGTGAAGATACGTATAAATAATGCGACAATGTGCCTAATACTTTTTTTATCGCTGTCAGCATACCAATAGCAAATTTGTAACTTTTCCATTTTCCCCGCCAAACATCTGCCTCAGCCGTTTTAGAACTAGAGTTACCTGTCTTTAACTGATACATTTCCTCCTCTCCATGATTCATAAGCGTTAGTACCATAGTCACAAAAACATTGTGTCGTCATCAAGGCGGTGGTGGTTCAGGTATGTTCCATAAATACGTATTTGCCTTTCTTACCGTCTTCTAAAGATCTTATAACATTCTCTATGACTGCTGACAATGATTTTCCTGATGGGGGATTTCTGTGGCTGATGCCTATTTCATTTCTTTTGTCAGCAGTCTTCTTAGTGTTTTCGTGCGGCCTGCCGCGAACTCCTCTGTTGTGACACTACTTCTTCTTCTCAGAGCAGCACTCACATTAAATATCCTTAATTCTTTGTTGAATATATCCTAGTCGTCCTCTTCAGTTTTTACCCTGTGCAGTTCCTCCTAGTAACACGGAAGTTATTCCTTGATGTTGTAACACAGGTCCTATCATCGTGTCCGTTCTCCCTGTTAGTGTTTTCCACATCCTCTTCTCGCCCATTCTACGAAGAAGCTCCCCTCACCTTTTCTACGAAGAACCTCCTTCCTTACCTTATTAGTCTCCCTAACTTTCAAAATATTCCTGTTTCACCACAAGGCTTCGATTCTGTTCCTTTGCCGGCCGGGGTGGCCGAGCGGTTCTAGGCGCTACAGTCTGGAACCACGCGACCGCTTCGGTCGCAGGTTCAAATCCTGCCTCGGGCATGGATTTGTGTGATGTCCTTAGGTTAGTTAGGTTTAAGTAGTTCTAAGTTCTTGGGGACTGATGACCTCAGAAGTTAAGTCCCATAGTGCTCAGAGCCATTTTTCTGTTCTTTTCCGGTTTTTCCAAAGGTCGTGATTCACTTCAGTACAATTCTGTACTCCAAATGCAAATTCTCAGAAATTTCTTCCTCAATTTATAACCGATGTTTGATATTAGAAGACTTCTTTTGGTCAAGAATGCCTTCTTTCCCTGTGCTACACTGCCCTTTACGTCCTCCTTGCTTCGTCCGTGATGTGTTCTTTTGCTTTCGTCACCTCACGTACTTCGTAGCCCCGAGGACTGCTGTTAAGTTCATCTCTAATCTCCTTTCTACTACTGCTCACTACTTTCGTATTTTTATGGTTTACTCTCAGTCCACAGTGCTTTCTCATTAGACTGTTCATACCATTCAGTAGATCATGCACTTCTCCCACACTTTCACTGAGGACAGCAATGTCATCAACTAATATTGTATTCACACCCCTTCACTCTGACTTTTGGCTCCACTCCTGAAGCTTTCGTGTATGTCTGTGATTGCTTCTTCTGTGTATAGACCGACAGTAGGGCCGACAGATTACATGCCTGCCTAATTCGAGAATTTCGTTCTTGGTTTTCGATTCTAATGTTCAGTTCAGTTAACAATGTGTAATAGATTTGATATACGGAGTGCGTGTAGGTAAGGCGGATGCATATTCTGA
Source organism: Schistocerca piceifrons (assembly GCF_021461385.2). Classification (NCBI taxonomy): domain Eukaryota; kingdom Metazoa; phylum Arthropoda; class Insecta; order Orthoptera; family Acrididae; genus Schistocerca; species Schistocerca piceifrons. The sequence continues at coordinate 1,054,518,792 of NC_060139.1, forward strand.
CACAGATACAATTATCGCATACAATCAGTATAGTGCCAGTGTTAAACACACATTCAAAAGCTTCGGCAAGCGCAGAGTAGAAAGTAACAGAACAAATAAATGTCACCGGTGCATTAGATTTGTATTCACTTTTCCACCTCTTCCTGGTCGCGCTTGCCGTTCTGTAAGAAACGCATAAAACGGTAACGGGTAACGGAGACGCAGTAACACATTATTTATTGCTGCGACGGTAATGAGCTTTGTTCAGCAAAGCACTGCTTTATCAGACCATCTGGCACATTAGCTTAATAATTAATTTTGTTCAGCCGGAGACGGTCGATTGTTTCGCGTCGTAACTCAGCGCCGGCGCTCAGTAGCCATCTTTGCTTTCCTCTGGCCTTGCGCGCTGCGTGACTCATGCCGACACAATTTATTGTCTGTCGCCCCGATTTTATCTCGGCCGTATAACATAAGTATTGCGTCCTACCATAGTTTTTTTTTTCCTCCGCTGTTGCTCCCTAATGAAATAACTTCTGATGGCTGCTGTGTTAGACTCGTGCGACCTATATTTGGTATTCGTAAGTGCAATGAAGAATATTCGGTAGTCTTTATTTCTGTCCTCGAAGTCTTTTGAAGTACCATCTAGGAATAAGATTTTCATAGTTCTCAAATAGCATCAGCTTGATTTAAGTAACCGAGCGTTAACAGGGGTATCTGCCCCGGGCGGAAATTTTGGGAGGCACCAAATTCATATTCTTGAAGAAAAACTCTTGTTGTCCTGTTTCACAAAGCGCCTATCATTCAGCGCACATTGCTCTATCGATTATTCATATGATTCTCACACGCACCCCTGCTGGTGTTTGAACACATTCTAAATTGATTTCTGAACGAATCATAAGTTGACTTTGGATGCGACCATAGTGAACGTGATGTCTCTGCCAGGGGGATCCCCGTCGCATGTAGAAATAAAAAACTTTCCCACAGACAAAAGGTGACGGAGCTATACGAGCTGAGCCGAATAAACCCGAACGGATGAACGACAATTGCTGTTTGTTTATGTGGTTGATTGGTTGAGCAAATGATAAACGTTGTTATAATTACTAGCGGAATCCATAGTTTCAGGTTAGTGGAGTGCAAATAAACGACTTACAGGAATAACAGGTTAGAAAGGTTACATACATATTGTCTTTCCGGTGTATCCAAGAAAATGAAATTTTGGCAGCAAATTTTTCCCAGATCGCTACAGTATCAGTTATACAGTCGCCGGTTAGTAGCCGCTTTCAGTTCTATTCTAGAACAGTGCGGAAAACGCTTCTTACGAACACCTAATAACACCTAACCGGAGAACAAACGCGGGATAACTGTACCTGTGATTCTGGCAGGGCTAGTGAAGTTAACTGGAGAATAAGTTTTGACAATTGCAGGAACAGTTACAGAATTAGTGTTGACAAGACTGTTAGAACGAGGAAGGAGAAGAAAGGGGGGCATAACACAAATTATATGGAAGAATGACGATTCGAAATTTACACAAAAATTTCGTAGTACTACTTTTCGATACCATGCTTAAGAAACTGAAACGTAAGAATGAAATGTGAAATTATTTCCTAACATAAAACTTTTTGCTTGCAGTACTCCTAATAGGCCTTGGATATTGGTATTTCGTGAATTATGTTCTGTCGTGTTATTTATGTAAATGAGGTACATAAAAATGACCGTTTGTGCCAAAACAGTTTCGCTTATTTGGCGAGTGCTACAAATGCTGCAACATTAGAAAGCCCCATTTCGTTTTATCTGGTAGACAGTGACAAAATAGACTTAATCAAATCGAGGAACCACACCAGTCTTGGGTATTATTCGTATTAATATTAACAGCTTTTTCAGTATTAGGTAACGACATTTTAATTTTTCGTGTAGCAAAACGTTTGACGAACTTTCAGCTAATAGATTATTTCGCAGAAAGGTAATCACGCGCATAAAGTTGCAGCAAGACTACAAAGTAAAAGATGCTTGTATTTAAGGATAGAAGAAATGTGCACTGTCTTGCTTGTCTCTTGTGTTTACTTGTTTCATGTTTCCTATATTTAATTGCATGTCTCACAAAATATAAATTATTAGCTAATAGACAGTAAAGAGTGCAGGTTTTCTGCAGAGTTCTTACTATCCCGGCCACAAATAATCCCACCTAGCATTAATTGCGTGTCTTTCTTTAAGAGGCGTAAGATGTGAAATCGCCCGACTGGGAGCAGAAGAGGCAGCACAGGACATTTTAATTACCACTGCCCAGAATATAGGCTTGATGGGCTTCATAAGAAAATATAAACTTTTGAATTCCACAGAGTGATATCCAGTGACGTGCGATAGAAGAATACTGTATGAAGAGGTGTAGCACTGCACTTTGACACACTTAAGACCGAATAACATGTCTTACATTTTACGGTATACTAATAATTTTTACTTTATGGACCGTCTGACTACAACTGAATGAAACACAATTTTCGTACCACACGAGTTTCGCCTTTATTTTCTGCAAGGCATCTTCAGTGGCCTGGAATAAGTACATATTTTTGCTATTTAGTTTACATTTTGATCAATGTGCCTATAGGTTATAAACAGTTATGGTGGTTTGTTTTTCCTATTGTGTAGTTGTTGTGACTTGGCAAGACAGCCAAGCCACTAGGAGGTGAAGCCGAAAGGCACGCGTTTAAGCTCACGCAGGCTGGCGTGAGGTCTGGAACAGTTAAAGGATTTGAGTCTAGCAAATAAAGTACGTAGCTGTTGGAATACTTAACTTTAATCCACAATTGGTGAACATCGGTCTGACGGTACATGCATCACAAGATAAATAGCAAATGATAATGGCGCCTTGCTAGGTCGTAGCAAATGACGTAGCTGAAGGCTATGCTAACTATTGTCTCGGCAATTGAGAGCGTAATTTGTCAGTGAACCATCGCTAGCAAAGTCGGCTGTACAACTGGGGCGAGTGCTAGGAAGTCTCTCTAGACCTGCCGTGTGGCGGCGCTCGGTCTGCAATCACTGACAGTCGCGACACGCGGGTCCGACGTATACTAACGGACCGCGGCCGATTTAAAGGCTACCACCTAGCAAGTGTGGTGTCTGGCGGTGACACCACAGTAGTAATATTTTGAACTGTTCTTACAGGTTGCGAGGATGATTTTCTACATATTACGCTCCTATAGCATTTTTGGTGTTGTTCCTCTTCTTATAAATGCCAATTTGCGGTTTTTTCCCACATTTCACATCACTAGGAACTGAACACTTGTTTTGATGCAATGGTTTGGTTTGTGTTACCGACTGTCAGCTGTTACTGCCAACTTTAGAGAATAATTATTGAAGTATCTGTGAGCTGTCGGTATATGCATTTATTTGTGGGCTGTTGGTGTGTGTGTGTATGTGTTCCTCGAACATATATGTTTTATATATGAAACTTTTCAGAAGTATATGAGCTACAAAATGAACGTATTTTTTAAAAATCTTTTTTTTTCATTTTTGACGTCCTATCTCAAACCTTCAGGAGGGCCGGGGGGAGGGGGGGGGGGTGAAGGCACCACTATCAAGTTGTTATCAGCGCTCCTGCTTCCACAGGCAATGTACAACTGCACCTACAGTTTTCAAAAGGTGTGGCGAAAGGCCTCCCTAGAGTCTGTCTCTTATCATAGGAGGAAGGCGTAGTACTTTTAGAAGACTACAGTTTTTTGCTGACGACCATGGCGGTGACAAATGATGGAATCCCAGATGTAGTACTGATGGAATGGACAGAGTTTGAAAATCTTGAACGTATGTTCCTGCATTTACTTGAGCTCAAGAGGGAATCAGGTTAACTGGATTTTTGAAAGGATGATGTGGTTTCTTATGATCCCAGAAAATAGCTGTTGGGCCGGCGTCAGGAGGTGGTGTGTGAGGGCGCCAGAGCCCCCGGAGACAGTCAAGTACCTCACCAATTAGAAACCAAACGAAAGTTTTAAAATCTGCACCTATGGCTGTGATTGAAAGGCATGAACGCTGGAGGCAGTCACTCAACCTGCGGGATTGTTTTAAATATTACAATTCATGCTCTGTAATGTAGTATGCTGGCCATAAGACTGGTAAAGAGGTCTTGCGATTGGACCTTCCACCAGACACATTTGGTTTCTTATGGAACTACATACGCCTAACAATTCTACATAGAAAACATGACATCTTTGTGCAGCGAAGACGTTTATAAGCAGCATTTGAAAGAAGAAATTTTGCAGTTATAAATGTCCATGCAGCTAATTTTGGGTCCGAGACTCTTCCCCATCCGGCCTTCTGAATCCTTTTCGTAAGTTCAATTGTAATAAAATATTTTCCAATATAATAGTGGCCTTACGGATTTTCTGCACTTTGTTTATTGGTGTTGCCCAAGCAGATTGATCATTCAGCGTTCTTTGAAGAGTTAGGAATTGCTTGAGAACTACGCGAAACGTTCAGTAAGTAATGCAAAACATTTTATTTCTGAAAACTGGTTGGTTCTGGTCAGAGTTCCAGTAACCGATATTACTCCCCACTCATTCAGCTACAGAAGCCTGTTTTTGAACGTAATGTCTGTTCTATGCAACGGCGTTACGCCACCTTACTGTGAGGGCCTGTATGCTTTCGTGGCATGCCTCTACTGCTCGACGTCGGAACCAAGTTTTTGCTGCACCAGTAACTTTGTGAGTGTTCGCCCCTTCTGTGTCCGCACAATGAATGTACCAATGTGTGCAAACTTAGCTTACCATTTAGCATCCAAATGTACGAAGCATCTGAACTGTCTTCTCAAGCCCAGGGCATCAAACAGACGTTCTAAATAAATAGGAACCTGGCACTCTAAGGCTGCTAATACTAGGTGCAGATCGTAACAAAAATCATTAGAAATACTGCTGTCACTTAACTAGAATGGATGCATTAACAAAAGTGAAAGTTTGGGATCTATCATTTTTTATACTACATGTAATTTTTCAACTGTGCTTTCAGGGGTCAAGTGATAAACAACAATCATGATCAATTACTTTTGACGCTCAATAACAAAATATTTAACCCTTGGACATACTAAACTGACGATTATTGAAATCGTTATCTCTACATATGAAACATTTTATCACAGGAAAGAATGATTAAAATCTTCGTCAGCTCATTTACATCTATGTTATCATAGCTGGTCAATGCACTGACTTGGTGGGGAATAAATTTACATTTTGAACCAATGAAAAACCTCTCATGTGCTCAATGTGAGGGTACAGTAGTATCCAAGCTTTTGATATTCAATAGTCAAAGCATACGCAAGTTGGAGTGAGCAAAATCTCGACTCACCATTTACTGTGGCCTAATGCACGATTGTACTTTACCAAGTGGCATCTGCAATGGCGTTGTCTCCATGCTGGGTCTGAAATGCCAATTCCCTATTCTGGCCTTGACTGAATTCACTAAGTCTCAAGTATCCTGCATTCTGTAGAACGTTAATCTTTTCCAAGTCAAAGTAGTGGCTATTCCACACTCGCTAAGGGTTGGAGTGACATGGACAATTTCTTTGCCCGCAAAAATACCTGCAGGAATAATCAACTGCCTCTTTGCTACCTGCCGCCACGATACATCACGTGTATCGTCCACACTTCGCAGAAAGCAAAACTCTCAACACTCTCGCTATTTTCCAGACAATTGCGCGGTCCACCGCAAGATGAGAGAGATATATAGCAATTTCAGTTCTCAAAATGATTTCATATAATGGGGATCTGACCACCATGTCACGTCTGCGTCACCCAGTATGGATTCAGCCAATCACTGTCTCAAAAATGGTTCAAATGGCTCTGAGCACTATGGGACTTAACTTATGAGGTCATTAGTCCCCTAGAACTTAGAACTACTTAAACCTATCTAACCTAAGGACATCACACATATCCATGCCCGAGGCAGGATTCGAACCTGCGACCGTAGCGGCCTCACGGTTCCAGACTGCAGCGCCTAGAACCGCTCAGCCACTCCGGCCGGCAATCGCTGTCTCGCTAGAGGTGAATTTTATTTTTCTTGCTGGGTCGCAGTATAGCCTTGTTAATGCTGTGCAGCCACTTACCCTCGTTCCCGGCCATATTTGCATTTAAAAGGAATAATGTATTGTTCTGGCCTTATCCCTTTCTGCGCCGAACCTCGCCATTCTCATATTAAGTGGGGTTTTCTGATGCGATTAACCACCTGCTCGGTTCTTCTCCAAAATGCGTTTCACTTTAACTTGTTTATTCATTCCCCAGTCCATATGTTGGTAGATATTGTTTTATTAAGTTTCCGGTACATGAGATTACTGCAATTGCCTTTTGTAGATATAATTATTTTTACTGAGGATCTCATACTGTATCTTACTGTCATTATAGATCAAGCTGATGTAAGGTCCATAAAATCCGGATGCCTTACAACCTCCCCATCATCAAAGTACTGCTTCCCACGGAGTACAGCCTTCATTGGGCCAGACAGATGAAAGCTGTTTTATGGTATTCAAGGTGGCGAGGACACACACCTTTGAGTACCCCTGGTGGTGGAAGAGCGAGTCAGCCCTACCTACCAACAGAGACGTTCAGTTGAGCTGCGAGGTGTTTGAGTGTGACCGTCGATCACCTCCAATGAGTGTCCACACTTTCCAACACTGCAGGAATCACAGCCATGTGCGGCCGGCTGGCGCTCAGGAGATGGGACAGTTTTGAGCGACCTTGTTGCGATGATGACAGACGCCTCGCCCACCTACCCAAGATGCTTTTGTTCACTGTTAGGTCTCTGTAGACATTATGCAAGCGCCTACAAATATCTGCTATACTCTCGTTTTCGGCTAAAAGAAACTCAATGACAGCTCTCTGCTTGGAACGCAGCTCCGTTACAGACGCCATTTTGAAGGCTACGCATCACAACTTTATGAAACTACTGGGGCAGAAGCAGGAATATTCCACGATGTCCGACAACAAATTCCCTATTGTTCAAATGAAACTGGCAGAGGAAGCATTGTATAAGCGGAATGTCGCATTACCTGGCGCCATCATGCATCCAGTGTCGATGCAAGACACAGCTGTAACTAATGCTCTAATTCGAGACAAGGGACAGCCTCTGAAACTACCACGCCACGTTGTTAAGTCACAGATCATCGCGACACTTCTTACAGTGAAGTCTCCATGATCTTCCTCGAAAAACCAATGTCGCCATTACATCAGATAATTTTCTTCTCTCCTCTCATGGTGAGGCTTGCTTCCTCTCACTCGACATCTTAGAAACCCCCTGCCAAAACGAATACTGCTCATGGGTTGTTTCATGCGACTCCCATTGTCAACGGACAGCATCAGGTTGTTTCTCATTACAAAATAAAATTATTTTTGAAAGGGAATTTTATGTGTCCGTTCGAGAGAGCGGTCCCACGTTAGTCCAGTGCGATACTCTTTTTATCGACATGTATTAACACAGACAGCAACAGACGAAGGATAACCAGTACCCTAGAAGCGACAGCACCGTCGTGGCCGTGCTACTGCTATGCAGCAGCGATGCTCAGTCGCTGCTGGATTACTGTTTATTTTTCGTGTTTTGCTGCGTCTGTTGATAGGAGTATCGCACTGGGTTAAAATGAGACCGCTCTATCGAATGGGCACGTAAAATACCACTTTGAAATTTTTTTGCCTAATTGGATAGAACCTGACACTTTCCATCGACAGTGGGCGTCGCAGGAACGACGTGGTGAGCAGTAGTTGTTTGGGTTGGCTCCAGCTACACGCTGTGAAATCAAAATTGATCGTATCTGCCGAAACACCAGAGAAAACGCCTGACAAGTCTTAGGAGAGACACCCTACATGCAGGGTGTCCCATTTACCTTGACCACCCTAAATAACTGTTTGTCCAGATGCAAATTACAAAATGTTTCAAGCAAATATTCTTTAGCCATCAGGGGGACATCAGTCAGCATGATTACCTTTCTTGTAGCTTTGTTTTTTACAAAGATATGATCAGCGGTATTTTTTAAATAGCTCCCTGTATTTTTTGTTCGGTAATTCAGTCCCTCTCCTAAGGCCTATTCAGAAATGTATCACAGTGTACCATTCACTGAAACACAACGTTATTAATTACATAACATAACATTGGCTTTGAGCCCGGGATCACAAACTCGTCCACTTGCTGGAGTTGTCAGAAAACAAATGAAAACCAAGTAAAATCATAATACAAAATTGACTTTGAGTCTCCTGTACCATCACCCAGGAGCAGAACATTCAAAGGTGCTCAAATTGGTGACCCTGGACACCGATACACAGGTGCACTCGTTGAATGAAAGAATTATTTACTGCTTCCAGTGTTGCCTGTTGAAGGGAATTACAAGCAAGCATGATACGTTCCTGCATGTCCTCTGGAGTTGTTGGAATATCGCGATAGACAACGGCTTTAATGTATCCCCAAAGAAAAAAGTCCAGAGGATTTAAATCAGGTGACCTAGCAGGTCAAGTAAATGTTCCTTCTCGACCAATCCATCTGGCAGGATACCTTCGGTTCAGAAGACGGCATGCACGCAGGGCATTATGTGTTGGACACCCATCGTGTTGATACCACATAACCATTCTGGTTCTTAGCGGCACTTCATCCAGAAGAGGAGGAAGAATTCGTTTGAGGAAGTTGACATACGCTGTGCCGTTTAGACTACCATCGATGAAGTAACGGCCAATAATTGTAATACCAAGCATCGCACACCAGACGTTAACTCTCCATTGACGCTGATGCTCCACCTGTCTAAGATGTCGTGGGTTGTCGCTGGACCAATAATGCATGTTTCTTGTATTTAGCTGTCCTTTGTTTGAGAAGGAACATTCATCGTTAAATAGAACATTGGAGAAAAAGTTCGCGATGGCGAGGATTTGCTGCAGTGCCCACTGACAGAACTGTACACGATTCTGGAAATCATTCCCATGCAATTCTTGATGTAGGAGTACATGGTAAAGGTGGAACCGGCGACGTGTAAGAATACGATGTACACTGGTTTTAGGAATGCCAGTCTCGTGTTCAGGCTGTCGTGTGCTCACATGTGAATTCATAGCAACGGAAGCGAGAACAGTAACTTCGACAGCTTCGTGTGTGCGAGTGCTACGACGATTGCGTTGTCGTGGGTTGAAACTTCCCGTTTCCTGAAGCGTCGCAACAAGACGAGAAAACATCCGTCGGGAGGATGGGTTCTTGTCAGGATATCGCTCTCTGTACTGTTCCGCTGCCTGTGCAGCATTTTGCCTACCTTTAACAACAACAACAACAACAAAGAAATGTTATGTCGATGCAGTTCGTAGGAAGGACAGCTTTTACTATATGCCTACTCTACATAACAATATTTAAAAGGACTAAACTATTGTACTAAATGTACCCTTACATAAGAAAACAGTATTGCAATTACTGTTCTGCTAACTTACATTATCCACAGATGAGTAGCATTTCTACCTTCTCTTCCTTGGTGTACATTCTACTCACACAACTCTTCAATTGATGATGGTTGACGATATGACGGGTGTGCATTCAACTTTTGTTTACATTTGTCCTCTGTCACCGTCAGCACGTGGATGTGTTCCATTACCCCGAGTACCTGCACTAAGCCCCGGGAGCGTCAACGTCAATCTTGTATTATGTAGTTAATAACGTTGTGTTTCAGTGAATTGTACACTGTGATACACTTTCGATTAGGTCTTTTGGAGAGGAAATGAATTACCGAATAAAAAACATACGGTGCCATTTGAAAAAGTAATACCGCTGTTCATATCTCTGTAAAAAAACAAAGCTACAGCAAAGACAGTCCTGCTGATTGATGTCCCCCTGACGGCTAAGGAACATTTGCTTGAAACATTTTGTAATTTGCATCTGGACAAACAGTTATTTAGGGTGGTCGAGATAAATGGGACACCCCGTATATGATCAGAAGCATCCTATTAATGGACATTAATACGAAGCTTGAACTCTGTTGGGGACACGTTCAGTGAGGTGTTTAAATGCCTATGGAGGAATGGCAGCCCATTTTTCCTCAGAGAAGGTAGTGGGATTTAGGATCCAAAGCGAAGTAGACGTTCCAACCCATCCCATAGGTGTTGCATTGGGCTCAGGTCGGGACGCTGGGCAGGCCAGTTCATTTAAGGAATGTTAGTGTCCACAAACTAATGCTCCATAGAGGCTGCTTTATGTCATGCAGCAGCATACAAAAACTCATAATCTGTGAAATGCTCTTCTACTGTCCGCATCACACAACGCTGTAAAGTGTGTTCACATCCTTCCACATATAGTGCTTTCGCCACCATTTCATAATATCGCCCCCTCCGTAGTGCACTGCTTGTACTACACATGACGGCAGGTGACGTTCTCCAGGAATTCACCGAACAGAAACTTTTCCATCGGATTGACATAGGGTTCTGCGTGATTCATCAGTCCAAATCACTCGTTTCCAATCAGCCACTGTTCACTCAGGCCTCTCTTTACCACCTTAAGCGTCGCTTAGCACTAACTACAGAAATTTTCTTGATCATTGTACCCCATGCATGTGTGTAGGTGGTATTAAATTGAGGACCTAGAAACGACGGAGAGGCTTCGTCCCACCGTAACTCTCAGTGGGTCACAACCCCACAACAGGCCACACCAGTCCTTCCACCCAACCGCCACGCCACAACCCAGGGTTATTGGGCGGTCCCGCTCCCCCCCCCCCCCCCCGCCAGTAGACCCTCCTCCCCCAGGAACACCTCATACCAGACGAGTGTAACCCCAAATATTTGCGTGCTAGAATAATGATGGTGTACGCGTATGTGGAAACGATGTTTGCCCTGCAATCGCCGACACAGTGCAGCTGAGGCTGAGTGAAGGGAACCAGGCCGCATTCGTCGAGGCAGATGGAAAACCGCCTTAAAAACCATCCACAGGCTGGCCGGAACACCGGACCTCGACACCGGGCGGATTCATGCTGGGGGACTGTCACGCCTTCCCGCTCGGGAAGCAGCGCGTTAGACCGCGTGGCTAGCCGGGCGGGCTATTGTACCCCATACTTTTTTAACTCTATTCTGACAGTCATTCTGTTACTTGGATTGCTCGTTCCACTTTGGAATTCACGACTGACTATTTCCTCTGGTTTCATGTGACTTCTTACAGCCAACCCCCGCAATGCTCTACGATCCCTCTCGGTCTTGTCTTGGTTTAACTGTGGTTTCCAATTGGAAACGACGTCAGCTTCAGTCTCCATAGACAGCTTTCTACAGCTGATGTCACTGATGGATTTGTTACTCAGGTGACATCCAACGACTATTTCATACTCGAAGGCACAGAGCTCTGTAAAGTGACCCATTCTGCTGTTACTGCTTTTCTGCTATTTTTATACTAGCATGCCCCCCCCCCCCCCCCGTGACATCTAGTGGTCAGTTCCGCATTACATAGGTTCGTCTGGGTACTTTTCATCATACACTGGAAACTGTTTGCGTATTTTATTAATGCTCTCGGCGGTAGTGTCGCTCTGTAGCGCTGTTGGTCCATACAGGCCCTCACGGGCGAGGGACTGAATAATAATAAAGAAAAAATTACTGCACTGAGAAAATAAAGCATTGTCATAGCTGGATGTAGATAGAAAGCGTTGGGTTTACATGTTATTTAATTACAATAAAGATTTAGAAACGTTAACACATGCAAAACAGTAATGCAGGTGGTTCGTGTATCTCACAGGAATAAAACCTGGAGAGATCAGCAGTTTTAACGGCAGGATACACCGCAGGCTGCTACCGCTACAGAATAGTTCGAAAACACCGCTCCTCGTCACTAACGACAATGTCGAAGCCAGGTGGCGTTAACGTAGTTCTGCATCGGTGAACAACAAAGGCAGCTTTATCCACTAATATGCGTTCTCTCCAGCGATCACTAAAATGCTAAAATGGTTACACACACAGCTGACCTTGTTTGTATGGTGATCATTAACGTTGAGATCATAAAGACTGTGTATTTATACGTCAATTTGCAATTTATACATGTTGTGGTATATTGGTTTGCCGTCGGACACTTGTTTCCTGAGCACTCGTTGTCTACTCTCATTTGTTTTCTGGACAGGTTGGTGAATTTTCCTTATTGTCCTGTCTGCTGTAGATGACGTCGTTCAGTGAATCCTGTTGACATGACACTTCAGTTTAACGGTGATCAATTGCATTTTGTGTTCAGGCCCTCCCTCTTGCACGAGTTCAGCCATAAGAAGGCTTTTAGTTTAACGCTACTCTTTCGTCATGAATTGTGTTCTTACTGAAAATACATTTTTGTTCTGAAAGCAATTTAAAGGCTGTAGGCGTACGACAGCATATTGAGGATACTGGCCGTTGTGTTGACAGTTCAGAATTTTGGAAGACAAACCAGTGCGGACACATACATGCATGTTTACGGGAAGAAGTAGTCAGTTATAACAACCAGTGGTGCTATTGAATTGGGATTTGGAGGCTGCAGTTTTTCGTGGAGCTAATGAATTGGGAGAAATCTCTCCTGCGAGGAGGGCACTGCTGCGGAAGCATCTTGTCACAGTTTACAAAACATAATCCTGTGCTCAACAGCCAAGACTGGCGCTAGGATTTTCGGGCCCCAGGTAAGCGTTCTTAGGCCACTCAGACAAAATTTCATTTTGAACTTTAGTTATTTTAGATAAAGCAAGAATTATGTAATGCAAGAAAATCAAATGTCAACTTTCTAAGAAATTTTTTTAATGTTGGCAGTTTACAAAAGTTCGATATTTTACAAAATTACGCTCTCTTTCTAGTTTTTAGATGGGAACTGTTTTATAAGCCCGGTATAATGTAATGAGCGAGTTAACTCTGACTACATTGTGATCATAGCTAATCCAGCAGACCGCTTTTGCCCCGTACAGAGTGTTTCAGATAAAGTGTATGCCCCTGTAACTTACAAGATAGTAGGTGACAAAAATATTTATTCAGATAGGTCCACTTAAGAAACGTTACACTTTCTTCGGGGTTATGGACATCGTTTATTCAGTTATTTTTCAGAGAATTACAGCAAAAAGACACAATTTTTGAATAAATCATTAGTATTTTCTTCTAAGAAGCTGATATATATAAAGCGGCTGAGTACAAATCAATTTAGTTCACATTTCTACCACGTTTAATTAGGGAGCTTGAAACCTTGAAAGCATTATGGGTGAATGCAACATGGTGTACACAATACTTGGCTGTGTGCAGATGGATGTTCTAGTGGCGGAATGTTGATGTAAGTGAAGTGTTCGAATGTGATACAAATGTGATGTAAATTGATTTATACACAGCTTGGATTAAATACGTCATCGAAAAGGACACTAAAAACTAAAGTCAAATTTAAAAAATTGTTTCTTTTCGTTGTATCTCTCTGAAAAATAACTCAGTAAACTGTGTTCGTAACTCCACAGAATGTATATCATTTCTTATGTGGATCTATTTGAATAAATATTCCTGTCGCCTTATATTTTGTACGTTACAGAGGCATACACTTCAAGTGTCTACAATCTAAAAATATGAGTGTTTGGTGATTGCTGTTTTTTTCTGAGGTATGTATACATGTACTTCGGATGTCAAGTGACTTGTATATAATGTTTACTTGATTTGGAGCCGATTATAATATCCTGCTGTACATGCTTCTTTTTATTTCCGAATTAGAGACCTTTTTGAGTATTCTCTTACATATTGTGGTGCGCTATGTCTACTAGCATTTCCTGTTCCTGTGTTGCAGGTGTCTACGTTGTCTAACCAGCAGAAGCAAATTTCGCAATGTGTTCCAGGTCTCAGATAGTTTTCCCCGTTTACAACAATACATAGCCCGTTCTTTTGAGCGATAATTTCAGCTGTGAAGGTAGATCTTCATGGGAGTAACTCAATGAACAGATTCTACGGATGATGCTATAAAGTGTATTTGTTAATGTTCCACAAACTAAATTACTGTAAGTATTACGTAACGCTGCTAGGTTTACTAGATAAGTAACATCAGTTCAAATCTTTTGAACTTAACATCATACAGATGACTTGCAGTAGTATTACCAGCAGTTAATTGATTTTCATCCTTGCCTTACGGATACAGAAAAAGTCCACATTCAAACTGCATAGTGTCGACTGTCAGTTGATCACTGTTAGACTTCAGTAATTTCTATAGGCTGCTACCAGTCCCTGCACCAAGCGTCGAACCTCTCATGGTCTTTCTCCAATTCGCTACTATTGCCTAGCGCTGCCATTTCTCTGCATACGACAGCATTATATGCGAACAGCCTCAGAGAATTTACGATATCCATTTATCCACTTGTATATAATCTGAACACTAATGTTTTTATAACACCTCTTTGTGGTGTACCCGTGTTACTTTTTATGTCTGAAGATTTCTTTCCGTTCAGAATGACGGGCTCTGTTCTACTTGCTAGGATGAAGGAAAAGTATGTTTGCGTGAGCTTTAACAGCGTGGATTTCGGCCTCCTCAAGAAACACGGTGTTGGCACTTATGTCAACACCTCATTATTTGTGCACGTGAAGGAGAACATGGATACTCTGCCATTAAACGGCTGGAAATCTATTACTAAATGTAATATTTTCCACCTGACGATGAAAGCTCTTCTTAAATGTAGGACATTTTTCATATCCCTTTTCTCTACCTTTAAAAATTCTGTAGTCCTCTGAATAAAAGGCATGCTCGTCTGTAGATGTTGTTCTTTGTACTGCTGTTTAAACTTCCCAGTTTTCTGAAGTGAATGTATGTTAACTGTTGCAAAGGAATTCTTCTGCTTGTGGAATCAGGTAACAAATCGCTTCAGCTGTAGAAGATTCATTTTTTCAATCACGACCGGTTTCGGGTGTTTATAAGCCTATCTTCAGATGAAAGAAGACTGCAATAGTAACATGGAGTAACTATAAAAAAGATCGTAAAGTACTAACACTTCTTTGGTTATAATAGCAGGAATTCGCTAAACAACTGTAAATATGAAGTAGATACCATCGGGTTAGTCAGAATGGAACACAGGTTACGCGTCATACACTGAAGAACCAAAGAATATCGTGCAGGGCCCCTGCGATCTCGCAGTTGTATCGCAATACGACGTGGCATGGACTCGATTAATGTCTGACGTAGTACTGGATGGAGCTGACACCATGAATCCTGCAGGATTGTCCATAAATGCGTAAGAGTACGAGAGAGTGGAGATCTCTTCTGAACAGGATGTTGCAAGGAATCCCATATAAGTTCAATAACGTTCACGTCTGGGGAGTTTGATGGCCAGCGAAAGTGTCTAAACTCAGAAGAGTGTTCCTGGACCCACTCTGTAGCAATTATAGGCGTGTAGGGTGTCGCATTTTCCGCTGGAATTGCCAAAGTTCGTCGAAATGCACAATGGACAAGAATGGATGCACATGATCAGACAGGATGCTTACGTATGTGCCACCTGTCAGAGTCGTATCTAGGCGTATCAGAGGTCCCATATCACCCAAACTGGACACTCCCTACACCATTACAGTGCCTCCACCTGCTTGAACGATGCCCTTCTGACATGCAGGGCAAATGGATTCATGAGGTTGTCTACATCCGTTCGATGCAACTTGAAAGGAGACTCGTCCGCCGCGTGGGGTAGCCACACGGTCTTGGGCGTCCTACACGGTTCGCGCGGCTCCCCACGTCGATGGTTCGAGTCCTCCCTCGGGCATGGCTGTGTGTGTTGTCCTTAGCGTAAGTTAGTTTAAGTTAGATTAAGTATTGCGTAAACTTTGGGACCGATGACATCAGCAGTTTGGTCCCGTAAGATCTTACCATAAATTTCCATATTTTCCAGACTCGTCCGACCGGGCAACATGTTTCCAGTCATCGACAATCCCAGCGGGCTGACGGGCCCAAGTGAGGCGTAAAGCATTGTGTTGTGCAATCATCAAGGGTACACGAGTAGGCCTTCGGCTCCGATGGCCCATATCGATGAAGTTTCGTTGACTGGTTCGCACGCTGTCGCTTGCTGACGGCCCAGAATTGAAATCTGCAGAAATTTGAAGAAGGACTTTGTCACGTTGAACGATTCTCTTCAGTCGTCGTTGGTCCCGTTCTTGCAGGATATTTTTCCGGCCTTAGCGATGTCGGATTCCTGATATTCAAGGTATATTCGTATGGAAAGATCCCCACTTCATCGCTACCTAGCAGATGCCGTCTCCCACTGCTCGTGCGCTGACTATAACACCACGTTCAAACTCACTTAAATCTTGATGACCTTCCATTATAGCAGCAGTAACCCATCTAACAACTGCACTGATACTTGTTGTCTTATACAGCAGTTGCCGACCGCAGTGCCGTATTCTGCGTGTTCACCTATCTCTGTATTTGAATACTCATGCCTGTGCCAGCTTCTTTGGAGCTTCAGTGTGTTATCAACAAAATCACCTAAAAGGAGAAAATAGAGAAAAACTGAGTGAATGTGACCGAAAAACGTAAGAGAACTTGCACTGTGAGACGCTTGGTCGCCGCACACCGGACACAAAACTACCTGTAGGCGACAACCGCGAGTGCAACATAAGTACGGCGTGACGCAGTGGTAGAATGCAGCCGCACACGAAAACCAGCGAACGTTGTGTTGCACTGGAAAGTAAAGCCATCTAGCAGGAAATAGCTTCAGAACTGACTAGCCCGATCGTTAACGAAGGTAGATACATAATATGTAACAGATTAAGAAATGGTTAGCTATGCTGTTGTTGTCGTTGTTGCCGTGGTCTTTAGTCCTAATACTGGTTTAATGCAGCTCTCTATGCTACTCTATCTTGTGCAAGCCTCTTCATCTCTCCTGTATAGAATTCGTGTTTGTATTCTTCAACCGCGACTTATTAAAATGATAGTTCGGTAATTTCCACACCTATCGGCATCTTTTTTTTTTTTTTTTTTTTTGGGATTAGTACATTCTTCTCGGTGTGAGGGTATTTCGCCTGTCTCATACACTTGCTCACCAGATGGAAGAGTTTTGTCATGGCTGGCTCTCCCAAGACTATTAGTAGCTCTAACGGAATGTTGTCTACTCTCGGAGCCTTTTTCGACTTAGGTCTTCCAGGCTCTGTCAAATTCTTGACGCAGTATCTTATCTCCAATCTCATCTTCATCTACATCCTCTTCCATTTCCATAATATTGCCCTCGAGTGCATCTCCCTTGCATAGACCCTTTATATACTTCTTCCACTTTTCTGCTTTCGCTTCTCTACTTGGGACTAGTCTTCTGTCTGAGCTCTTCATGTTCATACAGGTGGTTCTCTTTCCTCAAAATGTCTCTTTAATATTCCTGTAGGTAGTACCTATCTTTCCGCTAGTGGTATAAGTTACTAAATCCTTACAATTAGCTGTTTGTCACTTCCTGTCAATCTCATTTTTTAGACGTTTCTATTCCCTGTTGCATGCTTCATGTACTGCATTTTTATTTTTTCTCCACTCATCAATTAAACCAATATATTCTGTGTTACCCATGAATTTCTACCAGCTCTCGTCTTTTTACCTACTTGATCCTGTGCTGCCTTCACTATTTCATCTCTCAAAATCACCCATTCTTCTTCTACTGTGTTCCTTTTCCGTGTTCTTGTCAATCGTTCCCTAAAGCTCAATATGAGACGCTCTGTACATATACAGACATACAGCGCCGAAATATAGTTTTAAAAAAAGAAATATAAAGTTCATTTACTTGGGCAAAAATAGTGAGATTGCCAACCATATGTTAATATGATTGAGCTTGATTTTGTTCTGGCTGTTTCAAAAAAGCTTTTGCTCTATCCAGTGTGTTGGTACTACTTCTCCAGAATCCGATGTCTTGTTTGTGCTGTCGTCGCAACAACGGATTAGACACCACATCGACTGGTATTTGATTTTCCTTCATGTCTACCAGTTGAATAGGGGTTTCATTGTGAGATTAGCCATGTTCCAGCTAATCCAAAATGTTTTCAAGATTCCAGTCCTGGAAGATTATGCCGTTGGCCTTCTTTGGCTCCTCTTCCATCACGGACGATTTCTCAGTCCGAGTGCAGAGAGAGGGCCCTGTGGTTTTAACCGTTCATCCACCCTGAAAGACAGTTGACACTTGGTAAGCGGTGATTTCTTACCCCAGAAGTCACTCGGTTCCGACCCACATTTACCGCCAGTTCGTTGCCCTCTCTCCATTACTAGAAAGCGTGGACTGGGTTTTTCCTTCATCGAGTGAGAAACCATAAGGCTTTTCTCACTTGTCTTCTGTAGTTTCGGAAAGCTTCCTTCCTTGTTTTCCTTTCCTCACTTTGTTTGTTTGTCTATCTGTTTCGTCGTCGTCTTTCTTCTGTGGGGAGATCGGTTCTGTACGGGTGTCACATGACGTCTTTTCAGTCCAACAAATCTTTTCTCACTTATTATAGCTTAGGGTGGCCAGTGCCCTAACCGAACGCAGTAGGCTCGTGCCTTCTTCGTCGACATCCCCACCGTGGAGGCAATTAAGGTACGAAGGGGGAAAGTACGTTGATGTAGCAGAGTAAAAACGTAGCTTTACTAGGCATGCTCCTGTTGGAGTTGGTGTGTCGTTGCCTTCCTCCGACCCGTGAACTGACTCACCCAGCTGTTTGTAGGCGTTCCTACAGATTAACGTGGATTCCGAACCACAGTCATTAACATAAGTGACAAATGATAGATAAAAATCCTGTACGGGACTGAAAATCAAAAATGAGTTTTAGATTTGCAGTGTGGTACTTCACCACTGAGACACCGAGACACGTTGTATGGTGAGGAAATTAGCTTTCTGCATCTGAAGGGAAACAAACACTGCAAAATCCGTAGTGATATGGCGTTAGTGTACGACAATAATGCACCATCATACGAGGTCTGTTCAAATAATTCTTGAACATTAGTTATTTCGCACCAGTGGTGTTTTGGAGCGAAATTCGCTTGATATCCCAGCATACGCCTGTGTTTAATATCTAACTACCCGAAGTATCACTGTCGTATCTTTGTTAGTTAATCTTCAGTGCTGTATTGAGTAGAACGTTGTGTCGCAGAGTTTCCGAATTTCTACGTGGCAGAGTTAGAGGAGCGATGCGTCTGCATTAAATTTTTCGTGAAACGCAAGAAAAGCTTTACAGACACACACCAAATAATGTAGAAAACCTACGGTGATGAGTGCTTCAGTCGTACTCGATGTTACGGATATTTCATACGGTTTAAAAATGGCCGGACGGAAGTTAAAGATGACCCTGGTTCAGGACGCCTCGACATATACCGACGACGCTCATGTCAGGAACGTCAACGAGACTGTGCGTGCCGGTCGAAGACCGACTGTCCGAGAGATTACAGAGGAATGTAACATTTCAGTTGGATCATGTCATCAAGTAATGACACAGCATCTTGGAATGCACCGTGTTGCCACCAAGTTCGCCCCACGGCCCATGAGTCAAAAACAGAAAAACGTTCACCTCGCTGTCTGTGAAGAGCTTTTGCATCACGCAAATGAGAACGAGATGTTCCTTAAGAGAATCGTAAGTGGTGATGAGACGTGGATCTACGGTTATGATGTTGAGACAAAGGTTCAGTCTACAAAATGGGTGGGGAAAGGTTCTCTAAGACCAAAACAAGGTCGTCATATCAGGTCAAATGTCAAAGCCAAGCTGATAGTTTTATTTGACTTTGAAGGATTCGTTCATGATGAGTTCGTGCCACAAGTAAAAACTGTTAATCTATGGTACTATCGGGATGTGTTGCGACGCCTGCGAGAAAATCGGCCTGAAATGTGGCGAGACGATTCAATGCTCTTGCATCTAACTAACGCACATTCACCCCTCCCAGTCGGTGCGCGACTATTGCACAAAAACAGGAAATCACTGTGCTGCCAAATCCTCCGTATTCTCCAGACATGGCCCCTGCAGACTTCTCTTATTTCAAAAGTCGAAAGGACAAAGATCTGCAGCGATAGACGACATACAAGAAAATTCGCAGACGCCGCTTCGTGCGATCCAGCAAGGGGCGTACCAAGCGTGGAAACGGCTTTGGGAGCGGTGTATCAATTGTGGAGGAGGGTATTTCGACATGCACAACAAGTAAAAGGTAAGCGTAGAAAAATTTCGTGGACAAAGTTCCGGAATTTCTTGAACAGACCTCGTATGAGACAACGTTTACACAAGTATTCGTCAAACTGCGGCGCGAATCAAGTATTCGTGCAGCCCCTCGTTCTTTGCCCTATTTCGTAATAATATGCGTTAAGAAACTAATATATGAATACAAAACGGTTAGCTAACGTTAAGAGCTTCTTAACAGTATAATTTTCCCGGTCGATATCAAACAAAAACAGTTACAGCGACAGTAATATTTTAAGACGTGCTAAATTTTAATTGACGTTGGTGAATTCATCCGTGAGCTAAGTAAAGTTTGCAGATTACGTCAGAAACAGAGCATGCGTAGCGCGGCGAGTGCAGAAATAACAGAAATGAGATGGGGAATAATTTACTGTTCGTTTTCCAATGTTGACAACTCACGATCCTGCGCAATTAGCACCGATCAGCTACAGCAATATGAATGTCAACCGGAAGTAACATCGAGTTGTGAATGGGCGTTATCGAGACAGTCATCTTCAGATGTAGTACATGCCGGCAGCAAGAAATATGGAATCAAATTAAGTCTGTTGCAAGGCAGTTCCATGAGTAAAAGAAAAAGAAAAATGAGGCAGCACAGTGACTTCGTTTTTCGTGCAACTGTCACTCAACGTCTGGGAGGGGTGAATGTGCGGGTGCGTTATCGTGATGCAACAGCCATCAATTGTCTCACCACATTTAGTAACCATTTATGATCGTTTCCAGAATGAGATTTTCACTCTGCAGCAGATTGTGCTCTGATATGAAACTTCCTGTCAGATTAAAAATGTGTGCCGGAAGTTTCCCGAGATCGAGTCTCCGTCCGGCACACAGTTTTAATCTGCCAGGAAGTTTCATTTATGATCGTGTTGCGTATTGCAGTTACTGTCATTAATTAATAGAAACTACTAATTTATGTAGCCCACCAGCTGACAGTAAGATTGGTAGCCCGAAAGTGTGGTAAAGTTGACAGGACGAGAAAAGTGGTAATTGCATATTTTTTGCCCAGAATAGCTCTGCTGGTCTAACCAGTCCCAGTATATGTCGCCACTGACGTCCGTTAGATTGACAGAGGCAGCTTGTTCCTTTATTTTTTAGTAAAAACTTTGCTATCGTTTTTGAGACGTATGATATAAGACATAATGCATATTCTTCTTGTTACTTCACTTGTATGGGGAGTAACAATTGTTTACACAACAACGCCTTGTTATTTATTTCAGTTTCATAGTTTCTTCTAAGGATCGAGTAAAGCAGGCAATGTGTTCACCACAATAAGAATTAGTTACTTCCAAAACCACGCATAATACAACAAATAAAAACTGACTTGTAAACCTTTTTATGAACAAAGCTACGGCCGTTCTGTCCCTTTGTGACAGCCTTGAAGTAATTAAGCTATTTCATTTAAAACCGTCTCTGTTCTGTTTACATATGGCCTCATACAAAGATCGGATTGAAAATGGACTGTCGCAATCACTTGGTATCCTTTTGTGAAAACACCTAAAAAATGACCGAGCGAGGTGGCGCAGTGGCTAGCACACTGGACTCGCATTCGGGAGGACGACGGTTCAATCCCCCGTCTGGCCATCCTAGTTTAGGTTTTCCGTGATTTTCCTAAATCGCTCCAGGCAAATGCCGGGATGGTTCCTTTGAAAGGGCACTGCCGACTTCCTTCCCCGTCCTTCGCTAATCCAATGAGACCGGCGACCTCGCTGTCTGGTCTTCTTCCCCAAACAACCCCCCCCCCCCCCACCCTCCCAACCTAGAAAATTTTTCCAGAAATCAGAAAAACAAACATGGAATCCTGTTGCGATGACTTTAGCCACAGTCCCTTCTTCGCTACGGAAAACTGGTCATCATTATTTTCTTTTTCGCTTTACAATATTTGGTGTGATACGTTATAATATTATTTACATTCAGAATGTATAAGTGGTAAGCTTCTATCGGTATTCACAGTTTGATGTAAACTGAATTATTTTGTGAGCGGTCACTTACCCCCCCCCCCCCCCCCTGCGTCCCTACCACCGTCTCCTCTCGCCACTCCTACGCGCACCTACTGCCCTAGGTGTCGCCCTACAAAGGCAGTATTGGCAGTTAAACATAACAGTTTGACGGCCACTGAGTGGTCGGTGTAGACGCTTCCGTTGTGTTGGAACAAGTGTGAAAGACGACGAACAAACTGGCAGACCATCCCTCTGTGAAGAACCAGGAATCGCAAGGTGTGTGAACTCCCTTGAGTCGGTCGTGAGGATTGTGGAAAAACTGAAAGTGAGTCACAGTTCAGTTACTGAGATCTTGCACAACCCTTTGAATATAAGAAAGTTCTCTGGCCGCTGAATTCCGCGATTGCCTACACCCATTCACAAAGCCCGTTAAACCGAAACAACAGTAGAAACATTGCAGCTGCGTCAGGCCAGCCCTGATGACGTCATTAGGCGCATGTTCATCATTGACCAGAACTAGATGTATCGCTACTACAGTGCTCAAAAAGGAGCAAAGCAAGGTATGAAACATACGAATTCAACCCTTTCGAAAAAGCGAAGACCCAACCATTGTCGGATATACGATACTAACGATATTGCAGTTTCCGTGTTATTCTGTTTACGACACGAAGTTCCTTTGGACATGCATGCATGTCCAAAGGAACGGGCACTGCGCCTACCACAGCCTTTACGAAACATATGAAATGAATTCGCAGTTGCGAATAAGGACTACATGCATACATGTTCAAAGGAACCCTGCATCGTACTCATAATAACACAGGCACCGTATTTATCCCCAATACCGGGTAAGCGTCTTTAAAGTACAATGTCTGACCTGTACGGGAATATATATAATGGACGTACGAGTACAGTTAGTAGAAGCATGGTTGATGACCTATGGAAGTTTGGATCTAGCAGTGAGTCGTGCACGGATAGCCAAATGGTAAGGCGACCGCTAGCCATAACCGGGAAATTCGGATTCGAGTTGCGGTCTGGCACAGATTTGCATTGTCGTCATTCTGTTCTACAGCTGTTGGTGGTCCTTCTTTGCAGTTGCGAATTCATTGGATGTGACTGTCGGATAAGGTGATTCTGATTGTTTTGGCTCTGCCATTGTGTGGCGCTAATAGATCGGGCTCGTGAAGGCCATACAACTGAAACTTTTTGACGAGACTATGAGAGTCTGTTAAGACGAAGCTGTCCAGAGGGTTGTTTATGCTCCACGACCTTGTCAAAGTGCCGCTTCTTTACACCCTAAGGCAAACAAATGGAGATGCCGACCCGAATAACTGCTTGCGTAAGGGCCAGCTGTGGGCCAACGCGTTACGAACTTGCTCAATTTGCGTAGTTCCTTCTCTTGAATGAATCATCCAATTTTTACTGAAATTGTCATCATTTGTTTGTTTGTCCAATTACATTACATCATTAATTCCTTCATGGTGCTTTTTTCTTTTTTTTTTTTAAAAAAAAAGAAAGGTTATACATGGAGGAAGGGGTATAAGTGCAGATACTGTGATCACCGATACGTTAGTATGTATCCACTTCAGTGCGTCAGTTGCTTTTCCTTTAACCTAACAGTCTTCCCACACACATACACGTCACTAAATTTACGACCTGATGTTTTCTGCAAGGTCGTAACTGCACCGCTAAGTGGACTACGTATGTCAGTATAGACTAAAAGTGTTCCGTCCACGTGTCCACACTTCAATGTTTGATCTTCTAGCCAGGGAAAAATAAGCATTAATGGCTTGCTCTTGCCACATTAATGTAGAAACATACTGCTGCTAATGGCTATAATTATTAGTCTGTATGCGAAGCAAATACTGATTTAATGTTTTTCAAAAAAAAAAAAACTCTGCACTTATACCCCCAACACTCTGCATATACAGGGTGAGTCACCTAACGTTACCGCTGGATATATTTCGTAAACCACATCAAATACTGACGAACCGATTCCACAGACAGAACGTGAGGAGAGGGTCTAGTGTAACTCTTTAATACAAACCAAACAAAAATGCACGGAAGTATGTTTTTTAACACAAACCTACGTTATTGTAAATGGAACCACATTAGTTTTGTTAGCACATCTGAACATATAAACAAAGATGTAATTAGTGCCGTTTGTTGCATTGTAAAATGTTAATTACATCCGGAGATATTTAAAACCTAAAGTTGACGCTTGAAACCTCCGACGTTTCACAAACCACGGGGCAGTGAATCTACGGAACATGCATTACTGGTCCGTGGACAATCCTCGCTGGCTCAGACAGGTAGAGCGACAGCGACCGTGGACTGTAAATGTATGGTGCGGTATCATTGGCGACCACCTCATTGGTCCTCACTTCATTGCAGGGACCCAAAGAGCTGCAACATACATCGCGTTTCTACAGAATAATCTGCCAACGTTGCTCGAAAATGTCCCACTGGAAACGCGTCGACGTATGTGGTATCAGCATGACGGTGCACCTGCACATTCCGCAATTAACACTAGGCTGACCCTTGACAGGATGTTCGACGGGCATTTCATAGGACGTGGAGGAGGCATAAATTGGCCGGCCCGTTCTCCTGATCTTACACCTCTGGACTTCTTTCTGTGGGGTACGTTAAAGGAGAATGTGTACCGTGATGTGCCTACAACTCCAGAGGATATGAAACAACGTATTGTGGCAGCCTGAGGCGACATTACACCAGATGTACTGCGGCGTGTACGACATTCATTACGCCAGAGATTACAATTGTGTGCAGCAAATGATGGCCACCACATTGAACATCTATTGGCCTGACATGTCGGGACACACTCTATTCCACTCCGTAACTGAAAACGGAAACCACTTGTGTACGCGTACCTCACCCCTCATGGTAATGTACATGTGCGTCAGTGAAAAAGACCAATAAAAAGGTGTTAGCATGTGGACGTAATGTGCTGTTCCAGTCTCTTCTGTACCTAAGGTCCATCACCGTTCCCTTTGGATCCCTACATAATTCGGTGCTCTCCGATACACACGATCGAACAGCGGACGAGTGGTACTCAAGCGTCAACTTTTGGTTACAATATCTCCGGATGTAATTAACACTTTACAATGCAACAAAAGGCACTGATTACGTATTTGTTTATATGTTCAGATGTGCTAACAAAACTAACGGGGTTCCATTTAAAAAAACGTAGGTTTGTGTTAAAAAACATAGTTCCGTGCATTTTTTTATGGTTTGTATTAACCAATTACGCTAGCCCCTCTCCTCACGTTCGGTTTACGAAATATATTCAGCGGTATTGTTAGGTGACTCACCCTGTATATCTGAGCTCTCGATTTAATGCGTTGTATGATAATAAAATTGGCGCTGGGGACCAGAACAGCTGACAAGTCCAGATCAGAAACTTCCTGGCAGATTAAAACTCTGTGTCGGACCGAGACTTGAACTCGGAACCTTTCAGGAGCAAGTGCTCTACCAACTGAGCTACCCAAGCACGACTCATCCCCTTCCCCCATCCTCACAGCTGTATTTCTGCCAGTACCTCGTCTCCTACGTTCCACACTTTACAGAAGCTCTCCAGCGAACCTTGCAGAACCAGCCCTCCTGAAAGGAAGGACATAGCGGGGACATGGCTTAGCCATAGGCTGGTGGGTGTTTCCAAAATGCTCAGTTAGTAGAGCACTTTCCCGTGAAAGGCAAAGGTCCCGAGTTCGAGTCTCGGTCCGGCACACAGTTTTAATCTCCCAGGAACTTTCATATCAGCTCACTCTCCACTGCAGAGTGAAAATCTTATTCAGGTCCAGATCGTTTCATGTTCAAGTTTCTAGTATTTGTATTCCACATACGAATACCAAAACAGTGTCTTGCAAGCATAAATTTATGTGGAGTTAGTAACTGGAAGTGTTTCTTACGACTCAGGTATAGGAATTAATTTGCCGTGGTGTTCTGAGGCAAATTTTTTATTGGCACAAGCTAGATACGCCAATATTCTTTTACTGTGTATTCATGTACATTTATCCGTCTGAAAGCCTCAGAAATTTCATCAAGATTCCGACGAAAACACTTTTAGCTCTTTCCTTTGGTGTGAAGATACATTTATACATCAACAACCAATAAAAGTTTAAGAAGGAACGAATTGTAACAATAGCACTCGTCATCCATGTCGAAAACGTGATGATGTAGTCTGCTTGTAACAGGTTCATATTTCACACGTTTGTTGGAGGTGGACATGTACTCTTCAGCAAACACGAGTGTTCCTTCCACTCAATTCCATAGCAGTGTCCCCCACGCAGAAGATAGGCCCTATAGCACGGTCGTAGATCCGTTGATGACACTCATCCTGACTGAATTTAGATTGCTATCAGCTGCATTGGCTGCTTGGTCGTTGGTAATGTGGGTTTAAATAATGTTTTGAGATGTCATGATTACTTGTTATTTGCCGGCCGCGGTGGCCGTGCGGTTCTGGCGCTGCAGTCCGGAACCGCGGGACTGCTACGGTCGCAGGTTCGAATCCTGCCTCGGGCATGGGTGTGTGTGATGTCCTTAGGTTAGTTAGGTTTAAGTAGTTCTGAGTTCTAGGGGACTTATGACCTAAGATGTTGAGTCCCATAGTGCTCAGAGCCATTTGAACCATTACTTGTTATTTACCAATGAACTGTTTGTGTTGAATGTGTTTCACACGTAATGACACGAAATTTGAGAAATAATGAGTCACAACTGAAGTAAAATAAAACACACTCTGACACTATGAACGTCTTTTTCCGTGCACGTTCACCCCTTGACTGGCGCCATCCTTTCGAGTCAGGCCGTTCTGGAGTCTCCGTTCTCAGCAACTAGCCAGAGGCTAGGAACGGTAAAGCGTTTTTGTAAGGATGTAGTATTGGCAGCCGATGAGAAACAATAAAATGTATTTCTCAGTCGTTTCGCGAAATCGACCACGCACCCTGTGCTTGGTCGCGGATTTGCTTCGGGCGAAGAAGTACACGCCGGGGTAGTATCATGATTCCGTAGGCAACCACAAATATTTTCCCCATGAAGCCATTTACGGTAGTCTCTCTCAGTGGGATAAATATATTAAGAGCTATGGCTATTATTTTTGAAATAATAAGCAGTTAAGTTACTTTTTATCCATGTGTGTCGTTTTCATTTGGCTGCCTCTTATGCATTTTCCAGTCGAATTGATGTGACTAACTGTAAAAGACTGAATAGGCAACTTTTTCAACGCGGATCGCTGCGAGACGTGCGGAAATGGGTCAGTCAGGTGCTGGAAGGTAGCAACAGCGATGTGGAACCATGTAGACTGCGGTCCCATGGCAGGTTGAGCTAGGTTTCTCGGTTGCGGATCCATGGCGCGTAGAGGCCGATCGAGGAGCTCCTACAGATTCCCGATTGGGATGAAAATAGTGGAGTTTGGTGGCCAGGAGGGTACGGTAAACTCATTCTGCTGTCCTTCGAAGAGCGTTCGTACACTGCAAGCTGTGTGCAACGTTGCACTATCCTTCTGGTGGATGCCATCGTGCCGAGAAAACACGAGTTGCAAATGTCGGGGCACATGGCCCCAACGATAGATGCATACTTGTGTTGATCCATTGTGCCTTCCGGAATGACGAGATCTCCCAGGGACCCTTCGCCGGCTATGACCCTTCCAACGATTGTTGCAGCGTGTTTGCTCTCAGACTTTCACGTCGTACAGGCCACCGGCCAACTGTATGATGCAGCTTGAAACATGATTCTTCTCAAAAGGCCGCTTGTCGCCAGTCAGTGGTTGTCCGGTACTGGCGTGCAAATTTCAGCCTTCGATGTCGATGAAAAGCAGTCAGCATGTATGAATGTACCAGGCACCTGCTGCAGAGGCACATAGGCAGCAAAGTTCGCTGAGCTGTCATTGAGCACACACTGCTAGTAAATCCTTGGTGCATCTGGGCGGTCAGATGCTCTACAGTTGCACGTTTATTCACCCACACACATCGCGACAGCTGTCGTTCACCCCCATCATGTATCACCCGTTGGGGATCACAGTTGCCTCCACGTCTTTTTTGAATAACGCCATTTTCCCATGAACAGTATACTTTAACTACGGCGGCAGACGAAAAGTCTGCAGACTCAGTCGTTTCGGAAATACTTCCATTTCGGTCCGAAAGGCAATGATCTTGCCCTTTTGGACGTCAGATAAATTGCCCCGTTTCGGCATTACGACAATGACTGTAATGTCTTCCGCGTCCGTCCGACACTCTTGATGTGACACCTGCCGCCATTGAGTAGGTATTGCATGTTGAGCTCGAACACAGATGTTCAAAAATGTTCATATGTGTGAGAATTATTAAGAGACCAAACTGTTGAGGTCATCGGTCCCTAGACTTACACATCACGTAAATTAACTTAAGCTAACTTAGGCTAAGAACAATACACACACGCCCATGTCCGAGGGAGGACTCGAACCGCTGAACACAGATGGCGGTCAAATTAATGTAACTGTACCGTTACATTGCTCGAAAGTGCGGCATCTCAATCAATGAGAGTAATACTAAAGAGAAAAGACGTATACCACTGCGAACGTGGACCAGTCTCCTGAAAATGCTATGGCAAAGATTGTGCGCCGAAAGGAGCAGGACAGGTCAGCGGAAGCCGTTGCTTCGAACAACGGTCCTCAGAAGCTCGCGCCGTGCCCAGGCTCACAACACAGCGCGCTAACTTTTGAGCGGCTGGATCAGCAGAGTGGCAGCCTGGAGGTACACCCCCGGTGTGATATAAGCGGATTTCGTCGCCAGTGGATGGCCAGGGCTGCAGCAGCCGCGCCGTCGGCTGTGGCGACCGCGGGACGTCGTCTACGTCGCGCAATCAGCGCTCGCGGCGCCCGGGGCGGGAGTGCACGGGAGGCGGGTCGTTAAATTAGGTCCGGACGCGGGCGTAACGAGCGCACGCCAGCGCCGGCGCTGCGTGAATTATGTCGCCTGGATTTACGGCGGCGCGCGCCCGCCCGCCAAAGTGTTTTACAGGCGGCGGCAGTAAACATCGCGAGGACCCCCCGCTATTGTATCGGGCCGTCTTTTGTCCGGACCTCCTTTATGGACTCGCCGGCTGTAACTGTGTGCCTCTCTGGCGGCTGCGCGCCACCGGTACGCTGCGGCCTTTCCCTCCCACCAGGAACGAGGTGCGATCGAGTGGCTTCACCAGAGGTGGCTCGGCAGTCATTTGCACAAAGATCTATCGATGTGAGCCCGAAAATGATGATGATGAGGTCCCATATCCCGAGGAGCCTAAGGGACGATGCAGGAGACCCGCACCGCCGTACTAGGCATAGTGGAGGTGGTTTGCCATTGCCTTTCTCCGAACGTAGTGGGGATGAATGATGATGATGATGACCAATTCATCTCCAGGCAGGAAAAATCCCTAACCCAGTCGGGAATCGAACGGGGACCCCGTGCGCGGAAAGGGAGAACGCTACCGCAAGACCACGAGCTGCAGGGGAGCCCAAACGTAGTGCACCCATTAGAAAGACAAATACAGTCAGGTGACAAAAGTCAAGGGATATGTCCTAATATCGTATCGGGCCTTCTATTGCCCGCCGTAGTGCAGCAACTCGAAGTGGCATAGACTATACAAGTCGGAAGTCTCCTGCAGAAATATTGAGCCATGCTGCCTCTGCAGCAACCGGTAAGTGCGAAAGTGTTGCCGGTGCAGCATTCTGTGCACGAACTAATCTCGATTGCGTCCCATAAATAGTCAATGGAATTCAGGTCGGACGATCTGGGTGACAAAGTTATTCGGTCCAATTGTCCAGAATGGTCTTCAATCCAATAGCTAACAATTGTAGGCCGGTGTCAAGGCACATTGTCATCCATACGAAGTCCGTCTTTGAGGGGCTGCAAATAGTCTCCGAGTAGCCGAATATGACTATTTCCAGTCAATTCTCGGTTTAGTTGGACCAAATGACAGTCAGTTCCAGATAAAAAGCCTGAAGGAGTGGTCGAGCAGTTCTAGGCGCTACAGTCTGGAACCGCGCGACCGCTACGGTCGCAGGTTCGAATCCTGCCTCGGTCATGAATGTGTGTGATGTCTCTAGGTTAGGTTAGGTTTAAGTAGTTCCGAAATATAGGGGACTGATGACCTCAAAAGTTAAGTCCCATAGTGCTCAGAGCCATTTCAACCAGATAAAAACAGTCGACATTATTATGGAACCACCACCAGCTTGAACAGTGCTTTGCTGACAACCTGCTCGATGGCTTTGTGGAATGGGTGTCCGCCACACTAGAACCTGCCATCAGCTCATACCAACAGAAATCGGGACTCATATGACCGGGCCTTGGCTTTCTGGTCTTCTAGGGCCCAGTAGATGTGCTTACAAGCCCAACAGGGGCACTGCAGGTCATGTCGTACTGTTAGCAAAGACACTAGCGTCGGTCGTCTGCTGCAATAGCCCTTTTAACGCAAATTTCGGCGCACTGTGCTAACGGATACATTCGTCGTACGTTCTGCATTGACTTTTGAAGTTATTTCACACAGTGTTGCTTGCATTGCAAGAAAAAAAGAGAAACACAAGAAGAGAAATGAAGAGAAAAAAGGGAATGGACCGGTGCTGCTGGGTTGCGGCGAATTACGCTGTTCCCTCTTTCTCCAGCGAGTGAAGAATCGAGCCTCTGAATCCATTCCGACACATAAGTCACAGAGGGATGCCGAGAAGTACCCCAGTTCCAGCTCCAGCCTTGCTGGAGTGCCAGCTCTTAAGCCGCTGCAGGGGTTTAATTCTTCATCCCTTCGGCGCTCGGCCTCCGAGTGCTCACAGTACTGCGAACTCTTCAGCAAACGCCGCTGCTGTCGGTCGTTAACTGAAGGCCGACGGCCACTGCGTCGTTCGTGGTGTGTGGTAACGCCTGAAATGTTGTACTCTCGGCGCTCTCCTGACACTGCGGGTTTCAATCCCGCGTTCGGCCATCCTGATTTAGGCTTTCCGTGATTTCCCTAAATCGCTCCAGGCAAATGCCGGGATGGTTCCTTTGAAAGGGCACGGCCGACTTCTTTCCCCGTCCGCCCCTAATCCGATGAGACCTATGACCTCGCTGTTTGGTATCTTCCCCCAAAACAACCCAACCCCTAACACTGTGTGTCTCAGAACACTGAACTCCCTAACGATTTGCAAAATGGGATGTCCCATGCGTCTAGCTGCAACTACCTTTCCGCGTTCAAATTCCCGTCTTGCGAGTATAACCACGTCCAAAACGTTTTCATACCGATCACCTAACTGCAAATAACAACTCCGCCAATATGCGGCCTTTTATACCTTCTGAACGCGATACTACCGCCAGTTGTATATACTCGTATTGCTATCCGATGACTTCAGTTAAAACTTCTAATATGCTAATTGTAAACTAACTGTCTGTTTTAGATCGTTTATGTGGCCTTAAGGTTTGAACATGATTAGGTGGAGTGCTGCAATTGTACTTCACAGATGGACAAAGTATTGTGCAAGCCCTATGGGCGTAGAGAAAGAAGTTTAATGTTCGTACGGTAGCATCAAAACACGTAATAAGAAGACGCGTGAATCAGTTACGTGATGTTACCGATAGAGCAAAACGAGGACGTCCAATATCTGCGCGGATCGCAGTGAGTACTGACAATGTCCACACGTCAGTGACAAGCAGTCCCCAAAAGTCACATCGTCGTCGGTCTCAAGAATTTGGCATATCCAAATTCCCGTCAGAGAAAATTTCTACAGCTTACTTACACACGTATCTCCATAAAATTCTGATTTCCCGGAGTCTTTTGCTTACTGACTTGCCTGAAAGGATGTTGTTTACAAGTGAATTTAACTTACTGGTAGAAGAACTTAATTTTCGAGAGAAACTTATGGTGAGCTATGAAGCTCATTTTGACCTCAGTTGCTTTGTCAACAAACAGAACTGCCGCATCTGCGCCAGAGAACGGCCAGAAACTGTCCACGAAAGATTTCTCCACGAGTAACGAGTTGACCTCAGTTGCTTTGTCAACAAACAGAACTGCCGCATCTGCGCCAGAGAACGGCCAGAAACTGTCCACGAAAGATTTCTCCACGAGTAACGAGTTCAACTGTGTTAGGGGATAATGTCGCATCGTTTGTTTACACCTTCGACTGTCGGAAATGCAGAAGGGATGATTGTCACTGTGAATGGTGAACGTTACCATAATACGTTAAACGCTTTTCTTGGATGGTTACTACCCGTGGAAAACAATGAACTGTGGGTTTAGCAAGACGGCGCAAGCTACCGTATCACTCGTCAGACCAAGAAAGTTCTTGAAGAAGTGTGTCCTAGAAAGATTATAGTCCTGTGAAGCGCTCCAAGTGTGCTAGGCCCGAACTGTAAACTCGTACAAGATCTTGCCGCAGCGTGTTTAAATGCCAAACGGGAACACAGCGTACCACTACTAGCATAACAGTGCTAAAGTCATGATTTGACATTAGCATATCATTAATTATTTACGAAATTTACAAAGATTTAAGGCAGCAAAGGACTTGGAAGAGCAGTTGAACGGAATTGACAGTGTCTTGAAAGGAGGGTATAAGATGAACATCAACAAAAACAAAACGAGGTTAACGGAAAGTAATCGAATTAAGTCGGGTGATGCTGAGGGAATTAGATTAGGAAATGAGACACTTAAAGTAATAAATAAGTTTTGCTATTTGGGGAGCAAAATAACTGATGATGGTCGAAGTAGAGAGGATATAAAGTGTAGACTGGCAATGGCAAGGAAAGCGTTTCTGAAGAAGAGAAATTTGTTAACATCGAGTATTGATTTAAGTGTCAGGAAGTCGTTTCTGAAAGTATTTGTATGGAGTGTAGCCATGTATGGAAGTGAAACATGGACGATAAATAGTTTAGACAAGAGGAGAATAGAAGCTTTCGAAATGTGGTACTACAGAAGAATGCTGAAGATTAGATGGGTAGATCACATAACTAATGAGGAGGTATTGAATAGGATTGGGGAGAAGAGAAGTTTGTGGCACAACTTGACTAGAAGAAGGGATCGGTTTGTAGGATATGTTCTAAGGCATCAAGGGATCACCAATTTAGTACTGGAGGGCAGCGTAAAGGGTAAAAATCGTAGAGGAAGACCAAGAGATGAATACACTAAGCAAATTCAGAAGGATGTAGGCTGCAGCAGGTGCTGGGAGATGAAGAAGCTTGCACAGGATAGAGTAGCATGGAGAGCTGCATCAAATCTGTCACAGGACAGCAACAACTAAGATTTAAAACCTCCCTTGAAAATATTTACGAAAAGTGGACTATCCTCATTTGCTCAGAAGTTCCTTGTGATAAACGGAAAGAAAACTCAACATACGGTAAGAGCACCAGAAAGAAATGTGGCAGACACGGCGCTCAGCTGAGACCTGACCACAGCAGATAGCGCAGTGAGTGCTCTAGTGGCCCTATTCCTTTATCCTTAGAATTATAACGTGTCGCTACTAACGCGATCATATTAGTGAGCCCGCTCACACGAAAGACGGCTGCCATTCACACAACTGACCGTCATTAGAATACAAGTTCATGGTGTAAAATGGGCATAACGGAAACAATAGCTGGCCGTCGAGATCGGCTGATCTTCCGGCACATGACTTTTTTTAAATTTTAATTTGGGTTTTCGCGAGGACAGTGTCTGCAGGAATAAACCACGTCCTCAAAGACAGAATTAGCGTGGTAGTCCACGAATTTTCACAGGACCTCTTGCAGCAGGCCATGCAACATTTTGCGCTACGCCACAGGCATGGGCAACCATTAGTGTCCCGCGTGTCTTATTACGTGTTTAAGCTCGCTGGCCACATTGTCACGTGACGCGACAGCAGCGCTCTTAGCGCGTGTACTCACTATTGCTGCATCCGTGTAGTTAATGTTTATGAGGTAATGCACCGATATGAATGGCACCTCTTTCGCAGCTCGCACACCGACAAACGTACGTACGTTCTGTATTTTAATTTAAAAAAACCTACCTGTTAGCAACTGTTCGTCTAAAATTGTGAGCCATATATTTGTGACTATTACAGCGCCATCTATTACAAAGGGAAAAAAGTGGTCCAACTAAACAATTCATATTTCTTTACGTACTACACGAATATGTAATAAAAGGGGGGTTCTTATTTAAAAAAACCGCTGTTGATATCCATTTGACCTATGGTAGCGCAATGTAGCGGGCCAACCATAGCGGCATCTTGTTTCACCCTTCAGCCGCCCGTGGCGGCCGAGCGGTTCTAGGCGCTTCAGTCCGGAACCGCGCGACTGCCTCGGACATGGATGTGTGTGATGTCCGTAGGTTAGTTGGGTTTAGGTAGTTCTAAGTTCTAGGGTACTGATGACCGCAGATGTTAAGTCCCATAGTGCTCATAGCCAGAGCCTTCAAGCTAGACAAGTTTCGTTCTTTGTAGTTTTTTCGTTTGACACTTATTTCGTGAGATATTTGGCCCGGTCGCGATCAATGGACCACCCTGTATATTGGGTAACGTTGTTGGCAAAAATTATCGAAAAGTTCCTAAGTTCTTGACCGACTCACTTCAAATTCTTAAACCAAACCCTAATAGTCAGTTGAAAAGGCTTATCTATATATTTTTATATGTTTGTGGTTTATAAATATACATATAAAATTCGTGAAGTTGAAACGTTCTTTGTAGAAATCTTCAAAAGCTTTTGAGCTAGTTTCTTTCTCTAGGATGCCTTTGGACGGACGCAAATCTAATGTTTATATTGCTCCTGGTTCCAGTAGATACTTTCATTTACAAGCCCATATGTCATGTACTATCCTTTTTAAACAATAATGTACAGGTTTGCTATTACAAGTGACTGCGAGAAACCAAATGCTGTGCTGTGCTGATTTGAAAACATGTGGTTTCGTTTTCTTTCTCGCAGTACGTTTTAGCTACGTTACCAAAGCATTTAAACCATTAAACAAATTGTTTCTTCCATATTTTTTCTTTCACGTTATAAATAATTTTGAACAGAAGTTGTATACACAACTATGCGCTGTTTTCTTTTCTTGCTCGCAGAAAGTTCTAACAAACAGGAAAGTTACATTTTTGGCATATCGGCGTATAATAAGAATACTACTGTGGTATCTGAGTCCTCCGAAACTTTGTAATGCTTCCCATATGCTGATTAAAACTATGTGAATTACTCTAACTGGAACTACAATCCTCTCAGATACAGCAGCGGAAGAGGTCTCTCGTACCCCGTATACCAATAACCCCAACCGATTAACCTGTTCATTTTAAGCGACATTAATCCCTCTCAAGGTTTCATTGACACTAACGACAAACAAGGTTCAAGGTCAGAATGAGGGGGGAAAGTGGAGCTACTTATGACTTACGAATCGTCTCAGATTTGTTATTGGCAGCAGTTACCGTCAGCCTGTGAATGCGGCGCTTTACCTGATTGTAAAACTACGCAAATTGAACTCCGTCTTCTGACTGATTAACCACCACGATTGTCTGCTGACAGGTTAAGAAAATTTTACGAAAGTCTGTGCAGCAAATAAGTCTTGAATGTGCTCTATAATAGCTCAGGCAGTAACCAACAAGCAAAAGCAAAGTCTATATCCACCACACGCTGTAACTCTGACAATGGGAATATACTATACAGTCGTAAATACGTAGTACCTCAGTACGCAACGTGGACACCAGAACACCTTGCTGTCTAAACATATCTTGAGGTGCCACGCCCTCCTTTCTAAAACAACTTAATGCGGAAAGTTTCCAGTTCGACCGAATGTACTTGGGAAAATATCTGGCAGCTCCTTACACCTGACTGAAATGATCAATACAACACACGAACAAATCCACAGCCACATTCACAAAACAATGAATGCAACGAAGCACACAAATAGACATAAATACACGGATATTATGGGTGCCAATGTAGTGATAGTTGCTGCCACTTAACAGTAAGGTACGAAAAGTAGGTGTGGGTAAGTAAATTCAAATACACTGTGGATAAGTGTTAGGCACAAAGTAAGTGAATAGAGTAGGTTTCCCGACGTACATTGACAGATTAGTGCAGCTAGAGCTCAGGTCGCTAGTAATGAGCAAATGTTAGTTACTGCGTGGACGCTCAGTTTATAGTGATGTGAACCATTAATGCAGTTATACGATTTGTAAAACCGCCTAGTATTTGAATGCCATGCTTAATAATCACACTACTACATGGAGACTGAATTCAAGGTAACAGTCT
This sequence comes from Schistocerca piceifrons, assembly GCF_021461385.2. Lineage (NCBI taxonomy): Eukaryota > Metazoa > Arthropoda > Insecta > Orthoptera > Acrididae > Schistocerca > Schistocerca piceifrons. Next base: position 1,054,554,978 of record NC_060139.1, read on the forward strand.
GCTGAGCCGGCCGGGGTGGCCGAGCGGTTCTAGGCGCTACAGTCTGGAACCGCGCGACCGCTACGGTCGAAGGTTCGAATCCTGCCTCAAGCATAGATGTGTGTGATGTCCTTAGGTAAGTTATGTTTAAGTACTTCTAAGTTCTAGGTGACTGATGACCTCAGAAGTTAAGTATCCATTGTAATCTAGGAAGTTCCATTATATTAGTATACTATTTAATCTTGTTTACAAATTAATTCGCATACATTTCCGCGAAGGGCAGCGTGGAGTAGTGAAGAAAAGTGAAGGTATCATTTTTATAATCTGTGATACGAACACCGCTACTGTATGTTGACTATTACTGGCAGTGAGAAAAGTGTAAGTGCTGCACTGTCGCTCAGTTTTCGTTTTAACGAGTATAGCTATCCTTTTACATGTGATGCCCCTTAACCCTCCAGGGGACTCCGTGACATACATGTCTCACTTGGTTTGAAGTCCTGCTGAGACTAGAACGTGCTTCCTTCTGCGTAAAACCGGGTGTGACATCTATTAGTGCCTCCCTGGCGGTCTCTGGTGTCGTTCGCATGAATCAATGGTGCACCGATGTAGTTTTGTTATCCGACCGCTGTTGTGTACAGCGATGTCACATTGCTGCATTAATTTTCTTCGTATTACTGCAGTTTGTTGGAATATTTTGATACGTTATTTTACGTTACCGTGCTGCAAATAGTAAATATTGTTTTGGAATGGAATAACTATTTTGTGCTATGCTGATATTGGGATTCAAAATGTTTGTTACAAATATGTCATATTGAGCAGTGAGTAATTCGGTTGTGAGTGAATCACAAATTCTTCCATTTCATGAAGTAATGGAACCCGCGATAAAATTAAAGTGACGGCTACTGTCTATCGCTTTTGTTGCTGTTCATTGAAGATATGTTTCCTATTCAGGACGACCGTGATGTCAGTGACATAAAAGTTTTAAACTCAGATGATGCTGATGATGACTCTCATGAAGGTATCCCCTGATATTCCTTTTTCTGCTGAAAATGATGATGCAGGTTGTTTAGCTGAAAAAGCTGAAGAGCCATGCAGGGGAGCGGCAATGTTGCAAAAAAGGTTGATGGAATGCAGTGGAAGATGGAAGATTTTGCACCAGTCATTGAACCTTTTGTTCCTGCTCCTGTATCGGCTCGCATTTGACTAATGAGTCGTCTTGAATATTTCGGATCTTGGTAGAACAATCAAATCAATACAGCCTACAAATGACCGGAACAACAGTGAACAAATGGAAATCGGCACTGGAATAACTGCTACACATGTACCTGAGAATGGGCCTGCTCAAATGCCTAGATTTCCCTGCTACTGGGAGAACCGCACGGCCATCCATTTCGTTTGTAAAGTTATGGCATTTGCAAATGTGTGTGAAATTTTATGGGACTTAACTGCTAAGGTCATCAGTCCCTAAGCTTACACACTACTTAACCTAAATTATCCTAAGGACAAACACACACACCCAAGTCCGAGGGAGGACTCGAACCTCCGCTGGGACCAGCAGCACAGTCCATGACTGTAAAGTTATGGCGCGGAGTAGATTTGACAAACTGTTGAGTGGTGGGAGGCGTCCTCCAAGGTGCTCCCAATGTGAGGCGGTCCGCAGATCGTCCTTTATGCTGAATCGGAATTCTACAAAGAATCCCCCTTACATGACTCCTATATGCAATATTTGACTTTTAATCACTTGCCCCTGTTGACGAATTACGCCAGGTGAGGATAAACACCGCACATATAATAAGAATCAATTTAATAAAAACATAAAAATTATCCTCCAAAAGAATGACAGGGTTGTGAGAACTGGAGGATAATTTTAACTGAAGTCAGAAGTACTGATCAGAAAGAAACAATTTTTTTTATTACTACTAGGTTTTTACATTAACATCTCAAAATGCATGATGAGATATGCCTCCTGATTAATTATGGCACAGTGTGCATGAATAAAAATGACAACTAACACAGAAGTACTATTTTTTATCGGGTTCAATGGATTGCACCTCTCCTGTCACTGACATAGTGCATGAGATTCTAGTTGAGTTACCTATCGGCGTTGTGGCCGAGCGGTTTTAGGCGCTTTAGTCAGAAACCGCGCTGCTGCTACGGTCTCAGGCTCGAATCCTGCCTCGGGAATGGATGTCTGTGATGTGCTTAGGTTAGTTAGGTTTAAGTAGTTCTAAGTTCTAGGGGACTGATAACCTCAGATGTTAAATCCAATAGTGCTCAGAGCCATTTGAACCATTTACCTATCGGCATGAATGTTACTGAAATACAGAGGAAAACTACACTTTCAGCACGCATTGCACCGCATGTGTGGCCGACATGTAGCCCTTCTGTACCTATCTCAGCGATAGCGATTTGAATATGGCCGGGGCTGCGGACATTACCCTTTGATATTCTCTGCAACGTCGAAACTACAGCAGGCGTCCTCCTCGTGGAGTCGAGATGTGGATCAGTATCTTGTTGCAGCTGTGACTGCCCCACGCGATCGCATATGTGCAAAACTAATGTTCGGGCTGCCGGACGAAATAGAAACTTCGCTCTCACTCCTTCGCATGGACCGGAGCAAAAGCGACTGTTTCTCTTCGAAGCCAAAACACGAGTGTCTAATTTCTGTAGATATCAGACTGACTTGTCGCTCCACGCCAGCGCCCGTCAAACAGTAACAATTTTCTGTCTGGATACCCAGCGGCTGTCCAATCAGTGTTGCTTTTGGGAGGCGTCCATTGTCTGAGGTCACTGACCCAAGCACAGTTTGCAGATTTCGCTGCAGCTCCCTCTGCCACCCGGCGACGGCGCTGTCATTGCCTGGTAGAGGCGTCCAGTCTAGGTTAAGATCAATGGAACGCTTCTGTACAGGATGCTGACTTGGGCGGCCCTCTCTGTTGGCGTTATAAAATCCCCCCCGACAACTCAGCACCGAGCCCACTTGCAGTGATTTCCGGCAGAGAACTCCGCCATGGAAAAGTTGTTCATAACACGTGATTTTTACTGCATTGCATCTTCTGCTCATTATGCGTTTAGTAGACCTGTGATAGTTTCCGTGGCAACCAGAAATTCTGTAATAAAAATGCAGATTGGTGGATAATGTGTGCCTTGCAGTGCATGGCCCAGATAGGATGGCGGCGTGCAGTTTCTACGAATGAAATATCTCAGGTAATCTTGCAAACGCCCGCCACTTCGAAAATAATTTATTAGCAAATGATGAAACTATACGTAATGATAAGCTCTGGAAAATTAGGGGCATGGATGAATCATACCAGAGAAAAAAATGTTTGAAAGGTTTTCTTCAACACCACAGTGTCGATGAAGTAATGATTGCTTTTAAAGGCAGAATCATCTTGAAACACATGAAGTAAAACAAATCTCTAAGGAGGGGATTCAGAAAGTCTAGTAGGGCAGGAGCTTCTGGCCACCTGACGTGCAGCAGGAAAAAATGTAAAATGGAAGACATATGAAGTGGTCTAAAATTCACAGATACGTTGTCAGAAAATCACAATTTTGAGTCATATGCCGACCACTTTCATACAAGCGATATAGCTTACTTGTTCAGTATCTGTCGAATAGAGGTATCTGTTTCATTGGAACAGTAAGAGGAAGTATGCTGAGAGATTGTGACCTGCGCAAAGAAAATGACATGAAGACCATAGGACGAGGAACACCCTAGCAAGCCTAATGGACCACAAAGGTTCAAATGACTCTGAGCACTATGGGACTTAACATCTGAGGTCATCAGTCCCCTAAACGTAGAACTACTTGAACCTAACTAACGTAAGGACATCACACACATCCATGCCTGAGGCAGCATTCGAACCTGCGACCGCAGCAGCAGCCCGGTTCCAGACTGAAGTGCCTAGAACCGCTCGACCACAGAGGGTGATCCGCTGTAGTGAGATAGAGTACGACAAGAAACCTGTTACTCAGTTCTCGTCTTTCGTTGGTGTTGAGCTCCAAGATAAGACAAAAAGGTGGAGCAAATCACAAAGGGAATATGTTCATGTCCCAAGACCAGCTGTTATCGTAGCTTACAACATCTGTATGGGTGGAAGTGATCTGATGAACATGATAGCATCACTATACAAATACCACATAAAATCGAGGAGGTGGTATTTATTTATCTTCTTGTAGACAATTACAGTTGCGGTAGTCAACAGTTGACTCAGATATCTAAGGTCTGCAAGTTTCATTACGAAAGACGCTTTCCACTACGCAGATTGCAAGCAGAAATCACCGGTGAGCTATTATTGGAAGGGAAAGACAAATCGAAGCGAGGACGCCCTAGCAAAGACGGCATGTCAGAATAGAACAGCGCTGCCACAACAGTTCTACCAGTTCTAGACCGCCAAAAGGACGAGTGTGATTATTAGCGTATATGGAAGAAAACCAGAGGACGACGCAAGATAGGTATGAAGATTATATCGTACGTATGATGTGAAAAATGTGATGTATTTTTGTGCTTTGATAAAGATAGAAATAGTTTCAGAAGATTTCAGATATAAAATCTGACCAATAAAGTTGACTAATAATTTCAATTGCTTTTTGCTGTTTATTGTGACAAGGAATTAACAATTTTGCACAATGTACTCTATAGTGAATCACCTGCTGTTTTCTAGTATATAACAATCTGATTGTGCCGAACTGAGATCTATATGGTGACTTGCTGCAGTATGATAATAATCAGTTACTTCAGCCTACATGTGTTAATTATAAGTAAATGGATTTACAAGTAAGCTGGTATTAATACATTCATTCTTCAACACATAATTTTCCATAAAATGATTGTAAAACAGATTTTGCAACTATAACCTATAAATTAAATTAAATTAAAATCTTAGCAACTTGTCCTGCCAGCCAGCATTTTATACTGCTTACTGCTCAGTGTGACAAATATGTCATATTAAAATTTTGCGGTGGAAAATGTTAAAAGAGCAAGAATTGCACAGAAAATAGTGAAAAGAGACAATAATAAGAGGGTTTGGTGAAATAAAAATTTTTGGAGGTATGGGGATTGGGGTTGGGCATTGTAGGCTTATTATAATGTTCTGTTAGAGATTTGTATCATGCAGCACTGTTTCTCTAACAGCGTTCCGCGGAACACTGGTGTTCCGCAGGGAGTAAGTGCTCCATGGAAAACTATTAATGACATGACATTTTTTATATTTTTTTACTATTTTTTAAAATTTTGTTATGTTTCTGAGTCCATTAGCCATGGTTTAAATTTGAAGTAATCATTCATTTAAACAACTTTTTCTAGTTTTTCTTTTTAATTTTATCCATTAGCGTACCAGGAGTGTTCAAGCTTTCCGCCAGAGAGAAAGATAAGGAACCCATGCGATGGAGTAGCACAAACGGCTACAGATTGATAGTTGAGTCTCAGACGTAGTCTAACTAGCGAACACTGCACCATGCTTCTCTGCTTCGTGAACAGCGGTGGGATGGAGCAAAATGGCGATGGCTATTCGTTGAATTAGAAAATTAAGTGCCGAACTCAAAAAAAATTACGTCTGCTGCAGTGCGTTATTTGGTAGCAAAAAACAATGCAAATAAAAGCTTTGAATTGTTTCCAAGAGACACAGGGTGGAATAAGTCACGTTAATAATATGAACACAGATGTGCACTTCTAACAATGGCGACTGCTCAGCTGTGTATTTGAACAGCAACTCGCCGTTATTACTTTGAATCCGAACTAAATAACGCAGATTTGGCCTTCAGACTCTATTAAACACAGTTTCGAAGGAAACGATTCACAGTTCGGGTCAACAGATCAAACTGAACTTGTATTCTGTAGTACAGTACAATACACAATCTCAAGTCCGTCTTAAAGTTCACATCACTAATTTGGTTTGCTGCCTGAGTGAGCTTCGATGTACTAGCGCTCTCGTAACTGGAGGATTTATGCTTATTCTTGAAGGTACTATTGCTCAACGATATCCTCTCCCTGGTGTCTTCTGTGATGATCATCTAAATATAATTTCTTCTTTCTTCTCCTGATGTCTCCTCCTCTTCTGCTTCCTCTTCTGCATCGATTCATTTTCTTTGCAGTTTTTGGAAAATTGTAATAACAGTAGTGGAGCAACTGTCTTCTAGAATGTTCCGAACTTAACTCGCATTTTCCCGCAAACAGCGACGTTCTTCTTCTCAAAATTTCTGCCTCCGATTTCCTCTAAGGCTTTTCCTCTTTTAGTATTGCGAAAACAACTCTTTTCTTCACAGCTTAATGACACTCTTTGCCGACTTCCACTGCGCTCGCGATCGATCGACTTACCACTGCCACCATTCCGCGTTTAACTACTTACTATCCTTCCAGTCTGTACATTCTGTTCTTCCAAACTTCGCTCTCCAACAATACTGTTCAGAAACACTTCTATTTACAAAATATAACTGCATTTTCTACCAATAATTCGATTTACCTCGCCTACCGGTCCTAACACTGCTGGGTCCCTCCTTGAAGAAACTTGCTCGCCAGTTGTCTCTGCCGGCCGCGGTGGCCGTGCGGTTCTAGGCGCTCCAGTGCGGAGCCGCGCTGCTGCTACGGTCGCAGGTTCGAATCCTGCCTCGGGCATGGGTGTGTGTGATGTCCTTAGGTTAGTTAGGTTTAAGTAGTTCTAAGTTCTAGGGGACTGATGACCACAGCAGTTGAGTCCCATAGCGCTCAGAGCCATTTGAACCATTTGAACCAGTTGTCTCTCTTATGTCCGTAAAACTTATACACAGATATCTTTTCTCCTACTGGTCGAAAGTTTCTAGAAAAGCGTAGGCAATACAGACAAGTAAATTGAGAATAATATTTACGTATAAATTTCACGTGCCATTTGACATACATGAAAGAGGACTAACATATGCCCGTTTCAGCTGGGATGTTCGCTACTGCCTGTCAGGCTGCAAACCAAGCCACGTTTGTTAATCCGCAGGGAGCTCAAGTGAAAAGTATGCTGTGTTAAGCGAAGCTTGTAATTTTTTTAGACTTCTTTGCGATTTTAGAGACTCAGAGTTCTCACAATACCCGCCTCTGTAGCCGAAGTCGCTGGCGAACACCTGTGCTGTGGCGCTCGACTCCAACGCAAGCTGGTTCGAATTCTGCTAGCGGAAATTTTCAGTTTAAGTATTCGGCCGAAAAGGGGAGAAGAGGTGGTGGCGTAAAGTTTCTGGTCGCCAGTCTTTGCACCAATATCCTGGATTAAACTCCGAAGCTCTCCGCAGTGTCTCATCAGGTGAGGGCTTGTGACACAGTTGATGGTGATCCATCTGGTGGATGGGGCATTAAGCTCGCAGACCCCTTTGGGGTCTATTCATCAGGCGTAGGCCATGTGCTGGCACTGGTTTTCAGCCACTCCGCTCCCCTCATCCGTAACAACACTAATCCAACACAACATTGTACAAGCACTCATCAGAATCTTCCACACGGGACCTATAGACACTCGACACTTCACAACGGTTCGGAAGGAGCTTCTCTACAGTGATGATGTAGGATTCCTGCATCGGCACCCTTACGCTAATTCCGTGAGAATCGGACAAATTTCACTAATCCGCGAGTCCTCACGATAGTGTATTCTTCGACAATTAGCCGAAAATTTTGGAAATTAACGTAAGCAAAGATGTATTCCTTTTCAGTAAAATGTTGGTCAAGGTGGGAGGATTGTCCCTATAAACCCCCTCCCCCTTCGTCACCTTTCCTCGGACCCGCGGTTGCTCCGTATGCCTCGCAGCTAGGTCTCTACCTTGGTAATGAAATATCTAAGAGGGAGAGATTGTAAGTTTGAAATACACTGTTAAAACAGATGCACAAGCTCTAGAAAAGATGAATAATCTTGATTCATAAAAGTCACGGTCATTAACGTGACAGTTAATAGCAAAAATAAACACAAATTCCGTCTCATTTGCTTCCATTTTGACTACAGATTTCCTCTAGATAGAATTCGTAAAGTGTGTGGTTATGTATAGTATTCTGGAGTGTACAAATCATACAACGCGCTAAAAAAATTGCTTTAACTTAATAAGCTTTCCTCATTCGTCTTTCTGATGATAAAGGACATAACAAACTACAGAATGAAAACTGAGCAAACTCAAACACTCCAGGCCCGTGAATAAAAGGAATAAACGGCAGAAAAGAAATCCGATGATGACGGACAAGAAAGCCGGTAGCAACTGTACGGTCACGGCGACGGCATTGCCGACGCCGGTGCGGCCACGGCCACCGGATGAGTGCGAGCACAGCCCCAACCCCCCAGTCATATTACAACAATAATTGTGGGATTCTGCCCACCCGTCTCTCATAGGATGCCTGGGAAGATTTTTTGTCGGATAGCTAGACAACACACAAACAAATCATATTAATGGAGTTTATTACACTGGCAATACTTCACTTGCGTATGTACTCGTACAAGGGGTGTTGCAGGAAATTGGCGACATACAAATAATCAGTATCCTTCCAATTATACAATTTCCATGCAGTTCGTATGCATCGCCAGTCACCGCTCCTCTAGTGCAGGCGCTGCTCGTGGTTTCTATACTGGGGAAGGCTGCGGCATTTATCGATCGGAGCCAACATAGACCTCGGGTTACGCTACAGATTAGTCTGACATAAACAACTAAGAATTCAGGGGAAGGGGGATGGGCAGATCACTCTCTACCCATAATTTTACGTACTGTATGTGTGGTGTCACCGCCAGACACCACACTTGCAAGGTGGTAGCCTTTAAATCGGCCGCGGTCCGTTAGTATACGTCGGACCCGCGTGTCGCCACTATCAGTGATTGCAGACCGAGCGCCGCCACACGGCAGGTCTAGAGAGACTTCCTAGCACTCGCCTCAGTTGTACAGCCGACTTTGCTAGCGATGGTTCACTGACAAATTACGCTCTCATTTGCCGAGACGATAGCATAGCTTTCAGCTACGTCATTTGCTACGACCTAGCAAGGCGCCATTATCAATTGCTATTTATCTTGTGATGCATGTACTGTCAGACCGATGTTCACCAATTATGGATTAAAGTTAAGTATTCCAGAAGCTACGTACTATTTTTGCTACTATAAAGACCTTGTCCTGTTCCAGACCTCACGCCATCCTGCGTGAGCTTAAACGCGTGCCCTTCGGCCTCCCGTCCTAGTGGATTGGCTGTCTTGCCAGTCCACAAAAGTATGTTCTGTAATCAAGTATTAAATATCATTAGAAGCTAACTTCGAGTTAAAATCTTTATTTAGTGTTTTTATACGTCATCATTACATTTTCTGACACTTTGCAGCAAATCATATGAAAAGAAGCGTTTCGGAGAGGTCTTTAATGCGATGAATATTAACTTTGCGGCTGCTTAATATTTTTGGTGTTTTCATTTCTAAACTTAAGGCGTTTATTGTGGTTTACCTCCAAAGCTCGAAGTTTACGAGTTCGCATGACGATACTGTGATGTTTTGATGATGTCACAGGTCTTGTGCTGTGATTGGGTGGCATGAGCAATCCGTGCAACTGCCATATTACCTCATAAATTGATTCCAGGAGTTCATTTAGAATTTTCTTCGATAGGTCTAAGAAAACACGGTTTTCTGATTTCTCAATGTGCTGCTTCAAGACGCAGGCCAGTTCTGCCATAAGACTGACTAATCCTCGAAAAATTCCTGGGTTTTTGGAATCTTCTGGTTCGTCGTGGCCCCTTAAGGCAAGCTCGAATTTGCCGCAAAATTCAATACAGTCTATCAGTTTACCCAGAATATACCGACTTTTTGATACATTTTCATTATATATCTTTACATTACGGCTGTAAGCACTGTCTAATTGGCACATAATGTCCACTTTTCCTACCATTGAAAACTCAATTAAACCCTTTAAATGTTTTTCGCTGGAATTATGTTTTTTCACCTTTGCGTGAAAATTCTTAAAGTCAGTGATACCAGTTTCAGTCCAGGCACTATCAGTACTATTTGTAGGAAGACAGGTGAAACAGAAAAATGCATTTTTCACTTCACAACCACCCAGCTGCATCGTACATTGCTCTATTAAAACTGCGTATTGTTTCTGTTCTTGATTGATCGTTAGATCGGGTCTGGGTGCACCAAGTTCTTTCACTTTCATCCTATGGCCGTGTTCCAAGTTTTTACCTATTAAATTGCACACTGAATTCATATTGCGCTGATTTCACACTCGCGGTACGTCGTAGATATTCACAAGCAAGTAAAACTCACTAAAATCTTTCAAAATACACTCCGAAAAAGAAACTCGCTAATATCACACGGTATCAACAAAAGCATTCAGCATCAGCAAGCAAGGAAAGTAAAGTAACGGGACAAATTTCGCGCGCTTTGTCCTCTAATCACTTATGAAACTCTCGCTAGATGGCAGTACTGTTATGTTACTGTAGTCTAGTGCACTCTGGCGGAGTATTTGCAAACTTATTCTAAATGTACATAAAATAGCCAACGGCAGAAACAAAACAACTGCGTCAAACATTATCAAAACAATAATACTAAACGTCGATGTATGACCCATCGAAGCGTAGCAGAGATGTGCAGAGACAGGGATTGGATAGCGAAGTTTTGGCCACTCTACATTCCTTTATTGCATAGATAGTGGAACGTGAAGAAGTGTGGTGGTTGGTATGACAACCTTAGGCTGCAAGCTCTGAGCCTTCAGGTCGCCCATAAAGAGCAGTACTATGCAGAAGCCATCTGGTGAGCACGATGTATGAGACTGGCGAAATACCCTCAGACTTCAAGAAGAATATAATAATTCCAAACCCAAAGAAAGCAGGTGTTGACAGATGTGAAAATTACCGAACTATCAGTTTAATAAGTCACAGCTGCAAAATACTAACGCGAATTCTTTACAGACGAATGGAAAAACTGGTAGAAGCCGACCTCGGGGAAGATCAGTTTGGATTCCGTAGAAATGTTGGAACACGTGAGGCAATACTGACCTTGCTACTTATCTTAGAAGAAAGATTAAGAAAAGGCAAACCTACGTTTCTAGCATTTGTAGACTTAGAGAAAGCTTTTGACAATGTTAACAGGAAAACTCTCTTTCAAATTCTGATGGTGGCAGGCTATTTACAATTTGTACAGAAACCAGATGGCAGTTATAAGAGTCGAGGGGCATGAAAGGGAAGTAGTGGTTGGGAAAGGAGTGAGACAGGGTTGTAGCCTCTCCCCGATGTTATTCAATCTGTATATTGAGCAAGCAGTAAAGGAAACAAAAGAAAAAATCGGAGTAGGTATTAAAATTCATGGAGAAGAAGTAAAAACTTTGAGGTTCGCCGATGACATTGTAATTCTGTCAGAGACAGCAAAGGACTTGGAAGAGCAGTTGCACGGAATGGACAGTGTCTTGAAGGGAGGATATGAGATGAACATCAACAGAAGCAAAACGAGGATAATGGAATGTAGTCAAATTAAGTCGGGTGATGCTGAGGGAATTAGATTAGGAAATGAAACACTTAAAGTAGTAAAGGAGTTTTGCTATTTAGGGAGTAAAATAACCGATGATGGTCGAAGTAGAGAGGATATAAAATGTAAACTGGCAATGGCAAGGAAAGCGTTTCTCAAGAAGAGAAATTTGTTAACATCGAGTATAGATTTAAGTGTCAGGAAGTCGTTTCTGAGTGTAGCCATGTATGGAAGTGAAACATGGACGATAACTAGTTTGGACAAGAAGAGAATAGAAGCTTTCGAAATGTGGTGCTACAGAAGAATGCTGAAGATAAGGTGGGTAGATCACGTAACTAATGAGGAGGTATTGAATAGGATTGGGGAGAAGAGAAGTTTGTGGCACAACTTGACTAGAAGAAGGGATCGGTTGGTAGGACATGTTTTGAGGCATCAAGGGATCACAAATTTAGCATTGGAGGGCAGCGTGGAGGGTAAAAATCGTAGAGGGAGACCAAGAGATGAATACACTAAGCAGATTCAGAAGGATGTAGGTTGCAGTAAGTACTGGGAGATGAAGAAGCTTGCACAGGATAGAGTAGCATGGAGAGCTGCATCAAACCAGTCTCAGGACTGAAGATCACAACAACAACAACATGCAGAAGCCACGCCCCCAAACCGCTACTACATTCAGCTTACGGACGTTCGAAGGCGCAGCCTAAACAGTACTAACCGCACGGAAAACATCTATCGATACAAACAGTTCCAAAAACGTTGACCGTCGTTATTTTAATCGGAATGGGAAATATGCGAAATTCGTCCCGATAATTTAAATTATGTAATAAGTTCTTGCGAAATTTACTTTAACATATATTTTGGGGCGGCTCCGCTTCAGAACCTTTAATTACGAGCCGCGCCTGAGTGCCGCTCTTCTAGCGATCGTCTTCTAGTCCGTCTTCTAGTCGGTCTTCTAGTTGGTCTTCTAGTCGGTCTTCTAGTCGGTCTTCTAGTCGGTCTTCTAGTCGGTCTTCTAGTCGGTCTTTTAGTCGGTCTTCTAGGGCGGCCGAGGCTAGGCGGCGCATCGCTTTTATTCTCTTCGTGTAGAGACAGCTCCTGTCGTGGTGACGTCCTACCTGGTCAGCGTGCTATTGGCTGACGTCGTCTCTGCTGTATCGTTCTTGATCTTCGTGCCGGCGCTTGTCGGTAAGCTGGAACTGTGATATACACTGAAGCGCGAAAGACTGGTATAGGCATGCCTATTCAAATACAGTGATGTGTAAACAGGGAGAATACAGCTCTGCAGTCGGCAACACCAAAACAAGGCAACAAGTGTCTGGCGTAGTTGTCAGATCGGTTACTACTGCTACAGTGGCAGGTTATCAAGATTTAAGTGAGTTTGAACGTGGTGTTGGCGCACTGGCGATGGGACACAGCATCTTAGAAGTAGCGATGAATTGGCGACTTTTCCTGTACGACCATTTCACGAGTGTACCGTGAATATCAGGGATCAGGTAAAACAACAAATCTCCAATGTCACTGCGGCATGAAAACATCCTGCGAAACGGGACCATCGACGACTGGAGACAATCGTTCAACGTGACAGAAGCGCAACCCTCCCACAAATTGCTGCAGATTTAAGTGCTGGGCCAAAACAAGTCTTAGCGTGCGAACCATTCAACGAAACATCATCGATATGGGCTTTCGGAGCCGAAGTCTCTCACTTGTACCCTTGATGACTGCACGACACAAATCTTTACGCCTGTCTAGGCCCGTTAACACCGACATTGGACTGTTGATGACTTCCATGGACCCTGCATGTCGTCAGGAGACTATTCAAGCTAGTGGAGGCCTTGTAGTGGTGTGAGGCGTGTGCCGTTGGAGTGATATTGGACCCCTGATACATCTAGATCCGACTCTCACAGGCGACACGCACATAAGCATCCTATCTGATCACCTGCATCCATTCATGTCCGTTGTGCATTCCGACAGACTTTGGCAATTCCAGCAGGACAATATAATACCCCTCATGTCCAGAATTGCTACAGAGTGCCTCCAGTAGCACTGTTCTGGGTTTAAACACTTCCGCTGGCCACCAAACTCCCCAGATATGAACATTATTGAGCATATCTCGGATGCGTTGCAACGTGCTGCTCATAAGAAATCTCCACCTCCTCGTGCTCTTACGGGTTTATGGACAGCTTGAAACGTCCCCTTAGAAAAATTAATGAATTACTGTCCTGATAAACCTCTTACATTATTTGATTTTCAAACAGCTGAGCAGAACTGAACGTACTCAGACATTTCGCTCTTTCCCTATTCTGATCAACACTAAACTGACACACAATATTTTTAGCGCAACGCAATCTGACTTTCAAAAATCCCTACAAAAGTATGGCCCTGACTAACATTAACCTATTATATCTTTCACAAATCACTACCTCACAAAAATCTTCGTTACTCGAACTACTGCAATACAGTGAGCGCCACTACTCCCAGCTAAATAAAAGATTCAAACTACTGAAGGCACTAACTACTGATAGGCATAGTTAGCAAATGAAAGATTTTGATAGAGAACAAACAATGTATTTACCTTAATAGTGTTCCAAAGTCATAATATATATAGCAGTTCATGACATCCATTCTTACAAATGTACTGTTTCTGATGGACACACGTCCAGATCATCCGCTCTCAAAATGCCGCCATTTCTCTCCCCACATCCACCACTGCTGGCGGCTCACCTCCAACTGCGCAATGCTACGCGCTGTTAACAGCCAACTGCCCAACACTACAATAGCAAATTCCAACAATGCCACCCAGCCACAGAATGCACACAGCACAGCCAGTGATTTTCATACAGAGCGCTACGTGGCGGTAGCGTTACCAATATAAGAACCTAAACAACCTACTTACAAGCTCTGTAGTATTAATGGCGTCACTTTCATCAAGCACTACAGGGCTATTACAAATGATTGAAGCGATTTCATAAATTCACTGTAGCTCCATTCATTGACATATGGTCACGACACACCACAGATACGTAGAAAAACTCATAAAGTTTTGTTCGGCTGAAGCCGCACTTCAGGTTTCTGCCGCCAGAGCGCTCGAGAGCGCAGTGAGACAAAATGGCGACAGGAGCCGAGAAAGCGTATGTCGTGCTTGAAATGCACTCACATCAGTCAGTCATAACAGTGCAACGACACTTCAGGACGAAGTTCAACAAAGATCCACCAACTGCTAACTCCATTCGGAGTAAGGGGAAATCAACGGGTCGGCCTGCAGTGAGCGAAGAAACGGTTGAATGCGTGCGGGCAAGTTTCACGCGTAGCCCGCGGAAGTCGACGAATAAAGCAAGCAGGGAGCTAAACGTACCACAGCCGACGGTTTGGAAAATCTTACGGAAAAGGCTAAAGCAGAAGCCTTACAGTTTACAATTGCTACAAGCCCTGACACCCGATGACAAAGTCAAACGCTTTGAATTTTCGGCGCGGTTGCAACAGCTCATGGAAGAGGATGCGTTCAGTGCGAAACTTGTTTTCAGTGATGAAGCAACATTTTTTCTTAATGGTGAAGTGAACAGACACAATGTGCGAATCTGGGCGGTAGAGAATCCTCACGCATTCGTGCAGCAAATTCGCAATTCACCAAAAGTTAACGTGCTTTGTGCAATCTCACGGTTTAAAGTTTACGGCCCCATTTTCTTCTGCGAAAAAAACGTTACAGGACACGTGTATCTGGACATGCTGGAAAATTGGCTCATGCCACAACTGGAGACCGACAGTGCCGACTTCATCTTTCAACAGGATGGTGCTCCACTGCACTTCCATCATGATGTTCGGCATTTCTTAAACAGGAGATTGGAAGAGCGATGGATCGGTCGTGGTGGAGATCACGATCAGCAATTCATGTCATGGCCTCCACGCTCTCCCGACCTAACCCCATGCGATTTCTTTCTGTGGGGTTATGTGAAAGAATCAGTGTTTAAGCCTCCTCTACCAAGAAACGATCCAGAACTGCGAGCTCGCATCAACGATGCTTTCGAACTCATTGATGGGGACATGCTGCGCCGAGTGTGGGAGGAACTTGATTATCGGCTTGATGTCTGCCGAATCACTAAAGGGGCACATATCGAACATTTGTGGATGCCTAAAAAAACGTTTTGAGTTTTTGTATGTGTGTGCAAAGCATTGTGAAAATATCTCAAATAATAAAGTTATTGTAGAGCTGTGAAATCGCTTCAATCATTTGTAATAACCCTGTAGTTCAGACATTAGGGGAGCCCATGCCACATCGTGTTGCAGTACTTCTGCGTCCTCGCGGGGTCCCTACACGATATTCAGGCGTATCAGCTTCTTAAGCTCTGCAGCGTATTTAAGCCTATCTATACTGCCACGGCCGGTGCCTGGAAGATTCCTGCGGGCCACACGAACTGTGCTTTCAACATCCCCAACGCCAACCAATGAATACCTCCAGGACGGTGTTATAAGCGTCGGGCACCTGGGTGCCAAACTGTCTAGTTCAAGATCACTTCTGGTTGCTAGTTTATGCCGAACGCTACACCGACTTGTTGATTGTCAACTCTGCCTGTGAACATTCAGTGCACTGAGACCCACGACCGTGTCGGGCCTCTGCTTAGAGATAGCTGCGTCTGCCAAAAGTTGTCAACAGCGTAGCCTTCCCCACCCACAAGTTCAAAATTATGTTTACTTAAAGTGCGTTTGTGTCAACTAATCTTTTGCTTGCCTGTCCAGGGTCCTACCGCGGCAGATCCATTAGCCACCTTCCACTCATTTATCATTAGCAGCAATAGCGTAACATTTGGCTCCTAGAGGAATGACGGTTACCGACTAGTATCGTAACAGCCCCTAATGCCCAGTTTACATGAGTGACTCTCTTGTCTCAGCCGAGTACCCGTAACAATGGTCTACTGCAGCTAGCGTATTATTCCTGTACTGTGTCTCGCCTGTCATGGTGGCAGCTTTTGTTTACAAACTGCCTGTGTTTTGAGAACTGTTTGCTGTATGATTTGGCACCTATACGTTTCAAGTGAGGCAATGGGGGACTATCCTTCTTACAAAAAGTCAATATACATTAACAGAATCAAGGAACCATCTGTGACAGTAGTGTTGATTTTTAGTAGTTGTTCTTGACAAAGTTCGTACTGTGGCTTCTTCATATTGCAGAGATATGAAAGAATGCGAAAAGTGCAGTTCAACGTTTTTAAATATCAGTATTGATTTGCTTGAGAAAATTTATGTAAGGGGCAGTAAAATGAAAACAGCCATCAACACACGCGTTAAGACATTTGTCCCACTGGGAGACGGGACGATCAGCTCCTGCTTCGGAGAACGTAGTCAGCCGCTGAGGATCCACAGCCGCACGCACTCTTTGCTTCCTCGTGTGACTCAAACCGACGTCGACGCATCTCTTGAGATCGCCAAAGACGTAAAAATCACGCTGTGAAAGATCCGGGGTGTACGGAGAATGTTGCAGTGTTTCCCAAGCAAATGCTGACCCGTAGCCTTTGACCGATTGGCAGTGTGGGCGCGGGCGTTATTGTAAAACTGGAAAATTCCGTCCACAACCTTCTGACAGCTCCAAGGCAAACGGTTAAAGCTAACAGTCCAAATGTCCCACATCTCCCCGTCAAAGAAACTCAGTGCTGAGACTTCCTGGCGAATTAAAACTGTGTACCGGACCGAGACTCGAACTCAGGACCTTTGCCTTTCGCGGGCAAGTGCTCTACCACTGAGCTACCCAAGAACGACTCACGCCCCGTCCCCACAGCTCTACTTCCGCCCGTACCTCGTCTCCTACCTTCCAAACTTTACAGAAGCTCTCCCGCGAACCTGGCAGAACTAGCACTCCTGAAAGAAAGGATATTGCGGAGACATGGCTTAGCCACAGCCTGGGGATGTTTCCAGAATGAGATTTTCACTCTGCAGCGGAGTGTGCGCTGATATGAAACTTCCTGGCGGATTAAAACTGTGTGCCGGACCGAGACTCGAACTTGGGGCCTTTGCTATCGCGGGCAAGTTCTCAAGGTTCGCGGGAGAGCTTCTGTAAAGTTTGGAAGGTAGGAGACGAGGTACTGGCGAAAGTAGAGCTGTGGGGACGGGGCGTGAGTCGTGGTTGGGTAGCTCAGGTGGTAAAGCACTTGCCCGCGAAAGGGCAAGATAAGTTCCGGTGAGGAAATTTTGAACTTCTTCAACTGCAGCGGTCTTCTCCTTATAGAGTTCCTCGAGCGAAGAACCACAATCAACGCACGGCCTAGGAAGACATTTTGCATAAGCTGTGACGCGCCATGAAGTCAAAACGCCTAGCAGTGCTGTCAAATGGAATCATCGCATTACACGATAACTTCCACCCCAGCACTGCCAATAGGAGGAAGACAATACTTCAAGCTGCGTGGAGTGTTTACGCGGTAAGAGGCACCATGTCACAAATTGCGCGGTCCCTCCCGCCCGAAAGCTCGAGTCCTACTTCGGACATCGGTGTGTCTGTTGCTCTTAGTATAAGTTAGTTTAAGTAGCGTTTAAGTCTAGGTGCCTATGCTCTCATCAGTTTGGTCCCTTAGGAATACATACACACACACACACACACACACACACACACACACACACACAGATAAAGACACACACAAACACACACACAGACACAAAATACTTCAACTATCTGTTTGAGAAACATTGCCTCTTCCTCAATACAGCCCGCATCTTTCACCGTGTGATCCTCACATCTTCAGCGACATGAAGGAGAACACGCGTGAACATCTCTTTCAATCTGACGAGGAAATGCGAGGGTGGGTGTGGTTGGGACCCGTCAGCAGCCGACAGCGTTCTACGAAACAGGAATTGATCGTCTGCTCTCCAAGTGCTATACATGTCATAAAACATGTGGTGATTGCTTTTGAGTGGAACCAGTCAATGGTCCTGATGCGGCGATTGTTCGGTTTCCATTTGACTGGCCCTCATGAAAACACACACATCAAACAATACAAGGCAGCATTCAGTGAAACTGACACTGAACGGCTCGATAACAAGGTTAAGCTCCGGTGTCAGTAGACGAAGCGATAGTCTCCCGTTTCTTTGCTGGCGCAGTGAGCAGCACAACCAGGATTTTAGAACTCTGGATTCGACAGTCAGTTGATCACTTACGTCACAGATCCACTCGTAAAATGGTACACTGCTGACTGACACGCAGGGACGTGTTGCACACGCGCAATCAGTACTCAGTTGTGAACAGAAAGGCGCTCTTCTAAAACGAGTTGTATAGGAACCAACCGGCGCTCAGTTGAAGACCAGGAGCTATGATCGTGGTCGGGGATGCCGTTCAAGACCGGCGCCTCGGACCTAGCGTCCCGCCGGTCGTGGTCGTGGTCGTGGTCGGTGTGACGCGACGCGGGCCGGCCGGTCGTTAGCGCTGACGTACGCACCGCGGGAGGCGGGCTGCGGGAAGCGGCCTCGGTTTTAATTGGCGGCGCCGCAACCTGCTCGGGCCGCGATACCTTATGGGCAATTCAACGTGAAGGTTAAATAAGCTCATCAGGCAGAACTAATTTGAAAGCTCATTTGGGGCCGGTGCGGCGCGGATCGTATTCAATTTGTTAGCGGCGGGGGGAGCCGATCCCGGGCCCCCCGCGGGCACCGTCTGACAGGGCGGCTGGCGCAAAGTGGCCCTGCTCGGGGCTTCCCACTGCAGCGGTCTCAGCCCTGTGCAGGAAGGGCTGCACTGGACTGCCAAACCTACCTGTACAGGGCTGCACAGTGTCTCTTTGCACCCTCATGAAAACCCTTCTGGATATACTTCTCCATCGTCTTATGAAATACACTGACATTAAGAAAGTCACTACACCAGAATCAATTAAGGTAGAGTAACATATTTAAGTGATAATAATAGGTTAATGTAAGCACGAGATAAGCCGGCCGGCCGTTGTGGCCGAGCGGTTCTAGGCGCTTCAGTCCGGAACCGCGCTCCTTCTATGGTCGCAAGTTCGAATCTTGCTTCGGGCATGGATGTGTGTGAGTCTTTACGTTAGTTAAGATTAAGTAGTTCGAAGTCTAGGGGACTGATGACCTCAGATGTTAGGTCCCATAGTGCTCAGAGCCATTTGAACCATTTTTTTGAACCCGGGAACCCGGGCGTGGGAAGCGAGAACGCTACCGCACGACCACGAGCTGCGGGCTAATAACGTGTGTAACAGCCACAATTTAGAATGAAAGCATGCAAACGTGAATGCACTCTTTTGTGGAGGTGCCGGATGTCAGTTTGTGGGATGGAGTTCCATGGCTGTTGCACTTGGTCAGACAATACAGGGACGGTTAACGCTGTTTGTGAATGACGCTGTAGTTGTCGTCCGACAATTTCCTACATGTGGTCGATTGGAGACAGAGGCAACACGTCGACGCTCTGTAGAGCATGGTGGGTTGCAACAGCGGTACATGGGCGAGTGTTATCCTGTTGGAAAACACCCCGGGAACGCTGGTCATGAATGACAGCACAACAGGTCGAATCACCAGACTAATGTACAGATTTGCAATCAGGGTGCGTGTGATAACCGCGAGAGTGCTCTTTCCATCACACGGAAACGCATCCCAGTGAACAACTACAGGTGCAGGACCACTGTGCGAAGCATGCAGACAGGTTGGTTGCAGGTCCTGAAATGGCGTCCTTTTAACCAGCACACGCCCGTTAGTGGCACCAAGGCAGAACCAGCTTCCATCAGAAATCACAACAGACCTCCACTCTTCCCTTCTATGAGCTATCGCTTGACACCACTAAATCTGCCAATGGTGGTGATTTGGGGTCTCTGGAATGTCTGGCTCGGAGCTGTTCTTGAAGTAGGCCTACTCGATTTGCGACAGTTCGTCAGTCGGAGTGGCCGAGCGGTTCTAGGCGCTTCAGTCTGGAACCGCGCGACCGCTACGGTCGCAGGTTCGAATCCTGCCTTGGGCATGGATGTGCGTGATGTGCTTAGGTTAGTTGGGTTTAAGTAGTTCTAAGTTCTAGGGGACTGATGACCTCAGTAGTTGAGTCCCATAGTGCTCAGAGGCATTTGAACCATTTTTTGCGACAGTTCGTTGTGTCACTGTGGTGCCAAGTGCTGCTCAGACTGCTGCAGCAGATGTAGTGGGATGCACTGGAGCCTCGCGCCCCCATCACGATGATCTTTCCTGTCGGTAGTGCCACGTGGCCGACCGGAGCGCGACGTTCTTGCGACCACACATTATCGAGACCACCGCTGTCAGTAATCATGTACAGTGGTTGCTTTCCTGCTAACTCTTTCTGCAGTATCGCTGAAGAAGGACATGCCGCTTCTCGTAGCCCTATTACAAGACCTCGTTCAAACTGAGCGAGATTCTTATAATGACGTCTTTGCCGCATTAAAAGTGTTCTTGACTAACATCAACTGACCAGGTACAATCTCAAAGCTAACTAAAGCTACCAAAATGCTCAAGTAACCGACGTTTCGATTCCGTTGCAGCCACCGTCCTCAGGCAAAGACTGTTCAGCTGACGAGTAGTTGGTTGAATATGACGCGTTGGTAAGGGTCGTAAAGCAACTAGATCGTAGTGTGTACTCGAGGCATACGCAGCCAATCGTCTTTGACACTAGTCTGGCGGGAACTATTTCCGGCCGACGCCTAAAAACAGGTGATCTCTCACATCCACTACCACATTAGAGAAGGGAGGTCTTCAAACGGACAGCGAAATCGCGGGACAGGAGCACGTGGCGAAATCACGAGTTCCAGAGCTACAATTAAGGAGCACAGTGAGCGACCTGGTTAAATAAATAAAAGAAAAAGAGGACGAATAATCTCTCTCTCTTTCCAAGCATTTATCCCGACTGGCGGGGTCTGCTGTTATCGTTAACCGGATCTGTCGTATTAATTTGAAGGGGTGGCCAGATGTCCTTCCTGTCGCCACCCCGTAATCCTCCCCCCCCTTCCCAGGATGGAAGTAGTGTACCCCAACTGTCTGCGTCTAGTGTAATCCATGGAATAGTGCGAACGTGTTTTAAATGTCTGCGAGTCGTGTAACTGAGGCGGAATGTATGGACCAGCCCAGTATTCACCTAGTGGGATGTGGAAAACCGCCTAAAAACCACTTCCAGGCTGGCTGGCGTAAGAACCGCCGGGTGGATTCGATCCAGGGCCAGCGCGAGTCCAGGAAGCAGCGCGTTAGCCCTCTCGGCTACCCTGGTGGGTAAAAAGATGACAAATAATTAATCGTAATTAAGCCGGAGCTGCAGCGTGGTAGAGGTAATATGTACACGACCCGTGCTTGCTTTTGTGAATGTGTGTGCGTTTTCTTCGTAGAAGAGGGCTTTGGCTGAAAGCCATAATGCATAACACACTTATCGTTGTTCCTCGTCTGTAACTCAATGGATCATCTTTACGGAGAGAAGCAATCTTTCTTTTTCCTAATACTGTTTATATTCCAGCATGCAATTTCTATTGTTTAAAAGTAACATAATATTCTCATTTTCTAATAAAGGTAAGAGGCCTTACTTATGAAAGAGGATTTGCTGATTGGATATTGGCTCAGTTCGAAATCGAACAGGTGGGTGTAATATGGAAGTCAGATTGCTAAAAGAAGTGAAACGTAACCTCGCTCTTAGCTGCATTTTGACAGACGACAGATGTCACCCAGGAGGAGCACAATTTTGGCTGAGTAACATGTTCCATGAAAGTGCGGTGGCACTCAAGGATGTGTAACTTGGCCGAGCTGAACACAGGATGTCTCTCCTAAGAGATCTTCTCTTCAGTACGGCTCTGTGTACATTTAGTATTCGTATGTTTGCCTGTGTCGTATACTGTTATTCATGACGTGCTCTACACATTATTTAAGTTACGACAAATGTAACGTGGTGGCTTAAACCAATTTAATCCTTATCCGTGAAGATGAAGATGGTCCAAGACCGAAACCGTTTAAAATTTGGGTTTAAAATAAAAACAGCTAACGGTCAAGCATGGATTTTATACATGACCTGACGACTGTTAGTAGTCACCTTCCAAAAATGTTTATTTAAAGGAAGCTAGCGTGAGGCTATGACGCAAAGCGCGGCTCGTCATGGCCGAATGCTTCCTCCTTATTCTACTACACTCACTTAACAGGCTGTTAACTGATTTGTTGGTCACTCGTTATATGCTATTATGAAATAGATACGGTTTCTTGGAACAGGCCTTATGAACTAACGAATATGTTCGTCTCGATCCCTCTGGTTCTCCATCCTCTTTTCTGCTGAATACTTATTCGGTACTTGGCAGACAGAGTTGTCGACCTGCCCCTCTTGTGACACAGCGGCTCGCTTCCTGCTTCTGCCTCTGTCTCCGGCTTGACTTGAATTTGCGTGAGGCAGTGGCACTGAGTTTCAACATTTTTGTCTGATACATACAGTACCACTTAATATTCTCTGACGTAACATAAGTATGAACCTTCCTGCAATCATTTTGATATGAATGTATAATGCGAGTGTTGTAAGAAGAAACAAATAAAAAAAAACGATTTCTCAATATATTATTATTTTTTTCGTTCCTTAAAAGTAATAATATGTGTAATAATCACAGCATAACAACTCACTTGTATTATGGTAATGGGTACTATTTCTATAACACCATACCAATGGAGCCATGACGACTACAGGTCTTAATTAACTCTTCCGAAAAATCAGATACATTACAACAAATTGTAAATACGATTGGGAGGCAGTTCCAGAAAATAACATTGTTTCTGACATGTGGACACCAACCTCTCTCTCTCTAGAAAGCTGTGGCTACACATCTTTATAAAACATTTTAATGACAGGTCAGGTATGGGAGAACGGGGGGGGGGGGGGGGGGGAGGGTTCTGCCGGTTTGGTTTCATACTTCTGGGGTCAAAAGTTGCAAAATTCGGCATTGGATGTCATGTGCAGCGATACACTGTTCTAAATGACTCATAGTTACATTAAGATTACTCAGGTATCTTTCAAGGACATAGAACGGACTTGTGACATATGGCCACCAGTGATGCCTGTCCTGACTGCTAATGCATTGTGTAGGTCATGCAGTTTCACAGCAGACGAATGTGTTATGTAAATACACGTGTCTCCGGAAATTAATTCTAGTCTTCCTTCCAACCATATGGACATTAATAGATGTGTGCGGTGGGTCCTAATCTGTCGTCATCTTACTCTCAACGTACTCCATCATGCTGCGTTTATAGTCCCACTCATAGCATGTATGCTGCACTCTGCTGCCAAAAAGTAAAATATTCTGAGTTTCAGTTATTATACAGGGTGGTCCACTGATCGTGACCGGGCAAAATATCTCATGAAATAAGCGTGAAACGAAAAAACTACAAAGAACGAAACTTGTCTACCTTGAAGAGGGAAACCAGATGGCGCTATTACTGGCCCGCTAGATGGGGCTGCCATAGGTCAAAAGGATATCAACAGCGTTTTTTTAGATAGGAACCCCCATTTTTTATTACATATTCGCGTAGTACGTAAGGAAATATGAATGTTTTGAAACTTCCTGACAGATTAAATGAATGTTTTAGTTGGACCACTTTTTCCGCTTTGTGATAGATTGCGCTGTAATAGTCACAACCATATGGCTCACAATTTTAGACGAACAGTTGGTAACAGGTAGGTTTTTAAATTAAAATACAGAACTTAGGTACGTTTGAAAATTTTATTTCGGTTGTTCCAACGTGGTACATGTACCTTTGTGAACTTATCATTTCTGAATTTCTGAGAACGCATGCTTTTACAGTGTGATTACCTGTAAATACCACATTAATGCAATAAATGCTCAAAACTATGTCCGTCAACCTCATTGCATTTGGCAATACGTGTAAGGACATTCCTTCAACTTTCCCCACAGAAAGAAATCCGGGGAAGTCAGATCCGGTGTACGGGCTGGGCATGGTATGGTGCTTCGACGACCAATCCACCTTTCATGGAATATGCTATTCAATACCGCTTCAACCACACACGAGTTATGTGTGGGATATCCATCATGTTGGAAGTACATCGCCATTCTATCATGCAGAGAAACATCTTGTAGTAACATTGGTTGAACATTACGTAGGAAAACAGCATACATTGCACCATTTAGATTGCCATCGATAAAATGGGGGCCAATTATCCTTCCTCCCATAATGCCGCACCATACGTTAACCCGCCAAGGTCGCTGAAGATCCATTTGTCGCAGCCATCGTGGATTTTCCCTTGCCCAATAGGGCAAATTATGCCGGTTTGCGTTACCGCTGTTGGTGAATGACGCTTCGTCGCTAAATAGAACGCGTGGAAGAAATCTGTCATCGTCCGGTAATTTCTCTTGTGCCTAGTGGCAGAACTGTACACGACGTTCAAAGTCGTCGCCATTCAATTCCTGGTGCATAGAAAAATCGTACGGGTGCAATCAATGTTGATGTATCATTCTCAACACCGACGTTTTTGAGATTCCCGATTCTCGCCCAATTTCTCTGCTACTGATGTGCGGATTAGCCTCGACAGCAGCTGAAACACCTACTTGGCCATCATCATTTGTTGCAGGTCGTGGTTGTCGTTTCACATGTGGCGGAACACTTCCTGTTTCCTTAAATAACGTAACTATCTGGCGAACGGTCCGGACACTTGGATGTCGTCGTCCAGGATACCGAGCAGCATACATAGCACACGCCCGTTGGGCATTTTGATTAGAATAGCCATACATCAACACGATATCGACCTATTCCGCAATTGGTAAACGGTCCATTTTAATGTATCACGAAGCAAATTCTGTCCGCACTGACGGAATGTTATGTGATACCACGTATTTATACGTTTTTGAATATTACAGCGCCATCTATCACAAAGCGAAAAAAGTGGTCCAAGTAAAACATTCATATTTCTTTCCGTAATACACGAATATATAATAAAGAATGGGGGTTCCTATTTAAAAAAAAAAAAACGCAGTTGATATCCGTTTGACATATGGAAGCGCCATCTAGCGGGCCAACCATAGCGCCATCTGGTTTCCACCTTCAAGGCAGACGAGTTTCATTGTTTAATAGTTTTTTCGTTTGATGCTAATTTCGTGAGATATGTGGCCCGGTCACTACGAATGGACCACCCTGTATAAAGTCACTATAGGGCTTTAGGTCTACACTCACTTTGATCTACAGGCAGCCACATTATAAATGTTTGTAAAGAGCAGTATTTTAGGTCATTTAACTGCAGCTTCAACAGGCTGAGGAAGGTCTAATGGTTATTGCCGGGGCTGTGGCAGTGCAGAATACCCGAACGTCAGATCTGAGAAATCATAAGGGTAGAGTGTGGACTTCTGCTGTTGTCGTGGTGTAAACAACAACATGTTGAACACCCGCATGTCCTGGTCCAATATGACAGCTTGTGTCATATCACAGGTGTGTTGCACCGGTGGAAAAAAATAAAAAATCATAAGTATGAACACATACAACATATTAATAAAGGAATAATAGAAACAATGATAGTAATAACAATGGATGGATGTACAAATACTTACTTTTGAAAGTAACAGTTACCTTATTCTATTGATTGTGGCTGGAGGCTGTGGCTGACCTGTGCTACATTATCCTTTCATTGAGGCCTGCAGGACTTATAATGACAAGTGTGAGGTCTTGCCCAATCGTAACTAATAGGGTGCCTACGGTATGAAGCGTTCTCGGAATGCTATACAACAATACACACAAACAACATTAGTAGCTTTATTTTCATAAAGCCAATTGACAATACTTAACTTTCTTTACAGCATATATCGCTAGCGATAGGCGACGGGAAAACAGGTGTACACAGAGTCCAAGGAACCCTTGAAGCTGAAAGCATAACACTAATCACGTTGCAGACTCGGACTGATCCTAAGCGGTCGAGGCTAGCAAGAGCTGCGTTTATATGAAGCTGTGACAGGGGAAGGAGTTTCCCGCCATTTTAACTTGTTTCTGTTCCATTAAGTATCGGGTGTGCAGCCGCAAGAAATCTCCTTCTTCTAATATTTCGGCTGTATAACGTTCAGCCATCTTCAGAGTGAGCCGCAAGACTGTCGCTCCAGTTTTTTTTGTTCTTTATTGATTTTCAATTCCCCCCGAAGGGGGCGGGCTGGCAGCAGCTTACTACGCTGTTCAACAGCCTACAGACTTTTTTTTAAAAAAAGGAAGAAGAAAGAAACAAGAAAAAACAAGCGATAAAATGGTGATTTAAAGTGGAAAATGGCGTAAAATGCGGAAAGTTAAAACAGAAAGCAAAAGGGGACGGCAATGTTGATAAAATACACAGGAATCAGACAAGTAACATAGTAGACAAACAATTAAAAAACACGGCGACAGTCTGGTTTCTGTTCACAAGTGATAAAAAGCACACCCAGCGACAGTATGATGGCTGTTCGCTACACTTCCCAAAAGACACAACACGGAGCACGCACTGGAAAAACACACTGTAAAACACTGCACGAAAAAGGCGGCACAAAGATGGCACTCCCGATCCAAGGCACATGGTGGGGGGGGGGGGGACCTGGAGTAGGGGGAAAAACAAGGAGGGAGGAGAGGAAAAAACGAAAGGGGGGGGGGAACCAAGGAGGGAGAGGGCTAATAAAGGGGGAGAAGGGCAGACGCGAGACAGAATGAGAAGAGGCAGAGGAGGGAAATGTAAAAGGACTCGGGGGAGAGAAGGGGGCAAAGAGAGGGGAGGTGTGGAAGAAAGAAGATGGAAGGGGGGGAGAGGGAGCCCGGGAAAAGGACAGAGGAGAGGAGGGGGAATGAGTCAGAGTTGATATGAGGGATAAATGGAGGGAGAGAGGGCATCATCCGGGAGGGGGAGTTGATGGAAGCCATCTTGGGAAAGGAGATGAAGGGTGTAGAGATGGAGGGTAGGGGGGACACAACGGTGAAGACGTGGCAGGGGGCGGGGATCGAAGAGGAGAGGAGCAACCAGGGGGTGAGGGGGTTCAAGACGGCGGGAGGTGTAGAGGATGCGGATATGTTCGAGGAATAGGAGCAGATGGGGGAAAGGAATGAGATCATAGAGGATCCACGTGGGGGACGGGAGTCAAATACGGAAGGCGAGGCGGAGTGCATGACGCTCGAGGATCTGGAGGGACTTATAGAATTTGGGGGGGGGGCAGATATCCAGGCAGAACTGGCATAACATAGGATGGAACGGATTAAGGATTTGTAGGTGTGGAGGATGGTAGAGGGGTGCAACCCCCATGTCCAGCCAGAGAGGAGTTTGAGGAGTCGGAGGCGGTTGTGGGCTTTGGACTGGATGGAGCGGAGATGAGGGCTCCAGGTGAGGTGACGGTCAATGGTGAGGCCAAGGTAGGTGAGGGTGGGGGTGTCGCTCCAGTGCTCGCTTCATCCCTTTATACTCGTGTACCGCGCGGCTACGCATGCGGCCACAGATGCACACCCGAAACTTAATGGAACAGTCTTTGCGCCGCCAAAACCTGAAGATGCATAACTTGTTCCTGTTTGTCTAGAGAGTAAATGTTACATTCTGACCTTGACACGTGGGCGGGATACATGGCACACATCCGGTTACATCATTACCTTGAATGTGCCTCAAGGAGTTGTCAAAGATTCATGGTTTGGTTGGTTTGTTGGCTTGGGAGAGAGGACCAAACAGCGAGGTCTGCAGACCCATTGGACCAGGAAAGGATGGAGAAGGAAGTCGGTCTGCCCTTTCAAAGGAGCCATCCCGGCATATGACTAAAGCAATTTAGGGAAATCATTGAAAACTTAAATCAGGATGGGAGACACAGATTTGAACTGTCGTGTTCCTAAATGTGGTGATGATGATGATGATGTTTTCTTTGTGGGGCGCTCAACTGCGCGGTTATCAGTGCCCGTACAAATTCCCAACCTTTGCGCAGTCCAAATGAATGATGATGAAATGATGAGGGCAGCACAAACACACAGTCACTTCGAGGCAAGTGAAGATCCCTGACCCCGCCGGGATTCGAACCCGGGACCCCTGCCCGGGAAGTGAGAACACGACCGCGAGACCACGCGCTGCGGACTCCTAAATGTGAATCTAGTGTATTAACCAGTGCGTCACTTCTCTTGTTCTGCATGGGCAGATGTCCGAGGGTGACCTTGAGGTAAAATTGTTATCTGTTTCGTATCTGTACTGCTCCGTTACTTTTACTTCGTGGTCTTTAGGTAACAATAACCAGTCACTGTTTACAGACCATTACGAACTGCATTTCAAAAACAATTGTTGTAGAAGCTGTTGCTATCATTTCCTTGTGGGGCTTGTCAAGAAGGCAGATCTCGGAATGCGGTCATCGGGTTATTCATTTATGACCAGAATTTTCTTTTACCACATTTCTAAGTAGCTGTGTTTATACATTGCTGTCTCTGATGTTGCCAGCCGGAGTGGCCCAGCGGTTCTAGGCGCTGCAGTCTGGAATCGCGCGACCGCTACGGTCGCAAGTTCGAATCCTGCCTCGAGCATGGATGTGTGTGATGTCCTTATGTTAGTTAGGTTTAACCAGTTCTAAGTTCTAGGGGACTGATGACCTCAGAAGTTAAATCCCATAGTGCTCAGAGCCATTGGAACCATATGAACCATTTCTGATATTACTGCACAAACATTGCCGTAAAAAATTACTACAATTGGAAAGACGACGTCGATGTGATCTGATGATGGCATATGTCATCTGGGGGATAGTAGATGTAGTGATGATGGTTTCAACGTCGTCCGCCAACAGACTGCATAGTGTCATAGCTACCAGAGCGCCATCTGTGTCTGACCTTTGAAAGGGAATGTTCACAACTAGAAGGCTCAGTGTGGTGGAAAGGGGGAAGAGACTCACTCATGCTACCTACGGTCAACTGAGCAAATTTGAATGGAGTCAAACTGTGGCCTTCGGAGTGATTGGAAGGTCCTGTCAGAGAATTGTCACACAAGTTGGATGTGCTGCGCCAGTTGTGCAAAAAATGTTCGTATCAAAGGTCATGTGAACACTCTCATGCCCATAGACAAGCGTTGGACGTCCACGTAGCACAGACTCCACTACGGTCGTTGTAAGGGCAGCAGTGGCAGATCGTAAAGCTACCACAGGACAGATAAGAGGGCATGTGAGCCCAGATGTGTCAACACTAACTGTTGCAAACCGCTTGTTAGCAGAGGGACTACGGGCAAACACACCTCTAACCCTTCTACCACTCACGCCCCATCATTGAGATGCACTGCTCGATTAGTGCCGTCAGAGGATCGCTTGGAAGGTGGAACGGCTATCCGTGGTCTTCAGCGATGAAAGCAGATGCTGTCTCCACACAAGTGATGGTCGTCTGCGCTTACGACGTAGACACGGTGAGCACTGACTCGTAGAATACATTCGTCCAAGACACACTGGCCTTTCCCCAGCGTCATGATGTAGCTACAATTGTCGTTCATCTTTGGTGTTTCTGTTCTAAAGTAGTGTTCTAGTGTCTGGGATCAGTACCAAGAAGGTGTCAACAAGAGAGAAATGATCGTAGAACTTAAACACACGCATTTCTAAGACTACAAGGATCTGCACTTAAACACATTGTAATGTTAAAGCCATGTGGTTTCCAAAATATTAGTCATGCAAAGTCCAATGCTCTTAATACTCTAATGCAGCACATATATCTTAAACATCTGACACACACACCCCTCAAGTTTCTTCATCCCACTCACTATGGTGACAAACTTAAGATGATGAAACTATTTCCTTCTACACCAAAGAAAAACTTCAGGGAGAGCATAAGGGAGCAATTGACAGGAATGGGGGAAATAAATACAGTAGAAGAAGAATGGGTAGCTTTGAGGGATGAAGTAGTGAAGGCAGCAGAGGATCAAGTAGGTAAAAAGACGAGGGCTAGTAGAAATCCTTGGGTAACAGAAGAAATACTGAATTTAATTGATGAAAGGAGAAAATATAAAAATGCAGTAAGTGAAACAGGCAAAAAGGAATACAAACGTCTCAAAAATGAGATCGACAGGAAGTGCAAAATGGCTAAGCAGGGATGGCTAGAGGACAAATGTAAGGATGTAGAGGCCTATCTCACTAGGGGTAAGATAGATACCGCCTACAGGAAAATTAAAGAGGCCTTTGGAGATAAGAGAACGACTTGTATGAATATCAAGAGCTCAGATGGAAACCCAGTTCTAAGCAAAGAAGGGAAAGCAGAAAGGTGGAAGGAGTATATAGAGGGTCTATACAAGGGCGATGTACTTGAGGACAATATTATGGAAATGGAAGAGGATGTAGATGAAGATGAAATGGGAGATATGATGCTGCGTGAAGAGTTTGACAGAGCACTGAAAGACCTGAGTCGAAACAAGGCCCCCGGAGTAGACAATATTCCATTGGAACTACTGACGGCCGTGGGAGAGCCAGTCCTGACAAAACTCTACCATCTGGTGAGCAAGATGTATGAAACAGGCGAAATACCCTCAGACTTCAAGAAGAATATAATAATTCCAATCCCAAAGAAAGCAGGTGTTGACAGATGTGAAAATTACCGAACTATCAGCTTAATAAGTCACAGCTGCAAAATACTAACACGAATTCTTTACAGACGAATGGAAAAACTAGTAGAAGCCAACCTCGGGGAAGATCAGTTTGGATTCCGTAGAAAACACTGGAACACGTGAGGCAATACTGACCTTACGACTTATCTTAGAAGAAAGATTAAGGAAAGGCAAACCTACGTTTCTAGCATTTGTAGACTTAGAGAAAGCTTTTGACAATGTTGACTGGAATACTCTCTTTCAAATTCTAAAGGTGGCAGGGGTAAAATACAGGGAGCGAAAGGCTATTTACAATTTGTACAGAAACCAGATGGCAGTTATAAGAGTCGAGGGACATGAAAGGGAAGCAGTGGTTGGGAAGGGAGTAAGACAGGGTTGTAGCCTCTCCCCGATGTTGTTCAATCTGTATATTGAGCAAGCAGTAAAGGAAACAAAAGAAAAATTCGGAGTAGGTATTAAAATTCATGGAGAAGAAATAAAAACTTTGAGGTTCGCCCGATGACATTTGTAATTCTGTCAGAGACAGCAAAGGACTTGGAAGAGCAATTGAATGGAATGGACAGTGGTCTTGAAAGGAGGATATAAGATGAACATCAACAAAAGCAAAACAAGGATAATGGAATGTAGTCTAATTAAGTCGGGTGATGCTGAGGGAATTAGATTAGGAAATGAGGCACTAAAGTAGTAAAGGAGTTCTGCTATTTGGGGAGCAAAATAACTGATGATGGTCGAAGTAGAGAGGATATAAAATGTAGGCTGGCAATGGCAAGGAAAGCGTTTCTGAAGAAGAGAAATTTGTTAACATCGAGTATAGATTTAAGTGTCAGGAAGTCATTTCTGAAAGTATTCGTATGGAGTGTAGCCATGTATGGAAGTGAAACATGGACGATAAATAGTTTGGACAAGAAGAGAATAGAAGCTTTTGAAATGTGGTGCTACAGAAGAATGCTGAAGATTAGATGGGTAGATCACATAACTAATGAGGAAGTATTGAATAGAATTGGGGAGAAGAGAAGTTTGTGGCACAACTTGACCAGAAGAAGGGATCGGTTGGTAGGACATGTTCTGAGGCATCAAGGGATCACCAATTTAGTATTGGAGGGCAGCGTGGAGGGTAAAAATCGTAGAGGGAGACCAAGAGATGAATACACTAAGCAGATTCAGAAGGATGTAGGTTGCAGTAGGTACTGGGAGATGAAAAAGCTTGCACAGGATAGAGTAGCATGGAGAGCTGCATCAAACCAGTCTCAGGACTGAAGACCACAACAACAACAACAACAACAACATGCACAATGTTGTTGGACCCGTTCTTTTGCCTTTCTTGCAAAATCAGGATGTTGTGTTGTTCCAGCAGGACAATACTTCCACAACACACTGCCAGTGAAACTCAGTGCGCTCAACAGGACGTTATGATGCGACAAGAAGCGAGTTGTGCTACTCGTCATCCAATTACTCTTACAGAACTGCGAGAACAGGTCATTCAAGCATGGCACAACGTATCCCAGGGTAGCATTCACCGTCGGTACGATCGGCTGGAGTAGTCTGCATTCCACCTGTGGGTGATGATGATGATGATGATGATGATGATGATGACGATGACGTTTGGTTTGTTGGGCGCTCAACTGCTCGGTTATCAGCGTCCGTACAAATTCCCTTTACTCAGTCCAGTCTCGCCACTTTTATGAATAAGGATGAAATACGAGGACAACACAAACTCCCAGTCATCTCGAGGCAGGTGAAAATCCCTGAGCCCGCCGGAAATCGAAACCGGGACCCGGTGCTCGGGCCGCCTGTGGAGGATAGACCACGTACTAATACGGGTGTTTCAGCATGGGTCAGTACCTGGTATGTCTGAACCGTTTGTGATAGTGATATGCAAATGTGATCATTTCATGTACTCCATACGCACTGTTACAGCAATAAATCTTGAGTGAATTGGAAACCTTCTGGCATTGTATCTAAGTAGATTTTTAGCTACGTCTGTGGCATGTGTTTCATTGCCTTGTATTCTATTGTGTTGTATGTGAACCGGAGGCCTAGAAACGACGGAGAAGCTCCGTCCCCGCCGCAGCTGCAGTGATTCACAACCCCACGAGGACCACAGCAGTCCAGGGATTATTGTGCGGTTAGGCCCCCGGTGGACCCCCCCCCCCTCCCTCCCCCAGGGAACGTCTCACAACAAACGACCGTAACCCCTATGTTTGCGTGGTTAAGTAATGGTAGTGTACGCATACGTGGAGAACTTGTTTGCGCAACAATCGCCAACATAGTGTTGCTGAGGCGGAATACGGGGAACCAGCCTGCATTCTCCGAGGGAGATGGAAAACCGCCTAAAAACCATCCACAAACTGGCCGGCTCACCGGACATCGACACAAATCCTCCGGGCGGATTCGTGCTGGGGACCAGGCGCTCCTTCCCAATACAGAAAGCCGTGCGATAGACCGCACAGCTAACCGGGAAGGCTTCATTGCCTTAGTGTGTACGTGCTTGATCTGATTATTTATCACTGTAAGACGTTACATTTCCTCTGTCATTAAAAAGGTTCGAAAGACCGTAGAATGTGCAAAGCCCTGACACGTGTTGCCCAGTTCGTAAGGTGACTGCCAACGAGAAGAAAGGGTCAGACCTCAAGCCACCATTTTGGTCCAGTTCTAACCTGTTACTAAGTTCCACTGTAGCGTATACTCCTCAGCGGAGTGAAGGACTCGCTGAGAAAAGTAAACAAGTGTTTGGACGCGGGAATCATAATTCGCAGAGCCTGACCGGCGCGCGGCGGTGAACAGGTAGTCGCAGCGTGAGCTAGGGGCGGCGTGGCGCGGTGGCGCGATAATTCGATTGGGCTGGCGAGCGCGCCGCGGCTCCTAATTGCGACATTCTTCAGGCGAGCGGCCGCCGGCGCAGGCCGCGCCGAGCCGAGCCGAGTGCGCTAATTGAGGCCGAGACAAAGGCCGGCCGGCCGGCCGGTTCGTTAGGCGCCGAGCAGGGCCGCAAATCACGCGCCGCCGCGGGCACGCCCACCTCACCTGGCCATAGCCGCTCTCCGCCCGGTACGCACCAGCCAGCATCACGGGCACCGTGGGTGATTACACCGCCAACTGATGTCGGAGCATACAGGGCGAGAAATTTCATACAACTCTGGTAGCGAGAATGGCTCCACCCCCAACCGGCTTCATCTCGTATGACAGGTACACATACGTTAAGTCTGAGCTTCTTTAAGCAGTAACATCAATGTAACGGCCTATAAAAAGCATTTTCTTGACAATTCTTTTGGACGGAAGGAAAAGTGTTACAGAAATAATACACTACTGGCCATTAAAATTGCTACACCAAGAAGAAATGCAGATGATAAACGGGTGCAGATGATAAACGGGTATTCATTGGACAAATATATTATACTAGAACTGACATGTGATTACATTTTCACGCACTTTGGGTCCATAGATCCTGAGAAATCAGTATCCAGAACAACCACCTCTGGCCGTAATAACGGCGTTGATACGCCTGGGCATTGAGTCAAACAGAGCTTGGATGGCGTGTACAGGTACAGCTGCCCATGCAGCTTCAACACGATATCACAGTTCATCGAGGGTAGTGACTGGCGTATTATGACGAGCCAGTTGCTCGTCCACCATTGACCAAACGTTTTCAATTGGTGAGAGATCTGGAGAATGTGCCGGCCAGGGTAGCAGTCGAGCATTTTCTGTATCCAGAAAGACCCGTACAGGACCTGCAACATGCGGTCGAGCATTATCCTGCTGAAATGTGGGGTTCGCAGTGATCAAATGAAGGGTAGAGCCACAGGTCGTAACACATCTGAAATGTAGCGTTCATTGTTTATAGTGCCGTCAATGCGAACAAGAGGTGACCGAGACGTGTAACGAATGTCACCCCATACCATCAGGCTGGGTGATACGCCAGTATGGTGATGACGAATACACGCTTCCAATGTGCGTTACTGGGATGTCGTCAAACACGGGTACGACCATCATGGTGCTGTAAACAGAACCTGGATTCATCGGAAAAAATGACGTTTTGCCATTCGTGCACCCAGGTTCGTCGTTGAGTACACCATTGCAGGCGTTCCTGTGTGTGATGCAGCGTCAAGGGTAACCACAGCCATGGTCTCCGAGCTGATAGTCCATGCTGCTGTAAACGTCGTCGAACTGTTCGTGCAGATGGCTGTAGTCTTGCAAACGTCCCCATCTGTTGACTCAGGGATCGAGACGTGGTTGCACGATCCGTTACAGCCATGCCGTTAAGATGCCTGTCATATCGACTGCTAGTGATACGAGGCCGTTGGGATCCAGCACGGCGTTCCGTATTACTCTCTTGAACCCACCGATTCCATATTCTGCTAACAGTCATTGGATGTCGACCAACGCGAGCAGCAATGTCGCGATACGATAAACCGCAATCGCGATAGGCTACAATCCGACCTTTATCAAAGTTGGAAACGCGATACTTCGCATTTCTCCTCCTTATACGAGGCATCACAGCAACGTTTCACCAGGCAAAGCCGGTCAACTGCTGTTTGTGTATGAGAAAGCGGTTGGAAACTTTCCTCATGTCAGCACGTTGTAGGTTTCACCACCGGCGCCAACATTGTGTGAATGCTCTGAAAAGCTAATCATTTGCATATCACAGCATCTTCTTACTGTCGGTTAAATTTTGCGACTGTAGCACGTCATCTTTGTGGTGTAGCAATTTTAATGGCCAGTAATGTACTTCAGTCAGTTATTAAGCATACGCTGGTGTCCAAAATTAAAGCGACGAACAGCTATTTCTCCGTACTGTGGTCTAATTCACGATATAATCACACATATTTTCAACTGATGTCAGTATGGTCGTGGTATGCACGGAATATGGCATTCCGGTCAACGGCCAACCACACCAACAATGACGTAAGGGCACCGAACTGGGTAGTCGAGACGTTATGCTACTAGGGAATAGAGAAACAAATAGGAAGGACTCGACCCCTTTTGTTATCACTCGTTTTATTTAACAATCATATAAACGAATTACTTTGAATCAACAGTATCTTAATTCTGATCACTTTGGGTACTAAGAATAGTAAGACACCAAAATTTAGTGAATTTGCCACCAATGTCTTTTATGAAACAAAGGCTAGCTCCCATATAAGAAAATTTTAAAACCATCAATAATTATGCGCCTGACGGCTTAAATTAATGCACAATTGCATGTTGCTCTTCAGACAAAGCTTAATAAACATAATAAAACCCAAGTAAACATAATTAGCAC
Source organism: Schistocerca piceifrons (assembly GCF_021461385.2). Taxonomy (NCBI): domain Eukaryota; kingdom Metazoa; phylum Arthropoda; class Insecta; order Orthoptera; family Acrididae; genus Schistocerca; species Schistocerca piceifrons. Next base: position 1,054,591,117 of record NC_060139.1, read on the forward strand.
CACAATTAATTAGCGAGGAGTGACGCCAGGTCGCTCGAAGGCAGAACGAAAACTTAACTTGGAGAAGCCTTGGTGGAAGGCGGAAGACGGCAGTTCGTACAACACCCACTTCTCGAGCTTCGACCCGGAGTCACCTCCCGCTACCCACGATTTCACAGGCCCGGTGCCTATAGGTGCAAATGTAGCCCTTACTCCAAAACACCATCCAGACGGCTGTAACATTTAACAAGCGCAGAGAACAGGTCCGCAGGGACAGTGTAAACAACCACCAAAACATATTAAATAACAGGTTAAATTATTCACTAATAAAACGCCACACTGCCTTTGCCCCACTACGAATGAACTACACAGGCAAGGTACAACCAACAGAGTAAATCTTATCAATAACATTAAGGAAAATTGCCTGCTATTAAGAGATTAAAAAAAACTTACAATTACTAGCAAGGCCAGCGGGCACTCCAGTCTTAGTCACAATTAAACTACGTGAACTCTTGTGCCCCACTGTTCAGTGAAAACCGTAACGAGCACCATTCTGAAAATATCATTACAAGTTTTACTGGGGCTCACTACGCTAAGTCTACGAAACCCTCGAACGTAGTATATTTGATAAACAGATTACGTATCACATCAAACAACAATTTCCCACGAGCTGGAAGAGGCACTCTCGCGCATTATATTAATATTCGACACCTGTCTTAAACACCATGAACTCTTTATAGGCATACCTTTACTTCCATGGGAACATCCACTCTCCTACAGTTGACAGAAGGGAGACAGCAGCCTTCAACACCCACACACACTTGCCCTAAGTACAATCTCACTTAACTTTCCGCTGGACGTCCAATATGACTTGCAGGCAGCAATAAGGCAGCGGACGACCGTAGACAGCAGTGTCCGGAATTAGCAGCACGCAACCCAAGGCAGCCACAAGACTCCTCACAGGCGACAGGAAAGGCTCTCCACCAAGCTGCGCCATACACGTGGTCGGTTCCCGCTCCTCTACAAGCGCCCTCTGGCCTCAGGTAACATCGAACGCCAACTGTCCAGTGTCTTCGCGAGAACCATCAGTTAAGTCCTCTGGCAAAGATACGGCAGCCGATACCCGGTGTAACATTACGAGTCAAGACACCTGTAACGGAACTTGAATAGCGTAAAGTTATCGTTAAAAACGCACGCCGCGCGATTTGTTATGATTTGGTCGGTCATAATAGTAGTAACATGCTTTTGAATGCAATTAAAATATAACGGCGATACCTGTTTAGCGTTATTGGAAATAATATGTAATAAATTAATGATTAAGGTAGCCGATCCTATAAGAAGAGGTAAAATTGGACATATTAAGGTGTTTTGCTTTATATCGACTAAGCCGATGATACGGCGTCTTTTTTTCCGTTTACTCTTAGAAGAAAAAAAAGAAAACCAGTAACGAAGTGCTATTTGTGCGTTGTGAAAAATATAGGGGCGAATTTTAAATAGCTACAGTGTATAATCAGACTAACAAATGGACATTCAGTTACGCGAAATAGCGGACAGTGTAGTGTGGTCATTAAATTGAGTACACCTACAGGGCGGTCAATTCCAGGATAAGTCTATTCGCGTCTCACGAGGCACGCGGTATTGAGACCGGTTTTTTTTATTATATCACGGAGAGCGGGCTTCAATTTATAAAAAGGAGAAAAGCTGTATCATTATCATTGACTGTTGGTGTTATGCAACCAAAACTGTTCATCAAAGGGTTTCGGTGAATGAGTGGTGAATGCGAAATGAAACTGTGAACGAAGTTATGTTAAATAAAGCAGAAGAGACAAGACAGTTTGGTCGTATCTGTTATTATTCCATAAACCGTAACATGTACTCTCGTTGTACGAAGCCTTTATAGACGATCGTATGACAATTTGCTTTGAAGGGATCTCGTTACGAGTTAAGTTTTGGGGACCTGGTCAACAGGGGATAGTTCGTAGATCTTAACTACTGCAGCTATTCTGGAATCAGGTGCTACCGTGACCGTTTGTGTTGTCTATGGCTTAAGGTCATCATATCTCATGCTCTAAGATCGACGCGCCTTTCCTCTTGGTATAACGGTGTCTCACGGTAACCACGACAACGCCGACGGCGAAGGAAGATACGGTAGAGCGGTACACGTCAGAAGCAAAGATAAGAGCGCGAAGGCGAGGTTCTTGCAAATACGATGGCGCTCTAGCAAAACTCCACGGCTCAATAGTGTTTGCCGGATAGCCCCACATCCGCAGTCGCTGTGCACACAGAAAAGACGCCTACCAGACTCTCTGCGGTGAATGGCCGTAGCAAGAATGAAAGTAGGCCAGTAACAAGCTGATACGGCCCTATGCCTTAATGTGAATTGTTCTGTTGTTTCTTGGATGAGGCGACAGTTTATACATACCGAAACTGTATCCGGAAGACCACGTCAGGGCCGATCGCGTGCGACTACAGAGAGAGAGAGAGAGAGAGAGATAGAACCATTATTTGGCTGTAAGGTCACGACGGTATCGCCTTAGTACTGTACTCCAGCTGGCATCTCACCTCGCAGCATCCACTGGACGTGTTGTATCGAGGCAAATGGTGTACAGAAGGTTTAAGGAGAATGGCCTCTATTATTGGAGATCTGCAGTGTTTATGCCTCTGCCACCGTCTTCACAAAAGGGAACGTCTAGGTTGGAGTCGTCAACATGCCACCTGAACGGTCGAACAGCGGGTCAATGTTCTTTTCACAGATGAGTACCGATTTGGCCCACAAAGTGATTTTCGACGGATTTGCGTCTGGAGGAACGCAGAACACGATTTCGGGACCCTAACATTGTGGAAAAAGACAGAGAACTCGAGGAGGATACTTTATGGTGTGCGCAAGGATTGCGTTGAGCACTCGAACAGCTCTTCGTGAAACAGTACGGGTGAATCGGCAAGATTTAATTAGTGCCAGGTATCGTGATTAGATCCTGGGGCCTCATGTGCTGTTGTTGTTAGACGCTGTGGGCTTATACTTCGTACTGACGGACGATAATGCTCGACATCGCAGCGCTCGGGTTGTTGTTGTTTTCTTGGTAACGGAAGATATTGCACACACGGCGAGACCTTGTTCGCTCTCCCGTTTCGAATGCCATAAAGCATGTCTGGGATGCAATAGAGGGACGGGTTGCATCACGTCAACTTCCGCCAAGACTTGTGAGCAGCTCTGCAAGAAGAATTGGCGTTATTGCCTCAACGTGAGACTGACGACATCAGTCACAGCATTCCCTGCTGTTACCAGGCATGCATTGCTGCCAGCGGTGGTCACACCCCATACTGACAAGGGAACCTCCCCATCGCACCCCCCTCAGATTTAGTTACAAGTTGGCACAGTGGATAGGGCTTGAAAAACTGAACACAGATCAATCGAGAAAACAGGAAGAAGTTGTGTGGAACTATGAAAAAAATTAGTAAAATATACAAACTGAGTAGTCCATGTGTTAGCTATGCAACACAAGGAGAATCTGAATTCAGGAACGCCGTGGTCCCGTGGTTAGCGTGAGTAGCTGCGGAACGAGGGGTCTTTGGTTCAAGTCTTCCCTCGACTGAAAATTTTACTTTCTTTACTTTCGCAAAGTTGTGATCTGTCCGTTCGTTCATTGACGTCTCTGTTCACTGTAATAAGTTTAGTGTCTGTGCTTTGCGACCGCACCGCAAAACCGTGCGATTAGTAGACGAAAGGACGTGCCTCTCCAATGGGAACCGAAAACATTTGATCACAAGGTCATAGGTCAACCGATTCCTCCACAGGAACACAAGTCTGATATATTCTATACAACACTGGTGAATGTGTGTCACATGACAGGAATATGTTGTCGACCCACCTAACTTGTACACTTGGCGAATGGGTAAAAAGATTCTTCTACCTTGCCCGATTTAGGTTTTCTTGTGGATGTGATAATCACTCCCAAAAAAGGGATGAAAACATAAGAGTTTGTCACATAAACCGAAAATAAAAAATTAAAATTTTGACTCGAGGGAATATTTGAACCTAGGACCTCTCGTTCCGTAGCTGCTCTCGCTAACCAGGAAACCACGGCGCGCTTTGACTCGCATTCTCCTTGATTTTGCCTATCTTCGCATGGACTACTCCGCTTGTATATTTTATTAATTTTTTTCATAGTTTCACACAACTTCTTCCTGTTTTCTCGATTGATCTGTGTTCAGTTTTTCATGGCCTATCCACTGTGCCAACTTATAACTAAATCTGAGGGGGATGCGATGGGGAGGTTCCCTTGTGAGTACATTAACCAGTTGTCGGAATCTTTGTGCATGTCCGTTAAGTTGGAAAAAACGACGAGCATTTTTATCTACCTTTATGAACGTTGCTGTTGTCTACGTTCTGTATTCTTTACATTGTTTGTACTATATTAACACCTGTTTATATTGTTCTGTGGCAGAATAAACGCAACCTTGCAAAATTTCCGTTTGTTGATTGAACTTGGACACCAGTGTATTTACGGTGGGGCAAATAAAAGTGGCTCGGAAAGCACAGCTCCAGGGTACAAACCAACACAGCAGAAGAAATAACTTACAGTGCTAAACCGACTATAGTGAACGTTGAAAGTACCCCTATTCATCTCTTGGCACTAGTGGCCCCTGGTCATCAAGTTTCTGTAGACGGATCGAATCGGGATTGCTGGAATTTTTGCGGTCTCATCCCAAATGTTCTGCTGCAATTCTTGAAGACTATGAGGGCTGATGCGATACACCTCAGACATGAGGAGTTGCCACACAAAGTAATTGCACGCTCACTTTCGGTGGCCTTGGGGGGCGAGCTAGGGCCGCATCTAGATCAACCTCTGCTAACAGCTCTGTCACGCGTGAAGATTATGTAAATGTGCTCCAAGGTTCGGCCGGCTGTGTGGTTAGTTGTTCCATCCTGTTGGAAGTAACTGTACGACTTTTCCTCCTACGTTAATCCTGCCGCAAATGGTTTCACAATAGTGGCAATGGTACTCGCCGAAGCCAGCGTCTGAAGAAAGATGATGGGACTAACAATGTGGCGTGCAGACACACTAAACCTCAACCTTCTGATCATGCAATGGTGTTTCGTGGAAGTTTCCGAATTCTCCACTGTCCACAACTTCTGATTCTGTGAGTTGACATACTCACTCAGATGAAAGCAGGCTTCGCAAGACATAAAGAACAGATCCATGTCCAAGCCGTTCATTGACATCTCAGTGAACACCTATTATAAAAACTCGAGACGCTGAGGAGCACCTGCAGGCTTTAACGCATGAACAAAAGACTTTCGCTAGGGATGCATGGCATGTGCCGGTCCAGGTGGAGTATTTGTCCTCATAATAGGCGTGAAATATCGGTCTCTTGCGTCAGGCGTCGGGTTGATTTGCTACAACTCTCAAGTATTTTGTGGTGAACCGTGGCCACATTTTCTGGTGTGCTGGCACGTTTCGGAATGTTTTTTGACTTGTTCTAAACAGATCCTGTCTGACGCCATTTTTGGACTAAGCGTTGCATGGAACTCGTTCCTGGCAGTTTGACACCGTTAAACTTGTCACCAAACAACTGACCACACCGTTTCCACGATTTTTGTTGTCACGTAACTTCCAACAACGAACACCCGCTGCTTCAGTATGAGTACCATCGACCCCTTTGCACTGCTCCACTCACACTAACACAGCCCACAACTATGATCTGAACCGGTGTGGATCACGTGGCCGGCATACACTTGGTTTGCGCGTAACGGGATGTGATTATATGCACACATTCACGTCCAATCATACCCACTCCTCCGGGCCAATTTTATTTGCCCTGCCTGTATTTAAGTATATTAAAAAAACTGTCAGAAAATATTACAAAGTGGGGCGAGTGCAGCGACTCTCCCGAGGCAAGTTGAATGTGAGCCGATCTGTTGTATGTACTATAATTGGTGCCAATCTGAATCTGGAAAAAACAAAAAGTCTCTGTAATCAACATGTGTGTAGCTAGTGAATCACGAACGGAATGTTATAAATATTGATTTTTGTGTTATTAGCGGGTGTTTCAATAAAGTCGTTCAATTTCCATTTCTAAACGACAGTCATTTGTTAATAAACAGTATTTAATTTAACAAATCTAAACTCCTCCACGCGGTTCATGCTTAAAGATTATTTGGAAGTTATGGTTAAATTTTCAGATAAGGAGACTGAAAATAGATTTATGCTGAGTACCGTTTTGAAAAATCATATTCCGAGATAAATGCTTTTCAAGTTTTAAAAAACGTTATAGACACTAAGAAACGAAAAAATTCTACTTAGGGGAAACTCTTACCATTAATCTGCTATCACAGGACTGGTCTGTCGTACTGTTGTCGCTGCGATCAAAACCATATCCATTAGTTTATCACGACGACACTGTAATTCTGTCAGAGGCAGCAAAGACGTGGACGAGCAGTTGAACAAAATGGACAGTGTCTTGAAAGGAGGATATAGGACGAACATCAACAAAAGGAAAACGAGGATAACGGTATGTAGCCGAATTAAATCAGGTGATGCTGAGGGAATTAGATTAGGAAATAAGACACTTAAAGTAGTAAACGAGTTTTGCTATATTGGAAGCAAAATAACTGATTACTGTCGAAGTAGGGAGGATATAAAATGTAGACTAGCTATGGCAAAGAAGGCGTTGTTAACATCGAGTATAGATTTAAGTGCAAGGAAGTATTTTCTGACAGCACTTGTATGGATTCATGACGATATTTTTGATCCGTCGTTGCAACTAGACAAATGTTTGACTTTTTTCGAAAGACGCGTTTCGATTTATTGAGGTAAACCATCATCAGCGGTCTATAATTAAGTTATTTACATTTTGATATGCTTTTCAGATCGAAAAACAGTGCGTCAAGGTTAGGTTAATTTTGTCCTTGCGGTGATTTTTCGGCTGATTTCTCGCTTACATCAGGAAATGCCGTCTGCTAGCACATTTCATTTGGTCTCTGGAGTTTGTAATATATTTAGATATTGAAGAAACATGTTTACATAGAACACATATTTGTACAGCGAAAATACATAAATGGCTATTTACAGAACTGAAAGCTCAAGCCACCGATTTTTTTCCACAACTAACGTTTAGCAAATCGAATGATAAGTAACCTTGATGCATTTATGTTACCAATTCACATTACTTCTTAAATATAAAAATACGTGATACAGATAAATGATAATATGAGTCCTATTAAAACCTACAGAATCTTCTCCGTACTCTTAAGAAAATCGGCAGTCGCTTTGTAAAGGTGAATACCTTTAGGAATCAAAAGAGAAGACGCTCATTGAGAAAGGAGGTAACCCATACTCAACAAAATCTTCAAAAATTCGGATCTTTCTACGTCATATTTGGAACACTAACACAGGATGTTGTTTACATCAGCTTCCGACTCCGAATCACACTCAAATGCAAGGGGAATCGTAAATGTGTATTCTATACAGATCTGCAAGGAACGAGATACAGTGATAGCGGAGTAGAATAATGGTGGAAATCGTAGATCGGTCAAATTGTGTCCTCTTAAACCGCGGTCTGGCTGGAATTTGAGGTTGTAATGGTGCATAACATTCAATTTCAGTTTCATAGGACACATCCAACATCTTTTTCCACTGCTATAGCGGATGCCAGAGTCGGAATGCACCAACAGCAGAATGGTTGTCTGCCCTCTCCGTGTACAGCAAATATAGTCCGGTATCACACTTAAAATATAACGATTGGTTGTTTTGTTCCACCTCCCGTGTTGAATACTTTTAAGCACATTCAGGGGGTCGGATACGATTAATATCTTAAAGAAGGAAGTTGAAGATGCAAACTTAATTGCTTCCCAAATTCCCACGGTGCCCGACGTAAAAATAAAGCACTTTTAGGAAGTTTGTAGCTTCACTAATTTGGATCTGAGATCATCAAAAAGCACTTCCAGTATACTCCTATTGCGGAATTTTTTGTCCATCAGTATATATACAGATATAGCCAGGTCACCGAGCTTCAACGAGACGATTAAATCTGTTATTTACGTTAACAATCAGCGAGCTTATCATATTATAATAATAGATTGTAATCTGGCAAGTGAGTGTGAAAATATCATATTCAGATAAAGGAATTGTCAAGAACATAGCGTAGAATGTTTGACAGGAACCTAAGAGTCAAAGTTGGTGCAGAAGGTCGGACTTTAGTTCATCTGTTGGAGGCAACTGCAGTGTCTCCTCCTACAAACACGACTACCCATTTCAGAGTATATCTTTGTCTTATACTAACAGTAGTGTGGGAGGCACGGGTGCTTATAGGCACAAATCGCTGGCACACATCAGCACCGGTACATAAACTCTTGGTAGAGTTGCCAAGAGCAGGCCGCTGTAGCCGAGCGGCTCTAGGCGCTTCAGTCTGGAACCGCGCGACCGCTACGGTCGCAGGTTCGAATCCTGCCTCGAGCATGGATGTGTTTGATGTCCATAGGGTAGTTAGGTTTGAGTAGTTCCAAGTTCAAGGGGACTGATGACCTCAGATGTTACGTCCCATACTGCTCAGAGCCATTTCAACCATTTAGAGTTGCCAAGACATATTTCATGGCTAGAGCATAAACATTATACCATATATTCGTACAACATTTGTAAGCGCCGTATAGAGCATAGAAAATCAAAAACAGTGTCTTAGTACATAAAGCTAAGTAAAGTGTTAAATTATGCCTATGGCTTTATCTTAAAACAAAATGTTCACAATTGCAACAAAACACATGGAAAATATGTATCACAAATTAAGTGTGTGGAAAATGGACTTGTTAGGTTTCGTAGATAACCGATACCCTTGCAGAGAATAATTGAGGTGAAATAGTAACAGTGTTCAAAGGAAAAACGAATAACATTCAAATTATTATGTACAGATACTAAACACAATATATGTATATATATTGCAGGGCAGAGGTCTATGTGCGTCTGTAGGTGAACGAAAAGTCTAAATCTGTAGTAATACCATAAATAGGGACAATATCAGAAAAAGTAGCAAACAGCTTAATAATATAAGCATTCAGATAAAATTACGATTGATTACTATTTGGCGAATATCATTCAGCATTATTTAAATAGCTACCCATCATTCGCACTACCAGGGATGTACAAAATTAACTGTTGTAACTGTAATAAATTTGGTGACTGTAATAAGTTCTACTTAGGACAAACGGGACGGAACTTAAAGGTAAGATATAAGGAACAAACTGTGCGTAGTCGTGTGACTCGAGCGTCCCGCCGGGTAGACCGTTTGCCGGGTACAAGTCTTTCGATTTGATGCCACTTCGGCGACTTGCGCGTCGATGGGGATGAAATGATGATGATTGGGACAACACAACACCCAATTCCTGAGAGGAGAATATCTCCGACCCAGCCGGAAATCGAACCCGGGCCCTTAGGATTGGCATTCTGTCGCGCTGACCACTTTTTTTTTTTTTTGCATGTTGTTCGTTATTGATCGTTGTGTCGCAAGACATCTTGTTCAAGTTCAGTGGTTGATCCCTCCACTCAGTTTTTTATTACAACCGGCTCTCTAACCGAACACGCTGAGCTACCGTGCCGGCATCGCTCAGCTACCGGGGGCGGACACTGTGCGTAGTGAGAACAGCACATCTGCCTAAGTGCTCACCTAGGCTCGGAAACCGTGCCTCGCGGGACATTGATAGCACACGTGGAGTTTTACACGAATTCACTCGGTGAAGGGTACCAAACAGCGCGGTCATAGATCCCATCGAGAAAGGAAGTCGGCGGTGCCCTTTCAAAGGAACCATTCCGGCATTTACCTGAAGCGATTTAGGGAAATCATGGAAAACTAAATCAGGACGGTCGCACGCGGGTTTGAACCGTCGTGCTCCCGAATGCGAGTCCAGTGTGCAGGCCACTTCGCCACCTCGCTCGGTCAAGTCATTAAGGGCAGAGTAATGAAAATACTTCAAGAGATCGAGATATATAGTCATTTACGTAAATATCCTGACTATATTCTCTACGTGCAAACAAAACTATAGAACAGAGGTTTTTTTAGAAAACTTTAATTGCGTTCTGAGTACTCAGTCCTATTGATGCTGGATTGTATCTTGTACTTTTAGGCTATGACGTCGCATGCGATGATGGCGTAGAATTTTAGATCTAGTCCACTCTGCCCTACAGCAGTTATTAATGTGCTACTTTATGTTTTTATGTCTTATGCTGCCCACTATATTTCATTTTATCCTCTTACTTTGATATCAGTATATTTTTTATTCCGCTGAACAAAATAAAGTCCCATTTTTTCGTAGGAATGTATTTGTCAAGGGGCAGTTTTATATACAGTGTACGAGGGTTTGGAACATTTTTGGAACACAACCTACGACCAGCTTAGAGACGTAAGTGATGACACTTCCTGCAGAACCTGACCATCATTTTGCAGGACAATGCTCAAGCATGTACAGTGCAAGCTGTTACTGATTTGTTTGACTGATGGGGCTGCTAAGTGCTATACCACCCACTGCACTCACCTGACTTAAGCCATCGTAAGTTCTACTCGATTTCCAAACTGAAGCAAACACTTCACGACATTCGCTTTAGAACTGATACAAATTCGTCGGGCAATAGACAGCACCACTCGAAGAGTCAACACAGCTTGCGTTGCTAAGAGTATCATACGACTTCCACATCGCTGGCAACGGGTTATACACAATGCTGGTGACTACTTTGAACGATAATAAAACTTTGAAACACGTCTCTATTTTGTACGAGCTGTAAATAAATAGTTGCCACTATTAAAGTTTCAACCCTCGTATAAGTTGATGCTACCGTAAGGAATATCTCCTTTCATTGTTTAATAGTTTTTCAAATGAAAGTCATATTGTTTGACATGATTTAGTGCTGTGCTATTAGCAATAATAGTTACCCACGGATACCTATAGACAGATACTGTGTAATATAGAGATATGTATGATGCGCAGCACGTCTACTTATTAACCTCCTAATGTTGTTCGTTTTACCTTGGATGCACTGTTACCACTTCTCCTAAATTACGCTCTTTGTGGGCATCGGTTATCTATGAGGTCTAACAAGTTCGTTTCTCACACATTTGATTTCTGATAAACGCTCTGCATATTGCGGTGAGCTGTACTTGGTAAAATTTTCTTTTACAGTTGAGACACAGGTAGAATTTCACACGTTACTCAACCTTAGGTACTAAGATGATCGTTTTGAGATCCGATACTACACAGGGTGATTCACGAAGATATGAAAATATTTTAATATGTATTTCTACAAGTAAAACTAAAGAAAAAAGTTCGGATAGACGCAGGTCCGCAAATATTTGGTTACGGAGTTATGGCTAATAAAAGATTTTGCCTGAAATTTAGCAACTTCGGTAATATGCAGCCATCTCAAAACTGTACGAGCTTAAAGTAAAGCACAATTTCCATTTACTTTGTTGTTGTTGATTTGGTGAATCTAGCAAAACATGTCCCAGACGTGTATCTGCAGTAGTTTTCCACTTGCACAACTCCAAGCGAAGGGCAGGATCTGCCAGATGTAAATGAAGCATGGTAAGGATACAGATAGTTGTATTTCAGTGTACGCCATATCTTAGATTGTGAAATGCCTTATCGTTGAGAGATACGTCGTGTACTGGTACCCGGGCTACGTTGAACAGCATCGTCATCATCATCTTCCACGTATAGAGCGCTCATACTGATTATGAACGCTAGGTAGAGAACCTTTCTCCCGTAATATTCAAAATACTCCACCAATGGTTCGTGCATTCGGAATCCTCCGAGCTGGATAACGTACACGATATTCGTTACCTGCAGCCGTAGCATTACCATCACATTTGCCATAAAGAAACACCGTATCGGCATATTCCTCTGTCGTAAACTTGAAAGGCACCCCTATTTTATAAGTAATCTACAAACTACAATGGTTACTATGTGGTTTCACTTAAATACACTGTTAGTATTATGTTCATTCATTGAACAATACATAAAACTAACCCGTTTCAAAGTTGGGAAACGACTGTAGCAGCTCACTAACGGTTTCCAACAATGACATAAACGTTTCTACGTTCTTAATGGAAAGTAAACAAATTCACTTGTATAGTAATCTTTGCTTCTCTGGATGTTCTGGAAAACTACTGCAGATACACACCTAGGATATGTGTTATTAGATTCACCAGACCAATAACAACAAAATAAATGAAAATCGTGCTTTACTTTAATTTCGTACAGTTTTGATATTAACGAAGTCGCTAAATTTCAGGCAAAATCTTTTATTGGCCGTAACTCCGTAACTAGACATTTGCGGACCTGTGCTTATATGAACTTTTTTCTTTACTTTTACTTGTACAACAAAATATTAAAATATTTGCATATCCTCGTGAATCACCCCGTGTATGTCGCTTAGCAGAATTGTGCCATTATACCGTATAAACACATTCAAAAAGGAGTTATGCAAAATGGTCACAAACTGAAATTCATACAGTCATCGACGGAAAAAGTAAAACTGCAAACTTTGGCAGCCGATGGATGGATGTGTGACGCTACAATATAGTTTCAGCGCGCAGCTGTCAAGGGTAGTAAACAGAGGACATATCATACCAGGGCGTAGAGCCTTCGCGAAGTTCATTCTGTGTACTCAGTTGGACAGTAACTGCGCCTCTCAGACCGGCAAGTGAACAGTATACAAACTAGCCAACTTTTGAGAGAGGACGTGTATTTGAGCTCATAGAAGGTGGATGGAGTACTTGGCGAATCGCTCGACATTTGGCTAGGAGCGAGGCTACTATTCGACGATGTTCGCAGGAGTTGGTGAACCGTGGCCGAACACTGTCTGGAGGAAACGGTCGACCTAGAAAGAAGACTGAACGTGAGGACCGAGCAATGGTCAGAGAGGCGCCCAGAGCTCTCGACTAACCATTATCATAGAAATGACGAGCGACTGGTGCTTCAGTGACCACAAGTACCATTAACATGCGGCTCATAGATATGGTGTGGCGCTCACAGCACCTCTTACGCCCTCTGACATTGACGTCCGCACACCAACAAGCCCGTCTGAAGTGGTGTCGGGAACATTCGGCCAAGAATCTCATTGAGAGGAGTAGAACTGTCTTCAGTGGTGACTCCCGCTTCGAACTGAACAACGATGGCCAGCAAAGACGTTTCTGAGACTACCCAGACAGTGGTGGAATACCAGCCGGACACTCGCAATATGACTTGACAACCAGGAGCGGTGGTCTGGTGTGCCATTTCTTTTAACAGCAGGACCCTTTTACCTGTCATCCACAGCACACCTACAGCACAGCGGTACGTCGATGATATTCTGTGCCCCGTTTCCTGTCCTTCATGGCAAGCCATCCCGGGCTTCCGTTTCAGCAAGACAACGCCCGCTCGCACACGCCGAGAGATTCTACTGCTTGCCTTCGTGTTTGACCATTTCTACCTTGGCCAGCATCTGACATCTTTCCAGTACGATCTCTAACAAGCAGAGATATAAATATTCAAACGAACTCCTAACCGGTAGCAAAATACATAAAGACGAAAAAATATAAATATTATTGTAACTTATGACACCAAACGGATCACTTTACATCGCAGCCATGAGAGGTGTAATATGACGTGGTCTGACGGGAAACGAACCTGGATATCTGACTCCATGAGTTGGTATGTGAGACGTTCTGTGACAGTGAACTTCATACTGTGTACGACAGATGAGGATCCTGTTAGAGGCAACAATCAAGTCTGAATGATTTGAAGAAGGACGTTATTCCACCAGGCAGTGTTTCCAATATTTCATTTGCACCACTGGTTTCGGGGACCACCATTCTCAAGTGCATCGAAAAATCGTATACCCAATCTCTGTCCTATACTCACAGTAATGTGGGAGGCATGGGTACTTATATACACAGATCTGTGTCACACATAAGCACCGGTACAGAAACTGTTGATGCAATCGTTTTTCTTCTGAAGAAAACTAAGAATTTGACGGAATTGAAGAACCACCAGCCCCCGCTCTCAACGCAGGAAGTTATACAGTGATTAAAGTATGTGGAAAAAGTAAGTCATTTAGATAGGACGCATGCAAAACTTGTTATTTAAAAGGCGAAGGATTTGTTGACGTCTTTTTGAGAAAAAAAAACAAGGCCAAATAAACACGTTCACACAACACTTCTCTTGAAGAGTCAGCCACTAAACTTTGTTGAGTATCTCCGTAAGGCTTTTGCACTTAACAGAGGGACACGTGACAATGTCAGTCTATCACAATTTTCTTCTTCAACTGATTCTATGCGGTCGTTCCTTTTTTTGTCGCCCCAGACAGGTGCATTTAGGTATTTTAGGTTGTTACTATTGCAGTGATATATCGCCAATAGATTCCCCGAACAGCCAAACGAACCCATCGTGTTGCCTCTCAATTCGCTTCGAAGCGTGGTCTGGAGTCACCAAAGAATGTCAGTTCGTGCTAAGAAAACTACGAGCAATGACGTGTATGTATGATTATATGTCTCCAGATTTCCAACGAAGAAACGAATATCTGAATAGCACACATCCTCGATCTTGTTTCATGAAATGTACTAACTGTACATTTCACCTACTTGGTAAACGGCATACTGAAAGCGAGGAGGAAGCTGGAGACAGTTTGCAACGCGTGCCTTAAGTTCGAGAACAACATTCCACTGATATTTGCAAGTCCCTCTCAACCTCAGTCCAAATCACCAGTCGGACTCGTTCACAGGCCTGCAACGTCGTTGGCCAATTTCCTTGTTTACATAACTGAATAAGCGTTCTACCTCTTATAAGCGCAAAATCGGGAGCACATTCAGTTCTAAGTACCCTTTCAAACTTACCTATTCATACACTCTCCAGTCACATTAATGCGACCACCATCTGTGCTCGACGTCAAAGTGTAATAGTCAGTCACAGCCGGCAAGTGGCAGCACTAGCAGTGGAGGATATATTAAGTGCGTCAGGGGGACGCGGAAAACAGTGCAGTCGTTGTAATGCGGAAACTGAGCGATTTATCTGACGTCCAAAAGGGCATGGTCATTGGCTACTGGGCCAAGGGTGGAAGCATTTCGGAAAGAGCTAATCTGTAAACTGTTCACGTGCTGCGGTGGTTAAAGTACGCTGCACAAGACAAAATGGCGTTATCCAAAACCAGCAAGCCAGGCAACCGTGGTGGACCACTAGCCATTGATGGTAGGAATGAACGACGGCTGCAGAGATGTGTACGGGTGAACAGGCGTGCATCTGTTCAGCAGCTGAACCCAAATGAACTAAAGAGCCACCAACAGTGTCAGCTCAACGACAGTTCAGCGAACGTTGCTCCGTGTGGGCCTCTGCAGCAGACGCCTGTTTCGTTGACCCGTGCCGACTGCCGTTCATCGGCAAGGAAGGCTGCAATTTGCAATCCTGTAACACAAACTGGGCGTCCACTGAGGGGCGACAAGTGGCCTTTTCAGATAAATCAGGTTTTATGCGGCATCAGACAGACAGCCGTTGGCGTGTACGGTGTGAAACGTCTGAAAGCAAAGGTAGCAGGCCTGAGGAGTGGTCATTATGGTATCCGGGGTGTTTTCGTGGCATTCCGTGGGTGATGTTGTCGTTCTGGAATAAACAATGGATCAACTCAAGTATGTCCATTATAATTGTCCGGGCTGTTATGCTGTGGTCGGTTGATGAATTCTGCGTCAATTCCCTACGTTTCGTCCCCGTCTGCGGGGGACATCTTCAATGGGGTCTGTAACTCGATGGAGGGTCCAACACACCCAAGCACGACTCACACTGGTTCGCTACTGACTTTGGTTCAAGGAGGTCTATAGAAATAGGTGGGCCATAACCACCATCTGCACCACCATAAGCACCACAAGCACCATCTGTCTCTAGTTTCCTCCTAGCTTTCAGTATGCCATTTACCAAGAAGGGGAAATGTACAGTTACTATATTTCTTGAAACAAGATCGTGGATGTGCCCTATTCAGATATTCCACAGCCAGTGGGTGTGCTGGACCTTCCATCGAGCTATAGACGCCCTTGAAGATGTCCTCCGCAGCCGGGGACGAAACGTTGGGAATTGACACAGAATTCATCAACCGACCACGGCATAACAGCCCGGATAATTATAATGGACATGACATTTCCGGCCGTGAAAGTCTACATTTTGTTATCAACTCAGGTATGCATACATCTGGCTTTCGGGACCAACTGAAGCCCTACATGCAGTTTGTTTTGCCTCGGTATGATGGCATCTACCAGCAGGACAATTCATCGTGTCACGTAGCTCGCAATGTACATGCTTGGTTCGAAGAGCGTCAGCTTGAGTTTACCATACAGCCCCGGCTACCAGACTCCCCAGATCATCTTGATCGGGCTCTTCGCGCCGTAGGACCTCAGCCGAGAAACCTAGCACAGCTAGCGAGGACACTGCAGTCGGCGTGTCTCCACATGCCAGTGGGTGCCTTCCAGAACTCACTGACTCTTCTCCTGCACGTCTTGCAGTGGTCCACGCTGCAAAACGTTATTCAAGATTCTGACTGCTGGTCACACTAACATGATTCGAAGTGTATTTCCTAATACAATTCTTCTACAGGCCATTTTGTTTCCTGTTTCGATAGACCTCCTTGAACATAAGTATTTTTTGAAAATTTGGTGATGATAAAATTCAATCTTTCATGCAGCTTTTTGCAGGTATTGCTGCATTTACAGGCTAAACATTACGCCACGCCCTTGTCTTTGACTAGTGACAACATATTATGAGACTTCAACTAACAAGAGAAGCACGCAGTATATTCTAAAGCAAAACATCATCAAATGATATCTGAACACAAAGCAATTACAGCTCACGACCACTTATGTTGCCAATCAGCTTAATAAGCAGCGCACAGGTGAGGAGTACCGTTCTGAAGGAACTTTTTCTGTCAGTTACCTCGTTTTCGAGCAGCAAAAACGCCTCTCTTACTTGTAAAGAAATTGTCCAGAAGTGCTCGAGATCGCCGGAACGCGCGGCGCAAAACACTGTCGGAGCCAGCTGTTAGGGGAATGCAACAAATGGTCCGTGGTAATGCCTCCGGACCGCTCCGCCACCTGCCACGGAGCGCCTTTTATGGCCTCGACTTACCGCTAACAACCTCTGCCGGTAAATGATCTGCTCCGGACACCGGCAAAAACATTTACTTTCATAGGCGGTAGTCGGCGGTGCTGTGTAATTATTTCCGCAACCCGTGGCTGCAAGCATGAGGACAATGGCACTTTTACTCGATGTCCGACAAGAAAAACGCGACTGAACAGCGCTACAGACAGTCAAGCGGATTTCGCCGGTCTGTACTATGGAAAGTGCAACTTAAAACTAAATCTTTATTACCATCTTCCAGGGAACGTGTATCTTAGAAAACTGTAATACCGGACCACCGATGGGAATTAACTAAATCATAATAACCAACACCTGCTGTCTTAGAAAAATGATACCGTGTATCAAGCCTAGCTATCTTCCAGATCTTATATCCCAACATAAGGGAACATTTGCTGAAATAATCATTCTATAGAGTTAGGACTGCCACTATCACGGTGTGAGAAATTGATGGGCATGCAATGGGCTAGAAACATACAAGCATCAAAATACGCTAATGCGCTAAAACAACAATCAGTTTACTTCAATTATTCTTATGGGCACTATTGTGTCGACAGGAGGTGCCTTGAAAATAAATAAATGGCGTGAAGTCTTTGAGAGAATCAGGTAAACAAGATCTGGATAGAAAAAGCGTAACAATAGGAAGCGGAAGGAAAGAAAAATCTTAAGCAGAAAATATTACAGACGGAAAAAAACTCCAGCATTGGATGACACACAATGCGAAAGTTAAGGTTTACTTTAGTAGATAAAGCAAACACCAGAGAATTGTCAACTGCCGTCAGTAGATCCAAAGACAAAGTGAATTAACGGAATACTTCAAGTTAGGCTGACCATGTAACAGCAATATGGAATTGTTTAGGTCTTTCTCCCTATTAGCACAGTGCTACGGGCTTCATAAGGCTATAAAATAGACATTTTAAAGAAGTTATAGTGAAAAATAAAGAATTTATTAAAACATTTAAATTATAGATGTTACTGGTAAACTGGAGAATGTTATCACAAAAACATTTTGCCCCCTGATTCGTAGTAGCTTTTGCATTGACATGCATGAAAAATTATCAGATTTATTGATAAATAGTGTCCACGGCATATTTTTGTTAACTGATCCTCGCTCCCTTTGAGTAAAAAGAGTAAGGTTCTCAGATGCTGTTATCACAAATTTGTCTGAAATGGAGGCAACAGCTTTCCAGATGTCTACGAATAATGCGAAATGCCATATTGCAGTCATTCGTACTCTTTGTAACCTAAAAGAAAATGGTTCTCTGCAGTGGTTCAGGTGTAACCTCTCCATTCAGACCGTGTGGGATGAGTATGACAAGAATCTTGCATATCACTGGTAACCGGCCTGAAGTTCATTATAGATTCTATGATTCATTTTTTTGTTCTTTAGGTATTATGGCTTTGTTGTAAATAGTATCGTCTTCTTACACAGACATTCTGTGAATGAATCTTCGAATTCCAGTTTTATCCGACGTGATCCTATGTTTGTAATCTCCAATTATGTCTCTTTATTCTGCAATGTTTTATCTGGATTTGTTGATCGTGTTCAACTGTCTTGTAAATAATAGATTTCAGCTATCAGTCGTCCTTCTTAAATTTTATTGACTGATCTGGATTTCAGCTAGAAACTAGCCATTCTCAATGCATTATCATTTTTGCTCAATGCATGTAATGCCTGTTCGTCGGACTTTATCCACAGTTCATTGAGTATTCAAGTAACTGTGGATGAATCCCGACCAACAGACATGACATGCATTGATCAAAAATGATAATGCATTGAGAATGGCTAGTTTCTAACTGAAATTTAGATCTGCCAATAAAATTTAAAAAGGACGACTGACAGCTGAAATCTATTATTTACAAGTCAATATAACAGTCCCTGAGTGCAACAGCCTTCTGAATGGAAGGTAACCTGATATTCAATTGTTCTTGCCTTGTTTGTAAGGTAAATGTCAGTATTGAAAATCTCCTCCCAAATATTCACAATTGGCATATTGTCTGCCTTATGTAGTATAGGAGGTACTCGTATATTCCAAGGCAGAAAAAGTATTTGCTCTATTCCTACGGTTGAGGTTACTGTTTTCGGGAGGTTTTCTTCATCGTAAAACAAATCCAGAATCTGGGAATACATATCCCTCAAATACTTTCCAGTGGGAACTCTCTGACACCCCCCACCCCCCGCCGCATTTCATTGCGAAGTGAATAAAAACAGCAGAGGTCTTATTTCGACCGGATCTCAAACTACTCGACTTATCTTAGGATAGTGAAAGATATCTTACAAGAATTTGTTACACTGCAGCTCTAATTTGTAACTTTGCTGATTCCTTCAGCTGCTTGCAAGAAAAAAGTAGCTACACGGTCATTTTCTCCCGAAAAAGGCTATGCGAGCTTCACTCTCGACAGTGTTAAACCATTTTGTTAATTTTATGTAATACTTGCCCTCTTTTATACATAAATATAGCACAGTAGCACGCAAACTTGATGCTTAATGGATTTAACTCATTCTAGCTTGGTGCTTACATTCGATCCACATTTTAATTACGTATGTTACGCCAACAATTACATAATGAGATCTCATGACAAAATTCAACGGTCTCTACCAACCGCTTGAGAACTCTTCACAGAATGCTGGGTTAAAATAAATGTGTATAAAAGTCCAGAAACCTTTCGTACTATAGAAAGACAGGATTTACAAACACCGCTGTGTTATTCACTGAAAGCGTTCCTTAGACTGAATCTGCTATAATATCTTGGAGTTCATTTCGACTTGGGACATAAGTTCAAGAAAGTTACAGCAGACGTAACCAATAAAGCAAATAGTTTCTTAGCTGATTTATAAACAGAAGCTCTTCTCTAAACAGGAAAACAGTCAGCTATTTTAAAAATCGATAATGGGACCACCTGTCAAAAGGGCGAATAACTACCTTTCTGCACTGCGGACAGCTGCGAGACGTACAGAAGGAGGCAGTGTGGTTCTGCAAGGTACCGACTGGGATGTCGAGCTATGCTGACCCCGGTGGTGCGGCCAGATGCTTTAAGTGCCTCTGTTGAGGACCCATGGTGCGAACAGCCCGATGGAGGTGTCCCACAGATTCTCGATTGGCCAGGGCACTACAGTAAACTCATAATGGTAGTCTTTAAACCACGCACGTACTGGGCGAGTTGTGTCACAAGTTGTGTAGTCCTGCTGGTAAATACCATTAACTGCATGTAGGGATAGACGTGGTTCCCAGGGATAGATGCATACTTATGTTGATCCATCGTACCTCAGAGTGATAAGGACTCCCAGGAAACGCCACGAAACATTCCTCAGACAATAAAAATTCTTCCTTGTTTGCTTTCAAACATGTACCTGTTTGCCAACAGTGGATGTCTAGTTGAGGTACTGGTGTGCAACTTTCAAGCTTCGTCGCCGACGAGCAACAGTCAGCATCGGTGTATGTATCAAGCGCTTGGTGGGGAGGTCCAAAGAGCAACGATCGCCCAACGGTCTTTGAGGAGACACTGTTGATAGTCCGTTGTTTCTTCTGGACGGTCATTTGTCCAATAGTTTCACGTCTATTCGCCCTTGCACATCTCTGCATCCGTCGTTCAACTCTGTCATCGATGGCCCGCGTTGCACCACAGTTGCCTTGGAACCGCTTTTGGTTAGCGTCATTCTGCCATGAACGGTATATTTAAACCACAGAGGCAAGTAAACATTTTAAAGACTTAGCTGTTTCGGAAATGCTTCCAAGCTCGGACTGACCCTTTTCCACATTACGACGACTGCACTATTTTTGGCGTCCCCCATTACACTTTGTATACCCTCAACTGTTAGCGCTGCCACCTGCAATCTGTGAGTGATATTGCACCTTGTTGTCGAACGTAGGCGGCGTTCATATTAATGGCACCAACCACGTAAAACCACTAATGTCGGGTACCTCTTCCATAAAGGGACATGCTGCCTTTATTCATATCGACGAACTTCAGATTGTCCAAAATAAAACTTTGCCGGCCAGCCGGTGTGGCGGAGCGATTCTAGACGCTTCAGTCTGGAACCGCGCGACCGCTACGGTCGCAGGTTCGAGTCCTGCCCCGGACATGGATGTTTGGCAAATGCGACACTCATCGGTGAACAGAACGTGATGCCAATCCTGAGCGGTCCATTCGGAATGTTGTTTGGCCCACCTGTACCGCGCTGCATTGTGTCGTGGTTGCAAAGATGTACCTTGCCATGGACTTCGGGTGTTAGGTTGCGCATCATGCAGCCTATTGTGCACAGTTTGAGTGGTGACACGACGTCCTGTGGATGCACGAAAAGCATTATTCAACATGGTGGCGTTGCTGTCAGGGTTCCTCCGAGCCATAATCCGTAGGTAGCAGTCATCCACTGCAGTAGTAGCCCTTGGAGGACCTGAGCGAGGCATGTCACCGACAGTCCTTCTCTCTGTATCTCCCCCATGTCCGAACAACATCGCTTTGGTTGAGACGCCTGGACACTTCTCTTTCTGAGGGCCCTTTCTGGCACAAAGTAAGAATGCGGGCGCGATCGAACAGGGGTATTGACCGTCTAGGCATGGTTGAACTACAGACAACACGAGCCGTGTACCACCTTCCTGGTTGAATGACTGGGACTCATCGGCTGTCGGACCCTCTCCGTCTAATATACCCTGCTCATGCATGGTTGTTTACATCTTTGGGCCAGTTTAGTGACATCTCTGAGTTGTGAAAGGGACGGTGTCTGTGATACAGTATAAACAGTCAACGTCTATCTCCAGGAGGTCTGGGAACCAGGGTGATGCAAAACATTTTTGATGTGTGTATACAAAAAAAGTTAGAGGAGTGTGCCCAATTACAATGGCTTGCCATGAAGTGCAACTAAATGGGGCGCAGAATATCGTCGACGTACCGCTGTGCTGTAAAGATGCCGCGGATGACAACCACAGGGGTCATGCTACGAAATGAAACGCCAGTTCCGATCATCACTCGTCGTTCTCGGGCCTTATTGTGGGTGACAGGTTGGTATCCCATTGCTGTCATCAGGTTCTCCAGACACGGATTCGATCTGGACTCTCCACTGACTGAGTAGAAGTGTCCTCAGTGATAAGTATCGCTTCGAAATGAACCCCAATGAGCAGCGAAGACGTGTCTGGAGACAAACTCGACTGTCACCCTCCATAGGGTCCGACAACCGGGAGTGATGGTCTGGGGTGGCATTTCATTTCATAACAAAATCCTTTTGGTTGGCATCTGCGGCACCCTTACAACACAGCGGTACGTCGAAAATATTCTGTGCTCCTTTTTGTTGCCCTTCATGGCAAGCCAACCTGGGCTTACATTTCAGCAAGGTAATGCCAGCCCGCAGACGTCGAGAGTTTCTGCTATTTGTCTTCGTAGTTGCCAAAGTGTACCTTGGCCAGGAATATTACACGACCTGTCCCCAATTGGGAACGTTTGGAACATTATGGGCAGCGCGCTCTAGCCATCTCGGGATTTTGACGATAAAAAACGCCAGTTGAGCAGAATTTCATCGATTCCTCTTAGGAGGACATCCAGCACCTCTATCAGTTACCGCCAAGCCGAATGACTGCTTGTATAAGGGCTAGACGTGGACCAACGCGTTATTGACTTGCTCAATTTGTGAAGCTATTTCTCCTGAGTAAATTTCACGGTTTCTCTGTAATTATAATCATTTGTTTGTCTATACATGAATATCTCACCTTCCGATGCGATATCCGGTTAATTCCTTCGTGATGCGTCGTTTCCGCCTTTTTATTCTTTAGGGTGTAGGTCGTTTGTCGATAAGTGGCAATACTATTTGCTGAAAGATACACAACTGGCTATTAAAATTGCTTCACCAAGAAGAAATGCAGATGATAAACGGGTATTCATTGGACAAATATATTATACTATAACTGACATGTGATTACATTTTCACGCAATTTGAGTGCATACATCCTGAGAAATCAGTACCCAGAACAACCACCTCTGGCCGTAATAACGGCCTTGATACGCCTGGGCATTGAGGCAGACGATCTTGGATGGCGAGTACAGGTACAGCTGCCCAAGCAGCTTCAACACGATACCACAGTTCATCAAGAGTAGTGACTGGCATATTGTGACGAGCCAGTTGCTCGGCCACCATTGTCCAAACGTTTTCAGTTGGTGAGAGATCTGGCGAATGTGCTGGACAGGGCAGCAATCGAACATTTTCTGTATCCAGAAACACCCGTACAGGACCTGCAACATGCGGTCGTGCATTATCCTGCTGAAACGTAGGGTTTCAAAAGGATCGCATCAAGGGTAGAGTCACGGGTCGTACCATATCTGAAAAGTAACGTCCACTGTTCAAAGTGCCGTCATTGCGAACAAGAGGTGACCGAGACGTGTAACCAATGGCACCCCATACCATCACGCCGGGTGATACGCCAGTATGGCGATGACGAATACACGCTTGCAATGTGCGTTCACTGCGATGTCGCCAAACACGGATACGACCATCATAAAGCTGTAAAAAGAACCTGGATTCATCCGAAAAAATGAAGTTTTGACATTCGTGCACCCAGGTTCGTCGTTGAGTACACCATCCCAGGCGCTCCTGTCTGTGATCCAGCGTCAAGGGTAACCGCAGCCATGGTCTCCGAGCTGATAGTCATTGCTGTTGCAAACGTCGCCGAACTGTTCGTGCAGATGGTTGTTGTCTTGCAAACGTCCCCATCTGTTGAGTCGGGGATCGAGGCGTGGCTGCAGGGTCCGTTACAGCCATGCTGATAACATTCGTGTCATCTCGACTGCTAGTGATACGAGGCCGTTGGGATCCAGCACGGCGTTCCGTATTACCCTCCTGAACCCACCGATTCCATAATCTGCAAACAGTCACTGGATCTCGACCAACGCGAGCAGCAGTGTCGCCATACGATAAACCCAATCGCGATAGGCTACAATCCGAACTTTATCAAAGTCGGAAACGTGATGGTACGCATTTCTCCTCCTTACACGAGGCATCGCAACAACGTTTCATCAGGCAACGCCGGTCAGTTGTTGTTTGTGTATGAGAAATTGGTTGGAAACTTTCCTCATGTCAGCACGTTGTAGGTGACGCCACCGGCGCCAACCTTGTGTGAATGCTCTGAAAAGCTAATGATTTGCATATCACAGCATCTTCTTCTTGTCGGTTAAATTACGCATCTGTAACACGTCATCTTCGTGGTGTAGCAATATTAATGGCCAGTAGTGTATATTTGTTTATGTAATCACATTCCTTTTGCCATTTATTTCTTGGATTATTTTAACATAGCTATTATTTTTATTTTTTAAACAAGCGCAAGTTGTGTTTTGTTTAAGTGAGGGAGAACCCAAATAACACAAATTACATATGTTTGTTATACCTCTCACTTCATGTCTAAAGAAATGTATAAACATACGTAAAATGTACAGCGTACAACTGGATGTTCCCTACATATATTCAATTTTCTCCTGTGATCCATCGTAAATACTTAAATGCGCTAGATTAACGTATTTTTGATTTAACAGTTTCCCTTATTTAAAGAATCTTCTTCTTACTGTAACGATGTAATGGTCATTGGTTTGAGGGTACTGATTCGTGGAAATGGCAAGTGGTTGATTGTATAAATCTTCCCATTGATACGCTGTGCTTCTTTACGTAGTCTTAAGTTACATACTTATTACTACTGACAAATGCACCTTGCAGCACTAGATACGATTAAGTCCATGACGCTTTAAAGTTATCTGTTGTACCATTGTCGATATTCTATACAGTGTTACAGTTACATAATTTTTGTATTGCCGCATATTGTTTTCTTTTTCCCAACTTGAATCTGAAGTTGATCTGCCAGGTGAGACGAAATCTGTCACCATTAATAAGAAAATAATAATCCCGACATTGTACTTCATTCATTATGAGTTCCAGAGAATGCAAAGAACTGCCATGTCTTTTTCTCTGCTATTCATGGGCACCACCTTGTAGTTTTCCACGATTAGCTCAGACAACTATGGGTTCATCATGTCAGTATTTTGTTGTAGTCGTTCTGAGGTTCCCTGCATATTCTCAGCGACATACTGAGATATATTTCGGAGTAGAGCACTTTCCTCACACTCCCGTGACGTACCTTTTGACGAGCGCTTTTCGTAGAGTGCAACTAAATGAATTCCACCCGCCGTGATTTGTTCAAAAAATGGCTCTGAGCACTATGGGACTTAACATCTATGGTCATCAGTCCCCTAGAACTTAGAACTACTTAAACCTAACTAATCTAAGGACATCACACACATCCATGCCCGAGGCAGGATTCGAACCTGCGACCGTAGCAGTCGCGCGGCTCCGAACTGAGCGCCTAGAACCGCGAGACCACCGCGGCGGGCACGTGATTTGTTCCTGTTGACTACAGTACATTTGTGGAAAGACACACGCCTAGCTTTCTCATCAGTGAGAAGGTATTAAACGCGTCCTGTAAAACTTACCTACAAAGTAATGTCAAGTACTAACATAATAAGACAATCAAATAACATTTTAATAACTCTGTATTCGACAGCACGTAATTAGGTTTAAAAACTAGCATAAAACAGCGTATGCCGAATGAGGAACATAACAGAAATGTCATTATTATTTTGGTCATATCTATCGTAACTCTGCTACGTGCTCATGGAGGGAATCCTTTATAAAGACTCTTACCTGACGCTCGTGTTTTATCTACAAACTCTCGTTATTCGTTAGTCTAAATACATCAGCTTTTATATATCTTTAAGGCCAGTAGTGCAGAAATTTTAAAGTCGTATTTCTTGCATGTTTCGTTCAGTTGGTATACTGTTCTTGGCAGCTCATCTTTATTCTCCTGAATAATAGCGATGTCGCCTGCAATCGAAAGTATATATGGATATTTCTCATCCGTTATCTTAATTCCTTTGTTTACTTTACATTTCCATTTACGAAGAATGAAGTCACCGTAAATAATAAAAAGGGTAGGTGATAGTCAATATCCTTGTCTAACCTCGTGGGTAATAATCCTTTCTTCTAGTCGATTCCTAGCTGTGTTCATTACAGTGCGTCTATTTTTGTAAAGACCTCTGTCAGGCGATACGGATATCCACATTCAGATCTCCTATGGGCTAACATAGCTCATATGGTCAAAATCTTTCTCATATTGATTTTTATGTTAAATTCTCTGTGTTTTTCTATGATGTTTTTAATTTACAAACTTGTTTTATGTGCATGGACAACCTGATCTAGGTCCATTATATTCTTCATAAATAACAGCTTCCGTGATATTCTTCAAGCAGTTATTGATTAACTTTGAGTATAGTTTGCAATCATTTTAAAAGACTGATGTCACAGTAGTCTTTACAGCCATTATATTTAACTTTCTTGGGTTATTTTATTTGAGTTATTTTAATAAAATAAACAACAACCGCTTTCAGTCACAATCGTTGGTTGGTTGGTTGATTTGGGGAAGGGACGAAACAGCGAAGTCATCAGTCCCATCGCATTAGGGAAGGATGGGGAAGGAAGTCGGCCGTGCCCTTTCAAAGGAACCATCCCGCCATTTGTCTGAAGTGATTTAGGGAAATCACGGAAAATGTAAATCAGGATGGCCGGGCGCGGGTTTCAACTGTCATCTTCCAGAATGCGAGTCCAGTGTGCTAACCACTGCGCCACAATCGTGATTTTATTTCAATGCATGATGCATTTCGAACTCTGGTGTCTCATCTTCAGGTGCTTTGACAGTCGACATCGATTTTTTTTCCAGATGTAGGTTACTTTTGGTCTGTTTCCTGTGGTGGATACATATTTTTGAAGGACAGTGAGTAAACATATTTATGTACATATATACACTTTTCATTCTTCGGCATATTTTGTGAACACAAGTCAAAAAAAGTCTAAGACTATCCTACAGTCAAATAAAAGCACGATTATGACTGAAGGTGACTGTTCTTAATTGTACGAAAGTAATTTAGTCACGGAAGAAACTCTTGACAGCAACGTAAAAACTTAAACTATTTATTTTATTTTTAAATTTTAATTCTGTCTCTTTTTAACACTTCGAATAACTGTTGGCGAAAAGTGTTTTCCAGAATGACCAGAAACCACTAAATAAAATACATTGAGAATACGGCAGACGAACTTCCATTTTGTTGTTAGAAAGAGACGAAGGAAGGACATTCAGATTCTTTGAGAATTCGTGTGGTCACCGGAGCAAAGCGTGCTTCATTATTGCTCTTTCGACCATTAAGAAAATATGGTATTATGAAAAATTATGTTTCCGTCGGAAATTTCGAAAATATCCTTAGATTATGCTTGGATTACATAAGGAACTTGTTTACAGTTGTGACGCGTGACACAAAAATGGTATGAGTTAAAAAGATTATTATGTCAGGTATTACATAACAATGAGGAAACGAAAGACAAAATAAATTATGCATTTATAGCCTCAGGATCCATTATCTTAAATATATAGCCTTTGTGACTGCTGAATGGCCCTGAATCAGCCAGTAGAAAGGACAGAAAAGGTGAACAACGAATGTTCATAAGAGAACAAGACGGCTTTTCAGAGAGAGAGAGAGAAAGAGAGGGAGAGAGAGAGAGAGAGAGAGAGAGAGAGAGGATGGGATGAGACGTTACGAGTTCCTGGCAATGCTTTGCGGGTAGCCAACTTGATAGGTTCTACTGGCAACGCAACCTTTCTCTTACAATTTTGTAAATTCATAGATGTAATTAATTTTCTGTTATTATACTGATGCTCCAGAATAACTGTTTATCGGGTGTTAAAGCAGCACGTTTCATAAATGTAACTACGCATCAGTCGTATTGTAAAGGTCAACTGGAAAAAAATCACAGACTTTGTAGACGTACTGTTACTATTAACTGAGAACCAATGTTATTCCTCAGTATTTCTATGCGTGATTAATTAATCGTGTGCTTTCAGTGTTGACCAGTTGTTGATTCCATTTTTCTGCACGATATTTTGACGATCGAACCACTTGCCTTCCTCAGGTGCTGCTAGCTGCGATATTATGCGTTCTCCCTGTCTGGACTGCAACCAGTATGTGAAGTATCGTTGGATACCGCAGCTATTTACAGCAGAGTTTGACTCCCAGCGTTCGATACGACTTCTGATGCTCATTTGTTACTCATTTCTTTTTAGGAACCCGTAGTGTTATTCCATGAACTGTACGCTTTGTCAGCGCTTTCCAGCCACTGAGCTCTTACTAAATTGAGTCCTGAATCAGAAGCCTTGCATAAATTAAAACAGCGGTCAAGGTGCATTAGGATTTGAAAAATCTTTATTTCTATTGCCTCTTTGGGTATGCCATCCCAGGAACTCGACGTTTGCACAATGATGTGGGTCTCGTCGCATTTCATTTCGTGCTCGTTAAACTTCCTTATGCTTATAGCTATATTCTGACTGTACTTAACAGTCCTTGGTACTGAGAATCGACACTATACCTACCAATGCATGACGTCCGTAACTTATGTGCACTAACAATCCATCTTGTTACGCTGACATCATAGTCCTGAGATGGATCAAAAGTCAATAACAATTTTCGCAGCGAAATCTCTCTGTACAACTGTCTTGCAATAAACTTCCCACATACGCTGAAAGAAATAATATTTATTTATCAGGTGCGTGTAAGGCAGGCCCGGATGTGGGAGGAGCAGGGTGAATGGGGGTTGGCGGGGAGGGGGGGCAAACTGGTATATCTGCACCGGGCGGCTATTTCAGAGGGCGCCAAATTCGTATTCTTTTAGGAAAAAAACCTTGCTTCACAAAGCGCCTAGCATCCATGTTGGTCTATCGATTATTCATATGATTTTGAAACGCATCCCAGCTGGTTTTTGACTCATTTTTGAACACATTCTAAGATAAAGTTTTAGACAGCACTCTTAACTGGAGCACAGCGATCGGTATTAAATGTTAAAAATCAATATAAAAAGTCTCCATCGCG
The DNA here is from genome assembly GCF_021461385.2 of Schistocerca piceifrons. NCBI lineage: Eukaryota > Metazoa > Arthropoda > Insecta > Orthoptera > Acrididae > Schistocerca > Schistocerca piceifrons. The sequence continues at coordinate 1,054,620,173 of NC_060139.1, forward strand.
TCTTCAAATTTTTTATTTATTGGCAGCCGGTTTCGGCCCTTTTCCTCGGAACATCTTCAGGCTTACACCGCCATTATGGCTGCTGGTGGCGCCACACTGAGTGAGATGGGTAGAAGTACAGTTGTCACTGCCTCTGCGGATCTCGGTCCGTCTGCCGCCGCCAGCAGTCATTATGCCGGTGTAAACTTGAAGAAGCTCCGAGGAAAACGGCCGAAATTAGTTGTCAACAAATAAAGGATCTGAAAACGCGATCGAGACTGTTTTTATTGATTTTTAATATATGTAAGTTGATTTCTGAACGAATCATAAGTTGATTTCTGAACGAATCATAAGTTGATTTTTGAATGCTGCCAGGGGGATACCCGGTCGCATCGAGAAACAAAAAAACATTCCCGCGAACGAAAGGTGACGGGCTATTCGAACTAAGCCGAGCAACCCTAAAGGTTGGATACCAAATGCGTTTGTTTATGTGGTCGATTGGATGTGCAAATAATCAGCATTGTTATAGTTTCTGGCGGATTCCATACATTCAGACTCCCAGAATGGAAACAAACGACTAGCAGGAAGAAAGATTACATATTGTCTTCTCATTGTATCCAAGAAAATGAAATTTTGACTGAAAATTTTTGCTACACCGCTACGGTACTAAGGAGCAGTTGTACAGTCCACGGTCAGCAGCCGCTTAAGTTCTACTGTCGGAATAGCACGGAAAATGCTTTGTAGGAACACTTCACCAATAACACCTAACCGGAGAATAAGCGCGGGATAACGAAGCTATGATACTGGCAGAGTTAGTGAAGTTAACCGGAGAATAAGTCTTGAAAATGACAGGAACAGTTACAGAATTGGTCACGACCAAGATTGTTTGTTAGAACGAGGAAGGAGAAGAAACGGGGGCATCTCACAAATGGAAGAATATGACGACTCCAAACTCACATAAAAATTTCGTACTACCACTTTCCGATCTCACACTTGAGGAACTGGAGCACGTGAATGGAATGTGAAACTATTTCCTAACACAAAACTTTTTGCTTGTAGTAGGCCTAATAGGCATTTGATACTGGGACTTCGTGAATTATATTCTGTCGTGTTATTTATTTAAATGAGGTACATAAAAATAGCCGCTTGTGCCAAAACGGTCTCGCTTATTTGGCGCGTGTTCCAATTGCTGCGACATTAGAAATGCCTATTTCGTTTTATCTAGCAGACTGTGACAAAATAGAAGTAATCAATTCGAGAAACCACACCAGTGTACGGTACTATTCGTATTAACAGCTTTTTCATTATTAAACAACGACCTTATGGTTTTTCATTCAGCAAAACGTTTGACGAAATTTGATGAGGTAATAGATTTTTTTTTCAGAAAGGAAAGCAAGCTGTGTAAAGCTGTAGTAATATTTGAGAGAAAAAAGTGCCTGGTCATCAGCACTGCAGAAATATTTACTGTGTTGCTTGTCCTTGTCTTTACTGGTTTTATGTTTTCTATGTTTAATTTTATGTAACACACAGGAGAAAGTTATTAGCTAATAGGCAATAAAGAGTGCATATTTTCTGAAAAGTTCTTATTCTCCCGGTCACAAATATATTAGCTAATAGGCAATAAAGAGTGCATATTTTCTGAAAAGTTCTTATTCTCCCGGTCACAAATAATCCCATTGAGTATTAATTGTGAGTTTTTTTGAAGGGAGGTAGGATGTCAAACCGGCCCACTGGGAGCAGTAGGGGCACCACAGAACATTTTAATTTCGGCTGCCCTGAATATAGGCTTGATGGCTTCCATTACAAAATATGCACGTTTGAATTCCAGAGAGCGAGATGCAGTGACGTGCAATAGAAGAACGTCGTGTGAAGAGCCTTGGTACTGCACTTTGGTACATTTGAGACCAAATAACATGTCTTACATTTCCTCGAACAAATATCTTATATAATCAAATTCTACAGAAAGATGTGCGCTACAAATAAACATATTTTCGAAAAATAGATTTTTGAAATTTTTTACATCCAATCTTTAAAGCTTAAGGAGTGGGGGGGGGGGGGGGGGGCGATATCAAGTTTTTGCCCCGGTTCGGAAATATCTTTGATCCCGGAGTGGTGTGAGACCCAAATAGGAGCTCAGTTTATTAAAAAAAAGAAAAGTAGAAATAATGACCATTGGAAAGATAGGCCACTGATTACGGAAGGCTATCTGGAAGTCGTATGAAATCTGTAACCACAATTTCCAATAAAGCATGTGCTATACTGAGAAGAGTACGGCAAACGCAATGACGTTCCAGACATACTGGAAGCATACACACGGCCGAATACTAAAGATAAACAATGTCTGACGTCGCGTTACCGAAAATGAAAACCTCGCGAACAGTTACGAAGATTATGATTGCAAGAAGACATTGAAAAACACATTGAGAACAAGTGTAAGACGCTATGAGGGAATGAGTAGAGGACTTCCATATGGGTGTCGTGCCGAAATACCGATTGGTCGTTATGCGCCCTAGCATTCGTGAGAACCAATTTACCTAAATTTTGCGAATGTTTTAATGGATGACAAACGGTGGCAGTGACCACGAAACACGTATAAGAACAATGGAAAATTCGTAACCCACTGCTCGTAGCCAGGGACGCCCGCAGGTTTTCATGTCAGCAGAGGCAAAACGTTTTCTTACACACGTCACTTGGAAATTTTGAGGACGTTGTTATCTGCTGATCATTTTCTCATATTTGGTTCTACAGTAGACTTGTAGTAACTTCTCAGTGTTGTACACTCACACCTACTCCCTCATTCGACTGGAATCTTTGTGACGTGACGATCTCACGCCGCTCAACTGTCTGCCACCAGTTATCCCTGTCTCGTGCCGCCTCCTTCCATTTACGTACAGCTCATCTCGTCGTCTATACTACTGGTCATTAAAATTGCTACACCAAGAAGAAATGCTGATGGAAAACGTGTATTCATTGGACAAATTTATTATACCAGAACTGACATGTGATTACATTTTCACGCAATTTGGGTGCATGGATCCTGAGAAATCAGAACCCAGAACAACCACCTCTGGCCGTAATAACGGCTTTGGTACGCCTGGGCATTGAGTCAAACACAGCTTGGATGGCGTGTACAGGTACAGCTGCCCATGCAGCTTCAACACGATACCACAGTTCATCAAGAGTAGTGGCTGGCGTATTGTGACGAGCCAGTTGCTCGGCCACCATTCAACAGACGTTTTCAGTTGGTGAGAGATCTGGAGAATGTGCTGGCCAGGCAGCACTCGAACATTTTCAGTATCCAGAAAGGCTCGTACAGGCGCTGCAACATGCGGTCGTGCATTATCCTGCTGAAATGTAGGGTTTCGCAGGGATCGAATGAAGGGTGGAGCCACAGGTGGTAACACATCTGGAATGTAACGTCCACTGCTCAAAGTGCCGTCAATGCGAACAAGAGGTTGTAAGTAGGCTGTTGTTTGTTCTCTATCAAAATCTTTCATTTGCTAACTATGCCTATCAATAGTTAACGCCTTCAGTAGTTTGAATCTTTTATTTAGCTGGCAGTAGTGGCACTCGCTGTATTGCAGTAGTTTGAGTAACGAAGATTTTTGTGAGGTAAGTGATTCATGAAATGTATATGTTATTGTTAGTCAGGACCATTCTTTTGTAGGGATTAATGAAAGTCAGATTGCGTTGCGCTAAAAGTACTGTGTGTCAGTTTAAGCACAGTCATGTACAATTTTTCTAAGGGGACATTTCATATGGCGACTCTGCCAGGATACCTCACTGCAATCTTCTGATTTTTTCTTGTAGTTTGTGTAATTAGTGTAGCTATTGTTTATTCCTAGCGCATAATTGTAGAGATAATCTTCTTTGTAGTTGTAGTTTTTGATTGATGTACAGTAAAACAGTTGTGGCATGAATGCAGATGTGCACCAAGTATTTTGAAGCTGTGCTTGCAATTAACTAGATATTATTTTCAGTGCTATGCTAATGTGTTTTCTTATTTTGCATTTCAAATTGTGCTTTTCTGTGTTATCATGTGAAATATTGTGACAATAATAGCGTGTGAAAAAACGTGATACTAGGCTCCAAAGTAAAATAAGAAATGACAGTGAAGACTAAAGCAGTGTGTTAGCGCCACCGTGTAATGAATTAACTGATGTTAAAAGTAGCAATTTGGTAATTGTGCATAGGGAAATGGAGTGGGCTGCAAATAATGGTGTAGACAGTGAAACAATTAGTGAACAGGGAAACATTATCGATCGATCGGTCGGCAACAGCTCGCCTCAGGAATCCGAAATGACAGGACACAATCTTGCAAATTCTGTAGATTCAGGTTTTGCGTCGTTTTCAAAATGCGAATATTGCCGGTTCAAATGCACTGCCGAATAGCACTGAGGAACATGTTTCAGGCACCAGTGCATTGTTATTACAGTTAATGGAACAAATGGGACAAAAGCTACAAAAGTTAGACACAACGCTTGAACAAAATCAGAAACAAATGGGACAAAATCTTCAAAAGTTAGAGACAATGGAACAAAGTCAGAGACAAACACAGCAAAAGTTAGACATGATGGAACAAAATCAGAGACAAACACAGCAACAGCTTCAAAAGTTAGACTCAGTGGAACAAACGCTTGAACAAACACGTGAAGGTTTAACTGCTGAGTTACTTAAAATCGAATCGAAATGTCAAAAAGTCTGTAATGACGTAAAAACACAAATTTGTGAGCATTTTCAACCTACTTTTTTGCTCCATGTAAATGCATTACAGAATCACGAAGCAGCCATAAAAGAACTGCAAACTATTGTTCATGAAAATCACGACATCTTGCAAGCTAAAATTCACTCAGTTGCATTTACCGATTCGGTTACGCTACTTGCAAAAACTCAGGAAAACTTAAAGGACACAGTAGATACTCAGAAAATTGGTTCAGAGAGACACATGGAGGAAATTAGTTCATTATCAGAGAAAGTAGTCGAACTTTCGGATAAGCTAAATAATTTATTTACGATGGTAGATGATAATGTGAATGACGCAAAACCGGTAGTCTTTAATGACACAGAAGAGTACGAACAAATTAGGAAATTCAAACAAAATCAGAATCAAATTAATACGCAACACCAAAAAGAAATCCGGGAAGTACAAGATCAGTTGACACAGGCAATACAAGAATTACGTATTTCAGAGGACACTCGCGCTCCAATACGAGAAGAGGGACATAGAAATACGGACCAGCCACAAAATAATAACACAGGGCACTTCGGAAATTATGAAAGAAATTGGCAAGGTACACCGAATTTTCCGATGGAACCGCCGAAACGAAGTAACAATGGCTGATATGCGACTTGCCGACATGATGATTTTGACTATAAGCTGTTTATTACTACATGTAAATTCAAAACTTTTATGAATTCCGGCAACGACATTCATCCACAAGCGTAGCTTAATCAATTCTCTCATTGTTTTCCTCCCAACTGGTCATTACAGCACGGATTAGGATTATGTGGCTATTTAGAGAATGAACCAGCTGTAAGAATGCGATCGGTCATTCACGATTGTCACAGTGAAGGAGAATTTCATCATCATGCCTTCCTCTCAGCATATTGGTCTCAAGCTACACAAGACCGAGTGAAACATAACATCATAATGATGAAACATTTCGAACAATCTGAATTTTCCAGTCTTGTGAAATATTTTGAAGACATGTTGCACAAGAATCAGTACCTGTCAAACCCATACAGCCCCTCAGAACTCATCCGCATTTGCTTAATCAAATTGCCTGAACATTTACGACATATTATTTTGGCAGGACGTTGCAAAGACGACATTGAAGCTTTTCAGGGACTCTTACAAGAATTGGAAATCGACACCGACAATCGCGGGACGCGAAAACAGGAACACAAAAATTACAGGTCACATCCGTCACAATTCTGCGATGAAAGAAATAATAACTGGACACGACAAGGCTATTCTTACAACGTAAATCGTGACCAAAACAGACACCACCCGTATGGCAACCGTTGGCAGAGTAGTAATAATTACAGGGAAAATCATATCTCCGCAGTAATGACTATCACAGAGACAATCAGGGAAACAGACAATATGGAAACCAAAATAATTATTATCAAGGGAGACAGAATAACGTCAGACGCAACGGTCCACCGCGCAGTTACGATTCAGGGAGAAATTCTCCACAAATGATCGACAAAAAAGAAACTATGTAAACTACCAACAAAACGACAGACCTGAATTTCATCAGAACTGGCAGGATTCAAACAGGGCAGGGCCCTCTCGACAAGGTGAATTTGTAGAAGTTAGATCTCCAAATCCCAATAAAGATGCGCGCCAGCAAAGAGACAATAGACAATGACTCACACCGCTGGCAGCCACAAAACGTATTTATGAAGCCGACGACCTAGCTGCCGTGGCTAGTAATTACATAAAAATGGAAAATATTAGGGACATCTTACTCCAGGAACACGACGTAAAACATAACAACATTGCATATCCTGTGATTCACATTACAGTAAATGACGTAAAATTTACGGCCGTACTTGACTCTGGCAGTCCCATTTCAGTAATTAGTGAAACAACCTTTAGCAAATGCAACAAATCAAACGATTGTCCCACACTTCCGTTACGTAATATTAAATTACAAGGTGCAATCGTTGTAAAAAGTGTAGATGTTCGCCAACAAACCAACTTAGAATTCTTTTGTCAAAGCCACAGCTTCTCTATGAACTTTCTTATTGTTCCATTATTGTCGACGGAAATTATATTTGGAGTAGACTTTTTGAATGAATACAAAGCAATCTTAAACTTTCACGATGCTGAAATAAGTTTAGAGAAAAAAGGTAAGTCAATAGCTATGAAATTTGAAGATTGGTTCTCAAACCATGACGAGGAAATTAATCGGCTTTACCTTCTGAAGACAACAGTTCGGAATTTTCGACGGAACTAGACACTAACAATCACTCTGCAAGTAATGACAGGGATGATATCGACGGCATATTTGATACTAATGAGTTAATTCAGAATAAAATTCAAACAACTGAGAACTGTAACGACACTGATAGGCAGGACCTTTTTGAGATTTTACAAGCACATTCCACAGTTTTTACTCACAAAACAGGAACAATCAAGGGATTTCAATACCAATTTCGTGTTCGTGAGCATACTAAATTTTGTGTTAGACCATACGTAACTCTGGCACATTATAGGGACCGTGTTAGAACAGAAATACAAACTATGCTTGACGAGGGCATTATTGAGCCTGCAGTTAGCTCATACAACAATCCATTACATGTTGTTGAGAAGGAAAATGGATCGATCACGCTTGTCTTAGATTCGAGACAAATCAATACTATCATCATTCCTGAAACTGACAGGCCGCAGACGTTGGAAGAACTTCCGAATTTTAATGGTGTAAAAGTGTTGTCTTCTATTGATCTCAGATCCAGCTTTTATCAGATCGAACTTCATCCAGAATGTAGAAAATACACAGCTTTTCTTTGATTCGGCGTTCGTTGTCAGTTTCGGAAACTTCCTTTTGGTTTGAACATTTCTTCGGCAGCATTCATTCGCGGGCTAAATTCCATATTACCTGATTTCTTAAAACGTCACATCACCTTATATGTGGATGATATTCTAATAGCAGAAGCCTCATGGGAACAACATAATCGCATCCTCAACAGTTTGTTACGTATTTTTGAAGAATCTGGAATTACAGTTAACTTGGAAAAGTCTGAATTCGGTAGGTCAATGGTGAGGTTTTTGGGACATATTATTTCTTCTGAAGGCATTCAGCCGGATCCTGAAAAGTTAGAAGCAATCAGAGCCATTCCAGTTCCATCCACAAAAAGACAAGTCCGCAGTTTTCTAGGTCTCGTAAATTTTTACCGTCGTTTTCTGAATATGCAAATTCTAGTTACACCAAAACTTTGTTCTGTCACTGGAAAAAATACTTTTTGGAACTGGGACGAACAAGCACAGTTGGAATTCAATTCTTTGAAAGAATCGTTACCTAACGCGCCAATACTAGCTCATCCAGATCTGTCACAAGATTTCTGCCTTAGCACGGATTTTTCTAAAGTCGGTCTTGGTGCCCATTTATTTCAAGAAGCCATAGAAAATGACACTACTGTTCAGAAAACCATTGCTTTTGCTAGCCGAGTGCTAAAAAAATCCGAAAAAAATTATTCCGTTACTGAATTAGAAGCTTTAGCTATAGTTTTGGCATTTAACAAATTCCGTTTCTTTCTTTCTGGTAAGCACGTAAAAGTATACAGTGATCATCGTGCATTACAATTTCTTATGTCTTCAAAATTAAATCATGACAGGTTAAAACGTTCAGCATTGTTTCTGCAAGAATTCCGCTTCACAATGGTCTACATTCCCGGCAAGGAGAACATTGTTGCGGACGCACTGTCACGCGCACTGGCTGGGCTTGAGAAAAGTAACACAGAAGGCAGCCTCGAGAAAAATTTCAGTATTATTTACATTCAGAAAGTCGCCTTTGAAAACTTCATCACCACATCTTTAAAGGACATTGCTCACAAACAAGATAAAGATCCGATTTTGAAAGACATCAAAAGTAAATGGCATGAAAAGACACACACTCAGATTGGACATTATTATCTGGTTAGAAACAACATACTCTTCAAACGATGCACTGTTGATGACAAGCTATGGGTACTTTGCATTCCAGACGATTTTGTTAATAACCTCATTTGGTACATTCATTTCAGCTACCCACATTTTGGTCCACGAAAATGTTATCAGATTCTTCGGAGGACTTGTTATTTTAACAATATGGAAAAGAGAATTCGAAGAGTCTTGTCTATTTGTAATCTTTGTCAAAAGGCTAAACCATCTACTGTCTCACATCGTGCTCCGTTTTTTCCTATCGTTCCTTCTAAATTAAAGGAATTTGCTGCTGTGCATCTCTTGGGACCCCTTGTCAGAACATCTAATGGATTTTCGTACGTTCTAGTCGCTGTTGAACATACTTAAAAATTTGTTTCTTTCACATAGTTACGTAAAGCCACTGGGCGATCTGTATCCAACGCCTTTGTTAAAAATTTCTTACGTGAAGTTGGGCACGTCAATAAAGTCATTTCAGATAACGGATCGCAATTCAGGTCTGATGTTTGGTCACGCATGCTTCGGAATCATAAAATCAAACCTGTTTTTATTTCATCGTACTCACGGCATTGTAACCCGTCTGAACGGATTATGAAAGAAATCAACAAGTTTTGCAGCCTATATTGTCATAGAAAGCGTGAGCATTGGGACAGATATTTACACTTATTTCAAAACGTGCTGAATGAAATGCCTCATGACTCCACTGCTTTACCGCATGTTCTTGTACTGAAGAATGAAGAACCACCGAACAGAATCAGAGAGCTTGTACCTTTCCCGAATACACGTAAACTTCGACACAAAGACATAATTGATTTGGCTACTAAAAATATAAAATCTACAGCAGACAAAAGGAGAAAACTACACGGTAAAGAAAATGCAAAGGAATTATATATTGGTCAGGAAGTTCTCATTAAAGCTGATTCATTGTCACATAAGAAGAAACACTTGAGTCAAATTCTTTCTGATTTACAATGGACCTTACAGAATCCGACGTATACCACATGATAATTGCGTTGAAGTTGAAACTCTGCGTACTAGGAACAGTAAAGGATTGCACCACATTTCACATATAAAACCGTTTATTGAGAGATAATCTGCTTTTTAACTTTGTCTTTGCCATAAAATTTTTCACTTCACGCTACTAGTACAATTTGTCACACTGAGAAACTGTTAACATGCAACAATGTTTTGAAGTTAACTATCCAGTCTAGAACCTAGGGAACATATTTAGACAGTATTTACGAGTGCATTGTTATAGTGAACAGACGACACAGTGTTATTTTGTGTGTACATTCTTGCTTGTTAGTTGCACGATTACGTAACGACTATAAGGCTCACATACTTAGAACATGTACCGTTACTGCTAATGAGATTTTAATGCAACATTTTGGTTTACTTGAAAATACATTCTGGATCTAAAGTACTTTCTGAGAGATACCAGATGACACAGTGGTTAGTTTATTTGACATCTACACGATTATATCACGACGCTACTAATGAGTGACACAATTTATATCATTGCTTTTGCGCTGTATCTGTTTTATATCTGCACAGTTTTTCTGAATTCTTCTGGAAAGTAAAACATGTTTTAGTAGTAACTTTTGTGGTATAGCTACAATGAGACAACATTTTCCGTAGCACAACAATACGTTACAGTACAGTACTTTCTTCATCACGGCAATAAGCATAATAACTATGATATCTATACGCAAAGCATTTCATTTTTGTTTATGATGAGGTGAGTACATTGACTTCAGCAGAACTTTGCTTACAGAGGACGATAACTAAGACAGTTCCACAGAATTATCTTACAGCAAGAAGCACATTTAGCGCTACAGGGCACGCATTTGAGTGATTAATTTTGTACTTAAAACATTTATTTTTAAAGATTTTTGAATTACAATGATACAAAGGTTTTCCGTGATACATTTCATTCCATTGCTGTAATCTGTAACACCTGAGGGTATAATTACATTAATCCTCAGGGGGGTACACGCTTACTTTGTGTAACATGTGTTTGGCAAGCACAAGGAGCCCTAGCCAATATGATATTTGCTTATACAACTTTACACATCGGTAACACATTTCTGTAACACAGAATTACACAGCTATCTGATCATTTAACTGAGAGAGACAAACATTTTTTTACTACATCAGTGACAGATGTTTACATAATTACACAGTTGGATAACTTCACACTTATGAAATTGTATTTTGTATGTACTTTGTGAACTGTTCATATTTTTTTGGAACCACTGTGATACCATGAGAGCTTTGAATGATGTATTTGGTATGGATCACGATTTTTAAAGTGCATTTGAGGTAGATGACACTACTGAAATGAGCAGAGAATTTTTTTTAGATTTTGAAATTATTGCAGAAAGCTACGACGTTTTTGAGATTTGGCTGAGTTTTTATGATATTATTACGATGACAATGTGTATTATGCTGTTGAGGTATGTTTATGATCAATAAGCTGATGCTATATGAGGAATGTGATTACGTGTTTATATGTATATGAATAATGAATAGAAGTTAGGGACTCTGGTTTGTGAAAAAGGATGTTGGAAACCAAGAATCATACTTTAAGATTTATGACTTGTGTGTCCATGCGTGAATGTATCACAACACTGCTATTCATAAGATTTCTTTTCTACGCATTTCTACTGTAATTTTTCCATCTGAATTTTTTTTATATGAGACAGTCGCTGTAGTGCATACTGCTGTCGTAAATATTTCGGTAAGAAAGCTAAGTGACCTTGACGTAATGCATTGTGGGCATCCAGCTGTGCCAGCTGCCTGGAGAAACAGCCATTAAGTAAAAAAATAAGAGGCCATTATCCTGGCTATTGACATTTCTTTGTAGAAAGCATCGCAAATACGACACACTCAAAACTGAAAACATATGATTATATTGTGGAGCTCTTAATTTATGATATTTACTAAAATGCCTAATGAAATGATGAGAAACATTTTACATTTATTGTCTTTCTAGTTCAATGCACTGCAGCATTGGTTAAAATAAAATTTAATAGACGTACTTATATAGTTATTTTATGCCTACAGATCCAGTTAATAATAATTTTATGTTCTATTCCCAAGAAAACGAGGGAACATAAATAGACATTTCCCTTCACAGGAACTGCATAAATAATTTTTTTAAGATTTGGTAACTTGTCTGCTAGAGTAAGTTCTTGTGATGCATCACTCTAGTGTTAAGATGTCACATAGATATTAAACATGGCCATTTTTACTGTAATATTTTTTCTGCTTGAGCTTTGTAATGTTTAGGTATAAGTTATTGCATTTGCTGGTGCTGCTTGCCAGGCATAGTGCTATTAAATTTCCCTTGGTATTACTCTGTTAAGACAGTTTTACTACTGATTTATTTTTCTTTTTGCTGCACATTGACTCATATTAGTTGTAAAGTTACATTTGCTTTGTTAATTTAGATATACTGCTGCTTGCTTTGCCAATTTCCATTTTTTTGTCATTGCGGTTTGTGTTAATTGTTTTGTGCTGCTGCATTGCCTCGTCCCTTAGTTTAGCATCTGAGCTCAGTAGGTTTACGTTAGCTTAAGAGGGAGTAGGCTATATAAGAGAATGAGTTGTGATGAATTGGAATAAATGCATTGACAAGGTATAAAAAAATAGGTGAAGTAAGAGGAAACATCTATGAAATGAAGTTTTGGGTTGGACTGCAGTACCAAATGTCACACTACTAACAAATCCTGTCCTGTCCTTTTGTGTTATTCCCCTATGTGTCTGTGTACCTTGTGTATTTGTGTTCTTCCTGTCTTTATGTGTTTATCTGATAAGACTTACGTTGTAGAATTTTTCTAATACTCAGCTACATTCACTATGTTATCCTCAAATATAATTTGCATTTATAATATGTTATTTACTTTGTAAAGATGTTTAGACATATTTATTCTGTTTTGATTTAATGCTCACATGTGAAGTTGATGTTTCGAAAGTTATTCTGACCTTTTATGTATTTACTTATGTCATAATTCCTGTAACACTGATGTATATGTTATGTCGATTCTTTTGTAAGCCTGCATTACCACAAATGTTATCTGTGTTGTTATGTTCTTTAATGATGTATTTTGTACCTTTGTAATTGTATTCTTATGTTGTAAATTTATAATTGTATAGACACCGGTTCTTCAAATTAAGTTACATTTCACTGCACACTTTTCTGTTGGTCATAGTATATGCACAATATGTGAGAAGTTGGAACTGTTAGTGTTTGCACGTGTGTTAATAATTCAGCAAGGCACTGGTTAACAGCATTGCTGTTTCTAAGGACAATTCCAAATACTTTGTGAGTACACAAGTGGTGGTTTATGGACTTGCTATATTGTCCGCAAGACTCTTCGATCGTGATTGTGCACCTGCAGAGTCACAGCAGATGGCTGCTGGCCGTCTCTACAAGGACTGAAGTGTGTCTGCACCTTTGATGACCCACCAACACCATTATTTCTACAAGGACTGCAGTGGGTCTGCAGCTTTGATGGCCCACCAATACCATATTCTCTACCAGAGCTACAGTGGGTCTGCTCTTTGGTGACCTACCTACCGATATTCTTCAAAACTTCGACCTACTCTGATGTGGGTTTCCTCTGTTGTGGCCCATTACCTGTCTGCATGTCAAGAATCAGCACTGTCTTTCCGTTGGAAGGACACTACTCCTTCAAGACTGCATGGGACTCCACTACTTCCGTGTGCATTTTCTTTTACTGCTCAAACTTTGAGAAAAACACCGCAATTTTACTGTGATGAATGATCAGGACTGTCTTTATGGACAGTGAGAAAATTTTAGCTTTTGACCAACGTTGTATCAATAAGTGTGTGCATTTGATTTCTATGTTATTGTAATTATGAAAATTTTTTTTCCAATCTGCATTGGCCACTGCCCAAAACAATTTTTAAAATTTTTAGTGGATAGCATGCGCTCTGTATGAAATTCACTGGCTGTGCTGTGTGCAGTCTTTGCTGGTTAGCATTGTTGTTGGCTATTGTAGTGTTGGGCAGTTGGATGTGAACAGTGCGTAGCGTTGTGCAGTTTGGGGTGAGCCGCCAGCAGTGGTGGATGTGGGCAGAGAGATGGCGGAATTCTGAGAGCGGGCAATCTGGACGTGTGTCCATCAGAAAGAGTAAATTTGTAATATTGGATATCATGAACTGATTATATATATATATATATATATATATATATATATATATATATATATATATATATATATATATATAATGTCTTTTGAAGACTATTAAGGTAAATCCATTGTTTGTTCTCTATCAAAATCTTTCATTTGCTAAGTACGCCTACCAGTAGTTAACGCCTACCAGTAGTTAACGCCTACCAGTAGTTAACGCCTACCAGTAGTTAACGCCTACCAGTAGTTAACGCCTACCAGTAGTTTGAATCTTTTATTTAGCTGGCAGTAGTGGCGCTCGCTGTATTGCAGTACTTTGAGTAACGAAGATTTTTGTGAGGTAAGTGATTCATGAAAGGTATAGGTTATTGTTAGTCAGGGCCATTCTTTTGTAGGGATTATTGAAAGTCAGATTGCGCTGCGCTAATAGTACTGTGTGTCAGTTTAAGCACAGTCACGTATAATTTTTCTAAGGGGACGTTTCAAGGTGACCGAGACGTGTGACCAATGGCACCCCATACCATCACGCCCGGTGATACGCCAGTATGGCGATGACTAATACACGCTTCCAGTGTGCGTTCACCGCGATGTCGCCGAACACGGATGCGACCATCATGATGCTGTAAACAGAAACTGGATTCATCCAAAAAAAATGACCTTTTGCCATTCGTACACCCAGATTCGTCGTTGAGTAGACCATCGCAGGCGCACCTGTCTGTGTTGCAGCGTCAAGGGTAACCGCAGCCATGGTCTCCGAGCTGATAGTCCATGCTGCTGCAAACGTAATCGAACTGTTCGTGCAGATGATTGTTGTCTTGCAAACGTCCCCATCTGTTGACTCACGGATAGATACGTGGCTGCACGATCCGTTACAGCCATCCGGATAAGATGCTTGTCATCTCGACTGCTAGTGATACGAGGCAGTTGGGATCCAGCACAGCGTTCCGTATTACCCTCCTGAACTCACCGATCCCTATTCCGCTAAGAGTCATTGGATGTCGACCAACGTGAGCAGCAATGTCGCGATACCATAAACCGCAATAGCGATAGGCTACAATCCGACCTTTTCAAAGGCTGAAACGTGATGGTACGCATTTCTCCTCCTTACACGAGGCATCACAACAACGTTTCACCAGGCAACGCCGGTCAACTGCTGTTTGCGTATGAGAAATCGGTTGGAAACTTTCCTCATGTCAGCACGTTGTAGGTGTCGCCACCGGTGCCAACCTTGTGAGAATGCTCTCTAAAGCTAATCACTTGCATATCACGGCATCTTCATCCTGTTGGTGTCTGTAGCACGCCACCTTCGTGGTGTAGCAATTTTAATGGCCAGTAGTGTACTTACAATTCTGTCACTGATCACTCTGATAGCACAGCCCGCCCACTGTAAACGTCTCGCTCTGGCGATGTTCACTACTGGCTCTTAGTTGCGTAGCTTTGCTTGGTGAAACGTTGACCCAAAAATTTTGTGTGCATCCCATTTTCGAAAACAGAGAGTTGGTGCTATTCCGTTTTTCTCATGCCCATGTTTCCGCTCCATACCGCGGCACTGGCCCGATACTTGTGCTATAGCGCTTCAGCCTTTTTTTCCAGGTCAGGGATATGAACGGAAAAGAAAAATTCGTTAGCGTTCTGTAGTCTAATTTGGCCTCGAGGTATGTTCTACTGCCAACATTTATGTAAGGGGTGATCAGGAAGTTTCTGTTCGAAATCCGTACGTTCTATAGTCTGTATGCTAATCAGGCAAAATGGCCGTGAGCACTGAGGCAGTCGTCCCACCGACGCACCAGGTTGAAGGTAACAGCGCGTTCTGCTGTGTGAAGAAGTCCGCAACTGCCTGCTGCAGATTCCCGTCCGACATGAACCATAGACCCCTGAAGGGTTTTCTCAAGAGACGAAAGGCCTGAGAATCAGATGTGGAGAAATCAGGACTGTAGGGCGGGTGCTCGAGTTGGCATAGGGGCCTCCTGCTTGGCCGGCCGCGGTGGCCGTACGGTTCTAGGCGCTCCAGTCCGGAGCCGCGCTGCTGCTACGGTCACAGGTTCGAATCCTGCCTCGGGCATGGATGTGTGTGATGTCCTTAGGTTAGTTAGGTTTAAGTAGTTCTAAGTTCTAGGGGACTGATGACCACGGCAGTTGAGTCCCATAGTGCTCACAGCCATTTGAACCATTTGAACTCCTGCTTGAGTTGGCATAGCTTCTACGTTACGCCAGTTGTGGTATGAGGATGTACGTTTTCATGAAGCAGCAGCACTCCTTGCTGCACCATTCTATAACGGGGATTTTTAACAGACATGCTGCTCCACGCACATTCTTGATTCTCCGATGAATGTCTACCGGTGTTCGTCTTCGGCAGGCACTGTTTGAACACTTCTGCTATAAATGTCGGTATAGTTCACGATTCCGCATTCACCACAAGCACGTCGGAAGGACAAAAATGCCTCACTTAATTCTTTGCCTACATGTCCGTGCTCATACACCGCCATCGGAGTCTCACTACGTTTGCATATACGCTGCAACCACGCTCACAAACCTAAAAGTTTTTCATTGACCCTTATATTTACATTAAGATATTTGACGTAGGGAGTGGTCCTGAATGTGGAGTTTTCTATGTAAAGGTCGTCACACTGTTCTGAAATAAGGTATTCTGCATTTTCGTCATTAATTTTTAAACCTACTTTCATGTTGGTTTAATTAAATTTCTGGAACAGCCTTTCAGTTTCACCATGCATTTGCCATTAAAACTATGTCCTCTACATTGTTGTTGTGGTCTTCAGTCCTGAGACTGGTTTGATGCAGCTCTCCATGCTACTCTATCCTGTGCAAGCTTTTTCATCTCCCTGTACCTACTGCAACCTACATCCTTCTGAATCTGCTTAGTGTATTCATCTCTTGGTCTCCCTCTACGATTTTTACCCTCCACGCTGCCCTCCAATACTAAATTGGTGATCCCTTGATGCCTCAGAACATGTCCTGCCAACCGATCCCTTCTTCTGGTCAAGTTGTGCCACAAACTTCTCTTCTCCCCAATCCTATTCAATACTTCCTCATTAGTTATGTGATCTACCCATCTAATCTTCTGCATTCTCCTGTAGCACCACATTTCGAAAGCTTCTATTCTCTTCTTGTCCAAACTATTTATCGTCCATGTTTCACTTCCATACATGGCTACACTCCATACGAATACTTTCAGAAATGACTTCCTGACACTTAAATCAATACTGGATGTTAACAAATTTCTCTTCTTCAGAAACGCTTTCCTTGCCATTGCCAGCCTACATTTTATATCCTCTCTACTTCGACCATCATCAGTTATTTTGGTCCCCAAATAGCTAAACTCCTTTACTACTTTAAGTGCCTCATTTCGTAATCTAATTCCCTCAGCATCATCCGACTTAATTAGACTACATTCCATTATCCTTGTTTTGCTTTTGTTGATGTTCATCTTATATCCTCCTTTCAAGACACTGTCCATTCCATTCAACTGCTCTTCCAAGTCCTTTGCTGTCTCTGACAGAATTACAATGTCATCGGCGAACCTCAAAGTTTTTGTTTCTTCTCCATGAATTTTAATACCTACTCCGAATTTTTCTTTTGTTTCCTTTACTGCTTGCTCAATATAGAGATTGAATAACATCGGGGAGTGGCTACAACCCTGTCTTACTCCCTTCCCAACCACTGCTTCCCTTTCATGTCCCTCGACTCTTATAACTGCTATCTGGTTTCTGTACAAATTGTAAATAGCCTTTCGCTCCCTGTATTTTACCCCTGTCACCTTTAGAATTTGAAAGAGAGTATTCCAGTCAACATTGTCAAAAGCTTTCTCCAAGTCTACAAATGCTAGAAACGTAGGTTTGCCTTTCCTTAATCTTTCTTCTAAGATAAGTCGTAAGGTCAGTATTGCCTCACGTGTTCCAGTGTTTCTACGGAATCCAAACTGATCTTCCCCGAGGTTGGCTTCTACTAGTTTTTCCATTCGTCTGTAAAGAATTCGTGTTAGTATTTTGCAGCTGTGACTTATTAAGCTGATAGTTCGGTAATTTTCACATCTGTCAACACCTGCTTTCTTTAGGATTGGAATTATTATATTCTTCTTGAAGTCTGAGGGTATTTCGCCTGTTTCATACATCTTGCTCACCAGATGGTAGAGTTTCGTCAGGACTGGTTCTCCCACGGCCGTCGACTCAGGTCTTTCAGTGCTCTGTCAAACTCTTCACGCAGTATCGTATCTCCCATTTCATCTTCATCTACATCCTCTTCCATTTCCATAATATTGTCCTCAAGCACATCGCCCTTGTATAGACCCTCTATATACTCCTTCCACCTTTCTGCTTTCCCTTCTTTGCTTAGAACTGGGTTTCCATCTGAGCTCTTGATATTCATACATCTGAGCTCTTGCTTTTTATACAAATGGTTCCCTTTTCTCCAAATGTCTCTTTAATTTTCCTGTAGGCAGTATCTATCTTACCCCTAGTGAGATAGGCCTCTACATCCTTACATTTGTCCTGTAGCCATCCCTGCTTAGCCATTTTGCACTTCCTGTCGATCTCATTTTTGAGACGTTTGTATTCCTTTTTGCCTGTTTCACTTACTGCATTTTTATATTTTCTCCTTTCATCAATTAAATTCAATATTTCTTCTGTTACCCAAGGATTTCTACTAGCCGTCGTCTTTTTACCTACTTGATCCTCTGCTGCCTTCACTACTTCATCCCTCAAAGCTACCCATTCTTCTTCTACTGTATTTATTTCCCCCATTCCTGTCAATTGCTCCCTTATGCTCTCCCTGAATCTCTGTACAACCTCTGGTTCTTTTAGTTTATCCAGGTCCCATCTCCTTAAATTCCCACCTTTTTGCAGTTTCTTCAGTTTTAATCTACAGGTCATAACCAATAGATTGTGGTCAGAGTCCACATCTGCCCCTGGAAATGTCTTACAATTTAAAACCTGGTTCCTAAATCTTTGTCTTACCATTATATAATCTATCTGATACCTTTTAGTATCTCCAGGGTTCTTCCATGTATATAACCTTCTTTCATGATTCTTAAACCAAGTGTTAGTTATGATTATGTTGTGCTCTGTGCAAAATTCTACCAGGCGGCTTCCTCTTTCATTTTTGTCGCCCAATCCATATTCACCTACTATGTTTCCTTCTCTCCCTTTTCCTACACTCGAATTCCAGTCACCCATGACTATTAAATTTTCGTCTCCCTTCACAATCTGAATAATTTCTTTTATTTCATCATACATTTCTTCAATTTCTTCGTCATCTGCAGAGCTAGTTGGCATATAAACTTGTACTACTGTAGTAGGTGTGGGCTTCGTATCTATCTTGGCCACAATAATGCGTTCACTATGCTGTTTGTAGTAGCTTACCCGCATTCCTATTTTCATATTCATTATTAAACCTACTCCTGCATTACCCCTATTTGATTTTGTGTATATAACCCTGTAGTCAACTGACCAGAAGTCTTGTTCCTCCTGCCACCGAACTTCACTAATTCCCACTATATCTAACTTCAACCTATCCATTTCCCTTTTTAAATTTTCTAACCTACCTGCCCGATTAAGGGATCTGACATTCCAAGCTCTGATCCGTAGAACGCCAGTTTTCTTTCTCCTGATAACGACATCCTCTTGAGTAGTCCCCGCCCGGAGATCCGAATGGGTGACTATTTTACCTCCGGAATACTTTACCCAAGAGGACGCCATCATCATTTAATCATACAGTAAAGCTGCATGCCCTCGGGAAAAATTACTGCTGTAGTTTCCCCTTGCTTTCAGCCGTTCGCAGTACCAGCACAGCAAGGCCGTTTTGGTTATTGTTACAAGGCCAGATCAGTCAATCATCCAGACTGTTGCCCTTGCAACTACTGAAAAGGCTGCTGCCCCTCTTCAGGAACCACACGTTTGTCTGGCCTCTCAACAGATACCCCTCCGTTGTGGTTGCACCTACGGTACGGCTATCTGTATCGCTGAGGCACGCAAGCCTCCCCACCAACGGCAAGGTCCATGGTTCATGGGGGGGGGGGGGTCCTCTACATAGACGACCATATATCTGTTATGTTTCTTCTTTGGTATCTCTTACAACTTTCTCCTTGACAAGTTTGAAGCTAAGTGTGGATTGCGCATCAGCTTGCTTCTGTCCAGTTTTGTTCTTAGAATAGTCCAGTAACGTAGTATGTATATCATCGTATTTACCGCCTTCTCCACACACATTTTGACCAAGATGATGAGCTTCCTAGGGACTCCGTGTTTCACCATGATTACCATACCGTTTCTCTGTGAACTCAGTCCTAGGCCTTTTCAAAGTCAATGAACAGGAAGGGATGTTCTTCATGTTTCTATACTTTACATTTTATGATGCACAATATGCTGTCTGTTGTTGATTTACTTTTCTGAGAACCTTTGTGGTAGTCCCTTGTTACGTCCTCGGTAGGCGGTGGGTGGTTATTTGCAATATTATACTGTATGTGAGAGTACGTTGTATGCTGTAACTACTGGGGAAACTCTTCTGTAATTCCTACAGTTTAGTGTACCTCCTGTCTTATGTATAGGGACAATTATTTCTTCCATTCACCTGGTATTTTTCCATCTAAAAATTTTTTTTGGAAATAATGAAAAAGTTTATCATGAGGTTTATCACTGCAACATTTCAACAATTAAACCGGTATTCCTTCAGTTCCAGCCGCTTTGTGCTTCTGTCAACTTTTTCAAACTGCTGCCTACCTCTTTGTATGTTGGACCATTTACAAATATTCAGTTGTTGGAGGGAAAGTTTCCTCATTTTTGTTTTCTGGTTCAGGGCACTTCAAAAAGTCGTCCAAACATTCTTTCCAAGCCTGCACTATCCCATCCGATCCTCTGATAAGGCTACCATTGATGCAAAGAGCTGTTGCACACAGTTGATACCCCTTCCTGGTGTTATTTGCGGTGTCATGTGCATTGTGAATGTGGTTGGCTTCCTGGTCATCCTCAACACTTTGACCAGTGTGCTTCAGTTATAGCCGTTTCTCCTCTCATAGGGTCTTGCTTGTTTCTTACTATGCGTCTCTATAGCGAAGTTCTAGTTCTTCATTTTCCTTGTCCTGTAGGTATGCCATCCTGGTTACCACCACCGTTTTGCACGTAAGCGTTAAAACACTTCTTCTTCATTCCTTATACTTTTCGTGCTGCTTTCGGCTGCTGTTTGAATCACTTTCTTGAAGTCCCTGTACAGTTCATTTATGTCACCTGTTTCACTGCTGGCCGACCTCTAATGTCGTCAGTGAATCGAGGAAGTGTCGGTGAAGTGTCAATGCTGCGTTCCAACTTATGCCTCGGTGCTTCACTGGTGGATAGTACGTGCTAATTCAATGATACAAAGAGCTCTTATACAATACGATTGGGATAAGACGAGATAGGTAAGGGATACTCTTGGTTATTACTACACAATGCTTCGTGAGTTGTCATTTCGGGATCCTTCTCCAGAACATCATGCAGCAATTCATCGTGTCAAGGCATGCATCCTATCGATAAGCGACGTTGACTGGGAGATATCCCGACCCAGGGAAGGAGTCTATACCACATCGGGGAACGCACCTCGATACATCATGTTTTGGAGAACACAAACGCAAGCCCCGATTGTTAGTCACAGTTCTCCATGACTCAGAGGGTCGTCAGCTGGTGACACAAAAGGAAATTGCAGCTAGCTTTTTGAAGCATTTCTGACACCTTTTCGCCCGCCCACCAAAGCACCACCGATTGCGGGAGGAAATATTGCAGCAATTGACAACGAGACTGACTGAGATTAATAAGGCTGCACTAATGTCGCCAGTCACAGAAGTTGAAAGAATGAGTCACTAAAGTAATGAGAGGCACATAGATCCACATGTCTGGGTGGGATAACGTTAGAATAGTATTGAGAATTAGCGCAAATGATGATGACATAATGGGTGTCGATGTGCAGTGAGCTGATGCGCCTTGACATGTTCATGCCACAGGATTTTATGACTGGTTTTATTCTTCCCATTCTAAATCCGAAGTGGAGTCACAGTGCGAATCAATATTGGCCGCTCACCATGCTAAACGACAACAAGAAATTTTTTGCACGCCCCATGTTAAATTAATGATATAGATTACTATCGCCCATGATCAGGCATACCTAGGGGTCCGAAGGAACACCCATTCAGCTTTAAGCTAATATCGTGACGTCATAGTCCTTGCAGAATCATGTCGAATCAGAGCAGCTCTAATATCGGTGGACTTTGGTCGTGCATTCGACAGGGTAAACCATCATTTATTACTGCCAGTTAAGTGCCGATTGGCTGATCTACCGGACTTCATCTCCATAGCCACGAGACTGATCAATCGAGCTGCATCAAAGGTGGTGGTAAACAGTCGGGAAGCAGGCTCAGTTTGAAACGTCCCCTTTGAACAATTAAACATGACTGTGCTTAAACTGACACACAATATTTTTAGCGCAACGCAATCTGACTTTCAAAAATCCCTACAAAAGAATGGCCCTGACTAACATTAAACTATACCTTTCACAAATCACTAAATCACTTACCTCACAATAATCTTCGTTTCTCCCACTACTGCAATACAGCAAGCGCCACTACTGCCAGCTAAATAAAAGATTCAAACTATGGAAGGCACTAACTACTGATAGGGATAGTTAGCAAATGAAAGATATTAATAGAGAACAAACAATGTATTTACCTTGATATCATCATATATAAATATAGCAGTTCATGACAAATTACAAATCTTCGCCATCTCTCTCCCCACATCCACCACTGCTGGCGGCTCACCTCCAACTGCGCAACGCTACGCGCTGTTCACAGCCAGCTGCCTAACACTACAATGGCGAGTATTACAACAATGCAAAGCAGCCACAGACTGCACACAGCACAGCCAGTGATTTTCATATTGAGCGCTACGTAACGTTGCCAATAAGAAAACATAAACAGCCTACTTACAAGTTCACATTATCAGCTCGGTCCGAGGGGGGTGCCACCTTTCAGTGGTGTTTTTTGTGACATTGGACACGCTGATGCACGTTACGCGACGCTCTCTCGCTGGAATAACGATGTGTGAGTGCTCACACATTTTCCGTGCCTATGCGGATGACCTGATTTGTGACGGCCAGTGGCAGCGAGTTATCGGCGGCTGCTTCAGAATGTTCGATTGTCCTTACGAAACATGGTCCAATGTGTGCCGTACACCAACGCCCATCTCATGTCACGACTGCCATGTTTAGGTCAGATCCTACTGATTCCGCAGGGTACCGTGAACCTCCTCACGGCTGCATTTGGGCGCTATGTCAGTACTGGGATGTTATTTAGGATCAAGTATGACATGTTAACCTTACCGTTCCGAAACTGAGGCCTCAGTGTCACGAATCTCCGCATCAGAGCCTTTTACATCTACATCTACATTTATATTCCGCAAGCCACCCAACGGTGTGTGGCGGAGGGCACTTTACGTGCCACTGTCATTACCTCCCTTTCCTGTTCCAGTCGCGTATGGTTCGCGGGAAGAACGACTGTCTGAAAGCCTCCGTGCGCGCTCTAATCTCTCTAATTTTACATCCGTGATCTCCTCGGGAGGTATCAGTAGGGGGAAGCAATATATTCGATACCTCATCCAGAAACGCACCCTCTCGAAACCTGGCGAGCAAGTTACATCGCGATGCAGAGCGCCTCTCTTGCAGAGTCTGCCACTTGAGTTCGTTAAACATCTCCGTAACGCTATCACGGTTACCAAATAACCCTGTCACGAAACGCGCCGCTCTTCTTTGGATCTTCTCTATCTCCTCCGTCAACCCGATCTTTCGAGCCATGCTACGGAACTGGCAACAGCGACAACACACCATAGCATCAGCTCTGATAGATGAGCTTCCTTCGCCGTCGTTCGAACCTCAGGATAGCAATTGGCAACATTTCGCTTTCACTTACACAGGAAGCCTCATTTTTTTATGGATTATAGTTACGTTTGTCCGTAAGTATCGTCCATGAGAACACCGAGGACTCACGTTATCTATCGCTGCTTGATGAGTCACCACGGCAGCAATGTTATGGAAATCAAACATACAACGAGAGACTGGCAGTATATCTGGCGCGCAATATATACGCCACTGCTGTCAACGACAACGCGATCAACGTGTTATACCCTCATGAAACGCAAAATATCACGCGGAACCGTCTGTAAACCATTCATGTGATTGATTGTCCCCTTTGCATACCAGTGGTCTGTTGGACACGGAAGAACATGTCTTAGTGTGTGGCGCGGCGACAAGCGTTTGGAAGCTGATGCCTTTCTAGGACGCGCCACCGACACAGACGTCACGTCAAATGCATTTACTTTACCGCACATGACGTTCTTTCGAAGACATAAGACGTATGCTGTCAGCTGCATCCCTCGACACGCAATGTTTTTACGAGATGTATTGTCTGTGGCAGATTACTGGATATACACTACTGCCCATTAAAATACCTACACCACGAAGATGACGTACTACAGACGCGAAGTTTAACCGGCAGGAATAAGATGCTGTGACATGCAAATGATTAGCTTTTCAGAGCATTCACACAAGGTTGGCGCCGGTGGTGACACCTACAACGTGCTGACAGGACGAAAGTTTCCAACCGATTTCTCATACACAAACAGCAGTTGACCGGCGTTGCCTGGCGAAACGTTGTGATGCCTCGTGTAAGGAAGAGAAATGCGTACCATCACGTTTCCGACTTTGCTAAAGGTCGGATTGTAGCCTCTCGCGATAGCGGTTTATCGCATCGCAACGTTGCTGTTCGCGTTGGTACAATGACTGTTAGCAGAATATGGAATCGGTGGGTTCAGGAGGGTAATACGGAACGCCGTGCTGGATCCCGTGCTGGATCCTCATATCACTAGCAGTCGAGATGACAGGCATTTTATCCGCATGGCTGTAACGGATCGTGCAGCCACGTCTCGATCCCTGAGTCAACAGATGGGGACGTTTGCAAGACAACAACCATCTGCACGAACAGTTCGACGACGTTTGCAGCAGCATCGACTATCAGCTCGGAGACCGTGGCTGCGGTTACCCTTGACGCTGCATCACAGACAGGAGCGCCTGCGATGGTGTGCTCAACGACGAACCTAGGTGCACGAATGGCAAAACATCATTTTTTCGGATGAATACAGGTTCTGTTTACAGCATCATGATGGTCGTATCCGTGTTTGGCGACATCGCGGTGAACGCACATTGGAAGCGTGTATTCGTCATCGCCATAATGGCGTATCACCCGGCGTGATGGTTTGGGGTGCCATTGGTTACACGTCTCGGTCACCTCTTGTTCGCACTGACGGCACTTTGACAGTGGACGTTACATTTCAGATGTGGTACGACCCGTGGCTCCACCCTTCATTCGATCCCTGCGAAACCCTACATTTCAGCAGGATAATGCACGACCGCATGTTGCAGGTTCTGTACGGGCCTTTCTGGATACAGAAAATGTTCGACTGCTGCCCTGGCCAGCATATTCTCCAGATCTCTCACCAACTGAAAACGTTGGTCGATGGTGGCCGAGCAACTGGCTCGTCACAATACGCCAGTCACTACTCTTAATGAATTGTGGTATCGTGTTGAAGCTGCATGGGCAGTTGTACGTGTACACGCCATCAAAGCTCTGTTTGACTCAATGGCCAGGCGTATCAAGGTCGTTATTATAGCCAGAGGTGGTTGTTGTGGGTACTGATTTCTCAGGTTCTATGCACCCAAACTGGGTGAAAATGTAATCACATGTCAGTTCTAGTGCAATATATTTGTCCAATGAATACCCGTTTATCATCTGCATTTCTTCTTGGTGTGGCAATTTTAATGGCCAGTGGTGTATCTAAAAGGACGACACGGGCTCATACGATGATATCCGAAATACAGAACTTACTTTGTTAACTATTTGGGAAGCGTATTTCACAATCCGCATGTCAACTGGGTTGTCGCAGGAATGAGACGACCCGTGGGGGCGTAAGTATAACGACGATAATGTACATGGCCTACGCGTAGCGGCATATTGCTCATTGAGAAGACGTCAAGCCCCCTGGTGTTGGCACCATATTTGAGTGTATAATGTTTACGAGGTCTACAAAAGATAATAAATCTTTAAAACGATTCCCATAATGTTCCAATAAATGGTCGGCATCCAAAAAATGGATGCTGCCCCAAATGGCGGGAACAATTAATTTACCCGGCTGCACGCAATAGTTATGAGGCATCGCTTTTGCTGCTGGGATTGTGACGCAGATGGTAATTTTCTTTTGAGAACCGCCCGTGACGAGCACTGTCACTTGTCTTTCGTTTTCGTTCTATTTTTAAAAAGTTTAAAGAAATTAAATAAGATAGCGGGTGTGGCGATCCTTCATGTAAAGCGCGAAATCCGGATTCGAGCCTCAGTCCAGCACAGATTTTCACTTGTCGCCACTGAAATCATTTCAGTACTCAGTTGCTACCGATTTCAGAATTTATTTAATTTGATCAGCTTTATACCTGCCTCTCCCCAGAGCCGCAAGTCATCGTTGCTTCCTTGCCCAAACTAACAACGATTAACACGTTCTAGTGCCCAAAAAGTTTCCTGCTTTAGAAATGTCGATGGTGTGTTTGCTTCAGTTGATACTTTGTCTGCTGAAGGCTGACGAACTACTAGATGCGCGAAGGAAGTTCGTGATTAACTTTTTTGCGTACATACAGACAACACAGCCAACTTTCATCGTGCCTTGACTGACTGAAAAAATTTAACAACACAGAATGTTCTTTGTTAAGTGCAGTAACAAGAGACATTCCACGATTTTTTTGACAGAAACCAAAAAGGGTGAGAAGGTCTGAGAAGTGTGAGTAGAAACCACAACACATTTTGTAAAAATTATGTAGAGTCCTAAGAAACGCAAGAGCTTTGAAAAATAAAAATAATAAATAAAAGCAAAGTAATGCCGGAAACACCATTCTTCTGCAGTTGAGACACAATACAACATACGAGGGTGAGTCAAATGAAAACTTTAAATATTTTTTAAATATTATTTATTGTGCAGAAGTGGTGCAAATCTGTATCACTTCTCAACATAATCTCCGCCACGCTCAACGCAATTCCTCCAGCGCTTACAAAGTGTATAAATTCCTTTAGAAAAAAATTCTTTTGGTAATCCTCGCAACCTCTCATGCACAGCGTGGCGTACCTCTTCATCGGAACGGAAATTCTTTCCTCGCATTTCGTCTTTGAGTGGTCAAAACATATATAAATCACTTGGGGCAAGGTCTGGTGACTATGGTGGATGAGGAAGACGCTCAAAACACAGGTCTGTGATTGTTGCAACTGTTGCACGGGCAGTGTGGGGCCATGCATTGTCATGTTGCAAAAGGATAGCTGCTGACAGCAATCCACGTCGCTTTGACTTGATTGCAGGCCGCAGATGATTTTATACGAGATCTGTGTGTGATGGGCTGGTGACAGTGATCCCTCTAGGCATGTAACGCTCCTAAATGACGCCTTTTTCGTCCCAAAAGAGAGTCAGCATGACCTGCCCTGCTGATGGTTCTGTTCGAAACTTCCTTGGTTTTCGTGATGAGAAATGGCGCCATTCCTTGTTCGCTCTCTTCGTTTCCGGTTGGTGGAAGTGAACCCAGGTTTCGTCCCCAGTAACGATTCTTGCAAGGAAGTCATCGCCTTCTCTTTCAAAGCGCTGAAGAAGTTCTTCACAAGCATCAACACGTCATTCTCTCATTTCAGGAATCAGCTGTCGTGGCACCCATCTTGCAGACACTTTGTAAAACTAGAGCACGTCATGGACATTGTGGTGTGCTGACCCATGACTTATCTGTAGCCGTGCAGTTCTAGGCGCTTCAGTCTGGAACCCCGCGACTGCTACGGTCGCAGGTTCGAATCCTGCCTCGGGCATGGATGTGCGTGATGTCCTTAGGTTAGTTAGGTTTAAGTAGTTCTAAGTTCTAGGGGACTGATGACCTCAGATGTTAAGTCCCATAGTGCTCAGAGCCATCTGAACCATTTTGAACTTATCTGTAAACATGCTGCAATGTCATTCAGTGTCACTCTGCGGTTTTCCTTCACTATGACTTCAACTGCTGCAATGTTCAATGAAGACGCAACTCGTTGTGCCTGACCTGGACGAGGAGCATCTTCCACTGAAGTCACACCATTTGCGAACTTCCTACTCCATTCATAGACTTGATGCTGTGACAAACATGCATCACCGTACTGAACCTTCATTTATCGATGAATTTCAATGGGTTTAACACCTTCACTACCCATAACCAAATAACAGAATGCTATTCTTCCCTGGTGCAAGTCGCAAGTGGGGCGGCCATCTTTATACTGATACTGCGACGGTATGTGTGCATCTGCACTATGCTGCCACATACAGGCCATTCTGCACGCTGTTTGTAACACGCTTATCAACTTACAGGATAGCAGAGCGAAATTTCGATTTTTTATTACAAATTTAAGGTTTTCATTTGACTCACGCTCGTACAAAGTGTCAGGAAACGGCTTTAACACTCTAAGTCCTTTGAATAAATAACATCTAGCTTAGAATACTACGGTACAGTTTTTTCCACAAAAATATTTTTTTCAACGGCCCAGTTTGAAAAGTCATGACACCAAAAGACGAAATAAATTAAAGAATCAGACTCTCTAATAATTAAGATCAAGCAGCAAACGTAATAATAACACAGCAAACACTAATCAGCAAGACATAGACACAGAAGCCCTGAATACAGGAAAGGATAAAACATATAGAGTGCTGTTGAAAAGAATAGTAAAACTAACAATAAACATTGGATATATGGGACACGGAGTCACCGGTGAAAGTTTAATACAGTTTAGCTCACTGGTGTTAGTCCCACGTAGCACACACACTAGTGAGCGAGGTAGCGCAATAGTCAACACGCGGACGCTCATTAAGGAGCACAATAGCCGCCCGGCCATCCAAATTTAGGTTTTCCTTGACTTGGCTAAATCGTTTAGGTAAAGAGTCTTCTTCTTCTTTCATGCCGGTAAAGAAAGTTAGTGAGCGTGGAGGGTGGAACATCAGTTCCATTATTTCTCTAATTTACGATTATATTGCAGATTTTATAAACAATAAACATCAAAATAAACCGTGAAAGTGAAAGAATGTCCCATACAAGATCTTGTGCACAGTTCCTATGTGTCAGCGTTCGACCGTCAAATACTAAATGAATTCAAAGGCAATAACATCTAATCTCTAAGGCATTAGCACAAGATAAACTCCTGTACCGCAGTTTTTCAGTTTTGATTTCACACAAAAAAAAAAAAAAAATCTGAAGATGGTAACGACGACGGATGAGGAACACACGGGCTCCTTGTTTCGTCTCTCCACTTATAATTCGTCATTTTTAGACAACACGTAGAATGTGCTCTGGTTCAGGACATCGCCATCAACGATCAAAGATGCATTCCACGTCGTGTTGTATTCAGATGAACACATACGCCCTAAGACAAGACAAAGACGCACCACGGAGGAATTATACGGATGGGGCGGAAATCGGTAAAATGATGTTCATAAACAGAAAAATAAATTATTACAGCATCAGAAAGTTTCGATGATTCATTCAGGAGAAAGAGATTCACTAAGTAAGTAAGTAAGTAAAGAATGCGTTTGGACCACTTATGGCCTTTACGAGAGCAATTACTCGGCTTTGCATTGATTGACAGAATTATTCGTGGTCCTCCAGAGGGATATTGTGCCAAATTATGTCCAAATGGCCCGTTAGATCGTCAAAATCCCGTGCTTGTCGGAAGGCCCTTCCCATAACGCTCCAAACTTTCTCAGGTGGGAAGAGATCGGGTGACCTTGCTGACCAAGCTAAGGTTTGGCAGCTACACTACTGGCCATTAAAATTGCTACACCAAGAAGAAATGCAGATGATAAACGGGTATTCATTGGACAAATATATTATACTATAACTGACATGTGAATACAAAAATGGTTCAAATGGCTCTGAGCACTATGGGAATCAACTGCTGAGGTCATAAGTCCCCTAGAACTTAGAACTACTTAAACCTAACTAACCTAAGGACAACACACACATACATGCCCGAGGCAGGATTCGAACCTGAGACCGTAGCGGTCGCGCGGTTCCAGACTGTAGCGCCAGAACCGCTCGGCCACCAGCGGCCGGCATGTGATTACATTTTCACCCAGTTTGGGTGCATAGATCCTGAGAAATCAGTACCCAGAACAACCAACTCTGGTCGTAATCGCCTGGCCATTGAGTCAGACAGAGCTTGGATGGAGTGTACAGGTACAGCTGCCCATGCAGCTTCAACACGATACCACAGTTCATCAAGAGTAGTGACTGGCGTATTGTGACGAGCCAGTCGCTCGGCCACCATTGACCACACGTTTTCAGTTGGTGAGAGATCTGGAGAATGTGCTGGCCAGGACAGCAGTCGAACATTTCCTGTATCCAGAAAGGCCCGTACAGGATCTGTAACATGCGGTCGTGCATTATCCATCTGAAATGTAAGGTTTCGCAGGGATCGAATGAAGGGTAGAGCCACGGGCCGTAACACATCTGAAATGTAATATCTACTGTTCAAAGTGCCGTCAATGCGAACAAGAGGTGACCGAGACGTGTAACCAATGGCACCCTATACCATCACGCGGGGTGATACGCCAGTATGGCGATGACGAATACACGCTTCCAATGTATGCTCACCGCGATGTCGCCAAACACGGATGCGACCATCATGATGCTGTAAACAGAACCTGGATTCATCCGAAAAAATGACGTTTTGCCATTCGTGCACCTAGGTTCGTCGTTGAGTACACCATCGCAGGCGCTCCTGTCTGTGATGCAGCGTCAAGGGTAACCGCAGCCATGGTCTCAGAGCTGATACTCCATGCTGCTGCAAACGTCGTCGAACTGTTCGTGCAGATGGATGTTGTCTTGCAAACGTCCCCATATGTTGTCTCAGGGATCGAGACGTGTCTGCACGATCTGTTACAGCCATGCGGATAAGATGCCTATCATCTCGACTGCTAGTGATACGAGGCCGTTGGGATCCAACACGGCGTTCCGTAATACCCTCCTGAACCCACCGATTCCATATTCTGCTAACAGTCACTGGATCGCGACCAACGCGAGCAGCAATGTCGCGATGCGATAAATCGCAATCGCGATAGGCTACAATCCGACCTTTATCGAAGTCGGAAACGTGATGGTACGCATTTCTCCTCCTTACACGAGGCATCACAACAACGTTTCACCAGGCAACGCCGGTCAACTGCTGTTTGTGTATGAGAAATCGGTTGGAAACTTTCGTCGTGTCAGCACGTTGTAGGTGTCACCACCGGCGCCAACGTTGTGTGAATGCTCTGAATAGCTAATCATTTGCATATCACAGCATCTTCTTCCTCTCGGTTAAATTGCCCGTCTGTAGTACGTCATCTTCGTGGTGTAGCAATTTTAATAGCTAGTAGTGTATTAAGACAAGAAGTAGACACACTCGTCCTTTGCTGACGAGCATTATCTTGAAGAAATATAAGCCCATGATGGCTAGCATGAAGGGCTACAAAACGGGACGAAGAATATCCTCGACGTACCGCTGTGCGGTAAGGGTGCTGCGGATGAAAACCAAAGGGGTCCTCGTGCTATGAAAAGAAATGGCATCACACACCATCACTCCTGCTTGCTGGGTCGTATGGCGGGCAACAGTTCAGGTTGGTAAACTACCGTTGTCTGGAGCCTCTCCAGACACGTCCTCGGCCTGGAATCTCATTGATTGGAGTGGAATTTTCTTCAGTGTTAGTTTCGCTTCGAACTGATCCCCAATGGCCATGTGTGGAGACATCGTTGGGATGCCACCCTCACTGTCGCCGGCTATACAGCCCGACAACGAAGAGTGATAGTCTCAGCTGCCGTTTCTTTTCACAGCAGCATCTCTTTGCTTGTCATACGTGGCAGCCCTACAGCGCAGCGGTACGTCGACGATATTCTGTGTCCCGTTTTGTTGCCCTTTAAGGCAAGCCATCCTCGGCTTCATTTCGGCATGATATTGACCGACCGCACGCGGCGAGGATTTGTGCTGCTTGTCTTCGTAATTGCCAAACCTTACCTCGGCCTACAATGTCGTCAGATCTCTCGCCTACTGCGAACTTTTGGAGTATTCTGGGGCGGGCCGTCCAACCATCTAGGGTTTCTCGACGACCTAAAGCGCAAATTGGACAGAATTTGGTACGATTCGGGAGAACATCCAAGATCTCTATCCGTCATTGCCAAGCCAAAAGAGCTCCTTGCTCAGGCGCCAGAGGTGAACCAGCATTCTATTGATTTGCACAAGATGTGAACCTGTTTCTCCTGAATACGAGGCTAAGTCAAAAGTCATCTACACGTTTCTTTCCACCGTTTATGAACATGAAGCTAGTGGTATGCAATGCACATAATTTTCCTACGTAATCTCCCTCCTTCCCAATGCACTTGGCCCAACGGTCAAGGAGCTTACGTATTCCTTCCAAATAAAAGGTTTTCGGTTGGTCGTGAAGCCACTTTTGCACCGCATTTCCCACGTCCACATCTGAGGCAAATCGGCGACCACGCAAAGCATCCTTGATTGGCCCAAACAAGTAAAAGTCACTTGGAGCAAGGTCTGAGCTGTAGGGAGGGTCATCCAATAACTCAAATTTCATATTGTTGATGGTTTCATTGATGGTTTCAATAGTGTGACGGGCCGTGTGTGTCTGTACATTGTCATACAACAACAACGCCTTCTTCGACAGCAGATCTCGGCGTTTGGAGCGAACTGCTGGATTCAGCTTCTTTTCCAACAATTCACTATATCCCGCACTGTTGATAGTCATTCCCTTTTCCATGATCACTGCCAGTATGGGCCCCTGTGAATCCCATAACACGGTTATAATAACCTTTCCTGCGGATGGATCCGTCTTGAAATTTTTCCTCGTCGGTGATCCAGGGTGTCTCCACTGCATACTCCGGCGCTTTGACTGACACTGGTAGTGATGCACCCGTGTTTCATCGCCGGTGACAATTCTGCAATCGTTGTAGAAGCGAGTCAGTAAGCTGTGACAGACCCTTAACACAGGTGAGCTTATGGTCGTCGGTAAGCTTTCTTGGTACCCACCGTGCACAGGTCTTATGGAAAGCGAGCTCGTCGTGAATGACGTGATGGGCAAAGCCACGGCTGATGTTGAAAGCTGATTCTACCTCATCGATAGTGATTCGCCTATTCGCCAGAACTATTTCTCGAGCTTGCTGAATGTAGTGGAGGTTGATGGCCGTCCCGCTTCTTCATGCATTACACTTGTTCGACCGTTTTTAAACTTCTCGAGCCACAAAAACACAGTTTTACGTAATAGTGCACTTCTCCCATATTGCGATGATAGTCTGCGATGAATGTCTGCCTGATCGAAACCCTCCGACCAGAGGAATCGGATCACCGCCCGTTGTTCCTGTTTGGTGTACACTTATAATGGAGCTGCCGCGCTATATCTGCAACAGAAGGAAGAACAATGGCGGAAATGAGATCAAACTGTCACATCATTACCACAAAAGTATAATAATGACATGTGCGAGGACAGAAGACAATATTCGCAATGCAAGAAACGTTATTGCAGAAGTGTTGATACTTTTTGACTTTCCCTCGTAAATCATCTAATTTTTCTGAAGTTGTAATTATTTGTTTGTCTTTGCATGAACATCACATTTGCAGATTCCCGTCCCGTTCGGATAATTCCTTCGTAGTGCGCTATTTTTTGTCGTATAGTGTACTTTCAATCGGTCTATAAATAACGACTCATATTTAAAGTATCTTACTATTAATAATTGCATCACGAAACTGAAATGGAAGGGTACAGATAAATAGTACGTGAATAATACATTACAAAATTTTAAAATATCTGCAGCAATGATCATTTGCGTATTGGAAGATAAGGCAGTATCGACTGAATGTCACTGTATAATGGAAGGTCGTTTCTAAAGGAATCTGAGAGAGCGAGCTTATACACCGCTGCCGCGTTCTCTCGAAGCACAGGACAGCTAATGACAGTACGTGAGAAGAATACGCGAGGCATTACTGCAAGTCTCCTTTCATGTTATCTGAGACGATTATGTGTATAGCTCCGTCCAGAGCAGCGTTGGTGTCGCGAAATTTGTTATTCCTTTTGCACTCTCAGTCTTCACTTCCGCAAAGCAAGACAATCCTGAGATGAGGCTTACTTCTTTCCGGTTACTACTGTCTTACTTTCTTCTTTCGCTTCAATAGACGTTTAGGGTATTCGTATCACTGATTGTTCAGTAACATACGTCAGTAATGTAGTAGGGCACTCTAAGTGAGCCGTGTAGCCTGATGCAGGAACATATAAACTGATCTGCCAGAAATCTTCCATAACATTCTATGGGCTGTCAGTGGGTAGCATCATATCTCCGTATTGTTTAATTGTTACCTGTAGGAAACCAAAGCAAATCCAGAGGATGCGTGCGGATTTCATAATCAGCTGTTAGTACACCGTCTTTTCATAACAAGTTGTTATTGACAGTCAGAAAAAGAGCCCTGAATCAGTTTAAGAACATGTTTAAATTTCAGTAACTCAGCGCTATATCGAAAGAGACGATCCTGTAAATCTGCTTTCATTTGCCAAAGGTCTTTTACTTCGATTCCCATAATTCCAAATCGTTGGCGTAAACACGCATTGTCGCACTCGCAGCACTGATTCTTCTAACGGTTAACGTTTCGTCTGACAGTAATTTCTTCGTTAGCTGGTATATATTGATCTGTATATTTACGTCTTTAAGGTAGATTCGGTTTTGTGCAAGAATATTTTTCTCATTAGTAGACTTACTATTACATTCTAAATCAGCACCGGAGGATGGTGGATTTAGAGTGGGGAAATCATGAATTTTCAGCTTGCGTTTCGAAGGAATTTTCAACTGTTCGCTCTTCTAATCCCTTTCACAATCCGAATCAGTAAAATGTATTGAGTAGACATGATCATTTTCAACTGAAAACGAGTCTGCAAATTGACAAGCATTTTCGTTTCGTCTCATTGTTTTTAGGAAATATGAGAAACTTAATTTCTAACTTACTTAGCTGTCTGTTCTGGTTACTAAAAGTAGCGATCGCGCAGTAAACAATTATTTTTCACTTAAAACCTTAGTCTAAAATATCCCTCAATATACTGGCAATTGCGGCGTAACTCAGAACTCAGTCACCAGTCACTAATAAAAATTCACACTGCTAAACAACCTCGTTTTCGCTCGCAAACACAATACATTGTGGCATTTGCGGCCTTCAGAGAAATGGGGGCTGAACCGCACAATGACCCTGGTTCGGTGTGGGGCGGCGGTAGGGTGGGTGGACTGCTGTAGCCCGTTGTGGGGTGGTGAACCACTGAGGGCTACGGCGGGACGAAGCCTCTCCGTTGTTTCTAGGTCCCGCAATACACAATGTTAAATTCTAATTTTTGGTTTTCTTATACCATATACGCATTCTTCCTATTGCATAAATACTACGTAGGGACTTCTGAATGTAAGTTAGATACGTTTCCTCACGGTAAGCCCCCCAGGCAACAAGAGCAGTTTATTGTCAGGAGGGGTTACATGTTAGGGAATTCCTGTAGATACAGCTGTGCTGCGATAAGGATAACAACTGCATCGCAATATGAAACTGAAATGACGTGGCAACTGGAAACGTTCTCTAAAGTTGAAGTATGCTAAACAGTACGATTGTTGACGGCAAAACGTTTAAAACACACACACATTAATCTTGGAATTTTGAGGCTATATAAACCAAATGCAGTCATGCGCCCGGCCCGTATGAAATGGTGTCAGCTATTTCGCCAAGACTACACTGACGTGTGTGATTCTGATCGGAAAATCTAGATCTCGCGCAATACGATTTCCATCTTTTCGGGAAACTGAAAGAATATGCCGAGGGAAGAAGATTATCCTATGACGCGGAATTTCACCCAGCGGTTCTCGAATGGGTCCGTGACGAAGGGGTGGGTTTTTACTGTCGAGGAGCTGAGCGATTGGTAGGCCGTTCCGACTGCTGCTTGCGGAGACTTGGTGATTATATTGAAAAAATGTGTCACCTATGTGCGTCACTTTGAAGTGTATACTTTGCGACTTACTTTTTGTACTGGCCGTGACAGTCTTTCTAGAGGATAAAGGCGGCCAGGGGGATCTCGGCTCGCCACCCGCCCCCTCCTAGTACCGCGGCGAAGACACCTGCCATCAGGCCAACTACCACCCACGGGCTTTTACCACAGACCTTATCTTTACCTTATTCTTTTGAAGTATGCTTGTATAATCTGATCCCACTCACATTAATCAACCTGCGCTGACACAGAAAATCGTCCTAGCAGTGACATGAATAACATTTCCCGACAAGCCAGAGTGTAGAATGACGGGTTTATTAACTATCAGCTTTAGTACGTTAGGTTGCAGAGTAACTGAAAATTGAGCAACCGTACATAACGGCAATGAGTTTTTTTTCACTAGATTGCTGATGACTATGCTTAGAATTGGTTCATTCAAAATCACAGCAGGATAGTAAGTCTCACAAGATAAAAAATAGACTGTCCAACTATTCATGTTGCTTCCCATTTTGTACAACCTTCTAGGAAAAACATAAAAAGTTTTGCTACGCAGATACTGCTCTTGCAACGCAAAGCAAAATTTTTAGAAGACTAAGAAGAAAAAGAAGAGTTCGGCTCGGTAGCTGCGTGATCAGCGCGGTAAATTGCGAAAGGAAGGGGTCCGGCTTCGATCTCCGACCAAGAAGGAGATTTTCTGCGCTCGGGGACTGAGTGTAGTGTTGTTCTTATGTTCGTATCATCACAACTGACAATTCACTATTGAGATAGATGTTTGGGCACGTCCCGAAAGTCAGTAAACTAAATTGATAATAATAATAATAATAATAATAATAATAATAATAATAATCCTCTCAGAGGATCCAGATATGCTAAATAGGTCGCAAACAAGAGAGACCTGGCAGGAATACTTGGACATATTTAAATTCATCACACAAAAAATCAATTCTTCTGGTCAGAATGTTTATTTATAGATAAAATAATTTATTACAAAAGATACCTTAGTAATACCGTTATTCTATACAATTCTACAGCTGAGGAGATTGAAAAACTTGCAAATGCTGTCAGTAGCATGCACAACAGCGGTAACTTCACTGTGGAACTTCAAGCAGATAAAGGATTCACGTTGCTTGATATTACAACATTTAATGTAAACAACAAACATGTCTTTCACATTTACCGCAAACCCAGCGATGTTGTCATAAACACCTTCTCCTGTCACCCAATACAACATAAAATGGCATTCTATTCTTCAGAGCTATGCTTAGTCGTAGACACGAAGTTCCACT
Organism: Schistocerca piceifrons; assembly: GCF_021461385.2. NCBI lineage: Eukaryota > Metazoa > Arthropoda > Insecta > Orthoptera > Acrididae > Schistocerca > Schistocerca piceifrons. The sequence goes on from NC_060139.1 coordinate 1,054,657,353, forward strand.
CAGTCCTCTTGATGAACAAAAGTACGAGGCCTGTTCAGAAAGTAAGCTCCGATTGATTGCCAAATTGAAACCACAGTGAACATCAGAAATGTTTTACTTGTAACAATTAGCTACACCTTTCAGCTACTTCTCTACGTAGTCGCCGTTCTGACTTAGACTTTTGTCATAGCGTTGTACCAACTTTTCAATAGCCTCATCATAGAAGGCAGCCGCCAGTGCTTTCCGCCAATTCTCCACGCTGGCCTACACCTCGTTGTCTGTGTCAAAATGTTGTCTTCAAAGACAGCGGTTCATATGACCAGAGATGAAACTCAGGGGGAGACAATTGCGGACTGTATTGTGGGTAATCTCACATTTCCATTTGAAAACGATGCAGGAGCATCTTCATTGCCCCTGCAGAATGCGGCTGAGAATTGTCTTGAAGAAGAAACAGCACGACAGTTATGTAATGTTAGCTGCATAGCTTCAGGCGAAATTTCTCACCAGGTTCTCGTACTTGGCGGCAGACACTATTTTCTAGACATCTTTACGCAATCACTGCGAGCTCAGAAATGAGAAGAGCGACGTGATGCTAACTGGGGTTATACTAGAGACACTACCCAACACATCTGTGCAAAGCTTTATCGGATTTTCATAGTCGTTTCCATTTCGCGACCGATCGGAGCTTACTTTCTGAACGCCCCTCGTAAATTGAAATCATCAAAGGAATAGCACACGGGAATGGATACAACTCAGATACAATTGATAAAATTCACAATAAAATAAAAAAGAAACGATGTAAATCTTTTAAATCAGATCCTATATCAAATACACCCATGTGCTCGCATTCCATTTATAGCAAAATTTTCATACCAAGTAGCTAACCTTTTGCGTATCAGTGGTATCAAATGTTCACCAGCACTAACACTTAGCTACTACAGGACATCATTCACTGCAGCCAGACAAATAGGCAGTGTCACAGCAAATCAGGTGTTTACAAACTTTTATATTGAAATTGCCCACAATTTTAAAGACCAGGCATCAAGCAGGTTCACTATAAGATACTGCAAACACATATGTGGTGTCACCGCCAGACACCACACTTGCTAGGTGATAGCTTTAAATCGGACGCGGTCCATTAGTACATGTCGGACCCGCGTGTCGCCACTGTCAGTGATAGCAGACCGAGCGCCGCCACACGGCAGGTCTAGAGAGACGTACTAGCACTCGCCCCAGTTGTACAGCCGACTTTGCTAGCCATGGTTCACTGAGAATTACGATCTCATTTGCCGAGACGATAGTTAGCATAGCCTTCAGCTAAGTCAATTGCTACGACCTAGCAAGGCGCCAATTATCCTTTGCTATGTATCTAATGAAGCATGTACAGTAACAAGACCAATGTCACCAATTGTGGATTAAAGTTAAGTATTCCAGCAGCTACGTACTTTTCTTTATAGCAATCATTACGTATCCTGTTTCAGACCTCACGCCAGCCTGCGTGAGTTTAAGCGCGTGCCTTTCGGTTACCCGTCACTGTGGACTGGCTGTCTTGTCAGTCCACAACAACATAAATGTCTTCTTGCTAAATAATTTTGATAAATCCGCTTTTTGCAACACATCTGAAAGAACATGACCACTCAGTTACAGCCCTTAAAGAAAATGTGCAGACACTACACACTGTCGGCAAAGGAAAGGAAATGAATACTCTTGTAGAGCTGGAAATTTACATCATAGCTCCAAATCGCCACACCAAATCGTCGATGGACGTGTAGCCCTTGCAAACAAATCATTTTTTCACATATTTAATGAAGTATCTTAAAAATCAAAAACTGTAGGTCATGGTCATGTCACAACTAGCAATTTTTGCAAAAAGAAAAGAAGGGATCTATTTTACCTTACATAATTTGCTAGCGACCGTTCTTTATATTATAAACGTCAGTGTACTTCCACAATAATGCAACAATTCATAATTCCTAATATCTGTTACGTCTCTGTGTGTCTAACATCTCTCGACTTCCTTGATCTAAGCTCCTTGACCATAACCTCAGTTTTCAAATGTAAACACGTTGGATGTTCTGAGTGTATGTGCTTCCGAAATTACTTACACCTAAAGTGCCACTACTTCATAAACACATAATACGGAAGCACCTATAATTATCATGGGGACTAATAATCAATTAACGTGTATAAAACGAAATATTTTTGTATAAAATGGGACACATGTTACGTGAAAATCATATGGATACACCACATATGTGTAAGTACTACAATACTGAGCCCGGCCGATTGGCCGTGCGGTCTAACGCGCGGCTTTCCGGGTGGAAAGGAGCGCCTGGTCCCCGGCACGAATCCGCCCGGCGGACTTGTGTCGAGGTCCGGTGAGACGGCCAGTCTGTGGATGGTTTTTAGGCGGTTATCCATCTGCCTCGGCGAACGAGGGCTGGTTCCCCTTATTCCGCCTCACGTACAATATGTCGGCGATTGCTCCGCATACAAGTTCTCCACGTACGCGTACACCACCATTACCCCACCACGCAAACATAGGGGCTACACTCGTCTGGTGTGAGATGTTCCCTTGGGGGGTCCACCGGGGGCCGAACCGCACAATAACCCTGGTTTCGGTGTGGGGCGGCGGAGGGGTAAAGTGGACTGCGGTACCGGGGGCCGAACCGCACAATGACCCTGGTTTCGGTGTGGGGCGGCGGAGGGGTAAAGTGGACTGCGGTAATCGTTGTGGAGTTGTGGACCACTGCGGCTGCGGCGGGGACGGGGGCTCTCCGTCGTTTCTAGGTCCCCAGTTAACATACAATACTATAATATTATAAAACACATGTTCGTTAGCTACTTCCAAACGTTTCATTTGTGTCTGTTTAGCCATCGTCACATTATTTGTTTTTGATGTAAACAGTGATCTCCAGCAATCGAAGTGGGAACATATACACGAACGTAATTCACCTGAAGATGGACACAAGCCGGAAACCGGTCGTATGTTAAATAAAATCACATCCTATAGTGACTGGAGGCGGTTATCATTCTACACCATATAAAGGTACAGTCACAGAGCTCAATGCGTCCACTGTGAATAAATGCACTGTCCCAACGCGAGTAAAACAGTGGTGTACATACTGCGCCTACAGAGATCAGGAATGAGGTCTGTATAGGCGCATTAAACCAGCGACTGAGTCCCACGACATCATCCCACGAAACAGGCGTCTCTCTACTCGCGGAGACTCGACTGGCCAATCTCGGCCGCTGCGTATTGCACTCAAAACCCGTCATGTGCCAACGATGAAGAATGGAGTATGTAGTGTTGCGGTACAGAAGATGTTTCTCGCGATTAGGGTGCGGTTTCCCTACAGTGCTTGAGAAAACGCTACATGCTGAAGGATACGAACACATTTTACAGCGTTGTGTAAAATGTAACAGTAGAGTAACAGTTGGGAGACGATGATCCACACTGTCATAAACCAGCATCTGTGAAGCAACCGTTTGTGGACAAAAACATTGCCGGCCGGAGTGGCCGTGCGGTTCTAGGCGCTACTGTCTGGAGCCGAGCGACCGCTGCGGTCGCAGGTTCGAATCCTGCCTCACGCATGGATGTGTGTGATGTCCTTAGGTTAGTTAGGTTTAATAAGTTCTAAGATTTAGGCGACTGATGACCTCAGAAGTTAAGTCGCATTATGCTCAGAGCCATTTGAACCTTTTGAACAAAAACATTCCTGAAATGGACTGGCCTGCCCAGAGTGTCGACATCAACACAATGGGACAAATTCGGGATGAATCAGGACATAGACTTTGCTGCATTTTCTGGTTCCCGCTCTTGAGAAAGAATGGGGTGCCCTTCCTCTTCAGACATTTTGACATATCATTGAAAGTTTCCCTGCAGACTAACGGTGGAGACTCTCCACATTAAAATCCAGTAGTAAGTGTCCGAGTTCGTTTGACTAGACTCTGTATATCACAATATGCGCCGAGACGTGTCAGATGTGCAGACAGAAAGCGACTGCCGGCGCCCCTTTGCCGGGTACGTGGCGTGCCCTGCAGGTGGCGGTCCCCGCAGTGACACGACTGGACTCCGGACTCTGGAGTCCAGCCTCCAGCCCGCAGACTCCCCGCGGGGCAGCGATTGAGCCGTGGCGGCGCCCGCTGCTCCAATTAGCCGGGCTGCCCGGACCGTTCCAATGAATCCGTAATGACCGGCCCGCTCCGGCAAACACACACACACACACACACACACACACACGCACACACTGCGTCAGCCGTCCTGCGCACTTACACGCGCCCGCCGACGGAGAAGAAAGCTATACATACTATTAGCGCTAATGATACTTCATATCGAAATTGCTCCATCTGCTGCTGGCCTAACTAGGAGAGCGCGCTGGCGGCCGCGCCCCGCTTTTTGGCTCTCTCTCTCCCCCTCTCTCTCCCTCCCTCTCTTTATTCCTTCCCCCGTCTCTCTCCTGCCCGCCGCTGGCCTCTTTTGGCGCTGACCGGACGGCCCGTCCTCGTAATTAACAATTCCCGCCGGCCTGAGTCATGGCGCTCAGTAATGAGCGATTAGGGCGGTTATAAGCAGCGCCCGCAATCATCGACTGTTACGGTCGGGGGTGAGCCGATAATGGCACCTAATGACATGCGGCTTGTCCTCTCCCTCCCCTCCTCTCCCCCCCCCCCCTGCACCCCCTCTCATTCTCCGGAGCAATGACACTCACTAAAGTCTGGCCTCACAGTGCCCCCATTCACACCGCACAAGCTCGCAGGCGCGCCATTCACAGCTAGAACTCTCACTCTGCGCGTCAACTTGTCGCTTGGCAACACGATTACGCTCTCGCTCTCTCTCTCTCTCTCTCTCTCTCTCTCTCACTCTGTGTGTTTGTGTGTGCCTATGTGTATGTCACCGCAGATGAGAAACTGTATGTAGCACTTCTCACATTTTATCGGTAGCGTAGTCCGCCCCAATAGCTGAGTTTTTGGGTTGTAATACAGTAGATTCTGACGAACACTGCCTCAGCTGTGGAGAGCCGGAACCTAGTGCGGCAGATGCTGGCTTATCTCTTGTGAGTTACGCCGCAGCATATATCTGCACGCACGTTTTTGTTTCCGGATGAGAAATTTTACACCAAGACTCGGACCAACTCCATCATCTGGATACGTGGACATGCGATCCATTACCTCTATCGTGACAGGCACAAGAATTTACTTGACTTCTGGGTCTATTTGCAAGAAAGACATCATGATATTTCCGGGCATACCAGATATCGACAATGCTTCGAAAAATACCTATGGAATGCCTTTCACAGCCCGCCGTATAGCTGGAATGTTTCAGGCAGTGGCAGATGAGGTCAGAACGAACTGCAAACCATCATACATTGAACTATCTTTATCAGTGGGCGCAGTTGCTGGAAAGCCTAACTACGAAGTGGTAGCTTTCTTATCATGTTATTTATGTTTACTATCTTCGATCGTGTCTTCATTCTGTTTTAGTTTTTCAGGCTTGCTTAACTATGACAGTCCGCACATTGATATCTACATAAATTTAAAAAAGTGGTCAGCGTGACGGATTGCTGTCCTACGGCCCCGGGTACGATTCCCGGCAGGGTCGGAGATTTTCTCCGCTCATGGACTGGGTGTGGTGTTGTCTTCATCATCATTTCGTCCCCATTCGGCGCGCAGGTCGCCCAATCCGGCGTCGAATGTAATAAGACCTGCACCAAGGCGGCCGGACCTGTCCCGTAAGGGGCCTCCCTGCCAATGACGCCAAACAGTCATTTCCATTGGTAGCGAACAATGCGTTTGCTGCGTACAATTACAAACTGTGCTGTCAACCACTTTGTATGGCACACATTGTCGCGAAATTGGCTCTGGTGAGCAGAAAATATCAAATGTTGCCTCTTTATTTGTCCAGATATTTAACTGAAGACGGTAATGAAACGTTGCCGATAAGTAAATGAAACCCAGATAAATACTGTTGTGGATTGGCAAGACAGCCAACCCACTGTGAGAGGAAGCCGAAAGGCACGCGTTTTAGCTCACGCAGGCTGGCGTGAGGTCTGGAACAGGTCAAGGAAATGAGACTAACAAAAAACGTAAGTAGCTGCTGGAATACTTAACTTTAATCCAAAATTGGTGAACATCGCTCTTGACGGTACATGTTTTACAGCATCAATAGTAACTAGTAATGGCGCCTTGCTAGGTCGTAGCAAATGACGTAGCTGAAGGCTATGCTAACTATCGTCTCGGCAAATGAGAGCGGAATTTGTCAGTGAACCATCGCTAGTAAAGTCGGCTGTACAACTGGGGCGAGTGCTAGGAAGTCTCTCTAGACCTGCCGTGTGGCGGCGCTCGGTCTGCAATCACTGATAGTGGCGACACGTGGGTCCCACGTATACTAACGGACCGCGGCCGATTTAAAGGCTACCACCTAGCAAGTGTGGTGTCTGGCGGTGACACCACAAATACAACCTACGAAAATTCTATGAATTTTTTTGTAAAAATAAGCCAAACTTATTGTCATACGGCCCAAAGATAATTACAAAACGTACTAAGTTCTCTCAAGACTTCAGCAATGTTGCAGTATGTTGAGTTACAGAACGCATATATACACTCAGGTGACTAAAGTCATGGGACAGCGATATCCATAAGTGCAGATCGCGTTAGTATCGCGCACACAAGGTATAAAAGGGCACTGTATTGGCGGAGCTGTCATTTGTTCTCAGGTAATTCATGTGAAAAGGTCTGATACGTAATTATGACCATACGACGGGCGTTAACAGACTTTGAACGCGGAATGATAGTTGGAACTAGACACATGGGACATTTCATTTCGGAAGGAAATTCAGTATTCCGAGATCCACAGTGTGAAGAGTGCACCGAGAATACCAAGCCGGCCGGAGTGGCCGAGCGGTTAAAGGCGCTACAGTCTGGAACCGCACGACCGCTACGGTCGTAGGTTCGAATCCTGCCTCGGGCATGGATGTGTGTGATGTCTTTAGGTTAGTTAGGTTTAAGTAGTTCTAAGTTCTAGGGGGCTTATGACCACAGCAGTTGAGTCCCATAGTGCTCAGAGCCATTTTGAAATTACCAAATTTCAGGCGTTATCTCTCACTACAGAAAACGCAGTAGCTGACGTTCTTCACTTAACGACCAAGAGCAGCGGAGCTTGCTTAGGAGTGCTAACAGACAAGCCACACTACGTGAAATAAGCGCAGATATCAATGTGGGATATACGACAAACGCGTGCGTTAGGGCAGTGCGGCTAAGTTTGGCGTTAATGGGCTGTGGCAGCAGACCATCGACGCCAGAGCCTTTGCAGACAACGCCTGCAGCGCCACTTCTGGGCTCGTGACACTAGACGACTGGAGAAACGTCGCCTGGTCTAATAAGTCTAGATTTCAGCTGGTGAGAGCTGACGATAGGGTTCAAGTATGGCACAGACGCCACGAATCCATGGACTCAAGTTGTCAACGAGACACTGTAGGAGCTGGTGGTAGCTCCTTAATGGAGCGGGTTGTGGTTACATAGAATGAAGTGGGTCCTCTGGTGCAACCGAACGGGTCATTGACTGAAAGTGGTTTTTCGGCTACTTGAAGACCATTTGCAGCCATTCATGTACTTCATGTTTCCAAACAAAGATGGAACATTTATGGATGACAATGCGCCTTACCACCGGATCTCAGTTGTTCGCGATTAGTTTGAAGAAACTTCTGGACAATTTGACGAATGTTTTGACTACCCAGATCGCCTGACAAGAACATTTAAAGGTCAGTTCGTACACACAAAATCCTGTGCCGACAACACTCGCAATTATGTACGGTTATAGAGGCAGCATGGCTCAATATTTCTGCAGGGGACTTCCAACCACTTGTTGAATCCATGTTATGTCGAGTTACTGAACTGTGCCGGGCAAAATGAGGTCAGACACGATGTTGGGAAGCGTCCTATGACTTCTGTTACCTCAGTGTAAGTTCATGACATTGTACAGTCGTCATATTTAAAATTTCCATAACATTTTGACCTTTACTCATTTATAAATAACTTACTTTATTCCGACTTGTGGGGGCCAGAAACATAGTGACGAATGTCACAGCTCGCGCGTATTTTCCAAAACATAGTACTTAAGTACGCAAAACTCTTTGACAACATTCATTGCTGAACACACAGATGCCGAAGTACATCCCCCAAAAGGCACGTGAAGATATATACAAATGGTTGTTGTTGTTGTGGTCTTCAGTCCTGAGACTGGTTTGATGCAGCTCTCCATGCTACTCTATCCTGTCCAAGCCTCTTCATCTCCCAGTACCTACTGCAACCTACATCCTTCTGAATTTGCTTAGTGTATTCATCTCTTGGTCTCCCTCTACGATTTTTACCCTCCACGCTGCCCTCCAGTACTAAATTGGTGATCCCTTGATGCCTCAGAACATGTCCTACACACCGATTCCTTCTTCTGGTGAAGTTGTGCCACAAACTTCTCTTCTCCCAAATCCTATTCAATACTTCCTCATTAGTTATGTGATCTACCCATCTAATCTTCAGCATTCTTCTGTAGCACCACATTTCGAAAGCTTCTATTCTCTTCTTGTCCAAACTATTTATCGTCCATGTTTCACTTCCATACATGGCTACACCCCATACAAATACTTTCAGAAATGACTTCCTGACACTTAAATCTACACTCGATGTTAAATTTCTCTTCTTCATAAACGCTTTCCTTGCCATTAGCCAGTCTACATTTTATATCCTCTCTACTTCGACCATCATCAGTTATTTTGCTCTCCAAATAGCAAAACTCCTTTACTACTTTAAGTGTCTCATTTCCTAATCTAATTCCTCAGCATCACCCGACTTAATTCGACTACATTCCATTATCCTCGTTTTGCTTTTGTTGATGTTCATCTTATATCCTCCTTTCAAGACACTGTCCATTACATTCAACTGCTCTTCCAAGTCCTTTGCTGTCTCTGACAGATTTACAATGTCATCGGCGAACCTCAAAGTTTTTATTTCTTCTCGATGGATTTTAATACCTACTCCGAATTTTTCTTTTGTTTCCTTTACTGCTTGCTCAATATAGAGATTGAATAACATCGGGGAGAGGCTACAACCCTGTCTTACTCCCTACCCAACCACTGCCTCCCTTTCATGTCCCTCGACTTTTATAACTGCCATCTGGTTTCTGTACAGACTGTAAATAGCCTTTCGGTCCCTGTATTTTACCCCTGCCACCTTTAGAATTTGAAAGAGAGTATTCCAGTCAACATTGTCAAAAGCTTTCTCTAAGTCTACAAATGCTAGAAACGTAGGTTTGCCTTTCCTTAATCGTTCTTCTAAGATAAGTCGTAAGGTCAGTATTGCCTCACGTGTTCCAGTGTTTCTACGGAATCCAAACTGATCTTCCCCGAGGTCGGCTTCTACTGGTTTTTCCATTCGTCTGTAAAGAATTCGTGTTAGTATTTTGCAGCTGTGGCTTATTAAACTGATTGTTTGGTAATTTTCACATCTGTCAACACCTGCTTTCTTTGGGATTGGAATTATTATATTCTTCTTGAAGTCTGAGGGTATTTCGCCTGTTTCATACATCTTGCTCACCAGATGGTAGAGTTTTGTCAGGACCGGCTCTCCCAAGGCCGTCAGTAGTTCCAATGGAATGTTGTCTACTCCCGGGGCCTTGTTTCGACTCAGGTCTTTCAGTGCTCTGTCAAACTCTTCACGCAGTATCGCATCTCCATCTACATCCTCTTCCATTTCCATAATATTGTCATACAAATGGTAAACAAAGCAATAGGAGTTTAAGTCGGCAAATAGTAGTGGTAGGAAATAACATGTATAAGAATAGAAACATTAGTATTTTTGAATTTAACTGTTATGGAACTATATTAATTGAAAGAAACAGGTATTTTATAAAGGCAGTTAAACTGAAGTTGCTTTGGACATTATTTGAGCTGATTTTCGAGTGTTTAAGAAGTGAGAGCTTTATGGTGACGTAAAATTTTGAAAGTACTTCCCTGTGAGTGATGGATGACGTTGTGTGATGTCATCAGCATCTAGGTGGTTGCAGCGTCGAAATTGTGTCAGGTTCGTCAGTATTGAAATGTAGATGTTTCGTCCTTTTAACGTGTACGTAGCCCGTTTGGGGACGATAATATTTCACCGTCGCTCCGCTACATATGAGCTGGTGGGAGTAACTGTAGTATAATGCCCTTAGCTGTTGCAGTGTACTTGGCGTGACTACTTCACGTAGCCACCTCAACAAATCTCATAACGTGATTCTCTATGCGTCTCTATGCGAACGCCTTCGCGTTGTTGCTGTTCCATACAAGACTATTGTGTCGCCTGTAGCCGTTTCCGCTTCCCGGATGAAAACTGGCAACAAAACTGCCAGCTGTCAGGGATCTACAGTCACCGATTCTACTGTAATGTTGTACCGTAGTACACTGACGTTCGTATTTGCTCTACGATAACGTTTCTGCCTCTTAATAAAATTGTTAATATCAGGTTCAAAGTTTTTACAGTGCGCGGAATCACATCAGCTCGCAGTATATGAAAACGCATTGCATCTGTTTTACCACACGTGTCACACCCATGAACTGACGGTCTGGTGGGTAACTTTCACCAACAGGAAAAACACTTTACTTTTTTCTATAAATCCTGTTGCTGTCTTAACGTGCCTGAAGTTGGTTTAGCTTGCAACCGAAACAAATGTAGAACACAGCAGTCTTTTGTAACTTAAGTCACAACAGCATACACCATCCAGCCAGACAACGATCATGGCTTACCCACGTATACATTGTCAATTCGTCTACGGTATCTCTCACTCTCTTCCTCTCATACAGTAGGTGCATTTTGCATAGTTATTACGAGATTTTATATGAAATAGCAAGTGAATAACACAGGCAACGAGTTGTAATAAAAGGTGGTATTCAATTAAACTTAACTACGGTTTCAACGGGTTGAAGCCCGTCCTCTACTGAAGGACAAGAAGGAAACTTCACATTAGCAAATAGTCAGTTTGTAAAGCGATCAAACATCTCCACATGAAATGTGTCGTCATCGATCTCTACATCCATTTGAAAAAGTTAAGGCCTTTAAAATCAAGAGCTTGTCACAGCAGTAAAATGCCAGACCGTGTTAAGAGCTCTTAACAAGGTGACTGTTTATGTGGCGTCTGGCTCGACCAAGACACACGAACGGGCATCCTTTCACACAGAGGAAGTGACACCGCCCTTTCGTGGACGTAAGGAGAATTACACTGTCGGCAGCAACTTTAACTGGGTTCTGCAGCCCGAGGACCAATGCTCAGGGTCCGTCCTCTGCCTGTCATTACAAACGCTGGTCCGGAACCTCGCACTGCCTGACACCTGGGAAATGAAGTACGGCGACAGCCGCGGATGTACGTACGTTCTGAGCCATTCAGCTAGGCGAGTAGTCATGGTGTATTTGTCGCGTGGGCAACACAAGGCGACGATTGACGCAGAGGTGTGGCCTCCGAGCTTCACGGACCACCAGGCTTACATGTGCACCATTGCTCTGCCAAGACAAAAGACATGGCGGAGCAAAGGTCCACGGAAGCTAAATGTTACCTATTGGATGCGAACAGTTTCCGGCAAGCTGAAGACATATGACATCAATGTCAACGGCGTCAACGTGCGTACGATTTAACTCTTATATGGTAGGACGTCGAAACGGCGACGTCACAGTTGGATATTGCACGTGCTTTCACACATCGCTATCGCAGTTTCTGTGCGGAGGACCAAGTGGACAGTACAGGACTCGCAGGTGTGCGAGAAATGCCAACGACCGAGCCTTCCATTGAAGAAGGCGACCTTACGGCTGAAATTAGCATAGACGATCTGGACGCAGCCATAAAGTGTGGTGCGTTAAACAGAACTCCTCTACCAGACGGGTTCCCTGTTGAGTTCTACTGTACTTTGCTCCTCTGACGGGCCTAACGTGGATACAGATGTACAACGAACTCTTAACACCTACCTTACAGGTCCCCACCGCCTTCGCAGAGGGTATTATGATATCTATTCCAAAACGAAGTGGTGGTCGCAGACCACAAGAATACCGACCTTTGACATTACTGATCGTCGTCTACAAGATATTTGTAGGTATCCAACGTGCCCACCTTCAGTGGGTAATAAAGGACAAAATACATTTAGATCAAAGGTGTCTAGGTGGGAAAAGCAACAGACACCTGGCTCTAGGGGCATACAAGCATATCATAGCACTGATGTCAACTTGGAAGTTACGTGAAGCCCTGGTTGCCGTGGATTTCGCTCACGTTTTTGGCCGAGTGGACCACGTGTTTCTACGCGCGGTCATGGAAGGCATGGGAATCGCCCTCACGTTTGTGGACACGATCTTGCGGTTGATTCACGACGAGCACTCGCGAGTCTTGATGAAGGCTGCTAGCTCATAACCTATTACGATCCAGCGCTCAGTGCGATAAAATTACTCACTTTCGGCCATCTTACATGCAACAGATCTTGAGCCTGTACTGCATGATCCTCTGCGGCGCCTTGAAAGCGTCCAACTTCGGATCGCTTCAATGCCGCGTATATGCCGATGACATCTCTCTATTGGTCAAGTCAGGAGACGACATCCAGCCGGCGCTGGGATAGCCTCATCAGCGTGGAGCGGTGAAGGGTAGTGTCACTGATCTACGAAAGACTCGACGTGAAGTGAGCAGAGGGCAGCCACCAGAGTCAGCAGTACCCATTACTTAGGTCGCTACTCTCAAGTGCTTGGGTGCGGTGTTCCATCGAGACATGCAGCGTACATCGGCGGGGCGGATAATTTTCGACGGCTGCTGCGGCAGATTCGCGTATTAGTGCAAAAGCACGCACTGCGTGCAACTTAAATATTTCAGCACGCAGAATATGTCAGCGTTGTTTTGGCATCAAAAAATAAATCACTTGGGGCACTTATTGCCATCGCCTACCAAGATAGCGTTAATGCTACAGTCGGCCTTTGGGTATTTAGCCAGTACCGATCTCCTCTTTAAAATGCGCTACCATTTCTTGACGCTGCCACCGAAAGAAGAAGGCATTGGACTCGTAAACGTGATGAAGACGGCGCGTGCGATATTTCTCAATACGATGCAACGCTTTTGGAGAAATTGACGGCGTCACCTCAAATCGGCACTGGGCTCCTCTTCACTCCAGCCACCAGTCAATGTTGGCGACACGACGGCACCGCTCGCAGACCTTCGGGACTACCTCGTCGATTACATTCAGGACGGTAAAAGCGGCGGCTCGTTCTTTTTACAGGTTACTATCCCTTGCTGTAGGGGCTGCAGTTCGGATATTTTTTCTAAACCAGCAAGGTAAAACACAGGCCACTACTTCCACCACATAAAGTGGATTTAGTGCTCACGTACTCACACTGAGCCGTGAACACTTCCCAGTTTATCAATGGGGGATAATTGAAAATTGTTATTACTATTATCGGTACCATGCGTGCAATGGTCGTGCCAGGTGCGCAATATTCAATCTTTATCCTATCATTAAAGGCTCTAGACCTGAACGACCTTATAGCAACAGTTATCATGAGAATATTTCTGCATTATTCTACTGTGACACTACGTGTGAATTCACGTAATGAAAGGGAGAATGTAAAGATTAAAGGACTCACTTATTTAACAGTTGCATATTGAACAATTATACAATCAAATGGGGATGGGGAAAGAAAGAATTGAGTTCAGCAGCCTGCCCCAACGTACGTTCATAGTAAGCCGCGATGGCAGGAGAAAAGGAATTTTAGGAACGATCGCCGTATTATGAAAAATGGTTCAAATGGCTCTGAGCATTATGGGACATCTGAGGTCATCAGTCCCCTAGAACTACTTAAACCTAACTAACCTAAGGATATCACACACATCCATGCCCGAGGCTGGATTCGAACCTGCGACCGTAGCGGTTGCGCGGTTCCAGACTGCAGTGCCTAGAACCGCTCGGCCACACTGGCCGGCGCCGTATTATCAAATGGAGTTAAATTTACTAAAGGAAGGGGTTGCAGGCATGCAACGACTACCACCAAGTATCAACCAAAGACTAATATAGAAGCTACTGGGGGTGAATCGTTAGGTAGCCTCCTGTACTAAAGGAATAAAACCAGCAAGACGCGAAACTATTCATACGGGCTATACTAGATAACTTTGGCTCGCGGTCCGACTACGTTAACGAAACATGAAGGGGCGCGAGACACTCACCACGTGGCGTAGGACAAAGGGCACAAGTTTTTAAGCTAGGAAGACGTAAATCCCGAGTCAAATTTGGCACGGGAGAACTGAAAGAGCTACTGCCAGACGAAGCGGAGAAGTGAGCATGAAAGTATTCACTTTAGTGCCGAACTGCAAGCTACTGTGACTAACCAACACATCACGCATATTATGCCCAACTGTACACGGAAAACCTACAATCTTATAATCCGGAAAAATTGCGTAAACCGTAATTTAAGGAACGCACATCAGTAAAATGACCCATAAGGTTCCCTCTGGGCCGCATGGCGCGAAGCTACAGTCCACGTTGCCGCTCGTGCTTACCGTCACTTCATCTCCTGGAAGCAGCTTCTCCAGCCTCAGGCACGGTCACACTGGAACTGCCCCTACTGCCCCTTTGTCCACTATCCACCCGCGGAGGGCGGTAGGCGCCCTCCCGCGAAAAACGGGCGCGCACCTGAACTGGCCAATCAGAGGGCCGGAATCTCACGGGGAGGCGACCGCGTGACGTTAAAATCGATTAGAAATAGCAGTTACAAGGTTGGTAAGGCAGGGTGGGGAACTGAGCCTCGCCCATAAATAAAGAAAATTCCTAGCGCCAAGTGCCTCTCACAGGTCAATGTGAGATTAACTGTTAAAATCGTCAAATAAATTAGGAAACCCTTAGAAATTATTGACAGAGCCTGAATTATTATATTACCGAATACCAGAATGCTGGGATTAGAAATACCAAATACGAGCACCGAAAGCTGAATGAAGTGCACGTCTCTCAACGGGTTGCAGAAGACCAGGCTGCCCACAACGAAATACGTTCATCGAAGGTTCCTTCAACAACACCCTCGCAATGTGGTCGGACAAAAGTACTTGGCGACACAGTGGCAGAGAATCTCCCCTCTCTTCCTACGGAGATGCATGGGTTGTGGTATGTAGTGGCGGACGGAAAATTCCCGAACCGTCAACGACCGCTTGCTATTCACCTGTTCGACATACTGATAGGCCCCCACTGCGCGGTCGTCGACTGTGATGACCATAGTTTGACTTATGACACGGCAATCGAGTGTTGGCTTCTCATAAAGAAAATGTTGGCCCTTTTACTGCGTACGGCGTACGCGCCAATCACTGCCGACGACCTCTCTTCCCGGACGAAATATATTTTCCCACCTCCCGGACGAATGCTGTGAAATGAACAATGGGTGTGGCAGCATTTTGTACGTATTGTGCCAATGACAAGGATGCCTTGGGTTGGTAGCTACTACAAGAGTAACGTACGGTCGTGCAGCAAGTTACTTTATTTCGTTATTCATGGACCCTCCGGCTAACTGGAGTGTTCTGGGTCCGAAAAGGAAAGTGATTAGATGATCATGCTTCGGGAACTTGTGTTCGTGCCTGATGTACTCACGGGCTATGTATCATTTTTAAGTTAGCGTGAAGTCAACTTGGATCCACACCAAATGGGTCGTTGCGAGATCCCGTGGTTTTTAGTTAGTGAATTCGTTAATCTAGACGGCATTGGGAGCCGTTTTCCTTTTGGCTGTGTTGAACGGCACCTTCAGATGACACCCTCAGTTCCCTTGTGTTGTATTTTGTACCTGTAGATCGGTAAAAAAAAGAAAAAAAGAAAACTAGTTCATTCCTTAGACCACATCCCCAGGAACGGGACATTGCGGTTGGGTCTCGTCGGGTTGCGATTCCTGGTCACCTGCCAATCCCTCCTCCGCTAATCCAGGACCGAGTAAAAGAAAAAAAAAAGGTTGTGGGATCGAATGATGACTGTGTTACTTTTTTACTGCATTTTTTAACTAGAAATCACGTCAGTGATATTGTGTTATGCATTTCCTTCCCTCAGATTGGAAATCGGTATTCGCACTCTTAATTTACTGCACATTCTTCGAATTACAGGCACTGAGTTACTCAACTTTGAAGTATTATGATAAATGTGACCAACAACGGAAAGATAACACCTCATCATCAGGTTGCTATGTGAGACCTACAGTTTCAAACAATAAAATATTTTAACCACTAGATTCCCTACAATCTCTTGAGAACAACTGCATAGCGAGAAAATAGGCCAGTCCAAAGTATGTTATGTTTAATTTTTTATCATAGAAGTAAAACATTTTCCGAAAAACTACTTCTGCGACTTCAGTACGTTCTTTCAGCGGCACAGGAGATAATACAGATTTTAACATTCTGCCTACTTTGGATCTAACTTAGATGTTAACACGATTGTTTTCGTAGAACGACGAAGAAGTCTACCTTAAAGAATCCACAAAAAAGAACTGTGGCAATGTGCATACTAATTTTCACAACAGGAGTGCTGTAACATGAGCTAAACGAGTATATCATGCGTGTTTCCTCTTATTTCTTCTTTTACGTGTGACACCTCAGCCAGCACCACTCACATATACCCCCATGACTCGCTTACAATATTTACATTGGCTGTAAACATATTACTTACATCAGGATGTGTTCCCATCATTGTCGTTAAATCTTACTCTAGACGCCAACTCAATATGGAACACACAACATTCGTTCCTCCACACTGCTTACGAGTTCACCGCGTAAGTCATATGAAAGTGATGAAATTCAGTTACTTTGCGTTGTTCTCTGAAATCTATTCATAACTGTACGGAGCGGCCAGCGAACAAAATACACTGCACTACACAAGTTGTCTGGTCGTACGTACTTAATGCTGCCCGTGCATACACTACAGACCGTCGAACGCCATGCACACTGCCTAGCATTTCGGATCCTCTTACCCTCCCCCAGCCACATCCTCTACCAACTTGTAAAATTCCCCACACTACTCTTCCATCTTGAAAACCTCCGAATATCCTACCTTACCTGTAAACTCGACACTACGCACCACCTGGTCTGTCCCACGCTCACTGATCCTGGTACTCTGCCACGCCTCTACTACCACATTCCCTCAACACCACACCTCCACGCCCTCTACGTCCTCTCGCAACAAGACTATAATCGCCTTCCCTTATACTACCATGAGATCCGCCCTGATATATACCCATCCTACCAGAACTAGAAGATCCCTACCACCCTCCCCTTGTCACGGCTCCCTTCCCCTCCACTACTCTCCACCTACTTCCTAACTCTTGGTTCGGAAGCTCAGCGCTCTTCAGTATTCCCAAATCTCTCCTCCAAACATCCACCCACACAAACCAGCTCCTACACACTACCCTTGATTGCTACCTTTCCTTATCCCTGGCAGTCTACATCCACTCATCCCTTCACACATCTTTGTATCGCCTTATACGTTTTACCTCACGCAACTGTCTATATGTTTTTATGTGTTCGTGTCAACACTCATTTTCTATTCGTCTGTCGTCTATATTTTAATTAATCAACAAATCAGCCTTTTATATTTTAGCTGTACTTTTTGCAATTTCTATTCTCATATGAGTGAAGAGCGGTAGATTGTATCCGCTGACAACCAACCCCCGCCCATATCGGGCGGAGAGCATGAGATAACAATAAAAAAAGAATGCAGGCCGGGTGGAAAGTCCAGTTTTAAATTAAAATAAAATTACCCTGCCTCCCGAGTTTCTGTGTGTCGCCGAGACGCGAGTGAGGTGGAAATTCCATACCGTCATTCCCTCTGTACGGGGCCAAGGTCAATTTTAAAGCAATGCCTTTCTTCTTCTTCTTCTCCTCTCTGTTCTCCTTCTGCAATCCATGGACTGGGCAAAGTAGCCTGTACCGGCATCAGATCATATCTAACCATCATTTCCTTGCTTTTACCAAATATCTTCTTCCCTTAGGCCTATAGCACAATATTCTTCTTGGGATTCTCTCCTTTGGCGTTCTGCCAACACGCTGCCTCTAATCATTTCTGTAGTTTACATCATTTCCTTCAAAAGAATTTATTACTAGTTCTTTTATTTTTCATTTGCATGATATATATTTTTACTGTTCTTGAGAATCTCAATTTGAGCAGTCTGCGTTTTGCATTTATCATCTTTTGTCAACGTCCATGTTACAAAGCCATAGAAAGAAGCAGGCACAGCCATTACCTCATAGAACGTTATTCATGGTGTTTCTTCTGGCTTTAGTTTTTAGCCTTCTGATTGTAGTACCACATGTCTACAGGAACATGGGTAGTTTTTAAGACCCTTTTCATACTTAATATTCACGTATGTTCCTAGATAATTAAAACCCGTGACTTGTTTTAATATAATGGTATATTTCTCTTTAAAGACCTTTTTTTTTAAATTTTATGTATGGAAATTTTTAAATCATATTCTCACATAACTTCTGAAACATATATATACCTCTCTCTGTTGCTAGTCTTCATTTTCACTTACACCTTTCAGATGGTAATTTTTTTGTGTCAAAAATGGCGGTGACCGTTACTGAAGCTACTTTGCTTGGAGAACGATGCCAGGAGCGCAAGGATACATTTCTGGGAGGTAGTTGGTAGTTAGGTCCAGCCAGGTATTGCCAACCTAACAGATCTGTGGACTTCCCTCAGAACTCGCTAATAAGGCAGACAAAATCTTTTGCAGGAACGGCCCTTTAGTATGTAAACAGAAAATTCTGCCTACGCTGACAGTCTGTTTTTTCTTGCCGGGGTCGAGTTTCTAATAGACCTAATCATGGTCACGCAGCCTCGCTTTTATCGTTGCCCTGGAGTAGTCAGCACGCAGCGTCCGACTCCATCACATAGCAAATCTTGGACAACCTCCAGCCGCCGTCGGCACAACACGGCGGGATGCAACGGCCTATAGGTTAGGTAACCGGCCATCATGTTTCGCTCATGCTCATTTCCCACTCTCGCTCGTCTCAACTTCCTGAGCTTCATTGATCATATTTTTGTAACTTTTTTTAAATATACATTTGACAACATGTGAACGTGGTATTGAACACGAGTGCACTCTTTCTTCTCCATTTCAGTACTTAATATTCGTTTTCTGTTGCTTTGAAGATCTTGAATGCTGAAAATATTCCAGTTAAGGAGTCGAGTTTCGGCTCTTTCCTTTGTTATTATTGTGGTACTGCACTTTCAGTTCACATACACCCCCATGATTGGCTTAGAGTAATCGACGTTAAAAGTGCTTGCTAGATTCACTTCTGGAAGCAAGATCGAGCCAGATGTTTCCCAGATGCTTCCAAGGCCACGCAGTGTGGCGTAACATCAATTGAGGCCCATTTATCAGCGGAGCAGTGGGCAGGCGAAGTGTAACACCAGAAGTGTAGCCTACGTTAGGTTAAATCTTAGGAGCACGCACTTAAAAAGCGCCCGCTGCACGAAAATTTTAATTAAAAATGTATCTCAGTTTTAAGGCTGTGGAGCGAGCCTGCCTATAACCTGAGAGATGTAGACACGAATATTTTGTATAGGTTCATTTGGCTGGCTTTTTCAGTGGGCAGGTGGCATGAATTGAATTAATGCTATTCTCACTATCATTGCACTCCTTCGCTTAAAATTGCCAGAGGTGGCCGATCACTGGCACTTCACCGGGAACACTTTTAAAGGGACCGTTAACGGAATTTCGGCAGTTTGGAATAATTTATATTTCTCAAAAACCCATTATATTCCAAACTGGTACCTCATTTAACCCTAACCGGGAGTCATATAACGTTAAAGGTGTGTTCCCATAGCTTACATCGCTCTAAGAGTGTACATTACTTATAGTCATAAAAAACAGCGGAAAAGGTAACTTTTAAGGTTCCGTACCAGACAGCAAAGGACTTGGAAGAGCAGATGAACGGAATGGATGGTGTCTTGAAGGGAGGATATAAGATGAACATCAACAAAAGCAAAACGAGGATAATGGAACGTAGTCGAATTAAGTCAGGTGATGCTGAGGGAATTAGGTTAGGAAATGAGACACTTAAAGTAGTAAAGGAGTTTTGCTATTTGGGGAGCAAAATAACTGATGATGGTCGAAGTAGAGAGGATATAAAATGTAGACTGGCAATGGCAAGGAAAGCGTTTCTGAAGAAGAGAAATTTGTTAACATCGAGTATAGATTTAAGTGTCAGGAAGTCATTTCTGAACGTATTTGTATGGAGTGTAGCCATGTATGGAAGTGAAACATGGACGGCAAATAGTTTGGACAAGAAGAGAATAGAAGCTTTCGAAATGTGGTGCTACAGAAGAATGCTGAATATTAGATGGGTAGATCACATAACTAATGAGGAAGTATTGAATAGGATTGGGGAGAAAAGAAGTTTGTGGCACAACTTGACTAGAAGAAGGGATCGGTTGGTAGGACATGTTCTGAGGCATCAAGGGATCACCAATTTAGTATTGGAGGGCAGCGTGGTGGGTAAAAATCGTAGGGGGAGACCAAGAGATGAATACACTAATCAGATTCAGAAGGATGTAGGTTGCAGTAGGTACTGGGAGATGAAGAAGCTTGCACAGGATAGAGTAGCATGGAGAGCTGCATCAAACCAGTCTCAGGACTGAAGACCACAACAACAACAACCTCAATCAGTAAAAATGGAACTCTTATAGGTTCACTTTTCTGTTCGTCTGTCTGTCTGTCTGTTTATTTATCTGTTCAACTGTTCAAAACCGTTTTCCTTAGGAACGGATGGATGTATAAAGTTGAAATTTATGTCACATATTTAGACCTACGGCCCCTTGGCTGTGTAAATGTGAAGCTTCTAAGTCAATGGAATCAAAATATACGGTCATACCTGTTCCTTATTTTTAAACTAGCAAACTGACTCATCAAAACATACAGGGTTTGATCTATAATCACTAAATTTCACGAGAAGTAAGGTTTCGTACTACAGCCATAGGAAAAAATCGGAAAATGGTTGATTTGTAAGTATGTCACACAGAATGGGATTTTCATTCTGCAGCGGTGTGTGCGCTGATATGAAACTTCCTGGTAGATTAAATCTGTGTGTCGGACCGAGACTCGAACTCGGGACCTTTACCTTTCGCGGGCAAGTGCTCTACCATCTGAGCTACCCATGCACGCTGCAGAGTGAAAATCTCGTTCTGGAAACATCCCCCAGGCTGTGGCTAAGCCATGTGTGGTGTCACCGCCAGACACCACACTTGCTAGGTGGTAGCTTAAATCGGCCGCGGTCCATTTAGTACATGTCGGACCCGCGTGTCGCCACTGTGTGATCGCAGACCTAGCGCCACCACAAGGCAGGTCTCGAGATACGATGGAGCACTCGCCCCAGTTGTACGGACGACATTGCTAGCGACAATACGGACGAAGCCTTCCTCTCATTTGCCGAGAGACAGTTAGAATAGCCTTCTGCTAAGTCCATGGTTACGACCTAGCAAGGCGCCATTAGCCTTACCTACTTTGAGAGTTATCGTAAAAATGTCTAACGAAGAACGTTGTAAACAAACCAAGATTGAAAGTTAAGTATAAAGCAGCTACGTACTTTTCTTGATACCATTCAATACTATCCTGTTCCAGAATTCACGCCAGTCGGCGTGTGTGTACGCGTGCCTTTCTTTCGGCTCCCTTCCCAGTGTGGCGTAGCAGGCTTGTTACGCCACAACACCATGTCTCCGCAATATCCTTTATTTCAGAAGTGTTAGTTCTGCAAGGTTCGCAGGAGAGCTTCTGTAAAGTTTGGAAGGTAGGGGTCGAGGTACTGGCGGAAGTAAAGCTGGCAGGAGGGGGCGTGAGTCGTGCATGGGTAGTTCAGACGGTGGAGCACTTAGGTGCCAAAGGCAAAGGTCCCGAGTTCGAGTTTTTAATATGCCAGGAAGTTTCACGTCATACAGAATTTATTTATCATCTGTTATCAGTCGATCTGTCTCTCCGTCCGTCCGTTAAGAGCCCTTTTGTCAGAACGGGTAGACGTATCAGGTTCAAATCTATGTCGCCTACTAAGAGGTCGATGGGTCCTACGTGGCACATTAAACGTTAGCTTCTAAGCCAATGCAATCAAAAGATTCGGCCATTTATGCCACACACTTTCATACCCGCAAACTCACTCATCAAAAACTATAGGGTACTTCCTGTTCTCATGAAATTTGGCAAGATGCAATGTTTCACTGTAAAAATAAGGGAAAAATTCAAAAACTTGTAAATTTGTAATTATAGCACAAAAAAATTCATGATTTGTTATCTGCCTGTCTGTTCGTGCCTCTGCTAACCCCGTTTTTCTGAGGAACGAGTAGGCGTATAAAGTTAAAATTTATGTCACATTCTAAGCCTTCCCCTACTTGGCTTATTATAGCCACTTGACGGTGAGTGAATATGAGGCCCTCAGGCAGTGAAACCAAAAGATACTGACACTCACGTCACATATTTTGATGTCATGTACTTGAAGGCGGAGGGAGGTTGGAAAGCAAAGGAAATGGAACTAATGATATCAGCTGCATCGGGACTCTACGCGGAATCAGCGGTGACGAGTGACAAGTTGTGGCGGACCACCTACTTGTTTCAACCACTGCGCCAGCAGGACACAGTGTTTACCGCTCATGCGCGGACATCTCGGTACGCTCAACGCCTGACGCATTCTCCCATGTAGCGCCAACTATCTGCAGTCGCCGTCCTTGTCGTCTATGCTCGCCAACTTTCGATTGGCGCTGGAGGTCGAATGCAAATGTACATCCGCACCGAACGTTATGGATTAACTCCACACCGAGGCGAATCAGTTATATGGAACAGACACCATGTAGAATCTACAGCTGTAGTACATATAATGTGAACTGAAGGTGGAGGTAGCAGAAAAGAAAGGAAAGGGAAGGAAATGATAATATTAGTCGCATCACGACTTTATGCCGGATCAGCGGCAATGAGTGAAAATGTGTACCAGACCACAACTCGAAACCGAAGCCACCTGCTTCACGAAGCAGTAGCGTTAATCACTATGCCACCGAAACACAAGTCAGCTTCAAGTATTTGGAACATCCCGTCATGCTCCTCGGCTGGCACACATTCCCACCCAGTGCCAACACCTATTTGTAGTCCGCGTCCATGTCCTCCGTGCTCGCCAGTTTTAGATTCAGACTGGAGGTCGAACGTTGGGGTACGTCTCCAGTAATGGTTACGGTTTCATAGTCCATCGAGCCGTATCAGTTATTTGAATGCTTGGTATCTACTCTTTTGGACATGCCAGAAAGAATAGACAGCACGCATTCATATAACATAATTTGATACTCGCAATCTCATTCATTAAAACCTGTATTGTACTTCCTCTTGATGTAGAATCATTAAATTTGGCAAGGAGAAACGTTTCACGGTACAGACATAGGAAAAACATCAGGAAATTGTTAGTTTACAACTACATCACATGACAAAAATTTTCCTTTGTTATTTACTATACGATTTCGAACTGGAAATCAATACACTCGCGAAATTTTTGGAATCCCTAGGACGGATACTTGCCAGTAACAGTATCGAAAATAGGCAAAAATCATCTAAATCCTTGATTCCCGCATTGGATGGACTGTCTACGTACACAATTAAATTCCTATATAACCGTCAGTGAGCGAGTCCTACAAGTACTGGCCAATTTTTAAAATTATGCTTTATCAAAAATATGCTTCTAACCTTTATGTTAGAAGACATTCTCAACAGTTTGACTTAGTTCTGTATTGAAAGTAATATTTTAACACAACGAAGTTATGAAATACTATAAGTAGTTTCATGAATATGAAGGTGCAAACCAATCAACTAATATCAGTATTTGAAACTTTCATTTTATGGCTGATTGTTTGTGAAAGTATCGTACTGAACTGATAATAGGACAACACTTTTCTGCTTCATATATTCCTCTTGTAAAGTTGCATTGGCCAACGAACATGTTTCTCATATTACGTGAATTTTCAACGTTTGCGTAACTCATAGCATGCTAATGTGTTTTGGTAAGTGTCTTTGTTCCTTTTACTGGTCGTCAGCACTAAATTCCGATAACAACTGGTAGTCATGTTGCTGATGACTTACTGCATAATTCTGCGTCCGGCCATTCTGATTTAGGTTTTCCGTGATTTCCCTAAATCGCTCCAGGCAAATACCGAGATGTTTCCTTTGAAAGGGCACAGGCATCTTCCTTCCCCGTCCTTCCCTAGTCCGATGAGACCGATGACCTCGCTGTTTGGTCTCTTCCCCCCAAACAACCAAACCCAACTTACTGTAGCCGGCCGCTGTGGCCGAGCGGTTCTAGCAGCTTCAGTCCGGAACCGCGCTGCTGCTACGGTCACAGGCTCGAATCCTGCCTCGGGCATGGCTGTGTGTGATGTCCTTAGTTTAGTTAGGTTTAAGTAGTTCTAAGTCTACGTGATTGATGACCTCAGATGTTAAGTCCCACTGTGCTTAGAGCCATTTGAATCAACTTACTGTATGAAGAAACAAATCTAGGCGCGCAGTCCGGAACCACGCGACTGCTACGGTCGCAGGTTCGAATCCTGCCTCGGGCATGGATGTGTGTGATGTCCTTAGGTTAGTTAGGTTTAAGTAGTTCTATGTTCTAGGGGACTGATGACCACAGCAGTTAAGTCCCATAGTGCTCAGAGCCATTTGAACCATTTTTGAAGAAACAAACACGCAAAAATTTGGTGAAATGCAACGGAAAAGTCAAACAAATTCATCTTCTTCTACGTAGCGCGGACCTCGTCTAATACAGTGTCCATTTTTCAACATATGACAAAGTTTATTCCATTATTTACCTTTGTGGCTAAATATCCTTCCTGACGCCCAGTCGTAAAGGTAATCTAAGGGAGCTAATCGTGTCCTGTGTGCTAACGAATTTTAACGATTTGGGTAGGCCTATCGTTCTTTCCGAGGCATAATTTTGGAACCAGCCCAGAATTTGCGTAAAGGAACGTGGGAAACTACGTTAACACCAAACTTAACCTGGCCCGTGTACCAGCTCATGCTCGCGAACTCGCTATGTGGACTCGACTCGGGTCTGTTTCGTCGCTCTAATTCGGAAGCCAGTGCGCTTCATGTTACGCTACACTTGCAGGTAAACTGTGTATTTCAATATAACTAGCACTAATGCTGCAGATGAATTCCTGTTCCAGAAACACATGTAACAATTTACTGACGTATATGGATGGATGCACAAGAGGACATATACAGGGTGGTCCATTGATAGTGACCGGGCCAAAAATCTCACGAAATAAGCAACAAACGAAAAAACTACAAAGAACGGAACTCGTCTAGCTTGAAGGGGGAAACCAGATGGTGTTATGGTTGGCCCGCTAGATGGCGCTGCCATAGCTCAAAACGGATATCAACTGCGTTTTTGTTTTTGTTTTTTTTAAAAATAGGAACGCCAATTTTTATTACATATCCGTGTAGTACGTAAAGAAATATGAATGTTTTAGTTGGATCACTTTTTTCGCTTTGTGATAGAAGGCGCTGTAATAATCACAGACATATAAGTACGTGGTATAACGTAACATTCCGCTAGTGCGGACGGTATTTGTTTCGTGTTAAAATGGACCGTTTACCAATTGCGGAAAAGGTCGAAATCGTGTTGATGTATGGCTATTGTGATCAAAATGCCCAACGGGCGTGTGCTATGTCTGCTGCTCGATATCCTGGACGACATCATCCAAGTGTCCGGACCTTTCGCCGGATAGTTACGTTATTTAAGGAAACAGGAAGTGTTCAGCCACATGTGGAACGTCAACCACGACTTGCAACAAATGATGATGCCCAAGTAGGTGTTTTAGCTGCTGTCGCGGCTAATCCGCACATCAGTAACAGACAAATTGCGCGAGAATCGGGAATCTCAAAAACTTCGGTGTTGTGAATGCTACATCAGCATCGATTGCACCCTTACCATATTTCTGTGCACCAGGAATTGCATGGCGACGACTTTGAACGTCGTGTACAGTCCTGCCACTGGGCACAAGAGAAATAACGGAACGATGAAAGATTTTTTGCAAGCGTTCTATTTAGTGGCGAAGCGTCATTCACCAACAGCGGTAACGTAAGCCGGCATAATATGCACTATTGGGCAACGGAAAATCCACGATGGCCGCGAAAAGTGGAACATCTGCGACCTTGGCGGGTTAATGTATGGTGCGGCATGATGGGAGGAAGGATAATCGGCCCCCATTTTATCGATGGCAATCTAAATGGTGCAATGTATGTTGATTTCCTACGTAATGTTCTACCGATGTTACTACAAGATGTTTCACTGCATGACAAAATGGCGATGTACTTCCAACATGATGGATGTCCGGCACATAGCTCGCGTGCGGTTGAAGCGGTATTGAATAGCATATTTCATGACAGTTGGACTGGTCGACGAAGCACCATACCATGGCCCGCACGTTCACCGGATCTGACGTCCCTGGATTTCTTTCTATGGGGAAAGTCGAAGGATATTCGCTATCGTGATCCATCGACAACGCGTGACAACATGCGTCAGCGCATTGTCAGTGCATGTGCGAACATTACGGAAAGCGAACTACTCGCTGTTGAGAGGAATGTCGTTACACGTATTGCCAAATGCATTGAAGTTGACGGAGATCACTTTGAGCATTTATTGCATTAATGTGGTATTTGCAAGTAATCACGACGTAACAGCATGCGTTTTAAAAAACGATAAGTTGACAAACGTGCATGTATCACATTGGAACAACCGAAATGAAATGTTCAAACGAACCTACTTTCTGTATTTTAACTCAAACAACCTATCTGTTACCAACTGTTCGTCTAAAATTGTGAGCCACATGTTTGTGACTATTACAGCGCCATCTATCACAAAGCGAAAAAAGTGGTCCAACTAAAACATTCATATTTCTTTACGTACTACACGAATATGTAATAAAAATGGGAGTTCCTATTTAAAAAAGAAAAGGAGTTGGTATCCGTTTGACCTATGGCAGCGCCATGTAGCGGGCCAACCACAGCGCCATCTGGTTTCCCCCTTCAAGCTAGACAAGTTTCGTTGTTTGTAGTTTCTCAGTTTGACGCTTATTTCGTGAGATATTTGGCCCGGTCACGATCAGTGGACCACCCTGTATAGTAGTGTCTACCCGTACACAGGATGATGCTTCTGCCCCTACCTATTGGTTTTATGCAACCCACAACGCCTTCAGAAGCCACATGCGAAATTCTCATATCCTCTCGCTTGCTATACACAAACTGTTAGCACTACAGACAATTTGAGTATGATGTTTTTGTACGAAATTTAACAAAAACCAAAAACACCGTCCGAACAGGCCTTGCAGGCCTAACGGTACCGACCGGGTGCCATGTCTTCCTCAGTCCTTAAGCGCCACTAGATGCGGATAAGAGGGGCACGTGGTGAGCACACCGGCTCTGCCGGCCGTTGTTGGTGTCGCAACTTCTCAGTGAAGTGGCTCCTGAGGTGGCCTCACAACTGCTGACTGCAGTCCACTTGCCAACAACACTTGGTAGTCCTGGATGGTGACCCATCGAAGAGCAGCCGAGCCCGACAGCACTTAACTGCGATGATCTGACGGGAACCGTTGTTACCACTGCATCAAGGCCGTTGGCGTAGGAAATGTAATGCAGTTAAATTTTGTGGTGGGATGCATTTTCGCTAGAGACCGTACTTTTCGAACTATTCAAGAAAAACCTACAGAAGTGACCATCAAACACGTTTTTCTTGGATGACTCGGAAAATGTAACCTCCAGCAAAAACGTGTCCCAGCACAAAATTTAATTAGATTAAATTTCATACAAAAAAATCTTGTTAATTTTTCTGTCGAGTAATAGTTATCACGTAGGAGCGAGAAAATATGAAAATCACGAGCATGGTTTTGAAGCTGTTGCAAACTGCATAAAACTCGTAGGCAGGGGCAGGTTGTCGTGTCCTGACATGGGGGGGGGGGGGGGAGAGGGAGAAAGGGGTTATTGGTCAGTCTGCGCTCCCAAGCGGTACAGAGCAGAAGGCAGAAGGGCAATTCACAGTGATGGCATTAGATTGTTTTCTTCCATCTGAGCCAACATTGGTACAGGCGTTTACTAGAAATGCAGGAGGTGAGACTTAGTAGGGAACTCGTTGTAGAGACTCTTGGACAAACAGGGTTTTGAAATAG
The DNA here is from genome assembly GCF_021461385.2 of Schistocerca piceifrons. Lineage (NCBI taxonomy): Eukaryota > Metazoa > Arthropoda > Insecta > Orthoptera > Acrididae > Schistocerca > Schistocerca piceifrons. The sequence goes on from NC_060139.1 coordinate 1,054,685,525, forward strand.
TTGTTTATTTCAGACAGGACTAACTAACAAACTGGAGGCTAGTTCTTGGGTTAGAAAAAGCATGAATAACACTGTTACAACAGAAACCAGTGCAGAAGTCCCAGGATTAGATGCTGACCACAGTAGCAAACACTAGCAGCATCTTAAGGCAACAACTTAGTTGCAAAACGGAACATACTGAATGTGACACTGTTCACTGAGGCACTGCAAGTGAGAGAGCAGACCTACGCGGAGCTAGACCGAGGCTGGAATCGACGGACGCGGATTCGGGGCCAGGTCGTCTGTCTGAGAACTCCGCCAAAGTGCGGTATCTAGGGCTTTAAAGAGTCGCGAGGGGGCACTGTTTTTCCCACTTAAAGCCACCCAGCCAATCCCGCAGGTCCCTTGCAGGCGCCTGCCAATCACGGTTTAGATAGATCCCCTTTACTGCTCCTAAGGCGGGGATGTTAATGCAGTTGCACTAAGTAGGTCCGTATTTGGTATCAACACTGTTCAGCTGAAAGCTAACCGTAACTTCTCTGCCAAATAAAGCTTGCAACATCATTGTTATACGTCATTTAGCCCCGCCCCTAGGGCTCCCCGGAGTAGGTACTGCTAGCTCAATACTTTTTGGAGTTTTCGCTCTCTTTCTAAACATCTTCAGCCTACTGAGGTTGCTGTTCTCAGGGCTGGTATCAAGCTGGCTTTATCGCTAATACGTGACCGTTGGTTACAAAGCTGTACGGTGGCAATCTACCACAGCGTCTAGACGACATATGAAGTTACATGTTAATTCCTTGAAGAGTAACTAGCGCCCTGGGGCCGCGTATGCGGGCGTCTACATTTTCGCAAGGCTCTCCCCTTACGGTAAACTTCATGTAACGATATCTCTAATAGTTCCGTCTGCCATCAGCATCATCTCTACTTCCGCGCCTTGGAGCGGCTGTCCTCTCTCACAGCTTCAAGATAACACTACAGTAGCAAGGAATAATCAATATATTACAAAGTAACTCACACTGTATGTTGGCATGCCAATGTAACTGAAGTAATGTGGCCAACATTTTTTATTACTGCTCTGGAGACAGTTGATAATAGACGCCAATTCTGAAACATATACCATACAATGAAGTTAAAATTATTAAACTGCAGTGGAGCACTAGGACAGTGTTATGAGACGTTTGATTAGTTGTTTCATTTCAGAATGCAGTAAAAATGGTTCAAATGGCTCTGAGTACTATGGGACTTAACTTCTGAGGTCATCAGTCCCCTAGAACGTAGAACTATTTAAACCTAACTAACCTAAGGACATCACACACATCCATGCCCGAGACAGGATTCAAAGCTGCGACCATAGCGGTCGTGCTGTTGCAGACTGTAGCGCCTAGAACCGCTCGGCCACACAAGCCGGCTAGAATGCAGTTCCTATTATTTACTCTAAATACCGTTGAACTGTTTTATTTATTTATTTCATGTTCGAATGCGGAGGTTTTTAAATGTATTTGTTTCGCATTTAGGTTCACTTTAAGCGGAGAATCACTTTCAATTTATCTGCTGGCACACCGTCAATTGGATAGGGCCGAGCTGCGGCTCAGGCGAAAGAAACGTTAGCATTAGTCTCGAGTTGGCACGCTTGGAGTGGGACGGGATGAGACTGGATGGCAAGCCATGAATTACGGATTCGCCGTGACACGAGCGTTTCTCCGTTTCCGGCGCTTAGCCGGCCGCGCGGTAACGCGGTAATGCTGCGTGCAGGGGCGAGGCGCGCCGCGTGCAGGAATGCTCCCTCCATTCACGGTCTTCGCTCTTCGCCGTGGGCGCGTCGCGTCCAGTCCCATTCACGGCGAACGTCCGCTGGCGGTGTCGCCACGAGGGCCCTGACCTCTGCTGGCGCCGCCGGCACTGAAGTCTGTGCTCCGCGGAGACAGCCCTGTGTTGGTTAGTGGTTCAAAATGGTTCAAATGGCTCTGAGCGTGTGGTGTGCCTACTGTAAGACCTTCGGTACACATAGCATCAGATTATTTGAATTGTCGCTCTAACGAAGTAGGCGAGTGTCAGCAATATGTCTCGTGGTCTTATCGTGGCGTGTTTATCTTCTGCCCTTAGGTCAGACGATAGAAATGCCACTTGCACACTTAGAGTAGCAGGTTGATGGTGACCAACTTTTAACAGAACTTAATTAATTTTCACACACATTAATTAAAATAATAAAAGCATAGAAATACTTAACTTGATTCTGGATGCTATTTACAATTGACAATCTGAAGTTCCTTTGGTCTTGGTACGTTAATCTTATTCTAACATATCTCTGATACTTGACAAAGTGTTTATACATTTATCTTCATGGCTATGTATAGGAATAGGGTAATCTTATTAGGCGCAGACTGAAACTTGACTATAGACTGGTACAGACTAATGTAGACTGGTACAGACTGGTGCAGACAAATGCAGACTGACTAATCGGAGGTCTGTACACTCGTTATAATACCTCGCGTGTTCATGTACCACTGCGCGACTGTGATCCGCGAGGAGAAAAGGTTCCACGTTATCAGCAATCTCATTGGCTGTGTTACATATTAATACGCGAATCGGCGGAAGCAGAATCTGGTCCGTCTCTAAGGTAGCGCCATCTCGTAGTGCGGAGACGGACGAGCGCTGCGCCTGCGCTGTTGTGCTTAGCGGGGCGCGCTCTAGTGGGAAAGTTGTGTACGTGCTGACTACGCGGAACTATGTACACAACAGAGCACTATGTGACTTAACTTCGGAGGTCATCAGTCCCCTAGAGCTTAGAACTACTGAAACCTAACTAACCTAAGGACATCACACACATCCATGCCCGAGGCGGGACTCGAACCTGCGACCCTGCCGGTCGCGAGGTTCCAGACTGTAGCGCCTAGAACCACTCAGCCACCCCGAGTGGTTAGTGCCTGCGCCGTCTCACACGGAATTCACACAGCTCTACTGGCGCCTAAAACAGTAAGGAGGACTACAACAACCACATGCATATGCGAGCACTGGATGTGAGCCACAGTGCCGTGCTGAAGATCAAATATGGTCTCTCCGCTTCACCTACCTCCCGTACAACGAAATCGTCGTACTGGTAAAGCGTGAGCGCCATGCAAAAGAGCTCGTTTCTGGAAGCAGGTAACTGCTGCTAAACTTGGCGAGTCATTTCAACAAGGCACCGGCCTAGGCGCTGCCGGCAAACTGTCAGTCAGTGACTAACGCGTTATCGAAGCTGAAGTGTTGGCAGAAGAGCCAACACCGTGTTGCTAGAGGAGGCCGAAATGCACGCATTTATTTGCACGCAGACTGGCGTGAGGTCTGGAACAAGGTAAAGGAATTAATAGTAGCAAATAAAGTACGTAGTTGATGTAATACTTAACTTTAATCCATAATTGTAGAACATCGCTCTTGATTGTACATGCTTCATAATATAAATATCAAATGCTATGGCGCCTTGCTAGGTCGTAGCAAATGACGTAGCTGAAGGCTATGCTAACTATCGTCTCGGCAAATGAGAGCGTATTTGTCAGTGAACCATTGCTATTAACGTCGGCTGTACAACTGGGGCGAGTGCTAGTAAGTCTCTGTAGACCTGCCGTGTGGTGTCGCTTGGTCTGCAGTCACTGACAGTGGCGACACGCGGGTCCGACGTATACTAACGGACCGCGGCCGATTTAAAGGCTACCACCTAGCAAGTGTGGTGTCTGGCGGTGACATCACAGAAGCTAGCGACACTTTCGCTCGTGGTGTGACATTTGCCGCAACCACACCACAGCAAACCCAGTTGAGCACGTGTACACCAATAAGCCAAAACATTACGACCACTGCCCACCGCGACGTTGGATACCACCTGGCGACGCTGGCGACAAAGGTATGTAAGGGGTATCATCCAAGCCAAGTTATTGGCTGAACCGTGCGGTTCTAGGCGCTACAGTCTGGAGCCGGGCGACCGCTACGGTCGCAGGTTCGAATCCTGTCCCGGGCATGGATGTGTGTGATGTACTTAGGTTAGTTAGGTTTAATTAGTTCTAAGTTCTAGGCGACTGATGTCCTCAGAATTTAAGTCGCATAGTGTCAGAGCCATTTGAACCATTTTCTTTTTTTTTATTGGCTGAAAATGGGAAAATCTAGTGAGATAAGCGATGTTGACAAAGGACAGATTATTATTACTCAGAGCCTGTGAACAAGTACCTCGAAAACACCGGAGCTGGTCGAGTGTTAATGTGCCACAGTCGTGAGCAGCTGCGCAAAGAGATAGAAAACTTCGTGTTCTGCCTTACGGCAGGTCTTATCATGGGGGAAGCCTCGTCAGAGAGGTAGGGAAGTGATTCCAGTGGTGGTTTCCCGTTGCCTTCCACTGGTGATAACGAAATGATAATGAGGACAACACAACGCCCAATCCCTGATTGGAGAAAATCTTCGACCCAGCCGGGAATCGAAACCGGGCCCCTTGGCGTGACAGACAGCCGCGCTGACCACTCAGCTATAGGGGCGGACAAATGAGGTAGTAGGACAGTGGAGCCACCACTAGGCGCTAAATGGTTGGACGTCCACGGCTCTTCACAGAACGTGGGGTTCGGAGGCGTGCCTGCACTATGAAGTAGGGTAGGCAGTGATCTGCGGCATCTTTGCCGAAAGAATACAGTGCTGGTGTACGTATATGTGTTTCAGAGCACACCGCCCATCGTACATTGTTGGACATGGAGCTCTGCAGCAGACTACCCCTACGTGTTCACATGTCGACCGAACGACATCGTCAATTACGATTGCAGTGGGCATGGGACCGTCGGAATTCGACCGTCAGTCTATGTAAACGTGTTGGCTCATCAGTTGAATCACAGTTTTGCTACATTAGGTCACTGGTCGTTGTCGAGGAGAACGGTGGCTCGAAACGAGCATCGCCCCACGGACACAGGTTGGTGGGAGCAGTATTACCATATGAGAGACATTCTTCCGCGCTTGCATGGCGCCTGTGAAAGTAATGGACGACGTGCTGACAGCTGCGGACCACATGCATCCCTTCATGCTTGATGTCATCCCTTACAGGGATGTCATCATTGAGCAGTATAATTGTCCGTGTCTCATAGCCAGAACAGTGCTTCAGTTGTTTGAGGAGCATTATAGACTCCAGTTAATGTCTCGGTGACCAAATTCGTTTATTGTAAATCCTGTGGAACCCATCTCGGTCGACATCGGGGGCCATTACCGTTTACGTAAGCCAATGGACCATTATTTATGCTAATTACCCGTGGGTAGACGTCTAATGCTACATACCTCCACATACCAACAAGCTATCGGAGCCCTGTTACACAGAATCAGTCACGTATTGCGTTCCAAAGACTAACAAACAAGCTACTAAGTAGGTGGTCATAATGTTTTGGCTCATCACTGTAAATAACGGCCATCCAGCCAGGTACGTCGTGAGATGGAATAGGCGAGTTACGGAATCAGTGCCTACTGTAGTATTGGCTTTCACTGTGAAGCCATGACCATTCGAATACGATCCTGACAGGATCACATACCCAGCGGGTTCAATCGCAGCACTGACAGGTCATGCGGCAAACTGGTGTCCTCCTAGCCAACGAGCCATTGGACATCCGCCAGCACCAGACGCCAGACCTGGGTATGCATCTACCCTCCCATCACTCGCCACAGTTTGGTTAGGCAGACAGCACGTACTGCACTCGGCCGGCCAAGCCACTTGTGCTCCTAACGCAGCTCATCGGCTAGCTAGGAATGCTCGTGTTGCAAGGTTGTTCCGTCGTCGTGCCGTGTCGGGTCCGCTGCAGATCTCTTCACAATAACATTTCGCCGCTGAGGTCCGTGGACTCGATTCCCATACCCAGCACACACCTCATGTGGGCATGGGCTACTGATACATGCCGTTGGAAATAAAGGGATTCCGCTGCTGCTGAGCAGATTTTGACTAACTGCGACCCACCAGAACAGCAGCCCACACCCCTTACACTCTGGCTGATTTACTCTCTCCTCGGACCTTTTGTAACCAGAATATCTATGCATCAAATGTTATGTGTGTGAATTCCTAAGGGACCAAACTGCTAAGGTCATCGGTCCATAGACTTACAACCTACTTAAACTAACTTACACTAAGAAGAACACACACACACATACCCATCCCGAGGGAGGAATCGAACCTTCGGCAATTCGGGACATAGCGCATCTAACCGCGCGGCCACTCCGCGAGGCTCTATGCATCACCTCTAGGCGTTGTGAGCTGTCAAGACCAATCTGCTGTAATGTTCACGCTTGGAATTTGAGATGGCTACACTTTTTATGGTAGGGACACCTGTATTGGATCCCGGTGGTAGACGAAATCTTCAGGAAAGGGAAAATCTCGAGAAACCAACACTGAAGTTCTACAGTTATTAATTTTCTGCCTTTGAGCATAAGCAAGTATATGAGTAAGTATGCCGTGCTGTTCACAAAGAAGCGACACTTCTACAGAACTGGTCGTAAATTGACCGTCAGACGTCCGGTGCATCTGTGATGTTGAGCTATTGTATGTTCAAAAACACATGGGTTTGTATTGGTTACTATCGGTATTCCCACTTCGCCTGATGTGAGGAAAGGTGATCAGACCCGCATGACGGATTTCCGTCAGCACCGTGGAACTACTCTAATCACACTCGTCTCCCGTCGTGTGTATCTAAAAAGGATCGATCATTACCTTTTTTGGTGTATATAATTTTATGAAAGAATGCCTGTGCGGCGTTCGGTGAGGACGTGGATCCCTGCTTTGACTTCTCCTTTGACAGATTGGGGACCATGCTTGGATGCCTTTGATCAGCAGTCGCACCCAAGAAAACTGCTGGGATATGAGTTCGCAAGAGTGGGAGCTATATCCACGTACATAAGGCAGGGGTAATATAACTGTGCCACTGAAAACCTCGAAATGATCAAAGATGCGTATCGTTCAAGGTAACAGCTGCCTTCAGTGGCCCTGGCTGGGCAGTTACTTGAATGGAACTATAGTCAGCGAGACCGACAGAAAGAGCGTTTGCGTTTCTGCTGTTAGTTCATCCGTATGAGTCCGAGCTTCCGGTTTCACCTATCCCAAGCAAACTCTGGTGACTGTAGTCACAGACCACACTTCCTCATACAATTTGTGTTAAGCTGCCCTCGGCTTACCTTCAAAACTCCGTGAGACCTATCACAGTGACTTTGGTCCTCCGAATACATGCATATACTATACATTAAAAAGTCACGCCCTACGAAAGAAATATCCGAACAGGACGGAAACTGGTAGATGTGACGCACACGTACAGACACACAAATTATTACAATTTCAGAAAAATTCGATGATTTATCCAAGGAAAAGAGCTTCACAAAACGAGCAAGTCAATAACGCGTTGGTGCAACTCTGACCCTTATGCAAGCAGTTATTCGGCTTGGCAGTGATTGATAGAGTTTTTGGATGTCCCGTGAGGGATACCAGGCCGAATTCTGTCCAATTGGCACGTTAGATCGTCAAAATACCGAGGTATTTGGAGGGCCATGTCCAAAATGCTCTAAGCGTTCTCAACTGGGCAGAGATCTGGCGATATTGAAGGCCAATGCACGGTTTGGCGAGCACGAAGACAAGCAACAGAAACTCTCGCCGTGTGCAGGCTGACATTGCTTTGCTGAAATGTGAACTCAGCGTGGCTTGCTATGAAGGACAACAAAACGGGGCGTAAAGTATCGTCAACGCAACGCTGTGCTGTGAGGGTGTCGCAATTAACAAACTTATTTCCTGCTCTAAAATGGGATGGCCAGCAAGGTTGCCGGATATCTCCTCAATTGAGAACGTTTAGAGTATTATGGACAGGCCCCTCCGGGCAGCTGGGGATTTTCACCATCTAATGAGTCAACTGGCTAGAATTTGCCACGATATTCCTCAGGAGGGCACCCAACAACTCCATCAGTCAATGCGAAACCGAACAAATGCCACCATAAGGGCCACAGTTGGAACAACGTGTTATTGATCTGTTCAATTTGTGAAGCTCTTCTTCTTGAGTAAAAAAATCTACTAATTTTTCCGAAATTAGTGGTTCGTCGTTTGTGTGTGTGTGTGTGTGTGTGTGTGTGTGTGTGTGTGTGTGTGTGTGTGTGTGTGTGTGTCTTTGAGTGTATATGAGTTGCTACTTGAACTGTGGTTTATGGCACTGCCCTGACGTACATCTTACTGTGGATACATTTTATCTACCTATTCTATTGTTAGTGAAGCAGTACACTTGAGTGCTCATCCTTTTAGCACAGTATTGTCAAAGGAATTAAATGGTGGCAGGAAATGGATGGTGATATTTTGACCTGAAAATTAAATTGTCGCTTTTTGCCAGAATTTCATGTTTTCTTATTATTAATACACCGCCGGCCGTTGAAATTGTAAAATCATGAAATGTAGTATATTATCTTTTGTATCCTGCCTGGAAGACGGCGCGTGGGTCTGCTACTGAGATCTGTAAAATAGGCCGAAGGAAGGAAGCGAATAGGAACAGGTGTCGTAAAGCACTTCGGTACTGCAAGTAAAGTTAAAGCACCTTTACTGGTGTATAAACATAGTCAAACACATTACTTAATTTTTGGTACAGATGAGCACGTAGCTGCGAAACAGTTCATGTATCAAAGCTAGCTGTTACTAGAAGTTACAAAGGCAAAGTCTATAATGGCTAGCCCCCTACAAGTCGAAGCTAAGTTGCTAGTTCGTCTGCTCTTGATCAACTGGAGTAGAAAGTAGAGCGGCGCTCCTTGAGCCCCACAGCGTCGGCTGGAGGGCCCTGTGGTCGGCGTAGCTGGTCCGCTCTCGTAGTGCCAACCTACGAGCGTGCACCTACGCTGTGGCATCGGAACTATCGATATCACATATTACATTATGCCAATTCTATATTACAACTTTTTGTCTAAATGAAATATTTATTCATATTTTAATATCGCTTATATGCCCTCCCCAAAGTCGTACAAACCACTAGCTGCAGCTGAGAGAACGATACAGCACGATACTATATGAACCCTCAGAAAACTGATATTCAGCTTTCCTGTATTTCACATAATTTGATTCTATTTCTGCCGGTCAGCAGCAGCCGGCCAAGACACAAGCAGCCACAGGGAAGTAACCGATTTTGTGACATTTTTCATGTTCCTAATCAGGAGCGAAATGTATAGTTTTATCTGTATGCTTTGGTTGTTTAGGTTCTTGAGTTTCTGCGAATTAATTTACTATTTAATAGACACAGTTTTGGCGTTCTCGTTTGTAGCATATTACCAGTTCCTAATCAGAAGCGAGTTATTTAGTCTCACTTGTGGGCTTTGGCAGTTCAGTTTTTGAATCTCTGCTTGTTAATCTAATTTATTAGACACTGTTCTTGCGTTTTCCTCCGTGTCCACAGTAGAAATCTGTAGCGCGTGTCGATTGTTCTTATTTGTCTATTTAGTGTAGTTTTCCACGGTCTCTGTTACAGATGGGAACTGTAATGGCTGTGTGCGAATTCTCTCAGCTCCAGGCTCTGATGGCTTTGGTTACACAGCTTCAAGCTGCAGCGGATGGGCATCACCGTTGTGGGCCGGCTGCGCGGATCCTGCGGACGTTTAGCACGTCTGAGACCTCCGATCGGCCCGCACCGGTGACCAGCCGAGTTACCGCTCGCACTGAGGTTCGCCACTCACCCGTGGTCGAGTGGGACATCGCCTCGGGGCGTAGCAGGCGCCGAAAGATTTCCCAGGCCTGTCCGGTTAATCTGACCAACACGTTTCATGTGCTGTCTGTGGCTCACCATATCGCTCAGACAGAAGCAGTCGCTTGTCCTGTTTTAGTGAGTACCTCTCAGCCTGCAAGATTCGGGAAGTCACAGAGGGTGGGATAATTAGTAGTTGCGAGCTCCAATGTCAGAAACGTTGTGGGGTCCCTTAAGGATATGGTTGCGAAGGAGGGAAGAAAGCTCCACTCCGTACGCATACAGGGTGGAGTAACTCCAGACGTGGAAAGGGCCCTTCCGGATGCCATGAAGAGCACAGGGTGTAGCCAGCCGCAGGTGGTGGTTCACGTCGGTACCAGTGATGTGGGTCGCTTCGGATCGCAAGAGAATCTATCTGGTTTCAAGTGGATAACGGAAGTGGTAAAGGCTGCCAGTCTTGCTTGTGATATGAAAGCAGAGCTCACCATTTGCAGCATAGTCGACAGGACCGATTGCGGACCTCTGGTACAGAGCCGAGGGGATGGTCTGAATCAGAGGCTCGGACGGTTCTGCCACCGTGTAGGCTGCAGATTCCTCGACTTGCGCCACAGGGTAGTGGGTTTTCAGGTTCCTCTGAATAGGTCAGGAGTCCACTATACACAAGAGGCGACTAGGGGAACAGAGGCTGTATGGCACGGACTGGGCGGTTTTTTAGGTTAGAGGGGCTCGGGAAAATACAAAAAGGGCTTCAGTCTCAAAGGGTACAGATAGAACACAGGAAGAACGTAGATATAGGTACCATCGGTGTGAGAATTGCCAATTGTCGTAGCTGTGTTGGGAAAGTAGCAGAGCTTCAAGCGCTAATAGAAAGCACTGATGTACAAATCGTTATAGCCACTGAAAGCTGGCTAAAGCCTGAAGTAACTTCAGCCGACGTTTTTGCGAAGAACCTAAAGGTGATCCGAAAGGAAATTGGCGGTGGCGAGTTTGTTGATGTTAGAAGTAGTTAATCTTGTAGTGAAACTAAAGCAGATAGTTCCTATGAGTTAGTACGGGCAGAGGTCATTCTTAGCAATCGGAATAAAATAATAACTGGATCCTTTTACCGACCTACCAATTCAGATGTTACAGTTGTTGAAAGGTTCCAAGAAAACTTGAGTTTCATTTCAAACACGTACCCGACTCATACGATTACAGTTAGTGGTGACTTTCATTTACCCTCGATATGTTGCCGGAAATACACGTTTAAATCCGGAGGTACGGATAAAACATCATCCGAAATTGTGCTAAACGCATTCTCTCAAAACTATTTTGAGCAGTTAGTTCATGAGCCTACGGGAATATTAAACGGTAGTGAAAACACGCTTGACCGCTTAGCAACAAATAATCCTGAGCTAATAACGAGCATCAATACGGACACAGGGATTAGTGAACACAGGGTTGTCATAGCGAGATTGAATATTGTAGTCCGCTGCTTAGCTGGGTGGCAACGTGCTCGCCCCTCATGCAAGCGGGCCCGGGTTCGATTACCGGCCGGGTTGGAGATTTCCTCCACTCTTGGACTGGGTGTTATGTTGGCCTCATCATCATTTCATCCTCATCACTAGCACACAAGTCGCCCAATGTGGCGTCGACTGGAATAAGACTTGCACTCGGCGGCCGAACTTCCCCGGGTGGGGCCTCCCGGCCAAAAGTACCATATTCTCATTTCTATTTGAATATTGTAACTCCCAAATTCTCCAAAAATAAACAAAAATATTACCTATACAAAAAAGAAGATAAAAATTCACTTGACGTCTTCCTGACAGACAATCTCCACAGTGTAGACCAGATGTAGCTTGAGTTCAGAGAAATAGTATCGACAGCAATTGACAGATTTATGGGAAATAAATTAACGAACGACGGATCTGATCCCCCTTGGTACACAGAACAGGCCAAATAACTGCTGCAGAAATAACGAAATAAAGCACGTCAAATTTAAACGAACGCAAATATCCAAGATTGGCGATCTTTTTTCGGGATGCTTGTAATAGTTTCCACAATGAAACTTTGTCTGAAATCTGCCAGAAAATCCAAAGAGATTCTCGTCGTATGTAAAGTATGCCAGCGGCAAAACACAATCAATGCCTTGTCTGCGCGATAGTGGCATAAATACTATCGACGACATTGCTGCGAAAGCATAGTTACGGAATACGGCCTTTCGAAATTCCTTCACCACGGAAGACGAAGTAAATATTCCAGAATTCGAATCAAGAACAGCTGCAAACAGGAGTAACTTAGAAGTAGATGTCCTCGAGTATTAAAGCAAGCCGGCCGCGGTGGTCTCGCGGTTCTAGGCACTCAGCTCAGCCCGGAACCGCGGGACTGCTTCGGTCGCAGGTTCGAATCCTGCCACGGGCTTGGATGTGTGTGATGTCCTTAGGTTAGTTAGGTTTAAGTAGTTCTAAGTTCTAGGGGACTGATGACCTCAGACGTTAAGTCCCATAGTGCTCACAGCCATTTGAACCATTTTTATATTAAAGCAAGTGAAATCACTTAATAAAATAAAGTCTTCTTTTCCACACTGTATTCCAATTAGGTATCTGTCAGAGTATGCTGATGCAATAGCTCCATACTTAACAATCATATTCAACCGCTCTATCGGCGGAAGATCCGTACCCAAAGACTGAAAAGTTACACAGGTCACATCAATATTCAAGAAGCTTAGTAAGAGTAATCCACTAAATTACAGGCACATATCATAAATGATGATATGCAGCAGGATTTTGAATCATATGTTGTGTTCAAACATTATGACTTATCTCGAAGAGAACGATATATTGACACACAGTCAACATGAATTTAAAAAACATCGCTCTTGTAAAACACGAGTTCTTTACACCCACGAAGTATTGAGTGCTATTGACAAAGGTGTTGAAATGGATTTGCTATTACTACATTTCCAAAAGTCTTTTGTCACTATACCTCACGAGCGGCTTGTAGTGAAACTGCTTGCTTGTGGAGTACCATCTCAGTTATGTGACTGGATTCGTGATTTCCTATCTGATAGGTCACAGTTCGTAGTAACTGGCGGAAAGTCACCGAGTAAAACAGAAGTGATTTCTGGCGTTCAGCAAAGTAGTGTTACAGGCCCTGTGCTGCTCCTTATTTCTATAAACGATTTAGAAGATTATCTCAGCAGCCGTCTTATGTTGTTTGCAGATGATATTGTCGTTTATCGTACAGTAAACTCCTCAGAAGATTAAAACAAATGCGAAAAGATTTAGAAAAGATATCTGAATGGTGTGAAAATTGGCAACTGGCCGTAAATAATGAAAAGCGTGAGGTCATCCACATGTGTGCTACAAGGACTCCATTAATCTTCGGTTACACTAATATATAAGTCTAATCTAAAGACCTTAAAGTCAACTGAATACCTAGTAATTATAATTACAAACAATTTAAATTGGAAAGAGCACATAGACAATGTTGTGGGGAAGGCAAACCAAAGACTGCGTTTTATTGGCAGAACACTTAGAAAATGTAACAGATGTTGTGCCTACAGTACGCTTGTCCGTCCTCTTTTTGGAGCACTGCTGTGTGGGTTCCTTGCCAGATAGGATTGACGGTGTGCATCGAGAAAGTTCAACGAAGAGCAGTACGCTTTGTATTATCGCGAAATATTGGAGAAAGTGTCACGGACGGGATTTGGGATGGACACCATTAAAACAAAGGCGTTTTTCGTTGCAACAGAACCTTCTCGCGAGATTTCTATCACAAACTTTCTTCTTCCAATGCGAAAATATTTTATTTGAAGCCGACCTACATAAGGAGAAAAATCATCATCACAAAATATGGAAAATCAGAGCTCGCAGGGAAAGATATAGGTGTTCGTTTTTTACGTAAACTGTCCGAAAGTGGAATAAAGAGAATTATTGTGGAGGTGGTTCGATGTACCTTCTGCCAGGCACTTCAGTGTGATTTGCAGTGTATCCAGGTATATGTAGACGTAAACGATCAACTTACCACAGTGGTTTGAGGGAAGTGTAGAAGAAAAATGTTGTACAACTCGTGCACGTCGTGCGAGATTGCGGGTAATATTGTCCTTCAGTATTACAAATTCCTTGTTCTTAAACTTCAAGAATGTAAAATTGACTTTTGTATACATTTTGAGTCACTATTGTGAATTTTACGAAAGTAAAACTAACAGTTAAATTGTTTTGTTTTTCAAACCTTGTAACAACAAGACAACTGTGCTAGTAAAGGTTATATCGAACTGGAAATGTTTGTTTAACTGGTTAAAAGTATTTTCCTTCCACTACCCTCACAGAAAAAATTAATTTATTAATCCTAACAAAAGCCGGTGGCATAAGAGAGCGAAATATTATTCAAAACAACGCTAAGTGCCCGTGCTCAGTCAGTCTCGTATATCAAAGTGTTCTTATCGATTTATTCTGCACCACTGTGGTGCGCTGCGAACAGTTACCGTTTACACACGTATACAGGATGTAATGTGTATAGATGCAGATATTTACACACTACTGACCACTAAAACTGCTACACCAAGAAGAAATACAGAAGATAAACGGGTATTCATTGGACGAATATATCATACTAGAACTGAAATGTGATTACATTTTCACGCAATTTGGGTTCATAGATCCTGAGAATTCAGTACCCAAAACAACCACCTCTGGCCGTAATAACGGCCTTGATACGCCTGGGCATTGAGTCAAACAGAGCTTGGATGGCGTGTACGGGTACAGCTGTCCATGCAGCTTCAACACGATACCACAGTTCATCAAGAGTAGTGACTGACGTATTGTGACGAGCCAGTTGCTCGGCAACCATTGACGAGACGTTTTCAGTTGGTGAGAGATCTGGAGGATGTGCTGGCCAGGACAGCAGTCGAACATTTGCTGTATCCAGAAAGGCCCGTACAGGCCCTGCAACATGCGGTTGTGCATTATCCTGCTGAAATGTAGGGTTTCGCAGGGATCAAATGAAGGGTAGAGCCACGGGTCGTAACACATCTGAAATGTAACGCCGCCTGTTCAAAGTGCCGTCAATGCGAACAAGAGGTGGCCTAGACGTGCAACCAATGGCACCCCAAACCATCACGCGGGGTGACACGCCAGTATGGCGATGACGAATACACGCTCCCAATGTGCACTCACCACGATGTCGCCAAACACTGATGCGACCATCATGATGCTGTGAACAGTACCTGGATTCATCCGAAAACCCAGGTTCGTCGTTGAGTACACCATCGCAGGCGCTCCTGTCTGTGATGCAGCGTCAATGGTAACCACAGCCATGGTCTCCGAGCTGACAGTCCATGCTGCTGCAAACGTCGTCGATGTGTTCGTGCAGATGGTTGTTGTCTTGCAAACGTTCCCATTTGTTGACTCAGGGATCGAGATGTGGCTGCACGATCCGTTACAACCATACGGATAAGATGCCTGTCATCTCGACTGCTAGTGATGCGAGGCCGTTGGGATCCAGCACGGCGTTCCGTATTACCCTCCTGAACCCACTGATTCCATATTCTGCTAACGTTCATTGGATCTCGACCAACGCGAGCAGCAATGTCGCGATACGATAAACCGCAACAGCGATAGGCTACAATCCGACCGTTATCAAAGTCGGCAACGTGACGGTACGTATCTCTCCTCCTTACACGAGACATCACAACAACGTTTCACCAGGCAAGCCAGTCAACTGCTGTTTGTGTATGAGAAATCGGTTGGAAACTTTCCTCATGTCAGCACGTTGCAGGTGTCACCACCGGCTCCAACCTTGTGTGAATGCTCTGAAAAGCTAATCA
The DNA here is from genome assembly GCF_021461385.2 of Schistocerca piceifrons. Lineage (NCBI taxonomy): Eukaryota > Metazoa > Arthropoda > Insecta > Orthoptera > Acrididae > Schistocerca > Schistocerca piceifrons. The sequence continues at coordinate 1,054,700,984 of NC_060139.1, forward strand.
TTTGCATATCACAGCTTCTTCTTCCTGTCGGTTAAATTTCGCCTCTGTAACACGTCATCTTCGTGGTGTAGCAATTTTAGTGGCCAGTAGTGGATATGTGGTACCTTAATACCTCGTATGTACACACCCCAGGGTGGAGGTTGTTTTTCTCTGCACTGAACCGCCTTCCCACAAAGACGCCAAATAATTTACTACTTGATTTTTCTACACATTCGTAAATACATCAGTAAGTGAACCTCACCTATCAGTACAGATTAACCGTTTGCATCCACGCACTCATACTTCAACAGCTGACCTGCTGCCCAATAGAAAATAACCATTAATGACTTGCTCTTACCACACATACTTGGATGTACTACTCAACCTATAGCTATTATTTTTAGTCGCAAATGACGTAAGTACTGATGTAATTTTGTTCAGTACAGAGTCGTAAGTCACCAATTGAAATATCTGTACTTGTACCCGTTACACACTACCTATATTTTAGTGTAGAATGATACTTAATTAATTCTGCTGAAGAAGACAGATTGTCTGGAAGGCGCACACGGTGGTGATGAGATCCACAGTGTTCAGATAGAGTCCACACAAAGACATCCACAAACACACACACACACACACACACACACACACACACACACACACACACGCACACACGCACACACAAAAGAAATCATCCGTCAGACGAAAACAGGACAGGTGCATGCATCTGTACATATATGAAAAAGGGTAGGTGTGACAGCTCATTAATACGAGTTCACCGTTTGTGTACAAGGATACGCAGAACTGCCTTATCATATCTTCTCATCAGCGGTTAGATACAAACTGCCATATCCAGGTACCTTTCACATGCCTTTTTTCAGTTATGAAAGGTTTAACGCAATTTGAAAAATGGGACGGACGAATAGCTATTGCATGGATGAAGAGCAGCAACCGATTTTTATATCGAAATCAACAAGAAGAGCTCTCATATATAAGGAACATTAGCTTTAAGAGAACTGAAGAACGAGCTCGATACGCTGCCTATAACCCAATCATCGTTTCCATCTTCAGGTGTTATACAAAGTAATTGGTTCGCACATCTCATTTCGTCGATAATAACAGTTATGCCCAAGGGCGGAGTGCGTCATTAGATTTCTTAACATGTAGGCGTAAATCTGTTTTGTCTACGGATGGGAACAGGCCGAAGGCCTCGGACGTATATTATTCGGGGAGGCGTATTCCCCAATAATCTGGAGCAATGCCGCCCCATTATCACCTGTGATGAATAATAATAAATTTAATGCGCAGCTGCAGCGGCGGGCAGCGTGAAGGCGGCCGGCATGTCTCGCCATTTGCATGTCTAATTGGACATCCATCCCGCGTGATTAGCTCCCGATGTATTCATTGACGGGAACCGAGCCGTTCACCACATCAGGTGGACGCCACGTAATGAACTCACTGAATTCCCTCAGTGCGTTCGTCTGAAACGAGATCGAAAGCCGTTGTCGATTGGCGCATAAGTTTACGAATCACCCATTTCTCCTGAGTCTCGTTGTTGTTCAAGGCTCATTCTTTTCGTTTTTCTGTTGAATTTCAACTTGTTGCGCGTCATCCCTGTTCTCATTATCGGAAGTATACCACCATGTTTACAAGTTTAATAACTGCTCTTTGAGCCCATCAGTGAACACAATGTAGTCTACCTGGTGATTCCAGTTATCGTGTCCGCTAAAGTGACAAAAGTCATCGAATAATCCTTGTTATCATGTCGGACCTCCTTTTGCCCGACGTAGTGTAGCAGCCCGACGTGACATGGACTCAACAAGTAGTTGGAATTCAACTGCAGATGTGTTGAGCCACGCTGTCTCTTTAGACGTCCGTAATTGTTGAAGTGTTGCCAGTGCTAGATTTTCTACACGAACTGATGTCTCAATTCCGCGCCATAAATGTTCGGTGTCGGATTATCTGGGTGGCGAAATCATTGGCTCGAATTGTCCAGAACATTCTTCAAACCAATTGCGAACACTTATGACCTGGTGACATGACATCGCTGTTTGGGAACATGAATTCTATGAATGGCTGCAAATGGTCTCCAAGTATTCTTCAAATCGATCGCGAATAATTGTAGCCTGATGACATTACATCGTTGGTTGGGAACATGAAGTCCATGAATGGCTGCAAATGGTCTCCTTCTAGCCGAACATAAATCATTTACATTCAATAAAATATATTAACAATAGGGACACATTGGTTGGGAACATGAAGTCCATGAATGGCTGCAAATGGTCTCCTTCTAGTCGAACATAATCATTTACATTCAATAAAATATATTAACAATACGGACACAAACCCAGAAAAAATTTTATTGAATGTGACAATGACCGCGAAAACCTACGTTTATATACGATGGTTGGAACTTAAATAGTGGCAACTATTTATTCACAACCTATGCAAAAGAGTTACATGTTTGCACCTGTTACTGTCTTTCAGAGTAGTAACCAGCGTTGTGTAGGACCCGTTGCCAGCGATGTGGAAGGCGTAGTATACCGTTAGCAGAGTCTGTTGTGTTGATGGGGCGAATGGAGCGGTCTACTGCCTGTCGAATCTCAGGAACAGTTCTGAAGCGAATGCCACGAAGTGGTTGCTTCATCTTCGTAATCAAATCAAATTCACAACGACTTAAGTCCGGGGAATGTGGTGGATGGTACAGTACTTCCCAGTCCTATCGACCTAACAGAGCAGCCACAGCTTGCGCTGTATGCGCCCGCGCATTGTCGTGCAAAATGATGGGACGGTCGCGCAGAAAGTATCGCCGCTTCTTTCGCAAAGCTGGTCACAAGTGATGTTCCAAAAACGAAAATACTGTGCATTGACGGTTCCAGAGATTCGACAGGCAGTAGACCGCCCCATTCGCACCATCAACAGAACAGGCTCTGCTAACGGTATAATATGCCTTCCACATCGGTGGCAACGGGTTCTACTCAACGCTGGTGACTACTTTGAAGGACAGTAACAGGTGCAAACATGTAACTCTTTTGTATCGGTTGTGAATAAGTAGTTGCCACTATTGAAGTTCCAACCCTCTTATAACCATTTCCTGTCCACGATGTTTTCAGTTGGACCAGAGGACCCAGAAAATTCCATTAATAAACACAGCCCTCACCATTATGGCGTCACCACCAGCTTGCTCAGCGCCTTGTTGACAACTTGGGTTCACTGCTTCATGGGACATTCGTCACACTCGAACCCTACCATCAGCTCTTACGAACTGAAATCAGGGCTCATCTGACCAGGGCACAGTTTTCCAGTCGTCTAGGGTCCAACCGATATTGTCACGAGCCCAGGGGAGGCACTGCAGTTGATGTGCTGTTAAAAAAGGCTCTCGTGCCAGTCGTCTATTCGTCTACTGCCATTGCGCATTAACGAAAAACTTCGCCACACTGTCCCTAACGGATGCGTTTGTCATACATCCCAGATGGCTTTCTGCGGTTATTACACGCAGTGTTGCTTGTCTGTTAGCACTGACAACTCTGCGCCAACATCGCTGCTCTCGGTCGTTAAGTGAAGGCCATCGGCCACTGCGTAGTAAGAGGTAATTCCTGAAATCTGACATCCTCGGCACTATCCTGACACTGTGGATCTCGGAATCTAGATCTGACTAACGGTGTTCAAAATGGAACGTCCCTTGCTTCTAGCTCGAACTACCAATCCGCGTTCAAGGTCTGTTAATTCCCGTCTTGCGCTCATAGTCACGTCGGAAACCTTTTTACATGAGTCACCGGACCAAACATGACGGCTGCACGAATGCACTTTCCTTTTATATGTTGGGTACGAGATACTACCGCCATCTGGATACATGTATATTGCTATCCCATGACTTCCATCATCTCAGTGAAAACTTCCTGAAATAGCTACTGTTTTGTTGAAGCCATTTTCGCTGTGCAGTATTATTCTATCTGTGTCAATAAAACTATAAACATTCAATCTGAAAGTAAATATGGAAGCTCAACCACTCACAACGTGAAACATTTATTTTTATGCTTTTCTAAGGTTCATCCCTTCATCGTCAGGACCATCCTAAGTCAACTAAATTATTCCTGTACACTGTTTCGAATCTATAGCTCCAAATCTGTGTAAGTTCAGTTCCTGTTTTCTGGCTCTGTCTGTGAACATAATGGAGTTTAATTGGTATTGCACGCAGTCTGTTAAAAGTGCTGAAGATAACGACTGTGCCATTGAAGCCGGTTCCGTAGCGAAGTATTCTTCTGAATGTGCCACTAAAAGGGCAAAAATTCAGTTTGGAAGTTTCAGTATAGGGGCAACCACACACAGTGTAAATATTCTTTTGCCTGTGTCAATAAAAGGGTATCAACTCAATTTTAAGTTTTGAGAGTAGTGTGAGCTATTCACAACAATGTTTTGGTTGTGTCAACAAAAGCGCACAAATTCAGTTTTAAATGTTAAGTGTAGGCTAAACAACTCTCAGTGTAAATATTCTTGAGGCTGTGTCAATAAACGGGTGTGAATTAAATCTGAAAGTTTAAATGTAGGGTTCATCACTCACCATGTAAAAGCAGTAATTTCTTCGTGTATCAAAGTTATATGTCTTCATTATCTGATATTAACATAAATAACGACGCGAGGACACATAGCCTCTAGTTAATACCGTTCTTAGTGCCAGAGACTAGTCTACTGTTACATGGAATCTGGTAGTGTATAATCACACTGAGGTGTTTTCGTTTTTATTTTTATAACTGATGAACTTCCGCGAACGCTTTCTATGCAATGCAGATTCATGAGCTAAAAGTATTCTTAAACCAATACGAGAATTCACCGTTTTGCTTCTTGAGAGGACGATCAGACTTTGGTACTTTCATAAAATGGACAAAATCAAAATGTAAACCGAAGTCAGGAATGGAATGGTGGTCAAGACTGAATAGAACGGCTGGTATGTGTCATGTCTAGTAGCTTCGAAATTTTGCTCTACGACCTATCAATCGCATCAGGACGTCAACGCTAGTCCTTCACAAGTCAGCTTCTTCCGGATAAATAGCGCTCCACGCGCGCTTGGAGCAGAGTCTCTTGTGTTCAGTCATGATCACAAAGTCGCCAGATTTCAGTGGGTGCTGTGAAACTAACAGTCGGTTGTGGAAAAATGGAAACGTGCTACGCTTTACCTTCGGGGAGGACGAACAGAAACAGAAGAAATGGTAAAAAATGTTCTTAAGTATCATTGACTGATTTTCTAACAAGGGAACCTCCCCATCGCACCCCCCTCAGATTTAGTTATAAGTTGGCACAGTGGATAGGCCTTGAAAAACTGAACACAGATCAATATAGAAAACAGGAAGAAGTTGTGTGGAACTATGAAAAAAATAAGCAAAATATACAAACTGAGTAGCCCATATGCAAGATGAGTAACATCAAGGATAGTCTGAGTTCAGCAGCGCCGTGGTCCCGTGGTTAGCGTGAGCAACTGCGGTCTAAGAAGGCCTTGGTTCAAGTCCTTCAACGAGAGAAAACTTTTATTTTTTATATAATCAACTTCGCTCTCCAAAATTCCAGGACATGTTCAGATTTGCTTAGACATATGCAGGGTTTAACGGTCTACACACGGAAAAATTTGAAAACGTTAAAAACATATGTTTTGACAGAGCACAGGGAAAACTGTGCGACTGTGAAACTGTCGCATTCATTTGTTGCAGTTTATGTGACAAACTCTTATGTTTTTATCACTTTTTTGGGAGTGATTATCACATCCACAAGAAAACCTAAATCGGGTAGAACAATATTTTTACCTTTTCGCCAAGTGTACAAGTTAGGTGGGTCGACAACATATTCCTGTCATGTGACGCACATGCCGTCACCAGTGTCGTATAGAATATATCAGACGTGTTTTCCTGTGGAGGAATCGGTTGACCTATGACCTTGCGATCAAATGTTTTCGGTTTCCATTGGAGAGGCACGTCCTTTCGTCTACTAATCGCATGACTTATTACAGTCAATGAACGAACGGACAGATCATAACTTTGCGAAAGAAAGAAAATAATCTTTTCACTCGAGGGAAGAGTTGAACCCAGGACCTCCCGTTTCGCAGCTGCTCACGCTAACCACGGGACCACGGCACTCCTGCGCTCGCACTCTACTTGATGTTGCCTATCTTGCACATGGACTACTCAGTCTGTATATTCTGCTTATTTTTTCATAGTTCCACACAACTTCTTCCTGTTTTCTCGATTGATATGTGTTCAGTTTTTCAAGGTCCATCCACTGTGCCAACTTATTACAGATTTAGATCTGAGGGGGGTTCCCTTGTAAGAAAGGTCTCAACCTAAATTTTAAAAAGACACTACATATTCAGTTCTGCACATCTACACCAATGATAAGTGTAATACATGGTGAGGAAATAATAATTAGGGTGGAAACTTCAAAATTCTTAGGTGTCCATACTGACGAAAATTTAAACTGAAAAAAGTACACTTTGGAATTCCTTCAACAACTTATTTCAGCCACATTTTGGCGTCGAATCATTGCATAACTTGGGGTGAGAAAAATGAGTAAGTTGATATCTTTTGTATATTTTCATTCAGTAATGCCATACGGAATAATGTTCTGGAGAAACTCATCTTTAAGGAAGAAACTCTTAATGGATCAAAAACGTACTGTAGGCATAACAGCCGGTGCTCACCCAAGATCATCTGGGAGACATATGTTTAAGGAGCTGAGTATTCTGACTATCGTTCCACAGTGTATTTATTCCCTCATGAAGTTTTAAGTTTGTTGGAAATAATTCACCGCAGTACAAAAGGAACAACGATGTACATCATTAGAATGCCAGAAGAAAAAATGATATTCATTACTCCACATTCAGGCTGTTCTTATCGTAAAAAGCGATGCACAATGCTGCTACTAAAATTTTTGATAACTAAACCAGTGAATTAAAATCTCTGACAGACGGCAACGTTAAATTTGAAAACAGACTGAAAATGGTTTTGTTAGCAACTTTTTCTATTACATAAAGGAATTTCTATTATTGTAATGTATAAAAGGTTATGGGTAGGAATTACTACCTCACATCGGCATAACACACATTATGAATGTTTAGAATGTAGCCTTATTTACAAATTAATTTGAGATGTGGATGCCAAACGACACGTTCCACATCATGAAGACTTATCTAGCAAATTTATTCATGTAATATGAAACTAACTAACGTGCAACGATCGAGTGAAAGACTGAAGTGTTATAGAAGTTTCAGTTATGTGGTGGCAGCTGTTTTGGATGAAATGGCATTGCTACCAACGAAAGGGCTGCGTCAAATTGCTGATCAATTAGTTTTTGTAGTCTAACCGTGGCATTCTTATTCCTGTCTTCGAAGATGACACTTTTCGCGTCCACCTAACTGAATTTATGATTGCGTGAGGTGAGGTACGTTCTCTGCGAGCGGTACAGTGACACATCTTAATTCCCAGCAGAATCCACAGATTTAAAAATTATTAAAACTAAACTTCATTGACTAACCGTCCTGCAGGAATTGATCTCGGAGGAAATTTTGCTCAGAGATATACCCAGCGTGTAGAACATTATGCATTGTGTACACGCCTCGGCGAATCATGCAGATGATTTGTTCTTGCGCATAAAGCACGTAGGCCATAATATACATCACATGTAACACATACAGCACCGTAAACATCTCACGTAACAATATTCTCCGTGATACACCGTGTGGCGAACAACGGCGCTTGCAGGTACACAAAATCTGTTTAAAGCGAATGGGAAGAGTACATTCCGACGATGCCCAGCTACCTCAATGTCATTTATAGAAAACAAAATGTGTCCGTTTGAAGGGCACAATGATCAATGAAAAGTTATCCCACTTACTTAAATTCAGTCTTAAACACGTCGCTCTGCGATCTCTTGCGTCTGGTATTTCTATCTCACTGCCAGCTATAGTCGTTCAGTAGAGGACCACCTTATTCTGAATTCTGTAAAGTTCGTTCGGTGGCTACTGTTTTAGAATATTGAGTACTATAACAAGTAGTATATTTAGATCCCGCTTTATTGAAAGTATGCATCATTATTAATAAACTCACGATTTAATAACCAACTTTGTAACACAGTCTGATTGCAAGAATTAAAAAAAAAAAGAAATAATCACAGTGACACACTTGCAATAAATCACACAACTAGTAATTGGAAGCTTGTATAATTGAACGTCAAATACTGTGACAATTACTCATAAGATCATGTTAGAAGTATACTGTGTAACAGAGATCGATCACAGCTGTTTACGATGCAATGGAATCACGACCGTTATTTGTAATCACTACTTCTCAATCTGAAAATGCCCAAATTCTGATGATATCTCTCGAAATTATTTGAATAATAGTGCGACTCGACAGACTGAAATTATGTGAGCTATTACGGAAGGTTGAGAACACCAGTACTATGCTCTCTGCAAGTTGTTTCGAGAATACATGAACACTGACACTGTAGATTAATCTGCCACAGCAACTCTACATTTTCGAACCGGCGACAGTTTATTATCAATTTTTATCCCTTTTGATTTATTTCAGTCGAATTTCTTCTTTTACGCCTGTCTTTTAACTTTTTGGGTCTCAATAATACGTAAAAAACAGAATTTTAAAATGTTTCACATAATTAATTTTTGTTATCATAGTAAGCAAAGAGTACAAGAAGAAACTGGGGAGTTGGTTGTACTTTGGAGTACAACTGTAAAATTTTTTTTCAAAATTAAGTTTTATTATCACAGGAAGCAACGAATGTAAGAAGATATTGGCAATATGAAAGTAAACAATCAGTGGTTTTAAGATGGTCGTTTCACTTTAGGACAAACTGGGACACAAGGGGTCCATCCATTCATCATTTCAGGAGATATATACGAAAGCAAATTATCATTTTTCCTAGACAAAATCTATATCGAAACTTTTATGAATTCATAACGCTTAAAACGAAATATAATCATAAATACCACGTAAATATTGTTGTTGTTGTTGTGGTCTTCAGTCCTGAGACTGGTTTGATGCAGCTCTCCATGCTACTCTATCCTGTGCAAGCTTCTTCATCTCCCAGTACCTACTGCAGCCTACATCCTTCTGAATCTGCTTAGTGTATTCATCTCTTGGTCTCCCTGTACGATTTTTACCCTCCACGCTGCCCTCCAATGCTAAATTGGTGATCCCTCAATGTCTCAGAACATGTCCTACCAACCGATCCCTTTTTCTATTCAAGTTGTGCCACAAGCTCCTGTTCTCCCCAATTCTATTCAACCTCCTCATTAGTTATGTGATCTACCCATCTAATCTTCAGCATTCTTCTGTAGCACCACATTTCGAAAGCTTCTATTCTCTTCTTGTCTAAGCTATTTGACGTCCACGTTTCACTTCCATACATGGCTACACTCCATACAAATACTTTCAGAAACGACTTCCTAACATTTAAATCTATACTCGATGTTAACAAATTTTTCTTCTTCAGAAATGTTTTCCTTGCCGTTGCCAGTCTACAATTTATATCCTCTCTACTTCTACCATCATCAGCTATTTTGCTCCCCAAATAGCAAAACTCCTTTACTACTTTAAGTGTCTCATTTCCCAATCTAATTCCCTCAGCATCATCCGACTTAATTCGACTAGATTCCATTATCCTCGGTTTGCTTTTGTTGATGTTCATCTTATACCCTCCTTTCAAGACACTGTCCATTCCGTTCAACTGCTCTTCCAAGTCCTTTGCTGTCTCTGACAGAATTGCAATGTCATCGGCGAACCTCAAAGTTTTTATTTCTTCTCCGTTGATTTTAATGCCTACTCCGAACTTTTCTTTTGTTTCCTTTATTGCTTGCTCAATATACAGATTGAATGACATCGGGGAGAGGCTACAACCCTGTCTCACTCCCTTCCCAACCACTGCTTCCCTTTCTTACCCCTCGACTCTTATAACTGCCATCTGCTTTCTGTACAAATTGTAAATAGCCTTTCGCTCCCTGTGTGTTACCCTGCCACCCTTAGAAATTGAAAAAGAGTAGTCCAGTCAACATTGTCAAAAGCTTTCTTTAAGTCTACAAACGCTAGAAACGTAGGTTTGCCTTTCCTTAATCTTTCTTCTAAGATAAGTCGTAAGGTCAGTATTGCCTCAAGTGTTCCAGTGTTTCTACGGAATCCAAACTGATCTTCCCCGAGGTCGGCTTCTACTAGTTTTTCCATTCGTTTGTAAAGAATTCGTGTTAGTATTTTGCAGCTGTGGCTTATTAAACTGATAGTTCGCTAATTTTCACATCTGTCAACACCTGCTTTGTTTGGGATAGGAGTTATTATATTCTTCTTAAGGTCTGAGGGTATTTCGCCTGTCTCATATATCTTGCTCACCAGATGGTAGAGTTTTGTCAGGACTGGTTCTCCCATGGCCGTCAGTAGCTCTAATGGAATGTTGTCTACTCCCGGGACCTTGTTTCAACTCAGGTCTTTCACTGCTCTGTCAAACTTTTCACGCAGTATCGTGTCTCCCATATCTCTTCTGTTTCCCAAGGATTTCTAATAGTCCACGTCTTTTTACCTACTTGATCCTCTGCTGCCTTTACTATTTCATTCCTCAAAGCTACCCATTCTACTTCTACCGTATTTCTTTCTCCCATTCCTGACAATTGTTCCCTTATGCTCTCCCTGAAACTTTGTACAACCTTTGGTTTAGTCAGTTTATCCAGGCCCCATCTCCTTAAATTCCCACCTTTCTGCAGTTTCTTCAGTTTTACTCTACAGTTCATAACCAATAGATTGTGGTCAGACTCCACATCTGCCCCTATAAATGTCTTACAATTTAAAACCCGGTTCCTAAATCTCTGTCTTACCCTTATATAATCTATCTGATACCTTCTAGTAACTCCAGGATTCTTCCATGTACACAACTTTCTTTCATGATTCTTGAACCAAGTGTTAGCTATGATTAAGTTATGCTATGTGAAAAATTCTACCAGACAGCTTCGTCTTTCATTTCTTACCCCGAATCCATATTCAGCTACTATGATGTCTTATCTCCGTTTTCCTACTCTCGAATTCCAGTCACCCATGACTATTAATTTTTCATCTCCCTTCACTGCCTGATAATTTCTTTTACCTCAGCATACATTTCATCAATTTCTTCATCATCTGCAGTGCTAGTTGGAATATAAACTTGTACTACTGTAATAGGCGAGCTTAGTGTCTATCTTCGCCACAATAATGCGTTCACTATGCTGTTTGTAGTAGCTTACCCGCACTCCTTTCTTTTTTTATTCATTATTAAACCTACTCCTGCATTACCCAAATTTGATTTTGAATTTATAACCCTGTATTCACCTGACCAAAAGTCTTGTTCCTCCTGCCACCGAACTTCACTAATTTCCACAATATCTAACTTTAACCTATCCATTTTCCTTTTTAAATTTTCTAACCTACCTACCCGATTAAGCGATCTGACATTCCACTCCGATCCGTAGAACGCCAGTTTTCCTTCTCCTGATAACGACGTACTCTTGAGTAGTCCCCGCCCGGAGATCAGAATGGGGGACTATTTTACCTCCGGAATACTTTACCCAAGAGGATGCCATCATCATTTAATCATACAGAAAAGCTGCATGCCCTCGGGAAAAATTATGGCTTTAGTTTCCCCTTGCTTTCAGCCGTTCGCAGAACGAGCACAGCAAGGCCGTTTTGGTTAGTGTTACAAGGCCAGATCAGTCAACTACTGAAAAGGCTGCTGCCCCTCTTCAGGAACCACACGTTTGTCTGGCCTCTCAACAGATACCCCTCCGTTGTGGTTGCACCTACGGTACGGCCATCTGTATCGCTGAGGCACGCAAGCCTCCCCACCAACGGCGAGTTCCATGGTTTATGGGGGGGGGGGGGGGGGCAACTTCCATATGTCACGTCAAATGTTGAAGGTAGCACAGATAATTATGCTACAAGCAACCACTTGACCTATGTACGTGCCACATCATACGTATCACATTATTTCCAATACCCATCCATATTAGAATATTCAGTCACATTAATGTGACCACCCGTCAAAAGCCAGAACAACCATCTTTCACTGCGCGAGACGTGCAGGAAGGGAGTGACTGAGAATCTGGAACGTACCGTCCGCATTCTTAGCTGCCGGCACGGTAGCTCAGCGTGTTCGGTCAGAGGGTTAGGTACTCTCTGTAATAAAAAACTGAGTGAAGGGATCAACGAAGAAGCTTATCGAGGACATCAGACGTCCGCCCCGAACAAATTCCACAAACAATATGGAACAAAATGAGGTCCACAGAAAAAAAAATGGCTGGATGGTAACATGCTTGCGTCCCATGCAGAGGGCCCGGGTACGATTCCCGACCGAGTTGGAGATTTTTCCGCTTTTGGACTGGGTGTTGTGTTGTCCTCATCATCATTTCCTTTTCACCAACGGCACGCGAGTCGCCCAGTGTGGCGTCGGCGGGAATAAGACTCGCCCGGATGAGGCCTACAAGCCAGCAATGCCATACGACGATTTCACTTTTTGGAAGGTACCGACAGGGACGGTGAGCCATACCAACTCCACTGCCGTCACCAGCAGTTTCTGGGTTTCTAGGCTGAGGATCCATGGCTCGAACAGTCCGATCAAGGTGGTCCCACAGATTCTCAACTGAGTGTAAATCAGGAACATTTGGTAGCCAATGGTGTACAGTAAATTCACCCTCCTGTTATTCGGAAAGCGCACGTACATTGCGAGCTGTGTAACACGTTGCATTGTCCTGCAGGCAGATGGCGTCGTGCCGAGGGAAAACAAACTGACTATAGGGGTGGACATGGTCCCCAAGGAGAGATGCACACTGGTGTTGATTCTGTGTACCTTCCAGAATGACGAGACCACCGATGGAATGACCCCCCGGCCTGGATCCTTCCAATCATTTTTTCAGGGCGTTTGCTGTCAGGTGCTTCACGTGTTCACACACTACGCACACTAATGGCCATCTGCACGATGGAGCATAAAAAGTGGTTCATCTTAAAAGGTCACATGTCCCCATTCAGTGGACGTCCAGTTGTGGAATTGGCGAGCAAATTCCAGCTTTGTCGCCGGTGAACAGCAGTCAGTATGGATGCATGAACCAAGAGCCTGCTGCGGAGGCCATACAGAGCAACGTTCGCTGAACGTTCGTTGAGGACACACTGTTGGTAGGCCCTCGGTTTATCGAGGCCGTCACTTGCTCAACAGTTGCTCATCTATTCGCCCACACACACAACCACAGCCTCATTCACAATTGTCATCTATAGGGTCGATGGTGTACGAGAGTTGACTTGAAGCCGGGTTTGAATGGCACTATTTTTTCATGCACGGTATACTTTAAACACAGCAACAAGTGAACAGTTCACAAATATAGCCGTTTGGGAAACGCTTCCACCCTTGGCCCGAAAGCCAGCGAACATACACTTCTGGAAATCAAAGAAATCGCTCAGTTTCTACATTACGACAATGGCTGCGCTTTACATACTCTCCACTGCTTGTGTTGTCGCATGTCGTCTGTGGGTGCTTATAGCACGTTGACGTGACTGGTCAGGGTGTAATAAAACGGTACTCATACTAGGGAGAATCACGTAATATCTAGGTTTGTGGGTAAAATGACCTCCAAGCCTTTCATGTTATTGCTGTTTAATATATTTGATCACGAAACGTTACCTAGACAGTCGGTAATGCAGTCGAGCTTCTTTTATTAAGGTAGATGCAAGTAGGTCGCAAGAGTCTTCTTATGTGTAGCCACCTAAAATAATTGGTGCAATGTAGTAACAAATATGACAAGGTTACACAATATTATGGTTACAACTGGTGTACACACTGACAGTTATCATAATGGAATTTGCTACTGACTTGGAGGAAGACACAAAGCACGATGGGATTCAGATGGTCCGCAATAATGTCTACGTAGTCCCCCTTCGATTGCTGCTAAGCGCCCAATGAAAAATCAAGGGACTGTCTGGCATGGCATAATACTTTACCCATCGATCTGAATCCGTATCGCGGTGCATGTTTCGAGGAACGGTTACCTGGAATGGTGCCGTACCACGACACGAACATCGATGTGGTGGAATCAGTCGACATGTGCCTATTGATAGGCGGTCCAGATTCCATAATGCCGTGCCCACTACCATCTTAATTGACGATGTCATTGGGCCCACATGGGAAACATACGGGTCGTCTGCCGCAGGGCCACATATTTAACAATGCGCGCTGAATGGTTGCCTCCGAAACACGTGTGCCTACCCCAGCATTCTACTCTGTCGTCAAATCTGGCTTAGACTGCCACCTATCCTACTTTAGAGGACAAGCCTCTGACCTCCACAATTTACGGCGAGGCACGGACGTCGAGTGCATTGCCGTCAATTCGTGGTTTCACCGTGCTTCAACCACTTCCGGCGTGTACTGACGTTAGGTGCACGCAAATAGCAGACCAACTTTGCCGTTTTCGAGATTTCCTTTTCCAGACACTGGGCCACAACAATCAGCCGTTTTTCAGAGCCGCTTATGTCAGTGAATGTCCCTATTTGTGATCCGTATTATCCCTACACTGAATCTCCATCCGTCTCTGCTCCGCCAATATAATCTACTTCCCCTATCGCGTCACGTGTGCGCAGCGCGCCAGGTGGCAGATGGCATTCCATTTGGTAGCGGTCAGTGGTCATAATCTTTTGGATCATCTGTTTAGGAAAGGACCCCATCCCAGGGAACATGAAAAGCGACACACGTATACGTGAATTCTCAACTCTAATATACTAAGTTCATATAACATTGCCGCGCGGGATTGGCCGAGCGGTCTCAGGCGCTGAAGTCATGGACTGTGCGGCTGGTCCCGGCGGAGGTTCTAGTCCTCCCTCGGGCATGGCTGTGTGTGTTTGTCCTTAGCAGTTAAGTCCCATAAGATTTTACACACATTTGAACGTTTTTTTCATATAACATTCATCCATCTACTGTTCTAAAGAACAGTCCATGCAGATTCTCCACACACTAGTAACTTTGCCAGATTTTAGAATTTTTTCCAGTTTAACGTATGCTAATATAGTACGGAGCCATGCATGTCGCTCTTCGTGAGCGTTGGCGGCCAATCCCAATGTCAAGTGATGAATTTGCTAGTGGTAATCCTGTTAATCCACCAATTGTAAATAGGAAAATGAACTCTAGGCCATATGCCTTCCTGCCATCTGGCCTCCGCTCAAAGTGGGAGTGATTCTTACTTGGCACGCACTTAACTCACACCTTCAGATCTTTTGGCTTGGTGCCTCAACACCTTTCGTCTCCAGAGAGACTTGTACCCTACTATTCTTATCTAACTTTCAATAATGCTTTAACTATCGCCTGTCTCTGTACACACATGGATCAATTAAGATACATTATAAAGTATATCACATACAAGATGTCGATACGAGACTTCATTACAAAATTTAGTTTCACAGGGCGGCTATAATCAAATTTTCGCTACTTAAGAGGGCTCCCATAGAAAACGAGTAGAACAATGAGACTTTGTAGAAACTTTTTTAACGACATGTGGAAAAGAAATAACTAGTAAAACAGTGAGAGAAACACATTTTAATTTCCATATGAGAGGATAACATCTGTTAATCTTCAACCTCTGTCTTGTATTTTGTGTCCCGTTGATCAACCCTGTCCTTCAGATGACACCACAGCCAGAAATTACTCGACTTTAAATTCGGTCATCTTGGTGGCCACCCAGTTTCCAAATCGCCAGTTAATTCGAGCTTCCGAATCATGTTTTTCAGCCCTGACACGGACTGAGGACCTCTCCGTATTCCTTTAATGCGTCAATACTCGGAGAGATCTGCAATTATCATTGTGATCACACGCAGTTGTTCACCACGCCGCCAGCTCCAGCCAAATGGTGCTCATAATCTGAAGATGGCAGTTTAAACGCGCCGAAACCGACCATTTTCGTAAATGAGAGATTCTGCGATCTTGACAATCTCTTCTAATTGATCAAATACCACTGTCACAATATTGTAGCTGTAGCTGCCTTGTGTTACACTTGAACTGTAACGGGTGTTGTTGTTTGTATCATAGATACCTTTTCAGCGTCAGACTCCACCAACAAGTAACCAAAAATCTATGTATATTCCACACTGCTTTTTATTAATTACTCTACCCAACAATTGATATGTACATCACGGTTTGACTGTCCTCACTGATATCTCATAATAGTCAATACAATGAAGAAAGAAAAAGAACATAAAAGTTTGCAGCGTTTAGGGACGAGACCTGTGAAAGAAGAACGACCAGAGAGTAGCAAAGCGTATCATTAGAATCGAAGAACCAGTCACCTGGGGCGAGTTACGTCAGCAAAAGACACCGGTCACGGTCTTCTTCAAAAAACGTTTCCCGCATTTACCTCACATATTTCAGGAAACGTAGAGAAAAGCTAACCCGTTTTTTTCCAAATTCATTGAATTCTCTTTACCTGGTTCTGTGTCTTCAATAGAGTTTCACACCATATTGTACAAAATATGCGTTATTAGTACCACATTGTTATTCATAATTGAATCCAGCGTCAATGACTCGCCGGCCGGTGTGGCCGAGAGGTTCTAGGCCCTTCAGACTGGAACCGCGCGACATATTCGAATCCTGCCTCGGGATTGGATGTGTGTGATTCCCTTAGGTTAATTAGGTTTAAATATTTCTAAGTTGTAGGGGACTGATGACTTCAGATGTTAAGTGCCATAGTGCTCAGAGCCATTTTTTTGTCAGTGAATATGTTTGGGGCATGAATATGGTGCGATACTTGTCGTATTTGTCGTTTTGAGGTTTCCTTTCGTGGCTTGTGTTTTGTTCTTGATATATTTGCCTCAACTTGCTGCCTGCTGGTTGTGAATACGACTGCTACATCCCACTTTGCATTAATGTAATATTTTCCATCCCTGATCATTTCCCTTTCTTTTCGAGCTACCGGTTGACCGTCGGGTCTCTGTTGCCCCTCACCTGCGTATTGGGACAGGTAGTCTTATTTACACTGACTTCCAAAGATAATGGAACGATCCGCGTCGTTCTACAGATGTTTCAGACAGTCTGATATTGATTTTTAATTTATTCATTTGTTATGACTGTTTTGAAATCTGGTCTCATCAGTGGCTGACTACCTGTTCCCAATGCTTACATATATACATTGCATTTCTGTGCAAAGACCTGTAAAAGTCAGGTACTTCATAGGATTCACGCTACGACATATGAGACTTCTTTAACAATACTCACATTAGCAATATCCCGCCGTGCGTGAGACTATGAAGCCTATCAGAATCAGAGTAATGGACCAACACAGGCCCAGTGACACTCACCTTACGATTCCATGTTAACTGTAAATTACGCAACGGAATCGCTATCTTGAACTGCCCTAATATGGAATCATAAGGTGGTAAACTGCATTAGTCCTACTATATAACTATTTGTTAAGTCAACTGCATAAATCAGTGAATTTAAGGGAGCTATGTGCTCCTGCAAATAAAATGAAACATAATTCGATTATTTATTATGTTGAATAATTACAAAGTTTTGGCATGAACATTCTACAGAAAACATAGTTAATAGCTGACAACAACTAATAAGATAGGAAAATGGGCGGATGGTTTCAGTATCCTAGTTGCACATTAAATCATTAATCCAATACAACCCAGAGTTTAAGTTAAAAGCTGCAATGATCGAATGAATACCACATCAAACGATACTGCGGCATGAACGGGCTTAGCGGAGCTGTGGAAACGGTTCGCTTCCAATCTAAACATCAATCCCCACCTAGCGAGCCGTGCTGCTGTATGCTCTCACCATTCTGCTGTAGCAACAAGTCGGAGGACCGTTGTCGCAGTGGAGAATCAGAATGTCTCTCGTCAGCTCTCGGCCATCTCCAGTCTCCGACTACTGACCTGTCTCCATCCACCCCCATAACAACAATGTTCCCTCCTCTTCCACCAGCTCCCCACTCGGCAGTTTGTGTCAATCTGCCCACAAACGCCAACCAGGAAAAATATTACTTTTTTCAGCCAATCGCGTGTCAATGCGCCGTTTAACAAATCCCCACCCCGGACTGTCGTCAGTCACGGGCCAATTAGAGCACACCTTCCTCACTAGCTTGTCCTGAGAAGTCCCGTCTGACATCAGCTGGCGATGGGCGAATCGGAGCGTACTTTAACACTTCTGAATTTCCCGAGGCCAAACCGCATTCCCAAACTTGCACTTTTATGTCACAAATTGTGGTGTCCCAGCAAGCACTTGAAACTGTTGTCCTTGGCCATCTCAGGAGGTGAGTCGTGCCACAGGCCGCTAACCCTGGCTCAGTGAAAAGGACTGGCAGGTCCTGTGATCTTCTGCTGGTGGCCACTTGTCATACACAAGCCAGCAGAAAGCTCTGAGTGTCCGCGACAAACCTGCCACATTGCAGTGTGCGGGTTGTGCATTTCTCACGTATTCACATATTGGAACTATTAGCTGCTTTATTGATTAACACTGAAGTTTTATGAAATACATTTCCTCATAATAAATCAACATAATGAGACTTAAGTAGATGTAATTAAAGTATCCCGCCTATCGCCAGTCGTGACAAGGGGCAAGTAAATTAATTGCAAATGGAAGGAGGCAGGCTAGAGGGTTTGTAACCTACCAACATCAACTGGTTGTATTAAATAATTTACAACTGCCGTAGATGGAAACAGACAATAATAAATGATCCTCTTAAACAGCACTTTACTAGTAGCGCAACTTTTCATAGTTTCCTGCCATTTGCTGAATATGAGTGTTTGTGAATAACGGACACCTTTTTAGGCGAAAGTCAGTGATCTTGTTTCTATACTTCCAGCACAAATTCCACTACTTCTTTTAAAGGGAGATATATTACTCGTATTTACGATAAGTTTAAGGAGGAAATACAAAGGGGTCCTAAAAATACATCCACTGTTTAAAAGTCCATAACTTGCAAACTAATTGACGGAGTGGTCTCATTTTTGGTGAAAGTCCAACTTAAAGTCCAACTTAAAGATATCACTGTAGGTGTTCGAAATGGTCACCATTAACATCCACACACAAACGATACCGCCAAACTGCACCAAGAACTACTCACTGCAGCGTGTTCAGTTGGATATTAGCACATGAATGTACGATGGATTCTCGAAGTTCATCCAATGTGCTTGGCTTTTGTCGATGAACGACGTCCTTTAGTGTTCCCCACAGGTAAAAGTCCAGAGGAGTTAGGTCTTGGGAACGTGGTGGATACTCCACAGCACCTCTACGGCCTATCCATCTTCCTGGTAGATTTTCGTCGAGATACGCCCAAACACGATTTTGGTAGTGGGGTGGGGCACCATCTTGTTGAAGGTAAACTGTTCCGTCTCCATAGAAGTCTCGGATGGCAGATGAAATGGATGTCTGAAGCTTCTGAAGGTGCACCGCACCGGTAACTGTGCCGTCAACGAATGACCCAATCAAGCCCCGGTAAGACAACCCACACCACACATTTACTCGTGGCAAATTCACGACTTTGTCTAAATGGACGTTCGGACATTCAGCGGCCCAGTAGATGCAATTGAGGCGACTTACTATACCACTGAGTTTGAACTGTGCCTCATCAGACCACACAATCATCTCTGCAAACTCTTCATCGTTGCGCACCATGTTAGTAAACCACTCGCAGTGCTCCATTCTACGATCTAGGTCGTCCTCGTTCATTGCGTGTAGCAATCGTGGGATGTAGCACTTCCACTTTACTGTCTTCAAAATTCGCCGAACACTTGAGCGACTCACTCCAGTTTCACGGGCACACTGTCACACAGACTTCTGTGGTGAGCGAGTGAATTGTTGTAACACACGACGGGAGTTAGCCGGACTTGTTACTGTTACAGGTCGTCCATATCGTTGTTTGTGTACATCTTTAACACAGCCTTCGGCTTCAAATTTGTCTCGAATGCGACGAATCGTTAAACATGTCGGTGGCTCTGTTTGACACTCATTTCGCCATTGCCGTTGAACCTCATTAATGTTTTTGTACTTAAAATACCACTTCAAAACTGACTTCCATTCATCGAATGTAAGCCTTGCGCCAGCCACGTTTACTCGAGTAACTAGGTGCAACGAAGAACAAAACACTGTCTGGCGACTGTAATCTGACAAAACAAAACAACGCAATACAACCTTTGTGTGGCGATTGCCGGAAGTACAAAGTATTACACTACCAAAGAAGAGACAATTCCGTCAGTTAGTTTGCCACTTATGGACTTTTAAACAGTGGATACGTTTTTTGGACCCCTCTGTGTATGGAAAAGCAGTAGTTACAAATTGCTATTGTTTGAGTATGTGATTATAAAACAGATGTCTTTCACCCCACAGTGGACTTACAGCTTCATAATCAAACAGTCTTGTTTTAATCTTTATTCCAACTATTAAATTTCTTGTGTTGTACTGTCTTCGGCACGTGAGAATGTCTTTGCTTGACTATTAGGGAGAGCCAAATGAAGAACTGTCAACTTATTGTATTTGAGCTGAGCTCTATGGTAGAGTATTCCTGACAAAAAAAATTGGAGGCCTCCTTGACTTACCTGGCAATTTAGTCAGTCAGCTGTCCTCCTGGAGATGTATGTTGAAAGATCACTTATACTGAACGTAACGAGGACCCTCCTGCTAATTTTTCGTTAAGGCTGGTGAATTCTTCTGCTCAAAGCTGCCTGCCTTCTTGCAAAGACGGTACGACACAAGTAGCTGGTCCATTGTCAACGACATGCAGCTCAAGTCCCGTCTGGCATACGACGACCTTCAGACGTCAGCGGGTAGTTTACTGGCGCCGTACTCGTAAACATAATTATGAGCAGAGTTATTGTCCCTAATGTGGATAATGACAGTGAGACCGCTGCTCTAATGACGAACTCTGGCTTTAACATTCCGATTACGGGTACTGCGCTTTCGGCCGTTGGCAGTCAAATGAATCTTAGCTACCGTCTATTATACGCCAATTAGGAGGTTCAAGTGACATTTACTGTCACCATAAAAATAAACGTGGACGGGACGACTAACGTCTTGCTTTCTAATACACAGAGCGTTTCATCAATTCTCAGAATCCTATGAACAGGACCTGAGAGAGCTTTTGAACTAATTGTAATATGATTTTTAAGTATAAAATTATAGTTCTACTTTCGGAAAGGGTAGCAAAAGTAGTCTGCCACACAACTGCCTACAGCAAGGTACAGAAAAGAGGAGGAATGGATGAGGAACCATAGCTTAATACCTGCTAAGGCCTTAGCAGCAGTAGTTCGTTTTGGAACAGGTTGTGTGAGGAAAGGGTTCATGGCCTTTACAGTGGCACAATCTCAGCGTTTGCCTTAAGCGACGTAAGGGAAGATCTTTGTCCAGTGTCTTACCTCTGAACAGCCTCGTTTCGTCAGAAACTGAGATTGACAGTTCGCCATTTAATTTTTCGCCATATACCTCTGATCAAAGCATACTGCATGTTACAGAGCACCACAGAACAATAATAATATTGCACTACGTAATACTACCTGCCCTGTGTGCATAATGTATAATGTAGACGCAGTTCCCCTTTTACCGGAGCAGAAGTAACGTAAATATACAAGAAGCCTACTGCGACGAAACAAAATAGAAAGAAAGAAATGAAAAAAACTGGTGTAAGATGAAAGTAGTGCTCCTAAACCATTATGTCATCCCTTTCTTGGCCATTGTCATTAGAAAACGAATTGCCACTTACAAAACCGATGATAACTCTGAATAAGATAAAGCAGTTGACCCAAAGCTGACTGTGTTGTTACTACAATAGTTTGGTAACACTTTAGTGACTGGTTCACACTTCTTTGCCCATTACATTTCAATCACTTTCGTACTGTATCTGGATAATATCTGACAGAGAAAGAAATTTTATTTTATGTGTTTGTCAGCCCCAGATCTTCCATATTTCCGAACCGGGGCAAAAATTTATGAACCTGATGGTGGCGCCCTTCCCCCCCCCCCCCCCAAACCCTACCCCCTTGCCCCAGCTCGAGAATTTTATAAAAATCTGTTACATGTATATTTTGTAATGGAAGTCATCAAACTTACATTCAGGACATTAAAATTTGCTCTTAGACGGCCGGTTTGACATCCTACCCCCTTAAAAAAAAAATCGCAATTACTACTGGGTGGAATCATTTACAAGCAGAAGAATAAGAACTCCTCAGAAAGTTTGCACTCTTTATTGCCCATTAGCTAATAATTTTCGCTTCTGTGTCACATAAAACTAAATGTAGGAAAGACAAGAGACAAGCAAGACAGTCCACATTTCTTAAATCTTTAGATCCCAGCATTTTTTTCTCTCTAACCTAGCTACTGCCTTACACGGCGTGCTTTCCTTTCTGCGAAAGAATCTATTACCTCATCAAAGT
The DNA here is from genome assembly GCF_021461385.2 of Schistocerca piceifrons. Classification (NCBI taxonomy): domain Eukaryota; kingdom Metazoa; phylum Arthropoda; class Insecta; order Orthoptera; family Acrididae; genus Schistocerca; species Schistocerca piceifrons. Next base: position 1,054,723,378 of record NC_060139.1, read on the forward strand.
TAGTTGAACGTTTTGCTACACGAAAAATCAAAATGCCCTTGTCTAATATTGAAAAAGTTGTTAATACCAATAGTACCCAAGACTGATGTGGTTTCTCTATTATATTACGTCTGTTTTGTCACTGTCAGCTAGATAAAACGAAATAGGCCTTTCTAATATAGCAGCAATTGTACTGCATGCCAAATAAGTGAGACTGTTTTGGCACAAATGGTTATTTTGTCCATCTCATTTACATAAATAACAAGACAGAACATAATTCACAAAGTACGAATATTAGTGCGTATTAGGCCTACTACAAGAAAAAAGTTTTATCTTAGGAAATAGTTTCACATTCCATTTATACGCTCCAATTTCTGGAACATGAGATCGAAAAGTAGTAGTACCAAATTTTTATATAAATTTGGAATCGTCATTTTCTGCCATATAATTTGTGTGATGGCCCCGTTTCTTCTCCTTCCTCGTTCTAATAAACAATCTCGTCATCAGTAATTCTGTAACTATTCCTGCCATTGTCAAAACTTATTCTCCGGTTAACTTCACTAACACTGGCAGAATCACCAGTTTAGTTATCCTTTGTTTACTCTCCCGTTAGGCGCTATTACATGTTCAAACAACGCGTTTTCCGCGCTATTCCGAGAATAGAACGTAAGCGCCGCACACCGAGGACTGTACAACTGCCCCTTAGTAGTAAGTGACAAAGGTTTTCTGTCAAAATTTCACTTTCTTGGATAGACCAAGAAGATAATATGTGATCTTTCTCACCGGCTGTACCAGTTAATCGTTTATTTCCACTTTGGAAGTCTGGATCTGTGGATTTCGCTATTAATTATAGCACCGATGATCGTTCGCAAACGCAGTCAACCACTGGCATTTACCCGTTCGAGTTTTCTCGGCTCAGCTTGTACAACATGGTCCCCTTTTGTATGCGGGAAAGCTTTCTATATGTGACGGGGTTTCCCCAGGCAGAGACTTCACATATACTATGCACGCATTCAAAAATCAGCTTACGATTTGTTCAGAAATCAAGCAGGGATGCGTTTCAAATTCGTATGAATAATCGATAGACCAGCGTCCGATGGATGCTAGGCGCTTTGTGAAACAACGTTTTCTTCTTCAAGAATATGAATCTGGCGCCAGCTGAAATTGCCGCCCGGAGAAAATACCCCGGCTTGTTCCACTCCCCCCCCCCACCCACCCACCGCCGCCCCCACCCTTTTCTAGTTCCGGGCCTGGTGTGTGTGCGTGTGTGTATGTATGTGTGTGAAAGAGAGAGAGAGAGAGAGACAGTCTGCCCAAAAGAATTTTAAAGTAAGTATTTTATTTTTATTTCCGACCTACTCGGATAGCCAAGCCAGTTAGCAGGCTGCATAAGGGATTTGGGGAGGTGTGCAGGCCGTGGGTCGAATCAGCCAAGGTGTGTGAACGACAAGGACTGGTGTGCTGGGCAGGGATGGCAGCACTACCATTTGCTTATTTCAGCATCATGTCAATTCCGTGAAAATACGGGACAAAGCTAAAAAAATGTTTTATTTCAGAATAGTTTCTCTGTCTCTTTAAACCATTTTAATCACACTAGTCTCAACATAATTCAGCATGGACAATAAGGACATCAGCATCTGTGTCATCTTAGTCATCAAATTAGCAATAACGATGCAAATCGATTGCGGCGTCCATACATAACACATAACTGCAAGTCCTATAGTGGAGTGTCAATTATTGCTGTCAGAACGAAGTGTAGGTGGAAAAACTTGGTCGAACAGCGAAGAGACACTATTCGCCGAAAGAACTCCGATGAACGTCCGTTTGTTCGATTGGATGCACGTTACAATACGACTGAGCTGCTGATTCTTCTCTTACTGAAGAACTGTGACAATAATTTCTAGCAAAGTATCTCGCCCTCTAAAAATTACAGTGAGTTTGTGAGTACCGACCTCCCGACTCAGCAGCATTAGTGGTAGAACAACTGAGAGAAAATTTGGAATACATTTCACATAAATTTTCTCAGCATGTTATAGTCTTAGGTGGAGATTTCAATTTACCAGATATAGACTGGGACACTCAGATGTTTAGGACGGGTGGTAGGGACAGAGCATCGAGTGACATTATACTGAGTGCACTACCCGAAAATTACTTCGAGCAATTAAACAGAGAACCGACTCGTGGAGATAACATCTTGGACCTACTGATAACAAACAGACCCGAACTTTTCGACTCTGTATGTACAGAACAGGGAATCAGTGATCATAAGGCCGTTGCAGCATCCATGAATATGGAAGTTAGTAGGAATATAAAAAAAGGGAGGAAGGTTTACCTGTTTAGCAAGAGTAATAGAAGGCAGATTTCAGACTACCTAACAGATCAAAACGAAAATTTCTGTTCCGACACTGACAATGTTGAGTGTTTATGGAAAAAGTTCAAGGCAATCGTAAAATGCGTTTTAGACAGGTACGTGCCGAGTAAAACTGTGAGGGACGGGAAAAACCCACCGTGGTACAACAACAAAGTTAGGAAACTACTGCGAAAGCAAAGAGAGCTTCACTCTAAGTTTAAACGCAGCCAAAACCTATCAGACAAACAGAAGCTAAACGATGTCAAAGTTAGCGTAAGGAGGGCCATGCGTGAAGCGTTCAGTGAATTCGAAAGTAAAATTCTATGTACCGACTTGACAGAAAATCCTAGGAAGTTCTGGTCTTACGTTAAATCAGTAAGTGGCTCGAAACAGCATATCCAGACACTCCGGGATGATGATGGCATTGAAACAGAGGATGACACGCGTAAAGCTGAAATACTAAACACCTTTTTCCAAAGCTGTTTCACAGAGGAAGACCGCACTGCAGTTACTTCTCTAAATCCTCGCACAAACTAAAAAATGGCCGACACCGAAATAAGCGTCCAAGGAATAGAAAAGCAACTGGAATCACTCAACAGAGGAAGTCCACTGGACCTGACAGGATACCAATTCGATTCTACACAGAGTACGCGAAAGAACTTGCCCCCCTTCTAACAGTCGTGTATCGCAACTCTCTAGAGGAACGGAAGGTTCCAAATGATTGGAAAAGAGCACAGGTAGTCCCAGTCTTCAAGAAGGGTCGTCGAGCAGATGCGCAAAACTATAGACCTATATCTCTGACGTCGATCTGTTGTAGAATTTTAGAACACGTTTTTTGCTCGAGTATCATGTCGTTTTTGGAAACCCAGAATCTACTATGTAGGAATCAACATCGATTCCGGAACCAGCGATCGTGTGAGACCCAACTCGCTTTATTTGTTCATGAGACCCAGAAAATATTAGATACAGGCTCCCAGGTAGATGCTATTTTTCTTGACTTCCGGAAGGCGTTCGATACAGTTCCGCACTGTCGCCTGATAAAGTAAGAGCCTACGGAATATCAGACCAGCTGCGTGGCTGGATTGAAGAGTTTTTAGCAAACAGAACACAGCATGTTGTTATCAATGGAGAGACGTCTACGGACGTTAAAGTAACCTCTGGCGTGCCACAGGGGAGTGTTATGGGACCATTGCTTTTCACAATATATATAAATGACCTAGTAGATAGTGTCGGAAGTCCCATGCGGCTTTTCGCGAATGATGCTGTAGTATACAGAGTAGTTGCAGCATTAGAAAATTGTAGCGAAATGCAGGAAGATCTGCAGCGGATAGGCACTTGGTGCAGGGAGTGGCAACTGACCCTTAACATAGACAAATGTAATGTATTGCGAATACATAGAAAGAAGGATCCTTTATTGTATGATTATATGATAGCGGAACAAACACTGGTAGCAGTTACTTCTGTAAAATATCTGGGAGTATGCGTGCGGAACGATTTGAAGTGGAATGATCATATAAAATTAATTGTTGGTAAGGCGGGTACCAGGTTGAGATTCATTGGGAGAGTCCTTAGAAAATGTAGTCCATCAACAAAGGAGGTGGCTTACAAAACACTCGTTCGACCTATACTTGAGTATTGCTCATCAGTGTGGGATCCGTACCAGATCGGGTTGACGGAGGAGATAGAGAAGATCCAAAGAAGAGCGGCGCGTTTCGTCACAGGGTTATTTGGTAACCGTGATAGCGTTACGGAGATGTTTAACAACCTCAAGTGGCACACTCTGCAAGAGAGGCGCTCTGCATCGTGGTGTAGCTTGCTCGCCAGGTTTCGAGAGGGTGCGTTTCTGGATGAGGTATCGAATATATTGCTTCACCCTACTTATACCTCCCGAGGAGATCACGAATGTAAAATTAGAGAGATTAGAGTGCGCACGGAGGCTTTCAGACGGTCGTTCTTCCCGCGAACCATACGCGACTGGAACAGGAAAGGGAGGTAATGACAGTGGCACGTAAAGTGCCCTCCGCCACACACCGTTGGGTGGCTTGCGGAGTATAAATGTAGATGTAGATGTAGATCTCGACGACCGAAACTGTTACGCATTTGAAGAGCTAAGGCATTACAAGAGCAGTCTGCCTTTTTTGCGGCCACCGGAAGGGTGATAGTATGAAGAACCGTCCCCACAACGCTTCACGAAACTGACGGATGCTCGAGGTGACAACCCACGTGGGTACTACTCGCCACTGGTCACGGCAGCACATAAACTAAATCAATGTGAACGTCCTCAGCCTCAGAAAATCTGTGATTGCTGCGAATCAGTTACTTTATTGCCCGGACGTCATCTTTTGCAATTGATGTCGATGGCCTTACTTTCCGATCAGCATCATCCACGTCTCTAAGGCTTTGCTCAACTTATTGGCACCATTTCACTTCGGCTGCTCACCTCGTTGAATTTGGTCAACTCATCGCTAGAATTTAACGGTGAATCTATGTGCAATACAGACGTTTCTGCCACAAGAATCGCACTGTGCCGCGTACGTAATTTCGAGTACGTTTCTAGGTGCCATGCCATTCCACTCACACACTGTGATTCAGCATAATAATTCTAGCAACTCGATATTTAGTGTCCTGTTGAGAGGTGTACATTGTCACATTTGCAGTAGGTTTGTTTCTCTTTGACACTGAGTTGCAACATAAATATTGCTATTCCATGCATTGCTTCATATATAAAGTACACTCATGTTCAGAAAAAACAGAACGACTAGAGATAGGACGTTGGTATACACAGGACATGTTCAATAGTATGTTCTGGAGAAGTGATTAGCATTTGATCCATGTAGACCCTCGGGTTCAAGGTAAACACAGTTGGTGTGTGTCCATGGTGTAAATGACATCCTACGACCCACAGCCATATCATTTCTGCACAACACTCCAGACGCCATTGCCGGCCGGAGTGGCCGAGCGGTTCTAGGCGCTACAGTCTGGAACTGCGGGACCACTACGGTCGCAGGTTCGAATTCAGCCTCGGGCATGGATGTGTGTGATGTCCTTAGGGTAGTTAGTTTAAGTAGTTCTAAGTTCTACGGGACTGATGACCTCAGGAGTTAAGTCCCATAGTGCTCAGAGCCATTTTAACCAGACGCCATTCTTTAGCATCACAATTTACGACCAAATCTTGCTGCATGAAGATATGTCTTCACAGGATGTCAGCCTTTGTCCTGGTCCGCCACGTTACCAGACTTGTCGCCAATCGAAAATGTGTGTGATGTGATAAAACGACTGGTGCAGCTCTGTGACCCAATGCCTACCTACACAGATGAAGTTTGGAACCAGGTGAATGCAGCATGGATGACTACACCACAGGGCACCAATCACGCCTCATACTCATCGATGCTATCAAGCATGGAACACGTTATCAGAGCCTATGGCGGACCCGGTACGTACTAGGCAACAGGACACATGCTGATCCGAGTTCACTGAAATGCTAACCATTTCCGCAGAACATACTAATGTATCGGCACATGTGCTGTGAATATGAACGTCCTATCACTAGTCGTTAAAGGTGTCCTGTTTTTTTTTCTGAACAAGAGTGAAGTTACGTCACGAGTCAGACCATTGGCACCGTTGTACAGAGAATAAGTCTCACACATGCTTATAACAACAGTGAGAACCTGCAATTGCAGATCATTACATTGGTACCGGTCATCCTACGTAATATACGAGGGGCAATCAAAAACTACATGCAACATAGCGCGACTCCGACGCGAGTATACAAGCACCGACATGTGTGTAAGGGATTAATATGGCATTCGTGCGGTAAAAGCGGAAACGTGAACTATGGCGACTTTAGTACCAAATGCATCCAAACAGGACCAACGTGGTAGTATCGTTTCCTTGGCTGCCGAAGCGCAAACATCGATATACATCCTTTGGAGGTTAAAGAATGTGTATGGAGTAGCATGTCTGTCGAAAATCACTGAAAACAGTGAGAAGGAATGCTGCTGCTTCATCGTAACGCATGACCCCATATCGCAAATGTCGTAACGCAGAAGTTACGCCAACTCAAGTGGGAGGCATCGAACACCCTCCCTATAGTCCTGATCTCTCCCTACCCGATTATCACGCCCTCGGTCCTTTAAAAAAGGTCTTGAAAGGTCAACTAATTCTGTCGGATGAGGATGCGTAGCCGGCAGTTGCGGACTTCTTCCCTCAACAGAGCAATGTGTTTTGCTAACGGGTCTTTTCAGCCGGGTGTGTCGGTGAGATGATTGCCTTAATGCTCACGGTTATTTTGCCTGATTGGCATCCCTATTCTGGACTGCGCGGCCTTCGAAAAGTAACTTTTCGATTGCCCCTTGTAACAACACAGTAATTCTGGCGCACACTTCCAGTTACTGAGATACCATTATTAAGTAAGCTGTTGAAGTTAAACTAGCATATGACCTGAAAGAGATGGGCTTTTACTTAACTTCTGTCTCGGATTCTGTTCTTTCCTTAGTTAAACAAGAAACGCAGTTTTCCCCACCTGATAACCTGTTTTTGGTTAACGACTGACCATCTCTAAAGTCTGACGTTTTTTTCTCTTTTCTTGTGTGGTGGCACTCTTCGTTGGCTGTGTATGATGTCCTACTTCATACAACAACTTTTGGTTTCAGCAGTGGGGCAGTCCTGTCAATCGAAAGTTTAAATTTCCGTGGCCAGAGACCTCTAGTTTTATTCATGCCCTGAAAATTATTGGAGTGGTGGGAAGTTCACCTGTCGAAATATCGACCGTTGTCGAGCACGTTACCCGGATACACTGCTGTAAATTATATACATTCCGTACCCACGGAGAAGCTCAAGTTTCACTTCGTGTATCTGTACGTGAAGGAAATGTATCATTTCTTGCGGCAGTTACAGGGTGTTTCAAAAATGACCGGTATATTTGAAACGGCAATAAAAACTAAACGAGCAGCGATAGAAATACACCGTTTGTTGCAATATGCTTGGGACAACAGTACATTTTCAGGCAGACAAACTTTCGAAATTACAGTAGTTACAATTTTCAACAACAGATGGCGCTGCGGTCTGGGAAACTCTATAGTACGATATTTTCCACATATCCACCATGCGTAGCAATAATATGGCGTAGTCTCTGAATGAAATTACCCGAAATCTTTGACAACGTGTCTGGCGGAATGGCTTCACATGCAGATGAGATGTACTGCTTCAGCTGTTCAATTGTTTCTGGATTCTGGCGGTACACCTGGTCTTTCAAGTGTCCCCACAGAAAGAAGTCACAGGGGTTCATGTCTGGCAAATAGGGAGGCCAATCCACGCCGCCTCCTGTATGTTTCGGATAGCCCAAAGCAATCACCCGATCATCGAAATATTCATTCAGGAAATTAAAGACGTCGGCCGTGCAACGTGGCCGGGCACCATCTTGCATAAACCACGAGGTGTTCGCAGTGTCGTCTAAGGCAGTTTGTACCGCCACAAATTCACGAAGAAGGTCCAGATAGCGTGATGCAGTAATCGTTTCGGATCTGAAAAATGGGCCAATGATTCCTTTGGAAGAAATGGCGGCCCAGACCAGTACTTTTTGAGGATGCAGGGACGATGGGACTGCAACATGGGGCTTTTCGGTTCCCCATATGCGCCAGTTCTGTTTATTGACTAAGCCGTCCAGGTAAAAATAAGCTTCGTCAGTAAACCAAATGCTGCCCACATGCATATCGCCGTCATCAATCCTGTGCACTATATCGTTAGCAAATGTCTCTCGTGCAGCAATGGTAGCGGCGCTGAGGGGTTGCTGCGTTTGAATTTTGTATGGATAGAGGTGTAAACTCTGGCGCATGAGACGGTATGTGGACGTTGGCGTCATTTGGACTGCAGCTGCAACACGGCGAACGGAAACCCGAGGCCGCTGTTGGATCACCTGCTGCACTAGCTGCGCGTTGCCCTCTGTGGTTGCCGTACGCGGTCGCCCTACCTTTCCAGCACGTTCATCCGTCACGTTCCCAGTCCGTTGAAATTTTTCAAACAGATCCTTTATTGTATCGCTTTTCGGTCCTTTGGTTACATTAAACCTCTGTTGAAAACTTCGTCTTGTTGCAACAACACTGTGTTCTAGGCGGTGGAATTCCAACACCAGAAAAATCCTCTGTTCTAAGGAATAAACCATGTTGTCTACAGCACACTTGCACGTTGTGAACAGCACACGTTTACAGCAGAAAGACGACGTACAGAATGGCGCACCCACAGACTGCGTTGTCTTCTATATCTTTCACATCACTTGCAGCGCCATCTGTTGTTGAAAATTGTAACTACTGTAATTTCGAAAGTTTGTCCGCCTGAAAATGTACTGTTGTCCCAAGCATATTGCAACAAACGGTGTATTTCTATCGCTGCTCGTTTAGTTTTTATTGCCGTTTCAAATATACCGGTCATTTTTGAAACACCCTGTAGATGAGCCTCGCAGTAGACGAATGAGACTATAATGTGCTCTACTTTTCCTGTTGTGGTCGACCACACAATATTTTTTCCTACGTTTTCCAACGTAGCACGCCTCAATAGTTTTCCTATCACTAATCGCATTACGAAATGGGCCGATTTAGCTGTCGTTCCTGACGTGGCCCGTTATACTACTCGCCTGCAGTTTGATTTTATTTCTAAAGAAGTTTTTCTGTTCCATTTGAGGATTGCTTGGACAATTTGGACGTGCTCTTGGTGTTGGCTGGACGCTGCTTCCTTGGCCTATCTGGGAACGTCATTGTGTCACTGGCTGACATTCGGCTACTTTTTAACGCGTCCATGGCTCGGACTGTGATCGAAATGCATCTCGACCTTCAATGATCAGTCTCACCAAGGAAACTTTGAACAGTGCAGATTTATCAAAGCTAGGGAAGGTCTGAACGTTGCAGTGGTGCCCAAATATTTACTGGTCGTTGAACAGGGTGTTTTCAAACTACCTCTGGTGCTACTGAGGTGGCTAAGACAGACGTATAACGTGTATTGATGAGGACCCGTTCGCCCATAGGAGAGAGGTCTGCTTTGCGTTCCCTCAGGTCCGAAACGTGATATCATCATTTTGCGTGCTGCTAACTGCAGTGGTATGGTTGTGCTCAATAAGCAGGAGTGTGTTCGTGTTAATTATTTAATGAAGCGCATAGTAGACTCACTCAGTGCTGACCGGCAAAAACAGTGGGAGAAAGAAAATTTTTTAAGGAAAGTTTACTGTCGCCAGATGCTATCAACAGTCTTAACTCATCCCCGCCTCGATCCCCCGCCCCCTCCCCCAGATTATATGACCTTCAGAAGATCTACTAGGAAGGGGTTCCTCTTACAATAGGAATCTTATCGGTAATACAGATGCTCCATCATACCGTGTAGCAAAACATCCTGCTACGCCGTTCAGCCCACATGGTCAAAGTACACACTGCATGAGGTATTCATCAAATTTCATACGTGGGAGGGAGGATTGCGTTTGAATGACTCTGATGTTTTAGTAAGATTTGGGGAGGTCTTTCTTCAGTCGAGGAAATGTAAATGACTCGTTACCGTTCAATAGAACTAAACCGAGTAACCTATTTCGACATGTGTTGACTTCCAGCTCGTTTTTTACTGTGACCCTTTCAACGAGTCGACAGGTGAGGTTGTGGTGGAGGCTTTCTTTGCCTCTAGCTACTAATCATTTTATGGAAAATTTGAAGGAATGTGTACTGGAGGCAGCGGTGTTGAAACCTGCTGCTCGTTTAGTTATGTAGACGATTTTTTCGTTGTTTGGTCTCTCGACAGTCAGACTAGTGACAGATTTGAAGACCATCTCTATTTAATCCACCTGACCATTCATTTCATTCTGAACGTGGAAAGGCTGGTCACCATTCTTTCTGTGCAGTGTTAGTGAAGAGGAATGATGACCTTATGTTGGGACAAAACGTGTACAGGAAGTCACCTCCCACTCAGTTGTTTATTGTAGTTTGTACCATGATTTAGTCCACCCTGATATTACATTTTGTCAGAACGGGTATAGTGAGAGGCAGATTACATCGGTAGCCGGCTTACGACCAAATGTGGAAAGGGTGTGTTATGAGGTTGTTGAGGTGGCACTTGTCTAAAGCCGTTTTCACCAGAAGAAGGATGTATTCCCAACAGAATTTGTCGATTCTGAAAAGGCAAACGGTGGTCTGTGCTTTTAGACAGCCATCTAAGATTGTGGCCATTTTAATACCTTTAAAGGACAATCTTGATTTCAGAAATGGCTCTGAACACTATGGGACTTAACTTCTGAGGTCATCAGTCCCCTAGAACTTAGAACTACTTCAACCTAACTAACCTAAGAACATCACAAACATCCATGCTCGAGGCAGGATTCGAACCTGCGACCGTAGCGATCGTGCAGTTCCAGACTGTAGCACCTAGACCCGCTCGGCCACTCTGGCCGGCAATCTTGATTTATGTAAGGGGCGTGTCCACCGTTTGCCGTGGAGTTATTGCTGTCACACATCAGGTAGATCACAGGACGGTGGAGGACCGTTGTATTGAGCATAAAGGTCACACACGCCTAAACGGACAGGAAAACAAGTGACTTCCGAACACCGTAGTTTCACCACTTTGGAGTACAACTACACAAAGCCTCTGGTGTGCACATCCATTTACTGAGACAGTGTTAGTAAGGACACTGTTGAGATTGTACTACCATATGGCTTTGTTAACAGAGTAGGAATTTTCGGCCTAAATTATGCTTAGAATCCTGCTCTGTCACTGGTTAAACACCAGAGGGACAGAGATGAAGAATCTACGTCGATATGTGTTGCTGCTTGAAGATCTACTATCGTCTTTAGTTCTCCGGTGAAGTTAGTTATTTACGTTGTTTATTGTCTTTATGCATACTCGTCGACGCAGCTCTGCCAACGAGATTCTAAATTGTGTTCCATAACTTTTGTGTCCTGAAAATTATGGGAATTCTTCTGTCGAAATACCGACGATTGTCGTGGATATTATCCTACTGCATTACAGTAAGTTATCCGAATATCCAGGACGCTAGAAGAACCTGAAGCTTCACATGCAGAATTATTTTCCTTTAAACCTAAAAGTGGTACGATGCACGCTTTATTGTGAGCTTGTTCTTAATGAATTCTTGCTTAGTACATTCGTAATTTTTAGCATGAGTTGTGGCGTTCTGCCCAAGCTGCGTTAACCTTGTTGGAGGAATTTGCACTGGTACCGACATTTTGCTTCGCGAGTTACATATACCCCCTGGCTAACGTAGTACCTAACTTGCCGATATCTACTGCATCGCAAGGCGTTGATTTGCACGACAATGGTATGTACGAAATAAGCAAATGTGAAATAAAGCAGATCGAGTTTTATTATCAGCCTGTCAATGTACGCCAGAACTGTCACCGTTTTCTGCATTATTTTTGAAACAATTCCTTTTGCGGACATCCTGATTTAGGTTTTCCTTGATTTCCCTAAATCACTTCAGGCAAATGCCATAATGGTTCCTTTGAAAGGGTACGGGCAACTTCCTTCCCTACTACTATGCGACCGATGACCTCGCTGTTTGGTTCTCTTCCCCCAAATCAAGCAACCAATCAATTTATTTGGCTATTTACCATAACTCTGGAACATCTATTGTTATAGATTCGCGTTGTTGCAGGATTGGGCATCCAGTTTAGGTGGAGATCATTCCGCCCAACTGTAAGACTCATACGACACAAACAAGTGCCTCGCGCACCACGCACTTACCTACCTCTAGGCGGTCATATGCCAGCGGACACGCTTACGTTACATCAGCCGTTCACTCCTTAAGAGGTCGCAGGACTTGTTCTTTACTGGCTGGCTCAGGTATTTGGGATTCAGAGGCTTTTTCCATACTCGAGCTAGACACCGTGCGGAGCATGGATACAGAAGTGAGAACGCCACTCGCTTGCGTCACTTAGTGGCCATGTATCTTCACCGGTAGTCAAATCGGTGCATAGAATGACCACCCTAAATTGAATCTAAGGAATGTTAAGGATGCCCATAGGAGACATATTTGTACCATGTGTTCCGCAGCGTATTACCACAATGAAAGAAACTCGGCAGGATGAATCACTTCCCATTAAATTACAAATTCCACACTGAACAACATAATATACAACTGCATGCAGGGTGTTTCTGACGTTATGGCACAAGTTTCCATATATGGTGGGTAAGATCATATCTATCAGTCTGAGATAAAGAAACCTATTAGGAAACGATTGAGTTCAAATTTGTGAAGCGCCGTGTCGCCGCCAGACACTGTACACAGCGTCAGCCGTCAGAGGATGGAGCACTCCAAGCAGTCTCAGCACTGCGTCACGCATTAAATGGTCACTCGCCTCCTAGATGGCGCACATACCAGAAACCACTTTATGGTTCCACTACAAGACTTTCAGATAGTCCATTCATCCGCCAATAGTTACGTCTGTCATCACAAAGAACACTGCACCCCGGAACTGTTTGATGCATCCACCAAAACAATAGACAGGTGTTGCACATTGTCACGCCGAGCGTAATACGTAAGCGTCTGCACACAGACACTCGCTCATTTCACGTTGCCTCCCGTTGCAACAAAGTACTCGGACAGCTCTCATCTGCAGCCATCAAGTGCCGACCAGTTCTGGACGTCCGACAGTTAACAGATGAGTGGCGAAGATTAGTCGAAGTGATGGTCAAACTGTTTATCTATTGAGAAACAGAACTTATAAACTCTCTAAACTGCCGTCCAAACTGAACTTCATCTACATTAGTTAGTCATCATCTAGTGTGTTAGGTGAGATTGGGTACAGAACTTCACATCAATTTCACGCCTTCTTTGCAAACCAAATCTCAGTATATTTTGATGCACATTATTTTAATAAATGACTGTTCTCGTTTCTTATGCGCTGCCGTAGGTATTCCGGTTTAGGTATATTGCCCTCTGACGTGGTTGCGGTAAACATGCAAGTAGATCATTTTGCTATAATCAAAGAATTCTGTATCTGTGCGTTCGCTTCCTGCTAGCTTTACGGCAGTCATGTAGATTATTGGTGAACTAAACACAAAGCCAAACGTATTTCTACCAGTGGAAAACAAGAGTCTACGGATCATTGTCCGTATAATGTAAAAAAAAGAGATTTATCATACACGTTGATACTACCCTTACAGATTAGGCAAACCCTACCAAAATCTAGGTGAAAATCCACTGATATCCTGCAGATGGCACGAGAAGTACACTTACATGGTCATTCCTGCTGTGAAATCGTGTAATGTCGCTGTTTCGTGTTTGACACATACACGACACTTCAGTCAGAGATTCTTTCAAAGGTGGGCAGCAAACACGGGCTCGATTTTGTGGCCAGATCGTTCGTATAAACCGACCCCACTTGATTTCCTCTTTTGGGGCCATGTGAGACATCTGGTGGACAAGGTCTTGATGAAACAATAGAGGATCTCCTTAAAATAATTCTCACCACCTCAAGACCGAGATTGTTTGAATTGAATGATTACGATTGGACTTCTGCGAAGATGACTCGCTTGCGCAGAAGCGCGGGACACGAATTTGACGAATCGTTGTGAATTTAGTGCAACCTCTGCAAAAAACGTGTATCAAAACATGATTCTCTTTTGGACTTTATCAGCAGCAATATCCCATTACTGTTTTAATTCTCAACTCATTTGTTTCCTGATAGAGTTTTAACACCTCAGACTGATGAATTTCCCTTTTTTCATCGTCACACAAATTATGTATCATCCACAGAATGGCCAGAACACTGCGGTGGTACACAGACTAACTACCCTCCGCAATGACCGTAACTGTGCCATATGTAATTGACGAATTTGATGTGTTATAATTTCGAAAATAACTCATTTAGCCGAAAACAGTATTTCCATGCTTTATGTAAGTCTTGTCATGTGTTCTACATATTTCTGTTTCTTTTCGTCATAAGTGAAGAGATAAAATGTACATCAGAGTGTTTTTTCTACCTTTACAGTCACCAATATACTATATTTTGTAACGCTTGATATAAAACTTTTTTTGAGAGATTATCTATGAGCACAGACTTTCTGGAGAAAGACGCTGCTATCACAGGTGGAACTAAAAAAAATCCGCAGACAGTTATATGGAGAACGGAGTATCCAGGTGGAACAGAAAAAATTCAGAAGACAGTTATGTGCAGAAAGAAGAGTCACAGACGTCTAAGATTGCAATAACATTCTCACAAAGCATGAGACCAAGAACAAGCTTGTTTTATAGTTTGGCTGGAGAGTGTTAAAACGTTACGGAACTGCAAGTAAAGCAATTCTTAGAAAAAGAAAAAAAATCATTCGATTACGTTATGGTTTCGTTCAGTATTTGCACTGTTAATAAAAACGCAATTTTTCTTAAAATTTCAAGTGTTACATAAAAATTTGAAAATTGTTTTTCGGAACGTTTGTTTCATGATATTTTTAAAGAGTTGCGAAATCTTTGTTTCTCCCCATATTTTTTCCTAGCATAAAAGGGTCAGTGGTGGATACAGGGAAATGTATATTACTTTTGAACGGAATTAGTTGACTTGTATACTATTGTCCATCTTCAAGACCTTTATGCCGCACCTAATAGTTTTTTAACTGAACAGAAATTTTCACAGACAGTTTTTTGTTGAGTGGAACAATAGATCGAAAGAGAAAAATTATGTACATCAGAAAATCACCTTCAGGAAAGATCCGCCCTAAGGTATTTGTGGTGAGGGGGCAGCACTACGTAAACATACACATTATCTATCTTGTTATGTGGCAAGATTGTTCATATGAGATTGGTTTCATTGTAAACTTGGCGTGTAACTAATACAGTGATTAAGAAAGCTGACTGTAATTCGCAACAGTTAAATATATAAAGCTTGATTAACAGTGCATAAAATACTGTTTAGAAAGAGGATTTTAATCAGTAAAGTAATATTTAGATGTACTTGCTTTGTTCGATATATTTTTTTGATAGATTGCTAGATTTAGCATGTTAGTGTTTAAGAGAGACCCAGTATATGTAGAACCAACCATACGGTCTTAAAATTCAGGCGTGGAAACATGAAAACACTGTTGTTGCTGTCTTTAAGTAAAAGTTGTCTAAATTTAAGTAAAATTTTCTAAATTCCTAAGTTGTACACTGGTTGGGTGAAGTAAGTCAGTAGCTTGTTTCCTGAGTAGCCCTAGTCTTCATTAGGTCCTGAACACACAGAAATAGAAAACACGTTTTGTGCATTTACTGACAAAAGACGTTATTGGGGATCATTGTGACGACGACACGATCTTTAAATGGGGAAATCCTCTGATGTGAGTGATTTTAACGAAGAGAAGATTATTTTCAGAAAATGTGTGTGAAATCTTATGGGGCTTAACTGCTAAGGTCATCAGTCCCTAAGCTGACACACTGCTTAACCTAAACTATCCTAAGGAGAAACACACACACCCACGGCCGAGGGAGGACTCGAAACTCCGCCGGGATCAGCCGCACAGTCCATGACTGCAGCGCCTCAGACCGCTCGGCTAATCCCGCGCGGCGAAGATTATTTAGGTCCCGCGCTTCGGAACGAGTATCTCGGAAAAGGCAAAGCCATTTCGCTGGTCGAGTGCCAATTATAGAAAGTGGTTCAAGATCAGTGATGCTACGAGTGGGTGACAAGGAGCTGGACGTCCATCCTAAATCACAAAACGTGAAGGACGAAAGCTTGCCTGCTGTGTAAACCAGGATGTGCGGCGGCCTGTGGCAGACAACTACATTGACTACAGAGTACAATGCCGGTGCAAGCACAGGTCTTCCGGAGCACGCCGGTCAGGGCACAGTGTTGCACGTGGGACTCAGTAGCATACGGCCCCTATGTGTTATAACGAAATCGCCAATTACAATTCGAATTAGGCACGGGATCACCGAGTTTGGACCGTGGATCAATGGATACGTGTCGCTTGGTCGGATGAATCAAGTTCCTTGTTACATCCGGTCGATGGTCGTGACGGGACACGCCGTCATCGAGGCCAGCAACTGCTCGAAACTTACATCACAGCAGGGATGTGAACCGGTGCTTAAAGTATTATGCTATGGAGGAAGTTCACCTTTGTTCCCCTGGAACCTGTGATAGGAATAAAAGTCACCGTGACAACTGTGAACTGAGTGAATATTACTGTGGGTGCTTGATGTGTTTCCCGACGGCGATAGCTGTCAATGTCACAAGTACAGAATCCTGCTGCAGTGATTTGAGGTGCGGGATAGTGAACGTTGATATTTTGGCAACTAAATTCGCCTGATCTGAATCCTGTGAAATACATGTGGGACGCTATAGGGCACCAGCTCCGCTCCCATAAATTACCGGCCACTAATTTACTTTAACTGCGTGCCCTGTTCGTAGATATCCGGTGCCAAGGGCTTTCCGAATCCATGCCACGCAGAGGCGTTGCGAAGATGCACCAACACTAAGAAGGTGGTCATTACGTATTGTCTCATAATTGTAGGTCTATCGATGACTGTGATAGTGGATCACATGTTCCCGTGGCTGCAAATATTTGTGCACAGATTTCAATCTCGTTCACTTAGCTTGGTGTCTTTAAAGTGAGGCTAACAAAGCACATTATGCTAATACATCATAACTGTAGGTATCTAACCTAACCTAACCTAACCCAACCTATGTATGTTTGTTATTGGCGATGGAAAGTACGTTGTACTAATTACTGTCTAATCCCATAAATGTAACTATCTGTCTGAAGCCTGAATAACTACCTTTTCCACCGTGGACCGTTGCGAGACGTGCAGAAGGTATTGACAGGGATGCAGAACCCAGTGCCGTGACAGCTGCACTAAGTATATCAGTTGAGGATCCATGGCGCGACAGCCCGATCACTGTGGTTCCATAGATTCTCGATTTGTTTTAAGTCCGGGGAGTTTAGTGATCAGATGTGTACTGTAAACTCATCATAGACGTCTTCGAACCACTCAGGTACACTGCGAGCTGTGTCACATGTTGCGTTGTCCTGCTGGTAGCTGCCGTCTTGCCGAGGAAAAAAAAACCTCTATGTAGGGGTGGGCATGGTCCCCAAGGATGATGCATGCTTGTGTTGATCCACTTTGCCTTCCGTAATGACGAGATCACCCATAAAATGCCACGAAAACGTTCCTCAGACCAAAACGCCCTCTCTTCCGGCTTGAATCCTTCCGAAGATTGTTGCAAGGTGTTTGCTTTCAGACGTTTCACGCGTTACGCGCCAACAGCCATCTGTCCGGTGGAGCATAATACGTGATTCATCTGAAAAGGCCACCTTTCGCCACTCAATGGACGTCCAGCTACGGTACTGGCGAGCAAATTCCAGCCTTCGTCGATGAACGGCAGCCAGCATGGGTGCATGAACCAGACTACTGCTGCGGAGGCACATACGCTGCACCGTTCGCTGGACGGTCTTTGAGCAGACACTGCTGTAACCCCTTGGTGCATCTGGGCGTTCAGTTGCTTAACAGTTGCAGGTCTCTTCTCCCACCGCGTTTCTGCAGTCGTCATTAAACACAGTCACCTGTAGCCCGTGGCGCACCAGAGTTTCTTCAGCGCCAGGTTTAGATAGCGCCGTTCTGACATGTACGGTATACATTGAGGACGGTGGCATGCCAACGGTTTACGAATTTAGCTTTTTCGGAAAAGCTTCTACCCGTGGCCTGGACAGCTAATGATCATATCCTTTGTGGACGACAGATAAATCGCACCGTTTTCACATTACGACAACGAGTACACTGTTGTTCCACCGATACGCTCTGCATATCGTCCAGTGCTAATCTAACCACGTATCGTCTGTGAGTGTTTATTTCGCGTTGGCTTGACGTCGGTCATAGGCAATGGTCACATGAATGGTGTAATGTTGATGCATTAAGTTGTTCTGAAAGCGGTGCTGATATTTTCAAGATAAAAAAGTGGGTTAAAAGCTGTGAGCTATCTGGGGAAGTTTACCTTGCATTACTGAGCAACTGTTTCAACAGGTGTGTGTATATATATATATATATATATATATATATATATATATATATATATATATATATATATATATATATATATAAAGAGAATTTAAATAAAAAGAAATAAATCAGTTTATATTTGGACATTGATTTTAAGATTGATCATTGTTCCGTTAAAATTTCAGCATATTAAACTTGATACATAACTTAACTGGTACCTTATTTAGGATTGTGAAAATGTGAGTTTGTAATCTTACGGAACACATCAAATATGGAGCCAAGATCGGGAGACTGCATACAACACTGCATTCATTCCCATAACAAACGAAGAACGTTGAAACATATGCAAGAGGAAATTAACCACAACCAACCGATTCAATTTTCACCCAAAGAAGTTACAGTCATAGCGCAATCCTGTCTGTCATGAAATTACCACACACTGGTATACTAAATTCATACTAATTGTCTGTGAAATCTTCTCGAAAAGAAAGTAGCTGAGGGCTACTTTGGTGATTACACCACATGCTTCACGTGGTCAACTTGGTTTATACAAAGAGTGTAACTTTGCAATAATTTTGATACTTAAAATAAATTACACTCAAACACAATTTACAAAAGAAAAGCCTCAAACTGGTTACTATCGTCATACTACTAACCTGATGGGTCAAACAATTCTATAAGCACGTGGTACTGGTCTCACAAAGTACATCCCACGTGGGTTGAACATAAAGAAAAGTTGCTATATTGAAAAATATTGCCAAGACGATACTTTATAATCTCACACACATTCGCATTTAAGACTGATGAGCTTAGTTAGAGTTACAGATCATCAACACGTGGTTCCACTTTGCTCACAAAGTAGTACAAAGCAACTACTGGAATATATTCTGAACTTCACACTCGAATTACACTGCGTTGCAATTTAAGATAACATAACATATTTTAAATCTAAACCTGAAACAAAGGTGATTAAATTTTCATTTAGGCTGAACTTAAGAAATCCATTGTGCTACAGACTTAGCAGAGATGTGCTTAACCAGAGATCTTACCACTTCAGACGCTCGCCGCGGACAGACCGGCCTGGGCCCCTCCTGAGGGTACCTCACAGATACAGACAGAAGTGACCAGAGAGGCAGCTTCCTATGCCAACATGACAAGGGACGGACAGCACCATACCAAGAATAGAAATCTCTTTGCTTTTAGAAAGCATAGCTACCTGTTCTGACGTTGGTCCTACTGTTCTATAGCAGACCGGATTGTCTGCTACCATCGACCGAACAACTAGAAATACATTTGCTCATTCATCCTTTCACACAGAAGGGAAGGGGGATGGCAGTATCTTACCACATATAGTTGAAAGGGTCCTGTAGCCACCTTTCATTAGTCCGGTAGCCCATTTTCATTACCATTTCTCTTTCTTTTCCTCGTTTCTCTATTCTCTTTACTCTCATAGTAGTGTGACTGAATGAATGTGGTTGTGTGTCACGTTGCTAGACGGTGGCGTAGTCTGCTGCAGAAAGTCTGCGATAGTCGTACAGATTCAGCAGCAGTTGTACAGAATAGCCAACTCTCGTAGTGGTCAAGTAGGCAAAGAGGTTTTCGCTACTTGTGAGAAATCCACCTGCGTTAGGTTGGTGGCGAAAATGGCATCTTTGGGTTTTCCGGGCCATGCGGAGCGTGGAAGAGGCTGGAGAAGCGGAAGGCAGTCTGCCGCCGGGACGGGAAGCGTCCACAGCTATGCTCCAGTCGAAGAAGGGTGAGTTAGACCGACCACGTGGCGCGTTGTTACTTGGCGAGGGGAGAGCTGTTAGCTTTTGGTCTCGCTTTTCAACTCTGAAAGATTGCTTTGCCTTGTCGCAGCAAGGAATGCAAAACTTTGGCAGATGTTTCACTTAGTAAATTTCTATAGCAGACTTGGATCCACCGGAAGAGCGCCACACAAAGGTGTCGATAAGAAGTGAGCACTCGCTTCTGTATGAATGTCTGTTTGCCTTCAGCGGTGCCTGTATAAGCTTTCATTTTTCTAAATATTAATAGCTTTGCCTTTTCGTAAATTTTCCTTGCTTAATGTATCTTTCGTCCGTGGGGAGCCGACCACGTGGTTGAACATTATAGTTGTTGGGCTACCGGCATCACTAACTGTCCGATCGCATGTTTGTTTTAGATAATGTTAACATGATTGTGTGATGTGATATTGTTGGGATTTGGCACTATACCTAGAAATTGTGTCTCCACAAACCACGTGTTATCAGGAATCGTGTACATGCCTCACATCCTTATCTTAGGAATAAATGATTTTATCTACAATTTTCTCTTGTGTTCCGAGATTACGTTTCTGCGCCTAAGCCACACACCTCGTAGCTTTCCCGTTAGCACATCCAATGCGTTTCCTTATGCACAGGTCCAGTGATTAGTCTCCCCTTGTATTTCATAACAGATTCTTTAGATTAAGTCTTATTTTCAGGTGTGTTGCTGGGAGCTGATCTTAAGCAGTGTTCATGGATTTACTATTTTATTTTAAATGTTTTATTGTCGTGAACAGTGCACGGGCAATGCTATTAATTACATCGTATCCGCTATGAGCCACCTCACAACGTATGCATTTTTGTGAGTTTTTGGTCTGTGATCAAATTAATTTATTTTCTGACTCGACCAAATCTTTGATTAGTTGTATGGTTTGAGTCGATGGCGACCCTATTCTTCTCACGTTGATTTCATAAGCAGTAAGTATTTCCATTCCCAATAATAAGGAATAACCCGTAGTAACCGGTTAGTTACACAGTATATAAAAGAAAGCGGATGTAGGTTCCGTATGAGACTGTGTGACATGAATTACATATAAACTGTGTTTCAAAGTGTAGTAGTGTGACAGATCGTTCTTGATTATGTGTAAAAGTAACACGTTCCACTGTTCAGTCTCCTCCCAGATAGAGTCAGAAACACCACAGTAAATTTAGAAGTGGAATGTATGCCGTAAATGACAACAGATTTAAGAAATTAACATGAAAGGAATTCAACAGAGACCTTTCAATGGAACTGGACCATTTACATTATAACTCGATATATAGGTGTTACTGGCAATTAATAGTGTGCACTAAAGCTACTGTGGAGAGTAACAGTGACATAACGATGTCGTCTGACACAATAGGTCCAACTTTTATATTTCCCCCACCAAGAACGACGTATTGAGTTGTATCCACTAGGAAATGGTCACTCAAGCAACAAAACCGGTCCGACGTTTCGCTAGTTTATTACGATAGCACATAACCGTACATTTCGGAAGACAGAGTTTCGACAGGGGCCAATGGTTAAATGTACGCGTCCGAATCTTTATCCTGTCCACTGGAAACTCTTGTTTGTCCGGCAACACAAAGCAATATAGGACTAGAAGCAGAGCACATTCTCTCGCATTATTCATGTAGAATTTTATGGGGACCTCAACAGACCCAATAGCCACTTCTCTAAAGAGTGATTTTACTTGATTTTCATTCCCGCCATCCCTCGTTTCCGAATCTTCGCTTTGTGCGAGCACGCAAAGAATTAATTCTGTAGCCAGCCAAAATTAGTTTTGAATCTGTACTGGAGAAAAACTATACTCGTTACGCAGTGACAGCACATACATGCCTGTACATGTTCCGCCGACCGTCGTATCTTCAAATCTGTCGTAAGAGCTACTCATGTGTTCCGTAAATTGGCTCGGCATTAACGCGACACGTTTCTCTCGCCAATCGTGTTCGTGGACGGATGGCCGGACGTCTGAATTTCCTCGAAGGATCTCCAGTAGTTATTTGATTATTCCAACGGCGTTCTAATTATACGTTAATTAATATACATCCATCAGAGGGCATTTAAGAGTGCGGACTTTAATTGGAACTGCCCGTCCGAGACGACCGTTGCTAACAACGACGACCGAATACGGGAAGAGGAGGAGCGGAAATTTGAAAGAGGGAGAGAGGGATAGAGCGAGAGAGATGGGGAGGAGGAGAGAGAGAGAGAGAGAGAGAGACGATCGGCATGGTCCGAGTGCGCCTGTAGAAAGAGATGGGAGCAGCTTTAATCAACTTTGCATCGCCGGGAAGAATGCGAGGCGCGCCGCGATGGCCCGGGGATATTATCTGCCGCGGCCAGAAATCAGATGGGGACGTCGATCTAGAACAGCGGAGGGAGGAGGGGGGCGATAAGAAAAAAAAGGGGGCCAGAAAAGGAGCCGAAACAACAAGGCCAGCCGAGCGACCTTTTATATAAAAAAGGTCGGAGCTTCCGAGATTCTTATATAGAGTTTAGTAATTATTAACAGGATCAGGCACAACGCATGAAAATTTCCAATAATAATTACGGCGCCCACTTTCCATCAGTCTCCTTAATGAGCTATAAATCGATAGTAATTAACTTTTTTGCCCCTGTTTCGTGATCGGGTCTCCTTTTTTTTCCCTTCCTCTCCTCTGATCTTTTGGAAAAGGTGATCGGGTGCGTACAGCGCACAGCGGATGGTCATGAAAATAGAGAGGAACCCAGGGGAAGCGAGCCATGGAGGTAGACGTGTTCCTTGAGAAGGAAACATGGGTGGGGTGGGGGAGAGGGGACAAGGGGGAATTAGTCAGAGATAAAGATGGCCAGAATTACGTTTCAGTGCAAGCACAGCGCTACAGCTTCACTAAAGCTACGACAGCGCTTAGGATCGGTCGATTAGTGACGATTAACCATACCGGGCCGCATAGAGAGAAAGCGACGACTACGTGCGTTCAGTCTAGACGTCACGGCAGGCGAGGAGAAGGGGGGGGGGGGGGCAGGAGGTGGAGTGAGGATTATGGGCCGGGGGGAATTTTATCAATGGCGCCCTGCCCCGCGGACGAACGTCCAATTTACGGCCATAATTCATCGTGCCGAAAATTTGTTTGAGGTTTCGTATTATTACATTATGCAAATTCTGGCCTAAAGTGTTACTACCATAATCAGATAGCATTAATATAAATAAGAGTGCGCAGCGGTAGCGCGCCAATTTTCGTGTTGTCCGGGCCCCCAGGGGGCGGCAGGCGCAATAAATCGACACCCGGGCTCGCCTCCTAACCGCCTACCGCCCCCTCATCTAGCCCCCCTCCGCCCCCCTCCGCGCCTCACTTCGCCTCACCTCTTCAATGATCGCCGACGAGCGGACGGATAATTCCGCGATACATCACTCACCTGCCAGCCGGTGTGAACTTGAAAGCGCCGTCCCCGTTTCCGACCAGCATCCTGCCACCTTCCGAAACACGCCTTTCTTTCCCTTAATTTTACTCCTAATACCTTCCCTGAACAGCGGTCGGAGGAGAGCGCCTCGGAAGAAGTGGCAGTTACGTATCTATTTCGCCTCATAGTGGATGTGGCGCAAATTTCTGCTCTCGTTACGAACTCACTATCGCGTGCAGTGCGTGCAGTCCTTCGCTATATCCCATCTAAACCGGAATTTGTGTTGGGGAGGGGGACGTCTCACAGTAGTGCTTGCAGTTGTAATGCTGCGGTGCCGACGTGCCCTAACGACTATTGCGTCCGCTTACCAAGCAGGAGAATTGTGTTCGAATCACAGCATTGCTACAAACTTCCATTCGTTGCTTACTCGGCATCATTATTGTTCTCCATACAGATGACGATGATTGTGATGTTCGGTTCGTGGGGCGCTCAGCTGAGACTTCATCAGCGCCTGCACCAAGTCCCAATTTTTACACAGTCCCATCCAGCTACTGTCACGAATCATGACGACGGTGATGAAATGACGAGGACAACACAAACACCCAGTCCCTGGCAGAGAAAGTCCCCAATCCGGCCGGGAATCGAACCCGAGGCAGCAACGCTAGCCACTAGACCACAAGCTGCGCACTTCTCGGTACATCTGCCGCTTTAGTGCATAATCAAAATCCATGTTTCCGACAAGAACCACCACTATCTTCACCAGGAAAGCAAACGCCTGGCGAACATGTAACGGAACCACACGGGTGTTACCATGGATGTATAAATAAAGAATGTTGTCATGGCGTCACAAACTCTAAACTGAAGTCCCCCAGGTTAGTTGCTTGTAACATCAGCTTCTCGTGGAAGGATTTTGATCAAAAATGCCAGCTTTCGTCATTTAGGGGTGCACTAACCATTCTCAGTACAGTCTAAGGTGTAAATGAATCACATTTCATTCGTAAATAGACTCGTTCAAGCGATATTTTCTTTTATGTACTTGAATTTCTGTATACTTTTCCTGTGGTGGCTTTATTTCAATAATTTGGCTTTAGGTTCCCGAGCAGTCCAACACTAAAATCTCTCTGGATGAACGCAGTGAGAAGGAGAGGCTGAAAACCAACCTAACATAGCAAAATATCTTCCCAGAATTCTCTGTAAGAGAACAGAGACCGAACGTTAGTTTCGTCAATCTGTGTTAAGCAAACTGCTGTCTTTTCACGTCATATACTTCTCTTGTGGGTTATTCCAAAAGTGTAGCAAGAAGGAAGTTACTTCAGCGACGTGAAATTTGTCGTATTACTGGATCAAATACGCATTTAGGAGAAAAGAATTTGAAAATGGCTTCCCGAGTTCCTTTTATTCATGAAAGCACTGTAAAACTTTCTATTTAAGGCAACTGTTCCGTCCACACGACAGAAATTAAGCACAAGAAGCACTCGTAAACAGTAGTTTGCTAATGTTTTGGGACATCTAACATAGCGGCGCCGGCTTGAAAGCAACGTACAGCGTAGCGCCATGTCCCCTTATTATACCCCCATGGATGTAACTGAAGTAGTGGTAACCTGCGACCAGAGATAAAGGTGGGGTCAATGATGAAACATAACTCATGGCGTCTTTGTTTCCATCTCAACTTACTAAAGAAGCCACACGATGTGATGAAAACAGAGACTTACATACAGCTGCTACGAAGTCAACTGAGGAGAGCTCCGCCTACCATCCTCCAAGGAAGCCATGGGTCTGAAGATGGTTATGTAAATGTAACTGAAACCGGTCACCTATGTTATTGAGACAAAAGTGTTGTGATCAAGACTGAACTTTAGTTAAAATACACTCCTGGAAATGGAAAAAAGAACACATTGACACCGGTGTGTCAGACCCACCATACTTGCTCCGGACACTGCGAGAGGGCTGTACAAGCAATGATCACACGCACGGCACAGCGGACACACCAGGAACCGCGGTGTTGGCCGTCGAATGGCGCTAGCTGCGCAGCATTTGTGCACCGCCGCCGTCAGTGTCAGCCAGTTTGCCGTGGCATACGGAGCTCCATCGCAGTCTTTAACACTGGTAGCATGCCGCGACAGCGTGGACGTGAACCGTATGTGCAGTTGACGGACTTTGAGCGAGGGCGTATAGTGGGCATGCGGGAGGCCGGGTGGACGTACCGCCGAATTGCTCAACACGTGGGGCATGAGGTCTCCACAGTACATCGATGTTGTCGCCAGTGGTCGGCGGAAGGTGCACGTGCCCGTCGACCTGGGACCGGACCGCAGCGACGCACGGATGCACGCCAAGACCGTAGGATCCTACGCAGTGCCGTAGGGGACCGCACCGCCACTTCTCAGCAAATTAGGGACACTGTTGCTCCTGGGGTATCGGCGAGGACCATTCGCAACCGTCTCCATGAAGCTGAGCTACGGTCCCGCACACAGTTAGGCCATCTTCCGCTTACGCCCCAACATCGTGCAGCCCGCCTCAAGTGGTGTCGCGACAGGCGTGAATGGAGGGACGAATGGAGACGTGTCGTCTTCAGCGATGAGAGTCGCTTCTGCCTTGGTGCCAATGATGGTCGTATGCGTGTTTGGCGCCGTGCAGGTGAGCGCCACAATCAGGACTGCATACGACCGAGGCACACAGGGCCAACACCCGGCATCATGGTGTGGGGAGCGATCTCCTACACTGGCCGTACACCACTGGTGATCGTCGAGGGGACACTGAATAGTGCACGGTACATCCAAACCGTCATCGGACCCATCGTTCTACCATTCCTAGACCGGCAAGGGAACTTGCTGTTCCAACAGGACAATGCACGTCCGCATGTATCCCGTGCCACCCAACGTGCTCTAGAAGGTGTAAGTCAACTACCCTGGCCAGCAAGATCTCCGGATCTGTCCCCCATTGAGCATGTTTGGGACTGGATGAAGCTTCGTCTCACGCGGTCTGCACGTCCAGCACGAACGCTGGTCCAACTGAGGCGCCAGGTGGAAATGGCATGGCAAGCCGTTCCACAGGACTACATCCAGCATCTCTACGATCGTCCCCATGGGAGAATAGCAGCCTGCATTGCTGCGAAAGGTGGATATACACTGTACTAGTGCCGACATTGTGCATGCTCTGTTGCCTGTGTCTATGTGCCTGTGGTTCTGTCAGTGTGATCATGTGATGTATCTGACCCCAGGAATGTGTCAATAAAGTTTCCCCTTCCTGGGACAATGAATTCACGGTGTTCTTATTTCAATTTCCAGGAGTGTATAATACTTTATTGATCACTGTTTCCAAAAATGTTTACCAAAATTGTACAAACATTCAGTTTCAGACATGTTAGAAGCTTTTTTTTCCAAAAATCATTTTAAAATCACCCCCATTCCACAGCTACCACGATGGTATTGGTACAGTAACCGTAATAAATCTCCGGAACAGGTGAAACAGTCTTCGTTGCACAAGATAAGTTTATTTAATCTTCACATGAGACTTGTTTCGCCTGTTCTAGGGCATCATCAGACAATCGATAAAAATTCTTGCTAACCGTAACCGACACGTCGAGCGTAACTGACAGTTCCATAGAAGTGGGAGGCAACAACCAGATAGCCACTGTCAATGCCTCATTACATCACCGAAAAAATTCTTCCTAATCGTAGCCGAGACGTCGAACGTGATTATGAGTCCCAAAGAACTGGGAGGTAAAATCCTCTGACTGGATTCCTTGAAGACAATATACTGAAAACGTTTTCATAAAATAAAATCAAGGAGACGAATGAACCTGAAGCATTACTTACAATGTTCCTTGTCTGAACCTAAACCAAACATCGAACTGACTGTTACAAATAAGCAGTATGAATCGTGTCATTAACTCGTCTCTTTTTCTGGGAATACTAGTCCCGCAGCAACACTTTCCTGCTTTTATTTACAAATAAATATAATAAAAACTGTAAAGTGTACTATCTCCAGAAAAAAATTGTAAGCTACGCACCCACAAATAAAATCCCCAGTCGAAAAGTATGATGCTCATAAAACGTTATGCCTTCAACGAGTTTCTTTGCGTAGCTATCCTCCGCAGCGAGCACAAAAACATTCATTTTGTAAATAAAAAAAACACTTTCTCTTTATTCTCCCAGGCGCGTTTCGTCTTTTCCATTTTAAGGCATCATCAGTGGGATGTATAATCATAATATCATGATACACTTTTGTTTCGATATGTATTTTTCGTAATTATAAAAAGTTCATTTCTCGATTTTTATGTAAATAAGTGATTACTTACAGTTGTTTGTCTTTGTTAAATCCGCTCTTTACGTTTTATTTTTTGAGTGCGCAGCGTTAATCGAAATTAAATATTGCTCTGACATGCTATAGATGTAAGCCATGGGTCCTAAATACTGGTTATTATTAAATATTGCTGGCTAGTTTTTTTCTTCTTAATCGTCGCTGTATGTGTAGAACGTCCGTATCACACACAGCAACGATATTATTGCGTCGAGCGGCAATAACCATCCACGTCATTGCGCTGTTATTAAAATACCACACCAGATATCCTCACCTCACTTTATTTTTCTGTTCGAATTACTTTTTTTAAAAGTAACTTCAATCAGCCTGTTCTCTGTATATGTGAGAGGTTATTTCACTATGTAAATCCGAGGTAAAGGCAATGATGCTTGCTTATTTCTGAGAAGAGCTCCACCTACCATCCTCCAAGGAAGCCATGGGTCTGAAGATGGTCATATAAATATAACCGAAACCGGTCACCTATGCTATTGAGACATAAGTGTTGTGATCAAGACTGAACTTTAGTTAAAATATGAAAGTTTGTAGTTAGTGTGTCCAACCAGTTTCGACTAACATGGATCATACATGGACTTCAAATGCGAGAACCATGCGAATACAGGAAGTCTCTCAGAGAGGTGGAGATATGTAACTTGGTAATTATAGGAGACACAGGAAAGAAAATTACGCGGTATAGGACCGGAGCGGAAGACGTAATTACAGCATAACTACAATGTAAATGAGATGGACATGGGCGAGACATGTAGCAAGGCGAATGGATTGCAGACGGGTAAAGCAGTGTTCTCGTCGTATTCAGTGACCTAAACAAATACCGAGAAATTGATGTGTGGCCCATATAAAAAAAACATTAAGAAACGGCATGGATGTGTAACGTTGAAGATTCTCGTATGCTAACCTAACAGTAACTCAGGCTCTAACGAATATATGGATATCGAGACAGCACAATGGCAGACATTTTATTTATTTATTCCGATTACAATTGACTGAGCCGTATTGTGACTCTGAGGACGGTCGTTATATTCTATACGTTCTACATTAATTTCAGAATGCCGTTTAATACATAATGTTAGGCACCTACATCTACAAACTTGTGCATTATTTTAACTGCTCTTCGTGGATAGCCTAATGTGTATCGTAAAATATAAAAAAATCATTGTGTGTGTGTGTGTGTGTGGGGAGGGGGGGGGGTGCTAGGGGGGGAGGGCGAAGAAGGGGGGGGGGGGGAGGGAGACCAACTGGCTTGAATCACACGTCTACAGTTTACAACAATAATACAACACGGCAGAGGCACTCCAAGAGATTCTAAGTTTTTTTTTTTTTTTTAATACTCTCCATTTTCATTATTTGGATAGGCTCTACGTCATCACCATCATCATCCATTGCCGGATAAAGACTTCCTCTGTCCTGTCCTTGGATGATGATGATGATGATGATGCTATAAACAGACGCTATCGGGAAAACGACGATAGAGATCAACGAAAGAAATAATTTAAAGTCCATCAGAGTGGCTCAGCTGTGTTGAATTATTATCGTTACGGACCTGCAATACAGAGAAGATGCTCTCTCTCTCTCTCTCTCTCTCTCTTCCCCCCCCCCCCCCCCCACACACACACACGAGCACAAACTATAGCTTGGATCAGTGGGTGTCTTCATCGATTTTTATCATATGAAAAAATGTACAGAACATTTGCTTTCATCTGATGTAAGTGAATATAAAAACATGGTGTTTTTATGTAATTTTGTGTTATTGCCCAATGAACGTAAATGTTAATGAACTACCTTGATTGTGTCTCAGAACATTACAAAAAACATGAATGTTATTTGTTAGAGAGAAACAGTGATAGTAAATATTCCAGACAGTCCTTTTACGTCAGCACACCCGTCAGTCAATTAACAATGTGTTCTGGAAAAAACTTACGAGTCGATTAATGAGGAATACGTAAATTCCAGACAAGTTATGTTTATTGTTCAATAAAATATATCAGAACTAAATTCTGGCTGATTGCTGCTGTACGCCATAAACATTCTATCTTAAATAACAGCCGTGTTGTTACTTGAGAAAATATCGTATTCACGTAAATTACCGACTCCCACACGGCAGGGCATGAGCAACGGTGCATGCAGAAATGACTATTGTACTAGCATGGAACACACAAAATTTAGCAAGACCCACATTAAGTAATTAGATGACGGGAGTTTACGAAACTCAGTTAACATTACTAAAAATTGAATAAGAACGGTATGTGATTTACTGAAAAAGTCCGCTCTCTTTGACACCGTCGTCCTAGGTTCCTATCCATTATATACATGTCACGATGATCTAGATAAGCGCAGTTGATGCAGTAAATTGATTTCCAGTGAGGTCGTTTCGTGACCCGCTGGAGAATGAAAAGTCGTTTCAAATAATTGCTCAACATGGTGGTCGTGATATGTCAGCTGTGTTTCGTCTACTGAAACAAAGCACATTGTTGAATGGTCACTGATATTAAACAGACCCGCTTCCTTACTTCCCAGCACGCTTATTGAAGCAGCACTTGGGAATTCTTTCCTCGAGTTATTCTCGTTGTGGCACATACGTCTCCTCACTATATGTTTTGACCTCCTGGTAAAAGATAGTAATGATATTCTATGTTGTTTGCTTTTCCTGTTGCTAAGTTAGTGATGTTTTTGATGGGAAATTGGTGGGAAACTGGTGTCTGAATTTTGTTACTCTCTTGTACAAAGTTACTTGCTGATAGCCGGTCTATTCACTTCAGAAGGCAATGTGATTAAATCACCCTCATGATGAGAAGTCGCACAACAATTCTAGGGAGTCCTTGTGCTTATAATAAACGTCAGTTGGTGTTTATCGCATGTCCGATCGCTTAAACCATATCTTCGTGCGTGGGAAGAGGGGAGGGGGGGGGGGGGGGGAGGGAAGGACAAGTTGAACATTACAGTGCTGGCGGCCTCTCTTTCAACATTTTTTCCTCACGCTCCTTTCCGTGTGTGTTATTCTTCCAAGGTCGTGGTCGGCCACAGCAAAATGAGAAATAAGTAAGTGCCCGTTGTTTTTCCGTTGGTGGGACAACAAGGGATCTAAGAACATCACGTTGCATTTGAAATACGACTTCCATATAAAGGAATACATATTTTACATCAGCAACTTCAAAACACTGTATATGTTTGATTTTTTTATCTCTTCCAGAAGAAAATATTGTCGAGTGTTTTTCTGCCTGAAACTGACACACGGTAATCCATTTGGTGCCATTAACATCGCATCGACTTCCCTTCTACACAACCTGTTCCGGGCAGCCAAATTATCGACTCAGATAGCTGCTGAAACGACCGCTACCGGTGGAGTTTCTCCTGAGAAAATTAGAGCCCGCTGACACGTAATACTGGACTTTCTGCTGCTTCACTTCCGCCGCCGGTCGGGAAAGCTGTATCTTCACACTCGCCGGTCCTAAACACCCATGTAAAGCAACACCAGGGCTTCGTAAGACTTGTTGAGTTGAATCACACAGTGGAAGTAGACAGAAAATAAAATGTAAGCTTGCTATTGCAGGAGAAATATTTCTGACAAAGATAAATTTATTATCAAGGAGTTTAAATTTAAAGGCTGTATTGTCTCATTTGATGGTATTTGTCTAGAGCGTGGCCGTGTACGAGAGTGAAAATAGCACGATAATTAGTTCATACAAGAAGACAATGGTGGTTTCTATAATGTGAAGCTTCTGTAGATTATATAGGTAGATCTAATACCTAATGAGGAGGTACTGAATCGAATTCTTGGGAACCTGTCAAAACCTTCATAAGTTCAAAAATGCATATAAATTAATTGATAGAAGATATGGAGCTGGGTTTAGTGTTATTTTATAGGGAGACACATCAAATTTTTGATCTTAAACTAAATATGTTGTATGTGGCATCCACTGGTTATCCTGCACACTTCCCATAGGGAGTCAATTTCTTCCCACACTCGCTGTAGCATTGCAGGTGTAACTTGCTCAGTGGGGGTGTAAATTCTTGCTCTAAGTTCAGGTAAAGATGCCGGCACAGGAGGTACAAACACGATATCCTTGATGAATCCCCCCCCCCTAAAAAAAAAAACAGAGTGTAGTCAAGTCTGGGGAACGTTGGGGCCGTGCAATTGGCGCATCACGGCCAGTCCATTGACCTGGAAAGCCGTCACTGAGAAAATCCCGGACGTCAGCCAGGTAGTTGGGTAGTGCGCCATCTTGCACGAAGTAAACATTTCGCTCTTGGTCATCCTCATTCATCTGTGGTATCAAAAATTGTTGTAAAATATCCAGGTACACACTATCCCATTGCTGATGATGATGATGTTTGGTTTGTGGAGCGCTCAACTGTGCGGTCGTCAGTGCCCGAATCCCACCGATGTTTCTCTCACGGAAAAAAGGGGCCGTACACATTGTTCTTGCTCAATTCACAAAAAACGTTCAGATTAGGGCTATCACGAACATTTTGCAATGTTTGATGTGCATTTTCACTGCCCCAAATCCTACAGTTATGTGTGTTAAGCTTGCCACTAACCCTTTGTTGCCTGACGGTACTTAAAAGTACCAGTAAGTTTTGACTCTCATTATTTTCTCGTGGTGCAGTTTCGTGATCTGAAAGCCTGTCGGTACGTAACAGTAACTCTGCTCTACTGTTTCATAGATGTTATTGTGCAATACATAGACCTCTCTGGCGGTCAGAGCTTGAAATTGCTTTTCGCGCGCTGCTGTGAAAACAGAAGATTGTATGTGCTTTTTTCCATGGTGTTGCCTGAATTTGTGTGCAATTTATTGAAACTTCCGTTGAGTTTTCCATTGTACGTACTTACCTTCTTTGTTTTTTTATAATAGTTTGAAGCATTACGTTAGAAGTGAATGAGATAAAGAGGAAATTATAAGGCGGACTTATTAGTACCGTCAGGTTGTGCGAACACTTTATTGTAGCAACAACGTGTTACCTCTCACTAGCTGTTCTGTCCACTTTTTCTCACACAGAAATCCGTAAATATATTTGCCTGTGGAACAATTAGAACAAACAGGAAAGGTTTGCCAGGTAATTTACCTAAATAAAAATGTCTAAACCGTGGGGAATCAAATCACAGAGATTCATCGTTAGACCTAACAGTATTTCAATGAAGAGAAAATAAAGTAGTGTATTTTGCGTCAAACTTCCATGGCACTGAACAGAGCGTAGTGACAAGAAAACAGAAAGATGGAACTAGTATGACTATACCATGACCAGTTATTGTATGTGATTACAATAAACACATGGGTGGTGTGGATCATGCAGACACATTACGTTCAACTTATGGTCTTGACAGGCGATCGAAGAAATGGTGGCACCGTCTCTCCTGGGGAGCAATAGAAATTGCTTTTGCCAATGCTTACGTAATTTTCAGTGATCTACATGGGGCACAGCCACTGCTGGAATTCAGGAGTGCTGTGGCACTAGGGCTAATGAATGAACAGCAAGTGCCAAATCTCAAAAAGAGAAACTCTGGTACAGATGAAATAACTCCCCCAAAGAGAAGGAAGGATAACTTTTCTGTTCCGAAGAATGTACATCTTGGCAACTGAGAAAACCATTTTTTAGTGTTCAGTTGTAAAAGAGGACGATCCGAAATGTGTGCGAAAAATAAAATTCAGTCGACAGCACATTCACAATGTAGCACATGTAAAGTGTATTTGTGCTACAATGAGAAAAAGAACTGTTACCTACAATTTCATGAGGTATCACTAACACTAAATAAGTGATATGTATATACTGTCATAAATGTATAGCTAAGTTACTATGTATTGTGAGGTTGCTCTAGAATAAATTTATGCGAAATTTAAAAAAAGCATTCAAAAATATCATATTTCTGTTAATTAATTTTATAATGTAAAAATATTTAATATTTATGTGGAATAAAGTACAAGTTATAAAAATTGGAGCACTTTTCTGCGCATATTGTGATTCTGTCCATGGAGTCTGACGGTACTTCTGAGTACCAGGAGAGAAAAAAGTTGTGAAAAATAAAATAAAATTTTATAAAAATTCCTACCGTCATTTGAGGCCACAATAGCATAAATTCTGCAGCGAAAATGTTAAAAAGTAAATTTTTTTCTTATGTCAGGAAACAAAGGGTTAAGTGAAAAGTGGACTTGTCAGAAACGATGATTTCGTCCAAGAAATGTTCATCCTCATGTAATCGATGTGACGTATCTGCACAGAAGTTGTTGCTCGTAATTTTATCAGTGTCTTTTATTGCTTGTACGACCGTCAGTCTGTACGGTTTCAAATGCAAACGGTTTCTCAACACACGCCAAACAGGAGTATGTGGGATTGGCAGTTCGCGAGATGCACGACAGGTCGCTTTCATAGGGCTGTTGACAAAATGTTGTCTCACTCTCTCAACGACGTCGTCAGATGTGCTTGGACCACCTGATGATTTCCCATGTCCTACCGAGCACCCTGTTTTCACAAAAAATTTATGTCACTCATAAATTGTAGGCTTACTAAGGCGATCTTTAGCGTTCTTGGTACGGAACTTACACTGAACTGTTGCCTCCGACTTCGATTCTTCAAACTAAAACATACAGCTAGCATGCTCAGACCCAGTGAAGGTAGCCATTTTTAAGCATACACGGTACTTTTCCGGCTCAATATTATGTAAAAATCTACATCTATATCTTTCAGACTGTTTATAATGTACATGTTTTACAAATTTTTTGTTGATATGAGGTAATACAGCACGCTTTCTAAACAAATTAGAAGTATTTTTAATATTTTTGAACCTGCTTAGGGTTATTAAAAATATACAAAGAAACTGATGCAATTTTTTTTTCCAAAATGTTTCCACAAATTGAGTTAGTACAAACAACGTTTACATTTTAAGGAGACCAAATTTTTACCAGATATGCATAACATGAGGGCTGAGGTACTAGGCCTATTAAATTCCACCTATTATGAATATTACAAGGATAAAAAATATCACATCTTATATTTTAATTTTTATAATTTTTTCCTAATAAATTGTTATATTTTCTATAATTTAGTTGATTCTGCAATAAAGCTTAGGCCTACTACATAAGTATGGACTATTTCAAGTTACGGAGAAAATTAGAGCAATGCTTTATAAACTTTAGGAAATATTTGTGCCTGAATTCTGAAAAATATAACTTGCGAGAAACTGCGAATGAAGATATGAGTCCAATTAACCTGTGCCTCAGAAAGTTCCTGTAGCATAGTCTTCATCCTGCAGCATTTATTCATCTTCAAGCTTCCTCTTTACATTCCTATTAGCACTTATTGCTTCTTTGGTAACTCCAAGAGCTAATCATTCAGGTTCATGCACCCGTTGTTTGTCACATGCAAGCTTTTGATCTTCCATATTAGAGCCACATTTTATGCCTAAATTTCTCAGGACCTCCTACCTTCCTAACACTCCATCATTGAAACATATCACTGCATCTAGTACAACAACTTTTGATGTATTTATTCCCACAAAAACATTCTTGGGTAATGTTTCCCTTATGCAATGGTTGAAACTTTCATTTGTATTCTGAGTGCCCCCATGAAAACATTTACTAAGCAAAAAAGGGTCACTTAGGTCTCTAAAAATTGGTTTTATTTCATTCATAAGAGGCTCAGGAAGAGAAAGAGAATGCTTATGATGGTATATTTGACCACTTTATTTTGCTTTTTGGTAACCACATCAAGAATCTGCTCCTTCAGGGTAAAGTCCGTGAACAGGGTGGTCATCTTTGGACTACTTATGAAATCAGGTGGCCCATACAGCTTTCTCGTTGTTATAATGTCATTCAGAGGTGCAGTTCGTCTAATAGCCAGTCCATTATAGCTCTGAGGAAGGTCTGTTTCAGTTTCTGTCAGTCGGCCTTGGCCAGACAGAGATTTTCCATCAGATAACAACTTTTCTTTCATTTCTCTTCGTAGCTTCCTCAATCTAGCACCTACCCTCTTTTGCACATGTCCACCACGCTCCAGTTTTGTTACCAGGGTATCACTATAAACATTGAACTCACCAACTTTATTGAAAGCTTTAGAGCCATCTTGGGCTAGGTACTTCATATATCTAACTTTATAGACGGGCACCGACCTCTAAAATATTTTTGGAGCTCCATCACACTCCATACCTTAACTGTAACCATCATAATTCTTAGAACACTGATGTTCAATATGTCCCTCAGTGTTAAAATGGTAGATGTGGCAGCACTTCGATAAGCACTCAAGATTAACAACTTTTCCATTCTCCAGAGAAGTATGACTTACAAAACCATTCAAGAAACGATGTCCTAGATGTTGCCATGTCCCATCAAGTGCAACAGCAATATCCCAGGAACCACAAATAATTACAGTTTCTTCTACTGCACGTTTCATAGATGCTTTACACACAACCGTCAAGGCACCTAAAAGTATTTTTCTGTGCTTGCTGAACCTATTGCGAGGAGGAGAAAGGTCCATCAAATCACAGCCTTTTTTTCCTTTTCCTATTGCACGCATAGCATATAGCAACTTCAAATTTACATTATAGGAAGTATGCACAACGTTCGACGTCATATTCGAGGTACATTTCTTGCAGGATCTACACAGAACAATTAAATTTTAACGCTAAACCCTTCCTGCTACTTTGCTGTTCAATTATTTTCAGACAGCATGCATCATCACAGTGTTTAAATTTCCGCCACCTCATTTATCAAAGCCGGGCGCTGTGGCCGAGCGGTTCTAGGCGCTTCAGTCCGGAACCTCGCTGCTGCTACGGTCGCAGGTTCGAAACCTGCCTCGGGCATGGATGTGTGCGATGTCCTTCGGTTAGTTAGGTTTAAGTAGTTCTAACTCCAGGGGACTGATGTTAAGTCCTATAGTGCTTAGAGCCATTTGAACCATTTGAACCTTTATCAAAGAAGATAAGATCCCCTCATGAACAACAACAAATCCACTACAGACAGCATCATTGTTAACACAAAAATTTGAATCACCAAGAGAAGTGTCATGTGGAAGTTTCTTTCCTGAAAAACTGATACACAGGTTACTGTCAATAGTGTAGCTTTCTTTGTTTGTGAACAAGTTACCACGAAATTTCCTTTAATTGAATTACTTGATGCGTCGCATACTTCGTATTTCTTGCACACTAAAGGATTTATACTTCCTCAAATATATGTATCATTTGGGTAACAAACATTCTGTGACACGTGAAAAAACTGCTTCAGTGAAACAAAAGTAAATACTAGCAAAGATAACCATTTACAGACCATAAAAACCTGCACTGTTACCAACATATACAATGTCTCATACGTATAATCGCTGGAAACAGAAAGTTTACAGTTATTTTCGAAATTGTACTGGTTTCTGTAACTGAAACAAAGGGAGGTAAAACGGCATACATGACCATAACTTTAATATTTGGTATATATAGATCATTTTTCGTATGAAACCCTATAATGCATACAGGGTGGTACATTGATAGTGACCAGGAAAAATATCTCACGAAATAAGCGTCAAACGAAAAAACTACAAAGAACGAAACTTGTCTAGCTTGAAGGGGGAAACCACATGGCGGGCGCTATGGTTGGCCCGCTAGATGGCGCTGCCATAGGTCAAACGGATATCAACTGTGTTTTTTTTAAATAGGACCCCCATTTTTTATTACGTATTCGAGTAGTACGTAAAGAAATATGAATGTTTTAGTTGGACCACATTTTTCGCTTTTTGATGGATGGCGCTATAATATTCACAAACATATGGCTCACAATTTTAGACGAACAGTTGGTAACAGGTAGGTTTTTTAAATTAAAATACAGAACGTAGGTACGTTTGAACATTTTATTTCGGTTGTTCCAATGTGATACATGTACCTTTGTGAACTTATCATTTCTGAGTACGCATGCTGTTACAGCTTGATTACCTGTAAATACCACACTAATGCAATAAATGCTCAAAATGGTGTCTGTCAACCTCAATGCATTTGGCAATACATGTAACGACATTCCTCTCAACAGCGAGTAGTTCGCCATCCGTAATGTTCGCACATGCATTGAACAATGCGCTGACGCATGTTGTCAGGCGTTGTCGGTGGATCACGATGGCAAATATCCTTCAACTTTCCCCTCAGAAAGAAATCCGGGGACGTCAAATCCGGTGAACGTGCGGGCCATGGTATGGTGCTTCGACGACCAATCCACCTGTCATGAAAGATGTTATTCAATACCGCTTCAACCGCACGCGAGGTATGTGCCGGACATCCATCATGTTGGAAGTACATCGCCATTCTGTCATACAGTGAAACACCTTGTAGTAACATCGGCAGAACGTTACGTAGTAAATCAGCATACATTGGATTGCCATCGATAAAATGGGGGCCAATTATCCTTCCTCCCATAATGCCGCACCATACATTAACTCGCCAAGGTCGCTGATATTCCACTTGTCGCAGCCATCGTGGACTTTCCGTTGCCCAATAGTGCATATTATGCCGGTTTACGTTACCGCTGCTGGTGAATGACGCTTCGTCGCTAAATAGAACGCGTGTAAATAATCTGTCATCGTCCCGTAATTTCACTTGAGCCGAGTGGCAGAACAGTACACGTCGTTCAAAGTCGTCGCCATGCAATTCCTGGTGCATAGAAATATGGTAAGGGTCTATTCGATGTTGATGCAGCATTCTCAACACCGACGTTTTTGAGATTCCCGATTATCGCGCAATTTGTCTGCTACTGATTTGCGGATTAGCCGTGACAGCAGATAAAACACCTACTTGGGTACCATCATTTGTTGCAGGTAGTGGTTGACATTTCACATGTGGCTGAACACTTCCTGTTTCCTTAAATATTATAATATTTCTATCCGGCGAACGGTACGGACACTTAGATGATGTCATCCAGGATACCGAGCAGCATACATAGCACACGCCCGTTGGGTATTTTGATCACAATAGCCATACATCAACACGATATCGACCTTTCCCGCAATTGGTAAACGGTCTATTTTAACACGGGTAATGTATCACGAAGCAAATATCGTCCGCACTGGAGGAATGTTGAGTGGTACCACGTACTTATTCGTTTGTGACTATTACAGCCTTATCTATCACAAAGCGAAAAAAGTGGTCCGATTAAGATATTCATATTTCTTTACGTACTACACGAATATATAATAAAAAACGGGGGTTCCTATTTAAAAACACGCAGTTGATATCCGTTTGACTTATGGCAGCGCCAACTAGCGGGCCAACCATAGCGCCATCTGGTTTCCCTCTTCAAGCTAGGCTCTTTTTTTTTTTCCTTTATTGAGTTTCGATTCTCCCTAAAGGGGGCGGGCTGGCAGTAGCTTATTACGCCGCTCTTCAGCCTACAGAATTTGTTTTAGAAAGATAAAGATATTAAAAAAATAATAAAAGTTGGCGGTAAAATCGGTGACTTAAAGGTAAAATGGCAGAAAATTCTGGAGCTTAAAAC
Organism: Schistocerca piceifrons; assembly: GCF_021461385.2. Taxonomy (NCBI): domain Eukaryota; kingdom Metazoa; phylum Arthropoda; class Insecta; order Orthoptera; family Acrididae; genus Schistocerca; species Schistocerca piceifrons. The sequence continues at coordinate 1,054,762,592 of NC_060139.1, forward strand.
ATAAAACACAGGGTTGATGATGCTAATAAAATACACAGGAAGCAGAAAAATAATAGACAGACAATTAAAAAACACGGCGACAGTCTGGGTTCTGTTCGCAAGAGATATAAAATGCACACCCAGCGACAGCATGATGTCTGTTCGCAACACTGTGGAAAGACGCACAACACTGAACACTCACTGAAACACGGCACTAAAAAGTTGGCATAAATATGACATACCACACCCGAGAGCAGGTGGGGGGGGAAACTGGTCAGATGACGGGAAAAAAAGGGGGGAAGGAGAGGAAAAGTGAAGGGGGAGGGGGGAAAGAAGCCAATGGAAGATTAGGATTCATAAGAGGGGTGGGGGGTGCTGAGCAGACGTGCCAGGGATTGGGGAAGGCAGAGGAGGGGAGGGGTGGGGGAGAAAGGAGATAGGGAGAGGGTAGGCGGGGAGAAAACACAGGATGGAAGCGGGGAGGAAGAGGGAGCCCAGGGAAAGGATGGAGGAAAGGAGGGGGGTGAGGATCAGAGTTGATAGGAGGGATAAATGGGGGGACAGAGGGCACCATCCAGGAGGGGGAGTTGATGGAAGCCACCTTGGGAAAGGAGATGTAGGGTGTAGAGATGTAGGGTAGGGGAGATACAACAGTGAAGACGTGGCAGGGGGCGGGGATGGGAGAGGAGTGGAGCAACCAGGGGGTGAGAGGTTTAAGGCGGCGGGAGGTGTAGAGGATGCGGATATGTTTGAGGAAAAGGAGCAGATGGGGGAAAGGAATGAGAGCATAGAGGATCCGCATGGGGGACGGGAGGCGTATACGGAAGGCGAGGCGGAGTGCATGACGCTCAAGGATCTGGAGGGACTTATAGAATTTGGGGGTGGGGGGCAGATATCCAGGCAGGACTGGCATAACAGAGGATGGGACGGATTAAGGATTTGTAGGTGTGGAGGATGGTAGATGGGTGCAACCCCATGTCCGGCCAGAGAGAAGTTTGAGGAGTCGGAGGTGGTTGTGGGCTTTGGATTGGATGGAGCAGAGATGAGGGCTCCAGGTGAGGTGACGGTCAATGGTGAGGCTAAGGTAGGTGAGGGTGGGGGTGAGGCGGACAGGACAGGCGCAGACAGTAAGGGAGAAATCTAGGAGCCGGAAGGAGCGAGTGGTACGACCTACGATGATTGCCTGGGTCTTGGAAGGATTGATTTTCAGGAGCCACTGGTTACACCATGCAGCAAAAAGGTCAAGGTGGTTCTGGAGAAGGCGTTGGGACCGTTGGAGGGTAGGAGCGAGGGCGAGGAATGTGGTGTCATCAGAATATTGCAAGAGGTGTACTGGAGGGGGGGGGGGGTTGGGGCATATCTGCCGTGTATAGGAGGTAGAGGAGAGGGGAGAGGACAGAGCCCTGGGGCACACCCACAGAGGGGTAGATGGTGTGGGAATTGGCATTATGGATGGTAACATAGGAGGGGCGTTGGGAAAGGAAGGAGGCCATAAGACGGATGTAGTTGGTAGGAAGGGCATAGGTTTAGAGTTTAAACAGGAGACCGGGATGCCAGACACGGTCGTAGGCCTTTTCGAGGTTAAGGGAGACAAAAATGGCGGAGCGACGGGAGTTAAGCTGGAGGGAGAGGAGATGAGTGAGGCAGAGGAGCTGGTCATCAGCAGAGAAGGAAGGTCGAAAGCCACATTGGGTGTTGGGGAGGAGGTGATTTTGGTGGAGGTGGTGATGGATGCGCCAGGAAAGGATGGATTCCAAGAGCTTGCTGAACACCGATGTGAGACAGATAGGATGATAGGAAGAGGCATCAGATGGAGCCTTCTTGGGTTTGGAGAACAGCAGGATACGGGAGGTTTTCCACAGGTCGGGATAGAAGCCATTGGCAAGGATGATGTTGTAGAGGGTGGCAAGGATTGAAAGGATGGAGGGAGAGCTGTGTTTGAGGTGGTGGTAGGTAATGCAGTCATCGCCGGGAGCAGTGTCTCGTTTAGTGTGGAGTGTGAGGCTGATGTCCTGTGCAGTGATGGGAGTGTTAAGTTCAGATAGTGGTGTGTAGCCCAAGTACTGGAAGCTAGGAGCAAGGGGAGGAACAGAGGTATTCGTACAGTCCATTACGTCAGGGAAGAGGGAATAATCAAACTGGGGATCATCTCGAATGGAAAAAACATTGGAGAGGTGAGAGGCCAAGTGGTTGGCCTTACTGAGGTTGTCATGAAAGGGATGGTCATTAAGGAGGAGAGGGTACTAGGGGGTGGGGCGGGTCCCAGTAAGGCGGTGGAAATCAGACCAATACTAGGGAGAGTTTAGGGGAGCGTGGAGTTGTGTACATGTCTGGCGCCAGGCACGGCGTTTCTTTGCTGTAAGCAGGTTGCGGATGTGTTGTTGCAATTGCCGGTGGCAGGTAAGTGTATCCCGGTCACTAGTGTGGAGATAAGAGCGGTCGAGGCGGCGGGACTCTCGAAGGAGGAGGATGGCCTGGGGAGGCAGGTCGGGGCGGTGAGGGTGGATGGCTTTGGTGGGGATATGGGTGGCGATGTCGTCAGACAAGGTCTGGTGCAGGAAGGCAGCAGTGTGAGAGATGTCATCAGGAGATTGGAGGGTAAGGTCGTGGCCGGCAACCTGGGTGTGAATGGAGTCCTGGTAGGCATCCCAGTTGGCACGGGAGTAATCATGGACAAGTTTAGGAGGGACGTCAGGGGGGGGGAGCATTGCGGGGATGGCGACCATTAGAGATAGTGAGGAGAACAGGAGCACGGTCACTGCCAATGAGGTCAAGGACATCTGCGGTGATGCACCCAAGAAGGTTGGGAGAGGCACGGACCACATCGGGAGTGGTGTTGGATTCGGGTCGGGTGTGCTGAGGCAGGGGAACCAGGTCTCCCTGGAAGGTGGTGAGAAACTGATGCCACCGCTGGATGTCGGCAGGATCACGGCTGTGGATATTGAGGTCGGCGGCAATCACGTAGGTGGAGAAGGTGCGGTCAATGTGGCCAGGAAATCGTACTGGATGGGGGTACGAGGGTGGACATAAATGGTGGCACAGGTGATGGTAAGGGTGGGGAAGAAGAGGCTGAGGGTGAGATGACCGGCAGGATTGTTAAGGAGAGGTTGGGGCCGGATTGGGAGGTGCTTGAGGTGGCCTATAGCAACTCCGCCACGCGCCAGAGGGTACAGGTTATCGGTGCGGTGAAGGGTGTAAGGAGCCGTGGAGATGGAGATACGGGGTGGAAGGAAGGTTTCATTTAGGGTGAAGGCATCCACGTGGTGCTGACGGACGGTGTGGAGGAAGAGGAGTTTGTGGGTGGGCAGGGAGCGGATGTTGTGGTACAGGCTACAGTAGGGTTGTTGTACGATGGGAGGGGAGAGTTAAACGAGGATGGTGAGGGGGGGGGTGAAGGTGAAATGGGTCTGGTTGTGGGAGTATGTGGCATAGGTGATAAGATGGAAGATGGAATGGGCAGCGAGGGTGATTTGGGAAAGTGTGTGGGAGCGCTGGAAGGGTTGGATGTTTTGGAGTACAATGGTGATGAAACGGATGATGTCCTCTGCAGTAGGTGGAGGCGGAGCGAGTTGTTGGGGTGGATGGGGTAATCAACAGGACGGACAGGGACGGTGAGCTCACGGGTGACTGGAGGAGGTTTTGCTTTACACTTCGAGGAGTAGGTAGGATGTGGTTCATTGCAAGTGTTGCAGGAGGGGGGAGAGGTGAGGTTGGGGCAATTCTTGAGGAAGTGGGAAGCTTTGCAGTGGGGACAAGTAGGGGGGTTCTTGCAGGCAGAGGTAACGTGGTCGTTGTACGTGAGACAGCGTTGGCAGCGGTAGGATTGGACTGGGGAACGGGAGGGGTCCACCTTATGACGACGATTGTAGATGAGGGCTCCCTCGGTGAGGAGGCGGTCAATGGAGGAGGAGGATTCGGTGAATATCCGCATGAGAAAAGTTGGCCCGGCATCATTGAAGATGTGACGGGCCGAGCGGATTTCAATGTCGGGCCGGGAGTTGAGTTCCGCCAACACCTCAGCCTCCGTGATCACGGGGCTAAGCTTCGTGATCACAGCAGTGAAGGTTGGCGGACGTCGGCGAGGTTGAGGCTGATGGGGAGAGGATGGGGTGTGGTAGGGGCTGAGGGTTGCACATTGGCCAAATTGGATATGGGGGATGCGGGAGAGGAGATCGGTGTGGAAGGAAACGTTGGGGGATTTAATGAGGACCGAGTCCTTGTGAGGAATCATAAGGGAGATGGGGGCATTTGGGTAGTATTTCTCGATGGCGAGGGTGATGGAGCGGGCATCAAGGAATTGAGGGTCAGGATTGGAGAGGACAAAGGTGTGGGTGGCAGGCATGGTGGGGGCGGGGGTCGGGGTCGTGTCCATGGGGGTGGGTGGGTCATGGGGATTGGGGGGTTTTTTTGGAGGAGATGTCGGGGGAAGGGTCAACATTCGGGTGCTTTGAAGGTTTCGTGGTCATGACTGGGCGGAGAGGGGGCTGGGGGATGGGTTGCAGGGGGAGATGGCGGGGGGCCAAGCTAGGAGAGTTTCGTTCTTTGTAGTTTTTTCGTTTGATGCTTATTTCGTGAGATATTTTTCCCGGTCACGATCTATGGATCCACAGATCCGTGTCCTATAGAACTTGCGTGGGCCTAGCTCGGTCAGCAGCTTCGTACCAGTATCAGCATACGAAGGACCAGTTACAATTGTGGGCCACTTGGCATTAGGAGAGGATAGATAGGTTTTTTGACACTGTTCCCAACCGAATCAGTGCATGCACCGAGACCGTAGGAGGTACAATGTCACACTGATAAGTATACTAGTACTGCCAACTTCTTTCTAGATTTGACTCGATTTTGTAACCGCTAAAAAACATCACATACCTTCTCTACACATGCAGTTTCATTTCGTTTCCTGCACCCTTTCTTGGTGCTTCAATTTCTTTTATCAGGCAGTGTGTATTTGTATGTCAAGGGGAGCAGAAAGCGTATGTTAATAAATAGTCTACACCATCTACATCTACATATATCTACATCTGCGAGGATACTCTGCAAATCACGTTTAAGTGCCTGGCAGACAATTCATATAATCATCTTCAAAATTCTCTATTATTCCAATCTCGTATAGCGTGCGGAAAGAACGACTACCTATATCTTTCCGTATGAGCTCTGATTTCCCTTATTTTATCGTGGTGATCGTGCCTCCCTATGTAGGTCGGTGTCACAAAAACATTCTCGCGTGCGGAGGAAAAAGTTGATGATTGGAATTTCCGTCGAAACGAGAAACACCTTTCTTGTAATTATGTCCAGCCCAAATACTGTATCATTTCAGTGACACTCTCTCCCATATTTCGCAATAATACAAAACGTACTGCCCTTCCTTGAACTTTTTCGATGTAATCCGTTAGTCCTCTCTCGTAAGGATCCCACACCGCGCAGCAGTATTCTAAAAGAGGATGGACAAGCGTTGTGTAGGCTGTCTCCTTAGTAGATCTGTTACATTTCCTAAGTGTCCTTCCAATAAAACGCAGTCTTTGGTTAGCCATCCCCACAACATTTTATATGTGTTCCTTCCAATTTAAGTACTTCGTAATTGTAATACATAGGTATTTAGTTGAATTTACGGTATTTAAATTTGACTGATTTATAGTGTAACCTAAATTCAAGGAATTCCTTTTAGCACTCATGTGGATGACCTCACACTTTTCGTTATTTAGGATCAACTGCCAATTTTCGCACCATTCATATATCATTCCTAAATCGTTTTGCAATTTGTTTTGATCTTCTGATGACTTTTTTAGTCGATAAACGACAGCGTCATACTCAAACAACCTAAGAGGGCTGCTCAGACTGTCTCCCAAATCGTTTGTATAGATAAGGAACAGAAAAAGGGCCTATAACACTGTCTTGGGGAACGCCAGAAATCACTTCTGTTTTACTAGATGACTTTCCGTCTTTTACTACGAACTGTGATCTTTCAGAGAGGAAATCACGAATACTGCCACATAACTGAGACGGTATTCCATAAGCACGCAATTTCACTACAAGCGCTTGTGTGGTACAGTGTCAAAAGCCTTCCGGAAATACAGAAATACGGAAACGATCTGAAATCCAAGGTCAGCAGCACTCAACACTGCATGTGAATAAAGAGCTACTTGTGTCTCACAAGAAAGATGTTTTCTAAATCCATGTTGATTGTGTGTCAATAGACCGTTTCCTTCGAGGTAATTCATGATATTCGAACACAATATAAGTTTCCAAATCCCCAGAGATTAGTCCTGTCGCCTGTGCTCTTTAATCTGTTAGTATCAGATACGCCAAAGCTCAAAGCTCAGACATTTGTACATGGTAACTATCTGTGCTTAGCGGCATAAGCAATATCATTTCAAGAACCGTAAACGATACCACAAAGCTACTTGATAACCGGCAAATGTTACTTAAGAGAACAGAGCCTAACACCAAATTTATGTAAAATTATGAGCCGAGTAATGCTAGTGATTCACATCTCACTATATGATTTAGTTTCAGGTCTGTTACAGCTACGCAATAATTAATTCCGTTGGAGTAGAAAGTATTCAATTTCTCACCAGAAGTGAGGGGTTATGAGGGCTCACCAGTCCTGTAGGGTCGAAAGAATTCTTTCATGTTGTCTCAAAAGCAGGGAAGAACTGCTTCCTCAGTGGTAGTCAGTTTTATCGGAAAAATATCCTGAAATGTTTACTGTGGACAGTTTTTCGTACTAATCCAGTTGCCAGAGGCGTGTTGCCTCCGGTCACCACAGCTCTCTCCCCTGAAGGTGCTTAAGGGGATAATTTTACTTTTTTTCCAGCCGCGTTTCGGTACTTGCCTGGTCTGAGGAAGTTCTTTGCCTTCCACCAAAATAACCGACTGTTTAATTCCACGTAACGCCCCCGCCAGCTAATGCGATACAGACGGCGTTGGCCAGTGTAGAGATATTGTTCAAAAAAAGTACCAACTTCGTGAATTGCGTGATGCTTTTAACAAGGTTTGAGTGGGAAGTTGCTGCTGCTTTCCCTTATTTTTACATAGAAAAGGAAACGTAGTCAGTCATCAGATTGGCAGCAGAATTCATTTTCTCTCCATCTTGGGAGCTGCAAGAGTTCAGGAGAGAACTGGATTGGAGAGGTTTCGCTTTCCAGCTACCGTCTGGTTCTGATTGGCGCCCTCTAGCTCTGCTTGAAGAATTTAAGTTTCGCTTAGATGGCAGCGAAACCAATCTTATGAATATCTCGCATTTGACTCAGTTGGTTACGCATATTGATTGCTCAGTTATCTATACTACATGTTTGTCTGATTTATCTATCTTATCTGAACTGCTCAAAGGTGGAAGCCTTATCCTTTTTTGCTTTTTGCAGTCTTCCAATTAAAAGCGAGTCGCAGAGAGTTCAGAGTTATTTTATTTTGGTTTGCTACAATATTCAGAAAACTGCTCTGTTCTGTTCATTGTCAGTTGTTAAATAAAAGTTAAATAAATAATTAAATAAAAGTTCTGTGTTCTCGGTTGGACATAAATTTTGAGGTTCCTAATGTTGTAAAACCTCCCTATAGTTAAACAAGCTTAAATCCTTACATGTTGTAAAAGTAAGTGTACAATGTGCGTGCCGCTAAAACTGAGAAACGAGTTCCGGTACGATGAAGGGAGTTATATGATGTGGTAGCCCCCTATCTTCCATCCATGAAGAAGGTTCCCGTTTTTACCCGAAGGGCGCGCTGTTGAAGATATGAGGTCTGGGAAGTTTCGCCCTCCAGAAACTTCTAGAACATTCCAGAACACTCGAGAGTATTGGAGAATAATCCAAGACATTCTAGATTATTCGAGAACATTCCACGGCATTTCAAAATGTTCCGGCATGTTCTACAATGATCTGGGATGTTCTGAAATGTTCGGGAATAGTCTGGAACATTTGAGAAGATTTCAGAATGTTTGTGAACATCTCGGAACATCCAAGATAATTGTGGAACATTCCAGAACACTCTCGAATGTTGTGGAATCTTTTGGGACATTGTAAACCATTCAAAGCCTTTGTGGTATGTACTAGAATTCGCCACTTGTGGGGTACCCATTGTTAGGGGTGTATAAAGCAAGACCCGTCGTGGGTTCGAAAGTCAGTCTCTTATCAGTGACAAAGAGAGGAAACGAGAAAGTAGGGCAGTGAGTGAATAAAAACAAACAGTAGAGTGTGAGTAGACAAAGTGATGCAGTGGCTGAATATAAATCGAAACTAAACTTCCAAAACTATATAAAGTGTACTTAGTGTATTTTTTAGTAAAAAGTTGATTTGATTTATAGTTTAGATAATGCCCGTACGTAAAAGCGGAGGAGATCTTACCAGTTCCGAAGCAAAACGGCAAAGACAAAAAATCTGCGAAGAAGCGAAACAGACTAAAAGAGCGAAGCACGTTTAAGTTCACAACGAACGACAGTGAGCACTATGAGATGCAGAGAAACAGATGAACAACGAAATGAACGGATTGAAGAATCAAGAATTTCGACAGAATCTTATAATAAAAGATTGCGAATGGATAACATATGCCAATATTGCTACGCGAAAAAAATTTGTAGAGAAGCACCAGTAATCTGTTGCATGAATCGAAAAATTCGATTACCACCAATAGAACAATCTCCGCAGGATTTTCAAATTACGTGACCGGAGAAACTCCAGAATCAAAACACTTTCTTCAAAATAAGGCTACAACGCCTGCTCCCAAATGACTTCTTTCGGAGCCACTTCGATCAACACAAAAAGAGATGTAATCGACTGTGTTTTTTTTCCATGCAATGACAAATATTTCACAAAATGGGGTCATTAATGCCCCTACCCAACGAAGACTATACATATCTGCAAGTATATTTCACCGGGACGAAGAAACAGAAATTGATCAACGCTGCACAAATATCAGTGGGCTGAGACGAGCAGTAGTCTAAGATTTACCGAATGTTTTACCCAAATACAGTCAACAGATTCACATATTCAAAAGATGATTCGAGCCGACAAAGAACCACTTGGAGAACACGAACGTGGATTTAAAGCACCTGAGACGGACAAAGCTGCCATCGTAATTGTGGACAATGAAAACACAAGACGTGACATAATTGTACAACGAAGAAAAGGAGGTCTACAAAGCATTGCAGAGAACCATCGTTCTTATGTTTCCCTCCAACATCCATCAATATTTCTGCACGGAGAGGGCGGATATCATTTTATTGTGAAACAATTCCAAACTGAAACAGGCGCAGAAACAAATAAAAGAGTCGCTCCCAAGGAGTTCTACGCTTACCGCTTAATGATCAGAGGCAATGAAACATACAATCACATTGTCAACACTCAACGTTTATTAAAAAAATTCTTGCTAGATATGTATGCAAAAATAGAAACGGAACGGATGCCGTACGGAAGACTGAATCAGATGAAACTACGCACGGAAGAATACATCCACCGTCGAGGCGCAATCATAAATGACGGAAACATTGACGACTTTGGAACAATTATGATCTTATCTTCAATATATATAGGAAGTCAAAGGCACATGCATAAATACAATCAAAATGCCATGCCTACGTAAGAAATATGGGTGACCTGGCCTCTTCATAACATTCACATGCTACTCGTTGTTTACAATTATCAAAGACCAACTAAGATACGGACAAGCCCCATGCATCGACACGATATAATATCCCGAGTTTTCCGACAAAAACAAATGAGATTTATTGAAGTCATCACAAAATACCACATCTTTGGAACCGTTTTATGGTGGATATACACAATTGAATGGAAAACACGAGGGCTGCCTCAATCACACAATCTCATATGGCTGCACGACAGAATTCATCGCACGGATATTGATAATATCATCCAAGCTGAATTTCCCAGTCTACAAGAAGATCTGGAAAAAGAGTGAAAAATATGATTGGCGGACCATGTGGACCCTTAAACCCCAATTCACCATGTATGAGTGATGGAAAATGTACAAAAACAATATCCGGAACCATATTTAGACGATACACAAACCGGAGTTGATGGCTATCCCAAATACAGAAGACCATCACCTAAAAACAATGGCTTCACCACAAAAACACGAATACGAGGAAGCGATGAAATGGAAATAGGTAATCAGTGGGTGGTCCTATACAAGACGCTACTTTCCAAAATGTTCCGAGCACACATAAAGGTAGAATACTGCAATTCAGTGAAATTCATCAAATATATCTGTAAGTACGTGAACAAAGGCAGTGACATGGCAGTATTTCAAATAGCTAAAGACAGCGAACAACAAAACAGAAACGACAAGATCCTTATGTACCAAATGGGAAGATACAACAATAGTAACGAAGCATCGCGTCGGATTTTCGATTTACACGAACGCGAACCAGCTATGCAATATCTAGTAGCACATTTGGAGAATGGACAGAGAGCTTATTTTACACAAGACACAGCCAGGAAAATTACAAGCGAACCAGCTCAGAACACAACACTGACAGCTTTATATCTACGGTGCAAAACGGATCCATTCGCGAAAACATTACTATATGTCGACGTCCCTACCTATTATACGTGGAATACAACAAGAAAAATCTTTCAATGACGAAAACAAGGAATTCCAGTAGAAGATCATGCAGGAATCATGAAAACTGGCGCACTAGGCCGAGTATATACCGTACATCCGAACAACGCCGAATGTCTCTATCTCCGGATGTTGCTACACGAAATACGGAGACCAACACAGATATCAAGACTGTGGCAGTTACCGATGCCAGACGTACAGAGAAACATGCCAACGTTTAGGACTACTGCAAAGCGACAGCCACTGGGAATTAACACTGCAAGAAGTCTCCCTCACCGCCACAGCGGGACAAATAAGAGACTTATTCGCCATAATTCTAATAACATGTAACCCATCGAATCAAAAACAGCTATGGTACTCCTTCAAAGAGAGTATGAGTGACGGCATACTGTAACAGATCCTACAAGTTCATCCCGAACTGACCATCGAATTCAACGACGACATTTTCAATGGAACACTCATTCGCCTATAAGATAAATGTTTAGCAATAAGTTTGTACAACTTGGGAAGCAAGCACCACGAAAAGACGCTATCAGTGTGCTTAACTTCGAAATCAGAAAGGAAAAAAGCTACAGCATCAACGAACTACTTTAGTACATTGCTCACAACGAACCACTTCTCAATGACAATCAAAAGGACATTTACAACGTTATCATGGACCGGATCGACTGCAAAACTGGTGGAATTATTTACTTGGACGTACCAGGTGACTCTGAGAAAACATTTTTAATAAATCTATTGCTGACAGAAATACATGCTGAACTGCACATCGCACTTGCGCTGGCATTATCCGGCATTGCAGTCACACTTACAGAAGGAGGACGTACTACCAATTCCACCATACAAATACCGTTGAACATAGCCTAAGAACATTTCCCGGTATGTTAAATCTCAAGAGCATCAGGACGGGGTGAACTTGTAAGGCAAGCTAAAATTATTTTCTGGAACTCAACACCAGCAGATGAGATCAGTTGATGTTTAAAAAGATCACAGCTATGACCACACGTACAAATACTGCGACTAACAAAAAATATGAGAGTTGAACTATCGACAAACGAAACAAAAGCACATTTTGCTCAACAACTTTTACAAATAGGTGAAGGCGCATATCGTTCTGCCCAGACGACCGGCTTCATTAAACTTAACTATGTGTTCTGCAACATAGCCACTGCTGAAAATAAACTCATTGACCAAATTTATTCAAACGTTGTTCACAACTATACCAATCCGGACTGACTATTTGAAACGGCAATTTTGGCAACTAAAAATAATATTCTCGATGATGTCAACTTTAATGTTCAAAAGAAAATTCCCAGTGAAGAGAAATTATACAAATCGATTGATACGGTGGCAAATATTGAAGAAGGGGTTAGCTCCTCTACAGAATTTTTAAACTCTTTTCAAATATCAGGAATGCCATTACACTGCCTTCGACTCTAAATAGGATCTCCGATCATACTACTCAGGAATTTCAACTCACCAAAAGTACGGTGTGGAACAAGGATGATCTTCGAACAGCTATCAAATGACATCATAGAAACCGAACTTATGACTGGAAAGCGCAAAGGACACACACTATTTAGGCCGGCCGGGGTGTCCGAGCGGTTCTAGGCTCTTCAGTCTGGAACCACGCGACTGCTACGGTCGCAAGTTCGAATCCTGCCTCGGGCGTGAATGTGTGTGATGACCTTAGGTTAGTTAGGTTTAAGTAGTTCTACGTTCTAGGGGACTGATGACCTCAGGTGTTAAGTCCCATAGTGCTCAGAGCAATTTGAACCATTTTTGAACACACTATTTATCCCCAGAAATGCCGGCCGAAGTGGCCGTGCGGTTAAAGGCGCTGCAGTCTGGAACCGCAAGACCGCTACGGTCGCAGGTTCGAATCCTGCCTCGGGCATGGATGTTTGTGATGTCCTTAGGTTAGTTAGGTTTAACTAGTTCTAAGTTCTAGGGGACTAATGACCTCAGCAGTTGAGTCCCATAGTGCTCAGAGCCATCACCATCCCCAGAAATTCACTGATTTCTACTGAACTGCCATTCCAATTTAAAAGACTGCAATTTACAATCAATTTAGCCTACAGTTTTGCAGTGAAGAAAGCACAAGGACAAAGTTTAAAATATTGCGGCATTAACCTCAACGATTCTCGCTTCTATCACGGTCAACTATAAGTAGTCGAGAAGGAAATTCGAAAAATTTATACATACGTACCCCGGATATCAAAATGAAATTTTTTTATAAAGAAGTATTGTAAATAGAATAGAGCGAATCCGGGTAATAAATATTACCGAGCATAAATACAACCAGCTACATTTCTGCGATGATTGCATAATTATAATGAGTTTCCGATGTGTGGGGCGGCCAAGCACTATTTTTAAAGATGTTAGAGAGGCGAAGGTGGTAACGAGTTCAAATGTTCACATTTCTGTATAGCAGGTGTAGTTGATGCAAAAGCTGTAGAGCTTTATTTCGACCTCTTCCAGGTCTGTTAATTGTGCCAACATTCGGGGTAATTGTGTCATGCGTGGATACTTTTCTTTTAATTTCTGCAGATAGTAAATCAGCTAGTTGCATGCTTGCACCCGTCTTATGAACAACAAGAGACACGAAATTTCTTACGTGTAAGCACACATAATCCTCACATGCACAATGAATGGCGAACCAATCAACCACGATGTAACTCTGACTTACCTGGTGATTAAATTACACTGTCATATAGACTACATCTGGAAGACACATGCCTGAAGTTACAAAACGGGTATAATCTGTTACGTCAACAGAAGTTGCAGAAACGACGTAGAGGCAGTAATGTTGACACATCGATAACCTCGGCCTACGACTACGTTTCCAGATTTGGAGACTATCGCACATCTGCCTAAAAGTGTAGCGCACATGACGAGGAAATAGACATGCAGCACAACGAAGCGATGTGAATAATCTTTGGGACTCTTCAGAGCTAAAACTGTATGCTAGCTCCCTGTGTTGGCACGACATACATCTCCCACATCTCAGACTTCGCGAAGAACAGGGCAAACCATTGAGCTCTGTCTTGCCAACAAAGTCTGGGACAGCTGCCTCGAATTCTGAAAGCTGATTTTTATAGATCTATTCACTAACTTCCCTGGTGACTGGAAGAGAGATTGGCAGACTACACTAAAGGGAGGACATGAATAGATGGGATAACATGTTTATTGCGCTTAGTGCAGCTAAGACGCTGGGACAGCTTTGATTGATGTATGCAGCAGACGGTGCTAAGTATTCCGCGTCGTCACAAGACGCAGCACGTCCGCCGTCGTTGCAGCTACGCTCACAGTGAAACTTCATTTCACCTGCCGACAAAGAGTGGAAGTCGGATGGTACGTTACACGTACACGGCGCTCGCTGATGTGCATCTTGTATACGGGGCCGCCGATTGCGGTGGTCGAGGCTCGCAGCAGTTGTACGCCCGACGTTACCCCTCTAGACAACCTCACGGTCACACTTTCTTCGCTAGCTTGCACAGAAGGTTGTGCTTCAGCGAGGAGACACAACAACAAGAGCGAACAGTAACAACTATAGCGAACGAGGAGACTTTGCTGGAGCTGGGACAGAAGAAGCCCAGTGGCAGAACGCTTGCCATCGCCAGTCATGTAGGGATTTCCCACAGCGGCGTTTAGCGGTTGACTCGTGGCAATTCCATGCACGCGTATCACACCCAGCTCTTGCAGTTACTGGACGGAGACGATTTCACTACACCGGTGGCCATTGCACCGTGACATTTACAGATGCACGCAATATATTTAGGAAAAAGAATCCCGTAATGTTTTAATACTCCATTAGTAGCGTAGCGCTTGACACAGTAACACCGATTAAATATTTGGGCGTAACATTGCAGAGCAATATGAAGTCGGACAAGCATGTAATGGCAATTGTCATCTTCGGTTCATTGGTAGAATTTTGGGAAGATGTGGTTCATATGTAAAGGAGACCGCTTATAAAACACTAATACGACCTATTCTTGAGTACTGCTCGAGCGTTTGGGATCCCTATCAGGTCGGATTGAGGGAGGACATAGAAGCAATTCAGAGGCGGGCTACTAGATTTGTTACTGGTAGGTTTGATCATCACGCGAGTGTTACAGAAAAGCTTCAGGAACTCGGGTGGGAGTCTCTGGAGGAAATGAGGTGTTCTTTTCGTGAATCGCTACTGAGGAAATTTAGAGAACCAGCATTTGAGGCTGACTGCAGTACAATTTTACTGCCGCCAACTTATATGTCGCGGAAAGACCACAAAGATAAGATAAGAGAGATTAGGGCTCGTACAGAGGCATATAGGCAGTCATTTTTCCCTCGTTCTATTGGGGAGTGGAACAGGGAGAGAAGTTGCTAGTTGTGGTACGAGGTACCCTCCGACACGCACCGTATGGCGGATTGCGGAGTATGTATGCAGATGTAGATGTATATCCCTGTCTACCAGCCACTACTTTATTCACCTATGACGCGATCTTCACGCAGGAAGGCACTGCGTGTATTCTGACATATGGTTTCAGAATGGCGGGGCCCCTTCACATTACAAGGCTGATGCGGTTCGCAATCTGAGTGCAACGTCCCGCCAACGTTGGATCGGCCGAAGCGATTTGGCCCACGGGCCAGCGAAATTGCCAGACCTCTACAACGTTGACAAGTTTCTCTGCGGATAAGTCAAAACAGTGGTGTACGAAAGCCCCGTTAACAGAGCATCGCGTCCGTGGCAGCCGCTGGGAGAGACTGGGAGATGCCCGTTATTTTCCAGAACATCAGCTCTTCAGTGTGCCGGAGTTGAGAGGCCTGCAACACGGTCCGGGGGTCGTGATTTCGAACACCTTCTTTGATAAAGATTGTTGTCTTCTCTTGTTCTTATTTCTTGGTTTCTGCTGTACTAGTCATAATAAATACTTTTTTCTCTCCCTTTTCGTGTGCTTGCTTCCTTGTGTTTTATGTCGTCACCAGAGCGCCAGCGAAGCGATTGCGATCATGCATTGCTATGTGAAATTCCACCGTCTAGGTGTACCCTCTCTCTCCTGAAAATTCGTAACCGCAATGCCGAACCACCCTGTATATGCTGATTGATGATCCAACTACAGAAGTGCTTTGAAACACGCTTAACAGGATTGAAGCGGGGACGTGCAGATGACAAATGATGAAGTGTGGCCTTGCCGAAGACTTAGCATGTGGATGCTGGGAGCTGAGGGCTGTAGACCACTTTCTGATGTGAATCAAATGGCTCTGAGCACCATGGAATTAACTTCTGAGGTCATCAGTCCCCTAGAACTTAGAACTACTTAAACCTAACTAACCTAAGGACATCACACACATCCATGCCCGAGGAGGGATTCGAATCTGCGACCGTAGCGGTCGCGGGGTTCCGGAGTGAAGCGACTAGAACCGCACGGCCACCGCGGCCGGCAGACGTGAATCGAAATGGTTTTCACTATGATGGCATAGTGGCCCTGCACAAATTAACAACCGATGCGGAAGAATGGCTGTTTATTTGTAACTGGATTCTTATTATTACCTGTACATAAATAGGAAAATCTAAAAATTTACGCTTTAAGAAAGGAAGGAAGATTAGTACTCTAAAGTCTAACCGACATCAAGGTCATTAAAGGCGGATCAGAACCTCATATTAGAGGAGAGTGGAAAGGGAAATCGTCCGTGCCATTGCAAAGGAACAATCGCGAGATTAACCTCAAGCAATTTAGGGAAACTACGGAAATCAACCCAGATAGCCGGACAGGGATTTGAACCATTGTCCTAATGAATACGAGTCCAGTATGCTAGCCATTGCACCATCTCGCTCAGTATTTAATCCTTAAATTTAAGCTACTGCACTATATTTCAAATACTTGTTATCCAAAGGAAACGTCTGTTAATTTATCATCCAAACCCAAAATAAATAACAGTAACATATAATTAAAATGAAATATCTCTTTGCGTCCAACAGAGAAAAAGAAACGTCACACAATATTACGAGGTGTGACTGGAAAGTTTTAAGAATGGGCTTGTAATTGTACAATGGTGGTACTTAGATGCTATGTGATGCATCTCCTTCAAATAGTCCCCTTCTGACTGAACACGCCGACTCCAACGGTGTTTCCACTTTTGGAAACATTCCTGGAAATTTTTTTCCTGAAGTGTGTTAAGGACACTCTCCGTATTTGCCTGGATGTCTTCAATCGAGTCAAATCTCTTCCCTTTCAGTGAAAATTTCAGTTTAGGAAACAGATAGAAGTCTGCAGGGGCCAAATCAGGGGAATATGGTGGTTGTGGAAGCACAGGAATTTTCAATCTGGTCAAAAATTCAACGATGGAGAAGGCACGATGAGCCGGAGCATTGTCATGGCGTAGCACCCAACGCCTGTCTTTCCACAATGCACGCCTTTTCTTCAGCACCTTTTCGCGCAAACGCTCAAGGACACATTTTTAGTATTCCTGGTTAACTGTCCGTCCTCCAGGGGTAAATTCATGATTCACAATACCGGTAGAATCTAAAAAAGTTACCAACATTTTGTTCACCTTCGACCGACTTTGATGTGCCTTTCTCGGTTGTGGTTAACCTAGAGTCTTCCACTGCGAAGACTGCACTTCGGTTTCAGGATCATATCCATAAACAGACGATTCGTCACCTGTAATTACCCTATTTAACAAATCTGGGTCATTTTTAGTCCGACTGATCAGTTCATGACACACTTGAAGTCGGTATTTTCTCTGGTCACTTGACAACGTTTTTGGAATAAATTCTGCGGACACTCGACACATGTTCAGATCTTCAGTTAAAATTGACTGAACTGCATGAAACTTAAATTAAGTTAGTCAGCCATCTTCCTAATTGTAAGTCTACGATCATAGCACCCTAAGTCACAAACTTTCACAACATTTTTAATCGTTTTTGAGGTGGAAGGACGGCCGGATCGTGGTTCATCTTCAAATGATTCGCGGCCATTTTTAAATCTGTTTAAACAGACAAAAACATTTCACTGGCTCACACAATTATCTCAAAAAGCTGGTTTTAATAGTTCGTAAGTCTCAAAAGCTGATATTCCGGCTTTAAAACAAAATTTCACACAAACTCGTTGCTTCATTTTGACGTCCATTTTCACGCATACAGAGTCCGCCAACGAGGCTAAACAGACTGCCGCTCAACCAACTCTCACAACGAACTGAATAAAGGAAATGCAGTTTCCTGTCAGAGCGCGTTCAAGGGCAAGGCAATGTCTCACTCCCCACCCTTCGTGTACCTGACCGCCAAACCAGAAAGCAGTATCGGATCCATTCTTAAAACTGTCCAATCACACCTCGTATTTGCATCATCCTAGTTCCCCATAACTCCTGAAGATAGACGTTAACTGTGGATACTGTATGACAGACACAGTCCGTTTCACTGTTCAGAGATGTCACTAATCCCGCCCAAAGATGTAAACAACCACGCATGAGCAGCGCCTATTAGACGGAGGGGGTTCGACAGCTGATCAGTTCCAGTCATTCCACCAGGAAGGAGGTACACGGCCAGTGTTGTCTATAGTTCAACCATGCCTACACGGTCAACACCGCAGTTCAATGGCGTTCGCATTGTTACTTTGTGCCAGGAGGGCTCTCAACAAGGGAAGAGTCCAGGCGTCCCGGAGTGGACCAAGGCGATGTTTTTCGGACATGGAGGAGATACAGAGAGATAGGATCTGTCGATAACATGCATCGCTCAGGCCGCCCAAGGGCTGCTACTGCAGTGGATGACCGCTACCTACGGATAATGGCTCGGAGGAACCCTGACAGCAACCATGTTGAATAATGCTTTTCGTGCAACCACAGGATGTCGTGATACGACTCAAACTGTGCGCAATAGGCTCCATGTTGCGCAACTTCACTCCAGACGTCCATGGCAAGATCAATCTGTGCAACCAAGACACAATGCAGCGCGGTACAGATGGTCGCAACAACAAGCCGAATGGACCGCTCAGTTTTTGGCATTACTTTCTAGTCATCGATGAGGGTCACATATCTCTTCAACCAGACAATCGTCAGAGACGTGTTTTGAGGTAACTCGGTCAGGCTGAGCGCCTTTGACACACTGTCCCATGAGTGCAGCAAGGTGGAGATTCCCTGCTGTTTTGGGGTGGCATTATGTGGGGCCGACGTACGTCGCTGGTGGTCATGGAAGGCCCCGTAACGGCTGCACGATACGTGAATGCCATCCTCCAACCGATAGTGCAACCGTATCGGCAGCATATTGGCGAGGCATTAGTCTTCATGGACGACAATTCGCGCTCCCATCGTGCAAATCTTGTGAATGACTTACTTCAGGATAACGACATCGCTCGACTAGAGTGGCCAGCATGTTCTCCAGACATGAACCCCATTGAAAATGCCTGGGATATATTGAAAATGGCTGTTTATGGACGACGTGTCCCACCAACTACTCTGAGGGATCTACACCGAATCGCCGTTGAGGAGTGGGACAATCTGGACCATCAGTGCCTTGATGAACTTTTGGCTAGTATGACACGATGAATACTGGCATGCATTAGTGCAATAGGACGTGCTACTGAGTATTAGAGGTACTGGCGCGTACAGCAACCTGCACCTCCACCTCTGAAGGTCTCGCTGTATGGTGGTACAACATGCAATGTGTGGTTTTCAAG
Organism: Schistocerca piceifrons; assembly: GCF_021461385.2. Classification (NCBI taxonomy): domain Eukaryota; kingdom Metazoa; phylum Arthropoda; class Insecta; order Orthoptera; family Acrididae; genus Schistocerca; species Schistocerca piceifrons. The sequence continues at coordinate 1,054,781,791 of NC_060139.1, forward strand.
AGCAATAAAAAGAGCGGAAATGATGTTTATGTTGATCTCTATTCCAATTTTCTGTACAGTTTCCGGAACTCTCGGAACCGAGGTGATGCAATACTTTTTTGATGTGTGCGTATATATGATTTTCAATAATGCTTATGTTTCTTTAAATGGAAACCAGTTATTGTTTTAGCACAACGGAAAATAGATAAAAATACTTAACCAATGCCATTTCTTGCATTGTAAAATGTTAATCATATCAAGAGTAACTTGTAACGTAAAGTTGACGCTTGACTAACTCCTTAGCAGTTCAATCGGGTGTATCGGGGAGAACCGAATTAATTAGGGATGCAAAAAGAACAGTGACGTTACGAAGGTGCAGAAGAGACATGAACAGCACGTTACGTTCACATACTATCATTTTTATTAGTCTTTTGCTCTGAAGAAAACTGTACGTCACTGATTTGTTAGAAGAAAATGTTCATTAACATGAGAATGTAGTTAGACTTACAAATTTGTGTTTTGTTTTCAATTACAGAATGTAAAAGAGTGTGTCCTGGCATTTCACGCTGATATATGTTCAAAGTGGTGCCCGTCATTTGCTGCACACATCTGCAATCTACCGCTTAATGAATGTCTTACAAGACGCAGTATATCCGGTGTATTGTTGCCACAGCATGCCTCAATACGATGTTTGATATCCTCTGGGGTTTTAGGCACATCACAGTAGATGTTCTCCTTTAACGTATCCAACAGAAAGAAGTCTATCAGTGTAAGATACGACGAACGGACTGGCTAGTTCATGCGTCCGCCATGTCATATGAAACGCCCATCGAACATTCTGTCATGGGTCAGCCTACTGTTCATCGCAGAATCTGCAGTAGCATCATCATGTAGATACAACATACGTGTGCGCGTTTCCATCGGGACTTGTTCTAGCAATGTTGGCAGATCATTTTGTAGAACTCGGAGTATTTTGCAGCTGTTTGCGTGTCTTCAATGAAGTGAGGACCAACGAAATGGTCGCCAATTTCTTCGCACCATACATTTACATTCCACGGTTGCTGTCGCTCTACCTGTCGAAGCCAGCGAGGATTGTTCACGGACCAGTAATGCATGTTTCGTAAATTCACTGCACCTTGGTTTGTGAAGCCTCCTTCATCGGCAAACAGGTAGACCTGCAGCGCATTCTCTGTTAATGCAGTTTGACAGAAATTCACTCGATGTAATTGTTGATGCAGCGACACATGACAAGGGGGAAATTTGTGACGATGAAGTATGCGCGTTACACTACTTTGTCTCATCGCACTGCCTCTAGCGATGTCAAATGAACTCATGTGTGGGTTCACGGCGACAGCAGCTAACACACCAAAAGCACCTGCTTCTCCTCTGATGGATTTGTTACGGACCCGTTCTATCTACATATACATGAATAATCTGAAAATCACATTTAAGTGCCTAGCAGAGAGTTCATCGAAACACCGGAACAATTCTCTGTTATTCGAATCTCATATAGCGCGTGGAAAGAACGAACACCTGTATCTTTCCGTACGAGCTCTGTTTTCCCTTATTTTATCGTCGTAATCGTTTCTCACTATGTATCTCGATGTCAACAAAACATTTTCACATTCGGAGGAGAAAGCTGGTGACTGGAACTTCGTAAGAAGTTATCGTCGCAACGTACAATGCCTTTGTTTTAATGATGTCCATCCCAAATCCTGTATCATTTCAGTGGCCAACTCTCCCATATTTCGCGATAATACAAAACGTGCCCCCCCCCCCCCCCCAATCAAGAACCATGGACCTTGCCCTTGGTGGGGAGGCTTGCGTGCCTCACTGATACAGATAGCCGTACCGTAGGTGCAACCACAACGGAGGGGTATCTGTTGAGAGGCCAGACAAACATGTGGTTCCTGAAGAGGTGCACCACCCTTTTCAGTAGTTGCAGGGGCAACAGTCTGGTTGATTGACTGATCTGGCCTTTTAACAGTAACCAAAACGGCCTTGCTGTGCTGGTACTGCGAACGTCTGAAAGCAAGGGGAAACTACAGCCGTAATTTTTCCTGAGGACATGCAGCTTTACTGTATGGTTAAATGATGATGGCGTCCTCTTGGGTAAAATATTCCGGAGGTAAAATAGTCCCCCATTCGGATCTCCGGGCGGGGACTACTCAAGAGGATGTCGATATCAGGAGAAAGAAAACTGGCGTTCTATGGATCGGAGAGTGGAATATCAGATCCCTTAATCGAGCAGGTAGGTTAGAAAATTTAAAAAGGGAAATGGATAGGTTAAAGTTAGATATAATAGGAATTAGTGAAGTTCGCTGGCAGGAGGAACAAGACTTTAGGTCAGGCGAATACAGGGTTATAAATACAAAATCAAATAGGGCTAATGCAGGAGTCGGTTTAATAATGAATAAAAAAATAGGAGTGCGGTTAAGCTACTACAAACAGCATAGTGAACGCATTATTGTGGCCAAGATAGACACGAAGCCCACGCCTACTACAGTAGTACAAGTTTATATGCCAACTAGCTCTGCAGATGACAAAGAAATTGAAGAAATGTATGATGAAATAAAAGAAATTATTCAGACAGTGAAAGGAGACGAAAATTTAATAGTCGTGGGTGACTGGAATTTGGTAGTCGGAAAAGGGAGAGAAGGAAACGTAGTAGGTGAATATGGATTGGGGCTAAAGAATGAAAGACGAAGCCGCCTGATAGAATTTTGCACAGAGTACAACTTAATCATAACTAACACTTGGTTCAAGAACCATAAAAGAAGGTTGTATACATGGAAGAATCCTGAAGATACTGACAGGTTTCAGACAGATTATATAATGGTAAGGCAGAGATTTAGGAACCAGGTTTTAAATTGTAAGACATTTCCAGAGGCAGATGTGGACACTGACCACAATCTATTGGTTATGAACTGTAGATTAAAACTGAAGAAACAGCAAAAAGGTTGGAATTTAAGGACATGGAACCTGGATAAACTGACTAAACCAGAGGTTGCACAGAGTTTCAGGGAGAGCATAAGGGAACAATTGACAGGAATGGGGGAAAGAAATACATTAGAAGAAGAATGGGTAGCTCTGAGGGATGAAGTAGTCAAGGCAGCAGAGGATCTAGTAGGTAAAAAAGACAAGGGCTAGTAGAAATCCTTGGGTAACAGAAGAAATATTGAATTTAATTGATGAAAGGAGAAAATATAGAAATGCAGTAAATGAAGCAGGCAAAAAGGAATACAAACGTCTCAAAAATGAGATCGACTGGAAGTGCAAAATGGCTAAGCAGGGATGGCTAGAGGACAAATGTAACGGTGTAGAGGATTATCTCCCTAGGGATAAGATAATACTGCCTACAGGAAAATTAAAGTGACCTTTGGAGAAAAGAGAACCACTTGTATGAATATCAAGAGCTCAGATGGAAACCCAGTTCTAAGCAAAGAAGGGGAAGCAGAAAGATGGAAGGAGTGTATAGAGGGTCTATACAAGGGCGATGTACTTGAGGACAATATTATGGAAATGGAAGAGGATGTAGATGAAGATGAAATGGGAGATACGATAGTGTATGAAGAGTTTGACAGAGCATTGTAAGACCTGAGTCGAAACAAGGAACCCGGGAGTAGACAACATTTCATTACAACTACTGACGGCCTTGGGAGAGCCAGTCCTGACAAAACTCTACCATCTGGTGAGCAAGATGTATGAGAGACGCGAAATACCCTCAGACTTCAAGAAGAATTTAATAATTCCAATACAAAAGAAAGCAGGTGTTGACAGATATGAAAATTACCGAACTATGAAAGTAATAAGTCACGGATGCAAAATACTAACGCGAATTCTTTACAGACGAATGGAAAAACTGGTAGAAGCCGACCTCGGGGAAGATCAGTTTGGATTCCATAGAAATATTCGAACACTTGAGGCAATACCGACACTACGACTTATCTTAGAAGCGAGATTAAGGAAAGGCAAACCTACGTTTCTAGCATTTGTAGACTTAGAGAAAGCTTTTGACAATGTTGACTGGAATACTCTCTTTCAAATTCTGAAGGTGGCATAGGTAAAATACAGGGAGCGAAAGGTTATTTACAATTTGTACAGAAACCAGATGGCAGTTATAAGAGTCGAAGGGCATGAAAGGGATGCAGTGGTTGTGAAGGGAGTGAGACGGGGTTGTAACCTATCCCCGATGTTATTCAATCTGTATATTTAGCAAATAGTAAGGGAAACAAAAGAAAAATTCGGAGTAGGACTTAAAATCCATGGAGAAGAAATAAAAACTTAGAGGTTCGCCGATGACATTGTAATTCTGTCAGAGACAGCAAAGGACTTGGAAGTGCAGTTGAACGGAATGGACAGTGTCATGAAATGAGGGCATAAGATGAACATCAACAAAAGCAAAACGAGGACAATGGAATGTAGTCGAATTAAGTCGGATGATGCTGCGGGAATTAGGTTAGGAAATGAGACACTTAAAGTAGTAAAGGAGTTTTGCTATTTGGGGAGCAAAATAACTGATGATGGTCGAAGTAGAGAGGATATAAAATGTAGACTGGCAATGTCAAGGAAAGCGCTTCTGAAGAAGAGAAATTTGTTAACATCGAGTATAGATTTAAGTGTCAGGAAGTCGTTTTTGAAAGTATTTGTATGGAGCGTAGCCATGTATGGAAGTGGAACATGAACGATAACTAGTTTGGACAAGAAGAGAATAGTAGCTTTCGAAATGTGGTGCTACAGAAGAATGCTGAAGAGTAGATGGGTAGATCATATAACTAATGAGGAGGTATTGAATAGGATTGGGGAGAAGACGAGTCTGTGGCACAACTTGACTAGAAGAAGGGATCGGTTGGTAAGACATGTTCTGAGACATCAAGGGATCACAAATTTAGTATTGGAGGGCAGCGTGGAGGGTAAAAATCGTAGAGGGAGACCAAGAGATGAATATACTAAACATATTCAGACCGATGTAAAGTGCAGTAGGTACAGGGAAATGAAGAAGCTTGCACAGGATAGAGTAATATGGAGAGCTGCATCAAAGCAGTCTCAGGACTGAAGACCACACCAACAACAAACAAAACGTGCTGCTCAATTTGCTTTTGCGTGTTACCATTCCTGTTGCATACAATTGTTTGTAGATGTTTTCAAATGTGCGGCACGTTGGTTGATCTCTGAATGGGTACCTTTTTGCATACAACCTACAGGCTGCAGCTACATTTTGTCTACACCCGCCATAGATGAGTATCATCTCAGGCTTTTTAGAGTTAGAATAAACCATTTTCACAGTTCTCACAACACTGTACACACTGTTGCACCTGCGACCTTCTCACCTTCCTACTGTGGGTACTTGTGTACAGTACACTATCACAGATGTCGGCTAACACAGTGTACCACAGTTATTCAGAGCACAAGGACTAATTCAGCAAGCGCTACGTGCGGATACTGAGACAGCCAAACTCGTAAACATCTTCGTAAACATACTTCTATAGATCTTTTTTGTTACAATACACGACTGAAGCGTCAACCGTATGTTACAAATTACTCCGGATCAACTTAACATTTTGCAGTGTATCAAAACGGCATTGGTTAAGTACGTGTTTCTATTTTCGATTGTGCTAAAAATAATAACAGGTTTCCATTTAAAAAAACATAAGTATGTTGTGAAAATCATATTTCCGTTCATTTATCAATGGTTTCTATTAACCAATTCCACCAGCTTGTCTCCTCACTTTAGATCTGTGGAGTTGGTTAAAACTCATATTTCCGTTCATTTATCAATGTTTTGTATTAACCAGTTCCACCAACCTCTCTCCTCACTTTCGGTCTTTCGAATTGGTGGTTCAGTGTTTTTTGTGGTTTTGGAGGTGTTTCCAGCGGTAATGGTAGGCGACTCACCCTATATATGAGTCACCTACGCCGGCCGGTTTGGCCGAGCGGTTCTAGGCGCTACAGTCTGGAACCGCGTGATCGCTACTGTCGCAGGTTCGAATCCTGCCTCGGGCGTGGATGTGTGTCATGTCCTTAGGTTATTAAGGTTTAAGTAGTTCTAGGGGACTGATGACCTATATATATATATATATATATATATATATATATATATATATATATATATATATATATATAGTTCGTAATTATGTGTCTTCAAATATTTCGTTGCTGTAACCATAACGTGCGAGATCTCGGAACTGGAATGTGCTATCTACCTCCCATAGATATAGGCTCAACACACAAACGATATCCATACTGATGTAAGCCTTATACAGCCTTAACCCAGCAATTTGCTAAACACAGTAATTGAAAAAGCTCCCAAGATCGTATTGAATGCAAATGAGAGCCGTTTTCATAAGTAATTTGTCATACAAATCAATTAAGTTTCCTGCAACACATATATATTTCCGTGCACTAGCTTTAGAAGGAATGCCGTCAGTAAGAGCACAATTCAGTCATACGGAAGAATTCGGTCATATTTTCCTATTTAATGAGGGTCACCTGACCCCAGCTGGTGTAGGACAATAAAAAAAGAGAAAACAAATAAATTATTTTAAACGCTGGATTTACTTTCTCTTTCTCTAAACTGCACTGGAAGTAAAGTGAATATTTTATCGAAATGAATCTGTGAACAATTTCTTATTTAATGATCAGGTAAGAGACAAATTGTCTCTGCAAAATCTGACAAAACGACTTTCACAATGGAATGTACGTTAATGTGTCCAAAATTACAATAAGTGAAGGACTGAGCGGGGCTCACTTGGGACACACTGCTGTGCTAACATGTGGTGGATATCTCTAATTGAACAGAAGATTGCTATGGAACCGCGATTAGGTTTCCAAAATCTGTGCATCTCAAAAACGCAAATTAAAACCGGATCCAAGAACCTAGTAAGTTAAGACACTGTGAAGCAACACACGTTGTAAAATTGCTCTCGGAAACTGGGAACTGATCAGAGCAAAAACAGCACTAGGGCTGAAAAGGCGACACTAACTGTTGGATTAAGGGGAAACCGCTCCGGGCCACGACCGGGCGCCTCTCCCCCTCTCGTTCCGCCTGCCTCTCGGACACTTGCCACAGCACAGACTCTTCGAGTCGATCTGTTCTTCCCTGGTCCAGAAAATTACCACTTGGAGGGGAGGATTCACGACTTTTGTCACAATGACGACCATGAATTCCTCTCAACGTGCTGAAACGCAGGGTAAGCCTGCCAAAACTTCTCTACTATCGATTAAAGTATGCCTATTAACGGCCCAGAGGCTCATATACTGTGCATGCTGTGTCTCCACTCATTTGTTCAGACACTTTCACTACAGCTCCGATGCTAATGGCCTCTCTGACTGGCTGACATCATCCGGACAGTTAGACCTAATATCGGAGTCAAGTAGTTCAACTGCCGACAGGAAATTCAGATCTGTCACACCAAGAAAGATCAGGGGGACTTGTGGTCGCTTTGCTGTACCTTTCAAGACTGTGCCGCTTCACGGACAACGGAAACAGGCCAGGAAACTAGCAGCGCAACAGGGGAGAGCTTAAGCAGGTTCGTATTCACAGTGCTACGACAGCCCAGGTCCGTTACTGTACCCTCTCACGCCGGCCACAGCGATTCGAATCTTACACCAGAAGTGACAATTTATCTCCCGCCACTACAGTTAAGAACTTTACTTCTTATCGAAAAACGATATATGTGGCAGAACTGTGAGACAGTAGTGAACTTTGCTGATCAGTTTTATTTTCAGATCCACATTTCGAACGTAAGATGAAGTTAACGTAATTGCTATTGAACAGATAGAATCTACAACAAACAGGGTGTTTCCGTAAGAGCGTGCATTAATTCAACGGGACTTGGAGGATGCTCCACTGAACAATTTGAAACAGGGAATCGGGCGTCGGAGAAGTCAGCTTAGGGAGATAATGGGAATGAAATCACATTACTGTGTACTTTTTTATTTAAATCGGAGCGTGGAAATCGGAGCGTGGAATGTCAGATCCCTTAATCGGGCAGGTAGGTTAGAAAATTTGAAAAGGGAAATGGATAGGTTAAAGTTAGATATAGTGGGAATTAGTGAAGTTCGGTGGCAGGAGGAACAAGACTTCTGGTCAGGTGACTACAGGGTTATAAACACAAAGTCAAATAGGGGTAATGCAGGAGTAGGTTTAATAATAAATAGGAAAATAGGAACGCGGGTAAGCTACTACAAACAGCATAGTGAACGCATTATTGTGGCCAAGATAGATACGAAGCCCACACCTACTACAGTAGTATAAGTTTATATGCCAACTAGCTCCGCAGATGACGAAAAAATTGAAGAAATCTATGATGAAATAAAAGAAATTATTCAGATAGTGAAGGGAGACGAAAATTTAATAGTCATGGGTGACGAATTCGAGTGTAGGAAAAGGGAGAGAAGAAAACGTAGTAGGTGAATATGGATTAGGGCTAAGAAATGAAAGAGGAAGCCGCCTGGTAGAGTTTTGCACAGAGCACAACTTAATCATAGCTAACACTTGGTTTAAGAATCATGATAGAAGGTTGTATACATGGAAGAACCCAGGAGATACTAAAAGGTATCAGATAGATTATATAATAGTAAGATAGAGATTTAGGAACCAGGTTTTAAATTGTAAGACATTTCCAGGGGCAGATGTGGACTCTGATCACAATCTGTTGGTTATGACCTGTAGACTAAAACTGAAGAAACTGCAAAAAGGTGGGAATTTAAGGAGATGGGACATGGATAAACTGAAAGAACCAGAGGTTGTACAGAGTTTCAGGGAGAGCATCAGGGAACAATTGACAGGAATGGGGGAAAGAAATACAGTGGAAGAAGAATGGGTAGCTTTGAGGGATGAAGTACTGAAGGCAGCAGAGGATCAAGTAGGTAAAAAGAAGAGGGCTATTAGAAATCCTTGGGTAACAGAAGAAATATTGAATTTAATTGATGAAAGGAGAAAATATAAAAATGCAGTAAATGAAGCAGGCAAAAAGGAATACAAACGTCTCAAAAATGAGATCGACAGGAAGTGCAAAATGGCTAAGCAGGGATGGCTCGAGGACAAATGTAAGGATGTAGAGGCTTATCTCACTAGGGGTAAGATAGATACCACCTGCAGGAAAATTAAAGACACCTTTGGAGAAAAGTGAACCACTTGCATGAACATCAAGAGCTCAGATGGAAACCCAGTTCTAAGCAAAGAAGGGAAAGCAGAAAGGTGGAAGGAGTATATAGAGGGTCTATACAAGGGCGATGTACTTGAGGACAATATTATGGAAATGGAAGAGGATGTAGAGGAAGATGAAATGGGAGATGCGGTACTGCGTGAAGAGTTTGACAGAGCACTGAAAGACCTGAGTCGAAACAAGGCCCCCGGAGTAGACAACATTCCATTGGAACTACTGACGGCCTTGGGAGAGCCAGTCCTGACAAAGCTCTACCATCTGGTGAGCAAGATGTATGAAACAGGCGAAATACCCTCAGACTTCAAGAAGAATATAATAATTCCAATCCCAAAGAAAGCAGGTGTTGACAGATGTGAGAATTACCGAACAATCAGTTTAATAAGCGACAGCTGCAAAGTACTAACACGAATTCTTTACAGACGAATGGAAAAACTAGTAGAAGCCGACCTCGGGGAAGATCAGTTTGGATTCCGTAGAAATACTGGAACACGTGAGGCAATACTGACCTTACGACTTATCTTAGAAGAAAGATTAAGGAAAGGCAAACCTACGTTTCTAGCATTTGTAGACTTAGAGAAAGCTTTTGACAATGTTGACTGGAATACTCTCTTTCAAATTCTGAAGGTGGCAGGGGTAAAATACAGGGAGCGAAAGGCTATTTACAATTTGTACAGAAACCAGATGGCAGTTATAAGAGTCGAGGGACATGAAAGGGAAGCAGTGGTTGGGAAAGGAGTGAGACAGGGTTGTAGCTTCTCCCCGATGTTATTCAATCTGTATATTGAGCAAGCAGTAAAGAAAACAAAAGGTAAATTCGGAGTAGGTATTAAAATCCATGGCGAAGAAATAAAAACTTTGAGGTTCACCGATGACATTGTAATTCTGTCGGAGACAGCAAAGAACTTGGAAGAGCAGTTGAACGGAATGGATGGTGTCTTGAAGGGAGGATATAAGATGAACATCAACAAAAGCAAAACGAGGATAATGGAATGTAGTCGAATTAAGTCGGGTGATGCTGAGGGAATTAGATTAGGAAATGAGACACTAAATTAGTAAAGGAGTTTTGCTATTTGGGGAGCAAAATAACTGATGATGGTCGAAGTAGAGAGGATATAAAACGTTGACCGGCAATGGTAAGGAAAGCGTTTCTGAAGAAGAGAAATTTGTTAACATCGAATATAGATTTAAGTGTCAGGAAGTCATTTCTGAAAGTATTTGTATGGAGTGTAGCTATGTATGGAAGTGAAACATGGACGGTAAATAGTTTGGACAAGAAGAGAATAGAAGCTTTCGAAATGTGTTGCTACAGAAGAATGCTGAAGATTAGATGGGTAGATCACATAACTAATGAGGAGGTACTGAATAGGATTGGGGAGAAGAGGAGTTTGTGGCACAACTTGACCAGAAGAAGGGATCGGTTGGTAGGACATATTCTGAGGCATCAAGGGATCACCAATTTAGTATTGGAGGGCAGCGTGGAGGGTAAAAATCGTAGGGGGAGACCAAGAGATGAATACACTAAGCAGATTCAGAAGGATGTAGGTTGCAGTAGGTACTGGGAGATGAAGAAGCTTGCACAGGATAGAGTAGCATGGAGAGCTGCATCAAACCAGTCTCAGGACTGAAGACCACAACAACAACAACAACTGAAAATACCATAATTGACACAATGAACGTACCATTTGTGCTGTGTCTTACAAAATGTGCTGAAACTGACGGCCATCAACCGAAATGCAAGCATGACGTCAGCGAACAAGTTTCTCACGCACCCTGACAGACATCACAGGCAGCTAGAATTCTAGGAACTAATTCCATCTCCGTATAAATTGAGATATTGTGCACAAGTGAAGAGGAGTTTGTGGCACAACTTGACCAGAAGAAGGGATCGGTTGGTAGGACATATTCTGAGGCATCAAGGGATCACCAATTTAGTATTGGAGGGCAGCGTGGAGGGTAAAAATCGTAGGGGGAGACCAAGAGATGAATACACTAAGCAGATTCAGAAGGATGTAGGTTGCAGTAGGTACTGGGAGATGAAGAAGCTTGCACAGGATAGAGTAGCATGGAGAGCTGCATCAAACCAGTCTCAGGACTGAAGACCACAACAACAACAACAACTGAAAATACCATAATTGACACAATGAACGTACCATTTGTACTGTGTCTTACAAAATGTGCTGAAACTGACGGCCATCAACCGAAATGCAAGCATGACGTCAGCGAACAAGTTTCTCACGCACCCTGACAGACATCACAGGCAGCTAGAATTCTAGGAACTAATTCCATCTCCGTATAAATTGAGATATTGTGCACAAGTGACTTTAGATATCCCTATGGGAAATGATCAAGGGGATTCAGGTAAAGTGACCTCTCAGGCCATAGAATAGGACATCTCCTTCCAGTTCAGCGAACAGTAAATACTGTACCAGTACTGCTCCGTCGTGTTGTACTGTAAATCTCTGAATAGGACAGAATAATGAATAGGTCCGTGGTTTATTTACAGCACGTTCTGTCACGGGGCGATATAAATACGATACAACAGAGCCAACTTATGGACAAGTAAAGTAAACAAAGCCTGCATCATGACTTCCAGGTAATCAGGCTCGTCCTCCCTGTTTCCTGGTAGGAAATAAAGAATGGTACAATACGATACAACAGAGCCAACTTATGGACAAGTGAAGTAAACAAAGCCTGCATCATGACTTCCAGGTAATCAGGCTCGTCCTCCCTGTTTCCTGGTAGGAAATAAAGAATGGTACACGTAAATAAACATCACAGTACGTGTAAACTTGTACACATGTTGGTTGTAAATAAGCTGGAAAACAGTATTGGTAGACAAAGTGGTGGACAAGTTTACTTCGATATCTCCTTAAGCTGACTTCTCCAACCCCTGGTTCTCTAGCTCAGATTGTTCAGTGGAGCATTCCCTACGTCCTGTTACATTTTTTACGCTGTTAGGAAAACACCCTGTATGTTATTTTAATAATGAAGAGTTAGGAGTGCTAATTCGTCCAAAGATGCTGATTTACGTTGTTCCTGATTAACCCACATAAATTCAGACGAGTACATGAATCGTTCGTCAACCCAGGTCACTGTCGTGTTTGACAAAAGAAGTCAAGCACCCAGAAGGGGAAGAGGAAGCGAAATAAAACTCACCAGTTGGATTGATAGGGTCATCAGTGCATGCTCCCACATCACGGCAACACTCTCAAACACACCCGCCTTTGTTGTTGTTGGTATAACGGCAGCCTACGCATGGGACTGTAATTCACTAGTCCGGCTGCTGTTACTATCTGGCCAATAGTGCTGAATTACACTGGGTGTTGCAGGGAATGTATTACTTGTCCTCGGATGGAAGGCGCAACTGTGGTTCATTGGTTGATTTGGAAGAGGGGACCAAACAGCGAGGTCATCGGTCCCATCGGAGTAGAGAAGAATGGGAAAGGAAGTCGGCCGTGTGCTTTCAAAGGAACCATCCCGGCATTTGCCTGAAGCGATTTAGGGGAATCACAGAAAACCTAAATCAGGATGGCCGGACGCGGGTTCGAACCGTCGTCCTCCCGAATAGGGTCCAGTGTGCTAACCACTGTGACACCTCGCTCGGTGGCGCAACCTTGAAGAGTTACGATGTGCTTGGAGCACAGGACGACGATTCGTCCTTGAGGTAGACATGGTGGATCGGAACCTTGACAACGAGTTTGCCTGCCTTCAGGTCGCATGCAGTCCAATATCGAGCTACCTTCGCATTCGAATGCCTTAAAATCTGGTTACTGCACGATTCGACCACCCGACCAAATGTAAACCCACACTGGGACCCCTTTCAAGGTCTTTTAGATGTTGACAGCGCTGCCTCACACGAATATATGACATCACCATGTTCATCACAGTGATCACTCAACATCTAACGCTGTTTGTGCCCATTATATACACTACCAGGGCTGGTAACAACGCCAGACACGAACTACACTATTGCAATCTGTGACCGTTCTCCATGTGACAGAAAATTCTAGCACTAATCTTTCACATACTCACAGCTGGTGTGTACATCTGCTATGTTACATTGACATCCGAGCATGTCTCCTGGGTGATAAACTTTTTTTTCCTTGTTTTTTGTCGGGCAGTGTATATACAGGCAGAAAAAGATGCTTACAGTGCTATATCGAAGTACTCGACTGAGAACAAAGGCCACTGCAATTGAGAATTACGCTGTCCATTGTAGACTTAATACATTTGGCTGTGTGGCCAGACGTGAAACTGAACCTAATCGTCCAGTACTTAGTACGAAACCTCGCATTCCTATGAGAAGGAAATATGGAGATAAATATAAGATTAATCTATTTACTCTAACACATAGAAAAGCAGAAAGTGAACGTGAACAAGTTTGAAAAGAAGAAGATAACATTGCAACAATTTAGGTACTCAAATGAAAACTCGGAAGATGCTAGGATATGAACGGAAGTGCAGTGGGATTTTATTTGCGACTACTTACTTTGCAGTGTCACAATCATATACTTTCCTGTTCAAGGTGTCACAATGATTAGGGTACAGAAGGAGAAGGTTCAGGTCCACGACTTGGCATCAAAGTTAATATTTCCTGGAGTTTCCTTCAACCACCTGTGGCAAATTCTGGGACAGTTAGTTTGAAAACAACGGGTCTCACACACAGACCAACGAAAAAAAATCTTTCTACTTCTTTTTATTAGATATGTGGTGTCACCGCCAGACGCCACACTTGCTAGGTGGTAGCCTTTAAATCGGCCGCGGTCCGTTAGTACCCGTCGGACCCGCGTGTCGCCACTGTCAGTGATTGCAGACCGAGCGCCGCCACATGGCAGGTCTAGAGAGACTTCCTAGCACTCGCCCCAGTTGTACAGCCGAGTTTGCTACCGATGGTTCACTTACAAATTACGCTCTCATTTGCCGAGACGATAGTTAGCATAGCCTTCAGCTACGTCATTTGCTACGAACTAGCAAGGCGCCATTATCATTTGCTATTTATCTTGTGATGCATGTACCGTCAGACCGATGTTTACCAATTATGGATTAAAGTTGAGTACTCCAGAAGCTACGAACCTTTTTTTTTGCTAGTCTCATTTCCTTGACCTGTTCCAGACCTCACGCCAGCCTGCGTGAGCTTAAACGCGTGCCTTTCGCCTACCTCATAGCGGCTTGGCTGTCTTGCCAAGTCACAACAGTTTGGCTACGAGCCAATTCGCGTTCGTAGCTATACAGACTGATTTACTTGTGTACTGGCTTCGCCACAATCTCCAGATGTACTGTCCAAATTTTATCGCTTGCAGAATCGGCAGACGCAGGCCTTATAGGATGCCCTTGGACAGCTCGTCCAGGGTCAACGTGCAATGCAAAACGATGTGGTCTCCGCCGCTCCACCGCTCCCGCAGCCACAACTCGCAGTGGCACCACCTTTTCGTCCTTTTGATGCTGCACTGGAAAGCTGGACGGAGTGGTCACGCCAATTTGGATTCCATCTCGCCGCCTACAGAATTCAAGGCAACGAGCGGCAGCCCTTTTTGTTAGCATCCGTAGGCGTCCAGACGTATCGTGTGATAGTGAAATTATTTCCCCGTCGCGACGTAGCAACTCTGTCCTACGACGAAATTTTGTCTGCATTAGATGCATATTTCAAAGAATCAGTCAATGTAGTTGCCAAATGGTATACGTTCTTTCGTACCAAACGAACGGCAGGACAGACTAATTGGGAGTGGGTTGCAACCTTGCAAGGCCTTACTAGGGATTGTGCTTTTGAGTGTCCATATGGACTCCCTTATTCAGATACTATGGTGCGTGATGCAATTGCACAGAACGTTTCTGATGTTCGTATACGGGAACAGATTTTGAAACTAGTCAATCCCTCCCTTCAACAAGTGATGCACATCTTGGATCGGCAGGACACACTCGACTTTGCTCAGGAATCATCTGAAACTTCGCCAGCCGTGTGTCATGTGAACCGGCCCGCCGGGCGAGCTGCACGGAACAGTAAACAGTCCTCGCGCCTGGCCGCGCCAAAGCCGCCTGCCTCTCCACCACGTGTACCGCGCCAGCAAGCAAATGCAGTGAAATCATGCCCACGGTGTGCTACTAGACATTCACGTGAGAATTGACCGTCCCGCCAGGCTATTTGCTTTTTCTGTAATAAAAAAGGACATGTTCAAAGTGTTTGCCAGAAAAAGCTCAAATCGGACACTCACAACCATTCCAGGACCTTTGATTCGCGCCGGAATCGGAATCGAACCAAGAATACTCAGGCTCGTGAACCTTCGCCCATGGAAAGTCATGTAGTTCATTCCACTCCGCCCAGTGCCACTCTCTCTAAAAGTGACTGTGTTCGTCCCACAAATAGTGTGCGCCGACGTCGCCGGAAATCACGTCAAGTCGCAAGTGATTCTGTACCAGTGTCAGTTCATGTTGCATGAGACAGTCGCTCTTGTCGTCAGCAGAACAATAAACTTTTTGTGGATTTGGACCTTCACGGCAAGGTGATAGAATTCCAGCTCGATACTTGAGCTGCAGTTTCATTGATCAATCACGACACGTACAAACAGCTGGGCACACCTCTGTTGCATGCTGCAAATGTTAAGCTAATTACATATTCAGGTCACGGGCTCCCTGTGTTAGGACAGTGCAGCCTCCTTCCAACATACAAGGGACAAACAAAACTTGTGTCATTGTACGTCCTTCATTCTTCTTCTGCAGTGAACTTGTTTGGTTTCGATTTGTTTCGGTTGTTTAACTTGTCTATAGTAAATCAGGTCCTATCAGTGAACCAGACTGTGCCTTCAGCCAGTGTTTCTCGTCTATGTGAAGAATTTGCACCGGGCCTTGGTTGCGCTAAGAACTATGAAACACATTTGGAACTGAAAGTAAACGCGCAACCGAAATTTTTCAGAGCGCGCAATGTTCCCCACGCATTGCGTGATGAGGTCGCAAGAACATTACACGATTTGGAATCACTGGGTGTACTTGAAAGTGTGCAGGCTTCTCTCTAGGCATCACCCTTAGTAATTTTGCAAAAACCTTCGGGAAAATTGAGACTTTGTGTGGACTTCAAGGCAACAGTGAATCCCCAACTAGTGACTGCAACTTTTCCTTTACCCCGCCCGGAAGATCTTTTTGACAAACTGTGCCCGGGTAAATATTTTTCGAAGTTGGACCTAGCAGATGCGTACTTGCAAATACCGGTGGACGAAGAATCCCAGCGCGTTTTGGTGGTTAACACGCATCTTGGTTTGTACCGATTCAAACGACTGCCATTCGGGTGTGCATCCGCCCCTGCATTGTTTCAGCAATATCTACAAACTGTTTGTGCGTCGATCCCTACTGCAGCAAACTATCTGGACGATATTGTGATCTCCGGAAAGACGGAAGAAGAACATTTCGCCAATCTCAGAACATTATTTCAGGTCTTGCGACAAAATGGTCTTCGCTTGCGGAATGACTAATGTGTGTTTTTTGCTCGTGACTTACCCTATTTGGGACATGTACTCAATGCCCAAGGCATACATCAGAGTCCAGAGCACCTCCGTGCCATACAAGACTTGCCTTCGCCGCAGAATTTGAAGCAGCTACAGAGTGTGCTGGGAAAAATAAATTATTACCATAAATATGGGCACCACGCCTCTTCCATTTCAGCTCCGCTTCATCGCTTACGCCGCAAAGGTGTTCCGTTCGTCTGGACGACGGAATGCGAACGCGCCTTTCGCCAGTTGAAATCGGCGCTGCTTTCCAATCCTTGCCTTACGCCATTCGATCCCCGGAAGCCCCTTTTGTTGATGGTGGATGCCTCGGATTTCGGGATCGGTGCTGTGCTTGCGCACAAAGATGGTTCGCACGATCGCCCTATTGCCTTTGCGTCCAAATTGCTCTCGTCTGCGCAAAGAAATTACTCACAGATCGAGAAAGAAGCATTGGCTCTCGTATTTGGTGTTACAAAGTTTCATGATTTCTTGTATGGTCGTCACTTTACCATCATCACAGACCACAAACCTTTGACATCGCTTTTTCATCCGAACAAGCCTGTACCTCCACGTACAGCGCAGAAATTCATTCGCTGGCCTATTTTCGTCTCGCAGTACCGCTACGATATCTTGTATCGGTCCACTGCTAAGCACGGAAACGCCGATGCGTTGTCCCGTTTGCCTGTTGCTGAGGATAGAGCACTCGAATCCTCTGAACTTGCTTGCATGTTCATTGATTCGGAATCCAATGACGTGGTCGAATCGTTTCCGATTGATTTTCGTCGTGTAGCTACAGCCACAGCTGCAGAACCTGTCCTTGCTACCGTTCTGCGTTTTGTTGCTACGCAATGGCCCTTGTCAAAGTCACGGATCGAGGATCCGTTGGTTCACCGATTTTTTGCTCACAAGGAGAGACTTTTTGTACGACGTGGTGTTTTGCTGTTGCGTTCCGATAATGATCAGTCCAGGGTCGTGGTCTCACGTTCGTTAGAGTCCTCTGTCTTACGGATTCTCCACCAAGGTCATTGGGGTATAGTGAGAACGAAACAACTTGCTCGTCAGCACTGTACTTGGTTCGAAATCGATGCTGCGATTACGCATATGTGCTCTTCTTGCATGGCGTGTGCCGAACAACAATCCGCACCACCGCGGAAATTCTATGCATGGCCAAAAGCCACTTCCCCTTGGCAACGCTTACACATCGATTTTGCTGGTCCATTCTGGAACGCTCGATGGTTGGTTGTGGTAGATTCCTTCAGTAATTTTCCTTTTGTTGTCCGGATGTCTTCCACGACCTCATCTGCCACCATCCAACCATCCAAGCGTTATCCGCTATCTTTTGCATTGAAGGTCTTCCACAGACTATTGTTTCCGACAATGGACCACAATTCATGTCCGCAGAATTTCAGTCATTCTGCAAGGCCAATGGTATTCAACATCTGACATCCGCGCCGTTTTCGCCACAGTCAAACGGTGCCGCTGAACGATTGGTCAGGACTTTCGAGTCACAGATGTTGAAGTTGAATGAGTCGCATTCTCGGGAGGACACGTTATTGCCCTCTTTGTCCTCGTATCGCTCTCAGCCCCGAGATGGTCGCTCGCCGGCTGAGTTGCTCCATGGTCGTCCTCATCGCACCTTGATGTCTTTGCTGCATCCGCCGCATCAGGTTCCTGTGCAGCGGCAGACTCCTGCTTTTGCTCCAGGCGACGTTGTATACTATCGCAACTATCGAGGTTCACGGCGTTGGCTCGCAGGGCGCATTCTTCGCTGCCTCGGCCGCGCTATGTATCTGGTTTTGGGGGCCTCTGGTGAGGTGCGTCGGCATCTCAATCAGCTGCGCCTCTGTCGTCGCACGGGATCTGCCGCTCCCCGTCTGCTTTCAGTGACGGTGCCATCCAGTCAGCGCCCTGGGGACCCATCTACTGGCTCGCCTCATCCCCAGGTGTTACCGACGCTGCCTTCCATTTTGCCTCATGGCGACGCGCCACCGCCGCCGCCGCCGCCGCCGTCGCTGCCGCCGCCTGTTCTCCCGCCGGCGACGCCCGCAGTGGACGCGTCGCTGCACCCGCCGGGCGCCTCCCTGGGTCACGCGCCGCCGATCGCTTCCCGTGACCAGCTGTCCTCCGCCATGGAACTCTTGTCCGCTCCGGACCATATGTCATCTTCGCCCGTCGGGTGCCCCGACCCGATGGAGGTCGACCCTTCGGCCCCTCCTGTCTCTCTGCGGGTGCATACACCGCATGTTGGCGTACACCCTGGACTAGGTTTTCAGGCGTTTCCTAGCTCGCCTCGGACCGAATGGCAGGGTGCGGGTGGCACAGCCTCGCCTGTCGTTGGGCTCCCCACCTCGTCGCATACGTCAACATGGGGTCCTCTCCACGGCGGACGGAAGCCTTATGCCACAACCGTCCGCCGATTTGCGGGGGAGGAATGTGGTGTCACCGCCAGACACCACACCTGCTAGGTGGTAGCCTTTAAATCGGCCGCGGTCCGTTAGTATACGTCGGACCCGCGTGTCGCCACTGTCAGTGATTGCAGACCGAGCACCGCCACACGGCAGGTCTAGCGAGACTTCCTAGCACTCGCCCCAGTTGTACAGCCGACTTTGCTAGCGATGGTTCACTGACAAATTACGCTCTCATTTGCCGACGCGATAGTTAGCATAGCCTTCAGCTACGTCATTTGCTACGACCTAGCAAGGCGCCATTATCATTTGCTATTTATCTTGTGATGCATGTACCGTCAGACCGATGTTTACCAATTATGGATTAAAATTAAGTATTCCAGAAGCTACGTACCTTTTTTTTGCTAGTCTCTATTCCTTTAACTGTTCCAGACCTCACGCCAGCCTGCGTGAGCTTAAACGCGTGCCTTTCGGCTACCTCATAGTGGCTTGGCTGTCTTGCCAAGTCACAACAAGATACTCTTTAAATTTCATAGTTTATGTTTCACTGTACCCTTATCTGACACTAGTACTCTTTTTTCTATCAAGTAGCTTTGTCACAATATGATCATGTTATAAACTAAAAAGTTAGCGATACACATTGTAACATGTCTGTCACATACTACGTCACGATTTCTGTTTCAGTTCTGTTACGATTACTTGATAGTTTATTGTGTGAGACTGCAACATTTCCTAGGCATGGAAACTAATTCGATTTCTTGCAGGAAGGGAATGAGTGTGGGGTGCACGGCAGTAAACCGTTTAGTCAGCAGAAGACTAAAAGCATGAAATTGCAGCCTGCATGGAAGTGTCCAGTTTTCGTGGTAAGATCCTGTTTTCCGAAATGTTACTGTGGTCATTCCCTGGCTCCAATCCGTAGCAACAGGTCCGGTACTGCCGGTCGCCATTGCTGTTCCCTGCGGATGCTTTAGTGTGAAATTTGCCTTTCTGTCTGCGATCAAAAAGAGCCGCCTACCGGCACTTCCTTCATCACCTGAGAAAGTTCATTGTTTTCCCTCAAGTTCACGGACTGTCCAGTTCAAACTATCATGCAAACCAATGGAGACATACAGTTTGGTACCATGAATCGTAATATGCATTTTTTATGGCTTTAGCGGGGTGTTTCTGTTGCATCCCCCTGTTTTCCCGTGGGTAAAAGCGCGCTATCATTCGTCACATTGGCAGCAGCATTCAGTCATCCCTGCAAGTGGAGTTTACCAGTTGTGGTCAATTCAGAGGAGAGAACTTCGACTTTGTATATACTTCCTTTCCGACTCTTGCCTTATCCTGACTAGCACCTACTCGATGTACTTGCAGACTGTGAGTGCCACTCAGACCGTATTGCAATCCATCTCCTGGACAGCTCAAGTAAACTAATTTAATTGCGCATCTTGTATGCTCAGTTCCTTGTACACTGAAGCGCCAAAGAAACTGCTATAGGCATGCGTATTCAAATACAGAGATATGTAAACAGACAGAATACGGCGCTGCAGTCGGCAACACCAATATCAGACAACAAGTATCTGGCGCAGTTCTTAGGTCGGTTACTACTGCTACAGTGGCAGGCTATCAAGATTTAATTGAGTTTGAACGTGGTGCTATAGTCGGCGCATGAGCGATGGGACACAGCATCTCCGAGATAGCGATGAAGTGGGGATTTTCCCGTACTATCATTTCACGACTCTAGCGTGAATATCAGGAATCCAGTAAAACATCACAT
Organism: Schistocerca piceifrons; assembly: GCF_021461385.2. Classification (NCBI taxonomy): domain Eukaryota; kingdom Metazoa; phylum Arthropoda; class Insecta; order Orthoptera; family Acrididae; genus Schistocerca; species Schistocerca piceifrons. Next base: position 1,054,802,579 of record NC_060139.1, read on the forward strand.
CTCCGACCTCGTTGCGGCCGGGAAAAGATCCTGCAAGACCGGTACCAACGACGACTGAAGAGAATCGTTCAACGTGACAGAAGTGCAACTCTTTCGCGCATTGCCGCAGATTTCATTGCTGGGCCATCAACAGGTATCAGCCTGCGAACCATTCAACAAAACATCATCGATATGGGCTTTCGGAGCCGAAGATCCTCTCGTGTACCCTTGATGACTGCATGACACAAAGCCTTACACCTCGCCTCGACTGTTGATGATTGGAAACATGTTACCTGGTCGGACGTTTCTTGTTTCAATTTGTACCGCGCGGATGGACGTGTACGGGTATGTAGACAACCTCACGTATCCATGGACCCTGTATGTCAGCATGGGGCTGTTTAAGCTGGTGGAGGCCCTGTGGGTCTTGTACAGTTGGAGTGATATGGGCTCTGATAGGTCTAGATTCGACTCTGACAGGTGACACGTACGTAAGCATCTTGTCTGATCACCTGCACCCATTTATGTCCATTGTGCATTCCGGCGGACTTGGGCAATTCCAGCAAGACAATGCGACGCCCTACACGTCCAGAATTGCTACAGGAACACAATTCTGAGTTTCAACACTTACGCTGGCCACCAAACTTCGCAGACATGAACATTATTGCCTTGCAACGTGCTGTTCAGAAGAGATCTCTACCCCCTAGTACGTTTACTGATTTATAGACAGCCCTGCAGGATTCGTGGTGTCAGTTACCTCCAGCACTACTTCAGACATTAGTCGAGTCCGTGCCACGTCTTGCTGTGGCACTTCTGCGTGCTCGCGGGGTCCCTACACGATGTTAGACAGGTGTACCAGTTCTTTGCTTCCTCAGTGTATTTAATGTTTGTCCCGTTTATTTTCAGTTTGCAAGCTGCCCAGTTATGTAGTCTTATTGCTTCTTCTTTCTGCAGTTTTCCAATGCAATGCAAGATCCAAAGTGCTCAGCGTCGTTTTACTTTAGTTTACCCCATTTTTCGGAACATTCTTCTGTACTATTTGTTGGCAATTATTCACTTGACTAGAGCAAATAGAAGGTTTCATTGACAATCGTGAATTAGATTTTGAGATCCCTTATTCCTTACGTCGTCCACTTGATTAGATGACCCTTCAGTACCAAATATAGCCAGCTGCGTTTTGAGTACGTTGCTGCAATGTCATGAGATTCCTTTGTGTGCAGAGGCCAATCATTAGATTCAAAAGGTATGAGAAATTTAGAGGTGATATCGACTGAAGCTCTCATGATTAATTTGTGTACCAGCTATTGAGTCTTATTTCGAAGCCCTTCCCAGGCTTTAACCAGTTAATTTTCATGGCAATCTTTTTGCTGCAATATACTTAGAAACAAAAAATAATTTTCAACGTGTAATTGGAATGAAAAGTAATTGAAATACTCAATATAAACATAGGTTTGATGACGTATATACAAAAAAGCTCATTATTACACAGGAATGTTATGTTCATTGGCTTATATTTTCCTTCTCTCTTCCCTTTGAAACATATAATACAGCTTTTTCTTCGATGAACTGCCTGTTGTATGTCTCGGTGAAGTTATCAAAGGTAGTTCCCAATCACACTGGTATCCCAGCCCTGCTAACATCGTCTTTATATCACTTTGTTGTCTTCACAAACGTGTTCCTCTTATTCCTCACATCAAACAAATTCTCAGGGAAAAAAGTTTAAGGAAATTATTCAAAACTTAAATCTTGTTGAAGCTCATCAAGCAGCCTAACTTTTTGAACTTCACAAACGTGATGGCTTTACAGAAATACAATCTCGATCCCTCCGGTGTTTAAAATCGTACAAACTACCTTCATGAATGATAGCCATACCTCTTTGTCCGCCAGTGTCTTCTTTTTTGATTTGAAATTGGAATAGAACATAACTTTTCGAATGCTATGTCGAACAAACTCACCATCTGTCAATTTCACTTCCATTAGTTGAGTAAGGATTTCACAGAGGTACTTGAAACATTATCAGTCTTCTTGACTTCCACAAACTTTTTAAGCATAGCTACTCAATTTATTGTTTTCGGTGCAACGAGCTTCCTTTGGGAAAAAATAGGCAAAGAAATAGTCATAGTGACTGCGAAACATGCTAACCAATGTGGACACTGCCACCGAAATTTCAACTTAATAGTATTATTACCTGGAATAGCATATAAAATACATAACTATAATTCAAATCGTTGAAAATGCAACTTTAAATACTCAGTTTTAATTATAAGATAATAATAATTGTTGTTGTATTAGGGCCGGCCGGAGTGGCCGAGCGGTTCTAAGAGGTACAGTCTGGAACCGCGCGACCGCTACGGTCGCAGGTTCGAGTTCTGCCTCGGATATGGATGTGTGTGATGTCCTTAGGTTAGTTAGGTTTAAGTAGTTCTACGTTCTAGGAGACCGATGGCCTCAGAAGTTATGTCCCATAGTGCTCAGAGCCATTTGAACCATTTTTTGTTGTATTAGGACTCGGCACACTAAGAACTACAAGAATGGACCACTTTTATTAAAGTACTTTTTTCTGTGTTCTATGTATCTTTCCTCCTCTGTCTTGAATGCCAATTTGTGCACTCTCTCTAGTAATAGTATCGAGCACTAAACACTAATCTTCCATCATATTTACGATGATCTATATGTCTTCCTCAGCGGAAGTGGAGTTTGGTGAGGTACTGAACTGTTCCAAGAATGTGGGGCAACAGAAATTGCTGGGATCACAGTGAATTACTCAGTTTACAGCTCAGCTTCGCATGCAAACTCTTGAGGTCGTGTCAATAAACACGTGAAAAAACTTAAGCAGTTAGGAAAGCAACATTAGCGTGAAATAAACAACGTTGTTGAAAGTACATATTTTACGAATATATATGACCCAAAAAAGTTGTCTGTAATTACTGCCCGCTTTAGGCTGCTATTATGGTTGGTTTCTGCAGAGAATCGAATACACAGCCCAATAAAAGACACAGAGAAATTTTGAGACATGTAATTCGGAATGAATATTTCGCATTCCATTAGTTGGACGCCAACATAAAGTTGGTACACGTTCCCCATTATCCGAGGCGGGAACGGACAACCAACGGCTGTGTCTTGAAAACAAAAAAGGAAATAATAAACGGGGAATAGAGCAAGTCACGTACTAATCTATATTCAGTTCGGACGATAGGTTTAATTTGAGCGCATCTGTGTCTCTAATTGCGAGAACGAGCCGCGATCGTCCGTAGATACATATTTAAACTAAACTGCTTTCATGCCTCATTAGAATGTAACAATGCGCTCCCAGCCCTTGGGCGAGGGGGGAACTTTTTAATTGAAATATTACGTAATAAATCCGAGCACCGGTACCAGTAATATGGTAATGCGTTCCACGGGCTGTCAGCTAATTGCCGAAAGCACGTCTTTCCCGTATTCATTATGCTAAACATTTGACGTCTCAGCGACGGGCAAACATTCAGACGCCCGTTTTAAATTATTGTAGTTAGAGTACGAGCTCATTAGCATGGTCAGACAATGACGTTTGATTCACGATTTTAATTATTTTACATAATTCCATTAGGACCGGTCGGAGCGAGTCCCCAGTAACAAAAGGCGTGGGCGGACAACGGCGAACACGTGTCCCCCTTAATGCGCCCGCTGTCAGCACGCCATTCCAGCAACACGGCGCACGTTCACTTACACTACACAGCCACCTGGTGACGTAGCGCCTCCTGTCAGTATGGTCATAATATTCTAAATGGTGGCTCTATGAAATCTTTGTATGCAAATCGCGCTGTGTGAAAGTTCGTTCACACCAACGTGTCGTCACTGCAACGGTGGTTCCTTAGCCGTTAAATGATGTTAGACTTTCTTCTTAACTTTTTAATTTTAACCACTGTGAACTGATGTCTTAGTGCTTACGGGAGGCTGACGTGTCACATAAGAAGAACGCTACTATATTCAGGCCGTCTTCTTAGACATAAGTACTTAATGGAAAATGAGCACCCCTTAAGACACCATGTAAATATACCATATGAGAATTTGGGTAATGGAGAGGGCACCAAAGACAGTGAACTTTAACGCCATGCTAAGTTTGAAAATTTTGAGCCCATCATAAGTGATGAAAGAGCAGTCCAGTGTTTTGAGTATTTCACTTCGTAGCTAAACATTGCAAATTTGTTACTCGAGCAATGGGGTGTAGAAGTTGTTAACTTGAAATTTCTACTGTATTCACCATTTAGAGAGGAAATGGATATAGAAATACATCCTGACCGATTAAAGTACTCGGTAGTGAAGCCACTTTATAAAAAGGGAGACGGATAATGTTGACAATTTTAGTCCTATTTCTATACAATCGGTGTTTGCTAAAGTTATCGAGAAGGTTGTATATACAAGGTTACTGGAGCATTTAAATTCACATAATTTGCTGTCAAATGTACAGTTTGGTTTTAGAAATGGTTTAACAACTGAAAATGCTATGTTCTCTTTTCTCTGTGAGGTTTTGGACGGATAATATAAAATGTTGCGAACGCTAGGTGTTTTCTTTGATTTAACGAAGGCTTTTGACTGTGTTGACCACAAAATATTACTGCAGAAGTAGGACCATTATCGAGTAAGGTGAGTAGCTTACAGTTGGTTCGCCGCTTACTTTAAGAACAGAAAGCAGAAGGTAATTCTCCGCAATATTGAGAGTTGTAGTGATGTTCAGTCCCAATGGGGCACTGTTAAGAGGGGCGTTCCCCAAGGGTCGGTGCTGGAGCCACTGCTGTTTCTTATTTATATAAATGATATGCCTTCTAGTGTTACAGGTGATTCAAAAATATTTCTGTTTGCTGATGACACCAGCTTGGTAGTGAAGGATCTTAAGTGTAATATTGACACAGATCAAATCATGTAGTTCATAAAATAAGTTCGTGGCTTGTGGAAAATAATTTGATGCTAAATCACAGTAAGACTCAGTTTTTGCAGTTTCTAACTCACAATTCAACAAGAACCGATATTTTGATCAGACAGAATGGGCATATTATAAGCGAGACGGAACAGTTCAAGTTCCTAAGCGTTCGGATAGATAGTAAGCTGTTGTGGAAAGCCCATGTTCAGGATCTTATTCATAAACTAAATGGTGCCTTATTTACCATTAGAACAGTATCTGAAATAACTGACAGTTCAACACGAAAAGTAGTCTACTTCTCATATTTTCATACGCTTATGTCGTATGGTATTATTTTTTGGGGTAATTCTTCTGATTCAAAAAGGGTATTTTTGGCTCAAAAACGGGCTGTTCGAGCTACATGTGGTGTTACTTCGAGAACCTCTTGTCGACCCCTATTCAATAGTCTGAGAATTCTGACATTGCCCTCACAGTATAAATTTTCTTTAATGCCGTTTACTGTTAGCAATATTACCTTATACCCAAGAGTTAGCAGCTTTCACTCAGTTAATACTAGGCAGAAATCAAATCTGCATGTGGAATGCACTTCCTCGACTCTTGTGCACAAAGGAGTGCAGTATTCTGCTGCATCCATTTTCAATAGGCTACCACAAGAACTCGAAAATCTTAGCAGTAGCCCAAAGACTTTTAAGTCTAAACTGAAGAGTTCCCTCACGGCTCACTCCTTCTATTCTGTTGATGAGCTCCTGGAAGAGCTGAAAAATTAAAGAAATTCCAGTGTTACATTGTTGATTTTCTTTATTTAAACCTAAGACTTGTCGCCTGAATATGTTTCTTATATTTCATTTTGTAGTGTCGGTAGCTGGACCGACACCGGGATGTTGATTGCTGAAAAGAAATGCTAAACTAACGCTGTGGCCGATAGTGCACGAACGGCAATAAGCATACGGGCGTGAAGTCTGGAACATAAAAACTTATGAATGAATAAGAAGAAAAGTATGTAGATGCTTTTTACTTAACTTTTAATAATTCCTTGGAATACATCTCTCTTGATTACTCGTAAGCTATAGGCACTGATACAAATGGCTCCTTGCTAGTTCGTAGCCATTAACTTCTGATGGCTATTCTGTCTCTCGGCTAATGAGAGAGAAAGGCTTCGTACAACTGGGCGATAGCTAGGTTCGCGTACAACTGGGCGGTAGCTAGGTTCTCGTACAACTGGGGCGGTAGCTAGGCTCTCGTACAACTGGGGCCGAGTCCACTCTCGTATCACGAGACCTGCCTTGGTGGTGGCGCTAGGTCTGCGATCACAGTGGCGACACGCGGGTCCGACATGTACTACATGGACCGCGGCCGATTTAAACTACCACCTAGCAAGTGTGGTGTCTGGCGGTGACACCACACATTTTACCTGTTTCTACTATCGTGTTATAATTTCATGTATTGACTCGTTCCATGACCATGGAGACTTCTCCTTAATTTGGTCCCACGGAAGAATAAATAAATAAATAAACCACTGCCTTTGAAGCTTTTTCTAGAATGGGGTAAATACGATACCAGAAATGTCGACCCAATGATAAGGAATTTAGCTTGCGTTTTAGATGATCCATAATAACAAACTGCACATTTTATAGAAACACTTGTGAGTTGCAAGTTCAGTTAGAGCGAAGTGGCGGTTATCTGGTCAGTTAAGGAAAAGAAGGAAATTAGGATTTAACGTCCCGTCCACATCGAGGCCTCAGGGATGGAACATAAGCTTCGATTGTTTCAAGTATAGGGATGGAAATCGGCAGTGCTCTTTCAAGGAATAGTCTCGGCATTTGCCAGTAGTGATGTAGGGATATCACAGAAACCTAAATCAGGGCTGGTGGACGTGAATTTGAACCGCTGTCCTCCAGAAGGCAAGTTCAGCGCGCTAGCCAGTGCGCAGTCTCGCTCGATTTGGTCTCTTGTTTATGGCAAAAAATTGCTTCGATCACATTAGGGACTATGGTAAAATCATTGTCTATGATTTTTCGACGTTACGCCAGTAGACACTCAAGCAAATAAAAAAATAAAAAATAAAACCTCTTAAGATTTCTATGTGATTAATAATAAATTAATTTTGAAGGGATTTGCTGGTTTGGATTTTCCCTGAGTTCGAAGCTATCGGTTCACACGAACGTTGATCCTCCTTCTGCTTGATGAATGCTCCTTTCGTAAAACCTTGACTCTGTCAACGAAAAGCTCTGATTTTGCCTCATTCTGCGAGGGGACGCAATTCGGATTCTGCCGTGGGTGATGGTGTGAATTTTAAATTATATCAGCTTTGTCTGCCGGATACCCTTCTGATGCTTTACCGCCAGTCTGGAGACAGTGTTTTGTTTTTCTCTCTGCCTACAGAATTCCGATGTGTCAACGAACTTGTGTATTCAAGTGGTCCCCTGTTTCGAATTTCTGATATTTTGGCTACATTATTCGCTAGAGTATCAAGCAATTGCCACTTTCCTTTACTACGTAGTATGCAATACACAGTATCAGCTCTTACGTCCATCCTCTATCTAAATCAGGGGTTCTTAACAAAATTTTCTCTAGGACCCCCTCATCGAACCTTATTGGTACCTTGTCATATCACAGTACCAAGTACCTAAAAAAGCCAAATTAAGAGTCTTTTTATACGTTTTCTATTTTTTTGACTTAGAAAAAACACTGACATATTCACTACTGAAAAAATATTGAACTTAAAGCTTTTTCAATTTAGCCATCATTGTTATTGTTAAATTTTTGATTATTGCTCAAAATCTTCGTCTTCAAATCTGGGTGTTTAGTATAACAAACTCCTTAAAAAAATAAAAAATGAGTACGAACTGAAAATGACCGGAAAAACTTAAAACTGAGTGTATTGGTCTTTCAAGTGTACTACACTTGAGATTGCATTGAGTAGACATGTGTGAAAAATAAGAAAACATTAATTCCATACAAGGTATTATTTATTTGAAAAAATACCGTTACAACAGATATACGGTTAGTTTTAATGTTCAGTTCTTAATGATATGAGTTCTATCTGACCAAGACAAAAAATCTGTTATCATATGAAATATATTTAATATATTTTTTATTCTAATAGCATCTTGCGGACCCCTCTGGCACAGCTAGCGGACCCCTGGGGGTCCGCGGACCACCTGTTGGGAACCACTGGTCAAAATTCAGTATACACTGAGGTAACCGAAGTCATAGGATACCTCCTGACTTCGAATCGGACCTTCTTTTACCCGGTGTAGTGAAGCAGCTACGACGTGGCTTGGACACTAAAAGTTGTTGGAAGCCCCTGCAGAAATTCTGAGCCATACTGCCTTTATAGCCATCCATAACTGCGAAAGTGCTGCCCGTGCAGGATTTTGTGCACGAGCTGACCTCACGATTATGCCACATAAATGTTCAATGGGGTTCATGTCGGGCGATCTGGATGGCCAAACCGTTTCCTCGAATAGTCCAGAATAAGCTTTAAACCAATCGCCAACAATAGTGGCCCGGTGACGTTTGGGAACATGAAATGGTCCCCTAAACATTTTCAGTCAATGATAGGTTCAGTTTAGCGAAAGGGCCCAGACTACTCCATATAAAGAGAGGTCACACGATTATGGAGCCACCATCAGCTGGCACAGTGCCTTGTTGGCAACTTATGTCCTTACCAACTGAAATCGAGACTCATCTGACCAGGCCATGGCCTTCCAGAAGGGTCCAACCGACATGGTCATGAACCCAGGAGACGTGTTGCAGGTGATCTCGTGCTGACGCACCGTCCTGACGGATACATACGTTCGTCGTACGTCCCACATTTCTGCGGTTATTTCGCTCTGTGTTGCTTTTCTGTTAGCATTAATAACTCTACTCTTACGCCGCACCTCTCGGTCGTTAAATAAAAGCCGTCGGCTACTCCGTTGTCCGTGGTGAGAGGTTATGCCTGAAATGTGGTTTTCTCGGCACACACCTGACACTGTGGTTCTCGGAATGTTGAATTCCATAACGAATTACGAAATGGAATGTCCCATGTGTCTAGCTTCAACTACCATTCCGCCTTCAAAGTCTGTTTATTTCCGTCGTGCAGCCATAACCAAGCTGGAACCCTCTTCACGTGAATCACCTGAGTACAAACGGCAGCTCCGTCAATACACTCCCCTTTTATACGTTCTTTAGGCGATACTACCACCAAGAGTATATGCTCCGCTATTCCACGACTTATGTCATCTCTGTGTATGGAAAACATTCATATAAAGTATGTTCAACATTGCCTACCAGTCTGCGATTCCTCATTAAACTAGATGAATACAGAAAACGAGACGTTTAGATCAAGAAAGTTAATTAAGTAGCAGTCAAAACAGTTTGTTATGAACTACACTCGAATGTGTTCCAACCACCCATGCACATGGAGAAACATCACTAGGGTTTATGAAGATCAAGACGTGGCTTTTCAAACAACGCGATATGTCAAAAAGTTACGGGTGATCTGTGGCAAAAGAACTACTAATAGAAGACCACTTTTGTGAGCACAACTGATGGATCGAGTTCGGTCGTACGTGTACAGCGCTGTGCCAGGACACTCTAGCAGAAATGGCTCCAGTTGAGTCCGGTAGGGACGCGGTGTTGGATGGTGATAGAGAGCCCCGCTGAGGGTGTAGAGCCACCGATGTGACATCAGGAAACGTTTTCTGTTGACGTAGTGGTCACCTCGGGCTCAGAGAAAGGACACTATTTCCTGTCAGACAGACTTTCAGGTCACTCGATAATGTAACACAAAACAGCGTAAATCATTAGTACAGTATATGCAGTAATGTAGTGTGTAGTTGTAGAGATTAGTTGTACTTAGTTTCTCAAATGGCTGAGTATAGATTTCGAGTGCCGGAATACACTTCCTCCATCAATACATTGTCGTAATTCCTATACATAATCTAACATGCGCCCAGAATGACATAATCCTCACATTTGGTTTTAAAGTTCAAAAATGGCTCTGAGCACTATGGGACTTAACATCTGAGGTCATCAGTCCCCTAGACCTTAGAAATACTTAAGCCCAACTAACCTAAGGACATCACAGACATCCATGCCCGAGGCAGGATTCGAACCTGCGACTGTAGCGGTCGCGCGGTTCCAGACTGAAGTGCCTAGAACCGCTCGGCCACAGCGGCCGGCTTGGTTTTAAGGGATTAGATGGTGTGTTCAGAAGATAAATTATTGTATGTGGCGAATTCATGCAGCAATTAACGATTGAGTGAATGTACTCTAACCCCGTCGCTAAATTTTGGAAATTACTGAATTACAGGACCTCCATCGGAGCCGTGTCTGAGGTAAGCGGGCAGACACGGTGGGGTCGACACGTAATTTTAGAACAGAGCCCCTTTGTACAGCGCAAGGCGGCCGGATTAAGCGCGCAATCATGGTGACGTCGCAGAAAGACAGTGCAACGGCGGGCCTGCGTGCAGTATACACTGATCGGCCAGGTCATTATGACCAACGACCCACTGTCGACATAAACCCGTCCAGGCAATATAGCGTCACCGGGCGAGAATGACTGCTAGTCAGACGAGAGCACGGCGCATGTAGTATCAGTGGACGTGCTGTGCATGTGTAGAATAGGGAAGGCGCACGATCTGTCTGAGTTTGACCGTGGGCAGATTATGGCGACCCAGTGGCTCTGCACGAGCGTTTTGGAAAGAGCAGGAACTGTCGGATGTCCGAGGAGTGCTACGGTGAGTGCCTTCAACACGTGGTGAAAGCAAGGTGGAACCACGTTCACACATCGTGAGGTTGGGCAGCCACCCTTCATTGAAAGATGTCAGATGTCGTAGGCTAGACAGACTGGTAAAATAGGCCAGGCGAGGAATTGTGGCGTAACTAACTTCAGACTTTCATGCCGGGTAGAGCACAGTGTGCCTGAACATATAATGCATCTAACACGCTCAATCACGGGCTTCCGCAGTCGATGGCCCACTCAAGTGCCAGTGTTAACACAACGACATCGGCGTCTACGACGTACGACGGAATTGAGCAGGTGACCATTTGACACTGGAAGATGGCACAGTAGCATAGCGCTGCATGCTCTGGTGAATACCGATACCTTCTTCATCATGCGGATGTGCTACGGTCGCAGGTTCGAATCCTGACTCGGGCATGCATGTATGTGATGTCCTTAGGTTAGTTAGGTTTAAGTAGTTCTAAATTCTAGGGGACTGATGACCTCAGACGTTAAGTTCGATAGTGCTCAGAGCCATTTGAACCATCATGCCGATGGGACAGCGTGAATCCTTCGTCTTCCAGAGGAAGATCTCCTTGACAACTGTACTCAGGGACCGAGACGTCTCCGTTATTCTCTGGGGAACAATCACCTGTGCATCCATGGGTCCAGTAGACCTCGTGCAAGGCGCGATAACGGCCAAGGCGTATTGTACACTGGTTCAGTCCACGTACACCCTTTCATGATGATTATATTTGCCAACGGCAGTAGCATTATATCAAGATAATGGGCTGTCACAAGACCAAGAGTGTGATGGAGTGGATCTAGGAACACTGTTGCGAGTAGGCTCCCCAACTCGCCAGATCTGAACTAGATCGAACACATCTAGGATGTGACTGAACGTGGCGTCAGAGCTTATCGTCCCCCTCCCTTGAATTTACGGGAATTATGTGACTTGTGTGTGGAGATGTGATGTCAGCTCCATCCAGCGACCGACCAAGGCTTTCCACGCCATGACTAGTCGATTCTGTCATCCGTGCCAAAGACGGACGTACTGGCTATTAGTTAGGTGATCATAACACCCTACCTGATCAGTGTATTTCCACACTTCAGAGACACAGGGCTGTTGATCTTTGTGCCTGGAAGAAGCATAATGGCACGGTAAGTGTGCAGCTAACCGCTGTACATACCCTCTGAGTCTAGGACAGTTATATGAAGCCTGGCAGCACCCTCCACGAAATTGGGTCCGTGTCAGTCTCCAATAAGCTGTGGGCCAGCCAGCAGCCGACCCCGATCTGGGCTGCCAGCTAGACCAGACAGCGCACGATTCTGTCCACCCTGCGGACATGATGATACAACGGGAGGCCATCCCCAGAGCCCACAGCAACACCAATCTTCTGCCTCGGGAAGCAGCGGTTCGCAGCCAGGCTGATACTGCGGCCATCACTCCTCACAAGGAGGCCCCTAACCCAGTAGCCATGGCCGCCTCAGGGAATTCAGTGGATGTTCGCGTCGCTGGCATTGCTCACTCGGGGATGCATTGAGCTAGCTCAGGCACGTGCTGCTAAATGAATTAAACAGTGTCAGCAAAGTAGGACGCGGGCGCCAAACGGCCACTTCACCACCGCGGCCTTCCGACATCATCGGCATCACCGATGTCTAAGGATACAAGCGGGACACACCTGTGGACGAATGTTGGCTCTCGGTAGCTGCGCCACTGATCCTTCAACTGAAAATTTGGTGATAGGATTGTGTCTCTTAATAAATAAAAAGAGAAGTCAAGTAGTAAATCTCTAATGTTCACACGAAATCAGATGGTTCAAATGGCTCTGAGCACTATGGGACTTAACATCTGAGGTCATCAGTCCCCTAGAACTTAGTACTACTTAGACCTAACTAACCTAAGGACATCACACACATCCATGCCCGAGGCAAGATTCGAACCTGCAATCGTAGCAGTCTCGCAGTTCCGGACTGAAGCGCCTAGAACCGCTCAGCCACCACGGTCGTCTCACACGAAATTGCTTGGCATCCATCTTTAAGGAGTTTTATTCTCATCGCTAAAGACCAGGGCTCATTACAAATCAAAAATGTTAATGCAGGTCTCCTTGCACTCACATCTGTCGGATAACTTTAAATCATTATATGCCAAAAGGATGAAAATCATGAATTAATTAGCTCACAAAGTAATTTTTCATGTAGCATATCAACAAATTGTCTGCAAGGCACAAGAAATGTTCATAATAGTTCGTTAAGGAACAGTGGCATGTTTACGAATGTTACTTGTTAAGTCTATTACTGATTCTAATAGCCACTGCTCATATCCTCGAATAATCACGAAGCTAGTTCAGACAACGACTTTACAGCATACAGTGAAGAGAATACTGAAATCTCGAAGCATGTTTGATATTGACCAAGACTTGACTCCAAGAAAAACGAGAAGCGTAATTACAGAATTGCGCACGTTTCGTCTATATGTAGACGCTCGCTAGGATTTTGATTATTATTGATTATTATTTGAAATTTCCATAGGTCAAATTATTCCATATTAAATAGATGTAATAATGTCTCTCAGACTTTGTTTATCAACTTTTAAAATATACAGAAGCAATTTATGGTTACACTATGGGAATTCCTGAATTTTAGATATGGCCTGCGTATTCATTATTAAAATTTCGAAGTTAAAAATTACGCATTTCTTAATTATGGCAATTGCATATTTTTATTGGTGTCGTTGGGTTCACAAAATTTATCCCATCAATAGTAGCTAACATATTCCAGAAATTTATAGTAGTTTGGTCGCAATATAAGCTGAAAGTTTTGTCTGTTTGAAATCTGTAATTAACCATACCTCCTGAATTAATTAGGTTTGAGCTATAATAAACATATCTTGAAAAAGAGCAAAAATTGGTTCGACAATTTAGAGATAACTTACTTTTCTGTATCTATTTATTAGCTCATTAGATTTTTATGGATGTCCTCTCGATCGACAACTTCGTAATACAATAACTTTTTAAATACATCATTTCCAGCAAAACTAATAAATACGTAACGTTCAGAACAGTGAATTGCATAATCTGAATAAATAGGTTTCACAGGGGAAATATATTTACGTCAGTTTGTAAATTCATACAATGAGTGCTCATATAATAGATTCTGTCATGAGGATTTTGTAAATTAAACCTGAAGAAACGGCAAAAAGGTGGGAATTTAAGGAGATGGGACCTGGATTAAAAGACAGAATCAGAGGTTACGGAGAGTTTCAGGGAGAGCATTAGCAAACGATTGACAGGACTGGGGGGAAAGAAATACAGTACAAGAGGAATGGGTAGCTTTGAGGGATGAAATAGTGGAGGCACCAGAGGATCAGGTAGGTAGAAAGACGAAGGCCAGTAGAAATCCTTGGGTAACAGAATATATATTGAATTTAACTGATGAAAGGAGAAAATATAAAAATGCAGCAAATGAGGCAGGCAAAAAGGCATACAAAAGTCTCAAAAATGAGATCGACAAGAAGTTCAAAATGGCTAAGCAGCTATGACCAGATGACAAATTCAAGGATGTAGAGGCATGTCTCACGAGGGGTAAGATAGATACTGCCTACAGGAAAATTAAAGAGACCTTTGGAGAAAAGAGAACCACTTGTATGAATATCAAGAGCTCAGGTGAAATCCCAGTTCTAAGGAAAGAAGGGAAAGCAGAAAGGTGGAAGGAGTATATAGAGGGTCTATACAAGGGCGATGTACTTGAGGAAAATATTATGGAAATAGAAGAGCATGTAGATGAAAATGAAATGGGAGATATGATACTGCATGAAGAGTTTGACTGAGAACTGAAAGACCTAAGTCGAAACAAGGCCCCGGGAGTAGAAATCATTCCATTAGAGCTACTGACAGCGTTGGGAGAGCCAGCCCTGACAAAACTCTACCATCTGGTGAGCAAGATGTACGAGACAGGTGAAATACTCTGAGTTCAAGATGAATATAATAATTCCAATCCCAAAGAAAGCAGGTGTTGACAGATGTGAAAATTACCGAACTATCAGTTTAATAAGTCACAGCTGCAAAATACTAACGCGAATTCTTTCCAGACGAATGGAAAAACTGGTAGAAGCCGAGCTCGGGGAAGATCAGTCTGGATACCGTAGAAATATTGGAACCCGTGAGGCAATAGAGACCCTACGACTTATCGTAGAAGATAGATTAAGGAAAGGCAAACCTATGTTTCTAGTATTTGTAGACTTACACAAAGCTTTTGACTATATTGACTGGAATACTATCTTTTAAATTCTGAAGGTGGCAAGGGTCAAATAAAGGGAACGAAATGCTATTTATAATTTGCACAGAAACAAGATGGCAGTTATAAGAGTCGACAGACATGAAAGGGAAACAGTGGTTGTGAAGGGAGTGAGACAGGGTTCTAGCATATCCCCGATGTTATTCAATCTGTATATTGAGCAAGCAGTAAAGGAAACAAAAGAATAATTCGGAGTAGGTATTAAAATCCATGGACAAGGAATAAAAACTTTGAGGTTCATCGATGACATTGTAATTCTGTCGGAGACAGCAAAGGACCTGGAAGAGCAGTTGAACGGGATGGACAGTGTCTTCAAAGGAGAATATAAGGTGAATATCAATGAAAGCAAAACGAGGATAATGGAATGAAGTCGAATTAAGTCGGGTGATGCTAAGGGAATGTGATTAGGAAATGAGACACTTAAAGTAGTAAATGAGTTTTGCTATTTGGGAGCAAAATAACTGATGATGGTCGAAGTAGAGAGGATATAAATTGTAGACTGGCAATGGCAAGGAAAGCGTTTCTGAAGAGGAGAAATTTAATAACATCGAGTATAGATTTAAGTGTCAGGAAGTCGTTTCTGAAAGCAATTGTGTGGAGTGTAGCCATGTATGGAAGTGAAATATGGACGATAAATAGTTAGGACAAGAAGAAAATAGAAGCATTCGAAATGTGGCGCTACAGAAGAATGCTGAAGATTAGATGGGTAGATCACATAACTAATGAGGAGGTATTGAATAGAATTGCGGAGAAGAGAAATTTGTTGCGCAACTTGACTAGAAGAAGGGGTCGGTTGGTAGGACCTATTGTGAGGCATCAGGGGATCACCAATTTAGTACTGGAGGGCAGCGTGGAAGTTAAAAATCGCAGAGGGAGACCCAGAGATGAAAACACTAAGCAGATTCAGAAGGATGTAGGTTGCAGTAGGTACTGGGATATGAAGAAGCTTGTACAGGATGGAGTAGCATGGAGAGCTGTGTCGCAGCACTCCGGCATTGTAATCCAAGACGAGTAAAATATGTTTTACGTAGCAGCGGAATTTTCCTAGTCACCCCATTGCCTCCACAATCCGCCACTCCACCACCTCTGCACCGCAGCGCCTCCTCTTACCCCGGGTCGCTATATTACGCTTTAATATTTCTACTATTATAGTTTGTGTTATACAACTCACCATAGGGTAGCGAGACTCCAGGTTCAGTTTTTTAGCAGCTACTATGCATCTTATACTAAAAATCTGTGTTGCTAATTATGTTCGTTACATTTTAATTCCCTTCTACACTCCTGGAAATGGAAAAAAGAACACATTGACACCGGTGTGTCAGACCCACCATACTTGCTCCGGACACTGCGAGAGGGCTGTACAAGCAATGATCACACGCACGGCACAGCGGACACACCAAGAACCGCGGTGTTGGCCGTCGAATGGCGCTAGCTGCGCAGCATTTGTGCACCGCCGCCGTCAGTGTCAGCCAGTTTGCCGTGGCATACGGAGCTCCATCGCAGTCTTTAACACTGGTAGCATGCCGCGACAGCGTGGACGTGAACCGTATGTGCAGTTGACGGACTTTGAGCGAGGGCGTATAGTGGGCATGCGGGAGGCCGGGTGGACGTACCGCCGAATTGCTCAACACGTGGGGCATGAGGTCTCCACAGTACATCGATGTTGTCGCCAGTGGTCGGCGGAAGGTGCACGTGCCCGTCGACCTGGGACCGGACCGCAGCGGCGCACGGATGCACGCCAAGACCGTAGGATCCTACGCAGTGCCGTAGGGGACCGCACCGCCACTTCCCACCAAATTAGGGACACTGTTGCTCCTGGGGTATCGGCGAGGACCATTCGCAACCGTCTCCATGAAGCTGAGCTACGGTCCCGCACACAGTTAGGCCATCTTCCGCTTACGCCCCAACATCGTGCAGCCCGCCTCCAGTGGTGTCTCGACAGGCGTGAATGGAGGGACGAATGGAGACGTGTCGTCTTCAGCGATGAGAGTCGCTTCTGCCTTGGTGCCAATGATGGTCGTATGCGTGTTTGGCGCCGTGCAGGTGAGCGCGACAATCAGGACTGCATACGACCGAGGCACACAGGGCCAACACCCGGCATCATGGTGTGGGGAGCGATCTCCTACACTGGCCGTACACCACTGGTGATCGTCGAGGGGACACTGAATAGTGCACGGTACATCCAAACCGTCATCGAACCCATCGTTCTACCATTCCTAGACCGGCAAGGGAACTTGCTGTTCCAACAGGACAATGCACGTCCGCATGTATCCCGTGCCACCCAACGTGCTCTAGAAGGTGTAAGTCAACTACCCTGGCCAGCAAGATCTCCGGATCTGTCCCCCATTGAGCATGTTTGGGACTGGATGAAGCGTCGTCTCACGCGGTCTGCACGTCCAGCACGAACGCTGGTCCAACTGAGGCGCCAGGTGGAAATGGCATGGCAAGCCGTTCCACAGGACTACATCCAGCATCTCTACGATCGTCTCCATGGGAGAATAGCAGCCTGCATTGCTGCGAAAGGTGGATATACACTGTACTAGTGCCGACATTGTGCATGCTCTGTTGCCTGTGTCTATGTGCCTGTGGTTCTGTCAGTGTGATCATGTGATGTATCTGACCCCAGGAATGTGTCAATAAAGTTTCCCCTTCCTGGGACAATGAATTCACGGTGTTCTTATTTCAATTTCGAGGAGTGTATAATGACCAGTGACCACTGGGAGGCGATGAGTTGGTGGGTAGTTTGAAGGGCGATGAAGGCAACATTGTCAGCACACTTCAGAAGGTAGACTGGAGCCTATGGTTTACTAGTGTTACCTGTGTACAGAAGATAGAGGAATGTGGACGAACGGGTTCCTACTCCACCCATGAAGAGATGGAAGATTCGAAACTTGGCATGGTTGATGATGAGAAAAGAGGAGTGGTACATCAAAACTGATAGTGTGGGATGGTTGCAGTTGATTGAATATGCATAGGTTTGTAGTCTAAAGAAGATAGTGGAACGCCATATAATGGACAGTGTGTTCCTCGAGGAGACAAAGACAGTAGGTTGTATTTGTTCGGATGCAAGGATTGAGGAGCTCGTCGTCTTTGGAGTATATGTATAAGCAAACACTTTGATCGTTGGGAAGATGTAGGTGACGAAGTAAGTAAGGGAGGTGAGGTACTGTCTACAGTCAAATCACTGGAACGAAGGATCATACATACTAAGGATGGACAGGATATTATTGTCCGTCACTTTTTAAGGCGTTTTTGTTAGTTCATTTTCTTGTCTGCCTGTTTCTCTACTCAGTACAGATTTTGAAGTTGATTTTAAATTTACTTTTCGATGAGCTGGACACTTGACACTTTCAATATCGGTCGGAACTGAATGACAAAGCAATGTTAACGCGCGTTTTTGTCTGGTGTGTGGCGAAGAATATTTTGTTTACCAATGTCATTTCCCAATGAGCTAGAGACTTGAGACTTTCAATGTAGCTCAGAACTGGATGACAACGCAATATTAACGCGCTTTCTTGTCCGGTGTGTGGCGGAGGCCGTTTGCCCCTTTCCCTGCTCCAGTCTCGAATGGTTCACAGGAAATACGATTGATGTTAGGCCTCTGTGTGAGCTCGAATCTCTCAAATATTTACCTTCAAGTCTTCTCTAGAGATATACGTGGGAAGAAGCAATGCACAGATCGATCCAGATGCAGATTAGCTGTGATAAACATGAAATTTACCACATGTCTCGTTGTAACCTCAACAGAATGTTTGATATCAATTTGAATATTTTACAAACACAAGACTAAAATTTAGACTATAATTATTCAAATGAAAATCAATTTTCAATACATCTAACTTTTTAGAATGGACTAAAAAGTATAAGACAACTTGTCCTAGCCATCTACCAATTTCTAACCTCAAACAAGACAGTCCTGATAATCTGTGATTGTGACTTTTTAATAGCTATAAAAATACTTGTAAGATTTCAAACGAAAAACATGGGGGGGAGGGGGGGTACATGCAGAGCATAATTGATCCATGAATAGTTCACCTTCTTGTATTATCTATTGCATGTGACCATACATTTTCGTTTTAATATTCTCATAGCTATTAAAAATTCACAACCACAGATTTCCAGGACCACGTGTTTGGGGTTAGGAATCCGTATGCGGCTTGGAAAAATTATTTTATACTTTTAAGTCCGATTTAAAAACGTGCTATACTAAAAATTAATTTTTATTTAAATAATTATTTAAGGATCTGACCCTAGCATGGAAGGGATACTTCGTGTTCTAGATGTTTGGATGCACTAACGTATTGTAGGACCTTGCTGAGTCGATAGGAAGAATTTTCATTGGAATTTTTGCTAGATTAAAGATATTAGTTTGAAAGTCTTCCACATTGAATGGTAGAATCCAGTACTTGCATATTACTGTAAAACGTGGCTAGAGCCTTTAAGAAAGACGAGTGAAATTCTGTGATGCCCAGGCTATTAAATGTGTCAAGCGCTGAACTGTGATATCTGGAGTGACGGCTTCACTATCTCATTTTCTACGTGCGAGTTTAATTCGATTTGTCTTGAACTGTTTACTTAATGGAAAAGCAGGGTAAAAGGGCATATAGTTGTATTGGGACGCTGGTGGACGTAAGAAATTTTGGAAGACTGGATGCAGTAATTGGTGGCTACGAGTTGGTTGTTTTGAGGGAGAATATAATGTGGTAACGATTTTCTACTGTTGAGATTGTTAAAGATTTCCAACAGTTTGTAGAGCTTATGGAAAGCGTAATGTTTGGGTTAGTACATATATGTCGCAAGTCACCTCTTTGCTCTGCTCGTTTGACTTTACGGAGTCGGCACATTAGTTGCCGCTGGCGTGATAGACTGTACCAGTCTCTTGTGTCCGTGGGGGGGACGGTCAGAATCTAAAGCAGCTTCTGAGGAGACGTAGGCCATTTGGGGGCAAAGGAATTTTGTTGAATCGTGCTGATATACAAGGTGCCCCAGGAGGAGCGATGAATAATAAGGCACACGAGAGCAACGATCATTTGAAGCAAAAAATTGTAGAAGACATGGCATGGGCTCTAAAATGCATACGTTAAGAGCTATGAGCATTTCTTCATCTTCGATACTGTCAAACAAACCTCTTGTATTTCAAGCTCTTTGCTTTCCATATTTTGAGAGGAGGCGGTATGGATCAAAACAAGAGAAAATTGTCTCCTAAACACGGGTTCTAAAATGAATGCCATTTGATCACTACTGTGAAACACATCTCTCGTATTGAACAGGTGCTCATAGTACTTAACTCATGCATTTCAGAGCCCATATTTACTACACACTTTTTTCTTTTTTGGGTGCATACTAACTCTGCTCAAAATACACTCTGCGTTTGGTGGGTGGAATGTTGGTGGATACAGCTGCAGACAAGGTTACGTGACGAAAGGATGTATCTGTAGCCATTGCGGCAACAGAATTTTATAGGCAACAATTGATAAAGGTAGAACACTTCCAGTATACCGAAGCTCAAGGAGTTTAAAGCACTCCAAACTGTTGCCTTAAAAGTGGAGAAGGAAAATTGTGGAGCATCGTTTTAAACTGTATTATGTACATGGATCATAATGTTATAGGAAGCCAAATAAACATTTCTCTTCCTAATCATATGAAATATTTCAAAAATATCGACAGCACGACCTCGATATTTAGTTTATATTCGAGAATTAGTCATGATAAAATCATTTCCTAACGCATGAAAGTACCATTATCATTTTTAAGTTGCACGTCATACGTTTGAACCAGTTCACTGAATCACGTAATTTTGATCCAGTTATGTTTACACATTTCAATTTTTTATTGATTTTATTGTTGGACATTGTCCAACAGGTAAGCAAATAAAGTCACTAACATGTTGACGTAAGATCGACGTATCATACTCTTGTAACTAGTCATTCTTCTTCGTGCAAGCGGTCACAGTCATCATCCAAATAAGTCAGCCCACTGGTTTCAGCTGATGATGCATCGACGTTTATTGCCGAAACATAAAACTGCGAAGTATGGACCTCTCCCTAGGTGCCTTCGAATCTTGTTTTCAACAGGTTATCGACATGCTGTTTGTCAGCGTCAGGACATACTCTCAGTTTCTAAATTATGGGACGTTCAAGTAAGTGGTCAATCCTTGTGCCTCGTTTAAGTCTTGTTTCCCACTCTTTTCCTTTGTTTCATCCCAACCAACGTCTTACACTTCTCAAGTAGTTGCACCCCCTTATAAAGCACTCTTCGCCCATAAATCTTGCAGTTCATATAGTCTAATAAATGCCTCCGTATTTCTGAAATGTAGCAGCCATGTTATATACAGCACTGCAACCTACCTGTGTGGTCAAAGTACAGAATCTCGACTGCACTCTCCTTCATAATCCTTTCTAGGTCTTTGTGGTTTTGGAGACTGCGACCTTGATCCATTTCGTTCGGTGCGTTGTAATCTTTATTTTTTGCTTTCGCCAGGTAGAACACTGGGATTCTTCCACACCTGAATCTGCTTTCTTTGTGATTACACGGCAAAAAAATGGTTCAAATGGCTCTGAGCACTATGGGACTCAACTGCTGAAGTCATTAGTTCCCTAGAACTTAGAACTAGTTAAACCTAACTAACCTAAGGACATCACAAACATCCACGCCCGGGGCAGGATTCGAACCTGCGACAGTTGCGGTCTTGCGGTTCCAGACTGCAGCGCCTTTAACCGCACGGCCACTTCGGCCGGCGATTACACGGCAGTTTAGAAGTATTTAAATGTGGATCTCGTTTGATGTATCTAAAACAAAATACGTCTCCTCACGTCATAACAACAGGGCGAGAAACTCATTCAAAGTATAAAAACATGGATTTATTCAATCTATCTCTCAAAAGTAACACATCAGTGCTCCGCCGATACAGTGGTCAATGAAAATGATCATTCGTGAAAACTATCAGGTGTTAGGACCTAGTGAGGTTCCTTTTTACACTTTCTTTTAGTTTTCGCAGCTATAATTCTCATTCTCTTTCCTTTCGATCGCTCTTCCACTGGTAAATATCTATCCGTGATGATCTAAAGTGCCCACACTGCAAGATAAAAATAGCTGGAAAAGCCAAGAAAAGAGTGGGCTGCTTGCTAATGCAGGCTGGGAAACATGTCTTAAACATAATACGTTTTGATCCGCCGGCTGTGGTGTACATAACACGATTTGATCGCATTCATGTATTTTCAGCGCTAAATTACTATGGGAAAGAGTAACGAAATGACCCTATCTGACTCAACAGCGTTAAAGATCACACCACAATTGGGGTGAAAATGTATTGGACTGCATTTTGACGTCGGCTACATTTAATACATTTTGAGACGATGCTCCCCAGACGTACTCGTACTGGAACACTGCCGCTGCCTTGTTGCGAATCCGGCGTGTTCACCAGTCCGCGAAGCAACGCCGCCGGCTGGTGCTCGAAGCGGAGGTTGTGTTGGCAGCTGTCTCGCGGTCCGCACAGTGTTTGGTCCGTCCGGCGGCCCGCGTCACGACCCCAGACCGCAGTCACGAGCACCGGCCACGCCTTGAAATACCGGCGCACCGCCGCGGCCGCTACACGGCCATCCGGCGCGTTACCTCTAATTACCCGAGCGCGACACATCCAATTAAAACTGATGGATGTGCCGCACGGCAGTCCTGTGGGCCGGGGTGGCCACGCGCCAGGGGGACGTGCGACCTCACCCAGCTGTTACACTCCAGTTTTGCACGATTAGTTCGCGGTATCTGATCAATATGGAAGACCAATAACGTATTTAGCTTTCTCTCTCTGTCTCTCGCTTACTCCATCATTCATTCTGAGTATCGAGAACTAACATCTTGTAATATCTCCTTCTGCCCCGAATGACTCATGAAGCATCTTCATGACCAGCTAAGGGAAGTAATACTAAGCTGGGTGCCAGGGCACGTTGGATTCTAAATTGCAGCATTAGAAAATTGCAGCGAAATGCAGGAAGATCTGCAGCGGAAAGGCACTTGGTGCAGGGAGTGGCAACTGACCCTTAACATAGACAAATGAAATGTATTGCGCATATATAGAAAGAAGGATCCTTTCTTGTATGATTGTATGAGAGCGGAACAAACACTGGTAGCAGTTACTTCTGGAACGATTTGAAGTCGAATGATCATATAAAATTAATTGTTCGTAAGGTGGGTACCAGATTGAGATTCATTGGGAGAGTCCTTAGAAAATGTAGTCCATCAACAAAGGAGGTGGCTTACAAAACACTCGTTCGACCTATACTTGAGTATTGCTCATCAGTGTGGGATCCGTACCAGGTCGGGTTGACAGAGGAGATAGAGAAGATCCAAAGAAGAGCGGCGCGTTTCGTCTCACAGTTATTTGGTAAGCATGATAGCGTTACGAAGATGTTTAGCAAACTCAAGTGGCAGACTCTGCAAGAGAGGCGCTCTGCATCGCGGTGTAGTTCGCTGTCCAGGTTTCGAGAGGGTGCGTTTCTGGATGAGGTATAGAATATGTTGCTTCTCCCTACTTATACCTCCCGAGGAGATCACGAATGTAAAATTAGAGAGATTCGAGCGCACACGGAGGCTTTCCGGCAGTCGTTCTTCCCACGAACCATACGCGACTGAAACGGGAAAGGGAGGTAATGATAGTGGCACGTAAAGTGCCCTCCGCCACACACCGTTGGGTGGCTTGCGGATTATAAATGTAGATGTAGATGTAGATGTAGATGTAGATGTGGAAGCGAACGATGCAACCGAGGCAGCTTGTCAGGACCACCCTGTAGTAACATGTGCTTCGCACGTACGAGCCATATCCTCGCTGTTGAATCAAAACCTCTTCAATCATTGGGAGGCATGATGGCTGGAAGTGTCTAAAAGACCGTGGTCTGTGAAACCAACTGTTCCCGGAGGCTATTCTCCTCCCTGTCACAGAGATGGGACGAAGCAACTTTGACCCCTGAGGAATGGTCGAGGACATCTAAAAACAAAGGCAGTCGCTACGAACTTAAATTATGGTTCAAATGGCTCTGAGCACTGAGGGACTTAACAGCTCAGGTCATCAGTCCCCTAGAACTTAGAACTAACCTAAGGACATCACACACATCCATGCCCGAGGCAGGATTCGAACCTGCGACCGTAGCGGTCGCGAGGTTCCAGACTTAAGCACCTACAACCGCTCGACCACCCCGGCCGGCCGCTACGAACTAATTCATCCCACAATTACAAGGATACCATGGTATAATTAGACACAAACGTCGAGGAGTTTCATGACCATGTCTGAAAATTGTCTTTGGAAGTTCAGCAAACACCTCTATCGACTCAACTTAAAGCCCACCTCTCTCTGCACGTGCGGAGTGGAAGGAGATCCAAATGATTTATTCCTACGATGTCCTCGAAACACATACAACATCAACGTCCTGACAAGTAATTTTCGGGCGCTTGGTTATCAGTTCCCATGCACACTCAAAACCTTGTAGTATCCAGCGATAAAGCAACGTTGAGATACTGTACAAGTTCATTAACAGTGCCAGCTTCCACCCTGCGCTACTAGTCTAACGTCCTTAGTAATCAGAATTCCAGGAGACGATCAAAGTACAATTAACTGACTATATTCCCAGGTGCCAAGCAGGCTACAGAAAATATACATGTTGTTATGTTGCTCCTACATGTTTGTGCCCGAATACTGGTGTATCTATAGGTATGGCTGTAATACCTTATCTGGTTATTGTGTACTATTCTCACGTTGTGTATAGAAAGTACTTACAGACGTACGCAGATATTCAGCTATTGATTCGCAGAGTTTCAAACACTGTATCGTAAATCTAGATCTTTGTCATTAATATGGACTGAATTGGGAATACCCTAAATGTGCACTAACGGCGTTTTATAATTTTTATTGTGTTATAAGTAGGATTTTAATGGCATACTTCCTCTGTGTATTCTGCGTAACATTTTCGTCTTGTTTACTCTTTCCAGTACACTGTGCACGCAAAAATCTGATTCATGTCGGTATCTGTATTTTTTTGAGCCCATGTACCAGGGTATGACTTAAACTAATGCACGTTCTGTATTTCCAAAACAAATTATAGAATCATATTTCCAGTGTTGAGATGGCTGTATGGGCACATAAAGAAATCCAATTTATAAAAAAAAATATCTGACATGTCTCCGTATAGGTCATACGTCTCTGCTCCATGGCTTCTTCCTGCAGCGAGAGGACCCATCAGTTTGTGTGTTTCCATACATCACATTTTAAAAGTGTGTATATTATGTTCTGACGGGAGTGCAGCAGTAAATTTAATTGGGGACTAGCCCCGTGTTTTAGCTGATGATGAGACAAGAGGGAAACAAGTTATAAAATTTTGTGAATTGCCCCGCATCCAATCTAAAATGTTTGATTGGAGGTTTTAGTGTGTTTCTGAGTGGCTGGCGCGTCCTTTTTTATTTACTAACAGCACCCACAAATATTTGTTGCAATATTTTAATACATTTTGTTCATCTCTCCATTTCCTTTTATTTTTCTTTCAGAACAAGCACGTCACAAGTTGTTATAGTACGTTTTTTATGTATTTGTGAGTGTGTGTTTCACAAGAGAAGATTTAGAAAACATTTATTCCTTTTTTCTACAACACTGTTACTCATTTTAACCACATTCATCTCACCTGATTTTAGTAAGATCGAATGATGTCGCTGTCGTGTGTCGACATCATAGATCACAAACAAAACAAATTCTCAGTATTATTTAATTAATTTTTTGGCACACTGAAAATTTAGTAAAATTTTTATCTGGTACGAATTGCTGGCGTATGGTTAGTTACATACAATTTCGCATATTTGCGTCACTCGAGGTGTCATGTAATAGTGACTTACTTAGTTGCATAACCGAAAAAAGGATTTAAGCACACACACACACACACACACACAAACACACACACACATACACACACACATCGAAACATTGTACTGCATTTGCTACCTCGTAATGGAGACGAGTAAACTATCTCGAGGGAACCAATGTATTCGTCCTGCACAGATTTAAAGTAAAAGAAATTTACTTTTAATCAGGAATTACATTTCAGATCAATCATTTCCATCTGCACATGCACAGGGGCACTTTCAATTAAAATAATAAAGGTCTCGAAAACAGTTCAAAAACGGACATAAAGCAGGCAGTGTATTCGTAACATTTAGAAAACTGATATTGCTATTCTTTCAAGACCACGATGACTTCTTTAATATGGAGTTTCCTTTAATGCCAGAGGGCTTAAGGAAATGGATGGTGTTTATCGTCAGTATTTGTCCCTTCGAAAATGCAATTTTCTTTTAAATGCATCCCCATCAAATCAAGTTGTTTCTCACCTTGTAACGTCTTATTGTGGATCGTGCACCATCAAATAAACTTAAAATGCGACATCTATACTCCATTACATGTTCTGATTTTCGTCCCTGCTTTCCTTTTTTCTCCACCAATTCCAAAATAGTGGGTTTTAAATCGAAAAATCGTTCCTGACATGCCCCTTGATTTAACCAAAGTCCTTTGCAGTTATACGTAAAGTTTCCACATTCTTTGACTGGTTCCACCAAAAAGTGTTACAACTGACAGTCTTAAAATGTGGGTGAGTTCAGAAAATTTACTGTTTTGTATCAACAATTTCATCATCTGCTCCACGCCTGCAAATTTTACACGAAGTACATCTTGATGTGCAGAACAATGGATCTTCTACCAATCGTTTGTACATCGTTGAAATTCGTTGCTGTTTTACTGTCAACAAAATCCTTAAATTCCTTCTGCAGGGCGTTGTAAAATGATTCCGTTGCGAAGTTGCAGTATCCGTCGATTATGCGACAGCGTAGCAAGTATGGAAATTCTTATCTTTCTCTTCTGTGATTCCCATTCATTTTTAAAGCTTGTGACTATATAAAAATGGTTCAAATGGCTCTGAGCACTATGGGACTTAACATCTGAGGTCATCAGTCCCCTGGAACTTAGAACTACTTAAACCTAACTAACCTATGGGCATCACACACATCCATGCCCGAGGCAGGATTCAAACCTGCGACCGTAGCGGTCTCGCGGTTCCAAACTGCAGCGCCCAGAAACGGTAGGCCACACCGGCCGGCAACCTTCCTTTATACCACGACCAAGTAGTTCTGGAGACTAGAAATTTACTCTGTAGGAATCAGCATGGGTTTCGAAAATGACGATCGTGGGAAACCCAGCTCGCGCTAT
Source organism: Schistocerca piceifrons (assembly GCF_021461385.2). Lineage (NCBI taxonomy): Eukaryota > Metazoa > Arthropoda > Insecta > Orthoptera > Acrididae > Schistocerca > Schistocerca piceifrons. The sequence goes on from NC_060139.1 coordinate 1,054,829,687, forward strand.
TCGTCCACGAGACTCAGAGGGCCATAGACACGGGTTCCCAGGTAGATGCCGTGTTTCTTGACTTCCGCAAGGGGTTCGATACAGTTCCCCACAGTCGTTTAATGAACAAAGTAAGAGCGTATGGACTATCAGACCAATTGTATGATTGGATTGAAGCAGCATGTCATTCTCAATGGAGAGAAGTCTTCCGAAGTAGGAGTGATTTCAGGTGTGCCGCAGGGGAGTGTCGTAGGACCGTTTCTACTCACAATATACATAAATGACCTTGTGGATAACATCGGAAGTTCACTGAGGCTTTTTGCGGATGATGCTGTGGTATGTCGAGAGGTTGTAACAATGGAAAACTGTACCGAAAGGCAGGAGGATGTGCAACGAATTGACGCATGGTGCAGGGAATGGCAATTGAATCTCAATGTAGACAAGTGTAATGTGCTGCGAATACATAGAAAGATAGATCCCTTGTCATTTAGCTACAATATAGCAGGTCAGCAACTGGAAGCAGTTAATTCCATAAATTATCTGGGAGAAGGCATTAGGAGTGATTTAAAATGGAATGATCATATAAAGTTGATCGTCGGTAAAGCAGATGGCAGACTGAGATTCATTGGAAGAATCCTAAGGAAATGCAATCCGAAAACAAAAGAAGTAGGTTACAGTGCACTTGTTCGCCCACTGCTTGAATACTGCTCACCAGTGTGGGATCCGTAGCAGATAGGCTTGATAGAAGAGATAGAGAAGAACTAACGGAGAGCAGCGCGCTTCGTTACAGGATCATTTAGTCAATGCGAAAGCGTTACGGAGATGATAGATAAAACTCCAGTGGAAGACTCTGCAGGAGAGACGCTCAGTAGCTCGGTACGGGCTTTTGTTGAAGTTTCGAGAATATACCTTCACCGAGGAGTTAAGCAGTATATTGCTCCCTCCTACGTATATCTCGCGAAGAGACCATGAGGATAAAATCAGAGAGATTAGAGCCGACACAGAAGCATACCGACAATCTTTCTTTCCGCGAACAATACGAGACTGGAATAGAAGGGACAGCCGATAGAGGTACTCAAAGTACCTTCCGCCACACACCGTCAGGTGGCTTGCGGAGTATGGATGTAGATGTAGATGTAGAATCAACCGCACTGACACCATTATTCTGACGAAGTGATGAAACCCGTGCCGCACTGAATGAAATGTCGGGCATTACCGCGTATTTCCGAGGATGAACAAGCTAAGCCGAAACATATCAAATAGTGTCGAAATTGACTGAGCCTCGAGTGCGAGTGTGCAACACATCGTGCATATGTGCAGCTTTGCACGCCTTGGGTGACCCTGCCCTAGATGCTCTACAAATTCCCATGGTAGACGCCACAAGAAACTTGCGTGCATCAATGACAGGTTTATTGTCAAAATTACTAGAGGACGCGTTCTCTGAAGAGTTGGTCTCATATTACTTCCATCTGAATACTTCTCGTGAAATGAACACGTTGGAAAATCAGAATAATTGCAGCTTATCTGGAGACTTACCTACATCCTTTCCAGGCATCAGACGTACACTGATAAGCCAAAACATTATGTCCATTTCCCACCGCGACTTTGGATGCCGCCTGGTGCCGTTGCGGAGAAAAATGGCTCAAATGGCTCTAAGCACTATGGGACTTAACATCTGAGGTGATCAGTCCCCTAGACTTAGAACTACGTAAACCTAACTAACCTAAGGACAGCACTCACATCCATGCCCGAAGCAGGATTCGATCCTGCGACCGTAGCAGGAGTGCGGTTCCGGTCGTAAACGGAGCAAACACGGACGGGGGATCACTCTAGCAAATATATGGGCTGGGGAAATCCACTGAGATAAGTGATTTTGACAAAGGGCAGATTATTATTACGCAGAGCCTGTGAACGAGTATTTCTAAAATTGGAATGTTGATTCAATGCTCAAGTGCTACTATCGTGAGCATCTACGGAAAGAGACAGAAGGACACTGAAGTTAGCACCAGGTGCTAAATGGCTCGACGCCCAAGGCTCTACAAAGAACGTGGCGTTCCAAGGCTGGTCTGCTCTGTAAAGCAGGATAGATGGTGATCTGTGGCATCTCTGCTGAAAGAGCGCAATGCCGGTGCACGCACAAATGTTTCGGAGCATGCGGTCCACCGCTGAACTTGGAGCTCCGCAGCAGACCATCCGTAAGCGTTCACATGTTGACCGAATGACATCGTCAATTAAGACTGCAATGGGCACGGGACCGTCGGGATCCGACCGTCGATCAATGGAAACGTGTCGGCTATTTGGATGCCTCATATGTTTGCTACACTAGATCGATGGTCGTATCCATAAACACGGCCATCGAGGTGAACGGCGGCTCGAAAATTGAAGCGCCACGAAGGCAGGTTGGTGGGAGCAGTATTATACTATGCTAGACATTTCCCTGCGCTTGCATGGGACCTGTGGTAGTAGTCCAAGACACGCTAAAAGCTGTGAACCACATGCATCCCTTCATGCTTGATGTCTTCCCTCATAGCGACGACATATTTCAAAAGTAAAACTGTCACTGTTTCCCTCACCTTAACGTCTCGGCGACAAAATTCACCTGCTGTAAATCCTATGGAACATATCTCGATCGCTATCGGGCACCATCACCGCGTACGTAAATCAGCGCCCCGTTATTTACGCGAATTACATGACCTGTCCGTAAACATGTAATCCCACATACCCCCACAAACCTGTCAACAAACTGTCCAATTCCTGATACCAATAATCAGTGATATATTTCGTTCCAAAGATGGACAAACAACCTATTATTCATTTGGTCATAATATTCTGCCTCATCAGATTAGATGTAGAATGATCGTCATTTCAACCAAGCGATGTGCAGTCTGTTTTGCAACACGGTAAAGAAAAGATACTATTAATTATCAATACACGAGAAAATATTTTACTAAGAATCAGCAGCCTTGCTTTGATCCGTGGGGTAATATTAAGTAACAACAATGCATTCATAGGCACTCTTGATCCACTGGATCAGAAATTACACGTCGTGGTGTCCTCTTCACCAGTCAGCTTATTTCTTATATCAGCCTCCTATCTCGGTAGCGGCCATGACGGAAATATCTGAGAAATTGCAGCTTATCTGGAGGCTTACCTACGGTCTTCCTTCCCACACATCAGATGTAAATGTAGAATGACCGACTGCTGCAAACGACATGTCACCACAGTTATGTGCGACCTACTTCGCAACTAGGTAAAGGAGACACTTACTCCTTTTCTGTACTTGTGACACGAGTTTAATAAGAATCACCAACCTTGCTTTGTTCTTCAGAGTAAAGTTAGACAGCCACAGTGCTATCGGAAAACTCTCGATACGACCACTATACTGCAAATCACCCTGTAGGTTGTCCTTTGCAGAGTCATTGTATCTCACAAAATAAATATCGGTGTGTTAGTTAAAACGTATGAGAGATAAGCAATCACATAACAAGAAGTGTTTCCTCATAAGGAATACGATTTATTTCTAGTATAGGAAACCTTTCATTCGGTCACAACATTTATCCTATTGCTCCTAGCACACTTTACACGCCGGCCGGTGTGGTCGAGCGGTTCTAGGCGCTTCAGTCTGGAACCGCGCTACTGCTACGGTCGCAGGTTCGAATCCTGCCTCGGGCATGGATGTGTGTGATGTCCTTAGGTTAGTTAGGTTTAAGTAGTTCTAAGTTCTATGGGACTGATGATCTCAGATGTTAAGTCCCATAGCGCTCAGACTATGCTGTATCATAACATTCGCTTTAGAACATCGGAACTGCTGAATACTAGACTGTCCAGTCACATTAATCTGACCTCCTCGTAAAAGCCTGAATAACCACCTTTAGCAGCGTGAACCGCTACGAGCCGTGCAGGAAGAGGGTCAGTGAGATTCTGGAAAGTACCAGATGAAACGTGGAGCCATGCCGACTCCAGCACCGTGTCCAGCTGCTCTAGGTTTCTCGGTCGAGGATCTACAGCGCTGACATCCCGATCGAGGTGGTCCCACAGATTCTCGATCGGGTTTAAATCCTGTGAGTCTGGTGGCCAGGGCAGTATGGTAAACAAATCTTGGTGCTCTTCGAACTGTTCACGTGCGCTGCAAACTGTATGGCACGTAGCATTAGCATTGTCCTACTAGTAGATGCCATCGTACCGAGGAGAAACTAACTGCGCGTAAAGCCGTCGGCACACAGACCGTACTGTCGAACGTCAACGTTGAACGTGTTAAGTTCAACGTGCTGCTGAACGCTCAGAAATGATGCGACTTGTGCATACGGTTGGTGGGCCCCAGCGTTGTATACGCGATCGCAACGCACTCCAGCGGCAGTTGAGGGATGTTCGTAAATCACACTGTTTACTAAACGGCCGCGCGTATAATTCCCACGTTAGCTCTATTAAAAAACGCACTTTTCCTCCATTGTCCACGAAAAGGAAATTGCCATGTCCAATCAGTAAGGATACAGGCTTATAAACGTTCCATTACAAACAGTGCGATACAAATTTGCAATACTTTTGCACATAAGATAAACATTATTTCATCATTCCCATATTTTATTAAACCCCAAGGTCAGTCTTACTTCAACACTGTTGCTACCCAGAGGCAGAATCATTACAACATGTGACTTACGATGTGTAAAAGAGAAAGCAGCAAAATATCTTTATACAAGTAGCGCAAGCTGTCCTGTAGATTAAGCCAATCGAACAAACTCACCCCTCGAAAAAACTTATATTTACATAACATCAAATAGTATAGTATACACTTATATTAAACTAATAATAAAGTATCAGAACCTGATAAAAACCCAAATGTTAGGAAAAAAATTTGAAAATTCCGTGACGCGGACCACTACCCAGCTTTGATCTGGATACGAATCAGTGAAGCTACTCACTACGCTAAACCCACAACACACTGCTCGCAAACAATCACAGCATATTAGGACACGCTGAAAACTTTAATCGTAGATCTGTTACTGATTGAAATTTAATTATAACTCATTGTACCAAGAACAACGGGTTTTGGGTGGATCTTCAGTGTGTCGCTGCCTTCAAATAGCATACTCTCATAATACGCAAGTTACAATAATACTTTGGCCACGAATATGATGTTTCTCATTATTTTATTGGGACAAATCACACAGCTAACAACAGGTTTTCCAGTGAGTCTCAATTTTCTGGTGCTCAGAAACGGCATACATACGTATAGGCTTGAAATGAATGCCAATGTGGCGCCTCACAACTCTGTGCTGAAGAGAGATGGCTTGCAGGTGACGTAGGTGTGGTTGTGCCATCTCATTGGTCAACGCTCAGACGCACGCTCAGAAAATCTGACATGCTAGATATTGCTCTGCAAGTTTGGAAAGACTCCCGAACGTGCTACTCGACGCTATGACGTCAGAAACTTGGCACGCTCAACGCTCAACGTTCTGATGCACGGCCCGTGTGGCGACGGCTTAACGGGAGACATCGTCCCCAAGGGTAGATGCATACTTCTGTTGATCCAATGCGTCTTTCAGAACGACGAGATCGCCTAGGAAATACCACGAAAACATTCCCCAATTTCTATCCAATTTTGAGATCAGTGGTCAATTATGTTTATAAGTACAGATTGAAAATGGTAGGAAACACATAGCAGCCTTCTCATACTCCTTTTCCTATTTCTATTCAGTTGGTACATTTCTGTGGTGTACATTGCCCCAAATGACATTATACCTATCCAAGTCCTTAATATACTCCACGCCGTGAAACAGGACCCTTCCTTGCTTGATAGTTAAACGATTTATTGCTTCAGAGGTAAGGAGGCACAGGGCAGGCCGTCAGAAAATATAGCCTAAATTTATTCAAATGTGGATTTAGTAATATAGAGTTCGGCTAAAAGTGTTGTCTTTCCTTCTCAGTGTCTTAGAGACATCCCATTAACGTAACTACCAAACGGAAGGAAGAAAGTAAACACCCTTAACAAAAATTGATCCTCTCAACATGATCTATCCTTCAAAGTTGAGGAGTTTCTGGAACGAGCACAATGCCACAAACATTCCAACCAAAAGTCCAAAAGAAACCTAAGTTGGTGAGAGCTAATAATAATCGCAAATGAGTTCTCTTAGTCCCAGATGTGACTATTCTGACAGTTAAAATAACGTGCCCGTGTAAAGTAGGTTTGTATTACAAGTTACAGGCGTTTGTGTAAGATAAAACATCATTAGCATTTTGACGACGAATTCTTTTCAAAAATTCCTTCAGAATACGAGATCAGACGGTCCTAGTGGTGCGTCTTTTGCAAGTGGAGTAAGATTTTCATGAGAGGTACTTCTGATCAGTAATCTACATCTACATCTACATCTATACTCCGCGAGCCACCTTACGGTGTGTGGCGGAGGGTACTTATTGTACCACTATCTGATCCCCCCTTCCCTGTTCCATTCACGAATTGTGCGTGGGAAGAACGACTGCTTGTAAGTCTCCGTATTTGCTCTAATTTCTCGGATCTTTTCGTTGTGATCATTACGCGAGATATATGTGGGCGGTAGTAATATGTTGCCCATCTCTTCCCGGAATGTGCTCTCTCGTAATTTCGATAATAAACCTCTCCGTATTGCGTAACGCCTTTCTTGAAGTGTCCGCCACTGGAGCTTGTTCAGCATCTCCGTAACGCTCTCGCGCTGACTAAATGTCCCCATGACGAATCGCGCTGCTTTTCGCTGGATCATGTCTATCTCTTCTATTAATCCAACCTGGTAAGGGTCCCATACTGATGAGCAATACTCAAGAATCGGACGAACAAGCGTTTTGTAAGCTACTTCTTTCGTCGATGAGTCACATTTTCTTAGAATTCTTCCTATGAATCTCAACCTGGCGCCTGCTTTTCCCACTATTTGTTTTATGTGATCATTCCACTTCAGATCGCTCCGGATAGTAACTCCTAAGTATTTTACGGTCGTTACCGCTTCCAATGATTTACCACCTATGGCATAATCGTACTGGAATGGATTTCTGCCCCTATGTATGCGCATTATATTACATTTATCTACGTTTAGGGAAAGCTGCCAGCTGTCGCACCATGCATTAATCCTCTGCAGGTCCTCCTGGAGTACGTACGAGTCTTCTGATGTTGCTACTTTCTTGTAGACAACCGTGTCGTCTGCAAATAGCCTCACGGAGCTACCGATGTTGTCAACTAAGTCATTTATGTATATTGTAAACAATAAAGGTCCTATCACGCTTCCCTGCGGTACTCCCGAAATTACCTCTACATCTGCAGATTTTGAACCGTTAAGAATGACATGTTGTGTTCTTTCTTCTAGGAAATCCTGAATCCAATCACAAACCTGGTCCGATATTCCGTAAGCTCGTATTTTTTTCACTAAACGTAAGTGCGGAACCGTATCAAATGCCTTCCTGAAGTCCAGGAATACGGCATCAATCTGCTCGCCAGTGTCTACGGCACTGTGAATTTCTTGGGCAAATAGGGCGAGCTGAGTTTCACATGATCTCTGTTTGCGGAATCCATGTTGGTTATGATGAAGGAGATTTGTATTATCTAAGAACGTCATAATACGAGAACACAAAACATGTTCCATTATTCTACAACAGATTGACGTAAGCGAAATAGGCCTATAATTATTCGCATCTGATTTATGACCCTTCTTGAAAATGGGAACGACCTGCGCTTTCTTCCAGTCGCTAGGTACTTTACGTTCTTCCAGCGATCTACGATAAATTGCTGATAGAAAGGGGGCAAGTTCTTTAGCATAATCACTGTAGAATCTTAAGGGTATCTCGTCTGGTCCGGATGCTTTTCCGCTACTAAGTGATAGCAGTAGTTTTTCAATTCCGATATCGTTTATTTCAATATTTTCCATTTTGGCGTCCGTGCGACGGCTGAAGTCAGGGACCGTGTTACGATTTTCCGCAGTGAAACAGTTTCGGAACACTGAATTCAGTATTTCTGCCTTTCTTCGGTCGTCCTCTGTTTCGGTGCCATCGTGGTCAACGAGTGACTGAATAGGGGATTTAGATCCGCTTACCGATTTTACATATGACCAAAACTTTTTAGGGTTCTTGTTTAGATTGTTTGCCAATGTTTTATGTTCGAATTCGTTGAATGCTTCTCTCATTGCTCTCTTTACGCTCTTTTTCGCTTCGTTCAGCTTTTCCTTATCAGCTATGATTCGACTACTCTTAAACCTATGATGAAGCTTTCTTTGTTTCCGTAGTACCTTTCGTACATGATTGTTATACCACGGTGGATCTTTCCCCTCGCTTTGGACCTTAGCCGGTACGAACTTATCTAAGGCGTACTGGACGATGTTCCTGAATTTTTTCCATTTTTGTTCCACATCCTCTTCCTCAGAAATGAACGTTTGATGGTGGTCACTCAGATATTCTGCGATTTGTGCCCTATCACTCTTGTTAAGCAAATATATTTTCCTTCCTTTCTTGGCATTTCTTATTACACTTGTAGTCATTGATGCAACCACTGACTTATGATCACTGATACCCTCTTCTACATTCACGGAGTCGAAAAGTTCCGGTCTATTTGTTGCTATGAGGTCTAAAACGTTAGCTTCACGAGTTGGTTCTCTAACTATCTGCTCGAAGTAATTCTCGGGCAAGGCAGTCAGGATAATGTCACAAGAGTCTCTGTCCCTGGCTCCAGTTCTGATTGTGTGACTATCCCATTCTATACCTGGTAGATTGAAGTCTCCCCCTATTACAATAGTATGATCACGAAACTTCTTCACGACGTTCTGCAGGTTCTCTCTGAGGCGCTCAACTACTACGGTTGCTGATGCAGGTGGTCTATAGAAGCATCCGACTATCATGTCTGACCCACCTTTGATACTTAACTTGACCCAGATTATTTCACATTCGCATTCGCTAATAACTTCACTGGATATTATTGAATTCTTTACTGCTATAAATACTCCTCCACCATTGGCGTTTATCCTATCCTTGCGGTATATATTCCATTCTGTGTCTAGGATTTCGTTACTGTTCACTTCCGGTTTTAACCAACTTTCCGTTCCTAATACTATATGCGCACTATTTCCTTCAATAAGAGATACTAATTCAGGAACCTTGCCCTGGATACTCCTGCAGTTTACCAATATTACGTTGACTTTTCCTGTTTTTGGTCTCTGAGGACGGACGTTCTTTATCAACGATGATAATGTCCTCTCTGGTAAGCCGTCAGGTATTTTATCGTTTCGCCCAAGGGGGGGTCCCTCTAACCTAAAAAACCCCCGTGTGCACGCCACACGTACTCTGCTAACCTAGTAGCTGCTTCCGGTGTGTAGTGCACGCCTGACCTGTCTAGGGGGGCCCTACAGTTCTCCACCCAATAACGGAGGTCGATGAATTTGCAACCATTATAGTCGCAGAGTCGTCTGAGCCTCTGGTTTAGACCCTCCACACGGCTCCAAACCAGAGGGCCGCGATCGACTCTGGGCACTATGCTGCAGATATTAAGCTCAGCTTGCACTCCGCGTGCGATGCTGGTTGTCTTCACCAAATCAGCCAGCCGCCGGAAGGAACCAAGGATGGCCTCAGAACCCAAGCGGCAGGCGTCATTCGTTCCGACATGTGCTACTATCTGCAGCCGGTCACACCCAGTGCGTTCAATAGCTGCCGGAAGGGCCTCCTCCACATTACGGACGAGACCCCCCGGCAAGCACACCGAGTGCACACTGGCATTCTTCCCCGACCTACCCGCTATTTTCCTAAGGGGCTCCATAACCCGCCTAACGTTGGAGCTCCCTATAACTAATAGGCCCGCCCTCTGTGACTGTCGGGACCTTGCCGGAGAATCGGCCACTGGCCCAACAGGCGAGGCATCCTGTGGTGGCTCGGAAACGATGTCATCACCACTAGGAAGCACCCCGTACCTGTTGGAAAGGGGTAAGGCAGCTGCCACGCGGCCAGATCCCACCTTCGCCTTTCGGCCAGGCACGCGCGAGCCCACCACTGTCCGCCATTCACCCTGGAGTGATGGCTGACCGGTAAGATGCTCACTGCCGGAAGACGCAGCGACATCAGGGGTTCCATGTGATTCCAAGGCCACCGAAGTAGGCATAGGTGTCACCACAGTTGCCCCAACGCCACTACGAGCCGACGCCTGCGCCTCGAGCTCGATGAGCCTAACAAACAAAGCCTCCACCTGCCCCCGAAGAGTGGCCAATTCTCCTTGCGTCCGCTCACAACAACAGTAATGTGATAATATTGCAAATATATTTCCGGAGATGTAAACAACAGCCATGATTCCTGTAACCAGTAGCTTATCTGAGCTCGCCAGTCGATTATAATGCGGTGGCGCTCCAGCCGGAGGAAATATACTCGAATTATGGTCGTTAAAGCAGTTTCCATCGTCAGTATTTGGCCTTTGAATGGATTAGGGGGTTGGCTTGTAGTTCCTAAGAACAATAATTTCCTATGAACAGCGTCCTAGGTTGAACTACACGTCAACATTTCCGAGACGACTGTGTTTGTGAACTGTTCCTGTGCCAAAGTGGTTAAAATATACCGGGTATGGCAATGTGGCGCGATTCAAAATCGGTTCCGAGGCAACTGTGCTGCACCACTGGCCATATATGACACGGGTGAACGTCGGCTGTGGAAATGTGGACGGGCGAAGCGACGTGCAACTGTTGAGGAACTGACTAGCCAGACGAACCAAGGGGCTACCAACGGTGTCTCCTCAACGGCCATTCAGCGGACGTTGCTGCGCACGGGTCTCCGAAACATGCGCCTGGTTCATGCACCCTTATTGACTGCTTCTCGTGGAATTTGCACGACAGTATCGCAACTGAACTCAACTGAGTGGCGAGTGGTGACCTTTTCAGATGAATCATGTTTTACGTCCAATTGGACAGACGTCCGTTGACATGTACGGCCTGAAACCTCTGAAAGAAAACAAGAGTGGAGCAGCACAGTTGCCTCTGAACAGATTTTGAATCGCGCCACATTGCCATACCCGGTATATTTTAACCACTTTGGCACAGGAACAGTTCACAAACACAGCCGTCTCGGAAATGTTGACGTGTAGTTCAACCTAGGACGCTGTTCATAGAAAATTATTGTTCTTAGGAACTACAAGCCAACCCCCTAATCCCTTCAACGGCCAAATACTGACGATGGAAACTGCTTTAACGAACATAATTCGAGTATATTACCTCTGGATGGAGCACCACCGCATTATAATCGACTGGCGAGCTCAGATAAGCTACTGGTTACAGGAATCATGGCTGTTGTTTACATCTCCGGAAATATATTTGCAATATTATCACATTACTGATCAGAAGTACCTCTCATGAAAATCTTACTCCACTTGCAAAAGACGCACCACTAGGACAGTCTGATCTCGTATTCTGAAGGAATTTTTGAAAAGAATTCGTCGTCAAAATGCTAATGATGTTTTATCTTACACAAACGCCTGTAACTTGTAATATAAACCTACTTTACACGGGCACGTTATTTTAACTGTCAGAATAGTCACATCTGGGACTAAGAGAACTCATTTGTGATTATTATTAGCTCTCACCAACTTAGGTTTCTTTTGGACTTTTGTTTGGAATGTTTGTGGCATTGTGCTCGTTCCAGAAACTCGTCAACTTTGAAGGATAGATCATGTTGAGAGGGTCAATTTTTGTTAAGGGTGTTTACTTTCTTCCTTCCGTTTGGTAGTTACGTTAATGAGATGTCTCTAAGACACTGAGAAGGAAAGACAACACTTTTAGCCGAACTCTATATTACTAAATCCACATTTGAATACCCGGGTTCGATTCCCGGCGGGGTCAAGGATTTTCTCTGCCTCGTGATGACTGGGTGTTGTGTGCTGTCCTTAGGTTAGTTAGGTTTAAGTAGTTCTAAGTTCTAGGGGACTAATGACCATAGATGTTAAGTCCCATAGTGCTCAGAGCCATTTGAACCACATTTGAATAAATTTAGGCTATATTTTCTGACGGCTTGCCCTATGCCTCCTTACCTCTGAAGCAATAAATCGTTTAACTATCAAGCAAGGAAGGGTCCTGTTTCATGCCGTGGAGTATATTAAGGACTTGGATAGGTGTAATGTCATTTGGGGCAATGTACACCGCAGGAATGTACCAACTGAATAGAAATAGGAAAAGAAGTATGACAAGGCTGCTATGTGTTTCCTATCATTTTCAATCTGTACTTATAAAACATGATTGACCACTGCTCTCGAAATTGGATGAAAATTGGAGGGAGAAGAATATGGCGTCTGAGATTTGCAGATAACGTGGACCTTTTTGCAAGAGATGAATGTCAATTACAAGAAATAGTCGATACAGTTGAACCTAAAGGAAAGATTTGTGAAATGAAAATTAATACAAAGAAGACAAAAGTAGTGGAACTAGGCGGAAATTGAAAGGTAAAGATAATGCAAAACTTCAAGTACCTAGGAAGCAGGATACAAAATGACACAATGAGCACCACGTAAATTAAAAATAGCGATAGCAAAGACGAAAGGGGAATTTTTTCTAAAAAAATGAGAATTCTCTGTAGGAATGTTGGCGAAGATTTGAGCTAAAAACTAATAAAATGTTTTAGTATGGAGTTCCTTCTGTATCGTGCTGAAACGTGGTCACTGAGGAAGAAGACTGAGCAACGCTGTAGACTTTTGACATGTGGACATGCGGATGGAAAGAATAAGTTGGATGGAGAGAATAAGTTGGATGAATAGACTGAAAAACTTAGAAGAGTGAAACAGCAAAAACCATTGCTGAATGCAATAGGAAGAAGGAACTGAAACTGGATGTGACTAACATTAAAAAAAAAAAGAGGAGGAGTTTATAAAAACAGTCTTTGAGAGGTGTGTGAAAAGGAAGAGGCGAGGGAGGAAGAGATTTCAAATGCTGGGTTGATGTTCTGAACGGCAGTACATACAGCAAAATTATGAAGAAACTGGAGACACAAAGGACCTACTAATATAACAGAAAATTGATAATAATGTTGATGATGATGATGATTGTGGTGTCACCGCCAGACACCACACTTGCTAGGTGGTAGCCTTTAAATCGGCCGCGGTCCATTAGTATACGCCGGACCCGCGTGTCGCCACTGTCAGTGATAGCAGACCGAGCTCCACCACACGGCAGGTCTAGAGAGACTGACTAGGACTCGCCCCAGTTGTACAGCCGACGTTCATAGCAATGGTTCACTGACCAATACGCTCTCATTTGCCGAGACGATAGTTAGCATAGCCTTCAGCTAAGTCATTGGCTACGACCTAGCAAGGCGCCATAGCTTTGATAATTAATATTGTGAAGCATGTATCACCAAGAGCGATGTTCCACAAATGTGGATTAAAGTTTAGTATTACAGCAACTGCGTCCATTTTCTAAGTTCTCTTTTCCTTTTAACTGTTCCAGACCTCACGCCAATCTGCGTGAGCTTAACGCGTGCCTTTCGGCTTCCTCTCGTTGTGACTTGGCTGTCGTGCTAAGTCACAACAATGATGATGATGATGAACATGAAGATGATAACACCACAGTCTTTTCGTCCTCCTAAAGGGAGTTCAAGGATTGTTGAATCAGGCGATCTCATTGCCTGTAGAACATGTCCCGTTCGACTTTCCCAGTGAAGCTTAGAAGTCGACAGTTAGCTATGCTCGTACATTTACACTTACAAATTCTGGTTCTGCGTTATGCTGGAACTAGAGGTGGCGGTACACAGCGAGCGATCCGCTGGTTCCGTAACGCGGTACACAGAAGCTAATAGTGAGCTGCTCCAGTTACGTCTGATCATAGACGTATAGGCCCTAAAATATGATCGCCAGTCATCACACCCGATACGTCCACGATAATTTTTTATTGATATAATCCTTCATCACTCGCAAGCGGACTGTCATAGTTTCTTGTGTGGCTGATACAACTGTTAACGTAATCTGACTGAGTCAAGTGGGTTTCAAGATGAAATTTTCACTCTGCAGCGGAATGTGCGCTGGTATGAAACTTCCTGGCAGATTAAAACCGTGTGCCGGCCCGAGACTCGAACTCGGGAGCTTTGTCTTTCGCGGGCAAGTGCTATACCGACTGATCTACCCAAGCACGACTCACAACCCTTCCTCACAGCTTTACTTCCGCCAGCGTTACTTTTGGTAGAACGCTAGCTCGCGAAAGGCAAAGGTCCCGAGTTCGAGTCTCGGTCCTGTACACAGTTTCAATCTGACAGGAAGTTTCAAGTGGGCTTTGTTAGTGAGTAAGGCCTCAATGTGGAAGGCATCATGAGGAATAAATGCTTTAATGGATGAATCACACGAGGTCCTAGTGCTTCCATGTTCTGGAGGCTGCGCGCATACAAGTTTTACTCCAGCCGTAGCCTCCAAACAGTTATGTGGCCTGAAAAAATAATTAGTAATAAATATTGTTCGTAATATGACCTTTCGAAACTCGTCTGACACTTCATGATGTTGTCAGGGCCCGGCGATACAAAGGCCAGGCAGTCAATAACTATAGAGGCTTTGTGGACACAGCTAAGAGATTGCTCTGTGGAGCAATCGTGACAGCGCTGGTTGTTTTGCAAGTCGCCCGCTTCGCTGAGCTACTCTCTCGCTATCTCTCTCTAGCTCGCTCTCTCTCTCTCTCTCTCTTTCGCCGAGGACACATGCAATTTCGGCTCGCCGCCAAAATTTAACTGGGGACTACAACGCAGCATTTGTAAAGTAATTATAACCACAAAGGACGTAATGGCTTTGATAAATATCTGATACGCGCACAAGAAACAGCTTCTTCGTTACACATTGCTCGTTAGCGTATTAAGAAAACTAGTTAAGAGAGCGTCACGGTCGGTTAGGGCGGTCCAGCCCGCTGCCGCCGCCGCAAACGCACATTCATGCAGGTTAATTACGGCAAGGGAAGGGGCCACCACTGCCCACTGGACCTCAGGAGCCGTAAGGGGGAGGGGGAAGGGGGGGATAGGGGGGTAGCGGCCCCGGCGCCAGGGCGGCCGCCCGTGTCCCGCGGAGGTCTGCGTCATGCGGCCACGGGGTACCGGACAGGGCGCTCCACAACGGCCCCCAAGGTCACTGTCCTCGCCTCCCGACATGCGCACGTGCGCTACAGTCGGTGCCGTGTATCTACGTATGCGTTAACGGATATACACCGAGGTGACAAAAGTCATGGGCTAGCGATATGCACATATACAGGTTGTAATGGTACTTGAATTATGTAACCATTACGGCACCTCAACTCAACCTCTCGATACTAGCGATATTCTACTGTGTTTCTGTTAACTACTAACATATTTCTGAGACAACATTCAGATTTGATTTCATTTGTGATACATCGATATGTTTATATTGCAATGATCTATGACGTACTTGTAACTCTTGATTTTTGGGCGCGTAAGCGTTTATTAGTTATAGAGAGTCGGACCTTGAGAAAGTCAAGTCTTGGACGTCATGTTGGAAAGACGCATATTGTAGTCTGCTTATAAAATGTGAACTTTAACAGTGACTGTGAGGACTATGTTTTCAAGTTTAATCTTCAAGAATGGTTTGTGAAGCTCATCTACAAAACTTTTGAATATAGCAGAATAAAACCTAGGCCTTTTTGCATCCGAGATTGGAATCATCACCACCTAGATTTTCGACGATTGAGCCATGGTTTTACAACGAGACCAGCGTTGGAAACACGAAAAGATGAGTGCCTAGTTTATTCATTATTACATGAAATGACTTTAATAACTGTGCTCTAACGACACCTGCCACATAATAACTTTGTTGTTGCCCGAAAATGCAGTATTTAGCAGCGTGAGCAACACCACAATCATTATTAAATTTTGACCTTTGTTGTGGTAGGGTCGTTATAAGGTGGAATTGCTTTCGCGTAAATGAGGTATCAAGGTAAAGAGCGAGCCGTGCTCACTCCCGACTATGCGTTTTCGTGAACTTCGCTGTCTATCTGTGTTTGGTTTCCCGCCCTTGTTGCGGTTACGTCGTGGTTCTTCTTCCTTCTACGTGTGGCAGCAGTGATGTGTATCGATATTTGCGCCGTGTACCGTCTTGGGTTTGGTGCATATAGTTTCCGGCAAAGGGGGTCTGGAGGGAGTCGGTCGGTTGTTGCGGACGAGGGAAGTTATCTCCACGCGGTGCAGTAGGCTGGGGCCGCTGGCAGCCCCTGCGCAGTGTCGGAGCGTGTGTGGATCTGTCCGATCGCTACGAGCTTCGTGGTTCGCCGACTCAGCACGTCAAAGTTGAGCAGTGATTTAAACTAGCCAAGCCACGTCTATTCATGTTGTGGTGGTTCGCTTCGGTGGTTTGCTGTTGGGGAGGTTTTCCGGTGAGCAACACCGAGTGGTTCTGCTGCTGAGATTTAGCCGCCATGCGGTCAATTAACTAGTTTGGCCGGCCGGTGTGGCCGACCGGTTCTAGGCGCTTCAGTCCGGAGCCGCGCGACCGCTACGGTCGCAGGTTCGTGTTGTATCCTAGCCAGTAATGCCAACCGAGCCCGCTGCCAAAAGGTTGGCAGCATCAAAGTACGGACGCCGTCCGCATAAGCAGCGCCAGCGATACAGGAAATCGCCGCAAGTCTGCGCGCGCCACCGCTGGCTTCTGGCTTCTTAAGTGCTGGAGTCGCGAGCGCTAGGACAGTTCTGTATTCGCCGCTCAGTTGTATACTCGCCACCGAATTGTGTACTGACTAGTCAGTTGTGTGTTCATCGCAGCAGAGTTGTTGTTTGTCGTCAGCCGACGCTGACCTAGCCGCTCCGACTCGGACAGATTTCTGTAGACACCGAGTTCACTATTGTGTTATTGTATCTTCATAAATAAAAGATAAGTACCGACTTTTATTTAATTTGAGTGTTTGGGCTTTCATCTTTCTGTTTACTGTTCCAGCGGACCGGTCGGCCCGCTATTAAAAGTGTGGCGGTGACTTCGTAAGCCATTTCTACAGCCAAGTGTTTGTCGCTACGAACACCGCCACAAAAGTTCGAATCCTGCCTCGGGCACGGCTGTGTTAGGTTAGTTAGGTTTAAATAGTTCTAAGTTCTAGGGGACTGATAACCTCAGCGCTTAAGTCCCATAGCGTTCAGAGCCATTTGAACCATTTAACTAGTTTGGTCGACTACGATTTGAGTGCACCAGTAGAATTTTCTGCCTTGTGGCCGTTAGTGTTCTGGTTACCTGCTCTGGGCACTGACGTAAATTTAGACAGTGTTGTTTTGAGTGAAGGTAACTATTACCATGTTCCAAATTTAAGTGTATGATTGTATTGGATTGTTTGGGGGAGGAGACCTGACAGCGAGGTAATCGGTCTCATCGGGTCAGGAAGGAAGCCGGCCGTACCCTTTCAAAGAAACCATCCCGGCATTTGCCTGGAGCGATTTAGGGAAATCACGGAAAACCTAAATCAGGATGGCCGGACGCGGGATTGAACCGCCGTCCTCCAGAATGCGAGTCCAGTGTGCTAACCACTGCGACACCTCGCTCGGTACCAGCAGAATTTTATGCCTAGTGGCCGTTAGTGTTCCGGTTACCTGCCCTGGCCACTAACGTAATTCCAGGCAGCGTCCTTTCCTCACCTGTTGTCACTGTCCAACATGGTGTGTAATTTTGACAGATAATACGTACTCCATGGGGGATTATCACGTTTGTAACATTGCCGGTTGGGGTTCTCATGTACTGATTGACGGGAAGCAAGTTGTTGTGTCGGTCGGTCCGTTGCTGCCCCCTGGTTGGGTTCCGATGGATCAAGTATTGTGGGGCTCACCACCTGTCTCACCTAAGAGAACGAGGGCAGACCGACCTCCCTCGAGGCCTTCTGACAAGGGAACCTCCCCATCGCACCCCCCTCAGATTTAGTTATAAGTTGGCACAGTGGATAGGCCTTGAAAAACTAAACACAGATCAATGGAGAAAACAGGAAGAAGTTGCGTGGAACTATGAAAAAAATTAGTAAAATATACAAACTGAGTAGTCCATGCGAAGATATGCAACATCAATGACTATAGGACTCTAGGAGCGCCGTGGTCCCTTGGTTAGCGTGAGTAGCTGTGAAATGAGAGGTCATATGTTCAAGTCTTCCCTCGACTGAAAATTTTAGTATCTTTATTTTCACAAAGTTATGATCTGTCCGTTTGTTCATTGACGTCTCTGTTCACTGTAATAAGTTTAGTGCCTGTGTTTTGCGACCGTACCGCAAAACCGTGCGATTAGTAGACGAAAGGACGTGCCTCTCCAATGGGAACCGAAAACATTTGATCGCAAGGTTATAGTTCAACCGATTCCTCCACAGGAAAACACGTCTGATATATTCTATACGACACTGGTGACGGCAAGTGTGTCACATGACAGGAATATGTTGTCTACCCACCTAACTTGTACACTTGGCGAATGGGTAAAAAGATTCTTCTACCTTGCCCGATTTATATTTTCTTGTGGATGTGATAATCACGCCCAAAAATTGACGAAAATATAAGCGTTTGTTACATAATCTCAAAATAAAAAGTTAAACGTTTCACCCGAGGATAGGTTTGAACCAAGGACCTTTCGTTCCGCAGCTGCTCGCGCTAACCACGGGACCACGGCGCTCCTGAGTTCTCGTGAGCCTTGATGTTGCGTATCCTACTTATGGACTACTCAGTTGGTATATTTTGCTTATTTTTTCATATTTCCACACAACTTCTTCCTGTTTTCTCGATTGATCTGTGTTCAGTTTTTCAAGGCCTATCCACTGTGCCAACTTATAAGTAAATCTGAGGAGGGTGCGATGGGGAGGTTCCCTTGTGAGTACCACTGGTGTTTAATTATCTGTTGTCTGCTATTTTACAATTTTGGCTTATGGTTATTGTTTGTTTCTTAAAATTTTGCAAATTAATTTTTAAATTTATCTTTCAAACGTAAACACTGTGGTCTTCTGCCTTTAAAGATTATGGTAATATATTTCGAAATTTTGCAGTTTCATTGTGGCCCTCAGCCATTGGTATCGCACCCTACATTCGTTAATACTTTAAATTATTTTATTCCTGTCTTAATTGGATTTTTACCTTGTTGATTTTTAAAATTTCTTGTTGTTAAACATGCTGGCCTTCTGGTATTAAAGGTCTATGTTAATATATTCTAAAACTTTGGAAATTAATTGTGGCCCTCAGCCATTTGTATTGCACTTTGCGTATGTTGTTTTTTGAATTATTTTACTTCTACCTTAATTGGATTTTTATCTTCTTAAGATTTCTTGTTGGAGGCCTTCAGCCGAGAAAGAGCTGCTAAATTACACTAAATGATAATTAGAAGCAGAAACTGACTCCAGCCCTTGGCCCTTTCCACAGTCTTATTACCCGTTCTGCCCAGCTGGTTTAGTGGGCGTATCAAAGAGCACTGGCGGAGCTGTTGTTTGTACTCAGGTGATTCATGTGAAATTTTTCCGACGTGACTATGGCGGCACGGCGGGAATTAACAGACTCCGAACGCACAGTGGTAGTTGGAGTTAGAAGCGCGGGACGTTCCATTTCGGAAACCGTTAGGGAATCTAATATTCCGAGATCCACTGTGTCAAGTGTGAGCCGAGAATATCAAATTTCCTGTGCTACTTCTCACCACGGACAACGCACTTAACGACCGAGAGCAGCATCGTTTGCGTTGAGGCGTCAGTGCTAACAGACAAACAACGCTGCGTGAAACAACTGCACCGATCAATGTGGAACGTACGACGAACGTATCCGTTAGGACAGTTGTAAGTAGACTGTTTAGGTTTTTATGTTGGTAACGCCACGTAGCGCTCTGTATGAAAATCGCTCAGTGCGCTGTGTACAGTCTGTGGCTGGTTGGTCTCATTGTTGGAATACTCGCTTGTGTAGTGCTGAGCAGTTGGATGTGAACAGCGCGTAGCGTTGTGCACTTGGAGGTGAGCTGCCAGCAGTGGTCTATGTGGAGAGAGAGATGCCAGAGATTTGAGAGGTTACTATAAGCGGACGATCTGGACGTCTGTCCGCCAGAAAAAGGAAATTTGTAAATATGTATGTCATGAATTGATATATATATATATATGATGACTTTTGAACATTATTAAGGTAAATACATTGTTTCTTCTCTATCAAAATCTTTCATTTGCTAACTATGCCTATCGGTACTTAGTGCCTTCAGTTGTTTGAATCTTTTATACAGCTGGCAGTATTGGCGCGCTCGCTGTATTTCAGTAGTTCGAGTAACGAAGATTTTTGTGAGGTAAGTGATTCATGAAAGGTATAGGTTATTGTTAGTCACGGCGATTCTCTTGTAGGGATTTTTGAAAGTCAGATTGCGTTGTGCTAAAAGTATTGTGTGTCAGTTTAGTGATGATCATAATAAGTACAGAGAAAACTGTTTGTGAACGTTAACTTTTGCTTAGCTGTTTGAAAATCAAATAACGTAAGCGTTTTTCCAGCACTGTCATTCTTAATTTTTCAAAGGGCACGTCTCACAGTGCGGTGAAGCACGAGTGCCTTTTCTATAAGAAAGGCATCGCCTGCAGAGCCTCTTCTGGGCTCGTGACAATGTCGTTTGGACACTATAATATTGGGTAAATGTGGCCTGGTTAGATGAGTCCGGATTTCCATTGGTATGAGCGGATGTCAGGGTTCGAGTGTGAGGCAAACCTCCCAAAGTCATAGACCCAAGTTGTCAACAAGGCACTGTGCAAGCTGGTGGTTATTCCATAATGGTGTTGGCTGTGTTTACATGGAATGGACTGGATACCCTAGTCCAACTGAAACGGTCATTGACAGGGAATGGTTATATTCGGCTACTTGGAGACCATCTGCAGCCATTCATGTTACCACACAACGATGGAATGGACTGGATCCCCTAGTCCAACTGAAACGGTCATTGACAGGGAATGGTTATATTCGGCTACTTGGAGACCATCTGCAGCCATTCATGTTACCACACAACGATGGAATGGACTGGATCCCCTAGTCCAACTGAAACGGTCATTGACAGGGAATGGTTATATTCGGCTACTTGGAGACCATCTGCAGCCATTCATGTCACCACACAACGATGTAATGGACTGGATCCCCTAGTCCAACTGAAACGGTCATTGACAGGGAATGGTTATATTCGGCTACTTGGAGACCATCTGCAGCCATTCATGTTACCACACAACGATGAAATGGACTGGATCCCCTAGTCCAACTGAAACGGTCATTGACAGGGAATGGTTATATTCGGCTACTTGGAGACCATCTGCAGCCATTCATGTCACCACACAACGATGTAATGGACTGGATCCCCTAGTCCAACTGAAACGGTCATTGACAGGGAATGGTTATATTCGGCTACTTGGAGACCATCTGCAGCCATTCATGTTACCACACAACGATGAAATGGACTGGATCCCCTAGTCCAACTGAAACGGTCATTGACAGGGAATGGTTATATTCGGCTACTTGGAGACCATCTGCAGCCATTCATGTCACCACACAACGATGGAATGGACTGGATCCCCTAGTCCAACTGAAACGGTCATTGACAGGGAATGGTTATATTCGGCTACTTGGAGACCATCTGCAGCCATTCATGTTACCACACAACGATGAAATGGACTGGATCCCCTAGTCCAACTGAAACGGTCATTGACAGGGAATGGTTATATTCGGCTACTTGGAGACCATCTGCAGCCATTCATGTCACCACACAACGATGGAATGGACTGGATCCCCTAGTCCAACTGAAACGGTCATTGACAGGGAATGGTTATATTCGGCTACTTGGAGACCATCTGCAGCCATTCATATCACCACACAACGATGGAATTTTTATCGATGGCAGTGTACCATGTCAGAACATTCTGGACAGTTCAAGCGAACGATTTGGTCACTCAGATAGCCTGACATGAATCCCATCGAACACTTATGGGACATAATCGAGATGTCAGTACGTGCACAAAATCCTGCACAGGATAGACTTTCGCAGTCATCGACGGCTATAGGGGCAGCATTGCTCAGTATTTCTGCAGGGGACTTTCAACGATTGTTGAGTACAAGACATGTCGAGCTGCTGCACCACGCAGTGTGAAAGAAGGTCCAACACGATACCAGGATGTATCCCACGACTTTTATAACGTTAGTGTACTCGACAAGTCACCTTACAGCTCGCGGCGATAGTGTTACGTATTGGTACTGCCGATACTTTCTGCCCTAGTTCATTCGCGTATTGAGCGAGGAAAGATTGACTTTATATGAGCTAATCTCTCTTACCTATAACTCCCTTAATCCCTATGTGAACTACACGATGGACGATGTGTGCAGCAGAAATGTCTATTTTACTCGAATATCGGTTCTCTAAGTTGACCCAGAGAGTTCCACGAAAATAGTACACAAAGGGTAATCGGCAACGTAGGTTTCAAAGCTGATATTCTTGGAGTTTCGCCTGTTACAGAAAGAATTAGTAGTGTGTGGCGTTTCTGATATATGCAGTTGGGCCGGCCGGTGTGGTCGAGCGGTTCTAGGCGCTACAGTCTGGAACCGCGCGACCGCTACGGTCGCAGGTTCGAATCCTGCCTCGGGCATGGATGTGTGTGATATCCTTAGATTAGTTAGGTTTAAGTAGTTCTAAGGTCTAGGGGCTGATGACCTCAGAAGTTAAGTCCCATAGTGCTTAGAGTCATTTGAACCATTTTTTTATGCCTACCAGGCTCGTTGTAAATAAACACATTTGGCGACCAATTAGGAAGACTGGTTTCACGAGGAAATCAGTTCAGTTATTCGATTTCTGTGGGCGGAACACGTAACCGTGGATAAAATTTACTGGCGGATGATAGATGTTTATAGAAAGTCGACAATGTCTCGTCAGTATGTCGCACAGTGGTGTCGAAAGTTTGCATTCGTTACGAAAAACGTCACCAAGGAGGATCGCAGAGGCCGACTCTGCACGGCATCAACAGATGTGATCATAGCTCGCTAGGAGGAGCTGATTCACGAGAATGGGAGGATCACGATATGGCGTATGACCGTGGAATTGGGACTGTATCTTGGAAGCCTTCGACACGTCCTTTACGATACTCTGCAGTACTGGAAAGTTTCACGAAATAAGACCAAGAAGAAGTGCAACGGTTATCCACGGAAGAGAACAGTTTACTCCACTGTGTTCTCAGGGATGACGAAACATGGCGCACCACTACAACCCCGGCAGCAGCGGTCGTCAATAGAGTGGAAACACACCTCCTCCACAAAGACAAAGGAGTTTAAGGTGACGACTTCTGCCGGGAAGGTGATGGCCACAATATTTTGGGACAGCGTGAGTATCATGCTCGAGGGAAGAGAGTGACCTCTAACCGATACAGCGAGTCCTTCACAGGACTGCGGAAAACAACCAGGAGGAAATGGCCAGGACTTCCCATCGAGGGCGTCGGCTTCCATCAGGACAACGAGCGCCCTTATATAGCCAAAAAGACCACCACGCTGTTGAAGCAGTTTTGCTCGAAGATCATCGACTACCTTCCCTACAGCCCAGACATCGCTCCAAGCGAATTTCACTTCTCTTTTCACTTCAAGGGCGACGTAGGTGGCCGGCGATACGCCTCACACGAGGAGTTGAAACACTTCGCGGCAACGTGGGTGAACGCGGAAGAAGGGTATATTCAGAATCATTCCTCGATGCGACGTGTGCCTAAACTTATATGGAGCCAATGTCGAAAAATAACCTAATGTGTGTACAACCGTTGGCTGTATTGCTTGCAGGAAATAAAATTACACGTCTCAGTGCATTCTATGTAACCATAGTTTCTGATCACCCTCGTATATAAGTTTGAAAAAAAAATGTTTTAATGGCAATATCCTGGCCATTAAAATGACTTTTCCCGTGAAAATGGCGAGTTATTAATAGTCAAGAATTCTTCTGTTATATAGAAAGAGCTGTTATGTAAAAACATGTGTAATCTGCATTTTAAGACACTTACGCTATCTGCCTGACAGTTTATTACCAAGGGTAGATTGTCGAGGAGTTGTACAGTGGCATATTTCAATCCTTTCTGTACCAAGCATTTAGTGGTGTATTCTGTGAAACGTACTCTCCTAAAAAAATAAGGAAAGTGGCAGTACTAAGATTTTAAGATGTGACGGCAGTAAAAGTTCTGACGCGTGTATCAGAGACTGCTAGTAAACGGAGAAGGACTCAAGCAGCAGAGATGAAACTCCTAAGACCACTACGTGATTACAAACTCATATATCAGGAAAAGGATAATGACGAAAAGACAGAAAAAAAGCTGACCTTCGAAAGCACATTTCCGAAAATAGAAGTGTACAGAAAGAAAGGGCATTATAACGGGCGTATCTTCAGGCTCTCATGTAATTAGACAACAGCCTTTCACTAGTTGAGTGCAGCACATGAATGCATTATAAAGTTGTATATTTGCATTTCTTTTTACTTTATTTCCTTTATTTGCTTCATAGGTCATGTAAATGGATATGTACAGCACAGTACTGTGATATTATTCTTTCAGCGTATAAGGTGCGATCAAAAAGTTTCCGTACGGAAACGTTGTGATGCGTACATGCAACGTAGCGCGAGTCCGATGCGGGTATATAAGCACCGCCATGTATTCAAGGGGTTAGTGCGGCATTCGTACCTTTCCGACGTGCATGCGTTAAATGCGAAAACGTGAACTATGGCGTCGTTTTATCAAATGCGTCCAAACAGGACCAAGGTGCTGTTATTCTTTTCTGGGATGCCGAAGGACAGACGTGGAGAATGAAGAATGTGTGTGAAGCAACATGTGTGCCGAAAACCACCGTTGTGAAACGGTGCCACAATAAATGTTGTTGTTTCGTGATGACGTACATCACCATGTGGCAAATATCGTAAGGCGGAAGCTATGCCGACACAACTGAGAGACACTCGGGCACGAGCTTTATAGACCTGATCTCACCCCATGCGAATATGACCACTTCGGTTCCTTGAAAAATACCTTGAAGTGTCGAAGATCCCTGTCGGAGTAGGACGTGTAGTACCCACTTACGAACTTCTTCAGGACACGGTTTTTACCAAACAGGTATCTTCAACGTGGTACGTCGTCAACATGATTACTTCCATGACCACTTCGATTTTACCTAACTGGGATACCGCTTCTGGGCGGTACGGCCTTAGAACGGAAACTCCTTGATCGCCCCTTGTAATTATCTGTAACTTCGGTGTATCAGTGGGAGCTTCGGCCTTGTAAGGAAACATTTTATCTCTGTAAAATAATTGTCACTGCATAAGAAACAGTTGATGAGCTAGAGAGTCGATGGCTGGCCGTTGGTGAAATTGGACGGAGGAGTGCCAGCACCAAGTTAATTTGTGGAATAACTATTTTGGTTGAAGACAGATCGGTTTCATTAGCGGTGGAGAGTGGAGAACGTGGTATCGATAGTTGCGAGGCCACAGCGTAGGTGCACGCTCGCAGGTTGGCATTACGAGAGCGGACCAACTACGCCGACCACAGCGCCCTCTAGCCGACGCTGTGGAGCTCAACGAGCGGCGCTCTGCTTTCTGCCCACTTGATCAAGAGCAGACGACCTAGCAACTTAGCTTCTACTTCATAGGGGGCCAGCCATTACAGACTTTGCCTTTGTAACATCTGCTGCAGGGCCTCTACCATCACATACCACCAACCCTCCACCTACACACTCTCCACATCCTGTCCCAAAGAAATTGTCAACTCTCCCCCTCCCAGACCAAACACTGCCCTCACAAATATCCATCCTACCAACTCTGAATCCACCAAAACATATCCCCCCCCCCCCCCCCCCCCCGAAGGTCTCCCTTCTTGTCTTCTTCCCATACCTCACCTCCTCCTTTTCTGCTTCTCTGTTGCTCCCCACCCTCTTTTTCCTTTCCTATTTATGGATCCTAATATCAGCTACCTCTCCATGTCTCCTTGTCCCACACATCCACCCTTATCTCGTCACCACCTCTTACCACTCCTCAGTCCTCATCACCACCACTCTCCTATCTCCCTCCATACCCACCTTTCTTTTCGTCATCAACAATCTACCCACCTATCGCACGTCCTTTTCCAGTTTTAATGAAAGTGTACAGTTCCCCGTTTTAACAGTGTCCCCTCTCTCGTGTTCAGTGGTTTTCAAGTATTTTTTCAAATGTTTAGTGTTCTTCTCGAGTTTTTCCAAGTGTCTTTAACTCTGCTGTCTGTCCAAATTCTTGTCCCAGGTTTTAAACAATTTCTGAAGACAGCTTTATTTCTTACATTCTTCTACTAAAGTCACCTTTTAAAAAAAACTGAAAATGTTTCCTTTTTTTGTGTTTAGAGTCCAGATCAGACCCCATCCGGGGCGAGGAGTGCTGAAATGATAAAGGAAAAATAATGTTTCCGTATGAATAGTATCCATATTCTCACTGTTGCATTGACTACCATCACTCTGAAGTACCGTACTTCATCACATAGATTTGAAGATCGAGATTCGCTTCGTAATTTCATTTGAATGGCGGAGGAGATTTTTTTCGAAGCGGCTTGCCATCACTGAAAAAAATATTTACCGAAAAGTTACAAACATGACGCAGTCCATAAAACCAAGAGATTGTTACACATTTTTACATGGAGTTTCGTAAGAGTAAAAATCTAGTGTGGAACTCGTGTTTGCTTTCTGACGCAGACCGGCAGTTACGTTTAGATTTCTGGCTATTGGCGAAATTTCTATTCCTTGATTTTTGGAAAAATAATTGCAGCAAATACATTACTTATAATAAATAACTTCCATCAAAGTAATAAGGGACACCTGGAACCCTTCAGAAAACGAAAGGTGACAAAAAAGTTCGGAGGGAGGCTGACGCGATCCTGCTACAATGCGCTTTATTCGTCACGACGCTATCAACTTGGCTACGACTTAAACACGACACTGTAGCCTCCGCATACTGTACACACTGCCTAAATACTGCCTCTACAAATGTCATTTTCTGATGTTTAACTATGACAAATTATATCAATATGCAGCGCTTTTTATAGATCATCATTGTGCCGTAGCATTTTAACAGTATAGCATCAGATCACACTAGTTACAACAATAAAAACATCAAATACAGAAAGCCTTGACAAGCCGAGATGTAGTTTCCTGTCATTTTATTATAACAAATCATAGCCAAAAATAGCGCGTTTTCGATAGATCCTCATTTTGCTGATGCTCTAAAACAGTTTATATTCCTATCGCGTACTCTACGATAAAGAAATACGTACTTTATCTTAGTACAATACGGCGGATCGTAAGTACTGCTTGTGACGTAAGACGATGTCGCATCTCATTGGCCTCACGAGGAAAAAAGTTTGGCATGCCAAGTTCTTCATTTCATGCTCTGAGTGTAGTGGAAGTGGAACTCGACGCTGTGACGTCGTCATCCTCTCGTCGACGTGTGTTTCCACATCCCGTAAGAGGGCGTCTTTACACCGTGTTACATGACTGCGAGTGATACAAAATCCCCTGTAAACACACTGGGCAGTCTGCGTTCTACACCATCAAATCGGGTAACTTTTCTCACGGTGAGGTCGTGGTCACATCCGAACGCGTCAGTTTCTTTCTTCCATCCCGTCATGCCCCACGTCCCACCAGTTTACCGCCCTGGTTCCATGCTTCCGAATGGAACGACACAACATCAACAGCTGAGGGTCACGCGACAGCCTGTTATTAATGCTTCACCATCTACAAAGATGGTGCACGTTGTTATTTAATACTGCAAAACTTCTTCACATCTTCCAACGAATGAAGTTCGCGGAGAAACATGATTTTAATTAGTTGTATGGGAAGAACGACCAACTATTCGCACATTTTTTGGATTTATGAACAGATATGAGCCAACGGCTTTGCCGCAGTGGTAACAGCAGTTCCCGTCAGGTTACCGAAGTTAAGCGCTAACGGGCTTGGCAAGCACTTGGATGGGTCACCGTAAGCGTCTGCCGAGTGCTGTTGCGAAATGGGGTGCACTCAGCCCTTGTGAGGCCAACTGAAGAGCAACTTGACTGAAAAGTATCAGCGCCGGTAGCGAAAACTGACAACAGCCTCGCGAGCGGTGTGCTGACCACGCGCCCTCCCTATCGGCATCCGGTGACGCCTAAGAACTCAGGAAGACACGGCGGCCGGTCGGTACCGTTGGGCCTTCAAGGTCTGTTCGGACGCGTGTGTTTATGAGAAAATATGAAGGGCGAAATGGGAGCAGAGTGCATCCACAAGACACAACGAATAGTGAACGTCTTTACTTGAGATAGAGAAGTCATTTACAATTCGCGATCGGGCTTTGGGGATGCTGTGGACTCCACAGAAGAAAGGGGCAAACGACAATGGCATAGCCTCACAACATATAATGCTATGATACGTAATCTCTTACTGGCTTACGATCTGTCATTCTATGACTTATCACGTCTAGAATGGCTACGAGCATATTGCAAATGAGAGATCTGTTCACTCAATGTTATTATGGTTTATGTGAAATGTTAAATACGGAACAGTTCTTTAAAAAGTAGTTACGTGATTCTGTAGCTAGTTGCTACAGAATACGAGCCCTCTCTTATAGCCCTTGACCCGCTTCATTTGGAACTGGAGTCAAAAATGGCTCTGAGCACTATGGGACTTAACTTCTGAGGTCATCAGTCCCCTAGAACTTAGAACTACTTAAACCTAACTAACCTAAGGACATCACACACATCCATGCCCGACGCAGGATTCGAACCTGCGACCTTAGCGGTCGCGCGTTTCCAGACTGTAGCGCCTACAACCGCTCGGCCACCCCGGCCGGCGAATTGGAGTCCCATATACAATTAGTGTCACTGCATTCCAGGACAACTGCATCAAGAATCGGCGAAAAGGCGACCTTAACAAGGCACTCAAGGTAGACGATATAACGAGCAGCATCAGGGCGAAAGATCTCTCCATGAAGTAGGTACTATCAGTAAGGCAAACATAATTGTGAGTGAACCGTACCACCTCACGCTCTAAAACGACTAGCGTGCATCGTTCAAGGCAGAAACTAGTACACTGAAAGGTGAAAGAAACTGATACACCTGACTAACATCGTGTAGGGCCTCCGCGAGCACGGACAAGTTCCGCAGCATGACGTGGCATTGACTCGACTAGTGTCTCAAGTCATGCTGGAGGGAACTGACAGCATGAATTCTGCAGGGCTGTCACTAAACCCGTAAGAGTCCGAGGGGGTGGAGAACTCTTCTGAACATTACTTTGCAAGGCATCCCACATATGCTCAATAATGTTCATCTGCCGGCCGGAGTGGATGAGCGTTTCTAGGGGCTACAGTCTGGAACCGCGCAACCGTGACTGTCACAGGTTCGAATCCTGCCTCGGGCGTGGATGTGTGTGATGTCCTTAGGTTTGTTGGATTTAAGTAGTTCAGAGTTCTAGGGGACTGATGACCTCAGAAGTTAAGTCCCATAGTGCTCAGAGCCATTTGATCCATGTTCATCTCTGGGGAATTTGGTAGCCAGTAGAAGTGTTTAAACTCTGAAGAATGTTCCTGGAGCCACTCTGAAGCATTGTCGTGCTGGAATTGGCCAAGTCCGTCGGAATGCACCATGGACATGAATGGATGCGGGTGATCAGACAGGATGCTTAAGTACATGTCACCTGTCAGAGTCGTATCTAGACGTATTAGGAGTCCCATATCACTCCAACTGCACACGCCCCAGACCATTACAGAGGCTCCACCAGCTTCAAATGCCCCTGCTGACATGCAGGGTCCATGTATTCATGAGTTTGTTTCTATACCAAAACACGTCCATCCGCTGGATACAATTTGAAACGAGACTCATCAGACCAGGTGACATGTTTCCAGTCATCATTAGTTCCATGTCACTGTTGACAGGTCTGGGCGAGCCGTAAAACTTTGTATCGTGCTGTCATGAAGGGTACACGAGTGGGCCTGCGGCTCCGAAAGCTCATATCGATTATGTTTCGTTGAATGTTGACGGACCAGCACCGAAATCTGCAGGAATTTTCGGAAGGGTTTCACTTCCGTCACGGTGAACGATTCTCTTCTGTCGTCGTTGGTCCAGTTCTTGCAGCATCTTTTTCCGGCGGCAGTGATGTCGGAGATTTAATGTTTCACCGGATTCTTGATATTCACGGTACACTCGTGAAATGGTCGGGCCGGCCGAAGTGGCCGCGCGGTTCTGGCGCTGCAGTCTGGAACCGCGAGACCGCTACGGTCGCAGCTTCGAATCCTGCCTCGGGCATGGTTGTGTGTGATGTCCTTAGGTTAGTTAGGTTTAACTAGTTCTAAGTTCTAGGGGACTTATTACCTCAGCAGTTGAGTCCCATAGTGCTCAGAGCCATTTGAACCATTTTTTGAAATGGTCGGACGGTAAAATCCCTGCTTCATCGCAATCTCGGAGTTGCTGTGTCCCATCGCTCGTGCGCCGACTGTAACATCACGTTCAAGCTCAGTTAAATCTCGATAACCTGCCATTGTAACAGCAGAAAGTGATCTGACGACTGTACCAAATGATTCAAATGGCTCCTCACGGAGAAAATAAATGGCTCTGAGCACTATGGGACTTAACATGTGAGGTCATCAGTCCCCTAGAACTTAGAACTAGTTAAACCTATCTAACCTAAGGACATCACACACATCCATGCCCGAGGCAGGATTCGAAGCTGTGACCGTAGCGGTCGCGCGGTTCCAGACTGAAGCGCCCAGAACCGCTCGGCCACACCGGCCGGTCAACTGTACCAGTCACTTGTTGACTTATATAGGCGTTGCCTACCGCAGCGCAGTATTCTGCCTGTTTACAGATCTCTGTATTTGAACGCGCATGCGTACACCAGTTTCTTTGTGGCTTCAGTGTATTTTTGTCTGGAGTGCTTACTGTCAGGTCCTCCTCCCACCGTCTTCTCTAAGACATTCGTTGGCTACAGAAAACAAAGATGAGTCGGAAATCTCAGCAGTACACGCCTTCCACTACATGCAATCGTAAATGATAAATAGCTTCAGGGAACGGAAATAAACGCCGTCGACTGGCTTGCGTGCAGTGTGGGTGGTAAATTGCGTCTCCATGACCATTCAAAGACTGGAAGCGTTTTCGGCGCTTTTGATTCCGTTTCGGCGGGCCGGAGGACGCCGAGATGGATGGAGCGCGGACCGACAGCCGACCCAGCGGCCGGAGCCGCTGATGAGTTCCCAGTAAGACAAAGGGCGGGGCCGGCTATCGCGGCCGCATCGGCGTAATGCTCGCTACCTGGTAATGAGTAAACATAGTTTAGCGGCCATTACGGCCGCCGCTGATTGGCCGGCGGTGACGCGGCGCATTCTGGCGGCAGGTAGCAGCTAGCAGGTAGCCGCCCGCCGTAATTGTATTACGCCGCTCCAATAACAAACCCCAGGGACACGCCATGATACTCGCACCTTGTGCGTAGTTATACCGGCCCCGTTTGGATCTACTGTGTCGTGGAGAGACCACGCAACGTCCACAACAACATCCATACTCTGCCAATAGCTGTGGGATACGTTTTGCAGTACCATTCATTACAAATTTCTGGAATGATATCATCTACATACAGGGTGAACCTGAGGTCCACCGACAAAATTTTCGAGGTTCTCCGATAATATTTTCTGGGTATAGAACCGTGCTCAGCAGTGGCTCGCTGGTGAAGATTGGTAGTTCGCGAACTAACAGGTCCAAAGGAACCGTTAATCAAGATGAACGGAACGACTGAGGAACGGATTCTAAGGAACGGTCTTTCATAGTTCACTTCGGTCGCGGATTTCTGCTTACAGTTCCCGGGAACGGGAAACGGTCGGTCTCGTTCCTGCAACGGCACGTCGGCCGGTGCCGTTCCAGCCTCGGTCCCGTTCCCGTCTGTCTCGGTCTCGCTCGGGAGGATTCGTCCTTCTTCGCGTGGCCACTCGTCGTAGTTCCACTGCCGACAGCTCATAGTTTAGCTCAGGGGTTCCCAACAAAATTTTCTCGAGGACCCCTCATCGAGCATGATTGGTACCTTGTCATATCACAGTATCAAGTACCTAAAAAAGCCAAATTAAGACTCTTTTTATACGTTTTCTATTTGGTACTTAGAAAAAACATTGACATATTCATTATTGAAAAAAAATATTGAGCTTAAAAGTTTTTCAATTTAGCTATCATTGTTATTGTTAAATTTTTGATTATTGCTCAAAATCTTTGTATTCAAATCTGGGTGTTCAGTATAACAAGCTCCTTACAAAAATAGAGTGTGCTAGTGTCTGTTGGCTCTAGGAAGACGCTAGACGCAGAAATTGGCGTTCGCTAAAGCTCTCATCGTGCAGGAAGCGGCCAAAACAAAAAATCTGTTATCATACGAAATATATTTAATATACTTTTTATTCTAATAACATCTTGCGGACCCCTCCGGCATAGCTCGCGGACCCCTGGGGGTACGCGGACCACCTGTTGGGAACCACTGGTTTAGCTCATTCTAGATCTGTTTCAAACCTTTTTTGAACTCTGAACTTCTGGTTCTTTTCGTATTCTATTCAGCGTCCATGACCGGTAGTTAAAATGTATTTTATAATTACATAAATTACGTGGTATGTAATGCATACATCTTTACATCCATATTAGCTTACTTCACTATTTCGATAAACTGCTGAAGAAATGCTGGTAAACAGGTAAGATTTTTTTTTTTTTTTTTTGTTATTACACATGCGAAGGAAGTCGGCACGGCACACATAAGGGGCCATTTTCCGCCTTTTTTTGATCCAAGGTAAAAGACCATGTTCATTATTATGGAAATCAGACCGATTTAGGACCGAATGAAGCCCGCGCTCCATAATCGAGTATCTAGTGTCACATTTTGTAAAGAGAATACGATAACTCCTACAATATTATTTCAGTGGTACAGGGTGGTGCACGAAAAATCGGTTCGAGTACTAGACTGCTCAATGTCGTCCACCAATCGTCATGTATTGTTTCGAAATTGTTGTTTGCATTAGCTTATTTGTTATTTCTTCACTGCCTAATTGTTACATGTTTATCTATTCTGCTGAAAGCGGTAAACAAATCGTGCGTAACTGGCGAACAGTCTGTGCTCGGGGCCGGATTTTCGTGCGCCACCTTATACTCTGCAGAGTAGTAATTAAAATAAATTAAACGGCATTTCTCGTTGTTGACTGGGAAATTTCACGGGGTGGGTTCAGCCACCTAGTCGGCGGCTCACTGGCTCTTTCCTTATACACTCCTGGAAATTGAAATAAGAACACCGTGAATTCATTGTCCCAGGAAGGGGAAACTTTATTGACACATTCCTGGGGTCAGATACATCACATGATCACACTGACAGAACCACAGGCACATAGACACAGGCAACAGAGCATGCACAATGTCGGCACTAGTACAGTGTATATCCACCTTTCGCAGCAATGCAGGCTGCTATTCTCCCACGGAGACGATCGTAGAGATGCTGGATGTAGTCCTGTGGAACGGCTTGCCATGCCATTTCCACCTGGCGCCTCAGTTGGACCAGCGTTCGTGCTGGACGTGGAGACCGCGTGAGACGACGCTTCATCCAGTCCCAAACATGCTCAATGGGGGACAGATCCGGAGATCTTGCTGGCCAGGGTAGTTGACTTACACCTTCTAGAGCACGTTGGGTGGCACGGGATACATGCGGACGTGCATTGTCCTGTTGGAACAGCAAGTTCCCTTGCCGGTCTAGGAATGGTAGAACGATGGGTTCGATGACGGTTTGGATGTACCGTGCACTATTCAGTGTCCCCTCGACGATCACCAGTGGTGTACGGCCAGTGTAGGAGATCGCTCCCCACACCATGATGCCGGGTGTTGGCCCTGTGTGCCTCGGTCGTATGCAGTCCTGATTGTGGCGCTCACCTGCACGGCGCCAAACACGCATACGACCATCATTGGCACCAAGGCAGAAGCGAGTCTCATCGCTGAAGACGACACGTCTCCATTCGTCCCTCCATTCACGCTTGTCGCGACACCACTGGAGGCGGGCTGCACGATGTTGGGGCGTGAGCGGAAGACGGCCTAACGGTGTGCGGGACCGTAGCCCAGCTTCATGGAGACGGTTGCGAATGGTCCTCGCTGATACCCCAGGAGCAACAGTGTCCCTAATTTGCTGGGAAGTGGCGGTGCGGTCCCCTACAGCACTGCGTAGGATCCTACGGTCTTGGCGTGCATCCGTGCGTCGCTGCGGTCCGGTCCCAGGTCGACGGGCACGTGCACCTTCCGCCGACCACTGGCGACAACATCGATGTACTGTGGAGACCTCACGCCCCACGTGTTGAGCAATTTGGCGGTACGTCCACCCGGCCTACCGCATGCCCACTATACGCCCTCGCTCAAAGTCCGTCAACTGCACATACGGTTCACGTCCACGCTGTCGCGGCATGCTACCAGTGTTAAAGACTGCGATGGAGCTCCGTATGCCACGGCAAACTGGCTGACACTGACGGCGGCGGTGCACAAATGCTGCGCAGCTAGCGCCATTCGACGGCCAACACCGCGGTTCCAGGTGTGTCCGCTGTGCCGTGCGTGTGATCATTGCTTGTACAGCCCTCTCGCAGTGTCCGGAGCAAGTATGGTGGGTCTGACACACCGGTGTCAATGTGTTCTTTTTTCCATTTCCAGGAGTGTACATGCCAGAGTTGTGTCGAACTTGTATTTGGAGAGTGTATCTGAGTGTAATGGACGCATGTATATTGTAGTGCTATCTTTGTATTGCATGATAACGATGACGATAGAAAGGGCTGCAGAGGTTAACGCCCACATCCGACGGACGCATCACCAACAGATTGTCACATACCCTCACTTCCCGAGCCACTATCGAAAGGTTTGGAGTTCCATTGAAGACTTTTAGGGCGAAGACTGGTGAAGAGGGAATTTACGCCACCACATCTCCTCCCCTTGGCTGCCAAATACTGGCGCTGGAAATATCCTCCACCACCACGATTCGAACCGGCTTGATTTCGAATGGAGCGCCGCTGCACTGGGGCGCTTTACCGGCCTAAGCTACGGTGGCGGGTAGAGTGATAAAGTAATTATGATTCACAGGAACTATGAATGACAAAGCTTTCAGCCAAATAATTATCTTCTTTCATTCAATTGCACATTACTTCCATTATCAGGTTCAATACCTTAAATACAGTATTTTCTCTTGCTCTTGAGAGACGTGACGTGAAATGCATCTTCCTGTTGTGAGGGGATTAGATGTTAAATTTAGAAATTTACGAATCAGACAACTACATACAACTGTTTCAGTAGTTCTCGGGCTTGGGTGAAAGATGTACAACGTTTCAATGAGACAGTTGCTTGTCATCTTCGGGTGCTTACTGACGTGTTGCCTCAGTGGCTCACCAATACATGCGCTGGCTCGCTAGAGAAGTGCAGGCGCCAAAGTGTGGAGCTATAACGTCATCGTAGACAAATCATAGAGGAAGACGACATCCAGTACCCCTGCCGCGGAAGCGGGCCACGGTATTCGCTAGCGAGACGCGCGCATGCGGGTAGTGTTTTTGTGTACAGTTTAAGCATAGCGTATAAACGTGTACAGGCAGAAAGTGTAATCTCTTGTCTACAATTACGTTGGGGGGGGGGGGGGGTAATTTCCCACTGCGCACCGCTGCGATCGTTTTGCGCCCCGTGTTATCTATGTTAATAAACGTTATATCCTGTGCTTCGTTGCCGATTTGCAGATATTTTAAGTTATGTATGTGCGATTCTGCAGCGCTACACATTATTAGAGGTGCATGATTATGAATTAAACCGAAATACGTGGTTACCAAGCGAATACTGGGTCTGCAGTCTCCTAAACTGAAGAGACGATGCCTTCCTGTTTTGCGCCCCAAGTCAGATTACAGAAGTTGCACAAAGTTTTAGAGAATGGAAAGAAGTTATTCCAAGAGAAGACAAGGAACTAACAAGAAAATTATAGGTTTGTGATGCTCACTTTGCTGAAAATTTAATATTAAAAACAGACAAAATCATTATTGATGGAAAGAAAAATGGCTCTGAGCACTACGGGACTTAACATCTGAGGTCATCAGTCCCCTAGAATTTAGAACTACTTAAACCGAGCCAACCTAACGACATCACACACATCCATGCCCGAGGCATGATTCGAACCTGCGACCGTAGCAGCAGCGCGTTTCCGGACTGAAGCGCCTAGAACCGCTCGGCCACTTCGGCCGGCTGATGGAAAGAAAGTACAGTTGCCCAGAATTAATTGGCAATAGAATGAAAATTCAGTTGCTCACATTTTCCTAAATTTTCCCAAGGATTTGTCTACTCTATTAAAGCAAAAGCAATCTTCCACAAAAAGGAAATCTGTTTGTAAAACCGTGACCAAAACACCCACCAAATGTTTAAGAATTTGCGACAGTAATACCACTTCTGATTTAAGCAGAACCCAGTTGCTTGACAAGTCTACATTGGCTGATCCACTTGATGAAGTAACTGTATTGAAACTACAAATAAAAAAAATTAGAAACTAGCTTGTCTAGGGCAAACAGAAACCTAAGTCAGAGAAGGCTATAGTAATTGTGCCGCAGGCACCCAGTCCTACATTCTATGTCAATCAGATAAGAATATTGGTAAAGAAGACTAAGAAGGGATACACTGACATCAAAAAATCTATACTAGGGAGTACAGAACAAAAACTGATTACCACAAATACCAGTGAAAATCGTTCTGAGCGGAAAGCCAGCGAGACCCATACAACAATGTTCTCGACAACGCAAAAATGCATTGTGCACAACGTAACAGGTTGTATTGTACATCAGGCCTCAAAAATCACTAAATGTTGTGCCTGCTCAGATTCACTAAAGAATTCGTCAGTCGAAAATCGTCCTTTTTCACTTTTCACTAACTTGAAGGACTATGATTTTCATCAGTTTAAAAGTTATTTATCTTACCCTTCAGTAGCACTGTTTAATGTCTTGCTACAAGCAGAAGATACCTGAAATACTAATCTTTCTTCTCTGCTTTGCGCGCTGACTTGTTCAATGACCGTTTGGAAAGCACCGAAAACATGAAAATGAAGACTTCAGGCTTAACTTGTACTGCAGAACGTGCCATGGAGACTGTACCCAAACTAATTTGTGGCTACGTGAATAGTCGATTCCGTTTCAAAATGAAGGGACTCAGGAGGAACTTAAGTCAAAAAGGAAGCTTTCCTAAGTGAGGAAATATGCAGAAAATCTTTTTAATTTTTTATTTTAGTGCGTAGTAATTTTTATTAACTGCCTAATTTTGCTCTATGGACTAGTAGATCTATGAGAATTTTTTTTTTGTTGCACCCTACATTGCGCTCACCTTTTGGCAGGCAGCATTTATTTTAAGAGTACTCTTGTGCTTTGTGAGATGTATGTGCAGATGCATTCTTGGTTCACTACTGGCCAGGAAAATCTAAATGTTGACTGAAAGACTCGCAAGTAATGGTTGTAAACACAACACTGGGAGAGGATTAAAGATGGACAATATTCTACAATACATATTACAGAATTGAAAACTTTTCACAACAAATGACGTACATTATTATAACTCTAGTTTATTGGCAGCATTACAAAAAGCGAGTTGTTAAAATGTTATATTTTGTAGTAGATATCACGCTCGTTATCTAGTTGGTCAGCTGTAGAGATATGAAATGACGTGGTAAGAACAAATATTAGTGTTACCATATAACATTCAATGATTCCTTTTTTTCCTTTTCTTGCTATTTTAATACACTGACAATCGAAAACTTCATTACTGTGTGTGAAGTCGTGCAGTTTATGCACTGCCGTGTTCTCCTGTTTCCATGTCTGAATAGTCCAAAAACTAAATTGTCGATCTGGGCTTGAACAGTCTAGTTTAAGTATGTTCCCACAGCATATATGCGAATCGTGACTTTATATCATGTAAAATAGAGGTACTAGTGTGAAAGCGTAATTCGACTGCATGGGAGAGCAGATCTTAAATCGGAGCTTGCACCGCCAAGCGGCGAAAAAGGTGTACTCCGCTAATGAACACACTTTCTACCTTCTGTACGCTATGGTTTGAGAGTGCGGTCTCTGATTCTCCTTCTGAATTGACTCGGATTCGTTCGTCTGCTGTTGGCTTAGTACCGTCGATGCTGGTTCCCATGCCTTGCTAAGCTGAAACCCCGTGTCTCTATTAATCAGGTGGTTATTTACACGTATTTCGACTGTGTATTTCTTGATGGAGCCCCTGTACGTGGACGCAGTTAAAAGGATCTTTGTGTCTCAGTAGTTAATGCTATGTTCCGCGCCAAGACAGTCTTCAGCAACAGCCCTCTCTCCTGGCTGACTCAATCTGGTGTGATGTCTATGTTACGCATCTATCTTTAACAGGGCGACACGTCTGGCCAATGTTTGATTTCCCACACTGGCACGGAAATTATATATCCCTGGTCCCCTTAGACGTACAAGTGATAGGCAAAATAATGTGAACACCTGTACTTACTTGGGAATGGTTTATTAATAAGGGATTAGATCCCATTTGCCCGCAATGCAGCTGCGAATCTTCTTGGAATACTGGCATATAATGATTGTACAGTCTCCAGTAGATGTTATGTCGCTCTTCGATCAGAACATCTTCTAACTCCTCTACTGACGAGGGAGGTGGAAAAATGCTCCCGTGTCTGCGCCCCAATACCGCCCACAATGGGTCGATAATGTTCAAGTGAGGGGACTGTGCTGGCCAGGGAAGACGCTGCAGTTCCGTTGCATGCTCCTCATACCACGATTAAACAGTCCTGGTTGTGTGAATGGGTGCATTATCGTCCTGAAAGATGACATCACTGTTAGTGAGCAACACTTGAGTCATGGGATGCACCTCATAATCTAAAATGTTCGCATAATCGTTGGCTGTAATACGGCCTTTAAGAGTAACGATGGGCCAACTTTCACCTCCATGCTTAACCGTTGGAATCACGTAATCAGGATTGTAGGCTTCTTCTCTAGACGTTGACCCAACCCAGTGTTGGATATAACGAAAACGTTGACTCGTGGAACCATATGACGTGTTTCTACTGATCAGCCGTCCAGGATTTATGCTACTGACACCACGTTTTACACTTATTTGCGTTGGTTGTCGTCACTAATGGTTTCGGTATAGCAGCTCGTCAATGAATATTCGCTTTATGGAGTTGTCGGCGGACAGTGTCAATAGATACAGGGTCTCAAAGGGGGTTGTTGAGCTCTGTAGTCACTTTAGCCGCCGTAGTTCCGTGTTGTTTTGGCACACGTTAGCGTACAACGACGTCTGTCATTTAGTTTTGATTTGCGTCCACTGTTACGTTTACACGATGATGTCTTTACATGTTTTGTGTTGGATGTCATGACTGTTGAAACAGCTGCTCTTGGAACATTCAGCAAGTTGGCTGTCTTGGTTTCTGCTGCTCCAGCTAATCGGGCTCCAAGAATCTGCCCTCTTTGACACTCTGTGATGTCTCTCATTGCACATCGACCTCAGTATCTGAATACAAATACAAAGTGCACGCTACTCGGAAGGAGCCTGCACTGAGGCCTGGTCCGTACTGGATACGCACAGTCCAGCGCGACACGTGCCTTACCTGCGGTGTTGACTGTCGAACACAACCATCCCATTAGTACCATTGTTCAAATTATTTTGCCCCACCCCTGTAGGTTTCGTTGACCCAGCATCCCTGGCAGTTGCGCTAAGGGCGGAAAACACATTTTATTTGTGTTTCTCCAAGAGCCTGCCGAACTTGAAGGACATACGACCAACATAGAATAGAAAAACCATCTTCGTCGGCTTATCCGTTTTTCTAGTTGTTCTTCAGGTTTGGTGAATGCGGGTCGAAGTGCATTTCGAATCCGTTTATCAGAGTACCCGTTTTGTACATAGTCCGAAGCAGCACAACTGCAAATAAGTCGAAGAGTAGCCTAAAACCTTTCAGAAGATGCAGGAAGAATATTTTTAATGCCACAATGTCAGCAAACGTCGATTTATCGATTCCGTAATTGCAGATCACGTCACTCAAGGCACATATTATTTTGTACGTGCCATGGACCCATAGGCTCCGAAATGCGTCGTTCAGATTTGTACTGGCGGAACAGGGAGGACGCTACGGTAGGCAGTGTTTCGAGGTCAGGAGGTTGTCAGAGCAACACCCAGGTATATGGGTAAACGCCCAGTCATAGGGTAGATGCCTTTCTGATGCAGGAGGCGCTGTTGAAGCAGAAGTTCAGGTATCGGCTTTCAGGTATCCAGTGCTGGCGGAGCAGTTGGTCTCCACGGGCTTGCCGGCCGGAGTGGCCGTGCGGTTCTAGGCGCTTCAGTCTGGAACCGAGTGACCGCTACGGTCGCAGGTTCGAATCCTGCCTCGGGCATGGATGTGTGTGATGTCCTTAGGTTAGTTAGGTTTAAGTAGTTCTAAGTTCTAGGCGACTGATGACCTCAGAAGTTAAGTCGCATAGTGCTCAGAGCCATTTGAACCATTTTCTCCACGGGCTTGCTGGCGCATGGCAGCGGCAGCTCAGATCCCTGATGACACAGGGCCACCAGCGCCGTGTCCTACGACCGTGAGGCACCGCCTGCACTGTTTGCGGCTGAACACAGCTGCTAGGAGAAGACGACTAGGGCGCCCATGACCCCATCGTAGACTGTGCACAGGAAAGACAGCACCTGCAACAGGATCTGCCCTCAAGAACAGTTGGTGACCAGCTGTGTTGGTTCGCCCCTCCCGGTGAAGGCAGAGCAGCTGCGCATCCCCGAATGGGAACCAGAAACACTCAGAATGAAGCACTGCAGCAGTCGTAATGAAACCCTCCACACGGCCTGCTGGTAGAAAGCGCCTAAATTAATTGATATCACCAAGAATGACGGCAGTCCAACTGCCTGTGTCCAAGTTCCCATGGTGGGACTTGCTGTTCCATAGCTCGTAAACAGCTAGATCAACAGACGGTAGACTGGCAAAGGTTTCTTCTCCAGGATGTGTGTGATGTCCTTACGTTAGTTAGGTTTAAATAGTTCTAAGTCTAGGGGACTGATGACCTCAGATGTTAGGTCCCATAGTGCTCAGAGCTATATGAGCTCTTGACTTGCTGTTCCATACCTCGTAGACAGCTACGAGGGTCAGTCAAAAAGTAATGCCTCCTATTTTTTTTTCTACGTTTAATTGTCAGGAAATTTAAATGCAATTACATAGGTTGAAAACCACAACATTGAGGATCATTTTGTCATTTTTCAATGTAATCTCCGCCCATCTCTACAGTTTTGGTCCATCTTTGAACAAGGGCATGTATCCCAGCACGGTAAAAATCACAGCTCTGCTTCCTAAGCCATTGACGCACGGATGTTTTGACGGCCTCCTCATCTTCAAAATGAATCCCACGATGAGCTTCTTTTAGTGGCCCGAACAGATGGAAGTCTGATGGTGCCAGGTCAGGGCTGTATGGGGGATGAGGCAAAACTTCCCATCCAATTTTGACAATCTCGTCAGAGGTGTGACGACTGGTGTGTGGTCTTGCATTGTCATGCAAAAGAAGAACATCTGCCATTGATTTTGTTGGGCGAACTCGCTGAAGACGTGCTTTAAGTTTGTTGAGGGTTGTGACGTATTGAACAGAATTTATTGTGCATCCCTGCTCCAAAAAATCAACCAGAATCACACCCTCTGTATCCCAGAAAACTGTTGCCATAATTTTCCCTGCCGATCGCACAGTTTTGAATTTTTTCTTCCTCGGCGAGCTTGTGTGACGCCACTCCATTGACTGCCTCTTTGATTTGGGTTCAAAAAAATGCACCCATGTTTCGTCCCCGGTCACAATTTTTTTCAGAAACTCATCTCCCTCCAAACGGAAGCGCTGCAAGTGTTGGGAGGCTATTGTTTTCCTTGCCTCTTTATTCTGATCGGTTAACATTCTTGGAACCCACCGTGCACAAACTTTTGAGTACCCCAATTGTTTAATAATCGTGATCACACTGCCTTTACTAAGAGAAACAATGCGACACACTTCATCTGCAGTCACCCGACGGTCACCACGAATGATGTCATCAACTTGCTGAATGTTGTGTGGAGTCACTGCACTCACCGGCCTGCCGCTCCGCTTTTCGTCAGTCAACGGTGTTTGCCCTTCAGCTTCCTTACAACGACGAACCCCTCGTCTAACAGTGCTGACATCCACTGTCACAACA
This sequence comes from Schistocerca piceifrons, assembly GCF_021461385.2. Classification (NCBI taxonomy): domain Eukaryota; kingdom Metazoa; phylum Arthropoda; class Insecta; order Orthoptera; family Acrididae; genus Schistocerca; species Schistocerca piceifrons. The sequence goes on from NC_060139.1 coordinate 1,054,871,779, forward strand.
CCATACACCTTCTTCAGTCTTTCATGAATGCGTATGGGCGTTTCACCTTCTGCATTCAAGAATACAATCACACAACGCTGTCTCAAACGAACATCGATGTCGGCCATCTTACAAACTTCTGCTGTGCTGCCACCTGTTGACACAGAAAGTTACTACTGCAGTGGATTGCAGAAGAAGGTTTGAGGAATGGCGCCAAATTCAAATTTTTCACTTAACTTAATTTCTTTAAGTAGAAAAAAAATGGGAGGCATTACTTTTTGACCGACCCTCGTACATGAATAGACGGTAGACTGGCAAAGGTTTCTCCTCCAGGCTGGTCTGCTGCAGACTGACCATTCAGCCATTGTAAATGAGTAGTATTTACACGAGAATGTCCCATGTTCGTCATTCTACCATTAGGTGGCAATGACCTAACTTGGCCTGCTTTACTCGTCTGGCCAGCTCTCCTGCTTGCTTCAGGATTTCACAACTTTACCTATCAGACATTCTTTCTGCCGTCTCAGTATTATGAATAGTTACTGTTGTGTCGGGCCTATGCTGCGTTCTGCCACTTCATGTGATCACCACTATTATGCGTATCTCTGTCACCAAGACGTCATTCTGCTGTGTTGCCGGCTTGGACACCCAGCTAATACGATGCGTACCAACAGCTTTCTTATTTGCTGTAATATCAGTGATCCTTCCTTGTTGGAATTTCACCTTGTCATGGATCTGTTCTACGTGAAGAGTATTCGCAGTTGCAAATATGGACAGCCATCAGCTGTATACACCAATGAACCAATACATTATGACCACCAGTTTAATAGCGTGTCGTTGCACTTTTCAAACACAGTAAGACAGAGATTCTGCTTGACGTGGATTGTACAAGTCTTTGGCAGAATTATAGAAGTGTATGGCACCATATGTCTATGCACAGGTCAAGCAGTTCCCGCAAATTACCTGATGGAGGTTTACGGGCACGCAGCTGGCGCCCGATGTGTGTTCCAACGGGTATAGATCATGCACGTTTGCTGGCCAAGACATCAATGCCCCTGAAACCACTGTAGTACGATTCTGACCTTGCAACACGGACCGTTATCATGGTGGAAGATGTCACTGCCGCAGGGGGAGCCTTCGAGCATGAAGCGACACAAGTGGTCCGCAATAATGTTCACGTGGTTCAAAGCTGGCATGATGCCTTCGATCACCTTCATAGATCCCATGGAAGCCCGACTCAGTGCACCCCATAGCATAATTCTGCCCCACTAGCCGGCATCTGTGGCGCAGTGCATGTTTTGTGCAGCCATTGGCCTGGATGACGGCTTCTAAGGGTTAGACAGTCGACATGTTTCTATTGATAGACGGCGAAAACTCAGTATTCTCTGTCCACTGCAGTCATAACTGACGACGTCGTTGGGTCAACAGAGGGACACGAAGGTGTCATATGGTGTGGAGTTCCATGCTCAATTATGGCCTTTGAACGGTGTGCTCCGAAACACTTATGCCTGCACCGGTATTGTGCTCTGTCATCAGACCTGCCACAGATCGCAGCGTAATGAACTTGACCCCCTTCTTGCAGCGGTGTACCGTAGGTCTCTAGAAGAGCATAGCGTTCCAAAGGATTGGAAAAGGGCACAGGTCATCCCCGTTTTCAAGAAGGGACGTCGAACAGATGTGCAGAACTATAGACCTATATCTCTAACGTCGATCAGTTGGAGAATTTTGCAACACGTATTATGTTCGAGTATAATTACTTTTCTGGAGACTAGAAATTTACTCTTTAGGAATCAGCATGGGTTTCGAAAAAGACGATAGTGTGAAATCCAGCTCGCGCTATTCGTGCACGAGACTCAGAGGGCCATGGACACGCGTTCCCAGGTAGATGCCGTGTTTCTTGACTTCCGAAAGGCGTTCGATACAGTTCCCCACAGTCGTTTAATGAACAAGGTAACACCACATGGACTATCAGAGCAATTGTGTGATTGTATTGAAGAGTTCCTAGATAACAGAACGCAGCATGTCATTCTCAATGGAGAGAAGTCTTCCGAAGTAAGAGTGATTTCAGGTGTGCCGCAGGGGAGTGTCGTAGGACCGTTGCTATTCACATATATAAATGACCTTGCGGATAACATCGGAAGTTCGCTAAGGCTTTCTGCGAATGATGCTGTGGTATATCGAGAGGTTGTAATAATGGAAAATTGTACTGAAATGCAGGAGGATCTGCAGCGAATTGGCGCATGGTGCAGGGAATGGCAATTTAATCTCAATTCAGACAAGTGTAATGTGCTGCGAATACATAGAAAGAAAGACCCTTCATCATTTAGCTACAATATAGCAGGTCAGCAACTGGAAGCAGTTAATTCCATAAATTATCTGGGAGCAGGCATTAGGAGTGATTTAAAATGGAATGACCATATAAAGTTGATCGTCGGTAAAGCAGATGCCAGGCTGATATTCTGTTGTGGATTGGCAAGACAACCAACCCACTATGAGAGGAAGCCGAAAGGCACGCGCTCTAGCTCACGCAGGCTGGCGTGAGGTCTGGAACAGGTCAAGGAAATGAGACTAACAAAAAACGTACGTAGCTGCTGGAACACTTAACTTTAATCCATAAATGGTGAACATCGCTCTTGACGGTACATGTTTTACAGCATCAATAGTAACTGGTAATGGCGCTTTGCTAGGTCGTAGCAAATGACGTAGCTGAAGGCTATGCTAACTATCGTCTCGGCAAATGAGAGCGTAATTTGTCAGTGAACCATCGCTAGCAAAGTCGGCTGTACAACTGGGGCGAGTGCTAGGAAGTCTCTCTAGACCTGCCGTGTGGCGGCGCTCAGTCTGCAATCACTGATAGTGGCGACACGCGGGTCCGACGTATACTAACGGACCGCGGCCGATTTAAAGGCTACCACCTAGCAAGTGTGGTGACTGGCGGGGACACCACAGATTCATTGGAAGAATCCTAAGGAAATGCAATCCGAAAACAAAGGAAGTAGGTTACAGTACGCTTGCTCGCCCACTGCTTGAATACTGCTCGGCAGTGTGGGATCCGTACCAGATAGGGTTCATAGAAGAGATAGAGAGGATCCAACGGAGAGCAGCGCGCTTCGTTACAGGATCATTTAGTAATCGCGAAAGCGTTACGGAGATTATAGATAAACTCCAGTGGAAGATTTTGCAGGAGAGACGCTCAGTAGCTCGGTACGGGCTTTTGTTGAAGTTTCGAGAGCATACCTTCACCGAGGAGTCAAGCAGTATATTACTCCCTCCTACGTATATCTCGCGAAGAGACCATGAGGATAAAATCAGAGAGATTAGAGCCCAGACAATCTTTCTTTCCACGAACAAGACTAGACTGGAATAGAAGGGAGAACCGATAGAGGTACTCAAAGCACCCTCCGCCACACACCGTCAGGTGGCTTTCGGAGTATGGATGTAGATGTAGATGTAGATGTAGATGTAACCTGGATTATACAGCGGACGATCCTCAACATCTACGTTTTTGATAAGACGTGGTCGTCAAATATGATACGGCCTACTCGTTGTTTCACCATCTTTCAACCACTTTCCATAGATGCTCACGACTGCAGTACACCAACAGGCGACCACATTCACCGTTTCAGAGATTCTAGATTCCAGCCGATGGGCCATAACAATGTGCCCTTTGTCATAACAGCTTATTTCAGTCGATTTTAGGCCGTATCTTCACAATAATGACTCCCCATTCGTCTCTCTTCCGCTTACAATTTTTCCTTGCTGCGTCACTTGCCCGCAGCACCACCAGGATACATTCAACCCCACGGTGGACAGTGGTCATAATACTTTGGCTCATAGGTGTAATGGAATAACGACAGTGAAAATTTCTGCTGGACCGGGACTTAAACCCGGATTTCCTGCTTATTGTCAGCGGTCGCCATTCCATTAGCCTATCCGAACACGAGTCATGGTCAGAGTCAAACTTCCATATTTCGTAACCAAGTGTCTGCAACGTGCACTCGACCATTCATTATGTGTATTCCCGTACATCGGAGACATTTTAATTGAAAGTCGCTTGCGCACCATTGGCGGATAAATTTAACATTGCAATGCATGTGTCGTTCATGCCTGGCCGAAGGAACACTGTGTCGCACTTCTTAACAACGCAGGCACTGCAGTGTCGTATTGACCTGCTCTGTTCTCCCTTTTGTGTCGCAAGAGAAGACATCTGAAACTGATCTGGCAGCACCAATTACACTATTATGCGACGCTTCAGATTTGGTAAAACTCGAAATTGCTTGTGACTACTCGTTATTATTCATACTTCCTTTGTACTGAATATAGTCACTCCTACAACTGTAACATGGGAATAAAACTATGATAATTATGATCTGTTCTTTGTGTTTTCCTAATTTTATTTTTTTTCTGTGTAAACGTCTTCAGAGTACTGAAAACACTTATAATATCCAGTCACCAAAATATACAACTACTAAGTAAAACAACAAACCTCGAACAAAATACGTAAACTTTCTTCACAGCGTTTTCAATCTGTCACACAAATAATCTGTCTACGAATACGAACGAAAACTGCTGAACACATTTTAAATATATTTTAAATTTTTCGTAACACACGAACTGCGTTGTAAATACCTGTGTACCCTCAAATATTTCAATTGTATTCAACATTTACTGTAATAAAAAGCTTGGACTTGCAACAGATATCATTACATTAGTCACTCAGTTACACAGAGCAAAGGGTGACAAACTTTTTTACCATATCTTGACACTAGCTTTAGCATGCCGATGATTCATGGCAGCGAAAGTTTTCTCGACCTGCTCTCACAACACATGCCGTTCTGGGCCGGTACTTTATCTCCCTCAGCACTTGTGGATACTGAGTTGAATTGGAATAATTCTTTCCTACAGCATGTTTTAACACAAATTAGCACATTATAAGTCCCCCGCTTATGACTTAGTCTGGTCCCTAGGCCAGGTTTTTCGCTACAGTCCTCCTACCTTTATTATTTACTAGAAAACCCTGAAATGCTTCAAAAGCAAAATATATATGGGAACTGGATCTCCTAATCATCAGCTCCGCCCTCTCTCTGTCCATCTCTTGCTCGTCTCTGTCTTTCAGTCCATCTCCTCCTCATCCTATCTCTCTCTACGCATTCCATCCCGTCTCTTTGTCCATCTCCTCCTTCCCCCTCTTTATGTCAATTTCCTCCCCATCTTCTCTGTCCATATCCTCTTACCCGCTATCTCTGACCCTGATCCTTGTTTATTGTTGCTCCCAAGAAACCTTGATTAGGAACTAATGTCGCTTACAATGAATGGGTAAGCTGACTGGGATCATTGATATGTGGTATATGAGGGACCTATTCTGCTGCTGGATCTGTGGAGATGGTAGCTTCACTAACAATATTTCAAATAGCTTTAATGTACAAACGGATAGGATTACAAAGTTTCGGACTATTCGTAGTCATGTTATCATAAACCGATAAGCGATAAATACAAGTGCCCTGTTTCCTGTTAAAACCAACTGCGAGGCAGAAAAGAAAACTACACTTAGTTATGCATTCACTTTTTCCTTAAAATCAAATGCAAGGGGAAAGAATATGCTGTGTTGTCTGAACAAGACACAGCCAGGGCCAAAGAACCACAGGTGCAAAGATGCGAGCTGGTGCCACTGCCGTAGAGACTTGCCGCTTGCGCGAGTTCCACCAGAGTAACGGGCGGCCCTGAGGATGAAGATATCGACTTCGCCTCGGCCAGTTGCTGGCCGAGTACGGTCTACCATGACCGGATGACAACGGGCGGAAGCCTACTAGGATGATAAGAGAGCAGCTCTCGCCTACTTGGTTTTAGATCATCGTCCAGGGCTGACTTAGACAGGGAACGCCGTTACTAAACTCTTAGAAGGGAACAGGCAGTTGTTTTTTAAATTCCATTTGCTATGTACTGTAAAGATTACCTACGATTATTGTTACTGGGCCGTTGAGGGGCTTATTGATGTTATATTACAAGCACTGTTGGAGTTACAAAGATAAAAAACCTTTTAACTCATTTGTGTGACTTCGTTACCAAATTTCTGGAGTGTTGCAGAACCTTCGCCCTCGTATCCTGTTTCCTGACCATGGGGCGAGGTGTGTAATAGTGTCAGGGAGAAATTGTTTCAGCGGTGTGCTGCACCACAAGCCGTTTCAGGAACTCACAAACTCGGCCCACCGTACAACAGTGGCAACTCGGCCTCCACAGCGGTAGCCACGAGGCCTTTACAAAACTGTCGTCGGCGACGAGGGTTTAAAAATATATATATATATATATATATATATATATATATATATATATATATATATATATATAGGGTGGTCCATATATAGTGACCGGGCCAAATATCTCACGAAATAAGCATCAAACGAAAAAACTACAAAGAACGAAAACATATATTAGTCTAATGTTTTAAATTTCCTGCTATAGTAGTTATAGTAGTTGAAAGTGACTGCGAAAGGGAAAACAAAAACTTCACGTTTTCATAGCACAGAACTCCTTTCTCGTAGTCAGTTTTAACTGAAAACCTTAACGTAGTTGTTTAAAAATATGTAGCCTATCTCCATTTCAATGTTTATTAGAGTATTGCGAAAAATTTGAAGTAAATCGGTCAAGAACTTTTCAAAATTTTGGCAGCCGCGTCAAATAGTGACTTGTCTTTATTTAGCAGTATAAATTAGAGGAGTAAACCTGGCGTACAAATGGTCTGACACAGGCGAACCGTTACGCAGTGTACAGCACAATGCAGATCTGTTCCCTTATAGGTGTTGTTCAAAACGTAGAACACTATGATTAAGGTGACGCATCATCGACCGTCAACACGCTCCAGAACCCCTCGAGCTTGGTGTACAAATTTCGCGGCTGTGACAATCCTAGAAACCAGGCCCAAGTGAGTATCGATCGGAGTCTCGTAGACTAGGTTCTTCACATCGGGACTGTTGATATATTTAAATATATCGGGGATCCAACACATCGCTATCCGAAATCGATATACCGAAGTAAGTGTCGATATTCTTACTGAAAAAATATCGACGGACCAGCATATAAATATATCGGCTGCACATTGTAAATTTACTGCCTGTTTTAGAGCTGTGTATGTAAGTATTTGTTTATTATTAGATATTCTGTACATCAACAAGCTATCAGCCAGCCTACCCCTCTTCGAGCAAGTATCGAAAGGAAAACGATGCACCTTCACGTTTTACGATTACCACTTTGCTAACAATGGTAATTGCATGTAAGTGGCACAATAAAAGTTTCTGATGTGGCCATCGTTGGGTTTCGTCACATATCGGATTGGTCCGGAACACTTCATGTCGACTTCCCTGTGTTTTTTATTCTGTCAACGCCAGCAACTGCTTCTGAAGACTGCCGATGTGAAAAAATACTGTTTTTAACGCAATTGGTACGCTATTGCTTCACATTGGATATCTTATTACTCCATTCACACCGCCACCAACCCCACTGCAATTGGACTACATCTTTTGTGCCATATATACTTTCTTCACACAATCAAACAGAAAAATTGGACGTGATGAAAGCTCAAAAAGTAGTAAGACTCCTTTACAGAGTGAAAGTAAAATTTTGTTCTACTACAATTTCAAAAGAGCAACTTCAAATATTTACCGAAAATTGTGCAAGAATATAATATAAAATAAAAATATCCGCTCTTCTATTGACCGTTTTGATATCGATACATCGGCGATATAATACTGCCGATATTTATCGATATACTCTGGAGGAAATGTAGGTACATCGATATTTTATCGTAAGCTCTACCTCACATGCTCCAAGAAGATACCTAATCTGATGTTCAAAATGAGTTGGCATCCTGCCATTGGTGAAACCACATAAGCTGACCAGTTTGGGAGGCACATCTCCTAATTGTGGATGGACATGCTGAAAGAAGGTTTTGTAAACGACTCCGTTATTTTGAAGTTCGATAGGTCCAATCACATAATCGTAGACAATGTCACGCCATACGTTAGCGGCGGACTCGCGTTGATAGGTTCGACACACGAGTGCGTATTGGTTACCCCTATGCCATGCATGGCTATTCCTACAGCTGAAATCATGTAACAGTGATATGCACATATACAAGTGGTGGTATTATCGCGTACTCAAGGTATAAAAGGGATCATCATCGGCAAAGATGATTATGTGAGAAGGTTACTGACATGGTTATCGCCGCACGACGGGAGTTAACAGGCTTTGAACGCGGATTGGTACTTGGAGTTACACGCATGGGATGTTCCATTTTGGAAATCATTAGGAAATTAAATATTCCGAGATTCACTGTCAACAGTGTGCCGAAGATAATTTCAGATACTATCTCCCACCACGGACAACGTAGTTGCCGACGGGCTTCACTTAACGGCCGAGAGCAGCGGCGTTTGCATAGAGTTGTCAGTACTAACCGACAGGCAACAATGCATGAAATAACAGTAGAAATCAACGTGGGGCGTATGACGAATGTATCTGTTAGGACAGTGCGGCGAAATCTGGCGTTAACTGGCTATGGCAGCAGACGACCGACGCGAGTGCTTTTCCTAACAGCACGACATCCTTGCAGCGCCTTTCCTGCGCTCGTGACTATATCGGTTGGACCGTAGACGACTGGAAAACCGTGGCCTGGTCAGATGTGTCCCGATTCCAGTTGGTAATAACTCATGGTAGGGTTCGATTATGGCACGTACACCACGAATCCATGGACCTAGGTTATCAACAAGGCACGGTGCGAGCTGGTGTTGGCTGCATAGTGGTGTGGACTGTGTTTACATGGAATGGATTGGGTCTTGTGGTCCAAGTGTACTGGAAATAGTTACGTTCGGCTACTTGGAGAGCATTTGCACCATCCATGGACTTCATGTTCCCAAACATGTCATCAGACCGCAATTGTTCGCGGTTGGTCTGAATAACATTGTGGACAGCTCGAGGGAATCTCTTGCCCACCCATATCGTCAGACATGAATCCCATCGAACATTTATGGGCCATAATCGAGAAATCAGATCTTGCGTCAGATCCTGCAGGAGACTTCTAATGACGTGCTGAGTGGCTTGCACTGACACCCATAAATATTGTAGGTTTACTGATATTTGAGTATTTGTAATAGTTAATATGACAATTATCTGACATCTTTTGTGTGTTTATTAGAATTTGTATGTTTAGTGTAAGAGCATTGTAAAAGCATTTGTACGTGTATTCAAACTATTGTTCATGCTTGAACTGTGTGATCAGTGATAGTGAATATTATGGACTGTTACCTGTACTTTTTCTAAATGATTGGTGTCACTAGGACAGGATCAGTATCTTCATATTTTTCAAAAGATTCTGAATGATCTCCCTAATGATTCAACTTCTTTACCGCCTATATTGACATTAAAAAATAAAGCACCGACAAATCGCATTTCTGAAATCGTTCCTTTTCCGCCTTCACGGAAACTGCGGCATTCTGAAGTTGTCAACCTGGCTCTACGAAATATTGCATCTGCGGCTGCTAGAAGAGAGAGATCAGCTAAGCGTCCTGGTCGTTTAAAAATCTTGTCAGTTGGTCAAAAAGTGTTAATTAAGTCCCACCGTTTGTCTCACAAAGGAAAAGGCTTGTGTCGCAAATTTTTTCTGCTTTATAACGGTCCATATAGAATTCGCAAAATTATTCATGATAACACTGTTGAAGTAGAAACTCTTAAATCTCGACGCTCTAAGGGAATACATCACATATCTAACGTAAAAATTTTTGTGGAAACTAACAGCTAGATGTAAACATGCGGAGAGTACAAGGATACCGCGCTGTGTTTTGGCGGCGGCACATACTCAAAGCAACAGTCAAGTCTGCACGCCGCACAAGGCAGTCGTTGACCGCGAACAATTGCTTCCTACGTCACGCGCCTACAGCTGATCGAACGCTCAGTGCGAATGCACTGACAGCCGTAAACAAATACACAGTTTAATTTCTCCGATCAAATTCAGTATAAAGTTATAGTGACTTGATGAATTATGTTATTAACATTCAGTAATTTTCAGGATACGGTTCTATAAAATATTTAAGAACTTCAGGTAAATTCTGTGTGTCTCCGACGTTAAGAGGACTTGCTATCGAGAAAATTTCAGAAAGAATGTAATTTCCAAGAAGAAACTAATAAACTAAAAAGGTAACTATTAATTGAGTTCATTTTTCAGGTAACATATTTCCACTTAGGTACGTACTTTAGACGTAATTTGCTGCTCGCGATTACGTGATTCATACTTTGTGCTAATTTCATGTTCTATGAATTTACGTGTGAAGCGACGTGCTTGCGTACATTTGCTGATTTTTGTCAATGTTTTATTAATGAACAGGATTGTTATTTGTATATATTATGCATCGCTTGGCCGCTACGATTTTCCACTGATGTCATATTTTTTTTTTAATTATGTGCCTGCTGTGCTTATTTATTTAAATTATAATTGTCACCTGATTAGTTGTGCTGATATGTATGTAAGTTATACTTTGTGATTTATCTGCTTGCGCCTTCATGTTTACTTATTAGGATGACATATGAACATTTATTTGCTTATGCTGATATGATGCTAATGACATGTTTACTGCTTTGCGTATGGATTGCATATTTATACATATCTGTTGTTGTCATAACTACTCATTAATTTGGTGTAAAAAAAATGCTGATATACTGTGTACAAACATAGAGTTTAGGTCACACTATTGTATTAACTATAGATTGTTCGCTTGGCAGAGCCTCGTTGTAAGAATTGTGCTGCATACACTTGTTGACATTCTGTTCTCTACTGGTATATTTACTTGCTATTGCTTGTTTTGCTTACGCTAAGTGCCTTATATTTTTAAGATGAGAAAATGAACTGCTATAATTCGACGAACGACATTAATACAAGAAACTTCATAGAAGTCACATGAGCTGGAGGTTTTATGGAAGCTGTATAACTTTATGCTACTAGGAAGGAAGCTAACGACATCACATACCAAAACTAGGTTTAGACCATTGACAGTTATTACACTGCATTTTTCGTGAGCAATTGAAATAGGAAGTGACACTTGACACAAGAAATACTCCACGTTTGCTTCTGTTTGCCATAATTCTTGAAGTGGTGTACACACTGTGAAATATTATGATCATTCACACTCCGTAAGCGTACTTAATTACTGAGAGTTATTCGAACTAAGTCTGTTAGAGGTCATGTATGCATTTCTTTGTTTATAATTCATAATGAGTAGAAGATTGGGCTCAGATGGATTACACAGAGGTTGTGTGTTGGCAATGTGTCTTCGGATTGTATGGGATGATGAGGTTTGCATTAGGATTTTATCTATACTTGTTCGAGGAGACTGACTAGAGGAAAGAGTTGTGTTGGAAGTGAGATGATATTGGCAATAAGGTTCATATTTATCGACGTATTAAAGAGGTATTATTGAGGTATAGAGATTATATGAAGTTGATGATTATTGGAGTTTTTGTGGACAAGAGGTAAGGTAAATGATATTGATGATAAGAGTTATATGTATCGACGTAAGAAGTATTAGTGAAGTATTGAGATTATGTGATGCTGATGATTATTGGAGTTTTGGTGTATAAGAGGTAAAGTAAGTGAGGAGCATATTTTTTTTTGTTTGTCTTAATGGAACAAGGAGGATGAAGATAGCAGACTAGAACACTAAAGTAGAAGGAAGATAGTCTATACACACACTTTGTTAAATCACTAAGCAGTATATATTTTTTTTGAAGAGAGGAAGTATTTGCATATCTTGGCTCACTGACAGTTGTTCAACAACAGTACATTTGATCTGGCTTGGCAAACATTGGTCTTGACATGATGACTATGACGTTGACTTAACTGTTATTGACTGTGATACATTGCTGCCATTACTACTTGATACACATGATGAACATCAGATTTTGACAGAATTACATTTACACAATTAACACTATTCAGTTACACAGTAGTACTTAATGTGGATGAGAGATGAGTGAGTGTGTTTTGTGTGTTTTCCTTTCCTAACCCTACACACCTATCTCCTAAATATTATTTTATTTGTTTGTAGTGGCTTGCACTGACACCCATAAATATTATAGGTTTACTGATTTTCAGTATTTGTAATAGTTAATATGACAATTATCTGACATCATTTGTGTGTTTATTAGAATTTATGTTTAGTGTAAGAGTATTGTAAAAGCATTTGTATGTGTATTCAAACTATTGTTCATGCCTGAACTGTCTGATTAGTGATGGTAAATATTATGAATTGTTACCTGCACTTTTTCAAGTAATATGTGACACTTAGGAATGATTAATTTCTGCTGATGAACTGAGTGATCAGTGATAGTGAATATTATGGACTGTTACTTGTACTTTTTCTTTGGTGTCACTAGGACATGTTTAATTTCTGCTGATGAACAGTGTGATTAGTATGTGTATTCAAACTATTGTTCATGCTTGAACTGTGTGATCAGTGATAGTGAATATCATGGACTGCTCTCTGGACCTGCTCATCATTGCTAGGTGCAACTGATGGACTACTTGTATGGAAATGAAGTCACTTGTTGCTGTCTGCACCTGTCAACATTGCTGGGTGCCACTGATGAACTGATTCTACTGAACTAATGTGACTTGTTGCTGTGTGTACCTCTTCAACTTTACTGGGTGCCACAGATGGAACTGTTTCTGCTGAAATGATGGTCACTTGTTGGTGTCTGCACCTGCTCTCAACATTGCTGGGTGCAACTGATGGACTGTTTCTGCTGAAATGATGTCACTTGTTGGTGTCTGCACCTGCTCAACATTGCTGGGTGCAACTGATGGACTGCTTCTACTGAAATGATGTCACTTGTCGGTGTCTGCACCTACTCAACATTGCTGGGTGCAACTGATGGACTGCTTCTACTGAAATTATGTCACTTGTCGGTGTCTGCACCTACTCAACATTGCTGGGTGCAACTGATGGACTGCTTCTACTGAAATGAAGTCACTTGTTGGTGTCTGCACCTGCTCAACTTTGCTGGGTGCAACTGATGGACTGTTTCTACTGAAATGATGTCACTTGTTGGTGTCTGCACCCGCTCAACTTTGCTGGGTGCAACTGATGGACTGTTTCTACTGAAATGGTGTCACTTGTTGGTGTCTGTACCTACTCAACATTGCTGGGTGCAACTGATGGACTGCTTCTACTGAAATGATGGTCACTTGTTGGTGTCTGCACCTGCTCTCAACATTGCTGGGTGCAACTGATGGACTGCTTCTACTGAAATGATGTCACTTGTTGGTGTCTGTAACTGCTAAACTTTACTGGGTGCCACTGATGGACTGCTTCTACTGAAATGATGTCACATGTTGGTGCCTTTTTTTTGTATAAACTAATCATTGAAAGCATTTTATATGAACATTTGTATAAACAGATTTTTTGTGTATTGTGTAAACTATTATGTAAAGCCACCTGTATAAAAAAATTTGTACTGCTTACTGTATCTCATATGTTAGGTTATTGAAAGGTCAGTGCAAAGCCCAAATTTTAACTAATTATGTGATATTTAGGTATTAATATTATCTTTTATTTTTGTCTGTATTTTTCTGGACGAATTTGGTGGTATTTTCACCACCAATGCTGGCAAAAATACCATCAAATTCTGCCCTGTGGAGGAGGGGCATATGAAAGGTGGCTACACTGAGCCACTGCGCCAGAGATTGCGTAAACTAATCATTGAAAGCATTTTATGTGAACATTTGTATAAACTGATTTTTTTTGTGTATTGTGTAAACTATTATGTAAAGTCACATGTATGAAAAGAAGTTGTATTGCTTACTGTGTTTCATATATTAGGTTATTGTAAGGTCAGTGCAAAGCCAAAATTTTTAACTAATTATGTGATATTTAGGTATTAATATTATCTTTTATTTTTGTCTGTATTTTTCTGGACGAATTTGGTGGTATTTTCACCACCAATGCTGGCAAAAATACCATCAAATTCTGGCCTGTGGAGGAGGGGCATATGAAAGGTGGCTACACTGAGCCACTGCGCCAGAGATTGCGCCAAAGAGTACTATTAAGCCGCCTCCACAGTGCGTGGCGAGAACTCGTAGTAGACAGTGCGTGGAGAGAACTGGTGGTAGTCAGTGCTTGTTGAGAGTTCGTGCCGAGATGTGCTAGTGGGCACTGCTTGTCGTGACGTCGGAGTGAAATGTGATAGTGGAGAGTGTTGTTCCATGTTTTATGCAGTTATTTGATGGGAGAGATAGCAAATGTTATTCTAATGGAAATACTGTAACGATCAGAGTGCTTTTCGTCAATATATATGAAGGTAAAATATTGCGTGTTTTTTCATTAATTCCATGTTTTAAATAATGAGTCATTACAGGTTCAGTCAACAAAGCATCTGGCGTGTGTTCTTGTATTAGAGTTTAATTTTGCTTTCCTTACGCAATTGTAGTATTTGTAATTTTCTTTTATCACGTTAGTATAATTGGTATTTAAAAATTCTTGTCTTGTTGGAGAAGAACCGTGCCAGATGTGTACGTTGAGTCACACTCCCACGTACAGGACAGTTACATTTGTGCTTTGGTTTTGTAGGTTTTATAGTTGCTGGGGACTTAATTAATTAACTGTGTTTACAAAAATTTTCTTTCATTGTTTGTTGCAGTCAGATTGCGTAATAATTCTAGTCAGGGCCAACCGTTTACGAGACTTGCGTAATCGGACATACAGCTACGAAAAATAAAAAATATTTTCAAATTTAATAATAATTAAGCCCCCATACACGTGGCGACCGCTGCTTCGGATCGTCCCTTGGAATTCTTCTGATTGTAAAAATAGTAGACCGTAGTATTGTTGTAGTAATTTGAGTTTAGTAATTGTAGTCTGTATTGCATGTGTAGATTTGGTAATTGTCATTCTTCTAATGGTATTTTTTAAAATTTAAATTGTTGTCTTGTATACGCGTTTGACAATCTAGTGCAATTATTTCAATTGTTCGATTGATCGTGTTTGAGGGAGACATTGCATGTAAATGGTATTGTTGGAGATAAAGAGTCATTGTGTGTAATTTTCGTACAGTGACGAATTTTTATTATGTTTTGTAAATGATTACGCGATCAATGAAAAAGGCAAAAACGATGGATAGTGAGAATAACGAAATTGTTGACATGGCGAACTCGCCAACAGAGGAAAACAGTATGGTGGATAATGAGGTGGAAAACAATGTGATAAGTCGGGAAAATAGTCCGGAACCATTTCAAAATTTTTCTCAATCAGAAAATTCACAGAATACGAGATCAACGATAGAAGATTCTGAAGTAGTATCGAACACAGATAGCCTTATGGCTATGCAGAAGGAAGTTAGTTTTGCGAGAAATGTTAGGGGTGAAAAGAGTTTCGAACCAGCTACTATGAAGCAGTTGATGAGTGCAATATTAAATTTGGGATCACGGATAGAACCAATGACAACACGGTTATGCTAAAAAATAAGAACAATTGAAACAGAGATAGGAACAACTAAAACCGAGATGAAAGCAGTGGGATCACAGTTACGATCTGAATTAGAAACTGATAGGGGAACAATGGAAACTCAGTTAGGCTCACGAACGGGGACATATTTCAAAAACATGAAAGACGAATTAAAGAGGGAAGTTAGAGTGGAGGCGCAACCGATTTTGAATTCTCACAATAATAGCTTAATTTCAACAGAAATCAGACAAGAGGAACAGGGCAGGGAACAGGAAGAAAGAGATCGCGTGATAGTACAGAAATTTTCAGAGTTAAATTTACAACGTGCAAAAGATAAGGAAGAAATAATTGAAAGAATCGAGGAATCCGTACCAAATGACAGAATAAATAACTTAACGAAAATGTGTGAACAGTTATCTACTAAATGTGACAACACCGAAACCCAAGTCGCGACATTTACAGAAGACGTAAATAAACAGAAAGAACAATTAAGTGACTCATCGGAAAGAGTTGAGACATCAGATAAATTGGCAAGTGTTAGTTTAGCAGAAGGGTTTGAGGAAAATAATTTGTTTCATTTACGTGATGCAACAAGAGAGCGCCAGGCGCGTGAATTTAACAATAATCGTTATTGTGATTGGGACAGACGCGGTAGGTCTTTGTCGCCACGAGGCGAAAACTTTGACTATAAACACTTTTTGACTGTTCGGAAATTTAAGATCTTCTGCAATTCTAAGAACGACATACATCCATGTTCATGGTTAGATCAATTTGCGTACGCACTTCCGCCAGATTTGCCACTAAGTCACAAACTAGAAATTATGTGCGGCTATTTTAAAGTCCTCAGGGGATTCACTACTCTAAGTGAAATGTGCCGTAGCGAGCATAGGGCCCCGAGCTGTAGTGGTGCTATTTCTCTTTTAGTTTTCTGTACCGCTGCCTACTCTTTTACTATTCTTTGCATCTGTCAAACCAACTCTTCGACTATCAATCTATCTAGTGAGTAAGTAAACAATAACCTGATATGACTAATTGTACCTAAAAGTGATTTCGTAAATTACCATTTGGATTTACTGTACCTTCAGCAGCATTCATTCGTAGCTTAAATGAAATTTTACGTGTTTATCTTCGTGACAATATTACTTCGTATGTTGACGACTTTCTTATTGCTAAACATTCTCGGAGTGAGCACAACAAAATTTTGGATTCATTATTACGTATCTTTGCAAGAGTTGGCATTACAGTGAACTTAGAAAAATCTGAATTTGGTCGTTCTCAGGTGAAATTTCTCGGCCACATTATTTCTACAGAAGGTATTCTCCCTGATCCAGAAAAATTAGACGCTATTCGTAATTATGCTGTTCCTACTACAAAACGTGATGTTCGTAGTTTCCTTGGTGTCTGTAATTTTCTTCGACGCTTTGTTAGATTGGACGATTTGGCCACACCTCGTTTATGTGAACTATCCGGAAAGAATTCTAATTGGTGTTGGGATGAGGAAGCTCAGTTAGAATTTGAACAACTCCGTGATGCTTTAGTTGCTGCTCCACTTCTTTCACATCCGGATTTATCTAAAGATTTTTGTTTGGCGACGGACTCATCATACAAGGGCCTAGGTGCACATTTATTTCAAGAAAACTATTGCATTTGGAAGTCGTGTTCTTTCTAAATCAGAAAAGAATTATTCGATTACGGAACTTGAAGCTTTGGCTGTTGTTTGGGCTTTCACAAAATTTCGCACATTTTTGTTTGGCAGACATACTAAGGTTTACACCGATCATCGAGCTCTGGAATTTCTTATGTCGACAAAATTAACTCATGGCAGATTGTCACGATGGGCGTTGTACCTACAGGAATTTGACTTTAGTATTGTTTACATACAGGGTTCTTCAAATATTGTTGCTGATGCTTTATCACGTGCACCTATGGGTTTGAAACAAAGTGCTGAAGAGGACTGCAAAGAAAACAATTATTGTTTGATGTATATTCAAGGTGTTGCGTTTGAGATCTTTATTTCGTCTTCGCTCCAGGACATCGCTAAGGAGCAAAATAAGGATCCAATCTGGAAGGACATTAAGGAGAAGTGGAGGAAAAAGGAAAGCGTAGCGATTAGACAGCGTTATTTAGTCCGCAATGGCATTCTTTTTAAACGGAAATCGGTCGACAACTCTGTTTGGTTAGTTTGTATTCCTGATGAGTGGGTCAATAAATTGATTTGGTATACGCATTTCAGTTATGCACACTTTGGTCCCAGAAAATGCTTTCATAAATTACGAGAAAATTGCTACTTCAGTAATATGGAAAAACGTATTCGATCTGTTCTGGCCAAATGCAAATTATGTCAAAAGGCTAAGCCGCCAACAGTTTCTCACAGAGCACCGTTGTTTCCTATCATTCCAGCGAAATTAAAGGAGATGGCTGCAGTCGATTTGTTCGGTCCAGTGGTTCGTTCTACTAATGGTTTTGCGTACATTTTCGTAGCAGTGGAGTTGACGTCAAAATATGTATGTTTTACACCTTTACGCAAAGCAACAGCTCGTTCAGTATCTAACGCTTTCATCAAAAATTTTCTTAAAGAAGTGGGTCTTGTTGATAAGGTTATATCAGATAATGGATCACAGTTTCGTTCTAAAATTTGGCTTCGTACTCTACAGCGTCGTAAAATTAAACCAATTTTCATTTCACTTTTTCACCCTTAATCTAACGCTTCAGAGAGATGGATGAAGGAAATCAATAAATTGTGTCGACTTTATTGTCACCAGAATCACAGAACATGGGATCAGTATCTTCATATTTTTCAAAACATTCTAAATGAACTCTCTAATGATTCAACTTCTTTACTGCCTATACTGGTATTAAAAAATAAAGCACCGACAAATCGCATATCTGAAATCCTTCCTTTTCCGCCTTCACGGAAACTACGGCATTCTGAAGTTGTGAACATGGCTCTACGAAATATTGCATCTGCGGCTGCTAGAAGAAAGAAATCGGCGAAGCGTCCTGGTCGTTTAAAAAATTTGTCGGTTGGTCAAAAGGTATTAATTAAATCTCATCGTTTGTCGCACAAAGGAAAAGGCTTGTGTCGCAAATTTTTTCTGCTTTATAACGGTCCATATAGAATTCGCAAAATTATTCATGATAACACTGTTGAAGTAGAAACTCTTAAATCTCGACGCTCTAAAGGAATACATCACATATCTAACGTAAAAATTTTTGTGGAATAACATACTTTAGAGAAACTAACAGCTAGATGTAAACATGCGGAGAATACAAGGATACCGCGCTGTGTTTTGGCGGCGGCACATACTCAAAGCAACAGTCAAGTCTGCGCGCCGCTTGGCAGTCGTTGACCGCAAACAATTACTCCCTACATCACGCGTACCTACAGCTGATCGAGCGCTCAGTGCGAATGCACTGACAGCCGTAAACAAATACACAATCTAATTTCTCCGATTAAATTCAGTATAAAGCTATAGTGACTTGATAAATTATGTTATTAACGTTCAGTATTTTTCAGGATACGGTTGTATAAAATATTTAAGAACTTCAGGTAAATTCTGTGTGTGTCCGACGATAAGAGGACTTGCTATCGAGAAAATTGCAGGAAGAATGTAATTTCGTAGAAGAAAGTAATAAACTAAAAAGGTAACTATTAATTGAGTTTATTTTTCAGGTAACATATTTCCACTTAGGTACATACTTTAGACGTAATTTGCTGCTCGCGATTACGTGATTCATACTTTGTGCTAATTTCATGTTCTATGAATTTACGTGTGAAGCGACGTGCTTGCGTACGTTAACTGATTTTGACAATGATTATTAATGAACTGGGTTGTAACTTGTGTATATTATGCATCGCTTGGCTGCTATGCTTTTTCACTGATGTCATATTTTTTTTAATTATGTGCCTGCTGTGCTTATTTATTTAAATTATAATTGTCACCTGATTAGTTGTGCTGATATGTATGTAAGTTATACTTTGTGATTTATCTGCTTGCGCCTTCATGTTTACTTATTAAGATTACATATGAACATTTATTTGCTTATGCTGATATGATGATAATGACCTGTTTATTACGTAAGATATATGTTTACTGCTATGCGTATGGATTGCATATTTATACATTTCTGTTTGTTGTCATAATTACTCTTTAATTTGGTGTATAGAACTGCTGATATACTGTGTACAAACATAGAGTTTAGGTCACACTACTGGATTAATTATAGATTGTTCGCTTGGCAGAGCCTCGTTGTAAGGATTGTGCTGCATCCACTTTTTGACATTCTCTTCTCTACTGGTATATTTACTCGCTATTGCTTGTTTTGCTTACGCTCAGTGCCTTATATTTTTAAGATAAGTAAATGAACTGCTATAATTCGACGAATGACATTAGTACAAGAAACTTCATAGAAGTCACATGAGCTGGAGGTTTTATGGAAGCTGTATAAATTTATGCTAATAGGAAGGAAGCTAACGACATGACATACCAACACTGGGTTTAGACCATTGACAGTCATTACACTGCATTTTTCGTGAGCAATTGAAATAGGAAGTGACACTTGACACAAAGAATACTCCACATGTTTGCTTCTGTTTGCCATAATTCTTGAAGTGGTGTACACACTGTGAAATATTATGATCATTCACACTCCGTTATCGTACTTAATTACTGAGAGTTATTCGAACTAAGTCTGTTAGAGGTCATGTATGCATTTCTTTTGTTTATAATTCATAATGAGTATAAGATTTGGGTAAGATGGATAACACAGAGGTTGTGTGTTGACAGTGTGTCTTCGGATTGTATGAGATGATGAGGTCTGCATTAGGATTTTGTCTGTACTTGTTCGAGGAGACTGACTAGAGGAAAGAGTTGTGTTGGAAGTGAGATGATATTGGCAATAAGGTTTATATTTATCGACGTATTAAAGAGGTATTATTGAGGTATAGAGATTATATGAAGTTGATGATTATTGGAGTTTTTGTGGACAAGAGGTAAGGTAAATGATATTGATGATAAGAGTTATATGTATCGACGTAAGAAGTATTAGTGAAGTATTGAGATTATGTGATGCTGATGATTATTGGAGTTTTGGTGTATAAGAGGTAAAGTAAGTGAGGAGCATATTTTTTTTTGTTTGTCTTAATGGAACAAGGAGGATGAAGATAGCAGACTAGAACACTAAAGTAGAAGGAAGATAGTCTACACACACTTTGTTAAATCACTAAGCAGTATATATTTTTTTTGAAGAGAGGAAGTATTTGCACATCTTGGCTCACTGACAGTTGTTCAACAACAGTACATTTGATCTGGCTTGGCAAACATTGGTCTTGACATGATGACTATGACGTTGACTTAACTATTATTGACTGTGATACATTGCTGCCATTACTACTTGATACACATGATGAACATCAGATTATGACAGAATTGCATTTACACAGTTAACACTATTCAATTACACAGTAGTACTTAATGTGGATGACAGATGAGTGAGTGTGTTTTGTGTGTTTTCCTAATCCTACCCACCTATCTCTTGAATATTATTTTATTTGTTTGTAGTGGCTTGCACTGACACCCATAAATATTATAGGTTTACTGATATTTGAGTATTTGTAATAGTTACTACGACAATTATCTGATATCATTTGTGTGTTTATTAGAATTTGTATGTTTAGTGTAAGAGCATTGTAAAAGCATTTGTATGTGTATTCAAACTATTGTTCATGCCTGAACTGTCTGATTAGTGATCGTGAATATTATGGACTGTTACTTGTGCTTTTTCTTTGGTGTCACTAGGACATGTTTAATTTTTGCTGATGAACAGTGTGATTAGTATGTGCATTCAAACTATTGTTCATGCTTGAACTGAGTGATCGGTGATAATGAATATCATGGACTGCTGTCTGCACCTGCTCAATATTGCTGGGTGCAACTGATGGACTGCTTCTACTGAAATGATGTCACTTGTTGGTGTCTGCACCCACTCAACACTACTGGGTGCACAGATGGAGCTACTTCTATGGAAATGAAGTCACTTGTTGGTGTCTGCACCTACTCAACTTTACTGGGTGCCACAGATGGAACTGCTTCTACTGAAATGATGTCACTTGTCGGTGTCTGCACCTACTCAACATTGCTGGTTGCAACTGATGGACTGTTTCTACTGAAATGTCACTTGTCGGTGTCTGCACCTGCTCAACATTGCTGGGTGCAACTGATGGAACTGCTTCTACTGAAATGATGTCACTTGTTGGTGTCTGCACCCGCTCAACATTGCTGGGTGCAACTGATGGACTGCTTCTACTGAAATGATGTCACTTGTTGGTGTCTGCACCTGCTCAACATTGCTGGGTGCAACTGATGAACTGTTTCTATGGAAATGATGTCACTTGCTGCTGTCTGCACCTACTCAACATTGCTGGGTGCCTCTGATGGATTGCTTCTACTGAACTAATGTGACTTGTTGCTGGGTGTACCTGCTAAACTTTACTGGGTGCCACTGATGGACTGCTTCTACTGAAAAGATGTTACCTGTTGGTGTCTTTTTTTTGTATAAACTAATCATTGAAAGCATTTTATGTGAACATTTGTTTAAACTGATTTTTTGTGTATTGTGTAAACTATTATGTAAAGCCACATGTATGAAAAAATTTGTATTGCTTACTGTATTTCATATATTAGGTTATTGAAAGGTCAGTGCAAAGCCAAAATTTTAACTAATTATGTGATATTTAGGTATGAATATTATCTTTTATTTTTGTCTGTACTTTTTCTGGACGAATTTGGTGGTATTTTCACCACCAAAGCTGGCAAAAATACCATCAAATTCTGGCCTGTGGAGGAGGGGCATACGAAAGGTGGCTACACTGAGCCACTGCGCCAGAGATTGCGCCAAAGAGTACTATTAAGCCGCCTCCACAGTGCGTGTTTAGAGCTCGTAGTAGTCAGTGCTTGTTGAGAGCTCGTTGCAGTCAGTTCGTGCCGAGATGTGCTAGGGGGCACTGCTTGTCGTGAAGTCGGAGTGAGATGTGGTAGTAAGGAGTGTTTGTTCCATGTTTTATGCAGTTATTTGATGGGAGAGATAGCAAATGTTATTCTAATGGAAATACTGTAACGATCAGAGTGCTTTTCGTCAATATATATGAAGGTAAAATATTGCGTGTTTTTTCATTAATTCCATGTTTTAAATAATGAGTCATTACAGGTTCAGTCAACAAAGCATCTGGCGTGTGTTCTTGTATTAGAGTTTAATTCTGCTTTCCTTACGCAATTGTAGTATTTGTAATTTTCTTTTATCACGTTAGTATAATTGGTATTTAAAAATTCTTGTCTTGTTGGAGAAGAACCGTGCCAGATGTGTACGTTGAGTCACACTCCCACGTACAGGACAGTTACATTTGTGCTTTGGTTTTGTAGGTTTTATAGTTGCTGGGGACTTAATTAATTAACTGTGTTTACAAAAATTTTCTTTCATTGTTTGTTGCAGTCAGATTGCGTAATAATTCTAGTCAGGGCCAACCGTTTACGAGACTTGCGTAATCGGACATACAGCTACGAAAAATAAAAAATATTTTCAAATTTAATAATAATTAAGCTCCCATGCATGGTGTTGGCTGCATAGTGGTATGGGCTGTGTTTACATGGAATGGATTGGGTCTTGTGGTCCAAGTGTACTGGAAATAGTTACGTTCGGCGACTTGGAGAGCATTTGCACCATCCATGGGCTTCATGTTCCCAAACATGTCATCAGACCGCAATTGTTCGCGGTTGGTCTGAATAACATTGTGGACAGCTCGAGGGAATCTCTTGCCCACCCATATCGTCAGACATGAATCCCATCGAACATTTATGGGCCATAATCGAGAAATCAGATCTTGCGTCAGATCCTGCAGGAGACTTCTAATGACGTGCTGAGATCATGCCACGTCGAGTCTCAGCACTGTGCCGGCCAGAAGGAGGTCCGACACCATATTAGGAGGTATCTCATAACTTTTGTCACCTCGGCGTATTTCTCTCAGCTCTTCCAGATACTGCACACAGTCGCAATAATTCTCTTCTACAACATATTTTAACACAGTCTGGCGCATGATAAATCCCCTACCTATGATTTAATGTGGTCGCTCTTGACTGGTAAACTTATCGTTAATGCTATCACTGTTAACGTACAGTTAGCACTGCCGGAAAAATAAATTAGAGACAGAACCGAACAGAACTGAAAGTAGGTTTGAGGGTGAAAAGTCTAGAAGTCATTACTTTCTTCAGTGACAAACACCAAGAGTGAACTGACAAGGTTCCAAATAAGACATACAGTGCATACCATGAACATTTGTAGTATTCTGCAGATTCAAATGTGAATAAGAAATCAAAAGAATGCAGTTACTCTCTAACGAGCCATAAGTGAATACAGGGACCGTTACCAAATTACTCGGAAAATATACCTGTACAATCTCCAATATTTTGTCGGTGGAGTTCGGGTTCACCTTTTATACATGATACAAACTGCTCAGAAAACGTTATGCCTAACCTTCACATATGGATGTCTGCCAACGGTGCTCGTCATTAATTCAAGGGAGGACGGATTGACAGAATGAGCACTTTGAAAATTTAAGCTTGACATTAATGTGCAATAATACCAAAAAATAACCAAAATAAAAGCGGTTTGTTCGAAAATTCACATTTTAGCACATCTGTGAAATCAAAATCTGCTAATGAGCACCATTAAACACCGTGATACTGTTTCCCTTACATTGCAACATTCTTGTATACTTCTTGACGTGTGGTCGACAAGTTGATCTAGACTTTTATTCTCGTGCTTATGCCTTGCCTGAGGCTAATCTCTGTGTGAGGAGTTCGTCTGTGACAACACACTGCACGTTTCAGCTGGCCCTCATCGTGCTTAATCGGTTCACGCTATCAGTTACGACAGACCGTTCCGCTCTGTTGATGCTAGATCTCTGGAAAAAGGTGTTCGCCAGCATTATTGTCTTGAAAGACGAATCCATCTCGAATTTTAACAGTACGGCTGCTCAGTAGGAGGGGAGATCATGACTCGATATCGCACAGTTTCCACATTAATCTCGACAGTGAAGAGAGGCTTCCACCATCCGTACATAACACTGGTCCAAAGCATGAATGACCCACGTCGCAGCCAAACGCGTGGGACTGCTTCCCTAAGACGCATTGCTACCTCGCTACCTCCACTCCCTTTTACGACTATCTTCAGAGGTCAGACAAATCAGGCACTCCGTGAATAGCACCTGATGCCACTGATCAGGTTCTGTTCCAAATGTCCACTTTCCCTCATTCTTCGTGCATCATCGTGCTGGTGGATCTGCAAAATAGTTTTTAAATGACATATTGAGGCCAAATTGCTCGTGTTGGGTCAACACGTTTCCCATAATTGCCACCAAGAAGGCATCACCAAGCTCTGTTGCCTTCTCCTCGGGAAACCTACAAGTCTAGTCTGTGATCAGCTGGTATAGTTGGTTGAGGGCGACTACTGCGGGGCAATTCTCAAGGTTTTGTGTGTGGTGATGACTGTTAAATGTTCGAATGATTTCGCTACAGTACAGGGCAATTCTTGCTGTATAGTGACAATGCTCACGTGGTCTAAGCTTGAAACAACTCTTCAAGACGTTTCGACAGTTTGCCTAATATCCAGAAGCTGCATTGCCCATTCAAGATCGGAGCATAGCGTACTGCACTGAGAATGCACATATAATGCGATACCGTGGACTGAGGAAATCACGTGGTAGTTACTAGGCAACGTACGCATTGGTTCCGTGAGTAGCAGAGACATGCGAATACCGAGCAGGTAATTTTCACTAATTAAGTCGCAAATAAAACAATAATACGCCAACTTGTCATAGCGACCTATCAAAAAACCAGGATGAGCCGAGAAAGAGTGGTACTTCGTCCGATACTCTGCCAGTTAAGCAGTTTTTCTGGTGATGGGCTACCACTTTCAGGCAGCCAGCGAATTCAGGCATTCTGACCTGTACTGATGCAAGTAGTACGACAGATGTTCGGAGATGGTGACAGTTTCGAACATTCGCAGAAGGTGCTTCGTCATGCTCTTAGCGCTTACAACCACTCCACCTAGAGAAGAGTTCTATCAAGGGTGACTCACGGCAACCACTTGGACGTCATGAAGCTGTTGCGCTAGGGCACTAGAAGGCACTGAAACGGTTGTTTTATTGCTGTCACTATAATGGTTGGCACTGACGAGAGAGCTTCTAAAATAATCTCTTGTTAAATGAGATACGCTACAGACATAAAACAAATTAATAGAAGTATTAAGACGGATCAACGTTACTGGTAGAGGCAAAAGACTTAATCCTGTTCCTTGCTTTCATGAAATTTAACTCATTTCTGGTGTCATTAGATTCTTCTACATATCCATAGTTTAGTCGTTATCCCCTTAATAACAACTTTCCAGAATCATGAAAAGAAGTTCGCAATACAGAAAGCATATAGAACAGATAACATGATAAATCACTGAGGATAGCTTCTAAAATTTATCCAGTGCATCAAAAATTCCACACGTGAATTTCATTTCGAGGGTTGAATTGAAGGAGTCCATTACACCGCCAAACATCATTTAAAATGGCTGATACAGGTGTATTAAAATTCTAGGTTGTTCCCTCTCAGAGGGCTATTCATATTCTTCATAGACAGTTTCTTTGTCACAGCTGTAAACTCTATAATCTAAGGATGTTGCCTATTCTGGGTAAAACAACTTATTACTACGTTCACACATACGATCGTGCTCGTTCACAGATACAAAATAACTTCGATTTTTATTGTTCAGGAATGTCTCTAAGTTGACACGTGACGTAAATTCTGGCCTGTTATCACGTCACAGGTTGAGTATGGATCTCGTATATTTCAAAATTACGTTCCATATAGCTATGCATACAGAAATAGCAACAGTCAGTTTCTCCTCAGTCATTAGAGAGTGTGCTGTAGTTAAGGTACAATAAGTGTATAAATTAGGATTAACAGAGTGAAACATAGCAGATGTTGCACCTAGCACTGAACCGTAGGAAATGCAAGAACTGTTCTCTATACAACAGCACACTGTCTTGCATTATGAGAAACTATCATCTCACGACTATCGGTTTTGTTCCATAGTGAGCATCTTCAGATCTGGGTAAAACACACGAATCCTTATATTATACTAATATGATTAACCCAAAGTGACATCTTCAGCTGGTTATAACACAATTAGCTTGGCATCGTTGAAGAAATATAATATTTACAGTACAGCCAGGCCACAGTGTCGAGAGGATCGTGGTGTGAACAGCACTACTCTTTTTGCTGTGAACTGCAGCGTCCTTCACCCAGTGTCTGTTCAGCGATGCCAAGCTAATTCTGTTTCTGTCTATTGACGATGACACTTTGACTTATTCGTGTTAAGATAACAGAAAGTTCTTTTTAATCAGATCTGAAGATGGTCATGATGGACAGAAATCGATATTACGACAGAGATTTCTTTGGATGGTAGACGGGAATTAAGAAATATCTTCCGTACTTCCTGGACAGCTGCCTTTATTCAATTTCTAGAACAGGAAAGGCAGTAATAGATTTACAGCCGTTTTCACTTTGCTTCAGTGCTTTATTGCAACAAATTATTCAAAACGGAAGAATCCAGTCAGAGTAACAAGCTAGATCTTCAGACCTAAATTAACAAATTACAAAGCGAAATTCAAGCAGACAAGAGTGAGTATTGTCTTCAGAATGTTTTGGCAAATGATAGCTCATGCTCTGTTGGCCTAATAAAGGCCTTTTCGTTATTGCCATAGCTACTCGCGTGAGATGGAAAACCTGAGGAGCACGTAAACGCATCCTTTTGGAAACTCGAAGGCGCTGCCCTGCTGGGTTAACGGACTCATTCCGGTAAGTTAAGAAATGCTAAATTAAGAATTCTGAGAGCTGCACAAGATTCAACAGAGGGAAACTTTATAGTCTGCATTTGGTGCTGGACGAATCTATTGAGCAATTTACAGCAAGACAGCCAAGTCACTATGAGAGGAAGCCGAAAGGCACGCGTTAAGCTCACGCAGACTGGCGTGAGGTCTGGAACAGTTCAGGGAATTTTTAGTAGCAAATAAAGTACGTAGTTGATGTAATACTTAACTTTAATCCATAAGTGGTGTACATCGGTCTGACGGTACAGGCATCACAAGTTAAATATCTATTGATAATGGCGCCTTGCTAGGTCGTAGCAAATGACGTAGCTGAAGGCTATGCTAACTGTCGTCTCGGCAAATGAGAGCGTAATTTGTCAGTGAACCATCGCTAGCAAAGTCGGCTGTACAACTGGGGCGAGTGCTAGGACTTCTCTCTAGACCTGCCGTGTGGCGGCGCTCGGTCTGCAATCACTGACAGTGGCGACACGCGGGTCCGACGTATACTAACGGATCGCGGCCGATTTAAAGGCTACCACCTAGCAAGTGTGGTGTCTGGCGGTGACACCACAGGAATTCTTAACATTAACGATTCTTGTCGGCCAACGGGGCAGAAAGATTCGACTTGGGCGTAGTAAGTATGACCTAGAATATCACTTTTCAGATCCCACTCAAAACAGCTGCAACAAAGATGTCGCGGGGCTGGAGCATCCGACAAATACAGCAGTACGAACCCTTCGGGTCCATGTACAAGTTAATCATCAGCAGTACGAACCCTTCGGTTCCATGTACAAGTTAATCATCCCTAGCGTATTCACCAGCGAGCAGCGCCAGAAGTATATGTACTAATGTAGCTAGAGTCCCAACAACAATAACGAGTATCGGCGACGAAGAGTTTGTATTGCCGCGGAAACGAAGCTTACTGAAGAGTCGAGTGTATAAGTAGCGATGTTATCACTATTACAAACGAGGACTCAAACGTGGCAGTCATAAATACTGATTTTCGTAGCGGTGCACTGAACTTCAACAGACAGTCGAAGCCAGTAGTGAATTAAAACATAAAATTTGACACAAGACAGAGCATTTGACAGTTCAAGAGCATATGATTTTACAACATAATTGTAATGAAAGTGACTATAAATTTAAAACATGCTAATCAAAAGCATTAACTATCACGTAAAATTATTTATTGTAACTCTGTCTTTGGCGGTAGCGTTGTAAGTTCCCCACTAAGTGTTTCTGCTTGAAATTTAGCCCAAATTCACCTCCCACTCTGTAAAAAGTCTACGTATTCCAAAACCATGTACCCACAAACTGTTACCCATTTAAACTCGTATGCTAACCTTCGATTAAACAGAATTCAACTGTAACTGATCTGAATACAACTTGTCTTTATATTAAATGCCCTGTAACATCCCACCCGTCACTTGTCTGGTTTTGGCGTGTGTTCACCCCAGCTAATTGACTAACAGATCAACATAAAGTGCAAAACTGCCGCAATATCGGATAAAGAAAAGAAAGTAATAAGGCCCTGTGACTCCTGATTGAACTGCAGTGGCAGTGTTGACATTAATTGATTCAGAATTGATCACTTTTAATTAAAAAGGGGTGCGCATTGATGTTATATTCAGCTATTGATCACCAGATGCAAATGTTGAACATAAAATTGATTAAGAAAGTGACCTGGGATTTCAACTACTTAATTGAAAACAGATGCAGTCGATAAGCACAAATTTATTTTAAATCACGACATTCAATCATCACATTACATGACTCTCCTAACAGGCAGTGGGAATAAATTGCGTTCCCAGGTGTAATGCGAAGTGAGAGGAGATGTCTACAATACACGGTCCATGAAATCCTCGTGGAAACTTTGCCGACGTGATCCAACAAATTAATCGGTGGCCTAACTCATGCCGGAGCGGGCGCAGTATGACCGAATTCAGCGTGGTGGGGCGGCGTCGTTGTTGGACGTCAGCCGACCTCGTGGTGCTGCAAGGCTGCGCTCGTCTATTCACTCCTACCTATCTTGCTCAGTACATAGCTGAACGAAAACTTTGTGTCTCGAAGCTCAATCGCTCAGTTTGCTAAGTCACAAACTGCAGAGATGCTCATTCTCTCTCAGGAAAGCTAAGTAAAGAACGCCACGTCCACACTCTATGCAAGCTGGGAACGGAAGACCTCTACGGAGACTTCTGCCAGTCAGCTCTTCGCCTCGGTTTCCCCTCCAGCAAGATCACTTACGCCAATTGCAGCGCAAGTCGCGTTAATTATGCGTCGCTTCACAGCGCCGACCAATGCCTGCTCTTGGAACTGAACCAATTCCCACAAAATTTCCCTTCCTCTCAACTTCTGCTATTTAGCTCCTCCCAGGCCACCCATCAAGGTTAGCATCTGCATAAAACACCAATTTTTCCGAAATTCTGACTCGCAGGAGAGTACTTCAAATTCTTTGGTCCTACGTTCCCATCGGAGGCCGGCGTATTTTATTCTGTCGCTCTTCACCTGGTTTACTTCAGACTCTGCGGACTGTGAATTCAGTGTGAAGTTGCTGTTGTCACAAACACGCTTATTTCGGCCTCTGTTGACTGCTCCACCATAGCTTTGCGCGGCTCTCTCGCATGTTTCACTGAAAATGGGACGATGGACATTTATCAACAGGCGTACAAGTTCTCCGTCTGTTTCCCAGTACACCAGCATGGGGTCAACCACCCACTCACTGTCACTCATCTTAAGGCAGCTGGAGGCCGCGTCCCGTTACCGCTTTCTCAGAGTTTGAGCCGCCCTAAACTGCCTATTGTCGCTTCCCTTCACCGCTCCCCAGCTGGCCATGGTCAACTCTGAATACTTCCCTGGGATAAACTAGCCTCCAGTAAATCGACGCATTTCCACAAAGTTTTCATGTCGCGTGAATTACTTTAAAGCCATCACCCAATATTAATTATTCCAATACGTCCACACTATACCTTCTACAAGACGCATTGTGCCTAGTCAGTCATTTTTGTTCAGCCCTACTGTTCGCTCAACGTGAGTTCGGTGATCTTTAATGACTTCATGTAAAGCGCATAGTTCTTGTCATCTTACAGCCCAACTGAAGTAAAAGAGTTTTCTGGCCCTAACCAAAATTTCCACTTCCCTCGCGTCTTGACAACAGTCTTGTAGATTTCGCGACAGCAAGTAAGCAGCATTTAAGTTAGGTTTCTATTTTAAATAAAATTCCCAACCAATATTCAAACTGTTTTGCACTACATAGCGTGATGTAGTAATGCGTAATGATAAATCTTCTCTAAACAGTAGGATGGGAAGACATGTGAAACGGTATTTCAAGACAACGATTTTAGAATGAAGTATCTGTTCAAAAAGGAAGAGTAAAACTTTGCATGACCTTCACACGTAACATTGGTCTGAACAATACTATGCATGTTGATATGTTAATGCAGGACTTTGGGAAGTGAGGTGGTCTTTCTCTCAGCTCTGAGCAAGTGAATAAAGTTAACTAGCTATCAATAATCACTTCAACGAAGTGTCTGTGCAGTGCTGTTGTCTTACCTCAAGCTTCTTAAATTAAATAAAATGAAACATTATTCAAAATTTATATTCTTTTCGGTTTCATTATTCAGGGTGATTATAATTAAAATTAAACTTTCAATATGCTGTAGAAATAACACCACTGGTGAAATGAAGTCAAATTGTAACGAAATATAATCGAATAAGGGGGTAAACGCATGGCATAAGAAATAAATAGTGTGAAAATTGATGAATAGATGGCGCTGTATTTCTCAGAATACGTAAATGGAAGCGCCTATTATGCGTACGACCCACTGAAGTTGGTATAAACACGCCTGGTACACGGCTTGTCCTCCTTTCGCGTCTGCGGCGTTCGCCATGACTGTCTCAATGCAGGATCGCGCTCTGCTTGTAAGGCTGTATTACAAGAATGATGACAATGCGTTTTATGACTGTGCCCACGTCGCTCTGCAGCATTTCCGGACACTTAAGGGTTTGAAAAAAGGCGCTGGTCCGATGACTGCCGTGGGTCTGGAGAAAATAATTCGGAAATTCAAAAAGATGCGTTCTTTTGATGCGCAACCTGGTAGAGGGAGGAAACGATCTGATTCGACTTCAGTGGAAGCAGTGGCCACAGCAGTGCAGGAGGAGTCGAGTGGTGGTGTGCAAACGTGTAGTGCACGGAGAATTGCCCGAAAATCGGACGTACCCGTGAGCATGGTGCGTAAAATCCTACGAAACATCCTTCCTTGCTATCCATTCAAAGTTACCCATGTGCACGAGTTGCTTCCCATTGACCTGTCAGCAAGAGAGATCTTTGCTTTAGAAAGGAGAAATGGTGGACAGCCAAAGGTAGGTGTTATTACCGTAAACAATAAAGACGATATTCAAGTATGTGAACCTAGCCTTGCTGGTACACCCGCCCTTTTCAATAAAATTGAGAAAGTAAGTACTTCGCATAGGAAGCAAGGTTCAGTTATTAAAAAGTATGACTGTTTCATAGGCAATTCGGAACTGAGTGAAATGAAAAATATGTCAGTTTTCAACGGAATTTTTGCTAACTGTGTAAGATTTATTCAGTGGAGTGAAATCCGTCTGGAAATCGCTATAAAAAATCTCGTAGGACTTACCAGTAACTCCAAACGAAGAAAATGGTAGCAAAATCTATTAACACAACAGTAAATTTGTTTATGCCTTGCGTACAATTGGTGAAAACACTACTATTATAGTTTAAGAACTGTAATAGATTTATAGGGTCTAAGTAGAAGAAGTCTGTATCGAATCTATGAAGAAAACTTTGGAGTACCAGTAATAGAAAACAGTGGTAATAGGGACTTGACTGCAGCATTCGATGGAATCTGGCATAAACTACTGTATGGTTTTCCATTGTAAATCTGTATGTTCCTTGCATCTAGTTTAAAATTATTTCCCATTCGTCCAGTGTAGGCAGAGTATTAGACTTTGTATACGCCACCCTTTTGGTACAAATCTTGCGTTGCTTTAATGTAGTCCGTTGGAAGATGTAGCAGTATAAGTTCGATTTCACCTGTCACTCATTTGGTTCAGCATCGCACACAAACCGTAAAAACAGTACCGATCACTCAGCACCTCTATCCACCAATGCACCAGACAGTCAGAGTTGTGTAACAGAAATAGTTAAAGAACAATTGCAACACGAAATTATAAAGCCAAGATATTTGAAAATCGACAGTGCTTCTCGCCAGAAGTTATAGTCAAGATGAAAATGGTTTCATGTGACACGCACTTTTTGTGTCGATTAGCGAGTTCTGAATGCAGTCGCTACACGTGACTTAACCTCTTGCCAAACTTTGTCGGAGCTCTGGATCCAGTTTTAAGATTCAGTTTTACTAAGGCTCACCCGACGAAAGCATTTACCTTACATCGAAGATGTAATAATTTTTCGTGAACACACGAAATAAGCGTAGAGAGAAACTTCACTTTTCAAGGCTATAGTAACCGCGAAACTTTATTTATCAAAGACAAATGACATTTTTCACAAAGTGGAGTGAACTACCTCGGACATATTACAGCCAGTGAAGCTGTTCGCCTTGATCTAAAAATTAATTGAAGCTGGCAAAAATTTCCTTCAATAACATAATGTAAAGGAGCAATAATCATTTAATTTCATTCACCATAATCGATGTTTTATGGAAAACCTGCAGCTGTATCATTCATGATTTAAATAATGAAACACCGTACTATTTGCATGTTTTTTCAGGTTTAGCAAGGCGCGTTTCGAGAAAGTATTCCCATTGTCAAGTGCAAATACTTCCATAATTATTTTTTGTGATGTTTGCATGTGCGTTGTTCTACCTCTGCTGCCTTTTAATCGTCTTTTTGAGGTTACACCTCCATCAGAAAAATGGAAAAATTAAATCCTAAGATTTTTCTAAGTGCTATTGTTAAAAAATAGTATTTTTGTTAGTCTATTTGTAGGTGCTGCGTCTCTTTCGTTACGCAGATATCCGCACACACGCGAACCACTAATCATACCGATTGTTTGTGAAATAAAAGTACCATATAAAGACAGTATGGCTTCACAAGGAGCTAGGAACAGTCAGGAGTGTTATTACCTATAAATTTTATATTACCGTAACCGACTATTACTGACTGCCAAATTATTGTTCGGGTGTAACAAGAAATGAACATGTTTATGAGATCCGCTATGGTTGTCATACGTAGGAGAAACATTTTATATATTAAGTGACTCACTATATAGTTCATCACACCGAATTTTTTGTCTTTGTTTTTTTGTGGGGTACTAACTTTTGCAAATCCTTCATTAAAGCAGCTATATGTGATTTCTGGAAGTGATGGAGTGTTTTAAGGTCTTATGATTTTTAAATTTATATCTAGTATTTTTGACATGTTTTGCTACTTCTGGTTTTGTGAATTCGTTATGTCTGTAACAGCTGACGTGTTCAGTGTATCTAATATGAAAGTTCCTGACAGTTGTCCTACATAGTAGCTTACTTAAGTTTTACATCTGATTTTGTACATTCCTGAGAATGACAATTTGCCTTTTATATCGTTTAAGGTTTCCACTAATTTCTGTTGTAGATTGCTGTTTATGGAGAAAGCTACTTTCGTTTTATGTGACCTAAGTATATTTGCTATTTCTTGAGAAATATTACTTACGTACATAAGTATACTTGCCATCCATCTGATTGCATTATTAATTCCCTTTAAAGAGGTAGAAATGTCTTTCCTTTTTGCTGTTTCTTTTTGTATTTCGTCTATCACTGCGCTGGGGAAGTCACTAGCTGCTGTAGTTTGGTTAGTAACTTCTGACTCCTACTTCTTGTCTTCTTTGTTCAGTTGAATTTAGTTTGCTCTGTACACAATCATTTTGTATGAGACTTCCTTGTTTGTATCTGGGTGTCATGATGTGGCAAGAATTGTGATGATGCAAGTTGTCCTTTTTCTGTAAATCTTGAAATTATACCTATCGTTAGAATTTGCTATGCAAAAATCAAGGTAACTAATGGTATTATTTTTCCGGTATTGAAATGTAAATTTATTTTCCTGCGAACATTATTGAACAAATTTACGATGTTAGTGGAGTCATTGGTATATCACCTTTGACTTGAATTGTCATCTAGACATCTTTGTAGTACACTATATTTTTTAATCAAGATTCCTAGGCTTTCAGTATTTTCTGTTCTAGATGGTTTATGAGAATGTTTACTATTGTTCTACATATGGATGAGCCCATGGCTAGCTTATTAGGCTGTCGAGTCTTTTCTAAATATTCATTTTCTTTCATAATGACAATTGTGTGGCCCTGATCTGCTTTTGTGGTTATTGCCTCACTGTCTCTTAGTTTTTGTTTTTACTACTTATTGTTTTTGAATCTTTTGTATGTGTCTGTCGTTATCGTCATATCATACTTGTTCCCGTTCTAGCAGTTTGTTTAGTTTCTGACCTGTAACAGATTTTTCATTACTGTCAAGTTTTGCACTATCTGCTGCATTCCTTGTTGCCACTATGAACTGTTTTATTGTGTTGTGCTATAGATTTTTCCTTAGCATTATATCTCAAATGTTTGTTTAACGGGTTTAATTCTCTCTCATTCAATGTTACGTATTTGTTGTTCACTACATGCTGAAGAATCGTGTGTATTGTAGCATTATTTCCTTGTTTGTTGTTCTGGTATTTTAGGATTTCAGATTATTTATTTTCTTACTGTGTGTGTTGCAGATTCTAACGATCTCCTTAAAAACTGTGACATTAATTTTCTCCTGTACAAGGTTTCGCATGTTAGAGCCGACGCTGTTGGCTGTTTTTAAATGTATGTCCACAATGTGGCTGTTTAGAATGTCTTTCTCTTTGTATAATAGCTTTATTTCGGTAATTAAAAACATTTCTTGTGTTTTTTACTGAACGATACTTGTTCAGTAAATCTGTATCCAAGTTTCACATTAGTGTAGTGTGGAATCGGACCTTTCCTCCCTATACATATATACTGGAAGCGTGTACTGCCGCTGACGGTGGTCATTTTGAACACAATCTGTGATAGTCAGTTTTCTCGATACTGATTAGGATCGACATTACTAGTGCATGCACTTGTGTTGTTCTTTAGTGCGTGCCATCACAGGTATTCGACAAGTTTAGCTGCGGAAACTTTTCAAAACACGATGTTTCGTAAACGACTCGCACTAGAGCCCTGTAACAAACACCACTGACATTCTAATTTAGCTTACTTTCAGTTTGTTAATGTCAATAGGCATTGTTCCATTTAAAAAGTATGTTTGCACAAAAAACACTCTCTAAGTATTAATACAATCTGTTTATTGGCTAACAGTACAACTCCTGGCTACCGACCCATTCTGTGAAATCTGTGAAAATTGCACACCAGTGGCACTGTCCATTGCTGCAATATTTACGCAGCTAGTTTTAGGTGATTCATCCTGTATCATATTCATCCTGTATCATATTTAAAACCGTTCACAATTTACAATTCTAAAACCCATGAGAAAAGTCTCGGTGATCAGAAAAAGACACTCACACTCATTGACAGAGAGATGCAAGCAAACAGAATTTAGTATTAAAATGTGGCGATTGTAGTGTGAAATCGATCACGCACGAAAGTTTACGATGACGAACGGAGTTCAGTTCAAAGTGATAACGATCACCAATTTTAAGGCAATGGATGGTCGGCTTCCAGAGCTATTGCAAGGAGGACTCAATGCAATCTAATCGGAGTCCCCAAAGCCAGCGAAACTATAAGGGGTGATCAAATGTTTCCGATCGAAGGCCGTACAGTCCCGAATCAGTATGGCGATCGGGCAAAATTACCGTGAGCATTGAGACAATCATACCACCGTCGCACCAAGTTGAATATACCAGTTCGGTAATAGATCGTGTCCTGCTATGTGAAGAAGTCGGTACCTGTTTGCTGAACATCTTCGTCTGACAGGAATCGTCGACACTTTAAGGGCTTTTTCAAAGGACTGAAGGCCTGATAGTCGCATGGGGAGACATCAGGGCCATGGAGCGCGTACTAGAGTGTCTCCCACTTGGGGTGTCGTAACTTCTGAGGTACGTGCGTTATGGTGAAGCGGCAGCACTCGTAGGAGCTGTTGTGACTTGGCAAGACAGCCAAGCCACTATGAGAGGAAGCCGAAAGGCACGCATTTTAGCTCACGCAGGCTGGCGTGAGGTCTGGAACAGGTCAAGGAAATTAAACTTTAGCAAAAAACGTACGTAGCTGCTGGAATACTTACCTTAATCCGTAAATGGTGAACGTCGCTCTTGACTGTACATTATTTACAATATCAATAGTAACTGGTAATGGCGCTTTGCTAGGTCGTAGCAAATGACGTAGCTGAAGGCTATGCTAACTATCGTCTCGGCAAATGAGAGCGTAATTCGTCAGTGAACCATCGCTAGCAAAGTCGGCTGTACAACTGGGGCGAGTGCTAGGAAGTCTCTCTAGACCTGCCGTGTGGCGGCGCTCGGTCTGCAATCACTGATAGTGGCGACACGCGGGTCCGACGTATACTACCGGACCGCGGCCGATTTAAAGGCTACCACCTAGCAAGTGTGGTGTCTGGCGGTGACACCACAGGAGCACCATTCCATAACGCTGGTTTCCGACAGACAACGTGTCCCATACTTATTCCTCGTTCTTCCTTGGATGTCTGCCAGTGTTTGTCCTTCGGCAACCAAAGGAAGAATAGCAGCACGTCGGTTGGTCTGGACGCATTTGGTAATGACGTAGCCATATTTAATTTATCCGCATTTACCGCAGGCACGTCGTAAAGATACCAGTCGAACACTAATCGCTTGCCTACATGTTGGTGCTTATACAGGGTGGTCAGAAACAGTCCGAAAAGCTTATAAGGGAGTTGTAGGAGAGGCTGCATTGAGAAATAGTTGTTAAGATGAAGTTCAATATGCTGTGCCGTTTCCATGTTAATCAGCATTGAAGTTAGCCAGTGAGGCCGTTGCGCCCTCAGATTCAAGCGGCCTGCGAGGCACAGTTAGTGTCAGTAGATCGCACAGCGTAGCTGACAGCGCAGGAGAGTGTTCAGACTGTGCCTAGCGAGCAATCTTCGCTACTGTCGCATGTCAGATTTTTGTGTCACTCTCTTATTCGGTGTTAGGAAACCAAACGAAGAACATGTTTTACGACATCGTCGCCGGCTGGGCGCCTAAGCTTGCGCGCAACGACCTGATTGCATAACTTCAATGCCAATTAACCAGAAAACGGCGCAACGTATCGAATTTTTTTCTTCATAGTTATTTCTCGGCACAACCTACCCTGCTACACCCTTACAAGCTTATAAGACTGTTTCTAACCACTCTGTATACCCGCATCGGAGTAGCGGTACATTGCATATACGCTGCTCCACCGTCCTCAAACGGAAGCTCTTTGACTACCTCTGATATTACTTAAAACGATTCATCTTCAGAAAGTTCGTCCTGTAATATATGCACAAGTAAAGTCAGAGGAAAAAATATTAGTGTTATTTTGTTGCTGTGATGATGTCGATTCCATTTATTTTGGATTTCTCACCAATATTAAAGTGTCTTCAGCACTAGAAATAAGGCTGGATAAAAAATTTATACATCAAAAAGTGTCTGCTACTAAGCACCGTAGAACCACCACTTATGGAACCAAAGCCATTCCAGAATATAGTTTTAAAGTTGCGACAGATCGGGGAACCGCGAAATAGACACTGCCCAATAGGTGACAAGGAAAAGTGTAACGTTGCACCTTCACTGGAAAGTGTCGACAGATACACAAAATAATACGGATTGCCCCATATGTCTGTCGGTGGAGAATAAATAAATCAGTGTTGCCGTGAGACAGCAAATTATGAATTGGTGGTATTATTATTATTTTTATTATTATTATTATTGCTGTGAAAATACAGGATTAATTAACACAAAATTCAATTAATAACACTATTTTGCCATCTTACTGTTGTCTTCTACCAAACCACGCTATTCAGAGCATGCTCTTGTGCAAGGGGTCACTGCCATATCGAAAGCACATTCAGGACCAAGTTAGAGGGTTTGCGGACTTCAATGAAGTTTAGTGCTATGCCGGTGGTGACGCAACTGTAAGCAGGACTATCCAGTCCTGACACACCTCAGCAGAGGACCCAGACCAGATGTGTCCCACCAAGGACAAGGGGTTCACTTTAAGTGTAGTGAAGCCATCCCTGTTAGGGGTGTGAACCCTCATGCCAAATCCTGGTCCTTCAGGTTGGGGTTGGGTAAATGGGCCAGAAACCACATTATACATAAAAACTTCGCAACGATCGAGAATATAAAGCAGATGTCTTAAAACTTTTATGCTCAAGAACCAATACTGACACTGTGGAGCTGCATCTAGGGGTCGTGTATGAACCGATCTTATTATTAAAGTGTAAACTATAAAAACTAGTACGTTATGAGCCTCTAGCCGACTAGTTGTAGAAGGAACGAGACCGCTTTCCGTTTCCGATTGTTCAACGACCACAAACGTGTGACACTTTGCCTTAAGACGTATTGTTGTGTAATGTGTGAGATCGTGTGATTACTTGTTTGGTAACAGCAATTGTATTTACATTTAGATGCATTATGCAAGACCAGACACGATCACAAGTATTTGATAAATGCTTTGAACGTAATTTTTCTTCCGCCCAGTTCGTTGTATTAACGAAGGCTTAATATACCGACATCAAAAAAGTTTTGCATCACCCTCGTTCTCAAAACTCCTGAAGATAGACGTTGACTGTGGATATTATATCACAGACACAGTCCGTTTGACTGTTCAGAGATGTCACTAAACCAGTCCAAAGATGTAAACAAATGTGTGAACAGCGCGTATTAGACGGAGGCGTTCCGACAACCGATCAGTTCATCTTTCCACCAGGAAGCAGGTACACGGCTCGTGTTGTCTGTAGTTCAACCATGCCTAGACGGTCATTACCGCGGTTCGATCGCGTCCGCATTGTTACTTTGTGCCAGGAATAGCTCTCAACAACGGGAACTGTCCAGGCGTATCGGAGTGAACCAAAGCGATGTAGCTCGGACATGGACGAGATACAGAGAGACAGGAACTGTCGATAACATGGCTCGCTCAGGCCGCCCAACGACTACTACTGCAGTGGATGACCGCTACCTACGGATTATGGCTCGGAGGAACCCTGACATCAACGCCACCACTTTGAATAATGCCTTTCGTGCAGCCACAGGACGTCGTGTTACGACTCAAACCGTGCTAAATGGGCTGCATGATACCTAAGCAGTTTGGTCCCTCAGGAATTCACACACGTTTGAACATTTTTGACGACCGCCGTTCCAAAGCGAAGCTTCGGAACTCGTATGGAGAAAAAAGCATTCAGTCAGTTATTGGCAAGGGAAAGGACATTGTGAGTTAGTACATTGGACGTTCATAGCATAAGAAATAACTAGAGTGAAACAGAGAATAAAATGAATCGACTGAACGTCGACATAATTATATGGACGTATGGTGTTTGTTCCCTCGGACACACTCGAAAGAACAGACGCCACACGTTCATATGACTGATTCGCTTCGATGGACCACGAATGCACAGTCTTCACTGGATATGCACATTTACTTTCGACCTCCAACGGGAATGTAAAGTCAGCGAGCACGGAGGATATGGACGGTGACTACGGATAAGTGGCGCTAGGTATGAGTGTGGATCGGCCGAGATAGTCGGCGCATTTGCGATAAAAATTGTGTCCGGGTGGCGCAGTGATTAACTCAACTGCCAAGTAATCAGGAGGTCATGCGTTCGAGTCCCGGTCTGGCACACATTTTTATTCGTCGCCGCTGATTCCGAAAAAAGTGTCGATGCAGCTGATATCATTGTTGTTGTTGTTCTGGTCTTCAGTCCTGAGACTGGCTTGATGCAGCTCTCCATGCTATTATATACTGTACAAGCTTCTTCATCTCCCAGCACTTACTGCAACCCACATCCTTCTGAATCTGCTTAGTGTATTCATCTCTTGGTCTCCCTTACGATTTTTACCCTCCACACTGCCCTCCTATGCTAAATTTGTGATCCCTTGATGTCTCAGAACATGTCCTACTAACCGGTCCCTTCTTTTTGACAAGTTGTGCCACATACTCCTCTTCTCCCCAATTCTATTCAATACTTCATCATTAGTTACGTGATCTACCCATCTAATCTTCAGCATTCTTCTGTAGCACCACATTTTGAAAGCTTCTATTCTCTTCTTGTCCAAACTATTTATCGTCCATGTTTCACTTCCATACATGGCTACACTCTATACAAATACTTTCAGAAACGACTTCCTGACACTTAAATCTATACTCGATGTTTACAAATTTCTCTTCTTCAGAAACGCTTTCCTTCCCATTGCCAGTCTACATTTTACATCTTCTCTACTTCGACCATCATCAGTTATTTTGCTCCCCAAATAGCAAAGCTCCTTTACTACTTTAAGTGTCTCATTTCCTAATCTAATTCCCTCAGCATCACCCGATTTAATTTGACTACATTCCATTATCCTCGTTTGCTTTTGTTGATGTTCATCTTATATCCCCCTTTCAAGACACTGTCCATTCCGTTCAACTGCTCTTCCAAGTCCTTTGCTGTCTCTGACAGAATTACAATGTCATCGCCGAACCTCAAAGTTTTTATTTCTTCTCCATGGATTTTAATACCTACTCCGTATTTTTCTTTTGTTTCCTTTACTGCTTGCTCAATATACAGATTGAATAACGTCGGGTAGAGGCTACAACCCTGTCTCACTCCTTTCCCAACCACTGCTTCCCTTTCATGCCCCTCGACTCTTATAACTGCCATCTGGTTTCTGTACAAATTGTAAATAGCCTTTCGCTCCCTGTATTTTACCCCTGCCTCCTTTAGAATTTGAAAGAGAATATTCCAGTCAACATTGTCAAAAGCTTTCTCTAAGTCTACAAATGCTAGAAACGTAGGTTTGCCTTTCCTTAATCTTTCTTCTAAGATAAGTCGTAAAGTCAGTATTGCCTCACGTGTTCCAGTGTTTCTACGGAATCCAAACTGATCTTCCCCGAGGTTGGCTTCTACTAGTTTTTCCATTTGTCTGTAAAGAATTCGTGTTAGTATTTTGCAGCTGTGACTTATTAAACTGATAGTTCGGTAATTTTCACATCTGTCAACACCTGCCTTCTTTGGGATTGAAATTATTATATTCTTCTTGAAGTCTGAGGGTATTTCGCCTGTCTCATACATCTTGCTCACCAGATGGTAGAGTTTTGTCAGGACTGGCTCTCCCAAGGCCATCAGTAGTTCTAATGGAATGTTGTCTACTCCCGGGGCCTTGTTTCGACTCAGGTCTTTCAGTGCTCTGTCAAACTCTTCACGCAGTATCGTATCTCCCATGTCATCTTCATCTACATCCTCTTCCATTTCCATAATATTGTCCTCAAGTACATCGCCCTTGTATAGACCCTCTATATACTCCTTCCACCATTCTGCTTTCCCTTCTTTGCTTAGAACTGGGTTTCCATCTGAGCTCTTGCTTTCCATACAAGTGGTTCTCTTTTCTCCAAAGGTCTCTTAAATTTTCCTGTAGGCGGTATCTGTCTTACCCCTAGTGAGACAAGCCTCTACATCCTTACATTTGTCCTCTAGCCATCCCTGCTTAGCCATTTTGCACTTCCTGTCGATCTCATTTTTGAGACGTCTGTATTCCTTTTTGCCTGCTTCATTTACTGCATTTTTATATTTTCTCCTTTCGTCAATTAAGTTCAATATTTCTTCTGTTACCCAAGAAGATCTACTAGCCCTCGTCTTTTTACCTAGTTGATCCTCTGCTGCCTTCACTACTTCATCCCTCAGAGCTACCCATTCTTCTTCTACTGCTTTCCCACATTGCTGTCAATTGTTCCCTTATGCTCTCCCTGAAACTCTGTACAACCTCTGATTCTTTCAGTTTATCCAGGTCCCATCTTCTTAAATTTCCACCTTTTTGCAATTTTTTCAGTTTTAATCTACACTTCATAACTAATATATTGTGGTCAGAGTCCACATGTGCCCCTGGAAATGTCTTACAATTTAAAACCTGGTTCCTAAATCTCTGTCTTACCGCTATATAATCTATCTGACACCTTCTAGTATCTCCAGGATTCTTCCATATATACAACCTTCTTTCATGATTCTTGAACCAAGTGTTAGCTATCTAATTCATCCTGATATCATTAGTTCCTTCCTTTTCCTTTCCTTTCTCCCTCTCCTCCTTCAACTTACATAATTTGGGCATAATAGTTTTGTCTGAAACTAAGCTATATGCTGGTAACTTTGAATGTGGCCTCTGACGAATAGGGAAAGGATACCACGCGTAGTGTTAGTGCCACAGTCGCTGTCGGGAGACGAGCAGACTACACGACGAGACGTAATGTATGACGGCAGACAACAGGTGTCGGAGCTGGGGACGGCGCTGTCCCGCTAAGTGAAAGCCGTCGCGGCCTGCCTGCCGGCCGCGGGGGAGTCGGACGCTGGCCCGCCGGCGGCCGGCGGGGCGTTAATTTTCGTAATCAGGGCTCGCGCCGGGCAAACACGCGTTATTAGGGCCGCGGCACGCCGCGCGCCGCTCGAGTCGGCGCCAAATTACATTCATAAAGCACATTAGCGCTAATTCTCCGGCCTTCTCGGAAAGGCAAGTCGTAAAGAAGCCCTGGAAGGAGCGCCCCTAATGAGCGGGGACCTAACCACTTCCTGCTGCGCGGATGTTCCAGCCTCTGGCCAGCCGCGCGGCAGCAGACGGGGCCCGCGGCTGGGCGCTGATCGGGCCGCATCCGAGAGCCGACACTGGGCGGAGGGAAAAGAAGAGCTCGTACTTTTGTGAAATTTGCAGCGCCAAGGAGGGTAAAGTGTACTAGACCTGTGGTGTAGGGATGCGGACACGATTTGCTCAGCGTGTTCGGTCAGACGGCTAACTGACCTCTATAATAAGAAAACTGAGTGAAGTATTCAACGATGTATTTGAGCA
This sequence comes from Schistocerca piceifrons, assembly GCF_021461385.2. NCBI lineage: Eukaryota > Metazoa > Arthropoda > Insecta > Orthoptera > Acrididae > Schistocerca > Schistocerca piceifrons. Next base: position 1,054,915,138 of record NC_060139.1, read on the forward strand.
GGTGACAGATGGCGTCAGCCCTGACCAAATGCCGAGAGAAGAAAAAAAAGGAGGCTGTGTCTTTGATTAGTGATGAAAACGTCCTCGATCCCAGGTTCCAAACTCAACACAGCTTAAATTCTGAATAATACGAGGTGTGGCTAGAAAAAAAAAAAACGGACTAGTACTGGTGAAACAATAAAACGAATGCAATAAGGCTAAAAGTCGCGTGGCCTGTCACGTGACTCTCGCTCCGCCTACTGCTCGAGTTTCATCTGCCTCCTGCACTCAGTCTGCCCATGGCGTCTGTTTTAAGTAGTTGACGTTTTGTCTGTGCGTCGGAAAATGTTGAGTGTACAGAAAGAACAGCGTGTTAACATCAAATTTTGTTTCAAACTAGGAAAATCTGCAAGTGAAACGTTTGTAATGTTACAACAAGTGTACGGCGATGATTGTTTATCACGAACACAAGTGTTTGAGTGGTTTAAACGATTTAAAGATGGCCACGAAGACACCAGTGATGACACTCGCACTGGCAGACCATTGTCAGCAAAAACTGATGCAAACATTGAAAAAATCGGTAAACTTATTCGACAAGATCGCCATTTAACAATCAGAGCAGTGTCTGAGTTAACAGGAGTTGACAAGGAAAGTGTTAGGCAGATTCTTCATGAAAGTTTCAACATGAACAAAGTGTGTTCAAAAATGGTTCCAAAGTGTCTCACAATTGAACAGAAGGAACGCCGAAGAATGATTTGTTCTGACATCCTGGAAAACATTGAAAGTGATCCCACCTTCTTACAAAATCGATGTATTGGAAAACTCCTCGTTCTCCACGACAAAAAAAAGCACGAATGTCAAAATCGAAATTCAAGGCAATGATGATTGTTTTTTTTGACATCAAAGGGATTGTGCACATTGACTGGGTACCAGAGGGATAAACAGTGAATCAGCATTACTACATTAGCGTCCTGGCTACCCTACGTGAGCGAGTACGGAGAAAACGGAACGATTTGTGGAGAAAAAAGTCATGCATCCTTCTCCAAGACAATGCCCCAGCTCACAGTGCGTTGTCAGTGAAGACGTTTTTGGCAAAACACAACATTCCCATCTTAGATCATCCACCCTACTCACCTGATTTGGCCCCCTGTGACTTTTTTCTTTTCCCTAACGTCAAGTCAGCTTTGAAAGGAACTAGATTTGAGACTGTTGAAGCAGTAAAAGAAAAAGCGACGGAAGTAATGTATGGACTTACCGAAAATGATCTGCAGCATTGCTATGAACAGTGGAAAATTCGTATGGAGCGGTGTAGAGACCGAGGAGGAGAGTACATTGAAGGAGATAACATGAAATTGTAAATAATTGTAAATAAATGTTTTTTCCAGCATCAGTCCGGTTTTTTTCTAGCCGCACCTCGTAATCAGCATTGGGGGCCGAAGTATTCCGCCTTAAGAAGTCATCCTCATTTTATCAACGTCCTTGTAAAAGTGGGCGTCTAAAGGAGTACAACTTTCATTACAAAGAGTAGACATATTTGGTATAGCATGTTGATAAGCAAAGTGATAGCTAAAAGCATATTTATTTTCGCGAATAGTTATCAATGTGCAATCAATGTGTTCGTAATATATCGATCGTGTGTGACTTGGAATATGCGTAGCGTTACTAGATTGTTTTACAGTTTCATGAATGGTAGCAATATTACGCCACATAAAGACAATTTCACAGAAATAATGATACTAACATTTAGTTAACATAATAATTACATTGTGAAGCCATGTATGAAACGTTATTCAGTCAGAGTACGGGGACATAGAGCCTTGTACAGGAAAATCAACACAATCTCGTCTAAATCGGAATATCAGGTGACACTGCCCGTAACAAACCAAGGCTATGGCCGGCCGAAGTGGCCGTGCGGTTAAAGGCGCTGCAGTCTGGAACCGCAAGACCGCTACGGTCGCAGGTTCGAATCCTGCCTCGGGCATGGATGTTTGTGATGTCCTTAGGTTAGTTAGGTTTAACTAGTTCTAAGTTCTAGGGGACTAATGACCTCAGCAGTTGAGTCCCATAGTGCTCAGAGCCATTTGAACCATTTGAACCAAACCAAGGCTATGGAAAATATAGGAGAAATCAACAGAATTTAACCCAAATCAGAATACCTGGCGATGTAACAAAGATATGCTCTGTAAAATATTAACACATATCGCCAAATACACGGAAAAAGTTTCTTATGCAGTTACTTGGAATTTCTCACTAAGAACCCACAATTAAGTTAGTTACAAACTGCGATGATTAACTCTGTTAGCTTAACTCAGTTTATGGTGTATGAAACCACAGTTAGTACCTGTCTAACATTCTGCGTGGTGTCTGTTTGTTCCAAGTCGTGTCTCCCTACCACTTTCGCGCAACGACGCTCTGAGCGTGTTTTTTAGGGAATTGACTAGTTTGAACCTGGGACCTGTTGCTGGTAAGGAGACGCCAGACCACACATGGCATGTAGAGTTCGGAAGAGTTCAGTGAGACTAGCGATGATTTAAGCAAATACTTAATGATTTCAGCGTCAGCTCCACTGCACTCCCTGTAAAAGAATCTTAATACTAACTAAATTTAGTGGAAGGGGTTCAAGGCTTTCCTATTTTTAGTTAGATGGTAAAATAACGTCGAAAAAGCAATTAACTTTACCATTGGAAACTTTATTCTACTCACAAAACATTGTTTATAAATTGCACTATTGATAAAAGGAAATGTTTTAATACAGGATGATAAAAACCAAAGCGTTCAACAAAAATGTGAACGAATATTCCCTGAATGGGTTTCCAAGTTCTACAATGGATTGAATGATAACCTATGGCATATCACATCTATAATCTAGGTTTAAATTAAAGTTCACAAAAGAGAAAACTATCAAAATGGTCTACAGTGACCCTCAATTATCTTTAATTACTTATCTAACTTGTCGTAAATTACAGTGGCTGATGTGGCTTCTCAATAATTATATAACAGAAAAATCATCGCGTTTCAGATTTTAACTTACGTAGCAAATGTGAATACCGTGAGCTTCAATTGACGATCGACACTAGTATTACGTAAAAAGGGGACGTAGCAGATGAGACTTCTGCAGTTCTGTGTGAAGCCTTATGCACTCAAAAATGCGGCATCACGTGCGTTCATTACCTTGTCGGTGTTCGTCAGGGGGCGGCGACCGGCGCAGCTCCGTCCATCTCGCCGTCTCGGAAGCAACTCTCCTCTAACTTCTCCTTACTACAATTTATCGAAGTTGGTTTAAAAAAAACTGTCTGGCTGTGTTTTCATCTGACCAATCAGGGTCTCAATGTTAACCTTAAGCTCCGCCTACAAAAATTCTGTCTATCCAATGAGAAACGTTATACTTTTCGTGGTGGGGCAATGTTTTTAAAGTTTGCAACGTAACGGAGACGCGAAAAAGTCTCACGCTAAAACTTGCGACCGGTGTGGCCCTATTAGTGTTATCGTAAGATCTATACTGTTCTTCTGGAGGGCTCTAGCTTTTAACATGGGCTGGGGGGTGGTCCTGTCGGTTAGCTGGCGACGTGGGTGTCCGTCTCTTATCGTGGGGCCTTCTAACTTAACACGGTTCTGCTCTCGGCTTCTGTTCTCGTTTCTCCCCTCGGAACTGCGTCTGTCTCACGGTGGGAAGGTATGACATGCATTTAGGCATTTTTGTGTTAGTCTGTGGTATTCCATTTGCTCACTCGTTACTCGTATTACTTTGGTTAATTTAATGTCACGATTTATTCGGAGCTATGTGACATACTGCTGGATTTGCTTATCATGTCAGGGTTTTCATGGAAGGTGTTGGATTTGCCTGGCACCTTACACCTGGTTAAGCTTGGATTTAATTCATCACTGTAACTGATTCTCGAATTACAACCGCGTCATCAGGTGCAACGTCTGCCCCGATATCTGAGCGGTCAGCAAGACGGATTGCCGTCCTACGGGCCCGGGTTCGATTCCCGGCTTGGTCGGAGATTTTCTCCGTTCAGGGACTGGGTGTTGTGTTGCCTTTGACATCATTTCATCCCCATCAGGCGCACAAGTCGTCCAATGTGGCGTCGAATGTTATAAGACCTGCACCAAAGCGGCTGGACCTGGCCCGGAAGGGGCATCCCAACCAATGACGCCAAGCGCTCATTTCTATTTCCATCAGGTGCAACAAAAATTATTATATTAATCCATTATAGGTGAATCCAACTTTCTTAGTCAAGGATTGCCCTTCTCAGTATATTTTCACAATCACAATGGCAATTCTTGACTAAGAATGGATTAACGTATTAATTTTTGTTGTACCTGAAGATGCCACTGTAAGCCACGAAACCGATGTTGTGTGCATTTAAAACTAAGTTCAGTCAGCTGTCGGCACTGTTTTCATTCATCCCGGGCATAAGCACTGCGGATGCCCTGCAAATAAAATAGTTAATCCAGGTCGATTTCGATCTGTGCAATTATCGAGTATTTAAATAAAACCACTGAAGTCGAAAAGCTAGAACAGGATGAGTTCGGGTAGATTCAAAATCCGTTTCTCGCAAATACGTGTCCAGTGTCTCAACCACAGCCTTCTGGTGACCTCCGGACGACGAACAAGCACGTAGCGGCAATGAAGTAACACAGGCCGTGGAGAGCAGACAGAGTCTTAAGCTACGTGTTATTCCGGAATTTTCTCGACGTTTGGCTCTGCTTATGAGGCTACAGCAACGAAAGGCAGCTAATGAGCACGTGTCGGTCTGTGCAGGCGGCTGCTCCGTCGAGCAGAAACGTGTCTGTCTTCGCGCTTAGTTTTCTAATTAAGGGAGGCTTTTTACGCCCATCAGCCGTTTGTTCCGCGCGAGATGATTAAAGCGGCGCCCGGGCGGAATATTTATCGCGTCCTGAGGTAGCGCCGCCGGCCACTTAAAATTCCAGGACAGAGGCTCGGAATAATCACGCGCATCACATACGCTACAGCCACACCGTGGGCAGTTACCGCGCTACGGCGCCGAGCTCCATCCACGAGACGCTGATGCCCCGCTGGTTATGCGACAATGTGCCGTCATCTGACTATAGGGACACTTTAATTCCCACATGAAGTGAGCAAGTACGACGGTCACTCCAAAAGCAATGCACACAATTTTTTTAATCCATCTTTTATTCTACATGTTTGAAAGTTTTACAGTGTGTAGATACATCCTTTAGCAACAATATTTTCATTTCTTCACATAATTTGCATCCCTCTCAACTGCCTTACGCCATCTTCGAATCAGTGCCTGTATACACGCACGGTAAAGTTCTAGATCAACCTGTTGGTGCCACTGTTTGGCAGCGTGCACAAGGGAGATATCATCTTCAAATCTTGCTTCACGAAGAGAATCTTTCAGTTTCCCAAAGAGATGATGGTCACATGGAGCCAGGTCAGGACTGTAAGGCTGGTGTTTCAGTGTTGTCCATTCGAGTTTTGTTATCGTTTCCATGATTTTTTGACTGACACGTGGCCGTGCATTGTCGTGCAACAGCAAAACATCATACTTTTGCCGATGTGGTCGAACACGACTCAGTCGAGCTTGAAGTTTCTTCAGTGTCGTCACATATGTATCAGAATTTATAGTGGTTCGACTTGGCATGATGTCCACAAACAAGAGTCCTTCGGGAAAACACCGTAGCCATAACTTTTCCAGCAGAAGCTGTGGTTTTGATATTTTTTTTTTTTTGTGTGAATTTGCATGATGCCACTCCACTGATTGCCTCTTCGTCTCTGGTGAAAAATGATGGAGCTATGTTTCATCACCTGTGAGAATTCTTCGAAGAAATTCATCTCCATCATTCTCGTACTGTTCCAAAGTTCACTGCATACCGTATTTCTTGTTTCTTTGTGAGCCACAGTCAACATCCTTGGAACCCACCTGGCACAAACCTTTTTTAACGCCAACACTTTCAGTATTCTGCAAACACTTCCTTCCCCTGTCCCAACGAAGCGTGAAAATTCGTTCACTGTGATGCGTCTGTCAGCAGTCACCAATTCGTTAACTCTCTGCACATTGTCTGGAGTGTGTGCAGTACGAGGCCTGCCGCTGCGAGGACAATCCTCAATACTGCCGTGCCCGCTTACATCACGTAACCTGCTTCCCCACCAAGTAACTGTACTGCGATCGACAACAGCATCTCCATACACCTTTCTCAACCTCTTGTGGATCTTTACCACTGTCTCGTTTTCACAGCACAGGAATTCTATGACAGCACGTTGCTTCTGACGAACGTCAAGTATAGCAGCCATCTTGAAGACAGCGCCACTCACGGGAACAGGTTGAACTAAGTTTGAAGGGAAGGATGTATCTACACACTGTAAAACTTTCAAACATGCAGAATGAAAACAGTGAAAATAGTGTGCATTTCTTTTGGAGTGACCCTCGTACATCTGTCACACAAATGAAAGTTATAGATAACGTCCTATCCCTGTTAATATGTGTAAGTACACTAAGGGGACTAAAGTAATGGTATAGCGATATGCACATACGCAGATGGCGGTAATATCGCGTACACAAGGTTTAGAAGGGCAGTGCATTCATTGGTGGAGCTGTCATTTGTACTCAGGTGGTCATATGAAAAAGTTTCCGACCTGATTATCGCCACACGGTGGGAATTAACCTCGTTTCAGCGCGTAGTGGTTGTTGGAGCTAGACGCATGGGACATTTCATTTCGTAAGTCATTAATATTCCGAGATCCAAAGTGTCAAGAGTGTGCCGAGAATACCAGATGTCGGGCATTACCTCTGACCACGGTCAACGTAGTGGCCGACGGTCTTCACTCAACGACCGAGAGCAGCAGCGTTTGCTTAGAGTTGTCAGTGATAACAAACAAGCATCACTGCGTGAAATAGCCGCAGAAATCAATGTCGGACGTACAACTAACGTATCCGTTAGGATAGCGTTGCGAAATTTGGCGTTAGCGGACTATGGCAGCAGACGACCGACTAGAGTACCCATACTAGCAGCACGACGTAGCCTGGAGCACCTCTCCTGGGCCCTAGACGACTGGAAAACTGTGGCCTGATCAGATGAGTCCCGGTTTCTGTTGATAAGAGTTGATGATAGGGTTCGAGTGTCGCGCAGAGCCTATGAAGCAGTTAACAAGGCATCGTGTAAGCTGGTGGTGGCTCCGTAATGGTGTGGGCCGTGTTTACATGGAATAGACTGGGTCCTCTGGTCCAACTGAAGCGATCATTGACTGTAAACAGCTATGCTCGGCTGTTTGGAGAACATTTGCAGTCATTCACGATCTCCATGTTCAGAACAACGGTGGAAATTTCATGATGACAATGTGGCGTGCCGCTGGGCCACAGTTGTTGACGATTGCTTTGAAGAACTTTCTGCACAATTAGAGTGAATGATTGGCCACCCAGATCACCCAGCATGAATGCCGTCGAGCATTTATGGGAAATAATAGAGAAGCCAGTTCATGCACAAAATTATGCAACGGCAACACTGTCGCAATTATGAACGGTTATAGAGGCAGTATGGCTCATTATTTCTCCAGGGGACATCCAGCGGCTTGTTGACTCCATGCCACGTCGAGTTGCTGCACTGCGCCGGGAAAATGGAGATCCGACACGACATTAGCGAGTATCCCATAACTTTTATCAACTGATTCTAAGAAGCTACAGAAACTCAACATAAAACTAAGAACCGAAAACTAGCACTGTACGTCATGAATAGCATCAAAAAAATGGCTCTGACCACTATGGGACTTAACATCTGAGGTCATCAGTCCCCTAGAACTTAGAACTACTTAAACCTAACTAACCTAAGGACATCACACACACCCATGCCCGAAGCAGGATTCGAACCTGCGACCGTTACGGTCGAGCGGTTCCAGACTGAAGCGCCTAGAACCGCTCGGCCACACTGACCGGCGGGACTGATGACCTCAGATGTTAAGTCCCATAGTGCTCAGGGCCATTTTGAACCTTGTTCGTCTACGAATTGTATGTCAGATGAATGAAAAGAAAGAAAAAACGAGAAAAAGATTAGAAATTATTTTTAGTGAAATTCCTGTAGTGTGTCTTGATTCGCAACCAACTGCAGGCGCCAGTTTTCGGAAGAGTGATCCATTATCCTGGTGTGCCGCGAAATTACAGCCAACGCGCGAAATCTTCACCACTATTAAGATCGTTTCTTTCCCAAGTCAGATTCCCACGAAGAAATGACGATGTGGCAAACCTGCCTTCATACGGTGCTCGTGGTGTGCGGAATATCAGTGATTCGAATGTTCCTACGATCGGTATAGTCAGAGGGAATGCACCAAATCTTCCTGAACAATAAACATATCAATAAAATATAAGAATTAATGTCTGAATCGATATGAGAATGAAACATCAAAATATCAGAATTTAAATAGGTTTTAACGCCTCAACATACCACACACACACACACACACACACACACACACACACACACACACACACACACACACCGCGCGCGCGCGCGCTCACACACATACATTATATAATAAATGGGTGACCTATTGTGAAATCCGGTTACAATTTTACAACTGGTATAATGCCCCTAATTTGATAATAAACAGACACGTAGTGACCTTCGACGGACAAGGACAGATAAATGACACGAATAAAAGATAAATAACTAAAACCAAAACTTGGGTTTCTAATGTGGGGCACAGTATTAATAAACCACGGCCCTAACTATTCATCCACCATTCATTCAGCCACCATTTCGTCTGTCGATATAGCAAGGTGAAAGACACATAAAGTAGCCGGAAAACACCTAGAAGACTTTCATCTTCTTTTTTTTCCAGAAACCGTCGAGTATCTACGGATAAATTGAGACAGGATTTCGCTTACTTTGACTCCTCTTCCACTGAGTAAAGTTCTGGGAAATCGGGTGATGGCCCTCGCAGTATTCACCTCGTAAGAGTTGCTCCGTTACTCTGCGTTTTGTGTTGTATGTTTTCGTGATCGGACATTACAGGTTGTTTCCTTGTTCTGAAGGTATTGTCAGAGAGGTTAAGGTAACTAGGTAACAAACAGAATTAATAATTACTACATTATTACACTGCAGCGAGTTTCCGGATACTACGGTTCTTCAACCAAAATATTCAGAAAATAACCCTGAAAAAATTCCGAAAATTTTCGGTAGAGTTCATGTTCACCCTGTATAATCTCCAAACCACACGCATTCTCATCGACAGATAAGACAAAACGGCAGGATATATACCCATAAGATTGTTCTCAGGTGTGACACCAAGCTGCATCACCAGAGATTGATCTTCACAAAGTGGACAGATAACTGGCAAGTTTGCCGAAATAAATATGTGGTGGAGCGAGTGAAAACAAAAAACTGAGAACAAGGAAAACCATCGGAGATAAAATAAATATCGGAACAGGGTACATTTATACTTTGAAGGATACCTGCCAACAAGGTGGCCCCCAACAACTCCACTCGTTTCACGATACTGTTCGACCCAGGAAACATTACAATGAATGCTCGGTCTCCAACGCTTTGTCCTTTCTATTCCCTTCTTTGTTTTGAACTTTTATTACCTTCTGCTTCTTTATCTTGATGTTTCTTGTGAAGAATTTTTTTTTTTCTTGCCAAGAGTTTCTTTCTTGATAATCATTCTGTAACTAACGAAAGAAGAAAAAGAAAATTGATTACATGATATCAAATGCAATTTTGACGGAGAAATAGCAAAAATATTAAAATTTATGTTTCTTGGTTCTATAGTGTCTAGAGACGGACAGCTTACAGACTAGATCAATGCAAGGACGCAGGTAGCCTGAATGAAGTGGTGACCGACAACAGAAGTCATCTGTGATCGTCAGATTGAGGATCATCTGAAGTCAAAGATCTGCCTGACTGTCATCCGTGCTATTGCTTTCCACTGCATCGAGTTTTAGCCAGCTATAAGAGAGACACAGCGTGATTTGGGGTCATGAAGACTAAGATGCTTAGATGGACAGGTGGCATAGCTCGACTAGATCATGTTTCGAACGACCCTATCAGGCAACGATTTAGGGTCACACCTATGCGGAAGAACATGCGAGAAAGACATCTACGATGGTTTGGATATGTGCTGTGTGCAAAGGACAATACTACTGTAAAGGGAATGTACACAGTGGAAGCCACTGAAAAGAGACCCATGGGACAAAGAAACAGCGTGGGCCAACACTCCGCACAACATCTTCGAGGCTGTAAGTATTCATCCAGACATGGCCTACGATCGAACAAAATGAAGACAGCAAATCCACTCAGCAGACCCTACCATCATGCGGGACAACAACTAAAGAAAGAGAAAAAGAAAAGTTAACCATTTATGGACCCTTGGTTATTATCAAGAATGAAATTTGTTTGGATTATATAGCACGCCTTGTAACCTACAAATTCATTGGTATCATCTCTGGCTAATGAACAAACAAAATGGCTCTGAGCACTATGGGACTTAACATCTGTGGTCATCAGTCCCCTAGAACTTAGAACTACTTAAACCTAACTAACCTAAGCATATCACAGACATCCATGCCCGAGGCAGGATTCGAACCTGCGACCGTAGCAGTCGCGCGGTTCCGGACTGAGCGCCTAGAACCGCTAGACCACCGCGGCCGGCTAATGAACAAACAATTCTAAAAACAGTACTTCCAGTGGTGGAAACAACTGTCGCTGGAACGTACGTCTATCGCATAGTTCGTCTATAAGCTGAAGAACGAGAAATTCCTTGTAGTGGGGAGGAGCCGTTTCCCGGAAGAAAGCCTTATCTGCCCTACAGGCACACTAAAATTCAGTTTACCGTATAGCGCTGTCCTGCAGCGTTCTGTGAGTTACGTAAAGTCTGTTGATGTGCGGTTCTTGTGTCTGCTACATTGCGTATATTGTTAACATAGTCAATCTCATATTCAGACATATTATAAAAATGTATGTATTATGAGTATGTGTGTGTGTGTGTGTGTGTGTGTGTGTGTGTGTGCGTGTCGCGCGCTCCACATATCTTCATAAACTACTGGACCGATTTTAACCAAACTTGTTACACACATTAGTTACGATCTTGAAATAGATACTGTGGGGTTAGGAACCATACAGAGAGAGGGAAGGAGGATATAGACGGAGAGGGAGGGGAGGAGGTGACTGAGAGAAGGGGACAAGAAAATGGACGGAGAGAGGGGGAGGAGAAAATGGACAGAAAAAGGGAAATCGATAGGGGGAGGGGAGAGGAGGAGATGGACAGGGAGAGATGGAGGAGAACTTGGTCAGAGTCATGGAGGAGGAGGAGATGGACAGAGAGATGGGGCAGAGGAGATCGACAGACGGTGGGAAGGAGAGGTGGACAGAGAGCGGGAGGAAGGAGCAGATGGACTAATAGAAGATAGGAATAAAAACATACCCGGACATAAGTGGAAGCGTGCTGGGCCCATAACCCAGAGGTCCGTGGATCGGAACAACGCTCTGCTACCAAGTGATACGTGATTCCTTCTCTTAAATCTTAAATACCATAAAAGAGAAAGCGGGATGGAATCATGCTTGGTAGTCACACTTTATTGGCATTACGCCTTTAGAAAAAATAATTTGGGAATTACAAATTGTGGACCAGCCATTACATAAAACTTTGCAGATACGATTAGAAAGCCAACGTACTCAGTACTCTAATAAACAATGCCAAATTAAGGAAAGGGGGCTACTGGCAAACTTGAGAACCTCAAACTCCCATGTAGGACTTCTCTCAAAAAAGATATAATGAAAGAATTACAGGTAAAGGATGACTTAATAATACTTGAGTACTAGTGCCAAATTAAGATGCCATTACATAACATGGTAGAATCACTTAATTATAAAAAAAACTACAACAGAGACACTGATCTTAAAAAAATAAATGTTCACTTTCTCAGACTTGTTAATAAAAAATTACCGGAAAAAGCTGCTCAAGGAACTGAGCAGATGCTATGCAGTTTATAATTTAGCCACTTGCCAGCCCGTAATATTTAAGAAAACAAGTTCATATACAAACAGGTTACATACAAAATATGTATCTACCAGCTTAACCCGCCTCGGTGAAAGGAAGATAAATACCAAACTTTGGAAGGGGATATGTGACCAACTCCGGTAGTGGACAGGTTCTTAAACACTGTCAGGCCTAGACCTCAGATGACATTTCACTTCCCGCCAAGGCGCTGCCACAATTAAAACTTTCTGCCCGAATCACAAAGACAGTCCAATAACTGTGAAACATAGAAACACTGGACGGAACCTTTGACTCACTTAAGCATGGACAACTGTATTAATAGAGTGCAGGCTTTAAAAACAGAAGCATAAAATCATTTCATTGCAAGAGACGCAAAAAACTTCTGAGAAAATTTTCAAATAACGGCCACCATTTAACTAGGCCAAGGAAGTCTCCATAATAATAATAAGGTTTAAAAACTCTGATTGCCTCGGTGAACAATTACGACCACTTACTCCATATCAGGTACACAATACGAGGGAGCGGGTTCCACACCTTCACCGCTTCCCTCCAAATTTTGTTCCCAGTAAAGACAGAACTTGTAGCTCCAAGCTGCCCATGTCGGCAAAACGCCAAACCAATTTCACACCACAACGTGTAACGGTCATCACACTCGTTCGGCAGCCGTTGACACTCGTCTCCCCTGCGAATGATACGAGATCTCGAGGGTTACCCGTCGAAGCCTAACAACCACCTCGCTTCGCCTGCGAAGCCGCAAGATAAGATACGCGAAAAGCAAAGATAGCTTACTTCAACCACAATCAATCTCAATGATACATGAACAAAGTAAGACTGGTGGAAGCTCGCCACGGCTCAACCTCGTTCTAAGCGAGGGAACACCGCCCATTTGTAAGTAATTGCTTAAATGCGGATAACTCCGCGGGGTGCAGCTAGTGAAAAGGCGTGATTGAGCACTGCATAGCTACTAATTTAAAAGTTGTCGTGGGGAACGGCTGATACAACTTTATGAAAGCCAGTAGATGATGATGTCACTTAGTGTGATAAACTGAGTGTGGACTCGCCTGTTTGCTCTTCAGTTTACAGACAGACTACGTGTGGTTTTTTATTATGTGTCATTCACAATGATAAAGTTGTGTAAACTGGCCAATCGTTCAAGTAATTCACTATATGTCACATACGGTCTACATCGAAAATATGTCTTCATACCAGAAATTTATGCACGTCTGTCTATTGGGCGTTAAAGAACACCTAAACATATTAAGCTTCACTTAAAATGTATAATAGCCAAACTGGTATTCGGGTTTATAACCCTTGTTAGTAGTATCTAATGCAGAGGGACACAAACAGTTTTACGTATATCGATATCTAAACATGACAGTTGAGTACACGACAGCAGAAACATAAAATGGTTCAAATGGCTCTGAGCACTATGGGACTTAACATCTATGGTCATCAGTCCCCTAGAACTTAGAACTACTTAAACCTAACTAACCTAAGGACAGCACACAACACCCAGCCATCACGAGGCAGAGAAAATCCCTGACCCCGCCGGGAATCGAATCCGGGAACCCGGGCGTGGGAAGCGAGAACGCTACCGCACGACCACGAGATGCGGGCGCAGAAACATAAGTCTATTACATTACGTATATCTACACTCCTGGAAATTGAAATAAGAACACCGTGAATTCATTGTCCCAGGAAGGGGAAACCTTATTGACACATTCCTGGGGTCAGATACATCACATGATCACACTGACAGAACCACAGGCACATAGACACAGGCAACAGAGCATGCACAATGTCGGCACTAGTACAGTGTATATCCAGTTTTCGCAGCAATGCAGGCTGCTATTCTCCCATGGAGACGATCGTAGAGATGCTGGATGTAGTCCTGTGGAACGGCTTGCCATGCCATTTCCACCTGGCGCCTCAGTTGGACCAGCGTTCGTGCTGGACGTGCAGACCGCGTGAGACGACGCTTCATCCAGTCCCAAACATGCTCAATGGGGGACAGATCCGGAGATCTTGCTGGCCAGGGTAGTTGACTTACACCTTCTAGAGCACGTTGGGTGGCACGGGATACATGCGGACGTGCATTGTCCTGTTGGAACAGCAAGTTCCCATGCCGGTCTAGGAATGGTAGAACGATGAGTTCGATGACGGTTTGGATGTACCGTGCACTATTCAGTGTCCCCTCGACGATCACCAGTGGTGTACGGCCAGTGTAGGAGATCGCTCCCCACACCATGATGCCGGGTGTTGGCCCTGTGTGCCTCGGTCGTATGCAGTCCTGATTGTGGCGCTCACCTGCACGGCGCCAAACACGCATACGACCATCATTGGCACCAAGGCAGAAGCGACTCTCATCGCTGAAGACACGTCTCCATTCGTCCCTCCATTCACGCCTGTCGCGACACCACTGGAGGCGGGCTGCACGATGTTGGGGCGTGAGCGGAAGACGGCCTAACGGTGTGCGGGACCGTAGCCCAGCTTCATGGAGACGGTTGCGAATGGTCCTCGCCGATACCCCAGGAGCAACAGTGTCCCTAATTTGCTGGGAAGTGGCGGTGCGGTCCCCTACGGCACTGCGTAGGATCCTACGGTCTTGGCGTGCATCCGTGCGTCGCTGCGGTCCGGTCCCAGGTCGACGGGCACGTGCACCTTCCGCCGACCACTGGCGACAACATCGATGTACTGTGGAGACCTCACGCCCCACATGTTGAGCAATTCGGCGGTACGCCCACCCGGCCTCCCGCATGCCCACTATACGCCCTCGCTCAAAGTCCGTCAACTGCACATACGGTTCACGTCCACGCTGTCGCGGCATGCTACCAATGTTAAAGACTGCGATGGAGCTCCGTATGCCCCGGCAAACTGGCTGACACTGACGGCGGCGGTGCACAAATGCTGCGCAGCTAGCGCCATTCGACGGCCAACACCGCGGTTCCTGGTGTGTCCGCTGTGCCGTGCGTGTGATCATTGCTTGCACAGCCCTCTCGCAGTGTCCGGAGCAAGTATGGTGGGTCTGACACACCGGTGTCAATGTGTTCTTTTTTCCATTTCCAGGAGTGTATATCAATGACATCCGTGTCAGTTATAAATTCTTTGTGATATTCAACCTGATTTTCATCTACGAAGCAAACAACCTTGTGGAAATCTAGAAGCCTATTGCAACCATGTCTATGTTAATATGTTAGGGCATGAAATACTTCCCACCTCACTACATAGACAGGAAGGAAGGAAGATAGAAAGATTACGGTTTAACATCCCGTCGACTTCGAGCTCATTAGAGACGGACACAGTACACAGATATGTTGCTGCTCAAAGTTTTTACGAACTGACATTTCTTGTTCACATTTGACATAATTGGCAAATAATATAAACACTAACTGACAGATAGGTGAAAGAGTCTATGTTACATCGCTTTTGTTATTTCTGAGATCGTATTTACTATGGTGTCACCGCCAGACACCACACTTGCTAAGTGGTAGTTTTAAATCGGCCGCGGTCCATTAGTACATGTCGGACCCGCGTGTCGCCACTGTGTGATCGCAGACCGAGCGCCACCACAAGGCAGGTCTCGAGATACGGACTAGTACTCGCCCCAGTTGTACGAACGACGTAGCTAGCGACTATACTGACGAAGCCTCGCTCCTTTGCCGAGCCGATAGTTAGAATAGCCTTCAGCTAAGTCAATGGCTACGACCTAGCAAGGCGCCATTAGTAACATTGCATGTATGTAAAGAGTCTCACTTGTATCGCCACAATCTCCAGATGTACCAAAAGGATGGATTAAAGTTAAGTATTCCAGAAGCTACGTACTTTTCTTTATAGCATTCATTACGTATCCTGTTTCAGACCTCACGCCCATCTGCGTGAGCGTAGCGCGTGCCTTTCGGCTTCCTCTCATCGTGTCTAGGCTGTCTTGTCTAGACACAACATTTACAAAGACCGGTGACATGGATTCATGTAAAACACCAAATTTGGACAATTAATATGTAAGGGTAGAATCAATAAAAACCATGAAATATGTACAGAAATAGAACTAATGTTAATTGTCACGAACTACACATTAAGCAATTTGGCCTTAATGCAAAACCGGTATTTATCGTATAATGAGGCTGTCAACTACGACTCTGAGTCAATGGTGATCCAGCATACCGTGTCAAATTAGACGCGTCTGTCTGTAAGTTCCTTGTCTCCATTAAATGACAGTTACATCAAATTTCAACAACAAATGTCAGTGCCTAAGAACTGATAGTGCGACAACCTGTGTAATGTGAAGTGGGACGGATTTCATATCCTAACATATTAACACAGACATTCTTGTACTTGGAATCTAGGTATCCACAAGGTTATTTGCTTTCTAGATGAACTTCAAGTTGAAAATCACACAGAATTTGTAAGTGACACACAGGTCACTGATAAACAAATACATACTGCAAACAGACTTACGATACTGCTGTTATAAACACATCAAAAATGTTTTGCATCACCCCGGTTCCCAGAACTCCTGAAGATAGACGTTGACTGTGGATATTAGAGCACAGACACAGTCCCTTTGACTGTTCAGAGTTGTCACTAAACCCGCCCAAAGACGGGCATGAGTAGCGTCTATTAGACGGAGGGGGTCCGACAGCCGATCAGTCCCAGAAATTCCACCAGGAAGGAGGTACACGGCTCGTGTTGTCTGTAGTTCAACCATGCCTAGACGATCAATACCGTGGTTCGATCGCCTCCGAATTGTTACTTTGTGCCAGGAAGGGCTCTCAACAAGAGCAATGTCCAGGCGTCTCGGAGTGAACCAAAGCGATGTTGTTCGGACGTGGAGGAGATGCCGACAAACAGGAACTGTCGATGACATGTGTCTCTCAGACCCCCAAACGGTTACTACTACAGTGGATGACCGCTACCTACGGATTATGGCTCGGAGAAACCCTGACAGAAACGCCACCATGTTGAATAGTGCTTTTCGTGCAGCTACAGGACGTTGTGTTAAGACTCAAACAGTGCGCGGTAGGCTGCATGATGCGAATTTCCACACCCAACGCCCATGGCGAGGTCCATCTTTGCAACCATGACAACATGCAGCGCGGTACAGATGGGCCTAACAACATACCGAATGGACCGCTCAGCCACGCGGGGTAGCCGAGCGGTCTTAGGCGCCTTGTCACCGTCCGCACAGCTCCCCCCGTCGGAGGTTCGACTCCTCCGTCGGGCATGGGTGTGTATGTGTTGTCCTTAGCGTAAGTTAGTTTAAGTTAGATTAAGTAGTGTGTAAGCTTAGGGACCGATGACTTCAGCAGTTTGGTCCCATAAGTCCTTACCGCAAATTTCCAAATTTTGGACCGCTCAGGATTGGCAACAAGTTCTCTTCACCGATGAGTGCCGCATATGCCTTCGGCTAGACAATCGTCGGAGACGTGTTTGGAGGCAACCCAATCAGGCTGAATGCCTTAGACACACTGTCCAGCGAGTGCAGCAAGGTCAAGGTCCCCTGTTGTTTTCGGGTGGCATTATGTGGGCCGACGTACGCTGTTGCTGGTCATTGGAAACGCCGCAACGGCTGCACAATACGCGAATGCCGTCCTACCACCGACAGTGCAACCGTATCGGCAGCATAATGGCGAGGTATTCGTGTTCACCGACGACAATTCGCACCCGCACCGTGCACATCTTGTGAATGACTTCCTTCAGGATAACGACATCGCTCGACTAGAGTGGCCAGCATGTTCTCCAGGCATGAACCCTATCGAACGTGCCTGGGATAGATTGAAAAGGCTGTTTATGGACAACGTGACCCATCAACCACTCTACACAGAATCGCCGTTGATTAGTGGGACAATCTGGATTAACAGTTCTTGATGAACTTGTGGATAGTATGCCACGATGAATACAGGCATGCATCAGTGCAAGAGAACATGCTACTGGGTATTAGAGGCACCGGTGTGTACAGGAATCTAGGACACCACCTCTGAAGGTCTCGCTGTGTGGTGGTTCAACGTGAAATGTGTGGTTTTCATGAGCAATAAAACGAGCGGAAATGATGTTTATGTTGATCTCTATTCCAATTTTCTGTACAAGTTCCGGAGGTCTCGAAAGCGAGGTGATACAAAACGTTTGTGTGTAAAAGCTTTCCCTTAAGAAATATTTACAAGCTGTGGAGCACCAAGCATTCAAGATTTTTGTATTTACTGACTGTTTAATAGTTACATATTTCACGTAGTATCACTATGGAAAATCTTGGAATCACATTAACAACTGTTACCTCTTTTCCTGCTTCTCAGTAGATTAAATAATGGCTTCTGGCTGTTTTGCTAGTTTGGAATTCCTTGGTTGCTCTCAATCGCAAGTTGTCTTATCTTTCTTGTGGAATATATGGATTTTCCATACTCGTTGCTCAGCAGTTTATCGAGAAGCATCGCCAGCGGCAATGTGTGTTTACCTTATTACTAACCGTAGATTGACAGGTTAGTATCTTTGAATAGTGAAAGCTGAGTACTGTATGGAAAGGGAATAATATTCTAATTCAGTTAGTACCATACTTAAGGCTAAACATCAAGCGCAGTATAATGAAATTCAAGTAGCATTAAATTTATTAAAATTCATGTGGAAATCGTTTTTTGTGTCTTCCACCGAATTGAAAGTGAAATATCAAACGTATATTTTATGAAGTTGCGAGCTTCCTATACAGTATTCGTTTTTTATTTCTACTTCAACACCGTATACACATTTTGTAATCTTGACACTCGTTTCATCGCTGAAAATACCGCGAGGATGCAGTTGGTTACTTCTGCGTTAGGCACTGAAGTCCTCGCATGTACTGTACAACGCACTCGGTTTCAATCTTCGGGCACATCAGCAGTTTGTGAGGACTTGGTCGGAAGAGAAAGTTCGTGGTAATGCGGTACTAGCGTTGTGGTTCGAGTCATGCATGGTGCGGGGCGGTGAATAGTAGGGTGGAGCAACGGGGGCAATGCCCCGGAGCCCTCGAGCATAAGTGACTTCTGGCACCCGAAAGGAAACGGAAATGCAAGAAATATTAAAATGGTAAAACTAATAAAGTCATTCAGTTATGTGAAACCTTCCGCTACACTAATATAATCGTAGTTGGTTTTGGCACTCATTCTGATTGAAAGATATGCGAATCTTTTAGTCAACTTGAAACTTCCCCTTAGAAAAATTAATGAATTGTTGTGCTGATAAACCTCTACGTTATTTGATTTTCAAACAGCTGAGCCAACTGAACGTACTCAGACATTACTCTCTTTACTTATTCTGATCAACACTAAACTGACACACAATATTTTTAGCGCAACGCAGTCTGACTTTCAAAAATCCCTACAAAAGAATGGCTCTGACCAACAGTAACCTATACCTTTCATGAACCGCTTACCTCACAAAAATATTCGTTACTCGAACTACTGCAATACAGCGAGCGCCAATACTGCCAACTAAATAAAAGATTCTAACTACTGAAGGCATTAACTACTGATAGGCATAGTTAGCAAATGAAAGACTTTGATAGAGAACAAACAATGTATTTACCTTAATAGTCTTCAAAAGTCATAATATATATATATATCAGTTCATGATATCCAGTATTACAAATTTAGTCTTTCTGGCGGGCACACTACCAGATCGTCCGCTCTCAAAACTCCGCCATCTCTCTCCCCACATCCACCACTGCTGGCGGCTCACCTCCAACTACGCAACGCTATGCGCTGTTCACATCCAACTGCCCATCACTACAATAGTGAATATTTCAACAGCGCCAACCAGCCACAGACTGCACAAAGCACAGTCAGTGATTTTCATACAGAGCGCTGCGTGATATTACCAACATAAAAACCTAAACAACCTACTTACAAACTTTATCTAGCATACGATGCTGTGTTCGGTTCGTCTATATACTCGTAAACGAGGGCAGACGCAATAGGTGGAGTTAAAAATCACAGAACGTTATATTAAGGTGATAAAATTTAAATGTATTAATAAGTTCAGTGAAGATACTCAGCGCACGCACTGTTGAGAGATAAGATTGGTAGCGATCGGAAAAAAGTGAGTATCAATCCGAAGTCATCCACAGCCTCGACTCTCTATTCCCATCCGCCACTGCTCTGACAGTCTTCCGACAGTGAATGATTAATAACCATTGTATCATATCCTCTACGAATGATACTTGTTACTACAAATTACTTATTACAGAAATGAAACATAGCGTTAAAGAATAGCGACAATAGTCTCATAGCTATCAGCTACAGTATCATTTGATTTCCAAAGTTTGTAAGAACCAACATATTAACACCTCTAGCCCTGAGACCTATACAGTACTACAGAGACGAGAAGCGAAGAAGATATATGCGTACTTTATTGAGAATGAGGATAAGAACCGCGCAGACAAAAAGACGAAAGCCGACTCCCCTATTTTAATTATACGTGAGCAGAAACATACTTCGTTCCATTCATAAGGCAGCTATGATTTCGAAAGCAAATTAGTTTTCTAACAAAAATACAGCTCAATGATTGAAATTCGTCTGTGATTGTTGGAAATCCTTACAAAAATGTACTATTTCTTATGACATGTGCACGTAAAACGTGTATTTCAAGACATCATCATGACACTACTGCTACTACTAGTACTACTACAACTACTACACACTCAGCTTGTAATTTCTATACGAAGCAATTGCTTAACCGGCACAGTAACTTCGTAGGAGAATGTGTAGTTTGAAGTACTCCAATTTTTCTACAATTACACGATTTATAAAATTCGTGCTC
Organism: Schistocerca piceifrons; assembly: GCF_021461385.2. Lineage (NCBI taxonomy): Eukaryota > Metazoa > Arthropoda > Insecta > Orthoptera > Acrididae > Schistocerca > Schistocerca piceifrons. The sequence continues at coordinate 1,054,935,872 of NC_060139.1, forward strand.
CTCCAAGACAAATTGCCTCAGACAGACATTAATAAGCAACCTGGATGACTGGTTTGCGAAATGATATTACCATGAATATAACCGCAATGTCGAAGATCTCCTTATTCCTTAAATATGAGTTATTTGTCTGTGAGAATTTATGTCTCGTCTCCGCAAAATGGCACTGTCGACGCGGCGCCTATGCATTAGGCGCCACGGAATCGAAGAACTGAGATGTTCGTTGATCACTCACCTGCTGACTGCCGCCGCTGCTCCGTGCTCTGATTTTCTTAAGAGTTTTCTCTAACTGGGGACGGGCACATTCCTGTTGCTCGCCACTAACCTCGTTCAGACTGTTGCTACACAACGGCATCGGCCGCTGCGGATAGTCGGGTATTGTTGAGAAACACGTCACGTCCAGAGATATTGCTTACTCTAAAAGCACGCTCGGAAAAGAATCATTGCAGGATTAAGGAAACTATACAGCCATAACAGTTGTTGCGTAACTAGGTCGGAACGACTAGGGCAATCCCCTTGACAATAAGGTAGCTTTGGAAAAGAATTTAGGTATTAAAATAGGAAGATAATTGGAAAAATTCATAAAGCCGGTCTCTCAAGAGAAGTCTTTCGATATTTCCAAATAATAAAAGTTTGTATTGGAAGTCAAAGTGGTTGAAATTGCTCTGAGCACTATGGGACTTAACATCTGAGGTCATCAGTCCTCTAGAACGTAGAACTACGTAACCTAACTAACCTAAGGACATTACACACATCCACGACCGAAGCAGGATTCGAACCTGCGACCGTAGTTCGCTCGGTTCCAGACTGAAGCGCCTAGAGCCTCTCGGCCACCCCGGCCCGCTATTGGAAGTCATTCTCGAGCATAGATAAGAGAGCCTGCATCAGGGTACGAACATCGGTAACAACATGTATGTAGAATGAAGGGACGTAAATGTTAGTGTTTCGGGTAAGGATATGACGGAGCTCCGTCATGAGTGGCGTATATGATGATGTGTAAAACAGAATCAAGTTACAATTTAAATTTAGTCCTTAAGGGTGCTGTAGAAGCTAAGAGAATAATCAAGAAATAGGTTTGTATTTCGAAACAGTTGAGAACGTCTACAAACATTGGTAACAACGTGCTACTATGATAGAATTTAAAAACTTATTCCGTTACTTCTTCCAAGGCAACGGTAAAGACACCAAATCCAACGCTTAGGGCTAACAAAAAAGTGACTATCCATACATTGAGAGATTCACTGAATCTCGTAAGGCTGTGACAACACGACTCATAAGATTAAGCAATATAACGAATGAAACGTAGCAATAGGTCTTAAAACATAATCTTACCATTTTCGAATTAAGTACGAACAACCAGAAAAAATTAATACACTACCTAACGCGTTGCATCCTGAGAGTGCGGACATTCCACGTGCGTGTGACTTCTTATGGACGGCTCTGTCAGAAGCAACGATGGAAGATTAGCGTCTAACGTCCTGTCGACGATGAGACCATTAAGGACGGAGTGCAAACTCGCTTACGGGAAGAATGCGTAAGGAAATAGGCCGTATTCTTCTCAAAGGAATCATCCAGGCATTTCCTACAAGCGATTTGAGGGGAAACAGTGGAAAATCTCAATGTGGTTGGGTGAAGAGCTTTTGAATCACCTTCCTCTGGAATGCGAGTCCAGTGTACTAACCACTGGGCCGTATCACTGGGCTGCTGCCGGAAATAGCTGGCTTCAAAGTATCACACGACATTTTATGAAACTTTGAACGCCTGTAAAAGATGGGACATTGAGTATACATTACCTGGAAAACGAATTAAAGAAGTAAGCAATAATTTCGACGAGCTTTGCGAAGACTAGAGGCTGACAGGGACTGTATCAGGGCTTCGAGTAACATGTTTTTATCCAGTGACTGAAAATATTTATTCGAAACTAAATAATTGTTTTTAAGGGATGAAGAATGTTATCGACGCATACCAAGCATTGTAACATATTTTTCATGTCTACCACCTGTCACGAACATCTTAAAAATGCAGCACTTACTGCATTCCGTGATTTTTATCTCTTGTTTCCAGCAAAGGTCATGTTGATGAGAATTTTAGTTAAAGCTGTCTAACAGATTTCACGACTATTGTGAAAGCTAATCTACGGTGAGTCAAGAATAGTTACCCGGTTTGGAAATTCTCTCATTAAGTGATAACTGACACGAATGGTCTCAGACTTGTTTGACTGATAACACAGTGTAACAGAAATGACGAAAAATCTTAACAGCCAGAACTCGCAGCAATACGTCGTACATCTCTCAAGAACGTGTTTGAGCTCCCTACACGTTTATCGCCTAAAGATCTTGAAGGCAAAATTATGAAAACAACTGCTGGCGCAGAAGTGCAGAAGCATTCATTTGTGCCGTGCTCCGTATGCAAATAGAAGAGGAACACACTTTAATCTATTATTCAATAAAAAGTAATCCCTGCTACGATGTTTACAGTTATTCATAGCGTAGTCATGAAGATGTAGAAATAGAGGTAATGCAGAAAATGAAAGAGAATTAAATAGTGACTTTTCTAAAATAAGGAGTCACCGGTATGCATAAGATCGTGGAAAAACTAATGTAAGTACAAGACTTTAGGTCATTAATCAAATACAGTTTACTACCAGTTTACATCTTTACGTAGATATTCTAGCTCATGTACTTCTCTGAAAGCACCTATACTTTTTGTTTGGCGCATAGTGCAGTATTATACATTAGTTCACTTTTGCTGACCTTATTCTAAGTTGTAATAAATTAATTTTGAACATTTTTTGTTCTGAACGTAAAAAGATTCTTACTAGTTAAATAAAAACTCTGAAGAGAAACAGTTTTGTTTTCTGCGTAACTTGATTTGTAGTTATGCAGGGCTTAATACCTGGTTTATGTACTGATAAACTGGGGAAAATTGTGAACCATCTCTACACCAAAGGATTGAAAATTACGAATTTTTTACTCATGGCCAGAAGCTTATTGTAGGTAACAAACGTATTTAAGATATCCGTAACTATCCCAAAAGAAGTATTATTTTAATAAGATAGAAACATATTAGACTTAGTGCTTTTTGTGTAGCTGACGATGTGCGTCAGATAAAAAATAAAAACATATGCGGCCTTAAGAGTTTTTTTAGTAGTTGGTGATGAGTGTCGGATATTGGTTGAATTTTTATTTATAATGGTGAATATATTATGGGAAGTTTTAAACATATTTTTGATTTATTTGTTTCTACAAAACCGCCTTTTCATGCTGCGACTGTAATATATTTTTTACAGACGCGTTTTACATTTTTCTCCTTCTACGGCATCTTCATTTCCTAAATTAAGTGGTACTGTGACCTCCAGACCAGATGAGAGGAAACTGTAATTACTTATTTAGGTAAAAAAAAAACGCGACACGAACTGTTTGATAATCTAAAAATAACAAAACTGTATCTTTCTAGATCCCACTGAAGATGCCTTAGAGTAAGAAAAAGGCGAAACGCGTCTGGGAAAAATAAATTACTGTTGCAGCAAGACAAGGCGGTTTTATTTACGAAACGAATACTTTTGGGCTTGGTGCGGAGAATGGCAACGCAATCAAACTTGTTACATTTTTGACTGAATGTAGCGAATTTTGTTCGTTTTGTAGTGTTTCATTGTCAATCGACTGCAAGAATATTTGGTGAGGCGGAAAGTGGTTTTCACATTGAGGCACCAGTAAATCAACTGAGTTCCGTGACAGCTACTGATCGAACGTCAAGTACCCCGTTGATATGCACTGTCTGAAAATCCCGAATCTATTGAGAGGAAACCTATAATTATTACTGCTGTTGCATATACGTAAATAAAAAATATACAGTAAATAAAAAACGATAGGATATAGCAGGAGGGAGGTGGTAGGCACCACTAAGTAAAAGTCACACCGTCTTTGATGGCTGTAATTATATTTCGCTGAAAATTACACAACACAGCAAACACAGAGTCATATAACAACACCGGAAGTGACACAGCAACCACGACGACACAAAAACTTACAGATTTATTTTCATTATGCAATATAACACGGCCACACAAGGAATGTACATACGCCTCAGGTGCACTCGCATTATGAATATACGAATACAAAAAAACAGGACAATAGGAAAATCAACCCACTGAAAATAACAAGCTCACTTTTGTTTTCGGGATCATTGACAGACATTGTCTGTCCAATATGATTTTTCTGTAGTTAAGGGTATCGTAAATAAATCTGTCAACTGTTTATCAGAACAAACTTCAATCTCATTGCCATCAACATGTTCATTAATTAACAGTATTTCAAGTGTTTGTGCTTGGAACATTTGTAATATCCTGCATTTTTAGTCAAGCGAATAGCTCTTTGATTGTCGACACAGTCTAGCTTTGAAGCGACCAGTTTTTCCATCAGAATCGTGCTTCACACGATAAACCCTCTTGTATCCAACTGCCTTGCAATTGTCTGTTAATGGTAGCAGATGCCAGGTTTTGTTTTTCAAAGATACCATTTCCTCTTCCATTGTTAGCTTCCACTTTGATAGCTCTTGTGAGGGCCATTGCTCCTCCAAAAGTTTTCTGCTCAGAAATAGCGGCAGAACAAGGCATATCTTGGTTCCGAAGACGACTAAGTGCTCGCAGATTAGACGGTCTCTCAGATTCACTTTTTTTCAGTTCCTTTCATGTGTTCACAAGTATAACACTCTTCAGGTTCCCCTTAAACGTGTTCTGCAGCATGGTCCCCAAAGGTCAGATTCAGTCTGTTCCATTTTTTGAGCCACGGTTTTCTTCTTCGCTGAAAAAGACACTGCATGATATGCTAATTTTCTTCGGCTCAGGTTTGCAGAAACGATAATTGACACTATATCCATCATATCCAACTACGATCAATTTCTTCGATTTATTGTACCATTTTGATCTAAACTGATCAGGATCCTGCACATATGCTACTGATTCAAACTTTCTCGTGTGTATTAAAGAAGGAAATTTTCCAAACAATTTTTCATATGGAACAACATTATTGCTTGTTTTACATGGTCGTCGTTTTAAGACATACGCAGCACAGTTTACTATCCCTATCTATAGTTCTTGGGATAAGTCTGTACTGAACTACATAGTGCATGCACGCTCAACAATGGACATATTTTCCCTCTCAATCTGGTTATTCTGCCGTGTTGTATAGGGACTTGTTTTCTCATGTGTTATTCCATTTGCTTGAAATAATCTCCACATTGCTTATTTATGAATTCGGTCCCATTGTCAGTTTTCTGAACACTGATTTAGTTTCCAGTTTGTCCTTCAATCATTCTCTTCAATTCCAGACACACAGGGAAAGTATCATATTAATTTCTAAGAAAACGCACAAATCTGGATCAAGTGCAGTCATCTTTGAAAACTATGAACAAATGTGCTCCTTCAAGAGATCATTTTCTCATGCATTCACTCGAATCTGCATAAATAAACTATCCAGGAACTTTTGCTCTTGATTTAAAATTTGAATTAAATGATTTTCTCTTCATATTGCCATGTTTCACAATAAAGATCGTTATCGTTTTTCATTTTTAGGCCGGGAATTAAATTCACATCAACCACATTTTTCAGACCTTTGAAGTGGGTGTGTCGACGTCTCTCACATCAGATCGTTGTGGAATTCAGGGAAGTAAATTATAAATTTTCACCGATCACCAGAAATTTTATCTCCACCAAGTGGTATCTCAGTCCTAGGTAATTGCATTGATGAATTAAACTCACCCAACCCAGTTGACATAATCTGCCTCTCTGAACACTATGTGACCACTGGTATAGGAACTAGGCCTAAGCACAATGAGAAACTCAGACAGGAGAGTACTGCAAATGTTAGAATAAGGAAAGGTTCTCATAAAAGTATAAAAAGTATAAAAACAAAAAAGTTGTGTGTAGAGAAACGTATAGAAGCATGTGCCTGTGAACTCAAATTAAATAAAGGCACATTTATAATTGTAACTGTATATAGCTCCCCATCAGGAAATTTTCATCTATTTCTGAAAAATTTGGACTCCTTGTTGTGCTATCTGTCAGACAGGGGGAAGCAAATTATTATTTGTGGGGACTTCAATGCAGATTCTCTGAAAGAGGGTAATAGGAAAAATGACCTTGAAGTATTACTCGGTTCTTTCAATTTGACACCCGTTATTGATTTTCCTACTCGGGTGGTAAAAGATAGCAGCTCACTGATAGATAACTTCTTTATAGACCAAGATAAGTTTAATCAGATAAATGCTCAGCCTGTTGAGAATGGTCTTTCTGATCATGGTGCACAGCTAGTTACAATATATGACATAGCTCCATTCAGCAATACTAAACAGTCCTCCAAAGTAGTACGTTCAGTCAACGATTTAACAATTGCAAATTTCAGCGAAAGCCTACAGCAGTTAGACTGGGATGAGGTGTACTGTGAACCTGATGCCAATTTAAAATATAATTTAGTTCATGACATTTTTGTAAATGCATTTGAAAACTGCTTCCCCAAGAAAATAGTTAAGGGTATAAAAATATCTTGTAACTGGAAAAGGGAAATGTATCTGACAGCAAGACAGAGTAGTGACCCAGAAACTGTCAAATATTATAAAAACTACTGTGTTATATTAAGAAAAGTTATTAAAAAATCCAAGAGTATGTGTATCATGTCTGAAATCAGCAACTCTGATAATAAAATTAAAACAATTTGGAATATTATTAAAAGAGAAACAGGTCAACCAAGAGCAGAGGAAGACAGTATTACCATCAAATTGAATGAAAACTTTACGAACAAAAAGTCAGAAGTTGAAAATATTTTTAATAATCATTTTCTAAATGTTGTGGATATAGTAGGATCCAGGTGTTCATTAGAAGATGCTAGGCTGTTAATGGAAGAGGCCATACATATGCAATTTGATACAATTGAAATCTCGCAACTTCTCCCTCTGAAATTAGGAAAATAATAAACTTGCTTAAAAGCAAAAACTCACATGGAATTGATGGCATTTCCAGCAAAATACTAAAAGCTTGTTCTCAACAGATAAGTAAGATTCTCAGCCACTTGTGTAATAGCTCTCTGGAACAGGGCATTTTCCCTGATAGACTGAAATATGCTATTGTTATACCTTTGCATAAAAAGGGGGATAGATCTGATGTCAACAATTACCTTCCAATCTCCCTTCTAACAGCTTTATCCAAAATTTTTGAGAAAGTAATGTATTCAAGAGTAGCTTCACATATCTGTAAAAATAAAGTACTAACAAAATGTCAGTTTGGTTTCCAGAAAGGTTTTTCAACAGAAAATGCCATATATGCTTTCACCAATCAAATTTTGGATGATCTGAATAACCGAACACCACCCATTGGGATTTTTTGTGATCTCTCAAAGGCCTTTGATTGTGTAAATCATGAAATTCTGCTAGACAGGCTCAAGTATTGTGGCATCAGTGGGACAGTGCACAAATGGTTTAATTCATACTTAAGTGGAAGAGTGCAGAAAGTTGAAATAAGTAGTTCTCATAACATGCAAAGATCAGCACATTCCTCAAACTGGGGAACTATCAAGAATGGGGTTCCACAAGGGTCAGTCTTGGGTCCTTTGTTGTTCTTAATATATATTAATGACTTGCCATTCTATATTCATGAAGAAGCAAAGTTAGTTCTCTTTGCTGATGATACAAGTATAGTAATCACACCTGACAAACAAGAATTAACCGATGAAATTGTCAATACTGTCTTTCAGAAAATTACTAAGTGGTTCCTTGTAAACAGACTCTCACTGAATTTTGATAAGACACAGTACATACAGTTCCGTACAGTGAATGGTATGACACCATTAATAAATATAGACCTTAATCAGAAGCATATAGCTAAGGTAGAATATTCCAAATTTTTAGGTGTGTCCATTGATGAGAGATTAAATTGAAAGAAACACATTGATGATCTGCTGAAGCGTTTGAGTTCAGCTACTTATGCAATAAGGGTCATTGCAAATTCTGGTGATAAACATCTTAGTAAATTACCTTACTACGCCTATTTTCACTCATTGCTTTCATATGGCATCATATCTTTGGGGTAATTCATCACTGAGGAATAAAGTATTTATTGCACAAAAGCGTGCAATCAGAATAATAGCTGGAGTCCACCCAAGATCATCCTGCAGACATTTATTTAAGGAATTAGGGATACTCACAGTAGCTTCTCAGTATATATACTCTCTTATGAAATTTGTTATTAACAACCAAACCCAATTCAAAAGTAATAGCAGTGTGCATAACTGCAATACTAGGAGAAAGGATGATCTTCACTGTTCAAGATTAAATCTAACTTTGGCACAGAAAGGGGTGAATTATACTGGCACTAAAGTCTTTGATCACTTACCAAATAGTATCAAAAGTCTGACAGATAACCAACAAGTATTTAAGAAGAAATTAAAAGAATTTCTGAATGACAACTCCTTCTACTCTGTAGAGGAATTTTTAGATATAAATTAAGAAAAAAAGAAAAAAAAACAAAAAATGAATATTAAAAAATAAAAAATTAAAATACACAAAAAAATAAAAAAGTTGTTATATTAACTTAAGTATGTTGTTAAATTAACTTAATTATGTCATGTATTGGAAAATTTGACTCGTTCCACATCATTACGAAATATCGTATTCATGATCCATGGAACTAGTATTAATCTAATCTAATCTACTCTAATCTAAATTTGTCTGCAATACATCTGGACGTTTAAGCAACATTTGATGGCACTGATTGTTCATCTTAATTCGTTCTGCTACTAGACCTGAATCGCCATCTTCTGTTCTCTTGTCTTCCTTTTTTTGTGATAGGTAGCACTGAAAATAAATTTCCCTTTGGCTTAGGGAAGTTTAATGTGTTTCGGAAGTGCGAGGTTGTTAAGTTTTCCTCAACTAAAGACAATACTTCAACGCAACCGTTGCCTTCTACTTTACCAATTGTCTTGTCTCGAGTTTGAACATAGGACTCATCAGACTGAATACGCTCTGCATGACGTCATATGTTTTGTTGCAGTACTATCAGCAACCCTAATATTTTCGCAACCTGGAGCAGAAGTATTCGTTTGTTCTACACTTACAGTCTGGTGGTCAGAAGTATCAAGCAGTTTTCAAGCTGAGTTTTGCTAAAGGTTTCTGTACTGAAATCTAAAACGTCCCGTTTTGTGACAACAGTAACTTCACATCTTTTCTACTGACCTTGTTAGACGAAATGTTATTCATTGAATTGTACTTACCTTTTTGTCCAAATTAACTGCTGCGAATGATGCTGACGTTTCATCACGTTCTAAAACTTTCTGCTCCTCTTACAGTAATCTTGATGTCTAATTATCTAGCGTTTGTTGATCTTCACCGCATGAGTCACACTTAGCAGAAAAAATTCCAAATTTTCCTGGAAGACTTCCCAAAGTTTTAGCCATTTTATCAACTTCTGTAAAAGATTCACTAGTATCATCTAATGCTAGCATGAAAGAGTCAACTAGACTGATGGGTTGTACTATTGTGTCTCTTGGTGACACTCTGTAACCAAAAAACTACTGCTTCAATGCTATGTTATTAACTGCAAATCGCTGTTCATGGATAGCCTTTACTCTGGCCCACGTTTCAGCTGCGTCTACGCACGTCGTAACACATTGCAATTGGTCATATTCCATCGCAGGTGATAGAATGAGCATCGACTAGGCTACTGACTCTCACCAGTTTGATTTGGTCTCGGATCTCCCTCCTCGATATCAAGATCGTTTCAACACGAAAAATAATTTGCAATTGATATTCCAACTGTTGGAAATTCTTACCGTGAAAGTTTTGGGTACTATAACGTTTCATGTTATGCATCGTCGTACAAATCTGAACGAAAATCAAACTAAAAGTACTCAGTTCAAAACGACAATGAAGGTTTTCCATAAAAGACCATTGAGACACAACGGTTCCAGACCATGAACGTCAGTTATTCACTCGAATAAAACTCCGATGAAATGAAATGTAGTAAATTCACAAAACAGATATATATACGATTGCCTGGGCCCATAACAATATATCTTAAATTATATTTTGCTAAAAATCACAGAGCAGAACTAACTCGGAGTCAACGAAACGCTCTTTTTATTAGACCCAAACGTGACACAGTAACCACGACGATTAAACGGCCAATGACATATTTTTACAATGCAACACGGCAGTGCACAGAATAAACATACATCTTTGGTGTCCTCACATTACGAGTATACGAATATTTCAAATAGGGCAATCAACACCCCTCTACATAACAAGTTCACACTTGCCAATAGTTTTCACGTAAGTTTTGGGAAGTTGCAGACAACACAATATGCCCTACCGCTATGCCAACGGGCTGGAGCGATGCATACTGCCAGCATAAGTTTTACAGACAGTGCAGAGGCGCTAGTTCGTGGCCCGAAAAGGCGAGCGAACGATACGCAAGCTGGGCGTGCCAGAGCCTCCAGCATACACGACTCCACTCCTTGTTGTAGAATTTGTGTAGAGTGTCAGAGAGCTAGAAGCTCATCAGTTCCATAGAATTAGGTTATCGATCTGTCTCAGGACTTGTAGTTACAATGACGTTAAGAAAAAAAAAAAACAAAAAAAAAACAGAACTCCTCGAACGACTAGAGACAGGACGATCACATTCTTCACATTCACCGGACATGTGCATTAGTAAGTCCTACAGAAATAATTAGCATGTACTATGTCGGGCCACAGCTTCCTGATCAGCATCAATATCACGGCTCAGCACCACCTACCGTTAAAATGTGGCTGCGGCTCTCGATGCCGCTGTAAACCGAAGGTAATGGATAAGTGTGAATTGAAAAGACGTGCAAGATGCCTCGCAAACGTATGAGCGAACGGTGTGGTCAGATCAATGAGTTTGAAAGAGAGCGCATTACTGGCATGGGAGAATATGATCCATCCGTCCGGGAAACTGCTGCTCGTGTGGAACGAAGTGTTCAAGCAGTACAACGGGTATGTGGCGAATGGTTCACGAAAGGCAGTAGAACATGACGAGATGGGTCAGGTCGCACCCTCCCAGAACCCTCCCCCCCCCTGCCCCCCACGAAGATTGACACATCATCCTAATGGCGTTCTTCTCGGCTATGGCGCAACAGTGGAACAGTGGAACACATCGTACACTGTCAGGGGTGGCAGACCGTCGGCGCTTATTACGGCATGGGTAACGTGCGGGTCGTACACTTCTCCACGTACCTTTGACGAATGTGCAGAAACGTACTAGACAGCAATAGTGTATGCAACGACGTCACTGGGGACAGGAATGGAATCAGATAGTACGAGGGTGAGTCAAATGAAAACCTTAAATTTGTAATAACAAATCGAAATTTCACGCCTTTATCCTGTAAGTTGGTAAGCGTGCTATAAACAGCGTGCAGAATGGCCTGTAGGTGGCAGCATAGTGCAGATGCACACATGCCGTCTCAGTATCAGTATAAAGATGGCCGCCCCACTTGCGACTTGCACCAAGGAAGAACAGCGTTCTCTTATTCGGTTTTTGCGTAGTGAAGGCGTGAAACGTATTGAAATTCATCGACGAATGAAGGTTCAGTACGGTGATGCATGTTTGTCACAGCAGTAAGTCTACGAATGGAGTACAAAGTTCGCAAATGGTGTGACTTCAGTGGAAGATGCTCCTCGTCCAGTCCAGGCACAACGAGTTGTGACTCCACAGAACAATGCTGCAGTTCAACCCATAGTGAAGAAAAACCGCTGAGTGACACTGAATGACACTGCAGCATGTTTACTGATTAGTCATGGGTTAGTACACCACAATGTGCATGGTGTGCTCTAGTTTTACAAAGTGTCTGCAAGATGGGTGCCACGGCAGCTGACTCCTGAAATGAGAGAACGAAGTGTTGATACTTGTGAAGAACTTCTTCGGCGCTTTGAACGAGAAGGTGATGGCTTCCTTACAAGAATCGTTACTGGGGACGAAACCTGGCTTCACTTCCACCAACCGGAAACGAAGAGAGTGAGCAAGGAATGGTGTCATTCCTAGTCACCAAAACCAAAGAAGTTTCGAACAGAACCACCAGCAGGGAAGGTTATGCTGACTCTCTTTTGGAACGAAAAAGGTGTCATTTTGGAGCATTACATGTCTAGAGGGACCACTGTCACCCGTGCATCATACATAGATCTCCTAAGAAATCATCTGCGGCCTGCAATCAAATCAAACGACGTGGATTGCTGTCAGCAGGTGTCCTTTTGCAACATGACAATGCAAGGCCCCACACTGCCCGTACAACACTTGCAATAATCACAGACCTGCATTTTGAGTGTCTTCCTCATCCATCATAGTCACCAGACCTTGCCCCAAGTGATTTCCATATGTTTGGACCACTCAGAGACGCAATGAGATGAAAGAAGTCTCGTTCTGATGAAGAGGTACGCCATGCGGTGCATGAGTCGTTGCGCGGACTACCAAAAGAATGTTTTTCTAAAGGAATTTATGCACTTTGTAAGCGCTGGAGGACCTGCATTGAGCGTGGGGGAGTTTATGGTGAAAAGTGATTCAGCTTTGTACCACTTCTGCTCAATAAATAATATTTAAATGAATATTTAAGGTTTTCATTTGACTCACCCTCGTATTTTCGAACGAACCCAGGTTCTCTTTGTTTGAAAATGATAGCCGCAGTTTGGTTCGTGGCAGACGGGGAGGACGCATCACAGTGACCGCAATCGCACAAAACATAGAGCGCCAACTCAAGGCCTTATTGTGTGGATGTTATTGGGTACAACCACAAATGTCAGTTGTTGAGTGTCCAGGGCACTGTGAGCAGCGTGACCTACGTGAATGGCATCCTACGACCCGTAGCCATACCCTTTCTTCACAACACACCATATGCCATTTTTCAGCAAGACAATGACCGGCCGAAGTTGCCGTGCGGTTAAAGGCGCTGCAGCCTGGAACCGCAAGACCGCTACGGTCGCAGGTTCGAATCCTGCCTCGGGCATGGATGTTTGTGATGTCCTTAGGTTAGTTAGGTTTAACTAGTTCTAAGTTCTAGGGGACTAATAACCTCAGCAGTTGAGTCCCATAGTGCTCAGAGCCATTTGAACCAGCATGACAATGTACGATCATATGTTGCTGCACGGACACGTGCCTTCGTGGTGTCACAGGATGTCAGCCTTTTGCCCAGATGAGTCTGCGTTCGTAAATTAGTAAACAAAACACACACAAAATTTTACAAGATAGGCACAGTCAAAAGTTGTGAATGCTTAATAAAAATGTGAAGAAACACAATTGCCCCATAGTGAAGGATAACCGTCAACATGTTGTGTATGTTGGTGGTCCCACACCATGATGCAATTGAGCTTTTGGCTTTTTCATTGTGTTTCTATCACTGTGGCGCGTGTCTATCGCCTGAGTCACCTACATGACGTGGAAGGGAGATTAGTGGTAAATATGTCGTCAATGAATAAGTGAACAGAGAGCAACGCAATCTTGGACTGAACAAGGCTGAAAAGCCGGCCGGTTTGGCCGAGCGGTTCTAAGCGTTTCAGTCTGGAACCGCGCGACCGCTACGGTTGCAGGTACGAATCCTACCTCGCGCATGGATGTGTGTGATGTCCTTGGGTTAGTTAGGTTCAAGTAGTTCTGAGTTCTAGGGGACTGATGAGCTCAGATGTTAAGCCGCATGGTGCTCAGAGCCATTTGAACCAGTGCTGAAAAAAATCAAAGAGTCAGCACCTCTTTCCTTTAAAGGAAACATTCTGCCACTTGCATTGACTCGATTAGGGAAACCACAGATTGTCTACATAGTGTGTATTACTACGCTTCCAAAACGATGACCCAGTCACCCACTTCCATTTTCAGGTTGCTGTTATAATGCTGTCATAATCGACTCATTAAGATGTAGACTATTGCGTTAAAGATTTAACACAGTAAGTCAAGTATTAAAATTAGAAACTGTATATATACATCTTGAAACAAAGTAGCTCATGGTGCGCAAGTGGTCCAGACTTTATTCATCCAGTATTTGAGAGGGAGAGCACTAACCGATTTACAACAAACTGGTCGCTCCCGCCGGAGGTTCGATTCCTCCCTCGGTCTTGGGTGTGTGTGTTGTTCTTATCATAAGTTAGTTAAGAAGTGTGTAAGTCTAGGGACCGATGTCCTAAGCAGTTTGGTCCCTTAGGAATTCACACACATTTGAACATTTTACAAGAAATTAGTAAGATCTAGTACAAAACATTCAGTTTCAGATGGCTGAATGGTTGTCATCCAAAATATCGACGTCATCTACCAGTGCACATTGTTCCACAAGTGAAACTTTAAATCATGTGAATCCCGAATTTTGCACGTCGTTGCTGGAGCAAATTCATGTCAACACAGCTCGAGTTGATGTCTCTAAGAATTACCGTCCCTGCAAGATTCAGGTGAAGAGTGACACTTGAAGGATAATTGGAAACTTTCATTGTGTACTGCAAAAATATCAGGTCGGAAAGAGTAAATTGGTCTGACATGTAGTGGGCTGAAAATGAAAGATTCGTTTGCAGCATTATTAATGTCAAAGCATTAATTCTCATCTGAAACATACCATGTTCCATAAATTTAATTATTTATTATATTTTTAACATTTTTCTTCTTCTTTTAAGTAGGGTGCTAAATGAAAGCATGATATCCAAGTTCTCCCGTTATTTCCTGTTAGTATTTATAATTGCTGTAGAAGAGATGATAGTGGTTCTGGGAAAAATTTTGAACTTGCAACACAACTGCTTGCATTAATTCGGCCAAAGATCAAAATTGGTCTGAGGGTGACACTGGAGATGAGAAAGGAGAAGAACATGGCGTCCACCTGCAGAGTAGACACCGGACAGGCGTCGCTCTAACAGAAATCGTTCTCCTGTTCACGCGGAATGTTGTCAGTGATAGGCAGCAGGACATAGCCACACGCTTGACTTAGAGGGTTCCCTGTAGAAGTGGATGTCACTGTGGATGTGTGCGGCTGCTACTAACGCATTTGCGATATCTGTTTCATATCACTGAAGCTGATAAATGAATGTGGACGGAGTTCGGTCGATTTGACAGAATAGATTATTAAGCACGCTAGTTATAAATGGTAACCGTGGTAGTCTAGGGCGTAGAACACTACACTCTGGGCTCGGCAGTTTCGGGTTCAATCCTGGATAGGGGTGGGGAGTTTTCCTCGTTTCTGTTCATGCAGGACGGCCGCAGCTTCAGTCAACCTGCTACATAAACGAGTACTGTGTCTGTTTTCTGGAGGTAAAAGGCGGTCAAGGAGATGGGCCCACCATCCTCCACCCCCCCCCCCCCCCTCCCGCTCCCTTTCAACTCCTAGTGCCGAGGCCGGCGGGAGTGGCCGAGCGGTTCTAGGCGCTACAGTCTGGAACCTCGCGACCGCTACGGTCGCAGGTTCGAATCCTGCCACGGGCATGGATGTGTGTGATGTCCTTAGGTTAGTTAGGTTTAAGTAGTTCTAAGTTCTAGGGGACTGATGACCTCAGAAGTTAAGTCCCATAGTGCTCAGAGCCATTTGAACTATTTTGAACCTAGTGCCGAGGCGAAGTAAGTCTTCACTGCACCTGCAGTCAGACCAACAGCCCGGCTACGGGCTTGCATTACAGACTTTACCCGTTGGTAAATCCAAAGAATATTTCGGAAAGGAACAGTGATTTAATACCTTTGTAACTTGTTAACCAATATCCGTAACCGAAGTCGCCAATGTTTGACTGTGCAGTCGGTCCGTAGACTTACACAGTACTTAAACTAACTTATGCTAAGAACAACACACGCACCCATGACTGAGGGAGGACTCGGACCTCTGGCGGCGGGGGGAGGGGGGGGGCGCAATCCGTGACATGGCGCCTCAAACCACATGGCCACTCCTCGCGGCCAGTGCTGCAAGGTTCAAGGTTACGTAAATAAAAGTAAGGTCTACAGGTGAACTAAGGTGAGTAATTGCTATGTAGTTACCTTTATATATAATAATATTCAAATGGTTCAAGTGTCTCTGAGCACTATGGGACTTAACATCTGAGGTCATCAGTCCCCTAGAACTTAGAACTACTTAAACCTAACCAACCTAAGGACATCACACACATCCATGCCCGAGGCAGGATTCGAACCTGCTACTGTAGAAGCCTCGCGGTTCCGGACTGAAGCGCCTTGTACCGCTCGGTCACCGCGGCCGGCATAATAATATTAATTTGGATAAAATATCAATATAGCACCCTTGCAATTAGGGCTGTTGATAAAATATCGTTGTATCGGTATAAAGAAATTTTTCCACAATACATCGATACGTGATGGCGACACATTTCCCCCGGTATATCGATATCAAAACGGCTATATTTTTTTATATTATATTTTTTCACAATTTTCGGTAAATGTTTGAAGTTGTTCTTTTGAAACTGTAGTAGGTTAATTTTACTTTCCAATTTTCGGTAAATGTTTGAAGTTGTTCCTTTGAAACTGTAGCAGGTTAATTTTACTTTCACTGTGTGAAAGAGTCTTACTATTTTTTGAGCTTTCATCACTCTCTCTTTAGGTGTGTGAGTAAAATATATGTGGCACAAAAGAAGAAGTCCGTTTTCATTGAGGGGTGGCAGTGTGAATCGAATGACGAGATTTCGTATGTGAAGAAATGGCATACAGGTTGCGTTAAAAACAATGCGCGTGCTTTCCGCTTCAAGAAAGCGTATGTCCTGCAAATTATGTCTCTCGCTTATTTATGCAGAATTTATCATTTACCACCACAATCAGCGACGACAATTCGCAATAAATGGGATCTAATTTCTCTAAACAACTCGCTACGATCACGTTTAATGGTCTCATTAGCTACGGCATTAACAGCAAACCGCTCGGAACATACTGAACGGTCATTGGCTGTTGGAGCTTGTGTGACGTAGGTGAGCAGCATAAGCCTAAACTCGACGGCCATCGTTCGCGACTGCAACTATAGCATGCAATTTCTTCACATCGGCTTTCTTCAAAAACAGCTGCTGAAAATGATGAACAAAAACGTGGGCGTGGACGTGCGAGGGGAAACGCTGACGTAATCGGCGCTTGGCACTACCAACAACAGAAACTGCAACGTTTAGCTTCACCACGCAATTTTAACACTACAAATGCTAGGTCGCTGCTGTGGTAGAAATGAAAAAACAAATCCGGTATCTGACGAAACCGCACCTTCTATTGTGCTACTTACATGCAGTTACCATTGTTAGCGAAGTCGTTATCGCCTAGCATGAACGTGCATCGTTTCCCTTTCAGTTCTTGCTCTAAGGGGGATAAGCAGGCTGGTAACTTGTTGATGTACAGAATATCTAATAATAAAGCAATACTTACACAACCCTGAAGCCGGCAGTATATTTACAACGTGCAGCCGATATTTTTATAGACTGGTACATCATCATTTCTTCCGACGATATGTCGATATTTCTATACCTTTTGCCAATAAATCGAGAGCTGGTAATGATGTTTCTTTTAATATCGATATATCGCTATACCGATACTTTTCGGAAAATATGACTGGGACTTGACAGCCCCGTCTGGTGCAAGGCGGCGACTTCACAGGTTGAGGTTACACTGAGTTTTGGTTGCTCTGCTTTCACATTTACAGCTTTTTCTGCTTACGGGATCTTTTGTGAATAAAGAACTACCTCTGCTAAGGAAAATATGGCATTTCACTTTATAAAAGCAATAGAAATAATGCGTGACTTGTGAAACATTAGTGAACTTAATAAAGTTTGTTTTAGGCTACGGTTACCTAATAATACAGAGCTGCTTTATGCAGTAGTGGAAGACCCTTGTGAATTCCTCTATTTCGTACTGTGACGTAAAAGGGACACTTCCATTCACTGATTTCAAAAACTACACTTGGTCTACTCACACTTAGAAAGAATAGTCAAAACAAAAAAAAACGGATAAGGCCCAAAAAGGATCAGAACTCGCCTCTTTCGACTCCAAGGGGAAGAAAGATAACTTTTTTGGCACAAACGACGTACTTTTTCTGCATAAAGGATCTTACTGGCCCACATTTATCAATTTAAAAGACAGATGTCAACTTGCTCATCTAGAAAGGTAGAATCTAGACCTCCTTCAAAGTGTCCAGAGCGCGACTTTTTGATGTTAACGACAACTGTTTGTATAAATATCACCAGAAGTAATAATCCTAGCCGTAGGAGTCTCTCGGGACTTCGCCAGCATAACCCTGTCGGGAGTTGCAAGTCCTCAGAACATTTTATGCATTTTAATGACTTTGGATCATTTTTGAAATAAAATATTTTGCTATTAATTCAATAACCACTCATCAAGTATTAAAGTAAAAAATATCGATCCCTGATTTTAAATTTTGTACAGGTACAGTATATAAAGGGTTAAACTCGGTCACGTCGTTAGTGGCGTTCGAAAGAAACAGGCTATGAGTTGGAAATTAATTCACACTCTCCCTTCACTCATCATCATACAGCAGAAAAAAATCCACCACACCACTTACGCCTCAATTACAGAACAACTGCACCTGACAGATAAACAGACACAAATCTCGCGCACAACGAGGAGAGCTGTCATTCTGTGCGGTGGGAGGAAACACTTACCCTATATGGCTCTAACGCTACCCCTCGGCATATCCTAACCCAGGATTCCAAGTGACTATTGGTTTCTTTGTTTTATTTGTTACAACGAGAATGACGCGGTAGCAATCATATCAAATTGCTTATATTATATCCACTAAGAGTAACTTCATTTTGACATTAAAAAAAAAAGCCGTCAACTGAAAATCGTCTTCTACATTGCTGCATAACACACGAGAGGTATTCACGTACTTGGATGAAAATATCAGAAATATGAGAATAAAGTTCAGACTAAGTAAAAGATGCAAGCAACAATTCAGGTTCCCAGTTACGTGCCACATTTATGTTACGAAGTAGCTATACAGACAGTCCATAAAGCAGGGTGGGGGTCACCGTGTTATATAGCCTTTACTTTAAAAATTACCTTGCTTTGTGTTCAGACGTATAACACACTCTTCACAGGACAAACTACCAGGCATGGTCCAGGTAACTGCTAGAAGAGGAAGCAGCAATCTCATTCCAATGGCACGAGTCGCTATATGGCTACCAACAAGAAGCATAACAGACGCGCCGAGCGGGATTAGCCGAGCGGTTTGCGGCGCTGCAGTCATGGACTGTGCGGCTGGTCCTGGCGGAGGTTCGAGTCCTCACTCGGGCATGGGTGTGTGTGTTTGTCCTTAGAATAATTTAGGTTAAGTAGTGTGTAAGCTTAGGGACTGATGACCTTCGCAGTTAAGTGCCATAAGAGTTCACACACATTTGAACGTAATAGATACGGGCGGTGCAAGAAAATTGCGAAGAAACAGTGTTCTAGGAACAATAAATATGTGTAAACACACTTATCTATATACATTCATTCTCCTTGCCAACAGGTTTCACTGCTTTTTAAAACTTAAATTCTTATACGTCTATGATTTTGTGTTGGTGTAGGAACTTCACGCTGACAAAAATGCAAAGTGCACAAATTTATTAAATATACATTTCTCGCTTAATTTTGTACTTGTCACTGAAATAGTTGACCCACACATGACATGGACTTTGCACAAAGCGTTTAATGGAAACACAGTTGATGTCAAGATTTAAATTACACGCAATAATGCACCTTATAGTTGATTTTCTATGTTGTGTCACTAGTGTACATTGTTTCAAAACTTGAACATACGAATAATTTTCTTTGAACGTACAGTAACCACAAAATTTATAAATAATATAGTTAATCTTTTTCTGTTACACATCACAAATTAACACTCGTTTAAAACAAGAACAGATGGGTGCGCTAATCGGCTAAAGAGGGCGTACGTTTACAAGAAGCTGCTGATCCGAAAAGACGTTTGGACACAAAGAGACACAGATGAACGTTTACTGCCATTGACTAAGGAGCAGGAATTGTGGGCCTACGTTTCAACCGACCGAACCCACTGTTAACCGCAGTCAAGAGAAAAAGAGTCCAACACGCCCTTCAAGAAGGTGCATCGTAGTCGTAAATGTTAGCAACAATTATCTTCGAACTGCCGGAAAAATTGTCCCTAACTGACATTCTCTGTAAAGTAAAAAACGCCGTCGAGGTAGCTGAGGTCACACAAAACGCTGGTGCTAATGTTCCTATTACGCCGCTGGGGTTTAGTATAGCCTACGCCGCTTCCTCGAATCTATTAACGCCGTCGCCATCTTCTCGAAAAGATGGCTGCCTGTGTTTTTACTCGACTGTTTTGAGAGTCCCCGCTGCCTTAACGACGCTTTCTGGCATTAAAGCGGCCGTTACGAAACAAAATATACTTCATACTTCAGTCATAACAAACTGATTTACGAAGACGTTGGTAATTAGAGACTTCAGTAGTTAACAGCGCTTTCCTCTGTGACTTTCAGGTAGTTATGTACACACTAGGAAAAATGTGCAGGAGACAGCGTTGCCATTTTGTGCTGCCCTATCGAAAGAAAAAAAAAGTTCTCTTTAACACCAATGAGTCATAAACGGGTGAGGATGCTGGGAATGGAATAAGTTTCGTTGCTTTCTGGTGTGTCAGCTATTTAAAGTTGTTCAGTTGCTTTTCCTGAACGCAACGTTTGTAGGTGGCAAAATTTATTGTACATAATGAATTTTACGACGTCTGTGTACAATTTAAATCGGTATACAAAATCGACTGTTACAAATCCGAACTTCAGTGAAAGCTTGCGCGCCGACTAGGTGAGTGCGTCGGGGCTCGAGCACCACATACATCTCTTGTCGGTGCGCCGCACCCAGAAATTTTTGGTTTGACAGGAAAATAAAATAAATATTTCTCACTTGCCTTTATCAAAAAGTAATGAACTATTAAAACACTGAGATGGACGTTAAAATTTCTGACCTCTAAAGTATATCTGTTCGTTTCAGATGTCTTTGTGCAAAGGCAACCAAGCAATACACTCCCCCTTTCCTTGCCTGGCCAAGTCAAAAGCAATCACCGGAATAAGACGCACTGTGAGTGGAATCCCGTCATTTCGGCTTGCTTTCATGTCTCCTTTCAAGTGACATGCTGCAAAACGCCCACTCCATTCCTCAACAAATGCTTTAAAATATCTGCGTGCCAATTTGAGCAATTATAAAGAATAATCCGAGATACAAGAAAGCCGATTGTCACAGACCACCTCAGCAATTATTTCTGTTTAAATAACAGCGGTGTGGTATAGTATTTCAATGACCTTGTTTTCAGCTAATCTGGATTATTATCGTTTTGTTTGTTGAGACAATGGCTCTGAAGGACGCGGGAGCCTATACTGAAGCGGTAGTATCGCATTA
This sequence comes from Schistocerca piceifrons, assembly GCF_021461385.2. NCBI lineage: Eukaryota > Metazoa > Arthropoda > Insecta > Orthoptera > Acrididae > Schistocerca > Schistocerca piceifrons. The sequence continues at coordinate 1,054,957,230 of NC_060139.1, forward strand.
ATAGCTAGTACAAAGAAGAGAGTCTACTGACGGGGTGAGTGGAGCAAAAGCTCTTCGCCGGGCAAAAATTTTCACAGTTTACAAACGTAGCGCGGTAAGTGGTCGCGTGTGGAAAACTGAAACACAATATTGAGTACTGCTTCTATACATACAATGAAAGTCGAACAATTCCCTAGTCGCTATGGATAAATCCGTCATACGTTTGTCGTCATCATCATAGGTGGAATTGAACGTTTCAGTGTCCATGAGAAATGTACACTTCACCGTTCGTCAGCGACTGCTCTACTGACCACGAAACAAGGTACGGTACCAATGTGTCATCCGTTATCTCAACACATAAATTAGAAGATATGAAAACTGCACTCAAGACGCTTTTAAACATAATAACGTCCTTCCAGTTTTTAAATAAGCAAGGAACAGCAATTCGTGAAATATTCATCAGTTGCTGCTGCTTAGAGCAGAAGATACTCCTGGCTTGAAATCTTGGCTACAGCGTATTTCTTATAAGTGGGTTTCTCACGATATATTGAATGAAATTGTCTCGTTATTATCCAGCGATGTACAGCAAAACATTGTGAAATCTGTTAAGGAGGCACTATGTTGTTCTCTTATTGTAGATGAGACTCCCGACAAGTCAGTGAAGGAACAACTATCCATATGTTTCAGATATGCAGATAAAAATTTTCCGGTTGAAGAAATTTTAACGGGTTTCTATGAAGAACAAGTTCTAGGACATTGTTCGAAGTTGTCTAGGTTGTCGTAAGATGTTTAACCCTCGATATAAAATACTGTCGTTTTCAAAGTTATGATGGAGCGAGCCATGTTAGTGGACATTTAACAGTATTACAAAGAAGGATTATTCAGTTGGAGCCGAGAGCCTTATTTGTTCTTTGTTCAGCGCATACTTTGAATTTGGTAGTACGAGATCCGGTGCAAGGTATTATTTATGTGCGAGACTTCTTGGTGTTCTTCGTGAAAGAGGCTAGCGGTGTTTCAATCGCTACAAGAAGACAACGAAGATGGTGTAGTAAAAAACGTTCACAGACTGACTTTGGGACCATTCTGCCCTACGAGGTGGTGTGTCAGGGTACAATCACTAAAATCATTGGAAAGTCATTATGACGTTCTCTTGAAATTAATGGAAGATCTGTCAGAAGAAAAAACATAGTTGGTGGGAAGGCTAGTGGATAGTTTTCAAACCTTCGTCAATTAAGATAGGTTCAAATCCTGCCTCGGGTATGGATGTGTGTGATGTCCTTAGGTTAGTTAGGTTTAAGTAGTGCTAAGCTCTAGGGGACTGATGACATCAGATGTTAAGTCCCATAGTGCTCAGAGCCATTTGAACCATTTTTTCGACGTATAGCTTGACATCGATAATAACTGGCTAACACCGATGCTGAAACTTCCAGACAGACTCAAACAATGTGCCGGACCGTGACTCGAACCAGTACATTGCCTTTCGCCGCAGTGCCCTTCCGGCAAGAGAAGGTAGGGACTGATGAACGGAACAACAACAGCACGGCCCTGCGGGTATATTTGGACAGGTGTTCTGTGATTAAATACAGGTTTACAACCCCTGCCGTCTCCATGAAGAGGGGCAGAAATGACAACGCATCCAATAGTAGCAGTAGTAGCAGTAGCAGTAGCATTGTGAGGTGGCCATGTCACTCTGATTTTTGTAAGTTATAGGTATACACGTCAGAGAGAAAGTTATGTTACTGTTGAACGACCTTTGGTCTTGTTGTGACACTTAGTTTTTCCTCTGCACAATCTAATACACACTTAACTGAAGTGTGGTAGGTAATGGACGTATGTAGTAGTGCTGTGTTGACTTATTATTGTATCAGTTGGATAAAGAAAGATTTACTGCAAAGGACAGCAATGATGAATATGATGCATGTATTCAAAGGCGAAAAGAATATAAATGTTAATTTTTGAAGAGCAGAAGTTTCAGGCAAGACTGCAGCATTGCGCAGCTGGTTTGTCGAAATGACTGTTGTCAGCTAGTTAACTTTGTTCACTTGCTAAGAGCTGAGAGGAATATCGCCCCACCTCTCTGAGTCATGCATTAACACACCAGCTGATTAAGCTCTTTGGTTTTTATAGAAATTCTCTGTTGACATTATACCCTTTTTATATCATTGTTCACTTTGTCAAGCCTAGTATTGTTCAGACCAATATTATGTGTGAAAATCACGAGAAATTTTACTATGTCTTTTTGGATACATATTTCTTCCTTAAATCGTTAACTTGGAATATCATTTCACAGGAACAGTGACTCTCCCCATCTTTCTGTTTGCAGAAGGTTTATCACTGCGCATCATGCGGTATCCGGCAGTTTGAATACTGTTTAAAAATTTTATTCAAAAACAGAAATGTAGCTTAGCCGCTACCTGCTTGCTGTCTGCTGTCTGCTGTCGTGCTTTCGAGCAGCCTGCAAAAGTGTTGTCAAGACGCGAGGTAAGTGGAAACCTGAGTAGGCGCAGATATTTGTTTTATTTCAGTTGCGCATTTAATGTGCAGACAAGGTGTATTCAGACCAGTTAAAGTTAAATTCAGGTTAGGTTCTCTTTAGTCAAAGCTTAGTATGCGAGTTTAAGTTGGATAATAGTTCGTGGGTACATAGTTATGGTAATACGTAGACTTTTTATAGTGTGGGAGGTAAATTTTGTCTAAATTTCGTACAGAACCACGCAGTGGGGAACTTACAGTATTTGTAGCAGAAGTAGCAGTAGTTAGTGTCTCATTCATCCGTGGATCACTTTTACAACGACGTTGTATGTGTCACGGTATTTCAGTTTAAGAACGAAAACATTGTTCATTTACGGGGTTCAGATGGTTCAAATGGCTCTGAGCACTATGGGACTTAGCATCTGAGGTCATCAGTCCCCTAGAACTTAGAACTACTTAAACCTAACTAACCTAAGGACATCACACACATCCATGCCCGAGGCAGGATTCGAACCTGCGACCGGAGCGGTCCCGCAGTTCCAGACTGAAGTTCCTAGAACCGCTCGGCCACAACGGCCGGCATTTACAGGGTGTTTCTCTTAACTCGAGACAACTAAATGTCTCGAAAATGACGCACCGTACAAAGAAAATGTTGTAGGTGAAAATTTAATGCTAGTATAGGGGACATCTGTATGTGCAATAGCTGCCCACCTGCTAACCACTCCTCCTGCGTGGGCGGAGTCAACTTCGTATTTTCGAATGCCCCTCCATTTTCATTGTATATTCGGATTCTACCTCAAAAAATACGTACGGTTTACTCCAATCAATATTTTCCATTCGTGGCAGATTGCGCTCTAATCGACAAATATCATGTGTGGTGTTTTTCCAATTAAGAACCGACGCATTTGACTTCACATTTCCTTTACAATGTAAAAGGAAATCTCGGTGTGGTAATGGTTGACACTGATGTTCAAATGTTACTTGAGTGTTGCAAATGTGAATGTACAGTAAAAATAATATGGCTAGGCATGGACATTTCCAGAAAATAAGCTACTTGTATGCTAAGGTAGTTTTCTGCTCCGTGGAAGACGGATTGCGGAGAGTCTCCAAACCATGAGAATGCTTGATTTAGGTAGCCGCCCTCGAACCCCGCCATCAGGGTGACCGATTTCGATGTGTGTTTCAACCCAACTGCCGTAACTCTCGTGCTGGCCGCTACGCGGCTACCGGCGGAACACAAACCAGAACCACTGTAATAAGGTGAAACGTCCATGAAGTGATAGACGCACATGGTTCGGGCACTCGTCGACTCAAGCACTTCAATGGTGTGAGGCAAGGGGGATCCACCGAAATCAAGCGCCCCAGTTGTGAGAGGCAGGGGGAGTCACCAATATGTGGCATCAATATGGGAACAGCAAACTATTACATCCATGTCGTTGTTCCTTGATCATGCTAAACGTAGTTTCTAACAGACATTGAAACGGCTGATCGTATTGCACTGTACAATCAAATTTCCTACACGGATGTAAATTTCGGCCATAAAGATTTACATTTGCACGGTAAATAAAATGTAGAATCAAACGTATCGGTTCTTAAATACAAAAACAGGCACATCTCATATTTGCGAATTACAGCGCGATCTATCGCGAATGGAAAACAATGGTTTGAGTAAACGGTACGTATTTTTTGGCGTAGAATCCGACTATGCAATAAAAATAGGGAGGGGGGAGGGGTTCCCATTTGAAAACGCGAAGTTGACTCCTCCCAGCCATGAGCGGTGGGTAGGAGGTAGTCACTTTTATCACAGACATGTATTCCCTTTACTAATATTAGTTTTTCACCTGCAATACTTTTTTTTTTGTACAATGGGTTGTTTTCTAGATATTTATTTGCCTCAAGTTAAAGCAAACACCCTACATGCAGGTAAGATCATACTAACAAGACAAGTTTGACAAGATTAAGAAGATGGCAACCATCCGGAAACTTACCTGAAGTAATTTAGGGAACTAACGGAAAATCTAAATTAGAATGGTCGAATAGGGATTTGAACAATCACCCTTTCGAAAACAAGGGCAGTCTGAGTATAGAGTTTTACATAAGGGTTATTTCTACTTCATTTGCAAACACCAAACACTGCACACACCGTACGTATTTAAACATACTAATAGAAATTGAAGAAATGTATGATGAAATAAAAGAAATTATTCAGATAGTGAAGGGAGACGAAAATTTAATAGTCATGGGTGACTGGAATTCGAGTGTAGGAAAAGGGAGAGAAGGAAACATAGTAGGTGAATATGGAGTGGGGGACAGAAATAAAAGAGGAAGCCGCCTGGTCGAATTTTGCACAGAGCACAACATAATCATAACTAACACTTGGTTTAAGAATCATGAAAGAAGGTTGTATACATGGAAGAACCCTGGAGATACTAAAAGGTATCAGATAGATTATATAATGGTAAGACAGAGATTTAGGAACCAGGTTTTAAATTGTAAGACATTTCCAGGGGCAGATGTGGACTCTGACCACAGTCTATTGGTTATGACCTGTAGATTAAAACTGAAGAAACTGCAAAAAGGTGGGAATTTAAGGAGATGGGACCTGGATAAACTAAAAGAACCAGAGATTGTACAGAGATTCAGGGAGAGCATAAGGGAGCAATTGACAGGAATGGGGGAAATAAATACAGTAGAAGAAGAATGGGTAGCTTTGAGGGATGAAGTAGTGAAGGCAGCAGAGGATCAAGTAGGTAAAAAGACGAGGGCGAGTAGAAATCCTTGGGTAACGGAAGAAATATTGAATCTAATTGATGAAAGGAGAAAATATAAAAATGCAGTAAGTGAAACAGGCAAAAAGGAATACAAACGTCTCAAAAATGAGATCGACAGGAAGTGCAAAATGGCTAAGCAGGGATGGCTAGAGGACAAATGTAAGGATGTAGAGGCCTATCTCACTAGGGGTAAGATAGATACCGCCTACAGGAAAATTAAAGAGAGCTTTGGAGATAAGAGAACGACTTGTATGAATATCAAGAGCTCAGATGGAAACCCAGTTCAAAGCAAAGAAGGGAAAGCAGAAAGGTGGAAGGAGTATATAGAGGGTCTATACAAGGGCGATGTACTTGAGGACAATATTATGGAAATGGAAGAGGATGTAGATGAAGATGAAATGGGAGATATGATACTGCGTGAAGAGTTTGACAGAGCACTGAAAGACCTGAGTCGAAACAAGGCCCCCGGAGTAGACAATATTCCATTGGAACTACTGACGGCCGTGGGAGAGCCAGTCCTGACAAAACTCTACCATCTGGTGAGCAAGATGTATGAAACAGGCGAAATACCCTCAGACTTCAAGAAGAATATAATAATTCCAATCCCAAAGAAAGCAGGTGTTGACAGATGTGAAAATTACCGAACTATCAGCTTAATAAGTCACAGCTGCAAAATACTAACACGAATTCTTTACAGACAAATGGAAAAACTAGTAGAAGCCAACCTCGGGGAAGATCAGTTTGGATTCCGTAGAAACACTGGAACACGTGAGGCAATACTGACCTTACGACTTATCTTAGAAGAAAGATTAAGGGAAGGCAAACCTACGTTTCTAGCATTTGTAGACTTAGAGAAAGCTTTTGACAATGTTGACTGGAATACTCTCTTTCAAATTCTAAAGGCGGCAGGGGTAAAATACAGGGAGCGAAAGGCTATTTACAATTTGTACAGAAACCAGATGGCAGTTATAAGAGTCGAGGGACATGAAAGGGAAGCAGTGGTTGGGAAGGGAGTAAGACAGGGTTGTAGCCTCTCCCCGATGTTGTTCAATCTGTATATTGAGCAAGCAGTAAAGGAAACAAAAGAAAAATTCGGAGTAGGTATTAAAATTCATGGAGAAGAAATAAAAACTGTGAGGTTCGCCGATGACATTGTAATTCTGTCAGAGACAGCAAAGGACTTGGAAGAGCAGTTGAATGGAATGGACAGTGTCTTGAAAGGAGGATATAAGATGAACATCAACAAAAGCAAAACAAGGATAATGGAATGTAGTCTAATTAAGTCGGGTGATGCTGAGGGAATTAGATTAGGAAATGAGGCACTTAAAGTAGTAAAGGAGTTTTGCTATTTGGGGAGCAAAATAACTGATGATGGTCGAAGTAGAGAGGATATAAAATGTAGGCTGGCAATGGCAAGGAAAGCGTTTCTGAAGAAGAGAAATTTGTTAACATCCAGTATTGATTTAAGTGTCAGGAAGTCATTTCTGAAAGTATTCGTATGGAGTGTAGCCATGTATGGAAGTGAAACATGGACGATAAGTAGTTTGGACAAGAAGAGAATAGAAGCTTTCGAAATGTGGTGCTACAGAAGAATGCTGAAGATTAGATGGGTAGATCACATAACTAATGAGGAAGTATTGAATAGGATTGGGGAGAAGAGAAGTTTGTGGCACAACTTGACCAGAAGAAGGGATCGGTTGGTAGGACATGTTCTGAGGCATCAAGGGATCACCAATTTAGTATTGGAGGGCAGCGTGGAGGGTAAAAATCGTAGAGGAAGACCAAGAGATGAATACGCTAAGCAGATTCAGAAGGATGTAGGTTGCAGTAGGTACTGGGAGATGAAAAAGCTTGCACAGGATAGAGTAGCATGGAGAGCTGCATCAAACCAGTCTCAGGACTGAAGACCACAACAACAACAACAATAGTTGATATCGAGACTATGAATTTTGAGCCGTGCTGCGGCTCGCGTTGGTGCTGTTTGTAGGTTTCCGTCCTTTGTTGGAGGTTAGACCGTATCGTTTAGTTGACATGGTTGCGGTTGTTCGTCTTCCTCTCGTGTCTTCGCAAAAGTTGCCTGTCCGCTAGTGGCAGCAGCAGTCGTGATCGGTATGTAGTAACTGAGGCCCTATCTTTGTGGCGACGTCGGTGTTCTTCCGGGTCGTGCCAGTGTGCAGTTCGGTTGGGGACTCTGGAGGAGCCAGGTCCGTGTATTGCGCGAACACGCCAGGACCGCTGGTGGCGCACATGGACAGCCGGATAGGACGCCTGTGGTCACGAGGGTGCACGACCTCATCGTAAATCGGATGCTGTAAGCTTTAAGTTAAGTGCTTTTGGATTCAGGTAGAGAAACCTCCACCAGTGTGACATCTCACGATTCTCCAGTGACTTCGGTTCGTGTTGCTGCTCGTAGTGTTGCCGAGGTGAAAAGCAGCGAGTGCTTGGGGAAGGTGGTTCTGATTAGCTTTCCTGGACTTTTAATTAACATTTATTGCGTTCAGTTTGTTACCATTTGTTAAGTTCAACCAGCGGTATTTTTCTTGCCCCGTGGCCACTAATGCCCCAGTTACCCGGCCTGGGGTTTTGTGTATGTAACAGCAGTGTACGTTTCCTCGCCTTGACGCTGCTATACGGTGAGGTGTGTAGTTTGGACAGCTTTCTTGATTGTAAGTTGGTTGGCGATTCTTCTACTCTGGTGGTAGTGATTCCTTTCTCGTTCCAGGTGCTCTAAGCACAGGATTCCGCGGACAGGGTCCAGACTACCGATTCCGGCTCTGGCATATTTTTACATCTTTGCATTTGGTTTATTGTACATCAGGTAGCCTCAGCAAGATTATCATTAGTCATTCTTAGACTGCCACTAGTGTGAGTTACCATCTTGTGAAGTGAATGCAACTCTTGGCTGTCTATCTCATCATTCGCGAAAGTGTTTTTCTGGTCGATTCCTGGTGCATAGTCTGTGACTGGCCCTTGTGTTTTACTATTGTATTTGCTGTTTTATTGTATGTTTCTAATTTTTTATATAATTGTCATTCTTGGCGTTACAGCAGGTTTAAATGATTGTGCTACCAAGTTTACCATCATTTTGTTTCACCTGTTTGGTGGTCAGTTGCCTGTCTTTTTAAATTAACCTTTGCTATTGCATTGCTGTTTTACAGTATGTTTGTTAAAAAATTTTTATAATTGCTGTTCTTGGCGTTAAAGGCCTTCAGCTGTGAATGTGGTTATTTGCCTTTAAATTCTAATTAGGACCACACTGGCTTGTTTTTAGAACATTATTTGCTGTGTCTGTATTTTATGCTCATTTGGTAAATTGTAACGCACTGAAAGCACTATTAATTACAGAGTTGTTTATTCCTTCATTAATAACGTGTGATAGGCCGGCCGGTGTGGCCGTGCGGTTCTAGGCGCTTCAGTCTGGAACCGCGTGACCGCTACCGTCGCAGGTTCGACTCCTGCCTCGGGCATGGATGTGTGTGATGTCTTTAGGTTAGTTAGGTTTAAGTAGTTCTAAGTTCTAGGGGACTGATGGCCACAGATGTTAAGTCCCATAGTGCTCAGAGCCATTTGAACCATTTTTGAAACCAATAACGTATGTTATCTTTATTTATTGCTGAGTCTGGATACGGTTTTAAAATAAATGTGTGTAATTGCAAAAGGGAACCAACAGTTACTGATTACGGCCCCGTTCACTTTCGTAACCGAATACTGCGTTCCTTGACTTACAGGTTACAAACCTAACGGGCGGTTTCCTTTTTGTGTACAGCAACATTCCAAATTGCTAACCTAAAAACTTCTGCATCCCTTCATAATAAATGAGGTGTTTTGTTCAGGATGGGCACCTTTTAACCGTATTTTTAAATTAGTTTTTTTTTCCGTTATCCCCTAAATATATTTAAGCAGTTTACTCTGCACTCTTTTTCCCTGGTAAAAGTGGTATTTTGAGTTTCGTGTTTATTCTTTCTTTCTGTATTTGCAGGCCAATGTATATCTGTTCCATGTTTATGGAGTGACTTGAATAACTCTTTTTAAGCTGGAGCAGAAACCCTCTCAGTTGCGCTACATACGCTTAATAGATATTATAAACAGTAAAGTTTCTCTGCCAATCCCAGTAAAACAAAGGTATGGCACTCGACCTAAGTAGGAATATCGCCAACATAAAACTTAATATCACCTTCTGTGGAGCAGACATAAACCAAAACACGCATCCCAAATGTCTAGTCGTAAAACCTCATCATTCTCTTGCATTTAAGAAACAGCTTAAAATAAGGGGACAAAAAAGTAGAATAAACGCTATCAGTAAAGTGATTGGGACGTACTTGGACCGCAAGCAGACACAATACAGGTTGGGGCAAATAAAAGTGGTCAGGACAAGTGGATACGATTGGACGTGAATGGGTGGATATAACAACACCCCGTGACGTGCACGCAGTGTGCACGCCCTCCACGTGATCCACACTGGTTCAGAGCGTAGTGCGGGCGTTGTCAGCGCAAAGCGGACTATGGTACTCACAGTTGAGAAGCGCTACGTGACAACAAAGCCGTGGAAACGGTGTTCTCAATTGTTTTCTGGGTAACTGAATGGTGTCAAAGTGGCAGCAAAGAGTTCCATGCAACGCTTAGTGCGAAAATAGCCTCAGACATGATTGGTTTGAAAAGTCAAAAGAACAATCCTAAACGTACCTGCACACTAGAAAATGTGGCTACAGTTCAGCGGAAAATTCGTCAGAGTCCTCTAAAATCAACCCGACGCCTGTCGCTAGAGCGGACGTAGTACGTCGACCATGCGTGCGAATACTCCACCTGGACCTGCACATGCATCCCTGCCGATTGTCCGTCATTCGTGCACTAAAACCATCAGATGCGTCTCGGCGTCTGCGGTTTTGAGAATGGCTGCTCACTGAGATAACAGTGAATTGCCTCGACATGGATCTGTTCTTTATGTTAGTTGACAGAATCACAGGTTATTAGCAGTGGAGAATCCACATAACTTCCACAAAACATCATTGCATGGTCAGGTGACTGGGATTTGGTGCGCAGTGCTGCACGCCGCGTTAATGGTCTCATCTTCTTTCTCAGACGCTGACTTCAGCGAGTTGCATTGCCAACGTTTTGAAACCATTTATGGCCAGACAGAGGTGTTACCAGAGACCAGTCTAGCCGCGGCCCAGCTGACAACCCAGGTCACCTGATCTGTCAGCGTGCGATTACTTTGTGAGGGGAGCGCTCAGGTCTAAGGTGTATCGCAACAACCCTTATATTCTCCAGTAACTGCAGCAGAACGTTTCGGATGATACTGCAGCAATTCCAGCAGTCCATCTTCGATCTGCCTCCAGGAACTTGCTGACCAGGGCTTAAGAGAGCCGAAAGATAGATGGTGGTCACTTCCAGCACCTGCTATAGTCAAGTTAGTACTGTATTCCATATGCTCTGCTCTGTTTCTTTGTCTCCTGTCACTCTGTTCTCCAGGTCACTTTTATTTACCCCACCCTGTAAATACAGCAGCGTGATCGATGATAAAAATTGTATATTTAGCATCACCAGACCTCAGTCAATGACAATCAGTGGACTGAGAAGGGAGTAAGGTATAAATAGAATCAGTTCCTAGAAACTCTCCAGTAAACGAAGTTGTTTCTCATGTGCTCAGAATTTGAAATTTCACAGCACATTCGAATTCCCGCACACTCAACTGGTGGTGTCAACACAGGTCCAGTACTGAATCGCACCAGAGAGTGAAACCGTTAGCAAGTAGCTCAGCCAGTGCCACACCGAGGCAGAGAGCATTTCGGTCAGCTGTACAGAGAGAAAGCGGGGACTTCGACTTGAGACAGCACCGAAGGCCACTGTGGGTAGCGGATGATACATTGTGGCGCAGCACCAGCGCCTTGTATCGTGCTCACCTATGTGCGGCTCTTCTTCATGCTGTTTGTTCTTTGACACTGTTGTTTCTTCCTTACTTACTGGCGTAACGAAGCTGCTGGCTTGCCTCCTTGAGTGGCAGCAGCAGCACTTATCGATACTCTACTACTGTCGTACTATCTTTGATGTGGTGGTGGTGGCGGCAGTGTGTGTGGTATTCAGTCGGTTGGGACGGAGCAGCAAGGAAGTCTCCGCGGCGTGGGCGCCAGGCCGCGCCCGCTGGCGACGTGTTCGCGCTGTCGTATCGTGAGGCTCCAGCTGCTAGAGCGACGAAGTTTGTTGGCCACCGAACCTGGACACTGAAGTTGAATGATCAGTTAACCTGTTATGAAACCTGAACCACTGTGACATCTCTTCGTTCATTTGCGGGTTGTTGCTCCCTGGGCTGTACGGGCTAGCAGCCATCTTCCTATATTGTGATTAATTATTAAATTGACTGTTACGCGCCGGTGAAGTGCACCAGGGGAATTCTTTGCCCTGTGCCTGTTAACGCCCTAGTTACCTGCCCTGGTCGTTGGCGTAGTTTTCCGGCAGTGTGCCTTTCCTCGTCATGTTGATGCTGTCTGGCACGGTGTGTAGTTCGTCAGCCTTTTAAGTTGTTTGGTTCATATTTTGCTTAGAGTGGTTATTGTCCCCTTGGCTGTTTTTGACGCCAATTTCTGAAGAAGTAGTGCTGTTCGTATCCTCGTCTTCAACCGATATTTTCTATCGTTGTGCCATTGGTCAGACTGAAGGGAATTGGTTAAATTGTTGGCCAGTCCTTGGGCTGTACCTAGTTTGGGTTGCCATCCAAGTATTTAATTTTAGCTCTTGGCTGCCTGTCTCACCTCACCTTACGTTTGAACCACCTTGAGGGCTGACCCTTGGAACACTTCTGAGCGCCACTTGTTCTGTTTGTTTTACATTGTGATTTTAATTTTAGTTTGCAGTATTGTGCAAGGCCTTCGGTTGTGTATTAATTAAGTTCTTTTAAAAGGTTATATAGAGGTCTTCAGTCATGTTAAATTAATATTTTGAAGACTGATTTTATTTTTTTAAAATTTTCCTTAAAATTTGTTCTATCTGAAATTGTTTGTAATCCAGGCCCTAAGCAGTTAGTTGTTTGATGTGTTATGTGTGACCTTCAACCGAGGATTTACGTGAACCCCTATTAATAAGGCCTTCAGCCGTGTGCATTCCTTAAAGGAATTTTTTGTATAAGAAGGAAAGTGTTTATTAGTTTGTCTGACTTGTTGGTCAGGCCTTCAGCCGTTGTTTCAAATTTGTTTGTGGCCTTCAGCCATTCAATAAGTTAATATTTCTTTAATTAGGCTTTCAGCCATTCTATGTAAGTTTAAAAAGAAACTTCTTGGTTAGAAAAACTGTTTATTAATATGTTTTAGTTATAGTTGTCCTTCAGACGTGTAGTGTAGCCCTTCAGCTGTTAATTGTTTTCAATTGCTTGTTTTTTATTTTACCTTCTATATTTAATTGCTTTTGATTCGTAAGCCAGGCCTTCAGCCGTTCTTGTTTTTGGTGATGTTTTGGGGCTTCAGCCCAGAAAGCATCCCAAGTTTTCTTTAACTAGGCCTTCAGCCGTATTGTGTAATTGTGATCTTTTAAAGCAATGTGTAAATAAGTGGTTCCTAGAAAAATAAAGTTGTGTGTTTGATTGTGCAACTCACAGTAACTGTTTACAGCCCCATCCACAATCGTAACCTTATCCTGTGCGCTCTCTGAGTACCTACCAACCAGGTTTCAGATGTACTGGCCATACTTGTTTGAGTCAGCTAGGCTGGCCCAAGGATTCGCCTTAGGACACAGTCAGTAACGGGGAACGGGAGCAAACAAACCATTTTGAGGCAGTACCACTGGCTGCTGTGAGGAGTGGCGGACAGGTTGTGGAGTGGCATCAGGGCAATGTTAGCCCACAGACCAGACTTGTCTTCGTAAAGGCTTGGCTGGCCAAGGGGCTGGCCGCAGTCACCGGCGGAAGGTGCCTCTGAGAAGGCAGAGTAGGGCTGATAGTTCGTGGTTGACCACCAAGAAAGACGAATCCTGAAGGGGAGATCGCCATGGAACCCTGAGAGGTGTGAAACCAGCAGCAGTGGAATGCAGCAGTCGGTATAGGGTACAGCCAAATCTAATGCAGACATCGTCAAGCTCGTGTAGTGATTGGAGTCTTCTTACCAATGTCCAGGAGAAGAGGGCAGCTCACGTCAGCAAGGACAGGTGGAGAAACTAGTTCCAGCAACACAGAACACGGCACAAACTGACGTGCGTGACATTTGCTTTTGTGATGCATATTTATTATTGGCAAACAGTGATGGTTGACTGACTACATTACTGTGCAGTGAAGTCAGCTTGATTCAATTGTTCTATGAAAGCATGGTGAGACTGTGACGAATTTGACTGTGCTAAAATTATTTTCAGATGTTTTGTGGCCATGATAGCACTGAATATCAAATTTTTTTATTGTGAAATTGTTGTGAAGGGCGAGACAATTATTCAGTGACAGTGTACTAGCAATAAATTGTTGGTGTTTCGCTCTACCACATTATCAGTTTTTGCATCATTACCTTTATGTATTTTTTGTGGCCGAATTAGCAGTTGTAGTTCTGTGTGGTTGTGATCTCTGTAGGGGCTAGATGTTGGTACTAGAAGATTGTAGACAGTTGTAGTGGATCAGATGCTTATTCCAGTTTATTTTAGTTTGATACTCTAAAGTTATTAATTGGCAGAAGTAATTTTTTCCTTCTGTTCGATGCCCAGTAGTTGAGTTAATCATAGTCAAAAAGAAGTTGTCATTTCATTTGAAGCCAAAAGCGAGTTTATTTTTATAATATATGAATATATTTTAGCATAAGTTCTGTTGTACACCTTACAATGAGATAAGCTTATTGTATTTCTTTTGAGATGAAATATGTTTTCAATCTGTTGTATCATTACACCCCTGAAAGTTTTATTCCTGAAAGTGGAATTGAGTGCAAATTCTTAATATTTATTTACACTCTAGTATTGTGATATACAGGGTGGTCCATTGATCGTGACCGGGCCGCGCGGAATTAGCCAAGCGGTCTAGGGCGTTGCAGTCCTGGACTGTGCGGCTGATCCTGCAGGAGGTTCGAGTCCTCCCTCGGGCATGGGTGAGTGTGTTTGTCCTTAGGATAATTTAGGTTAAGTAGTGTGTCAGCGTATGGACTGATAACCTTAGGAGTTAAGTCCCATAAGATTTCACACATAGGTGAACACATTGGATCGTGACCGGGCCAAGTATCTCACGAAATCAGCGTCAAACGAAAAACTACAAAGAACGAAACTTGTCTAGCATAAAGGGGGAAACCAGATGGCGCTATGGTTTGCCTGCTAGATGGCGCTGCCATAGGTCAAACGGATATCAACTGCGTGTTTTTAAATAGGAACCCCCATTTTTATTACATATTCGTGTAGTACGTAAAGCAATATGAATGTTTTAGTTGGACCAAATATAGTCACAAACATATGGCTTACAATTTTAGACCAACAGCTGATAACAGGTAGGTTTTTTAAATTAAAATACAGAACGTACGTACGTTTGAACATTGTATTTCGATTGTTCCAATGTAATACATGTACCTTTGTGAACTTATCATTTCTGAGAACGCGTGCTGTTACAGCGTGAATACCTGTAAATACCACATTGCTGCAATAAATGCTCAAAATGATGTCCGTCAACCTGAATTCATTTGGCAATACGCCCGCATCTCGTGGTCATGCGGTGGCGTTCTAGCTTCCCACGCCCGGGTTCCCGGGTTCGATTCCCGGCGGGGTCAGGGATTTTCTGTGCCTCGTGATGGCTGGGTGTTGTGTGCTGTCCTTAGGTTAGTTAGGTTTAAGTAGTTCTACGTTCTAGGGGACTGATGACCATAGATGTTAAGTCCCATAGTGCTCAGAGCCATTTTGGCAATACGTGTAACGACATTCCTCTCAACAGCGTGTAGTTCGCCTTCCGTAATGTTCGCACATGCATTGACAATGCGCTGACGCATGGTGTCAGGCGTTGTCGGTGGATCACGATAGCAAATATCCTTCAACTTTCCCCACAGAAAGTAATCCGGGGACGTCAGATCCGGTGAACGTGCGGGCCATGGTATGGTGCTTCGACGAACAATCCACCTGTCATGAAATATGCTATTCAATACCGCTTCAACCGCACGCGAGCTATGTGCCGGACATCCATCATGTTGGAAGTACATCGCCATTCTCTCATGCAGTGAAACATCTTGTAGTAACATCGGTAGAACATTACGTAGGAAATCAGCATACATTGCACCATTTAGATTGCCATCGATAAATTGGGGGCCAATTATCCTTCCTCCCATAATGCCGCACCGTACATTAACCCACCAAGGTCGCTGATGTTCCGCTTGTCGCAGCCATCGTGGATTATCCGTTGCCCAATAGTGCATATTATGCCGGTTTACGTTACCGCTGTTGGTGGAAGACGCTACGCCGCCAAATTGAACGAGTGCAAAAAATCTGTCATCGTCCCGTAATTTCTGTTGTGCCCAGTGGCAGAACTGTACACGACGTTCGAGGTCATCGTCATGCAATTCTGGTGCATATAAATATGGTACGGGTGCAATCGATGTTGATGTAGCATTCTCAACACCGACGTTTTTGAGATTCCCGGTTCTCGCGCAATTTGTCTGCTACTGATGTGCGGATTAGCCGCGACAACAGCTAAAACACCTACTTGGGCATCATCATTTGTTGCAAGTCGTGGGTGACGTTTCACATGTGGCTGAACACTTCCTGTTTCCTTAAATAACGTAACTATCCGACGAAAGGTCCGGGCACTTGGATGATATCATCCTCAGTTCATACAGGCAGTTGGCGGAGTTGGTGAAGGCGGAAAGCCTCGCTCGCGGGGTGGAATCTGAGATAACTATTTGTAGTATCGTTCCCACAACCGATCGCGGTTCTCTGGTTTGGAGCCGAGTGGAAGGCTTAAACCAGAGGCTCAGACGATTCTGCGGAGATCTGGGGTGCAAATTTCTCGACCTCTGCTATCAGGTGGAGAAATGTAGAGTCCCCCTGAATAGGTGAGTCGTGCACTACATGCAGGAAGCGGCTACAAGCGTAGCGGAGTACGTGTGGAGTGAACATGTGGGTTTTTTAGGTTAGAGAATTCCCTCCCTAGGCCCGAAAAGACGCCTCCTGAGACACGACAAGGTAGTAGTAGGCAAAACGCTACAGGGAATAACAATATTAATGTGATAATAGTAAACTGCAGGAGCGTCTATAGAAAGGTCCCAGAACTGCTCTCATTAATAAACGGTCACAATGCCCCCATAGTACTAGGGACGGAAAGTTGGCTGAAACCAGTTGTAAACAGTAATGAAATTCTAAACTCAGATTTGAATGTATACCGCAGAGGCAGGGTGGACAATGGAGGTGGAGGCGTGTTTATAGCGATAAAAGTGCAATAGTATCGAAGGAAATTGACGGAGATCCGAAATGTGAAATAATTTGGGTGAAGGTCACGGTTAAAGCATGCTCAGACATGGTAATTGGATGTCTCTATAGGCCCCCTGGCTCAGCAGCTGTTGTGGCAGAGCACTTGAAGAAAATTTCAAAAATATTTCGAGTAGATTTCCCGACCATATTATAGTTCTGGGTGGAGATTTTAATTTACCAGATACAGACTGGGAGACTCAAACATTTATAACGGGTGGTAGCGACAAGGAATCCAGTGAAATTTTTTTAAGTGCACTATCTGCAAACTACCTTGAGCAGTTAAACGGAGAACCGACTAGTGGCGATAACATATTAGACCTTCTGGTGACAAACAGACCCGAACTATTTGAAACAGTTAACGCAGAACAGGGAATCAGCTATCATAAAGCCGTTACTGCATCGATGATTTCATCCGTAAATAGAAATATTAAAAAAGGTAGGAAGACTTTTCTCTTTGGCAAAAGTGGCAAAAAGCAGATTTCAGAGTACTTGACGGCTCAACATAAAAGTTTTGTCTCAGGTACAGATAGTGTTGACGATCAGTGGACAAAGTTCAAAACCATCGTACAATATGCATTAGATGAGTATGTACCAAGCAAGATCGTAAGAGATGGAAAAGAGCTACCGTGGTACAACAACCGAGTTAGAAAACTGCTACGGAAGCAAAAGGAACTTCACAGCAAACATAATAGCCAAAGCCTTGCAGACAAACAAAACGTACACGAAGCGAAATGTAGTGTGAGGAGGGCTATGCGAGATGCGTTCAATGAATTCGAAAGTAAAGCTCTATGTACTGACTTGGCAGAAAATTCTAATAAATTTTGGTCTTATGTCAAAGCGGTAGGTGAATCAAAACAAAATGTCTAGATACTCTGTGACCATAGACACGGGTTAACAGGTAGATGCCGTGTTTCTTGGCTTCCGCAAAGCGTTTGATACAGTTCCCCACAGTCGTTTAATGAACAAAGTAAGAGCATATGGACTATCAGACCAATTGTGTGACTGGATTGAAGAGTTACTAGATAACAGAACGCAGCATGTCGTTCTCAATGGAGAGAAGTCTTTCGAAGTAAGAGCGATTTCAGGTATGCCGCAGGGGAGTGTCGTAGGACCGTTGCTATTCACCATATACATAAATGACCTTGTCGACAACATCGGAGAGGTTGTAACAATGGAAAATTGTACTGAAATGCAGGAGTATCTGCAACGAATTGACGCATGGTGCAAGGAATGGCAATTTAATGTCAATGTAGAGAAGTGTAATGTGCTGCGAATACATAGAAAGGATGATCCTTTGTCATGTTGCTACAATATAGCATGTCAGCAACTGGAAGCTGTTAATTCCATAAATTATCTGGGAGTAGGCATTAGGAGTGATTTAAAATGGAATGACCATATAAAATTAATCGTCGGTAAAGCAGATGCCAGATTGAGATTCATTGGAAGAATGCTAAGGAAATGCAGTCCGAAAACAAAGGAACTAGGTTACAGTACACTTCTTCGCCCACTGCTTGAATACTGCTCACCGGTGTGCGATCCGTACGAGATAGGGTTGATAGAAGGGATAGAGAAGATCCAACGGAGAGCATCGCGCTTCGTTACAGGATTATTTAGTAATCACGAAAGTGTTACGGAAATGATAGAAAAACTCCAGTGGAAGACTGCAAGAGAGATGCTCAGTAGCTCGGTACGGGTTTCTGTTGAAGTTTGGAGAACATACCTTCACTGAGGAGTCAAGCAGTATATTGCTCCCTCCTACGTGTATCTGGCGAAGAGACCATGAGGATAAAATCAGAGAGATTAGAGCCCACACAGAGGCATACCGACAATCTTTCTTTCCACGAACAATATGAGACTGGAATAGAAGGGAGAACCGATAGAGGTATTCAAGGTACCCTCCGCCACACACCGTCAGGTGGCTTGCGGAGTATGGATGTAGATTTAGATGTAGAGCAGCACACATAGCAGACGACCGTTGGGCATTTTGATCACAATAGCCATACACCAACACGATATCGACCTTTTCCGCAATTGGTAAACGGTTCATTTTAACGCGGGTAATGTATCACGAAGCAAATACCATCCACACTGGTACGTGATACCATGTACTTATACGTTTGTGACTATTACAGCACCATCTATCACAAAGCGAAAAAAGTGGTCCAGCTAAAAGATTCATATTTCTTTCCGTACTATACGAATATGTAATAACAAATAGGGTTTCCTATTTTAAAAAACGCAGTTGATATCCGTTTGACCTATGGCAGCGCCATCTAGCGGGCCAACTATAGTGCCATCTGGTTTCCGCCTTGAAGCTAGACAAGTTTCGTTCTTTGTAGTTTTTTCGTCTGATGCTTATTTCGCGAGATATTTGGCCCGGTCACTATCAATGGACAACCCTTTATACTGCTTTATGAGATGATGCATTGAATTGCTGATACAGTCATCGTTTCGGAACTGTTTCTTTAGTGTATGCAGTACAGAATGTGGTGACATGT
Organism: Schistocerca piceifrons; assembly: GCF_021461385.2. Lineage (NCBI taxonomy): Eukaryota > Metazoa > Arthropoda > Insecta > Orthoptera > Acrididae > Schistocerca > Schistocerca piceifrons. The sequence continues at coordinate 1,054,976,347 of NC_060139.1, forward strand.
GTCGATAGTCTTCCGCGTTTAGCATTTCCCTAAGTTCAATAAGGGGACCACCCGCAGACCACGTAAAACACGTCCATAACGTAAGACCAGCTCCTCCATACCTCACCGTTGACAGTACTCATGACGCAGTGAATGTTCTCTTTCCACTAGCCAAACCCAAGCCACTCGTTTCGAGTCATCCAACGTCCTACGACGTCGCTCTCTACACCGCCGCAATCGCTGGCTACAAAAATGAGTGGCTAATAGCGAGCAGCTCGACCATTGTACACCAGTGCGATCCTGGACTGCTGACAGTACTTCGAAACTCAAAGGTGATTCCTACAGTCGATTTCATGTGGTTTTTGGTAACAACCCTCCGCAACGCTCGACGATCCTGTCCGTCATTACGTGACCTTGGTCTCAGTGTAGCTGTTGGTGTTACCCCGCATTTTCAGTTCACAACCGTATCATCAGTAGCTCCTCCTGGGCATCTGTAGAAGGCTTAAAACGTCGCTGATGGATTTGGTACTCAGGTGACAGTCAATGACAAGTACACCATCAAAGTCAGTGAGCTCCTCTCACCGACCGTTTGGCTTTTGCTGCTTCTCTACTGACAACACAACACTCCCCGCTCCCTTTTATACTTCCTGCTCCACTTCTCGTGACATCTAGCGATCAATTCCGTATTACATAGGTGTGTCCAGATACTTTTGACCAGGTAGTGTATATTATCAGCAAATGTAATGCAGTGTATTTGTCTACTGTTAATTTTGTTACTTATGTGTTGCTTCTTTTTGTTTGTTCACCCCGATAGCTGAATGGTCAGCGTCTCGGACCGCCGTCCTTTGGGGCCTGGGTTCCATTCCCGGGGATTTTCTCCGCTCAGGAACTAGTGTTGTGTTGTGTTCATCGTCATTTCATCCCCATCCGGCGCGCAGGTCGCCCAATGTGGCGTCGAATGTAGTAAGACCTGTACCAAGGCGGCCGGACCTGTCCAGCAAGGGGCCTACTGCCCACTGGCGCCAAACGCTCATCTCCATTTCCATTTCTCTTTGTTTGTATTGTTCATTGAATAAATCAGTTGAATAACGAAGGAAAGAGAGGACAGCTCATCGGACACCTCCTTCCATTCTAGCCTCTTTCTTAGTGCTGCTGACTTGTACGAGCGACGTTCAATCAGTAACGCAACGCATGTTTTTCTGAAAGCAGGATGGTTGTATCGAGGATTCCAGTTCACGTGATTCTCCAATGTTTTGGCTACAAAAGCCTATTTTTAAAAATAATGTCCAACTGTGCACCAAGGTGCTTGATTATGATCCGTCGAACACTTCGAATGAGAGTGTCCACACGTTCCGACATTGCAGGAATCACAGCTTTGTGCGGCCTGCACCGGCACGCGGAAGATCGGACACGTTTGCGCGACCTTGTTGCGATGATGACAGACGCCTCGCCCAACGATTCAGAGGGCTTTGGTTGGCTGTCAGGTCTCCGTAGACGTTCTGCAAGCGCCTGGGAAAATCTGCGATGGCCTGGTTTTCCGCCAAAAGAAATCGGTGACGGTTCTCTGGTGGAACGCACTTCCGTTACACGCGCCATTTTGAAGGCTACGTATAGCTGACTACCGGGACTTCATGAAACTGTAGCCGGAGTATTCCGCGACCTCCCACAGCAAATTTCGCATTTTCTCACCCGAAATTGGGCGGGAAATAAAAGGGTGTTGCAATACTTATTGAACGCCCTTCCTATTTCTGTACTCTGACTTTTAATTTTTTTTAATTCCAGTGTTTGATCACAATATAAATTCCTTGACGATGATCAGTCTCAGTCAGTAATGACCATCTTCAGATCTACAATACAAAAAATATGTGCACCTAGTGGGCAGTCTATCTTTCAACACAATACAGCATTTCATATCACACAGGTTGTATGATAGTATATTGTGATATGAAATGCTGTATTGTGTTGAAAGACAGACCGCCTACTAGGTGTATGTATTTTTTATACTGTAGATCTCGAGAAGGTCATTACTGACTGAAACCGGTCATCGTCAAAGGAATTTACACTACTGGCCATTAAAATTGCTACACCACGAAAGGTGACGTGCTACAGACGCGAAATTTAACCGACAGGAAGAAGATGCTGCGATATGCAAATGATTAGCTTTTCAGAGCATTCACACAAGGTTGCCGCCGGTGGCGACACCTACAACTTGCTGACATGAGGAACGTTTCCAACTGATTTCTCATACACAAACAGCAGTTGACCGGCGTTGCCTGGTGAAACGTTGTTGTGATGCCTCGTGTAAGGAGGAGAAATGCGTACCATCACTTTTCCGACTTTGATAAAGGTTGGATTGCAGCCTATCGCGATTGCGGTTTATCGTATCGCGACATTGCTGCTCGCGTTGGTCGAGATTCAATGACTGTCAGCAGAATATGGAATCGGTGAGTTCAGGAGGGTAATACGGAACGCCGTACTGGATCCCAACGGCCTCGAATCACTAGCAGTCGAGATGACAGGCATCTTATCCGCATGGCTGTAACGGATCGTGCAGCCACGTCTCGGTCCCTGAGTCAACAGATGGGGACGTTTGCAAGACAACAATCATCTGCACGAACAGTTCGAAGACGTTTGCAGCAGCAAGGACTATCAGCTCGGAGACCATGGCTGCGGTTACCCTTGACACTGCATCACAGACACGAGCGCCTGCGATGGTGTACTCAACGACGACCCTGGGTGCACGATTCGGATGAATCCAGGTTCTGTTTACAGCATCATGATGGTCGCATCGGTGTTTGGCGACATCGAGGTGAACGCACATTGGAAGCGTGTATTCGTCGTCGCCATACTGGCGTATCACCCGGCCATTGGTTACACGTCTCGGTCACCTCTTGCTCGCATTGACGGCACTTTGAACAGTGGACGTTACATTTAATTTGTGTTACGACCTGTGGCTGTACCCTTCATTCGATCCCTGCGAAACCCTACATTTCAGCAGGATAATGCACGACAGCATGTTGCAGGTCGTGTACGGACCTTTCTGGATACAGAAAATGTTGGATTGCTGCCCTGGCCAGCACATTGTCCAGACCTCTCACCAACTGAAAACGTCTGGTCAATGGTGGCCGAGCAACTGGCTCGTCACAATACGCCAGTCACTACTCTTGATGAACTGTGGTATCGTGTTGAAGCTGCATGGGCAGCTGTACCTGTACACACCATCCAAGCTCTGTTTGACTCAATGCCCAGGCGTATCAAGGCCGTTATTACGGCCAGAGGTGGTTGTTCTGGGTATTGATTTTTCAGGATGTATGCACCCTAATTGCCTGAAAATGTAATCACATGTCAGTTCTAGTATAATATATTTGTCCAATGAATACCCGTTTATCACCTTCATTTCAACTTGGTGTAGCAATTTTAATGGTCAGTAGTGTATACTGTGATCAAAGAGTGGAATAGAAAAAAAAAGTTTCCCATTGTTGGATCACTGTTCATATTCGCGATTATGTCGCAGCTGGTGACTGACTTTTGTATAGTTTGCGAATCAGTGTTTCACATCTCCAATCTATACCACTTTTAGTCGGTTTTTCATGCCAGTGTTTGACATAGCGCAGTTAAAAATCGTAAATAGTGTGTCACCGGTGTAGGTCCTTGGACCTACGGTTGGCCACGTGTTTCAAAGTGGAGGAACTGACGCGAAAGTTTGTAGATAAATTAATATCATCATCGCCGTCGTGAGGGGAGTTGACTGGCAGAGAGCCGTGCCGGACGGTAGCAGCTGTCGGGGGCAGGCAGCAGTGGACGGCTAATTAGGGGGGCGTCGCTGGCTGAGGCTGCCGGACGCCCGAGGCTGGCACTGCTGCTGCTGCTGCTGCTGCTGCTGCTGTGGCTGCGGCCCTAATCAAATCTAAACACATGTAACAAACAGCTAAACAGTTAATTGCGGACGCGAAATCACCGTCATTTCCCAAATTGGCCCATAACATGTCATTAATGACTGGCCCCGCGAGCCGCAGGCGGAGGCGCTGGAATGCTGTCTAATGGGAATCCGGTGCAGCAGTTCGATATCCGGAGTTACGGCGGGGGCGTGGCTTGGCTGCGAGCGGCGAGGCGGGGCAAGGCAGGCCGCGTCCGTGCCTCCTGGCTACGCACTGGCCGGGGATAGCGGCTGTCGTGAAACAGCGAGTACTGGAGTGTCATGCAGACGGTTACAGATTCAACACTTCTTCTATTACGTATTTTCCACAGACTTCCATTCATTTGCCGGCCAAAGTGGCCGTGCAGTTCTAGGCGCTGCAGTCTGGAACCGCGAGACCGCTACGGCCGCAGGTTCGAATCCTGCCACGGGCATGGATGTGTGTGATGTCCTTAGGTTAGTTAGATTTAACTAGTTCTAAGTTTTAGGGGACTAATGGCCTGAGAAGTAGAGTCCCATAGTGGTCAGAGCCATTTGAACCATTCCTTTATTTTTGAACATGAAAGTAAGCCTTAACAAGTTAGATGTGGTTCATTCACGAAAGAATGAGTCCAAAGGAACGGTTCACTAAACTGAACAAAAGCAGTGAGGAACGACTTCCTTCTCTACCTCGTGATGACTGGGTGTTGTGTGATGTCCTTAGGTTAGATAGGTTTAAGTAGTTCTAAGTTCTAGGGGACTGATGACCATAGATGTTAAGTCCCATAGTGCTCAGAGCCATTTGAACTACTTCCGAGGAGTGGTCGTTCACCTTTCTCTTCATACCAATCTCGTTCCCACCTAGGTCTCATTCAGTCTCGTTCTTCATTCCAGTTTCTCTGTTTCTCGTTCCCTCTGCAGCTTAGTTCCTCGTTTCAGGTCTCCCGTTTGTCATTCTCATCTTGTTCCGATTTCTCGCACTTCTTCCATTTCTCGTTCCCACCTCTGTCTCGTTCCTTGTTCTTGTTCCATTTTCACTACTGCTTATTCTCACCTCAGTCCCGTTCAATAGGTGTCTTTTCTCATTCCAGTTCTTCCGTTTCTCATTCCACCTTGGTCTCATTCCTCTTTCCAGTTACATTTCTACCATTCCTCATTCACACCTGTTGGATCAATCTCGTTCCTGGTTCCATTTCCGCCGTTTCTCGCTCCCATCTCGATCTCGTTTCTTGTTCTACTTCCATTTCACCATATCCGCCCCGATAGCTGAGTTGGCAGCGTGACGGATTGCTGTTCTACGTGACCGGGTTCGATTCCAGACTGGGTCGGGAATTTTCTCCGCTCAGGGAGTGGGTGTTGAGTTGTCTTCATAATCATTTCATCCCCATCCGACGTGCTGGTCGCCCAGTGTGGCGTCGAATGTAATAAGACCTTCACCAAGGCGGCCGGACCTCCCCCGCAAAGAGCCTCCCGGCCTTTGACACCAAACACTCATTTCCATTTCACCATTCCTCTTTTCCACCTCGGTCTCGTTCACTCGGTGTAGTAGTTTTTCGGGCAGTCACTCATTGCTCGTTCCAGCTCCACCGTTCTTCATTCAGTTACGGTTGCTTTCGCTCATTGTGGTCTCCTGTTCTTGTTCAGTTTAGAACCCTTTTCGAAATCTCCACGTTCAACCTCCACGACCAATAATATAACAAAATTGTAATTATATATTCAAATTAACACAAATACTCTCGATTCGCTCTGTCTCATCCAGACAGCCAAGTGTTAGCACTCGGCTTATGAGATTCAGGAATGTGTGTTGACACAAGATCGAAAATGTCTGGTGGATTAATGATGAGGCCCAGCGTGCCGGCCAGCCTGGCTGGGGTTTTCTGGCAGTTTCCCACATCCGAGTACCTGAATACTGGGTTGGTATCCACATCCCGCCACAGTTAATGTAATACGAAAACATTTAGAAATAGTTAGTAGACTTTCACATGGATAACATGCAGCTGGAGTACACATATCTCGTCCTGGGGTGGGGGGGGGGGTTAAGGTATAACGACATGGAGGGCATTGCACCCACCTTCTAAGACTGAAACCGAGCGAGGTAGAACACTGGAATCGCATTCGGGAGTCAAACCCACGTGCGGGCATGCAGATTTAAGTTTTCTGTGATTTCCCTAAGCAGCTCCAGGCAAATGCCGGGATGGTTCCTTTGAAAGACACGGCCGATTTCCTTCCCCTTCCTTGACACTATCCGAGCTTGCGCTCAGTCTCTAATGACCTCAATGTCGACGGGGCGTTAAACCCAACCTTCCTTACTTCCTTCTAATACTGACCAATCGAAATCCGGTAACAATCGTGCCGATCTCGTATAGGTACGGGATAAAGGCAAAAGAAAAGGAAGTAGTCTCAGTTCATTGGAACTCGTCTTTTGACACGCTACTGCATGTGTTTGAAAACAAAGTGCCCTAGTTATAGAAGATGAGCACATCTCTGTATGAACATGCTGAGCTAAGGTGCTGGCATCAGACCAGCACGCTCGGAAAAACAGTGAACGAGGTGAATGGATAGTTCTCAAAAAGGATCGATAATCAGTGAACTACTTCCCAAAAATGAATAAGTTTGCCCATCTCTAATACGGACGAGTTAACTATTTCCTCAATACTGTCATATGGGCAGTTGAAATTAAAGTGCTCAGTACAGGAAACATAAACGGTAGCAAACTGTTGTCTTAACAGACTGACGCACTGGAATATACAGCGTATAAAAAAACTACATGCAAAGAATTTTAGAGTGCTTGAGTGCATGAAAAGAAAAACTATTTTATGTGACAAAAATGTCACAGGTGCATCGGTTCCCCACTAGTGGTATATAAACTTTTTGGCGTTACTAAAGCTCAGAGACAATATTACAACTGCTGTATGCGCCTTGATTAAGAGGTGTTGTCGTCCGTTTAGAATAGCGCAGAACTGGCATCTACATTCTAATAATAGTGGAATACTCACAAAACAACCAGGAGTTTCACAAATAGCGGCTGCAGCTTGAGCCAAAGGGCTGGAGTTTATGTTGTATCTGGTATAACAAATGCATCATCTCTCACCAGAATAAGAAACCCATAGGAGTGGGGTTGGAGAAACATTCGTATAAACGCAACATAACATAAACCATCGTAATGTCATTGTTTATCGAGGAACATGGTCACTGATAGCAGTAATGAAAACTTCATCTTCCTAGCGGTTAGAGGTAACTGTGTTGCAAATCAAATACTATTTTCAACGTGTTGCGTGCCAAACAGTCAAAACAACTATCTACAGTGGCCTAAGATAAGACCAGCGTGACACCCTTCAAGGATCCCAAGCGAGGAAGCGGTGCACTTGCGACATCTGTGTCACGTTACGAAAGTGTTTCTCTTTATCTCTGTTAATAATTCTGCACGTTTGTTTGTGTAGTGCTTTTATACCCTTATGAATTATGAACTGTAAAAATTGGACATTTTTTGACTTGGCTAAGCCTTTTGATAGATGAACCATGTTTTATTCAGCAGCAGTTAAATATTAACTAACAGTAGACGCATAAAATCTGTAGTGTCTATCTTACAGGCATGACAGAGGTCAAAGTATAGCTACACTACGTGATCAAAAGTATCCGGACACCCCCAAAAACATACGTTTTTCGTATTAGGTGCATTGTGCTGCCACCTACTGCCAGGTACTCCATATCAGAGACCTCAGAAGGCATTAGATTTCGCGAGAGAGCATAATGGGGAGCTCCAAGGAACTAACGGACTTCGCATGTTGTCAGGTGATTGGGCGTCAGTTGTGTCATACCTTTGTACGCGAAATTTCTACACCCCTTCAACATCCCTAGGTCCACTGTTTCCGATGTAATAGTGAAGTGGAAACGTGAAGGGACACGTACAGCACAAAATTAAACTTACAGGAAATGTGTTTTCAGAACGTAGTTGCGTTTTGTATTTGATTTAAGTTCTGGAACATCCACCTGCTCAAGAAACATAATACTCTGAATTTTTTAACAACACGTATTTATTAATGTCCTTTACGTTACTAATATTTACGTTTTTTTTAAATAGTACATGGACAATAATAGTATGACTGAATTACAGAAATCTGTGTTACGAAACTTTTTCTGCCCCACTGACGAGAATCTTACAGAAGCTTCTAATATTAATTACTACTAACAATATAAACCAATAATGTTTCAAAATATTAAGTCATTTCTTTGCATTACTTTAAAATAAAATGTATATTTTTTACTTTTTTTGTACTTCTCAGAGGACACTCTCTGCGGGATGTATGGACTATGACTGACGTAATGTAGTATGAGATACGTCATTTTCTACTGTTTCGTAAACATCAGAATTATTGTTATTTGTCAGGCAAATATAAGAGGGTTCCAGAATGAGATTTTCACTCTGCAGTGGAGTGAGCGCTGATACGAAACTTCCTGTCAGGTTAAAACTGTGTGCGGGACCGAGACTCGAACTCCGGACCTTCGCCTTTGGCGGGCAAGTGCTCTACCATCTGAACTACCCAAGCGTGACTGACGCCTCTTCCTCACAGCTTTACTTCTGCCAGTACCTCGTCTCCTACCTTCCAAACTTTACAGAAGCTCTCCTGCGAACCTTGCAGAACTAGCACTCCTGAAAGAAAGGATATTGCGGAGACATGGCTTAGCCACAGCCTGGGGGATGTTTCTAGAACGAGATTTTCACTTTCCAGCGGAGTGTGCGCTGATATGAAACTTCATGGCTGATGAAAACTGTATACCGGACATTTCACAAAACCCTAAAATACATATCACATTCGCCTCATTGTGAGTTAAAACATAGGTCAAGTTGGTCGACAAATCGGCTGCTGCCTTCTTACCGATGACATTGTAATTCTGCCAAAGACGACAGACGACACGGGATAGGAGATGATTGGACTGCCAATGTCTTTAAAAAAAAGGAAAAGAAAAGTTGAATATCAACAACAATAAATCGAGGTAATGGAATGTGGTTGAAATAAATAAGAGATGCTTAGAGAATTATATCATGAAATGACACACTGAAAGTAGTAGATAAGCTACGCTGTTTAGGAAGCAAAATAACTGACGACAGCTGAAGTATATAAAATATGGACTGTCAGTAGCAAGATAAGCGTTTCTAGAAAAGATAAATTTATTAATGTCTTTTCTAAAAGAAACTTGTCTGGAGAATAACTTTCTACGGACGTGAAACATTGACAATAAACAATACCGATAAGAGGATGGTAGAAGCATTTGAAATGTCGTGCTACAAAATAATGCTTGAGATTAATTCAGTAACTGATGGAGACAACTGTATCAAACTGGGTAAAAAATAAATATATGGATCGGCTTGACTAGAAGAAAGTTTCGGATAACAAACGTCCTGAGACACCACGAAATAGTTAATTTGGTAACGATGGGAAATGTGGTGGATAAAAATTGTAGAGTCAGAGCAGCTTCAAATGGACATAGATGGTAGTAGTTATGCAGAGATGGAGAGGGTTGCACAAGATGGAGTAGGATTCCCAGAATGAGCGCAACAGTGATAACATGTGTACGGAACAGACAACATGAACAGAAAAAGTGTTTACGATGGATTTATCCATAAACCGCTTATGATGTGCTGTTACATAAAAGGGAACCATGAACAAGAGTAGTGACATCCAACGTCGAAAATCGTTGACAGGTGACGGCACGAAATCTGCTACTGTCTCTGAAGTTGTTACCGGAGGACTTAGGTATTAGCAAGGAGTGTGATTATGTCAACAAGCACAGATACCAGGGTAAAAAGAAAGGAAGGAGAATAAGGGTTATCATTCCATATTCGAGGAGGACATTAGAGACGCAGAAAACGCTCGGATTTCTTCAAGGATGAGGATGGAAATCGGCTGTGTCCTTTGAAGCACGTACGTGGTTTAGTATTTATGGCTATCTGCTAGAGCCGGGATAGCCTATGTGGAGGCAAAGAGCTCAAAAAATGTATGGCTCTTGTTTACTTCATGTAGGGCTAATACATTTCTGTGAAAGTGCAATAGAAAAGGTAAGGGAATACAAATACTTCAACGGTATCAATCATGACATGAATTAGATGATGTTATACCTAATGAAACTTTCCAACTGCATTTAAAAAGCCGGCCGCGGTGGTCTCGCGGTTAAGGCGCTCAGTCCGGAACCACGCGACTGCTACGGTCGCAGGTTCGAATCCTGCCTCGGGGATGGATATGTGTGATGTCCTTAGGTTAGTTAGGTTTAAGTAGTTCTAAGATCTAGGGGACTGATGACCACAGAAGTTAAGTCCCATAGTGCTCAGAGCCATTTGAACCATTTTTTGCATTTAAAAAACGCACAAATTTAAACTATTACGTAAACACAAAAAATAATAAATGAGTGCCTAAAAAATTTCTTTTTCTCGCTTTCGACTTAGCGAAATCCTCTATCACATCCTGGGAATCAAGAGAACTGGTCACCTCATGTTCAGTTGATAACAAGGGGATAATTGAAATGTGTTCATCTTTTATCGTAGCATGTAATTTGTTCTTGAAAAGGGATAGTTTGGAGAAGCACTGAAATGAAAAACTTCATAACAAAAACTTTCTCCATCGATATCACCTCGCTATTTTTCACAAACCTTTGACGTTTCCTTCAAGAGTTCTATAGCTTCTTGCTGTAGTATATTGTGTGTTAAAGGTAAGAAAAGATCGACTATTTGGCCATAATTTTCCTCTCCCGTTTTTAGTTCTGCTTATAATTTATCAACAATCGCAATATGTGCCACACGAAATTTATCATGTTCAGTCAATTCCTCTTATTTTGCGTTTCCTTTCGTCGCTGTGTTCTTGATACACGTGCTCACTTAAGCTCCTGGCTTGGTTTTCATATTCACCAGATTTTTTCCTGACATGTCTGAAAAATGATCGCAACGTTTGACACCCGCTGATTAAGTCCAGTACAGGTTTCTGATAATATTTCATAGTTTTGTCCACTCGAAACAACACGACATCCCATAAAACAACCAATATTACTTACTCCAGTCTTTTTATTTTTTACACGATTCTGCCACATTTCTTGTCGCTGCCTTTTCTTCTCTGTTCTCGACAATTTCTACAAAATGTGGCACGTAAACTTCATCGAAACTCTGTCGAACTCGATATTTATTCCTCACGCTACGAACATGTAATATCGGGCAATGTCTTAAGTAATCCATTATTCTTCACAAGAATGTGCCAATGAAAAGTAGAAGCTACCAAAAGGACTGATTCTAACGTTTCCTGTGCACTGTTTTGGACCACGAGGTTTAATGAGTACGCAGCACAGGGCGCATGAAAAGCTAACCAATTCCTTTGTGTTTGCACATAAATCTAAATACTTTCTACTCATGTTACTGGCGTTGTCAAAGGACTGCGAACGACAATCTTCTCTCCTACCATTGTTTTTTCCAAAGAGATCTAGGACAACGTTCCTAAGACTTTCTTCCGAATGACTATGTATGGGAACAAAACAAAAAATTTTCGGTGAACTCTTCCTTCAAAACAGTACCTTCATGTACCGTATCTACCGTTGAATTTGCAGCTAGTCCATAGTATTTTGCTGTTTGAATTTCGCCAACCATTTCTCTCAGTCCCTTGTTTCCCATAAGGGCGATGGATTCTTCACATATAGTCATGGACAAACACGATTAATGGCCACGACCTTTGGAGACATGTCCTTGGGTCTTACAAAAACGAGTCAGAATGAGCAGATAGTTAGAGGGAACCCAAATAGGTACCATTGTTTGTGATTCCAAAAATTTCCTTATCACCACGAAAGCAAATGCCAAACGCATAACTACTATCACGCATCAAAGCACTTCTTGCCAATAATTTTCCTCTGTTTTAATCGTATGCTGCTGTTGACTGTCGATAAGTCCCTCTTTCTTCGATCGTAGAAACCACGTCACTAAACTTTTGCGATGATTAGCGCTGTTCTTCCTGTCAGAAAATCCACATGTTGATAACTGAATATGCATTTTTTCCAAGTCCACGGTGTCAGTGAATAATTTACAGAAAATAGAAAATGTATTTCCTCTAGATTCGGAATACAACAACCATTTTGTTTCAGTTTTCAATACGTTTAGCAGTTTTCTAGAGAACAAGCTTTCGAGAGCGTATCTTTTTTGTGATTTGTTCTTAAAATAACCCAAACTTTTCTTTATACACAGTTCCATGAATCCGTATTTCACGTTTTTCCATTTCGATGCATTAGACTCCGATGTTGCGGAATTCAACTAATTCACAGTCAGTACTGTCACCGGTTTCGGTTTTGTGATCGCCTGGTTCAACAATCGCTTTAATACCCGTTTCACCTACAAAATACTGCTCCACAACAATTTCATATTCGCCGGAACTTGTCAAACACTCCTTAGTGTAAGTTGGCACAGGTGCAGGAGGTTCTGGTTCGGTACACATTTGACTAATATTACCAATGGAGTAATCTTTCTACGTAAAATGTGAATTCATTTTTAGAAGTTACTTCACAAATTTAGGTACATATTTCTGTGCTGCTTTTCTTTTGCTGGAACTACTGGAAAACTCTCTCACGCAAAGGCATTCCATTTCAAGTCACGAAAACCACAAAAAATGGTTCAAATGGCTCTGAGCACTATGCGACTTAACTTCTGAGGTCATCAGTCACCTAGAACTTAGAACTAATTAAACCTAACTAATCTAAGGACATCACACACATCCATGCCCGAGGCAGGATTCGAACCTGCGACCGTAGCGCCCAAAACCACAAATGAAACTCAAATAAGAGCTATACACCAATTGACTAGCATAAGTAATGTCATCCCACCTACTAACAACAGCCAATCTGTAAATATACAGTACTTCACAAAGCTCTAAACAACACTGACTCGGAATTAACACTTAAGCTCTACAACAACAAAAGAAGGAAGGGGCGAGAGCGCACGAAAGTCTTAGAAGCAATCCACTTGTTGTTCTGGTCAAAAACTTCCACGCAACTCCCCGCTTATGTTGCTTACAAATAGCCGGAATGAAAGGAATATAACCTATTGCGCAACTACATAGTGACTTAATTTTTCGTTGGACTGGGTCTGGGTATTCTATAACTGCATGAGACTGCAGAACACTTCTGTTCAACTAGAAAATATGAATCACGATTGTCATGCCCTGTATTCGATATGCCTTTTTAAAAAACTGGTTTTTGCTAATTTATTAAGATAGCCGACGTAAGAAACGAAGAAATTTGTTTCATATTTTTGGTTATATTTTATCCTATGATGATTATTGTACCTTGAATGACTATTACTTGACGTCCATTTTAGAACACGACCGGAGGGAAGGCCCCCGTCCACCTAGAGCCCTGGGTCTGGATCCCCTCTAAGGCCTCCGTCCCTCTTAACCCGGCCCTGCTATCTGGCCTTGAGTTCTTTACTTGTTTGCGTTGCCTGGGTTTGCGACACGTCCATCAAATGGGGAAATACTTATGCACCTGACGTGAGCTACTTGCCTGTGTTTTACTTATTTTGCCTATCACGCACAAAGTGAAGATGAAATGCAAAAGGAAAACTAATCTTATGGGTAGCTAGGTACGTTGGAAGCTCAGCAAATTGGGGAAAAATGAATAGTTAATTTCTTAAGACATTTATTACGTGACTAAGACAGGGACTACGAGGTAATACATCTTAGGGTTCTGTGGTTGGGCGGAATCAACCCAAATGATAAACAAAAAATAAGGAAGTTGTAGATTAGTTACATGTGTCAAAGAATTAAAACGAGCTAGTCCAAATGAAGATCTTACAAGTCATTCCTGTTGTTAAGATCACATGTTAATCTACATCAAGAAATAAAGTAAGAAAAATTTTTAAAAGACGTGAGGCGCTAAGGATTCATGTATATTTACAGCGAAATGTGAGCAGAATGAATCTTAGGTCCAGAAAGCGATAATATAGGGGACAGCCGGACAAAGTGCATTTGGCGGACAAAGTGACTATTTGTGTCCCTGACGGTTATAATATAATGTACTGGCATGACGCGAGAAATGCTTTAACGTATTCTCTCCCTGGAGAGCCAAGTCAACCTTATGAAGCGTAACCTGTTGCTGTTACACCCCTCACAGTTATAATGATTTTTGGTGATTTTAGTTATTCTTATGTAAGGCAAGTTGTCAGTTTGTGTATTTATTGTGGAGAGGTGTGACTTACGTCTCTTCAATGAAATTGTGTTGAAAGTTTCAGATCTAGACTCCATAAGCCTACTTCAGTTACTCAAATTTCGGTAATTCTATTAGAGGGTATACACCTTTCTTGAAATGGTGTCAGTCTGGTCAAAGTGGACATTTCGGCAATGGCTTTTGCGTACTCTCAGTAGGAGGAAAACGTAAAAGTAGCGACCGGAAGATGAACTCTAAGGTGTTTCTTACAGCAAGTCCTCATAAGAGTGATGTAGACGAGCAAATAAGGGAAGACAAGAAAAATAAAATATATAGAAGGAAAAAGGGAAAGCAGTCGAAGAGAAGAAAGACAGTAAAAAGTACAGAGTCAAGAGCAGGAAACCCAACCCTAGAAAACCTCTTTTTAACGACAACAACGAAGACAGTGAGTGTATGTCTTTCGTAGAAAGATTTTCAAATTCAAGGACAGAAGGGTAGTGGGCGAGTGCCAGGTTTGCTCCCTCTGGGCCCAAGAATTCTGAACAGGAGCTGAGGAACACAGTTTGACTTTTATTTGGGAAAGTGTACATAATTTAATTCGAATCATGTTACACAATACAAATATTTAGTTCTTATTTTGAGTTTAAAATTAAGTGCTCACTTTGCCCCCTCATGTCACGCAAAGTAACCATTTTGAAACTTCGTGAATACTGAATTGTTTAAAGTCCGTAATTTCATCCTAAAGTACTTAAAGTATTCACCATTACACTTCAACAGTTGCAGATTATAATCGCTCATTTCTATGCAGTCCTATCTATTGCTACTCAGCTTAAAAAAATTGGAGTACCTTAGCCTGGCCACTTTGCTCGGCTCTTTGCTATATAGACTCTGCATTTCTCTTACACAATGGGCATGATACTCACCAAAATCACCGGGGCAGATGCTTGGTCTGTTTGACTGAATCTAGTTGAAGGAAGTTTATACGAATAAATTTTGGGACATGACAAAACTCCTTGGGAGAAACAGAAAAAAAGATAAATAAAAACAAATGAAACAATGTACATTAGTTTTCGGTTCTGTGTGATTGCTACCAACCCTGCAAACTTAATGACTCCGCATGCTAGATTGTGTTGAGGATACCAAAAATTACACTGAAGAGCTAAAAAAACTGGTACACCAGCGCAATATCATGTAGGGCCTCGCAAGCACACGGAAGTGCCACAACACGACGTGGCATGGACTCGACTAATGTCTGAAGTAGTAGTGGAGGGAATTGACACCATGAATCCTGCAAGGCTCCCCATAAATCTATAGGAGTACCAGGGGCTGGAGATCTCTACTGTACAGCACTTTGCAAGTCATCTCCGTACCCATACACGTTTATCCGCTCGATAGAATTTGAAACGAGACTCGACCGACGAGGCAACATGTTTCCAGTCATCAACAGCCCAGTGTCGGTGTTGACGGGCCCAGGTGAAGCGTAAAACATTTTGTCGTGCAGTCATCAAGTGGTCCTCCGGCTCCGGAAGCCCATATCGCTGATTTTTCATTGAATGGTTCGCTCGCTAACACTTGTTGATGGCCCTACATTGAAATCTGCAGTAATTTTCGGAAGGGTTGCAGTTCTGTCAAGTTAAACGATCCTTTTCAGTCTTCGTTGGCCCCTTTCTTGCAGAATCTTTTCCCGGCCGCATGGATATCGGGGTTTTGACGTTTTACCGGATTCCTGATATTCACGGTATCCTACACTAGTGAAATGGTCGTACGGGTAATTCTCACTTCATCTCTACCTCGGAGGTGCTGTGTCCCATCGCTCGCGCACCGACTACAACATTGTATTTGGATACGCATGCCTATACCGGTTTCTTTGGCGCTTCAGTGTATAAGATAGAAAGGGACGGCGGAGGGAAGATTTCAACATAGAAACACGACATTTTTAAAACTATTTTATGTCTTATCTAACATACACGTAAACTGTGGGATAGCGATACGCGCATTTGCAGACGACAGTATTATCGCGTACGCAGGGTATAATAGGGCATTTGCATTGGCGGAGCTGTCATTTCTACTCAGTTGATTCGTATGAAAAGGATTCCGACTTGATTATGGCCGCAAAACGGGAATTAACAGATTCTAAATGTGGAATGGTAGTTGAGCTAGACGCATGGGACATTCCATTTCGGAAAATCGTTAGGGAATTCCGTCCAGAGTGTTCCGAGAATACCAAATCTGTGTCATTACCTCTCACCACGGACAACGTAATGGTCGACAGCTTTTACGTAACGACTGACAGCAGCGTCGGTTGCGCCGAGTTGTCAGTGCTAACAGACAAGCAATTCTGCGTGAAATAACCACAGAAATCAATGTGGAACGTACGTCGAACTCATCCGCTAGGACAGTGCGGCGAAATTTGACGTTAATGGGCTATGGCAGCAGACGACCGACGCTAGTGTCTTTGCTAACAGCACGACATCACATGCAGCGTCTCTCCTGGGCCTGTGTCGACGACCTGAAACCTCTGGCCTGGTCACGTGAGTTCCCGTCTCGATTGGTAAGAGCTGACAGTAGTTTAGAGTACGGCGCAGACCCTACGGAGACATGGACCCAAGTTGTGAACAAGGCACTGTATAAACTAGTTGTGGCTCCCTGATGATATATACAGGGTGTTTCAAAAATGACCGGTATATTTGAAACGGCAATAAAAACTAAACGAGCAGCGATAGAAATACACCGTGTGTTGCAATATGCTTGGGACAACAGTACATTTTCAGGCAAACAAACTTTCGAAATTACAGTAGTTACAATTTTCAACAACAGATGGCGCTGCGGTCTAGGATATAGTACGGTATTTTCCACATATCCACCATGCGTAGCAATAATATGGCGTAGTCTCTGAATGAAATTACCCGAAACCTTTGACAACGTGTCTGGCGGAATGGCTTCACATGCAGATGACATGTACTGCTTCAGCTGTTCAATTGTTTCTGGATTCTGGCGGTACACCTGGTCTTTCAAGTGTCCCCACAGAAAGAAGTCACAGGGGTTCATGTCTGGCGAATAGGGAGGCCAATCCACGCCGCCTCCTGTATGTTTCGGATAGCCCAAAGCAATCACACGATCATCGAAATATTCATTCAGGAAATTAAAGACGTCGGCCGTGCGATGTGGCCGGGCACCATCTTGCATAAACCACGAGGTGTTCGCAGTGTCGTCTAAGGCAGTTTGTACCGGCACAAATTTACGAAGAATGTCCAGATAGCGTGATGCAGTAATCGTTTCGGATCTGAAAAATGGGCCAATGATTCCTTTGGAAGAAATGGCGGCCCAGACCAGTACTTTTTGAGGATGCAGGGACGATGGGACTGCAACATGGGGCTTTTCGGTCCCCATATGCGCCAGTTCTGTGTATTGACGAAGCCGTCCAGGTAAAAATAAGCTTCGTCAGTAAACCAAATGCTGGCCACATGCATATCGCCGTCATCAATCCTGTGCACTATATCGTTAGCGAATGTCTCTCGTGCAGCAATGGTAGCGGCGCTGAGGGGTTGCCGCATTTGAATTTTGTATGGATAGAGGTGTAAACTCTGGCGCATGAGACGATACGTGGACGTTGGCGTCATTTGGACCGCAGCTGCAACACGACGAACGGAAACCCGAGGCCGCTGTTGGATCACCTGCTGCACTAGCTGCGCGTTGCCCTCTGTGGTTGCCGTACGCGGTCGCCCTACCTTTCCAGCACGTTCATCCGTCACGTTCCCAGTCCGTTGAAATTTGTCAAACAGATCCTTTATTGTATCGCTTTTCGGTCCTTTGGTTACATTAAACCTCCGTTGAAAACTTCGTCTTGTTGCAACAACACTGTGTTCTAGTCGGTGGAATTCCAACACCAGAAAAATCCTCTGTTCTAAGGAATAAACCATGTTGTCTACAGCACACTTGCACGTTGTGAACAGCACACGCTTACAGCAGAAAGACGACGTACAGAATGGCGCACCCAAACACTGCGTTGTCTTCTATATCTTTCACATCACTTGTAGCGCCATCTGTTGTTGAAAATGTAGCTGAATTTACTGATTTTAGAGTAGACTTTATCGTGTAACCGAAGTTTAATGAGTTCCTTTTAGCACTCATGTGAATGACCTCACACTTTTCGTTATTTAGGGCCAACTGGCACTTTTCGTGTGGTGTCACCGCCAGACACCACACTTGCTAGGTGGTAGCCTTTAAATAGGCCGCGGTCCACTAGTATACGCCGGACCCGCGTGTCGCCACTGTCAGTGATAGCAGACCGAGCGCCACCATACGACAGGTCTAGAGAGACGGACTAGCACTCGCCCCAGTTGTACAGCCGACTTTGCTAGCGACGCCACACTGACAAATACGCTCTCATTTGCCGAGACGATAGTTAGCATAGCCTTCAGCTAAGTCAATTGCTACGACCTAGCAATGCGCCGTATTCAATTGCTAATTAATATTAAGAAGCATGTATCATCAAGAGCGATGTTCTACAATTATGGATTAAAGTTAAGTATTCCAGAAGCTACGTACTTTTCTTTATAGCATTCATTACGTATCCCGTTTCAGACCTCACGCCAGCCTGCGTGAGTTTAAGCGCGTGCCTTTCGGCTTCCTCTCATTGTGTCTAGGCTGTCTTGCCTAGACACAACATTTCGCACCATTCAGATATCTTTTCTAAATCGTTTTGCAGTATGTTCTGTTCTTCTGATGAATTCATTAGTCGATAAACGACAGCGTCATCTGCAAACAACCAGAGACTGCTGCTCATATTATCTCCCAAATCATTTATATAGATAAGGAACAGCAAAGGGCCTATATCATTACATTGGGGAACGCCAGAAATCACTTCTGTTTTACTCGATGACCTTCCGTGAGTTACTACGAACTGTGACCTCTCTGACAGGAAATCATAAATCCACTCACATAACTGAGACGATATTCCATAAACACGCAATTTCACTCCGAGCCGCTTATGTGGTACAGTATCAAAAGCCTTCCGGAAATCCAGAAATACGGGATCGATCTGAAATCCCTTGTCAATAGCACTCAACACTTCATGTGAATAAAGAGCTAGTTGTGTTTCACAGGAACAATGTTTTCTAAACCCATGTTGACTGTGTGTCAATAGACTGTTTTCTTCGAGGTAATCCATAATGTTCGAACACAATATATGTTCTAAAAACCTGCTGCACATCAACGCTAACGATATGGGCCTGTAATTTAGTGGATTACTCCAAGTAGCTTTCTTGAATATTGGTGTGACCTTTGCAACTTTCCAGTCTGTGGGTACGGATCTTTCGTCGTGCGAACGATTGTATGTGATTGTTAAGTATGGAGCTATTGTATCAGCTGATGCTGATGCATTAGTTCCATACTTAACATTAATATACAACCGTTCGCTCGACAAAAGACCCTTACTCAAAGACTGGAAAGAAAGTATGGGCTGTATTGACATGAAATGAACCGAACATTGACGGGAAATGGTTATATTAGGCTACTTGGAGACCATTTGCAGCCATTCATGCACTGCACGCTCCCGTACAACGATGCAGTTTTTGTGGGTGACTACGCGCCAAGTCACCAGGGCACAATTGTTCACGACTGGTTTGAAGAATCTTCTGAATAATTCGAGCAAATGATTTGACTGACCACCGAGATCGCCCGACATGAATCTCGTCGAGCACTATGTGACGTAATCGAGAGGTCAGTTTGTCCACAAAATCCTACACCGCCAACGCTTTCGCAATTATGGACGGCTCTAGAGGTATTTGGCTCAATACTTCTGCAGAGGACTTCCAACGACTTGTTGAACCGATGCCACGTGGTGCTGCTGCATTACGGCGGTCAAAAGCAGGTTCGACGCCATTTTAGGAGGTATCCCATGACTCTACCATCTGGTGAGCAAGATGTATGAGACAGGCGAAATACCCTCAGACTTCAAGAAGAATATAATAATTCCAATCCCAAAGAAAGCAGGTGTTCACAGGTGTGAAAATTACCGAACAGCTGCATAATACCGAACTATCAGTTTAATAAGTCACAGCTGCAAAATACTAACGTGAATTCGTTACAGACGAATGGAAAAACTGGTAGAAGCCGACCTCGGGGAAGATCAGTTTGGATTCCGTAGAAATGTTGGAACACGTGAGGCAATACTGACCTTACGACTTAGAAGAAAGATTAAGAAAAGGCAAACCTACGTTTCTAGCATTTGTAGACTTAGAGAAAGCTTTTGACAACGTTAACTGGAATACTCTCTTTCAAATTCTGAGGGTGGCTGGGTAAAATACAAGGAGCGAAAGGCTATTTACAATTTGTACAGAAACCAGATGGCAGTTATAAGAGTCGAGGGGCATGAAAGGGAAGCAGTGGTTGGGAAAGGAGTGAGACAGGGTTGTAGCCTCTCCCCGATGTTATTCAATCTGTATATTGAGCAAGCAGTAAAGGAAACAAAAGAAAAATTCGGAGTAGGTATTAAAATTCATGGAGAAGAAGTAAAAACTTTGAGGTTCGCCGATGACATTGTAATTCTGTCAGAGACAGCAAAGGACTTGGAAGAGCAGTTGAACGGAATGGACAATGTCTTGAAAGGATGATATGAGATGAACATCAACAAAAGCAAAACGAGGATAATGGAATGTAGTCAAATTAAATCGGTTGATGCTGAGGGGATTGGATTAGGAAATGAGACACTTAAAGTAGTAAAGGAGTTTTGCTATTTAGGGAGTAAAATAACTGACGATGGTCGAAGTAGAGAGGATATAAAATGTAGACAGGCAATGGCAAGGAAATTGTTTCTGAAGAAGAGAAATTTGTTAACATCTAGTATAGATTTAAGTGTCAGGAAGTCGTTTCTGAAAGTGTAGCCATGTATGGAAGTGAAACATGGACGATAACCAGTTTGGACAAGAAGAGAATAGAAGCTTTCGAAATGTGGTGCTACAGAAGAATGCTGAAGATTAGATGGGTAGATCACATAACTAATGAGAAGGTACTGAATAGGATTGGGGAGAAGAGGAGTTTGTGGCACAACTTGACTAGAAGAAGGGATCGGTTGGTAGGACATGTTTTGAGGCATCAAGGGATCACAAATTTAGCATTGGAGGGCAGCGTGGAGGGTAAAAATCGTAGAGGGAGGCCAAGAGATCAATACACTAAGCAGATTCAGAAGGATGTAGGTTGCAGTAGATACTGGGAGATGAAGAAGCTTGCACAGGATAGAGTAGCATGGAGAGCTGCATCAAACCAGTCTCAGGACTGAAGACCAGAACAACAACAACCCATGACTTTTGTCACCTCAGTTCACAGTAAGAAGCAAATTATGTACTGTCGATGCTTCAGACAAACAAAGACGAAAACGCGTGTTGTAGCCATATAAGCAAACAGCTTCTTATTTGTTCCCAGAGACAAATTTTATAGACAGAAGTCTTGCTTTTTTCTGAGATCCCGTTCGTAGACGCACGCTGAGTATATTTCCTCCTTCTCTTTATGAAATCGGAAAATAAATATATAAAACTGTTACTATTACTACTAACGGCTTATTTAATTCGGTCTCATTTCGTTACTCTTGTTTTACCTTTGTATTTGACCACCTCACAGCCTCTTTTTAAGACACTATCGATTTCGTTAAATCCCCTTCCAAATTCTTTACTTCTCGGATTGTATTACACTTTCATCAGGTAACCTCAAAGTTATTATCTCAGGAAGAAAAAATAAAACCTTTGAGTACTGCCGTTGACATTAGGGGCTACTTTAGTTGTTAGTAAGAATAATGTTTCGACATTCGTGTTGTCTATTGTATAACAGATGTTTCTTTTTTAATTTTTTACTAATAACTAGGTAAAGAAACAAAATGTCTATTAGCCATAGCAGCAGTGCCAAAATCCTGGGTTTTTAAATAGACTTTGTTTTTAAAAAATCAGTACAATTTTTATTCATAAAATTTCTATTGCATTCAAATATTGCATTATTACAGAAGATGCAAAAAGTAATCAGCGGTATTTTAATGCCAATGCCGACATACGCGAGCAATAAATACGCGGCATTAAAGTTGGTACAGCATTGCCGAGAATAATGAACCTGTTACCACGCGGCGTGGGCTCTTGGATGGTATGCGTGTACACGCAGTATGCGAGACTTGACACATCTGGTCTGCTGCTGTCGGCGGACATTAGTTGTATTACAGAATGGCATTATCCCCAGTCTGGAAGTATTTTGCGAATTGCACTGCCAATGAAGTACAACGCTCTGTTACTTAAAAATACTAAGAACGAGAGGAGCCACATCAAACTTGCGACATCGTATGAAGAGAAAAGTTATAACAATCCATTCATAGTTTACAAGAAAAATTGAAACTAACTGATCTGTTGCCTGTGTGTATGTAATATGCCTTTATTTGCCTATACCTCTTGAAAATGGCCAAATTAACACCAAAAATAGAGTACCTAAACCTAATTTTGCACCCTTCATCAGTCACTGTTCTTAATGCCACGATATTCGAGTAGAGTTTCAAACAATTAGAATCAATAGGAGAATACTGGCTATTTTCTGTAGAATCCAATCATTTATCATTCGTCCGCCCCCGGTGACTGAGTGGTCAGCGCGGCAGAATGTCGATCCTAAGGGCCCGGGTTCGATTTCCGGCTGGGTCGGAGATTTTCTCCGCTCAGGGACTGGGTGTTGTGTTGTACTGATCATCATCATTTCATCCCCCACTGAAGCGCAAGTCGCCGAAGTGGCGTCAAATCGTAAGAGTTGCACCCGGCGAATGGTCTACCCGACGGGAGACCGTAGTCACACGACATTTTTTATTTATCATTTTTCGTGAAAAGCAGCTAACTGTGGATGGACTAAATTCCTTTTTATTTACCTGTTAATGTAGTATTTTGGTTTTATGTCTCTTAAAACTGGGGGTTTCAAAATTTTCCAGTTTTAGTTCGATTTATACATTTATTACAGGAAAAACAGAAATAAAAAAACGAAAATCGGTTATTCCACAAACCGGTTATTTTGAGCGGTTTTAACAGTCAGTTGAAGAAAACAACGTAACCGAAAACTGGTTGTTTTAGTGATAACAGCCATCCATAGTCCGCACTGCAATTCTGTGAAAGATAACAAAGGACGAGGAAGAGTTGATGAACAGAATGGATAGTGCCCTGAAAAGATGTTACAAGATAAACGTCAAGAAAATTAAAGTAAAGGTAATGGAATGTAGTCGACTTAATCCACGCGAGGCGGAGAGAATCAGATTAAGAAATGTGGCACTAAAACCAGTATGAGTTTTACTATTTGGGCAACAAAATAACTAATGATGACCGAAGCAGAGTGGATATAAAACATAGTCTGGCAATATCAAGATAATAATTTGTGAAAAAAAAAACAAATTTGTTGGAACTGATTAAAAATGTGTTAGGAAGTCTTTCCTGGAGATATTTGTCAGGAGTTAGCCTTGTACGGCAGTGAAACGTGGATGGTAAGCAGGTCAGACAAAAAGAGAATAGAAACGTTTGAAATGTGGTGCTACCGAAGAATGCTGAAGATTAGGTCGGTTGCTCGATTAAATAATGAAGAGGTACAGAATCGAACTGGGAAGAGGAAGTAATTTATGACACAACTTGAAGAAAAGAACATATGAAATTACGTGAGGGATCAACGAATCGTCAGTTTGTTAATAGAAGGAAGTGTGAAGGAGAGATGAAGAAGCTTGCACAGGATATAGTAGCTACAGAGCAGAATTGAACCAGAGTTCCGATTGAAGACCAAAACAACGATTTTCATAGATTGAAGTTGCCTTAGACATAAATGTAGACGTGCAGATGACTTCTGACTGGTTGTTATTAACCGTGGTAGCACTCCTCCATTGAACTCGAGGCCGCGAAGCTACGGTCCCTTTTCAGGTTGTCCGAGCATAATGGGCACTTTCCAGACAGCTTACACACAAACGGAGGGCATTGACTGGGAGCTTCCAAACCCGTACAATAGAGTATTGCTCCGATACGCTGCCATGCGTTTCACGACAGTCGACAATGCCCCCTTGTGCACTCAGAGAAATCATTCGCTCATAGTTGTGTATCGCCCCATGACTTGCTCGCCTGTTGTCGAAACCTGTAACGCGTCGCCATCAATAACTTCTCACAGTGTAATATTTACGCCGTCATTCAGGACGAAATAGGCGGCGCGCTCGCATTCGTTTTGTTCGCCGGCTACAAGGCGGCAGT
Source organism: Schistocerca piceifrons (assembly GCF_021461385.2). NCBI lineage: Eukaryota > Metazoa > Arthropoda > Insecta > Orthoptera > Acrididae > Schistocerca > Schistocerca piceifrons. Next base: position 1,055,000,623 of record NC_060139.1, read on the forward strand.
AGCAGCGCTACGCTATATATGCACTGCTCAATTAAGTGCCCACTGTGCGAGTATAATAGCCATGGAATGTGTAATTATCCCATTCTGTTCGAAGCCACAAAGCGACTGCCGCCGCAGGGCGTTGATAGACTCTTGCAGCGGCGCGGAGTAACGAGTCACTAAAGCTGTGTCATTGTGTCGGGACGAGAAGCCTCGTATTGAAGGAAAGCCACACTTAGGTAACACGCTGAGAGTGAGGGACACAGATTTAAGTCCACGGTCGCTCTAAAAATATTTGTCTTCCTGTGCTAACGACAGTGTAAATTAATACGTTATCAGTACGAATACATACTGCAGGCCACTGTACACTGCATGGCGGTGGGTTCTTCGTACATTACTGATGTTTTGTCCCATTCCCAAACTGAGAGGGGCAAAAAATTACTACCTACGTAGGATTTCATACATCCTAATACTAGTTCTTCTACCAACACAAGACATACTAAGGTGGCAGGAGAACTGTGGCTCAGACTTCCTCACATATGGTTGTTCCAAAGTTATTCAGCATTTTTAGAGCGAAGAACGTCACATGTCTTCCAAAGATTACAGTTAAAGTACCCCGAGCATCTCTGTTACGATTTCGTATGAGCACGTGAACAGGTAGACTCCGTTGTCCTTGATTTTCGGGGAACATTACGCACTATACAACATTGTTGACTAGCAGTCAAGATACGATCACAAGGTGTCTCTTCGAAAATAGTTGATTGCCTCGAGGAGTTTTTGAATAATTCTACCGAGAACGATGTGGGCGGCGAATGTTCCATAGAAAAGAATGTAACATCGGGTGTGCCCGAAGGACCTCTCAGTTTTCAACGGTGATGAAGGATTAATGAGATAGAATCAGAAGTACAACAGGAATGTTGGCCTAGCTTGATGTTGTACACGGGAAAATATCGTCATGGAACAATTGTAAGGAAATGAAGAAAAACTTGGAACAGACATGGTGTAATGAAGGGTAACCGTAGGCGTCTGTAAGGAAGAACAATGTCATTCAGTAGTAAAGACAGGTCACAGGTCGTCCATTTAAGATGCCAATGTAGGTTCCTCATCACGCATTCAAGGGTGACAGGAGCTTTCACACACCAAACACTGTAAGCCTGAACTTACAGACGCCATCAGTGTTCATGAAAGCTGTCTTTCAGGTCAGCCTCGGCAAACGATCTACCAGTAACCAGTCCGCACATCCGTAGTGGATACGCCTGTGTTGTCCTAGGCGTCATGAATTCGTGACAGGTGGTATATTTCATTTTTTAAAATTTTATTTAGGCTTGTCTTTCTTCTCCTTAGCTACCACAGAGGAGAACTACAAATAATATAGGGGTTGAGAGTTTAAAAATCGATGTTTCAGTATGGATACTGACGTCAGTAAAACATCGTAGCATCGATCGACCAAAAAAGTTGGCAAACCTGCCACACTACTTGTTATCGCAGTCAACAATTTTTTCGTCATTTAAGCAAATCATTTTTCTGAACGTGTCTCACAACGACACCATTGCAAGACACTTGCGACTTGTCAGATGTGGCCGACAGGGGGCTGGGGACGAAGGATGGGAGGGAGGAATATTTTGTCAGTTATTTATCATATGAAGCTCCCGGAGACAGATTGTAAAGGTCGTCCATTGTCCATTTGAATGGTCTAAAAGAACATTCAAGTATTGTAATTATGATATACAGTTTGCTGTTCTTCGACCCGCGGTATTCGGGGAACAACTTCCATCCCCATTGATGCAGCAGTCCTCCACATCTGCCCAGGTCAGCACTGGTCCGGTTCAGTACACGTCAAGGTCGTCGGTAGGGACGAGAACGTGCTGGTCACAGGGAGTTTTAATTAGCTTGTGATGCGTCAGGGAAGCTCGTTCCTGCTATTTATTGCTCCAGACACCTTTCATATTCCAATGATTGTTTTGCAGACCGATTGCTGTACGCCACCATGATTTTGTAGACATCCATGGCTGATTCAAATGGTTCAAATGGCTCTGAGCACTATGGGAGTTAACATCGATGGTCATCAGTCCCCTAGAACTAAAAACTACTTAAACCTAACTAACCTAAGGACAGCACACAAAACCCAGCCATCACGAGGCATAGAAAATCCTGACACCGGCGGGAATCGAACCCGGGAACCCGGGCGTGGGAAGCGAGAACGCTACCGCACGACCACGAGATGCGGGCTGCATGGCTGAGGTTTGTGGGAAACGCATTGAGACATTACGGAAAACAGAGAAACCAAATTTATTATGGAGTGAGCATTATTATAAGATAGCATAAGAACACCGGTAAAGAAACGAAACTACCATCACAACTGAATTATTACCTGAAAGATCGCCTTTCATAGCTTAAATATGATCCGTTAGAAGTATATAGTCACATAATCTACATTTACATCTTAGCAAACCACCAGACTGTTTGTGGCGGAGAGTTCTTCTGGTATAACTAACTGATCCTCTCCTTCCGTGTTCCACTCGCGAATGGCGCTTGGAAAGGATAATTGTCTGTAATCCTCTACATAAGCTCAAATGTCTCGAATTTTTTCGTCTTGGTTATTTCGCGAATTGATGTGGAAGAAAGTAACGTGTTATCCGACTCTTCCCGGATCGTATTATCTCGAAATTTCAACATTAAACCTCTCGGTGAGCCGGCCGGAGTGGCCGAACGGTTCTAGGCGCTACAGTCTGGAACCGCGCCGCCGCTACGGTCAAAGATTCGAATCCTGCTTCGGGCATGGATGTGTGTGATGTCCTTAGGTTAGTTAGGTTTAAGTAGTTCTAAGTTTCAAGGGACTGATGACTGAGTCCCATAGTGCTCAGAGCCATTTGAACCATTTTGAGCCTCTTGGTGGTGCACAACGCCTCTCTTGTAGCGTTTGTCAGTAGAGTCCGTTGAGCATCTCTGTAACGATCGTGTAGACTAAACAATCGCTGACGAAACACTACACTCTTCGATGGATCTCCGCTATCTTTACTATTCCTCCTACATGGTAAGTATCACAGATTGATGAACAGTACTCAAGAATCTGTCGATCAAGCGCCTTGTAAGCCACTTCTTTCGTGGATGAGTTACATTTTCTTTAGACTGTTCGTATGAATCTCAGTCAGGCGCCGGTTTTTCCTGCTGTTTATTTTAGGTGATCACTCTGGATGGTTACTCCTAGACATTTCACGGTTTTACTGCTCCAGAAATTTGTCATCAATAGTGTAGTTCTGCAGAAGAGGAATTTTTTCCTATGTATGTGCAATATGTTATATTTATTCACGTTCAGGATCGTCTGGCAGACATTGCACCATTCAACTAGCTTCTGTAGGTCATTTAGCTAATCAATGCTCTCTTCTCGCGTTGCTAGTTTCTTATAGACAACTGTATCATCTGTGAACAGTCTTAAAGAGTTTCCGGAACTTTCTACTACATCATTTATACACATTGTAAACAATAACGGTCGTGCCACAGTATTTATATTTACATTTAAGTGTGACATGTTGAGTTCTGTTTGCAAGGAAGTCTTGAATCCTGGCACAAATCTGGTCCGATACTCGCTAAGCTCGCATTTTTTTCTACTAGGCGACAGTGCGGGTCGATGTCAAACGCGTTCTCGACCTCAAGGAACACGGCATCAAGCTGAGCACCGTTGTCTACAGCACTATCAATCTCACGGAGAAACAGAGCGGCCTGAATTTCTCAGAATTCCTGTTTAGGGAGTCCATGTTGATATTTATAGAGGCTGCCAATCTGCAAAAATGTCACAATTCTTGAGCGAAAAAGATGTTGCATAATTCTAATAATTCTACAACAGATTGTCGTCAGTGATTTAGGACTATGATTCTGTACATCAGTTCTGTGAACCTCCTCGAAAACGGGAATGACCTTCGCTTTCTTCCAGTCGCCGGCCGGTGAGGCCGAGCGGTTCCAGGCGCTTCAGTCTGGAACCGTGCGACCGCTACGGTCGCAGGTTCGAATCCTGCCTCGGGCATGGATGTGTGTGATGTCCTTAGGTTAGTTAGGTTCAAGTAGTTCTAAGTTCTAGGGGACTGATGACCTCAGATGTTAAGTCTCGTAGTGCTCAGAGCCATTTGAACCATTTTCTTCCAGTCGCTCCAGTTGCTCCAGCGAAGTGCGAAAAACTGCTGGTAGAAGGGGAGCGAGCACTTTGTCATACTCTTTGTAGAATCTTACATGTATCTTATCTGGTTTTGTTGCCTTTCCACTACTAAGCGATTATAGTTGCTTTTCTATTCCACGATCGGTTATCTCAATGTTTGTCTTACGATGGTTGAAAGGAGAGACCGTATGCCGATTTTCCGCTGTGAAACAGTTTTGGAAGACCGAATTCACTGTTTCGGACTTCATCGGTACTAGTTATCCACAGCTACAAAAAATGGCACTTAAATATTTGAGCTGTATGGCGACATCGTCAGTTTCTCAAAGACGGTTCTCAAATTGCAGGATGTGCTCTGTATCAACAACGCAATAGACTGAAATGGAGTACTAGGGTAAGTCAATTATTATCCGCAAAGTAGTTATAAAATTTTATTATAATCAAATAGGACACTTACAAGGACATTTTTGACATAGTCTCCTTGCGTTTCAACGCACTTGGTCCATCGTTGTACAAACTTCCTGATGTCCTCGTAAAAGAAGGTTCTCGGTTGAGCTGCGAGCCAGAAACGCACCGATTCTTTCTCTTTGTCGGAGGCAAATCGACGGCCCCTTAATACCTGTTTGAGTGGACCAAACAAGTGATTGTCAGAGGGGGCAAGATCGGGAATGTATGGAGGATGACGCAGTACTTCAGATCTGAGTTTCTGGAGCGTTTCAGGAGTGCGGGCAGTAGTATGCGGACGGGCATTGTCGTGCAACAGCACACCTTTTGACAGCACTCCTAGGCGTTTGCTTCGAATTGCAGGCTTTAGCCTGGCAGTACGCATCTCACTGTAACGTACACTGTTTATTGTTGTGCCCCTTCCCCCATAATGTTCCAGTAATGGACCTCGTGCGTCCCAAAAAACGGTAAGCATCAGTTTTCCTACGGATGGTTAGGTCTTGAATTTTTACTTGCACGGTGAATTTGGATGTTTCCATTCCATACTCTGCCGTTTACTCTCCGGCTCGTAATGATGGATCCATGCTTCTTCACCATTAATGATCCTGAATAAGAAGTTGTACCCTTCGTTACCATAGCGATCAAGATTTTTTTTTATTTATTTTTTTATTTTTATTTTATTTTATTTATTTATTTTTTTTTTTTGCAGATGTCCAAGGGTGTTTGTTTATGCAACTGTGTGCGTTGTTTTGGGACCGATATTGCACAAACTTATGAAACGCAAGTCTGTTGTGGATGATTTCGTACGCAGGACCGTTATTAATTTGCAGACAATGTCCCACTTCGTCTGTCTAAGAGAATTATTTCTTGTGAACTCTCAATGGTTTCGTCATTTGTGGCGGTAAACTGTCGTCCGGCTCTTTCCTGTTGCGTAACACTTGTGCGACCATTTCGGAATTTTTCAATCCATTCTTAGACTCCGTTGTGGCAAAACACTATTCCCGTACCGTACCGAAAGTCTTCGATTAATTTTGCCCCTGATACGCCTTCCTACCACAAGAAACGGATCACTGAACGTTGCTCTTCTTTGGTGCTAATAGATAGCGGAGCTGCCATGATTAACAGCACGACAGCGATAACGAAACTAATCTAGCAGCTTGAAAATTGCAGATATAACAAAAAATAAACAAAGCGTGCGTCATCAACGTAAAACGACAGTACTACCAAAATAAACAAAAATATAACTTAATTGCGGATAATAACTGACTTACCCTCGTATTTTGACAGATATGTTATTTCTAAAGTCTTTAGAGAAAACGTTGTCGGGAATGGAACTTAAATTATTGCTGTATTTATTGATTAATAACTACATTATATGTATTTAATGGCTCTGAGCACTATGGGACTTAACATCTGAGGTCATCAGTCCCCTAGAACTTAGAACTACTTAAGCCTAACCAACCTAAGGACATCACACACATCCATGCCCGAGGCGGGATTCGAACCTGCGACCGTAGCGGTCGCGCGATTCCCGACTGAAGCGCCTAGAACCGCTCGGCCGCACCGGCCGGCAGATGTATTTATTCTTTGGTTTCTACACCATTCTATAAGTTCATCATTTAACGTCAAAGTTAAAAACGTCGGTGTTTTGTAGTAGGATATTATCGGCCATCGATGTTTAGGCGTCGATGACGAAATCGAAATAAATATTTGTCAGCACTGCTCATCGCTAGAGAGGACAAAGAGCACTCTGGCGGCTGAAAGACGTCGTGCCGCAGTTTTTTCGCTACTTCCTCGTGATGTGTCCGTCGTTCGGCTGTAGACGCTGTGTATGAGGTGTATGATCCCCAGTGTTGATATTGAGCTTCATTTCCGGTTGTCTTGCCTACCTTGTCTGCATTAATGAGTCAAACGCGCTCATAAGTGGCGAAGAGTGGCCAACACTCTTCGACGCTGCTCTTCTATCGGGGCGGTACCTGTTGGAAGCTCAGTGGTTGACTCCTCCAGTGTTCAGTCGCTAATAGCAGCATAGCACGATTCACGATCTATGATTCTGATGTCCTCTTGTTGGACTGGTCGCGCTGTTCCTGTGCACGGACCCTTAAGACTGACTGTGGCTGTCGATGGTAACTGATGAAGCAGAGCTCTATTTGTCCACTTGCGATGATACTGATTGCTACGGGCGTTTAGATTTTTATGTGAGGTTGATTACTTGTAGATTTGTAGACCAAATGAAATGCTAGTAACCTAGTTCGCCTGCCTGGTTAGCCAAGCGCTCTACGCGCGGCTTTCCGAAGTGGGAAGGTGCGCCTGGTCCCCGGCACGAATACATCCGGCGGACTTGTGTCCAGGTCCGGTGAACCGGCCAGTCTGTGGATGGTTTTAGGCGGTTTTCCATCTGCCTCGGCGAATGCGGGCTGGTTACCCGCCTCAGCTACACCATGACGGCGATTGCTGCGCAAACAAGTTCGCTGCGTACGCGTACACCACCATTACTCTACCACGCAAACATAGAGGTTAGACTCGTCTGGTGTGAGACGTTCCCTGGGAGTGTCCACCGGGAGCCGAACCGCACAATGACCCTGGGTTCGGTGTGGGGCGGCGGAGGGGTGAAGTGGACTGCGGTAGTCGTCGTGGGGTTGCGGACCATTGCGGCTGCGGCGGAGACGGCGCCTCTCCGTCGTTTCTATGTCCCCGGTTAACATACAACATACATACAACCTAGTTCGGTATATTACCTTTTGGTACATTTTAAAACGCAAATATAATGAAAATTATCTGTTTATTTGGAATAGTGTCACGCCAGGTATCTTCGCACACTAAATACATGAGCGACACGCAGTCTCTGGTTTCCAGATGTTGCGCTATTAAGCGAAGCATGAGGAAGCCAGTAGGTAATATTCTAGTCGCAGCCGTAGGCAGCAGTAGCTCTGGAGTCGTGGAGGTGTTGGATCATGGCGGCATGAAGAGCATGGATAGCGGATGTGCCTCACAGAGATTCCTATTTAAGATTTCTCTTGATGTGCAACCTGAGAATGAAGGATGATTTTTAAGATGACTGGCTAAAGAGATGGCACTTCAGAAAAAGGCAACTTAAGTTTGATAGCTGCAAGCGCGAGTTCAGTAATTATTTCTGTCAGTCAGGGAGAACAATCAATGACGTGTTCAGTATTCGAATTAGGCTTCCCCCATTTAGAATACTTAAATATTTTTGTATTAGAAATTGAAGAAAACAAATATTTGTAGTAGAAATATTTTGTAGACGTTCACATTACCGAGTAGGACAATGCGGAGAGAGGGAATGCTCATTGTTCATATTAATTCGACATTTATTTTGTGTCATTAAAAGGTCTGACTTTCAGAGCACTTCCTTTGGGCATTTATAGTTATTTCACATAGCGTATCCGCTCTGTTCAAAGAGAAATGTTTCGTTCTATTTCCATTGTCACGTCTTGCAATTTTGCAAGAACAATAATTGATAATTTTGAAAAGAATCAAAACCTAAGTTGCTAAAACGTCAACTCTGAAGAAAAAATTAATAAGAAGGCAAACTACTGAGCAGCGATTTATTCCAGATCATCATCATTTGGAGTGCAGCCAAAGCAGAGGCAGGATAACAATTGCTTGGTGTGAGTAATGTAATATACTGAACATTTTTGATAGAGTAGTAGGAACAGTTTTCAATAAGTGAAATTTCATGTACATTCAGTATATGGGTTTTTGCAATAAGGCACATTTAAATTACTTAAAAGTTAATTATTCTCTAGCCCGCCCTGTTGGCCGAGCGGTCTAACGCACGGCTTTCCGGGCGGGAAGGAGCGCCTGGTCCCCGGCACGAATCCACCCGGCGGATTTGTGTCGAGGTCCGGTGAACCGGCCAGGCTGTGGATGGTTTTTAGGCGGTTTTCCATCTGCCTCGGTGAATGCGGGCTGGTTCCCCTTATTCCGCCTCACTTACACTGTGTCGGCGATTGCTGCGCAAACAAGTTCTCCACGTAAGCATACACCACCATTATTCCACCACGAAAACATAGGGGTTACACTCGTCTGGTGTGAGACGTTCCCTGGGGGACACAATAACCCAGGGTTCTTGTGTGGGGCAGCGGAGGGGTGAAGTTGACTGCGGCAGTCGTCGTAAGGGTTGTGGGCTACTGCAGCTGCAGCGGGGACGGAACCTCTCCGTCGTTTCTAGGTCCCCAGTTAACATACATAGCAATACAATAATCATTCGCTTATGCAATATAATGTACAGACAGTCACATGCATTTCAGGCTAATTAAAAACACATTCCTAAACAGCAACTGGCATAAATAATCTCATGTTCAGAATTAGGGTAGCTACGGCGATTTCAATCTGTAAACGGAATTTTAGAAGTCAGATAGTTTTGAGGTTATTAGCGAGAAATTCAGTTATAAACAGAAGCTCCCAACTATACAGTTGAGTTCCACTGTTGGCACCCGACTAGAGCTTCGCATCTTAAGCGCCCAGACTGTTGTACAGAACTAGTGCCGTTGATAACAGTGGGATATGCGTGTCTTCAGTCTAGACTCGCCCAGAGCAGTCGTAGTAGTGCAAACTTGTCGTAGTAACATCTCAAAATCCTTCCACAAGTCAGGATTCTTACAAATTTGCAGTATTACTGGATGTGAAAAACAAACAAATTTATCCAGTTTCTTTATTCGTGTCATTTGCCCTCTGCCATAGACAGACCCACGGCAAGGTACAGCAGTGAATGGTCTTTGTCGAACGCAGCATGCTCGCACGTAGTCCCATGCGTGCCTGGTGCAGCACTTCACGCTGCGTTATGGGTTTTTGTGTAGAGGGAGAGACTGCCGGTGGGCCCTAGCCAGATAGACTCATCATTGTCCCGCCGTTCTCCGAAAACAGACCGCCCACGACTCAGTGCCGCCCACGCGGCGGGGCAGAGGTACATCGGTTCGGCATGCACACCCGGCGTGGAAGGGGACGCGTTCTACCGTACGTTACGGGCATCAGCGACGCTGGATTATCGTATGAGATACGTCCACCAAAAAATATAGGCATGAAACCAATCTGCACGCAATACATCCTCCAGGACCTATCTACATCAGTAATGTTACTACAGGCGAACTCCGTGTCAAGTAAAAGATTACGTTTAAAGATTTTATTTGCTGTTGAGGTCTTCGTCGAGATATCTAAAACTGGTCTGAGTTCCATAATCGAGTAGTCGAACAGAGCATCAATACACAATGAAGCACCAAAGAAAGTGGTATAGGCATGCGTATTCCAATACACAGATACGTAAACAGGCAGACCGCGGTGTTGCGGTTGGCAGCGCCTATATAAGACGACAAGCGCCTGGCGCAGTTGTCAGATCGGTTACTACTGCTACAATGGCAGTTTATAAAGATTTAAGAGAGTTTCAACGTGGTGTTATAGTCGATGCAATAGCGATGGAACACAGCATCTCCGAGACAGCGATGAAGTGAGGATTTTCTCGTACGACCATTTCGCGAGTGCACCGTGAATACCAGGAATCCGATAAAACATCAAATTTCCAACATCGCTGCGTCCGGAAAGAGATCCTGCAATAATGAGACCAACGACGACTGAAGAGAATCGTTCAAAGTGACAGAATTGCAACTCTTCGGCAAATTGCTGCAGATTACAGTGATGGGCCATCAACAAGTGTCAGTGGTACCATTCAATGAAACGTCACCGATATGGGCTTTCTGAGCCGAAGGCCCACTCGTGTACCGTGATGACTGTACGACACAAACTTTTACGTCTCGCCTGGGCCCGCCTACACCGACATTGGACTGTTGGCGACTGGAAGCATGTTGCCTGGTAGAACGAGTCTAGTTTCAAATTGTATCGAGCGGATGGACGTGTATGAGTATGGAGACAGCCTCACGAATCTCATGTCAGCAGGGGATTGTTCAAGCTGGTGGAGGCTCTGTAATGGTGTGGAGCGTGTAGAGTAGGAATGATATGGGACCTCTCATACATCTAGATACGACTCTGACAGATGACACGCTGGTAAGCATCCTGTCTGATCACCTGCATCCGTTCATGTCCACTGTGCATTTAGACGGACTTAGGCAATTCCAGCAGGACAATGCGACACCCCACGCGTCCAGAACTGCTACAGAGTGGCTCCATCAACACTCTTCTGAGTTTAAACACTTCCGCTGGCCACCAAAATCCCCAGACATGAACATTATTGAGCGCATCTGGGATGCCTCTTACGGATTTATGGACAGCCCTGTAGAGTTCATGGTGTCAGTTCACTCCAGCACTAATTCAGACATTAGTCGAGTCCATGCCACGTCGTGTTGCGGTACTTCTGCGTGCTCGCGGGGGCCCTACACGATATTAGGCAGGTGTACCAGTTTATTTGGCTCTTCAGTGTAGTATGAAATTACTGAACATTTTTTCAGCAAATAGCTAAATTAGTTACTGTTTAACACTGCCCTCTTATTAAGTTTGGTGTTAATATACGATTTATCACTCGACCTGATAACAGCTCTTTCATTCTTTTTTTCAAATAATACAAGCCCTTCTTGTATCAGATACAGCAAAATTAATGAAATTCTTCTTTCGAACACAAGCTTTTCCTACCTTATTGTTCATCCTCAGGTGCGTAAATAAGGAAAAATATACATGGACATAAAATTGTATTGTAGCTGTTGTAGAGCTGTACAGATATGTCCAGTTACTCACAAAATAAAGCACTGTTACATTACATATCAACAAAGGCGTTCCCTGTAGCACATGTATGAATACCAGTCGTTGAGTAACTTGATCCTAAAACCATGAAGAAATATGAAACTATGAGCCATGGAAGCACACATCGTAATTCGTAAGCTGGTGTGTATGTGGCTCATGTGTGAAAACAGACGACTGCATTGTGTACTTCTATTTTACCTAGTTTCGTATTTTTTTACTATTTTAGATACGAGTTACATGACAATGACAATTGTTTGGATATGTGACAACAGTAAACGCACTTAGCATGTTGTAACATCACTGTCCATTACTCTGTGAGTGAGTGATTTCATATAGGCTATTTATTATTTTTCTCATACAATAGATAAAATTAATTTTTGTATTCATCTACAATTTTCTGTATTAAGACACTCTATAATCACCAAGATGGCTGTTGCGCTCCAGAAAACTTCAGCTGCACTCAGTCAGGTTATCGTGAACGTTAACCAGGATGTTTGTCTCAACGTTCTCTGTTACCAAATGTTGCACTTCCTCCCATGTGTTTATGACGAGAATCCTGTGGACACTTCTGTCTTTCAGGATGGCAACAGCTGTGTTCATGCAGCTGTATGGACACGTTCATGGTTTGACCAACACTCAGGCACCATGCCCCTCCTCCACTCGCTCGCTAAATCTCTCGATACGAATCCCATAGAAAGTTGGTGGGATTATTTGGAATTGCAGGTGTACACTACCAGTCAACATCCCCGCAAATTAATACCTCTACGAGTTCTGTCCATCAATGAAAGGTTTCGGTTGGATATGGGGTACCTGAAGGCACTTACGGACTCTCACTGTATTAGTGTTATGTCTTCTGAGGTGACTAAATTTGTGTCTGAATGAAAAGTTTCCGGGTTTGCAGCCGCATCAAGTGATTAAGTTGTACGAGATTTCGCCGAAATCACCCTGCCACTGATCTGCTGATATGTCCATGTATACACTAGTTGCGGCTGTGACGTCACTGTTGCTCGCGTCATCGGCATATAAATAGGCACACGTAGGTCGAATCGGCGTTCGGTGCGACCGCTTCAACCGAGCGATCGCTGGACCACGCACTGCACTAAGCTGCACGCCACCGTCTCTATTAAGGGTGTTATCGGTGGCTTTTATTGCAGTGGCTTCTTTAATCATACAGTCACAGTAGCAGCTGTTGGGAAACACGACAGAGGTTACGTCAAATTTGATCCGGTGACCGTTTTCTGAAGCATGCTCAGCTAAAGAGGGTTTCTCGGGGCAGCGTAGGCTATAAAATCTCTCACGCACCTCTCTCCGCTGTTCTGCAGCGTGTACTGTTTGTCCGATGTACGACTGGTCATACTGCAAAGCTACCTTGTGGACCCCAGGTGTTCTGAGACCCGATGCGTCTGAGAAACTGCTGAATTTTTGTCGTAGCCCTTAAGATCAACTTGATCTTGTGTCTTTGCAGCAGGCATCGTATCTCGCCCGACAAAGAGCCACAGGACGGCAAGAAAGCAAGTTTTGTCCCTGCTGCTCGTCAGTGGTCTGACTGTGATTCTTGCTTTCACTTGATGAAAGTAGTAGCCGTTCTTCCTGAAGACCTTGCGCAGGTGGCTTAGCTCTTGGGGCAGGTTGTCAGCGTCTGATATCATTCTTGCAATATGCACCGGCGTTTCTAAAACACTGTGCTTCTGTGCCGGGTGATGATCGCTGATAGTGTACGAGAGTTGAATGAAAAGTAATGCCTCCATCTTCGTAAATTGGGTTTGGGTGGAAATATTTTAATAAATCAAACGCAGAAATAATCTTTAGAATGTGATCTTTAATTACCAATATTCATTTTTCCACATAATCACCAGCCAATCGGCTACAGTTCTGCCAACGATGAACAAGCTGTCTGAAGCCGTCACGGAAGAAGTCGACACTTTGATTCCGCAACCACAGTCTCACAGTTCTCTCAACGCCTTCATCAGAAGCATAATGATGTCCCTGCAGATCGTCTTTCATTATTGGGAACAGATGGAAATCAGCCGATGCTAAATCTGGACTGTATGGAGAATGCCGTACGGTGGTGAGATTCTATGAAGTGTGTGGTTTGGCATTGTCATGCTGTAGGAAAATATTCCCCTTTTCCTTTCGGACCCTCGTTAGCCGTAGTGTCAGAGTTCGCAGCGTTGCGGTGTAACGCTCTTAATTTACTCTTTTTACACGATCAAGCTAATCAACAAGGGTAACACCATCTGCGTCCCAGAATACTGCGGCCATGATTTTCCCAGGTGAGGGCTGCGTATTGAATTCCTTTTTCTGAGGCGAGTCTTTGTGTCGATATTCCATAGACCGACGTTTCGTCTCCGGGTCGTAATGGTGTACCCACGTTTCGTCTTCTGTCACAAGTGAATGGAGAAAAGCGTCACCCTCATTCTCGTAACCCCAGAGGAGTTCCAGGCAAATTTCATCAAGTCTCTGCGCTTTTATTTCAGGAATCAGCATCCGGCTTACCCATCGTACACAGATCTTTCGATAGCAAGCAAAGCAATAACGTGACCCACACTTTCTTGTGAAATGCCGAGCGTGCTCGCAACTTCCCTCTTAGTGATACGACGATCGTCCTGCATAAATCTGTCAACCTTTCGATTGTGAAACTCTGTGGTTGCTGTCACAGCACGTCCAACCCTTTATTTGTCACGCAGATGAGATGTTCCCGCCTCAACATCTTTAAACTTGCTAGCCCAATGACGCACAGTACTCACATCAACACAATCACCATAAACTGTTTTCATTCTCTGTGGTGACACCTTCTGCTGTAAAAAGATTCAATGACTACACGTTGCTTAAATCGCATTGACCGACCGTCTGCGCAGGGTTCCATACTTAACACTGTAACAACACAACTGTTCAGTGATACGGCTTCCCGCCAACTGGAGCTGTAGAGAAGAGGCTACGGAACAAACCAGTACCTGCCGTATACCAAATCTGCCAACTGTTGAAGAGTTACGAAGGTGGAGGCACTACTTTTCAGTGAAAGCTCGCACAAGTACAGAGCGTTGTGGACAGATTTACTATAGACGCTGTGGACGAGGCATCCACTTCGTTTGCGGTGGACCAGGACGTCCAGGAAGAGAAATGTACCGTCATTTTGTACGTCCGTGGTGAACTGGATGTTACTATCAATGCCGCTGAACTGTTCCAAGAACTCGTCAAGTTACTCATGTCCATGAGATCAAACGACGAATATGTCGCAGTGTACCGAAAGAAACAACCAGATTTTAGTGGCTGATATGTAGTTGCACGGCATCAGACGAGTGGTGAAGATGCTGTACGTAGCATTCAAAATGGCGTCTGTAACAGAGGTGCATTCCAAGTGGAGAGCTGTCATTGAGTTTCTTTTGGCGCCTACAGAATATCTACGGAGAACCAGCGGTGAACAAAAGCACGCTGAGTAGTTAGGGAGGCGTCTGTCATCATCGCAACAAGGTTGTGCAAACCTGTCCTACCCCCCTCAAGCCCGTTGGCCGCACACAGCTGTGACTCCCAGAATGCTGGAACGTGTGGACACTCTCCCAGGTGATCGATGGATCACAATCAAAGGACGTCTCGGATGGTAGTGCTGACACACTGTCCCACCAGTTGGGGTACTCAAAGGCGTGTCCCCACTCGGTTTCTCACCGTCTAACAGAAGACTATAAAAAGCAACGAAGGACCATCTATGTAAAATTGCTTGCGCGTTACGAGGCCGATCGTGACAATTTTATGTCGAACATCGTCAAAAGCGATGAATCATGGGTTCATGACTTCGAACCGGAAACAAATCGGCAGTCCATGGAATGGCGCCTCAGTAGCTATCCTCCGAAGAAAAAGTTCAAGGCCGCTCCCTCAGCTACTCGAGTCATGGCAACGATCTTCTGGGACTCTGAAGGGGTTATTCTATTTGATGTCCTCCCTCATGGTACAGCAATGAATTCTGAAGCCTACTGTGCTACTACCGGGAAACTGAAGAAAGGACTTCAGCATGTTCCTCGCCACAAAAATTAAAATGTTTCTCCTTTTCCATGACAACGCAAGGCCCCAAACAAGTCTGCGCACCCGACAAGAGCTCAAAAAACTTCAACGGACTGTTCTTTCTCATCCCCCCCTTCAGCCCGGATCCCACACCTTCCGACTTCCATCTGTTTGACCCAATGGAGGGTTGCAATCTACAGCAAGCAGCACAAGGACGATGGGAAGGTTATTGATGCAGCAAGACGTCAGCTGCGACGACGACCAGTGGAGTGGAACCATGCGGGCATACAGGCCCTCACAATTAGGTGGCGTAAGGCCATCTCCTTGAACGGAGATTGTTTTGAAAATTTTGATTTTGTAGCCAAAAGACTGCGAAATATCACTCCGTATTGGAATACTGAATAAAACCTACATGATTTCAGAAAAAAAAATTTCCTTACTTATTGAACGCGCGTCTTATCTTGCGAATGTAACCTGTCTTGCGTTAGACACACTATACGCACTGTAGAACAACGCAGAAAGAACCATGAGAGGTTTTGTCTCCTACGCTACCCTAAGAAATCCGATTAAGCTGAGTATGCTTTAGAAAATGCTCAGCGGATCAAGTTTGACGAATCCTCAGCCGCGGTTCACACTAATGACTTCTGGGACTGTGTGATTAAAGGAGTCATTGATATATTAACCACTGGTAATAGGCCTATCCTTAACAGAGACGGTGACATGCAGAACAGCACAGCATGGGTTCCAGTTCAAAAAATGGTTCAAATGACTCTACGCACTATGGGACTTCACATCTGAGGTCATCAGCCCCCTAGACTTAGAACTACTTAAACCTAACTAACCTAAGGACATCACATACAGCCACGCCCGAGGCAGGCTTCGAACCTGCTTCCGGAGCAGCAGCGCGGTTCCGGACTGAAGAGCCTAGAACCGCTTGGCCACAACGGCCGGCTGGGGTCCAGCGATCGCGCGGTTGAAGCGGACGCATCGAACGCCGAGTCAAAATATGCCCGTATATGACGATGCCGCGAGGACCAGTGACCTCACAGCCGTGTTAGCGCAACGTGACCGTGCATTCTTCCTAATTTTGTATCTGTTTGTATCTTTATATGTTGGTAATGATGTGAGAACATTCTGAAGATAGCCCATTGTGGTATCGTCCAAATATCGCGGCACCACACCAGAGTCGACAACATACATCGATACCACAGATATTGGCAATGTCTCGCTGCAATCTTCCAATAAAAAATTGGAAAGCCTGAAGAAGATACGCCAGCACAGCAGTGTCCTCGCATGGAGGTCAATATAGAACCGAGCGTTGAAGTGCTCTGCTCCAGTTTGTGCCCTCAGCTGAAGAAGTCAACATTATCGAGTAGTATTAAAGAGTTGGTCAAGTCTCAGATGGGAATGTACTTCTGTAAATGATGAATATTGTATATCAACAGACGAGTTGCAACTCCATGCATCAAGTGATTTTTTAATAGTCCCTGATAGTTGTAAATTATCAACCACCACTGTGGCAACGGATTGTATCAAGTTCAGTAAATCTTTTTATTCTTTGATCTAACACAGTGAGGTGCCATATGTCATGGGATACCACCTAACTACGTGTCGCACTTCCTTTTTCCCGGCGTAGAGGAGCATGGTGTCACAAGTCACTGGAAGTCCCCTGGAGAAATACTGAGCCATGCCGCCTCTACAGCCGTCCATAATTGCGACAGTGTTGCCGGTGCAAGATTTTGTGTACGAACTGATCTCTCGATTACGTCCAATAAATATTCGATGGGATTCATGTTGGCCGATCTGGGTTGTCAAATCATTCGAATTGTAAAGAATGTTCTTCAAACCAATCGCGAACAGTTGTCGCCCAGTGACATGTCACAGTTGTTGTTGTGGTCTTCAGTCTTGAGACTGGTTGAGATGCAGCTCTCCATGCTACTCTATCCTGTGCAAGCTTTTTCATCTCCCAGTACCTACTGCAACCTACATCCTTCTGGATCTGCTTAGTGTATTCATCTCTTGGTCTCCCTCTACGATTTTTACCCTCCACGCTGCCATCCAATACTAAATTGGTGATCCCTTGATGCCTCAGAACATGTACTACCAACCGATCCCTTCTTCTGATCAAGTTGTGCCACAAACTTCTCTTCTCCTCAATCTTATTCAATACTTCCTCATTAGTTATGTGATCTACCCATCTAATCTTCTGCATTCTTCTGTAGCACCACATTTTGAAAGCTTCTATTCTCTTCTTGTCTAAACTATTTATCGTCCATGTTTCACTTCCATACATGGCTACACTCCATGCAAATACTTTCAGAAATGACTTCCTGACACTTAAATCTATACTCGATGTTAACAAATTTCTCTTCTTCAGAAACGCTTTCATTGCCATTGCCAGTCTATATTTTATATCCTCTCTACTTCGACCATCATCAGTTATTTTGCTCCCCAAGTAGCAAAACTCCTTTACTACTTTAAGTGTCTCATTTCCTAGTCTAACTCCCTCAGCATCACCCAACTTAATTAGACTACATTCCACTATCCTCGTTTTGCTTTTGTGATGTTCATCTTATATCCTCCTTTCAAGACACTGTCCATTCCATTCAACTGCTCTTCCAAGTCCTTTGCTGTCTCTGACAGAATTACAATGTCATCGGCGAACCTCAAAGTTTTTATTTCTTCTCCATTAATTTTAATACCTACTCCGAATTTTTCTTTTGTTTCCTTTACTGCTTGCTCAATATACAGATTGAACAACATCGGGGAGAGGCTACAACCCTGTCTTACTCCCTTCCCAACCACTGTTTCCCTTTCATGTCCCTCGACTCTTATAACTGCCATCTGGTTTCTGTACAAATTGTAAATAGCCTTTCGCTCCCTGTATTTTACCCCTGCCCCATTCCACAGTGTCATGCAAAAAAAATCTATCCTTGTTTGGGAATATGAAGACCTTGAATGGCTACAAATGATCTCCAAATAGTCGAACATAGCCATTTTCAGTCAGTTGGAACAGAGGAACCAATCGATTCCATGTAAACATAGCCCACATCATTATGGAGCCATCACCAGCTTGACCGATGACCTCAGTGTTTGGTCTCTTCCTCCAAACAACCCAACCCATCTCCAGCTTACACGATATCCTGGTGACAAGCGGGGTCCACTGCTTCGCAGGCTCTGCGCCACTCTTCAACGCTACCATCAGCTCTTACCAACTGAAATCGGGACTCATCTGACCAGGCCACGGTTCTCCAGGGCCCTACGCTACCATCAGCTCTTACCAACTGAAATCGGGACTCATCTGACCAGGTCACGGTTCTCTAGGGCCCAACGCTACCATCAGCTCTTACCAACTGAAATCGGGACTCATCTGACCAGGCCACGGTTCTCCAGGGCCCTACGCTACCATCAGCTCTCACCAACTGAAATCGGGACTCATCTGACCAGGTCACGGTTCTCCAGGGCCCAACGCTACTATCAGCTCTTACCAACTGAAATCGGGACTCATCTGACCAGGCCACGGTTCTCCAGGGCCCTACGCTACCATCAGCTCTTACCAACTGAAATCGGGACTCATCTGACCAGGTCACGGTTCTCTAGGGCCCTACGCTACCATCAGCTCTTACCAACTGAAATCGGGACTCATCTGACCAGGCCACGGTTCTCCAGGGCCCTACGCTACTATCAGCTCTTACCAACTGAAATCGGGACTCATCTGACCAGGCCACGGTTCTCCAGGGCCCTACGCTACCATCAGCTCTTACCAACTGAAATCGGGACTCATCTGACCAGGTCACGGTTCTCTAGGGCCCTACGCTACCATCAGCTCTTACCAACTGAAATCGGGACTCATCTGACCAGGCCACGGTTCTCCAGGGCCCTACGCTACTATCAGCTCTTACCAACTGAAATCGGGACTCATCTGACCAGGCCACGGTTCTCCAGGGCCCTACGCTACCATCAGCTCTTACCAACTGAAATCGGGACTCATCTGACCAGGTCACGGTTCTCTAGGGCCCTACGCTACCATCAGCTCTTACCAACTGAAATCAGGACTCATCTGACCAGGTCACGGTTCTCCAGGGCCCAACGCTACTATCAGCTCTTACCAACTGAAATCGGGACTCATCTGACCAGGCCACGGTTCTCCAGGGCCCTACGCTACCATCAGCTCTTACCAACTGAAATCGGGACTCATCTGACCAGGTCACGGTTCTCCAGGGCCCTACGCTACTATCAGCTCTTACCAACTGAAATCGGGACTCATCTGACCAGGCCACGGTTCTCTAGGGCCCTACGCTACCATCAGCTCTTACCAACTGAAATCGGGACTCATCTGACCAGGTCACGGTTCTCCAGGGCCCAACGCTACTATCAGCTCTTAACAACTGAAATCGGGACTCATCTGACCAGGCCACGGTTCTCCAGGGCCCTACGCTACCATCAGCTCTTACCAACTGAAATCGGGACTCATCTGACCAGGTCACGGTTCTCCAGGGCCCAACGCTACTATCAGCTCTTACCAACTGAAATCGGGACTCATCTGACCAGGCCACGGTTCTCCAGGGCCCTACGCTACCATCAGCTCTTACCAACTGAAATCGGGACTCATCTGACCAGGTCACGGTTCTCCAGGGCCCAACGCTACTATCAGCTCTTACCAACTGAAATCGGGACTCATCTGACCAGGCCACGGTTCTCTAGGGCCCTACGCTACCATCAGCTCTTACCAACTGAAATCGGGACTCATCTGACCAGGTCACGGTTCTCCAGGGCCCTACGCTACTATCAGCTCTTACCAACTGAAATCGGGACTCATCTGACCAGGCCACGGTTCTCCAGGGCCCTACGCTACCATCAGCTCTTACCAACTGAAATCGGGACTCATCTGACCAGGTCACGGTTCTCCAGGGCCCAACGCTACTATCAGCTCTTACCAACTGAAATCGGGACTCATCTGACCAGGTCACGGTTCTCCAGGGCCCAACGCTACTATCAGCTCTTACCAACTGAAATCGGGACTCATCTGACCAGGTCACGGTTCTCCAGGGCCCTACGCTACCATCAGCTCTTACCAACTGAAATCGGGACTCATCTGACCAGGTCACGGTTCTCCAGGGCCCAACGCTACTATCACCTCTTACCAACTGAAATCGGGACTCATCTGACCAGGTCACGGTTCTCCAGGGCCCAACGCTACTATCAGCTCTTACCAACTGAAATCGGGACTCATCTGACCAGGTCACGGTTCTCCAGGGCCCTACGCTACCATCAGCTCTTACCAACTGAAATCGGGACTCATCTGACCAGGTCACGGTTCTCCAGGGCCCAACGCTACTATCAGCTCTTACCAACTGAAATCGGGACTCATCTGACCAGGTCACGGTTCTCCAGGGCCCAACGCTACTATCAGCTCTTACCAACTGAAATCGGGACTCATCTGACCAGGTCACGGTTCTCCAGGGCCCTACGCTACCATCAGCTCTTACCAACTGAAATCGGGACTCATCTGACCAGGTCACGGTTCTCCAGGGCCCAACGCTACTATCAGCTCTTACCAACTGAAATCGGGACTCATCTGACCAGGTCACGGTTCTCCAGGGCCCTACGCTACTATCAGCTCTTACCAACTGAAATCGGGACTCATCTGACCAGGTCACGGTTCTCCAGGGCCCAACGCTACTATCAGCTC
Organism: Schistocerca piceifrons; assembly: GCF_021461385.2. Taxonomy (NCBI): domain Eukaryota; kingdom Metazoa; phylum Arthropoda; class Insecta; order Orthoptera; family Acrididae; genus Schistocerca; species Schistocerca piceifrons. The sequence continues at coordinate 1,055,021,589 of NC_060139.1, forward strand.
TTACCAACTGAAATCGGGACTCATCTGACCAGGCCACGGTTCTCCAGGGCCCTACGCTACTATCAGCTCTTACCAACTGAAATCGGGACTCATCTGACCAGGTCACGGTTCTCCAGGGCCCAACGCTACTATCAGCTCTTACCAACTGAAATCGGGACTCATCTGACCAGGTCACGGTTCTCCAGGGCCCAACGCTACTATCAGCTCTTACCAACTGAAATCGGGACTCATCTGACCAGGTCACGGTTCTCCAGGGCCCAACGCTACTATCAGCTCTTACCAACTGAAATCGGGACTCATCTGACCAGGTCACGGTTCTCCAGGGCCCAACGCTACTATCAGCTCTTACCAACTGAAATCGGGACTCATCTGACCAGGTCACGGTTCTCCAGGGCCCAACGCTACTATCAGCTCTTACCAACTGAAATCGGGACTCATCTGACCAGGTCACGGTTCTCCAGGGCCCAACGCTACTATCAGCTCTTACCAACTGAAATCGGGACTCATCTGACCAGGTCACGGTTCTCCAGGGCCCTACGCTACCATCAGCTCTTACCAACTGAAATCGGGACTCATCTGACCAGGTCACGGTTCTCCAGGGCCCAACGCTACTATCAGCTCTTACCAACTGAAATCGGGACTCATCTGACCAGGTCACGGTTCTCCAGGGCCCAACGCTACTATCAGCTCTTACCAACTGAAATCGGGACTCATCTGACCAGGTCACGGTTCTCCAGGGCCCTACGCTACCATCAGCTCTTACCAACTGAAATCGGGACTCATCTGACCAGGTCACGGTTCTCCAGGGCCCAACGCTACTATCAGCTCTTACCAACTGAAATCGGGACTCATCTGACCAGGTCACGGTTCTCCAGGGCCCAACGCTACTATCAGCTCTTACCAACTGAAATCGGGACTCATCTGACCAGGCCACGGTTCTCCAGGGCCCTACGCTACCATCAGCTCTTACCAACTGAAATCGGGACTCATCTGACCAGGTCACGGTTCTCCAGGGCCCAACGCTACTATCAGCTCTTACCAACTGAAATCGGGACTCATCTGACCAGGCCACGGTTCTCTAGGGCCCTACGCTACCATCAGCTCTTACCAACTGAAATCGGGACTCATCTGACCAGGTCAATGTTCTCCAGGGCCCTACGCTACTATCAGCTCTTACCAACTGAAATCTGGACTCATCTGACCAGGCCACGGTTCTCCAGGGCCCTACGCTACCATCAGCTCTTACCAACTGAAATCGGGACTCATCTGACCAGGTCACGGTTCTCCAGGTCCCAACGCTACTATCAGCTCTTACCAACTGAAATCGGGACTCATCTGACCAGGCCACGGTTCTCCAGGGCCCTACGCTACCATCAGCTCTTACCAACTGAAATCGGGACTCATCTGACCAGGTCACGGTTCTCCAGGGCCCAACGCTACTATCAGCTCTTACCAACTGAAATCGGGACTCATCTGACCAGGCCACGGTTCTCCAGGGCCCTACGCTACCATCAGCTCTTACCAACTGAAATCGGGACTCATCTGACCAGGTCACGGTTCTCCAGGGCCCAACGCTACTATCGGCTCTTACCAACTGAAATCGGGACTCATCTGACCAGGCCACGGTTCTCCAGGGCCCTACGCTACCATCAGCTCTTACCAACTGAAATCGGGACTCATCTGACCAGGTCACGGTTCTCCAGGGCCCAACGCTACTATCAGCTCTTACCAACTGAAATCGGGACTCATCTGACCAGGCCACGGTTCTCCAGGGCCCTACGCTACTATCAGCTCTTACCAACTGAAATCGGGACTCATCTGACCAGGCCACGGTTCTCCAGGGCCCTACGCTACCATCAGCTCTTACCAACTGAAATCGGGACTCATCTGACCAGGCCACGGTTCTCCAGGGCCCTACGCTACCATCAGCTCTTACCAACTGAAATCGGGACTCATCTGACCAGGCCACGGTTCTCCAGGGCCCAACGCTACTATCAGCTCTTACCAACTGAAATCGGGACTCATCTGACCAGGCCACGGTTCTCCAGGGCCCTAACGCTACTATCAGCTCTTACCAACTGAAATCGGGACTCATCTGACCAGGCCACGGTTCTCCAGGGCCCTACGCTACCATCAGCTCTTACCAACTGAAATCGGGACTCATCTGACCAGGCCACGGTTCTCCAGGGCCCTACGCTACCATCAGCTCTTACCAACTGAAATCGGGACTCATCTGACCAGGCCACGGTTCTCCAGGGCCCAACGCTACTATCAGCTCTTACCAACTGAAATCGGGACTCATCTGACCAGGCCACGGTTCTCCAGGGCCCTACGCTACCATCAGCTCTTACCAACTGAAATCGGGACTCATCTGACCAGGCCACGGTTCTCCAGGGCCCTACGCTACCATCAGCTCTTACCAACTGAAATCGGGACTCATCTGACCAGGCCACGGTTCTCCAGGGCCCAACGCTACTATCAGCTCTTACCAACTGAAATCGGGACTCATCTGACCAGGCCACGGTTCTCCAGGGCCCTACGCTACCATCAGCTCTTACCAACTGAAATCGGGACTCATCTGACCAGGTCCACGGTTCTCCAGGGCCCAACGCTACTATCAGCTCTTACCAACTGAAATCGGGACTCATCTGACCAGGCCACGGTTCTCCAGGGCCCTACGCTACCATCAGCTCTTACCAACTGAAATCGGGACTCATCTGACCAGGTCACGGTTCTCCAGGGCCCAACGCTACTATCAGCTCTTACCAACTGAAATCGGGACTCATCTGACCAGGCCACGGTTCTCCAGGGCCCTACGCTACTATCAGCTCTTACCAACTGAAATCGGGACTCATCTGACCAGGCCACGGTTCTCCAGGGCCCTACGCTACCATCAGCTCTTACCAACTGAAATCGGGACTCATCTGACCAGGCCACGGTTCTCCAGGGCCCTACGCTACCATCAGCTCTTACCAACTGAAATCGGGACTCATCTGACCAAGCCACGGTTCTCCAGGGCCCAACGCTACTATCAGCTCTTACCAACTGAAATCGGGACTCATCTGACCAGGCCACGGTTCTCCAGGGCCCTACGCTACCATCAGCTCTTACCAACTGAAATCGGGTCTCATCTGACCAGGTCACGGTTCTCCAGGGCCCAACGCTACCATCAGCTCTTACCAACTGAAATCGGGACTCATCTGACCAGGCCACGGTTCTCCAGGGCCCTACGCTACTATCAGCTCTTACCAACTGAAATCGGGACTCATCTGACCAGGCCACGGTTCTCCAGGGCCCTACGCTACCATCAGCTCTTACCAACTGAAATCGGGACTCATCTGACCAGGTCACGGTTCTCCAGGGCCCTACGCTACCATCAGCTCTTACCAACTGAAATCGGGACTCATCTGACCAGGCCACGGTTCTCCAGGGCCCTACGCTACTATCAGCTCTTACCAACTGAAATCGGGACTCATCTGACCAGGCCACGGTTCTCCAGGGCCCTACGCTACTATCAGCTCTTACCAACTGAAATCGGGACTCATCTGACCAAGCCACGGTTCTCCAGGGCCCAACGCTACTATCAGCTCTTACCAACTGAAATCGGGACTCATCTGACCAGGCCACGGTTCTCCAGGGCCCTACGCTACCATCAGCTCTTACCAACTGAAATCGGGACTCATCTGACCAGGCCACGGTTCTCCAGGGCCCTACGCTACTATCAGCTCTTACCAACTGAAATCGGGACTCATCTGACCAGGCCACGGTTCTCCAGGGCCCTACGCTACCATCAGCTCTTACCAACTGAAATCGGGACTCATCTGACCAGGTCACGGTTCTCCAGGTCCCAACGCTACTATCAGCTCTTACCAACTGAAATCGGGACTCATCTGACCAGGCCACGGTTCTCCAGGGCCCTACGCTACCATCAGCTCTTACCAACTGAAATCGGGACTCATCTGACCAGGTCACGGTTCTCCAGGGCCCAACGCTACTATCAGCTCTTACCAACTGAAATCGGGACTCATCTGACCAGGCCACGGTTCTCCAGGGCCCTACGCTACTATCAGCTCTTACCAACTGAAATCGGGACTCATCTGACCAGGCCACGGTTCTCCAGGGCCCTACGCTACCATCAGCTCTTACCAACTGAAATCGGGACTCATCTGACCAGGCCACGGTTCTCCAGGGCCCTACGCTACCATCAGCTCTTACCAACTGAAATCGGGACTCATCTGACCAAGCCACGGTTCTCCAGGGCCCAACGCTACTATCAGCTCTTACCAACTGAAATCGGGACTCATCTGACCAGGCCACGGTTCTCCAGGGCCCTACGCTACCATCAGCTCTTACCAACTGAAATCGGGACTCATCTGACCAAGCCACGGTTCTCCAGGGCCCAACGCTACTATCAGCTCTTACCAACTGAAATCGGGACTCATCTGACCAGGCCACGGTTCTCCAGGGCCCTACGCTACCATCAGCTCTTACCAACTGAAATCGGGACTCATCTGACCAGGCCACGGTTCTCCAGGTCCCAACGCTACTATCAGCTCTTACCAACTGAAATCGGGACTCATCTGACCAGGCCACGGTTCTCCAGGGCCCTACGCTACCATCAGCTCTTACCAACTGAAATCGGGACTCATCTGACCAGGTCACGGTTCTCCAGGGCCCAACGCTACTATCAGCTCTTACCAACTGAAATCGGGACTCATCTGACCAGGCCACGGTTCTCCAGGGCCCTCCGCTACCATCAGCTCTTACCAACTGAAATCGGGACTCATCTGACCAGGTCACGGTTCTCCAGGGCCCAACGCTACTATCAGCTCTTACCAACTGAAATCGGGACTCATCTGACCAGGCCACGGTTCTCCAGGGCCCTACGCTACTATCAGCTCTTACCAACTGAAATCGGGACTCATCTGACCAGGCCACGGTTCTCCAGGGCCCTACGCTACCATCAGCTCTTACCAACTGAAATCGGGACTCATCTGACCAGGCCACGGTTCTCCAGGGCCCTACGCTACCATCAGCTCTTACCAACTGAAATCGGGACTCATCTGACCAAGCCACGGTTCTCCAGGGCCCAACGCTACTATCAGCTCTTACCAACTGAAATCGGGACTCATCTGACCAGGCCACGGTTCTCCAGGGCCCTACGCTACCATCAGCTCTTACCAACTGAAATCGGGTCTCATCTGACCAGGTCACGGTTCTCCAGGGCCCAACGCTACCATCAGCTCTTACCAACTGAAATCGGGACTCATCTGACCAGGCCACGGTTCTCCAGGGCCCTACGCTACTATCAGCTCTTACCAACTGAAATCGGGACTCATCTGACCAGGCCACGGTTCTCCAGGGCCCTACGCTACCATCAGCTCTTACCAACTGAAATCGGGACTCATCTGACCAGGTCACGGTTCTCCAGGGCCCTACGCTACCATCAGCTCTTACCAACTGAAATCGGGACTCATCTGACCAGGCCACGGTTCTCCAGGGCCCTACGCTACTATCAGCTCTTACCAACTGAAATCGGGACTCATCTGACCAGGCCACGGTTCTCCAGGGCCCTACGCTACTATCAGCTCTTACCAACTGAAATCGGGACTCATCTGACCAAGCCACGGTTCTCCAGGGCCCAACGCTACTATCAGCTCTTACCAACTGAAATCGGGACTCATCTGACCAGGCCACGGTTCTCCAGGGCCCTACGCTACCATCAGCTCTTACCAACTGAAATCGGGACTCATCTGACCAGGCCACGGTTCTCCAGGGCCCTACGCTACTATCAGCTCTTACCAACTGAAATCGGGACTCATCTGACCAGGCCACGGTTCTCCAGGGCCCTACGCTACCATCAGCTCTTACCAACTGAAATCGGGACTCATCTGACCAGGTCACGGTTCTCCAGGTCCCAACGCTACTATCAGCTCTTACCAACTGAAATCGGGACTCATCTGACCAGGCCACGGTTCTCCAGGGCCCTACGCTACCATCAGCTCTTACCAACTGAAATCGGGACTCATCTGACCAGGTCACGGTTCTCCAGGGCCCAACGCTACTATCAGCTCTTACCAACTGAAATCGGGACTCATCTGACCAGGCCACGGTTCTCCAGGGCCCTACGCTACTATCAGCTCTTACCAACTGAAATCGGGACTCATCTGACCAGGCCACGGTTCTCCAGGGCCCTACGCTACCATCAGCTCTTACCAACTGAAATCGGGACTCATCTGACCAGGCCACGGTTCTCCAGGGCCCTACGCTACCATCAGCTCTTACCAACTGAAATCGGGACTCATCTGACCAAGCCACGGTTCTCCAGGGCCCAACGCTACTATCAGCTCTTACCAACTGAAATCGGGACTCATCTGACCAGGCCACGGTTCTCCAGGGCCCTACGCTACCATCAGCTCTTACCAACTGAAATCGGGTCTCATCTGACCAGGTCACGGTTCTCCAGGGCCCAACGCTACCATCAGCTCTTACCAACTGAAATCGGGACTCATCTGACCAGGCCACGGTTCTCCAGGGCCCTACGCTACTATCAGCTCTTACCAACTGAAATCGGGACTCATCTGACCAGGCCACGGTTCTCCAGGGCCCTACGCTACCATCAGCTCTTACCAACTGAAATCGGGACTCATCTGACCAGGTCACGGTTCTCTAGGGCCCTACGCTACCATCAGCTCTTACCAACTGAAATCGGGACTCATCTGACCAGGCCACGGTTCTCCAGGGCCCTACGCTACTATCAGCTCTTACCAACTGAAATCGGGACTCATCTGACCAGGCCACGGTTCTCCAGGGCCCTACGCTACCATCAGCTCTTACCAACTGAAATCGGGACTCATCTGACCAGGTCACGGTTCTCTAGGGGCCCTACGCTACCATCAGCTCTTACCAACTGAAATCGGGACTCATCTGACCAGGCCACGGTTCTCCAGGGCCCTACGCTACTATCAGCTCTTACCAACTGAAATCGGGACTCATCTGACCAGGCCACGGTTCTCCAGGGGCCCTACGCTACCATCAGCTCTTACCAACTGAAATCGGGACTCATCTGACCAGGTCACGGTTCTCTAGGGCCCAACGCTACTATTAGCTCTTACCAACTGAAATCGGGACTCATCTGACCAGGCCACGGTTCTCCAGGGCCCTACGCTACCATCAGCTCTTACCAACTGAAATCGGGACTCATCTGACCAGGTCACGGTTCTCTAGGGCCCTACGCTACCATCAGCTCTTACCAACTGAAATCGGGACTCATCTGACCAGGCCACGGTTCTCCAGGGCCCTACGCTACTATCAGCTCTTACCAACTGAAATCGGGACTCATCTGACCAGGCCACGGTTCTCCAGGGCCCTACGCTACCATCAGCTCTTACCAACTGAAATCGGGACTCATCTGACCAGGTCACGGTTCTCTAGGGCCCTACGCTACCATCAGCTCTTACCAACTGAAATCGGGACTCATCTGACCAGGCCACGGTTCTCCAGGGCCCTACGCTACCATCAGCTCTTACCAACTGAAATCGGGACTCATCTGACCAGGTCACGGTTCTCTAGGGCCCTACGCTACCATCAGCTCTTACCAACTGAAATCGGGACTCATCTGACCAGGCCACGGTTCTCCAGGGCCCTACGCTACTATCAGCTCTTACCAACTGAAATCGGGACTCATCTGACCAGGCCACGGTTCTCCAGGGCCCTACGCTACCATCAGCTCTTACCAACTGAAATCGGGACTCATCTGACCAGGTCACGGTTCTCTAGGGCCCTACGCTACCATCAGCTCTTACCAACTGAAATCGGGACTCATCTGACCAGGCCACGGTTCTCCAGGGCCCTACGCTACTATCAGCTCTTACCAACTGAAATCGGGACTCATCTGACCAGGCCACGGTTCTCCAGGGCCCTACGCTACCATCAGCTCTTACCAACTGAAATCGGGACTCATCTGACCAGGCCACGGTTCTCCAGGGCCCTACGCTACTATCAGCTCTTACCAACTGAAATCGGGACTCATCTGACCAGGCCACGGTTCTCCAGGGCCCTACGCTACCATCAGCTCTTACCAACTGAAATCGGGACTCATCTGACCAGGTCACGGTTCTCTAGGGCCCTACGCTACCATCAGCTCTTACCAACTGAAATCGGGACTCATCTGACCAGGCCACGGTTCTCCAGGGCCCTACGCTACTATCAGCTCTTACCAACTGAAATCGGGACTCATCTGACCAGGCCACGGTTCTCCAGGGCCCTACGCTACCATCAGCTCTTACCAACTGAAATCGGGACTCATCTGACCAGGCCACGGTTCTCCAGGGCCCTACGCTACCATCAGCTCTTACCAACTGAAATCGGGACTCATCTGACCAGGTCACGGTTCTCTAGGGCCCTACGCTACCATCAGCTCTTACCAACTGAAATCGGGACTCATCTGACCAGGCCACGGTTCTCCAGGGCCCAGGAGAGGCGCTGCAGGCGACGTTGTGCTGTTAGCACGGGGCCCTCTCAAGGTCGCCTCACTGTCCAGAAGGGTACGTTCGTCGTACGTCCCACAATGATTTAAGTGATAATTTCACGAATTGTTGCTTGTCTGTCTGCAGTGACAACTTCACGCAAATGCCGCCCACTGCGTTGTCCGTGGTGACAGGTAATGGCAGAAATTTGGAATTCTCGTCACACACTTGGCACTGTGCACCTCGGAATACTGAATTACCTATCGATTTCTGGAATGGAATGTCCCTTGCATCTAGCTCCAATTACCCTTCTGCTTTCAAAGCGTGATAATTCCAGTCGGTGCGGCCATAATCACGTCGGAAACCTTTTGACGCGAATCACAAGAGCACAAATGACAACTCTACCAATGCCCTGTGTTATACCTTGTTAACGAGTGCTGCCGCCATCTGTGTATATGCATATCGCTATCTTCCAATGGGGCATCTGCCAGAGCAGTCAAGAAACCCACAGTTATGACAGTGCGGTTGTAGTTTCGTCTGGTCGTAGCAGTCGCACGAATCAGCCACACGCAAGGAGCTCCGGGGTGGCTGCCGGGCCGGTGTTTTTGCCGGGATTACGGCAGGTCGCGTGAAACAGGCGTGGCTAAGCACCCGCGACCGCGCTGAGTGAGAGATCACGCCGCACAAAGCCAGCCAGAGTCCAAACCTCGGACCAGACCGGCTCCGCACGGCGCAGATGAGTTTTCCCCGAACGCGCGGCGCCAACCAGGGAGGGCCGGCGCACAAAAAGCGCGGAATTGGAAGAACAACACGCCGCAGCGGCCGCCATTGTCCTGCGGGCGCGCGCCTCCAAAAGCTCCCCTTTGTGCCCGCGTCCTGCAACAATGGCCGTGAAGCGCCGCGCGGCTGACGAAATTGACAAAAATTTTTGGTCGGCTGTTAATCGACCGAGGGGGGGCCTGCCGCCGGTTTTTTGTCCGTCCGCCGACCTGCGGGCTACGGGTTAACTCGATCCAATAAACTCGATACGTTCCGTGTCGTGAATGGACCTCGGGTCCAGCTACTGCTCCGGCACCTGAGGCTTCTAAATCACTGATTCACGTTTTAGTTTTTCACTCACTGCTTTTCGCACTCTTGTAGCAGTAAGTAAATCTAACAGATTTTCAGCCTGCCTTCAATAACCTATACTTCGTTTTATCTATACGAAATTGAAATTAAGCGTGTGGCGCTTGTACTGTCACATACCCAGTTACTAATAGTAGACTAAAAATAACTTCGATTACTTTTTATTAGAAAATAGCATAATCCCATGGGACTTTGGACACTGAATCCATATCTTTCCACAAAGTAATGTGACCGCGTTGCAATTAGAAAGTTAGCAAAATATCTGTAACTGGAATGCTAAGCAGTTTAATTTTTCAACGTGAATAAAAGTTGTATTCAAATATAATAAGAGAAATTACCTTGTCATTACACACCTATCGTATCCACATGCTTGATTTTCCTGTCTCTCTGTTTCCTTAAGGTATCAAATATTGCTATTTTCCTAATGAACGGCCTGTTGTTATGCCTCGGTGAAGTGGCCAACAGTAGTCTCTAGTCGTATTCATGTTCCAGAGGCCCCGATTTCGCCTTTTCAGCACCCTGATATTTCATGAAAGAGCTGACTCTGTGCGTCGATGACGTCACCAAAAATTTGAGTCCAAAATCGATGAAACTGTTCAAAAAGAGTGTCTTTGGTCTCATCATACGACCTAATTTTGTGAATATTTAAAGCTTGTTGAAATCAACAGAAACATAATGTGGAGTCTTCCGTTACCTAATAGTTTGCTAACAATCACACTGAATGATATCCAAGCCTTCTCCTAACTCTCAGTCATTTTCGATACAAATTTGGCGTCGAACAAGGGTTTTCTTCTGTCATTTCCAAGTACATGTCTTCTCACGGATGAAGAAACATCTCGTTGAGACACTGGAAACATGATTCATCTTTGAGTAAGACTTTCACAAACTGTTTTAGTAGTCCGAATTTAGTATGTAAATGCGGTTACAGATGCAATTATGCTCGGCAGCGCGATGTTCTTGCGCAAAACGTACACTAAGGTGACAAAACATGTCCACAGCAAGTGTGTGCCGAGAATGCCAAATTTCAGACATTACCGCTCACCGTGGACAACTCATTGGCGACAGTCTTCACTTAACGAGCGAGAGCAGAGGCGTTTGCGTAGAGTTGTCAGTGGTAACAGACAAGGCCCTCTGCGTGAAATAACCTCAGCAATCAGTGTGGGACGTACTACAAACGTATCCGTTAGGGGAGTGCAACGAAATTTGTCTTGATGGGCTGTGGCAGCAGAACACAAATGCTAGTGCCTTTGGTAGCAACACATCGCCAGCAGCGCCTGTCCTCGGTTCGTGACAATGTCGGTTGAACCGTAGACGATTGCAACACCGTTGCCTGGTCAGACGAGTCTCGATTTCAGTTGGTAAGAGCTGATGTTAGAGCACAAAACCATAGACCTAATTTGTTAACAAGGCATTGTGCAAGCTGGTGCTGCTTCCGTAATGATGTGGGCTGTGCTTACATGGATCCGACCGGGTCCTCTGGCCCAGCTGAACTACTTGGAGACCATTTGCAGCCATTCAAGAACTTCATGTTCCCGAACGTCAATGGAATTTTTACAGGTGAGAATGTTCACGATTGCCTTGTAGAATATTCAGGACGAATTCGAGCGCGTAATTTGGCCACCCAGATCGTCCTACATGGATCGTATTGAACAGTTATGGGAAGTAGTCGAGGCGTCAGATGGCGCACAAAATCCTGCACCAGCAACTCTTTTGCAGTTATGGACGGCTATAGAGGCAGCATGGCTCAATATTTGCTGGAGGGGACTTCAGCGACTTGTTCTCTTCATGCTTCATTGACTCGCTGCACTACGCCGAGAAAAAAAGAGGTCCGACACGGTATTAGGAGGTATCACATGACTTTTGTCACCTCAGTGTAAGTAGAATAACCACAAAGGTATTTTATTTCACTTAATGTTTTATAATTTAATGAAAAACTTCACACATCAATTGGGGAACGGAACCTATGCAACATGGTAGCCTAACGACACTGCAATAAGCCGATTTGGAACAATATTACCACGATTCACAGAATAAGAATGTAACAGCAAGATATACCCTCATAGGAAATACAGGTACTCGTTTCTGCAAAGGCTATAATGGCTTTGTGACGTGTAGGTACGTTAATCCCTCTTTCGAAACGAAATCGTGCCATTAACTATTCACTGAGTTGTAACACAAGTTTATAAAAATACTGCACATTGACAGTCAAGGTAATTAAGTTCAAAAATGGTTCAAATGGCTCTGAGCACTATGGGACTTAACATCTATGGTCATCAGTCCCCTAGAACTTAGAACTACTTAAACCTAACTAACCTAAGGACATCACACAACACTCAGTCATCACGAGGCAGAGAAAACCTCTGACCCCGCCGAGAATCGAACCCGGGAAAGGCAATTAAGTACTGACTGTCGGTACACTGTTCAGTCGTGACAACAGTAGTCGTTGCAAAAAAGCAGCCAAGAACTATAAGCAAACATCACCAAATGAATTATAAATTTATATAGGCGTTTGAAGAACAACCCGTTGTTTCGAAACCAGTAGCAGAGCTATTTGCGTAAAGAGATAGCATTCGGGCTGGATGCTGTATTCTTCTTTGCGAGAATCAACCTATAAAAGCTTTCTTTTTTGCTCGTGGAACTAGTCAGCTTCCTGGTACAGCACTTACAACTTCCTAATAAAGCATTTATTTTCTAATTTTGATCATGATTTCTTTGCGGTGATGTGGTGAACAGCATAATTCTGTGGTGTCAAAATAACTTCTCAGTTTTTTGGATACAAATAAGTTGCGTACAAACAGAAATACATTGTTTTTTCATTCTTTTGACGAATGTCAGATCTTCCACTTACAACGTTTTCCATTTCCACTCTTTGAATGCGCCGTTAAATCACAAGTCTATAAAAAAAAAAAATTTTTCTCAAAAAAGATTTGCCTAAATATTTGAACTGTCCACTGACCAGTTGAAGTATTTCTAAATCTGTTTCATGAAAATCACCGTTGCTATACTTCCGCTCTTTTAAGGGCAGTAACATTTTCTAATCAGTTCTTCGGAACAGAACAGTGCCTTGTTGGTTCCGTGTTGCTGACTTTTCCAGCTAATATGATATCGACAACTTTTTGCAGTGTGTCTTCGTCTTGTTTTGATTTCTTTGAAACTGTCATTCTGATAATAATCCCAAAAAGATGTTAATACTTCAAATACTGTAACTTATTCTTAATTCTTGTGCATTTCAATCAACATTATCATTATAATACTTCCGTTAAAGGTATCAGAAGAGGATCTAAGTTTTCTATGAAAGCTATTTGCGTAACACTAGTAACAATTGATGTTCACTCAGCAACTGATTGGCTACCACTGACATGGTCAAAAGGGAATTGGTGTGAGAAACAACTCACATACGTGTTCCTCTTCAATTACAGAACGGTGAGCTTCTGTTTTTAACCACGCAAATGGATAAATCAAACCCGTGGCCATTCCACCGGCGGGGTAAAGTCCCCTGCATGGGCAAAGTGAGTGATATCATCTAAATCCATCGGATGTGTTCGTTTAAAGTTACACGACCACATGAGGCGTGATATGGAAAACACCAGTAGCAGACTGAGATTCACTGGAGGACCTAGGGGGGAGGGGGGGGGGGCGCAGTAAGATGAATGGGAAGGGGGGATGAGGGTTACAAGCGGCCAACCATTATGTACTGCACATCTGGCATGAACTCAATGAAAGTTTTAGAAAGGATCAATAAAGACCATTGTGTTTTGTGAGACTTGTGTCTATTTCGGTGATACCAGAGTTCCTTTTTTTATTATTATTAATATTTTATTTATTTATTTATTTAATTTTTTTTTTGGAGAATCAACTGCAGTGAAGGAGTCTGTACGATGGACTTCATCATGAGTCATGTGAAGCAATGTTTTTTTAAAGGACGTCTGTCAACATTCTTTGAGAATTCTATGAACTTCATTGGTCACTGCTGCATTTATATCAAGCAAGGGCACACAGAGGTAAATTATATAGTTAGCCGAAACATGAAAAAGTGTCGGAGATAATCTTTCTACTATCATATCCATGAGTGATATAATAAGAGTTAGTGGAAAGAGGAAAATTGCCGGCCGCGGTGGCCGTGCGGTTCTAGGCGCTGCAGTCCAGAACCACGGGACTGGTGCGGTCGCAGGTTCGAATCCTGCCTCGGGCATGGATGTGTGTGATGTCCTTAGGTTAGTGAGGTTTAAGTAGTTCTAAGTTCTAGGGGACTGATGACCTAAGATGTTAAGTCCCATAGTGCTCAGAGCCATTTGAACCATTTTTTTGAGGAAAATTATTGTTTTTTGTTTTTTTTTTGTTTTGGCATCTGGTATTTAGTGCACCATGAAACCACCCTTCACAATATATCAGTAAACAGCATCAATATACGATATGAATCTGGAATATTTACGATACACATTGAAACATCAGAAAATTTTCTCCACGGTTCACATATTAACTTCGCATGTTTATAATTTCCGATTATGCATGGTATATTTTGAGGAATTACGTATAAAAAGAACAAAAACAGCTACACCCTAAGTTTACACGCTTCCAAGGTTTTAGCATAACACCTTGTGTAAGCATACAGAGCAAGATGAGCGTGCCACAAAGAATTTAGTTTTCCGATGAATTAGATTTACGAATTAGTTTTTCCCCGTGAGCGTCATCGTTAGAAAATTCATAGAGTAAACGCTTTGTTTCTAGCAGGTTCATAGCTACATCATACTGGAGGTTGTGCGCAATACCTCATGTGAACAAACAAGCTGGCAAACTGCCGTGATTTAATCTCGATCTTGTTCGATTCGACAAGACATCTGCTAATCTTGTATTTGGTGAAAACAGTCTTCGAGGAACAGGATAGTGGCGTAGCACTTGCGTCTGATTACACTAGTATCAGGAAATGGTAGTACTAGTACCATATATCACCACACACCTTGCAGTGGACTCTAAAAAAGTAGATGTGCATGTAGCTGACGATGTAGCAAAACTGATATCAGCAAACGAACTGATGTGATATATGGAAACAATATAGTTTGTTGTTTTTAGTTTGCCTTCAGTTTCCTCCAAGAGGAGATGTATTATGCCTATTGGAAGGAACATGTTTTCCGAGAGCACGTACGGTAAATTGGGATAACATTGGCCGCCTGGGATAATTTCAGCCAATAGCCAGTCAAATCTGTTTTTTGGTGTTGCCATCTGTTGAATTCATTGTTTAACTGTTTCGAAAGCTGTAATGTGTAGTGGATAGAACAGTGGGTTCCAACCTTTCAGAGACCATTACCCGTGAGTGTAGTCAGAAATTAGGAAGTATCCCTCTTCCCCTCACGATCACTAACATTAGCGCCTATTTAAACTTTAGAATGAAAAAGAATTTCCTTTGAATTCATTTATTTTTAAAAGGCCAAAAGATAAAAGACATGTAATTTTTGTGGGTTTTGTATGAAACGACGAACAATGAGTCAGACAATTTGCAATGCTTATATCTAACCACCTTTCTTTCACAGAATAATGAAGCAATTCAATGTGCACATCGAGTACTGTCCACAACTGTTTCTCAGAAAAGAAAGTTAACTATCTGTGTTAAAGGCAGACACTTGTTACAAAACATTTTTCTTCTGGACCACTCATCTCCCTGGTGGCATCCCCACCCTGCACCCTAGTTCAAAATGAACCAAATTAAAACGAATGCACTATACTTAACTGCTTGCAAACAGTTTGTTTACTGGACCCCTTACTTCTGAACTGGTAGAAATTGCAAGACTTCAGGCTGCCAATGCTTTGTGTCTGAACCTTCCACTAACAATATTATCAATAGTAGAGATAATAGGAATAATGATAATAACAATAGGATTGTGTAGGCCCCACAGTAGCTATGTTGTACAGTGAATTAATTTGTTGCGAAGTGCATAATGAAGCATTTTCTGGTCCGTTTCGGTAGCTGTTTAAACTCGAAGAAAGCATTTTCATGAGCTATTCAAGCATATGCGACATATATGTCTCAGTTTTACCAGTGTGGGCGCATGGTACAAAGTTTGTGTGTAGTGGGTAGACTACATAAGGGAGGTGTTGTTGGTACATTCATTTCACAGAAGGTAACCACCACTAAATTGTCACACGTTAATACCACTATTTGAAAAACTGCCATTATTAGCATTACAGTCTTACGAAATAGTAGTAATAATAAAGATCTTTTAAAAATAATTTAATTTCGTGACCGAATCACAATCAAAACCTTTTATTTTTCCTTTTATTTTTACCCCTCAGAAGATTGTATTTTACCCGTTAGTGGTTAATTACCTCCAGGTTTGGAACCACCGAGATAGAAGTTTCACAAGACTTTCGCGCGAAAACTTCCATTCAGTGATTTGCAATTTTCAGTCAGTGCTGAAATGTGAAGACAAATTTCTGTAGAGCTGAAACCCTACTTCGTGGAACATTACCTCTTTAACTGAGCAGCAGTGTAATTTCTTCTTTATATATACACGCAAAAAGTATATTTAAACAGCAATCAGAGCTAAGTTTTAAGATCGCAGGTGTGATTTTTCAGGGTAACTTAAGCCACGCTGAAAGTAAATAAGAATAGGAAGGCGCGCCTACTGTAATCATAATCCGGTTGATATACAAAATACGTTATAGGAAACTCGGAAAGAGAAAACAGCGTTAAACCAGGCCTCCTAAATGTACGCTAATTTTCACTTTACTATTCTTGCTCAGAAATGTATATTGTGAACGCTTAAATTTTGCTATATATCTTTTCAAGAACGTTAAGAACAGGACATATTTTGAAATATAATATTGAAGTGTAAATACATCCATATTCTTATATTGTAACATCTGCAGTTATTGAACTGAAAGTCTTTCGACAAAAAGAACTACATTTAAGTTACAGGCTATTATTTTGTTACAGATTACTTTTCGGTATACTGAGTAGCAAAATTATTTGTTAATTTAATTTCCTAACACAACATTTAGTCAGAGACAATTAGATGAAGTTACTGTGATCTGATAGCGTTCATTTTAAGTCGATAATGCTACCGCAGACGAATAAAATTTCGTGTTTCCGTAATATTTCAATGCTGGCCGAAGTTGCCTCATTTTCTGGAAAACTTCGACCACAAATAAAAATTTTATATACCGAACAAAGTGCATTCGGCAACTACCTTTTCGCATGATTTTCCGTTTTATATCATGGAGAATGGTCTCTAACTTAATCACATTGTTTAATTTTCATTTTTACAAAAAGTCCTCAAAAAGTGGTCGAGGTTAAACCACTTTACGGTACTCACGAAGAGGACAACACTGCGTAATCGAATGCCCAGTGACGCCAGAGAGCTCGCAGAACCTCACCTTTCAAGTTCGCCGCTTAAATCGTAAACTGTAAGCTGGAGGACATGACGCTATCCTCGTCTGTACATCCTGCCATTAGTGCCAAATGTAGCAGGAACAGCCACAGATGTAATAAGAAAAGGAAGCTGTGGACAAGTTTATGCCGCATTCGGACCACGAAATGTTTTCGCTGGCAATACACTCCTCATCACTTTACTTAATGTACGGAGGGGCAATTCTGAAAAACAAAGTTCTCGTTCCGTATAATAGAGCGCGCGCTGCCCTCGGCCCATTTGGGGAATATCCGCAGCCCGGCTCTCCCGGGTCGACTCGTCCACAAATCCATTCCGCGTGACGTTAATACCTCCGTGTTAACAGGGTGCCTCTGACACAACGGCGGGCGTCGGGCCGGCCCGCCTAAGACAAACAATAGGTTGCCCCAGGCCGCGGCTGTATTCAAATGAGCCGCAAGACACTCTTCGCGATAAACACTCCACCGGAATACTTGCATACGTTAGCGAGCGTAATTTATTTAATCTCGGCGCTCGCATCGGTATCCGCTTCCCAGATAAATAATCTCGGAGCAGTTCCTCTGCTGATTGGAACGCATTAATTATGTTTTTCAATTTCCGAGCTGTTTGTTTTAGTGCGGGCAGGCGGTAAATCATCCCCAGAGTATATGTGTTCTCGGCGCACCCCCAACCACCCCTAACACCCGAGCCCTTTTCTCCTAATTCTTAATTAGCGGCCGTTGGTTTTTCTTGTTCTCGCAGAGGTAATTTGTAGCGCGCTTCCCTACAGGGTGTGTCACCAGCTGCGTACCTGCTGGGGAGCGAGGAAGGCTACAGTTCGGCAGACCGTCCACATCGGGGCCATGAGGTACCGGTATATACAACAAATGTGGCTTGTGAAGGGCAGAGATTTTCAACGTGACAATTAGTGTAAGACATCATTCGATACGTAGACTGTCACTGAATGGCAACTGACCGAGAAATGCCAGGTACCTTTCTCTGTGTAAATTATTATTTCTATATTACGCTATGTATGATAACAAAGAACGTTTATATAACCGCTTTTGACAAATTTCATCGATAAATTGTTTTAAAGAAAGCGACGACGTGTATGCAAGGATATCAACAGTCACATATAGCACAAACAATCTTGGACTACGCGCAGTAAAGCAACAAAATTAACAGCCGACATACAAAAGCGTTCTGCAAAAGGTGGTCCTGGACTCCACCGAAAAATGTCCAGGGTTGTTCAGAGATATTTTCTGAGTAATTTGGTATAAGGGGCTCTTGATCTCTGGTTGTTCGTTGCACAGTAACTGCACATTCTATGATTTCATGCTCCCATCCGCCATTGAGTACGGTATGCGAGACTGGGACTACAGAGGGACTAGTACCAACGGAAATACTGAATATTACCTCTAGCACTGGTATCAGTGCTTTTCTTGTAACTTTTGTTATTTTTTAAAAAGAAATTCTGTGATCAGAGCTTTCAACATCGCATGAGACCATCTCGTCTGAATCATGCCCAGTGCAGCACTGAGATTTTCAAACCAACCTTCTGACCGACAAAGCAGCCTCTTCCCTGCAGCTTCACCCATGCACGTGTTCGACACATATACTGCACACATCTCTTCCTCCACCTTCCTTAGTCCATCTCCTCTTCCCCCCATGTATCCATCTCCTCCTCCCTTTCCCACTGACCGTATTTAACCCCTGTCTCCCCTCCGTCCATTTTCTTCTCAGCCCCCTCTCTTGTTATCTTCCCCTAATCGCCCTCACTGCCCATGTCCTACTCACCTACCTCTCTCCCCA